>NC_136068.1:1411964092-1414695342 GCF_964261635.1 Lissotriton helveticus | reverse complement strand
CGCGAGCAGAACGAATTTTCAGCCCATGCTTACTAAGGACAACATTGAATGTAGCTTTGTTTTATTTAAGACAGACAATTGTACTGTGTCCACACATTCTGTTAACTGTGACAAAATTGCATTCATCGATCCCTTTAATGAAGGCCAAAAGTAAATTGAAAAGAGAAACTAACACATAATTTTTCAGACATTTTTCTTATGAGAATGGAACGATAGATCAAGTTCAAAGCCTTTTTTTAATGACAAGTTATCTTCAGAGTAATGATTTGCATACAGATGACACTAGTATTCGTACCTATGAGGTTAGAAATGGTTGTGCTATTGTGAAACACAAAATTGTTCCTAGAAATACAAAAGAAGTGTTACCTGAGGAACTTTTAGGGACATGTTCTAAAACTCCAGTGAACACTTCCAATTGTAGTAGTATTTATACTGTAAGTTAAGAATCTATAAAAAATGTTAATGCAACTTTTTACCTAGGTATAATAACAAAAGTGTTAAACAAAAAATTAAGATGTGGCACGCACTAGACTCTTGCAGAGTGAGAGAAAATACTGGTTTGCAAAGTCATTCAATGCCTTGTCTTTCTAAAAAAGTATGCCAAAGTGTTTTTCACCAATTCAGAATGCTACCAGTTCATCATACTCAAATCAGAAAATTAATCAGAACATTATATTACGCCAAAATTCCAGCACTAATGTTAAAAAAATTAGACCAGTACTCTTTTCTGTGCATCTGCATCAGATGTAAGAAATGTCTCTGAAGAAATTCAGCTTAGTTACTTTGGTCCTCAGGAAAACCGTGCAGAAACTGAGATGTTAATAGAAGAAAATGTGAAACAGAATGTACAATGTTGTACTGTAGATAATTGTGAGCAACATATTACAAAGTTGTAGGTGATTTCACTAACACCAAAACACCAAATTATTCTTCTATTTGTTTTCAACAAACTTATTATAAAAATTGAACCAGTACTGTTCATCTGTATTTAAAAAGGAAAATAATAATGACGAAACATTTCACAACTTATTTGTCACAGAATTGTTTTGAATTGCATTCTAATCAGCATATTTCTAAATATTTTTTATAACAAATTAGATAAGAACAAAATACCTCCTAGTACTGTGCACAATAATGTAGACTTCGTAATAATTCCTTCTGAACTGATGAATTTAAATACCTATGAGTCTATTCCTATTAAATGTGCCCATCCATTTCAGGCTATTATTCGTATAGAGCCTAACACAGAAAAATGTCCTTATTTTAATTTACAGAGAGAACCCACCTACTGCTGCACCAATCACAGCAATTGCTGCAGCAGCATAATTAGCAAGCAATCCACACCCACAAATTAATACTCATTTCGGTGAAATTAACATTCTATGCATTTATTGTGATGAAGTTTTGTCTTACGAGGAACAGTCTATCGACCTAATAAAAGGCATGGATCAGGAGCATTACTATGCTCAACATTACTTTTTTGACATTATCTTCTAATTAGTATGAACTACCTCAGCCGAAAGCAGTGCTTAAATTGCACACTTTCTGCCTTTCTTGACTGGTATTATCAATTATTCTTCAATATCACATTCTGATTAAACGTCAAGGCCCTTCATCGAGCATTTTTGTTGCAACTACTTCCCCGGCTAAAGGCACTGGGTAATTTGCACACTTGCATCCATTTTAAAAAATGTATTCTTATAACATCTCATAACTTAATAGACCTAAAATAATTTCATCATGTATTTCATATACCTCATTATCAATTTCATTAGATCATACTCGATTTCATGTAATTCTTCCAGAAAATCAACATCTAACCTTTAATCTAGGAAATCACAGCTAATATCTCCAGCATTTATATCTTCTGCTTCATTCTCGCTGCTTGTAAAAAGTATGTTCAGCTCTTCTATGACACTGTTACTAATTTCGAAAATGTGTTCAAATTCTGTTGTTGATTTTCCATACTGAATTTCTTCTGTTATAGCTCCTTGTACATACACACTTCTTTTTATATGTACTATAATATCAGCTCATGTGGGGATTCACAAAAATTATATTAAATATTTATTTTTCAAATAAAACAATATTTTGTACATGAGTATATTCTATTTTTTAAAAATTGGAAAATGAAATACAATAAATAGTGTCACTCTACATTGTGTCAAGCGCTTTATTTATCCTACCTACTGTGTTGCAAACTTAAAACAGAGACGACAGCAGTGCCCCCATTACGTTGTCAATTAGAGTGGAGGGAGGCAAACAAAAAACAACACTGCCACAGACGCTACGCTGTGGAACTCATTCTGAAGAGACGTAGAAACATACTGTAAATAAAATGGAATACAAGAAAAGAAAAAGAAAAAAACATACATGCATGAAAAAGTCTCTGGACTAATACTCTGTTCCCAACACAAAAAAGAATTTTGCAAAAACTATATGTACGAATGTTTAAGGAGCTGCAAATGAACCCATTCCCCGGGATTCAAAAACTATCATTAGGAACCGTGTGGGGAACACCAATGTCCACATGGTACCAGCCGTCTCCCGCATCCTTCGAGAGCTTGCATTGCTTTCTCAGAGAGAGCAGTTTGTATGCTGCTCTCTAACGAAAAGCAATCTAATTCCTACTTGAAAGATACAGCAGCTTAACTTGCTCTCCCTTTCAAATAGGAAAACAGTTTGCTGTGCTAAAGTGGAAGCCACGCAGCTCCCGCCCTACCATACCAAACAGCAGTGTCCCGGGGGTACACACCCCGGGACACTGCAGGAGTCGGCCCTGAGACATGGTGGTCCCCAGAACAATCAAGAGCTCCAGGACGCAATCAGCGCTACCCCCTCCCAATATTAAAAAGCCCTGAAAAGTGGTAACCCCCGGAGCTAGGAGGTCCGTGCCCTCACGGCCACCTTATTTTAAAGATTAGTGCCCCAGGAAAATGGCGGACCCTGGGGCATGTACGCCCCCTTGGCCACACTTCAAAATAAAACATGCCTGCTAACACGTCCTACTTTGAAGCGTTGACAGCCAATCAACATGCAACTCATGATTGTACGTCCGCATACGCCGCAATTTTTCCATTGTAAATAAAAAAAAAAAATAGAGCTTAAAAATCCATGAACGACCCCCTGAGCAAGCCTACAGGATCATGATGTTTCTACCATGCCCCTTTTCCTTATTTCTGACCTTTTTTTTTTTAACTGTTTTCTTGTGACTCGGTTCTAGCGACCAACAACAGGGCTGCCAACACTTCCTGGTTTGGAGTGTCGACAGATAGTTGACAACTAATCAGCATGCACGAAAATACGCGTACTCCGCAAGTTTTCTATTCAAAATAAAAAATATATATAGAGCTTAAAAATCCATGAACGACCCCCTGAGCAAGCCTACAGGATCAGGATGTTTTTACCATGCCCCTTTCCTTATTTCTCACATTTTTTAAAATATTTTATTTTTTAACTGTTTTCTTGTGACCCGGTTCTAGCGACCAACAACACGGCTGCCAACACTTCCTGCTTTGGAGTGTCGACAGACAGTTGACAACCAATCAGCAAGCAGCTCGTGCACGTAAATACGCGTACTCTGCGATTTTTCTATTCAAAATAAAAAAACTATATAGTGCCTAAAAATCCTCGGAACGACCCCCTGAGCAAGCCTACAGCATCAGGATGTTTCTACCATGCCCCCTTTCCTTATTTCTCACCTTTTTTCATTTTATTTTTTAACTGTTTTCTTGTGACTCAGTTCTAGCGTCCAACAACACGGCTGCCAACACTTCCTGCTTTGGAGTGTCGACAGACAGTTGACAACCAAACAGCATTTTCTACTCAAAATAAAAAAATATATAGAGCTTAAAAATCCCTGAACGACCCCCTGAGCCAACCTACAGGATCAGGATGTTTCTACCATGCCCCCTTTCCTTATTTCTGACCTTTTTTTGTTAACTGTTTTCTTCTGACTCGGTTCTAGCGACAACAAGGCAGCCAACACTTCCTGGTTTGGAGTGTCGACAACCAATCAGCATGCAGCTCGTGCACATAAATACGTGTACTCCGCGATTTTTCTATTCAAAATAAAATAAAAATATATAGCTTAAAAATTCTAAACCTAACACCTGACGAAGCCTACAGAGTCAGGATGGTTCTACCAGGCCCCCTTTTCTTATTTCTCAACTTTGTTTACTGTTTTCTTGTGACTCGCTTCTAGCGACGAACAAGATGGCTGCCAACACTTCCTGGTATCGAGTGTTCACAGACAGTTCACAACTAATCAGCATGCAGCTGCTGCTCGTAATTCTACGTATTTCCGTACGCGTACTCCGGGATTTTTCTTTCAAAGAAAAATAGAGCCTAAACATCCATGTACAACCCCCTGAGCAAGCGTAAAAGGATCAAAATGTTTGCAACCTACCCCCTTCCCATATTTCTCAACTTTCTGTACTGTTTTCTTGTTACTTGGTTCTACCGAGGCACAAGATGGCCGCCAACACTTCCTGTTTTCGAGTGTTGACAGACAGTTAACAGCGAATCAGCATGCAGCTCGCACTCGTTATTGAACGAATTTCTGTACGCGTGCTGCAACCCGTCTCTAGATATCGTTATGATTTTACTTGCAATTTTCTCAGAAACTACTGAACGGATTTACACCATTTAACAAAAAGCACAATCTGCGAACGGAACTCTACCTCTCTGCCAAAATTCGTGTAATTCCGTTCAGCCGTTCGGGCTGTAGCCCTGGCTAAAGGTCCCTATGGAAAATTGCATGGGGAAAACACGTTTTGGGACCCCCCTTTTTTCTCTGCCCCCACTTGACGAATCACCCCCAAACTTTTAGGGAAGGAGCGGAACCGAGCAGGCCATTTTCTTGGAGACATTCACGAAGATTCGTTCACCGGCGCCAAAGTTATTCCAAATAGAATGTTGTGGATTTCCTATGGAAATTAGGTCCTGTAGGTCATATATATATACATATATATATATGACAGCTCCAAAATCCCAAAGAATACCCAGCCGGGTTAATCAGGACAGATAGCACTCACAAGCACGACAGTTGCTTTCAGCAGGGGGTAGGTTTATTTAGATAGACGCGTTTCTGGAGATAAACTCCCTTCGTCAGTATTTACATCTGTGCAACTGAATACTGTGCCCTTATCTATGTTTATCATGTATCATGAACACAAACGAGGGACCACGTAAAGCGCCTCATGGGCGCCATCTTTGAATGTGCAAATACATTATTTACAAAACATTGCTTGCGACTGTGTTACACCATAAATTAAGCCGTGTATCGGCATGACCGTCATCTTAATAATTGCCTGCAACATTTATAATCAGAAAAACCATTGATCTCTATATTACATGGCTAAGATGACTAAAGAACAACTTCAAACTGTGTGTCAAGTCATAATTCGGACATAGAAACAACAGGAAATTCTCGCCGTGGATCGGCAATGGCAGCCCCTATGGACTGCCTACTCAAGGTGCAACTTAATATGTAGCAATGTGTTATACAAATATTAACAGAGAGTTAATAAAAATGGCATCTTTAACCCCAAGCCTTGTTTTGAAAAACATCAAAATACAATTAATCTTAAAGTCATTATGTCATAGTTTTTTACAGAATCAATGTCTTTTACACATCATTGTCAGCCCAAATGCGAGGCCAGTTCTTCTCCCATATTTAATCCCTTAGGTGCTCTGGTCTCTAAGTCTATAATATAACCAGACTCAAGTCTCCTTAGCGTGAGCAACCTATTGCCCCTCTTGGATTTGCTTCAACTCTGTCCAAACAGAAGTACACCAAAAGATTCCTGTCACTATGGTGTTTAATAGAGAAGTGGCCTGCCACCGGATAAGTGAAATCCTTATTGGCTATGGCCCGCATATGCTCTAATATCTTCAGTTTGACAGGATTGATCGTACTACCCACATATCTCAGCATGCAGGGGCATACAAGACAGTAAACTACATGGTCAGAGTGGCAAGACATGAATTTACTGATCTTTTTCCCTCCACTGTGCCCAGGGACCTCATAGCTTAAAGTTCTTTTACTTGAGAGGCAGGCTTTACACTTTCCGCAAGGGAAGAAGCCTTTGGCCTCCTTTAGTGTACCCTGTCGCTTCTCAATGGGTCGCAAATAGCTATGAACTACTTGGTCGCGAAGTGATCTCGCCTTTCTGTATGTAATTAATGGCACGTTGGGTATGTCAGAGCCAATGATCGGGTCTGCTTTCAGAATATGCCAATGCTTTGACAGAACTGTTCGCAATTTGTGGGAGTCCGCAGAATAAGAAGTGATCATGCGGAATTTGCCTTCTGTGGTAGAGGCTGGCTTTTTAATGAAAAGGCTAGAGCAAGGAACGCTTCTAACCTTATTCAGGGTCTCTCTTAAAAGATGGGGACTGTACCCCCTTCTCACGAATCTCTCCATACACTCCAAGGCTGCTGTTTCAAAGTAATCATCCTGGCTGCAGTTGCGTTTCAATCGCAGAAATTCCCCGTATGGAATGTTGTTAATTAATTTACGGGGATGGCTACTGGACGCGTGTAAGACGCTATTCCCAGCCGTAGGTTTGCGATACAAATTCGTGCAAATGTGCCCATCCCTAACGCTCACTTCCAGGTCCAAGTAATTGACTTTTTCCTTGTCTATATTTCTAGTGAATCTCAAATGAAATTCATTGTCATTGAGCGTGTCAATATACTGATTTGCTTCCTCAATAGAACCATTCCATACTAGGAACAGGTCGTCAATGTACCTGCTCCATTGTACCACCTCGGAGTTCCAGATGGAAAGTCTGGGGGCCCAGGCTACCTGCTCCTCCCACCAGCCCACGAATAAATTCGCGTAGCTGGGGGCGAAGCAAGAGCCCATGGCTGTACCAGACTGTTGGCGGTACATGGTGTCCTGAAAGAGAAAAATATTATTACGTAAACAGAATGCAATTAATTCTAATAACATCCTATTATGCATTGCGTATTTAAGCTCTCTCTTGTTGAGGAAGTACTCTATGGCATGGAGACCCTGGTCATGATCTATGCAAGTATACAAACTCGTTATGTCCAGGGTAATCAGTATGTAGGATGGTTGCCAGTTCAGAAGTTCCACCTTCTCTATAAAGTCTGTGGTGTCTCTGATGTATGATTTTAAAGACAGCACGGAACTGAATAGGTGGTGGTCTAGGAATTTGGAGAGGTTCTCCGTTAATCCTCCCATAGACGAGATTATGGGTCTCCCAGGAGGGTTGTTAATGTCCTTATGGACTTTTGGAAGATGGTAAAAACAAGGTAACACGGGGTTGGTAGTCTTGAGAAAGAGATATTCCTCCAGATCTAGCATCTGTTTGTCATACCATTTCTTGAGTAAAACATAGAGATCATTAATGCTGGATAGGTAATCTTGTTTCTTTATCATAGCATAGCATGAAACATCCTGCAGTTGACGCATAGCCTCAGCCACATATTTGGTCCTGGACATAATGACAACGTTGCCTCCTTTGTCGGAGGGTTTGCACACGATAGTTTTGTCATCCATGATGGTCTTAATGGCTAGATGTTGTTCCTTGGTGGTATTGAATTTTGTTCTCCGATTTTCTTGTGTGGTTCTCATGGCCATAAGATCTTTGGTGACTATTTCGGAAAAAATGTCAATAGAATCCACCGCAGTCTGCGGAACAAATTTGGAAGGCAACTTGAAATTACTTTTAGGTGCAGTCTGTTCAATGTCGACATTAGCCAGTCTTTGGGTGAGGGTATTGTCAGTTGTTTTCATTTCCATATTGCATTGTTGCCGCAAATAATGTAATACTTCACAAGCGGTGAGATCGTTAACAGTTAATAGATCCGTGTCCTTTTTACTCTGTCTTAGGTGCTTTGCTTCTCGGGCTGTTGGCTTAGTTTTATGAAACTTGTGCAATTTCATCTTCCGGACGAATTTAAACAGATCGATACGTGTCTGTGTGTACTCCATGCTTTTATTTGGACAGAATGTCAGTCCCAACTTAAGAACAGACTCTTCTGCTGGAGTTAGATGTCTCTCCGATAGGTTCAAAATGGTGAGTTGTTCTGAAGGGCCTACCATCTTCCCCTCCTCTGGCTCCTGGTAATTCTCGCAGTTGGTTTGTTCTGGGTGTTGCCTCTGCCTCTTCCTCTTCCCCTTCCAGCCCCCTCGTCGGGTTTGTCTCCTACTTCCGGGGGTTTGTTCTTGCCATCTCTTAGCCAGCTTTCCCGGATGACCTTGAACTCCTGCTGAAAAGGGGTCTTTTTCACTGGAGGTTCAGGAACAGTTGTCGTTCCTGTTGTTTCATCCCCAGATAACTCACTGGCAGTGACATCAGAGTCCGAAGTTTCTACTCTTGTTTCTCCGGTCCCATCAGGCATTTGATCTTTCTTAGCAACATCTTTCCGTGGTTGATCGTACTTTTTCGAGAATGTCAGCACTCTTCCCATAGCATAATCCCGTTCGTCACGGTCAAATTTTTCTAGCTTCCTTAGTTTGATTTAAGTTTCATATTTCTGGAGTCTCTTCTTCACGTTTGCTCTGAGGAGATCTTGTTCCTCCTTGTTCGTATTCTGTAAAATTAGACCTTCCAATTCCTCAGTTTCCTTGATGGTTTTATCGCGATCACTCCATGCAAATTGGACTAAAATTTCCAAAATGCCTTTGCATGAGTTGGCTATATGTGTAGCCCACGTTTCCAGTAGGAGGGGGTCCGGATTTTCATAAGCAGGGACTGTAAAAATTCTCAGTCCTCGAGGCACCCTCTGTACCTCAATATAACCCTGCAATGAAGTTCCCTCCCACCACTTGCGAAGTTCGCGTTCGTATAATTTTTCCAACTTATGAAATTGTGAAGTTAAAGGATTTAGAGTTGTTGTGACGTTAGTCGGTAGTGGCTTGGATACATCCGGGTGTTTGTTTTTAAAGATGTCCACAGCTGCGTCCCGTCGTTCAGACATGTTGAACATGGTTCAGTAATATGGTTGGAAAGGTATTTAATCCCAAAGTCCAACTCGCACCCCTGCTATTGTGAGCAACTGTCGGCTCTCGCTTAACCGCTCTAGACAAGATACGAAAGTATTATAGGGTCACGCATTCAAAAGGCAAGCTTACCGCTCTCATGAGATAGCCGGCAGGACGTGATCCCTAGAACTTTCAATCCGGAGTATGTAGAGATGTATTCTCCTCCTTGCTTGCTGTACTCCATTAGCGGTGGTGCACTCGTAACACTATGCACGCTCCCTTTTCACACCAAAAAGAAACGAGTCACTCTTACAGCGGGTGCTATGAACCGCGTTGGTGTCCGCGGTAATACAAGACAGCTCCAAAATCCCAAAGAATACCCAGCCGGGTTAATCAGGACAGATAGCACTCACAAGCACGACAGTTGCTTTCAGCAGGGGGTAGGTTTATTTAGATAGACGCGTTTCTGGAGATAAACTCCCTTCGTCAGTATTTACATCTGTGCAACTGAATACTGTGCCCTTATCTATGTTTATCATGTATCATGAACACAAACGAGGGACCACGTAAAGCGCCTCATGGGCGCCATCTTTGAATGTGCAAATACATTATTTACAAAACATTGCTTGCGACTGTGTTACACCATAAATTAAGCCGTGTATCGGCATGACCGTCATCTTAATAATTGCCTGCAACATTTATAATCAGAAAAACCATTGATCTCTGAATTACATGGCTAAGATGACTAAAGAACAACTTCAAACTGTGTGTCAAGTCATAAATCGGACATAGAAACAACAGGAAAATCTCGCCGTGGATCGGCAATGGCAGCCCCTATGGACTGCCTACTCAAGGTGCAACTTAATATGTAGCAATGTGTTATACAAATATTAACAGAGAGTTAATAAAAATGGCATCTTTAACCCCAAGCCTTGTTTTGAAAAACATCAAAATACAATTCATCTTAAAGTCATTATGTCATAGTTTTTTACAGAATCAATGTCTTTTACACATCATTGTCAGCCCAAATGCGAGGCCAGTTCTTCTCCCATATTTAATCCCTTAGGTGCTCTGGTCTCTAAGTCTATAATATAACCAGACTCAAGTCTCGTTAGCGTGAGCAACCTATTGCCCCCTCTTGGATTTGCTTCAACTCTGTCCAAACAGAAGTACACCAAAAGATTCCTGTCACTATGGTGTTTAATAGAGAAGTGGCGTGCCACCGGATAAGTGAAATCCTTATTGGCTATGGCCCGCATATGCTCTAATATCCTCAGTTTGACAGGATTGATCGTACTACCCACATATCTCAGCATGCAGGGGCATACAAGACAGTAAACTACATGGTCAGAGTGGCAAGACATGAATTTACTGATCTTTTTCCCTCCACTGTGCCCAGGGACCTCATAGCTTAAAGTTCTTTTACTTGAGAGGCAGGCTTTACACTTTCCGCAAGGGAAGAAGCCTTTGGCCTCCTTTAGTGTACCCTGTCGCTTCTCAATGGGTCGCAAATAGCTATGAACTACTTGGTCGCGAAGTGATCTCGCCTTTCTGTATGTAATTAATGGCACGTTGGGTATGTCAGAGCCAATGATCGGGTCTGCTTTCAGAATATGCCAATGCTTTGACAGAACCGTTCGCAATTTGTGGGAGTCCGCAGAATAAGAAGTGATCATGTGGAATTTGCCTTCTGTGGTAGAGGCTGGCTTTTTAATGAAAAGGCTAGAGCGAGGAACGCTTCTAACCTTATTCAGGGTCTCTCTTAAAAGATGGGGACTGTACCCCCTTCTCACGAATCTCTCCATACACTCCAAGGCTGCTGTTTCAAAGTAATCATCCTGGCTGCAGTTGCGTTTCAATCACAGAAATTCCCCGTATGGAATGTTGTTAATTAATTTACGGGGATGGCTACTGGACGCGTGTAAGACGCTATTCCCAGCCGTAGGTTTGCGATACAAATTCGTGCAAATGTGCCCATCCCTAACGCTCACTTCCAGGTCCAAGTAATTGACTTTTTCCTTGTCTATATTTCTAGTGAATCTCAAATGAAATTCATTGTCATTGAGCGTGTCAATATACTGATTTGCTTCCTCAATAGAACCATTCCATACTAGGAACAGGTCGTCAATGTACCTGCTCCATTGTACCACCTCGGAGTTCCAGATGGAAAGTCTGGGGGCCCAGGCTACCTGCTCCTCCCACCAGCCCACGAATAAATTTGCGTAGCTGGGGGCGAAGCAAGAGCCCATGGCTGTACCAGACTGTTGGCGGTACATGGTGTCCTGAAAGAGAAAAATATTATTACGTAAACAGAATGCAATTAATTCTAATAACATCCTATTATGCATTGCGTATTTAAGCTCTCTCTTGTTGAGGAAGTACTCTATGGCATGGAGACCCTGGTCATGATCTATGCAAGTATACAAACTCGTTATGTCCAGGGTAATCAGTATGTAGGATGGTTGCCAGTTCAGAAGTTCCACCTTCTCTATAAAGTCTGTGGTGTCTCTGATGTATGATTTTAAAGACAGCACGGAACTGATTAGGTGGTGGTCTAGGAATTTGGAGAGGTTCTCCGTCAATCCTCCCATAGACGAGATTATGGGTCTCCCAGGAGGGTTGTTAATGTCCTTATGGACTTTGGGAAGATGGTAAAAACAAGGTAACACGGGGTTGGTAGTCTTGAGAAAGAGATATTCCTCCAGATCTAGCATCTGTTTGTCATACCATTTCTTGAGTAAAACATAGAGATCATTAATGCTGGATAGGTAATCTTGTTTCTTTATTATAGCATAGCATGAAACATCCTGCAGTTGACGCATAGCCTCAGCCACATATTTGGTCCTGGACATAATGACAACGTTGCCTCCTTTGTCGGAGGGTTTGCACACGATAGTTTTGTCATCCATGATGGTCTTAATGGCTAGATGTTGTTCCTTGGTGGTATTGAATTTTGTTCTCCGATTTTCTTGTGTGGTTCTCATGGCCATAAGATCTTTGGTGACTATTTCGGAAAAAATGTCAATAGAATCCACCGCAGTGTGCGGAACAAATTTGGAAGGCAACTTGAAATTACTTTTAGGTGCAGTCTGTTCAATGTCGACATTAGCCAGTCTTTGGGTGAGGGTATTGTCAGTTGTTTCCATTTCCATATTGCATTCTTGCCGCAAATTATGTAATACTTCACAAGCGGTGAGATCGTTAACAGTTAATAGATCCGTGTCCTTTTTACTCTGTCTTAGATGCTTTGCTTCTCGGGCTGTTGGCTTAGTTTTATGAAACTTGTGCAATTTCATCTTCCGGACGAATTTAAACAGATCGATACGTGTCTGTGTGTACTCCATGCTTTTATTTGGACAGAATGTCAGTCCCAACTTAAGAACAGACTCTTCTGCTGGAGTTAGATGTCTCTCCGATAGGTTCAAATTGGTGAGTTGTTCTGAAGGGCCTACCATCTTCCCCTCCTCTGGCTCCTGGTAATTCTCGCAGTTGGTTTGTTCTGGGTGTTGCCTCTGCCTCTTCCTCTTCCCCTTCCAGCCCCCTCGTCGGGTTTGTCTCCTACTTCCGTGGGTTTGTTCTTGCCATCTCTTAGCCAGCTTTCCCGGATGACCTTGAACTCCTGCTGAAAAGGGGTCTTTTTCACTGGAGGTTCAGGAACAGTTGTCGTTCCTGTTGTTTCATCCCCAGATAACTCACTGGCAGTGACATCAGAGTCCGAAGTTTCTACTCTTGTTTCTCCGGTCCCATCAGGCATTTGATCTTTCTTAGCAACATCTTTCCGTGGTTGATCGTACTTTTTCGAGAATGTCAGCACTCTTCCCATAGCATAATCCCGTTCGTCACGGTCAAATTTTTCTTGCTTCCTTAGTTTGATTTTAGTTTCATATTTCTGGAGTCTCTTCTTCACGTTTGCTCTGAGGAGATCTTGTTCCTCCTTGTTCGTATTCTGTAAAATTAGACCTTCCAATTCCTCAGTTTCCTTGATGGTTTTATCGCGATCACTCCATGCAAATTGGACTAAAATTTCCAAAATGCCTTTGCATGAGTTGGCTATATGTGTAGCCCACGTTTCCAGTAGGAGGGGGTCCGGATTTTCATAAGCAGGGACTGTAAAAATTCTCAGTCCTCGAGGCACCCTCTGTACCTCAATATAACCCTGCAATGAAGTTCCCTCCCACCACTTGCGAAGTTCGCGTTCGTATAATTTTTCCAACTTATGAAATTGTGAAGTTAAAGGATTTAGAGTTGTTGTGACGTTAGTCGGTAGTGGCTTGGATACATCCGGGTGTTTGTTTTTAAAGATGTCCACAGCTGCGTCCCGTCGTTCAGACATGTTGAACATGGTTCAGTAATATGGTTGGAAAGGTATTTAATCCCAAAGTCCAACTCGCACCCCCGCTATTGTGAGCAACTGTCGGCTCTCGCTTAACCGCTCTAGACAAGATACGAAAGTATTATAGGGTCACGCATTCAAAAGGCAAGCTTACCGCTCTCATGAGATAGCCGGCAGGACGTGATCCCTAGAACTTTCAATCCGGAGTATGTAGAGATGTATTCTCCTCCTTGCTTGCTGTACTCCATTAGCGGTGGGGCACTCGTAACACTATGCACGCTCCCTTTTCACACCAAAAAGAAACGAGTCACTCTTACAGCGGGTGCTATGAACCGCGTTGGTGTCCGCGGTAATACAAGACAGCTTCAAAATCCCAAAGAATACCCAGCCGGGTTAATCAGGACAGATAGCACTCACAAGCACGACAGTTGCTTTCAGCAGGGGGTAGGTTTATTTAGATAGACGCGTTTCTGGAGATAAACTCCCTTCATCAGTATTTACATCTGTGCAACTGAATACTGTGCCCTTATCTATGTTTATCATGTATCATGAACACAAACGAGGGACCACGTAAAGCGCCTCATGGGCGCCATCTTTGAATGTGCAAATGCATTATTTACAAAACATTGCTTGCGACTGTGTTACACCATAAATTAAGCCGTGTATCGGCATGACCGTCATCTTAATAATTGCCTGCAACATTTATAATCAGAAAAACCATTGATCTCTGAATTACATGGCTAAGATGACTAAAGAACAACTTCAAACTGTGTGTCAAGTCATAAATTGGACATAGAAACAACAGATTTTCCTGTTGTTTCTATGTCCGATTTATGACTTGACACACAGTTTGAAGTTGTTCTTTAGTCATCTTAGCCATGTAATTCAGAGATCAATGGTTTTTCTGATTATAAATGTTGCAGGCAATTATTAAGATGACGGTCATGCCGATACACGGCTTAATTTATGGTGTAACACAGTCGCAAGCAATGTTTTGTAAATAATGTATTTGCACATTCAAAGATGGCGCCCATGAGGCGCTTTACGTGGTCCCTCGTTTGTGTTCATGATACATGATAAACATAGATAAGGGCACAGTATTCAGTTGCACAGATGTAAATACTGACGAAGGGAGTTTATCTCCAGAAACGCGTCTATCTAAATAAACCTACCCCCTGCTGAAAGCAACTGTCGTGCTTGTGAGTGCTATCTGTCCTGATTAACCCGGCTGGGTATTCTTTGGGATTTTGGAGCTGTCTTGTATTACCGCGGACACCAACGCGGTTCATAGCACCCGCTGTAAGAGTGACTCGTTTCTTTTTGGTGTGAAAAGGGAGCGTGCATAGTGTTACGAGTGCACCACCGCTAATGGAGTACAGCAAGCAAGGAGGAGAATACATCTCTACATACTCCGGATTGAAAGCTCTAGGGATCACGTCCTGCCGGCTATCTCATGAGAGCGGTAAGCTTGCCTTTTGAATGCGTGACCCTATAATACTTTCGTATCTTGTCTAGAGCGGTTAAGCGAGAGCCGACAGTTGCTCACAATAGCAGGGGTGCAAGTTGGACTTTGGGATTAAATACCTTTCCAACCATATTACTGAACCATGTTCAACATGTCTGAACGACGGGACGCAGCTGTGGACATCTTTAAAAACAAACACCCGGATGTATCCAAGCCACTACCGACTAACGTCACAACAACTCTAAATCCTTTAACTTCACAATTTCATAAGTTGGAAAAATTATACGAACGCGAACTTCGCAAGTGGTGGGAGGGAACTTCATTGCAGGGTTATATTGAGGTACAGAGGGTGCCTCGAGGACTGAGAATTTTTACAGTCCCTGCTTATGAAAATCCGGACCCCCTCCTACTGGAAACGTGGGCTACACATATAGCCAACTCATGCAAAGGCATGTTGGAAATTTTAGTCCAATTTGCATGGAGTGATCGCGATAAAACCATCAAGGAAACTGAGGAATTGGAAGGTCTAATTTTACAGAATACGAACAAGGAGGAACAAGATCTCCTCAGAGCAAACATGAAGAAGAGATTTCAGAAATATGAAACTAAAATCAAACTAAGGAAGCAAGAAAAATGTGACCGTGACGAACGGGATTATGCTATGGGAAGAGTGCTGACATTCTCGAAAAAGTACGATCAACCACGGAAAGATGTTGCTAAGAAAGATCAAATGCCTGATGGGACTGGAGAAACAAGAGTAGAAACATCGGACTCTGATGTCACTGCCAGTGAGTTATCTGGGGATGAAACAACAGGAACGACAACTGTTCCTGAACCTCCAGTGAAAAAGACCCCTTTTCAGCAGGAGTTCAAGGTCATCCGGGAAAGCTGGCTAAGAGATGGCAAGAACAAACCCCCGGAAGTAGGAGACAAACCCGACGAGGGGGCTGGAAGGGGAAGAGGAAGAGGCAGAGGCAACACCCAGAACAAACCAACTGCGAGAATTACCAGGAGCCAGAGGAGGGGAAGATGGTAGGCCCTTCAGAACAACTCACCATTTTGAACCTATCGGAGAGACATCTAACTCCAGCAGAAGAGTCTGTTCTTAAGTTGGGACTGACATTCTGTCCAAATAAAAGCATGGAGTACACACAGACACGTATCGATCTGTTTAAATCCGTCCGGAAGATGAAATTGCACAAGTTTCATAAAACTAAGCCAACAGCCCGAGAAGCAAAGCATCTAAGACAGAGTAAAAAGGACACGGATCTATTAACTGTTAACGATCTCAACGCTTGTGAAGTATTACATAATTTGCGGCAAGAATGCAATATGGAAATGGAAACAACTGACAATACCCTCACCCAAAGACTGGCTAATGTCGACATTGAACAGACTGCACCTAAAAGTAATTTCAAGTTGCCTTCCAAATTTGTTCCGCAGACTGCGGTGGATTCTATTGACATTTTTTCCGAAATAGTCACCAAAGATCTTATGGCCATGAGAACCACACAAGAAAATCGGAGAACAAAATTCAATACCACCAAGGAACAACATCTAGCCATTAAGACCATCAAGGATGACGAAACTATCGTGTGCAAACCCTCCGACAAAGGAGGCAACGTTGTCATTATGTCCAGGACCAAATATGTGGCTGAGGCTATGCGTCAACTGCAGGATGTTTCATGCTATGCTATAATAAAGAAACAAGATTACCTATCCAGCATTAATGATCTCTATGTTTTACTCAAGAAATGGTATGACAAACAGATGCTAGATCTGGAGGAATATCTCTTTCTCAAGACTACCAACCCCGTGTTACCTTGTTTTTACCATCTTCCCAAAGTCCATAAGGACATTAACAACCCTCCTGGGAGACCCATAATCTCGTCTATGGGAGGAATGACGGAGAACCTCTCCAAATTCCTAGACCACCACCTATTCAGTTCCGTGCTGTCTTTAAAATCATACATCAGAGACACCACGGACTTTATAGAGAAGGTGGAACTTCTGAACTGGCAACCATCCTACATACTGATTACCCTGGACATAACGAGTTTGTATACTTGCATAGATCATGACCAGGGTCTCCATGCCATAGAGTACTTCCTCAACAAGAGAGATCTTAAATACGCAATGCATAATAGGATGTTATTAGAATTAATTGCATTCTGTTTACGTAATAATATTTTTCTCTTTCAGGACACCATGTACCGCCAACAGTCTGGTACAGCCATGGGCTCCTGCTTCGCCCCCAGCTACGCGAATTTATTCGTGGGCTGGTGGGAGGAGCAGGTAGCCTGGGCCCCCAGACTTTCCATCTGGCACTCCAAGGTGGTACAATGGAGCAGGTACATTGACGACCTGTTCCTAGTATGGAATGGTTCTATTGAGGAAGCAAATCAGTATATTGACACGCTCAATGACAATGAATTTCATTTGAGATTCACTAGAAATATAGACAAGGAAAAAGTCAATTACTTGGACCTGGAAGTGAGCGTTAGGGATGGGCACATTTGCACGAATTTGTATCGCAAACCTACGGCTGGGAATAGCGTCTTACACGCGTCCAGTAGCCATCCCCGTAAATTAATTAACAACATTCCATACGAGGAATTTCTGCGATTGAAACGCAACTGCAGCCAGGATGATTACTTTGAAACAGCAGCCTTGGAGTGTATGGAGAGATTCGTGAGAAGGGGGTACAGTCCCCATCTTTTAAGAGAGACCCTGAATAAGGTTAGAAGCGTTCCTCGCTCTAGCCTTTTCATTAAAAAGCCAGCCTCTACCACAGAAGGCAAATTCCGCATGATCACTTCTTATTCTGCGGACTCCCACAAATTGCGAACGGTTCTGTCAAAGCATTGGCATATTCTGAAAGCAGACCCGATCATTGGCTCTGACATACCCAACGTGCCATTAATTACATACAGAAAGGCGAGATCACTTCGCGACCAAGTAGTTCATAGCTATTTGCGACCCATTGAGAAGCGACAGGGTACACTAAAGGAGGCCAAAGGCTTCTTCCCTTGCGGAAAGTGTAAAGCCTGCCTCTCAAGTAAAAGAACTTTAAGCTATGAGGTCCCTGGGCACAGTGGAGGGAAAAAGATCAGTAAATTCATGTCTTGCCACTCTGACCATGTAGTTTACTGTCTTGTATGCCCCTGCATGCTGAGATATGTGGGTAGTACGATCAATCCTGTCAAACTGAGGATATTAGAGCATATGCGGGCCATAGCCAATAAGGATTTCACTTATCCGGTGGCACGCCACTTCTCTATTAAACACCATTGTGACAGGAATCTTTTGAGATACTTCTGTTTGGACAGAGTTGAAGCAAATCCAAGAGGGGGCAATAGGTTGCTCACGCTAAGGAGACTTGAGTCTCGTTATATTATAGACTTAGAGACCAGAGCACCTAAGGGATTAAATATGGGAGAAGAACTGGCCTCGCATTTGGGCTGACAATGATGTGTAAAAGACATTGATTCTGTAAAAAACTATGACATAATGACTTTAAGATGAATTGTATTTTGATGTTTTTCAAAACAAGGCTTGGGGTTAAAGATGCCATTTTTATTAACTCTCTGTTAATATTTGTATAACACATTGCTACATATTAAGTTGCACCTTGAGTAGGCAGTCCATAGGGGCTGCCATTGCCAATCCACGGCGAGATTTTCCTGTTGTTTCTATGTCCGATTTATGACTTGACACACAGTTTGAAGTTGTTCTTTAGTCATCTTAGCCATGTAATTCAGAGATCAATGGTTTTTCTGATTATAAATGTTGCAGGCAATTATTAAGATTACGGTCATGCCGATACACGGCTTAATTTATGGTGTAACACAGTCGCAAGCAATGTTTTGTAAATAATGTATTTGCACATTCAAAGATGGCGCCCATGAGGCGCTTTACGTGGTCCCTCGTTTGTGTTCATGATACATGATAAACATAGATAAGGGCACAGTATTCAGTTGCACAGATGTAAATACTGACGAAGGGAGTTTATCTCCAGAAACGCGTCTATCTAAATAAACCTACCCCCTGCTGAAAGCAACTGTCGTGCTTGTGAGTGCTATCTGTCCTGATTAACCCGGCTGGGAATTCTTTGGGATTTTGGAGCTGTCTTGTATTACCGCGGACACCAACGCGGTTCATAGCACCCGCTGTAAGAGTGACTCGTTTCTTTTTGGTGTGAAAAGGGAGCGTGCATATATATATATATTCACAGAAAAAACCATAGGTTATAGACCATATATAGTTAGGAATTAGCATTTACAAAACCTTGAAAATTCACTGAAAAAACCATAGGTTATAGACCATATATAGTTAGGAATTAGCATTTAGAAAACCTTATTTTACTCACACAAAACCATTGAAATTCCATATATAGTTAGTTGCACTAACTATATATCGCGCACCCGCAATCCACTGCTGATGATGTCACATATTACATCATTCATGACATGGTCAGTGACATCACTGATGACATCACTGATGACATCTCAAATGACATCACTGATGACATCACTGATGACATCTCATTTGACATTACTGATCACATCACTGATGACATCATTCATGTGATGATACAATGAACCTCTTCAGACTCTAATATAACCTTAGATACACTCAGTGTAAACAGACACTCACAGACTGTCACTCATCCATGGAGTTACTCACACACCTAGTCAGTCTTGCAAAGAATCAATCACACCTCGATTTCCTCAACTATATAGTTATACACACCTTACTTATTGGAACATATAATAACACATATTTACTCTGTTATACAATCCCTGATACAAGTTCACAATAATCCATACAGCCACTCACACATTCACTGGCTCTTATCCACAGTTATTTATATATGTCAACTATCACATGTACTGTGTTTTACATATGTACTTACTTTGACATGTAGCACTGAGATATCCATTCACTCACCAATACACTCATGCACACAGTCAACCGCCCATACAGATGTTTCCACATGCACTTTTGAACCCATACATCTAGTGAATCAACTGCTCACACATCTATGCACAGAGTCATACACCTCCCAGACACCCACACACACACTCAGTCTCCCATACAAATACTTGGGCAACTAATCAATAACCCATATAGTTAGTCATATAGCTAATGATCAACACATGCATCAGATTACAAAACAACAGACACAATGATGCACAATTTAAAACAGTTTAGTCACTAACCCATGCACTCAGTGAGACACATTTAATCACTCACTTATACAGTCAGTCATGCACCTACTAAATCCTTCATCCAGACACTTATACATCCACTCATTCTTCAATATGTAAGACATATTTTAACTTTACAGAAGCATACAGTCACTGGATGTTGTCATCAGTGATGTCATCAGTGATGTCATTTGAGATGTCATCAGTGATGTCATCAGTGATGTCACTGACCATGTCATGAATGATGTAATATGTGACATCATCAGCAGTGGATTGCGGGTGCGCGATATATAGTTAGTGCAACTAACTATATATGGAATTTCAATGGTTTTGTGTGAGTAAAATAAGGTTTTCTAAATGCTAATTCCTAACTATATATGGTCTATAACCTATGGTTTTTTCAGTGAATTTTCAAGGTTTTGTAAATGCTAATTCCTAACTATATATGGTCTATAACCTATGGTTTTTTCTGTGAATTTCATTGGTTTTTTAACAGCTAATATCTGTAGCTGTAAAATGTATTCTTCTTTAAATCCAAAAATATATTTTATATGTTTATGAATAATTTTTTTTAAAAATATTTTTTTTTCTTCGTTCCCGCTTCGCGAATCGGGAAGCTTCCCGTTAGCTGACCTTGATGCCGCGAAATAGACCGCGAGCCGGTAAACGTTTCTTTACCGCAAGTGCAGCGTTAGAAAACAACATCGTGACGCCTCCCGTCCGCATGACGTTCCACGTTGTCGCGTGATACGTCATATGACGTGCTACGTTAGCGAACTGGTACGTGAAGCGAGTGCCAAAGCGCAGGTTTCTGGAAGCAAACCGGGAGGCCCTGCAAAGCGCTTAACGTAAACACAGCAAGTCATGTGACTTGGTAATAACACTTTTCATTGGTTCATTTCACTTTTGGTTTCCTAATGATGTAAGACTAGGTCATATAATCTAAAATGAACACTTTTGATTGGTTGAGAACTCTTGTTTTTCCCAAATGATGAAAATCCCTCCTTCTTTCCTCACTCTGACTTTCATCATTGTGAGAGAAAGACCCTTTGTGATCACTGAGCAATGGCTTCTTTAGTAGCTTCAGCTGGTGCTTCCCCACCACCTCCACCACATCCAAGGAAGAGTGGACCACCTGCTCAAGTTGTAATTCAACAAGAAGAAGAAGAAGAGGAACAGGAGGACGAGCACGAAGAGAGGCAGTTTTTGCCTGAGCAGCCCAAGACGTCTCACCGGAAAGAAAACTTCATTTGGCAATTTTTTAAAATTCCCAAAGGTCAGAAAAAAGTAAATGCAAGATACGTAACTTGCCTTATATGTCAAGATAGACTGTCCAGAGGGACCGACAAAAAATACAGTTTCGGAAACTACACAATGCATCGCCATATGACTAGGTGGCATCCTAACAACTACAGTGCTGCACAGTTTCGGAACGACCTAGATAATCTCCCTATTATGGCCAGAAGATCTGTTGTACCGGAAGTAACGGGACCAGAGGGCAGGGAGATGGTGCCAAATATACAAATGAGATTTGGTGAAGTAAAACACACCTGCGTATTTTGCGATGGATTCATTTCCTACGGAGAAAGAAGCATCACTCTGATCAACAGAGCTATTGACTATCATATGCAAGTTTGTCCGAAACGCCCAAAATAATAAATACTTCTTTTTTTTGTTTTGTTGCTCCTGTTGAGCCCTTTACAATGAATCGTTTTCATTGCCCCCTCCAAGAAAAACCCAAAAAAATATAAAACTGTTCCGAAAAATTCAAAAACAGTAAAAAAATCTTCAGAAAAATAAAAAAAAAAGTTCTTTTCAGAACTACCTCCCCGTTATTAAAAAATTGGTACAATATTTGGAACTGTGCCAACCTCTATTTCTCTTAGTTCGCTTCCTAGTTCGCTCGCTGGTACGCGAACTGGAAGCGAACCAAAAACAGTAAGTATAAGGGAAGGAAACACACACTTATGTTAAAAGAAAGACAGCTATAGGGGAGTAAACTAGAGATACTATTACCCATAATCCACTACTGATGATGTCACATATTACATCATTCATGACATGCTCAGTGACATCATCAGCAGAGGATTGCGGGTTTTTTGGCAACATGCCTTATCCACGGTTTAATAACGCTGCCTTTTGCTTTATATAAGTTTTCAAATTGTATGAAATATATACCAATAGGTCTTTATGAACCTTTAGGTAGTGCTTTTGTTCATGAGGTCTGGTCGCTTCCATACACATACAGATGTTTCAAAGATGATCAAGAAGTTTATCTGAATGGAGAGGAATGCACTGAGACGCCAGATCATTCACTAATGTGTAGGCACATACAGTTACACGATTCATGCAACAAACACCGACCAAATATGGCTTGCGTGTTGCAAGGCACGCCAGTTCCTGCTATCATCCCCACGTTCAAGTTGTTGGAAAATGGTAGTTATTTGATGCTCAATAATGAAGATTGTTCTGAGTTAATTAAAAGTATTCCTTTTATCGTAACAGTAAGTGAACGGGTTATTTGCTGCAGAAATGTTCTATTTACTCCCACACATGAACATAGGGAGTTTTCAATCTGGCCACAAATACCAACCTTGGGACACGTTTCAACGGCATGACAAGAATAAGAGCTCTTTTGTCTCAGAGAGAGGTGGCCTTGAGTTCGGCCCGTGAAACTTTCGTACTTCACATAGCGAACACCCGTACACAGGTTTGCCTTTCAATTTCAGCAACATGTTTCCGACTATCTTTAACGCATCCTCCACAAAATCCCTGGCACACTTTTTTAAAGTTGTTACCAGTGGTCTCGTGACTTCATTTGAGAAAATCTTTGGAGTCATCCCTGCTCCCTTTCATTGTATTTTCTGCACTCTGGTTCGTGGATTGGCATTTTTACTTGCATTACCACCGGACGCTCTTGTGCTTTTTTACATTTTTAAATATGGATGTCCCTCCTATGCAACCTCCGACCCTGCAGCTGCTGACACTGTTCCGCAATCGCATGCTAGAATATTATGGCACAATGCCGTTGGCGATATTAAGCACGGCATATGGATTATCTTTTCGGTTCTCCTACTTCACCTGTGTCCAGCCTGTATTTCACTGCCTGACCTGTGATTTCGATTGGGCCATTGATTTGTGTCTCTGCGGACCGGTTTCTCCTGACGTCGACTTTAATCAGCTGATGACTCCTATCATTACTCACGAGTTGATTTGTCCTGGCGAAAGGATTATGGCTGTGGCATTGATGCATGGACTACTTGGTCCCTGGAATTTACTGGCGGCAGCACAGTCTTTCTTGGAACACAGCTTTCTTGAAAACCCACCGAGCTGTCCTCTGATGGTGATAGAGGATCCGGTGCTGGGAGAGCACGTATGTTCTTTTCCGCTTTTAAATTGGATGGCTGAACTGTTTTCGGATGAAGACGGTGACTTCCTATTGGAGGCTGTTGCAGCTTATTTTGCATACACAGTTATGTCATAGACCTTTTTCATGTTTGATATGCTGAGTACTAGCATTTCATTGACAATTCATTGACTTATTTGTCAAGTTTTTATTATTTACCTTGCCTATTGGCTTAAGACTCGATAAAGTACTTGACTGTTTTATTTTTCTTTAGCATTGAATTTTCCTAGTTTTTAATGCTTTACCTTGCGGACCGTCCACATATAAACTTGCAATCTGCTCTCATGAGATGGCACTTCTATTATCTTATTCAGTTCGTTTCCGGATCATGAGGAGGTGTCATCTAGGTCCTGGATATCTTTACACCGTGTTAAGTTAGCATGGGCTCATTACCGGTTTAAACGCCATTTTTCCTTTTTTGCAACTTCTGCACACGACACTTAGTTGTTGCTTTAGCTTTCCACCTAGTAGTTCATCGTGGTTTACATGAGAATAATATGTTATTGGTCTACTATCTGCTTTACTTGTTAAACTATATCTGTACAGCGAGTGCTAAAGTGTCAAGAACAACACGATACAGAATTGTTATGAGGTCTGATCTCCACGACTTCATACTCATAACATAAGTGCAACTTCTGCCAATTCTGGGCATGAGGCGGGTTTTATATTGCTTTGCCGAACACACATACACAACAGTTGATGCGGTTCACATGAAGAGAGAGCTGGTGTATGCTGATGTGATTCCTTCAAATCTAAGACACTAAAGTATGGGCACGCCCTAAACCAACACAAAGAGACCTTCTTAGCAAATAATATAATATGTGTATTAGGGAGGGTGAGATATAAGCAGCCGCGGGCCGTGGAGGGAGTTACGATGGGGCAGGGAGGCGGGGAGGGGGAGAAGCAGGGTGGAGCCCTCTCTACCTTGCCCCTCCCCCTCCCCGCCTCCCTGCCCCACCGTAACTCCCTCCACGGCCCGCGGCTGCTTATAAGTGTTGCTAACTCTTATTCATTTACAGCATGTTAACATACTGTCACCATTCGCTTTTTATGTACTAGTAACTATGCTGGTAATTTTGCTACTGATAATATGTGTACTTGTATTCTCCACCCTGCTTCTCCCCCTCCCCGCCTCCCTGCCTCACCGTAACTCCCTCCACGGCCCGCGGCTGCTTATAAGTGTTGCTAACTCTTATTCATTTACAGCATGTTAACATACTATCACCATTCACTTTTTATGTACTAGTAACTATGCTGGTAATTTTGCTACTGATAATATGTGTACTTTTATTATCTAAGGTACTACGCCTGAGAAGACGGCATTAGTAAATAAACATTTCAAATACACATCTGTTCTTCTTAACTCCATGTTCTGGTTTCTAAGAAATCTATAACGACCGACTGTTCATGAGTTCCACGTATCCTGAGGTACTATAAGTTCATATTCTGGATTGTCTAAACATTGAGAGTTTGTTATATCCAATGTGACACTGTACCTAGCTTGCTAAATAGTTTTTGATTACTAACGTGAGTTTTGGGACACAATAATTCGCCGAGGTTCCAATCCTCTGTCCACAGTTCTGTGTGAGAACAGAAACCCTGCGACAGGGGCACCCCCGACCCTTGCTGGAGCTTCATCACACTTGCGATACAACTCCAGCAATGCGCCACCTTTACGGCACAGATACATCACGCATCTGTGCTGTTTTTGCCCCATGATGCGCCGCATTGTAAATGCAGCACACCATAGGTGACGGAACAGCGGCACAGAATGACTAACACATCCCTGGTGATGCGCCAGTCATCATAAATCTATCCCTATGCTTCTTATCTTGTTAGAGATGAACCGCCATATGTATCATCAAAGTTATTTGCATTTCCTAAATAGCGAACTTTAAGGAATAAATAGCGATTCTTTACCATTCCTAGTTTGCGATGAGCTATTTGCTAATTAGCCGAATGTAGCCCAATGAAGCCCAATGTAGCCCAATGTAGCCCAAAGATGGCCGCCAGACACACAAAAAAACAAATGTAGCCCAAATATCAGCCAGATGTAGCCCAACTATAGCCCAGTGACAGAATGACCAATCAGCTTCGCAAACCTCCGTTACGCGAAGCGGAGCGCTGTTACAGATATATATCTTTTTTTGAACGTTAATTTCTCAAAATCCACTGGAGCACATATATTGAGACCTAGCAAAGGCACATCGGGCTACCAGTCCCTAATATTTTGCCAAGTTTCGTGCAAATCCATTCAGCCGTTCAATTATTATTTTTATTATTTTTTTTTGCCCCGCGGGGCCCTTTTAAAACCTCCACATCAAACCTAGGGGGTCAGCGAGGATCTACTATGCCCCCTTATAGTTATTTCCCCCTTTGTTTTGACCTCCTCTTGTCTCTCGATCCTACCGAGAGACAAGATGGCGGCCGCTACGGACTGTTTGGAATGTTGACAGACGCCGGAGAACCAATCAGCTTCGCTTCACAAAGCTCCGTTGCGCGAAAAGTCCGCGAACCAGAGCGCTAACCGGTCCGCTGTTACAGATATATATCTTTTTTTAAACGTTAATTTCTCAAAATCCACTGGAGCACATATATTGAGACCTACAAAAGGCACATCGGGCTACCAGTCCCTACAATTTTGCCAAGTTTCGTGCAAATCCATTCAGCCGTTCGGGCTAAAAGTGAGGCCAACCGCCCTATGGAAAACTCAATGTTAAAAACACGTTTTGGGACCCCCCTTTTTTCTCGGCCCCCACTGGACGAACCCCCCCCAAATTTTCAAGGGCTGCTCAGAAATAAAATGTGCCATTTTCCTGAAAATTTCAGCCAATTCCGTCCACAAACGCCAAAGTTATTAGACATAGAATTTTCAAAAAACCCATAGAGAAAAAATCCTAACTATATATACCTACTGGCGACCGCCAGTAGGTAATACATATATATATATATATATATATATATATATATCTCACACTGAAAGGTTACCCATTCGAGGAAGCCACACGCAAGTAGGTTACAATTGATTTTTTATTCATGGAAGCTGCAGCGAAGTTTAAACAGGAAATCTTGCCAAAAATTCATAAGCCTGACGCGTTTCGTGCCTGCTCTCACTTAATCATAGGCAAAGTTCAATCACTGTGCAAAGCATTTCGGTAATGTGTTTTAAATCCTACCACCTGCCCCAGTGGGCGTTGGCTCTCACTAAGCCTCTTGGTAGCTGTAGTCCGTGATATACTCCAGTGAGTTGTTTGACACAGCGATAATATCCAGAAATGTACAAAACCCCAGTGGGTGGAAAGAGTTCAGTTCACCCCTCGTTGCACCTTATACCTTCCAAACACGACCTCTTGCCCTTCATGATGAAAGTCATCTGCCATCAGACTGGACTGCTTTGATGCAGCGGGGCTTCCCTCCACGACCGGGACAGCCGTTTTAACATCTCACACTGAAAGGTTACCCATTCGAGGAAGCCACACGCAAGTAGGTTAAAATTGACGTTTTATTCATTGAAGCTGCAGCGAAGTTTAAACAGGAAATCTTTCCAAAAATTCATAAGCCTGACGCGTTTCGTGCCTGCTCGCACTTAATCATAGGCAAAGTTCAATCACCGTGCAAAGCATATCGGTAATGTTTTTTAAATCCTACCACCTGCCCCAGTGGGCGTTGGCTCTCACTAAGCCTCTTGGTAGCTGTGGTCCGTGATATACTCCAGTGAGTTGTTTGACACAGCGATAATATCCAGAAATGTACAAAACCCCAGTGGGTGGAAAGAGTTCAGTTCACCCCTCGTTAGGGGAGAGGTGTGGCGCCGCGGCCAGGGCGACTGACGCTGGAATCTGGGGACCACGGTTCGATCCCCGGCTCCGGCGGCAGGTTAGCCCAGCACCATGTGACTCTGGGCAATAGCTCGCTTAATCTTCCCGACGGCCCCCAGCGCCTAGAGACCCTTACGGGTGATTGTGCGCTTTACAAATGTGTGGACTTACTCGTTGCACCTTATACCTTCCAAACACAACCTCTTGCCCTTCGTGATGAAATGTATATAGAAAAAGTGGTCCTAGACACAATTTTTTAAAACAGAAACAATCAATGTAAGTGTTAATTATTCACACTAGGCAGTCAGATTTAATCTGAACAACAAAAGGAGATGTATTATTGGTTAATACTGCTATCAATGCAAAAAACCCAACACAACAGTACCAAAACAAATTATACTGCAGTTTATTTACATATTTATAAAATTGGCAATAAGGAAATAGAAAAAGATTGGTGCTCAGGTGATGAAAAGGAAAAGCTTAAAGTACAGGATTCAGAATAATTCAGTGCAGGAAAGAAATTACTTTACATTGCACATATATAAAGCCTACCCATACAAAGTATATACACACTATTATACAGGGGGACTGGGGAAATGGTATAGTCTTTAAGAATTAAAAGGGGGGCATAATCGTCGACGTTTCGACCCTGGCGCAATACGGGGAAATCGCGACCTCTGCTGCGGGTCTTCTTCAGGACAGCTAGGGGGCGGGGAAAGGGAAGCACCTGTAAGGTAAGTATAAATATATTGTAATTACTAAAGGGGTTCAATATTACCAAAAATTAAAATTGGGGGGTGTTGGGTACTTTACCACGAATTTGCCGAATAGTTTCAATTTAAAATTGGAGCTTTGCCGGTTCTTCCGTAAAGTACGCTTGAAACATTTCTTTAATAAAATACCACACCAGCCGGTATTTAACAATACTGGTCTGAGGCCACCTTCTACTTTTACACCCGCCTCGCAGATGATGCCACACAAATTGTTAGCATATGAACAAATTGTGATGGGTGATGTAAACAAACTACTGATGGACAAGAAATATGTTAACTGCCCTCCAAAATTTTAAGCAAAATCAAGACATAGTGATCAAGCCCGCCGATAAAGGCGGGGCAATTGTGATTCAGAATAGGGAGGACTATACAAAAGAAATTCTAAATCAACTATCGGTGGCTGAAAATTATATGAAATTAGCAAGTAATCCTACTAAGGACATTGCCCTTTGCCATTAAAGTGGTGACTGATAATGCTCTCTCTGAGGGCTTTATCACTAAACATGAATATGAATACCTGAATAACACGCACCCTCGCATACCAACGATCTACACCTTACCCAAGGTACATAAAAGGCTTCACAATCCACCTGGGAGACCCATTATTTCTGGGTGCGGTTCAATTCTCGAACCGCTTTGTAAATTTATTGACATCTTTATCAAACCCATTGCCGAGAATACAGCCTGTTACCTTAGGGATACCATGCAGGTGATTAAGCTGGTGGATGAGAAATTTTTTGATCCCACCGAGGAGCTGCTGGTTACAATGGATATCACCTCCTTGTATACTAACATCCCGCAACATGCAGCCTTGGAAGTGATTAGGATTGTTCTGGAAGACAGAATTAGACCACATCAAGTCCCTACCGAATTCATAATAGATCTTCTGGATATCGCCATGAAACGTAATTTCTTCATCTTTGATGGAGAGTACTTCATGCAGATAAATGGCGTAGCCATGGGGGCGAGCTTTGCCCCAAATTTGGCAATTATCTATATGGATTATTTTGAAAACAACTTAGTTCTCTGCGAGAACAATCCACATAGAGAGAAGATTACTTTATGGCGTCGATATATCGACGACGTTTTGCTTATGTGGAAAGGCTCAAAAGAGGATTTACTCACCTTTCATAACTGGCTTAATACAAAAGATGACAATATCCAGTTCACTATGGAGTGTAGTAACCAAGCTATAAATTTCCTAGACATTACGATTAAGGAGGATGAGGGTGTTTTACACACTACTCTGTTTAGAAAACCGACAGAAAAGAATACCATGTTGAGATATTCTAGCCACCATCCCCGTAACCTCAGGGACAATCTCCCTTATGGTCAGTTCCTGAGGTTACGGAGGAATTGTAGTTGTAAAGTGGATTATTTTACCGAATCTTCCATTTTGATGAGTAGGCTGGTGGAAAGAGGTTATCCTAGAAGTCTGGTAAAGAAAGCCCGAAAACGAGCTTGGTTTTTGCCATAGAGAGGTACTGTTAGAACCCAAAACAAGAACAGAGAATGAGGATGGGAGATTAATATGTGTTACTACATTTAATACTAGGAGTACTGAGATCAAAAGGATTATCAATAACCATTGGCATCTGGTGGCAGAAGAAACAGGATTGCCGGATCCCCCAATGCATGCCTTCCGTAAGGGAAGGAGTGTGAGAGACTATGTTGTGCATTCAATGCTACACAAAAAAAGTGCGGAGAATCAGACTACCCTATGGAACCTCCCCACTGTAGTAGGCCATTTTAAATGTGGATCTTGTAAGGCCTGTACTATGGCTATGGAAATTAAGGCATGTACATATAATGACTACACTCATACCCTCCAAAGCCATACCAACTGTAATACCATGGGGGTAATATATGCCATCTTTTGCCCCTGTGGGTTTATGTATATAGGGCAAACTACCCAGAAGGTGAAAACCCGCATCCTGCAGCATTGCAGCAGGGTACGGTGTAAGGTGCAGGGAGCCCCCCTTGTTGAACACTTTGTCAAATTCAATCATACCCCGGAAAGTCTTAGATGGTGTGTAATTGAGAAAGTTAACCTAAATCCCAGGGGAGGAAATTTTGCACAATCCATCAGCATCCGTGAATGCAGATGGATGCATTTCTTTAATACTGTAAATAAGGGTCTGAATGAGCAGGAGGAAGTAATGAGGCAAATGGCATCACTGCCAAATGGCTAATTTCTATCTATCTGTGCCACCCCCATACTTCATTCTGAATGAATTCTCTTTGTTATGTAGACTTCCTACAGGGAATTGTTAATAGCTGTAACGCTCCCCATGCAACTGTTCCTATTACATGCTGCCGCCTGTGACAATATATTGTACTGTTATGTAATTATTGTGTTGTTGTATTCATTGTATTGTCATTTACATTAAGTGCGACTGTCGTTCTAATTCTGATGACAGTGTTTGAAAATGAATTGACATTGTGAGGGATGTGCACTTGTCCTTGGTAAATTGATGGTTAATTTTGTTGACCCCCGTTATGTATGTTTCTCATACGTTTTTGTCCAAATTGTGGCTTAATCAGGTCCTTAATGGCGACAGGATTCGATCCCTTGGGCTCCTACATAGGATTAGCGCTGTGCACCAAGGTAGTCCCTCCTTTACCTTTAGTTGCATGCGCCTAACCATTAGTCCTTTGTTTAGCTTCGCACGCCTTGTAACACACTAATAGCTGTGATTGGCGGTGCACCATCACGTGGTCTCTTCCCGGATGTGAGAATCGGGACTTGCCGGACTCAGACTGCAGCTACGAGCCACAATTTCTGAAAACTATATCTCATTTGGATTTACATACACAAGGACCCGTGAAGGAATACTAGGTAAAATTACCTTTTCCCTCTGGCTGGGTCCGTTTGCGGACGCCTTTACTAACCTTAGTGGCGTCAATTATTGCGAGCGCCTGTAACCACAAGAAATTCACTAGTAGCGTCGGTTACCTTGTTGGACTTAAACTCGGTTTGTTTATTCCAACACAGGTCCGCTCATACCAGAGTCAAGTTTTTCCTCGCTCTCAACTGAACCGGTCACTTCTCTACCGTTTGACCAGACTAGGGTGAGTTGCATTCATCCCTATTCATTAGACCTGACCGCTTGTTTTCCGCATTGTGTCTGGGGTTTGATTAGATCTTTTTTCCCCCTCCTTTCAGCACAATTGATATCGCCTACGTGTCCATATACAAACTCACCTTTTTGACTTCCAACTGAAATTACCAGTCAGAGGTGAGTCGGGCAAAGGGTTAAACACTCCGTGGTTGGCGTGTTTACAGTGGGATGACTGCGCCTTTGGAGATGGGCTAACAGTCTCCCCCCCCCTTTTTGCTTATTTTTCTGCAGGTGTACCGCCCAACTGATCTGGCCTTGTTACACCGCCACAGTCCTTTCCGTGGTAAAGTACCCAACACCCCCCATTTTAATTTTAATTTTTGGTAATATTGAACCCCTTTAGTAATTACAATATATTTATACTTACCTTACAGGTGCTTCCCTTTCTCCGCCCCCTACCTGTCCTGAAGAAGACCCGCAGCAGAGGTCGCGATTTCCCCGTATTGCGCCAGGGTCGAAACGTCGACGATTATGCCCCCCTTTTAATTCTTAAAGCCTATACCATTTCCCCAGTCCCCCTGTATAATAGTGTGTATATACTTTGTATGGGTAGGCTTTATATATGTGCAATGTAAAGTCATTTCTTTCCTGCACTGAATTATTCTGAATCCTGTACTTGAAGCTTTTCCTTTTCATCACCTGAGCACCAATCTTTTTCTATTTCCTTATTGCCAATTTTATAAATATGTAAATAAACTGCAGTATAATTTGTTTTGGTACTGTTGTGTTGGGTTTTTTGCATTGATAGCAGTATTAACCAATAATACATCTCCTTTTGTTGTTCAGATTAAATCTGACTGCCTAGTGTGAATAATTAACACTTACATTGATTGTTTCTGTTTTAAAAAATTGTGTCTAGGACCACTTTTTCTATATACATACAATTACCCAGGTCCTGTTGACTTATTGGGTCTACCCCATTGTTTTTCAATGACTTCGTGATGAAAGTCATCTGCCATCAGACTGGACTGCTTTGATGCAGCGGGGCTTCCCTCCACGACCGGGACAGCCGTTTTAACATCTCACACTGAAAGGTTACCCATTCGAGGAAGCCACACGCAAGTAGGTTAAAATTGACGTTTTATTCATGGAAGCTGCAGCGAAGTTTAAACAGGAAATCTTGCCAAAAATTCATAAGCCTGACGCGTTTCGTGCCTGCTCGCACTTAATCATAGGCAAAGTTCAATCACTGTGCAAAGCATTTCGGTACACGAAACGCGTCGATGTGGATCCTCTGAGGATCCAACGGTGCCTGTGCTGAAATGTGATGGCAGCAAACACTTCAATTAGGAGGAGTTGGTAGCCATCTTGGGAATCTACTTCAACCAAGTCCCTTAAAAAATGTTTAATAAATAGTAAAGGGGCATGGCAGGAATACCCTGACCCCCCTAACTGTAGTTCTGGGGTCCTCCAATGACCCCAACAGGGCCAAAAAGTACTTTTTAAAACAAATTTGCTGTGGGAATGTGATGGAGTCATGTAAAAAATAACAAGTGTGGGATTTAGTTCTTGTTTTGTATGAACACCTGGGTGGGCCAGGTTACGAGGGGTAGTTGTATTTTACAAAATAGGGATGGGGTGCATGGGGCCCCCTCCTAGGGCTTATTTTTGCCCCGTGGACCACCACTCCCAGGTTCTCTTTATTATATTAATGTTGGGGTCTACAGCCCCCCTGGGCCCTGGGGACAACCTCCCAAGGGGTTTACGGTAAAAAATTATGGGGGGCACATGGACCCACCTCAGCCCCGGGGACCCCCACCTCCTTGGAGCAGCCCATGCAAACAGTGACCTGGGGCAAAACATGGACATGGAGACCTGCACCCCCCCCTGCAGAGCCAGCTTCTCCTATGTCCCGGGGGTCTACCCCCGGGACATAGTTGTTTGCTTTAGCTTGGCAGGAGGTTTAGCACCTCCTGCCAAGCTACAGCAAACTCTCCGGTTCCAGCGGGTGGGAGCTGTCAAACTGCTCCCAGCCAGTTGAAGCGAAGGTTTCATCTCTTTCTCTGCCTGCAGAGAAAGAGATGAACAACATTGCTCCTGCACAAAGGTGAGAAATGAGCAGAGAGAGGCAGAATAAAAATCTGAAATGGGGAATAGGGTTCGAGTCTCTGCAATGACGCTGAACATCCTGTGATTCTGGGCAAATTACTTAATCTCCCCGTGCCTATCAAAAATGAGTGTTTCCTCATGTAACGCAACTGGTGCGATATAAAGTGCTCTGATACTCGATACCGGGTCAAGTTCGCGCTAAATAAAACTCGGTAAAAAACACAAAGATCAGAAATGGCCAGGAAGAGGCAAAATAAAAGTGAGAAAAAAAGCAGAAAGAGGCAGAAAGAGGCAAAATAGAGGTAAAAAACCAGCAACAACAGGCACAAAAAGGTGAGAAACAAGCAGAAAGAGGCAAAATAAAGGTCAGAAATCAGCAGAAAGAGGCAAAGTATAGGTGAGAATCGAGCAGCACGAGGCAGAATAATGGTGAGAAACGAGCAGCAAGAGGCAAAATAATGGTGAGAAGAGGCAACATAAAGGTCCGCAATGTTCAGAAAGATGCAAGCCAGCTGGTAACAATGAGCAGAGAGAGATAGAATAAAGGTCAGGAAAGAGCAGAAAGAGGCAGAATAAAGGTCGGAAAGTAGCAGAAAGAGGCAGAATAAAGGTCATAACTAAGTAGAAAGAGGCAAAATAGATCTAATTCCTAGTACTACCTTCCAAAGTAGTAGAATGTATGTACAATATTTACAACAATATCTTGATGAGCTTTTAGCTCTTGGTTTCATTCGCCATTCTACCTCACCTGTTTCCTCACCACTTTTCTTCCTCCCAAAATGGGATATTGTCTTGAGGGCTTGCATTGACTATAGCGAAATGAACAAGGCTACTATAAAGAATACATATCCCTTATTATTGATCCCAGTAATGTTAGATCAATTGAGACATTCCACGATCTACACCAAGTTAGATCTTTGTGAGGCTTAGCATCTTATACGGGTCAAAGAGGGTGATGAGTGGAAAACAGCATTCAGAACCAAGTTTGGTCTGTTTGAATACACTGTCATGTCATTTGAACTGTGTAATGTCCCTGTGGTTTTTCAATGCTTCACAAATGAAGTATCACATGATTTAGTGGATATTATTGTAGTTGTCTACATAGATGACATTCTCCTCTATTCCAAAAACAAGGAAGAACATGTACAGACTGGGCGGTCCTCTCAAGGTTAAGAGACACTCATTTGTTTGCAAAACTTACGAGGTGCACATTCAATACTGATTCGGTTGAGTTCCTAGAATATCTCATTTCCCCAAAAGGTGTAACCATGGGTCCAAAGAAAGTAGCTGCTATACTAGATTAGCCAGAACCTACTTCCATAAAAAAAAATCAAAGATTCTTAGGATTTGCATATTTTTATAGATGTTTCCTTCATCAGTTTTCTGACATTGTCTCCCTTATCACTCATCAGTTACCAAAAGCACAAACTTTCATTTGGTCCCCTGAAGCAGCTCCGGCCTTCCAAACACAAAGACAAATTCACTTCTGCACCCATATTAAGACATCCTGATCCAGATCATCCTTTTTGTAGAGGGGGGTGCCCCTCAAGTTGCAGTAGGTGGAGTTTTGTCACAGCAAGACCCTAACAATGGCAATATGCATCCTGTGGCCTTCTATTAAAAAAACATTGTTCCCTGCAGAACAAAATTATACCAGAGCTGAGCAAGAATTATTGGCCATTAAAATGGTTTTCACAGAATGGCGACATCATCTTATGGGGGCAAAACATCCTGTAACTATATTCACTGACCATAAAAACTTGTTGTTTTTTAGCTCACTAATAGCATTAACACCTTGACAAATGCTATGCTTACACTTCTTTAGTGGTTTTGATCTTGTCATAACCTACCGCCTAGAATCAAAACAAGTGCAATCTGATGTACTTTCTCGCTTTGGGCATACAATGGAGACCAACAAGAGATAGTCTATTATACCTTCTGACAGTGTAGTAGCAAACACTGTAAATCAAGACTTAATGAGAATGGTAAAAGTGGAAAGTCTAAAGCAAAATATTCAAGAATGGTTAAAAAAATCTAACTAATAATATTAAAAATGGTTTATTATATCACAAAACATGTTTATTCCTACCCACTCAAACACTGAAAGAACCGGTATTACATGAGACTCATGACTCCTCTTTGGTGGGTCATCCAAGGTTTTGCTAAACACTCTTGAATTGCAAGAAACTATTTCAGTGGAATTGTATGACTAATGATGTTAAAGAGTATGTTGCAAGATGTCCCATTTCTGCTCGAGAAAAATCCTAGCATCAACCACCTGCAGGATTTTTGCAACCACTGCCAGTACAGCCCAGTACTTGGCATACAATTAGCCTTGATTTCTTAACTCAGCTATCTCCATCTCATTGTTTTACTACCACTCTAGTTATTACTGATTTGTTCTCTAAAATGGCCCACTTTGTCCCTAGGACACAAGATACCAACTGCTACTGAATTTAGTTCCATTTTTATTCCAAATGTGGGACTATTACATGGCTTACCATTCAAGATTATTTCAGATCAAGATAGTCAATTCAGGTTAAAGTTTTGGAATCATTATGTAAAACGTTAGGAATAGAAGTAGCATTGTCGTCTGCATTCCATCCACAAACAGACGGACAGACAGACTCGCAAACAAGTTCTTAGATGTATACTTACCACCATAACTAGTGACTGAAATTAAACATTACCGTTAGCTGAGTTTATTTGCAACAATAGTACACATGCAGACACACATTGCATACCATTTTATTTTTTAAATGTATATCATTCAAGGGCTCTACCAGTGTCCATTAATACCTCATTGATTCCTGAAGTTACAGAATGATTAGAAAAGATTCTACAAATTCAAAATAAGCACAAATGTGTTTCAACAAATATAAACAGAAAAAGGAGACACAAGCAGATATAAAGAGAGAGCCAGTCCCTCCATATCAAATTGAATAAATAGTATGGCTTTCGACAAAAATTCTACAGATTAAAGGCCAACAAAAACTGCAACCTTGCTATATTTGCCCTTTTCCAATTACAAAGATCCTAAATCCTGTAACACTCAAATTACAATTGCCTTCTCACTTCCCTGTTCCTCCAACCTTTCATGTATCCTTTGTAAAAATGTACAGTCCGTAAACACGAAAAGATCAACCTCGTCCACCTCCACCTATCCCTCTCAATGGCCATCTGAAATATGAAGTCGAACGTATTTTAGATTAAAAAAGATTCATTCGGGAATGGGCAGAGAAACATTCAATAATCCCTCCGAACCAAACTGGTTTCACAAGCGAAATTGGCACCTCGGTTACCCTTATGGCTCTCTCGTGTCTGATAGACCAGGCAAAGATTAGCACCAGTCCGTTTTACATGGGATTTATAGACTATAGATCGGCGTTCTACAATGTTAACAGGGCCAAAGGACACATGGGTCAGGATCAAGATTGGCGACGGTTTCAGACTGTCACAACCAATTTCTATAACGAAAGGACTCAAATAAGGATGCGCCTTGACCCCTACAATTTTTAATTTATTTTGATTGGATCTCCTAGAAGCCCTAAACACAGTCAACTCTCATGCTCCCAAACAAGGCAGCCTACAGCTGTCAAACCTAATATACGCCGACGACTTGGTTCTCCTAAGTAACACAAAGATAGGTTTACAAAGGCTTATGAACGCAACTGCTGCATACTCAAATAAGAACGAGCTCCAGAAAAATATAAGAAAACTAAAATCTTGGCGGTTCGTCCGGGAAGGCCCAAGAATCTGGCATGGGTCTTAAATTCGGAAAGCATCATAGAATCCAAATGCCACAAGTACTTAGGAGTCCTCTTCAACAACAACGGAAGACATAAAAGTCATGTGGGAGAGCAAAAAAAGAAAGGAACAGTGCTAGCATTTGCACTCAGTTCTATCCATAAGAATTTACTCGGCCCAACATTCGCATCAACACTTCAGGTGGCCCAGGCAAAAGTCATCCCAACCTTAAAATACGGAAGCGATGTGCTAAAAGGATTGGATAGTGGCCAATTAGACAAAATTATAGCACAAATCTTTAGAACAGTCTTCCAGCTACCATCTTTCACGTCACCGGCACCAATCAGGCTGGAACTGGGCATCTGCAAACAATCCCTGGGCAGAATGATGACGTTTCTAATGTGCTGCCACATGTTTAGAACATCAAAAGAGGGCAGGCTAGCGAAACACCTATGGTCCAATCTGATTACAAAATGGTGGCTGGCGAGGCTTGGCTATTTGTCAAGCGGGCTGAAAACCCTAGGCCTGAGCGAAGTTTGGGACCTACACGTTAGCCAAAACGAGTTCAAAAGGCTAGCAAAAATAAGTGCAAAAAAGCTCTCCTCTATGGAAGACAAGGCAAGTCTTGCAAGATGACCCTCATATCATACGGTCAGCTGACACCTCAGAGTTACTTAACTTGTCCTTTCAACGCACGCACCAAACTCTGCTTTGGGGGTGATCAACTTGTCCTGCCATCTTCCCAAATGGAAAAGAGAACAAGCCCCGGAACCATGTCGATTTTGCGGCAACCATAGGAAAGACATAATTCACGTTTGATGCCTGTGCCCAAGCCTCCTGAAAGAAAGAAGGACCCTCCTATGGAGTGCCTGGAACAACTAGGAAGAAAAATCATGCAGAGCCGCAGTATTGGCCTGATTTGACCGCTACCTCAGCTAGAGGCGCAGATTCACGGACCTCTACACTAGCAGGACAACTTGCCTTGCGGGCACCCAGACCTACGAAAAACTGTCTGAAACACCAAAACAAATCCGTTACCAAAAACAGACGGGTGTATAGGCTGGAAAATTTTGGGACTCAAAACACAACCTTTGTCACGACCACAATTGCCTTGAAGGGATCGTCTTCATAGACATTTGCGGTGCAGTGCACCTACAAGAGAGCTCTGACATGTGGGGGGCCGGGTGCTTTTCACTACTGGAACCGGGGTTTTATTTTATCATACCTAATAAGTGTCATATTTTTATCAATTTAATACGTGTCATAATTTTATCTTTTTACTTTGCAAAGCTTTCTTTTTAAATTATGCAATAAAGTTTACTTACATTCGGGCACCTCGATTGATATGACAATTTCATATGAGATGCCAGAGGAACTTTCATCCGATGGTGAGGAAACCTTTGAGAGGGGCGACTGTTATGATTCAGCACATAAGCACTGTCCACAAACAAGAATGACTTGTAATAATAAGATAAATAATAAGTAGGAATGTTTATTGTATATTAGGACACCAAACAAAAAAGAACGATTTATGCTATATATTTGATTTCATCATTCTATATTTTGTAAAAAAAGAAGAATTAATTTCCATTCGGTTTCTCCAGGTGCTCAAATTGCTAGCAGCACACCGTGAATAAGAACCATTGACAGGTGCTGTGCTTCTTTACTTGAGGCCAAAGTCCCTGCAGCCTGGAAACATGCTATGATTGTGCCCCTGTTGAAAAAGCTAATTTGGATCCAGAGGTACCATCTAACTTCCGCTCTATCTCCCTTCTCCCTGTCTTCTCGAAAATCCTGGAGAAGCATATTAACGTCCAGCTTACCAACTTTGCCGAGACGCATAATGTCCTTCACACCTCCCAGTCCGGTTTCAGGGCAGGATTCTCCACGGAATCAACTTTGCTGGGTGTCACTGAAAACATCCGCCTGCAGGTCGATAAAGGAGAAACCGAGCCGCATTCGACACTGTCTCCCATACCATCCTCCTAAATACCCTTCAATCTTGTGTTATCATTGGCCTTGCACTTAAGTGGCTATCAGGCTTCCTATTGAATAGGACCTTTGAAGTTTTTTCCCCTACTTCTAGCTCCAAAGTCCATGTTTCTCAGTATCGAGTCCCTCAAGGTTCCATACTGAGCCCCTTGCTCTTCAACATATATGTCAGCCCTTTGGCTAGAATAGCTGAGCAAGCTGAGCTCACGGTATATCCTTCGCCGACGACACCCAGATAATTTTCTCACTTTCGGCCAAAACTAATTACAACACCTCTATTCTCCGATCTGGGTTAACAAACATTGCCGACTGGATGCACGCCAACAAATTAAAACCTAATGGTGGAAAAACCGAACTCCTACTTTTCGGTAACAACAAAACCCTCTGGGGCCCTCAACATTGGCCATCCCAGATGGAATCTCCCCCGCTTCCTGTGAAATCCGCTCAAAACCTTGGCATCATTGTCGATGACCAACTGACAATGAGGCAACAAGCGGTCAAGGTAGCCTCCACCTGCTTTGTCATCTTAAAATGGCTAAGAAAAATCCTGTGGATGCTTGCGCTGCACACCCAAAAAACTATAATCCATGCCCTTATAACATCACAACTGGATTATGGAAATGTTTTATATCTGGGCGCAAGTAAGGAAGTGCTACACAGGCTACAGGTTGTACAGAACTCCGCTTCTCGATTGCTCTGCAAACTCCTCAATAGAACTGCCACCTCAGGCTCATTACATGACCTCCACTGGCTTCAGATTGACAATCGTGCCAAATTCAAAGCATTGTGTTACATACATAAGATTAACTCTGGTGAAGCACCTCAGTACTTAAAGGCTTTGGTACACCAATATTGTCCCTCCCGCCTGCTTCGATCCTCTAACCAGCACAAGTTCCAAACCCCTAGGAAAAGACGAGTCAGAATGGGTGGACGCACCTTCTCCTATCTGGCCCCCGCACTCTGGAACTCTCTTCCTTATCATCTACGCACTGAACAACATTATCCCAAATTTCGTAAAGACGTAAAAATGTGGCTTTTTAATCAATAATTCTGTTTCTTCTATTGTCTTGATTCTTCTTATCTTTCTGCGTCTCCTAGCGCCGGGAAACCATCAGGTAGCTGTTGCGCTGTATAAATGCAATAAATAAATAAATAAAGAACAGGTATTGCACATGAGGCAGCTTGCGGTATTAACGAGCCAAAGCCTTGTGCAGCTACAAAACTGGCACAACCGTCAAGTGTAAATCGGCAAATAAATAGAAGCCAACAGACGGAGGCACTTGGTCTTGTTTAGTATTGGAGAACACTTACCTGCGATCCAGTCTTTCGGCATTCCCTCAATGACGGGCAGCCCTTCAGGAGTCTCCGTGGCTCGTGGCTCACTCCGTGCCCCATTCTTATTTCCCTGACGATGACGTTTTTTGCTTGCCGTTTCTTCGTGTCTCGGCAGTCTGTCAAGACTCTTCCTCTTGACTGAATCCAATTCCTTTCTGAGCACTTCCGGAGCAGGACACTTTGATTCCTTTGAATAAAGGAAAGAACAAATAAGGTTTTTTTGGCAATTGAATTGCAACAACACAGAACATCTTCTAAGGAATAACTGGTATGCACTTTATTGTTTAGAATTTATTTCTTATATAATTTTGCAAAGAAAAGAACCTGGAACGCTCTGATTCCTTGGAATGCACTAAATCTGGACTGCATCAAAATAACTTTGATTTTACAAATATAAGGATGATAGATAATATTTTCTGCATTCTAAAAGGTAATTGAATACGTAAGTCTATACATTCCTATGATTTCTGGAACTTCGGAGTAGAGTTGAAGTTTAGTAAGACTGCGACTTGATATATGTGCAATTTGTTGTTATTATTATGCCTTTCATTTTGTTAATTTGCTAGATGATTCATAAGACTTAGACATTAACGTGAAGGTACATAGCAGTGAACATCAAGAACTGGTTCTAAAGTTGGCAATCAAAAAGCAAAAGCTTGTCACGCAATTCTTATAAAGGCATGTTATTTCTTCTTATGTTGTGCACACATTAAATGACTGAAAGGAAGCTACATTTAATTTTATAGATAATAATTAGTACATTTGTTCCTATATAGAAAAAAAATTATTACCCTTCTATTCTCATGTGTTGGTGGAATCACTGACTCTACGGGCATTCTTATCATCCAGAAGGCAAAATCCAGTCTTGTTTGTTTTGTCTTCTCTCTTTTTTTCTGATCCCAATCCCCTTCGAGTCTTCCCAGTCACCATTTACCTTTTTGTTGTTGTCATGGAAGAGTCTAAGGAGGGGTGGAAGTATATCGTCTCCCCATAGGAACAGCCTGGATTTCATGTGAGAGGCTTCATATATTCTAATAGTTATAGTTAAGCTCAGATTTCCCTTGTACAAAATCTGTGAAATTCAGCAGTTATAGTTACCTGAGCTAACTATAACTTACGCCCCCGCAATGCACTGCTTATGACCTCACACATTACATCACTCATGACATGGTCAGTGACATCACTAATGACATCTCAAATGACATCACTAATGCTAATTCTGGCTCTTCTTTTTTGAACTACTTCTGCAATATCTACAAGTGAATCATCAATTCCTTGGAGCCTAGAACATGTGCCTTTAATGGTCTTAGCCAAACGTTTATTTTGGCCCAGACACCTTCAATCTCCTTTCAGAGTGCCCATGAGTGTCTCCATCTCCTTGCTCACTTCCTCAACGAGCTGTTCCTGTGTGCTGCGGATACATCTTTCAAATGTTTCTTTAAATCTTCCTCATCCACAGGAGCATGATATTCTAGTCTTTTTATAAATGTTTTTATTGATTTTAATTACCAGGTGGTGAAGCAGCCACCTTTCCGCAAACAACAATGTGGGGCCTGCCAGTTTGAGGACAGTTATATTAATAGCAGGACCACTGACCCTCAACTGTGGGGTTAACCACCATACTTACATATATATGTGATTAAACAATGACGTCACCTCTGCACCTTATTAAGCACCTTATTGTATCCCTCATCTCAGGACTCACTTGTGCCATCCATTAAGAGTCAATCCCATCAGAATTCTTCCATGAGCCCCATATTTTCTCGAACTTTCTCAGGCAGCCCCATGCCTTGTACTTTTTTGTACCTCATACTAGAGTCTATGTTAGACTCCCAAGTCCATAGTGCCATCATCAGAGCAGTATTACAGAAGAGAAAGGTATAGTGGTCCAAGGATTGATTCCCCCAAATGCCCAGAGCTGTTAATTGTGAGATGAGTACTTGTGTGAACTCTAGGACTTCTGACAGTCTACAATCCACTTTCCCCTAGAAAGGCTGGAATCCTCAAGTATGCCCACATTGTATGTAACAGGGTACTTTTCTGTTTGGAAACCCCCCAGGCAGAAGTCTGGGGTAGACCTTCCCTAGAAGGCCACATGAAGCAATTTCAGTTGAATTAGCTGAAACCCAGCTTAAATGTCCACTTCCTGGGAGTATCCCCGAGTCGTCTTCTTCCAACTTTACTGCGGTCTTGTTCCCACTTGTCTTTGAGGCCATTCATGGAACGGACGCTGTTGTGCAGGATAGTGGCGTATAAGTGGGATACAACGTGGCTGATCAAGGGAGTTCCCAATACACTGTATTCAAGAGGTGACTCATCTGAGGCCAAGTCTGCGTGATCCCTCAGGAGGAAACCTAGTTGACAGTGTTGTAGGAACTGGCCACCAGAAAACTCATACTCCCCCTGTAATTTTCTGAATGGTATTGTCTTGTCTCTCCACTTTACAGATTCCTTACAAGCCCACTTTCTGTAGCCCTTTTGGACAAGCAGCCTCTTCAAGATTTCAGAATCCTATAGCCGGGTCTATAAGGTCAGTTTACCCTTCCATCCCAGCGCCTTAGTTGCGGTGTGTCATATCTTAATTACCCGATCCATAGGGGCCGGCATCGATGTCATCCCTTTTTCCCCCTAAAAGCGTTAGACATACTCCCTCTGGGTTTATGGACCATCTGTCCACCATCAACATGGGTTCCTGTTTGGAGATTAAGGCCCAGTTGTTGACTATTTGCAACTGTGTCATCCAGTAATACAGGAGTAAAAAATAGTGGGCGAATCAGCCCTCCAGGGGGTTTCTAGTGAGATAAGAGCATGCAATCCTTCACTTCCCACCCCCCCTATAGATGACCCTGCATGTCATCCGCTACTGCCCGGAAGAAGCCATCCAGATCTGCAAATGGATTGTTCTGAAGAACATAAAGAAATTCAGGCAGGTATATCATTTTATAAAGAGCTGCCTTCCCCATAAGGTATAGCAGCAGTTTCTTTCAGACTCTGCATTTGGTTTTGAAAAGTAAGGATTCTCCCCAGGCTCTCAGTAACAAATAAACCCCAATCTCTTGTAATATAGATTCTGAGATACTTGAACCCTCTGGGTTGCCATGTGGAGGGGGCTAGGGCCAAGCCCCAACCCCCACCACCTCTGACAGCTGGAATGCAGTGGACTTGTGCCAATTATTTTAAGGCCGGGGTAGGAGCCAAACACTGCCAGAATTTCCAGCACCCTGGGAACAAAGCATTCAGGTTCCGCCAGACACAATAATATGTCATCTGCATACAAGGAGACAACTTCCCCCTAATTTGTTTCCCACCTCACTCCTCACATCATTGATTCCATCTGCAGCCATATGTGAAGGAGTCAATTGCCAGTGCAAAAAGCAAGGGTGACAGTGGGCATCCATGATGGGTGCCTCCACCTAACACAAACTCCTCTGAGAACGCGATAGTTACCCTGACCCTGACTACCAGAATGTCATATAACAATGCCACTGAGGATACAAATTCTGCACCCATCCCTATGTAATGCAATAGTGCCGTTTAGTAAGGCCATGCCAAAGAGCCAAATGCCTTCTCGGCTTCCAAAGCTAGCAGAATGGCCGGCTCAGCCATCCAGTCGTATCTTGCCAGGCACCCAGCCAATCTACTGTGACACATTGCCCCATAAAGTCTGATTGATCAGGGCCACCAACGCGCCTACTACTTACAGCAAGCAGTTGACAAGTGCTTTTGCCAGAATCTTAGTTTCAAGATTTAAGAGGGATATTGCACAGTAAGAGGCACATGCCTCCTGTTGTTTCCCTAATTTATGGATCATTACAAATGTTGCTCTTCTCAGGCATCGAAGCAGAATGCCCTCCTTCCTGGCTTTCAGAAACATCGATCTGAAAGGGCCCACAATTTGGTATTTTAGACATTTATAGAATTCTGGGGGGAAACCATTAGGGCCTGGAGATTTACCACTCTTCATGTGGCTCAGGGTATCGGCTAACTAACGTTCCAAAAGGTCAGCATCTAAGGAGCGGCTTCTGTCCCTATGCAGCTTGGGTGCTGAGATATCATTGATAAATGTTTTCTAGATTATGTGTAGAAGTCACTACTCTAGCCATGTAGACGTCAGTAAAGTGAGCTGCGAATGTTTGTGAGATGGCCACTGGGTTTCAGACAGTATTCTATACTTTGCAAAGAACAAGTAGCTTTCTCATCTATTGAAGACACTTTAACAATGCCATGATTGGTGGAGAATTCTCCAAAGCATCCATGAGATCATTAAACATTTCTTTTTTTTGAGGAGAGCAAGGTGGTGTTGAATGTCTCACAGAAGTCAGTTTGGCTCAGTAAATCACTAAGAGCATACATGTAAAGAAAAAAGGAACGATTTAGGGCTAAACATAAACAGACAACAACATGATTTATCATGTTAAACATACTACAGTATGGTGAAATTGAAAAGTAAATTACCCAAGATTAATCACAATTATTGTGATCATACAGGTTTCTATATGTATTTGTAAATTTAGTAACTTCAATGGGAAAAATAAACATTTTGTCCACGATCAACATGAAAATATCATTTTTGCTAGTATATTGCAAATATATGTATGTATTTGTCTCTTATACAATGATAGAAAGAGCTATATTTTCCTGTTACTTTGTAAGAGCTTTGCATTACATTTGTGACTTAAACATGACACAATGTAGTAAATGACATCCCTGATGTAATATTTTGCTTTGGTTATACAGTTGTTTATGACTTTTTTTTTTACAACGTTCTTCAAAAGTCAGCTTAAAATATCTTTAAATGTACTCTCTAATCTCAATCACGATTTGCGACTTAAAAGTGAACTAAAGAAGGATACGTATTAAGATGCAAAACGTTGGACTACTTTACATAAAGGGGACATGCAATAGCTGGTATTTGTGTCCGCAATTAAAACCAGTCTGTGAGTAAATAATAATTCTGTATGTCAAAACATTTGCATACATTGATCTCCACTTATACATAACCAACTCCTGAAGACAGCCTTAACAGAGAAAATATGTTTCTATTCATCCATACTTTACAACCTTTTTATATGTGGTATTGAGCAAAGTATTTTGACAGTAAGGTTAGCCTTCTTGTACTAACTAAGAATTATCCTAATGCACACAACCTTGATTGATCTATAATGTGTATTGCCACTTAGTACCCTAAAGTGCAACTGTACTGTGGTAGCATACCTTACTAGAAAGGGTGTTGTTTTACACTTCCCTCTGAGGAAATACACCACTGTAACGTTGGTTGTTGTTATGTTGTATAGCAACCGACAACTCGCTAAGAACCAATATTGTGCTTTGCTGGCACACTTCCTGGCATACAGTGCATTACATATTGTTATAAATTAGCATTTAAAATCGTACATCTGTGTAAAACAATACATTATTGTATAGTATACCCTATAAACATGTAGTAAACATAGATTTACACAAAACAACATTGACTTTACATTGGTACAATGAGCCATGTAAGCCATGTTTTCTTTAAATGTTAAACACTTTTCTCATAGATGCTTTATTGGTCACACACATCTAACACATAAGCATGATAAATAAATAAACAAATACATGTATGTGAATAACATATTTAGGCTGTTTCATTTAGTATTAATGCCAATTTCCATAAATATTATTCAATTCTGTATCAAGACTAAACAATATATAGAAAATACAAATATATTTTAAGGTTTGCATACAGGCTATCCAACTAGAAATTAGTACTATGCAAAGTGGTTTGAATTAAATATAAAAAATAAAATAAGAACATTGACATTGTTGCATAATCTGTGACTCTTAAAAAATCTAAATAAAATACATAAAAGGGCTTATTTTGATTAGAATTTCCAGCATCACATATAATCATACCTTTAATTTAGTTTTATGATGTATGTTAAGTTGTTTCGTCAGGGCTAGAAAGTAAAAGGCAAGTAAGGATGTCACTGTACATCCTGTAACTATATTCACTGACCATAAAAACTTGTTGTTTTTTAGCTCACTAATAGCATTAACACCTTGACAAATGCTATGCTTACACTTCTTTAGTGGTTTTGATCTTGTCATAACCTACCGCCTAGAATCAAAACAAGTGCAATCTGATGTACTTTCTCGCTTTGGGCATACAATGGAGACCAACAAGAGATAGTCTATTATACCTTCTGACAGTGTAGTAGCAAACACTGTAAATCAAGACTTAATGAGAATGGTAAAAGTGGAAAGTCTAAAGCAAAATATTCAAGAATGGTTAAAAAAATCTAACTAATAATATTAAAAATGGTTTATTATATCACAAAACATGTTTATTCCTACCCACTCAAACACTGAAAGAACCGGTATTACATGAGACTCATGACTCCTCTTTGGTGGGTCATCCAAGGTTTTGCTAAACACTCTTGAATTGCAAGAAACTATTTCAGTGGAATTGTATGACTAATGATGTTAAAGAGTATGTTGCAAGATGTCCCATTTCTGCTCGAGAAAAATCCTAGCATCAACCACCTGCAGGATTTTTGCAACCACTGCCAGTACAGCCCAGTACTTGGCATACAATTAGCCTTGATTTCTTAACTCAGCTATCTCCATCTCATTGTTTTACTACCACTCTAGTTATTACTGATTTGTTCTCTAAAATGGCCCACTTTGTCCCTAGGACACAAGATACCAACTGCTACTGAATTTAGTTCCATTTTTATTCCAAATGTGGGACTATTACATGGCTTACCATTCAAGATTATTTCAGATCAAGATAGTCAATTCAGGTTAAAGTTTTGGAATCATTATGTAAAACGTTAGGAATAGAAGTAGCATTGTCGTCTGCATTCCATCCACAAACAGACGGACAGACAGACTCGCAAACAAGTTCTTAGATGTATACTTACCACCATAACTAGTGACTGAAATTAAACATTACCGTTAGCTGAGTTTATTTGCAACAATAGTACACATGCAGACACACATTGCATACCATTTTATTTTTTAAATGTATATCATTCAAGGGCTCTACCAGTGTCCATTAATACCTCATTGATTCCTGAAGTTACAGAATGATTAGAAAAGATTCTACAAATTCAAAATAAGCACAAATGTGTTTCAACAAATATAAACAGAAAAAGGAGACACAAGCAGATATAAAGAGAGAGCCAGTCCCTCCATATCAAATTGAATAAATAGTATGGCTTTCGACAAAAATTCTACAGATTAAAGGCCAACAAAAACTGCAACCTTGCTATATTTGCCCTTTTCCAATTACAAAGATCCTAAATCCTGTAACACTCAAATTACAATTGCCTTCTCACTTCCCTGTTCCTCCAACCTTTCATGTATCCTTTGTAAAAATGTACAGTCCATAAACACGAAAAGATCAACCTCGTCCACCTCCACCTATCCCTCTCAATGGCCATCTGAAATATGAAGTCGAACGTATTTTAGATTAAAAAAGATTCATTCGGGAATGGGCAGAGAAACATTCAATAATCCCTCCGAACCAAACTGGTTTCACAAGCGAAATTGGCACCTCGGTTACCCTTATGGCTCTCTCGTGTCTGATAGACCAGGCAAAGATTAGCACCAGTCCGTTTTACATGGGATTTATAGACTATAGATCGGCGTTCTACAATGTTAACAGGGCCAAAGGACACATGGGTCAGGATCAAGATTGGCGACGGTTTCAGACTGTCACAACCAATTTCTATAACGAAAGGACTCAAATAAGGATGCGCCTTGACCCCTACAATTTTTAATTTATTTTGATTGGATCTCCTAGAAGCCCTAAACACAGTCAACTCTCATGCTCCCAAACAAGGCAGCCTACAGCTGTCAAACCTAATATACGCCGACGACTTGGTTCTCCTAAGTAACACAAAGATAGGTTTACAAAGGCTTATGAACGCAACTGCTGCATACTCAAATAAGAACGAGCTCCAGAAAAATATAAGAAAACTAAAATCTTGGCGGTTCGTCCGGGAAGGCCCAAGAATCTGGCATGGGTCTTAAATTCGGAAAGCATCATAGAATCCAAATGCCACAAGTACTTAGGAGTCCTCTTCAACAACAACGGAAGACATAAAAGTCATGTGGGAGAGCAAAAAAAGAAAGGAACAGTGCTAGCATTTGCACTCAGTTCTATCCATAAGAATTTACTCGGCCCAACATTCGCATCAACACTTCAGGTGGCCCAGGCAAAAGTCATCCCAACCTTAAAATACGGAAGCGATGTGCTAAAAGGATTGGATAGTGGCCAATTAGACAAAATTATAGCACAAATCTTTAGAACAGTCTTCCAGCTACCATCTTTCACGTCACCGGCACCAATCAGGCTGGAACTGGGCATCTGCAAACAATCCCTGGGCAGAATGATGACGTTTCTAATGTGCTGCCACATGTTTAGAACATCAAAAAAGGGCAGGCTAGCGAAACACCTATGGTCCAATCTGATTACAAAATGGTGGCTGGCGAGGCATGGCTATTTGTCAAGCGGGCTGAAAACCCTAGGCCTGAGCGAAGTTTGGGACCTACACGTTAGCCAAAACGAGTTCAAAAGGCTAGCAAAAATAAGTGCAAAAAAGCTCTCCTCTATGGAAGACAAGGCAAGTCTTGCAAGATGACCCTCATATCATACGGTCAGCTGACACCTCAGAGTTACTTAACTTGTCCTTTCAACGCACGCACCAAACTCTGCTTTGGGGGTGATCAACTTGTCCTGCCATCTTCCCAAATGGAAAAGAGAACAAGCCCCGGAACCATGTCGATTTTGCGGCAACCATAGGAAAGACATAATTCACGTTTGATGCCTGTGCCCAAGCCTCCTGAAAGAAAGAAGGACCCTCCTATGGAGTGCCTGGAACAACTAGGAAGAAAAATCATGCAGAGCCGCAGTATTGGCCTGATTTGACCGCTACCTCAGCTAGAGGCGCAGATTCACGGACCTCTACACTAGCAGGACAACTTGCCTTGCGGGCACCCAGACCTACGAAAAACTGTCTGAAACACCAAAACAAATCCGTTACCAAAAACAGACGGGTGTATAGGCTGGAAAATTTTGGGACTCAAAACACAACCTTTGTCACGACCACAATTGCCTTGAAGGGATCGTCTTCATAGACATTTGCGGTGCAGTGCACCTACAAGAGAGCTCTGACATGTGGGGGGCCGGGTGCTTTTCACTACTGGAACCGGGGTTTTATTTTATCATACCTAATAAGTGTCATATTTTTATCAATTTAATACGTGTCATAATTTTATCTTTTTACTTTGCAAAGCTTTCTTTTTAAATTATGCAATAAAGTTTACTTACATTCGGGCACCTCGATTGATATGACAATTTCATATGAGATGCCAGAGGAACTTTCATCCGATGGTGAGGAAACCTTTGAGAGGGGCGACTGTTATGATTCAGCACATAAGCACTGTCCACAAACAAGAATGACTTGTAATAATAAGATAAATAATAAGTAGGAATGTTTATTGTATATTAGGACACCAAACAAAAAAGAACGATTTATGCTATATATTTGATTTCATCATTCTATATTTTGTAAAAAAAGAAGAATTAATTTCCATTCGGTTTCTCCAGGTGCTCAAATTGCTAGCAGCACACCGTGAATAAGAACCATTGACAGGTGCTGTGCTTCTTTACTTGAGGCCAAAGTCCCTGCAGCCTGGAAACATGCTATGATTGTGCCCCTGTTGAAAAAGCTAATTTGGATCCAGAGGTACCATCTAACTTCCGCTCTATCTCCCTTCTCCCTGTCTTCTCGAAAATCCTGGAGAAGCATATTAACGTCCAGCTTACCAACTTTGCCGAGACGCATAATGTCCTTCACACCTCCCAGTCCGGTTTCAGGGCAGGATTCTCCACGGAATCAACTTTGCTGGGTGTCACTGAAAACATCCGCCTGCAGGTCGATAAAGGAGAAACCGAGCCGCATTCGACACTGTCTCCCATACCATCCTCCTAAATACCCTTCAATCTTGTGTTATCATTGGCCTTGCACTTAAGTGGCTATCAGGCTTCCTATTGAATAGGACCTTTGAAGTTTTTTCCCCTACTTCTAGCTCCAAAGTCCATGTTTCTCAGTATCGAGTCCCTCAAGGTTCCATACTGAGCCCCTTGCTCTTCAACATATATGTCAGCCCTTTGGCTAGAATAGCTGAGCAAGCTGAGCTCACGGTATATTCCTTCGCCGACGACACCCAGATAATTTTCTCACTTTCGGCCAAAACTAATTACAACACCTCTATTCTCCGATCTGGGTTAACAAACATTGCCGACTGGATGCACGCCAACAAATTAAAACCTAATGGTGGAAAAACCGAACTCCTACTTTTCGGTAACAACAAAACCCTCTGGGGCCCTCAACATTGGCCATCCCAGATGGAATCTCCCCCGCTTCCTGTGAAATCCGCTCAAAACCTTGGCATCATTGTCGATGACCAACTGACAATGAGGCAACAAGCGGTCAAGGTAGCCTCCACCTGCTTTGTCATCTTAAAATGGCTAAGAAAAATCCTGTGGATGCTTGCGCTGCACACCCAAAAAACTATAATCCATGCCCTTATAACATCACAACTGGATTATGGAAATGTTTTATATCTGGGCGCAAGTAAGGAAGTGATACACAGGCTACAGGTTGTACAGAACTCCGCTTCTCGATTGCTCTGCAAACTCCTCAATAGAACTGCCACCTCAGGCTCATTACATGACCTCCACTGGCTTCAGATTGACAATCGTGCCAAATTCAAAGCATTGTGTTACATACATAAGATTAACTCTGGTGAAGCACCTCAGTACTTAAAGGCTTTGGTACACCAATATTGTCCCTCCCGCCTGCTTCGATCCTCTAACCAGCACAAGTTCCAAACCCCTAGGAAAAGACGAGTCAGAATGGGTGGACGCACCTTCTCCTATCTGGCCCCCGCACTCTGGAACTCTCTTCCTTATCATCTACGCACTGAACAACATTATCCCAAATTTCGTAAAGACGTAAAAATGTGGCTTTTTAATCAATAATTCTGTTTCTTCTATTGTCTTGATTCTTCTTATCTTTCTGCGTCTCCTAGCGCCGGGAAACCATCAGGTAGCTGTTGCGCTGTATAAATGCAATAAATAAATAAATAAAGAACAGGTATTGCACATGAGGCAGCTTGCGGTATTAACGAACCAAAGCCTTGTGCAGCTACAAAACTGGCACAACCGTCAAGAACCGTCAAGTGTAAATCGGCAAATAAATAGAAGCCAACAGACGGAGGCACTTGGTCTTGTTTAGTATTGGAGAACACTTACCTGCGATCCAGTCTTTCGGCATTCCCTCAATGACGGGCAGCCCTTCAGGAGTCTCCGTGGCTCGTGGCTCACTCCGTGCCCCATTCTTATTTCCCTGACGATGACGTTTTTTGCTTGCCGTTTCTTCGTGTCTCGGCAGTCTGTCAAGACTCTTCCTCTTGACTGAATCCAATTCCTTTCTGAGCACTTCCGGAGCAGGACACTTTGATTCCTTTGAATAAAGGAAAGAACAAATAAGGTTTTTTTGGCAATTGAATTGCAACAACACAGAACATCTTCTAAGGAATAACTGGTATGCACTTTATTGTTTAGAATTTATTTCTTATATAATTTTGCAAAGAAAAGAACCTGGAACGCTCTGATTCCTTGGAATGCACTAAATCTGGACTGCATCAAAATAACTTTGATTTTACAAATATAAGGATGATAGATAATATTTTCTGCATTCTAAAAGGTAATTGAATACGTAAGTCTATACATTCCTATGATTTCTGGAACTTCGGAGTAGAGTTGAAGTTTAGTAAGACTGCGACTTGATATATGTGCAATTTGTTGTTATTATTATGCCTTTCATTTTGTTAATTTGCTAGATGATTCATAAGACTTAGACATTAACGTGAAGGTACATAGCAGTGAACATCAAGAACTGGTTCTAAAGTTGGCAATCAAAAAGCAAAAGCTTGTCACGCAATTCTTATAAAGGCATGTTATTTCTTCTTATGTTGTGCACACATTAAATGGAGTAGTGTGGCTCACTGGTTAGAGGCGGCAGACCCGAGAGCAGAAGTCGGCCCGGGACCAGGGTTCGATTCCCGACGCGGCAGGGTCGTGGACCTTGGTCAGCGGACTCGATAATTCTCGCTCCGGTGCTTACTCTAATCAGGGATCACACTCGGCAACTCTGGGCATTAGCTTGCCTAATCTCCACAACGGCCCCACCAATTCCGGGGATGCCTGGCTCCACCTTGGGGACTCCCAGCAGGGACCATCCCACAGGGAAAGCCAGGACGGGTTCCCCAGAGTTATACAGCGCCGGGACGCCCCGTTGCTGGGGCAGCTGTGCGCTTTACAAGTATACTACATTTACATTTACATTTACATTTAAATGACTGAAAGGAAGCTACATTTAATTTTATAGATAATAATTAGTACATTTGTTCCTATATAGAAAAAAAATTATTACCCTTCTATTCTCATGTGTTGGTGGAATCACTGACTCTACGGGCATTCTTATCATCCAGAAGGCAAAATCCAGTCTTGTTTGTTTTGTCTTCTCTCTTTTTTTCTGATCCCAATCCCCTTCGAGTCTTCCCAGTCACCCTTTACCTTTTTGTTGTTGTCATGGAAGAGTCTAAGGAGGGGTGGAAGTATATCGTCTCCCCATAGGAACAGCCTGGATTTCATGTGAGAGGCTTCATATATTCTAATAGTTATAGTTAAGCTCAGATTTCCCTTGTACAAAATCAGTGAAATTCAGCAGTTATAGTTACCTGAGCTAACTATAACTTACGCCCCCGCAATGCACTGTGTTGAGAAGACGATCGCAGTTCTGACATCAACTCAGATGACCTCGCAGTTGCTGTTATGGAAGATGTCTTGTCAGTTAGTGGTGGTACTTTTTCCCGTGATGAATGGTCCAAGGGCATGGAGGAGGATCTGACTCTGAAGACTGTTATCAGTCTAGTATCAAGTGGTTCTAGGAGGGAAAGTACTGTCAGTCCTTCCGTTAGACCCTTCCTGAAAATATTGGATGAACTTTCCTTAGAGGGAAAGGATGTTCTAATGCGGGGTGATCGCTTTGTTCCCCCTAGTTCGTTAAGAAAGAGAATTCTGGACTTGGCACACGAGGGTCATCTAGGTCAAAGTCTTACACAACGCCGTGTCAAACAGAACTTCTGGTGGCCCTCTATCGATAATGAGGCTGTAGATTGCGTGTTAAAGTGCAGCTTCTGCAAGGAAGGTGAGAAGCGGCTCAAGATTTTGGGCTCCCAGTCCACTCACAAGATCCTCTTTGAGAATATTCCCTGGCATAGTGTCTGCATTGATTTCATAGGCCCTATGAACGAACTTCCCAATGATCACCGCTTCGCAATTGTTCTTGTTGACTGTTTTTCAAAGTGGTTGTGTGTACAGTTTGTAAAGGAGATTACCACTGATGCTACCATTAAGTTTTTGAAGGGCATTTTTATTAATGAAGGGTACCCCTCTGTTCTCATTTCAGACAATGGTACTCAGCTCACCTCCTCAAAGATGGTTTCCTTTATTAATGATTGTGGTATCAAACATCAGAAGACGAGTCTTTATAATCCTCAAGGCAATGGACTCTGTGAGAGGGTGAATCGCCTTGTTAAGGGCGTGATTCAAATGTTTGTGGAGTCTGGCTGTTTCTCTGATGAGCGTGTCCAGGATCTGGTCTGGGCTTATCGCTCCACACCCCACAAGTCTGGTGAGAAATCTCCCTTTGAGCTTATGCGTGGTCGCACACCAGTGAGTAAATTGACCCCTTCTTGGCTGAATTCTGGTAGTGACGTTCCCTCGATTCATGACAGTGCTTCCTTGCCCATCTCTGTGGGTGACTTAGTCAAGGTTAAACCTGGTAGATTTACCAAGGGCCTTGGCAAATTTAGAGGTCCCTACAAAGTCAAGAAAGTTTTTCCCCACTTCATCTTACTGGCCAATGGTGAGAGTTGGAATTACCGGAGGGTAGCTCTCTACCAGAAATGTAAAGACTCCTCTTCTGTTGACCCCTCTCCTGCTAAAGGGGACGGTTGTAATGGTTATTTATTGTCTTCTGGTTGTTCTTCATCTCCCATTCCTTTGTCGACCGGTCGGGAGGAGGTGGGTGGTGGTGATGCCTCCACTTCCTTGTGTACTCATCATAGTAGTTCCCTGATGGATTCCGGTTCTACTTCTCTTGCTTCCTCATCTGTATCTCGTACTCCTACTCTTTCTTCCTCTTCCCTACCTATTGTCCGTTCAAGGAGCTCTCGCTCCCACCACCCTCCTGCATATTTGAATGACTATGTTCATTAATGCTTCCTATTTCATTGTTCATGTGTTTTCTTCTCTTGCAAGGAAGGGAGATATGTTGTACAGTGCTTGGCTTCCCTTCTGAGCTAGCACTCTAGATCTCACCATGTGTTCTAAGTTCTGGAACTCTTCTCTGCCCTGTTGGCAGTTGGAGCTCTGGTCAGACAGGGAGCTGATCTACTTTCTCTGTGCTGCAATAAAGCTTTACATTAAGCTTACCTCTACAATGAAGTCTTCATTCTATATACAACAATTTATTGCAGCACAGAGAAAGTAGATCAGCTCCCTGTCTGACCAGAGCTCCAACTGCCAACAGGGCAGAGAAGAGTTCCAGAACTTAGAACACATGGTGAGATCTAGAGTGCTAGCTCAGAAGGGAAGCCAAGCACTGTACAACACACTGCTTATGACCTCACACATTACATCACTCATGACATGGTCAGTGACATCACTAATGACATCTCCAATGACATCACTAATGCTAATTCTGGCTCTTCTTTTTTGAACTACTTCTGCAATATCTACAAGTGAATCATCAATTCCTTGGAGCCTAGAACATGTGCCTTTAATGGTCTTAGCCAAACGTTTATTTTGGCCCAGACACCTTCAATCTCCTTTCAGAGTGCCCATGAGTGTCTCCATCTCCTTGCTCACTTCCTCAACGAGCTGTTCCTGTGTGCTGCGGATACATCTTTCAAATGTTTCTTTAAATCTTCCTCATCCACAGGAGCATGATATTCTAGTCTTTTTATAAATGTTTTTATTGATTTTAATTACCAGGTGGTGAAGCAGCCACCTTTCCGCAAACAACAATGTGGGGCCTGCCAGTTTGAGGACAGTTATATTAATAGCAGGACCACTGACCCTCAACTGTGGGGTTAACCACCATACTTACATATATATGTGATTAAACAATGACGTCACCTCTGCACCTTATTAAGCACCTTATTGTATCCCTCATCTCAGGACTCACTTGTGCCATCCATTAAGAGTCAATCCCATCAGAATTCTTCCATGAGCCCCATATTTTCTCGAACTTTCTCAGGCAGCCCCATGCCTTGTACTTTGTTGTACCTCATACTAGAGTCTATGTTAGACTCCCAAGTCCATAGTGCCATCATCAGAGCAGTATTACAGAAGAGAAAGGTATAGTGGTCCAAGGATTGATTCCCCCAAATGCCCAGAGCTGTTAATTGTGAGATGAGTACTTGTGTGAACTCTAGGACTTCTGACAGTCTACAATCCACTTTCCCCTAGAAAGGCTGGAATCCTCAAGTATGCCCACATTGTATGTAACAGGGTACTTTTCTGTTTGGAAACCCCCCAGGCAGAAGTCTGGGGTAGACCTTCCCTAGAAGGCCACATGAAGCAATTTCAGTTGAATTAGCTGAAACCCAGCTTAAATGTCCACTTCCTGGGAGTATCCCCGAGTCGTCTTCTTCCAACTTTACTGCGGTCTTGTTCCCACTTGTCTTTGAGGCCATTCATGGAACGGACGCTGTTGTGCAGGATAGTGGCGTATAAGTGGGATACAACGTGGCTGATCAAGGGAGTTCCCAATACACTGTATTCAAGAGGTGACTCATCTGAGGCCAAGTCTGCGTGATCCCTCAGGAGGAAACCTAGTTGACAGTGTTGTAGGAACTGGCCACCAGAAAACTCATACTCCCCCTGTAATTTTCTGAATGGTATTGTCTTGTCTCTCCACTTTACAGATTCCTTACAAGCCCACTTTCTGTAGCCCTTTTGGACAAGCAGCCTCTTCAAGATTTCAGAATCCTATAGCCGGGTCTATAAGGTCAGTTTACCCTTCCATCCCAGCGCCTTAGTTGCGGTGTGTCATATCTTAATTACCCGATCCATAGGGGCCGGCATCGATGTCATCCCTTTTTCCCCCTAAAAGCGTTAGACATACTCCCTCTGGGTTTATGGACCATCTGTCCACCATCAACATGGGTTCCTGTTTGGAGATTAAGGCCCAGTTGTTGACTATTTGCAACTGTGTCATCCAGTAATACAGGAGTAAAAAATAGTGGGCGAATCAGCCCTCCAGGGGTTTTCTAGTGAGATAAGAGCATGCAATCCTTCACTTCCCACCCCCCCTATAGATGACCCTGCATGTCATCCGCTACTGCCCGGAAGAAGCCATCCAGATCTGCAAATGGATTGTTCTGAAGAACATAAAGAAATTCAGGCAGGTATATCATTTTATAAAGAGCTGCCTTCCCCATAAGGTATAGCAGCAGTTTCTTTCAGACTCTGCATTTGGTTTTGAAAAGTAAGGATTCTCCCCAGGCTCTCAGTAACAAATAAACCCCAATCTCTTGTAATATAGATTCTGAGATACTTGAACCCTCTGGGTTGCCATGTGGAGGGGGCTAGGGCCAAGCCCCAACCCCCACCACCTCTGACAGCTGGAATGCAGTGGACTTGTGCCAATTATTTTAAGGCCGGGGTAGGAGCCAAACACTGCCAGAATTTCCAGCACCCTGGGAACAAAGCATTCAGGTTCCGCCAGACACAATAATATGTCATCTGCATACAAGGAGACAACTTCCCCCTAATTTGTTTCCCACCTCACTCCTCACATCATTGATTCCATCTGCAGCCATATGTGAAGGAGTCAATTGCCAGTGCAAAAAGCAAGGGTGACAGTGGGCATCCATGATGGGTGCCTCCACCTAACACAAACTCCTCTGAGAACGCGATAGTTACCCTGACCCTGACTACCAGAATGTCATATAACAATGCCACTGAGGATACAAATTCTGCACCCATCCCTATGTAATGCAATAGTGCCGTTTAGTAAGGCCATGCCAAAGAGCCAAATGCCTTCTCGGCGTCCAAAGCTAGCAGAATGGCCGGCTCAGCCATCCAGTCGTATCTTGCCAGGCACCCAGCCAATCTACTGTGACACATTGCCCCATAAAGTCTGATTGATCAGGGCCACCAACGCGCCTACCACTTACAGCAAGCAGTTGACAATTGCTTTTGCCAGAATCTTAGTTTCAAGATTTAAGAGGGATATTGCACAGTAAGAGGCACATGCCTCCTGTTGTTTCCCTAATTTATGGATCATTACAAATGTTGCTCTTCTCAGGCATCGAAGCAGAATGCCCTCCTTCCTGGCTTTCAGAAACATCGATCTGAAAGGGCCCACAATTTGGTATTTTAGACATTTATAGAATTCTGGGGGGAAACCATTAGGGCCTGGAGATTTACCACTCTTCATGTGGCTCAGGGTATCGGCTAACTAACGTTCCAAAAGGTCAGCATCTAAGGAGCGGCTTCTGTCCCTATGCAGCTTGGGTGCTGAGATATCATTGATAAATGTTTTCTAGATTATGTGTAGAAGTCACTACTCTAGCCATGTAGACGTCAGTAAAGTGAGCTGCGAATGTTTGTGAGATGGCCACTGGGTTTCAGACAGTATTCTATACTTTGCAAAGAACAAGTAGCTTTCTCATCTATTGAAGACACTTTAACAATGCCATGATTGGTGGAGAATTCTCCAAAGCATCCATGAGATCATTAAACATTTCTTTTTTTTGAGGAGAGCAAGGTGGTGTTGAATGTCTCACAGAAGTCAGTTTGGCTCAGTAAATCACTAAGAGCATACATGTAAAGAAAAAAGGAACGATTTAGGGCTAAACATAAACAGACAACAACATGATTTATCATGTTAAACATACTACAGTATGGTGAAATTGAAAAGTAAATTACCCAAGATTAATCACAATTATTGTGATCATACAGGTTTCTATATGTATTTGTAAATTTAGTAACTTCAATGGGAAAAATAAACATTTTGTCCACGATCAACATGAAAATATCATTTTTGCTAGTATATTGCAAATATATGTATGTATTTGTCTCTTATACAATGATAGAAAGAGCTATATTTTCCTGTTACTTTGTAAGAGCTTTGCATTACATTTGTGACTTAAACATGACACAATGTAGTAAATGACATCCCTGATGTAATATTTTGCTTTGGTTATACAGTTGTTTATGACTTTTTTTTTTACAACGTTCTTCAAAAGTCAGCTTAAAATATCTTTAAATGTACTCTCTAATCTCAATCACGATTTGCGACTTAAAAGTGAACTAAAGAAGGATACGTATTAAGATGCAAAACGTTGGACTACTTTACATAAAGGGGACATGCAATAGCTGGTATTTGTGTCCGCAATTAAAACCAGTCTGTGAGTAAATAATAATTCTGTATGTCAAAACATTTGCATACATTGATCTCCACTTATACATAACCAACTCCTGAAGACAGCCTTAACAGAGAAAATATGTTTCTATTCATCCATACTTTACAACCTTTTTATATGTGGTATTGAGCAAAGTATTTTGACAGTAAGGTTAGCCTTCTTGTACTAACTAAGAATTATCCTAATGCACACAACCTTGATTGATCTATAATGTGTATTGCCACTTAGTACCCTAAAGTGCAACTGTACTGTGGTAGCATACCTTACTAGAAAGGGTGTTGTTTTACACTTCCCTCTGAGGAAATACACCACTGTAACGTTGGTTGTTGTTATGTTGTATAGCAACCGACAACTCGCTAAGAACCAATATTGTGCTTTGCTGGCACACTTCCTGGCATACAGTGCATTACATATTGTTATAAATTAGCATTTAAAATCGTACATCTGTGTAAAACAATACATTATTGTATAGTATACCCTATAAACATGTAGTAAACATAGATTTACACAAAACAACATTGACTTTACATTGGTACAATGAGCCATGTAAGCCATGTTTTCTTTAAATGTTAAACACTTTTCTCATAGATGCTTTATTGGTCACACACATCTAACACATAAGCATGATAAATAAATAAACAAATACATGTATGTGAATAACATATTTAGGCTGTTTCATTTAGTATTAATGCCAATTTCCATAAATATTATTCAATTCTGTATCAAGACTAAACAATATATGGAAAATACAAATATATTTTAAGGTTTGCATACAGGCTATCCAACTAGAAATTAGTACTATGCAAAGTGGTTTGAATTAAATATAAAAAATAAAATAAGAACATTGACATTGTTGCATAATCTGTGACTCTTAAAAAATCTAAATAAAATACATAAAAGGGCTTATTTTGATTAGAATTTCCAGCATCACATATAATCATACCTTTAATTTAGTTTTATGATGTATGTTAAGTTGTTTCGTCAGGGCTAGAAAGTAAAAGGCAAGTAAGGATGTAATTCTTAGATCACTGAATAAAATGGCAAGATTAATTTACTGAGAGCTATAAATAGAAATAAGTCAGCATATTTTAATGTTCTTTTTTTATTTGTAACAGATTATTAGTAAAAGGATGATGTTCAAATGTGTGCTTCTTATCAACCTGAGATGTGGTTGAAGCTCATAGTGTCAATGCCACTAAGGCCACCAACCATTGTAGGCCCTATTAACTGATGCCACCTTCTCATCCATAGGAATCAATTCCTCATGGATTTCTGGCCATCCACCAGCTGTCATTTCAGGACTCAAGTTCCTTACCAGTATGCTTTTGGTCCTGATCACTGCACCTCATCTTGCGTTCCTCCATAGTCCTGCATATTAGTGCTACTGCATTGACTTTGTCTAATATAGCTCTCCACAATGCTGCCTTCGATGATAACGGTAATTTAGATGTAACAAACAGATGTTCCTCTTGTTTGGTCCTCTCAGAAATTACAATTTCATTTTGCTCATCAGTAAAAAAAATAATTCTGGAACGCTTCAGACCTCTCTCCCGTCTGCACTCGAGGCTTGCAACTCCTTCCTGGATTGCCATATTCTCTACTTTTTACATTTGTGTCGCTTTTTGAAGTAAAACTAACCCAAGGACGCTGTGTTTGACCCAATGACGATCTGAGCCCTAAAAGTTCCATTTGCATCAGGCAGCAGTGAATAGCATTAAACTATGACGCAGAACTGCCGTTGTGTGACGCACAGTAAGTATGGCGCTGCCCGTGTCAAAAAAAATATGCATTACAGCTCTTGTTTTCATTTCGCAGCAATGCATGACGTTTAATACATCTGGATTCTATAGTGAACAATAAAGCCATGTTCCAAATATCTCAAGAAAAATCTTATAGTTGGCCAAATAAATCCCTTAAGGTCCTGTGGTACGATCTGTGGATTGCCCTTTTCAGGCAATAAGTCTCAAGTAACACATTCTCATGTTTAAACTGCGCTTGCAAGGAAGCAACCTCAAAACAGCTCTTTTTTATATTGTTAATTATGGGACGTCATATTTCGCTTCATTCATATTGTCCGTACTATCACTGGTTTGGTGTTACCGAGGATTTCCGCAAGTCATAAGGGAACTCTGGGGCTGGTTGCAGGAACAAATTCCACCATTTTTGCCCCAGTGGATTTGTTCCTAGTAATTCACATGGTGATTTATCACATTCGGTGATACCACAGGCCTCATAAAACCGACTTGATAGGAGCCGCCTGTTTCCACACAAATCCATATTAAGGGCCCATTTGTAATGTGGTCTAAGAAGAAATAAAGTAAGCTGAACTAAACCAATTACGATTATCCCTATACTGCGTAGTACTGCTTAATTTTTACAATACCGTTTTTATTATATTTAACTTCTAAATGCAAGTTTTTTTATTGCTGCCAGCCCCACGCTCCTGGTGTTATAAAATGTGCAATACCTTATCTTTTAAACAGGATCTTTGTATCAGAAAAGTTCATTTAGGGCTTGCCCTGATGACTTCTTCGTTCTCTCGCATGAATGCTTTTGTGAACTACTTCAGAGGAAAGTAACATGCATGAAATGCAATTACTTCAGTGAACACCCAGACGCATGAACTAGAACTGCAGCCTTTAATCTTCCCTTTGAGGACACGGTAAAAATCCAAAAGCTGCATTATTTACGACAGAATTTTATTCAGCGTACAATCTGCCAAAGATACACAGTTTACTTTAAGCTAAGAGTTTGCTTTGGATATCGACCTCACGTTCCAAATAAATCTCTTAATAAAGTTAACAATATTTGTCTAAGGCAGTGCGCATGGATTATGAGAAGACAGTGTCATGATTAGAACAACAGCATCTTGTTAATGGATTCTGGGAAAAATGATCAAGAACAGTGTATTCAGCTTCCAATTTTGAGATAGTCCATTGAAATCGGCACCCACTGCGGAGATGTGTGTATAACCTTCAGGAAACTGGTTCAAATACCAGCACCACCGACTGAACTCTTAATCGTTGTAAGGTCACTGAAGGGAGCATCTTTAAATTGTGTAATTAACCTTGCAATCATTTTAGGAGCCGAACTCTCTCTGCATGTTTCTCTCTTTTTCTCTCTCGCCTATACTGGATGCACCCTTCTGTCAGAACAAAGCTAGGCTTCTCTGATAAGCGCTGACTAGAGTGTCAGGAATGGCATTTGTTTATTCCAGGCTGGCTGGGATGATGTTATACCAATCTGACGCTGTAATACTGTGCCTGGAATGGTATCTTTGTTATTTTTCACCTCTACAATGATAGCATATGCTAATCTTATGCGTATTTAATTTTGCCCAAAAAAACATTTGTGATTCATAAAAATGTGCAACTGACCACCTACAGCGAGGGAACCTCCTTGGGTTCCCTAACTGCTGTTTTGCATAACTTATGTGCACCCCCAGCTTGTGCCTGTTTTATGTAATATATATGTAGATATTGATATGTCTCCAGCCGCGGCCGGTAGTGGGAGTACCGGCCGGGCGGTGACGTGGGGAGGGGGAGGGGCAGGGTGGGGGGTAGTAATGTATGAATTATGGACTTTAACAGGTAAGTAAACATACAAATAAATAAAACGAATTTCGTTGCTTGCACTGCATCACCAAATGTGATGCAGTGCGCGCAACAAAATTCGTTTTATTTATTTTTATGTTTATTAACTGTTAAAATCCGTAATCCATACATTACTAGCCCCCACCCTGCCCCTCCCCCTCCCCACATCACCGCCCGGCCGGTACTTCCACTACCGGCCGCGGCTGTATGTCTCTGTCAGATGCTCTTCACATTAGAATGGAAATCTTAACCTATACACTCACCATGCCTTTTATCGCTACCTCATACATACCATTGTGGGTGAAGTATCAAATGGCATAAATAATGATGACATCTCAAATTATTTTTGATGAAATCACCTAAGATATCCCTCTAATTGTACAAGGTTTGTGTAATAAATTGGGTTATTGGTTGAGGAGGGTGGAAGCCCATTCAGGCATCAACCACAGTCCTTGTCAGGGTGAACCACAAAAGTCACTAAATTAACCTGTGCTTAACCCTCTGTTAGCTTGGGACAATGCTGTTAGCACTAATCTAGAGGTAATGTGTAAAGTATTTATTCAGCAACGAGCCAGTTATAAAGTGAGAACAGAAAACAAGAAAAATCCCAAACCAGTTTAGAAAAATGGAGTATATTTTAATAAATAAAATGTTATCAGGACAACAACAAAAAACATCAGTGAAGCCTGACGTCAATTTTTGTAACCTTTATTACATTATTATATAATACACAGCAATGACACAGCAGTATGCACAACACATAACAAATGTACCCAGCCTAAGGATCCATCATAGTGCAGACAGGACAATACTGCTGTTTCCCCCCTCCCTCACAAATCCCACTCAAAGACAGCAGCATCATCTTAGGTGCCACGTGCTCCCCCCAAGGGATAGCCGGCTACTTCCTACTATTATTAGTAGCAGGTGAAGTCCAGGTGTGAAACGTGGCTGGAGAATTCCGCCCTTCGGGGAGCCCCATTACAACTTCCACCTCTCCAGCAAAGCTATTCAGAAGCCCCCCACAATGCCTGCAAGTCCTCTTGCACCTTGTCATTTTGTCTGGACAGTTTAATATGCTTTCTTCTGCTCGGGCCCAGTCCTTAACATCTTTGTGCCAAAAGGGAACCTGAGCGTTTCTGCTACTCAAAGAGCAGATCGCAAATCGTCTGTGAGCTAAAACTGCACTAAGTTCAGGAATTCATGTTGCATCTTTCTTCCTTTTATCTTAGGGACCACTCTCAGGATGCCTTGCAGGATGCCTTGCAATGGCCCGGGTTCCAGCCAGTGGAAGGCCCATGCCCATAACTGCTGTCAATGTAGCAAAGACAGACTCACAGTAATGCCACACCACAGGGGCAAGCCCAGGCTAGATGCAGGAAAGGGAGTACATATGAAAGTTTTTTGGGAAATAGAGCTTAAAAACACATAGCAACACTCGCGGTCATCTGGTGGCACTGGACTTGGGGAAAGTCGCATGTTCAGTCCAAATGCAATATGGCGCTGGTGGGATTCAGAGACCAGGTAAGTCCTGCTGAAAATTTACCTTCAGAGTCTGGCATGAAGAGTTCAGTTCAGAGTGGAGGAGGCCCACGAGGAGGAGGGAGAGCATCACAACTCGTCTGCTGTTGTGTGAAGAGCAGGTCAGGCATTTCAGACAGTCGTCACTGTAGCGTGAAGAGTCAGTCAAGTATTGCAGATACTTGTTGCTGCAGCTTCACAACGGTGCTTTTTTGCAACCTGTCATGTGAAGTGCAGGTCTCTCATTCCCAGTTACCACAGACAGTCTTTGCAGTCGTGAGGAGCCCAACTTCAGGATTTTCACTTTTTCTTAATGAGGAGTACACTGTGATGCCAGCCAAGGATCTGGGATCTGTGAAGGGACCTCTTGGGAAACAGCAGAAACCAACAGGGCTCAAGCAGGTCCATTTGTAGTTCCAGGCAGACCCAGTTGCACCAGATACAGTAGTGGCCTGTGGTGGGAGTGCTGCCGGGTGGTCACGCGGGGTGGGGGAGGGGCAGGGTGGGGACTTGTAAACTTCGGAATACGGCCGCACAGAGGTAAGTACACAAACAAATAAATAAAACGAATTTCGTTGCGTGCGCTGCATTGATAAATACGATACAGCTCTTGCAACGAAATTCATTTTATTTATTTGTTTGTGTATTAACCTCTGTGTGCCTGTATTCTAGAGTTTACTACCCCCCACCCGTCCCCTCCCCCGCCCAGCCCCGCGTCACCGCCGCACTCCCACCACGGGCCGCTACTGAGCAGATAGGCTGGGTATTTGTAGGGAGGCCTTTCACGATTGTTGTGACCCAGTAGCTCACACAAAAGTTCAGCCAGCTGACCCTTGTTAGCCTGGAATAAAGGAAGCAGATCCAATCTCCCTTCTCAGGCAGAAGGGCAGTCCTCCATTCAGCAGGGCAATAATCTGTCATCAGGGCAGTCCTTCTTCTGTGGTTTCCACAGGTTAAGGAGTATGCTGATGACTGGCTCTCACCATTCCATATTTCTACCTGGTGTCAGCCTTTGTTTGGGAGACCTACCTGTCCTATCTCCACATCTGGTTCTGGAAAGATTTTCCCCTTCTCCTGGAAAGGCTCCATACTTTCTGGGATGACAAAAGGCAGGACAGGCCTGGTGTCAGATTGCTTTGCATGGGCAGGAGACAAAGCCCTTTGAAATGTAAGTGGGCCTGAGCACAGCCCCTCCCCATTTATCCTGCTAGGATGGGCTATGCTGTCCACACCTAAGACACCTTTGTGTCACTGTCTGAAAGCAATACACAAACTCCAACAGCAGAGCCAATCACAGTCATGTCACCCAAGATACAAGCAGAAGGCACAAATGGCTGGGACCAGAAAATGCCAACTATCTAACAGATTGTATACAAGAAAGTAGCTAGTTGCTTTAGTCCATTAAACAATTAAACAAACGACAAGCCAATGTCTATAATCCACAAGCGTATGTGATTTAATCCACTTTTCTTTTTTACTTTTTAGATAAAAGTTACATACATTTCCATCATGTCATCATAAAGGACAACTCAAAATTCCAACAGTTTTTTTACATTAACATTTCACAAATACACATTAGACATCAAAAATGGTACATAAATACATGAAAAATTTATACACAGTTTCAGACAAAACATAGAGCACCAGTCCTTGACTAATAAATAATGATCACACTTAGGCGGAGAATAACCAAAGTGTACAGACACCCAATGTATGATATCTCTTGCCTGTGTGTGCAGCTCTGGGATCTATAATTCTAAGTATTGTCAAAAGGAGATGCCGAGGTCAACACGATTCCAACCCCACAACCATTATAAGGTTTTTATCAGGACCTGGACCTTAGGTGTTAGTACACTTTAGTCATTCTCCGCCTAAGTGTGACTATTATTTTTTAGTCAAGGATGGTGACCTCTCTTGGAGAGAGTAGACACCATCATCGAACAGCCATTTTCTTCACCGTCGCTTGACACTGACATTGAAGAGACCGTGGACGCTGAATTGGATGATGATAGCCTTCCTTCACTTTCTACTTGCCACACTTGATATCACAGCTTGTCCTCGTGGGTGTGGCTGGAGTGCTTCTGGAACTTTCTGCCTTCTCATATGCTATGCAAACTATTTGTCCAATGGTGGGACATGTTCCTTTGTGCGAAAAGAGAATCTGTATCAGAAACTGTAAGCTCCGAGCGAGGGGGCAAAGGGCACCCCTCGTTACAGAAACACAATTTCTTTTTTTTTGGCGACATCACTTTATGGCCCTTTAACTTGTGTCTCTTCTTACTTTTCATGTTCAATGATGATTTCTGCTGGGCTACTCTGGCTTCCACATCCGCTGCCTATCGACCAGCACAATCTTCTGCTCTCACATGCCATGAGCACTGTCTCCAGACTGAGTGTCTCACGCAGCATACTTCATCTGGACTAGTCAGACAGGCACCCATCAATTACTCAGAGACGTATGGTATCTTCATTGTTGCATTCATTGACCTTGCAATGCCACATGAAGACATGAGGGTTTCATGTCTTCAAGCAAAACCAAATTCATTCATAATTTCCCCGGCTTGCTTTGTAGATTGAGTGAAGATGTATCTTTCATAGTTGATGTTTGGCATTCAATTGAGCTTGACCTCTACGGACGCTTTAATCTGTTGGTAAGATATTTTTTCAGCTTGTGGTATTTCTTTATCACTTCTTTCACTCCATGACCTGAAAGGTTCCTTAAGTATTTAATGATCTTTTTGTCATCTGTTTCTTCTAGCGCATTGATCAAATCATCAAACTTCTCAAGCCAGGCAGTTCATCTGGTACCAATATTCAACATTTTGAAGCTACGTGCTTCCATCAATGTCATCATGACCGCCATGTCATATTGCCCCTCTTTCATCTTTGTTGGCAAGTGTTGGGTTTATATCTCGAACCGGTTCATGACCGCTCTCAACCTTGTGCATTGTACCTGGTCTTCACTAGCTTTAGAGTTTCTTGGTTCTTGTGTGCTTCTAATGTTGGTGCGCTTTTGCACCTAGCTCTCAACACCTTCTGCGCTCCTCGTTGTGTGAGCTTGAAAGTTTGATGTTGTGTGATGGAGTAGTAGCTCTTTTTGTGGCCTTACTAGCTGGTTTTGGGTCAACTGTGACAGAATTTTCCATAGGGCCCTCGCCGCCTTTGGAAAACTTGCACTGGCTGGAGAGGCGCTTTGACTCCACATGCGCCTAATGTCGATTTTCACTTCAACTAAGGCACACATGGCATGCACAATCAGTTTGCTGGTTCTCTGCAAACTCTCTGGGAGATCACTCTTGGATCTTTGGGTTACAGATCCCCTTACTCAGCGTCAGTTGTAGCATCCTACAGAGCCGGGCAGCATGTAAATGACTATGCCACACACGGAGCTTTGCAGTGCATAGATTTATTCTTCAGACTGCAATCATGAACTGATTCACAATACATAACCAACTTTATTTAACCACACGGAGACACACATCAAGGCTTACTTCATTCCCATGGAGTCTTTCAGAGATCAGAAGGGTCCCGCTCTACAAATATACACAAGACACTACAATGGTCATTGTTTCTTTTTCTTTTTAAGCACAAGCTCCAACTGTTAGATTTTATTCTTGGAAGTCAAAAACATTTATATAGTGGATTCTACAAACATGGTGCCACCTCAGCCACCATGTTTAGCCTTCATAACTGCTGCACTGAGGGCAGAAATAACCTAGCAGGCAGCAGGTGATCTCCAATTATGGCAGGCAGTCCTCCACCAGTGAAGTAGAGGCCATTAAGTCTGCTCATTTTCAGAATGGCAGTATGTCTGCAGAGTTTAAATGAACCATTTAGTTCTAATCCTGACATCCCTACTGGACCAATGTGTTTCTGTAAAAAACGTTTTTTACTCTTCATATGACTACTTAGAACCAGGCACGTCTCCCATGTGTAAAACTATTGCATGTACTCAAAAGTACTATTACATTATTTTCTGTTTACAAAACATTCCATGGGTAAACCTGGAAAGCTGGGCTGCTCAAAAGTACCAAAACAAACTGCTGAGTACTTTTGCTGAGTGAATTGTATGCACAGCACAGTTCCGCATGGAGGAATGGCAGTGCTTTGTTGCAATTGCACACATTCTTTTTCGCCTTTTGACTTTTGTTCCGTTTCCCATTCAACCATGCAAAGCCCAACCCACAAGCCCTTGATGGGTATATTTTGGGAGAGATATCTGTCAGTTTACACAAAAAGATGTGTTAATAGGCATTTACAAACTTACATCACAAAACGAACCTTGATCTCATATTCTCTACCACTTTAGTGCGATTCCTGGTAATATACATCCAACCGTGTGGTACTATGATATTTCTGATAGTAAAATCCTTTTATAATGTAAAATAGCTTTCTGAATTGGAATTGTTTTTTTTTTACAATTTCCACCCAATACTAATATGTATTAATCTCATGCGGTTAAGGACAAGGTTTCCCTACAAAGAATTAATTTGGGCTGCCAGCCTAACGTTTTATTCTATCGAATAACATGAATTATGAAGTCTTATTATTCCCATAAACAACATACACCCATATACTAGGATGTCCTTATTTGTCACTAATGTAATTTACAATACAGTGTCATTTACAATACAATACAATAGCTCTAGAGACAATTTTAAAAATCTCCTTATGACTAGGAGATTTTAAAATCGTCTCTAGTTTCACAGACCCGAAAAGAAAATCCCAGCTCACAGAAACCAATCATTCACTTTGTACTGGATTAAGTGATTTTTGTTTTCAGAAAAGATCTTTAAAATCCAGACCTGCACGGAGAGCTCCTACTCCATGGCCGATGCCTCAGATTTTGGTGCCATTAAAGGACCATTAGCTAAGACAATGCCAACATGCTTTTTGCCACCCTCATAAGAGCTTCCTCTAAATCGAGATCCCCTGAAGATCCACTTCCGCATCATATATTGGTGGTGGTCGTAGATGACATAGCCCCTATTTATCACAAACTATTTTCGATCTCATTTCATTCAGGCACCATCCCTGACTCTTGGAAGAGAGCCATGTGGTCCCCCTTCTCAAAAAGGCCAATGCTAACTTTTATCCTGTCTCACTACTGACAGCAGCCACTAAGGTCTTAGAAAAATCAATAAATCAGCAGCTCACTATTTTTTTTAATGGAGAATTATCTGCTACAGCCCTCCCAGTCAAGTTTCGCCTGACTGGGAGGTCAATGAAGATCAGCCTGGACTTTAACCTCAACGTGGCATTGGTGGAGCTGAACCTGTTAGCAGCATTTGACACGGTGGACCACAGTATCTTGCTAAAAAAGATTGGAAGATTTGGGCCTGTCAGGTTCTGCTTCAGATTGGTTGGGGTCCTTTCTGGAGTGAAGAGAGCAGGTAGTTTGGATTAAACTGCACCCTTCCACAGCGAAACAGTAGAAATGGAATGTTGCACTCCAGCCAGGGTTGGCTGTTAACAGTTTCCTGCTTTAAAAAGAAGTGGAGAGGAGGTTCCTCCTTGACTGTATTGTCTGCTGGTGTGTGGAATCAGTTGCCTAGCCAGATGAGAATAGAAAAAGAGGAAGCGAGCTTAAAAAAACCCACTTAAAACATAGCTCTTTAGCCTTTAGGATAGGGTGTAATTGTCTGAGGTATTTTTTTCTGTTGTACAGTTGATGCTGAGCACCAGGACACTCTTGGAGTAGCTGAGTGCTATACAAATGTTTTTAACTCATTCATTCCCCAAGTGGAGCTAAATTGATAAGATATTGGTAATAGTTGATGACATTTAGCAAGAAAATAACTGTGGCACACATAATCTAGATGCTTCATACACTGACGATCTAAGTTGAAATGTTGTTCTAGTTTTTTTATACACCATAGCAAGGTCTTTTATGAAGGGGGTTAATATTTCATAGTTTCTCGTTTATAGCAGAAACCATCCTAACTTTAGCAGAGCTGTCGTGGTCTCCCAATAAACCGTAAATCAGTCGATTAAACTAATGTAATTAAAACAAAACCTCTTCTCTGTAAGATCTAGCTATTCCCAGAAACCGCTGTGACAGTATTGAGTTTATTGTTCCCAACAAGCCCTTGTGCCAGCACCAAAATTACAGACAGCAGTCTGTCATATGAACTATGCTTAGAAATGTCACAAGCTATTAGCTAGAGATGGTTCCCACACATTTTTACAAATTTACATCTTGTTGGCACTCCTTTAAGTTTTTGAATCACAAAATCCAAACCCTTCTTTTTTACTCATGTTTGAAAGTTGTTAACAATACAAGGGGCATAATTGCAAGTACCCCAGAGAGATAGATATCATTTCAGGGCTATTCACAAAGGCAACTTACACATGTATTTTACTTTTACACTTTACACTAACTTCCCTACTTTTGGCTATTTACACAATCCGAGGGTAAATTTTACTCAAAACTGTTGACCTGCATGACTTCACCCCTTAAAAAACGGCCTGAAGCCAAATTTATGAGTGTAAGATATTACTGTCAAAAATAAGCACTAGATAGTCCAGCACCACACATGGCCAATCACCCATACTGCAACACCCTCCCATTGAAAATAAAGGAAGCAGGGAATTAAAATAAAACCCCTGAGGAAATAATGGTTACATTATAAAGTACCTTAAAATGTAAATGAATATCACTTAATGTAAACAATATATACAAAAACAGCATCTTTATTGCTTGGTTATAAACTAATTAAACAACTTTTTTGAATGAAAACATTATTGGCACATTCATTTTTACTAAAACTGAACAACTTTTATTTATTTCTTGCAATCCCTTTTAATAATTATTAATGGAAAAAGTGATGTTTCTTACTTATCAAGGTACAGACTTTTTATTTTAAACTTCAGAAACATAACATAACATAACATGTGTATTTGTAAAGTGCACGTTCTCTTTGCACTGAATAATAGATGTTGATTGTTACCCAACTCAATGGTACTCATTTTATCGACCTCAGATGGATGAAAGGCTGAGTGGACCCGCCGGGATTTGAACCTGTGACCATGAGGTCGAACACAGGCCCCTGCAATGGACGCATTAGTCCACTGAGCCACCAGACCCGGAAAAATAAGAGCAATTTAATATATTTAAATTAATTAAAGATTTAATTATTTTGTATTAATTTAATCGTTCTGTAGCATTTTTGTTCTTTTTTTCTACAAATGCAATTAACATATACAAGTATTACCATAACTTTTATCATGAACGTGATTTAATTAACTTTTTTATATTTTCTGTATGCTCTAAAACAGGGAGATCTCCACCCAGACTGTGGAGACTCCCTATGGTAAAGAAAAGAGATTTTTTTTTAAAGTGTATTTGACAAAAAAAACAAATAGTGAAAAATGTTTTAGGTTAAAAATTAGTGTAGATACATTTTTTCTATTTAGTTTGAATGTAGAACAAAATGAATAACATATTGAAGCACTATTAGTCTGCTTTTGAAATACATATTTTGTTAAAGTAAATAATATAATTTAAATACAAAAATGTTTTTCTCAAGTTTAAGTTGAAAAAAAACTTCACAGGTAGGGTAAAAGAAAACCATTATTCTATTGCGCATTAATAATTTTTAAAAGAGGTTAATATAATTATTCAAAGTAATTAAATTGCATTTAATTAAAAATGAACTTTATGGCGTGTTCTGGGCACGTACAGTGATGGCCGCGGAACTTCAGAGCTCTGTGTTGAGATGGGCCCTGGACGGCGGCAGCAGCATCTTTGGCTTTGCTTTTAAGCATAGCCCTCCTGTGTAGCAGTAAAGCTATGGTTCCAAACGCTGGTGCTCTAGACTTCACAGAAGCCTTCTTTCCAGCCTGCACAGCAGATCGCCGGAAGGGCCTGCAGCGGGATCGGAAGATGTGGCCCACAGTTAGAGGTGGCGCTCGCACAGATTGAGTAATGGCAGTGTGACCCGCAGTGAACCGCTCCTCTCCTCTCGCTACTTCATCGACAACTCTGAGTGGGGTCTGAGCTGGCCCCCACTATTGGCCAAGAAGCCCATCCATGGCATGACTCGGCAGCAAGGGAGGTGGAGCGGCTGACCAGCACATGATGGATACACAGCCCGAGAACAGGAGGGCCTGATTATAATATAAGAGACACACAGGTACACTCAGTGGGCCAAGTTGCCTGGCTGTCTCCATTCGCAGCAGGGCTGTGTATCCATGGACCTCTACCACCGCCCTTCACTGTTGGGGACCTGTGGAGGCCTTGCGGCTGGCGCTCTTCACCACACACGTTGCCAGCATGGGGATAACCCATGATTGAGCCCTCGGCCGCTATTGTAATGATTACCACAGTGTTAATTTCCATGGGCTCTGACTGACCCTGGCGCCCCTGCAACCAATGAAGATTGAACCCAGGTGAGCCACAGTGAAATAAGGAGACCACAGACCACCTGCAACAGGGCGATAAGCCTGAAGGTATTATCTTTACCTAGACCCCTGCTCCCAGGTGTGGCACAGGGCTCCGAACCTCACTATCCACATCACAACTGCTTGTCAGTAATAGGAGCACCCCCACACAGACTCCATTAACCATAAATCGGTATGCTGTAAGCCGAAGTCCTGTGACCCCAATAAGGCCTAGCCTCGCACGATGAACAGGACCCCTAAGGCCACCATACAGAGGGCTCTAGTCTGATTCTCGCCACACCACCTGAATACCTTACTGGAATGAGGCCAGGAATTCGTATGCCTATGCAGTAAAGTTATAACTTGGAAGACAGTAGCTGCCGAGAAAACGTCTGCTTCGGATTCCCAGAATTTTGTGGAAGACCCTTACGTCCAATCTTTCCTTGGTTCCACACTCCCGAAACGTATAGGCATGACTGTTGACCCTCTTGGAGATGTAAAGGGCCAACCTCCGGCAATTTAACATTAAATATGGCTTCTTTCAACCTGTATGCCTTAGAATCACCAGGGAAGGCGTCTCAAAGGAATTCTTCAATCCAAAGGATCTCCACTTCTTTCTGAAAGGTTTAACCCCTCAGGAACTGGACACCGTCACCTCTACTCCTGGAGACAGCTCCACTCTGCAATCACCCACTCTCCCAACACCCTCCAAGGGGCTCCGGAGGAACTCAGGAGGCTCCCGGTACAGAGTCAGGAAACCTGAGAGAGCTGCTCGCTCCCTGGGAGATAGGACCCAGGCTTTCCAAGCGGTGGTTTCACTCACACAGGAGTACAACAGGGACAAGTCGCAGTCAAACCTGAAGCCCACCTATGCCGAGGGGAGTGGTCATGAGAACTGATGAACTGCACCCACTGTGATATGCCTGACGTGTTTTGACCTTCTGGGGTGGACCTGGGTTGTGATTGTATGGAAGGTCTTCTTCAGGGCAATAGTCTTCTTATGGGTCACATATCTTTTTTGTGTGGAAAACTTTAAGTTCCTTTGGGTGTATTGTTTTCTCTGCATGGAAGCCTGTCTTCCATTATCATACAGTGTCCCTCAATGTTCTAACTGTCATCACATACCAATCATTTGTGTCTTGTCACAGGGAACAGCATGTAAGTCCTATATATATACATATATATATATGTATATATATATATGGAATCAAAATGAAGTATCCACAGCATAATGCCTCCCAGACCCTGAATTGGGTTTTATTTTATTCTTGGGTAGGGATCTACATGAGTCACCCTACTCTGGTTCAAAAGATGAACTATTTTAATCTAATGTTAATTTACATCGAAGATATGGTGCCCCCTATTCAGATTTCCAAGTTCATCACAACTTTTTTCAATAAATACTCATATACTGGGACTTTGACTAATGCGATGTTTATCTTTTTGTCTTTTTGATTTTATATGGCATTTCATATATATACATATATGAAAATGCCATATGCTTATCGCCGGATTTAATATCGCCTACGTGTTGCGCGCTGATAATGACGCGCTAACACGGCAATAAAATCCGGCGATAGGGAAATGTGCGATGTGCATTTTTTAACGCACATCTTGGTAATATGGCCCTTCAACTTTTGAACCAGAGTAGGGTGACTCATGTAGATATATATATATATATATATATATATATATATATATATATATATCTACATGAAAATGCCATATAAAATCAAAAAGATAAACATCGAATTAGTCAAAGTCCCGGTATATGAGTAATTTTGAAAAAAGTTGTGATGAACTTGGAAATCTGCTAGGAAAGGCAGGGAGCTATTGGAGGGAGATATCAGTAAGGAGGAAGAAGCAGAAGCCATTGCCAAGTTGCCCTACCAAAAGGCACCAGGTGAGGATGGATTCTCTGCGGAATTCTACAAATGGTCCAAAGAGAAGGCGATTGATACCCTACATGTTGCTTAACAGAGAGGTGATCAGAGTCCTACCCAAACCAGGGAGGTACCGGCTACTGTGCGACAACTATCACTCTATCTCCCTCCTAAACTGGGAAATTAAAATATTAGCCAGCATTGTTGCTGCACGCCTGAGCAAGTCGTACCCCCCTTATCCATCATACACAGGTTGGCTTTGTCTCGGGCTGCTCCTCCAGAAACCATCTCCCCACCCTGGCTCACACCCAATGGGACGCAAAGGATCTGCATGAGGATGCGATAGCCCTCTCTCTAGATGCAGAAAAGGCATTGACTGGGATTATGAAACGTTTTGACCTGGGAGAACAGTTCATTTCCAAGCTCTGCCTACTTTATGACTGCCCGGTGGTCCAGGTCAATTGCGAAGGGTTCCTCTTGGATACCTTTTGATTACCCCACTTGCTCCCCTCTAGTTCTTGCTGGTCTTGGAGCCTCTGGCCTCTATCATTCACCACTCAATGCACATAGCGGGCATGCCCATAGCGGACGGCCTCTCAAAAATATATCTAAATGCAGACAATATTATACTCACCCTTAGAGACCTCTCACACTCCTTACTGGCATTACTAGTAGTCATTGAAGAATGTGCGGCCCTGTCAGGCTACAAGGTGAATTGGGACAAAAGCGAGGCCCTCCCACTCCTCAGGCACCACAAGTGCAGTGAGCCAAATACAGTGTGGGTCCTGGTTAACAGAGGCTTGGAAGGAATGGTTGTGGATAACCTGAAACCCCTGATCATGCAGAGGAAATCAGACTTCGACAATTGGTCCCTCCTGGGATTTTACATGTAGGTAGAGTACAAGCGGTAAGAATGGTCACACTGCTGCACTTTTCCTATACCATTGTGGTGCCTCTTTCTACTCTACACCTCATCGATACTCGAATACGGGCCTTTGTTTTGGGTTCCAACTGCCCACAATTAGCCAGATCTGAACGAATGGCCCGCCGCTCATGTGCTGGCCTGGGCCTTAAATCCTTGGAACACAACTCCTTAGCCCTGCATCTCTCCCAGCTGGCTTATTTGCTCCCAGAAACACCAGACACAGTGGGTTGAAATGGATCGCTCACTCCTCACTTGTGACAACGGCCCCGGCCCTCTATACAGGGACCACGCCCCACAGCTATCTCCTTTGCAGCCTGTGATGCAGGCTATGCATAAGCTATGGCACCGTGCACACCGCCTTCTGGGCGTAGACCTCCATCTACACAGCAAGGCATTGATATGAGGCAATGAAAGTATTCAAATAAATGGCCAGAAACTCCACTGGCCCAGATGGAAGACACTGGCCATACAGACTCTGGATCAAGAGCTACTGAACGGTGACTTAAAACCTTACGCCCAACTAGGGGAGGAATTTGGGTTACCCCCGCAGCAGGCTTGGCTGTACCTGTAGCTACAACACTGTCTTGGGCCTTGCCCTTGGGCCCTGCAATCCTCACCGAAGGTGAACTATCTGTCGATGTGGGGCAGCATAAGAGAGTGATGTCGGGACTCTATGGTACCCTGATGAACCACCTACCTGTTCTCACAACCCCACTTGCACAGCCTCCATGCAAAATGGTAGGCACGCCTACAATTCACCAGTGAAGAAGGGGACCGGATGGAACTTATAGAAGCCCTGGACAAGGGTACCCATGAGGCCTGGCTGAAATGTTGTCTTTTTAAGACCGTTCCTGATTAGTTCTACACCCCTATGAGGCTACAGAGGGCCATCGTCCAGACACATTCTAAGTGTTGGAGATGCCCAGAAACACATTGCGATCCTCCCCACATTCTTTGTGACTGCCCTTCTATTCAATCTTTCTGGTTCTACATCAGGGACACCCTGGGAGAGTCATGCACCCCTGCCTTCCCCTCGCCCCTCCCATCATCCTACTGCATGATATTAGAGACTGCCCAGACATCACTTTCCCACAGCGCTGCCTCCTACACACTGCGCTATCCACTGCTAAGCTCTGCATCCTTCAACAATGAAGGTCACCCACTCTCCCCTCGCAAGAGGACTGGACGGTGGCAATGATCCAAACAGAATAACATGAACGCGTTATCTTCGGCATGCAGTACCAGGCGGAGGTATTTGCACAGCCATGGACCACCTTTCTCTGGGAGGTCACATGCTAATGTCCTAATTTCCTATCCAGATCCCACCGGCCCACTAGCCCAGATTGCGACAACTACTGGTCAGTTCAGCCCCCTTCATCCCCCCTCCTCCTCATACCCTCGCCATCCTCCCACACCCCCCTCTATCACTCCCCCTTACCCCATTTATTTCCTTTCCCCCTTACACACAAACAACTCACTTCCCTGTCCCCCCATTTTCAACCCTTCCCCATCATCCCCCTCTTCCCTCCCTTTCCTCTCTACCCCGTCCTCCCTCCTTCCCCCTCACCCCCCTTATTAACCTCCGGCTCCCCCCAACTCCCTTCCCCCCATCGAGCACGTAGGCAGACACTTGTCCCCCTACCCGGTATGAGCAGCCACCACCGTGCAACCAAAATCTGGAGCACCGATCTCCTCTTCAGGGACGCAGTCCACACTGCGTCCTCAGCAGTAGCTGACATTTCCCTCCACATCAATCCACAGAATCCTCCCCACATCACACCACACCCTATCTCTTGCCCTCAAGACCTTTCACCGATGACTGAGACGTACGGTACTCTTCCGCTCGCATCTGATGAGGAGATACCCGCCCCCCCTTCCCCTCCTCTCCCTGTCTTGCTTCTCCATCCACTCGGAGTTCCTCGCTGACTCCTGACCCCCTCCCGCCCAGAGCGTCCACCATTGTGGCCCTTGCCTAGCTGCCAACAGGTGAAATAAACAACGCACTATTTATGATGCCCATTGCAATGAGCCAAGTTCTACATATTCAGTTGTTCGACTTGCTGCACTGTTCATGTTGATGATGGTTCCATGTTTAAATATTGATTACAAAAATATAGATGAAAAAAATATTGATGTAAAAATATCAATTACAAAAATATTGAATCCCTTTACTTAAACAGGTAAATACAGTAATATCGACTCAAAAATATAGATGTAAAAAATATAGATGTAAAAATATCAACTTTAAAAAATAACACAGCTTAAAATAAATTAATTAAATAATATGAATATTATTAACAAAATTAATTAAACTTAATGTATATTTTAACTAATTGCAACAAATACATTTAATTTAATAAATATAAACAAAAAATGTGTACATATACATATATTTACTTTCATAAATTTTATTAACTATTATCTTTATTTAATTTTTAAACTTATTTAGTTAAATAAAAATAAAATTAACACATATAAATAATTTTAAATGAAACATTCTATATTTAATTAACACATTAAACTAAAAAAAAAAACATACATTTAATAAAAAAATAAAAACGTTAGTAGTTAAAACGTTGGCTAGCGAAGGGGTAAAAATTACTAATCCCACTTCAGTGAGTGCAACAGTAGGGAAAGTGCTGGAAAGCGTGGGGGTAAAAATTATTATTCCCACTCCAATGAGTGTAACAGTAGGGAAAGCGCTGGACAGCGTAGGTGTAAAAATTACTATTCCCACTCCAATGAGTGCAACAGTAGGGAAAGCGCTGGATAGTGGAGGGATAAAATTTACTATGCCCAGTCAAGTGAGTGCAACAGTAGGGAAAGCGCTGGATAGCGTAAGGGTAAAAATTACTATTCCCACTCCAATTGTGCAACTGTAATGAAAGCATTCGATCCCAAAACAATAAAAACAAAACCATCAACATTTGTATTAAATTTAATTTCCAATATTAACATAATTAATATATACATTAAATATATTATTGTTAACACAGATAAAAAAAATGAATATTATTAAACATTATAAAATCCACAACACACACCTACAATTAATTACACAAATACATTTTATAATTACCAAATAATTAATAAACATTAATCTATTAATATTTATTAATGAATCAATAAAAAATTGATTACTTACCACCTTTCACACCATTTACACATATAAACACCAAAACATACACCTACATTTAATTACACAATTAAATTTAATAATTAATAATTAATTCATGGTAATTAATTTAAAAGTATTTATTAATTAATCAATAAAAAATGTAATTACTTACCGCCCTTCACACAATTTACACATATAAACACAACAACACACACGTAAATTAATTAAACAATTAACCTAATTATTTATTAATTGACTAATTGAAATTAATTAACAACTAATTATTAAACTACTATTAATTATTCAATTAACACATTAATTATTCAATACATTATGTCAAATTAAATTACTTCCCACCTTATTTCCCTATAAACCCGCAACCCACTACGAAACTAAAAATTCAGAATTCAACTTAAAATAAATTATTAACTAGTAAAACTCTAAAACATATAATAAAATGACAAACAATTCTCATTAAAAACACTAAAATACATTAAAAAATTAATAAATCGATATTTTTGTAAACTAAATTTATTACAAAGATATTTATGTAATGGATATTACTTACCTGTCAGTGGATATTCTTGTCAACTATATTTTTGTTGTCAATATTTCTTCCTCACAATATTTTTGCGGCGATATTTCTGTCCCATGATATTTCTGCTGCAATATTTCTACTCTGCACTGCTGTTGATATATCTCTTTACAATGTTCTACTCTCCCCCTTCCCTCTCTGACTCCTCTCCCATCCTCTGACTCCTCCCCCATTGATGTATTGGTGTATCCATTTTGTTACTGCTTCGGTTTTGCACCAATTAATACATAATAAAGATATTCGTTAAATATTGTGCAAACATTAAACTATTATCACCTATTATCACCAAACACTTGAATGAGGTAGCTCTCAGTCATATCCCCTTTTCATGGCAAAAATCAGTAATTGTCCCAGTATATAAAAAAAGGAAATAGCACCAATCCAGCATGCTATAGGACAATTTCAGTAGTAAATGCGGAAGTTAAAATCATTGGCCACATCCTGTTGAATCAGCTGACAGAGTGGGTAGAGGATCACGACATGCTAACAGACATTCAGTACGGTTTTCGACCAGGATGGGGTCGATTGAACACAACCTTAATCTCCAAGTATACCACATTTAAGAAGGGGTTCACTTGGCCTTCATGGACCTCAGCATGGCCTTTGAGTGGTCAGCAGATTGAAGCTCTAGGCTGTGGTGGATTCCATGGGGGTTGATAATACACGTGTCACTTTTCTGCACGATGTACACTTGGGCTTGAGGTCTCTGTAAGATTTGGCCTCAATGGGGAGTGCAATGGGGAGAGCACCCTACACTTTATGCTATACAGTGGAGTGTGCCAGGGCTGCATGTTTGCACAAATGCTTTTTATTTTATTTTATTTTATATATCAATCAGCTTGAGTCCATCCTAGTGTAAGTGTAAGGATGTCACTAAGGTGGATAGTGCACACGGCTAATTGCCTGCAACATTTGCTAGACCAGTTGAATTTATTTATGGATAGCATGGGCCTTAAAGCCAATTTTTCCAATTCTAATACTACGGTCCTGGGGGCAGCCAAATTGAAATCTAAAACCTATTCAATCGAAGGTCATGAAATTGGAAAGGTTGATAACTTCTGTTATTTGGGCTTATTACTGGATAATACATTGAATTGGCAATTTCAGCCTAATGTCCATGCACAGTCCCTTCACAGAGTATCACATAGCATTGAGGAGTCCTCTAGGCAGCACCAGCTACGGCTGTGAGATTTGAGGATACAAGAAATGTCATTTAATTCAAGTGGCAGAAAATAAATTCCTGAGCGTAGGCACCTGAGGTTGCCCCAAAATGTCCCTACGGAAATGGTGAATGAGGAACTGGGAGTTGGCTATATTTCTAATTATATTCAAGCCTGCCTATTAATACTATGTCTGTCAATCTGTAACAAGGAAGATTCAGAAGTTAATGGAAGGATCATAAGAGACTGTCTTGGCCTGACCAGTGGACACCACATTCCTTGGTTAAACAGCATTAAACACACCTCAAACAACCTAGGTAAATTCAAGTTATTGTCAGATCTAAAAACTATTACCTAAGCATGCATCTTTTGGGACAAGCAAGCCTTTTTATGCAAAGCTCAGGAACAAGGGCAATGAGAGTGATATTTAAAAGTTACCTCATGCACTATTTTATGATTAAGGGTCTGATTACGATGTTGGTGGATGAGATACTCCATTCACATACGTGATGGATATCCCATCAGCCGTATTACAAGTTGCACATGATATTATGGAGTTATAATTTGGCGGACGGAATATCCATCATGTTTGTGAAAGAGTATCCCATTTGCCAAGATCATAATCAGGCTCTTAATCTCCGGATGTCACTTAATCATACGTATTGCTTGATATGCCAGCTCATCACAGACGACTCTTGGCTTATTTTTTTCTGAACTTATTTTCCCAGCTACCAGTGGGCTGGCACTAGCCTTTCCTTTGCACTTGTAGCCTTGCTGCTATTTTTGATACCTTACATATTGTTTATATATGCCCTAAATTCTCCAGATTATGTTTTAAGTATATTCACCTGTTGCTTTGGGCTATGTATTTCACACAAGTTAGACCTGCCTCATTGCATCTTTAATTTTTAGGCTTACCTACTGTCTGTTTTTATAGCTCTTGGTTTTTAGCAGGGGTGTTTCATCACATGTATGAGAAGTTATGAGGTACCATTTGTTTATCTGGATGGAATGCCCCTTTATTTTATTTGTATCTTTATTTTTATGTACTTGTATGATTTGTTTTATTCAATTTGAATAAAGTGATTATTGATTGAACATTAAACTATATCAATTTATATTTGTACCCATTTAAAAAAAAAATCATTTAACTTTATATGCAAATGAGTTTTATTTTATTTCCTACCGCCGTTATATGCTATGGGAGGGTGCCGTAGTACCAATTGTTCTTCAAAAGACAAAGGTCCTTAGCATACATTTAAGAATGAGTAACAAATAAGATATAGACCTTATTAGGTTACTATATAGTTCCAATGTCCAGCCGGACATGGATTTTTATTTTTGTGATATTCTGGAAATAAAGTAAAGGATATATGAACAACAACATTTACAGTAGGGCACAGTCCTGTACCATACAGTGGGGAGAAGGTGTGCAGAAGTCAACGGAAAAAACTGTTTTAGCACAAACAACAATTGTACAGATACAGGCAAAGACTGAGCAGATTGGTCACTTGCATTTCGGTATATAAAAGTGTTTAGCAAGTGTAACCAAAATAGTAATCACACAAGTTAGGCACAATGGTCATATGTGACACTATTAAAGAAAGTCGACGTTTCGATCCCTTGCTAAAGGATATAGGGGATCATCATCAGGACTAGAACATTACATTTGGCTGGTATATACAGTTAAAGCCACGGTCCGGGAGCGGGGAGGCTCAATAGATAAAGGGCCAGCCTGAGTTTGACTTGATGAGTGTGGTTAGCGACCGCTTTTGGCAAGCGAGCAGAGTCAGTGCTCCGAAGGGAGTGTGAAACAATGCTTGAGGCTTCCAGGTGTGTGAGGTTCCTACGATGGGCCTCCTGGATTTTTCCACATCTGTTGGTGGATACGGACTCGATCCAGCTTGATAATGCGGTGGTTAGCAAGAATGTGCTAACGGGAGTATTTGCAGTGATGTGCTTCAACCCTACTGCGTGTTGTCAATGGGTGTTGCTGGATTTACTCGAAATCTGAGATGGAGAAATTTGCTACTGCTTTGGCTCCCTTTTTGTCTGTAGTAACTCTTGATATTTGGTTTGTGAATAGCAATAAGTTTACTCTCTAATCTGCTTAAACCCTCCCTAATTCTCCCCAAACATCTCCCACTAAGGGCACGATTCCGATCTGGGTCGGAATGTTCCCTGACTGAGCCGGAACCGGAGTGTTTTCCGACCGAGCCGGACTCCTGCAGTCTGACCGAGCGAGTACGATGTGGCCGCTTGACTGCCGGACTCGGATCGGTCGGAAGTTAATGGGAGCCGGTCGTACGACGCGTACATGGACTCCCATTGACTGAATGGGCACGTCTCGCCCAAAGGCGCCCCCTACAGTGGGTACGCATTGGTGCCATCTGCACCGTACATGCTTGTGTTGGGGAGACCCGTCGGTCTCCCCCTGTGTCCGAGTCGTAAGACTGCGGGTGACAGGGGGTCCGACGTGGACCCTGAAAGGCAGCGTCCCAGACGTTTTGCGAGCCAGAAACGTCACCTCAAACCGGCTGACCGACACGTGCATCCTACTGGCTCAGTCGTAAATTGCATCCATTGCACGGCATGGTTTGCTTACGGATGAGACGTACGGAGCGGTTCGGACCCAGAAACGTTTTGGCCGGTGAATTTCGCGTTGCACGCATCGTACTTGCTCGCTCGTACAGCTGTACAAGTCAGGAGGAAAACACGCATGAGGCTCGTACTTTTTCAGACCGGATCGAGTTCGGTGCCCTTCCGACCCAGATCGAAATCGGGCCCTAAGTAGTAATTATGCCCCTTTTTCCACTCACTCCCCTAGTCCTTCCCGCATTTATTACTGAGTAGTAAATGTAGATGTGTGAGGATCGCTGCATGGGAAAGATAGGACAGTTAGAGGTGGAGATTTACACTTGTAGGTTTTTGACTAGCATGTTGTAGTATTTTAGTAGTGCTATTGTAACAACACTAAACATACTACAAACACAGATTGTGAATAGACCCCAGAATGCATTGCACTGATTAAAATCTGACACCCAGTTCTTCAAAAGTTATCAGTTTCAATAATTGCTCTTGTTCTAACTTTTTGTGGAATTATATGTACCCTTCTAATTGATATGTCTACTACCCTCTCTTTTAATGTATTGATTGTTCTTTCAAAAGATTTAAATGTTTTAACGGTGTGCTTTCATGGCTTTTATTAGCCAAATAAAGTATTTTTGACTTGATATGTACATTGTATTGCTTTGCGCACCAATATCTGCATGTCCCAGTAAATAGCTGATAGTTTTTCCCTTTTAAGTTTAAAGTCCAATTGATAATGGTAGACAGCTCAGAAGTGTTTTCAACCTGGCAATTTACTTGTTTCACTCCTAGATCATATGCTAGAACCAGCATCTAACCACTGTGGTGTAAAGTGATTGTGTAGGCATGCTGGACTTTTGCTTCTTGTGTTCATGGTTTAATATTTTTTCAGCTCTCTCTTTCTTGTTAGCTGTTTTTAGGTCGAGCCTGGGCAGCGCAAGAGCTGCTCTGCGAGGCATGCTGTATTGAAGTAGGGGCTTGAAGCCCCACCCACTTTCTGCCTACATTTATTATTGGCTTGTGTCATTGCCTACTGTAAACTGTGGCTGGTCATTGGTCAAAATGCTTAGTAGTCCCTTCTTAGTACCGCCTTGTCTCATTTTGTAACCTCCTGGCGACATCCCTGTTACATGTGTTGTTGCTTGGTAGGCTTTAATTACAGCCCCTGAGCACTATTTTCTCAAATAGCTTTGTCCTACCTGCTGTTGCAGGCAGGACACACTCTCTCCTAAATTTAAAAAAAAATCTTATAGCACACATTTGCAATGCAATAGGTATTGCATTTGCGAGAGTTTAAGCCATTGGCATTGTAAATAACAAAGCCTTTTATATATCTGTTTTAAAAACAACACATGAATGAAAAACATTGTAATTTACAATGCCAATAGCTCAAACTCTCATAAATGTGAGATTTATTGCATTGTAAATGCTTGTTCTAATTTGGTGCCAATCCTGTGCTTGGACTACAGTTCAACTGAAATATTTTATCAGAGTATTGTCAGAGCCTGGTATTTCTCTGCCTCTACGTGCTAGTTTTGAAAGAAGTAAGGAAATTAAGGCTAAAAGCTCCAGTCAGTTAAATAGACCAGTGTGAACAGAGTAATCCGGTGTTACTGGGTCCCAATTGAAGCAACAAAAGCTTGTTCACTTTACCTCAGGGGACCTCAAACTATTGGACCTAAAGTGGGGACCCACATTGCCCCTTTCAGACATTGACATTCAGAATAGTGAGGGTGAGCATTTCAGTGCTTACTCAGGAGGATGATGCTGTCTAGAATTCAATACTCAGCAATGCAAAAATGTCCAAGGTATTTTATACAATGCAAACCCCCTTAGTATGGAATTTAACATAAATTTCAATATATTCAACAACATAAACCCATCTAACTATGGTGCGGTATGATATTCCAAGTAAACAATCTAAAAACCCTTTTCTTTAGGACATAATCAGGGTTGAACAATTTGGGAGAGAGGTTATCTCTTGAGTCTGTAATCAGCTGTTAGATGATGCAGCCCACCAACATTCTTAGATTCTCTTGAGTGGTTCCTGCACTGCTGCGAGACTGCGGTTTACTAGCGGTAGCAGTAGCGGAAGCAGTTATCATGTAGTTGTGTAATTCTGGGCATATCTACTGAAAATCCTTGAAATCATACTATTTAAACCAGAAAGGGGAAATATTTGTTTTATACATGTTTGAAAACTCTTCATTTAAAACTGATTATTTAAAACCGTTCATTTTCTCATATGATTGCCTGCCCTAAAATGAGGCTCTGGTGTGTTTTATTTATGGTTATGTCTTTTCATTCAGTCCATGCATGCTCAGGTGGCAAAAAACAATGAGTCACTGCCATTCACCACACATAATCTCACTGGGAAAGACAGAATATATTTGAGTACCTCAATTTCATTTTCACAGTATTCACAGATTTTCTCTGTTTTTGCATGAGTTGCAGTTGTAGTTGTATATAGTCTGAACACAGAAGCAACAAGATATTTTCTAACTGGGTAGGGTCCATTCTCATTGTTGATTGTAAAATCACTTATCTGTCCCCTTTCCTTGAGCAATTTACATATAACTACACTTGGTGGAGCCACTGGTGGAGGGATAGGAACCAGAACGAACCCTGTGAGCTCCTTAATTTCCAACAAATTTAGTGAAGTTCCTTGGTTCCACCTTTTGTTGAATCCACCCCTCTAAGAAAAGCTCCTTGCATTGTCCTCTGGCTCCCTCTGTTAAATCCATCAAGCAAATATTATTTATTTGCTAACAACCACCTGAATCCTTCTCTCTTGCCTCCAATTTTTTCCTCCGTGGTGTAGCTGACCATGCAGAGTGGGGTTCTGATGGGGCTCTGCGCAGATTTAGCCCCCTACATTTGTCATTTTTTGACCACCTGCATTTGGACTTCTGTGGTCAGTGAATGTCTCTCACTAAGTCTCGCTTACTGTGGGCTCTGGTAATAGGAATTTGAAGGCTAACCACCAGTGCCTACCTTTTAATTTAAGGTCCACTGCTCCACAGCTGGGTAAGAAACTCTGGCCTTGTTACACATTATCATGTATGTGCATGCATGTGCATCCTTGTGCAGGCTTCATAAGGGAGACTTCTGTCTATCCCTTTACCGGCACAAAGATAGCCAGATAGCAGATGGATCCTTGAATAGATTTTTATGCCCAGTACAAGTCTCATAATTAATCATGCATTCAAAAAGGGATATACCACTTCTTCCTTACTATAGTGTGCATCTGTAGAGTTTTATCATAGATCGGTAGAGCTGTATTCACATTGTAGGTAAAAGCTGCACCAAAATAATAATTTTCCATTAACCCGACATAGCAAATTGTGCTTATTTAAGTTCACATAGGTCTTGAGTGTAAATATAATATCAATGTGTCCATATTTGCACTCATTAGGATACTTTTGGTCATAATTTTCTAAATCAGCCCTTAATTATAATCAGGCTCTGAACTAACCAAATTGATTCAAGCAAATTATGCTGTTGGTCATCAGGCAGATCAAAGCCTATATACCATAATTACCCTATTTATAGGGGATTAATCCTGTAGTTGGTAGAGGAGGATGGTGAGGGCAGAGTCAGCACAGGTTTTTAGGTCTCGCCTAGAGTTGCAGCACATGCGCTATTCGCTTTGACAGACATGAAGTATACAGTATAGCGGGGAAAGCTCCGCCCACTTTCGGTCCATGTTTTTGATTAGCTCAAATCTGAAATGCTGCATTCTAATTGGTTGCCGGCTTGTTAGTCCCGCCTCTTGACTGCCATGTCATCATTGTTGTCATTCCATGGCTATCGGCCCCTTTACATTAAAAACTGTTTTGTTCCCCTGCCTCCCCCGTTCCCTCCTGTAGTCGGAGACCTCTGTTCCACTCATTTTTTCTTTTCTGCCCTCCGTGCCACTTGTTCTTCCCTTGTTTTTGTGCCTCTTTTGCCTTCTGTTCCACTCGTTATTTGTGCCCTTCTGCCCTCTGTGCCACTAGTTTTTTCCTCGGTTTTTGTGCCAATCTGCCTTTTGTGCCACTCATTTTTTGTGCCCTTCTGCCCTCTGTTCCACTTGTTTTTTGTGCCCTTCTGCCCTCTGTGCCACTCGTTTTCCCCTCATTTTTTGCCCCTTTTGCCTTCTGTTCCACTTGTTTTTTGTGCCCTTCTGCCCTCTGTTCCACTTGTTTTTTTGTGCCCTTCTGCCCTTTGTGCCACTACTTTTTCCCTCGTTTCTGTGCCCCTTTTTCCTTCTGTTACATTCGTTGTTCCTCATTGCCCTCACGGCTGCGTCCCCTGCGGCCCTGCACCCCTGACTGCCCACTGCCCATTCGCTGCCCCCACCCCCGCCTCCCAGCTGCTCCTCCCTCCCACCTCCTCATATCTGCCGGCCGCTGCACGGCCGTGCCGCCGGCGTGCCCCTGGCCCCCGCACCCACCACGACGACCGCCGCCACTATGACGTCAGCACTCTGCACGCTCTCAACTCCGGACAGAGCCACACCTAATTCAAGGCGGCCCGAAACGCACACATGGCCCCTTCACCTGCCGGAACTGCAGCTACACCAGCCTCAGAGCCGACGAACCACCCGCCAAGAAAGACCCCAACCACCTCTGTTGAGCTCTGAGACCTGCTCAACACAACATCCCCAGATGTTGCCTTCCTGACAGAGACCTGGTTTAACGACTCCTCCACACTCGGTATCGCCATAGCCATCCCAGTCGGCTACAAGATCACCCGCAGAGACCGCACCAACGGAGTCGGAGGAGGAATCTCCATCGTCCACAAGCACAGCATCAGGGTCTCGACTAGCACCGACGACACGCTCAGCATCGCAGAACACATGCATTTCCAGATCCACACAGACCATAACTCCACCCACAGAGGCACCGTCATCTACCGACCCACCGGACGCTGCCCCCAGTTCATCGACTCCATTGCCGACTTGATAAGCACGCACGTCCTGACCTCCACCAACTACATCCTCCTCGGAGACCTGAACTTTCACCTTGAGAACAACAACAACAACTCCACAACCCTGATCGACAACCTCACCAACCTCGGACTGAAGCAACTCGTCACAATGCCCACCCACTCCGCCAGCCACACGCTCAACCTTTTCCTCAAGCCTGCACGTCTCCGTCAGCCCCACCACCGAACTCCTCTGGACTGACCACCGCTGTATCCACTTCGCCTTCCAGAAACCCACCACACACCACGGCACTGAACAGATCCCCCGCTGCTGCTGGAGCAAAATCACCGAAGACCAACTACACGCAAACCTCGCTCTCAGCCCACCCACCGAACCCTTCAACACCAACGACGCTGCCCACAGGCTCAGACGCTGGTTTGAGGACTGCGCCAACACCCTCGCCCCGCTGAAGAAATCCCCCACAGAAACACCAGCAAGAGGGCCAGCTGGTTCACCCCAGAACTCCTAGCCTCCAAGCAAGCCTGCCAGAAACTAGAGAAGAAATGGCACAGTGAACAAACACCAGACAGCCACACAGTACAGAAGTACGCCATCTGCAACCACCACCACCTCATCAGGGTGGCCAAGAGGACCTCCTTCAAAGACCGCCTCAACAACAACACACACAATAGCAAGGAGCTCTTCAACATCGTAAAGGAACTCACCAACCCCAGCTCCAACACCAACGACATCCTGCCGTCGCAAGCCCTGTGCGACTCCCTCGCCACCTTCTTCCACCACAAGATAGCAGACATCCATGAAAGCTTCAACACCCAGACAGCCCCAAAAGACAGCAACACAACAGACCCTCCACACACCATCGACCATGAACCCCTGCTTGCCTGGGCCAGCGTGAGCATCGATAACACCATGAAGACCATGCACACAATCCACTCCGGCTCTCCGTCAAACCCATTACCGCACCACGTCTTCAACAGAGCAAGCAGCTCCATCGCACCCCACCTGCACAACGTCATCAATCTCTCCCTCCAGACCACGACCTTCCCAGAGATCTGGAAACACGTCGAGATCAACACCCTACTCCAAAGACCGAAGAGACCTCAAGAACTTCCGGACCATCTCTCTGCTCCCCTTCCCGGCCAAGCTCACCGAGAAAACCTTCAACAGACAGCTAACCCGATACTTCAAAGAAAACAGTATCCTGGACCCTTCCCAGTCAGGGTTCCATAGCGAACACAGCACCAAGACTGCCCTCATCGCCGCCACCGAAGACATCAAGACCCTGCTGGACAACGGCGAGACCGCAGCACTCATGCTCATAGACCTGCCACCGCACACTACGCACACGCCTCCACGCCGCAGACAAGGCTCTGGATTGGACCACCTCCTTCCTCTCCGGCAGAACCTAGATCGTCCGCCTCACCCCATTCTGTTCCAAAGTCTCCGAGATCATCTGCGGCTTACCCCAGGGATCCACCCTCAGCCCGACGTTGTTCAACATTTACATGGCCTCACTCGCACACGTAGCTAGACAGCATGACCTCAACATAATCTCCTACATCGACAACACTCAGCTGATTCTCTCCCTCACCATGGACCCCATCACTGCCAAAACCAACCTCCACAAAGGAATAAAGGCCGTCGCCGACTGGATGAAGACCAGCCGTCTGAAGCTGAACTCGGACAAGACGGAGGTCCTCATCCTCGGCTCCAACCTGTCAGCCTGGGACGACTCCTGGTGGCCGACGGCACTGGGGGCAGCCCCGACACCCACCGACCATGCAAGCAAACCTGGGAATCATCCTCCACTCAATGCTCTCAATGACCAAGCAAGTCAACGCCGTCTCCTCCTCCTGCTTCAACACCCTCCGCATGCTCCGCAAGATCTACAGATGGATCCCAACAGATACAAGAAAGACAGTCATCCAGGCCCTCGGCAGCAGCAGACGACTACGGAAACGCCCTCTACTCGGGAGCCTCGACCAAGCTCATCAAACGACTACAACACATCCAAAACGCCTCGGCACAACTGATCCTCGACGTACCACGCAGCGGCCACATCACACCCCACCTGAGAAACCTGCACTGGCACCCCATCAACAAGAGGATATCCTTCAAGCTCCTCACCCACGCACACAAGGCACTCCACAAGACTGGCCCAGCCTACCTCAACAGATGGCTCTCCTTCTATATCCCCAACTGCCAGCTACGCTCCGCCGACCTCTCACTCGCCACCGTCCCGCGCATTCGAAGAACAACCACCGGTGTGAGATCCTTTTCCCACCTCTCCGCCAAGACATGGAACACCCTCTCACTGAGCCTACGACAGACCCAAGACCTGCTGACCTTTAGGAGGATACTCAATACCTGGCTGTAGCGCCCCCCCCCCCCACAGCGCCTTGAGACCCTTGCGGGTATATAGTGTGCTTTACAAATGATTGATTGATTGATTGATTGATTGACTTCTCAGCCCACCACCATCTCCCCCCCTCCCGGCCGTGCCGTCTTGGTTCCCTTAATTTCCATTTAAAATGGAATAGGTCTCTTGTAAATACGAGTCCTATTGCATTTTAAATGCTTGTTTGTGGTGTGATTGGTGGGTGAAGTCGCACTCCTTTTTTCTCTTGCATGCGCGCAATGCCTTACATTGTACGCATGCACGCCACATGAACACTTTCTGGCTATGTTTAAGAAATGTTCTGGTGTGCATACAATTTCCCTGTGTACCCGTGTGACCTATGAACACACTTTAGCGTATTGCAGCCTCGCAGGGGCAGGCGGAGAGGTGGTTGTTTTTTTTGTTGAGATTATGTCACCGCCACGCATCCATTTTACGTTCGGACAAGATGCCTTAACTTTCATGACGGACTATCAGGGTAAAAACTGGAAGTCACTTCATTGTAAATTTAAGGGCAAATGTTCAAGCAACTTTTATGTTGTGACTGTGACTCAATATTATACACACCTCCACTTCAGTGTCACTCGCTGGCCCAATGCGTGACAACGCACAACATGAAACGTGATCCCGTTGGTGAAATGCAATGCGTTTCCAACACAACGCACATCCTGTAGTGCCGGAAGTTACTTCAGTACTCTGTGCCGCTTGCGGAGCATTGCAATGATGGGAAGATCATCGGGTTGTTTTGGAAAGGAAGGCTATGGCAATTCCTTCTTTTATGTTTTATTTTCTGCCAGCTTTAAGAGTTACATCGCTACGAAGAAGGATTTTGCCAGTAATCGGGTTACTGTCTGTCCTTATAAGGTAAGGGGCATGCCTTTTTCCCCGTGGTTAGAGATTTACCCTACTACCCAGTACTAGCCTTGGTGTTTCCTAGGCCAAATTGTTTGTTTCATCCACCGCTTGGGACAGATTTGTAATATAACAGATTTTGTATGTCTTCATTCCCATTGTAAATACATTGACATTTGCTATCTATTCTGTAACTTCCCATCATGGAAATTAGCTGTTCTGGTTACAGCTTATTTAAAAAGGCAGGCTCATGTTTCATTTTAACACACTTTAAAAACCTTTGTGTTGTTTACTTGTGGTGTCGTACCACGCTAGACCTCGTTTCACGTTTGTGATGCCATTATTGCCTCTTCCCATTGAAAGTTGTTACTTGTCGAAACTGAAATGTTGCCTTCCAGGCTTAGCATTTTTGAATATTTTTCTTTATATGAAAATGATCGCAAGATTCAAAGATGTAAATAACAGTTTGGTCTTAAATTATATCTGTTCAATGTCCTAAGAGATCTGCTGCTTTATAAGTTTGTTAGGGATTTATCTCTTATGTGTCCTGAGTTCTTCCTCAGTCTGGCTTGGTAATCTTTTCGTGTTGGCTATTTTGCGTATAGCTTATTTCCTATAGTTTGTGGGGTATGACGGTCATATATTCTGTGTGGACTGTTATAGGGAAATAGCTATCACTCTATAGATGTAGCTGTCATTCAACATAATATGCCTATAACGTGCTTTGTTATCTATAAATGTTTTGTCGTCATTGATTTTCTTTCCCTGACATTCAAATGGCTCACTGTTCTGTATGGGCTGGTTGTTTAGAAGTATGTCAAAAACTGAATCTCGTGTTTAGAAAATGCCTTTCGGTACTCATGTTTTTATCTTTATGTTTTACTCTTTATTTGTTATCATTTGTAATAAAATGATATTCAGTTTTGTCATTGTTTATGGTTTGCTTGGCAGCGTATCTGTCACAGACCTTATGTAATCAACAGAAAAAACACTTTAAGAAGCAATGCTGAAGAGGAGCTTTGGCCTTCTATATGTTGATTTCCTGAACTACAGAATTTGGTTGGACAGAGGCTGTATATTACGCTTTTTTTCCCTTGTTGGAACGCTTATGCTCACTACAGCAGACCTGAATTGACTATGATGACAAGCCAAGGATACCTTCTGTTAGATGCCACAAATCTGATCTGGTATTATGAAAAGTCACAAAGAAGGCTGTAGGCATGACATATATTGTAAGACGCATATATTAGGCCTCAAAGAGTATGCTATTACTACTCTATGATCATACCCACTAGAATTATGCAAGTCTGTGGCCATTGTTTTTTTTTTTTTGCACAGTTACATTTATCCCATAATTGATCATTTGCTGCATCATCTGCGGATTTGAACCAAAACATTATTTCTAACTCACAGGTTTTTTTAAATTCTGGGACATGTGATCTCATGCTTTGGAAGGACCTTTACGAAGATAAACTATTTCTCTTTCAGTTTCTTATTTCTGTATTTGGATGGTAAAATGGTATTAATGAGGTGAAAACTTTGCCCAGGCAATATTAGCATGTGTAAAAACGACAAAATTATGAATGCAATCAAAAATGTCTTATTGTGCCGCATAATTTGGTTTTTCTTGCTGCATAGGTTAGTCATACCACCCACATAATTTGGTGTGCCCCTGCCACATAATTCCAATGACCCTTACTTTGGTAAAATCTGTACAAAGGTATTTTAATACATGTAATCTCACAAACTGCAATAGCAAGCAAGGATATTGATAATCATTAATCTTTCTCACAAGCCCTTTGAAGTTCAAGATTTACACTATAAAAAATCCCTGCTAGGTCCACTTAAGAGGAGAATGTAGTTTTGCTAACTGTACTGTTATACATATTTTAAATGTTATGACTGTATGCAAATGTTTGCCTTGTGGGAAAGCATACAGTGAGTTGGTATGGTGACAAGCCAACGATTAAGGCCGAAGGCCCTGATTTTATATTAAAAATAGAGCTTTGGACTAGACCATTTTCGACTGAAAGGCAATCTTTCTCTCCATGTGTGTCCATATCTGGCGTGTCACACAGTTTGGTGCTTACTTTCCCTCAATGTTAAAGAACAGTAGATGTTTCCGCCCCCAGGTCAATGTGCTGCATAGCTAAATACCTATAAGGTCCCAAAGGCAAGACCGATTGCATTGCAAATGCTTGTTTACTTTGCACTTCCCAGAGAAACAATGAGGGCGCAGCCAATCTTCTTTCTCCATATTTTGTTTGGAGTTCTTTTCGGCACAGTTTTATTTGTTGCAGTATGTTGAGTGGAAAAACGTATTGGATTATTTTTAAATAAAAATATTTGTTGGGAGTGGTTTGTTTTTTCCTTTTTTTTAATATGATAATGTGTTTGTTTTACTTTTTTTAATATGATAATATGTTATTTCTAGTTGAATTTTAGTTTTGTACTTTGTTTCCAATACTTTTTTCAAAGTGGTGTTTTTTACACTTGGAGTAATTTGGCATGGATCTCTTTACATTCTTTTTCATTTAGTGGTTTTCTTTTTCAGTTCTTTTGCCTGTAGTTTGATGAAATAAACATATAGTTAAGTTTTTGAAGTCTTGATAGGAAAAATAGTGTTGCTGTGGCAGCTGTAGGCAGGCATAGACAGTTTAGACTGTTGTGACTACTGACCACTTAAAATCCTCCTCTTCAAAAGTCCAGAGATACTGTGCTTGTGGAATGGGGCACATTCTAAAACGTCCACCTTTCTGAAAGCATCCACACAAGGGTGAGAGTATGAAGAAAACTGGAGCCTGCACAAGATAAGGACAAAAAATAACTCATGGACGAACCCCTATCTGGATCGGTGGACACTCTGGGAATGTACTAACTTGGAACCTGTTGTGCTGTGTCTCCAGGACCAGTGACATTGGCTTCCTCACTGTTTCTACCGGACAGGAAAGCTTGGATTTAAAGAGGACCCTGGAGAAGAGGAAACATCTGTGAACGAGTACTATAGAGGTTACCCTTGAAAGGTGGCCCCCTGACAATGGTTGGACACAAAGATGCCCTAAAGTGGTCGGGATGCTGTGGATTACAGGGAGGGAGTTTAGCCTACCTGCTTAAACCAAGAATCATAATTTAGTGACCTATAATTTTTGAAGGAATTTTTATTGGATGGACTTTTATTGGTTCGGTGGATTTCCTTAAAACCAATATTCACCATTTAATGAATTGTGATTCATAGTATGTGATTATCGGGTGACGGATGTATTTTCAACATATAACCCATGACGAACATTCAGTGATTGAGATGTTTAAATGTATTTTTTTTACATATTGTAATGAATTATTTTTCATAGTGCATAAATATATTTTGCAAAATCTACTCAGCTACGCCTCAATATACAGATTCAACTTCTATAGTTCTTGCTGGTAATGGTTGGATTTTATTTACACCAACTACCTTGGCTGAATTGAAATCAGGACCTCCTTGTTTGGTTATTGCAGTATTTAGCCAGTCTTCTGGGAGGATTATTGGGTAGCCCTATCCTAATTATTGTGTGCGAGTCCTGACTGCGACCACAAGGGCATCAGCGCAGCCCCTAAACTAACGTTTGTGGATGCTCCACTTGGCTCTAGGTCACCTGAATTAAAAACAAGACAATAATAGAAGATTCCCTACAGGCATTCAACCAAAGCGCCAGTCGTGGCCGGCAGAGAAGAGAGGAAAAGCCTCATGCTGCTAAGGAACTTTCAAAATTCACATAGTTCTCCTGTGGAGCCACAGAAAGAGAGGGCACTGCTTGCTGTAGGACTTTGCTTCGGGGGCCACCTAGTAACACTGAAAGGCCCTCACCTTCAAGCAGGAGAGCCCTTTTCAATTTTGTGTTTCTGTGCTAAATCTCCTCGGTCACAAAGCGAGTAGCCCCAGGAGAGTTTGTGTGCGTCTTTCAGTATTTTTTAAAGATGGGGATTTCCGATGTATGGCTTGTGAGTGCTTAGGCTTTTGCTTTTAGGTCCTGTGGTTCTTTCTAACCTGAATAAATGTTGAGTAAAGAGGATTTTTTATTTTCATTTTATGATTTGATCTTGCTCCAGTTCCACTGCTCCATCGTCCAGAGCCTGGCTGCACTACTTTCTAACTTTTTGCACATGGTAAGAGTGTTTTGGGAAAAGTGGTGAATTCTGAAACTGTCCAAAATCATTATACTCATCTCCTTGACAGGATGGTTCACTCTATATTTCCTCCCACTGGGCACGGTGTGGGTTTGTCTTGACGTCCATTTGCCTGTAGTGCACACCTGCCGATTTTAAGTACATAGGGATGTCGGGCGGTGGCACCACCGCGGTGGTGGCGGGGCGGAAAAACAGCATTTACCGCCCGCGAGCAGCGGAACTCACGTCCGCAACGTTAGGATAGGTAAACACAGGTCATTTCCCGTCCGCCGCGGAGCGCCGCGCACCGCCATCAAAGTGCGCCTGCCACCACGGCGGTGGGAGCCAATCGAGACCCTCCGCCGCGCCCGATGACGTCCGCCCCAGTCGACAAATTAGGATGGCCCAAACCAGCAGACGCAACGCAGCGGAGACACCGCACAGCTGAAGCAGGCAGAAAGTCGACAGTGGAGCACGAACGCTGATACCCGACATGAACCCCATGGACCCAGCCCTCCACATGCATCCGGTCATGTACCTGCTGCAACATTATCGCCAGATGGGCAGCCGCAGACGCCGCCGCAGGTACGCCACTATACACAGGGCCCAAGCACCACACTGGCATTCTGCTGGGGGGCACAACACATCCACATGGGCACCCACACATCACCCACCTCACAACAAGGCACCCCACAGCATCCGGAACACACAACGTCTGCCAACCAGCAGCAACGCTCCGGGCACGGTCCCGCCACCGCCGCGGTCAACACATGCGCACTATGCAGAAGGCAGGGCCACACCAAGGCATGGGCAGGGCACAAACATCACAGGGACACACCACCCCAAACCACACTGCACCCTACCCGAGCTAGTCACAGGCCAGGTGCTTATCCCGTGCACACAGAAAGGAAAACACACACATACCTCATGACATCACAGACAGCTGCAAAACCTCTGAACAGCTGCACACCCTGTGCTGCCAGTGTCCCCCAACGTGACCTGTAAACAGTGTATGCATCAATAGCAAAACACCAACAAGAAAACTGCATGGCCTGTAAAATAGTCATCACAGTGTACAACATCAGCAGGGCCAGAATGGACTGAAGACCCTGTCACCCCTGTCTAAAAATCAGATGGCTACAAAGAGCCTTGCAATGGTGAACTGAAAAATAGAGCATGGTACACAGTCAAGCAAATGCAAACAAGAAAAGGACTTTAATCAGCAAGGAGACTGATAAAACACACACCAGAAGTAACTGTATTTATTCATATATTGCACAGATGTAGCAATACAACATTAGTAGACAACAGCAAGCCACAAAATCATGTACAAATGGTAGATACTATGCACAGGTGAAACACAAACAGGAATGCCAGAGTCCATGGCAGGGGACACAGCAGGTACATGAGAGGCTGCACAGGGGAGTGTACAGCACAGCAGAGCAACAGGCCCAGAGTCCATGGCAGGTCAGGCAGCAAGTACATGAGAGGCTGCACAGGGGAGAGTACAGCACAGCAGAGCAACAGGCCCAGAGTCCATGGCAGGGGACACAGCAAGTACATGAGAGGCTGCACAGGGGAGAGTACAGCACAGCAGAGCAACAGGCCCAGAGTCCATGGCAGGGGACACAGCAAGTACATGAGAGGCTGCACAGGGGAGAGTACAGCACAGCAGGACAACAGGCCCAGAGTCCATGGCAGGAGACACAGCAAGTACATGAGAGGCTGCACAGGGGAGAGTACAGCACAGCAGAGCAACATGCCCAGAGTCCATGGCAGGTCAGGCAGCAAGTACATGAGAGGCTCCACAGGGGAGAGTACAGCACAGCAGGGCAACAGGCCCAGAGTCCATGGCAGGTCAGGCAGCAAGTACATGAGAGGCTGCACAGGGGAGAGTACAGCACAGCAGAGCAACATGCCCAGAGTCCATGGCAGGTCAGGCAGCAAGTACATGAGAGGCTGCACAGGGGAGAGTACAGCACAGCAGGGCAACAGGCCCAGAGTCCATGGCAGGTCAGGCAGCAAGTACATGAGAGGCTGCACAGGGGAGAGTAGAAGCACAGCAGAGCAACAGGGCCAGCAACACACCCAGGTCGCAAACAATGGTCTTGACTAGCACACTTGTGTGGGGCACAGGCGCATGAGGGTGTTGACAACTCACTCCTGGCTGTCTTGCGGACTGGGACCTGGCTGTCTTTTGTGGACAGCAGGCCCACTTGACTGGGATGACAGAGGCCCATGTGATGTGGTGATAACAGAGGGCCTGCAAGGTGAAGGGCTGTGTGGACCAAGTGGCACGTGGAGGTGGAGTCATGCACACCTCTGACACAGTGTGGGTGGGAGAGGTTGGAGGGGTGCCCTTCCACTTTTTGGGCACATGCAATGGCTTCTCTGTCTCGGGGTTGATGGGAAGTGGTGTTGACACGTCGGGCACACACACCAACTGTCCCACATCAGGGGCAGACACTGGCACTCCCTCCGGTGATGTGCTTGATCCTGAAGAACGCTTGGGCTGACATCGCCTCTGGACCACCTTACCCTCTCTGGAAGGTGTACCTCCTACAGTGCCCACCTTCCCACTTCCCCCAGGGGTGGTGTCCACAGTGCCCTCCAGTCCCTTCTTGCCAGGGGTGGTCACAACACTGCCCTCCTTTTCCAGACTCACTGACCTGGACACAACACTGCCCTCCTTTGCCTTAATCACTGGCCTGGACACAACACTGCCCTCCTTTGCCTTAATCACTGGCCTGGACACAACACTGCCCTCCTTTGCCTTAATCACTGGCCTGGACACAACACTGCCCTCCTTTGCCTTAATCACTGGCCTGGACACAACACTGCCCTCCTTTGCCTTAATCACTGGCCTGGACACAACACTGCCCTCCTTTGCCTTAATCACTGGCCTGGACACAACACTGCCCTCCTTTGCCTTAATCACTGGCCTGGACACAACACTGCCCTCCTTTGCCTTAATCACTGGCGTGGACACAACACTGCCCTCCTTTGCCCTAATCACTGGTCTTGTCACTACACTGCCCTCCTTTGCCTTAATCACTGGGCTGGTCACAACAGGGTTCTCCTCTGCCTCAATGACTGGGCTGGTCACAACAGGGCTCTCCTCTGCCTCAATGACTGGGTTGCTCACAACAGGGCTCTCCTCTGCCTCAATGACTGGGCTGGTCACAACAGGGCTCTCCTACGCCTCAATGACTGGGCTGGTCACAACAGGGCTCTCCTCAACCTGCCTCGATGTAGTTTGTTTTGGGGTTGATGTGGTGGTTGGTTGTGTCCCTGTGATCTCCCCAGGTGTACCCATGACATGCCACACATCCTCTGTGGGCATAGGCGAGTCAATTTCTGGTGATGCCTCTGCATCATGTGAGCCTGATGTCTGCCACAATGATCTTCTGACCTTGCTCTTCTGTGACGTTACCTTGTCTGTGCATATTTGGGGGGCCCTGCTCTTCTTTGGGGATGGAGTCTGTGGATGGGATTGTTTGGTTTGGGTCTGACGTGTGCTCCTAGTGTTGTATCGTTTAGGTGACGTAGGTGCCAAGTGGTCACTGTCATCTGATGTTGCCACTGAATGGGTGGTCGTCACAGGCACCTGAGCTGCAATGGGACCATGTGCCTGTTGGAGGGCTGACGTGACTGTGGCTGACAATGCCTGGACTGTACGGTGTAGCCCACCCACATCAGAGTGTATGCCCTCCATGAATGCAATCACCTGGGCACTGAAGGCTTTGAGCAGGGCGGTCTGGCCCACGCAAAGTTGGCGCAGGAGCTCTACGCACTCTGCACTGAGGGCAGCAGGGGGGACAGGTGCAGGGGCAGCGGTGCCATGTGAGACTGTCACTCATCCCCTCTTAGTAACACGGATACGGCCAGCACCAGAGGAAGTGGATGGGAGGCTGGGCACTGGTCGCTGGGTGTCAGATGCTGCAGCAGACTCCCCATCCCCTGTGCCTGCTGACATGGAGGCATCCCCGCTGGCATCAGATGAAGTGGTACTCTGTGCCTCAGCCACGGATTCCTCGTGCATACTCCTGTCACCCTCAGATGCGCTGGTGTGCTCTGTGTCACTTGGCTCAGTCTCACTTGCCTCCGCTGCCGCAGTCGTGCTGGTCTCGCCACCACTTGTTTCTGGATCATGTTCTGCCGTGGTGTCTTGCGATTCTGCATTAGTGAGAGAAACCGGGTTGTGTAAGTGTCATCATCTGGTCACACAATTTCAGACCAATGCAGCACAGTAGAGGCCTTGAGCTACATGGTAACCACCACACCCTGCAATCACTGTGCAGCTACACACTATATAGACCACAACAGTGCCTGTCATGCAGACAAACTGCCAGGAGTGAGGCATGTCGATGGCACACAGCACTACACCCTGCCCGTGGATGGAGTGCCCCCACCCCACATTGACCTGCCCCATGGACATGATGTGGCCACAACACTCATCAGCACTGACAGCCCTACAGGGAACCAGAGGGGACCACACACACCTGTTTTGCCTACACATGCCACAATGCCAACTAGGCCATATCAAGCACCATGTGCCAATCTGGGTTCACATTGTCGTCTGATGTGTGGGCCTCAACTATCATGGTGCATGCAAAGTAGACAGACATGGTGTCACACTCATTAGCGAGTGGAGCGCCAGGGGATGCTTCCAATGTCTATTGGAAGCACTGTTTAGACAATCATTAAGTGGACACTGCAGTACGCCACAATATGGACTCCCCACACTATCACAATGAAGAGTGACCATGTGGCCACAATAACTCTATCAAGGATTGAGAACTGCAGGCAGAAGCAGCACAGTGAGGCCATGGTGGGCCAATGCCTCATACAGGCACACATCACAGTCACCACTCACATCACATATCACAGCATGGGAACACAGGCACATCACATGTGTCACCGCTGGCACAGGCCCTGTACATATGCATCTACTCCCAGACAAACTCCCCCTCCCCAGATACTCACCATCTCTGTCTTGCTGCTGATGCCCCTTCAGACATGCATCCAGGTCTGGATTGGTCACTGCCAGTATGCGTCCCATCAGCGGAGTCATGGTGCGCCGTGCCAAACGCCATGTGTGTGGTTGCATCCCCAAGGTCATCTCTGCCACTTGCTTAGCCAGCCGGCTGATGTCGTCCCACCTCTTGTGACAGTGTGTGCGTCGTCTGTTTGATACCCCCCAGGGCTCGCACCTTTGCTGCTATGGCACTCCAAACGGCCTTACATTGGTGTACCTTGAGCTGCAGGTATGAGAGTCAAGAAGGGCAAATGAACAATTACACAATGTCAGATGTCAGCATCTATTAGCACAGCAGCCAGACACTGACTCAGGACTCACAGTAACCTCCCTCCCTCCAGAACTGGGGGTACCCTCACAAGGCCACTCTGCATGGCATTAACATTAGTGACTGCATGCACACATTGTGGTTCCTAGTCTCCATGATATTCACACAAATGCATGATGCCTCAACACAAATGCATCAACAGCAGTATGTAACTCAGAAATTGTACAGGGCACTGATGGGGCATATCTACTATTCAGTGTGAAGCAACTGTAGCAAGTAAGTGGGCTGATGTTCAACGTTTGGCTGTGCAGCCACTGAACCTACTCTGTGGGTCACACTGACTCTGACTACAGGGGCACCCTGAAATTTCCTCGCAAGCATTCACTGTCCTGGCATCTAAATGGCTAACAACCGTTGGGTCTGTATGCATGACAATGTGACACACCCCACTCACATATACGAGTACAGGCCTAGGAAAGAGTGACATTGCAACACACACACTCCCTCGACCTGGAGACAGCTTGTCTCTCAGTGTTTGTCATTACCCCACATCCCCAGGCATATATTGTAGCATCACGACTACACGTCTGACACCACCCTGCCCTACAGCTCCCTTCATGGTGACTTACCACAACATTGGGACCACCGAACAGCCGTGGGTACTGTGCCAGCACCTCATCCACAAGGACCTCCAGCTCCTCACTCATGAATGGACTGGCACGCATCTTTTCTGTCCTTGACATCCCTGTGGATATGGCAGACCGGTGGTGGAAGTGAGCAGGACAGGGTCCCAGGCAGCAGGCTCTTGAGGCAGCAGCAGGAGATGGTCCCAGGCAGCAGGCTCTTGAGGCAGTAGCAGGACTGGGTCCCAGGCAGCAGGCTCTTGAGGCAGCAGCAGGAGATGGTCCCAGGCAGCAGGCTCTTGAGGCAGTAGCAGGACTGGGTCCCAGACAGCAGGCTCTTGAGGCAGCAGCAGGAGATGGTCCCAGGCAGCAGGCTCTGTGAGCAGTGGAAATGTGAGGCTCACTCCCACAGATTTATAGCCCCCTGGGGTCGTTCGGAAGCTTAAAAGCTGCTACAATTGGTTGTCCGGGTCTGCCTTATTCAAAAGCATCCAATGACCGCCTCCCTGTATGCAATGCTCCACGGCGGTGATGCACCGTGGGTGCCCGGGGTGCGCTACCGCAATGGTGCATCATTCAAAAGCATCCAATGACCGCCTCCGTGGTAGCGGAGCACACCTTTCGAGATTTTCAAATCTGCATCATGCCACCACGATCATCGCTGCCATTGGCTGTATGCAATGCTCCACGGCGGTGAGGCCAGGCTGTTGGTACCGCGACTCATGTGGAGGAGCATACCCACCGCCATATAGACATGTCCATATGCCAATGGCTAACGCACTTGTGAGGTGGGTGGTGCTGGGGTCACACCCGGCGGTAGGTACCGCGACTCATGCGGCGGAGCATACCCACCGCCGTATAGACATGTCCATATGCCAATGGCTAACGCACTTGTGAGGGGGTGGTGCTGGGGTCATACTGCCGGGGACCGGCGGTAGGTACCGCGACTCATGCGGCGGAGCATACCCACCGCCATATAGACCTGACCATATGCCAATGGCTACCGCATTTGTGAGGGGGGTGGTGCTGGGGTCACACCGCCGGGGACCGGCGGTAGGTACCGCGACTCATGCGGCGGAGCATACCCACCACCATATAGACATTTCCATATGCCAATGGCTAACGCACTTGTGAGGGGGGTGGTGCTGGGGTCACACCACCGGGGACCGGCGGTAGGTACTGCCATTTTCGTACCCATTGCTGTGTATGTCAATCCAAAACACTGTATCAGCACCCTGCAGCAACATGGTGAAGGGCACATCATTGTACACACGATGCCACACAGCCATGTCATCCACAGGCGGATGCACGTTCAGTGTGAGACACTTTGGCCTGTGGTTCAGCCATTTTAGTAAGAAATTTGATGGCTGATGATGATTGACAGACTTCAGCTGATGTAAATGATGTTGTGATGTTTAATGTGTTGTGGGTCAGTGCAGACCTTGACCTGGCTGGTGTCACTGCATTGTATTGTACCTTACTTGTGCATTCACAACTGCTCATGCACACAACCAGAAGTGTCCCTGCTACTGTGATCATTGTGTTAATAAATGTGTGCCGACTTTACATGATGCATTGAGGTGTGGCAGGTACAGCAGATGTGTATGATAGACATGGTAAGTCCCAATACATTGGCGGTTCTTGCTGCACCATGTCCGCACATGTGAATTGTTCAGCCATTGCATCATTATATCCGCATTCACAGTCCCCGATGTGTTTGTGTCACTTGTGTATTGTCACTGGAGAGGCGTGCCCTCTGTGTGTAGCTATTGGCCAGCCATGCATCTCTCTGGCACTCGTTGTTTTCCCATGACATCATTGATGCTTTGTGCTATGCCCATCTCATGATGCTTGTCACTGACATATTCATTTTACTCCTCATCTAGGAGGAGGCCGAATCTCCTACGTCACCTGACAGTGCTGGATGACATGGAGAATGAGGCAATCATCAGGAAATTCAGGCTGGACAGACCAACATTGAAGATCCTGTGTGATCTATTGGAGCCCCACCTGCAGCCTCACCGTCACTATCCTACGGCATTCACACCCACCTACAAGGTGCTGGCAGCATGCCACTTCTTTGCGTCTGGTTCCTTCCAGGAGACCGTGGCTAACGCTGGGGGGATGTCGTAGCCCATGTTCAGCATAGTGCTGAGGGATGTTCTTGCGGCCATGATGCTATATCGCAATCGCTACATACATTTCCCCAGGGGACATGAATTGGCTGCCGTTAAGGGTGACTTCTATCCCCTTGAGTGCATCCCACATGTAGTCGGTGCCATCGATTGCACCCATGTAGGTCTGGTGCCACCGCAGTCGACGGAGCACATTTCTCAGAACCGCAAACACTACCACTGCATAAATGTGCAGGTGGTGTGCCTTGCGGACATGACCATGTCACATGTGTGTGCAAAGAATCCCGGTTCGGCCCATGATTCGTACATCATGAGGAACAGCATGGTGCCACGGATGATGGGAGAGGTGTGGCGCCGCGGCCAGGGCGACTGACGCTGGAATCTGGGGATCAGGGTTCGATCCCCGGCTCCGGCGGCAGGTTAGCCCAGCACCATGTGACTCTGGGCAATAGCTTGCTTAATCTTCCCGACGGCCCCCAGCGCCTAGAGACCCTTACGGGTGATTGTGCACTTTACAAATGTGGATTATTATTATTATTATTATGATGGAGAATCTGCATCCCGAACGTGCCTGGATTGTGGGTGAGTATCACGACTGCTATGGCGTGCTGTGTGTCACTTGCTGCACTCTGGCTGTACAACATTGCAATGTGTGTTTGTCATTCACAGGTGAATCGGCATATCCCAGTAGGCCATGGCTGTTGAGCCCACTCCGGAATCCCCGGACACCAGCAGACATCCGCTACAATGAGGCCCATGGCAGGACCCGACGGGTAATAGCGCGGACTTTCGGCCTGCTGAAGTCAAGGTTCCGGTGCCTTGACAGGACCGGAGGTGCACTGGCATACTCTCCTGGGAAGGTGTGCCAGCTCGTTGTGGCATGCTGTATGCTGCTCAACCTGGCCATCCACAAGGGGGTCCCCCTGCTCCTGGACGATGGTGAGGAACCAAGGCAACCACCTGCTCAAGGACCTGAGTCCAGTGATGAGGACAGTGGTGAGGAGGAAGGAGTAGACCTGCGCCAGCAGCTCATCGACCGCTACTTTACCTGATGGTGGGTGACGTGGTACACCTTGTACATTGTCTGGTGTGGTTGCTGTTGTTGTGAATGGCTATGCGCACCTGTTACCGAGAGGCACATGTTCTGTCACCTATGTGTGGTATTGGTGAGATTGACGTTCCATACGGAGATGTATGCAGGACCGTATTTGTGCACACCTGCTAGACATTGTGTAGTATGCCTGTGATGTCTTGTGTATATTTTGTGCAGTGATCTGTGTGTGTTGCCACAATGAGACCAGTGACTGTTGTTCTGTTGTGTCTCCCTAGGTGCTACAGAGTGTTCCTGCCCTGCATACTGTACATCATTTTTACACATCATGGACATTATCAACAATGTAAATACTGCACTAAAGAATTCACTACACAAAATCTGGATCGTCAGGTATTTTATTTTGGGACTGGACATGTGAATTGTGCGGGAATATTTACATGAAGGTGGGGAATGAGCAGTGAGTTGACAGTCATGGTCGCAGAGATGCAAGAGTAGACACCACATGGATGTGGTGACCCAGTCCAACAGAGAGGTGCCATTGCCAAGGCAATGTTGGGAAAGACAGTCCAAACAGTGAATGCATTTGGGGAGAGGGTTGTCTTCAGGGCTGGCTCCGTGACTGGCGTGTGGCAGGTGCTTTGCCTCCGGAGACTCCCAGGCTCTTCTTTGGATGCCCCCTAGATCTTTTTGGCGGTGGGGGGCCTGCTCAATGGCCAGCGGCGTCAGAGGACTAGCCCCTCTCTGTTGGTGCAGGGGAGGATGGAGCACTGTCATCCTGCGGAGCAACAGGAGGGGACGGAGGTGGTGGTTGGGACACAGGCCTGTCCCTCTGCAACGCCACCTGCTGGCCCATGAGGTCCACCATCTGTCCCAGGCGGTTATCGATGGACCTCATCAGCAGGATGAGCTCACTTAATAGTTCATCAGACCGGCCACTTTGTCCCTGGACCTCTTGGTAGCCTGCAGAACTCTGGTGAAGTGGTCCAGGGATGGTGTCCACTCCTCCCAAGGTCTAGTAGGGACCCTGGCCCTCCCACCTGCTCTGCTGCCATGGACCTCTTCCCTCGCCACTGGGGGGCCACGCACGATCTCCCTGCCCTCCACAGGTGTTGCTGTGGGATGGTCATCCCTAGGGACAGGGAGGGTGCTGCAGGTGGTACTGGTGGTACTGGTGGTGTTGGTGGCAGTGGCGGTGGTGGCGGTGGTGGTTGCGGTGGAGGCAGAGGCCGTGACAGCAGAGGTCTGCTGCGTTGTTGTTGCAGCAGAGGTGGTGGTGGGGAGGATGGGGGCCTGGGACCTCTGGGTCTGTGGCACACCAGATGGGCCGGCCAGGAGCTCATCGTCCAAACTGTCATGGGAGTCTGCATCTGAGAGTCCATATGCTGGGGGTGGAGACTGGCTCTGCTGGTCATTGGCGTCATCCTCAGCAGTGAGTTCTTCATCACCTGTGGAGTAGATGGGGAGTGGTCATTGTTTGTGTCATCTGTGTATCATCATATGTCTGTACACTAGTTATATTTGCAGTCATCAGTAGTACAATTCATGGCAACACCGTGTAACATTTCATAGTGCAGAGGGACATCATGGAGTCATACATGTTGAATGTCAATGCATTGCGTGCAATTGTTGTTGGTTTTCTGGATGCAGGTCCCGCACACACACTTCATGAAGAATTACGGTAGGTACGTACCTGTTAGGTGAGGGTGCAGCGTACAATGGCTGACAGTTGCTCCTGGGTGGGGGAGGCCTCCATGCTGCTGGGGTGTGGGCCAGGGGGAATGGTGGTAGTAGTAGTAAAGGCCTCCCTCCCCCACACACCCTCCCAGTGAAGATGGCTACCTACCTGTGAGTCTGTTTGTTAGACAGTGCAATGGCTGACACCTGCTCCTGGGTGGGGGAGGCCTCCAAGCTGCTGGGGTGTGGGCCAGGGAGAAGGGTGGGAGCAGTGAGACTGGCCTCCCACCCCAATACAGTGCTCCAATACAAGATGGCTACGTAAGTCTGTTTGTTAAGCAGTGCAATGGCTGACACCTGCTCCTGGGTGGGGGAGGCCTCCATGCTGCTGGGGTGTGGGCCAGGGAGTATGCTGGGAGTTGTGATACAACCCTCCCACCCCAATACAGTGCTCCAATACAAGATGGCTACCAACCTGTAAGTCTGTTTGTTAAACAGTGCAATGGCTGACACATGCTCCTGGGTGGGGGAGGCCTCCATGCTGTTGGGGTGTGGGACAGTGGGTATGCTGGGAGTTGTGATACAACCCTCCCACCCCCAAACAGTGCTCCAACACAAGATGGCCACCTACCTGTGAGTCTGTTTGTTAGACAGTGCAATGGCTGACACCTGCTCCTGGGTGGGGGAGGCCTCCATGCTGCTGGGGTGTGGGGCAGGGGGTATGCTGGGAGTTGTGATACAAACCTCCCACCCCAATACAGTGCTCCAATACAAGATGGCTACCAACCTGTTAGTCTGTTTGTTAAACAGTGCAATGGCTGACACATGCTCCTGGGTGGGGGAGGCCTCCATGCTGCTCAGCTGTGGTACAGGGGCTATGGTGTGAGTTGATGTACAGGCCTCCCTCCCCCAAACAGGCCTCCTAAGCAGGGTGGCTGGCTACATGTTGGGTGGGGATGGACAGTGTAAAGGTGTTTGGGTATTGCAAGGAGGTAATTCTCATTGTGGTGTTTGACATTTGTCTGTACTTACCAGCCTCCGCTCCCCCGGCTACTCCTGTGAGACACTCAGGTAGCGGGATGGTAAGCACCGTCTTCTCCCATGGTCGGAATGTCTTCTGTGGGATGGGAGGGCCACTGCCAGTCACGTTTGCCAGCGTCCAGTTCTTGCTCCTCCTCTCCTTGACAACCCTCTTGAGATCATGCCACCGCTTCATGATCTCCTTCTTGGATCTTGGGGTGGCCCCTACTGCATTCACCCTTTGGACTATCCTTTCGCACATTTGTGTCCTGGTGGCTAATGGTGTCTGTTGGACCAGGCTACCAAATAGTTGTGGCTCTACTCTCTCAATCTCGTTGACCATGACTGCCAACTCGCTCTCGGTGAATTTGGGCATTTTTTGTGATGTCATGGTGTATGGGGGTTGAGGTGTTTGTGTGTGCAGGGGAGTGTGGATGCAGGGGTGTGGTGATGATGTGTGAGGTGTGTTGTGTGCTGGGGGTTTGTTTGTGATGGTGTGATGGTGGTGGTGGGTGGGTGTGTGTGCTGTGATCTTTTGCCTCTCCTGTCAGATGTGGTGTATGGCCTTCTCTTCTGGAGTGATGCAAAGGATTGTGGTCAGTTAAGGGGGTGGCTTTGTACTCAGCTGTGTGGGTGTGTCCAATTGGATTTTGGTTGTCAGGTGTGTTGTGGGAGTGGTTCTGTGGTTCTGTATATTTATTTTCGTTATTTATGTTTCTGTGTATGTGTGTTGTATATTTTGGGGGCAGGGCTACTTTGTTTATGCAATGTTAGGCATCACTGCGGTGTTTTCACATGGACCGCCATGTTTTTCATGTTCGTCCGCTGCGATGGCTTTGCTGCTGCTTGACCGCCATTTCTCCCATTCACTCCTGGGTGCGACCGCGGCGGTCGTTGTTGGCGGTTCCGGCCGGGGATATCGTAATTTCCCGTGCGGTGTCTCCGCTTTACCTGTGGACGTTTTTGTCTTTTCTGCTGCTTTTCCGGCCGCCGCGGTCAGAGTTTTGGCATCACCGCACGCGTCGGGCGGTTTTATTTCGACCGCTACCGCCGCGGTCGTTTTTTTGTGGCGGTTGATCCTAATTTGACCACCGGTTTATCCGCGGTCATGGCGGGCGGTTGTTTTCCGCCTCCATGGCGGTCGGTGGTTTTCCTCCCGCTATCCTAATGGGCCCCTTAGAGTCCATTTTTAGGCAAAGTGATCTTGGAAGAAGTGGTCGTGTACATGCTATTGATTTCTAAGGCTTCTATTATTTACACAAGGACAGGACAGGAGGCAGATCTTTTCAGTCCAGGCACCATGCAAAAGGACTACTCTGATGATAAACCTCGGAGTAATAGAGGACATCATCTTACATTGAAGCTGAAAAGTCGATAGGTGCTTATTATTATTGTTTGGGAAGACACATGTTTCAAGTAGTTCTATAAAGGGGAAGGTGCGGTGCAAAATTTTGAACAAAATAAGTGCAAGGGCCCTTCTTATGAGGCCACTTCAGTATGCAACACCCATTGCCTCTGCCAGCGCTGCCAATGGCAATACAAGCATAACTACTTTTTTTAATGTTTAATAAAATTTATTGAATCATAAAAATCAATAAAATAAATAAAAGGCCTAAAAAATAACAATGCATGGAACATTTTATGAACAAAGTAGAGTAGACAGAATAATCATAGTAGAAATCCATTTACATTTTGGGAAAATAAGGGGGGAGGAGAGAGGGGGAAAGGAAAATAGGGGGCATAAAATATATTAATAATCATAATCACTAAATATATGTCAATCCTATTTCCTGAGAAACGTAGAAACATGTAAACGGCACGTAACTGTTGAATACAAATTGCAGAAGAAGAGGAAAGATAGACCAAAGAGGAAGGAATTCAAGGGGGTTGGAAATTTTCTGAACGATAATGAGAAACATTTTTGATTGAAACCATATTTAAATAAGTAGTTAACGGTAACCAAAATACATCTCTATTTACATGTGGATTGCATTGAGAAGCATAAGCAACATCTAACCTATGATTTTGACAAACAGTGTTCCACCATGGCTTAACTGAAAGTTTGATCACACATTTCCAGTTTATCGCAATTTGTTGAAACGCTAAAGCCAGCATACGATCGAATAATCCTTTTTGATTTAAATGTAAAGGAATGGATTCTGATAAACTTCCCATAAAGATAAGAATATTGGACATAGGAGTGTGAATCTGAAAAATGCTAGATAAACAAGCCCGGATTTGTGTCCAAATAGAAATAACAGGGGGGAATGAGAAAAGGAGATGTGATAGATCTGCGGATGGGAAGTCACAGGACCAACATTTCTTTTTGCCTGTGTGTGTAAAATTAGCTATAGAAATGGGAGTGAGATATAGTCTGTGATAAAGATAAAACATAGATTGAGGGGTGGAGGCAGATCGTGAGATCCTCAGCGATCGAGCCTAAATCTTGTTCCAGATATAAGTGCTCCACTGAAAGTCTAAGTCGGATTCCCAAGCGAGTTACACCTTAGTTTTCTCTTGTTCTGGATTTGTAGTGTAAAATAATTTATAGATTAGGGAGGCTTTTGGAGTTGATGCTAGGATTTTAAGAAGTGAATCTTGAACTAATAGAAGCCTCATATGAAGGAAGGGAATACAAAATATTTAAAAGTATTTCCATAAGCATGGAAATTTTGTGTAAGAAAGAGCAGGAACATTTAAATTTAGCTTGAAAATCGGGGAAAGAACAAGGGGAAGTGCCATCAAATAAATCAGTAACCCAGGTAATTCCCTTCATTCTCCATGAAGCCCAGTACAGAGGTCTGTTATTAATAGTTATAAGATGATTATTCCACAAGGGAGAATGTATAAAAATATTTCTGGATATTAATTTTGGCTGAAGATGGGGGAAGTAACAAAGAGCAAGTGTGCTTAAATAATGGAAGGGATGTAAGAGTATTTTTGGCAGTGAAAGAAAGAACTTCCTTAGCCGAGAAAGGAGCAAATAAACAACGTTCTATATTGACCCAAAAAGGAGAAAAAGGAGAAGATTCTGTAAGAAGCCAATGGAAAGCTTGCTTTAAGCTAAAGGCTTTATGATTTAGTCAAACGCCTGGAAAATATACCCCACTTACAATTCTCGATTTTGTAAGATGTAATAAGGAAATTCTGGATTTTTTATTTTTCCATAGAAATTTGGAAAGATGAGAATCTATTTTTTTTAAAGAAAGTGAAGGGGATATGTAAAGGAATCATTGAAAAGTAATATAATACAATATGGGTGATCATCATTTTAATGGAGTCAAGACGATCCCACCAAGAGAGAAAGAGGGGATTACAGGATGAGAAGAGTTTGGAGATACGATCTAAAGCTATATTCATGTTTAAATTAACCAAATCAGTAAAAGAATTAAAAAACCAAAAACCAAGATATTTAATTTTAGAACTATTCCAATGACAACCAGTGGATTCAAATTGCTGTTTGAGACAACATTTTATCAGATTTGATTTTATAACCTGATACCGCTGAGAAATCATTGATTTCTTGTAATAATGAAGGAATAGAAGAATCTGGATTTGAAATAAAAAGCTAAATATCATCAGCATGAGCAGATATTTTCAGAGGATGATCTCCATAGAGAAAACCAGAAATAGAAGGATTTTGACGAATACGAGAGAGGAAAGGTTAAGGAGAAAGAACAAACAAAAGGGGGGATACTGGACATCCTTGTCTAACACCTTGATGGAGTGGAAAACGCTGCGAAATTTAACCATTTACAATGGTAGAAGCAGAAGGGGTAGAGTATAGGAGAGATATGAGAGAATTGAATTTAGTACCCAAACCATGCCATCGGAGAGATTAAAATAGAAAGGACCAATCTACTCTATCAAAAGCTTTTTCCGCATCAATGGAGATCGCCACAAGAGGGAAAGATAAAGAAATAGCTTTATTGACAACATTAAAAAATAGAGAGTTATCAGAGGTTAGTCTACCTTTAAAAAATCCACACTGTTCAGGGCCTATTAAATGGGGGGGGGAAGGATTCCAGACGCAATGCTAAAAGTTTTGCAAAGATCTTATAATCAACATTTATCAAGGACATGGGGCGGTAATTTTTACAAAATTTTGGGTCTTTGCCCTCCTTATGAATAAGACAAATAGAGGCTTCTAAAAAAGTACCACTTGCTACACCTCTGGAGCAAAAATGTTGTTAGAGATTAAAAAGCTTTGGTAATAATAACTTGGAGAAATGAAGATAGAATTCTACAGAAAAACCATCAGGACCTGGGGATTTATTTTTCTTTAAAGAATTTAAAGAGGAGCAGGCTTCCTGTAGTGAAAGATCTGTGTCTAGAGAGGTGAAGTCTAGATCGGGAGAAGAAGGGGAAGGAATGGAGATAAGATATTCATTAATGAGAGATTCGGTGGTGGGCGATTCCAGAGTATATAAATCGCTATAAAAGTTTGTGAATTCAGGTAGTATCTTTGTCTTTGAAAAGGTGTGTGCCATCAGTAGATTGAATGGGCTCAATAAATGTTTTCTCTTTTCTAGATTTTAAATAATTAGCAAGAAGTGAGCCAACTTTATTACAACCACCATAGTATATGACACTACTATGAAGCATAGTGAAGGAAGCACTATTAGTTGAAATTTTGTTAAGTTCCATCTTAGCACGAATAAGTTGCTGTAGAGTACAGTCTGATTAAGAATTATAAAACTGATGTTCTTATTTTTTTATGGAAGATAACAGAGCTTTATGCTTATTGGAGGAAACTTTCTTTTTCTTAGAAACAAAGTCTATAATAAAACCTTGAGCAGTAGCTTTAAAACTATCCCATACCAAAACAGGAGACATAGATGCATCTTTATTAATGGAGAAGAATTCTTCAACAAAAGAGGTGAAAGAAGAGGGAAAAACTGGATCCTGTAAAAGATAATTATTACGCCTCTATCTAGACATTTTATAGTGAGGAGGGAGTAAATCAAAGTCAGCAATTACTGGAGCGTGATCTGAAATCAAAATGGGCTTAATCGAGGAGGAAACAAGGTTTTGGGCCAAAGATTTAGAAAGAAATATATAATCAATCCGGGAAGGGATCCATGTGGATCCTCCAGGCATCGACCAATTGAGTCTGTGTGATAGTGTTAAGAAATTGCTTGTGAGTTTTGTGGGGGATAAAACGTACCTGAGATTTGCGTTCAATAAAAGGATCCACAACTTGATTGCAAATTCCTGCAAGTATGAAAAATGTATCCTTACTTGTCCGTAACATGAGGCCACAATGAGGGATCTGGCAGAGTTGGGCCATAAAGATTAAAAACAGTGATAGCTATATTATTAATTAATAGTTTAACTAGACTCCACCAACCATCAAAGTCAATATCTTGTGTAACAACAGTGCATTTCGATTTTTTTTTTGATAATCAAGTTTGTTGAATTTTTAACAAACCACAAATTCATATTGGCATCAAAATCAAGCATGTTATCATAAAGTACACCCACATGTGAAGCATCGAAGACCGTCGAATCAATTTGCAGGGTAAAAATATACATAGGGTTATCCTGAAATATTGATGACACGTACCCACTCCGCAAGACAACAGGTTGAACTAGTTGCTCCATATCTTTCGGAAGAGTTCAGGGCAGCCCCGGGCTTCAAAGAGAGGCTCCTCCTGAGTCCCACATCAGTCCACCCCCATCTCAACCTCCGCACAGTGGGGGGCTTGGCCTGGGACCATAGTGCCATTTTATCTCACTTCACCACTGCCACCGCTGTCCCCAGGAAACGCTTGTCGGCCCTTGAGCCATCCAGGCCGTCAAACATGCCTAGAATCAGACACAAAGGGTCGTGGGGAAAGGTCCACCCCAGGGTTTGTGAGAGCTCCAACTCCACCCCTGCCCAGAATGGAGCAAGGACAGGGCACTGCCAAACCATATGGTAGAAATCCGTGGGGGCATGGTTGCAACGCTGGAAGGTTGGGGAAGGGCACAGCTGGGACTTGCATAGGCGCTCCGGGGTGAGATAAGCCACATGTAAGTAACAGAGTTGGACTAAAGGCAGCTTAGATGAGGTCGTCAGGGTCTTGGGGGCCATGAGGGTGTCCCTCCAATCCGCCTCCTCCACGGGGACCAGCCAACCCTCCCAATGGTCTTGCAGCGTGTGTAAGGATGCATGGCTATTGTTCACAAGGGAGTGGTAAATCTGAGAGACCCCACCCCTACCCAGATCCCCCATCATCACCTGGGCCACAAGGGGACTAAACTAGGGAAGGGAGGTGGGAGAGGATAGGTGCACCCCCAGGGCATGCCTAAGCTGCAGATATTTGTAAAATTGGGAGGGGTGAAGGGAATAGTGCTGCTGCAGGTCTGCAAAGGATCTGATATGGTCCCCCACCGAAACGTCCCCGAGAAGCGAGATCCCTATGTGATCCCACTGATGGAAATCCCGGAGGGATGAGGTCTCATGCAGCCAAGTGCCACACCACAGGAGGGTCTGCCTGGTAAGCTTCCGATCCCACCTCGTGTGACGCAAAGCAGTGCGCCAAGCCTGGAGGACCAACCGAGTGACTGGGGGTAGGTCCCTTGGCATGGGGTGCCATACAAGTAAGCCTGAAGCTGTGGAAATTTCCACCTGATACGCTGGGTCGACCCGTGAATAGTCATGGACCACAATACGTTTCGTGGCTAGATAATAGAGATGGAGGTTGGTGACTCCCATACTCCGCTGTAAGGAGGTATGCAGCAGTGTGTCATGGACATCCGTGATCTCCCGACCCCCGACAAAAAACGGGTAAAAAAACATCAAACTCACAAAACCAGCTCGCTGGGAGGGGAAAGGAAATATTGTGCATAATATACAAGAACCGGGGGAGAACCATTATTTTGAAAAGGGCACTTGTGCCAAGGGGGTTAAGAGGAAGAGATTGCTATCTCCTAAGGTCTGCCCTGGCCTTGGTGACCATGGGTGTAATGTTCAGGGCTCTGGGAGCAAGGCAACCCAAATCCCCAGCTACTTGAAGGATTGCCTGGGCAAGGGGAAGGGTGTCTGCCAATCAAACAGGCACGGATTGGGTGGAGGGGAACCAGGGTGGATTTCGCGGGGTTGAGCCGAAGGCCCGAGACCCGTTTGAAAGCGGAAAGGACCTCCAAGCAGCGCAGACCAGACCTCTCAGGATCCACCAGAAAAAGGAGGACGTCATCAGCGTATAGGGCGATCTTATTGATCTGCAGTGGGTCCCACGCCCAGCTCTGGATGCTGGGATCTTGGCGTATAAGGGAGGCCAGGGGCTCCATCGCCAGCGCAAATAAGGCAAGAGCGGACAACCCTGGCGAGTGCCCCTTTGGATAGGAAACGCCACTGACAGTATGCCGTTGACCAGGACCCTCGCTATCTGTCAGGAATACAGAACATGAATGAGGCACCGTAAAGGCAAGCTGAACCCCATCACCTCTAGTACCTCATCTAAAAAGGCCCAGTCCACCGTATCTAAGGCTTTTTCAAAATCATAGAAAAGCAGAGCCAAGTACGGAGTGAGACGGTGGCGATTTGCAAGTGTGAGGTGGAGACGGCGAATACAGTTTTGCGTACCCCGGGCCGGCATGAAGCCCCATTGATCTAAGGGGACCAAGTAACGTAAGAGAGGTCAGAGGCGTTGGGCTAAAACAGTAGCAAAGATGTTCACCTCGGTGTTGATGAGGGAAATGGGGCGATAGTCCGCGCAAGCAAAGGTGGGGGTTGAGTCTTCGGAAGCACCACAATAGTGGTCACATCCATTTCGGGGGGAAAGAACCCTTTCTCTACCATGTGTCAAAACAGTTCCACCAAGTTCGGGACCGGCAACTTGTGATAGGTCACGTAGAATGTCTGCGGGTAGCCGTTCGGTCCCGACGTCTTACCGGAATGAGAAATGGCCACGTGGATTTCCTCCAAAGTAAGGGGAAGATCCAGAGTCTCCGAGATCATTTGGGGAAGACGCAGAAGGTGGGTCCCTGTCTCTGACAATGTACAGATAGGGAGGCCTTGGGGAGTCGGCCCGTATAGAGATTGGCATAATACTCTGCAAAGGCTTGGGCGATAGCCAGTGAGGTGCAATGGTGGGTACCGTTCCCGTCGCGGACCTCGGGAATGATGCGAGCAGGCTTGGGATATGAAATGAGGTTATGGAGTAATTTGCCATTTTTATCTCCCCAGTCATATACCCGAGCTACCAAAGAGCGCCAGAGTCTTTTAGCGGCCTCCGGATAGACTTGGCAGACCTGTTCCCTAAGTAGTACAAGCGTTTTAGCAGCCTCCAGGAGACTTGGCAGATCTCTTTCCGTAGTGCAAACTGCCGGGCGGAATCAGCACCCCCAGCAGACCCCTGAGTCGACCTCAGCTGGGCAGCGTGAGCTTCCAGCTGTGCAAGTTGGGCCACCTGGGCCTTGTGCTCCGCTTGGCCTAAGCCCCTAGCCGCCCCCCGTATGGTGACCTTACCGGCCTCCCACCGAGTACCCGGCGAATGGACCGACCCTGTACTGAGCACAAAGTAGTGCTTCAGTTCCCAGCCAAGCAATTCAACAAATTCCTCGTCTTGCAGAAACCAGGTGTTCATTCTCCAAGTCGTGCGAATGCCTTCGGGGTTTCCGAAGCCGGTGGGAGATAGGGGAGTGATCAGAGATGCCCCTGGGCAAAATAGTGGTCCCAGACATCAACGAACAATCAGGGGCAGGCATCAGGAGCAGGTCAATATGAGAGAGAGAATGGTGGGCCACGGAAGAGTGGGTGTATTGCTCGCACTGGGAATTCCACACCATCCACGTGTCGCAGAGACCCAGAGCAGAGGATCAATCAGAAAGGCGCTTAATAGAGGCAAGGCGGGATGCAGAGGGAAAACCTGCTGCTTCATGAGAGGGGTGTATAACCACATTAAAGTCGCCTCCAATGACTGTTAGGTCCTGGGGAAGGGTGGAGACCAGGAGCGTGAGTCGCCGGAGGGTAGCAGGCATGGTGGCGGGGGGATTGTAGAGAAAGATGAGTTTAAGAGGATGCTCCTCGCTCCTCGATCCTGCCAACCAGGGCTACATAGCAGCCTTGTGCGTCAGTCTCAACCTGGGACAAAGTGAAGGGGAGACCCTTAAAGTGCAATATGGCCACCCTCCGGGAACTCCGCGTACAACCTGAGTGCCAGACCCTGTCAAACCCATAACAAGCAAGGAAAGTACACTGAGTGCCTAAAAGGTGCGTTTCCTGTAACAAGATAATTTTGGGTCCTTGGCGTTGGGCGCTGCGGAGAACTGCAGTTCGCTTGATATGGTCTAGCAGGCATTAACATGCCACGACACAATGTGAAGGGGTCTATGTAGAGTGGACATCATATGGGTGGGTATTGTGTGTGGGATACCAATACAGGTATACCTGGGTCCCAGGGGAGGCGGCCTCCCCCGGCCGCAGCATTGGGATACAGTGCGCGTGGTATGCGACTCGACATGTCATCAGCGGTGGCGCATGTACATTGATGGATGCCAATTACAACAAAAAACAGCAGCCCGAAGGCGGCCAAAAACAACAAACCATTGGGAGACAACGGTCTGCCCACCCTCCCTCTCCGCCAACACCCCCCGCCCTACACTTCGTAACGAGAAGCATCTGTCACCCTAGAAGGAAAGTGTTCCGGTAATACGAGTGGTCAAACTTGGGCTGATGGTGGCGGACACTTACATGTGTACAGACCTGGAAAGGGGGGTACCACCACCGGGGCTGCTAATAGAACAGCTCGCTATTGTCCTGCAACAGCCTCTCGGGTTCAGGACCCATCGGTGTCCCCAGTACCTCGAAGCACAGGACTCTGTGACAAGTCCGAGTCAGAAAGGACCTGGCACAGAGCCCCATGAGCCAGGTCCAAGCCGCCTGGGCACTATCGAAGAAAAATGCCTTGTCCTGAAAGATGACTCAAAGTCAGGCCGGAAAAAGGTGGCTATAACTAAGGCCCAGGATACAGATTTTCTACTTGACTTCGTCATAAGTGCGACGCTGCACCTTCACCTCCCTGGTGTAATCCGGGAAGATCATAATCTTGTAGTTCTGGAAGGTCAGGGGCCCCTCGTCCGAGCCTCCCTAAGGATAATGTCCCTGTATTGGAAATTGAGGATCCGCAGAATGATGTGCCGGGCAGGAGCTCCCAGCGGGGGCCGGGGAGCCAGGGAGCAGTGGGTGCATTCCAAAGCAAACCATGGGGGGAGGGAGTCCTTAGGCACCCAGGCGGCACCCAAGTTTCCACGAATGTATCCGCGTGACTTTGTTCCGCTCCATTGGGGAAACCCAATTAGGAGCAGTTTGTTCCTTCGTGGCCTGTTCTTTGCGCCCTCCGCCCGACGGTGAAGTTCCGAGGTCTGAGTCTGGAGACGGGCCACCTGAGCCTTGAGATGGCCTATATCATCCTCAGCCGTGGAGAGCCACGACTCCGCCTCCGAGATCCGTGCCATGCCGTTTCGCAGGTTCTGCCGAATATCGGCCATGTCAACATTTACCTCACCAATCTTATTCTCCACCGAGGTCAGCGATGTGCCAATGGCCTGGAGGATAGTGGATAGATCTCCCCCAGCGGGAGCTGGAGCGGCACGTCCTTCCCTCCCAGATCCCAGTCTCTTGTGGTGAACTTGTCCATCGTTGTTTGGGTTTGGGAGGCAGGGTTCTGCAGGAAGCGGGTCCTGCCCATCGCCACCCAAGGTGGGACTGCCCGTCACAGGGGCAGGGGGGCAGTCAACCACCATGAGAGGAGGAGGAGCCCCCGCCACCCAGACCATCAATACTCAGGCCCAGGTGCCTAGACCAACCCCCTCAGGTCACTGTCTACTTCTGGGGAGAGCCCGCAGACAGCCTGGACAAGTGCCCTAGTCAAGGAGGAGCGACAAGCGGCCAACAACAAGAGGGCCCGGGGAGGTATGTTTCCAGTTAGTGGCACGGCGGTTTAGAGGTAGTCCCAAGCAGGCGGTGTGCTCCAAGCAGCAGCGGGACCCGCAGTGGTGAAGAGGGTCCACTAGGGCATAGAAGGGCTCAGGCGAACAGCAGTGGCAGAGGGCAGAGGGCCCGACAGCGGCCCCCAGCCAGCAATGGCGGGTGGAGATGAGTCAGGTGTCTCCCCGGTCAGCAGAGGCGACCCTGGGGATGAGTGGGGGCAACCCAACAATGACCAGCTCTCCCCCAGCTGCCCGCCAAATAGCGTGTACAGCCAATGCCTCCTACACTGCTACCGAATAATGGTAGCTGAAATCAGGTAGTTCCAAACAAGTGTCTATAAGGGACCCCTCGGCGATGTCCAAGTGGAGGCTCGGGTGCGCAAACCAAAAAAGGAAGGGGGAGGGGCTCAGCAGCTACAGCTCCCCCGGTACCACCCCAGCGGCCCCAGCTGGTCACCAGTGCCCTCCGTAGAGTCCCGCCCTCAAGGTCCGATGGGGTTCACCCTCTCCTCGAAGACCAGCAGCCTGCAGGGGGCCAAGACCAGGCCACAGCGCCGCAGAGGCACAATGCTGGCAGGAGGGCACAGGACAAGCCAACTCAGGAGGTGCACAACACTGGGTGTGGAGCCGTCCCAGCATCTAACTATGGAGGGCACCAGTGCCTAGATCCAGGGAGGCCAGGCAAGCCCCCAGCCTCATCACATGCAGGAGCGGGAAGACCAGAAATGCAGGAGGCACAAAGGCCCCGATGTGTCCCACTGCTGCCCGACAGAGGCAGCCGATTCCAAGCAAGGTGGGCAGATAGGGCGGACCAGCAGGGGTTAGGAGGGTGCACAGCCACTGTGGAGAGCCCCCAGCGATGCAGGAGTCACAGCGGCCCCAACAGGCCCAGCACATGGGAAACACACAGGAGGCCAGAAGCACAGGGGGCAGGGAGGCCTGAAGGGGGTCCAAGAAGGTCGGATCCGCAGGGGGGAAGCAAGGCAGGCCCCAATGCTCCCACCACTCAACGCCTCTCAACACCGCTGCCCGAGGCCAGCCGCCGAGCCCAACAGCACCCCGGCCACCACGCAGCCACCTCCAGCAACCGGCCGGTTCACTCCCAAGACACCAGACAGCAGTGGGCAGCGGACCAGGCAGGCCGGCCTGAACTCCAACGCTCCCGGGGCGCCCCACCCCCCAGTCCATCAGTAATCTCGGCCACGAGGCAGGCAGGCCTCACTGCGCAGCGGTGCTCCTTTCGGCAGGGTCCCTGGATGCGACTCGACCCCCTGGCAACACCGAAGGACAGGTAAGCCCAGCTGCCCCAGCGCAGGCTCAGGAATGGGCTACCAAGGGGGTCGCCATGTTGTAGAGCGCGGCCCCGGGGTAGAAGGCAGCTCAACCACGTCAGCAAAGCGCAAATCCACTCAGAAGTGGGATCAGAGGGCAGCCACAGCGACAGGGAACCTCATCTGCCGATGTAAGGGGGTCGATTGCAGCTATCAATGGCCTGATGGAAGGCGGATGATGGAGGGGGTCCGGAGCACTCTCAAAGTGTGGCCGCCATCTTGACGCCTTAGGCCGCATTACAATTTTTTATGGCATAGAATAACAACCCCATTCATTGTTGTATTAGTAGGAGAAATCAATACTAAACCAACCTAATTACGCTTAAGTTTAAGAGCTTCAGCCTCAGATAAATGAGTTTCTTGCAACAGAACTAAATCTGTTTTATAAGAGGCTAGACGTGAAATAATTTTCTGCCTCTTTATAGGATTATTAAAACCTCCTACATTCAATGTGATAACTCTGAATGAAAATAAAATAACATCAGATAACAACAGTATGAAATTAAGAGAAATAATGTGAATGAGCTTAAAAAAGAAACAATAAATACTTGAAAAATCAAGAGAAATATATGCAAGAAATAAGGTGATATAAGAGAAATAAAGAAGTTAAATAAGCAAAATGGTGAATAAAGAAGAATTAAGGAAATAGCTAATTCTTTTTTTATTTGAAGAAGAAGAAACCAAAGGTAATAAGGAATAAGAAGATATGACATTAAGTAGGAAGAATCAGACATGGAAAGAAAAGGGAAGGGTAAAACCGTTAGGAAAAAGGAAGATAGAAGGAGAAGAGAGAACAGAAAAGAGAGAGGAAAAGCAAGAAGAGATAGTACATATCCAAAAAGAATGACTGAGAATAACTTACCTGAGGGGAACCAAGAAAAGGCAATGGGGCAAGGAAGACACATAACAAGACGAACCACCCGAACCTGGGAAGTCTGAACTGCATCAGGACAAGGAGGAAATAGGGAACGGACTATATGAATTGAGAAAACATAAACTGACCTCTAAGGATATATAAAAAAGACAATTAACATTAAAATAATACATAGAGAGTTATATGGCTTGCTAACAAATGAGAAGAAATATGACAAAAATTAGCAACAAATACTACTTTGAATGAACAATTTCAAGAAGAAGTGAACTATATACAGGAGAAAATATTTGCTAATAAACATAAAAATAGAGTAAAAACCTATAAACCACATAAGTGAGCAAACACATATGTAGTATGACGATGAAAACGATGTCAACCGTATGAAAAATAAGAGAGAGGCATAAATGTGTGTGTGATAAATCAACTATTAGAAGGCCATGCAGTGTCCATATTGCTAGAGGTGTAAGAATGGACACATTTCTTAAGTTCCACAGGGTCCTCGAATGACTAGGTTCGGTTCTGAAAAGTCACCTTGCAGATGCAGGGATGAAAAAGGCCATACCAAGCTCCAAGGGAGCGGAGCGGAGCTCAAAGATTCAGAAATTATTTTCGTCTAGCTGCAGTCGCATTGCAAACATCCTGGGAGAGGGAGATCCTTTGACCAACCCAAGTTCTACCTGCAGAAAGGACTGAGAGCAAATCAGTAAATTTCAAGAATAGGATTATGACACCTCTAGCGAAGGACGAGGACCAAGCCTATGAGCTCTCTGAATGTTGAGTGTGGCATATCCAACAATTTTGACGGAAAGCAGTAGAAGAAGAAGCTTCAGGAAGTCTATAAATACGTAAGTTATTTCTCCTATTTCGATTTTCCAAATCCTCAGTGTGCTTCTGGAGTCTGCGAACCTCTGAGAGTCACTTGGACAACCAAGATTTGCCATTGAGGTCCACTTTTCCTCAAGAGATTGCATTTTGTTGTTCGTTTCCTCCACAAACGGTTGCAGGGCACGAATTTCCTCCAGCAACAGTTCCATAGAGATGGGAGGAGATGATCTATCCGGAGAAGGAGGATCATGTTTGAGTCATTTAGTAGTTGAAGAGGATTGAGAAGACTTATTAGGTTCTGATTTGATGAGAAGTGCATGTAGAGGGAACCCCTGCCATCTCCTCAGCAACAAGAGACAGAGGCACCACTGACAAAAAAGATAGAGCTGAGCGTCTCGTACACCCTTTAGGAACAAATATAAATTGTGGTTTTCGCAGTTTTCCCATAAGAGGAGCCAAACAAGTAGAGCAATGACCGTCACCCCAAAAAAGTGGCAAAGGTAAGCTATATAGCAAATGTAGTAATAAACTTTTACCAAATGAGTGGTAATTGGCCCCAAATTGAAGAGAGAAACCAGCAGTGCAGCATTTAATAAATATTAATCATGTCTCCTGTGTATAACATCAAGGCATCTGGTATCACTTAGAAGAAACAGTTCCTCAAACATTTAAATGCTGTGAAAAGCGCATATTCATAAAGAAAAAACTTTAAAAACTGTAATGCAGGATGCAGGCAATATAAGAACATGAAGAAGAGGGTCACAAATGACCTTTAAATTGAGGGAGCATCAGGTCCAACGAAGAAGAGCGCTCCGTTTGCATTGCCGGTTGAGCCCTGACAGGGATGATGAATACGAAATGGCAAGCGCGCTGAGGAGAATGGAGCGGCAAAAAAATGAGGAGGAAGTGCAGCGAGCTTTGAGTTTACAAACGGCTCACCCTATCAGCGCAGTGTTCATGTTGAGGTGAAGCCGCTGTCCGCAGGAGAAAGATGCGAAGGAACGCGTCCGCAAGTCGGAATGTGTCCCGATGCAGCGGAGCTCCTTGATCAGGCGGCCATCTTGATTGGCGCCGAAGCCATGCCCCACAAGCATAACTACTAATCACCACACTCCTACAAGTGTGACAATTCAGACTATTCCAGCACCCCAAAGCTATTAGAATGGCTTGGGCGATGGGCATTAGTCATTTTTATGTATATTGAATTTATAGCCAACTGTTGTTGTGCTCATCTCTAAATAAGATAAACAGCAGCACCATGTGGCAGACTGTCATAGGTGCCGGGGTTGACAATTAAGGGGCAGATTTAGAAGCCCCTTGTGTAACTTTTGTGATGCATCGGCAGCGTAAAGAATGCGCCCAATTTACAACATGACGTATCTAGGGAGATGCTTCACCTTGTAAAGCCCTGCGTCACATTATAACTGCCTTAGGTTTAATGTATGCAGGGTGGGCGCTCCCATGCAGGAAAGCCTCATTGAAATGACACAGTGAAATCTGTGCCACTTCCAGGACGCCACTGCGTCAAAACCTTACACCTGCTTGAAGCAGGAGTAAGGAGTGATGCAATACAATAAGTATAGACCTCCCCATGCCTCACTGGAGTTGCATTGTGCTTGCGACATGTGTCCCGCAATGTGCAACTTTTGCGCCAACAGATGCGTCAGAATTTCTGATGAATCGGTCATTCCTTGCACCATGGTGCACTGTATTGTAAATATGGTGCATCAATGGTGGTACAAGTGTATCGCAGGCTGGTGCATGGAAACTGATGCATCTCTACAGATGTGTCAGTTTCTTGTAAATTTGCCCCTAAGTGCGGGTGCCGAGCACAAGAAACCACAGTCTCAAATTAAGCACTGGAAAGATAGGACCCATTACAGAGAAGAGGCTAGTGATGGAATACTAGGAATTGTTTGGGGTTGATTTGACATAGCTTCATGCGGTCATGATTGGGTCAACACTAAGCGCCACAAGAAATCCCTTCACTAACATAATATTATTTATTTTTGCAGCTATTTCATTGAATACATTGTCACCCACATGTCAAATGTCTATACATAAGGGAAATATTTTTGTCCCACCAAAGAGCTCAATCTTTATAAAGAAAATAAGAGGCGTATATCAGATACGAATTTACTGAGCAATATTTCTGAAATACATCAGAAGATTCTCCTTCCCATTTAAGAAATAACAAATGTACATCTCACCAGGGGCTAACTCTGGTGCCTGCAGCCCCTACGATTTAGGTGGTACCCAGAATTTAGGGGCTCCATTCAGCTTTAGAACTGTGAATATCTTTGACACGTAAAAGCCGGAGAGGTTTCTTAAAACATTCTTCGAGGGCTACTTTTCACTTTGCATTATGCCACTGCATCTCATTCGCATCACATTGGGAGATAAGACTTAATCACATTGTTTCCTATTCCAATGGTACTGGAATTACTAAATTCAGGATGCAAAAGCCCTCATCTATGTATGAGGCATGTTTCCTCATTGAGCCCTGCTCCACGGGAGGCAAATGGGGGCAATTTGGTGCAGATCCTTTTCCAGCCCTTTTTGAACAAAAGTGAAATGGAGTGATAGTGGGAGGGATAAAAGATTACATTGATTGTTGAGACCATGGCGACGCCCCCCTTTTATTTACTGCATGACGTAGATTTAAAACAAAGGGACCACTTGAACTTTAGTTATTTCTTGATCCTATAAACTGGTGTACATGTTTCACACCTATCTGACTAGACAGGTCAAGTGGTGATTTTTCAGAACCAAAACTGGGTACCCTTCTATCTAGGTAAATAACATCAACTTTAATTGTCCTCAAACTAATGGAGGACAACTTGAGTTAAGATAGTTGTGAAAATGTGGGTGAAATCACCTCGCTGTAGGTCCCACACATAAGGGAAGTCACATGATTTGGTATTGGTTTAACTGCTGGAATAAGAGACAAAATTAGATAAATATGTAAACACAGATGAAAACATTTTTATTGTCCTGGCAAATTGCTGTACGCTGACCCACTTTGATCAACAGTGTCAAACTACCATTGCATGACTGATCATATGTGAACGTATTCTATGCAACATGTTACTCTTAAGTGAACACCGCAAAACGTGATTAGTCTTCCTGTATGTTCTGGCACATAACATGGGTCAACAGTATTATACATTGAAGTAGACATGAAGATAATGGCTCATAGTCCTCTCCCCTGATGTGATCCTACATGGCCCCTGCAGGATGCGAGAACTCAGCTACGAGTAAGTGTTGGTGAGATGCAATATGGATAAAAATATCTGATCTTGTATTGTACAAGAATATCAGGGCATAGTTCTTCTCCTACTATATCATGACAGTCTGCCCGCAGTTCGAACCTGCCCCCAGTTCCCACGTCTGAATGTTTTATTTGCTTGACAATTAGAACATGTACTGCAACTGACTGTTTTCAACAACCCGCGTAAATAGGTGAGTGAACTTCTACACATCTGGAGGTTAACATGGTGGTCAAATGAAGCAATGTGATCCCCATGATGCCCTGCTTCTACACTTAACCAAAAGGACACAAAGGCAAGATACCACCCCCTAGATGTTTAGGGGGTAAACAGTGGGAAGTAATTTATTTTTAGCTAATTTATAACTTGTTGTTAAAGAATATTAGTTAATGAATTGATAATTCAGTATGGTAATTGTGTAATTGTTTTATGTGTGGGTTGTGTGGTTAATATGAGTAAAGGGTGGGAAGTTATTTATTGTTAATTAATCATTAGTTGATAATTAAGATTAATTAATTAATTAATTATCTAATTGATCATTAATTATGTTAATTGTTTAATTACATTTTTTGGGGTGTGAGTTTTGGGCTCATATAGTTAAAGAGCGAGGAATAAATTAATTGTAATTACTTTATAATTAGTGTTAAATACTATTAGTTACTTAATTGAACATTTATTTTAATGGTGTAATTAATATTTTTAAAGTTCAATTTTTGGTGCGGGTTGTAGGGATTATAGGGGTAAAGGGTGGGAAGCTAATTCATTTTAATGAATTATAATTTGGTTTTTAATGAATAATATTTGTTTAAGTGATAGTTAATTATGTTAATTGTGCAAACACATTTTTTTACATTTTAGATGTGGGTTGTGGGATTTGTAGAGGTATGGGGTGGGAAGTAAACCCATTTCATTCAAGTAATATTTTTTTAATAATTATAATAATTAACTTAATATTTAATTGTTTTTATGGTTTGTAGGGGTATATCGTGGGAAGTACGTTAATCATAATTAATTAATACTTGATATTTAATTATTAAAAATTAATTTGTTGATTAATATTTATATTAATAATGTAAATATTTTTTAGGTGCAGGTTGTGAGTTTTGTGCTGTTATAGGGTGGGAAATGCCTAAAGTAAATATATGTAAATAATGAATGTTTTTGTTAATAAATAATTTCTAAATAAAAAAAATATGTATGAAAATCATTTTTGTATTTTATTTAGAATATGTGTCAGTATTTGTGATATGTATTTAACATAATACTATGTTCTTTTATATTAAATATGATTTTTATTTTATTCAACATATTCATTTATTTTTTTATTTAATTTTTTTTATTTTGTTGAAGATATTTCATTTGTTTTTAATGTTGAACTGGCTGCAGTGGGAATAATAAATGTTATCCCTCCGCTATCCAACACTTTTCCCACTGTTGCATTTATTGGAGTGGGAATAGTAAATTTATTCCCTCCGCAATCCAACAATTTCCCTACTGATGTATTGACTGGAGTGGGAATAGTAAATTGTATCCCTCCGCTATCCAACACTTTCCCTACTGTTGCATTTACTGGAGTGGGAATAGTCATTTTTACCCCTCCGCAATCCAACACTTTCCCTACTCTTGTAGTGACTGGAGTGGGAATAGTAAATTGTACCCCTACCGAAATCCAACACTTTCCCTACTGTTACAGTGACAGTAGTGGGAATAGTAATTTGTACCCCTCCTTTCCCTACTGTTGCACCGACTGGATTGAGAATAATACATTTTACCCTTCTACAATTCAGCACTTTCCCTGCTGTTGCCCACACTGGAGTGAGAATAGTACATTTTGCCCCACAGCAATCCAACACTTTCCCTATTGTTGCAGGGACTGGAGTGGGAATAGTGATTTGCACCCCTCTTGAGTCCAATGCTTTCCCTACTGTTGCACTGACTGTAGTGGGAATAGCAAATTTGACCCCTTCGCAATCCAACACTTTCCCTAATGTTGCAGTGACTGGAACAGGAATAGTAATTTACACCCCTCCTGAGTCCAACTCTTTTCTTACTGTTCCACAGACTGGAGTGTGAATAGTAAATTTTACCCATCGCCAATTCAACACCTTTCCTAACTTTGCACAGACTTGAGTGGTAATTGTACATTTTACCCTTCCTGAGTCCAAGGCTTTTCTTAGTGGTTCCCTGACTGATATGGGAACGGTAAATTGTACCCCTCTGCAATCCAACACTTTCCCTACTGTTGCACTAACTGGAGTAGGATTACTAAATGCTACCCCTCCACAATCCAACACTTTCCCTACTGTTGTACTAACTAGAGTTGAATTTGCTTTTTTTGTTTATTATACATTTTATTGTTGTGATAGGTGTAGTGGGAGTAGTAAATTGTAGTATTTTGTAATGTTATATTTTATGTAGTTTTATGCTTATTGTAGTTGGGATAGTAAATCTTATTTTTATCTGGTGTTAAAATATACATTTAATTATATTTTTATATAAATTAAAGTTAGTATTGAATTGATGTTTTTTTAAATATTTTAAATTATATATATTTTAAAATATATATTTAATACAACTATATTATTGTAAACAATACATTGTTTTCAATATTTATGTACTTACCTTTTTAAGTATAGGGAGTCGATATTTTTGTATTCTATATTTTTCCTTCGATATTTTTTACATATATATTTGTGTGGTCAATATTCTGTCAGTGAACCGCAAGGCAACACTTATGGTGATTGAAGAATTCTGAAGAGCAGCTAGAACTGGGTCCTGAGAAAGTTGGTGATGTTACTTGGTAACTTCTCTACACCTGTGCTCCATTTGGTCTAACCAAAGGGTGGCTCTCAATTATTGTATAATTCACAATATTTTGTGCCAGAAATCAGGTCAAAGAAATGTCTAGTTAAATTAGTTACACCCGAAAAAATCTGTAATACCTAAGTATGCAAATCTTCAACTGCTATGTGATTGAGTACTTGGGATGAGATAAAGAAATTCGCAACCTCATTTATGCACTCTTTTTGTGCAGAAAAGGGACAGAGAATATGAAGAAAAAGTGCATTTTAATCTCGTGATTTCCTCATATCCTCAGTCACTCCCCACTTGCGGTCTTTTTGCTCCAAAAATTTGTTTTTGGGGGAGTAAAAAGTGAAGTTAATGTGCAGTGAAAGGACGGACAATGCCTCTGCCATTTCTCCTCACATTATATTTTAGGAGTACTTAGTCTGGAGAAGCACAAAATTCAGGACCACAATCTTTGTGTTTTACTTTACTACTAATAATGTATTTGTACCTATCCTAACCCTTTTTAGTAACATTAAAATATGACAGACTCGGGGAAAAAACCCTACATTACTTCTGCAATATCTAGCAGTTTGCATGCAGCTCACTGTGCAACACAGCGATAGTAACTTATGAACTTTGAGCAACAAAAGATTCTCTGTGATAAAAGCAGTAATCCACAGAGCTATCTATAAAAAATACTATTCTATGTTCTGCTTAATATATGTACTATGCACAGTGCTTTAAATGGAATAGGACTCACCTCACATCTCTTGACTTGTTTAAAATGTAAGTGAAGACTACATGACGGTGTTTCAGAATAAGCCAGTGGTTGATGACGATAGTGAGGCACAGCAGATGGTAATCAAGGTACATCAGATCGAACATTAACAAATGTAGGAATTTGTAAAAACAAATGTATTGAATGCTGTGTCTGCATGCTTGTAACATACCTGCCAACTTTAAGAACAATCTCACAGTATGAGGAGGGGGTGGGGACTTGAAACTCTGCCCCCTGATCGACAACCTCGCCAACCTCGGCCTCAAACAACTCCGCCGGCCACACACTGGACCCCGTCTTCTCCACGGGCACCCACATCACCTTTGACCACACCGCCGAATACCACTGGACTGACCACCGCTGCATTAATTTCACCTTCAAGAAACCAACCACGCACCACCGCACCCAACAGCTGCCTCGCTGCTGCTGTAGCAAAGTCACCGAAGACCGGCTGATCACCACTCTCGCCCAGAACCCACCCACCGACCCCACCAATCCAGACGCCGCAGCCCGCAACCTCAGACAGTGGATCGACAACTGCGCCAACACCCTCGCCCTGCTCAAGAAACCCTCCAACAACCACGCCAGCAAGAGAGCCACCTGGTTCACCGACGAGCTCCAGACCTCCAAACGCGCATGCCAGAATCTGGAGAAAATATGGCTCCACGAACGCACACCGGACAACCACACAGCTCACAAGGACGCCGCCCGCAGATATCACCACCTCATCAGATTAGCCAAGAGATCCTCCTTCAAAGACCGCTTGGACAACAACACACACGACAGCAAAGAGCTCTTCAGCATCGTAAAGGAACTCTCCAACCCCAGCGCCAATGCCAACGACATCCCGCCCTCACAAGAACTGTGCGACTCACTAGCCATATTCTTCCACCGCAAGATCGCTGACATCCACGACAACTTCAACACCACAACTGCCCCGACTATGCCAGACTCCACCTCCCCTGCAAACACCACCATCACCATCCGCCTGACCTCCTGGTCCAACGACGACGAGACACACAAGGTCATCAACTCCATCCACTCAGTATCTCCGTCAGACCCGTGCCCACACCACGTATTCAACAAAGCAGACGCAGCCATCGCACCCCAACTACGAAAGGTCATCAACATCTCCTTCGAAACAGCGACATTCCCGGAAAGCACGCCAAAATCAACGCCCTCCTCAAGAAGCCCAAGGCGGACCCCAAGGACCTCAAGAACTTCAGGCCCATCTCCCTGCTCCCGTTCCCGGCAAAGGTGATCGAGAAAATCGTCAACAGGCAACTGGTCCGCCACCTGGAACACAACAACATCTTTGACCCGTCCCAGTCCGGATTCAGACAAAACCACATCACCGAGACTGCCCTCATCGCCGCCACAGACAAAATCAGGTTCCAACTAGACAACGACGAAACATCAGCCCTCATCCTCCTGGACCTGTCGGCTGCCTTCGACACGGTCTGCCACCGCACTCTAAAGACACGCCTCCTAGAAGCCGGAATCCAAGAGAAGGCCCTTGACTGGACCACGTCCTTCCTCTCCGGCAGAACCCAGAGCGAACGCCTCCCACCCTTCCGATCCGAAGCCACCGACCTCATCTGCGGTGTTCCCCAGGGCTCATCCCTCAGCCCGACACTGTTCAATAAATACATGGACCCCCTCGCACAAGTGGCCCGCCAGCACGACCTCAACATCATCTCCTACCCCAACGACACCCAGCTCATCCTCTCCCTCACCAAGGACCCTCACACCGCCAAAATCAACCTCCACGAGGGAATAAAGGCCGTCGCCGACTGGATAAGCAGCAGCCCTCTGAAGCTGAACTCGGACAAGACAGAGGTACTCATCCTCGGACCGACCCCCTCAGCCAGGAACGACTCCTGGTGGCCGACCACACGGAACAGCACCAACACCCACCGACCATAAAGACAACCTAGAATTCATCCTCGACTCCTCCCTCTCCATGGCTAAGCAGGTCAGCGCCGTCTCCTCCTCCTGCTACAAAACCATCCGCATGCTCCGCGGGATCTACAAGTGGATCCCGACTGAAACAAGAAGAATAGTGACAAAGGCACTCATCAGCAGCAGACTGGACTACTGCAACGCACTCTATGCAGGAATCCCAGCCAAACACCTACGACTACTACAACGCATCCAAAACGCCTCCGCCCGACTGATCGTCAACGTCCCCGCCGCAGCCACATCACCCCCCACCTGAGATACCTACAATGGCTCCCCGTCGACAAGAGGATCACCTTCAAGCTCCTCACCCACGCACACAAAGCACTCCACAACGCCGGATTTGCCTACTTTAACAGCAGACTCAGCTTCCACACCCCCACCCGCCAGCTCCGCTCCGCCAGCCTCGCCCTTGCCACTGTCCCCCGCATCCAACGAACGACCTCCTGCGGCAGATCCTTCTCCTACTTCGCCGCCAAGATCTGGAACACCCTCCCTACCCACATACGGCAGACCCAAAAACTACTCTCCTTCAGAAGACTCCTCAAGACCTGGCTCTTCGAGCAGTAGCAGAACCCCCTCCCCTCAGCACCTTGAGACCCTCACGGGTGAGTAGCGCGCTCTACAAATACTCTGATTGAAAGGGGCGTGGCATCGCAACAAGAAGTACCTAGGAGGTAAAATCCCGCCCCCCCCCCCAAGCTCCGCCTCCTCCCAAAAAAAATTTGCTGAGGCTGGTGCAGATGTCCTGGGTGTTTTCACACCCCTAATGGACGTCCGCAGTTCCAAGCCTCAGAGAACAAGCTCAAAAACCACTCTTTGTAGTGGCTTCCAGCTCGTTTTCCTTCCACCGTGTGATATCGGCTCCTCAGCTGTAGAACGTGTGATGGGAGCAGATATCGTGTGTCACACGGTGGCACTGTGTGAGTTGGCAGGTATGTTGTATGTTACAGTGTGAACATGCAAGAGTGTTGTGTGCAGTGTCCATTTTACTGATGTGTAACAGATTAGGGTTTTTGTTATACAGAGTGCTCTCATGCTGGTTAATTTTAAGGTTTCTTTTTTTTAGATGTTTTTATAGTGCAAACTTGACCAGAACGTATCAGAGCACTATACATGACCACCAGTTGCGTTACAGATGGACACATACATTTTTGTTAGGCATGGGGTGATTAAGAGATTTGCTCCGAGGTTGACCGCTCTAGCCGTTAGACGATATTCTCACCCCTCACTATTTGCTATTGTGCATAATGGAAAAATATGAAATGTCTCTGGCCCATTAAATGAGCTCCCCTTGCCCCGCCCCTATGCATCACCTTTTACCCCACTCCTAGCCTGACCCCAAACCATAGTCTGCGACTCAGTTTGGAGAGTACCTGCACTTATTCTTTCCCATTTAAAGCACTGACTATACTGCATTCTGCCCTACTGATTAATTATGACCTTGTGTAATGTAAACGGTGCACATGTATACCCACAGTCAGATTAGGGCCCAAAAGATTATCAATAGGAACAGATTGTAAATTACAATTAACTTAAAAGGAGAAATCAATCATCCTAATGTGTAGCTAATACATCAAAATCCAATAGATCAAGATTGTGAGATCACATTTAATAAATTAGAACACATACACAACATATAAACAACAAAACACGAAGGTGTATATAAAAAATGAATTTTATCAAAAGTTTTAAAAATAATTCAACAGAGCAGAAAATAGGAAATGCAGGTACAACAAGGTTAATGCCAACTTAATAGGTACCACAGCAAAACCTATAAGAACATCTATCCCAAATCAAGATGAATTAAACACTGCAGGGATAAGATGATAGTGTCGACGTTTCGGTCTCTTAAGACACAGTTTCCGAGACCATCCTCAGGACTGATGTCACTTATGTACTGCTAAGAACTGTAATGTAATCTAGTGGTTCATAGATCGCGTGCCTCCTGTTGGTGATGAACGTGCTGTTCGTCAGATTTATCTCGACTTTTTCAGACACCAGAGAGACTGCTTAGTAATTGAGTAAAGCAGCCCAAAAAAACTCCACTCGAGGATATTGCTACATTGGATAAGGTCAAGTCACATCTTCTTAAATACCCATTTGATGCTACGAGACTTCGTCATCTAAAGGGCCATATTTTCCTAAATAGAGTGTTTTACACTCGGTCCCAGTGGGCTAACGCCATTCACGTTCCTAGTTGTTTTTCATCACCAACAGGAGGCACGCGATCTATGAACCACTAGATTACATTACAGTTCTTAGCAGTACATAAGTGACATCAGTCCTGAGGATGGTCTCGGAAACTGTGTCTTAAGAGACCGAAACGTCGACACTATCATCTTATCCCTGCAGTGTTTAATTCATCTTGATTTGGGATAGATGTTCTTATAGGTTTTGCTGTGGTACCTATTAAGTTGGCATTAACCTTGTTGTACCTGCATTTCCTATTTTCTGCTCTGTTGAATTATTTTTAAAACTTTTGATAAAATTCATTTTTTATATACACCTTCGTGTTTTGTTGTTTATATGTTGTGTATGTGTTCTAATTTGTTAAATGTGATCTCACAATCTTGATCTATTGGATTTTGATGTATTAGCTACACATTAGGATGATTGATTTCTCCTTTTAAGTTAATTGTAATTTACAATCTGTACCTAATTCAAATCATATCCCTTGAAGGCATCTATACCCCTCTACTTAATCACCCAAGCCCTCAAGGGTTATTTTGGGTCGCTCACTTTTCCATAACCAAAAGATTATCAGGCACCCAAAAAAAGAGTGCCACACGTTTGTGTATCCTAACCCTTTTTTTAAAGTTTTGTTTTGGATATCCGGGCGTATTTCTGGCCCCAATAAGACCCTGCACAACTCCAGTTACTACTGACCTGTGTCTCTTGTCTCCTCCCACCTTCTGAGGCGTACAAGCCGGAGTGACTTCATCAGTGTGTGGCTCAGTGGAAAGGAATATACAGCAAACTTTGCGCACTGGGTTCATTCAGGCTAGTGGCGCAACTAGACCCGAACTTTGGGGGGGTGGGGGGCTAACACTCCCAGCCAGGGCTGTCCCAAGCACTGGTTGCACATGGTACAACATTTTCTTTGGGTGCCCCTCCCCCATTTCCTCCTTTTCCAAGAATTCCCTCAGTACCACTCACCAAGAATGTACATTTGCAATGCAAAACAGCTAGTTGAATGATTTGAAGTGATTCTGAAGAAGCAGAGTTGATACCACTTTCTACCACTGGAGGGAGCCCACGAGCCGCGAACGGAAACGCCAGAAACGCCAACATCGCCGAAGCGAGACAGAAGCTGTGGCTCAATCAATCAATCAATCATGCCATTTGTATAGCGCACTACTCACCCGGGAGGGTCTCAAGGCGCTTGGGGGGAGGGGTATGCTACTGCTCGAACAGCCAGGTCTTGAGTTGTTTCCTGAAGGCGAGATGGTCCTGGGTCAGCCGAAGGTGGATGGGGAGGGAGTTCCAAGTCTTGGCAGCCAGGTAAGAGAAGGATCTTCCTCCGGCGGTGGCTCTTCGGATGCGTGGTACGGCTGCGAGGGCGAGGCTGGTGGACCGTAGCTGGCGGGTGGGCGTGTAGAAGGTCAGGCGGTCCTTGTGGTACTTGGGGCCCAGGTCGTGGAGAGACTTGTGTGCGTGGGTGAGGAGCCAGAACGTGATCCTCTTGTCGATGGGGAGCCAGTGTAGGTTCCTCAGGTGGCTGGAGATGTGGCTGCGTCGGGGGACATCCAGGATGAGTCGGGCGGAGGCGTTCTGGATGCGCTGGAGTCTTTTCTGTAGCTACCTGCTCCTGTCTCCTGACTGCCGCTCCCTAAGCCGCGAAAGTCGTGAAGTACGTGAACGCTGAGAACGCCGAGCGGGCAGGGAGAAAAAGCTCTGACACAGGGAGGCTCCAGTCCGGTATACCCTCGGTCGCGCTTATGCACCACAGGCGGCTGGTGAGCAGCTGAGCGGCTCGGTGTTCAGGGGCAGACGATCGGAGCTGGGGGTAGAGTCATCCAGGACTGGGAGCCGAGGGGGGGGACAGCAGAGCGCCAGAAGCAGGTTGGGGCTCATCTCTTCATCTTTCTTCAACTCACCCCTTCAACTCACCCCCTGCACCTGCATTACCTGCCACATTAAAGTTATCCCCCCCAACATGGCCCCTCCACAGCCAGAGACCCGCTGCAGGGGTTTCTTGACGGGGACCCCTTGGAACACTGCCGCGCCCGCTCCCCCACCACAATCAATCGTCTATCAAGAAAAGACCCCATTAGAACTGCATTGAATCGACTCTGGTAAACTCAGCGGGTCAGAGAGACTGCGAGCGTGGCTGCCGTTAGAGGCAGCTGAGAAGTAAGAACCCGGGGGCGGTGGCTTAGGCCGGTCTGACTAGGTCCGACCTCGCCAGCGGTCCCCCCCTGTGTGCCCCGCTCACTCGCTCCAGCTAGATCTTCAGTGGTCGCCAACAGAATGGCAGACGCCGGGGAAAACGCCTTGCTGTTTGTCATTGATACATCGCAGCGACCACCTTGCTGTAGGAAAAAAAAAAGTGTCAGCCAAAACAGAGAAAAACAATGAGGACTAGAAACTCGTCCTTATTGCAGGCACAAGAAAAGCCCCGACAACACAGAACAGCCAACTTTTCTACCCCCTAGGCGCGGGTGGCCTTTACTGCGGACCTGGGCTGTCGGAGGGGGGAACTCCGGGTGTGACCGGTGCAACACCGACGTCCCTTAGATTACAAACTGCGTTCCCTGCACTGACATCGTCACAAGCAGGGCAAGATGGGAAACGTCATAACCCGGCTCACTCTATTCTCAGCCCCGGGGCAAACATCTCTTCAGGAAACAGAGACATAAGAAGCTTCTTTCACCCTCTGGCTACAAGTCCAGGTGCACCAATCAGATCTTCAAGCTGCACTCCACCCAACAAAGCCACAGAGGACAGCCCACCCTCCAGCTCCACTGCCTCACGGGCCCCAGGAAGGCCCCTGTCACCAATCATAACTACGCTACAGGGTGGCATACCTTCCAAGCCAGAGGCTCCGGGTAGGATTGCACCCACACCCGACTTAGATAGACCAACAACGCCCTTACATCGCTCACGGGAAGATTCTCATTCGAACTCGATCTAGATGGGGCCCTCGCGGCTGACATATTGATCAGCACATGTAGTGCCCCCCCCGGCAACCGGGGAGCACACGCCTGACGCAACCAGCCACACACATGAAATTTTTGAGGGAGGAACCATCACAGAAAATACTGGCCCGGCTCTCCCCACCTGCGAACTTGATGCATCAGAGCCCCCGGGACCAAGATAAAACGACCTTGTCAACATCTTCAATGAGTAGAAGCTCGGATAGGGGGGAGAATCCCCCAGTGATCACAGACCATCTAACTTTGATCAATGAGACACTCATCTCTATGACAGGTGCGGCAATAATGCACGCCGACAAGCTCGATGCCCAGATAAATATCCTACAAACTCGCAAACTCAATAACTGGAATCGACTGTAAATTGGACCATCTGAACTCCCTGATTCGCAGAGCGCAGGACAGCACACACTTCAAGCCCGTACCATGCTGCTGCAGTCCAATCCTGAACAACTTAGGTAAACTTCCGGACATCATGACCACACTAGTTGAGGACCTCAAAAATGAAGTCGGCAAAATCAAGGACCCGATCTCTCAGGAACCACCTCCGCACCCTCCAAAAACAGAAGGTTTAAGAAACCCAACAAACCACTCTACACAGATTAATAAAGAAGATAAAACTGCCTGGGAGGCACCACTACCCATGCTCAGCATGAGCAGGCCAGACGCCATCACAACCAAAATACAAAATCATGAGCCCCAGCATATTACCACATCAACCAGCCCAGATGTCCACATCTTATCTAGGAAAAACAAGAAAAAATTAAAAAAACTCAACAAGGAAAACAGAAACAAATCTCCCGCTCCCAGAACTATCCGGGATTGGCTACGGCCTGAGAATGCGATGTCTGCCCACATCGTGAAACAGGAAACGACCAAACTGGGAGCAACAGTGAAAACACCGGAAACAAACTAGTCAAACGCAGAAGACACTCATCAGACCAACCCAGCAATAACCTCGCTTGTCACCCCCCAGCCAGTCTTAACAGCACCACACCTAAAACAAGCAATGGAGCCCTACGGCCAAAGCTCCGCTCAAGCAACTCAAGCAAACCTAAACAGATACGACCTTCGGGTCGCTGCTTTATCAACATCCGCGAAGGGCTTGCGCATCGCAAGCGTCCCTGACTATTACGGACCTCAGGGAAATTGAACAGCCGCTACTAACTGTAAGCGCCCCCAGTCTGTCACAGATGGAGGCCCAACCGCGACACCTGGGACTACTGGGGTTAAACAGGCAGGACACAGTACAAATACCACAAATAGGAGGCCATGGGGCGGACTTACTCTGCCGAACAAGCCACCCCCAGGATCGCAAGATAACGTTGTACCCTGACTACGCCTCCCAGGGGCCGTGGGATATTCTTAACCGTAGCAATTTATTAAAACTTTTTGCAAATATCCCAGTATTGGAGGGAACCAACACTACAGACATTGATACCATCTCTTTTTTCGAGCCAGAAGCGGAGGAGAAAAACGAATCCACGGAGCTAATCTTCGTGACCCCTCACAAGGCCGAGGTCCTGAGAAGCCAGTACAAGCTATTGGAAAGCTGGGACATAATAATAAAATCTACGCGCACACAAAAATACCCACTCCCTCTAAAAACTCAAACCGCACACTCCCAGATGGGAAGCATAGTTCAGCGAACGGGAAGGATCTCATGCCTGCATGCCCACCCCATTGATGGACCTAACATGGTGTCCACCCTCCAGGGGTCCAAAGGTGCTACAAACACTGGACCAACCATCAGCACCCCAATTAAAATAACAACTAATACGAACCAAGGTACACGCATATGCGCAACCTTGGGACGCGCAAGTAAAGTTTGGTCCTGGCTGCCGCTAGCATTACACTCAAGATCCTAACACAGCCACGATGCCTCGAGCCACCTCTCTGCAACATGACCATCGTCCAATAAAACCCTCCAGACAGGGATTATCACTGGGTTGTCTGAAAATCATGACCTGGAACGTCGCAGGGCTTAGGAGGCTGCTTCTTAATAAAAACTCCGTGACATTCATGGAAGAGGCAGACATCATCTGCATACAAGAAACCTGCCAGCTCCACCCGCTTTCAATAAGAGGATACGCAGAATATGGAAAACCTGCAAAAAAGCTTAACATATTCGGAAGACCGTCGGGGGGATATGCGTTTACATAAAGCATTCACTCAATTTGGAATTTGTGGTAATTCCTAATCTCCCGGACAATTTACAGGCAGGCATCCTGAAAGGCTGTCGCCTGACAAATGGTCACAATGCGCTCTTATTAATCAACCTCTATCATAACTCACATGGGCCTATATCCAATCTGGCCACCCTGACAACGCTCCTTGAGACCTTAATCCTCCAACACCCGGCCTTGGAATGCATCATCCTCGGTGACTTCAATACCCATAATATAGTGATATCAACCACACGAAGACTTCAGTCTGGGGCTACCACTGCTCTGAATGACCTATTAAAAACCTACAAGCTGGCGACAGCGCACTCGGTCCTCTTAAATCTGAGTCCAGGGTCCTTTGTCAGCCCTACATATAACAACCAAACAACGATTGATTACATCATTCTCAGTGAAAAACTACAACCTCTCATGTCAGATTTTACAGTCAAGGCACGCAACGATAGCGACCACGCTGCCTTAACCATCACATTGAATCTCATTGCGGACACTCGCCACAGGCTCGAATACATTGATGCATCAAATGGCGAAGATCTGATAAAGCTGCCTAGAAGAATTAAATGGGCACAGACCTCTATCACATCCATTAACAACTGGGCAAACCAGTGGCCAGGCTGACCACCGAATGAACAGATAAAGGGCGCAATAGCAACCTGGAATACCATCACTGAGACCTTGGCTGCGATCCTTCGTGGAACCTCAAACAGCACATTTAACAGGGACTCTCAACCCACATAAGGACACAAGGTGGAACTCAAAATCAGCGCCAAATAACTGAGCAAGAAACGTAAACTCTTCTATAAACATGGCACTAGCCCAATGAAGAAACGACTCCAAGAGGCCAGCAAAAGTCACTCAAAGAAGGCCTGGGAGGCAAAACGAGATCACTGCGAAGCACAATGGCAGAAAATCTTTGACCTACTGAGCCCAGGAAAATCGCAGGAGTTTTGGCACTATCTAAGCACACTCGGACGATGTACAAACCACCGAGAAAACTCCCTCGAGGCTCCTATCTGGGTCGCACATGTAAAAGCACTCTACATTGAAACCGGCCCCGTCACCAAGCAAAATGAAACAATCAACGTTGGAGCTGACTCAGATCTAATCACTGAGATGACTGCCCCGCCGGGAAGACTGTCGGTGTCCACAATTCTAAAAAAACATCAGACAAAATGGTGCCCCGGGGCCTAATGGCCTTCCTGGACACTTATTTAGGGCTAACATCGACTTCTGGTCAAAGACCCTGACCCACCTGTACACTGAATGCTGGCTTCTGGGGGATGTCCCTGATTCATGGAGAGGCTCGCTACTACAGCCAATTCACAAAAAGGGTCCCAAATCTGAACTATCGCCTGATTGCCCTTCTAGACATCAAGGGAAAAGCATATGCCAGTGCGATCCTGAGGGACCTTACAGACTGGACGAACGCTGAAGGTCTCCTTCCATTCTGTCAAACTGGATTTAGACCAGGGTCCGCCACAGTCGACAACATTACTGCACTCGCTTATCTGGTCCACCATGCTCGGACACGCAAAAGCCCCCCCTTATACGCCTGCTTTATTGACTATTCAGCGGCATTCGACGGGGTAGATCGTGCAATCTTGTGGAGAAAGCTGGCCCAATGGAACATAAACCCAGCTTTGTTGAGGGCGATCCAATACTTGTATCACAAAACGTGGGTAAGAATCAAACTCTCGAGGGACCATGCATCAGCAAAGATCAACACGGATTGTGGTCTAAAACAAGGGTGCGTGCTAGCTCCAATGCTATTTAATTTATCAATCAAACAAATATTTCATTTTTTATAGCACTACTCATAGTACACTCACACTCATTTCTGTGATCTGCATCATACAAGTTCTTTGAAGCGGGCACAATAATCCTCTGCACTGTGGGGCATAATTCTCCGTGTGAGTGCACAGTGAGCAATGCAACAGAGTGAGAGTAGAGGAGTGACTGTAGGGTGAGTGAGGTGACCATATGGCGCAAATGTTAGTGCAGAGTGAGACGAAATAATGCATGGTTAATGATGGGATTGTTTGAGTGAGATTGCAGATTGAGCAATGAGGGGGACAAGTGGGTGAAGTGTCACATGAGTGCAGGTGAGTAGTGTGTTCCTGTGACTGCAGGGTGAGGTACAGGGCAAAAAGCGCCAGTGCATTGTGAGTGCAGAGTGATTGCTGAGAGTGCAGGGTGAGCGGGTGAATGGTGAATGGTGAATGGTGAGAGTGCATGTTGATCAGTGTAAGTGCAGTGTGATTGCTGTGAGTGCAGGTGAGCGTGGAAATGAAAGGCGAGAATGAGGACTGAGTTGTCTGAATGCAGGGTGCATCTGCAGACACTTGAAGTAACTTAGCATGCTATTGACTGTGGCATAGAGTTTCAGACATAAGTTAAAGTATTGCTATTATGCAGGGCTTTAAGTGGGGTGAATAAAGTGGAGAGCGTAGGAAACTGGGTTTCTGTTGCAGTAACCCCCCTTCTTTTTGCTAGATTTCTGATGCACTTTGACGTGATCTTCCCTGGATCCCTGCCAATGGTTCCCAGGGCCTGTGTTCTTTCCCAGAACTGTACCTTTGTACCCCCAATTGGCATCTATTTGGCCACGTTCCTTGTAAAAGGCACCATGGTACCAAGGGCACTGTGACCAGGGAAGGCCTCTAAGCACTGCAGCACATATTGTGTCACCGCTAGAGGTCCTGTACCTTAACACACACAAACTGCCATTGCAGGTTGTACGTTTTGGTGCAGAGAAAAGAGACGAGTCGACATGGCACACATTCCTTTGTGCCATGCCTGCAACCCATTGCCTATGGTATAGGTAAGACAACCCTCTGGCTGGGTGCAAAATTCCACTGGTGAGGGTATAATTGCATGAGCACCTTACCACTACAATGTCTAAGTCAATGTTTAGACATTGTAAGTGCAGTAAAGCCTTAAAGAGTATATGGTCGGGAGTTTGTCATAACAAACTCCACAGCACCATAATGGCATTACTGAATTCTGGGAAGTTTGGTTGCAATCTTCTCAGCATAATAAACCCACACTGCTGGCAGTGTGGGATTTAGTATACAAGCACTCAGAGGTCATGTTAGAGATGCGCCCTGAAAAACAATAAGCCTCTGGTGCGTTGCCTGACTGGTACACACTAACCTGCCACCGCTAGACATGTTTCTGGACCCCTGGGGTGGGAGACTTCGATCCCTGAGCTCACAAACAAAGCATTTCCTGGACAGAGGTGGTCACACCTCCCTCAGGCCAGGAAGATTCATCTGTGACAGGGAGCTTCAAAGGCCTTGCTGCCTTAGTGACATGACCCCAGACTCTCCTGATATCAGGAGCACGCCACCTTCCTGGCTCCCTTCCTTTACGGCAGGAAGAGAGGCAAGGAAAATTAGCGCAGCCCAGAAGGTGTGCCCCCCTCTGCCAATCCCACCCCTCAGGTGGGGAAGAAGAGGTGAAACCCACTCTTTAGTGCCCGCGATCTTGCCGATAGCAGACACTCTCCAATCAGGATTAGGGATTGTGCCCACTCCCCCACGTGGGGTGAACACACCAAGGGTGAATCACCCTAAGGTCAGTAGCCCATTGGCTACTGACCTTGAGACCCCCAAAACATCCTGCAAATTCAGTATTTAGGAGGCAGCCTTGAACCTAGAAGACCTTGACCTCCTTCTGTCGCGGTTGGGGGAGTCTGGCATCAAGGGCACGGCCCACGCCTGGCTGACCTCGTTCCTTGGTGGACGGGTCCAGAAAGTACAACTGAATGACCTGGTGTCAGAGGCTGCTAAAATTACATGCGGCGTCCCGCAGGGCTCTGCCTTGTCCCCCTTGATGTTTAACACGTATCTGCAGCCCCTCATTTCATCGCTGAATCAGATGGACTGTAATATATATAATTATGCTGACGACACCCAGATCATCATTCAGATAGGCAATTCCCCTATGGCTGATCAAAAACTGAAGAATATTCTAAAATTTACCGTCAATTGGATGACGGCAAACTTTTTAAAAATCAACCCGGATAAGACGGAGGTTCTTCCTATCACAGCTTCATCTAGCCCCTGGTGCGACCTCCTTTGGCCCTCAGAATTAGGTAACCCCCCAATACTGGCAACAGCAGTAAAAAGCCTGGGCATAATCATCGACACAAATCTCACTATGTCAGCCCAGGTCTCGGCGGTGGTGGGCACCTGTGTAGGCCTCCTGAGACAACTGCGCAAGCTAGCTCCCATTTTAAAGTCAGACACCCTCAGAAGAGCAGTGTCAGCCTTAATTCTGGCCCGATTGGATTATGGCAATGCCATGTATCTCGGCATCCCGAAAAAACTCACCAAGAGACTTCAGATCGTCATGAATGACGCGGCCAGACTTATTTACAATAAACCAAGAAGGACACCAGCCACCCCTCTTCTTCGGGAGCTACACTGGTTGCCAGTAAATCAACGAGCCAAGTTCAAAGGCCTATGCATTACGCAGAAAGCCTTATATGGGCAAGCCCCGAAATACATAAAAAAACGCCTTGTCCCATATGCCCCCAACCGGAACTTACGCTCAGCCAACGCCGCTCTATTGATCTGTCCTAGGATCAAACGATCCACTATCGGTGGTCGGACATTTTCCCACACAATGCCTAAAGCCTGGAACCAACTGCCTGAAAATCTGCGCAAAGAAACCAGACTCCTGCCTTTTAGGAAAAAGCTAAAAACCGTGCTTTTCCAAGAGGCATGGGGTAATATCTAGTCTGTTTTCCCCCTGCCAGTATTCACTCGCCTGTCAAGCGCTTAGAGACCCCGGGGTGATAAGGCGCTCTACAAGTCTAAAATACAAATACAAATACAGATTCCTGCAACCTAAGAGGTAAGAGGCTCCTTATAATATTAGTTTATGGGATACTTTATTTAGATTATGTTAATTTTCTATGATACCCTTTAAATGTTGGACACTTATAAATGGTGTACCGGTATTGTTTGATGAATTTATTATACGTATTGTAATGTATGTACAAATAAATCAATGTGTATGTATGTATAATCTTTAATTGTTTGTAAGGGTATTTTGTATTTCTGCATCATATGTGTTGTGTTTTTGCACTTACCATAATTCAGGCAAGTAAAGAGCCTACATAAAAAAGATGGCCCTACGAGTCTTAGTATGTATGTGTGTATCATGGTGAGAGGATTTTTATTAAAATAAATTATTAAGTATTAATGCCATCCCATGGTGGCATAATAAATGCATGTAAAGATAACTGAGCCTTCTGATATGTGTTATTACATTCATGGTGTGAGGGGTCTTGTTTTGTTTAATTTGATGAATGATCCTGCCCCTCATTACCTCAACAGGATCTCTCCCCTCCATCAGACAGAACTTTTAGAAATTTAGCATTCTCTTATCCTGACCATTTGGTTACTGCAGCCTGTTTACTGGGTCACATGACTAGGAGTAGCTGGCAGTTTGTCTTGCTGTATTGCTCCCAGAAAGTGAGACAAAGGTCTTGTTGCACTGGTCAAGTGCAACAAGAATAGCCACAGACGCCGCGTTGTGCTTTTAGGCCCTATTTTTACTTAAATCTTAAAAATTGCATATCTTCAGTTTGGTCACAAATAATTTATTACATTTTACTCCATTTTGTCTAAATTAGTTTATGGTTTTTCTTGTGTTGTGTTTTGACTTTGTTACTGTGAGAGGCTGGCCTGGGATATGATGTCCACTAATATAAGTGGGCACCATTCCCCAGTCCAGACAACCCTTATGGTAATTTAGAAAACTCTCTAAGTGGCAGATGTGGAAAGCAGCCTTCAGGTTTAGTCCAGAAGGAGTGTAAAGCAGCTTGTTTTACCCGAAGGCAATCTTATACTATAGATCAAATGAAAAAGCACCACACAAGGAATTTATGAAAAAAATGTATTTATTATATAATACTCTCTAACACGTTTAGATATCTCCTATCTGGAGATAAATACAATGCACTGAATAATTTGCATAGAAATCAAGTAAATAGCACAGAATACACAGTGGACCCCTGGGGGACCATATACTAGGAAAGTAGTATAAGAACCACAACTCTGGTCAAGACAGTTTCAAGAGGACGTAGAAGTGCTGGGGACCCAAGGAACTACCCAAGGTGAGCAGATAGTACCCCACGTAGAGTGTGTGCAGTGTGGGAACACTTCTGCGTTCTCAATACAAATCAACGTGTAAGGCACTTTGCAATTTTAAAGATTAAGGAACCTTCCCACTGGACCCTGAAAAAACCCTGTGGAAGACAGAAGGTTGGAGAGCCACCCCACCAGTGGATACCCTAGTACCCACGTTATCTACACCAGGGAAGCCGGGTGCATAGGTGTGAAGTGATGTCAGAAACCACTGTCGAACCCAAAGGAGGACTTCAGAAAAGTGCCGCTGCTGGAGAAGGAGAAAGTGTCCGGTGGAATCTAAAGGTGGATTTAGGATGAGAAGTACCTGCAAGCCGAAGGGACAGAGTCTATGTCACTCAGGAGTGACTAGGAGATCTGGAAGACGAATGCCCACCGATGTCGGGTGTTGCAGGAGAGTAGACGGTGACCTTGACTCTGCTGCTGTGAGGACCAGGTGATGCTGAGGAAGAGCAGGAGCTGTGCATTAGCTGTCCCACATCGAATGTTGAATGCTGATGGGTCGGTGTCCGTTAGTAGCACCCACAAGCCTTGGCAACTGCAAACAACATGGATGTCGAAGAAGGTACAATGTCGGGGCCAGCAAGGTCCAGGGGACTCACCACAAGCAGGGGAGTCAGGGCAGGTCCCGAGCAATCAGGGGAGCCCAAAAGAAACAAAGGCGACCCTCAACAGGACCCACAGGCCAGAGGTACTAGAGTCGCACGAGGACCTCGAGCAGTTCACCAAAAGATGCAGACCACGCTGCAAGCAATGTGGTGTGGATGAAGATTCTGGTCACTTGAGATTCTTGTGGTTGGGGCTACTTGGAGCCCGAAAATCTTGGTGGAAGGCAGCCAAGAAAAGCTACAAGCCTTTGTAACAGCTAATTGATGTGATGAACAGGGGTTCAGTTCCTGCGGCTCCCACAAGAGATACTGACCTCAAACTTGGTGAGAGGGCAGGGCAGGCCTCAAGAGCTGTGGAGAACCACCACCTGTGGTGTTGAACCTTTGGAGCCAGTAGGAGCTCAGGATCAGCAGACCAGTCAGTTTAGTTGCGGTGCCTGCAGATGCATGGACGTGACTCCTTCACTTCAAGGGATATTCCTTCAAGTGTCTTAGATGCCCACCGGCCTTGAAAGGTTCCTGTGTGGTGTTTACACACAGACGATGCAGCAGAATGGAAGGGGGACAAAGCTGAGACCAAACAAAGTCCAGCGAAGTCCAGAGTGCCCAGATGGTAGAAGTTGAAGTGGTGTCTGAATTGAATTGTGTCCCGCGATGAATCTAGGGACCCACCCACAGGTAAGCCCTTAAGTACCCTAAGGAAAGGGCTGGGATCATTAAGGGGACCCTCCCAGGGGAGGATTTGGACAAGGGGTGGTTACTCCCATGTCCGTTGTCCAGTTTCGTGCCAGAGTGGGAGCCAACGGCTCCCAGAGCTGGTTTGAACTGGACTATGCATGGGAACACCAAATGTGCCCCTCATGCAGACTAAGTGGCGCTGGCAAGCGCTCCCACCCAGCCCCAATACACTAAATCCTGTCTCGGAGGTGGTCACACCTCCCGATGACAGGATACCTATTCTTCTGCCTTCCCCTGCTCGAGCTTGTCTCAGCAGCAAGGGGGCAGAATCGTGTCTCTGGTCGGCAGCAGCCATGTTGTGCTGTCCATGTCTAGAAGACTGGTACCGGGAGCATTGAGAGGCTAACAGAGGGCTCTTCCTGGGGGTTTGATTCCAATATTTTTGATAACAAAGATGATAGGATTCGTCGCAGCCGATTTCAAGACGGTCATTGCATAATTACGCGGTGCTCCTCTATATAGTATAGTATAGCTGTTTCACTTACAACCAGGTAGAATGGACGCCGTAGACTCTAGGGGTGTCCCACTCAAGCAGGGGCACCACCACACTTAGAGCCAAGCACCCTGCCTTCAGGATTGCAATGGCCTGCTATAGGGGTGACTTATAGGTTTGAAGTGCAGTGACCCTAGATATAGGAAACCTATATCTTTTGTAGATGGTGCAAGCACCAGCTTACAGAGGCTACAACGACAGGCCTGTAGTTAGGGTTTGAATGATCTCCCATGGGTGACATAATACATGCTGCAGCCCATGGGGTACCTCTGAGGTACCTTTGACCTGAGTACCTTAGCACCATATACTAGGGACTGATAAGGGTACCCCAGTATCCAATCTGGGATGTACCCTTATCATCACAATCTAGAGGAGAAATCCGAGAGAATGCGGTCCAGATTAGCAGGATCCCAGTCCGGCTAGTGAAAAACAGCTTAGCACCAGGCAAAAATTGGGGGTAACCACGCCAAAGGATCCTACCTACCTACAGTCACTATTTAAAGTTCTGCATTAATAATTTACACATTGCCTCTAAATTAGGCCTGACTGCTCTGTGCCAAGCTACCTGAGGATTATGATGTTTAATTTAGGTTGCTTGTGACTTCACCCTAACAAGAATTATGGCTGCTTGAGTAGAGTTTCACCCCCCTCAGCCAGTAACCCAGTTTCCTACAAAAATGCACCCCCACATCCAAAATGAGCCAGAAGATGCATTATACACTAAAAAAAATAGCACTTAATGATACAGGACATGAACAGCAAAAACCAGTAGCCTTTTGCTCTATCCTAGTTCATTGTTCCTTTGCTCCTGCAGGAGAATTTTTGCTGCAAATCACTCTTAATTACTTAAAGCGGCGTAATCGTGTAAATGAGGTAATTGTGCATCACAATACTAATGCGTAATCACTGAAATTACTCTGATTACTACTGCATCATTACAATTTCTCCCAGGCTTACTCATTATATCTTTATCCAGGGCAAATCTTCAACAGCTTCCATGGTCATGCATTCACAGACTGACCTTAATAATGATGCCCATCGTGTGGTAGGCGGTTTAAATCGAAATTCTAACAACTGGCAAAAAAATGTAACTAAGAAGACAAAAATGCGGTCCATCAAGCAAGCGGCATCCCACGGCATCCAACGATGTATTCGCTGCACGCCTGAGAACAGTGCGATGTGGTTGTGAAATGCTAGGGGATGTCCACAATAAATGAAATCTGCAACTCATTATAGTCCCTCCTGCTCCTGCTCCCACAATTCCTTTGGGATACTGTTATTGAGCGAGTCACATTGGCAAGTTGTATTCACGAAAACACTGGCCAGCCAGCTCCAGACTGTCTGATGGAATTTTTGACACTCAAGGCGAAACAAAACTTCCCATGAGGAAGGAAGAATTTTGGGGAAGCTGCACGAAAAATGAATAAAACGTAAGAGTATTTTGTTCAATGATGAGAACAACCTTTCTCACAATGAACTCTAGAAACACTCTTTGGCACATGTTTGTACGTTTTGTCCTTCAAGGATAAACTATGTTTTTGCTTCAGTTTTTAAAGCGGAATACAGAGTACGCTTTTGCATCCCTGGTGCAGGGGGCCAGCTCCATAGTAAAGACGAAAAATTAGGCAGATACCGTTTATACAGAGTTAGGGTGTAAACAATAACGCTTGCCCCCAGAATCTGATACAACATCCCTCCTACCTTCAGACTGCTTCAGCTGTCATTCAATTCACAGAGCTAAATACCTTTTCAAAGGTAAACTCCATTAATTAAAAGAAAATTGCAAGAGTAAGGGCGGATATTCGAATCTCCTCATGTGCAAACTAACTTTACAAGTTTTTTCTCATCTAAAACATTCTCAGAGACACACCTGTGCAGGTGTGGGTCTTCCGGTGAACTGAGAATGTCACGTGGCTTTTCCTGAAGGCTCCATTTCCTCTTGTGGGGATTTGTCCATAGTGGGTGTGGAGCCTCGTGTACAAATGCACTTAAAGAGAGCCCTTCCTCTATACCCCCAGAGTTCTGGGAGTGCTCCGTTCCCCTTTCTATCTACCCACTAAGGGATGAAAAGGGGTATGAAAAGAGTTAGAGAATTCTCACAAATGTATGTTTTTAGGCTTTCCCAAACACCTAACGCGGCCACGCCTTAAAAATCCCCCTTTCACACCTTGTGTGGGATTTACTACTGTAGATTTCCCTATTTTTGTGTTGAAGACATTTGCACTATTACGTGCATATATTCATAGCAGAAATGCCTCTGTGGATTGTTGGCAGGCGAAAAAGAGGTAATTTCAGGCAGAATATTATGTGTATGACCAATATTACCTTTTTTAATTGAGTTCATCATTTCTAAATGACTTAGAAAACCCCACTTCCCCAATGACTTGTGTTGCCTGTCCCTTAGGCAAGGGGAGCTCAGGGCAACAAGCACCAGAAAAGTTCTGGGTAATGTGCCTCTGCTTAACACTGGGCATTATTGTGGAGAAAAGGGTAACGTGCTTCCGGGGATTACTGGATGAGGTAGGGTTGTGGAGCACTGATACTGTGAAACAAGGGAGAATTGGGTGGTGTGTGTGAAGTGAGCATTTTGTTGTGCGTGAGAGGGCATTGGGTAAAGCACAATAATAGAGAACAGAGTTGCCTGCATTAAGGGAAAAGCAGATAACATGCAGAAGGCTGCCCTTGATGATGTACAATAGGGGCATAGGCTGATTTTCGATCATAGAGCAGTGTCAAAGATGTCTGAAGGTATTCCATGTCAAGAGGTAGGTCACTAGGCTAGGAGGAGGCACACAAAACACAGATGATGGACAGAGCACTGAAACATTTTAGACACTTACCCACAGTCACAGATCTGGGTCGAATCGAAATTTGCCTAGCTAATGTGACGGTAAGTTTCAATTCTATTAAGGACACGGAGGCGAGGATTATGCTTTTCTTTCTCCGCCATTTAATAAATACAAAACACACAGCAGCCCAAGAAAAGCTCTTACTGTAACAAAACATCATATTACATCAAGAAAACTTGAGAAAAACACCAAGTATGAAATAGTGCAAAATGTCTCAGACTTTAAACCACAAGTCCCAGCACTCCAACTTGTAAGGCAACGAGGATAGTCCTTTCACAGTGTCCATTAACCATAGATAGGAAGTCCCCTCTCTCAGTCCTTCCTCTTTCTTCGCGAATTACGCTTCATCCTCACTGGTCCTGCTTGACACCATCATTGCCTAGTGAGAAAACACATCCGCATCAGCGTTGTACAAACAGATGTATGTCAGCAAATATACGCAGAACAACATCAGGCATGAACTCAACAGTACCAAAACTGGAAAACCTACGTACTTACTGAAATACGGGTGGGACGTCACTCGTGGACGATCTGGGTGGGATAATCCTCGCCTCCGTGTCCTTAATAGAATTGAAACTTACCGTCACATTAGCTAGGCAAATTTCGATTCTATGGCAGGACCGGAGGCTCGGATTATGCTAGTTTAAAGCTTACTCACCACCAAATGGGCAATATCCACCACTGGCTTGAAGTAAAACTTCTTAAAAGTGGACTCTGAAGACCAATCCGCTGCACGCATCAAGTCTTCCAAACGTGCACCTACTGCAAAAGCCTTAGAGGCCATGGCCCCTCTGGCAGAATGAGCTCCGAAGCGTTTCGTATCTATGCCTGCCTCCTGCATGACCCAGCGCACCCACCTGGCAATGGTGGGGGAAGAGACTGCATGGTGTGGCTTTCGCAAGGCAATCAACAACTGGCGTTCGCCCGGAGGGCGGAGATCCCAAGTGACGTCCTCATACGCTTTCAAACAATGCACGACGCACAATTTTGGAACATCCACAAAAGCAGGGTACGAAATCGTCCTGGAGCCAGATTTTGTACGGCGGCCAACCGTAAAGGTGACGCCTTCAGGCGAAAACACCCGTGCGGACACATCCAGCGCCCGAACATCAGACACTCTGCGACATGACACCAAGCATAACAGCATGGCCAACTTGGCTGAAAGCTCTTTTAAAGACAAATATCTATTAGCTTGCCAGGATAGAAACAAGTTCAACACTACGTTCACGTCCCAGAGGACGGAGTAACGAGGTTCCGGCGGCAAGGACAACCGGATTCCTCGCAAGAGCCTGCACACAAAAGGATGCTCACCCACAGGAGAGCCGTCCACCGGCAGATGCGCCGCAGAAATCGCTGAACGCATGGCATTAATCGTGCGATATGCCAAACCCGTCGTAGCCAATTCAGCTAGAAAGTTCAGGATGGGAACCACTCCGGCGACCAAGGGATCCAGACCCCGTCGAAGACACCAACGCACCCACTTAGACCAAGCGGATTTGTAGCGCTTCGACGTACTGGGAGCCCAGGCTTTGGACAAAAGCCCCTCAGCCGGTCGCGAAAGCCCTGGGAGCGACCAGCGACCCCTGAAAGCCTCCATACCATGAGATGGAGAGACCCCTGCACGAGGAGGTGATGAGGTTCCTGATCTGGACTGAGAAGCAGGTGAGGAAACTGGGGGAGTAGGATTGGAGAATCCCAAGAAAGTTCCAGTAGAACCGGAAACCACACTTGAGACCTCCAGAACGGAGTCACTAGGACCAGCTCCCCCTTCTGCCGGCGTAGCTGCGCCGCCGTTCTCGTTATCATGGAGAAGGGAGGAAATGCATAAGGAGACTCCCGGCTCCAGTCCTGAAGAAACGCGTCCGTGGCTTCCGCCGCCGGATCCGGCCTCCAACTGAAGAACCTTGGGAGTTGATGATCCAACCGAGAGGCAAAGAGGTCGATCGAAAAAGGACCCCAAAGGTCGTTCAACCACTGAAAAACCGGAACATCCAACTTCCACTGACTGAAATCTCGCAGATATCTGGAGTGCCAATCCGCCACCTGATTGGACTGGCCCGGTAAGTATTCTGCCTGTACTGACACATGATTGTCCAGGCAATAGGCCCAAAACTCCTTCGCGAGATTCGCTAGTGCACGGGACCGAGAACCCCCCAAATGGTTCACGTACCGTACGGCTGAGACGTTGTCCATCTTTAGCAGGACGCACGACTGCACCAAATCCTTGGTCCAGCAGCGGACGGCAAAAGACCCCGCCAAGAGTTCCAGACAGTTGATGTGCAACTTCTGTTCTTCTGGCGACCAGGCTCCGCCCGTGGAAAACTCTCCGCAACGTGCGCCCCAACCGGCTCTGCTGGCATCGGATTCGATCACCAAATCCGGGACCGACCCAAAAATCGCCCGACCATTCCAGGCCTCCATGTGTGAAAGCCACCACAACATCTCCTCCTTCACCTCTTCCGAGAGAGGAACCACTTGATCGTAAGACAAACCTCTGCGCAAGTGAAAAGCCTTGAGGCGTTGGAGGGCCCTGTAATGAAGTGGCCCTGGGAAAATCGCCTGAATGGACGACGACAAAAGGCCCACTACTCTGGCGATCTGCCTCAACGACGTGTGGGTCTTCCCCAACGTCTGCCGCAATACATGCCGGATCTTGGACAGCTTGCGGGCAGGAAGACTGAGGTTGGATTCGACCGAGTCTATGATGAAACCCAGGAACTCTATCCGTTGAGAAGGAACAAGAACCGACTTGGACTCATTGATAACGAACCCCAGCTTCTGCAAAAGTGACACCGTCAGCTGCAACTGTAGGCGCAGCCTCCGAGGGCATTGGTCTAAAAGCAAAATGTCGTCCAAATAGACGATGAGTCGAACGCCTTGACCGCGTAAAGACTCTATCACCGGGTGCAACACTTTCGTGAAGCACCACGGCGCGGAAGACAGACCGAAAGGAAGGGCCACGAACTCGAACACCTGACCCTTCCAGAGAAACTGCAGGAAACGACGGTGCGGAGGATGAATAGGAACCACCAGATAGGCGTCCTTTAAATCCAACCGCACCATCCAATCCTGTGAGAGAAGAATGTCGCGCAAAAGATGGATCCCCTCCATCTTGAAGTGGCGATACACCAGCCACCCGTTGAACTCTCTGAGATTGATGACTGGACGACGGCCTCCACCAGGCTTGTCCACAAGAAAAAGGTTGCTGATGAACCCCGAGGGATGACGTGTTGACTGACGAACAGCTCCTTTGCGAAGCAAGTCCGCGACCTCCTCGTCTATCAACAACGCATCGGCCTCTGAGAACACCATCGGAGGAGGGGCACTTACCTGAAACGGCTGATCGTAAAATTCTATATGGAAACCGCGGACGGTTTGGAGTACCCACGCGTCCGCAGTAAGATGTGCCCACTCCCCCCAGAAGGCCGCTAAACGGCCGCCAACGCGAACCTGATCTGCCGGAAGTACACTCACCGGTAGCGGAGTTGTTTCCGGCACCCTTCCTGAAGCCGCGACCTCCAAAGCGCTGTCCTCTGGTGGGATAGAAGTTTGTATAGTTGGCAGATGTATTATACTGTCCTCGTCCGGAGCCTTGCCCTCTGTTGCTGGCATTCTGGCCGCCACGGCCGGTCGCACGGCCCCTGTTGCGACCAGCCCCGGAGGAAAAACGCTGATGGAACACGCGTTTAATGCTGGATTGTGCTTTGTCCAGCGAGGTAAAGGTGGAGACGAATTTGCCTAACTCTTTAATGAAGGGCTCGCCAAAGAGGCCCCCTTGGGCCACAGCCCCCGCCTCCGAAGAGGCTAGATCCCCTAGCTTCCGGTCCAACTTAATTAAAAAGGACCGTCGGCGTTCTGTGGAAAGGGCGCAGTTGGCGTTGCCCAAGAAAATAATCACCCTCTGAGCCCAATTTGACAGCACCTCAGGGGAAATGGTCGCACCCGTGACCTTAGCTTCCTCCGCCATATCTAGAATTTTAGTAATCGGACCCACCGCGTCCAACAACTTATCCTGGCAGAACCGCCAAGAACGGTCTATGCCCTTGCGCGGGTCCTTCATGAACTTCGCCAGAAAGGTTGCCATCTTGGAATCAAGGTCTGGAGTCATGGCCACTTTGCCTTCTAAAGACGGTCTAGGGCATTCCCCCCGTAAGCGACCCCTGGCCTCCTTTTCCAGCGGTTTGCGCAGCCTGCTTGCAACGAACTTGGCTACCTTGTCGCCCGGGGCCCACGCAGCCGACCGCGGATGAATAATTTCATCCGGGTCCAACATGCCCGAGCTATCCCGAGGCAACTCCGCAACCGAGCCCGAAGGACGCCAGGAACGCTCCGACTGATCATCCTCATCCGAATCCGGGGAATCCCTGTCAGGGGAAGATGGTGCAACCTCCGAAGACGCCACCGGGACAGGGGCAGCGGGCTGCTCCGCGGGGGGCGCGGTCGCCTTGGCCAGGAATGCATCCCTGAGCCGCTCGAAGGCGCCCTTATCCACCCCCTGGGCACCCTCCGACGGCCCTTCCCTGCAAGGCTTCTTTGGAGCTGGGGGACCCTCCCCCGAAGTGCCTGGGAGATCAGCGCGAGCCAGCTTGGCACACTCCTCTACAATACGCGCTGAAAGGCGGTCCTCCATAGGGCCAACCACCTCCGTTACACACCTATAAATAGAACTATCAACCGCCTGATAGAACTCATCATCATTGAGATAAGACTGGGAATCGTCATAGTACTCCTCTTCCATGATTAACGTCCCTGAGAGACAGTGCCCCGCACCTGACCAAGAGGACACCTAAAGGAGCACCAAACACCGCCCCAGCAAAATGGGGGTCAAGAAATATTGCCACAGACCGAAGGACTGCAAAGGTTTTTGGGCGGTAGAGACTGACCGCAATTAGGGCGCACTCCAGCCCCACACAGCGCGCTGACCCACCACAAGGGACCAGGTCTGCCCCCCCAAAGCGCGCTACCACACCAGGAGCCAAGAGTGCATCAGCCGGCACCACCGGCAGGAAACGCGGTAAAACCGCAGTACCGACCCTCAACAGGGCGTAGCAGTGAACAAAAGCACTGAATCAGGGCTACAGACCCAGCCAGAACCGGGCGTACATGAGGGGGCAAGAGGGCAAGGCTCCGCGATCGTTGGTCTCCTCAGCGCGGCTCCTCTGAGGAGAAAACCGCGCCGAAGACCAACGAGACGCCGCAGCGCCCTCTGGCGGCCGATACACGCCGCGCAACAACACCGGGATAAAGGTCGCGAAAGGAGCGGAAAACCCGCTCCCGCGACGTCTTTGGGGCTCTGCAAAGAAAGAACTGCCACAGCGTTTTCACAAGCCCCAAAATAACAATAGTAAACCCCAACTGTGAGGCTAAATACCACATCAAACACAAGATCAAAGAAAAAACACTTAACTGGCTGCGAGAGCAGCGAAGAAAGAGGAAGGACTGAGAGAGGGGACTTCCTATCTATGGTTAATGGACACTGTGAAAGGACTATCCTCGTTGCCTTACAAGTTGGAGTGCTGGGACTTGTGGTTTAAAGTCTGAGACATTTTGCACTATTTCATACTTGGTGTTTTTCTCAAGTTTTCTTGATGTAATATGATGTTTTGTTACAGTAAGAGCTTTTCTTGGGCTGCTGTGTGTTTTGTATTTATTAAATGGCGGAGAAAGAAAAGCATAATCCGAGCCTCCGGTCCTGCCATAGAATCCATCATCATTCTTTAGCTCACTTCGCCGTCCCAGTTCAGATCCAGCCATGTGCAAATCCGTTTTGACCCTATTGCTCATGGGAACAGTCCAGCCTGAACTGCCAAGCCAGGTCCTCCCTGGACCGGAAACAAGCATCCTGAGACTTGTTTTGGGGTAACACCCCACATCAGCCAGACTAGCTTGAATCCAGTGACAAAGTGAGCATGGCAGTTCTCACTTTGCTTAGCAGTTCGGGCTGGACTGTTTCCATGAGGAACAGGGTCAAGACTGATGTGCATATGGCTGGGTCTGAACTGGAATGGGAAAGTGAGCTAAGGGCCGATGATGGATCCAACCCAGATCTGTTCCTGGGGATGAGTCTCTGAAAAGTTTCAGTGCTCCGTCCATCATCCCCTTGTGTTTGCTTTGTTCGCCCTAAGTTGGTAGGGTATGCCCGGACATGGGTCTCTTGCTCACATTGCCACTGGATTTAAGCTAGCCTGGCTGATGAGAGGTGTTACTCTGAAACCAGTCCCATGATGCTTGTTTCCAGTCCAGGGAAGTCCTGGCTTGGCAGTTCAGGCTAGACTGTTCCCATGAGGTACATGGTCAAGGGTGATGCACCGTTACATCGCAACTTTTACAACGGGAGGCTTTTACAACGGAATTTTTACAACGCAGGATCTATTACATCGGATGCCATTACAACGCATGGCATTACATAGCAGATGCTATTACAACGCATGGCATTACATCGTAAGTATAGGTAAGTATTTAATTTTTTATAATTTTATTAATATTAATTATAATTAAATATATTTATTTATGTTTTTTAATATTATTAATTTATTATTTATTATATTAATTAAAATAATTTTTAAAATAAGTACAGGTGTACATGGGTGTTTTTAGGTTTCAGGATAGGGTTTGGGTTTTGGGATACAGGGGTGTTTTTAGGTTTCAGGGTAGGGTTTGGGTTTTGGGGTACAGGGGTGTTTTTAGGTTTCAGGGTAGGGTTTGGGTTTGGGTTTTGGGGTACAGGGGTGTTTTTAGGTTTCAGGGTAGGGTTTGGGTTTTGGGGTACAGGGGTGTTTTTAGGTTTCAGGGTAGGGTTTGGGTTTTGGGGTACAGGGGTGTTTTTAGGTTTCAGGGTAGGGTTTGGGTTTTGGGGTACAAGGGTGTTTTTAGGTTTCAGGGTAGGGTTTGGGTTTGGGGGTACAGGGGTGTTTTTAGGTTTCAGGGTAGGGTTTGGGTTTTGGGGTACAGGGGTGTTTTTAGGTTTCAGGGTAGGGTTTGGGTTTTGGGGTACAGGGGTGTTTTTAGGTTTCAGGGTAGGGTTTGGGTTTTGGGGTACAGGGGTGTTTTTAGGTTTCAGGGTAGAGTTTGGGTTTTGGGGTACAGGGGTGTTTTTAGGTTTCAGGGCAGGGTTTGGGTTTTGGGGTACAGGGGTGTTTTTAGGTTAAATTAAATTAATTATATTATATTAATTACATTTCTTAATTAAAATAATTAAATTAAATACATTATTTTAAATAATTTAATTTAATTACAATTAAAAAAATATTTAAATTAAATTAATTTCATTATATTAATTAAATAAAATTAATTTCAATTTTTATTAAAATTAATTTAAATAAATAGATTTAAATTTATTAAATAAAATTAATTACTATTTTAAAATGTATTTTAATTAAATTAATTAAAGTAAATTAATTAAATTAACTTAATTACATTTTTTTTAAAAAGGTATACTTACCTATACTTACGATGTAATGCCATGCGTTGTAATAGCATCTGCTATGTAATGCCATGCGTTGTAATGGCATCCGATGTAATGGATCCTGCGTTGTAAAAATTCCGATGTAACGGAATGCGTTGTTATAAACCGCGTTGTAGTGACACCAATCCAGGGTCAAGACTGATTTGCATATGGCTGGGTTTGAACTGGGGTGGCAAAGTGAGCTAAAGAACAAACATTGATTCAAACCAGATCTGTGACTGGGGGTGAGTGTCTGAAGAGTTTCAGCGATCCGTCCATCATCTCCGTGTGTTTGCTATGAGGCAGCACAATCCTAATGTAATCTGAGACTGAGCGTGGAATTGCCCAAAACAGAAGTGCCCACAGTGATAAAGATCTTAGCAATATGGCTGGCTGCAGAGAAAATGCATGATGTGTTAATTTACAAACAACCAACAATGAAGCTGAAAAATAGAATTGCCTATGGAGAGTGTAAGTGATAAAACAAATCAGTATTAAACAAAGTAAAGATGAAATATACTAATGATGGAAATCAGCATAATAAAGAAAAAATTGTGACACTAAATGACCCTCAGTGAGTAAGCACGGACCAATGCACAGCTTATTGTCAAAACGTAGTGCATTTGGTCAGATAGGATCTGAGGGTTTTTAATGTAAAATATTTTATTTAAAAAAACTATAGAACAAAAACATAAATCATGGGTCCATCCTAGAGTCCGAACCTCAACACAGTTCCATGAGGTCAGTAACGTGTTGTAAGACCCCCTCAGTGAAATCCAGAATTTTAGTATCAACATCTGGGAATGAGACAAGCACCGAAGACTAATTCACAGGTGCCTGCGCACTAGCTGGAGGTTTTAGTTTCTTCCAGATGGGTCTTCACGTTCATAGGTGTTACCCAGTGAGGACTGCGTTAAGTCAGATTGATTACAGAGAGATGAGATTTATCACAGCTTGTATTTCTCATAAACCTCAGAGCTGGTTAGGGTACTTACAATGGTGAAAGCTTGATGCAGGTTTGATATCCTCAATGTCAGCTTCAGTACTGAGGCAGTACTAACTAAACCCAGAGCTTCAAATAAACACCAGAGCAGCTCTTTAGTAGCTCAATCCTCGTGATAAAAGTTGCTGGGGTGATTTTCTTCATTATAACAGATCTTAGAAGCACAATAGTTAACTTGATTCTTACCAGAATACAAAGTTCATATTTGATGTAGAGAAATCAACAATTGTGACCACTCTAGCCTTGTTAAAGAGGCCACACAGTAGGATGGATCAATTCTCCAGAGAGTGTGAGCAGCCCCCCCTCAAAAAGTTGGCAAATTCTTTCTCAGTATTCAGATGCCTTTCACGTATCTGGTAATCCTCCGCAGTAAAGCGGCTCCTTCGGGGTAGAGAGAACGAAGCTCGAAGTGTCCAGGCCCCGTAATATCTCTGGAATCTAAATTATGAAACTACCGTGGCCAATATTTAATTTAATGACATGGTCATAAAGTCACTGATTTACGAAATCACAAGGTTCGCAACCCAAAAGTGCAAGGCTCTGTGATGCATCAAGGACATTTTGTGAGTCTGAAAAGGATTTCTGACTTTAAAAAAAAAACGCTTTTTGGAACTCATTACAAATCATAATGAAGTAGGGACAAGAAAGGGGCTTCACTTCCTAATTGCAATCAATATCAGAATTTATCAATGGTTTGTGGCCACATTGAAACGTTACTCACTTCAAAGTTGGAGTTGTAAAGTGGAACCTGTTCCCTGGGGACAGCTTCCACTTTGTGAATGGTGGCCTTGGGGAAACAGGCAGCGGTACAGAGGACCAATACATGCTCTCCTCAAGTTGTTCTTGAATGGGACATTTTTTTAAAGCAGTCCCTGTACTTTTGATTACTATGGACAGCTACAAATATTTATAATTTGGGAATGGAAATGCAGGGATGGAGGTCTGCTGTCTCTTGCAGGCTACCGTCCTGCATTCACAGGCAATTGCAGAAGGTCAAACATTCGACCTGCCTTAAAATACTCATTAGAAAGATGGTTTGCAACCTCCTGTAAATCGTCAATTTGCAGTTCAACCTCTGTGTACATTGGTCGCATTGCAAATTGCATACTATTTCCCAAGCCAGTCTTTACACATATTACACACAAACTAGTTTGCTGGTATTAGTACATCAAGCACTACTTTCACTAATTTAGAGAACAGCAGATCAGCAGATAGTTTTCGCACTTCACAGCCACAGGCAAGCAATATCTCTAGTCCAGTTCAAACCTGTTTATTTATTTATTTTTAAAATTTCTAAAGCGCAAAAATACCTTACGGTGTCTCGGCGCTAGAGTACGCAGATTACAGGGGTTCCACTGACAACTTACTGATTAAAGAGCCAAGTCTTAAGATGTTTTCGAAATGAAAGTAGTGAGGACTGATGTTTGACATGGGGAGGGACTTGGTTCCATAATTTTGAGGCGGCCACGACAAAACGTTTATCTCCCCATGTAACCTTTTTTGTACATGGAATTTGGAGCTGATGGGCCGAGGATGAGCGTAGTGTTCGACTGGGTTCATAGACTTTGATGGCTCTTTTGAAGAATTCAGGTTCATTGTTATTCAAGGCCTTGTGAACAATGCACATGGCTTTAAACTTTATCCGGCTTCTTATTGGTAACCAGTGAAGCTCGCGAATTATGGGAGAAATAGATGCGTACTTGGGTATACCCATAAGAATCCTTGCAGCCACGTTTTGAACAAGCTGTAATTTGCTCAAAACTTGCTCCTGTGCATTAAGCAGTAGACCATTGCAATAATCCACCTTAGATAGCACCAGGGAGGACATTAAGGTTTTACCTGCAGTTGGGGGAAGAAAAGGGAGCAATTTCTTCACCATTCTTAGGGTAAAGAAAGAGGCTGAAACCACAGCGTTGGCATGGCTAAGGAACGTAAGCTTGTTATCAAAAAGCACGCCCAAATTTTTCACCCTAGCCACTGGTTGTGGAGGGCATCCCAGTTCCGAGGGCCACCAGACCGGCGACCAAGACGGGGTTAGTTCGCCGAAAACCATCACCTCCGTCTTGTCAGAATTCAACTTTAAGCAATTCCGATTCATCCATGTACTGATGGCCATCATGCCCTCCTGAAAGTTCGCTGCCACTGCTTCTCCATTTTTGTGTATCCCCAGGACCAGCTGTGTGTCATCGGCGTAAGATGTTAGACCTATACCGAATGACTTAATTACCCTCGCCAAGTCCGACACGTAGATGTTAAAAAGTGTCGGACTCAGCGAGGAGCCCTGGGGAACACCACAAGGGAGAGTGAAGTCAGGAGAGCAGTAACAACCCATCTTCACGGACTGTACTCTATTGGCAAGAAAGGATGCCAGCGTTGCTCTGGCCCTACCCTGAATGCCAAAGGCAGCGACACGGTCGATCAAGATGGTGTGATCGACCGTGTCGAAAGCCGCAGATAGATCCAGGAGTATCAGGATAGCTGCGCCGCCCCTGTCCATGATTATCCTGACCTCCTCAGCAGCTTTTATCAGGGCAGTCTCCGTCCCATGGCCTCTCCGAAAACCAAACTGCGTGTTGTCAAGTAGATCGTTCTGATCGATGAAGGTCGACAACTGTTGGTTCATAACCTTTTCAATTATTTTTGAAGGATAAGGGAGGGAGGCAATAGGACGGTAGTTTTTGGGCTCTAAGGGATTGAGTGTAGGTTTTTTTAGAAGAGGTATTACAATTGCCTTCTTCCAGATAGGGGGATAAACACCTGTCTGAAATATGGTATGACAGATGTTGCTAAGTACTGGGGCTATTAAGTTGGACACTGATTTAAGGATAGATGGAGGACAAGGGTCCAGTGATGATCCTGATTTAACGATATTTATGAGCTCCACCATAGACAATGGTGGAGAAAAAACCTCAAACTTTGGTTTTGGTGACATGAGGGGAATCTCCGGGGTAGCGGAGTCAATAGTCGTTGTTGTAGTAAAATTATCATAAATATCCATAACCTTAGCCTGAAAAAAGTCCGCTACCTGGTTGCAGAATATTTGGGATGGTTCAGTTGTGGGAGGGGCAGGAGGGTTAGCCAACTCTTTTACCACCTGATACAGCTGTTTGTTTGAGTTGAGTGCTCGTTCTATTTGTGTGCTGTAGAAAGCGCGTTTTTCGGCAGTGATCAACTTTCTGTAGCTAAGCAAGGCATTCTTATAAGTATATCCATCGAAGTTGTCATAATTCCTACGCCAACGTCGCTCCAGGTTTCTGCAGCGTTGTCTTTCGAGCCTTAGTGACTCCGAAAACCAAGCCGCAGAAGGTTTGGCGCGATTTGGCTGCATTTTTTTATTTGGTGCTAGGTGGTCAAGTGATCTGAAAAGTGGTTGAGTAGAAGTACTTAGGGGCAAATTCGAGCATCCTATTATGGTCAGCATTCTCGCTTCCTAAACTTTCTACAGTATAGTTTCACTGAAGCATTGCCAGACTTGCTGTCATGACAGAGAAGCCTCACTATTGAGCACAGTCCTGGGCACACGTAATGGAGATATTACAATGTTGTGGAAGTTTTTGTACAAATAACAATTGCTGTGGTCGACACCAGTATGAAGTATTCAAGATTATTTAATGAGGCAACAACCGTATTGCAACAAACAACCAGTCGACAAGTGTTGCGTCACTAGGAGTGGTCCTCTGACTCTTCAGGGCTGTAATGTATGTGGTGGAGTAACAGAACCAGGTCCCTGCTAACTTGTGTTAACGCCAACCCGGTCTTGGGTGTGAGGAGGAGTTCACGTAATGAGTAGAAAAGACGGTATTTCAAGTCATAGGGTGCACGGTGGATGCGCCGCATCACGTGGAATGGCGGGTGTGGAGGTAAGGACTGTAGTCATATGCTGGGCAGGATGCCGGGGAAACTATGAGAAGTACATTGAAACGTTGAGAAGTACTGAGGCGGATAATCCTGTTGTCCGGTGGAGGCGAGTGTTCCCAGGAGCTGAGTGGGCGAGTGTCCAGTGTCTGTTTCGGGGGAAGCTATCACTGCCTCGAGGCAGGGCCGGACTGGCCATAGCGGGCACCGGGCAATCCCCCGGTGCGCTGTGCAGGTGGGGGCCGGTTTTGGGCCGCTGGGGGCTGTTTTTGGTACAGGGCCGTTTTTGCAGCATAGCTGCAAAATTGGCCCTGTACCAAAATCGGCCGAAAACCGGCCCCGGCAAAAAGCTCGGCGGTCACCCCCTACCCCCCCCACCCCCCGAGTGGGGAGGGGGGGCCGGCCGAGCACTTTGCCAGGGTCGGTTGTGGTTCCCAGTCCGGCCCTGCCTGGAGGCGGAATGTTGCCCGGAGCCTGCAACGGGGAGTCGCTGTGGTTGATCCACCAGGCGAGACGTATAGGGAGCCGGGTGCGCCTGCTGCGGGAGACTGCATACGGGAGACACTGGAGCCATCTGGCGGCGGCGGGTGTACGTCCTGGTTGGAGTTAACACCAGTTACCGGGGATCTTCTTCTGTTACTCCACCACATACGTTACAGCACTGAAGAGTCACAGGACCACTCCTAGTGACGAAACACGTGTTGGCTGGTTGTTTGGTGCAATACGGTCGTTGCCTAATCAAATAACCTTGAATACTTCATACTGGTGTCGACAACAGCAATTGGTATTTGTACAAAGACTTCACAGCATTGTGATATCTTCATTACGTGTGCCCATGACTGTGCTCATTTTGCTGTGTGGATCCTTTGAATCATACAAATCCCGGGGGTTATTGGATGATTTCCCCGACTGGCAGCACCACACGCATACAGGGCCTTTTCATTTTAGAACCCCACGCACATTATTCTGAGCGCCTATTTTCCTGACTTCACTAAACCCTACCCCCAGCCAAGCCTCACTATTGTCTTTAGTGAAAAAAAAAATAAGGAAGGGCATCCTTAACAGGCAATACGTCTCTCCACGACATGGTAGTTTCTCCCACTCCTCCTGCAGAAACTAAGCAGACAGGTTTACCACTGGCTGTGAGAAGAACATGAGGTAGGCATGTGCAGAGACTGTCATCATCAGTGCTGCACAAGGGCAGGGGAGCAAGAGGTGCATATCAAGCATGGCCGTGGCCTGGTAGTAGGCTGCACGCTCATGGAGGTTACTCCAAGTGTCACCATCCAACAGCAAACTACAAGTTCCGGAACCCCCAGAAGCCTCGCGAGTGTTGGAGATGGTGGCTGCCACCTTAACCATATGAGGATAGCTATCCTCATGTTTCACTGCATCACTACTAGGCAATCAAGTTTTGAAGTTGCTACAGCAAGAATCTTTCTTCCTAGATTTGTGATTTGAGTTTTGGACAAAAGTTTATTACTAAATGATCGTTTTCAGTAAAGTTTAATGAAATATCAAGTGAGTTGCAAAATGAAATTAAACTGTACTTAAAAGGTACTCTGAAGTGTTCAAAGACATTGAGATTGCATTTCTTAGTGAACTTAAATTCTTTTGTGAAGTAGCAGAGGGCATTCCTTCGTCGAACATCTATGGTTAAGGTATGTATATGTGCTGAACATTTCTGGACCTAACGGTGTCAGGGAAGTGATACATATGTGTCGAAGATTAGGAATTTTACTGAGTTAATATATGTGGCCTAATTTTCGTCTGTCCTACAAACATAGTAGACCTTCAGGCACATATATATCAGGAGACACATACATGTGACATTATAGAGACTTTTATCCTAGCGAGGAAGAGTTGTAAGTGTTTATGCACATACTTATGTTTATAACATTTCAGTTTTCAGGAAGAGTCAGGTTTGTATAAAAATAAAAAGAGCATTGGTTACATAAAAATAACTTCACGGTATATTGCTGTTACTGTGAGAGTTACATGCTGGTTAATTTCATTAGTGAATGAGTTTCCTTCATGCTAAATAGTTATGTGACCCGCAGCCATTGGCGTTCATCTTCTTTGATGGACAAGTGGTGTCGAGCCACACAAGATTGAACAATGATTGATCTGTGATGTCCAGATATGTCCGGGGATTCGTACAAGCTACACTGAACAGATCAGTGTGTGTCTATCTTTCGTTGACAGGTATGGCCGAGGTACTGAACCCCGTTCATGATAGGGTTTCAGAATGCATTTATTTCTCATGAACGAGGAATTTCCAGTAAGTGCAAGCCAGAAGCTTGCTCTGATTATTTCTCTGCTATTGATACACACTGCCTGTCATTACTACTAATTAGATGGCTAAGTGATGTGCTCAGATCCACCCCACTGGATATGACAGTACCCCTGGATTAGGGCCGATAAGAGGATCAAACTTAACTATTGAGAGGAAGTAAAACTTGTAACAGCATTTCGTAGGTGAACCTGCAGAAAGATCATTAATTGTGGAGTAGCCTGAACCACAAATATTTACAGACAGAGCCCTCAACTACCCCCAAAATGGAACACAGCCTTCCCTTGTGCACTGGCTTTTAGAGTTGTCCATGGCCAGTGAGCACTTGAGGAAGGACTGGGCATGGGGCAAGCTCCACCACCCCATGAGGACCCAACCGACGCACAAGGATTCTGAGATGGGTGACTCCAGCCCCTCTGGAACGGGCACAATGCTAGAGACAGCCCTGCTGATTAGGACTCATGCTCACACAGTACCGACCTTGGGGGAAACAAATTGCTGTGCCTTCCCACACTTTTAACCCTCTAAAGGCCCTGCTGCCTGTGCTCCTGGCCCACACATGTTTCAAGCGACCAAGGAGTTGCATGTCTTGTATAGCTTTGTAGTGTAGTTCCTATATTCCCAATAGGCTCTGCGCATTGGAATAACATAAACAATAGTTTAGACGTAGGACTTAGGTCAACTAGGTCTCTATTGAATATGTTAGACTTAATTATGAATGCCAGCTAGCTCAGAGGTCACTAGAAACTTTCTCGAATTCACAAGAAGGGATTAGTTTCTGACAACCGCATAAACATGACAACTTTGCTCCCTTAAGAATAAGGAGTATACCTCCAGAGTCAATGAAACAATAGATAGCTATTTTACTCAGTCAATCGTGCATGCTTAGTTTCACCAGAAGTGCAGAGAAACAGAGAGACGGGCGTTTTCAATAAAAGAGGTTATTTATTGAACAGTCTTCTTTCTCATGCAAGAGAAGTGAATTGCTACAATCGCAATACTTGTCATCAAGTAAAGTGCGTACAGCAAAAGGAGTATTATAAAATAGTACTGTAAAAGCATAGTTTGGTTTCTAAGCCATACGGTGTTTAAAATGGATAAAATACATACAATGATAAAATAATGACTAAACGTACTCAACTGGTGCTTCTAAGATACGCCTACCCCGGTGTACATAACCTAAGCCTAGTACAGGGAAGGAGTAAGTGAGAAGTAGTTTGAGTTAAGATAGTTTCTGCCAAGAATCTAAATCAAGAATTCTCTAAGGGTCTAATCAGCTCCGTACCTTGGTTTATAGAATGAAGGAGGTCTTGTATCACTCTCTCAGGACTCGATCTCCCAGCAACCTGCAAGGGTGACAGGGAAACACTGGAGCTGAATTTCTCGGCAGGAGAAAAGACAGCGTCTCTCTCAGTGCGTCAGCGGGAGGGCCGGCTTCCTTCGGCACATGCTACAGCAGGGCGTCGGGCAAGTAGATAGTCGATCTGCTCCAAACCACCGTGTGTTTTGCTAGGCCAGAAGGTGCCGAGTTTGACGTAAGGTTGGACATAAGACGTCACTAAGAACTCGCAGTTCTTTCAGGGCTACGGGAGTTCTAGGACAAATCAATACAGAAGCAGGGGGAATTCCCGGGCTGCTGGAGGCTTGGTTTGTTTAAGAACACGTTGTGCTTTCTAGGAGTCTATAGGAGTAGCCTTGCCCTATTTGGACTGCATTGGCTATGTCTTAATATGGGTATGATTCTTATGCCTATATAAGGATATTATTTTATATAACCACATAAGGGCATGAATCGGGAATATTTAACTAGAGTCCTAGATTCGTCTACAACAGCTTGGCATCTTGAATGAGAAGAATTTCGGGCTAGAAGGGAACCCTGGCTTCTGTTGGTGGAGATACTGTAACCCTTGAAGCTAGTGTGAATGGCTTTGAGGTATGGGAGGAGAAGCTGCCTCAGGAACATTTGAGTTCCTATGCATGTATTCCCATGGGGGAATAAGTTGAGTTGATTTGACAGCTCTTATGCCCTTTGTGCCTCCCACCAGGGCAAGGTGGACCCCAGCCTACAAGCATTGCTTGGGCAATAGACTATACTGGGGACTCTCAATGTGCAGGGGTTGAAACTTGGCTACCCGGCCCCAGTGGGTGGCAGATCCCTGAGGTGCAGGTAGGGTGGCTGTCGTAATAGCGGGATGTAAAAAACATGAGATAGTAGCTTGAAGACGCTGTGTCTTTTTTATATATGAACAGTGTGAGTCAATCTTGTTGTATTAATCTTTTCTCCTTTTCTTCCTCTTTCTTAGAAGCAGAACAGCCAGGGCCACTGATAGTTAATGTGTACCTCAAGGAAGAAAAAGATACCACCAGCAAGTATTGGGACCTTAGATATGTTCAATTGTTTAATTGTAGGTTCCTTAAACCAAGGGGGAATGTGCTTGTGTGGTATAGAGCCTTTTGTTTACTATCAACCAGTGTACCCGTCACTAGAGATATATTCCAAGTCTTGAGTGTTTGCTATTTGCATCTACTTTCTTGTGAAAAGGAAGAAGTATCACCAAGTAATACAGGTGTCCTGGTATTGAAGTCACTTCTCACTCAAACACCTTCAATGAAGTATAAGAATGAAAAGAAAAGAATAAAAAGTCCACGTGTTTCAGTGCCAGTGATAATAGTTTCATATAGTGCAAGAGAAATGATTTTAACATATCGTTTCCTTGTATATTACTTTTCAATTCTCCACCCTCCTCCGGTCCATGGGCCAGATGTACGACCCGTTTTTGCATGCCAATGCAAAAACATATTGGGCCATGTACATTGCCTATTTAGCAAGTCATAATTTTGTTTGCGACTCGCTAAATAGGTTTTGCGCCTCCCTATTTGGAAGGGACATTACCTTCCAAATAGCGAGTCTCAAAACAATGTACTAATGTTTTACAGCCGCAATTGTGGTCGCATAACACTCACAATTACCTCCTACTTAAAGTATGTGGTAATGCATTTACAAATGGGAAGGGGTCCCCAGGAGGGTACAGAGCGGGAATATCGTCGTAAAAATATCGACTAACATTAATATCGTCACAGAAATATCGACAAGAAGAAATATCGATGACAAAAATATAGTTTGACAAGAATATCGACAGACAGGTAAGTAATATTGTTAACATTAATATAGTTGTAATAAATATCGTTTACAAAAACATCGTTTACAAAAATATCGTTTTTTAAATAATAATAAGTAATTAAGTGTTTTTAATGAGTATTGGTTGTCAAAGTAGTATTTTGTGTAGTATTTTATTAGTTAATACCGTATTTTATGTTGAATTTAGTGTTAATAGTTCCGTAGCGGGTTGTGGGTTTATAGGGGAGTAGGGTGGGAAGTAATTTAAATATAATAAAATAATTGATTAATGTGTTAATTGAATATAAATAGTGTAATAAATAATAGTTAATTAATTTCAATTAGTTAATTGATTAATAATTATGTAAATTAATTATGTTAATTGTTTAATTAATTTTAGGTGTGTGTAGTTGAATTTTTAAGTGAAAAAGTAGTGAATTAATTACATTTTAATTGAATAAATATTTAATTATTGATTAATTAAATAAAAATAAAGATTTGTTAATTTTTAAACATTGTAAATATAATAAAATAATTGATTAATGAATGTGTTAATTGAATATAAATAGTGTAATAAATAATAGTTAATTAATTTCAATTTGTTAATTGATTAATAATTATGTAAATTAGTTATGTTAATTGTTTAATTAATTTTAGGTGTGTGTAGTTGCATTTTTAAGTGAAAAAGTAGTGAATTAATTACATTTTAATTGAATAAATATTTAATTAATGATTAATTAAATAAAAATAAAGATTTGTTAATTTTTAAACATTGTAAATACATTTAGTAATCTTAACCCCTACACTATCCAACGCTTTCCCTACTGTTGCACCCTCTGGAGTGGGAATAGTAATTTTGACCCCTACGCTATCCAACGCTTTCCCTACTGTTGCACCCTCTGGAGTGGGAATAGTAATTTAAACCCCTACGCTATCCAACGCTTTCCCTACTGTTGCACCCTCTGGAGGGTATACAACCTTTACAACGCAACTTTTACCACGACCTACCATTACCACGCATTTTTTACAACGCAGGATCCATTACAACGCATACCATTACCACGCATGTATTTACAACGCAGGTACTTTTACAACGCATACCATTACAACGTAAGTATTGGTAAGTATATTATTTTATTAAAAATATTATTTGGTTTTTTTTGTAAAGGGGTATTTTTTGGGTTCAGGGTCAGTTTTGGGTTTTTGGGTAAAGGGGTATTTTTAGGGTTCAGGGTCAGTTTTCAGTTTTTGGGTAAAGGGGTATTTTTAGGGTTCAGGGTCAGTTTTCAGTTTTTGGGTAAAGGGGTATTTTTAGGGTTCAGGGTCAGTTTTCAGTTTTTGGGTAAAGGGGTATTTTTAGGGTTTAGGGTCAGTTTTCAGTTTTTGGGTAAAGGGGTATTTTTAGGGTTCAGGGTCAGTTTTCAGTTTTTGGGTAAAGGGGTATTTTTAGGGTTCAGGGTCAGTTTTCAGTTTTTGGGTAAAGGGGTATTTTTAGGGTTCAGGGTCAGTTTTTAGTTTTTGGGTAAAGGGGTATTTTTAGGGTTCAGGGTCAGTTTTGGGTTTTTGGGTAAAAGGGGTATTTTTTGGGTTCAGGGTCAGTTTTGGGTTTTTGGGAAAAGGGTACAGTGTAAAAATTAAATATAATTAAATTTAAATTACATTACATTAAATTGATTAAATTAAATTAAATTAATTAAATTAAATTAAATTAAATTAAATTAAATTAATTAAACTAAATTACATTAAATTACATTATATTAATTTTAATTAAATTAAATATTAAAAAATATTATATACTTACCAATACTTACGTTGTAATTGTATGCGTTGTAGATACATGCGTGGTAATGGTATGCGTTGTCATGGATCCTGCGTTGTAAAAAATGTGTGGTAATGGTAGGCGTGGTAAAAGTATGCGTTGTAACGTCATACATCCCCTCTGGAGTGGAAATAGTAATTTAAACCCCTACGCTAACCAACGCTTTCCCTACTGTTGCACCCTCTGGAGTGGGAATAGTAATTTAAACCCCTACGCTATCCAACGCTTTCCCTACTGTTGCACCCTCTGGAGTGGGAATAGTAATTTTTACCCCTTCACTATCAAATGTTTTAATTAATAATATATTTTATATTTTAATTATATGTATGTATTATTGTTGTTATGTAAAGTAATGTGTTAAATATATGTATATGTACACATTTATTAAGTTTATAATGAAAAAGTGTATTTAATTTGTTTTCAATAGTCAAAAAATAAAAGTAATGTAATTTATTTTGTTAATAGTACTTATATTTATTTAATATTGAATGTAATTTTAATTAATTTAAACATTCGATATTTTTTACAACGATATTTATTACAACGATATTTTTGAGTCGATATTTATGTACTTACCTGTTTAGGTATAGGGTGTCGATATTTTTGTAAACGATATTTTTCCAACGATATTTTTGTCAACGATATTTTTGTAATCGATATTTCAACACCCTACACCCAGGAGACCCCATCCCCTTTGAAAATGCATGACAACTATTTTTTAAAGGGCAGGTAATGGTCTCAGGGACCACTGCCTGCCCTTAAACAATTAAAGGAAAACGTTTCATTTTTTTTAAAAATGCATCCCATTTTCCTTTAAGGAAAACGAGCTGCATTTAAAAAAATTAAATAAAATAAAAGCTGCTTTATTAAAAAGCGATCCCAGACATGGTGGTCTGCTGAGCCCAAAAGGCCACCATCCATGGGAGTGCTGGCATTCACAAAGGGCTTGCAAATTGATAAGATTAATGAGCCTCGCAATTTGCAACCCCATTGGGAATTGCAAAACAGTGTAAACACACTGTTGTACATTTCATTTAGCGCCTCACAATTTGCGACTCGCAATGTGTCTCAAATTGTGAGGCACTAAATGAAAGGGTTGTACATCTGGCCCCAAGTCTTTTCTCTCCTGTATCATACCAGGAGACGTGTGCATACCTGGGATAGCCATGCTCCTCCTGGAGCTTGGCAGGACACTTAATCTACTCGGTGGTCTCCGTACTTCCTGGCGGAGTCTTATGAGGATTCTGAAGTCTGCACTCTGACCGGCACCTGCCTTCTGAAGTATTCTAGATTCTGACAAGGTATTCTGCACTCCCTCTGTTTTGACATTGGATTTGGGATTGAATTCTGTTTTCTCCTTTTCAGCATCTTTCTCTCTAGTGATCCTCGTGTCCACCTCAGCATCTTCCTTGCTATTGATCCTCACATCTACCTCGGCATGTTCCTCCCACCCCTTCCGCTTTTTATTAAATTTCGTCTGTCCCACATGCTCTATTGCCCAATTGTTTTTAAGGGATTTGGATCCCGTTTGTATGACCACAGTTTCCTGGTTCTTATAGGAAAGTGACGCAGGGAATGTCATGGTCTCTGTTGCTTGCCTTCCTGCATTCTGCTCGAAATAAAGAACGGGCAAGGTGGGAGATATCGGTATGTGCCAACAAAAGTCAGTTTCCTCTTCGTCTTCCCCTTCAGGATTAGGTGTTGCCTGACAGTGACACTTCCTCATTACCATGTATCTGGTGGTCTTGTTATATGTGTCCAGGCTGAGGTTTCAAGACCTGTTCAACCCTGTCTTGAAGTGCCAGTGGTGGAGTTGCCTGCTTATATTGCCATAGGAGCTGCTTGCTCACCTGCCTACTGTGACAACAGGGGGAAGATATTGGGCCAGGTGCCTGGAAACACTCTTTAAATCATTGAGGCTGACTTCTATCATGGAAGCCTGAAGGGGTGCTGAACTGTCGACCCACATGGGGGGCACTGCCTTCCTCCCATTTCTTGTGCAATAGCAGGTGAGAGAACATTCAGAAAGTTGTCTGTGACTCTTGGCAGTGGATCATTCGACTCTCGCATTGATGAAGAATGCAGCTAGCACCAAGAATTAGTGCCAATTGCAGGACACATTGATCATCAGCACTTCGAATGCAACTTGTGGCCCTGGGTTCCTCTCGGAGCTAGGGCTTTGTGAGGGTCGCTTGAACATCAATTGCGTGGGGCTCTTCCAGGGTATGACAGAGGCTGTCACATGTTTGAAAGAGGGCCCCTCCCCTTCTGATGCCCAAGAAATTGGTCCGCCTCCCTTATACTACGGAATCTGACTATATCCTCAGATCAGAGGAAGTGACCAACTGAAGAATATTACTGAGTGGAGGAAAAACAACTAACCAGGATTTCCTCAGGAAAGGAGATTAAAGCGGAAAGAGCGAAAGAGCAAAAGGTAAACAAAGCGCCTTGCAGCTACCTGCACTGACTGGGTGGTTGTGTTTGGCTCAGAATAGACCTCCCTCTATTGACGCACCTAGTGACCACTGCTGCGCTCTATTTTATGTTTGTCTGTGTACAGTTCCTCACTAAAATACGGAGGATTGAGAATTGAGACCCAACTACGTACCCTGACGAAGTTGCCAATGACAAGGCAATGAAACATGTCGGTCCAGTTACAATGAATCAATGGTATTAACCTAACAATAGTGAAGTTTGGCAGCACCAGAATAAAATCAACCTAGCCAGCCAAACCTCACTTGTTTTATATTTGTTGGTTGTTGGGTGTAGGCACTTGGTATTTCTTTCTAAACACTTTTTTCTTTCCTACAAGGTTGTGGATGTGTACACTCCTTATCTGTCTCTATCGATTCTCTCCTGTGCACATCTTTTTTGCACATACTTCATCCTCTCAGCAAGGAAAGTAACCGATGATGAGAAGTGGGTATACCGGTAATTATCAAACCGGGAACACCCTCGCGTGTTACATCCGTGAGGTACTTTCCTTGCTTTCTCACATACTTTCTTTGTGGGTGTAGCTGTACACAGTTTTTTACGTTTTAAGGTATGGTCTGACCTGTAACACAACATTGATAATTTTTTTTTTACCTAGGTGAGCCAATAAAAGATATGGCCCCAATAGTTACAGGGCTTTGTGACTTTAACCATGCAGGCTGATTAGGGCTTTTTGTTTCATAGTTGTTGAGTGGGGGGCTGCCCTATATTGCCTTTTCTCCCCCTGTCATCCCTGTTTGATTGACCCACTGCATTCTTCTCTGCAGAAGCAAATCCTGTTCAGCGGCTCCTCGCAGAAAGGGTAACTGGCCTTGTGGAGCCCTCATTGGCTACAGCCTGCAGCTTCATGTCACTGGATATTTTCAACTTCTTTAAAAGAGACTAAGTCCAAATATAGACATCTTCACCGTGACTTCGTAGAAAATGGTGACGCCTCATTCCTGGACACCATCAGCTTCCTTGCCTTGCTGAACTCCACCTTCTCAGACATTTTCTTTCAAGATGTCCGAAGGTAAGTGGAGACCAGGTCCAATCTACTTTGTGAACCTGACCAGAGGTCTATTGCGATTAGCCATAACTTTTTAATTTGCCCTAGTCTCACTTGACTAGATGTCCATGGTTGGCGCTTTGATCTTTTATGTGCTCATTTACATTTAAAACATTTAAGAAATCGTAACTCTGGTTCTACTGTTTGGAATTTTGTCATTTTGGTGTCAAATAATTTATTAAAATGTACTCTCATTTTCAGAATTGGTGTGGGATTTTTCTTTTATTGTGTTTTGACTTTAATACTCCTTAAGTGATGCATAAATACTTTACACATTGCCTCTAAGTTAAGCCTGACTGGTTTTATGGCAAGCTACCAGAAGGCTAAGCACAGGTTAATTTACTTACTTTTTGTGTTTCACCCTGCCTAATCCAGCATTTATTCACAGTGCCAGGGCACCTGACAACCCTTCCTGGGCTTGCTGATGTGCCCTAATTGTTGGAGCAGCTGGGGATATCATTAGTGAAGCATAGGGGGTGAGGGGAGTCGAATAAGCATCGGATGTTTGGTCTCGGCTTAGCGTGTGGCTTGATGGGCTGCTGAGGCCCTTTCCCGCTCCACTCCGGAGGACCTCGAGGAGTTTGTGGGCCTACTTCTCCTGGGCTGATCAACGGAGGCCGTACTCCCGATGTCCTGGTGCTCTCCCTCAAAAGACTCCTCCCAGATGCCTCTCACCCCCCGTGTGGGGGTTGACACTTCGCAAAAGGTGGCTGCCGGAGATCGTGACAAGGCTGCATTGTTCGTTGCACTGCCCTTGGCCTGCTGTGACCGGCACAGGGGGCTTGATACCGTGAAGCACTGGCTGATGCACTGAGATTGGGCACCTGACACCCTGGTGCGGCTCCTCAGGAAGCACCTTCCTGATGACTTCTACTCTACCCATGCAGCGGTTAACATACCTGATTGCTGTGGACTGCATCGATTCTATACCATTATTAGCCCGCTGTGACCCACGGGTGGTGGCCCCGGCTATGTGAGGCCGGTGGGACACCACCCTGGGAAGCCTACATGCCTATGTTGAGTCAGTTACTGCAGGTGCCGGAGGAGAGCCTTACAGCGTTGGCGGGGCTGCTGCTTCGCTGCCAGGTGAGACACACTGCAGAGAGGCCCCCACTCGCATGAGAAGGTCTCTGGTGTATTTGCCTGCAATACCTATCTGCCACATACTGTGGGCCTGATAAGGGGATTGAAGCTGGACTGCTGAGGCCCGAGGTGGGCTGCACAACTGGAAGACCGGGGGAGGGCCGCCTGTGGAGATCCTACACTGGAAAGTATCTTTCAGGCCCTCTGGTAGCGGGTGACCTGATCAATGTAGGGTGGTACCTTGAGGGTGTTTGGTGCCCCTGCCTGCCAAAGCTGCTGGTTGCGGACTTTGGCAGCCTTACCCCCATTCCACCTGACATGGGTCTGCTTGTCTCCCCCAGCAACTCTTACTCAACCTTGGAGAGAGGCGGGGCCCTGAATAGACGCTGAGAGATCACTGCACCTCGACAATGCACAAACAGTTACCAGGACACGGAGGCTATGTATGGGAGTGCTGCAAGGGGCCTGTATGCTCCAAACCATACCATCTGGCCCCCTGTGTCATACCCGGGAGGTCCCATTGTTTATGATCCCTGGGCCACCAGCGAGTGTGCTCTGCAGACAAGTACGCCCAACCTTCTCCTCTGAAGATGCGCCATGGGGAAGCTAGAGGCTCACCAATCCAAGCTAGTGTACAAAGGAAAGCATCAAACGCATAATATGGACCATGATAGGGGCGCTGCTCCCCCCCAAGAGGCATCCCAAACCACAGACGTACAGTATCTTGATATGAAGGAGATGCTGGTGGACATTAAGAACAGTCTTCACACCATTGATGCTAAGATAGACCTGTTAACCAGTCTCATCAACCGTATCAAGGAGAGGGTGGACAAGCATGATGACAGCCTCAACACCTGGAGACCCACACCTCAGATGTGGAGAACATGCAGGCCGCTTCAGGGGAGCATCTTCTCTGCATGGATAAAATTCTTTAAGTAATCAAACAGAAAATGAAGACCATGCTGCGGTTGCTGTTAGTCGATGCTCTATCGGTGGTCTTCATTGTGTTGAGAGTCCATTATTACCTTGGTCCCCAACCTCCCCCGGGGTTGCCGGTGTGACCACTCATCGCATGATTGCTCAACTACAAAGATCGTGATACAGTCTTGAGGCTCGCATAAGATGGTTGCACTGTCCAATATTCAGAGAATGATCTTTCCTTATACTCCAACATCACGCTGGCAGCATGAATGTCTTTCAGCAAAACACATGCTCCAGAAAGTGGAAATAACTTGCGCGTTATTATATCTGGCCAAGCAAAAAATTCAATACAATGGTAAACCTCATCACTTACCTCACTTCAAGGCAGTGCTGAAGTTCTCCCGCCACTTAACCAAATCTAAATCTGGCCCCGAAGCTGGTCCTGCATCCCAGGGTGATAATTTTCTCAGCAGCAATGACTGAGAGTCTCACGTGCCAGCACATGTCAACACTGCTCCCCTGATGCTGCTCTGCTCCTGGCTACAGCCCCCTAACGTTCCCTGTTACCTTTCATGTTAGCAAGCCTCACTATTCTACTGCTACTAGAGTGGCTATGAACTTCCCCCAAGTTGGTTCTGCCACATATTACGTTGGCCACATGAGTGATACTGAGAGACTGGCCTCTTGGGGTGCTACCCCGGCGCCCGTGTCCCATCCAACCCTTGTCTCTTTGGCTTGCATATTTAGGCCCTACTGCTACAGTCTATGTATGCTATTACTTAATATGACTCAGCCTCAGGTATATGCAGTCTGTTGGATTCTTGCCTTTTCTTGTTGGCTCCCTCCCCTCCTGATACTCTGTGACATGCTACACTATCACATTGTCCTCACGGACATGCATGCAGCGCTCTACTGCATGATAACTGCCTGATGGTTGGTGACTGAAACACGCTGACAGCCAGAGGGCACTTGCATCACGACTGCTCAGGATGCATGGTCCAGGATAGGCTATTGGCTGCTCAACTGAGATGCCCTTGCTTGGGCCATGAGCATAGAGCACTTACCATGCACCTTGTCATACCATGCTCCTGACCTGCTAGAGAGACTTCCTCCCTTGGTGGCCCCACAAGCCTCCACCTGGTGCTTGGTACTCAATGGTCTCAGTGATCCTGTCTTCTGTGATGAAGTACAAATGGTGATTGTTGATTACTTCGCTACTAAAGAAGGCTTGGTTGCCTACCCGGCGACATTGTGGGATGCTTTCAAAGTTGTAATCCGCAGAGTCTGCATCGAGAAACAATTGGAGCAGCTCAAAGCATTGCGAGCACAATTAACCACCTTGGAAAGGGACAGTTTTGTCTATGAATTAGATTTTTATGCCACAAGCAACCCACAGGCTCTAGCCGCTATCAGGGAGAAAGTATCGGCCTAAAATGAGGAGGCCCAGAGGGAGGTCCACTTCCATCAAAGGGAGGCAACTGAATGGCGCTATGGTAAACGCAATCGATCTGGGAGGACACTGTCAACTATGTTCTGGAAACCCTGGGCTGCCACTTATGTGGTAGCGTTTGTAGAGCCACATGGCAACTGACACTCTGCTACAGACCATACCAACGTTCTACTCCCACCTATACAGAGCTGCGGTAATACCTGATGTAGTGGTTCAAGCTACTAACCTAAATACAATACAGCTGTTGTGGCTTGACCTAGCCCACTGACGGTATCTTGATGCCCCCTTCACATGGAGGAGGTGACTTGGGTGATCCTAAGCCTTTCCAGGGACAAAACATTGTGGTTGGATGGACTCACTACCTCCTTTTTTAAGGTATACGCGTCGCTACTGGCCCCCCGACTCCTGGCTGTCTTCAATGATTCTCTAAGTTCCGGTATGCTACAGGCAATCATTGTAATAACACTGAAATCTGATCAAACCCCCCAACCTTTGTGACTCGTATCACCCTCTGTCAATAATTAACACTGACAATAAAAAAAATGTTAAGCTCTTGGCTAATTATTATTATTATTATTAATTAAATGTATAATGCGCACAGCTACCCTAGACAGGGTTTCCCGGCGCAGGCATGTCCACTGCTGCAGACTGAGTAAATGACAAGCTAATCACTGAGAGAAAAGCCAGGTCTTAGGATCTCGCCAAAACTTAAGATAGAGAGATTCCTGTTTCATGGAACTGGGGAGGGAATTCATAGTCTGGGACCAAGAAATGAAAAGGAGCGACCACCCATTCCAGTAAGTCTACAACTGGGTGTTACATAATTACCTTGAGTGGATGAGCGTAAGGACCGGGAAGGGACATAAGGATGGATAAGCTCCTGAAGATAGAGTGGAGCGGTCCCTTGTTTGATTTTAAAGACAAAACACAGGGTCCTAAATTTGATACAGCTGTCAATGCGGAGCCAATGCAGGTCCCGAAGGAAGGGAGAGATGGATGTTTTCCTTGGGATGTGACATAGGAGGCGGGCTGCGGAATTCTGGACCACATTAAGCTTCTTCAGTACCTCCTGACTTCCACCCAGATAAAGAACGTTTCCGTTGTCCATGCGAGAGGTGACAAGTGCCTGGACTACCGTTCTTTTAGTGGAGTCTGGAAGCATCCAGATGATCTTCTGCAACCACCTTAAGATGGTAAAACAGGTGGCGGCAACGCTAACCACCTGTTGCCGCTTTGAGAGATTGTTATCAATAATAAACCCAAGATTACGTACTTGGGTAGCGGGTTGAGGAAGAGGACCCATTTCCTGGGGCCAATGTTGGGGACCCCAGAGATGCTTGTGTTTGCCTATAATAACAACCTCGGTCTTGTCTCCGTTCAGTTTCAACAGATTAGAACACATCCACTCGGACACCCGCCGTAGACCAAGCTGAAGGGAAGATATAGAACCTTCCTTAGTGGAGGACAGGGAGAAGATAATTTGACTGTCATCGGCATACGAGTAAAGGGATAGACCCGAGTCCTCCACAATAGACGCCAGGGGTCTCACATAGATGTTAAAGAGCACAGGGCTCAAAGTGGACCCCTGGGGAGCTCCGTACGCAGAAGACCAGATAGTAGAAGCTGATTTGGAAGAAAAGACCTGGAATGTGCGGTCACTGAGAAAGGAGGCCAACCAAGATAGGGCAGAGCCCTCAAATCCTGCCGACTGGAGGGACTTTAAAAAGATGGGATGTGACACAATATCGAATGCGGCGCTCAAATTAAGTAGAATGAGCGCCGTAGTCTCCCCTCGATCCAGGCAGGAGCGCAGATTCTCAGTGACACCCAGCAAAGTAGACTCTGTAGAGAAATGAGTTCTAAAGCCTGATTGGGAAGGGTGTAGAAAGCCCGAGCTTTCCACGTGAGTTGAAAGCTGGCAGTTAACATGTTTTTCCAAAACTTTGGAAAGCGCCGGCAACAGAGAGATTGGACGGAAATTTGACATAATAGTGGGGTCGGCTCTGGGCTTTTTTAGCAAAGGAACAACCATTGCACGCTTCCACTCCAGAGGAACGCATGATTCTCATAAGGAGGTGTTTAAAAGTGTTTTAGGAACTCCAAGGGTATCTGTTGAAAGCTGTTGCAGGATGTTAACAGGTAGAAGGTCTAAAGGAGAGCCAGATTTTCCCTTAGCTAGACAGTCGGAAAAAGATCTATCATCGAAAGGGGACCATGTGCAGATCTTGGCTGAAGAGGAATGATGGTTCCTGCAGGTCATGTCAGACAGGAGACTCTCCGAATTCACAGGAATGGAGGACTTTAATGAGCTATATATCGTCTCAACTTTGGTAATGAAATAATTTGCGATATTATTGTATTGAGTCTCATCGAGGGCGGGTGGCATCGGTGTGGTGTTTCATCCTGCCAGCTTCTTGACCATAGAGAATAAGGCCCGTGTACGGTTCAATGAGTTAGTGATGGTATTTGAAACAAAGGAAGCTTTCGCTGCCTTACAGGCCAGGTGGTACAAGTTTAAGTCAGCTTTGTAGTCGGATTTGCCATTGGGGGCATAGGTCTTACGCCATCTTCTTTCCAAGTGCTTGCACTTGGATTTCATGACCTTTAGCTCATTATTGAACCATGGGGCAGGAGGGTGGTGAGTAAAACTACGTTTTGGGACCAGGAGCAGGCAGGAATTAATGGACTTAGCTAACCAGTTAGACACCGCCGGATTTAAGGAAGGAAAAGGTAAATTGATATCCGGTGGGTTCACTTTTAGGAGACTGTTAAGGAAATCTAAGTCTAGTTTGTTCCAGGGCCTCCAACTGACTGAGTCATCTCTACGCATAGGCGCGGTGTCCCCCGAGGAAACTAATTTAAATTTAAATTGGATGGCATAATGGTAAGACCACCCAAGGGGAAGAGCGGAAGAACTGCAGTCCAACAAAAGGTTGGACAAGATTGGATCCAACAGGTGACCCGCCTGATGAGTGGGTCCCTAATTATGTAACCGCAAATTAAGAGCTTCAAGATCAGCTAGAACAGTTAAGCTCCCATTATTCAGGGTGTCCTCTAAGTGCAAATTAAGGTCCCCCAGAATAATAAAATTAGCAGCCTTCATAACAAGAGGGGCTACTGAATCAGGGAATGCAGAAAGCCATTTCTTAGGGTTCCCCGGAGGACGGTAGATAAGCATGCCAGGTAGGGGGGTAACCGCAAGTTTAAACAAGGCGGCTTCACAATCTAGAAAAGACTGAGGTTCAAGTGTACAGGAATAAATATCTTTAAAAATTACGGCAATCCCACTTCCTTTCCTGGTTCCTCTGTCACTTCTAGAAATTACATAGCCAGGAGGAAGGGCGCTGGCGACATCTGGGCCTGAGCTGGCATGAAGCCAGGTTTCGGTCAGGGACAAGGCACCGGGGGTCTCTGAATTCAAGAAATCAAATATGTGTGATTTGTTCTAAGGGATGGAGTGGCAATTGATACTACAGAAATAAAGGTGCTTGCCTACCTTTGGAGAGAAAGTTTTGTGTATGGCTGCTTCCCTTGGTGCCAGATGTAGTTCTTACAGACCAGTAGAGATTTGTGCCATCCCATTGACCCTCAACTGGCAGTGGTGGCTTTCCTGCTTGATGTCACTATGGCATTCAATTCCCAGGAAAGGTCGTATTTGTTTTATCTCCTTTGCAACTCTGGTTCAGCTCCAGATTCTTGTGAATGATCCACCTCCTCTATATACCCCCAACAGTAAATCCTCACGTCATTAGTATGACTTTTGACGCATTCGCAAGCACCTGCAGAACTAGACAGGACAGGCCATTGTCCCCTGTTTCATTTGCTATAGCTATAGAACCATTGGAGGTCAGGCTGTGTCAACACCACACTCATATGGGTCCTAACCTTATGGCTAGGAGGATACTAGTGCCCATGTACGTGAACGATATCATGATCCATGTCCGAGAACCCCAAACACATCTCTCCCCAATAATACATGATTCAGTGGTGCTTGGTGGGTACTCTGGTATTAATATAAACAGGGCAAAGTCTATTCTATTCCCTCTCATGTCCGCACATCAGTCAAGACTGACTATCCTCTGCAGTCAGCTGATGACGCTGTCTGCTACTTGGGCGTTTGGCTCAGCCGGGATCTGGATGAGCTCTGGCTAGAAAATTATGGTAAAGACATGGCTTGGCACGAGGCGAGGCAAAAATCCTGGGTTGGATGAAGCTACCCCTCACTATGGCAGGGAGGATAGCCATTGCCAAAAGGGTCATCCTGCCTAAATTTCTATATTTATTCATCAAACTCCCACTCCCTCTCACTAGCCAATTCATGAAATGACTGCGCTCCAATCTGGTCTGCCTCGCTTGGGCTGACCAACAGCCATGCACTGCGTGGGAAACACCGAAACCCGGAAGTGACTTCGTTGGACGCAGGGAGGCCCTTATATTAATCCTAAGGCCTGTCAGGAGGAATTTTTACAAAATCGGCACAGTGACCAACACTGACATCTATTTCAGTGTATAAAACCCACGGATGGTTTCATCTCAAGCGAGTATTCAGTTGTGACTTACAAGTTAACCTATAGTGGTTTCTTGACAGCCCCCCTGCATTTTAAGTTCCAAGCTCTAGATCATATGTTTTTATCTGTGACAAGACGGTGGCTCCAACAAATGTTATCTGACTCTGGACATTGACTCAGTGGTTTTAATCTTTGGGGTATCACCAAGATCCCATGTCTTCATTTTATTGGCATAATCCGGACTAAGAGGAAATACAGCCCTACTTATATCAGAGAAAACTGTCCTGAAGAAGATGAACATCTGTTAACTCACCGAAACGCCGTGTCGACTTTGTTTTCTAAGAATGTCTTTATGAAATGTTTTTATGTACCAAATGTTTTTAAACTTTTGATTGTAATAAATATATGGAAACATTTTTTTAAAACTATTTTCATTGTTACTGAATTTTGTTTTATGTTGTGTTTTTCTGACGTATCTCAGATTTTAATATTTCTAGCTGTCAATAGTTCTTTCAATAAGCTCTCTGATATAGCTTAGGTAATTTTGTGCCTCCAAGTTGGGACACTTTTTGACTTTTGAACTCACCCTGTCCCTATTCTAGTATTAGGGTACCTCCCTTTTTTGTTACATTAATATAAACAGGGCAAAGTCCATTCTATTCCCTCTCATGTACACACACCAGTCAAGACGGACTTTCTTCTGCAGTGAGCTGATAACGCAGTTCGCTACTTGGGCGTCTGGCTCCGCCGCGATCTGGATGAGCTCTGGCGAGAAAATTGTGGTAAAGACATGACTTGGCACGAGGTGAGGCGAGAATCCTGGCTTGGATGAAGCTATCCCTCACTATGGCAGGGAGGATAGCCATTGCCAAAAGGGTCATCCTGCCTAAATTTCTATATTTATTCATCAAACTCCCACTCACTAGCCATTTTATAAAATGACTGCGCTCCAATCTGTTCTGCCTCGCTTGGGCTGGCAAACAGCCATGCACTGCTTGGGAAACACTTACTCACCTGATATGTGCTTGTACGCATAATGTGCACAAGCCCACTACATGCACTTTTGGCACTATACCACTCAGTTCCAGCCCTACATGGCAGTGGAGGCAGATCAGGAAGCCCCTCACCACTGCACAACACCATGCATACAAGTCTCAGTACGCGAAGATCAATGCAGAACGCTGCGTCTGCTGGGCATGGGAGAACCTGCACAGATGAACTCGGACACACTGTTTACATGCTCTCTCCTTGCTGCTGGTGCCCAATCCCATGCTTGCACCACTGTAGGAAGAGGGTGACCGAAGGTGACCCCAGCAATGGTCTTTGTGACCTCAAACCAAATGATCAATTCTTGCCCCCTTTTACAGTGGATGGAGGCCCTCGATTCTGAGCTAGATGTCCCCCTCTTTCACCAACTTTGTGCCACATACTGTGCATTACAAGCAATGTTTCCTGTACCTCCCCCACACTGCACACCCTAGAGCACCTCCTGGCAAACCCATCTCCCCAGAAATGGGTTACCCCGTTATACTCCACAATGCAGGATAAGGCGTCAGTGTGTACTCCAGCAGCCCGTGTGGCATGGGAACTGGACCTTAGTACCCCCATCACCGATGTACAGTGGCTCTACTGCTCTGGTCAGACTGCTGAAATCTCACCCAATTAGAGGCTTCAGCTCATCCACTGCAAGTTTTTGAACAGACTACGCAGCATTGCAGGGCACCTGCATCGCATTGGCCTGCTTGAGGAGATGCTTTAACTGAGATGTTTAGCCTCTCCGGGACACATTCCTCCAACGTGCTTAGGAGTGCCTGCAGGTGGACGGCTATTGGAATGACAAATATGGCCCCCTGACACCGATCATAGGTCTCTTGCCGCCTCAGATTCTGCTGGTTGGACTATTTGGATACATCAAGGATACTCTCCCTGCAGCTCGATGCCTGACTGTGATGCTGTTGCTCCTGGCTAAAAGACGTTTGGCCATACATTGGGACAGGTGGCCCACGCCAAATGATGCAGACTGGCTGCTGGGTTCTGAGTACTGCCAGGAACAGCTCTCATACTATTGGGACCTTACCCCTCCACGCTCAAACCCGAAAGACATTTGGGAACCGTTCATGGCGTATCTGAGATTTAGGGACGATGATGCTGCTTTGAGTGCCGGGGTAGTCTCAGCTGGACAGTGAGGCGGATCCCCTATTTGCTGTGGTGACTTCCATGCCCGGTTGCCCAGACTTTATGCAGTTACCGAGGAGATTGTCGCACGTGACGTCTACTGAATGCATGTCTGTCACATCAATGCATCAACTGATATGTAATGAATATCTCCTACTTCCCCCTTTTCACATTATCCTTTTCACCCCTAGATTGATCTCCCTGTTGATGTGTTTTTTATTAAATACCAATAAACAAATAAAACAAAAATATGGCAACCTGATAATAGTAGGTTACTTTAATGATAGTCCAAATCACCTGACAGAAGAGACATGGGTGAGGTAGAAATTTGAAAGAAAGAAAGTGCTAGATTATTTCATTCTACCTTAGTTTTGTTTGGCATATGAAGGCTTATTACATAACTGGCAGAGATTATACATTTTATGCTTCAGTCTATGAGTCATATTCCTGCATTGACCAAAATATAACAAATTTAAAAAGAATTGATAATACTATGTGCATGTCATTATTTCCTTCAAATAAAAATCTTCCTTCATCTAATCAAATGTTTACATCCTAAAATACTTTAAACCAGTGGTTCTTAGCCTTTTGACTTCTGTGGACCCCCACTTAATCATTACTACTGTCCGGGAACCCGGAGACCCCCAACTAGTTTACAAAACAATATACAGAAAATAGATTAGAGTTGTTCCTAAATTCAATTGAGTCCACTCATCGCCCATACTAAATTCTGTTTTCAGCCTCCAATCTCAAATTTCTTCACAATTACAGAATGTTTTAAAATTTTCAATTGTACATTTTGCTCCTTTTTAATATACACCTTTTAAATGTGTTAACTTTATCTAACTTTTGAAGCAGTCCCAGATCCATTGAGTAGGCTTCACGGACCCCAAAGGGTACCCAGACCACAGGTTAGAACCACTGTTCTGAACAGTTAAGCCGTAGGGTTAAGGAAGAAATGTTAGTTTTAATCAATAGTTACTGAAAGTGTTGCAACTCTAGTGAGTGTCCGGAAAATATCTATATGCACTTGTGAGAAATTGCCCCTTTTTCCATGGTCACCCACATTTTCTGCTGAATTTCATTGCCTCCTTTTTTTTATTGCTGGCTTTTACACTCAGCACACTGAGGCATCACTATTCGGGTCCCAGTGTATGCGCTCTGACTCTTAAACATTTAGAAATTGGTTAATTCCTTCTGATAAGGCCAAGTATATAGAGCAGAAAATACACCTATGGCACAGACAGTTAAAATATCACATATAGACTGCAGGACTGTAAGAAATTGGGTTATTTATTGTTTGGAAGCCCACTCAGGTAACAACCACAATCCTTGTCAGGGTGAACCACAAAAGCCACTAAATTCACCTGTGCTTAACGCTATGGCAGCTCAGCATAAAAGCAGTCAGGCAGATACATTCTAAGTCGGGTGGGAAGAGTTCAATTTGCGCTTGAGGTGGCAGTGAGGAAGAGGTAGATGGTCATTGCTGTAGCAGAAAAAACTGTCTGGACATTGCAGGCTGTCCTCGCTATTGTGCTAAGACACAGTTCGGTGTGGTGGGCAGTCATTGCTGTAGCTTCATGCTGGTGGTCACGGCAGGCCTTTCGTTGCTATAGCACAAAATGGTAGGCATGTGTTACTGGTCATCACTGGCAGTTGCTGTTGAACCGAATAGCAGGTATCCCGCGAGCTTTGTATTGGTGATCATTGTGGGCAGCAGAGTTTTGCAACAAACAGGCCCATTTGTGATTAGGAGGAGTTCAAACTTCAGGATTCTCACCTTTTCTTTCAGAGGAGTATATTCTGTCTAGGACCCAGGGCAGCACCTCTTGGGAATCAAGGACTCACTCCAGCAGAGACCAGTAGGGCTCAGACAGGTCCAGTTGCAGGGCCAGGTAGGTCCATTTGCAGCAGGTCAGCTGGCCAGCTGCAGCGGGAGGCCTCTGAAGTTTGTTATATCTTTGTAGCTCATACAGGAGGTCAGCAAACAGACTCTTGGAGTCACTCTGGTTAGCTTTCGACGACTATAAGCAGGTCCAGCCTTCCTTCCCAGACAGTAGGGCAGCCCTGGCTTAACTGAAAACCAAGAACATGAAATAGTCAAAAATGTATTGTAATCTGGTCCTTTATAACAAAAATGCAGCGAACGCGCCAATATACAGACAGATAGAAATAATGCTGTAAGCTTTGTGATTTCTTCAGAAATGTATGCACAGCTTCTCTTCTACAACTGTGTGCACGCAGGCTGATACCATGATACCGTCCTTGTTTTATTGTTCCGAAGATGATTGTCTATGAACCAGTAGACAATCCCTGACATTAAAGCATTTTTTTTCTCAGAGTATAATAATGTCATGGACTGTAGAGCAGTTCATCCTTGCTTGCAGTAGACAGCTTGCAATTCGTAAATAGCAATGTCATCATATATGAAAGACCATTTGAAATTGGAACCTTATGTCAGGTGAAGGTAAGACAAATAACAAGACTGTTGTATACATTAGATGTCTTTCTGAAAAATGTTAAAGTAACATGCTGTGGAAGACAAAAGATATGTATTGTGGGCACGAAAAGTTAGAACCACACATGTGTACACAATCACTCATTGCATCATGTTTCATAGATTAGTCTGTCAGAAAGACATGCCTCCTTGTTAATGTGATTTATTGGAACCACACATCAAAAACACACGCTCATTATTACTTGAAAGTTACTGATCAGCATCACGATCAAAGATACTTAAAGCAGAAGTATAAATCTTCCAAAATGCTACTCTTCCGTCATCTGGCACAGCAGCATGACCATACTAAAGAGAATATAAAAAGGCCAACCCATCAGAATATACCACATATATGTTTGGAGCAGAGTTTCCACTGAGAAGTTGTTTTTTGTTTTGCTATCAGCTTTGCTAACAACTTTTGTGCAATTTGAGGAATCTGCTCAAAATAAGAATAGAGGTATGAAAACATTAAAATGACGTTAGCCATTTCACCTCCTATAGGAATCTGTCCCCCCCCCGCCCCCTTCACATGTAAAAACGCCAAATGGAATTGCATTAAACTTAGCATGAAACTTGAACTTTAATCACGGAAGAGCCTTTGCTTGTTTTGTTTTCAGTCAGTTCAGAATTCTTGAGAAAGTGAACTTGAAGGGGTTAAAAGTTAGAGATAGCTGGAGTATTAGTTGGCAGACAGTTGCTGCAGCCTGGACCGCAGACTGTCTGTGGACCCACATCTTTTTAAAAAGCCTTCCATTGGAAAAGGGATAATTTTCCTCCTGTTGTCCATTTGGGGTCTACAACACAAAGTTGGGTCTGTGGGCCCAAAGGCTCAATTTGCTCTGATTGGCTGGCTGCGAGAGAAAACTTTCTCTTGCAGCCACCATAACAGGATTCGGGCATGGTCCACACAACTTAATTTTTTTTAAAAGACACCTTGACCTGTAGAGCTACATCACAACTCCCAAAAGGTACAAACAATGTCATATTATTTTAAAAAATGTGCTTTGTGCCAAGGGAGACATGAACTCAGCCCAAAGATGATGAAATCCAACCAGTAAAGTTCTGTGGGACAATTTTCAAAGTTTGTAAAGTCTGTACAGAGTTTGAGAAATATGACAAGGGTCCCAATAAGGGTATAAGAGTTTCAACATTTGTACACCTGTTGCTTGGGTTCAAGGACCATGACTTGAGAACCTACTTTGGACCACTAAGTTTCTAAAAGCTGTTATGGCTATGTTGAGTCTGTGGACACAAAACACTTCTCCTCATGGGAACAGTCCAGCCGGAACTGCTGTAAGTGGGAACAGTATACCCGGACGGGATTCCGGGTTCACAGCACCACTAGATTAAAGCTAGCCTGGCTGATAAGGGGTGATGCCACAAAGCCAGTCCCAGAATGCTTGTTTCCGGTCCAGGGAGGACCTGGGTTGTCAATTCGGGCTGACTGTTCCCATGAGGAGCAGGGTCAAGACTGATTTGCATATGGCTGGGCTCAAACTGGGATGGCATTTAATTTAATTTAATTTAATTGTGGGTTTATATAGCGCTAGAATCAACTCCCGGAGGAGTATCTCTGCGCTTCGACCGCTGGGGAACCCGTCCTGGCTCACCCTGAGAGATGGTCCCTAATGGGTATCTCTAAGGTGCGACCAAGCATCCCCGGCGGTCTGGGGGGCCGTTGTGAAGATGAGGCAAGCTAATGCCCAGAGTTGCCGAGTGTGGTCCCTGACTGGAGTAGGCACCGAGGCGAGAATTATCGAGCCCGCTGACCCAGGTCCACGACCCTGCCGCGTCGGGAATCGAACCCTGGTCCCGGGCCGTCCTCTGCTTACGGGTCTGCCGCCTCTAACCAGTGAGCCACACCACTCCACTATCGGTGGGCAAAGGAACGATGGATTAAACCCAGATCTTTGTGACTGGGGGTGAATGCTTGCATTGTTTAGCATTCCGTCCAGCAATTGTTCCTTTTGCTTTTTTCGCCCTCAGTGGGAAGGGTATGCCCAGACCTAGGTCTCATGTTCACTGCACCACTAAATTCAAGTTAACCTGGTTAATGAGGGGTGATGCCCCGGAACTGGTCCTAGGATTCTTGTTTCTGGTCCGTGGAGTACCGGGGTTGGCAGTTTGGGCTGGACTGTTCCTATGAGGAGCAAGGTCAAGATTGCTTTGCATATGTTCTGAACTGGGGTGGTGTGGTGAACAAAAGAATAATGGAGTAAACCTAGATCTTTGGGCCATTTCTATCAAGCTAAATTGCGTTCACAAACGCTAAAATTTGCAGAATATCAGCGTTTGCAATCGCAATTTAGCGGTGTGCTATGTAGGTAGCCAAACACCTACTTGCAAAATAAGGAATCGCAAAAATTGTGATTCCTTATTTTGCACAAGCATTTAGAGAATTGTAATTGTAATTGTAATTGTAATTGTAATTGTAAATTGGGATTCCGTAGGGAATCCCAATTCACCACCAACTTCAAGTTGGTGCTAATTTGCGACTTCCTTTTAAAAGCACTTTTTGCTTTTTTCAAAGTGCCATGGAGCGCACATACATGCCCCTAGGGCATGTATGTGCGCCACATGCGCACACATGTACATTCCAGGGGTGCAACAGGGTGTCCTTTTGGAACCCTTGCACCCTTGAAATTGTGTGCACAATCCCCATTCATTCCTCCGGGCCTCTTGGAATGAATGGGAAGCCATTCCTTAACTGCGACTTGCAATTTGCAAGTTGCAAGTAAGGAATGTGAGAGAATCACAAAAAAATGGCTAATTTTTATTTACATATCGTTATGCGATTCTCAAATAGTGGTTCTCTAACAATCGCTATGTGAGAATCGCAAATGCGTTTGTTGAAACATAATCCCCTTTGTGACTGGGGGTTAATGTTTGCATTGTTCAGCATTCCACCCATCAATTGTTTCTTTTGACAATAGCATACAGAGCACACATTTGATTTTGTGAAGGTGAGCAACGTGACTGATAGCACAGAACAAGGAGAAAGTCATCGGGAAAGGCGAGAGATGAGCCTACCTCATTTCAGGCATAGAAGATTGAGAAGAGAGCTAAGCCTTCTCATCTGCATCGGAGTAAATACCAGCTTTTTCTCATAATATTATCCACACCCACATAATGAAAAAAATATTTGCAAGAAAGGTCACTTGCAAACTTTGTGACCTTCAGCTTGGCTGGGGACTCGTAGGACTATATTTGTTTGGTGTGTCAAACATGAGAATGTATCTTACCATAAGACATGAACAAGAGTTTGCACAAAATTCACTTAAAGATAGAATAGGAAAGATACGAGCAGGAAAAGTCATACAACAGAAGTGAAGAGGAGAATATTTATGTTGCCTGTTCTTCTGCCAATGGTCCACACCTAAGAATATTTGCTCTTTACTCCTTAGAGTGCCAAAGAATATATGGCATGGATAAATAAAGCCATATGTGAAAAGCATTTTCTTCAGTAGCAAACTCTGTGATTTTGAGTTTGTAAATTAACTAATATAATTTTATATCCTGAGTTTTGACTCTAAAAAATGCCTGAGCATTGGTGCTTCTAGGTATTCATTCCCCTTAATGGACCTTTGCTCACACATGTGTAATCAGACTTCATTTTTAAACCCCACAAAATTCAAATTACCTGGGAAGATGATCAGGTATATGGCGTGTTGATGTGCAGTTGTGTGGTTATGTAACATAATTTAGCTACTACTGCTTGCCAGTACGTTGATATACCTTGTAGTACTACATGATGTGTTTACAGTTTTGTTCTCGATATGTAAGTCAAACAACTGCATGGCTGGCAAATGTTAATTAACTGAGTATGGTATAAGGGAAACCAACGCCCAGGGCACTATCACGTCAATGCATCAGTGTGAAAACCAGAATTAGGATTTATAGCTCTGAAACTTGTGATGTATTCCTATAGGTTCTGTATCGATCCCCCTATTCCTGACCCTGATCTGGTTAACAAGTTAACTAGCAGCCATCCCATGATGCAGAAACCGTTATCTGATTAAGCCACACCACGGCACAGGAACGTGTTATCTGATTAGGTCATAACGCTTGCCATCTAATTAGACAAGCAATATTCCTCCAGCCCCTGATAAGGCATACGGAGTTCTCAAAACAAATCAAACCTATGACAACCTGGGAAAAACCCTGCGGCCATTGTTTTGATTTCACCGAGAACTTCAGCAAAAGAATGTGCTAACGACCAGTTTGTATGACATCCTTATTGACGTATCTATGTCCATCCTTACGTCAATCTCGGCACCTTACAGGTATAAATATTACCGGTATTGCCTTAAGCAAACACACGCGGTGGTGACGAGATCGGAGCAGCCAGAATTGCCGAAGCCCAGAGCAGAGCAGACCCCGCTGGCGCAGCCCCGCCGTCCTGACGCGCTGAGAACGAGACGCTGCTTTCTCCTGCCGAGAAATCCAGCTCCGGCGCTTCCGAGCAGCCCTCGCAGGCAGCTTGGAATATCGAGACCAAAGACGAGAGATACCATCCCTCATTCATCCTAAATTCCAGGTACAGAACTGAATAACCCCTTGCAGAGAATTCTTGAGTCAGTCACTTGGCAAAACAAACTTAACTTAAACTGCTACTTTCTATTCCCGCCCACGTATTAGGCTTAGGTCAGGTACACCGGGGTAGGCGTAGTTAGAAGCACCAGTTGAGTACGATTAGTTAAATGTATATGTGTATGTATCTATTTTATCCATTTTAAACCACCTTATGGCTTAGAAACCATATAAATGTTTTTACAGTATTATTTTATACTTCTGCTTTTATTGTATGCACTTTACTTAACCATAAGTATTGCGATAATATCGATCCATTTCTCTTGTACGAGAAAAGAGACTGATCAATAAATACCATCTTTTATTGAACACGCCCGTCTCTTCCTTTTCTCTACAATCTGGTGAGACTAAGAATGCACGTACTGACTGAGTAAAATAAGTTGTCTTTTGTTTTCACACGACTCTAGAGATACACTCTTGATTAGGGGAGAGCAAAGTTGTCATGTTCTATGGTTGTCAGAAACTAAATCCCTTCTTGTCTATCCAGGGAGGTTCAACTCCTCCTTGCCTATTCGAGAAAGTTTCTAGTGAACTCTGAGCTAGCTGGCAAACCCAAAACTTTAAGTCTAATATCGACAATAGAAGATCTAGTTAACGTCTGGTCTAGGCCTATACTATTGAAGGTATTATTCCAATGCGCAGAGCCTATTGGGATAATAGGAACTACACTACATGGCGCCCAACGTTTGGTAAGGCGATAAAACTAACGCAAGACATTAGAGTAACTCAGTCGTGCTTTTTCACTCAGACCCCTTTTTTCCCATAATACTCCAAAGACGTCTGGAGTGGGTGAAAGGTAATATCCGCCAAACCTCGCAGGAGGAAACTCCTATGTATGGTTCTTGGTTTAGTCAACGTTGAAGGATACACTGTTCCAAAATATTGTGCATCTAATCTTTGTTCCATAAGAAACCTGATCTGCAAACAAACGGAAAAACCTTCCTGTCGGTAAAATAGTAGACAGTGATGAAGAAAGAGAGACAGCTAGATTAGCAGCTGAACTCGTAGCAGCTGATAATACTATGCAAGAAGCAGACCCGGATATAATACTCATCCCGGTCAACAAAAGGAAATCTATAACTTTAAAACTTATAGAAAATGGACTGACACCTAGAGGTGGCACAGTCATATTCGTAATAGAGGCACACGAATATCGGCAGACAGAGGTATTCTATTCATGGATAAACTTTCCAGCAGCTAACGCTGTAACAAAGCACTTCCACTATTACAAAACAGAGGAACCTCCTGATGAATACACTCCTTTCGAGGAGGTGGAAGTACCACTTAAATTTCAAGAGCACGTGCTCTTGTTTAATGGCGCCCTAAAACACAATAATCACATCACCAGGCTCGGTCCATTAGGTAGTCCAGGAGCAACGTGGCCGGTCCTAGCCGGATACACACCACATCCAGACATCGAAATAATGTCTGCAGCAGATCTTTTAATACAACTAAAACAATTAATAAAAGTACATAGACAATTAGTCCAATATGTAATGCGGACTTCAACAATCCAACCAGCAGTTAAAATTCCACAGCTGACCCCTCATCAGGGGAACACAAATAAAATTACACCACAGAACATACAATCCTGCCTAGGTAAAGTACCAGCTAAACGGGAACAAATACCATTCTGGTTAGCACAAAAAATCACCCAAATAGAGGCGGTGTTTCCAGACACCACCCCGTTAGAAAAACACAGGATTCTGACTATCTGTCTTCCAATGGGAATCGCACCACACGTGGAGGACTGTGACACTTGGGGTACAGTCTTTGCTTCCATCTACACAAAAACGCATGGTGTTCCATCCATCTCGGTAATACCAGATGTGCTAAAACAAATTCAAGATGAATACGGTCCAGAACCCGCTTTAACTCTTGGTATGAAATTACTGAAAGACTTCAAGCAGGTCTCGGCTATATTACTAGCCAATATAAAGGGAGAAGCAGCAAACGTGGCGATCCGCCAAAGGTTAAAAGAAACAGATATAGCAGACCAACCAGCTGAAATTGCCAGAATTATAGAAAAATCCTATGAGGAACTAGGTAGAGATAGTTTAGGTGGAATACCAGTAAAACCCCAACTGATTGAAAGTCCTGAAAAAATATTTATTAAAAATAATCTAAACAGTCAAAAGAAGAACTGGGATGGAAACAAACAATCCAATCCAAAAGAAAAGAGATTCCAGTCCAGAGGAAGGTCTCCTCGGCGGAGAGAAAGATCTCCGGACCAAGGACCCAAGTCTCCCCAAAGGGAGCCCTCTGTGAAAAAATACAACCTTAGAAATAGGGATAACATAAAGAAACCGGATAGATATCAAGATTTTGATACACGTCCCTCTCAATCTTTTCAGACTTCCTCGCAGAAATCGGAAAGAAGAGGACGATCGGAACCCAGGGAAGGGCACGTCAAGTCCAAAGACAAGGAACCTGCTCATCCAAATAAAAAATTACAGTTTCCAAAGAAGAAGGTAGCCAGTATTAAAGTATTTAACAATGCCGAGAATTTTGAGGACACAACTGAAAAACGGAGAGTGGGCTCAGACAATGCTAGACAGCGCAGCAGAAGTGAGCATAGCACGCAAAGTCCTTATGAATCATCTGGAGACAGTGGACACGAATGAATACCTTCAAGTGGAAACTGCAGACACCAGAGTTAGCAAACCTCACAAAATATATGAAATAACATTACGTATAGAGGGGGATAAGACTAGGAAAATAAGGGGACTATTTTGGGATAATCTCTCCAAGGGCTATGACATCCTTCTAGCTGAAAAAGACTGGCCACCAGAGTTTGTCAGGGACTGCCCTCATGGCGAAGAAATAATTATGCCTGCCTTCTCAAATCATATCCCAATTCATAAAAAATACACACTTGCTAGAAAGTGGGCAGTAGCTCAAGCTCCTGCTTTATATAAAAATCACGTAGGATGGGATGAGGACTCTCCTCCTCACAAAATCCAGTTAAAAACACAACCTACTGCACAAAGACAGTACCCAATTAAGCAAGAAGCTAAAAAACAGGTAAAAGAAATCCTAGATCAACTAGAATACCAGGGGGTGATTGAAACTTGCACCTCACAAATGAACAACCCTTTGTTTCCGGTTTCCAAACCAGACAATTCATATCGTCTAGTTTTGGATTACAGACACCTTAACTCATGTTGCAAAACTTTTGCAGTGCAAAACTCGCATAGTGCTGCACTAATGAATAACATAGTGCGCAAAAAATACAAAACAACATTAGACATCTCTAATGGATTCTTTTGTCAAAAAATAGCACCAGAGAGCAGATATTTATCCGCGTTCTCAATAAATGGCGCTCAAAAATAATTCTGTCGGTTACCCCAGGGGTTCAAGAACAGCCCAGGATTATTCTCAGCGAGGGTAACAGAGTTACTACAAACATATGATGACGAAGCATTATCTTATGTCGACGACATATACCTAACAGATGATGACTTGGATACTCACTTGAAGAGAGTGATCACCATAATACTTGGGTTCGCAGCAGAGGGTTACAAATTCAACTTTAAAAAATCTAGAATTGCCCATCGAACAGTCCTGTTCTTAGGATATGAATTATCAAGTGAAGGCAAAAGCCTGGCTGACAATTTCCTAGAGAAATGTGCCGTACTCCAAGCACCTAGAACACTAAAAAACCTACAGTCAATTCTAGGCTTCCTAAATTTCGGAAGAACATACATTGCAAATTACGCCGAAAGGGTCAAACCCCTTTATGATCTAATAAAACAAGATTTTAAAAGAACCAATTGGACTCAAAAACACACAGAAATTTTGAGATCTTTACAAACAGATATGTTTATTAAAACAAAATTAGAAACACGTGATAACACACGCAACCTTGTGATTCGAGTCATCCCAGGAAGATGCGGATTCACATACCTGACCTCTAATGAGGGAGAAAAGGTACCAATTGCATTCAAATCACACTTGTACACAGAAGCTGAAAATAAGTTCAGCATTAAAGAAAACATTGTTCATGCAGTTCAAACCGCAATAGCTAGAGAAAAAGATAAAGCTGACGGTAGACGTATCACAGTCAGAACAGCAGAATCAGCCTTTGAGGCATTAACAACACCGTGTAATTTACCAACAACATCATTGAATCCGGAATGGATACAATGGGTGAATTCAATTACAACGGACAGAGTAAAATACTACTTTGATCCAGAATTAAAAGAATTGAAAAATCTAGAATTTGAAAGAACATTCCCTCTGCCAATCGACATTCTGCCATTACGACGGTACGCATGTGTAATCTATACAGACGGACATGCTCAACCCTGCGTTTGGGGAGAACAAGCATACAACCCCACATGTGAGATTACAAAAGAAGTGTGGCGCGGAGGTAAACTAAGACCTCTATTAACAAAAACACACTCAGTAGAAACTAATTCAGAACAACAGACTGAAATAATAGCATTGAAAATGGCGCTAGATAATGCAGATCGCGAATTCCCGACACTAATAGTGTCCGATTCATATTACTGCGTCAAATCATATAACAACGATTTGCAGAAATGGATTCAAAACGGTTACAAAGATGACACAGGTGCAACAATAAAGCAAAAACTGCTTTGGGAACAAATAGTTCTGTTACAAAAAGAACTACCAAAGACTCACGTGATACATACACTGAGTCATCAGCGTGATGGCGTTCACGTTGCAGGGAATTCATTGGCTGAGACAGCCACAGCGGTAGCAACTAAATCGGCTTCCGTAGTAAGAAAAAAGCGTACAGTGAAATACATTGACGGTGAAACAGTGCTGGCGGTGAAAACGTCATCAAAAGGCGACTGCTCAGCGCTACCGATCAACTATCCACTCAATTATACATACATAATCAATGCAAACTCCGTCCCTTTTGCTCGAATCCCTGGAGTGGGGGATAGAGTAATTCCAAACATGGACAGGAGAACTTTGTTAATAGCAGACGCACAAATGGGCGAGGGTCTCAGACACCTCAAACTAAAAGATTCTCTGGAAGAACTACAATCAGTGTACTGGTGGCCAGGCATGAGCCTGCATCATCACATTTTTGTAAAAAAATGCCCGGGCTGCAACAGAGATCGCAGCGGCGAGAGGAACGGGGTAATACCATGGCGTTTCACTCAATAAAGGCAAAACAATAATCAGTACTTCCAGTGTTAATAATGCGTCCGATTAACAAATAAAGACTAGTTTCCACTTATAAATGTAGACCCCAGCACTCGGCTGACGTCGGGACTGTTATACAAAGATTTGCGAGTCTAAATGGCATATACGCTAGGAGCATGCTACGTTTGACCAATGTTTTCACTTTAGCCCTCAAGCCTGTGGGGAAACATGGCCAAATGAGCATAGCACAGCGGGATTCTTCTCACTTCCTTCCTGAGGGATACGGGATGGTGTAAAGAAAAAACCAAGGCATAAAGCTATCTATAACGGAAAGGATATTAGGTTCGGGAGCTGGGTGGGTCAAACATCTAATAAGTGTCCAATGTAGTCTAAACAACCTGCCATGAAATTCTCTGAAGGGATTCAGTCCGTACGAATTATTGTTTGGAACTAGGATGTTGGTCTTAGATCTTGACAGTCAGACTTCAGTGGTAAAGGAAAAAAGCTTTGATATCAAAGATCGTTTGGCTATTTTGCAGGACTTAAACGAAACAAGAAAAGACCTGAGCAACATAAAGTTGAAACAGCAGCCAACAACCACTGAAGAACCACCACCTGTTCCAGCAAGACCTGTCTGGATTCCAAAAGTCGGGGATCTAGTCAGAGAAAAGATCGCGGTAAAGAAGGAATTTGGGCCTTCTTACAGAAAAGCAGTTCCTGTCTTGTCTATCAATGGGACAAGATCAGTTGTACTACCGCCGCTTGCTGGTAAAAAGGAGAACCGAGTTGTATCCATCGACCTGGTAAAACCACAATCATGTGGCCGATAACAAACAGTTGGCCAAGTGGACTCCCGATAAGTAGTAGAACACCAAGGTTTGCTACCAATACAGAGGTCCTAACTAAGAGGCTAATCACATTCAAAACGCCTACAGAAGAACAACAAGGACTGTGCAACAATGCAATGGAACTTAAACCTCTGAAAACCCAAATAAAAACATTTAGTACAGACACACCAACCTACAATGAAGTAACAAACGAATATGTAAGAAACAGTAATCCTGAAGCAATTGGAACAATTGACAGAACTGCATACGGCTACTTCATAAACTTCGATGATTCCTCTGAAGACCTCAGTGAATCAAAAACACAGCCATCAACAAAAACCTTTAAAGATAAAGCTAAAGAACTTTTGAAACAACTTAAAGAAACCTATCTGATTTCTCCATGGATTGAATTTTGGGTGGCCTTTGGTGCATTTATCCTCATACTTTGGCTCATCATGGTACTATGCTTGGGACGCTTCATTGAGGGAAACTATGCTAAAGTGGACACAGCAAGTCAGAAAATCAACTTGATCCTCAAGCCACACACATCTTCACACGCCGAGAAAAGAGAACTTTCTTCAGTCAACTTCACAGCCAATCCTATACCGGGTGGGGTAGCATGGGACAATACTGACTACGAAATTTATGGTCCGGTTGAGATCCTGAAATATCCTCACCAAATCAAGATCTCGTTGAGTGACTTTGTAAAACCAAGCTCATTTACTGATGATTGGGACTTTGAAAGCGTTAATAATATGATGTCTGACTTAGTGATGTCTGCTAAATTTACCAAACATGATTATTTGCAGGGTTCGACTAATTATGATAGTATGTACTGTTACAACCACTATGGTAACCATTTTCTACATAAATCGGCACAACCTAGAAATGTTTTAAATTATAATCAATGGGAACATTGTGCAACCCCTCCAAAAGGAAGCTCAAGAACCTTTTATAACAAATATTCATACTTTTCAGGGTTCAACACAAGTAATGCTGAAACATTTTATTTCAAATTGTCAAATAAGACAGGGACAAAGACCATGCTAACAAACACGAAATTGATATATTCAGACTCATTTTTTGAACAAATGAATACTTTTGGTTTTGATTATTGGGACAAAAATGTTGAAGTAAAAAGTGTTTGGGGTACAAAAGAATGGCAAGTACAAGGTATAGAATCATTGTTTAGAGCCTGCATGATCCCAGAACAAATTATATTTTTGAATGACACTGTTCAACAAACTACCTGTCTTGGCCTAGCCAAAATCAAAGACTTAAATAAACCGTCTATTCCAAAGCCAACAATGAACAGCAATAGCTCTACAGATGAAGAGATAGACGTAAACTATGTATTAAACCAAAACAGAACACATCCTGATTGGAAACAATGGTTAATCTGGCCCACAGATACTAATAACTGTCAAGACAGATTCCTGAACAAAACACAGGGGTTCACATTGACCAGGCCAGACCCTAGATATTCCCAAAGACAACACCCAGGGATAATCACCACCTACAGTGTGGGCAAACTCTGCCTTCAATGGCTACAAACTTCCACACTGGCAGAAATTAAGCAACACCTAACTTTACTTACTGATGGTGCTGACTTGCGTGATTTCATTATGGGACCGCGCAAACAGCGTCAAAAACGCTTCATAGCAGCCTCTGTATATGCAGCTTACAACGAGGCCTGGAAGGTGACTCAAATTGAGACAGCAGAAAGTATACGGGAAATTGACCGTATTAATTTGGAAAAATCACTTTCTGTAGTGGACAATGGGTTAATGACTCTGTCCTCCAGAATTTTTTCTCTGGACAGCATTGTGTCTTCAGCAATCGACATAATATCGCAAGACTTACTGTTGTTACAACACGGTCAGTCTCAATTGCGTTCTATTGTACAGCTTGGCTGGACGTTACAAAATCTGCGTTCAGGCTATGTGCCTTGGCGTTTAATCAACACAACGTCACTATTCAATATCTTTAACCTTACTGATAAACAAATCAGTATGGCACAGAAGGGTGCTGATTATACAATCCTGAGCATTGAGAAACTCGAGAGATTACCAGTGACAATGTCAGAACGACCTGCCAGTGAATGGATAATACATGGGATAATTAATATTCCAATATCAACCTTCAGGTTTCAATACTGCCAAAAATATATACAGGCTGGCATGTACGAAAAATTGGGAAAAGGGTACATTAAGTCAACTTGGAACTTGCCCTATTCACATGCATGTGTCAGTAATAAAGGACAGAAAGTGTTTCTTAGTGGCAATAATTGTGCAATGTCACTAAGCGGTACACTTCTGTGTAATGGAATTAGTTTGCATGGAGCCTGTGAAGGGAACTCAAATAACCTTTCATGTCACCAGCTAGGCGCACCTGCAACAGAGATAGAACCATTCTTTAAAAGACTCTATAATGGGAGTTACATTCTAATTGTGGATCGCAGATGTTGTAGTCTTCTACCCGGGATTCCTTATCTCATAACTACGACTGCGAAGGTCATGTGCTGTGGACACTCATTGTTCCCCAGCTCCTTTCCAGACAGGGAGGCAAGGGCATGGCCTAACTTGAAAATTACTTCTATACGAATAGATACTTTAAGCAGAATGAAAACAGTGCTTCTTCAGACGCCGACCAGACTCACGTCATCAAAAGAAACGTATGATCTCCTGGTCGCAAGGACGACTGCAGAGATTCACTCGTTGTTATCAACTAATTCCCCCATACATTTCGCAGAAATCCTGAATGAAATCTTAAATATTTCTGACACCAGTGGAGTCTCAAAAGTATTTAAGACAGTATTTTCGATGGCATTAACACCATTCAAAGCCATACTGGGTATTTTTCCAGATTTCGTCCATTCGATTTTTGGCGGACTTCCCCTCATTTTGGGACTAATTGCAGGAATCCTATTCTTGGTCCTTATATTTCGTTATGGCAAACCATGTCACAGACAAAACACCTGCGACAAGGGAAGAAACAATCCGAGCCATTGGATACCGGGACCGGATATCAAAAATCCTGGGACTATCCCGGCTTAGAGACCTGAACATGACTTGGTTTCTTTCATTTCGACCAATGTGGCATCGATGTATTTTACCTGTATTAAGGTGTTTGCTGTGCGGAGAAGAATGCGTGTTGGACACCTGTCTGACGCTACAATCGGATGCGCCTATGGATGCAGAAACATTGTTGGGTCCGATAACGGCTCATGCTTTGTGCTGCCCTCAACGGCTGCCAATCCTGATGACGGCATTCGTGGAAACTTCACCACTACGATTAAGGGGTAGTGAAGTTCAAGATGAAAGCAGCATCGATCAGGTACGACCTTCTGTCAACAATACTAATCAAAACGTCAATGGAGACAATCATGCACACGAATGCATGGTTACACCTTTTTCCGAGTTAGTGGAACTTTCACAGGAAGCTGTTGACAACTTTTTCGAAAGTCTCAATGATATGATGTTCTCACCAGAGCAGAAATAACGACTTTTGAGCAAGCTAGCACACGGCGTTCCCAACACCCTGAATTTGGCCTTCAACTTTAATAATAAAGTAGCTTGAACAATTTTCCCTCCAGTTGACGGACAGCAATTTTTTTTTGAGCAGCCCCAAAATATGTTTACGATTTTTCGGGACACTTATCTTCTGCTTAAAGTAAGAACTATTCTTAGAGAACTAAAATTTCTATTTTTAGATACTTTATAGACATTAGCTGCCCGCTGGTATGTTCATAATTATTTTTATTCTGTGATGAAATGGTCTCGAACTTTTTCTTCTGTATTAAGAGCCATTTCATGTGTTATTCTCATATTCAAATAGTTATAATGTATACATATGCATGATTACTTTGGCATTATTCTACAGCTTGAGTGCATATAGTACATGTGACAATTTGTTTCGTATATTACATAATTTCGAAATGCATTATATGTATTTTGGGGTGGTAAGGTATACACGATACTCTACAGTATGTTTTACTATGCCTAGATTCGTAAACATGGCCATAGTTAGCGTGGAGTGGGTGTGATGTATTCCTATAGGTTCTGTATCGATCCCCCTATTCCTGACCCTGATCTGGTTAACAAGTTAACTAGCAGCCATCCCATGATGCAGAAACCGTTATCTGATTAAGCCACACCACGGCACAGGAACGTGTTATCTGATTAGGTCATAACGCTTGCCATCTAATTAGACAAGCAATATTCCTCCAGCCCCTGATAAGGCATACGGAGTTCTCAAAACAAATCAAACCTATGACAACCTGGGAAAAACCCTGCGGCCATTGTTTTGATTTCACCGAGAACTTCAGCAAAAGAATGTGCTAACGACCAGTTCGTATGACATCCTTATTGACGTATCTATGTCCATCCTTACGTCAATCTCGGCACCTTACAGGTATAAATATTACCGGTATTGCCTTAAGCAAACACACGCGGTGGTGACGAGATCGGAGCAGCCAGACTTGCCGAAGCCCAGAGCAGAGCAGACCCCGCTGGCGCAGCCCCGCCTTCCTGACGCGCTGAGAACGAGACGCTGCTTTCTCCTGCCGAGAAATCCAGCTCCGGCGCTTCCGAGCAGCCCTCGCAGGCAGCTTGGAATATCGAGACCAAAGACGAGAGATACCATCCCTCATTCATCCTAAATTCCAGGTACAGAACTGAATAACCCCTTGAAGAGAATTCTTGAGTCAGTCACTTGGCAAAACAAACTTAACTTAAACTGCTACTTTCTATTCCCGCCCACGTATTAGGCTTAGGTCAGGTACACCGGGGTAGGCGTAGTTAGAAGCACCAGTTGAGTACGATTAGTCAAATGTATATGTGTATGTATCTATTTTATCCATTTTAAACCACCTTATGGCTTAGAAACCATATAAATGTTTTTTGCAGTATTATTTTATACTTCTGCTTTTATTGTATGCACTTTACTTAACCATAAGTATTGCGATAATATCGATCCATTTCTCTTGTACGAGAAAAGAGACTGATCAATAAATACCATCTTTTATTGAACACGCCCGTCTCTTCCTTTTCTCTACAATCTGGTGAGACTAAGAATGCACGTACTGACTGAGTAAAATAAGTTGTCTTATGTTTTCACACGGCTCTAGAGATACACTCTTGATTAGGGGAGAGCAAAGTTGTCATGTTCTATGGTTGTCAGAAACTAAATCCCTTCTTGTCTATCCAGGGAGGTTCAACTCCTCCTTGCCTATTCGAGAAAGTTTCTAGTGAACTCTGAGCTAGCTGGCAAACCCAAAACTTTAAGTCTAATATCGACAATAGAAGACCTAGTTAACGTCTGGTCTAGGCCTATACTATTGAAGGTATTATTCCAATGCGCAGAGCCTATTGGGATAATAGGAACTACACTACAAACTGACCAGTTATCCATTAACCAGTGTAGCGGATCATTATCCCATATCCTCTTTCTTATGATGGTCCTTACAGAAAAAATGGACAGCATTCTAGAGACAAGCACCATGATTGCCAAACTTAAAAATATGTATACATGGATTTGCCCCATCGCTACGAAGGTATGTTATAAATAGGATGCACTTTTCCAATAACGTTTGTTTTATCTATTTTCCAACAGTGATGGGCCCTTTTTGCTCTCTGATTAGGACAAGTGGGATTTCTTTGGCATTCTTTTTCATTTGTTAGAAACGGGCTATCAACTGAATAATCACCAAATATGGAGCCTAATATTTTCAAAGGTGTTATTTTACACTGGTTCTCCATGGACTGCCTGCTGAGCTCGTGACCAAAGTGTGAGCCCTGGGATAAGTGGAATGGTGGGTCTTCAACTCAAGGTCCTATCCATGTGAAACCCAAGTCATCAGAACTGATGAAGGCGGCGAACACAATGGTCTACAAACCACATCATCACTCTTCAAAGGAGGACGTTAACACGATACATCAACTCCTGCGAAAGACCTCCAGATCATGGCCTGGTATTCTCAGTGGCCAGTTCAGTTTTGATATTTTTTAGTTTTTGCTTTTGTGTGCTATCACTTCCCTACTTTTCACAGATTCAAGTCCATAACTGGAGCTGTTAGCATAGTTTCCTTTCTAGATCGTTGAAGTGCCATTGAGTAGCACCTTGATATTTTCTAATAAGCTAGCACTATATTTATTGAGTTCATGATTGAAGCTAACATATTGTCTGTTGGGTAGGTTCAAAGATACCTCTGGTGTTCCAGACCAAATACTGAATGGGTATGAACTATTTTACACCATGCTTACCATTTATTTCTTGCTTTTTTGATGAGTCACTGGACACATTTGAGAAGTGTACCGGGACTAGTAAGTATATTCATGATAATTAGGAATAATCCTTATATGGAATCCACTATTTATTTGAAAGGTAACTCTGTAACTTTCAGAGTCATGCAGAAAAGAATAAAACAGGAACAATTGTTTTGAGGTACAGCCTAAACGTGATTCACCCCCTGACGGCCTATAAGCCTGGGGGCTTTCTCAGGGCGTCTTACCATTTTCCGAAATATACTTGAGGATTCCAGGTTCTGTAAATTATCCCAATCGATCTAGTTGAACCATCATACTCCAGAGTCAAGGGGAGGTTCTTAGGTATTGGACAGGGTGGTCTCAATCAGTCGGCGATACTTTTGTCTCAAGCTGCTTCTTTGGAAATCCAATAGTTTGCTTTCATGGTTGGTCATGGCGTATTGTGCATAAAGCTTCCTACTTTAGTGGAACTGCTACAACATTCTACTAACCTGATACTTTTTTCTCCAAGTTTTTTTGACAGAACTATCTCTTAATCCATGCTATGTTTTCTTAGACTCTGCCCATCCCACTCCTTCGTTTCCTTCTTGATTTTGCTTGCACCTTTCCATGTCCCATAACCCTCCTGAGCTCTTTCCCATACCCCATGTCCAGCCACTTACTTCAAAGGAATTGTATCAATAATATTAACAATAAGAGATCAGTTGATGCAGTGGCTTAAGGATGTGCTTTAACTCACTTGGAAAGGTAAGCCTTGTCTGCAATTACCAGTGGCTGTTCTGTTTTCAGTTTTAGCGCATTGCTGATCATAACGTCATTAAAATGCCTCTGCTTAATGACTGACTCAATGCTAAATGTGTTAGAACAATCAGGTCTCGACAGCTTGTAAGAGTATAGTGAAGGTTGCTCCTGATTGGGGGACCAAAAAGACTGTTGAGTATGAAGGTCCCCAACAGAGGGCGCTTCTAATCCATTGATGCTATTTTGTCTTAGCGCCTGCACTTCCTCATCATTAGGTCTCGCCTATACAGCACACATGCGCTGCGAAGGCAAAAATACCTTTTGGGATCGCTATGGCTTTTCAGCCCAGCACGTGCACGTGTTCCATTGCCTTCAATGGCAACGCGTGCATTTGAGGAGATTCACTTGCGCGAGCGAGTGCCACCATAAGGCAGCAATTATCGCTCCTGCAAGTTAATCTCGCATCCCTCCTCCTCCCCGCTGCTGCCGCGCGCACCTCCCCCTGCTCGCGGCTGCCTATCGCGCTTGTTTTCATTAATGTCACTTTGAGGATCAACATAACAGGGCTACTTTCTGAAAAAAACGTCATGCCAGTGTGGCAGCATGTGATTTTACTTAGGCTCCAGAAAAAAAATTATTCAGTCTACCCACACATCTGAGAAATGGAAAATAAAAGCTTGAGTCTTGGAATGTAAATTCACGTAGTGGGACAACATGTCGATCAAAATCAAGAAGCGGTTGGGCACCGAATTCTGAACTTGCCATGTTTAATTTCTTCTTTCCTTGTAAAAGCTTAGCGTGGGCTTGCACTGCAGATATATAGGCAGTGCTAGAGATCGTTCGGTAGACTGAGGCAGAAAGATCAGACCCGGCCCCTTTGAAGGCGGGTGGTGCAGTCGGCCCCGTCCCTGGTCTGGCACGCCTCTGCACCAAGGTCTCTGCTTGTGTAACAAGCTCCTGTAGCGTCTCGCGCACACGGGTAACTCTTCAGGGACTCAAACAATATATAAATAGCTTTTTTGCAAAATTAACAACTGGCACAAGGGTGTGCTTGGTGAGACTCAACACTTTAGGGTGTGGCAGGGGCTTGGTGAAATACATATTTTCGTTTTTAATTTAAGAATGTGCAGCGAAAGTTTCACACATAAACGATATCAATAGCAAACTATCTTGAGCACACAGCATGCACTGTGTAACTTGTTGGCATCCTTGTAAATGTCCATTATTAGATGAACTCCAAGCATGCCCAGACCCTAATACCTGGGACCTCTTCACTATCCGAATGAAAGTTACAAAGCGCCGTCCAAGGAAGAAGCTGTTAACTGCGTCCAATCCACTCACTCATAGGAGCACACCTTCATTGGATAACTAAACATTATCATCGTACTGCTGAAACAAAATCCCTTCTGCACTTAACCAAACTGTGTGCTCCTGAGAAAATCATGTGTTTTGATGGGATGAGCGGCTAAATCTAGCTGTCAACTAACTCCATGCCTCGGCTTCTCCATCGGATAAATTTGGGAGCCATTAAAGCAGGGTAACCACGGCTTCAGAGATGGTTTGAGGTGAGCAACGTTTCGGAGCTGAACGCGCCTTGAAACTCACTTTAGTGGGACCCAGTGGCTGCTGAGATTAACAATATCACCGCTGCCCTGGCTGTCGGCAGTAGAGAGCCTGCGCCCGTTGTCCCCATCCTTGCAGCAGCACTAGGTGCTAGGCCATGGGAAGCAGGAAGGCCTCGACTTGACCCCGCTGCATATGGTCTGGGACTACCGACCATTCCCCCCTGTCGTGCGTACCACCACATCAACCCTTAAAGTAATTAGCCATGCAAGGTGTTTTCTTTGGAAGGCAGGGGGTCTCATGACCCCCGGGCCGTATTTATTAAAATATGAAAACAAATAAAAATTGTAAAAATAAAACATTATTTACACAATCATTGATATGCAAAGTTCTGACATTAGATTTACAGCAATGTAGACAGGTATGAAAGGGCTAACCTTAACAGATGTCTAATACAGCGTATTTCCTAACCGAATCTAACATCCTACGTATGATTTTTGCATCCTACCATTTTGGGCCTATGGCAAGGTCGCTAACAGGTGTCAGATCCTTATTATCCAGCTACGCCCTCCCACCTGAGTGTGCAAGCGCTACAGGGCCCGGTTACCAGGAGAGTACGTCCCTCTCCTGGTTACCCCGTACGCTCCGTGAACTCCATTAAACCAAAAGGAGGGCCCTTTCACTCTGCGCCATTTGATGACGTCATAGTGTACGTGCGGGGTGGCTAACAGCCCAAAGAAAGCGTGACACCCTCCCCCGCACCCTTCCAACCAAGCGGATATCCTGCCCCTGAAGTTCTAGGAGAGACCATTGGCCCCTCCCCCTGGGTGACCCCATTCGAGAATGGTGACGCCCCCTAAGGACCTTAAATTGCTGCTCACAGAACATGACCTTACCGCCTGACTAAGGATTACAATAAATACGACAAATAAGTCACCTGTGAAAGGGAAAAAAGGCCTAAGGAAAAAACCAAGTACACACACTTCAATGCACACAAATTGTTCACATTTCAAAACTACTGCCTGTAAAAAGGGGAAAAGGGCCTAAGGAAAAAATTCACACCAAACATATTTACAATGTCATAGTACCATCAACGGTAATGCCAACTAACGTTCAAACTGAAATTCTGCTTCAAGGGCTGGTGGGTGGGAAAATTATTCAGCCCCTAGCTGAGGGGCACGGAGCGAGCCTGGAGAGCGCGGGTACAAGAGGGCACCTCCCGTGCTCCCAGGCCTTTTAACCTCTTGTGGAAATGGGGGCTGACCAGCTCCCGCTGTCCCGCCTCCACCTGGCCCCTGCCCTTGACCCGGAAGCACTCCTACTGCTTCCGGGTCAACGGTGGGGCCTGCACCAATCGGTGGTGGGGTGCCCCCCCAGCCACGTCATCAGGACACGGCAAGAAAGGGGGGGCACACCCCACCATCGAGGATACGGAGGAGGGGCAAAGCCGGGCCCCGCCATACGTGCGTGGGGGCCGAGGGGCCCCTCTTTCCTTATGGTCTGGGACTACTGACCACCCCCTCCCTGTCGTGCGCACCACCACATCAACCCTTAAAGTAATTAGCCATGCGAGGAGTTTTCTTTGGAAGGCAGGGGGTCTCACGACCCCCCGGCCGTATTTATTAAAATATGAAAACAAATTAAAATTGTAAAAATAAAACAATATTTACACAATCATTGATATGCAAAATTCTGACATTAGATTTCCAGCAATGTAGACAGGTATGAAAGGGCTAACCTTAACAGATGTCTAATACAGCGTGTTTCCTAACCGCATCTAACATCCTACGTATGAATTTAGCATCCTAACATTTTGGGCCTACGGCAAGGTCGCTAACCGGTGTCAGATCCTTATTATCCAGCTACGCCCTCCCGTCTGAGTGCGCAAGCGCAACAGGGCCGCTTACCGGGAGAATACGTCCTTCTCCTGGTTACCCCGTACGCTCCGTGAACTCCATTAAACCAAAAGGAGGGCCCTTTCACTCTGCGCCATTTGATGACGTCATAGTGTATGTGCGGGGTGGCTAACAGACCAAGGAAAGCGTGACTCCCTCCCCCGCACCCTTCCAACCAAGCGGCTATCCTGCCCCTGAAGTTCTAGGAGAGACCATTGGCCCCTCCTCCTGGGTGACTCCATTCGAGAATGGTGACGCCCCCTAAGGACCTTAAATTGCTGCTCACCGATCATGACCTTACCGCCACAGGCCAGCATAGTTGACCAACAATCTGGCCCCCCCAAAAACTCCTAGTCTGAAAGGTCATACCTACCTCGCGAAACTCTCCAACCATGCTAAAATATTCTTTGTTAGTAACTCATTGCCTACCTCAGTCAAGTGGACCCCATCCTGCAAATAAAATTGGTCTCCCCAGATGCACCCATGTGGAATACTGTTAAAGCCTACACTCACCTGAATATCCAGGTAATTCTACTTGAAAGACGTGAAGATTGTTCCCTTCTGCTCTTAAGAATCTGACCCCGAATGACTGAATAATTATAACAGTCGAAGGAGATCGAAGTCTCAAGGGAAGGGGGAATTGGATAAAATAACAAACAGAAAAGACACTCCCTGGACGTGTTCTTCTTGGGGTTGACTCTGACGTCTAAGGATTGTTTCCCTGATCAAAAGAAGAACACAAAAGAATTAAAATGACATTAACTTCTCTATATTGAATTACAAGTGCTATGATTTACCCCAAAACATAACGTAAGTACCTTTTCAGTCTGGTTACAGTTCACCAGACCTAACAAGTTGACAAGATGGATTTGTTTATTGATTGCACCAAATCTCTGCAATAAACAATGAAATATCATATAATATTTTTGAGCTGTTAAGTTTGCAACGTATGTTGAGTCCAAGAATGTTTGCTGTATTAAGGTATCCCAAAACAAACATACTGAACTAATTGCTGCCTAACAAAATACACCATTAGCTTGTTTCAGTAATTGCTGTTTCTTAAGGAAGACTCTCAAGTTTTAAAGTTCCTCTTTTTCATCACAGCAAAAGCAAACGTCTTTCTTGTGTTTTAATACAGTTTGAAATATCGTATTTTTCTCTTAAAAGTCTCTGTACCAATACTTGAATTCTCCACACGAGTTTGAGAAACATAAAATGCTTTGTAACTTCGAAATTCCTAACTCACAAGTCTTTCTGTCCTTGAATTTTCCAATGCGCAATGTTTTTCAAAGTATTTTCAGTGCACTTACTTGTATTTTGCTTCTATGAACTCGATTGCTAATGCCACAAACTGTTCTGACCTTTTTTATTGTTTCCCAGTAGGAGAGGCTTCAGCAGGGGATACCGGAAGAAGGAATTAAGTCTTCGCACTGTTGGGGGAAAAGAATAATGCTGCCGGACCGGAACTAATGCATCTTGTGTGCAGGCGTCGTCTTGGCAACCATCATGAATGCAGGGAGGATCCGGTGGAGGCTCGAAGAAGACCCTGGACTTCAGGTAAGGAGGGAATAAGGAAACGAGCGCAAGCGCCGCTCTGCAGATGAGCTGGGGTTATATAGGGACTAGAGAGGGTGGGGTTGATTCAGGAAATGAGACGTTTGCACATGTCTTGGGTTTCAGTAACTGCCAGTCTGTTCCACGTGGACACGTGCATCTCCATGCAAATGCTGTTAACTGTTCAGATGCTTGAAACTTATGCTAAACATGTTCGAGAAACAAGCACTGGCAACCATAAAGAAAGACTCAGATATAACAAGCACTGATACCTCCAACTGAATGTTAATACCTAAATCATGATGAAACATTAGTCAATACATTATAATATTAAAGCATGATTTTAACAGGACGCTACTGTTCAGATTCAGAGCAGAGGAAGCGAACATGGTTTGTCATGTATTACAGCAGTACTCTAACAGTCGCTCCCCTCAAAGGCCGTCCTACCGGCCGAGGCTTTCTTGGGTATTGTAAATGAAACCGTTTAATAAACTTAGGTGCGTGAACAAAAGATGCTGGTTCCCAAGAATTTTCTGTGGAGTCATAACCTTTCCATGCTATCAAATAAAATATTTTTCCCTGTATCCTCTTTGCATCTAAGATTTTTTAAACTTCGTATTCTAAATGACCATCTAAGGGTATTGTGGGAGGTGGAGGTTCAGATCTAGTGTTAGGGTTATATGGCTTAATTAAAGACACATGAAAAGTAGGATGTACAGCATACTCGGAGGGTAAATCTAATTGGACGGTTACTGGGGTTAAAACCTGTGTGATAGGGAATGGTCCGATAAACTTTGGATGTAGTTTTTTAGGGCCTACTATTTTAAGGTTCTTTGTCGAAAGCCAGACTTGGTCTCCAATCTGATCATTTGGAGCAACCGTTCTATGTTTATCAGCCTGCTTTTTCTTTTCTTTTTTATATTTACATGAGTGTTTCTTGGCTTTCTCCTGGATACTCCATAACTGATTGAGTCGTTCTGTAACTTCTGGTGTTAAGGATGAATTTACTGTTATGGGTAAAGATCGTGGGTTATAACCATTTAAAAAAAAGAAAGGTGTACATTGAGTGGCAGAATGTATGTTGTTATTATAAACAAATTCAGCTATTGGTAATGCCTTGTCCCACTCACTAGTAAAGTCTGCCATTAAACACAGTAAAGTTTGAAGTAAAGTCTGATTAACTCGTTCTGTTTGACCGTCAGTTTCTGGATGAAAAGCAGTGGAAAGAGCAATTTCCATATGTAGAGTTTTACATAAATTCTTCCAAAACTTAGAGGTAAATTGACTTCCCCTATCTGCCACAATTTTTGTTGGCAAACCGTGTAAACGTACTATTTCCTTGATAAAAATGTCTGCAAAATCTGATGCTGAAGGTAGTTTTGCCAATGGTATGAAATGTGCCATTTTAGATAGATAGTCAATAACTACTAGTATGGTTGTGTAATTATTCGCTTTAGGCAAATTAGTAATGAAATCCACACTAAGAGTATGCCAAGGGGTAGATGGAGTAGTTAAAGGTTGTAAAAGACCAAATGGTGCCTTATGTGTAGATTTGTTCCTAGCACAAATTGGACAGGCATTAACATACACTTTAACATCATTCCTCATTGAAGACCACCAAAAGTGTCGCTTACAAGACTCTGGAGTTTTTAAATAACCTGGATGTCCTGCCAAGGCTGAATTGTGTTTCCATGACATGATTTGTCCTTGTAACTCAGTCGTTGGCAAATACAAAAGTGAATTATGGTAAAATAAACCATCTTGAATAGTATTTTGAGTGTTCTTTAACCATTCTTGTGCTTTTAATTTTAAATGTTTTTTTCTAACCAACACCATCAAGTCATTCTGTGTGAATGGGGCCAATATATTTTGAGGAGGTATAATAGGAGGTCCAATACCATCCTTTTTTGTCTCATGTGTGTAACCATATCTAGATAGAATATCTGATTGTAACTGCTGAGTACCTGGTCTGTATGTTATCACAAAATCAAATGCGCTGAAGAAATGTATCCACCGCATTTGACGGGGTGTAAGAGCTTTCACAGAATGAAAGAACTGCAAATTCTTATGGTCACTAAAGATAGTCACAGGATACTTTGTTCCCATTAAATGATGCCTCCATTCTGTGAATGCTAGTTTTATGGACAACAATTCTCTCTCCGCTACAGTATAATTTTGTTCTGCAGGTAGTAATTTTTTAGAATAAAAGGTCACACGATGTAACTGACCATCTTGAGGAGCTCTCTCAGAGAGAACACCTCCAACAGCCACTTGAGAAGCATCTGCTACAAAAAATGGTAAGTCTGGATCCGGATGTTTCAAAATAGGAGCTGTAATGAATTTTTGTTTCAAATAGGCGAAAGCCTGAGCCGTGTTTTCTGTCCATAAAAAGGCTTGTCCCTTTTGTAGCAACTTGGTAAGAGGTACCACGGTTTCAGCAAAATGGGGAATAAAACGCCTATAAAAGTTTGCAAACCCTAATATTTTTTGGATATCTTTTACAGACTTGGGTTCTGGCCATTGTTCAATTGCAGAAACTTTCTTGGGATCCATCATAATACCAGTAGGGGATAGGCAATAACCAAGAAAATCCACCGTATCAGTATTAAAGATACATTTTTCCAATTTGGTAAATAATAGATTTTCTTGCAATTTGGCTAACACAGCTCTCACATGATGTGTGTGTTCTTCTCTGTTTTTAGAATAAATAAGTATATCGTCTATGTAGACGATTACACAGATATCAAGAAATTCGTGTAATACCTCATTAATAAAGAATTGAAAAGCCGCTGGGGCATTACATAACCCAAAGGGCATGACCGTGTATTCAAATAAGCCAAATTTGGTTTTAAAAGCAGTCTTCTATTCATCGGTCTCTTTTACTCTGACCAAATGGTATGCCCCCTTAGATCCAACTTTGAATAAATGGAGGAATGACGCAACTGATCAAGAAGAACTCGTATTAGGGCCAATGGATATTTATTTTTAACAGTAGCCTTATTTAAACCGCGATAGTCAATGCAAGTGCGAAGAGAACCATCAGGTTTTGGAATAAAAAAAGTGGTGAGGACACAGGGGATGTTGAGTGCCTTATAAAACCAGAGGCCAAGAGCTCATCTAAGTAAGTCCTTAAATATTTAGTTTCTTCCTCAGAAAGAGCATATACCCTACTACTAGGTAAAGGGGCTCCAGGTATTAAATCAATACGACAATCGTATGTTCTGTGTGGTGGTAAAGAGGAAGCTTTAACGGGATCAAAAACATCCTTTAAATCTTGGTATTCAAGTGGGATGTTAATAGGAGGTTTCACAACACTTGCGCAATGCACAACTGTCATGGAGTCATTTGGGGCTTCTTGAAGCTCTACAAAAAGAGGAATCTAAAGTCACTGTCCGAGACATCCAATTTATTTTTGGATTGTGTGAAATAAGCCAAGGTACTCCTAAAATTAGACCACAATTTGGAGTATCAATTAAATCAAAACGTATTCTCTCTGTATGTCCATTTTGACAGAGCATGATAATGGGGCCTGTTCTCTTTGTTATCATACCTGATGATAACGCCGAACCATCAACAGCGCAAACTGCTTCTGGTTGAGTCTTGTATTCTGTGGGGACATGAAGTTCCTGTGCTAACTTTATATCCATAAAATTCCCTGTGGCTCCTGAATCTAGTAAGACTGGCAATGATTGCCGCAACTGAGTACTGATTATTAAGATGACTTGAATAACAAAATGTCTAGGCATTCTTGGAACAACATTTGCTGAATAATGGGAGATCCTACTCTTTACTTTACTCGTGCAAGCGACCTCCATTCCTGACGAGTGAATTAGTTTTCCTGCTCCTTAGAGGAACTGGTTAAAGCATTAACCTTTTTAGGCACTTTAGGCTTAATAGGGCACTCTCTGGCAAAGTGTCCTGAACGAGCACAATATAAACATAGATTTAACTTTCTTCTTCTATCTTTCTCTTCACTTGATATAGGACCTTTAACTGACCCTACTTGCATTGGTTCTGGTTCTGACAGTTGATTCTCTATTTCCTTTTTCTCATGTTTGATGACTGAAAACCTAGATTCAAATCATGTTTTATCACACTTACGTTCCCCTAAGCGATGATCTAACTTTACAACTAGGTCCACAAACTCTGAATAGTCATCCGGTAAGTCTACAATATGTGCCAAGGCGTCCTTTAAGTCATCCCGCAAACCTCTATAAAATAGGGAAGTGCGCTTTTCCTCTGGCCATTGGGTTTCGGTTAACAATCTATTACATGAAGTAACATAAGTTAACAAATCCTTGTTTCCTTGCTTTAAATTGAGTAGCTCATTATCACTTGCTTGAACATAAGTGTGTTTGGCAAACAATTTAGTCATAGTTCTTTTAAATCTAGACCAATCATGTAAAATCGGGTCATCCCTGTCAATATAAGGTATAGACCAATTTGCTGCAGTACCTCCGAAATAAGAAAGCACGAACGCTACCTTAGTTGCATCTGTTGGAAACAACTGGGGCTTACAAATAAAATGTAATTGACATTGACTTATAAATACACTGAATTTACTGCTATCACCAAAAAAGCTTTCAGGAGCTGAAAGTGGTACTACATTAGGAACAGCTACAGTGACTTGCAAAGGTGAGGTACTTGAGTCAGATATCGTAAAAGTATTTGAAGGTTTGAATTTATTCTCCCTTTCGGTAGTATTTGTGAACGTAGAGGAAAAGGGTTCATCCCAAAGAGATTTCCTAGGCTTATAACGCACCACGTCTTGGTGCAACAACTGATTCTCTTGTTTCAACCTATCTATTTCTAACTGCATTTGTTGCAACATTGCAGTTACTGAATTATTCCTTTCTACGTCTTCACTGAGAGCCTGGGCCATTGCCTGACCATCAATCTTATCATCCTCGTCTTGCATGTCTTTCAAGTAGAACTTATATTTTTTGTAAAGGCTTGCACTTCTGTTAAAGCCTAAACTCACCTGAATATCCAGATAATTCTACTTGAAAGACGTGAAGATTGTTCCCTTCTGCTCTTAAGAATCTGACCCCGAATGACTGAATAATTATAACAGTCAAAGGAGATCAAAGTCTCAAGGGAAGGGGAAATTGGTTAAAATAACATACAGAAAAGACACTCCCTGGACGTGTTCTTCTTGGGGTTGACTCTGACGTCTAAGGATTGTGTCCCTGATCAAAAGAAGAACACAAAAGAATTAAAATGACATTAACTTTTCTATATTGAATTACAAGTGCTATGATTTACCCCAAAAACATAACTTAAGTACCTTTTCAGTCTGGTTACAGTTCAGCAGACTTAACAAGTTGACAAGATGGCTTTGTTTATTTATTTCACCAAATCTCTGCAATAAACAATGAAATATCATATAATATTTGTGAGCTGTTAAGTTTGCAACGTATGTTGAGTCCAAGAATGTTTGCTGTATTAAGGTATCCCAAAACAAACTTACTGAAATAATTGCTGCCTAACAAAATACACCATTAGCTTGTTTCAGTAATTGCTGTTTCTTAAGGAAGACTCTCAAGTTTTAAAGTTCCTCTTTTTCATCACAGCAAAAGCAAACGTCTTTCTTGTGTTTTAATACAGTTTGAAATATCGTATTTTTCTCTTAAAAGTCTCTGTACCAATACTTGAATTCTCCACACGAGTTTGAGAAACATAAAATGCTTTGTAACTTCGAAATTCCTAACTCACAAGTCTTTCTGTCCTTGAATTGTCCAATGCGCAATGTTTTTCAAAGTATTTTCAGTGCACTTACTTGTATTTTGCTTCTATGAACTCGATTGCTAATGCCACGAACTGTTCTGACCTTTTTTATTGTTTCCCAGTAGGAGAGGCTTCAGCAGGGGATACCGGAAGAAGGAATGAAGTCTTCTCACTGTTGGGGGAAAAGAATAATGCTGCCGGACCGGAACTAATGCATCTTGTGTGCAGGCGTCGTCTTGGCAACCATCATGAATGCAGGGAGGATCCGGTGGAGGCTCGAAGAAGACCCTGGACTTCAGGTAAGGAGGGAATAAGGAAACGAGCGCAAGCGCCGCTCTGCAGATGAGCTGGGGTTGTATAGGGACTAGAGAGGGTGGGGTTGATTCAGGAAATGAGACGTTTGCACATATCTTGGGTTTCAGTAACTGCCAGTCTGTTCCACGTGGACACGTGCATCTCCATGCAAATGCTGTTAACTGTTCAGATGCTTGAAGCTTATGCTAGTTGCAAACACAACAGTGATGGACAGAATGTGGATCAATGTCACACATTCACCCCAGTCCAAAGATCTGGGCCCAAATCCATCGTTTTTCCACTCCACACCACCCTGGGTTAGACAATGGCGATATGCAAATCAGCGCTGACCCTGTGCCCCATGGGAACAGTCCAGTCCGAACTACAAAAGCCATGTCCTTCCCAGAACGGAAACAAGCATCCGAGGACCGGCCCGGTTTCGAGGTAACACCTCTCATCAGCCTGGCTAACTTGATTCCAGTGGTGTGGAGTGCCTGGGACTCACGTCTGAGCATCCCCAGTACACTTAGAGCGGTAATTGCAAACACAACAGTGATGGACAGAATGTGGATCAATGTCACACATTCACCCCAGTCCGAAGATCTGGGCCCAAATCCATCGTTTATCGCTTATGCTAAACATGTTCGAAAAACAAGCACTGGCAACCATAAAAAAAACTCAGATATAACAAGCACTGATACCTCCAACTGAATGTTAATACCTAAATCATGATGAAACATTAGTCAATACATTATAATATTAAAGCATGATTTTAACAGGACACTACTGTTCAGATTCAGAGCAGAGGATGCGAACATGGTTTGTCATGTACTACAGGAGTAATCTAACAAATACTCGGCAGTTGAGGTGTTCGGAACAATTTCTCTATCTTGTTTTTGATCCTCTTTACCGAGTGATTCAAAGCCCTAACAGAGTCCCGCCCCTCCACTACAGCCTAGGTATCAACTGAGACCACACTATGGTGCAACCCGGGCACAACTTTGCCAGCCAACCAGCTACTGAGGTAATCTCTTCCAACAGGACCCTCCTGCCCAGTTTTACCAAATCGTTTCCACCCAGGTGTAGGATAACCACAGAGGGCGGCGGGGTGTGTTTGACAAGTAATTCTGAAAAGAACCCCCTAAGCTGATTAAGGCAGAGCCCCCCCACCATGAAAGGAGACCCTGAAACCCCTCTGTTCTCTGCCCTCCGTCTACATTTGCCTGAAAGAAAAACTGGCTTAGCACATTTGACATATGAATGACCAACAAGTCATACTACATATGTCCTCTTTCTGTCTTCTTGCGTTCGCCGTGCTGATGAGGGATGCTGTTGATGACCTCGTATCAGTTTCCGCCCTGCGTCACAGGCTCGAGAAACTAAAACATAAACAGAACAACAAGGCAGGTGTCATGGTGATTTAATTGTACCCTACAACATGTGCAGCCACACATAGCGTATATAGCAGTTGGAAGACCATCTCCCAATCCTCATCACACTGTTGGCATGCAACCCTTGGCTGTTGCTTCAGTGGCCGCTCCTATTCTGAACGAATGTGTGCCAAAATCCCGGGGATTTAAACCCGCCTTGCTGATTGCCATTTCCAGAACTCTTTTGAACTGAAATCTGGTCAATGGGGTACCGTCTGCGTGAATCAACAATGTTTCTACTGGCGCGCTTGCTCGTTGCCTGATGAATGCCTCTACATGAGACACCGGGCAGCAAGGGTTAGTCCGTGCCCGGTGTAGTACCAGGCTATCCCCCCAGGCCTCCTGATCAGTTTTTGATTTCCTTATGGATACACTTATTGTCTCGCCCCTTATCTTTGTGTTGTCAAGCCGGAGACCACCCAACGAGTCTAACTTGTTGTTAGCCACCAGTTCGCTTACCTGTAGCACCCCATAAAAGGCCAACGAAAACGCGGCTTTAAATAAGAGTTCCTCCCCTGGGGAGCTACAGGTGTCAGACAAGGCATCCAATAATGTTGCCAGTCGCTCCAAACCGATTGGTTGTCTGCAGTCAGTGGTACTTGCTTGTAAGCGCCACCACCCCCTCAGTGCCTTCCGCACTATGAAATTGTTTGTGGGATCTCTGGCACCCTTTAGCTGCGCAAAGAAAGAGACGGCCGCCTTGTGTCTGCTAGCCGTTGCCGCTGAGCGCCCCTCTTTGTGCAATGCGTCCATGTACCAGGTAAAATTCGCCCCTTGATCCCATTTATCCCCCCCAGTCCTGCCCCAAAAAACAGCAATAAGACATAAACGCCCCTTCGTATGCCGTCCTGGTCCTGGGCGCTAAGCTGGCTGCCACGAGGTCCTGTAATTTGGGGCACCAATTTGCCAAAGTGTTGTTGGGAAGTGTGCCGGTGTAGCCTCTGCAGATGGTAGATGTTCCCTGAATACCTGCATCTTAAAGCGAGAAAGTGCGTCAGCTGCGTTATTCAAAACTCCGGGGACGTGTTTGGCCCTAAACTGCACATTCAATTTCATACATCTCAACACAATCTCCTTCATGAGTATAAACTTACACCGGGCTCCCTGTTGATTGATACATTCAACCACGGTCATGTTGCCTGACCAGAAGATCACAGATTGATGGCGCAGGTTGTCAGGCCAGACCATTAATGCAACGCATATCGGAAACAGTTCCAAAAATCCGATGTTTGCTGTCAAACCGCACTCTTCCTACCAAGCCGGCCACCGTTGCGCCACCCACTTGTTTCGAAGTATCCCACACTAAACCCCACACTGCCAGCAGCGTCGGTCCAAAGACCTAACTCCGCGAGGAAGTGGGGAGGCCGCACCACACTACTCTGCCGTTGAAATCGTCCAGGAATGCCATCCATATCCGCATGTCCTGGAGAACCTCACCTGACAGTCTATTGCTATAGTGCTTTTCTCACAGGCCTTTCATGGCCTGCGCGATTGAGCGGGAAAAAGGGCGTGCCATAGGTATCACCCTCAGTGCGAAATTCAACTGCCCCACTACCTGCTGCAGCTGCTGTAGCGTCACTTTCTCTTTAGCCAAACATTGTTGAAGGGCTGTTCTAAATCTAACGATCTTTTCCTTGGGAACCTGAAGCAACCCTCTACTGAGTCCAGTTCAATGCCTAAAAATTCCAAACATGTTGCTAGACCCACCATTTTTCCATGTGCCAGCGGTACCCCAAAAGCCCACATGAGCACGCAAAATTCCTGCAATGCCCACGCACACTCCTGTGAACCCGCTGCACCCAGAAAAATAAAGTCATCCAGATAGTGCATGACCTGATGGTGCCCTGTGGTCAGCCTCCAAACCCATTCCAGGAGAGAACTGAATATCTCAAAGTACGCACATGAAATCGAGCAACCCATGGGCATGCACCTATCCATATAGAATTTGCCTTGGAAGGAAAAACCTAGCAAGTGTTGATCTAGGGGATGTACTGACAGCAGCCGAAAAGCGGATTCGATGTCTGATTTAGCCATCAATGCTCCAGGCCCAAGTGATCTCAACATATTCACTGCCTGGTCAAAAGACGCATATTTCACACTATAAATGCCTTCATCAATAGCGTCATTTAATGACGCGCCCTAGGTGCTGAGAGGTTGTGGATGAGTCTGTACTCGCCCTTCTCTTTCTTTGGAACCACCCAGAGGAGGGAGCAAACAAAATTAGGTACTGGGATTTCATGAAAGGGGCCCGCTATCCTACCTAAGCGCAGCTCCTTCTCAATTTTCCTTGCCACCACAACTGGGTTGTGCCTTACTGATAATTGATTCCTACAGTCGGGTTTCCCGGTATATCCCAACCGCTGGGATACGGAAGCCATGAGAGAAACCTTCTTGCAGCAGTCTTGCCACGGCATGGTCTGGGTACCTGTTCAGCCAAGGAATCATAGCCAGCACGTCAATGGGTGAGTGAGCGACCCTAAAGCCTATCCCCCATTCCTGTATCCTTCTTCCCCTGTTTCAGGAGGTGTTACCTTTTGAGTGGCATGCTGTTTCTGGGTGGGAAGAGTGGCCACATATGCAACATGCATGTTTGAACTTACAAGTGCCCACTACCCTGGTGCATGTACGTCTGTTAAAGTCCCAACCCACACCTTTCCGATCCCCACCACCTCTTGCCCTCCCGACCGCGTCACCCCCCTGCGCTGGCCAAAAGGGCTGCTGGGGTTTAGGGGGATAAACTTTGCCCCAGCTTGTGCCTGCACCCACTGTCTGCCCGCATGAGAACAGACCATACCAGGAAATTGAATCAACCTTATCCCAGGATAATTAGTGGTCGAACTCTTTAGCTTTCCCGAAGACTATGTCATACTCCTTCCAACCATCTCCTCCATGCTTGTCACTGAACATTGTAATTCTACTCTGGTAACAAGCCATCTCTGCCTGCAAGTTGGGTTGTGCCTTACTGATAATTGATTCCTACGGTCGGGCTTCCCGGTATATCCCAACCGCTGGGATACGGAAGCCATGAGAGAAACCTTCTTGCAGCAGTCTTGCCACGGCATGGTCTGGGTACCTGTTCAGCCAAGGAATCATAGCCAGCACGTCAATGGGTGAGTGAGCGACCCTAAAGCCTATCCCCCATTCCTGTTTCCTTCTTCCCCTGTTTCAGGAGGTGTTACCTTTTGAGTGGCATGCTGGTTCTGGGTGGGAAGAGTGGCCACATATGCAACATGCATGTTTGAACTTACAAGTGCCCACTACCCTGGTGCATGTACGTCTGTTAAAGTCCCAACCCACACCTTTCCGATCCCCACCACCTCTTGCCCTCCCGACCGCGTCACCCCCCTGCGCTGGCCAAAAGGGCTGCTGGGGTTTAGGGGGATAAACTTTGCCCCAGCTTGTGCCTGCACCCACTGTCTGCCCGCATGAGAACAGACCATACCAGGAAATTGAATCAACCTTATCCCAGGATAATTAGTGGTCGAACTCTTTAGCTTTCCCGAAGACTATGTCATACTCCTTCCAACCATCTCCTCCATGCTTGTCACTGAACATTGTAATTCTACTCTGGTAACAAGCCATCGCTGCCTGCAAGTTGGGGGAACGTTCAGCCGTGATTGCCATAAATACAGAAAAGGCTCTAACCCAATTAATTAGTGTCTCTTCCATCAACCTATACTGAACCAATGTCACACCAATGGGCACGATGTGCCTTGTACCTGTATCCAAGTAGGAGGCTCTCAGACTGGCCGTAAGCACCACGCAACGGTGACCGCAACACACCAGCTAGCCTGGGTGCCTGGGCGAGCGCATTCTAGCCCGGCGGCCCAACAGAAGCAGTGAAATGCAGGTCTGCCCGAGTTTCTCGGATCACAATGTCCCCTGTGTCCTTCTCCAGCAGCTCCGTCAGCAGTGCCCCCGACTGCAGGCCTATGATGAAAGGGAAGTTAAAACACAGTAATGGCTCCTTGCGACAATGGACCTTGTATCAGCGAAACCTACGCCTTTATCTTGCACACTGTTACAAGGACAATGGAATATTAACATACCATTGCCTATTCCACTAGTGCCCCAGACTTAAAGTATTGCAATAACCTTAGCTGAGCATAGAATGTTATCCCCTAGCGCTGTGCAGATCATAGAGGGAACGTTAAAACTGGTCTCCCATCCGTGTACTAACCACCCTTCTCCAACAGATGATTCGGTCTTGCCTGGATTCAACTAGCTTTGTACAGAAAAAAGCATTCAGCTCACTCTGCCCCCTCACCTGCAGTGATGAGTGCTGAAGCCTTTAATATTGCCAAATAGCTACGTGCCCATAAATAAAGACCAGGGAAAAATGGGATATTTTTTGCTTCAGTCTCCCCCCCACGCAAAATGAGCACTTTTAAATGGGCGTCACATAAAAAACGAGTATTCGTGTATGACTCAGCTCTGCACGCCCCACCGTACTTGTCCCCGCTATTGCAACCTCAAGTATCAGCGTGGGCTTCTCCCCCACCAGCTCCCGATGCCTTACTGCGATTTCCGCCGCCAGCCGAGCACGTGTTGGTGAGTGCCGAGTACATCCCAGTCCAACGGGGAAAAAACGTCCACTGCCGCGCCGGAGCCGACGCACTGGGCCGCTCCTAGTCCTCAATACACGAAATGCCGACCTGTAATAAAAGAAAACACAAAATTATTCAGATAAAAGAAAACACAAAATTATTTCAGCCCCTAGCTGAGGGGCACGGAGCGAGCCTGGAGAGCGCGGGTGCAAGAGGGCGCCTCCCACGCTCCCCAGGCCTTTTAACCTCTTGTTGAAATGGGGGCTGACCAGCTCCCGCTGTCCCGCCTCCACCTGGCCCCTCCCCTTGACCCGGAAGCTTCCGGGTCAACGGTGGGGCCTGCACCAATCGGTGGTGGGGCGCCCCCCCCAGCCGCGTCATCAGGACGCGGCAAGAAAGGGGGGGGCACACCCCATCAAAGAAGATACGGGGAGGGGGAAAGCCGGGCCCCACCATACGTGCGTAGGGGCCGGGCGGCCCCCCTTTCCTCTCTGATTGGACACCTGCATTGGATCACCGACAGGTCGCACGGAGAAGGTAAAGTGAACGCAGGAGCAGTGTGTTGCCATACTTACTGCCTCCCCCCTCGCAAATTTATGCCATTAAATGGGGGCTCCGTGGCGGGACAGCTGCAGCAGAGTTGCGAAAGCGGCCTGCAGGGGCCCAGAGACATTCTGGTGAACAGTTCACTGCGATGGACTGGGACTGTCCCCACACATCTCGCCAGAGGGAAACATCCTTTACAACGCAACTTTTACCATGCAGTGCCTTTACGACGCAACTATTACAACGCATGTCATTACAACGCATAGCACTGGGGGGCGCTCTAGGATAGGGAATAGATTTAATTTACTATCCAACACCTTCCCTACTATCCACGGAGACTGGAGTTGGAATAGTAAATTAAACTATTCACTATCCAGCACCCCTAAGCGTTATGCGTTGTAACAGCATGCGTTGTAAAAACTGCGTTGTAAAGGCATGCGTGGTAAAAGCATGCGTTGTAATGTCATACATCCCTCGCCAGATGGAGAATTGGACTGGCTTTAACTCCGGTCACCAGATGAAACCATGTACTGGAGGCACAACGCTTTAGTGCTAGGAATTCATTTTATAAATCATTTCTTTTCAGGTGTTTTAAGTTCAACCTTATAAATACAACAACAAACAAGTATTTGCAATGCAATAGGTCACGCAGTTACGAGAGTTTCAGCTGTTGGCATTGTAAATAACAATGCATTTTATTTATGTTTTTTAAAATAAACAAAAACAAAAGGCATTATTATTTGCAATGACAATAGCTCAAACACGCGAAAATGCGTGACCTATTGCATTGCAAATGCTTGTTTTTATTAGGCACAGGGAAATTAAGTGATTTGCTCAGAATTACAGGATGTTGCAGAGACACGAAACCGGTTCGGTTCCCCAGCTTGGAGGTCGACCGCTCTACCTCCCCTCTCCCCTCTCCTCTCGACTTCCGGAGAAGAAACCAAGGGCCAGATGTAGGACACCAAATACCGGTCGGTAACGGCCGATTTTGGCCGTTACCGACCGGTATTTGGTGTTTGACATGTAGGGGGCATTTTATTTACAGATTCGGTAAATTTACAAATTCTGTAAAATACCGAATCTGTAAATTTACCGAATCGGTAAATCCAGATGTAGGTGGCACTGCAAACAGTGCCACAGGCCATTACCGATTCGTTATTTACCATGTAATACAATTGCATGGTAAATAACGAATTCCAGTGTACATGCACATCTGTGCATGTACACCTGTGCCATGTGGCACACATACATGCCCTAAGGGCATGTATGTGTGTCATATGGCACACAAGCCAAAATCAGGGGTGCAACAGGGTGTCAAAGTGACACCCTGTTCCCCTTGCAAAATCGGTAATTTTACTGAATCGGTATTTACTGATTCGGTAATTGACATTGATTCCTATAGGCCCTTAGGAATCAATGGCAATTACCGAATCGGTAAATACCGATTCGGTAATTACCGAATCATACAGATTCGGTAAATATTACCAACATTTTACCTACATCTGATTTACCGAATCTAGAATACGGAATCGGTAAAATTCGGTATTCTAGAGTCGGTAAATCAGATTTACCTACATCTGGGCCCAAATTCTGATACAGGCCTGGTTCATTTTTTCAGATAGGAAGTGTGCTTACTTCTTGTTTAGGTTGCTACAGAGTATATCTTTTTTCCACCCTACCTTTCTTTACTTATTCCTTATTCGAGGGAGTCTTTCCTTAATTCCTTATATGGTGTTCCCTGTCTTCATCCTTGCGCAGAACTTGATGCTTCGGGCCGGGGTACACTGAACAGCGGCCATTCACTGATGAAACTCTTGTGAACAATTGCACTTGTTGCACAGTCTGACTGTAGGGGTTCCTTACCAGGATCTGCCTGCAGTACAGCCATGTAGAGGAGCAGAGATGGAAAGCACACTTGCGAGAAAGCATGAGTTCAGGTCACCTGTCCTGATAAACTCAGCTTCATGTAGAGGCCCTTCAATGTTCTCCAAATGTGCATTTCGTAGGTACCAAATAGATAGGTTGTATGTGCCCCTTTAGGGCCTTTACTATACGTCACTTATTAAAACATGCATTGGAAAAAACAGTAGCTCTCACTTATTTAAACATATAGTGGCAAAGTCAATAGTTTGGGCTATTGTTAGGGTAACTTGTTGGTAATAGTGGCTGGCTTTGCTTGTGCTGCTCCCGCATGTCCTGGAAAGAAAACACCACAATGTAGTGACATAGCAATATGGAAGTTCAGCTTAGAGCTCCTTTGTTGGGCAAACTGCATTAGCAGAGGTAAAACTGTACTCTCAAAGAAGAGTTTAATGACGATTGCAGTGTATAGATTAAAAACTAAATATTGTGCTTTTTGCAGTGAAAATGTTTGGAGCATATGGAGATCAAAAAAAGTTGTAAATCTAACAGCATATTATCATTATAGCAAGATAAATGAACATGCAAGAGCGATTACTGAATAACATTAGCATGTCGTAAAGACGAAAGGACAGGCAGTCAACAGAAAAAGCTATACACTATCAATTAGAAGGTCATAATATCAGTACATTAAATAGAGTTAAATTACAAGCTACATATCTTGATGCTTTTGCAGCCTAACGCACGCAACTGCAAAGCCAATGTTTCTCTTTTAGAAAGGTGAATGCAGACTTATTGACTTTGCAAAGCTTGTTTGCATTGGCGCTCATATTTTCCACTCTAAAACAGCCGACGGCAATGTTGGGATGGTAAAGTAGAAAAAAACAAAATGGCTGTTGTTGTGATGCACATGCATGCAACCATCTTGGAATGGTAAGATAAACCATCCAAGATGGGTGCTGTCAGCGTGCAGCTTGCGCCCTGATGCAAGCACATGAATGTGTTGTGACACAATAATATGTTGTATTATATGCCATGTAGTATGTTCAATTAGAGAAAATATATATATCGGTACAGAGAAAATACAGTAATCGAAGTGACTGACAGAACAGTAAGTTCACACAGCAAAAGTCAGTGCAGGAGACTGTCATGCTGCCTACCAGCAGGCACAAGAATGTATACTAAGTTGCGGTAGCTTCGTAGGTGGAGTTCATAGCCATCACTCCTTACAGTGTTGCAAATGTTCTAGGCTTTGTTTAATGTAGTCATATGAAAAACTTATTGGATAAAAAAGATAGGAAAAGTAAAAAATAATGCTCACATTATTTTCCTATATTTTTCTATTGCTTTTTGGTGCTTCCATTACTTTTTATGGAAGTGTGTTGCAGTACCAGTGAGTAGTTGTGTGTAGTACTTGACTGAATCCAAGGCTTGACTGAAGTCTATTTACTACTGCTTTGTACCCGTTCTGGCTACAGTCATTTTAGAAGTGTAGTTTCTGAGTGCAGTAAATGTCTTACTCTTTTGTGGGTGGGTGTTTGTAGTTACATACCTCCATAAATTCCTCATTAACCCGCTCTTTTTTTTCACCCCTGGAGTTTTGCATAGCGCAAACTTGACACGAAGGTGTCACGTATCAAAGTGCTTTACATGAGCACCAGTTGTTTTACAGACCGCCACATTCATTTTTAGGTCTCATCCTGAGGCAGCGCTTGCGCTGTCTCAAGCGAGACATTTAGTAAGCCGGTTTTGAAAGTGCTACTCAGAGGCTTTTGCCTCTTGCCACCAGCTTGATGTTACGCGCACAAGCACGCGTGCGACGTGCACACCTGTCCGCGATGTGCACACCTGCCATCTGGCTTTCGTCAGCTTGTTTTCTTTAACTTTCGCGTGATTCCCCTCCTCCCACTCCCTTCTCGTATGCAGTAAAACAGATGGAATTGACGTTGGTCGACACTAGGTGGTGTGCTTGCTTTATATTAGTACATCGAAATGAATTGCATTCTTCAGTTTTGCAAGGGTCTTCAAGCATGCAGCATTAGTTAGATGTAAAATGACAATACCAGTGACATTTTTTTCATCTGCTGAAATCAAAAAAACTTCTATCACGTCTTACTCCCCAGATCAGATAACAAACAATGCTCTGTTATTCATCTTAAAGTAAATGGATGCACTTAGGTGAAACGGAAATGGGGGTAAATTGCTCTGTGGCAAATTAATTATTGGCTTTCTTCACCGGCGAATTTTCAGGACCCTCGGTGCCTCATCGAAGAGAAAGCTACACTTAGACTTGGGTTACCCTAATGCAATCAGCACCGCTGCATGTTGGGAATCCTGCTGAGGGGCAAGTGGGTATTGATCAGCTGAGCCACATGACTTCAGTATGAACTGTGTCAGGATGAAAGCAAGCGCTGAAATTAGTGTTCCCCATTTACCACATTTGCATGTGAAAGGAAGGAGGAGGAGTTGGCTTTCAGCGTGAAGAGCACATCAAGCATCGCAGACGGTCGTTGCTGTAACACAAAGAGCCAGTCGTCACTGGAGTTTCACCTTGCTAGTTGTCAAGGGCTGCTGTTGCTGTAGTATTAACTGCAAGTCTGGTGTTTCTAGTTGTGGCAGATAGTCACTGTTGGCACAAAGAGTAGAGTAGAAACGAGTAGATAGAGCTTCACATTGTAAGTCTTTGTGTGGAAGAAAGTTTCGACCCAAATGGGCCTGGTTGCGAGAGGATGAAATTGCAGGATTTGTACCTTTCCTTTTAGGAGAGCTCTCACTCAAGACAGTTAAAAGTCCAGGAACTGGGGGCCATGTCTTGGGGATCAACACTCACTTCCGCAGATACCAGCAGCAGGTCTCAGGCAGGCAAACCCAGTTGCAGCTGGTGAGCTGGAGAGTTGCAGGCAGGCCTCTGGCAGATTGAGGTGCAACCTTAGCTCACACAGGAGGCCCGACAACTGACCCTTGGAGTTACTCTGTGTGGCCTCGGATGAAAGTTAGCAGGTCCAAATGGCTTTCTTCTAACATCAAGGTAGTCTTTCAAGAAAGAGCAGGACAGTCCTTCTGGCAGCAAGACAATCCTTCTTCTGAATCCCCCACAGGTCTAGGAGAGCCCTGAAAAGTCGTTCCGCAGGTCCTATATTAAAACCTGGTGCCAGCCTTTATGTGGGGAATTCCCTAGCCGATCCCCAAAACTGGTTATGGTCAGTTTTTCCCCTCCCCCTGGGTTTGGCTCTAAGCTGTATAGGAAGACAAAGGGCATGGCAGGCCTGCTGTCAGGTTCCTTTATGTGTGATGTAGGCAAGGTAAAATGTAATGAGTGCAAGGTACTGCTCATCCCCAGCCTTCCTGCCAGGAAAACTCAAACCCAGCTACATCCAGGTCTCATTTTTCCCTATCTGGACTCAATACACATTCTTGGTGGGGGAACTATTAACAGGCCCTGGCAGCTGGGAACTCCTAGAAAGGTCTCAGAAACTTTGGACAGGAAACTGCCAATGTTCTAAAAGTGGCATTTTCGAAATTATAATCTAAAATTAGAACTCACTGTTAAGAGGTTTTTAAATTACAGTTCATTTGATTATAAATATCACTTATCTATTGTTCCCAATCAGAAATGTTCACTTATTCAAATATAATAAGTTAACCAAGTGTCAGTCTATGGGAGACATAGGCCTTACAACAGTGAAAAATGACTTTTCACTGCCAGGACATGTAAAACTTAAACCCACATGTCATACTTTTTAAATGCCTTGCACCATGCACATTACGGAGGTTTGACTCCTCTGTTGGAACTCCGGTTAATTACAGATTGCCTCTCTGCGATCCTGATCCTGAACCTTTACCCTTCAAGTAAGTTTTGGCTCACAAACCATTCTACTTGATGCTTCCCCTCCCTAATCTTAGTTTTACTCCTACTCACCATTTAGGCTCTACTTGCCCGCTGGGCCCTCGTATGATACGTCAGCCCTCTCCCCAATTCATCACGCTGTGGAAATTAAACCAATTTGGGTAATTATATACGCGTGCTGACATTGATTGCCTTTTTCTTGTTTTCCACATCCCATGTGGCACACTAATCACCCATTACCATTCCCCTTTCAGTCTATATGCGGAGTCCTGATGCCTCGCTGGTTGCCCACTCCCTGATTGTTCTGACCTGGACATTTGACTTACCCCTGTCAAGTTTGGGTATTTGCTATTAACCTGGACCTTTGTATTTCTGCTTCATTCTTGGCCTCTTAGTTACTTAACTCCCTTCCCTTCTTCCTCTCATACAGCACTACTTTCAAACTAATGACCATTGTCCTGATGATGACCTGAAGACAGGTTGAAACACCGTCGACTACCGAGCATAGAACTTTGGCACTATTGTGGTCAATTTATTTAGTCCGATTTTAAAACATGAACACTGTAGCAATCTTTTTGTAAATTTTGACCACATTCTTCTTACTCCTTGTCGCGATTCACGTTGCTTTCATCATTCTTGTGTCACTGCGCCGCTCACTATCACTAAACATGTCCATTGCTCACTTCGTGTATTTTGGTCATTGTATATTTAATTGTACTGTAGTGCTGTTATACCTACTTACAAATAATACTCCTTTTCACTCCAATTGCATAGTTGTGGTCTCCCTCTCTATGGTTTCCTATCCCCGTTGTGATTTGCATGACTGTTTGTTTACTGTCCCCTTTCCTTTTTTCGATGATTTCCAGTTGAGACATTGTTGTATGTTAGCCGGGGTAACGGGTCCTACTCCTGCATTTGTTTCTTTTTTGTCTATAAGCCTTTACGGCTACCTTATTGGTGGATTATATGTATTAAAAAGGAAGGTTTAGACCTGGCAAAAGGGAAAAAGTGCACAGAGTCCTGAAACCTAACAAAAACAGTTTCAGCAAAGGAAACGCAAAGGATGGCAAAAGTCTAGGGCGACCCGACAGAAAGGGCCTGGTCCAACAGTTTTAATTTAATTTTTTAATGTAGACTATATTGTTAATGTACTTAATTTTTTTCTATAGTTGTAAGTTTAGCTACATTAAAAAATTACATTTAACATTTTTACTGTATTAAATGTGCCATGTGATGTAATGACTCCTTATCTACTGCTTGTGATTTAGTTGTAGTAAACCAGATATTAAGGCACATAATGATCCACCATAGTCTTGTGATGTGCCTTTCGTACCTGCGGGTCTTTAATTGAGTGGTGGTAGTTATTTGGGTTGTGAGATTTTTATCTGCACATTACATCTTTTTTCACACCTTCATTTAACGTCCCTACTTCGATGTTGGTAATGAAATGCATATACACAAATCAAAGTGTAACAACCATAGCAGTTAGTGCTCTTTGGTATTAAAGACCACTCAAATTCTACAAAAATGTTCCAAGATATTGGCTTGCCATTTTATGCGCATTTTGATATCAAATGCAATTTTTTTTATTTTGGATAAATAAGCTGACTCCTCCAAACAAAACAGTGACATTTTTGATTCACAAACATTATTTTTGTTTTGAAACACCAATATATAATTTTAAGTAAATCTATTTCATCCACAAACTTAGGCATTTTCATCACATATTCTTGTGTGCCACACATAGACATATTCTGCATTTAATGCCTGTTCATCATAATAGAACAAGACACACAAATGATGGATAGAAGGCTGAACAAATCAAACATTTACCCCCAGTCAAGAGAGCTTGGTTAAATCCATTGCTCTTTTGCTTACCATGCCACCCCAGTTTAGGTCCAGCATGTTCATTATAATAGGCAGAAATATGTGTCCAGAATACTATGGTACCCATTGTACCAATGATAGTCAGAATTATGTCATGAATGCTCACAAAATGCCAAGAACTATCATGCCACTTATGGGCACAATTATATCAGTGATGGGCTCTAGTGGGACAAAGTCACCATTATGTCAGGGAATACCACAGGTGTGTCAAAGTGCCCGAGTGTGTATTATAGAACCCCATTAAGATTGGACTTCTAATATTGCAGTGCTAATCAGAAATACGTTAACATTTACCCCAGTACTCCAAGCACCATTTTTCCATCGCTGCTATGATTAAAAGCACAGCCACAATTCTATCCACGATGCCCCAATATCTCAAAGATGGTTAGCCCCAGGCCACAGCTGCCATTATACTAAGGATAAAAACAAATATATCACCTCTGCCATAGAAATATAATTTAAGGCACCTTTATGGCATTTGTATCTTTATGCCGTGGAACACATTTGTCCTGCCCATAATGTCCATAATGTCCCCATTATGTAAACATTGGGCACCCACATGTCAGGGATAGTATCAATATGTTAACTTTTACCATGATATGCCAAGGGGTCTCTATTATCCTAGCATACCCACGATGATTATTACACCCATAATGTCATGCCCTCTTTTTATGTTCAAATCTCTTTGATTGATTTTCAAGATAATAAATCAACATACCAGTCAACAAGTATCTTGGCTATCAAATACAATCCAGTAGAAGGATTATCTCTTTGGCAGACAATACAATAACATGAATACCAGCCCCCACGTCCCCCCCTCCAATTTCAGTTGAACATTCTTATGCATGGAACGTCTGTATTTAAAGCATGGTGGTCCCTAAAGAGGGCGTCCTACTGGGAAGCAGAGGTGTCCGAGTCCGTTTGCTTGGGCTGGTCCGCAAGTCGTAGCAATCTTAAATATTTGGGGCAGGTGAGATCTAGGATTTTGGAGGTCAAAAGTTTTGAGAAAGGGTTCCCACAAGTCGTAGAATGAGGTACCCGGATGTATAAGGGACAAAGAGATTCTCTTCATCCCCAATATGTCCCTCAGTCTATGGAGCCATCCCAATCGAGTTGGGACAGTCTTAGTGCCCCAGTGGGAGAGTATATTTTTCAAAGCTTCCCCTAGAGCAAGTGCATTTTGCTAGCCCCTCTGAGATTTTGGTTTGGGAGGCCCAGGAGTGTATACACCGGGAGGCGTGGGATTTGGGTGTCAAAGTGGGAGTCTATGTCATCCAGGATCTGCTTCCAATAACGCATAAGAGAGGGACAGTCCCATAACAGATGGGTAATAGTACCCAGCGAACCAGCAGTGCGGATTTCGAGAGGGGTTACCTTTGTGGAGCTGAGGAGGGGTTAGGTACCAATAAGAGACTACTTTGTGGGCATTTCTATGGAGGCTACATTACGTGCCATATGGCGGGCCCAGTTGCCCGTCCCACCTCAGCTGACCAGGCAAGTTCCCAATGCTGGGGACATCTTTGGTAAACTTATATAAGTGTGATGTCAGATGAGAATCAGTGTGTCTCATAAGTAACCACTTTTCAAATGGTGTAAGATGTCTGTCAGCGCCTTCCCGCACCTCAGAGTGTAGCACCCAGTGTCGGATCTGCAAATAGTGGTACCGTTCCGTTTCCAGTATGTCCCGGTCCCTGCAGAAGTCGGAGAAGGATAGGGCCCATGTGGTGTTGAAGAAGTGCCCCATGGAATGCTGTCTCTTCCCTAGTCCAATGCTGGAACCCCACCAAATCCAGCTCTGGGATAAAGTCAGAGTTGTGAACTATGGGGGTGATAGGGGACGGAAAAGTTGTGAGCCCTCGAGAAACAATGACCCAGTCCCAAGTCAACAGTATTAGATGAGTCACTTTGGAGAGATACAAGTTCCGAGGTCTCGCCTCTCGGGTGAGGAAGGAACCTATCACAAGGACTGTCAGGCGAGAGACATGTCCATGAACAGCCAATGTTTCTCAGATTCCGGCAAGACCATTTGACCAATGCCCTCATTTGAACGGCCCTCCAGTAAGCCTGCAAATTGGGAACACCCAGGCCTCCCTCATCAGGATCCCTGTAGATTAACTCCCTGCGCAGACGAGCCCTCTAATCTCATCATATAAAATGTTCTATGTCCCTCTGAAAAACCAATGCATGTCAGGCTACCAGAGCCCTTCTTCAGGGGTCACTATAAATGAACAATGAAACATTTTATCGTTAACTTGGAAATCATTTTTGTACATCTTTTTTTTTTTTCTTACTTAACTTATGTTCAATCCACAAGCAGGAATTTATGCCATTTCCATAGCTTCCCATGTTTAAGTTGTGCCCATCCAGACTCTTTACAAGATCACAAACTGATGCATAATTCGTCAAAGGCAGTGTTTATTAAAAACCCAATGCATGTCTGGCTACCAGAGCCCTTCTTCAGGGGTCACTATAAATGAACAATGAAACATTTTATCGTTAACTTGGAAATCATTTTTGTACATCTTACATAATCAATTAATCATTATTGTGCATATTTACTAAATAAATCCTAGTTGTGTAATACTAAGTTGGCTAAAATCCTGTATCGTTATTGCACTCATCCGTTATTCTCTGTTAGTCGGCCTCTGTAAAAGCAGTTCTAATTGTACCCTGCAATTTATCTAACACTTCAATCTCGCTACAAAATGAACCACTTGATGTCATTGACTCTACCCTCCCTTCCCTCGCAATCCTTCCATATTGTCGTTCACCAGCAATCACAGTTCCCCACAACCTCTCTTCCTCACTCATTTTTGCACTCTCCCCTGATTTAAACATGCTTCCCAAGTACCCATATTACCCTCTGGTAATTACTGCGTTCATTCCGCGATCCTCACAACCATCCCTCATCCATTTATAAACTACCTCTCTTCCACCCTGAAAGTCACTTTACTCACAACCTCTGTCATCATGCACACAAACACTCACATGATCACTCTTTATCTGCCTTTACCATATATTTGGCTAGCGTGCTTATACACCATTCAATCACCAACCACAGTTCACATCGCACAATTTCACGTACCTGCCACGACTTTTCAAACCAGACGATCTTCATCTCATCTTCGAATACCGATGCACACCCCTGTACTTTCCGCCGGGGACTAGTTTGGCCATTGAAACTCCTTGTAAGTATTGGGCTGGATCTTCTTCGGGTAATATCTGGGCCTTGTATCCCTTGGTCAGTAGTTTGTTCCCCTCCCTGCTGATTCAGCACTGTAGCTGAGCCCTTGCAGCCTTACGTTGTTTCCAGACCCTAGGCGCTTCGGTCCTCTGATTAATGCGCTCTAGCTCGACTACCGTACCTGTTAGTTGTTCTCTTTTCTCTCTCCTAATCTTGTTGTCAGCTGCAGCTATCCCTAAGAACACCCCCCTGACCACTGCTTCAATGTGTCCCACAAAATAGCCATCAAGATGTCAGGTGAATCATTGATCCCTAGGTAATCAGTGATGGAATTGGTGACCTGGTGAACTACCGAGGGGGGTTGCAGCAGCGTCTCACAAAGGTGCCAAAAACGATGAGGGCGTCGTGAGTGGGATAGGGACAGGGACACTCTCACTGCTTAGTGATCGGATAGGGGCATGGAAGAATCCCAACCGCCTGCTTCTGTTGCGTCAGTGTGTCTGTTGCAAGCACCTAATCAATCCTTGAATGCGACTTGTGGGAATGTGAGTAAAATGTATATTCTCGGGACCCTGGGTGGTGCAGTCGCCAAACATCCGTAAGCCTAGCCTCTGCAAGTAGGCGCTTCCCATTTCCAGAAAGAGCCCAGTCTGCCCCCAACATTGCAAAGACCTTTCAAGCTCATTATCAAAGGCCAAATTGAAGTCCCCCCCTAAGAGCAGGGTTCTGTCAGGGAGACAGGTCAGCTCCTTAACCGCCTCCCAAATGAACCCCTCCTGTCCGTCATTTGGGACATAAACTGTAGCTGCTGTAAAGATATGCTGCCCCAAATTAAAGGTGTATGCCAAGAGCCTGTCTCTGATTTTGGCCTGCTTATAGCCTATCTGACCCCAGAATTTATCAGAGACCAATACAGCCACTCCTGCCATTTTAGAGAACCGAGAAGAGAACAGTTGTTGTGGGAACGCTTTGGACCTTAATCTGTGAGCATCTTGTGGCATAAGATGTGTCTCCTGAAGAAGGCAGATATGAGCATCCAGGTTGTCAGAAAGGACAGGACAGCCCGTAATTTTATAGGGTTATTAAGGCCCTTAACGGTAAGGGACAGGATATTAATGTCAGCCGACATGATAGTGGACATAAGGATGCATTAGAAGGGTCTGCGGGTTCGAGACAAACTCCGCCACGGGATACACCATAGCCACACCCGCCTGCAAGTTCGGAGAAATAACATAGCCTACAAATCTCAATGACCCGCCATACCTGGAAGGAGGAGTAGGGGACACCAGTATCCCTAAAACAGAACAAACATGAAATAACAACCAACTGATAAGGTCCAAAAATGTCCGGGGCTATCAGTCCTATTGTGAGACGTGATATGTACAGCAGGAACCACCCGCCGCCCCCGCCCCGCCCAAGACCCGGCCAAAGAGGGCCAGAAGAGCCCCCCTAGCATATTGAGTCCTATGTTACCGGACCTTGCAATCTTCAATTCGCAGCTGCTGAGTCCTCTTGTCAATGTAGCGATAACAGCTTTGCGATCATTAGCCATTGTCCCAGGGTCCGAGCGACAGCTAAGTGGAGGCCTCTCCACCAGTCGCCATCTTGCGGCTCCATTGCGGCGCCCATCTATGTCCTCCTGTTCCAGGGCGTCCTGGCCATCCTCAGGCAGGTTAAGCAGCAAAATAGCCTCCTGCAAATAGCAAATCTGACGGAGTTTGCCCTCCCATTTGAAGATAATTCTGAAAGGATGGCCCCAGGAGTAAGGGACGTCCTTCAAGCGCAGGAATGCTGTGACAGGCCAAATTCAGGGCTTCTGAATTGCACGAGCCATGCAATTGTATATTCCTACAGACCAACGAGTGAACGGGTGTGAAAGTGTAATATTCACTTTTCAAATAAACCTTCTTTCCTTCCCTTAAGCACCTATAGGTAAAGAGCAGGGACCAAACTTCATGGAGATATGCGCTACCTAATAGTTCATATCTGCCTATGGCATAATGTTTTATGCATGCTTCAAATTTAAACAGTGGAAAAGGTAGCGTGAGTAACCCATGAATAAGCCAAACTGCAGAATTAGTTTCGGCCACAGAAAACGGTAAAGGTTCTAACTTTTCAATGTGCAATAGTGAAAATGTTGCATCTTTCATTGACATAAATTGTTGTTTAACAGTCAAATTAAATGGTAAAAATAGTGAGGAAGTGTTCATGTAGTCCAAAGGCACTTTCCCAGCCTTTAACGTTTGTAAAGTCCATGCAAACTGCATAATAGAATGCAATTGATTTTGACCATGGTATTAAACTGAGACTTCATCTAGCACAATATCAACAACAGAAGAAACAATATTATCTAAAGTGTAAATTTGGGAAGAAAGTGTGTTAATGCTATTATCTACAATTGAAAGTACTTTTTCTAAATTAGCTTGATCAAAAGCTCCTAACCAAGAAGCAGCTTCAATTTGGGACAATTTCCATACTTTGTTGTAAACAGCATAACTCCATCTTTTGGACCTGCCTGCGGCAGGACCTTTCACAAAGTCATTCAAATCAACATCGTCAGTCAATTTAGACAAATGAAGCTTAACTAACGCTAAAGTGGAGTGCTTGAGCCAGTTCTGACATAGCTTGCTTACAGAATAGGTAGTGACAGAATGGTTACTCTCAAAACAGGGATCCACCCTAACCTGTGTATAGCCCGGGCCAAACCCAGAAAACGATGCTGGCATGAATCTGCACTTTTTTGCCATAAGAGCCAGCCTTGGGGATCCAAACTGGAAATGTTAAAAGACTAATGTAGTAACAGAGTCTGTAAATCAGTAAGGGACCTACTGGTGTGATTGTTCCATTCGGAGTATTCTCCCAAATCGGAAATTGAGGGAGCATTTAATTTTTTAGAAGTAGCCAATCCAAAGCAGGTGGTTTGTGAAAGAGACAAATTCAGAAACAATATATGGTTCTGGATGAGACATGCACGATGCAAAGCCTCAGTGCCTTGCACTTACCAATTTTTAGAACCCCAATCAGATTTAAGATCAATAGTATCTCTACACAGTTAATAGCCCCAAACAGCCAATTGGTCAATAAAGGACTTGGAATCTAACAATCAAGTATGGGTAAGTCTAACTAACTTTTGAAGACGACTTAGCAGTCCTCTTTAAATAAAATGCATCATGGTTGGATTGATTAAAATCGGTAAAGTAGGAAAACTTCTTCAAAAGAGTTTTGGAGCTGCCTTCAACAGGAGTTGGACAATGTTCCCATTGTGTATGATTAACCACATTCCTAAATGTGTTCGCTTTGTGCAGAAAATGATTGCCATAGTGGATTAGATAACAGACACCATAAAAATTCAGCCAGTAATGCTGTGGCGCCGAATTTGGGTTACAGAACAATGTCATCTAACAAGATCAATTATACAAGACATCCAGTCACTTGATCATTGTAGAAAAATAAAATGGTTAGTTTATGTTAAAGCCTTACTAACCGATTTAGGTTTTGAAAAATATTTTGCTGAGTCGTCAACAATAGCTGCGATCTCAAAGGCAGACTTAAAAAAAGCTTGTTTGGCGCACTTGGGCCAAATATGCCTGTAAAAAGAGATAGGGAAGCCCTCTGTCCAGCAGGGCCTACTAGCTCAGACTGTGTTTTCTATTGAACCTTATTTGATGTACAGACTAACCCAATTCGAAAAACTGTTGCTGACACGTTTTAGACTCAACATGTTTCATTTAATGGTTTCTTTCCCTATGTATAACGACTGGTCGTCAAGAATAATCCCTTGTCCCTGTGACTCTGTCTCCCCGCAATCGACCATACATACAACTCTCTTCTGCAAATTTTATGCAGAACCACGATCTCGTTGGTTATTGCCAATATTGAAAATTTGGGGCCTGCGTCAATGTCGACCAGCATATTTGGCGCTCCAATACCTTGAAAACGAAGTCATTGCAAAAACGGTGGCCTGCTTTCTTAAATTTTGTATTCGCCATCGTCTAAATCTCTGATATAAGTGAGCTATCTTTGTTGTATAACAGGTGTCTCTTGACCCCACTGCAACAAATGTATGCTGTGGTTACGACCTAATGAATTGATATTATGAGAATTGAGATTCATGCAAATATTGTTTTAAATGATTTCTTCATTTTAACTGAGATAATTGTATAAATGTATTTTGTTTCTATGTATGAACTTTTATGGTATTTCTACAATTATGGAAAACCGAATAAAGTTGTTTTTGATTTGATTTGATTGCCATAGTGTTGGTAACAAAAGAAATCAGCATAATTTGGAGAATCTAAGTACAAATCTTCAGCATCAAAGGCAGCATAGTATTTCAAATCTGAAAACAAAGCCTCTACGTCTTGGACGTCCCCATCATCAGAGCTTATATTTTGTTTACCCGCATCCCCCATTGAAACACGAAGTATATTAGGGACATTATTAACCTCCTGGGACCGTGTATTTGAAATTTAACAGCATCCCACACAATCCCATCTAAGACAGGCCAAGCAGTGATATTCACAAGAGTTTGGTCCCTCTTCATGATGTGTGATGAGGAGTGGGGTGCCAAAGTTCCATCAATCATTCTAATTGTAGATCTTTCTTTAACATAGTGTCCATTCACAAGACGGAAAAAATACACCACAAATCCAATAGACATAAATAAAGAATTGAAAAAAGCACCAGCCAAATGTAAATCCAGGGGGAAATCAAAAATGTTTTTTTAAACCAAACAACAAAAATTGAAATTTATGAGGGGGACTTTGATGTGATAAAATCAGTGTCAAATGAAAAACGTGACTGATTAGCCACACAGGTCTGCAAATCGGGCATTGATAAGTCTGTAGGGTAAGTGTACTCAGTATCATCAAAGGGGTCACCAGCCGGTGGGTTCAATAAAGGATTTGTAACTGTAGGCATCTCAATGGCAACATCAGGCCTGGTGGTAGGTGCCGGAGACAAAACAGAGTTTCGCAGCATAGCTGGAGAAGAGACCGCAGGTGTCATACAAAGAAGAATCGGCCACTCTGTGTAGTTTGACATTGTCAATGGAGATGCACCTGTTTTCCTTTCGATCAGGAAGGGGAGGTAAAATGACTGTACTTGTACCCTTCACACCAAGCACTGGAACAGGAGCACAATACGAGGGGCTGAATTCCTTCTTGTTCTTGATCTTCTCACGGACCAGTTCACCAACTAGGGGTAGCCAGCCAACTACTGGAATCTGCAACGCAGCATCAGTTGTGGAGGGCAAATGTTTCTTTGCAAGACTGTCACAGGTTTTTTGTAGATTCTGGAAAACTGCATTATGTTCATCTACGTCAAAGGGAGCGGCAGACGCTGCCTGGTCTAGACCCTCAAGGTCCGGAACAAACATTTTAATGCCAAAGAGCATTTTGTATGGGGTCCGCCCACCCAGAGACCTTCTAGGGAGATTATTAAGTGCACGCTGAACGCTGTTGAGGTGGGCTAGCCAGTTCCGGCCTGTACCTAAAGCCCTAGCCATCAAGGATTGCTTTAAGTCACAGTTCATCCGCTCCACAACGCTGTTGCCCTCAGGCCGGTATGAAGACAAAAATTTGACTTGGACCCCCAATGAACGCATAGCATCCTTGTACGCCTTAGAGGTGAACACTGGACCCTGGCCCGAGTGGAAGGTACCACATGCAAAAATTCACACAAAGACGCGCAAATCCCTTACGACAGTTCGAGAATCAGCACTCCTTTGGAGCTACACCCACACAAAGCGCGTGCAAGAATCAACTGCAACTAAGATGTACTTATAAGTAGTATCAGAGGAGAAAGGACCGCAGTGATCTAAATAAACACAACCAAGTGGTTTATTAGATATATACAACTGTGTCTGTGGCGAGTGTGCAGCAGTGGAAGGTTTAATCTGCTGGTAAATGTCACAATGAAGAACATAATCACACGTTTGTACAATCCGCACCAACAGGAAAGCTGTTGGTAAAGAGATTCAGTCGCAGTAACGCCAGCATGAGCGGATGCCATACCCTCCTGATCGGCTGTTATCAGTGTGGACGTGCAGTCCCCGTTGGGAATCAATCTGTCAACAACGTCGTTAATTCTCACATAAGGAACTTTATCAGGACTTAAGTGATAAGATTATTTTGAAGGGAAACCTCTAGGGTAATTACTTCCCTTCTCTGTTGCGGCAATAGCTGGTAAGATGTCATCATCAATCTTACTTTTGGAACGTGTAACTGCTGCAACCACATATGTCGCTACTGCGGTCTTCGCTGTCTCATCAGCGAGACTATTGCCAACAGTGTGAACTCCGACATGCTGGTGACCAAGAGTATGAATTACAAACACGAGTGGAAGCCATTCTTTAAACTCAGCCACTCTAACCCAGATCATTTTGTGTTTTATTGTACTAACTTTGGAATCACGATAGTCATTTTGAGTCCAAAAGAACAAATTGTCATTGTAAAACTGTACACAGTAGTAAGAATCCCTCACTATAAGAGTATTTGCACTAGGATCAGCGTACTCCAATGCAAGCATTAGAGCATGAAGCGCTGCCAATTGAGTGGTACAGTCCCCTAATGTCTGTGTATGCACGACATCGGACTTGAATTCTCCATTCACCATAGTACCAACCACTATTGCGCAGGCTGAAGAATAAGTGTGCTTTATACCCGTCGCCGGTTGCACCGAACCGTCAGTGTAAATGATATAATGGAAATCCTCCAGCGGGCGCATGGTCAGAGGAGCCGAATGAACGAATTCATACTGCAAATTCTCCTGAGTCTGCAAAGAGGAAGTCGAAAATGAACATGACATCCGGAGATGTCAAGAACGTTGCCCATTGTATCCACCTAGGGTGCAAAGCTTTTAAATTTGGTACACTGGATTTCGTCACTGCCTCAAGGGCAGGATACGGTTTAACAACCAAAATGTGTTTCCTCTGCGACAGTGCACGTTCTTTAAGAATCGCCATTTGCACTGCTGTCAAAACTTTTTCGGCAGTAGAAAACCGCAACTCAGCCTAAGTGTACAAGTGTGACTTGTAAGCGATAGCAACTGTGTCACCCTCATTAAAAGTCAGGTAAGTGAAACCCACCACCCCCAGCACAATTCTTATTACCAGGTTGGTGTGGTTAACACAAGTCAATAAGAATTTAGATTCTAGAAGATCAGCCTGCAGAGATTGCAAGATGGCTGAATGAACAGGCAGCCAGCATGATTGGAAAAAGTAGGTTGTACCAAAGCGTAAAGAGGCTCGATACGCTGGGTATATTCGGGAATGTAAGTATGCCCAAAATTTAAAAAGCCCAGTAAAGATTGGAATTTTTTTTGTGTTGTAGGAGCGCGCAGCTGTGTGCATTTCTCCAGGAAGTGTGGTGCCAAACCTCGACCTTCATTGTTGAGCTCATAGCCCAGGAACAACACTCTGTACTCTGCAATGTGAGATCTAGCAAAGTTGAATTTGTAACCGAAGTCCGCAAACTGACAAATTATGTGGTCAACGTGACACAGTTGCGGCCATAATTTGTCATCCATGAGATAAATGTCATCCACATACGAACATGAATCTGGGTCTAGTCTCTCCAAAAGAGAGACTATGCGAGCGGCAAATATGCCTGGACTGTTCTAGAGCCCATAGCCAATCTTCTGAACTGGCGTTGTTTGCCACCGTAGGTAAAAGCTGTTTATTGAATACTAATAGAGGACAGGTTATGGCTGAAAAAGCCATTGTATATTTTAAGTGTGGTCTTAAACCTCTTACACACAAGACTATCCACACGGGCAGAATTGTGAGTGTCCCGTACCGCACAGGTCCAACAGTGAGAGTTTAAGTGCCGGTAATGCAATACTAAACGGTACGAGCCATCAGGCATGGTCACAGTAAAAAGAGGGTTATTCATTGGAGCCACACACATTTCAATCACACCTTGATATTCCAATTGTTCAAGGATTTCCGCCACTGGAGCTTTCGCTTCTTGTCGCATGGAGTATTGGAGTTGAGGCTGTGGCATAGACCGCAATAGTATATCATGTCGGGGGGAACATTTGTCCCATTCACAGTGAGTACGGTACAAAGCCGGGGCAAGCACCTTAGCCCACTCTTCTGCAAACTGCAGAGCCTGGTCCTTCGGCACTGTGTGCGCGAAAAGAGGAAGGATTACCTCCTCCCCTTGTAGAGCAGCTAAAACAAAAGGTAGGGGCCAATTGGCCTCTGCCAATAAAGTGTCATAGGTAGTAGTTAGATTCTCCCAAAATACCCCTTTTACAGTACGTTGTATGTCACCTTCAATTAAAAGGACTATTTCAAAAAGTCATTCAGGGGGAGCCACTCTAGTGTCAGCTGGCTCAACAACAACGAACGTGTCAGTTGCTGTCACCTTCAGAAGTGGACGCAATGCTTCCTGCACTATGGTAATTTCCGCCGTGCTGTCTAGTAGCGTCAGCCCCCACGTCAGGTTCTGAAGCTGTGTTCTTACTATCCGTGTCATATCTCGCTGTTAAAGCAGCAACTTTCTTTTTCTGAAACTGGGGTCTTTGACTTATAGAGTCGTCCTGCTTGCCTTTACCATCTGTCCTGCGGGGTTGCTCTTGTTTTGCACCCTGTCCTCTGCCGCCGTCTCCTACACTGGTGGGTGAGACTGATGTTTCCTGGAATGAGCGAGGAGAACGTTGATCAGAAACCTGAAAACGATTAGGTGACTTAATAGTAGCCCGATCGCGCAATTCATATGTGCTCTCAGTAGACGCAGGTATTGGGGAAGCGGAACGGGACCCCTGTTTCTTTTGCTGTTTCCCCTGTTTTTTATTATTATTCCAATTCTGCTTTGGAACATTGGGGCAATCATCTTTGTCAAACTTCGCCGCTTGAGTTTGCTTCTGCTCTGCTTTGGCAAAAGGCTTAACACCTGAACTATTACGGCCAATGGTCTTATAAGCCGCCATAATAATTTTTGGCAACTGACTGGGTTTTTCGGCCTCGGGGACATCGCACAAAGCATTAGACACCTGACAGCTTACCGCATCTCCCTTAACATTGGAAAGGACCAGATAGGAAACTACATCAAACACAACAACAAGTCTCATCCCCAATTCAACAGCAGCCTCAGGTCCGTGTTCATCCTGAGCACACTTAATGATGATGGGTAGGACAGCCATGGACGGAGTGCGAAGCACTTAGCATAGACTGCCGCAAAAATCATACCCCTTGTGGCACAGTCAGTCACTTCCGGTACTAAGTCTTTCTGCAAACTAATTGTAAGAATCCTGTGTTTTTCCACAGGAGTTGTATTAGCAAAAACTGCCTCCAGTTGGTCAAATTTCTCAGCAAGCCAAAAAGGTATATCATCCTTATCCTGGGGGTGCTTGCCCATAACCGCATTCACCATGACAGGACTAAGCTTCCTCCCGCCCGGTCCAACTGGATGCGCCGCAACACCAGGTGCCCCACCCTGGAAGTTGTGGGCAATGTATTGAACCAAGGCCCTAATAACCCCTGCAGCAGATATATAAAGCAGCCTCGATTCAGCTACGGGAACCACCCCGGCACAGGGGTGCATCGTAAATCCAGCCGAAACAGGCCAAGTAGCACCTGGGATTGACAACGGACCTAATCGAACTGCCGTTAAAGAGTGGGGGAGGGCACCATTAAACCAAATTCGATGTTGCCAAGCTGAAATCGGAATCTCCTGTGTCCTATAAGGAGAGTACTCAATAGACATGGTAGTGGGAGCGTACATATGAAACGTATTAGGATCCGCAGGAAAGGTAACCCAAGAGTAGAAAATCTCAAATGGGTATGCTGCGTCAGCACTCACCACAAAAATAACTGCCATGCCCTCCAAGGGGATGGTATAAGTCTGCAAATGACAGTGGACCGCCATCAGGCTATGTTGGTGTATTTCAACATCACCCATACCGACACAGAAGAGAACAAAGACAATACGAAGTAATGTGCACAACTGGGTAGTAATTCAATAGAAACCGTTTTAAATTATCAAGCTTGAAAAGACCTATTTAACTGTAGGTAGGTTTATCCATCACCACTGTCAACTGGAAACAATAGTGAGGGGGTCCTGGACCGATATAAGCACTACTCGAGAGTCTCAAAATAAGACCACTAAGTTGGGTACGCCATGTTGCAGGGATTCTGCTCCTACACAGAACTGTGCACAGAGACCCAGGATCTCAGTGAATTGTGGTGAACCAAAAACCTCACCTCAGTACCTACAAACCCTAACTGACTAGCATCAGTGTCACATTAGCTTTTCCTCCAATAGCAAAGGAACCAATGATTAGACAACCCAGAACATGGGACTTAGATTATACTCAGGAATGGTGGGAATCAAGAAAACTCTTTTGTTTGTTATTCTCATACCAGTCCACAACAGGAGTAAAAAAGAGACACAGGAAAGGTTAAAATATTTATTTTAACGACGTGCTCTAAGATGCAGTATCTATGCTAACATAAGCAGATATATGATTAGGATTAATATGATCAGCATTGTTACAATTCCATAAAACACAAAAGGAGAAATCATATTAAAATGATGGTGAAAACAGGTCTTATAGTGCCTAGTGTATCACCCTCCCTAGGTAGGAACTATGTTTTATAAAATATAGAAGGTCTCGTAGGCTTGAATAGGGGACTCCATACCTCCAAGATCAGCAGGAGTAAATCACATCAGGATTTCCAAAAGCTCTCTGTCTCTTTGGAAAAACGGGAATCTTCCAAGTGCCTGAAACCATGCTTACAGTGTAATATTAAAGGCACCAGAATCTCCGTTGGCTCGCAGCTGCATGTATGTTGTGTCTAAAACTTGAGCCAATCAGCCCAAACAACAGCTACCTTGTTATGATAACCTTGGAGGCTTTAGCACTCACTTTGCAGACTAAGGTCGCGCTGTAAGTCTAGGGATGTCAAAAACAAGCCTTTTTCATGTGAAGTAATTCACATAGCCTAACTTACAATAACAGCTATGTGCAGTGTAGTGTGCATAAAGCAGCGAAAGGTAAAATTGCGTTTAAACTTCTAATAAGCCTATGCTAACATGGCCCAGCCCTCACTACAACGGAAGAGCTCCTCGACAAAGGCTTCAATGTCCTGCCACTCTGTTCCCTGAGGGACTGCTCGGATTCTGATATTGTTCGGACGGGAACAATTCTCAAGGTCCTCCACATGGCCTTGGAGGTCTATTTGCTGGTCTTGTAGACGTAGGACCTCCTGTTGGACTGGAGTAATCTCCTCATTCCTTGACAACGCCTGCGTCTCTAACGTGTCGACCCGGTCACCTATAGAGTCTATGTCCCTGCGCATCTCACGGAGCTCCGAAGTCAGCTCCTTTTTCATGGCGAGAAACTCCCCCATTAGGGAAGAGAAAAAAGACTCAAGAATACTGCGGGTGACCAGCCTATCCATGACACTCTGGTCACACTCTGCTGGGAGACCCCCCCGGAGTTGACGGCACTTCAGTCCCCCCAGTGGTAGTCTTGAGGAGAAGATCCTTTACCGATCTCTCCTTCTTGGATTTATTGGTGGCCATAGTTATGTGATTTTTCTACCCTTCTCTTGGTAAAGGTGGAGGTCTCAGGTGTAGGCGAAAGGTGCTAGGTCTGCTGGGGCCAGAAGGGGAAACAGTCAAGTTCTACAGGCCCACAGTTGCCTTCGCTGGTAGCACATATATCCCCCAGTCCATGCTGACCAAACTGAATCTCTCCCGGTGAGCCTTCTTACCAGGGTGCTCCCCAGGCTTCACTGTGGGCTTCACACTACCGTCGCTTCTGTGTCCCAGAGTGCAATGGAGATCACTACCGGTGGAGGCCTGTAATCCAACCCCCCAGTTCTCCCAGCCTCGATGTGCGGAGGACACAGCAGGGCCGTACGCTGCTTCACACAGATGCCGTTGGGCCAGACGTGCACCTCAGTTCGGGGTCAGGCGACTCCGTTGTTGCTCCCCGGGGTTCTCGCAACAGTACTCTTTCCGGCCACTCCCCCAGAGATCGCGGCCCTCCTCCAAGCAGTGCAAGCTGGTGCGTCGGTGGGGGGTGCAGTGCCAGCAGGGATGATCAGGGTCTTCAGGGAAAATATCCTGTGTGTTCCTACTGCTAGAGCTCCTGAGTGAGGCCTTACAGTATGCAGGCCTTGGCTGCAACTCAGCGCCCAGGCTCCGTCCCCCCCCTAGGAGGTCTTGTGGGTCGGGTCCCGGAAGGAAGCGAAACCCAGCTGTCTTCAATACCAGGCTCACCTGCACCCCTGCTCACCGTCCAGACCTTCTCCACAACTGCAGGACCTGGACTTCGCTCCGCACTCCCTGTAGGCCGTAGAGCTTCAATGCGCCCACCCTTGCTGACCGGCTGTTCCTCTCTCGTCTAGGTCTGCACTCCCGCGGGAGGGCACTCCGCTGCTGAAGACCCCGGAGTGCCATCCGCCAAGGTTTCTACACTTGCCGAGCCAGGGGTGCACTCCGAGCCGCAAAACCCGCTATGTGGCAGCACCGCTCCTGGATCTAGGCTGTCACAGGGCTATCACTGGCAAGATAAGCAATCTGGAGCTCCGACGGGGGCCCGCTATTCATTGCTGTAGGACCCGAGCCTAGGCGAAGGACCGTGCGGCAAGCAGGCACATCCTACTCGGCCGCCATCTTGGCCACGCCTCTTTTTGAGTGAGCTTAGAGGTTGGAAGTGAAATCCCCTGCTGCCCTCTGAATACCTTCATGACGGTAACTTATTCTCCGACTATATCTATAATTGTGGGATCTTTATGGCCCCTATTAAGAGTTGGATGGGGCAGGTCAACCTGTGAAGAAGCAAGGAGAAGCATTTTGAAACACCACTCCTTATTTCACTGTGAAATTCTATCTAACACCAGGGACAGACTGGAGAAACAAAATCAAGTAGTTGCTGCTACCAGACTCCGGTGGTGGGGCAGAGAGGGCGGGGGAGGTGGGGGAAATGAAAAGGATTAAAAAAACACTTACCTGGCTACGGCTGCTGTTAGCGCTGATTATCCACCGATCCTCTTCATCTTCTTGTCATCTTCCTGTCTGGAGTCCGGTAGCAGGAAGCACCCAGGCTCCCAAGCTCCCCTGACCAATCACAACGCTGCAATACAGCGTTGTGATTGATCTGAGAACCGTGGTTCGGCGCTCAGAACCCAGCTTGGGATCCTGGGGCATGTTCTCCACCCAGGCTGTAACGTAGCCTGGATGGAAAACATGCCAAGTGTGCATGACTGTTTGGCTGGCCCCAGAGGGCCTGTCAAAATGTCATGCACAGTTGGAGTGCTACCACACCTCCCCCTAAGCCACTGCAGTAGGAAAAAGAAAACGATAATGTTATGTTATTATAATTTTTCGCGCCTTAGCAGAGGAGCTGCCACTGCCAAAAACAGCCCTATCAAAAATGTTCAAACCAGCCTTGCTCCCGTCATCTGCGTGTGCAATCTCTCTCTTTCCATCCATCCACTCTCTCTCTCTCCTTCTCTCTTCTCTCTTTCTGATCACTTTCTCTCTACAGCCACCCTCCCTACTGCAATTATCCTCGGAGAGCTAGGGAAAGTGATCTAGCCGCCACTTCAAAAACGGCCAAGGTCTCCATCCTACTGGGGAAATTACCGGTGGATTAAAAGGATTGTCTGGCCCTGTTTTACATGGTCCTAACTTCGTCATTTGGTGCATGCGCTTTAGAGAGCTGTTTTTTCCCAGGATCAGGCGCAACGTCTCAGTTTGTGTCTGTTGGGATGTTTATTTATTAGTCTTATAAAGCGCAACTATCACCTTGCAGGCATCCTGGCGCTAAAATGTATGACGTTGTATGACGTTACAACGCATACTTTTACAACGCATACCTTTACAACTCATTTTTTACAACGAAACATCCATTACAACACATTCCATTACAACGCATGCCATTACAACGAATTTTTTAAAACTACCTTTACAACGCATTCCATTACAATGCATACTACCTTTACAACGCACACTATTACAACGCATAACATTACATTGCATGTATGGTAAGTATTGGATAGTGTAGGGGTAAAAGTTACTATTCTAACTCCAGGGGGGTGCAACAGTAGGGTAAGTGTTGGATAGTGTAGGGGTAAAAATTACTATTCTAACTCCAGGGGGTGCAACAGTAGTGTAAGTGTTGGAAAGTGTGTAAGGGTACTATGCGTTGTAATGTTATGCGTTGTAATGTTATGCGTTGTAATGGTATGCGTTGTAATGACATGCGTTGTAGTGGTATGTGTTGTAGTGTCATGCGTTGTAATGGTTGCGTTGTAATGGCATGCGATGAAATGGATGTTGCGTTGTAAAAGTTTCGTTGTAAGGGTAGTGCGTTGTAAAAGTTGCGTTGTAAAGGTTGTTTCCCGTCTGTTGCACCTATTAGGTGCAAACTGGAGACCTGCCCCTGATCGGTGATCTGGCTACAGGAATCTTAACAGTATTCATAGTGTTTATGTTCTTTTTTTTTTTTGATCAACCAGTAAGAACGAAATAAAAAGACAGGCCAAAATGCTTGGTTGGGACGGAAGGAGGCTGCACAAGTATGGAGCAATATATAGAACCAGTTATTTTGTTGTTGAGAATACAAGCAGAACAATGAAACGACCATTATTGCGTGTTCTTGTTCAAATCCAAAAACGAATTTTCATGGCTGGGTTTCCCACATGCTATTTTATTTCCACATCAGTTGATGTGACTCATTCTGTAGCGGGTAGGAGGGCAGGAAATGCGTTTCTTCACCAAATCTACATTTTGTTGGGAATTTACTCCACAGGTTCCCATCATTAGGGGTGAAGCTTGGAGTGGGGCTGGACATTGATAATGAGTCTCCGCGTGCCTTCCAAATATAGGTCAATGCCAGATCGTGAAATGGGGGAGAGTCTGCCAAAAATCTGGAGGAGGCTTCCTGTCCAGGCTCAGAACGAGAACATCCGAGACACCAACAGCCTCGTCCCAGAACGCAGAACGAGACCGAGTTCATGAGTTATGGCTGTTTTTGATTGTTTTAGGCGCAGCTATAAAACTATAACAGACTATAAACTGTGCACATAGAAGTCGTTGCGCTGCTAAAAAAGTTGTCTAGACTCGATCATAGCTTGTTGCATAATCTATGTTTCTGTTTTTGTAGCTCCAACGTGCCGCCTTCTGGCAACTTGATAGGGCTCGTGGATGAATATACATCCACTTACGTTTTAACCGGTTGCATTTTTAGGGTGATTTTAGCCAGAGCTATTATTTAGTGAAATCACTAAGCATGAAGTGATCATTAGAGTCATACTTACATATTTATTCATTTAGCAGCCATAACATGTGGAACAGAAATTAAAATTTCTATTCTAAACTTAATTGTGTTTTTGGTAAATTTCACAATGATATTTACTGATGGTTACGCATATACCTTAAAGGTGAGAGGTTAAGATGTGGACCATGCATAGATGTTGTTGTGCAGGCGGATCAGTGGCAGGAATTGCACATATACATATTCACACTTCAACAATAACAACGATCTCATGCTGTGAATGTGTGTGGAGATGCGGGGATGTGTCATTTCAACATTAATGGCAATGTTTCTGAGATTAAGGTGATGTATTTTAAGGTGGTTTAAAAGGTTCTTGGGGAGGAAGTAGCCCGGACTCTAAGGGGATGGTATTCCATTGGGATTGTCCAAGCAGATTGAATGAGCGAAAGCGGGATTGGGCAGAAGAGGGTTCAGGTGCTGGTAGTTGCCAGCTTTGGCTCCACCAACTGTAGTTGTGAAAGTGACGAGGAAGGTGACCTGAGGTTATGATGCATCTTCAATCTGCATAGAAGGGATAGAATATTGGTTTTGATTAGGTTTTCTAGGCTGCCACAGGATTCTGCTGGGGTTATGGTTCTGAGTGGGAATTGCAAATCTAAGGAGGAGCTAAACTTTTTCTTGTGTCATGAGAAAAGTTTGATCAAGGTGAAGTAGTGACGTCATTGTGCACCAAACCGAGGGAAGATGAGATGGAGGCAACGTGTAGTTTTGGTTTTGATTGGGGCAAAATGTTATTTAGTGGAAGAGGTGATATATGAGCCAAGTAGATAAGGGCATGGAAGTGAATTCAGTGCTGGTTGAAAGTACCTGACCATGTGGCAGACCTATATACATATCAATTGAACTGCAATGTGAGTGAGTGAGTGGGAGATGTATGGGGATTGGTACAATGTTAAACAAGGAGCTAAAAGAAGATAGTGTTTGGAAATAATTATATCTTCTTAGTCAATGAAAATGAGTATGACAGAGGAGCATAGTTCATCTGTGATGATATCAAGGTCCTCAAAGAAGGATGTGCTGTGTCCAGCTAGATGGTGAATCGCAATGTGTGAGTCTTAAATAGGACAGTGACTGCTATAATAATCAAGTATTTCAGTGTTAGAGACATAAGATAGGGGCATTTGGTGCGGAAGCATTTTGTTTGAAAGAATGTACCATCAGGCCCTTTACAGCTGCCTTTTAACCCTGGAAGAAAAGGAGCGTGTCAAAATCAATCTGTAATTTTTCTCTCAGAGATTCTAAGAATAGTAATTTTCATTCCATATCTCATGTAAGTCCCCACTCAAAAACAGTCACCTCGGAGTCTTGTGTTTCTTTTTTTTCTATCCAAACTTGTATTCAACCAATGCTTTCCATCGTTTCATCCATATGGACATCATCAGGGCACAAGTTCACAATTAAGTCAGAAGACTCTATTCTTTTTCCATAAGTCATCGACCAGATGGAGCCTAGATGAGCAGCAGTCAGGAGATCTCGACTGAAAAGTTGCATGGGTTTAGAGCACGAGAAAAATGAGAACAGGAGGCCATGTATTAACGTGAATTGTGCTGCACACTGACATACATAGCTCCGGGGGCCATTGTTTACTGTCTTTGTCCAATTTCCTAGACAAATGCACTTCTCACATTATGTTATATGTTATATGTTATGTTATAACCGGATTTGTAGAGCGCACTGTTAGTCAAGACTGTCCTGGTGCGTGGAAGAAACAATGACAGATTAAGCCCGGGGTCTAAAGCACCTGTTGGAACAGATGAGTTTTCAGGAGTTTTTTTAAAGTGGCCAGATCGGTCGTATGTCTCAGTGAGTCTGGCAAGGCGTTCCACATGTTGGCAGCTCTAACCACCAGAGACTGACCGCCTAGACGAGATTTCCTAAACCTAGGAACAACCAGACGTCTAAGAGCAGCCGAGTGAAGTTGGCGCGTCGGCTGGTAGAACGTAAATCTGGCCCTCAGGTAAGATGGACAAGGGCCGTGTAAAGCTTTGTGAGTCAGGATCAGAGCCTTGAAGCACACTCTTTGAGCCACCGGGAGCCAGTGAAGATCACAAAGCTGTTTGCGGACACTTAGTCTCCTGGGGATGTCAAAGAGGAGCCTAACAGCCGCATTTTGTACCACTTGAAGTTTGCCTGAAAGAAAGCCAGTGGAGCCGATGTAGAGGGCATTAGCGTAGTCCAGTCGCGAGAGTATGAGGGCCCTGGATACTGTCTCCTTCGCTGCTTGGGGCAGGAGGGGGAAAAACTTCCTTTGGGTTGTTAGGGTACTGAAACATGTTCCCGCTATTCTCGTGATTTGTTCGCGGAAGCACAAGTCAGCCCCAAACCAGATCCCTAGGTTCTTAGCTACCCCACAGTCACCCTTTGGACAGGGTGATCCTTTGGGCCACAGTGATTCTTAAAAAGGCCACCGGGAATTGGCCGTAGAGGAGTATTTCAGATTTATCCTCATTTCATTTCAGGCTGGCCTGGGCAAGCCAGGTGAATACTGATGACAAACAATGTTGGGCTTCATCAGTCTTTAGATCACTGCCTTTCCAGGTGAAGAGAAGTTGGGTGTCATCGGCGTATGCCATGATTTTGGCGCCCAACCTCTCCGCTAGGTAGATAAGGGGGGTCCGGTAAACATTGAAAAGCAAGGGGCTCAGAGTCGACCCCTGCGGGACCCCTGTTTCTACTTTTTTATCTGATGAGTGGAAGGGAGGCATCCACACTTGCTGGAAGCGATCTTTGAGGAATGATTCGACCCAACTTAGAGCAGTGCTTTTGATGCCAATGTCCGACAATCTAGAGAGGAGCTGGAGATGGGGTACCGTGTCAAACGCGGCAGAGAGGTCCAATAAAATCAGTTCCACCCTGCCGCCCCCATCCAGGCACTCTCTGATGGCCTCGGTGACCTCCACGAGCACCGTGTCGGTGCTGAAGGATGTTCTGAAGCCAGACTGTGCGGGGTGCAAAGCACCCGAGGCCTCCACAAATTTTTCCAGCTGTCTAAAAGCCACCTTCTCACAGACCTTGGCTAATGCTGGGAGAAGGGAAATGGGACGGTAATTGGATGGAAGCAGAGGATCTGCCGTAGGTTTCTTGATCAGAGGGAGGAGTTTTGCGTGTTTCCATTGGGGGGAGGAGTTTTGCGTGTTTCCATTGGGGGGGGGGGGGCATCACGCCTGACTGCAGAGATTCGTTTACCAAGGTCCCCACAATGGGAGCGATTATATCAGCCACCCCGCTTAAAACCCTCGCCGGACAGGGATCAGCCGGTGACCCTGATTTTAGTGATTTTAAGATGACCATCACGTCCTTCCCCTCTACTCGCTCAAAGCATGTAAGGAGATGGGACAGCTCAGTACTGCCCTGTAACATCAGAGTGGGCGGCGGGTAGGCCAGGGCAGGTAGCTTAAGGCTAGCCTGGATTTTTTGGATTTCATCAATGAAGAAGGTAGACAGCTTCTCGCACCAGCTGGGGGAAGAGGGTGCGGAAGAGAGTTCAGCCACTGGAGATGTGAAGCTCCGTACGATAGCAAAGATTTCTCTGCTATTGTTCTTTGCTCTAGAGATTCTCTCAGTGAAGAAGTCGCCTTTGGCTGACTTAATAGCGGCATAGTATTCTCTTTGAGCTGCGTGGAGTTCTGCTTTGGCTAAGGGGCAATACTCCCATCGCCAGGCCTGTTCCCGTTCTTTACATCCTAGCTTCAAGGTTTTTAGATGGTTCGTGTACCAGGGAAATGATGGGGAAACACGTGGGCGCCTGTTTCCTGATGTTTGGGGGAGTGTTTTGATGGTAGTGCTAATCCATTTCGAGAAATTCTCTACTGCCCCCTCTAAATTACTGGCATCGGAGGGGAGAGACTGAGCCAGTGCAGAGGCCAGGGCTGGGATATTAATTTTTACAGAGGGAGGGCCATGGTTTCCATTGACCGATGTAAGGGGGCTGCCAATATCCCATGAGAAGCAGACCAAGTAGTGGTCGGACCATGTCAACGGGCGGGGGGCTTCTAGTACCAAACTAAAATTGGAGTAGATTAGATCAAGACAGTGGCCCCCTGAGTGGGTAGTAACATGCACCTGCTGGGCAAGAAGAGTTAGGTCGCAGAAATCCATTAAATCTCTCGCCCCAGGAGCTGATGGAAAATCCACATGTATGTTAAAATCTCCAAGCAGCAAGAATCTAGAGAATCTCAATGCTCTTTGAGTGACAACCTCCTCTAGTGATTTGATAAAGGTGCTTGTGGGACCGGGGGGGGGGGGTAGACCAACAACCCTCCCAAGGTGAAATGTGGGGAAAGGGCTATAGAGACTTCCATCGCTTCACCTTCTAAAATGTCCCCTGTACATTCCTTTATTAGAGTCCATTTATATCTAAAAATCACGGCTATGCCACCTCCTCTACCTGAGCTACGGTCAAGTCTGGCTATCTTGTACCCTCGAGGAGTGGCTAGCTCAATCACCGGAGCACAGAAGTTATGTAGCCATGTCTCCGTGATGAATAAGAGGTCGAGCGTCTCATCCATAATCAGTTCATGAACCTCCTCCGTGTATTTGACCAGAGAGCGAGCATTGATGAGCGCTGCGCGAATGTTGGTATAATGATCAATGTCAGTAGGAGGGGGTGAGGTCGATGCATGACTCTTGAACTGGAAGTGGCAGGCGGGACAAATTTGTGTCATAGAGTCTAATACCTCCCAAGGCTTGGTGTTGTAGCATGGATTATTGTTAAGTAGGTGTAGTGCTTCACGACTATAGCCTATAGCTGCGCCCCCTGACTCGACCTCAGCAGAACCAGCGCCTCTAGCCCTATGCGCTGTCGATGCGCGGACGGGCGCAGACGGGCTTACCTTAGGCGCACCTTCGGCGCGCCATCGTCGCGCCTGCTGCGCTCGTCTGCTGCGCTGCCGGGGAGACATCAGGAGTCAAGTGCAGCTGGACACTGGCAGGAATGCCTTTTGGTTTTAGGTAGAGAAAAGACAATGTCCTAAAAGTGTATTTTCTAAAATAGTAATTTAAAAATCGACTTGGCCATTACATAAGATGTCAAATTACTATTAAAATGAGTCCTTGAACTGTTTTTCTAGCTATTCCCATACTAATTTTAGCACTTATTAAAAGTAATATTGTAAACCAGTGTTAACCTATGAAGAGCCAGCATTGCTACAGTTGAAAACATATTTGTAGGTTTTTCACTGCCTCGACAAGTAAAACAGTTTTTGTTATAAAATTGGGGTTCCCGAATAGGGTAATCAAAGGATAGGGGACTAAGTTTAGGGTAAGTTTCAAATTCTCCCCACGTATGGATTTCTTGGAACATACATTATAATCATTCCATAGTACTGCATCTATCCGACACCTCCTAGTCTCTTGTATTTTTAAAAGAGCATTAGGAAATATTTGTTCAGAAATTTGTTGCAGCAGTATGTGATACCAGTTCCCGATCCCCATCAATTCTTTTACATAAAATGCATAACGAATAGCGTGAGGGATTGGGCTGTCCAGAAGTGTAATTGTCTTACTAAACTGGGGATCTGAAAATATGAAAACGCTAAGGCCGAAAATCCTTCTGAGCTGCCCCCTTTAGCTTGTTCCCAGGACTTCAGTTCCCCCTGAATCACAAAGCCTAGCCCTTCCTAATTGCTTAACATCTGCCAATCAATCAATAACCCTAGATCCCTACAGTGTCTTATCTTCATATCTGGATGGATTGATGTAAACCTAAATTCCTTCTTTATATGAGTAAACCTGTCTAGGATTATGCACAGTCTTATATCTATTATGCTTGTGTAATCTAGGGATCTTGATAAAGGGTTTTAGCTGAATATTGTTTTCTAATAGCATTTTCTGAAGATAACAATTAAACCCAAAAACATGTGGCAAAGCCATGTACCCACACCAGTCCATAAACGCAGCTTGAAAATATTTTTTAATGTGGGTGTGCCTAACTCAATTGTAATATTTTTTGTTGGTTATGTGTTTTTTTCCCCTAGCCAAATAAACATATGCAGCGTTTGCTCTATTTCCCATAAATAGCTTTGAGGAACTTTGATGAAAACATTTGAAAAAACAAAGATGAATAGCAGGAGTATCATCATTTTTATCAAGGCGATTCTCCAGATTTTGGAAAGGGGTAGCGTTAGCCAATTACTTAGGATTTGTTCAGCTTTGTTAAGGGTAGAAACATAATTAAGTGAAAAAAGTTGCGAGAAATCATGCTTAACCCAGATGCCCAAATAACCAATTGGATTAGCGTTTACAACCTGTATCCGAAGTTCCCTAGGTGAAACCTGTTTGAGACAGTTGAATAGTAAAATCTCCTACTTATTATTATTCATCTTATATCCTCCTAAATCCGAAAAAGTTCTAACTAATTCAAAGGTTCATTTAATATTTACAGAATCTGCTTCCAGATTCAAAATTAAGTCGTGGGCAAATAACCTAATTTTAGGTGCCCCAACTACTCGTGGTGTAATTAAGGGGTTCTGTCGTATCAGGAAAGCAAGTGGCTCAATGAATAGAGCAAATAGGGCACGGGACATTGGACACCCCTGTTGAGTACCTCTCAAGATCTTAAGTGTTCCTGCAACATGCACATTAATTATGATTTTTGCCTCTACTCTCATATATATTTTCTGTAGCATAGCAATAAAACCAGAAGGAAGGGGGCGTAGCTTGGAGCGTCAAGATGGCGGTCGCACTCTAAGAGTACTCCGGACCCCTCCGTCATCCGCTCCAAGCTATATCACTATCAGCAGTCATACTCTCACCGTGAACCACTGGCAGCAGCCACACTACACCTGGGCCATACGCTATTGCCGTGGAATCAAGCACCTGGGCGAACTGACGGATTCTGAGCCGGGCCTCTGTGATAAAATACCAACTTTAATATCTGGATCCAAAATTCGTTGGACTCCATTCTCCCGAAAGTTATCACACAGAAATGTGACAGGAAAAACACTGCACCATGGTATAGTCCTCAACTAAGATTGTTAAAACAAACATGCCGTAGATTTGAAAGAACCTGGAGAACTTCTCCCTCGAAAGACACAAAAGATACATATAGACAAGCTATCAGGAGCTACAAAAAGGAGATAAAAGAAACACAGGCTAAATTTTATGAGGAAAAAATAGCCACTGCTGCTAACTCTCCCAAAGAGATCTTTCAAATAGCGAAAACTCTGATCAATCCGACACAAACACCCCCTGCCAAGGAAGGAGCCCTGGAACGCTGTAACAAACTTGCAGTGTTCTTCAAAGAAAAAATAGAGATGATATATAACACCTTTCCCTCTAATCAAACCGATACAGATAGTCAGCATCTCACTGACTTAACCGGAGTGCCCATTTTAGATCACCTGGCCCCTTTGACGTCAGAGACACTTGATACAATCATTGGTAAAGTAGTCTCAGGTTCTCCGACAGATGCTGCACCGCCCAAACAGCTAAAAGCAATAATTAAATCCGTCCAAACTACCATAATGGACATATTAAATCTTTCCATGTCGACCGGTATAGTCCCTCCATCATGGAAGTGTGCAATGGTGAAAGCATTAATCAAAAAGCCCAGTCTGGACCCTTCCATTCTATCGAATTATCGGCCAATTTCCCTCCTGCCATGGCTCAGTAAATTGGTGGAGAAACACGTAAATAACATTCTCACCAATCATCTCGAATCGAACAGTCTGTTGGATGACACCCAGACTGGGTTTCGACCTAAACATGGTACGGAGACTGCACTGTTGTTAGTAACAGAAGAGGCAAGGAAATTGGTAGACGAAGGAGGAAGGGCAGCTATCATCTTGTTGGACCTCAGTGCAGCGTTCAACACTGTCAAACATTCCATCTTGACCAACCGCCTCAGAATGAGCGGGGTGTCGGGCTCTGCACTGAATTGGATTGCCTCCTTCCTCAGTAATCGCCATTTCCAAGTCTTTGAGGGAGATATAGTATCATCTATTCAGTTGCTGGAATGTGGGGTTCCACAGGGTTCGGCATTGAGCCCAACACTATTTAATGTTTATATGAAGCCGTTGGCAGCTGTGGTACATCCATTCGGCATTAAGATCGTCAGCTACGCAGACGATACCCAACTGGTGGTATCGCTGGGCCAAGACGTGGGTTAGTCTGATAAGCTGACACCCTGCCTTGAAGCAGTAGCCGGATGGATGAAGGACTCCTGCCTCCGTCTTAACTGAAATCATGTTGTTAGGCAATGCCGCCCCTGCTTCCACCATGCCCTCTTGGCCCACATGTTTGGGTCCAGCTCCGCTACCCAAACCGCACATAAAGAGTCTGGGAGTGTGGCTTGATGACAAATTGACCTTCAATCACCAAGCCACAGTATTATCATCAACATGCTACAGCCTGTTAAGGATGATACGAAAAATTCTCCCTCTCCTCCCTTTTGTAGCACGAAGAATTATGATTCAGGCCTTAATTCTTTCCCGGCTGGATTATGGGAACTCCCTATACCTGGGAGCTCCACTGTCCACCATCAACAAATTACAGGTGGTACAAAACAGTGCAGCCAGACTACTCCTCCAGGTCCCTAGGAGACAATCCGCCAAACAAGCCCTTCGTCAGCTACATTGGTTGCCAATGAATGCCAGAATTCAATTTAAAACACTGTGCATAGCCTATAAAGCCATTTGGAAAACAGGCCCTAAAATTCTCCACCCATTAATGCCACTCTATCTACCATCTAGGTCGCTTCGATCCAGCAACCAATTTTTAACCTCCACCAGAAAGATAAAGAAAGCAAGATGGGGGGGCCGCTCCTTTTCACATTCAGTGGCTAAATTGTGGAACGCCCTTCCCCAGTCTTTAAGAGAGACACGTAGCCTGACTGTCTTCCGCAAACATCTGAAGACACATCTCTTCAACAAGTGTCTTCATTGAATTGACACTCTTGGTTCTGAAGCGCTACGAGGCCTCCGGGTAGTTAGGCGCTATATAAGTATTCTTTCAATTCAATTCAATATCCAGCACCCTACATGGCGGTGCCCATACAGCCGGGACCCATGCCTGGCACCGGAGGCGGCTCCCGCGCTCATTCTTGCAGCAGGCTGTCACCCTTCTGAACTGGGCTCTGCTGCTGGCTGGAGGTGCCCGTGTGGAGGTGAACTCTGGGCCGCGGACCTGCGACTGTTCGGTGCGAGCCTTGGATTGGGTCCTCAGCCTTTCACCCCCACCGACAGGACCCCTTGGAGCCAGTGCCTGCCACTGCCTTGTTGGCTTGCTTGGCAGGTGGAGGGAGAAGGGATCGGCTGTGACACCGCCCAGCGGAGCCCCCTGGGTGGGCTCCTCCTTCCTGTGGCTCTGATCCGGAAGCCTACACAGGCCCGACAGAGGTGGGACATTGGCTCAAGTATCCTGGGCGGCTTGGTGAGGTGAGGAGTGCGATGCAGCAGGCGGAGGGGGGATAGGATGTGGGGTCGCTCAGTGACGGTCTTTGGCCCACCTCGCATGGCCCCTATCCTAGACCCAATTGTCAGGGGGTGACCGGCCCCTGCCTGCCTGAGTGACCTGAGGGACCTACTGTGAGAGTACGGCCCCATCGCCCGCTGAGAGCGTAGTCCAACTGAGCCACAGCAAGACCAGCCTGGGCATTGCTGTGAGGACGAGGGGGACTACTTGATTGGTGCCCTACTTGCTCTGTGTGCCTTGAGCCCCTTGGTGATTCCTGCTGGCCGCCTGGGGTGCAGGGCGCGTGGTGCTCGTCTGCAGTTCTGCCCATAGCACTGATAGCATGAGGGGCTGGGGCCTATTGCTTGGGCTTGGATGAAGATGGACCGCGCCCTTTGTGGATGGCACGCTGGACCCACGCCTCACCCTCCTCTCCTCCACTGACTCAATTATGCTCCTGTATGAGAGCAAGATCCTGAGGGTAGCATGGTGGGTGTGACCCCAGTCCACATATCGGCGCCTTGAGGCATGGGGTTCCCGCTGATCCCGGTTGGCTCTGGACATCAGCACTCGCTCTTGGGGGCTCCCGCCCACAGCAGACTTCACCTCTTGGGTGGACGCACGCTCCGGGTCTCAGACCGTTTCAGACTTCTCGCTTGAGGCCAGTGGCGCCCACCCAGCCTCAGCCTGCGGGGGCCTACACCGGATTAGCCCTGCTCCTGTCCCCCCACTGGTACTTTCTCCGATGCTTGCCATGGGGAAGTACCAGGGCGCTAAGTCCTCCGCCACCCACACGCAAGAAGATCAACCAATTCCCCACGGCTGACCATGATCCCCCGGGGCAAGTCAAGGGTGGCCCTTCTCTCCAGTGCAAGGACTTGGCTGCTATCCTGCAGGCAATCAGCGCATCCCAGGCCTAGGTGGAGGGGAAGATTGAAGAGGTTGACATCTCCCTTTTCCGGCAGGACCTGCTCAACGCTCAACGCCACAGCCTGTATCATGGAGGCCGAATCTCGCCTCTCCATGGTGGAGGATGATGTTCAGCAATTGAAGGAACAAGTGACCTGCCTACAATCCAACACCAAGGAACTCCACAGACAAGCAGAGGATGCCGAAAACCGCTTGTGCCACAATAACCTCCACCTTGTGGGATTTCCGGAGGGAGCCAAGAAGGAGGAGATGTCCATCTTCATTGAAACCTGGCTCTCCTCCAGGATGCCCAAGGACACCCTTTCGACATGGTTCGTGGTGGAGAGAGCCCATCAGTCCCTTGCTTCTAAACTGCTACCCTGTGCCTGCACCATCCCATAATAGCCTGGATCCTCAACTTTAAAGACTGGGACGCGATCCTGCATGAGGCATGGTCCCTGGGACCCCTGAAATTCCAGAACCATACCGTTATGGTGTTCCCTGATACGACCAAGGTGGTACAGGATCAGCGTCGCTCCTACATAGACGTCAAGAAGAAAATGCGCACTCTTAGCCTTCAATACCGACTCATTTTTCCGGCTCGCCTCTGCGTCATCTTCCAGGGCAAAACATAGCTCTTTGACTCGCCGCAGGCTGCCTGGACTTGGCTGACGGAGGAGCGCCCTCTCGGGCCCGGCCACATTTTTTGCCTGTGCCTTCGGGCTCCCATACCTCGCGGTCTTGTTCCCCCAGACAACAGTGCAGGAGGCACACACAGTCCCCCAGGGGGCATCAGTCCTAAAGGGAGGCATCCAGATAACTGAGCCTGGCCGACCGCGGGCCCAAGAGCCCCCCAACCCCCTGTGCTCCCAATCCTATCAAAGGACCGCTCTGTTGGAAACTCATCCAGAGAACGCCTCCCATTGGGTACCATGGACCTGACGGTCGCAGAGTCAAACCTCTCCCGCAACCCACAATGTGACGCCCTTATGAAGGGTGGTGAATGAGAGAAGGGGGTCAATGCTGCCTACTTGTTTAATGTTCCGGCCGTGAGCTGTCCAGCTGTGGACCTTGATGCATTTCCAGGTGGCACTTTCACACCCGACACAGGAGGAGGGGGCAGCCCACACCCTGGAGGCTGTGCGACCTGGGCGCCTCCTGCTTCCTGTGGTGACCTACTTTCATTAGCCATGCTGGTCTGTGGTATACCCTACCGGGCACGTCTGCATTGCCCTGTTGAATCTGGGTTCCTCACAACCTGTCACACCTGCCGGGACAGACTTGATTAGTGCCGCGTCCTCACTGTTTTGTCATCCAGGGCGCCTTGGCAGAGTTCTTCTTCCAAATCATTGATCTCTCTGCTGATATGATGCACACCCATATGTAAGGAGGGGTCCTCCAAGCAGTCCAACCCAAAAGATTTAGTTTGGTTATGTACTTGTCTGATTGGGATGACAGATGCTTCTGTTCCTGAAATATATGGTGGAGAACAGGGGGTAGGGAAGGGGTTAGGACCGTTGTCCTGCTGTTGATGTTTTGTTATTGTGTTCCCACACCAGCCTTCTTACTGTACACTATGATAGTCCCACACACCGCTTACGATCTATAGTCACAACTATTGTCCTCAACTCAGATCAGATCCCTGTTGCACCCACAGCTTGCCTGGGTCTTATGGCCCTTCGATCCCTCCTGCACCCACCATGATGTGTGTGGGTGATAACGGACTCTCCCTCCACATACTATCCTGTAACGTTAATGGTCTTCTTGACAGAGTCAAACGGACGGCTGTCCTACGCTTTGCCCAATGCCAAGCAGCTGACATTCTCTTACTTCAAGAGACTCACCTCATGGGCAACCACTGCCCTTTTCTAGCGAGGTATGGGTACGACAGAGTCTGGCACTTCGGGTTTACCTGGGGCTTTTGGGGGTGGCAATTTTCATACGGCGTAATCTCCCTTTGTGCTCATGCAGGCCACTCACGACCCCCAGGGAAGCTTTGTAGCTCTGAGTGGAACGTTAGCAGGTAACCCTCTCAACCTCATCTCTATATACTCACCCCCATTGATGCTCACAACGACTCTTGAACACACCACCGACCTCATCGCATCCTTACCTCTAGGTGCAACAATAGTTGGAGGTGACCTCAATGCAGCTCTCAATCCCCACCTCGACACTACAGGCACACCGTCTGCTACAAGAACCACGCGCGCCAAGCACTTGGCGAACTGGGCGGACTCCCAGGGCTTGTGAGATACCTGGAGAATCTGGCAACCCCAGAGTAGGCAATTCACCCATACATCAGCCGCACATCGCACCCATGCATGGATAGACATTATATTTGTCCCTCCTACTGATTGCCTAATGATTAGAGGCATTCGTATCCTTCCCAGGAACATCTCAGACCACTCAGCTGTATTTCTAACCATTGGGAATCCTCCTAAGTCAGCACGCCCGATTTGGCGGATGAATGTGCGATTGGGACGGAACCTCTGCAAAATGTTCTCACCAATACCGGCTCTGTCCCCTCTCCGGGTACTCTCTGGGAGGCAAGCAAAGCCACTATCTGTGACTTTGCCAAGGGCCAACTTAAACTCAAGCGACAAGCTCAGACACAACAGATTAACCTGTGGGAGGCCCAGGTGCTTCTTCTCGAATAATGTCCTCCCAAAGACCGAGAAGAGACTCAAGAAAGACAACTCACATGCCTGATGGGAGAAATCAGGCAACTCTCCTTGGATGCTGCCAAGCTCCTATGGAGATCCTCTATAGCAAGGATATATGGCTGGGGTGAAAAGAATGGGAATATCCTCCACAGACTAGCCACATATCCTCTGGCCAATCGCATAATGCCAGAGGTGGTGGACCTGGACGGTTTGGTGCATCGTTCTCCCCTGGCAATGGCCCGGGCCTTTGCCTCTTACCATCACAAGCTATACTCACTGCAGCGCCCGGACATCTCTCTTTCGGAACTGCTTGGCTCGGGTCATCTCCACCTCCCTTGCCTCAGCACAACTGAGTCTGCTGACTTGGACCTCCCCATTACCCATGATGAGATCAATGACGCCATAGTGCACACCCAGCCGGGCAAAACCCCGGGTCCCGACGTTCTCCCTCAGGAGTACTACGCTGCATATCGGGAGATCCTCATCCCACACCTCTCCGATCTCTTTGCTGAAGCCCTCAAGAAGGGCTCCTTTCCCCCTGAGACAGATGTGGCCACCATTGTTGTTCTCCCTAAAACGCAACCGCGATCGTCCAACTGTGCTGACTACTGCCCAATCACCCTTTTAAGTACGGAGGTTAAAATATTTGCTGAAGTCCTCGCCCAGCGATTAAGGCACTTTCTCACCAAACTGGTCCACTCCAACTAATGCAGGTTCATGCCTATGCGGGGGACCAGACACTGCCTCCATCGTGTCCACCTGGCCCGAGCAAACTGCCATTTACTATTGCCTGATCTGGCATTTATTCTCATTGACTTTGAGAAGGCCTTTGACTCTGTGGACTGGTGGTACCTGGACAACGTGCTGGCTGAGATTAGGGCTGGGCGTAGTTCACGAAGTAGCGCTATGCGTAGCTACACGAAGTGCACTTCGCACTACGCGAGCTACGCGTAGCACTACGCATACTGCGTAGTATCCTGTTCGCACTGTGCAAGATGCCGTTTTTAATAATTGCACAGTGCGGACAAGCATCCGGCACTGTGCAATCATTGATAATGGCATCTTGTACAGTGCGAGCTGTAGTTTTCTGCCGCTCTAGTAGATTTTTACTCGAGGGGCTGCTTTCTCAACGTGGACTGGTAGTTTCTCATCGCGAGCGGTTGCGAGCATACGTGGCCACTCGCAATGAGAAACCTGACCTCCCCGTGTTGAGAATCTCGCCGGGAGGTTTATTTTCCACGCTCGCGATCGGCAATTTGATGTTGCTGCGAGCAAACAAAAAATGACTGCTGCACTACGTTACGCGCGTTTGCACTGTGCTACGAGCAGTTCGCGTAGTGCAAAGTAGCGCAAACTGTGCAAACTATATGAGCGTAGCGTAGTGCTTTGCCCAGGGTTAGCTTAGATGGGTTTCGGTCCACAGTTTCGCAATCTGGTGAGGGTGCTCTACTTTCGGCCTCATGCACGAGTGCTAGTCAATAGGGGACTATCAGAGGCCTTTCCCATTAGAAGAGGAACAAGGCAGGGTTGCCCCCTCTCACCCCTCCTTTTCACCTAAATGATGGAGTCCCTGGCGAGTCTTAATCGGTCGGCTGACCGCATCCAGGATTGGAAATGACCCAACTCGAAGGAAGATAAAATTGCCCTATACGCAGATGACGTCTTACTTTTACTCGCGGAACTGGCACAATCTGGTCCACCCTGTCTCCGGGTGCTGCACTCCTTCGGGCAGGCCTCAGGTCTGAGCCTTAATGCTGGCAAATTGGTCTTGACCGCCTACACTTGACTAGGGATTGCTTCGATTGGCAAACCACAATACCCATTAGTTGATAGTCCTTTAATTATCCAGGGACTCGGATCGCTTTACTCCCAGATCTCGCTTGGCCCTCAACATCACCCTGCTGGTGAAACGGGTTAAGGAGGACCTCTGCAAATGGTGGAAGCTGCCGCTGAATCCCCTGGGTATTGTCGCCCTGTTTAAAATGATGATTCTCCCCAAATTCCTCTATGTCATTCAGAACACCCCTTCTGCTTCCCACGGGCCTGGTTCAGAGATCCAGATAGCCTAGCCACAAAATTTTTCTCGGGTGGTCGATGGCCTTGTATAGCTTTAGCCCGCTGCCGGATCCCACCCTTTAAAGGGGGCATGGGAATGACCAACTTATACTACTTGGCGACCCATCTACACACATTGCACGATTGGTTTAAGGGGGAATTGGTGGGACCCGGCCTACAGACTGGAACTAGGGGTTCAAACAATGATGTATGGGGGGACCATACCTAGGACTCTAACTGGGGTGACACAAACCGTTATTCTGGCATGGCAGGCCTCAATGCGTCACACCAAATGGACAAACAAATTGACCCAGGACACTCCACTTTGGCTGGGCGTGTGGCTAAGGGAGGTTAGCATGCTGAAGGATTTCAGTCTTTGGACCTTATCGGGATGTGAGAACAAGCGGCAACATATGCTCCTTCCAAGATCTGCAATCCAGGCACTCTTTGCACTCATCACAATTTTATAAATATCTGCAGTTACACCACGTTCTCCCCTCACACATACCGGATGGCACAACGCTACCGGATTACAGCCCAACGGAGGCGCAAATCATGTTGGGGAACTTGGGGAAGGGGGGTCTTTCCCGTATTTATCACTAATTAGCCAACAACACCCCAACCACACTATAACGGCTCAGAAACCTGTGGGAGGGCCGGGTGGGTCCACTGGAGGAGGAGGATTGGAGAGGCGCACTGATGGCGCCTAAGACGGTTACGGTATCAGCCAGGCTCTGACTGATCCAACTGTACTATTTGCATGCAGCCTATTTAACCCCCGCTCATCTCAACAGGGCTGGCCTATCTCCATCTGCTTCCTGTACACATTGCAGCCAGGACCAGACAGACTTCTCCCACATGGTTTGGACGTGTCCCCTCTTGGTGCAATTCTGGGGGTGTATAGAACAGGAAATTACTGAGGTCTTGGGTTGGGAGGTCCCACATGACCCATTACACATGCTCCTGGGGATCACGGACGGGCTGGATGGGTCCAGGAATGAAACGCTTTTCTTCAACACAGCGATGATAGTAGATAAGCGAGACATAGCCGCCAACTGGAAAAGTCCTGCTCCGCCTAGTGTCAAGAAGTAGCACAGGGGGTTGATTGGTGTGCCACACAATAGAAGCCCCTATTGTAAGCACAGGGCTGTTCAAAGAAATACCGTAAGATCTGGGGCAAACGGTTGGGTCAGATAGCTTGACGTATTGCTTGATTGACTGTATGTATCACTTAGGGACCTCTTGGGTCATGATATACCATGGTTTACCACCAAATCAGATGTGGGATTTTATTAACACTGAGCTGTACTGTAGTGCTGGTCCATTTACTTTGTTTAAAATCAATAAACTTTTTTTATAAAAAAAAACAACAGAAGGAAACTCAAATTTCATTAAAATGGCAAATAAAATGCTCCAATGTACCCAGTCAAAAGCTTTTTTTGCCTCAATCATAATGATAGCCACTTTAATGTCATTGTGTGAAAAAAAAATCAATAGTCTGGACTAAGAAATTTGTATTATTCTTAAGGAGTCTTCCCGGCAGAAAGCTGCATTGGTCCTCAGGTACCAGCTTCTGCACTATTGGAGTAATTCTACTAGCTATTATTTTAGTAAAAGGTTTATAATCATTGTTTAATAAGCTAATATGGCGATATGATCTAGAATTATCAGGTGTATTACCCTTTTTTAAAATACTAACTATGACTGCTTCAGGAATTGTTTTTGGTTTTTGACAACCTTCCAAAATTGCAATAAATAAGGGTACCAATAAATTGATTATTTGTGCCATTAATTTTTTTTATAAAATTCGATAGATAAACCATCATTACCACAGGCTTTACCACCAGGTGTATTTTTAATGGCCTTCTGGACCTCGATTTCAGAAATTGGCTCCATAACCTGGGCTTCTTGAAAGCAGTTTAGTGTGGGCAGCTCCATTGTACTGAGGAATTTATTGATCCCTTCAGCCGATGGCAATACGGGGACAGAGTACAACTTAATATAATGTGATGGGAAGACCTTATCGACTTCTGCTATGTGATGTACATCTTGACCTTTCTCCTCATCAAAGATAGATTTATTAGCAGCTTTCTTATGTATTTTTTTACAGATCGTTGCAAGAATGTGCCTGTGTGTTCACACTCCTCATATCATTCTTGTAAGCAAGTCTTTTGGTTTACTATTGCCAGGTGTTCGTGGAAGTCTCTTAATGTTCAGTGTGGCCTTTTTGAAGCAACATGCTGTTGATTCTGAATGTACAATGGGGTGTAGTTTACTTTCCAGGTCTGAATCTCGTTTTTTGTTGTCTAGCCCTTTCCATTCTCTCTTTGATAATACTCACCTTACAAGCAATTGGCTCTCGTCTAATGAAGACCTTGCAGGAATCCCATACTGAAAAGGGCAGACCTGTCCCCAAGTTTCTGTGGGCAAAATCCGTAAGTAATTCTTGCATTTTTTTTATCCAGCCGCCATCGATCAACATCCACTTCGGTCGCTCCCTTGAGCTACCTTTAATTCTAATCTCTATCACCAGGACCAAATGGTCCGAAAAGGGGTTAGGAATAATCCAGACTTTTCGCATTGGTGTGGGATCAGAAAAAAATGTATTCTAGACGCTGAGGTATGTCTTTTTGAAAAACAAATTAACTCACTTATAGCGGGATACTGAATTCTCCATGGATCCACTAATGCAAATTCTCTAATCATTTTCCTCAGATATCTAGTGATTAGTAGTTTGTTTTGTGACTTATTTCTACAGGAGGAGTCTAATTCTAGATTCTGGATAGAATTAAAATATCCCCCTATAATTATAAACCCATGTAATGGTGTTAGTGAAATAGCCACATTTTCTAAAGTTGATGTCTCATCTTCTATAGGACCATAATAGCTATCTACATGGAAAATCTGTTATCCGATCTTGAGATTTGCCATCACCCATCTAGCTAGTTAGTCACTCATAGACTGGAAAGCTTCCCCTGGGTAGTAACAGGTAAGTAGTATTGCTACCCCCCAACTGCTGCATAGGCTGAAGCCAGAGAAGCCTGTTTTATGAACTTCGGCCATTGAGGTTAGGGCATATTTCTTTTAATGAGTCTCCTGTGGTAGAATCACTTGTGGTTGGCTTGTCATTAGCAAGTAGAGTGTTACTCTCAGTTTAGTTTGATTATTACCCCTATTAACATTACATAAATCTATCCGTAATATCTGATTCTCAGCCATTAGCAAAGACTTTCGCCTTCTGGCCTTCCACGATCTGGCTACTGCCACCCCACTTATCATCTCTTCTATAGTCATAGTTACTTCTACTACACCCAATCCTCCATCTTTGCACAATGCTCCTATCTTGGTCTGTGATAAACATTTTCTTTTTAAAGCCTCCCACCTCGAAGTGACCCCATATCCTCCCCTTCACTTGAATTGAGCCCCTACCCGTCATGGGCCCCTTCCCCCATGCCCTTAAACAACACCCCCACCTCACCCCTTTACCCCTACAACAGTACCTTGGTATGGTACTTAGAGCTCCCTATGGAGGAGACAAAGCATCCTTGATTTTTATCCTTAGCAAACCATTATTACCATCCTTTTCCTATCATTATGTCTATTTTTTACTGTCTCCCCATTCTTCATTTATTAAGAACAGGAAGCCTTTAGACTGTTCCACTGACTGAAAGATGTGCAATCGACTTTTATGCAAGACTTTTAGCTTGGATTGTTGTATGATACCAGCTGGAGCATTATAACGTTTAAAATCATCAATCAGTCCAATAAAATCTTTACGTCTTTGTGCTTCTAAAGCTGAATTATTCAAGTATATTCTGAATGAAAAATTGTCCTGGCAGTAAAGGATTTCCTTTGAATTATTTGAGAAAGAATTTGTTCTTTGATTCTGATATCTCCAAAGTTAACCAGGATTGTTCTTGGATACTTTGGATTTATAGGACAAATCGCCGGTACTCAATGTGCTCTATTGATGATCAGATCACCAATGTCTTTCACTTTTTCCGGGAGAACTATTTTTCGCACCAGCTCCGGTATTAATTGGGCTGGTGACTGCCCTGCTTCACGATATTCAGGAATACCAGTAAAGCTTAGATTGCTACATCGAGCACGATTTTCAACATCATGCAGTTTCAACTGTTGATCTTCAAACTGTGTTTGCAGTTTAGTCAAATAGCTTTCTTGATCATTACTATTTAATTCTAAAGAGAAGGAGTGGACTACTTATGTGCCCCCAAACTGCTGATCGTAGCGAATCCTGATATATCGGCTGCACGGGAACAAACCGCCTTGCAGGCGCTGAGTAAGGTAGGGATCACTCGTCTTGGGGAAATGTACACTCAGGGCCAGTTTCGGGCACTTTCGGATTTGCAGAGTCATGGCGCAGGCCTGATGCTGTTATTCACCTATGTGCGGGTGTGACAAGCAATCCGTGATATCTATACAGAATTCCCGGCTGAACCACATACTCTGCAGGCACTGCAGGCGGTGCTGGAAGGGGAAGAGTGAGGGAGCCTGATCACAAAATTATACAATGCATTTCTTAGGGAGACTGAACTAATGGAGTCCCCCTGATATACCAAATGGGCGGCGGTAGCGGGTACCTCTATATCACTGGTTGAATGGAAATTGTGCCGTGAATTGACAGGACGGCTAACGGCGAATTGTAATCTCTGAATAATTAATTTCAAATATCTACATCAACTCTATTATACCCCATTTCAGCTACTGCGTTTTGAACTAAGGGACAGTGCGCGCTGTGTGCGTTGTGGACAGGATGATGCAGATTTCTTAAACCTGGCCTGGTACTGTTCAGGTATCACCAAATTTTGGCCAAAGGTCACACAAGTGCTCACGGAGGTTGTAATGGAGCCTGTTGCATGTTTGCCTGCTTTATTTCTGTTGGGATGGGTGCGTAAGCATAAACCATGTAACAGGAGATTAGTAGCCATCTCCACGTTGTTTGCTAAACGAGCTGTAGCACATTACAACGGTGAAACAGTGGATTCAAGACTTATTGTACTGTAGGGACCAATTGGACACCTATGCGGGAGAACTACCGGAGGCATCTCGCCACAGGGATTTCTGGGCTCCCCTTACAGAGTATTTCCTAGGTAAGCCAGACTTATGCTAAGACATCGAACGAAGTGCTAGGCTGTTAATGGAGGGCGAAGAGACTGTTTGAAACTATGCTGCATGTTACTCTGAAAGGCTATTCAGGATTTATTGAACGGCTATTCACAGTGCTGTCGAGGGGGGTGGTGGGTGTAGGGATTGTTCATATGGAGTGAGTTCTATAACTGTAAAACGGCTTGTACTGATATCTTGTGACGGATGAACAATAATGGAATGCTGCACCCCATGTCGGGGTGTCTTATGTCTTTACTGCCTACAAGCTGATCAATAAAGATATTTAAAAAAAATAATAATTCTAAAGAGGATACCTTCTGTTCTACCTGTGTCAAATGAGTCAAGAGTTTGTGAAAGTTCTCATTGAGCTGGCCCAGTTGCTTTTGCGTTGTGCGAATTCTTGAGAAAGTTTCATTTCAAGAAGCTCACGTAGTATCTGATTTAATGTTGTTTACTCATGCTTCTACTTCTTCCGCTTCTGAACACGCCACTGCTAAATTTATAGGCAATTAAGTAGGATCAAATCCTATCTAGGCTGCACCCTTATCTGTGCTCTTTGTTGTTAGATCCATCCTGTTTTTTCTAGTCCATGTAGATTTATATCCCACTCTAGCTGGAGATGGGGATGAAGATGAATAATTTGAAGAGTGAGATTTGTTCTCTTCACTTTGCTTTTTTTGGTGGGGTTTCTTCCTTGTGACACTTTTTTTTGCTACTGATGTGTCCCTTAATATACGCTTCATTGGGAACTCATTTTGTAATTTAGGCTATTATCGATGTTTTTAGTGTGATTTTTAGCAGGATGATGCCGGAGTTTTCGCAAGCTGGTCACAAGCTGCATCTGCAGTCTATTATTTTGCGATGTGCTATGGCCAGGAATGAAGCCATTCTGGTCATGGTGGACGATCTCAGGGAGAATATGTGCTTATCTGTCGGCTACAATTTTGCCCAATATCTTCTAGTCTGCGCCTAGGCTGGAGATCGGCCTATAGGATGACTGACTGTCAGCTTTGGGATAGAGACAGGAAGCAAATTTGCAGAGAGATGGGGAAATTCCCCCATATTTAGGGCTGTGTTGTAAATCTCCGATAAGCAGGGTGCGAGGCTCGTGGCGAAAGCAGTGTAGCATTCAGTTGGCTGGCTGACTATGCCTGGGGTTTTATTTCTAGCCAAGTTTCGGACGGCTTGTTTCACATCGGTGATTGAGATCAGTGCATCTAAGCTTTAATGGGCTTCAGCTGTGATAGAGTAGAAAGCCTGGACAGAAAGGGTAGTATTCAAAGAACGCACTCAGGATGCTGGCTTCAATGTAGAGAGTGTCACCAGCAGGCAAAGAGATTTCTAATGTTGGGCGAATTAGCAATGAAAGTAAACATCTGGAATTGTCACCCTCACGATGGGTCCTGGCATCATAGGTATTGAAGTTAAAGCACTGTACATTCGCTAAAAGAGCAGCGTGTTACTTCCTAGCCTCAACCATCACGGGTTCCTTAGAAGCGCTGCTATCTGCCTCCCTCTCCAATGCCAGTAGTGCCCACTTAATGGTCTTGATCTACCTGTTTAGGGTCCTGCCCATCCCTACCACTGCCTGTAGGCACATCCCCCTCATGCCCACCTTGAAAGTGCCCTATTCAATTGCTCTAGTGGATGCCGAGGTGTGTTTTTTGTGAAGTACTGGTGGATATTGGACTCTGGGAGTTCCAAAACATAGGATCCTCCAGGCAATCTCTAGGGAGGTGCCATGGGGGTGTTGGGGGGAGTGGGCCATTCCACTGCACATCTATATATATAATCATTGTGATCAGATACCACTCTCCCCAGATAGTCCATATGTTGTACTGATCCCAGAATAGTGTGGGAGCAGAGGATACAGTTTAGGTGTGCATATAGACTATGTGGTGTAATATGGAATGAGTAAATCTGGGTGCTAGGGTGTTTAACCCTCTAGACACCCTGCAAAGCACTCTGCTTGGTTATGTGGGGGAGATTGGGGGAGTGGTGGGCGGGGGCGGTCCAGGTGCAGGTTGAGCACGCAGTTATAATATCCTGCCAAGACCCACAGCATATGGGGTTTATGCGTTAGTACACTTGAGAGTGTGTTCCAGAAGGGTCCCTGATCCACGTTTAGAGCATAGATACTCCCCAACAGGAGCCATCCAGTTGGCCCTCAACTAGGACGAACCTGCCCTTCTTGTCTATTATAATATCAAGGCCTTGGAGGGAACTCCTGGGTGGTGTATTATGAGTAGACAGTCGCTTAAATCATCCCTCTTCAGCTCTTATAGAGCTGCTGCAGCTCTAGGCCTTTGGTGTAGGTCTCTCGGAGCAAGACAATGTGGGTATGTTGATACTTAAGGTAAAATGATATATTGTATCATTTTTTTGATGTGTGCATACAACGCACGCTCAGAGTGATGAATCTAGTGAGAGCGAGTCAAGGCATGGTGGGTGTAGTGACTGATGTTGGTCCCTGTCACGCAGGGCACAGCATGGGCAAGCACCCTCTGCTCCTGTGTCACCACCCCTGCTCTCTCAAGGAAGCAGCATATATCTACTTGGCCCAAGTGCTGGGGAGAAAAACAGGTATCATAATAACTGGTATAAACAACAACTGTGAGAGCCTACCAAAAACGACGGTACTCCCAAACAGAGCAGTACATTTTACCATCAAATACGGAGGGGTTAGGGTGTGGCTTGGCCGGAGATGATGACGGTCGCGGATTAATCATGCTCCACCCAGCCATGTAATATCCTACATTAATATCCTGCCTTTGGACATCAACTGCGGTGTGCCCCTGCGCCGGAGACCCAATAGAACATCCAAGGGGGTCTCTGACGTGTGCCGGGGACCTAGATGTGGAGCAGCGTCGGCGATCGAGGTCCCGCTAATTGTGGCGGCCTAGCGTGGGACGGCCTGAGAGGAGCCGGGCCTCAGTTGATCAGCCGGGTCGGGCACGGAGGCTCGGAAGATGGTGTAGCTGGTGGAGGAGCTGCCGGAGGTCGGCCTCCTGAGCTCTTCGCCGTCGTCCCGTGTTTCCCCTCCTCTGGGACTGTACAGCTGCGGGGAGTCGGGACGTGGCGGCGGACGGAGCGAGGAGGCCCATACAGGTGGCAGCCTCGGGCTGCTGAGACTGAGACCCCCGGTGAGGAGACCATAGAGTGACAGTGGCCATTTGGCGGAGCCCCGGGGCGGCTGCGAGTGCGTTGATAGGCCCGGGGGTGCGGTGGCGGACCGGGGTACTGGTGCAAACCCCCCCTCATGGGGTTCTTGCCTGCCCCGGTGGTCTTCTGATGCATGGCGGCCGAGTCGGGCTGCGGCAACGGCAGTGGTAAAGGAGGGGCGGTGCCCTCAGGGCCTTCGACAGTCCAGCCATCTGATCTCAGCTACCAGAAGAATTGAGGCTGCCTAGCGCTGGTGGTGCATGCCGGGAATTGGACATACTTCGACATGCCGCCCAGTGGAGTCCTAGAAGCAGCGGAAGGTGACACAGCTCGGCCCCCCCAGGCACAGGTACGCTCGGGCATCACTGGCATTGGGATATCAGCGGCGCTCCGGACTTTGCCAGGGTCAGTGGCGCTCGTTGGTGGTTGGGTCGGGCCATAGAGCAGAGAAGAGAGGCCTTTGGTGGTGAAGGTGAGGGTGAATTGGCAGCTATCTTGCATACCCTTGTGCCGGTCGTCGCCTGCTGAGAGGCCTTGAGGGGGAAACTGTTGACCTGAGGTTACGCTTCCTAGATAATGGGCTGTTTCCACACCGGGCCCCCTAGGCGTTTGCCCCTGAGTGCCTGGGGGTAGCACCTACGTCGGGACGATGACACGCAACAAGGGCGGTGGAGGTCACACCAAGCAGGGCACCATTGATAAGTTCATGGAGCGGGTGACGCGACAGGGACTGCAGGATCGCAGGGCCAGGTGCCGGAAAACGCGGCGCTCATGGCGGCCATTACCCAGTCCAGGGACATGCTGAACGCCAAGATCGGGTCCGTGGGCTCTGACATTATGCTGCTGAGGTAGGACTTGTGCATTGCAGTTGAACGCATCACCGGGACTGAGACCCGCATATCAGAGGTGGAGGATGACGTTACGACCTTAAAGAAGAAAGTAGCGGCTATGGAGAAGATTCAGAAAGGTCTGGCGTTGCGGGCTGAGGATGCCGAAGGGAGAGCTCGGTGCAACAACCTTCAATTTGTGCCATTTCCGGAGAGATGCGAGGGAGATAGCATGGAGCGTTTCCTGGCACAGTGGCTGGAGGGCCTGCACCCCCCAGATGCCCTCTCTCGCTGCTTCATGGTGGAGCGTGCTCATAGGGCCCTCATGCAGAAGCCCCCTCAAGGAGCTCGCCCGCAGCCGATCATAGCCAAATTCTTGAACTATATGGACCACGATACTATCTTGAAGCAGACCAGGGCTAAGGAATCCCTCACTTGTGACAATGCAAAGATCCTTATATTCATGGAATACACATGCCTGGTGCAGCAGCAGCGACAATCCTTCCTGGCGGCCAAAGCTCGCCTCTGGGACCTTAAGATCCAATATGCGCTGCTATATCCAGCCTGCCTGAGAGTGGTCTACCGATCTTGCACGTTGTTCTTCGATTCTCCTGAGGAAGTCTTCAAATGGACTGACAAAACTGTGAGAGTGCGAGTCCATACGCCACCTGGCAGGGATTCAGACTCTTCGTCGAGTGAGGTGGCTCGAAGGGTCCCCCGAGGCCAACAGCGAGGAAACAGGAGAACGAGGCCCAGGCATCATTCTCTGTCCCCCCGGTTGGAGACTTGGCTCCTATCCAACCGCGACAGATACTTCCATGTTCATGATGTATGGGGTTGGGCGGTAGGGGAAATGTTGGGGGGGGGGTTGTTTTACCTGTTTGATTGTGCACACATGCTGGTTGCTTGGAACTCCTTGTATACTCTGGGGAACACATGCATAGACCACGAGGGCGTAAGTCTTTTGATATGTCTGGCACGGAGGCTGACAGGCGGATAACCCCTGGTTCCCTGTATGTCAGTTGGAATGTTCGTTGGGCACTAGACAAGGTAAAGCGAGGGGCCATTTTTCATTATGCCAAAAAGGCTGGGGCCGACATGCTCCTACTTCAGGAAACACACTTACTGGGTTCTAAGGCCCTATGCCTACAGCGATATGGATATCTTCAGGTGTTTCACTCAGGTTTCACATGGGCTCGAGGGGCGTAGCGATATTGTTCTATTGCAGGGTCCCCTATGAAAATGAGAGACTTTGGTCAGACACGCAGGGAAGGTATGTCTTTATACAGGGCAGAATTGGGGGAAAGGTCTTGACTCTGGGTAGCGTATACGCCCCACCGCCATTACAGTGGTCCTTAGTGGAACGACTTCTAACACTGTGGGGGGATATGCCGGATACATTCTCTGTTGTAGGGGGAGACTGGAATGATGTGATGGAACAGGGTCGGGATAGATGGAGGAGCGGGGATGCTGTTGGGGTGGGAGGATCCCCTACCAAACTGCACTCAATAGTTACGGGGCGAGACTGGACGGATGTATGGAGACACCTACATGGCCCTCGCCGGGAATACACTTACTTCTCCACAGCACATGACTCCTTCTCGTGGCTAGATTATATATATGTCCCCAGGGGGCTGGTGCACAGAGTATTGCCAGCGAGTATTATGCCTAGAGCATTATCGGATCACTCGCCCGTTGCTCTCACAGTCCGGATTGGCCCGGGATGGCAGCCACTTAGATGGCGTATGTCGGGGTGGCAACTGCAGAAGGAGGAATACAGGGAGCATTTGGCCAAGGAGATAGATAATGACTTGGTAGATAATGTGGGGTCGGTCGAATCTCCAGCGGTGCTTTGGGAGGCATTGAAACCCACGTTGTGAAGGGTAGGGAGCGGCAGTAGGACCTGGTGCGTCGGGAGGCAGATATTGAGGCGCTGGAGCGCAGGGGTCGGTCGTCAGGCAGATGGAGGCCCGGTTAGAATGCAATTAGTGTTGGCTCAGCAACAATATGCAGCAATACTGATGGATGAGGCTTGTCAGGCTTGGCTAGTAGGTAGTAGGGTCTATCAATGGGGGGATAAGTCCAGCAAGATTCTCCAGCGCTTGTGCCAGGGTACCTTGCATGCCCAGCCTCTGCCGCATGTCCTGGGGGTGTCGCTTCTTGAGCCCCAGCTATAGCTGAGAGATTTGCGGCGTACTATGAGGACCTGTATGCACCCAAAGAATGTCTCGAGGAGGAGGTTATTACGAAGTTCATTGATGATCTTCCTCCTAAGACCGTCACGTATGAAGTACGGGAGAAATTGGATAGGCCTCTTTTGGACGATGAATTGGGTACAGCTCTGGGGGAATTGAATCCTGGGAAGGCTCCGGGTCCGAATGGCTTCCCCAGCGAGTTTCTTAAACGTTTTTTGTACAGTTAACCCCACATTATCGGCCGGTGGTGGAGGAGGCGAGCGTGCGCTGCTTGCTTCCCCAGACTGGAGACATGCAGAGGTGGTGGTGTTCCTCAAGCCGGGCAGACCTCCGGAGCATGCATCATATCGCCCCATCTCCCTCCTCAATGTAGAAGCAAAAGTTTTGGCCAAGGCGTTGGCCAATCGGCTTAAGCCACACATCACCGCATTGGTACACCCAGACCAGGCCGTGTTTATGCCTCAGAGGGCGACTCGCCATAACATTAGGAGTGCACACGTTGCTGTGTCAGCCTGTGGGTGGCTCTGGGAGCCGGCAGCGCTACTGCTGGCTGACATAGATAGGGCCTTTGATTCTTTGAGCTGGGTGTACTTGTTTGCTCTGTTGCAGAAATTTGATCTCAGCCCGCGTTTTCGGGCTTATCTGCAGCTGCTATACACTACTCTAACAGAATCGGTGTGGGTGGGTGGGGCGATTTCTCACTCTTTCTCTATCCAGCGGGGCACGCCTTCAGGGCTGCCCCCTCTCCCCTTACCTTTTCGCGCACGCCATGGAGCCGCTGGCGGGCTGGGTGCGTATGGATGCCCAACTTCGGGGGTTTAGATGGGCGCCGGGTGTTACTGATAAAATAGCACTCTACGCGGACGATGTCCTGTTCTTTCTTACTGACTTGGATAGGTCAGGGCCACGGTTGATGTGCATCCTTCAGATCTTCGGTGAGACCTCTGGGCTGTATATGAATCCTAGCAAATCCACGTTGTGTGTTCTGGGGGGTGGGCCGAGGGTGGGAGAATGGGCCTCAGCTCTTCAATTGGCGACGGGGGGAGGGGGGGTGAAGTATTTGGGGGTCTTTTTGTCTGATGTACCGGCTGAATCCAGTGACCGCAATCTGATCCCAGTGTGGGGTCGTATCCGGGAAGATATTAAGGTGTGGTCCCGCATGCCCTTAACGATATACGGTAGGTCAGCCATCTTTAAAATGGTAGCACTTTCCTGTCTCCTTTACCAATTGCAAAATCATCCCTACCAGATTTCACCCCTATGGTTCCGGCAGGTTAATTCTGCGTTGGGAGTGTTCTTGTTCGAGGGGGCCCTACGCACCTGTTTCCTATCCACATACACCGGTGGTCTTGCTACTTCAGATGTCCTCTCCTACTACCAGGCCGCACACATACTGGTCCTCAATCAGTGGTGGTACGGGATAGGGGGGACCCGAGCTACGTGGTTGAACGGCAGCTAATGGGCAATAAACCTCTACACAGACTACTGTATTCCGCACCGCTTCGGAAGCTTCTGCCCCCGGCCACGCGGGTGGTGTTTTATGTCTGGAGGCAGGCCCAGAGTAGGATGGGGTGGTGGAATGTCCTGACTCGGGAGACTCCTCTCTGGGGAACGGGCGTTTGCCTCAGTTGGCAGCCTTGCAGGGCTTTCAGTGATGGGACTCCATAGGCATCTCTGTCCGGGGGGACGTGATGACAGACCTGACGCTTAAATCATTCCAGGATCTGCAGGATGAATATGGGATGCCACAATCCCAGTTTTTCAGATATTTGCAGTTCCGACACACGCTGGCACCTAGTCTAGAGGGCCTGGAGTCTCTCCCTGATTTCAGCCCCATCGAAGCTAAGGTCTTTATGGGGGAACTACTAGACCACAAGATTTCTCGCATATACCAGATGTTGATCATTCATTGTTCTGCAAATCTGCAGCTGCTTAAGACAGCATGGTAGGAAGATGTGGGCGATCTGGAGGAAGAGGAATGGGCGGAGGCATCAGCAACCCCGCAGGGGGGCAGCAATAGCCACGCGCCTGCGACTGATACAATTCAAATATTTAAACCGAGTGTATTTTACTAGAGTGCGCTTGTGGAGGGCAGGAATGATTGTATCCCCCGAGTGTCTTCGGTGTGGGTCAGAGGAGGGCGCTTTTTTACACACAGTCTGGAGTTGTCTCTCACTACATCGATTTTGGAGGGGGGTGTTCGCCTGCCTGTCAGAGGTATTGGGATGGGAGCTTCCCCGCACGCCGCGCTTGGCCCTGTTACATGTTATTGAGAGAGTTGGGGGCAATAAATACAAGCGACACCTCCTATCGTTAGGCCTCACATCGGCGAAGAGGGACATTGCCAGGGCTTGGAAGGCGCCCCGGGCTCCGTCACTGGCTACATGGAGGAATGGAATGTATTTTTGCATGGGACTTGAACAGCCGGTCTACATTGCCAGGGGGTGCCCCCGCAACCGTTATACGATTTGGAAACGATGGGCAGACTACCGGGGTCTAGATCTAGATCTGCCGCCGGAGAGGGATGTTCACTTGCCGGATTGATGGATGTGTGGAAGCTGGGCTGTGCAGGATGGCTCATGGGCTTTGTGTATGGTTCCAAAGATGTACTAACTTTTCTTTTGTGGCATGGGCGCAATCGAGGGGTGGAGGGAGGGGTTTGTTCCAATATGTTTTTTTTCACTTTTATAAAAGTCAAGGTCATTTTTATTGTATAATTGATGTGTGCAGCAGTATCCGGGTCATGGAGCTATGCAGCTTATGTGAACCGTGACAAATAAAACCTGTTTTAAAAAAAAATACGGAGGGGTTGTAGCTTTGGGAGTGCAGGTGATGTCCACTAGCGAGGTTGCCCAGTATGATCTCATCATTGTAGAGCTGGGTACAGCCATAGGTGTGAGCAGAGCCGGGCAGGAGAGGAGGAGGAGGTAAAAGAGATGTGTTGATTCAAATCCCCCAAGAGTGGGAATCCAAAGTGTCTTAGTTCCAGAGAGGTGGGCAATATGGGAATTGAGGCCTAGTGTGCGGTCAGGGCTAGGCACTCTCAGTTCCTGCATCGGCCTTAAGGTGCTGGGGATCATATCAAGCGGTCTGCTGTTTGTGGGGTAACCAGGGGGGTCTGGGAATCCCAATGAAAGCTGTCCAAAGTGTGGGAGTCCTCACCAGTGGTGAAGATTTGTTGTCCCTCGTCCCTATCTGCAGTCCCTGCTCCATCGTCATGGATGCTGCAGCCAGGAGGGCTCAGCACCTTTGTAGATTGGGATGTTGGGGAGGGAGCTCGCCTCGGATGATTCCTCCTCTTGCTTCTTGGCTGTGGAGAGTGGGAAGCTGCTGCTGTTAAGCTAGTACGTGCTTCAGTGCGGTGCTTATCTGCCCAGTTCCAGGCCTCCCCAGTGTCAGAAAGGAAGAGGGAGGTTACTTCGATAAGGATTTTTAGGTGAGAGCAGAAACAGCAGGAACTACTGAATGCCCATCTGTGAAAGCCACTTCTTAACTTCCAAGAAGGTAGAAGCTCTTTGCCTTTGGGTCTAGTACAGGAAGGACATGATGGTTTTGTCTTCAAGTTTCAGCGAACCCCTCTCCCTAGGTACTTTCAAGATGGTGTTCCAGTCCTTGAAGTGGAGGAGGTTTGCTAGACTAGGGGCGGGGGGACTTCTGGAGGGGGTCATCAGGCTGGTACCCGGCGAGCTCTTTCTAATTAGTAGAGGGGGAAGAGGTCCAAAAGGTCGACAAAGGATCGGAATGAGTTCTCTAAAAATGAAAGTGGGTCTCTGCCCTCAGTTACCTCGGGATGTAGTGGTGAATTATAAGTATTAAAATGGAATGTTTAGGTCTGTTAAAAGCTTTTAGTCTGCTAGGTTCAGATGGAAGTTTAAAATTGCACTACAGGCTGTTTTGGTAGGCCTGAGGCATGTTTTCAGTGCTACTTTAGTGGATGGCACAATGAGGGCTGCAGCCCAGGGCCGGACTGTGACCTGAAACCGGCCCTGGCAAAGATCTTGGCCGGATGGATGGTGGTAGCGGAAAGCTTTGTGCCGCTTTTGTGGCTGGGGGTCGATTTTGCAGCCATGCTGTAAAACCAGCCCTGGTAACAAAAACGGCCCCCAGGGATATAAAACAGGCCCCCACCCTGGCGGCTCTATGGGGAAACACCCAGTACCCGCTACGGCCAGTCCGCCCTTGCTGCAGCCCACTAGTTGCATTTAATTTACTGGACCTGGGTACAAGTAGTACTACATACTAGGACTTATAAGTTAAAAAATTTGCCAACTAGGTATATACCAATTTTACCATGTTTTAAAAGGTTAGAACAAGCACTTTACCACTGGTTTGGAGAAGTAAAGAGGACAGAGTCTAATGGCCAACAAAAACAAGTTAAGCAAAAGAAGACAAAACTCTAGGGGATGGCTGTATGTAACAACAACTATGTGTACAGAGGCCACGTACACATGATCACAAATATATGCATATTGTAGTGGCATAATCAAAGTTTTCACTTTATACACAATTTTAAAAAACGTCTCAATTGTGCTATGAATATACTGATAGAGCGCCATGTCATTTTGAAAATTGTAGGGGTGCACTATAACCACCGGTAGTCAGCACCCGCATATTTAGAGGACTGTATTAACGTGTGATTCTTAGACATGTAGAACTAATCGCTTTGTAATAAATCTTTAAACTTTATCTCGTAGTCAGTGGTCCTTTGGATTGAGATGTATTTGGTCTTCGGAAAATTGTCAAGTATGAAAATAGAGAACTTCCCTTTACACTTCTTAACAGACAAAAAGGTTCAGTCGACCAGGGATTCCAATGATTGGTAAGGTAAAAATTCTATACGAGAATCCCAGCATAATCAGTTGGTAGCAGAGGATGGTTTGTCACTGGAAGTAATGGAGTCGGGAAAGCCCTTGCGGTAGAGGGGGAGGCGGATCGACAGACTCGTACACGGACTCGTTCATTCGGCACTCGGAGTTCTTTGCACCGCTGCTCCCAGCCATCCGTTGTCAAGGAGACAAGGATAAGGAGACGCAGATGCAGATGCCGGCAACACTTAGCTCAGCTCGACCCAGCTGAAAAAAGATCAGAAGGACGAGATTAGCTTAGCGTGTACCACCACAGGCTATACTCCAGGCTGCGTCCCCAGCTATTTAGGCTCGACGGTGGTAGCACTCCAAAAGCTCGTGTCCCGGTTGGCTTATGGGAGCCCTTTGAGGTTCTGGTGTTGGTATCAGCTGAGGTCTAAGAAGTGCTGGCAGACAGTGGGAGGTGGGGGGAAAATTGTCCTCCTGTCATTGTAAGGTCGACCAGGAGAAACAGCATCATAAACAGAGACGGGGGCCGGGGCGCAACAAGGTGGTCACCATGGCTGGCGTGGAGGGTTCCAGTCCCGGGTCAGCGCCGAGTGTGCAAAGTATTCATTGTATCCAGAATGAGATAGACACGATTAGCAATCAGGGGGCCGCAAACCTTCTTGACGATCCTGCTATACAAATCCCGGCAAACCCAACAAGGCGGCCTGAGACAAGGGGTGCAAAAAACAAGGATGAAAAATACAAAAACATGGAGAAGGACAAGGAAGAAGAGAGACAGAAAGATAAGGAGAGAGATAAGGCTAAGGAAAAAAACAAAGATAAGGAACACGATATGTAATTGGGTCCCGATAGTCAGCAGACACTGGCTAAAATGGAATTGCTGGCAAAAAAAGCAAAGCGACTACAGGCCATTAAAAATATGAAGTCGGCTGCTAAAACTAGCGGTCTATCTAACGATGCTCAACTCCAAATCTCAACTATCTTTACCCCAGTAACTAAAGAGCAATTTGACCAGAGGATGCTAGCAGAAACGGACAGTAACCTAAGCAACCTGTCAAAAATACCAGGCAATCGGAGCAAGCACCAGGTAGCCATCAGTGGGAAAATCAAGACTGGATCAGCGATTAGTTTGAGTAGTTTTACGACTGTTGGATCTACAGAACCTACAGGAGATCGAACAGTTGCACAAGGAGAAGAATGTGTACAGCCAGCTGACCAAGTTGCTTCAACCACCCAACTACCTTTAAGCTTGAGTAGAGCAGAGCTTGAAAACACAGACCAAGCACGATACCCAGATTTAAACCCAAGCAGTACAGCTCCGTTGTCTGACAGGCTTGGTTCAGAATCCGAGTCAGAGGCCGAGTCTGAAATCTATGAGACTGGGATGTCCACCTCGAGTGAACCTCAGAGATTGAGATACGAACAGATAAATACTGATTCCTCTGAACCGTCTGATTCTAACTCTAAAAATACGAACAATTCTCCTAAGGACAACAGCGCAAGGAAAAAGCAAGATAAAAAAAAAAAGAAGACAAAGGAGACAAAATAAATTAATCGATGAAGCCACCACCGATCAAGGAAGTAATACAGATCGGATTGATCATAGACATAGGAATCTATCTCCTCATGCCACCACAGTGTTTGAATCAAAGACTGAGCACAAACAATTTGGCGAAGGAGGAAGTCAAGCTGAACCATCCTTGGGGGATGTATTGAATTCAATTAGGAGGTTTCAAGAAGATGTGAAACTAGACAATAAGAAACTCCAAGGAGCAATCAACAAAGTGGGCCAAACTTGTCTAGAAATCTCAGATAGAATGGCCTTGATCAAGTTACGAACCGAGAACTTGGAAAATGATGTCTCCACTCTTCAGAAACAAGGAAAAGTACAGGATTGAATTGTACGAGACCTGATGATGAAAGTAGAGGACCAATAAAACAGGGCTCGGAGAAATAACTTACGCCTTCTGGGGATCCCCGAGGGAGTAGAGGGGAATGACTCAAGGAGCTATATGATATCCCTATTCAAAGAATCATTCCCCGAACTAGTCACTTGGGATTGGGACAAAGAGGTGCAGAGGGCTCAACGCTTTCCCCCTATCCTCAACAAAATATCGCACACATCTGAAAAATACCCTAGAGCAATGTTGGTTAATTTTGGCAACTTTCTTCTACGGGAAGCAATTTTTGACCTGGTACGACCTACCCGCAAAAGAGAATACAAAGGGTATACATTTTTTAGTAGACCCGACTTTGCCCACGCGACAGTGGAAAGAAGATGGAGGTTGTGGCAACTCTTTACCTCTTTTGAACAGATGGGAGCCACAGTTTTTTTACAGAATCTAGCCAGATTTAAGATCATCTTTAATGGCATCACCAGAAGCTTCATCAGCGAAATACAGGCGCAAACATATCTAGAGGAGATTACTGAATACAGCAAAGACAAAGATAAACCCAAAAAAGGGAAAAAACAAAACAAATAGATTGTAAGTCTAATTCAATTAAACTATGTCACCGGTGCCATGATGAATAAGACATTTTGAGAAAGGGAGAGGAGAGGGGGGTTAGCATAGACGGACCTAATGTTTATGTGTATGGAATATAGGGAAATATATTGCCGAGAATTACTCCACTTCTACTCCCAGTAGTTACAGGGGTTAGGACGCGGAGATGCCAGCTGCCTACGGATCACCAAGATGCCCACAACCTGGGCCCACGGGAACCAGGTAGCCTCACTAGATGGTGGTGGGGGGGAAGGGCTCAGGGGTGGGGGGGTGGTGTTCAGTAAGGGGGTTTTAGGAGGAGGGGGCGGGGGCGACCATATAGGCAAAAGAGTAGGTCAGAATCTATGACTTGGCGTACAAGTAAGATAGGAAATGGGCACTTTATAGGATTAATAAGAGCACGTACAAAGATGTACAAAAGAAAATCTACATTTACGAATGGCTAAACTAAAAATATTAACTATTAACATATGTGGGCTTAATGATGTCAAAAAAAGACAAAGATTAGCGATAGGTCTGCAATCAATAGGGGCTGAAATCGTATGTCTCCAGTAGACCCGACTTTGCCCACGCGACAGTGGAAAGAAGATGGAGGTTGTGGCAACTCTTTACCTCTTTTGAACAGATGGGAGCCACAGTTTTTTACAGAATCTAGCCAGATTTAAGATCATCTTTAATGGCATCACCAGAAGCTTCATCAGCGAAATACAGGCGCAAACATATCTAGAGGAGATTACTGAATACAGCAAAGACAAAGATAAACCCAAAAAAGGGAAAAAACAAAACAAATAGATTGTAAGTCTAATTCAATTAAACTATGTCACCGGTGCCATGATGAATAAGACATTTTGAGAAAGGGAGAGGAGAGGGGGGTTAGCATAGACGGACCTAATGTTTATGTGTATGGAATATAGGGAAATATATTGCCGAGAATTACTCCACTTCTACTCCCAGTAGTTACAGGGGTTAGGACGCGGAGATGCCAGCTGCCTACGGATCACCAAGATGCCCACAACCTGGGCCCACGGGAACCAGGTAGCCTCACTAGATGGTGGTGGGGGGGAAGGGCTCAGGGGTGGGGGGGTGGTGTTCAGTAAGGGGGTTTTAGGAGGAGGGGGGCGGGGGCGACCATATAGGCAAAAGAGTAGGTCAGAATCTATGACTTGGCGTACAAGTAAGATAGGAAATGGGCACTTTTTAGGATTAATAAGAGCACGTACAAAGATATACAAAAGAAAATCTACATTTACGAATGGCTAAACTAAAAATATTAACTATTAACATATGTGGGCTTAATGATGTCAAAAAAAGACAAAGACTAGCGATAGGTCTGCAATCAATAGGGGCTGAAATCGTATGTCTCCAGAAGACCCATGTCGAGGGGTCCCAAAGACATCTTTTGAAAAACCTGGGATATAGATTAGTCGTCGCCATTACACAGGCAAATAAAACACGTGGGGTGGCTATTTTGGCACGGGGTGGGGGGTTTCGATCTATAAGATCAGCCTCAGACCCATGTGGCAGATGGGCTATCACCGAGTGCCAATATGCTATGGGGAAAAAATTCACAATCTGTTCAGTTTATGGGTGTGTCATTGACGATCCTGAACTCTTGCTGTTTCTATCTAATGAATTAGTACATTGGCCAGTTCCAATGATTATGTGGGGTGATCTTAATCTTAACCTTCCACCAATATGGCTTTCTGGACATGCATTTAATTATCAAGGCAGGAAACCAAAAACATTTAAAGCCTTGGAAGAACTTTGCTGTACTCATGGGTTAGTAGATGGTTGGGAGATGAAACAACCATACAACTCCGGTTACACTTTCTTTTCCCACCCCCATCAAAAACTTGCCAGACTGGACTACATATTTATATCAAATACCATTGTCTCCAATTGCTCTATAGATCGGCTACCCAGGGTTTTTTCTGACCATAACCCTCTAATTCTAAGCATCGATATTGGAAAATACAATCTGATCGTAGTAATTGAACCTTTGAAAGAGCTTTATTGATTAATGAACAGTACTGTAAGCATATGGAAAACTGGATCCCAGAATTGTTAAAGTTTAATATGGGTAGTGCCCCTTTGGAGGTGGTCTGGGACTCACTAAAAGCAGGAATAAGGGGTGAAACGCTTAGATTTTCAATCCAAAAAAACTAAAGAGGGAAAACAAAAGTTAAAAAATGTACAGGATAATCTGGCAAGAAAGGAAGAAGACCTAGTTAGAGCAGTACAAGGTAGAAACAATATAGAAGGGGCTGTAAGGGAAGTAACTATGGTAAAAAATCTTATATCTGAAATATTTACTATCAAAGCAATCAGTAAGGCCATCATGAACAAAGAGAAAATTTACGAACTGAGTGAGCGGGTGGGCCATCAATTGGCAATCAGCACAAGACAGCAGCATTCAGAAAGCACGATTAAAGCAATTAGAGACCCTATCCATGGTTTAACCTATGACTCTAAAGAGATTAGGGATGCCTTTAAGACGTATTATTCGGAGTTATATACCGAGACAGGTAATAGCCAGGGTAAAATTGATGAATATCCAGACCTAGCTATAAGGTCCTGCTTACCTCAATCAGATCAAGATAGCCTTGTTGACACTCCGGATTGGTTGGAAATTCTACTCTCAATACGTAGCCTCCCCTCTGGTAAAGCAACTGGCCTTAATGGAATTCCCGTGGAATTTTATGCCAGATTTAGTAGTACACTGAAAGATATCCTAACCAATTTGCTTATTCATGTGTTTTAGGGTGGACGGCCCCCGGAATCTTGGGCCCGGGCTAAAATTATTGTTTTCCCCCAAAAAAATAAAGACCCTACAGAATTAGGTGCATATCGCCCAATTACACTAATAAACAGCGATTCCAAAATATATTCTAAACTGTTAGCAAGTAGACTGGCACCCATAATCTATTAATCAAAAGGAGAATGGACACTTGTAGCAATGAGACCATTGGCTATCATGGAACACCCTCATAAACACTGGTGGATATTATGCGGTGTACATCTGTTTTCCGCCCCACCCTCAGTGTTATGGCATAGTCATCGAGTGTCCAATAACGTGCTGTATGCCTGCCTTATCCAAGGCAACCTCTGGTCTAAAAAGCAGTGTCTAGAGATTTGGGAGACACCTCCAGAGGGAAGGTAAAGAAAAGTGGGGAGAAAAAAGGTTTTCAGTCTCACTAAAAAACAATATCTCTCTCAATTGGGGAATTGTAATGAAAAAGGAGATGTATTGTTAGTTAAAAATTAGTTGGATACATTGGACAACCAAGTTACTGGGTTGGACTGTATCACTCATTAAACGGTCGACATGTTTCAGCTCTTTCGGCCCAGCCGGGTCTGTAGAGCTTTCGTCAGGACAAAAAACAAGATAAAATACTCACACCATTTGTGTAGTTGTTGTTAGGGTGTATACAATTAGTCACCACTCTTTAAGAACAATATCTGGGTTCCTAAAGGTAAACAAGCACAAGCACATAGGAGAAAAAGTTATCTCTATCATTAAAGATTGAGAGATTTTTTCATACAGCGAGATCTGTTTTCTCTATTATGAATTTCAAAACATCGTAATGCACCTACTTTGGGGCATGTCTCGAAGTCAAAAAGAAGTCAAAAGGGGGTGGGAGGACATTCTGGGACTCAGCTGATTGAAAAACAATATGTAATATTATTAGGCTACTATGTAGAGCGTCACCCGTCTATACGGTACAAGATGTAACTGGAGTTCGGACAGTCTGACTCCTAGGGATTGAGAGCAGCATTGTATCAGTAAGCCTAATATTTTCTTTACATTTCCTCGCGAATTGCGGCTACCGCCAATTCACTCGAGAAAATCCTCGATAGTAGGATGGTAATAGTCATTGAAGAGGGATATTCGGTTAGGTACATGTTGGCTATGTACTATCAACTCGCTGTTAAAGCGATACTGGTGTGCAGCAAAGATATTTCTCGTGACAAAAATGATTCTCATTGCACGCTCACAGGGACATATTCTTTTGTATGTAAATATGGTTAAACATTTTATCCGATATAACATTTTGCCAGCATGGATCTGTTTCAACAGGTTAATCGTGATTACGTGGTTTTTATATACATAATCAGACAAACTGTGCAACTCGGCATGTTAATATTCGTTAATAATTTCCTTAACACGGATATTTGCTATCCTCCTCAGGGCGCGTGGGAGGACAGTGCAACCCGAGCTGTGAATAGGTAATGACATATTTTACAATTGTAGATCACTTACTTCATGGTCTTCTAGAGGGGAATCTCAATACCGCCGCCATTCTTACCCGCATGTTACAGCAATTCTAGCGTCTAGTGCTGGCTCTGCCCCTGGGTAGGCGGGTGCCGTTTCCTCTTCCTCTTATGACGGTGCATGAGTGTGAGAGGGAGTAAAAAGAGGACTGGGGTTGTGTTTGTGATAAACATTATGAAGACTTTGCGAAACCGCATTTAAGTAATGTTTTTAAGAGACTCCATACAAGCTTAAATATTTGTGTTATATTTGAATCCTCGATGGTAATTAAGCCAGTTATTCTCTATATCATGGTCTGGTTGATATAATTCGATATATTGTCCCAATGAGAACAGTAGGATGCATAACTTTTTCTATTTCATTGTGAGAACTGGTGCCATGGTATATCATCGTTTAAATCAGTGACATGCGTTTGAAGGCGGTTCACCCACCGCTGTTCTTTTTTGAAGAGTATTTTTTCTGCATTTGGAGTTTTATTGGTTAACATCTCTAACACTGTCCATCTCAGTTCTTCACAGGTGTGACCAACTTCTACAAAGTGGTTGCACAGTTTGGTGGTATTCTTTTTAAGTCTGATATTGCTTTTGTGCTCTCCTATTCTCAACTTTACTTTTCTGCAGCCATAATCCACAAAATTGTATCAGTTAGGCAACATGGATTTGTCCCAGGGAGATCAACCACCGATCATGTCCAGAGGGTGATCACGCTTTTTGACATGGCAGAAGTAGCAGGAGACCCTATGGCCCTGATACTGCTAGACGCAGAAAAAGCATTCGATAGGGTCTCCTGTCAGTATCCATGGACTGCCATGTCAAAGAGTGGGATCGGGGATAAATTCATCAAAGCTGTTCGGATGATGTATGTCACTCCTGAAGCAGTGGTCATGGTCAATGGGGACATATCTGATACCATCAAAGTGACTAGAGGTACAAGGCAGGGCTGTCCTTGCTCTCCCCTGCTTTTTGCTATATTTATCGATCCATTTATCTTGAGGCTGGAAACGAACCTATCTATACAACCTATCTATACAACCTATGAAGACCTCCAACGGTGATACCAAGACCTTAGCTTTTGCAGACGACATAGCAATCGTTACAGTCGATCCAAGGGAGGCAGTTAAGGTAATGGAAGAAGAAGCAAAAAGGTTCGGGGAGATTTCTGGGTATAAACTGAACCAAACAAAAACCCCGAATATAATTAATAGTAACATTAATTTTTCTGACGAAAGGGTTGTGGATAATGCATTATATCTTTGTGTAAATATCACCTCAAACTTAAATATCTCAGTGACCCTTAACCTAAATCTACTATTGAAACAGAAAAAAAAAAACTAACTAGGTTACATAATCTACATTTAACAATTATCGGAAGATGTAACCTTATTAAAATGGTATTTTTTCCTAAATTTTTGTACTTTTTTCGAACAATTTGTTTAAATTTCGACCCATTGTTATTCACGGAAATAGACAATATCTTTTCTCGTTTTATCTGGGGATTTGGAAGAACACGCAGAGCCCATAGATTCATTGCCCTTCCAAGAAAAAGAGGCGGTCTAGCGCTGCCTAACTTTAAATTGTATTGGTGGGCTACTATTTATTCTTAAATATAGTCGTTTACTCCTAACCCCCAGGCTGGATTCTAATCCAGTTCAGTCAGTTCCAACTCCACAGGAACTTATTCTAGGCAATGAGGCAATTGACCATTTATGGAAATTAACATATGATTGTCATTTTAAAAAAGTGCGCTTTAAAACACTTAAAGGTATCTATACCGTCTGGAACCAGGTGCGAAAACTCTTGGGGATTGGTAAGTTCTCCTACAACACAACGTTAGACAGAAACACTAATCTTCCTGAAATTTTTATGGATCCCTGTATGAGGCGATGGGTCAGATTTGGAATTTCACAATTTGGCTCGCTGTATGATTCCATGGGTTTTCGCTCATTCGAATCCTTAAAAATTTAATTTGGGTTAGAATCTCGTGATTTTTATAAATATCTGCAAGTTAGGGATTTTATTCTAAAGAAGGGGGGTGGTAGCATGGCCTTCAAGAAAAGTTTAGCCATCGAAACAGTGGTCAAAACAGATAGGGTTAAAATTGGAGAAATCTACAAAGATTTAGCTGCAGCCCTGCCTGATGATCTAGATAAACATAACTGGCAGAACAAGCTAGGTATTTCAGAGATTCTAACGCATAAAGCATTGGAATTTTCAAGCTCTATATTTATGTCCACCAAATTACAAGCCCAATTCTACAAAACGTTCTTCCGGCTATAGTATACCCCAGGTAGGATATCCAAATGGAGTGTAGGCAAAGGTACATTATGCCCTCGATGTGCGATGCCCGAAGCTGTTCTGATACATATGCTGGCGACATGCCAAACCGTAAGCTCCATCAAACGAGAAATTTCTATTTTTCTATCCGGAATCTTTGAGACTAGTATAGAGATCACAACAGCGGAAATAATATTAGGGGTAGATAGAGATACTAGACCAGATACCCTCCAGGGACTTATATTCATTTCGATGGCCGTATTAAGAATTTGCCTGACATCCGCCTGGCTGGATCAATATCCACCTACATTTCAACAATGGCGGACACGTTTTTTAGCTACATATAGCCTGGAAATAGCTATCTAAAGGCGGAAGGGCTGGAAGAAGAAAATAAAAGGACTAGAAAGTTGGCACCCGGTCACACTATGGATAGGGAGACCGGATTAGTAATGTTGTTTAATTACTATAACAGAAATGTCCTTGGATTTTCTTTTGGTTTTCTTTTTCTTTTTCTTTTTGTTTCTTGTATCGCCATATGTAAAACTATTTCATTTGGGACAACATCAAGATGATGTATTTGTATTGTATGGAATACTGCCTGTATGGGGGGAGGGTGGGTTGATTTAACTGCTTAAGATCTTAATAAAGAACTGTTTAATAAAAAAAGGAAGTAAGGGAGTTCTAGATTAGGATAAGAGTTTCCCCAAGGGCCATAGAATTCAGGCGATGACCGTCCAGTGGATTACCGGCGGATGACGGCGTTTCATGGAAACTTATGGAGAGTGACGGTGTGGCGAAAGCAGCAGTTTGTGGGAGAGTGAGTATGAACAGGGTTATATGTTGTCAGATTGCGGTGTTTGTATTTTGATGTCTTGCTGAGTTGGAATGCCTGTTGTGTGAAAGGAGATCAGGCTGTGAGCGCACGCAGCCTGGGAAAGTCTTAGGCTCAAGGATTAGCTTGAGCAGTTAGGGTGTAGCAGACACCCACCGTAATTGTCGACCATTGTTAAGGGAATTGTGAGGTACCATTGATTGCTGCGTGGACCCAGATAGGGGGAACAATTGTGTGAGTGTGTGAGTAACTGACGCTGGTCATGGGTTGCTGAGTGTTTGTAACCTATCAGTTGAGGTGATTGTCTGGTTGTTTCATGGACAGACTGTTGCTATTTTTCGGTAGACAATTACACGACTGAGGATGTACAGTCAGACTGTGGACGTACAGTCAGCGAAGTAATTGATTGGACGTTCAGGCGATTATTTCAGTGTATGTATGGGACGTATGCGTGAGTGAGAAGCGAACTGTAAAGGAGGGGAACTGCTGCGAGAGGGGGAAAAGTGACGTCAGAAGGTGCCGCGCTGTGATAGGGCGGTTGGTGTAAAGGTGCGCAGGGATTGGTGGATTGTCATCAGGATGTAAACAAACGCTGCGAAAAGAGAAACGCTGGTTTCACCATGAAATGTTTCAAAGTTTTGCGAGATTTGTTCAAAAGAGAAAAGAAAGTAGAGCCCCGGGGGGGGGAGAGGCTCTGCCCGAGGACACTCCAGCTCATACATGACTACGAATGTGGGTTTGCATACTATACTGCGGCATGAAATTTTTTGCAACATGACTGAAGGAAATGAAGAGTTGACCTTTCCTGGATATGGAACTTTTAGATTGGAAGTGTTATACCAGTTGAAATCGATTATGGTTTCTTTGCGACCTTTGCCTAGACCAACGCAGTTTGAGGCATTAAATGCGTGGATTAGTGCGGCACGCGAAAGAAACCGGGACAGGAGACAGGAACGAGTGAAGAGGTCAGATAGTAAGGCTGTTATCTGAGAGACCACCACTGTACAATCCAGAGTCAGAGGGGGAGAGATCAGCCCCAACAGGGGGAGCTAGGGAACCACAAGCTCCACTGAGTTCTGAAGTAGGAAAGTGGGAAAGCGCTCAATGGGGGAAATGCAGAATGCAGAAAGTGTAAATTCTCAGAGGTTACGGATGCTCTTAGGGTACCGGTTACCATTGGTCCCATAGTGTCAGTGTACAATCCGGAGCAGTTGAGGAATGGAAGCCAATCACAGACAGGAATGGAAGGGAGTGCTGGCGTTGGAGGGAACAGTGTAGTGAATGGATTGGTTCCATTATCGAGGCCTGTAGAGTCGAGCAAACCGTTGCCCGCTACAACAAATTCGTCAAGAGGACCGATGGATCTGAGAGGACCAAGACCGAAATCTTTGGGAGAGCTGAGGTCAGATTTGAGAACATGGGAGTCAGTTGAAGGGACTCAGAGTGACAGGCAAAGGGAGGACTGGGATCATGGGAGTGCCGAGGATAGAGTGGCTTAAGGGACACTTCTGAAGGGAGTAGGTGCAGAGAACAGGACAGTGACTGCAGACAGTTGTGTGGTGCAGCTAGTCGAGGTACCCTTAGGACAGCAATTAGGGCTAAAAGGTTAGATGTGATGCGGTTGAAAGCAGAGGTCGATGAGACAGTCGAGGGAAATTTGCCTTTAGAGAGGGTGGAACTCTATGAGCCAGACGAGTTGTTGTTTGTGGCAAAAGATGTGACCAGCAAAGCAAGGTCGGCACATGAGAACCTAACTGAATTGGCAAACAGGTATGAAGTGGATTTGTCTAAAACAAAAATGTTGCAGGGTGGTCACAGGTTACAGTATACTGATCAAGATTTGGACAAAAAGAGGGTAATTGAACTGAAGACCCTCACCAGAGAGCTGATTATAGGGATACGAGCATAGAATAGGCCTGATAAGTGGGAAGTAAGATGGTCCAAGAAAAAGAGTGTTAAGAGAAATGCGGCAGAGCCACCTCCTCAACTACCCTTTACGAGAGGTAGCTAGCGGAGGGTTTGTGCATGTGCCTTGGAATAGAGGAGATTTGGCTGCATTCAAAAATGACTTCCCAAAACTGAGAGAAAGTCCAGTTGAGTGGTACAATCAGGCTGAGAGGTTTATCAAGATCTTGAAGGTGTTGTGGATTGACTTGAATGAATTGTTCAACATTGTGGTTCCGAGTGACTTGTGGGTAGCCTGTAAGGTTGCTGTTGAGTGTCCCACTTATGAACCGGACAGGGATGTTGCCACTAATGGACCGTCGCTGATTGTCCTGAAGAAGTATGAGCAAGTGATCACGTGGTTGAAATCTAAGGTACCACAACAGGATATTGACTGGGTGAAAATAGATTGGACAGTTCAGGAACCAAAAGAGACGGTGCATGAGTATTATGAGTATTATGAGTATTATGAAAGGTTGTTGCAAGTCTTTAAGCAGTACAGTGGGTTGGATGTAATTGATCCTAAGGATATGGAACAGTTTGTGTCGAAGTTTGTTCTAGGATTGAGACCTGAGATTTGTCTCATGATCCAGCAGCATTTGATTTGTTGGCAGAACAAGCCGCTGGATCAGATATTGAGGTATGCTAGATATTGCAGTGATGAGGTAGATTCGAAGCATAAGAAACTCAAGGACAAACTGACGCTGATCCAGATGCAAGCGGCCGACAAGGGAGGTCAAGTACAGTCAGGTGGAGATACGCTGGGAAGGAAACGGAATGGTCAGAATAAGGGAAAGGGAAACCCAGAAGATTTCAAGCCAAGAGTAGATCTGGCAACTTTGAAAAAGACCACTGAGTGCCATTTGTGTCATCAGATTGGACACTGGAGACGCGAGTGTCCCTTGAATCCTGCAAATCAGGTACAGCAGGAGGAAGAAGTAGTGCAGGTACAAGCGTCTGAGGTGACAAAGACAGTATTAAAGCCAAGGTCGATGAAAGGGGGGCTTCGGCTCTGCGAGTACAGGTTCCCCTGCCTCGGAGGATCCGGACACGGACTCGGACATACCAACAGATGCCTCTTTTTGATGACAGGATGATTGTTACCTAGACCCGTTGGCATGGCGGTGCCTGAGGAGGGAGGAAGTCTGCACTCTTGGGGCAGTCTTGGAGGTAGACCAGAGGAGACCATTTGTGAAAGCTGATGTCGATGGTCACCCTACCACCTTTCTGGTTGATACAGGTTCTACCTATTCTACTGTGATATTCGCAGTAGTCCCCAACCTACCCCTCTCGGGACAATCTATCAAAGTTGTCGGTGTTGCAAATAGGACAACAACAAGCCCTTTGACTGAACCGAATCCTGTGAAAATAGTAACGTTTCGAAATAGACATCAGTTTGTGCTGTGCGATTTGAGCCCTGTTTGTTTACTAGGGAGGGATCTCCTGTGTAAACTCAATTGCACCATTTATTGCACCCCTAAAGGAGTGGAACTGGAAACCAATGACGATGATGCTGCTTTTAAGGTCACAAATCAACATTTGTGTATTGAAATGTACCCTGTTGTGACAGTGGAAGAGCTTCCACTTGATTTGAGAGATTCAGTCTTGCTGGAAGTGTGGGACTTCACTGGCGAGGACATAGGCTTGATCAAAGGAGTTGAGCCAGTTAAGATTCAGGTCAAGCAGAATGTTGAGTTCCCTAGAACACCTAAGTACAATTTGACGCCAGAGACAGTTGCAGGAATAAAGCCTGTGAGTGAGTCCATGATTAAGCAGGGAATTCTGAGGGGGATAATGGTCAGTCCATGTATCTCGCCTATTATGGGATTGCAGAAACCGAGCGGGAAATTCAGAATTGTGCAGGATTTGCGCCGGGTTGACAACATAGTTGTTCCATGTTGTCCAGTGGTACCGAATCCATCTGTAATACTGTTTCCGATTCCATGTCAAGCGGAGTGGTTCACTGTGATTGACCTTTGTCAGGCTTTATTCTCGATTCCATTGCATGAAGAGGGCCAATTTCTTTTTGCGTTTAAGCTGGAAAATAGTGTTTTGACATGGTGTCGTATCCCACAGGGGTATACAGAGAGTCCATCGATCTTTAATCAGATCTTGAAGAAGAACCTTGAGAGTCTTGTACTGCCGCAGAACTCTGTTCTCATCCAGTACATAGATGATCACCTTGTCGCGTGAGAGACTGAAGATGCATGCAGGATTGATACCATCGCCTTACTGAACCATTTGTCAGAGAATGGACACAAGGTGTCGCCAAATAAGCTACAGTACTGCTTGAATGAGGTTCAGTATTTGGGTCACCGGATAGAAAAAGGCAAGAGGAAGGTGTCACCAGACAGGATAGAGGCGATTATAGGTATGATGGTGCCTTCTACTCAAAGAGAAGTCAGGATGTTCTTAGGGATGGCTGGCTACTGTTGTCAGTGGATTGCCAACTTCTCATTAAAAGTGAAGCCTTTGCAGAGACTGACGCACAAGGATCTAAGTGATCCGGTAACATGGGACAATGACTGTATGAAGGCGTTCTTAGAGTTGCGAGAGAACCTTTGTCGTGCTCCGGCACTGGGGATGCCTGATTACAACAAACCTTTTTCATTATTCTGTTATGAGCGAGAAGGTTGTGCACTGTCACTTTTGGTCCAAGAACATGGAGGTGTTCGCAGACCATTTGCCTATTTTTCAGCTACTTTAGATCCAGTAGCTTCAGCATTGCCCTGATGTCTCAAGTCTGTTTCTGCAACAGGTGTCAGCATTGAAAGATGTGAAGCATTGTCATGGGTCACCCACAAATTGGTCACGTTCCACATTCTGTTGAATTGTTGATGACCAGGACCAAGACACAGCACCTGACTAATAATAGGCTCACACCCTACAAGTAGGTTATACATGCTGCGGAGAATGTGACCCTTAGTAGGTGTTCTGTTTTGAATCCTGCCACATTGATGCCATTGCCGAACACACTTGATGAAGATTGTGCAGACCATGATTGTCTTGATGTGACTGAGCTTTGCACCAAACCGAGACCTGACATTGTTGATGAACCATTGCCTGACCCTGATGAGATTTTCTTTGTCGATGGTTCATGGTTAAGAGACAGTGTTGGTCAGTTGAGAGCATCATTTGCTGTATGTACCATTACAGGAGTAGTTGAAGCTGCATGCCTGGAAGGAGTATACTCCGCTCAGGTGGCTGAGATCATTGCTTTGACTCGTGCCTGCTTGGCAGCAGACCAAATTCGAATTAGCATTTACGCCAACAGCCAGTATGGGTTTGGTGTGGTTCATGACTTCGGACAGCTATGGTCCCAGAGAGGTTACATGACAACGTCTGGATCACCCATCCGAAACGGGGAGTTTGTGAGGTTTCTCCTAGAGGCCTTACAGCGCCCCAAGGCAATTGCAGTTGTTAAGTGCACGGCTGATGGAGAGGGGACAGATTTTGTGTCACTTGGGAATCACTATGCGGACGAAGTTGCACATTTCTGCGCTGAACAAGGTTGTTCAATCACTGAAAGTCATGTAGAGGGGAGCCAAGAAAGAACTGAGTTCAACATGATGTTGGCCATGGCAGATACTTGGGATGAGCTCAAGTGCCGGCAGGAACAGGTTTCAGACCAGGAGAAGAATGTGTGGATCAATGCAGGCTGCGTAAAAGGGGATGTGGATATTTGGGTCTCAAGTGATGCAAGAGCAGTGTTGCCGGATGAGTTGTTGAGCCCATTGGCAAGACAGATTCATGGTGCGGTACATCTGGGAAGAGATGCGATGGTGCGAATGTTCAGACAAACGTGGTACAATCCGCAATTTTGTTCAGTAGCAGAGGCTGTGTGTCAGAGATGTGTTACATGTCAACAGATGAATGCTAGAAAGAAAACTATGGCTACGATGAGTCACATTGGGAGGTCCAGGGGACCATTCAACAGGATGCAGTTGGATTTCATTGAGATGCCTTGGTGTAATGGGCTGAGGTACGTCTTGGTTGTCGTGTGTGTGTTCTCAAGGTGGGTGGAGGCTTACCCCTACATGTAGGTGTGACACACTCACTGTAGCAAAGCTGCTGTTGAGGGAGCTCATTCCTAGGTTTGGGATTCCGACCTCTTTGGAATCGGACAGAGTAACACACTTCCATAGCGAAATAATGAAGATGCTTTGCACAGAATTGCAGGTTGATCAGAGACTCCATTGTAGTTATCGTCCAGAGGCTTCTGGGATAGTGGAGCAGAAACATGGGACTTTGAAAGCTCGACTGGCAAAAGTGTGTTCATCCACGTCTCTGAAATGGCCTGATGCTTTGCCTTTGGTGTTGATGAGTATGTGCAGTACCCCAGAAAGGAGAACAGGTCTTTCACCTCATGAAGTACTGATTGGGAGGACTATGAGGTTACCTGCGGTTCCATCGTCAGCCTTGATAAACATCACCGATGATCTGATCCTTGATTATTGCAAGGGACTAGCTGATGTCATCCATTCTGTGTCCCATCAGGTGCAGGCTGCTGTGGTTCTGGCTCCAAGTGATCTCTGTCACGACCTAAGTCCGGGGGACTCGGTGCTGGTTCGGAAGCACGTGAGAAAGAGCTGCTTGGATGTTTGCTGGAGAGGCCCATATCAGGTTATCTTGGTGATGAACACTGCAGTAAAGTGTGGAGGATTGCCGAATTGGGTGTATGCTTCTCACACCCGTCGTGTTTTAGCACCCTTGGAAGAAACAACTCCTGTCCCAAATGAAAATCCAGCTCAAGTGGCAGGGCCACAGGAGGGGACAAGCCAAGCTGTGGGGGTGTCTGGAAAAGATGGTTGATCACTAGATCGGGCTGCGGAGGGTCGCGACAACAGCAACACTGAAATTGCCTCTGAAAGGGGAAGTTGCTGTGAAAGTGGTCCAGAGTCAGACTCAGCCGAGAAAAGTTGTGAGCAGGGTGAGCAAAGAGAAAGCAGGAGAACAAGCAGAGCAGAGGAACAGTGGCCAGAGAGACAGAGGTGACTGAACTTGATAGTGATATTGCTCCCGTGTTTGAAGAGTCTGATTTGGACGAAGGTGAAGAAGAGCAAGCTTGTGGAGGTCTGAGGAGATCAAGACGAAAGAGAGTGCCTTACCGAAAGTACGCGACCCCAGAGTGGTCATACATTGTGACTGATGCCAGGGGTGTTGAGATCAGGGAGACTGAGGGCAGTGACAGTGGTTAGTACCAGCCCTAACTTTGGATGTGGTAATGTTAGTACCAGGACTTGAAATTGAAGGAGTGCTGACCATCACAGTTCCGAATCCTCGGATTCTGAGCAGAATTCGTAACTTGATCTTGAATAGGCTAATATTCCCTACCTTTGGAACTGAAAAACCATCTCATGAATCTATTGTTCTTCATCTTGAACTTTTATATAATGTTATAGAAGTTGTTGTAGCAAATCTTATTTTGGATTTAAGAGACTTTGCTGTATATAAGTGCAAGTTACCTAAGTCCGAGTGGAAGAAGAAGAAATTTAGGGGCTTCCCACAGAGGACGGAGAAGGGTTAAGGTTGTCTTTTGCTTGCTGTAAATAAGGAACTGAAACAAAAATGGGACTTACAGCTTTCCGAGGTGTGGTTCAAGTTGGTTCAAGCAACTGGAGGAGGAGTGACTCTTGAGCGCTGCCGCTGAACAAGATCTGTAAAAAGTCCTGAGAGCATGGAGGCTGGAAACCCAAATCGTAGGGCTAGGTGCATTGTAGTTGTAGTTTCATATTTAGCACCACATGAGCAGGCAGTGAAGGTAGAGGGAATACCTACACATACTACTCCTAGCAAAGAAGAGGTCAAAATAGGAAACGAAAGAGCTTTGCTGCTAGAGGAGAGTCGTAGGTTACATGCAGATCTGTCTAGAGGTGACTTTAAGCTGAATGCGTATGCAAAGTTATATGAGTATATTGATGCAATGGATGCGAAAGATTGTTATGTGTGTATGCAGTTGCCAGCTTCAGTGGATGAGGGTATGAGACACCATCATCTCCTATTGACATATGGTATTACATGTAGTTTGCTGCTTAGCATTTTCTATGGACGAAATCATTTTGAGTATTTCTTTTCAAACTATGAAGTTGAAGTTGGGGAAATTTATAAAGCGCTCGTACACCAAAAAGGTTTCATGGCGCTAATCAGACCGGCAGCAGAACAGGGCAACAATTTAGACCTCAAAAGCTTTAGTAAAGAGCCAGGTTTTCAGATCTTTACGAAACTCCATGTAAGATTGGGAAGAACGGAGATTTCCAAAATCGAGGGGCCTGGAAAGAAAAGCTCAGCCCCCCATGTTTCTTCCTGACAAACCGAGGAACAACCAAAAGGTTCTTGGAGGAGGAACGCAAGTTTCTGGAGGGGGTGTAGGTTCTAAGCCTAGATGCTACATAAAAAGGAGCTAAACCCGCTAGTGATTTAAAAATGAGACACCCTAATTTAAATAGACATCGATGGGTGACCGGTAACCAGTGCAGTTGCCTCAAAAGTGCAAGAGGATGATGGTATCTAGACCGACTATAAATCAGTCTAGTTGCCTGATTTTGAATGAGCTGAAATCGGTGTAGTTCATAGGCAGGGATACCAATATAGAGGGAATTAGCATAGTCAACCCGAAAGATAACAAGAGCAAGGAGAATGAATTTAAGAGCATCCATGGTAAAGAATCGGGCAACCTCTCGAATAGTACGGAGACACAAAAAGCAGGATGAGACAACCATACTAATCTGAGTGTGCATAGAAAGGTTGTCACTGATTTTTATGCCCAGACTCTTCACAGATTTCACGTGAGAGGGGGCAGGGCCAAGAGAGGGGGGCCAATAACTAGAAGACCAGGGATTGGATGAGCCTCCGAATAGGACTAATTCCGTCTTATCAGGATTTAATTTAAGATGGTTTGAGGTCATCCAGTCCTGAATGAAAATCATAGTGTTCTGGAAATGGGAAATAGAATCAGGAGAAGAAGAAAACGTGAATATAACTTGAAGGTCATCAGCGTAATTAAACACTGTGACCTCCCGTTGACGTAAAGCAAAAAAAAGAGGAAAAATATAAAGGTTAAAGAGAAGGGGGGAAAGGGCAGAACCTTGAGGAACACCACAGGTTACCGCCCGAGGGGTAGAAGAAAAGGAAGAAAGTTGAACCGCCTGGTGACGGTTCTCCAGGAAGGAGAAGATCCAATACAAGGCCACCTCTGAGATGCCAGCAAGCTGGACACGGTCGACCAAAAGAAGATGGTCGACCGTGTCAAAGGCGGCCGACAAATCAAGAAGTACAAGGGCCTCAGTAGATCCATGATCGGCACTAACTCTAAGCTCATCCAAAACTGAAAGGATGACTGATTCTGTCGAGTGAGTAGGACAGAAACCGGCTTGGTAAAGATCAAAGTAATCAGAGGCCTCAATAAAAGAGCTAAGGCAATGAGTGACATATCTCTCTAGAACTTTGCCTAAAAAGGGGAGCAGAGAGATGGGTCGAAAATTGGATGGAATAGTCGTATCAGCACCTACCTTTTTCAAAACAGGAACAATCTTTGCTGATTTAAAAAGATTAGGGACAATGCCCATAGCCAAAGATTTATTGAGAAGGTCAAGAGGAGGGTCGGGGCAAACCGAGAAAATCTTGCGGAGAATGTGTGAAGGACAACTATCAGTGGGGGAGCCAGATTTCGTAGAAATCACCAAACTGAGAAAATTCTCTGTCAGGATGGGTGGAAAGCCAGGGAAGGGGAGGTCAAGTACAGTCAGGTGGAGGTACGCTGGGAAGGAAACGGAATGGTCAGAATAAGGGAAAGGGAAACCCAGAAGATTTCAAGCCAAGAGTAGATCTGGCAACTTTGAAAAAGACCACTGAGTGTCATTTGTGTCATCAGATTGGACACTGGAGACGCGAGTGTCCCTTGAATCCTGCAAATCAGGTACAGCAGGAGGAAGAGGTAGTGCAGGTACAAGCGTCTGAGGTGACAAAGACAGTATTAAAGCCAAGGTCGATGAAAGGGGGGCTTCGGCTCTGCGAGTACAGGTTCCCCTGCCTCGGAGGATCCGGACAGGGACTCGGACATACCAACAGATGCCTCTTTTTGATGACAGGATGATTGTTACCTAGACCCGTTGGCATGGCGGTGCCTGAGGAGGGAGGAAGTCTGCACTCTTGGGGCAGTCTTGGAGGTAGACCAGAGGAGACCATTTGTGGAAGCTGATGTCGATGGTCACCCTACCACCTTTCTGGTTGATACAGGCGCTACCTATTCTACTGTGATATTCGCAGTAGTCCCCAACCTACCCCTCTCGGGACAATCTATCAAAGTTGTCGGTGTTGCAAATAGGACAACAACAAGCCCTTTGACTGAACCGAATCCTGTGAAAATAGTAACGTTTCGAAATAGACATCAGTTTGTGCTGTGCGATTTGAGCCCTGTTTGTTTACTAGGGAGGGATCTTCTGTGTAAACTCAATTGCACCATTTATTGCACCCCTAAAGGAGTGGAACTGGAAACCAATGACGATGATGCTGCTTTTAAGGTCACAAATCAACATTTGTGTACTGAAATGTACCCTGTTGTGACAGTGGAAGAGCTTCCACTTGATTTGAGAGATTCAGTCTTGCTGGAAGTGTGGGACTTCACTGGCGAGGACATAGGCTTGATCAAAGGAGTTGAGCCAGTTAAGATTCAGGTCAAGCAGAATGTTGAGTTCCCTAGAACACCTAAGTACAATTTGACGCCAGAGACAGTTGCAGGAATAAAGCCTGTGAGTGAGTCCATGATTAAGCAGGGAATTCTGAGGGGGATAATGGTCAGTCCATGTATCTCGCCTATTATGGGATTGCAGAAACCGAGCGGGAAATTCAGAATTGTGCAGGATTTGCGCCGGGTTGACAACATAGTTGTTCCATGTTGTCCAGTGGTACTGAATCCATCTGTAATACTGTTTCAGATTCCATGTCAAGCGGAGTGGTTCACTGTGATTGACCTTTGTCAGGCTTTATTCTCGATTCCATTGCATGAAGAGGGCCAATTTCTTTTTGCGTTTAAGCTGGAAAATCGTGTTTTGACATGGTGTCATATCCCACAGGGGTATACAGAGAGTCCATCGATCTTTAATCAGATCTTGAAGAAGAACCTTGAGAGTCTTGTACTGCCGCAGACCTCTGTTCTCATTCAGTACATAGATGATCACCTTGTCGCGTGAGAGACTGAAGATGCATGCAGGATTGATACCATCGCCTTACTGAACCATTTGTCAGAGAATGGACACAAGGTGTCGCCAAATAAGCTACAGTACTGCTTGAATGAGGTTCAGTATTTGGGTCACCAGATAGAAAAAGGCAAGAGGAAGGTGTCACCAGACAGGATAGAGGCGATTATAGGTATGATGGTGCCTTCTACTCAAAGAGAAGTCAGGATGTTCTTAGGGATGGCTGGCTACTGTTGTCAGTGGATTGCCAACTTCTCATTAAAAGTGAAGCCTTTGCAGAGACTGACGCACAAGGATGTAAGTGATCCGGTACCATGGGACAATGACTGTATGAAGGCGTTCTTAGAGTTGCGAGAGAACCTTTGTCGTGCTCCGGCACTGGGGATGCCTGATTACAACAAACCTTTTTCACTATTCTGTTATGAGCGAGAAGGTTGTGCACTGTCACTTTTGGTCCAAGAACATGGAGGTGTCCGCAGACCATTTGCTTATTTTTCAGCTACTTTAGATCCAGTAGCTTCAGCATTGCCCTGATGTCTCAAGTCTGTTGCTGCAACAGGTGTCAGCATTGAAAGATGTGAAGCATTGTCATGGGTCACCCACAAAGTGGTCACGTTCCACATTCTGTTGAATTGTTGATGACCAGGACCAAGACACAGCACCTGACTAATAATAGGCTCACACCCTACAAGTAGGTTATACATGCTGCGGAGAATGTGACCCTTAGGAGGTGTTCTGTTTTGAATCCTGCCACATTGATGCCATTGCCGAACACACTTGATGAAGATTGTGCAGACCATGATTGTCTTGATGTGACTGAGCTTTGCACCACACCGAGACCTGACATTGTTGATGAACCATTGCCTGACCCTGATGAGATTTTCTTTGTCGATGGTTCATGGTTAAGAGACAGTGTTGGTCAGTTGAGAGCATCATTTGCTGTATGTACCATTACAGGAGTAGTTGAAGCTGCATGCCTGGAAGGAGTATACTCCGCGCAGGTGGCTGAGATCATTGCTTTGACTCGTGCCTGCTTGGCAGCAGACCAAATCGAATTAGCATTTACGCCAACAGCCAGTATGGGTTTGGTGTGGTTCATGACTTCGGACAGCTATGGTCCCAGAGAGGTTACATGACAACGTCTGGATCACCCATCCGAAATGGGGAGTTTGTGAGGTTTCTCCTAGAGACCTTACAGCGCCCCAAGGCAATTGCAGTTGTTAAGTGCACAGCTGATGGAGAGGGGACAGATTTCGTGTCACTTGGGAATCACTATGCGGACAAAGTTGCACATTTCTGTGCTGAACAAGGTTGTTCAATCACTGAAAGTCATGTAGAGGGGAGCCAAGAAAGAACTGAGTTCAACATGATGTTGGCCATGGCAGATACTTGGGATGAGCTTAAGTGCCTGCAGGAACAGGTTTCAGACCAGGAGAAGAATGTGTGGATCAATGCAGGCTGCGTAAAAGGGGATGTGGCTATTTGGGTCTCAAGTGATGCAAGAGCAGTGTTGCCGGATGAGTTGTTGAGCCCATTGGCAAGACAGATTCATGGTGCGGTACATCTGGGAAGAGATGCGATGGTGCAAATGTTCAGACAAACGTGGTACAATCCGCAATTTTGTTCAGTAGCAGAGGCTGTGTGTCAGAGATGTGTTACATGTCAACAGATGAATGCTAGAAAGAAAACTATGGCTACGATGAGTCACATTGGGAGGTCCAGGGGACCATTCAACAGGATGCAGTTGGATTTCATTGAGATGCCTTGGTGTAATGGGCTGAGGTACGTCTTGGTTGTCGTGTGTGTGTTCTCAAGGTGGGTGGAGGCTTACCCCTACATGTAGGTGTGACACACTCACTGTAGCAAAGCTGCTGTTGAGGGAGCTCATTCCTAGGTTTGGGATTCCGACCTCTTTGGAATCGGACAGAGTAACACACTTCCATAGCGAAATAATGAAGATGCTTTGCACAGAATTGCAGGTTGATCAGAGACTCCATTGTAGTTATTGTCCAGAGGCTTCTGGGATAGTGGAGCAGAAACATGGGACTTTGAAAGCTCGACTGGCAAAAGTGTGTTCGTCCACGTCTCTGAAATGGCCTGATGCTTTGCCTTTGGTGTTGATGAGTATGTGCAGTACCCCAGAAAGGAGAACAGGTCTTTCACCTCATGATGTACTGATTGGGAGGACTATGAGGTTACCTGCGGTTCCATCGTCAGCCTTGATAAACATCACCGATGATCTGATCCTTGATTATTGCAGGGACTAACTGATGTCATCCATTCTGTGTCCCATCAGGTGCAGGCTGCTGTGGTTCTGGCTCCAAGTGATCTCTGTCACGACCTAAGTCCGGGGACTGGGTTCTGGTTCGGAAGCACGTGAGAAAGAGCTGCTTGGATGTTTGCTGGAGAGGCCCATATCAGGTTATCTTGGTGATGAACACTGCAGTAAAGTGTGGAGGATTGCCGAATTGGGTGCATGCTTCTCACACCCGTCGTGTTTCAGCACCCTTGGAAGAAACAACTCCTGTCCCAAATGAAAATCCAGCTCAAGTGGCAGGGCCACAGGAGGGGACAAGCCAAGCTGTGGGGGTGTCTGGAAAAGATGGTTGATCACTAGATCGGGCTGCGGAGGGTCGCGACAACAGCAACACTGAAATTGCCTCTGAAAGGGGAAGTTGCTGTGAAAGTGGTCCAGAGTCAGACTCAGCCGAGAAAAGTTGTGAGCAGGGTGAGCAAAGAGAAAGCAGGAGAACAAGCAGAGCAGAGGAACAGTGGCCAGAGAGACAGAGGTGACTGAACTTGATAGTGATATTGCTCCCGTGTTTGAAGAGTCTGATTTGGACGAAGGTGAAGAAGAGCAAGCTTGTGGAGGTCTGAGGAGATCAAGACGAAAGAGAGTGCCTTACCGAAAGTACGCGACCCCAGAGTGGTCATACATTGTGACTGATGCCAGGAGTGTTGAGATCAGGGAGACTGAGGGCAGTGACAGTGGTTAGTACCAGCCCTAACTTTGGATGTGGTAATGTTAGTACCAGGACTTGAAATTGAAGGAGTGCTGACCATCACAGTTCCGAATCCTCGGATTCTGAGCAGAATTCGTAACTTGATCTTGAATAGGCTAATATTCCCTACCTTTGGAACTGAAAAACCATCTCATGAATCTATTGTTCTTCATCTTGAACTTTTACATAATGTTATAGAAGTTGTTGTAGCAAATCTTATTTTGGATTTAAGAGACTTTGCTGTAAATAAGTGCAATTTACCTAAGTCCGAGTGGAAGAAGAAGAAATTTAGGGGCTTCCCACAGAGGACGGAGAAGGGTTAAGGTTGTCTTTTGCTTGCTGTAAATAAGGAACTGAAACACAAATGGGACTTACAGCTTTCCGAGGTGTGGTTCAAGTTGGTTCAAGCAACTGGAGGAGGAGTGACTCTTGAGCGCTGCCGCTGAACAAGATCTGTAAAAAGTCCTGAGAGCATGGAGGCTGGAAACCCAAATCGTAGGGCTAGGTGCATTGTAGTTGTAGTTTCATATTTAGCACCACATGAGCAGGCAGTGAAGGTAGAGGGAATACCTACACATACTACTCCTAGCAAAGAAGAGGTCAAAATAGGAAACGAAAGAGCTTTGCTGCTAGAGGAGAGTCGTAGGTTACACGCAGATCTGTCTAGAGGTGACTTTAAGCTTAATGCGTATGCAAAGTTATATGAGTATATTGATGCAATGGATGCGAAAGATTGTTATGTGTGTATGCAGTTGCCAGCTTCAGTGACATATGGTATTACATGTAGTTTGCTGCTTAGCATTTTCTATGGACGAAATCATTTTGAGTATTTCTTTTCAAACTATGAAGTTGAAGTTGGGGAAATTTATAAAGCGCTCGTACACCAAAAAGGTTTCATGGCGCTAATCAGACCGGCAGCAGAACAGGGCAACAATTTAGACCTCAAAAGCTTTAGTAAAGAGCCAGGTTTTCAGATCTTTACGAAACTCCATGTAAGATTGGGAAGAACGGAGATTGTCAGGAAGAGACTTCCAAAATCGAGGGGCCTGGAAAGAAAAGCTCAGCCCCCATGTTTCTTCCTGACAAACCGAGGAACAACCAAAAGGTTCTTGGAGGAGGAACGCAAGTTTCTGGAGGGGGTGTAGGTTCTAAGCCTAGATGCTACATAAAAAGGAGCTAAACCCGCTAGTGATTTAAAAATGAGACACCCTAATTTAAATAGACATCGATGGGTGACCGGTAACCAGTGCAGTTGCCTCAAAAGTGCAAGAGGATGATGGTATCTAGACCGACTATAAATCAGTCTAGCTGCCTGATTTTGAATGAGCTGTAATCGGCGTAGTTCATAGGCAGGGATACCAATATAGAGGGAATTAGCATAGTCAACCCGAGAGATAACAAGAGCAAGGAGAATGAATTTAAGAGCATCAATGATAAAGAATCGGGCAACCTCTCGAATAGTACGGAGACACAAAAAGCAGGATGAGACAACCATACTAATCTGAGTGTGCATAGAAAGGTCGTCACTGATTTTTATGCCCAGACTCTTCACAGATTTCACGGGAGAGGGGGCAGGGCCAAGAGAGGGGGGCCAATAACTAGAAGACCAGGGATTGGATGAGCCTCCGAATAGGACTAATTCCGTCTTATCATGATTTAATTTAAGATGGTTTGAGCTCATCCAGTCCTGAATGAAAATCATAGTGTTCTGGAAATGGGAAATAGAATCAGGAGAAGAAGAAAACGTGAATATAAGTTGAAGGTCATCAGCGTAATTAAACACTGTGACCTCCCGTTGACGTAAAGCAAAAATAAGAGGAAAAATATAAAGGTTAAAGAGAAGGGGGGAAAGGGCAGAACCTTGAGGAACACCACAGGTTACCGCCCGAGGGGTAGAAGAAAAGGAAGAAAGTTGAACCGCCTGGTGACGGTTCTCCAGGAAGGAGAAGATCCAACACAAGGCCACCTCTGAGATGCCAGCAAGCTGGACACGGTCGACCAAAAGAAGATGGTCGACCGTGTCAAAGGCGGCCGACAAATCAAGAAGTACAAGGGCCTCAGTAGATCCATGATCTGCACTAACTCTAAGCTCATCCAAAACTGAAAGGATGACTGATTCCGTCGAGTGAGTAGGACGGAAACCGGCTTGGTAAAGATCAAAGTAATCAGAGGCCTCAATAAAAGAGCTAAGGCAATGAGTGACATATCTCTCTAGAACTTTGCCTAAAAAGGGGAGCAGAGAGATGGGTTGAAACTTCGATGGAATAATCGTATCAGCACCTACCTTTTTCAAAACAGGAACAATCTTTGCTGATTTAAAAAGATTAGGGACAATGCCCATAGCCAAAGATTTATTGAGAAGGTCAAGAGGAGGGTCGGGGCAAACCGAGAAAATCTTGCGGAGAATGTGTGAAGGACAACTATCAGTGGGGGAGCCAGATTTCGTAGAAATCACCAAACTGAGAAAATTCTCTGTCAGGATGGTTGGAAAGCCAGTGAAAGAATGTATACTGGGAGGGGGTAAGGGAGGATTAAAAGAAGGCGAGGGAGAAGAAATATGGAGTTTGATAGTGGAGATTTTAGTAAAGAAATAATCGTGGAGAGAGTCAGAAAGATCTTGGGAAGGTAGAAGTTTAGCAGTGACTCGGTCAAGTTTAGAGAGACTAGTCAGAATGGAAAAGATTTCCTTGGGTTTATTGGAGGAGGATAGAATCATTGCAGAAAAATATTGAGTTTTAGCAGTAAGAATATCATGTTTATATTCCCTCAAGTTATAGAATAAACAATTTTATCAATAGGATCATAGCTCCGACGCCACTTACGTTCTGCCTGTCTGAGCTGAAGTTTCTTTGCTTGTAAAGCGGGGGAAAACCATCTTTGAGTGTCATGAGAGCGTTTAAGCCGAATCGACTTCCAGGGGACCAAGTCATCGCAAGATGAGGTAAGCCAGGAGTTAATGGCTGAGGCCTGATCATGCAGGGAGGAGTCTAAATAGTCGACGGACTAGTGGTGGAAAGCAATGAGCAGAGAGAATTGATGTTTACTCGTCCCCAGTTTCTAACCTTAATGTTGGTAGGTAAGGAAGTTCTAGTCATGGGATTAGGTAACAATGAAAAGGAAACCAAATAATGATCAGACCACAGGCAGGGGAGGACCGAGAGTAAAGAAATATCTAAATTAGCCGATCAAATTTGGTCCAGAGTATGACCGAGATTATGGGTTGGTATATGAACCAATTGAGTTAGGTTAAGCTGAGTGAGCAGATCAGAGAACTCCTTGGAATGAGGGTCCTCCGAGGGGTCACCGGGCCAATAATTGAAATTACCTAAAATCACTATGTGTGAGTTATTTACGACCAAAATGGTGAGAATCTCACCGACTAAAGAAGAAAAGGCGGGCATAGGCTGGGGGGGCAATAGAATAATACACAGACTAACGGGGGGGAGACAGACATAGATTTCATGAACAAAGAGTCAACCGCAGAGATCGTCGGTGAGGGCATTAATTAAAATGACCACCTCGAGTGAATGATAGCAGCCACACCACCCCCACTTTTATCAGAGACACGGTCTGAGTGCAGGAGGTAGTAATTTTCGGGAAGAGCCGCTAAAATATCAGCTGAAGATACAGGAGTGAGCCAGGTTTCAGTAAGGAATAAGCAATCTCGTTGAACTTAGTCAAGAAAGCAGAACGTTTTAAACTGATGTTTAGGTAGTGAGCGAGTATTAAGCAAGCATGCTGAAAATACCTCGGGGGAGTAATCAGTGGAGGGGGCTGCTAGTATGTTTCCACTGTCATTAGAAACATAAACTTCCCCAGCACCAGGGACCAAAGAAGGGAGGTTGGAAGGACAGAAAAGACCTAGGGTGCCAAGCTTAGCCTGTAAATGTTTGGAAATAGGCCACATTGCTTGGCACGCCATAAGTTCTGAGGAGGTGTAGGTAAAGAATTGGGCAGCATCACGGGCCCCTGGCCCCGGTCGGGCACGGACGGGCGCAGACGGGCTTGCCTTTAGCGTGCCGCCGGCGCCCCCCTGCGCGCGTCTGCTGCGCGACCAGAATGACAGGTGGGCTTTGTAGTCCACCAACGTACCGTCTCAGGCTGAGCTCCGCCCCCCTAGTCCAGATGGAGAATGGTCAGGTGACTCGTTTCGTCACAAGCCCTCCACTCGAACGGGAAACCCGGCGTCGGATCAGGCTGTGACGAAGAGGCACCGGCAGCGAGGAGGGAACTATGCCCAGCGGAAACGAAAAGGTGAGCCAGATGGTTAAAACGCCAGGGCCGCTGAGTCCGATGGAAAGGAGTGCTCAGACAAATGCCCGTAAAAATGAGAGTGAACAAACAGGGCAGCTGAGTGTGTCTGCAGAGACCCAGGCTTATGCACCATGTGAGACAAGAGAAAATAAATAAAAGATGACACAAACAGTTAAAATTAGTACCGCACGGCTTGGCAGGAAGTCCAAGTAGCGCCGAGTCTTAAGTTCGGAATAAGCAGTAATAAGTCACACAATAATCACCCATGATCTGCGCCCGCAGTTCTTCCTGAAGTGGCAGCTTATAAGCATTTGAATAAGTATGATTACTTCAAATCAGAGGATAGACTTAGAACGTATTTCATTCCGACTCAAGAGTTGGATACAGCTTATGCTCATCGTCATAATCTGACGTGCCTGTTGTCTGATGTAGAAAATACATTTATAGATAAATTAGAAGATAGATATAGGAAACAAAAGCAGTTGCGAGATTCAGGACAGGGTAGAGTAGATTGAACACTTCGAACGAAAGTTATGGTCTGACTGCTCTAGATGAAGTGCAAAAGGGGACGTTTTGCATAAGTTGACCACAGACCTATTATGAGAATGTCAATGTGGGGCAGACCACATGTGAGCATACTTTTATGTTGGAGTATTATGCAAGGACTTTTTGCAAAGTGTAGTGCAGATAATTCCAACTGTGTATTTTGTTTGTGGGAGGGATGCCTATGTGCGATTGCCTGAGAAATGGTATGGCACATGGTATTTAGCAATCATTGTCCCTAAAATTTATCATACAGAATATTTGGAGCTCTTAGAAGGAGGACAACATGTGAGAGTGAAGCGAGGTGAAAGTGCAGCAGCTGTGGTTGGAGATATTTTTGGAGCAATGATACCAACATTGGGAGTGATTTTGAATGATGTGAAGATTAGAAGGTTGGCGACTGTTGTGGATGAATTGTCAATGAATACAGCTAAATCGTTGGTGTTGGTTGAAGGAGAGATGTTATCGATAAGGACAATGGTTTTGCAAAATTGTCTTGCCTTAGATGTCCTTCTGGCAAAAGAGGGAGTAGTCTGTAAACATTTGAAGGTCCAAGAGTGTTGTACTTATATACCAGATAACAGCAAAGATCTGGAGAAATATATAAGTAACATCACTGCAATTCACTATGAGATTGAGGATTTGACTGAAGAAACTGTGTGGGAAAAAGTTGGTAAAGGTTTCGACAAAGTGGGGAGTTGACTTGCAAACCTTGGAAAAGGGTTCCTTGGCTATGTGTTGAAACCTCTAGTTATAGCTGTGGCTTGTGTGACTGGATTGTGGGGTTTGATGAGAGCTTACAAGTGGTATAAGTCTAGGAGATTGGAGAGATCGCGGAGAGTGCAAGAGAGACGAATAGAGAGGCTGCATTGCAGTCAATATCAGAATCTGAAAAACATGGAAATGTTCAGGAGAGGAAGAGTGGCAACAAGTTCTGTTTAAGTCTGTTCTTTCCCCAAGGATGGTGTAGTTTGTGATGACACAGGTCATCAAAGGGGGGCTGATAGTGCTCCATGTCCTTTTGAAAATTGTAGCGGTGCACTATAACCACCGGTAGTTGTACCCGCATATTTAGAGGACTGTATTAACGTGTGATTCTTAGACATGTAGAACTAATCGTTGTATTGCAAAATGTAGAAGTGTGCTCATATCATTTGAAGACTAATATAGTGCCATACTCAAAAATATGCCTTAAGTAACGCAGAAATCATTGCTTCGTGTTTAAAAAGTCGCATTAGAATTGAACGTGCCATATTAAAGTTGCACGTGTAGGTTGCTATTGAAGAGAGAAAGTGGTGTTCTAAAATGAGAAGGGATAATGTTAAAAATGTAATGAAATAATGCATTTTTAGAATGGTTTAAATGTAATGCTTATGTTGTAGTATTAGAAATGCATTTAAAAAGTGTAAAGTCCTGAGGCATGAAAACGCCAGTAGAGGCCTAACTGTATTTTTTTATCTTAGCTAACATGAAGATTTGAAATGTGAAATGGTTTCCTTGGGAAAAGGCTCCTGTTCGCAGTTGAATTTCCTAATGTAACTAAGAGTGTGTGCAAGATTGTTTCTTCTGCATTTCTTATGAAGGTGCATGGCCACGTAGCTTGTTAGGTAGAATAATCCATTGTTTTAGGAGTTAGGTTGGTAGGAGTGTGAACGAAGGGAGTCTACTGGAATGCAAAACTGCAACATTTGGTGGAGAAGTTGCCTGGGACCCAAGGACACAACAACAGTTTTTTGGACAAGGATGGAGTCTTGATTGAAAATTCCAGAAGTAAGCACCTGCCCAGAGTGGTGTGACTAAGGCGTGTCTACTGTTTTGGGATTTTGTATTAGGGAAAGTGCCCCAAGGGAGGAGAGTCAAAGACAGTCCAGCTGGAGATGTAGTTAGACAGGGGTTTTAGTGGGAACTAGGCAGGAGAAGAGAAGGAGCATCTTAGAACGAGCTCTGTAGCTTTGGCTACTTACATGGAAAAAATGAATGTGCTTCTTAGGGAGCCTTCACAGCTGACACCTTTTTCTTATACCTGGGAGGTATGTTATGTAGGGATGTCACCTTAGAGTTAGTGTAAGCAACAGACTAATCTTTTCTTTCCCTTTGGAGCAGATGCAGTCAAGACTTCAAGTGGGAACAATTATTGTTTGCCTAATGCTTCTTGAACTTACTCTACTTTTTATTTTGAGTCGGCTGAGACTCCTGCGTAGGATTATGTTTGTATTAGTGACAGTTTATTTCTTGAACCTATTGCTGAGGTGCTTGTATGTTCAGTTATTTTTGGGTGTGTAATAAATCTTTAAACTTTATTTCTTAGTCAGTAGTCCTTTGGATTGGGATGTATTTGGTCTTTGGAAAATTGTCTTAAATATGAAAATAGAGAACTTCCGTTTACACTTCTTAGCAGACAAAACGGTTCAGTTGGCCAGGGATTAAAGTGATTGGTAAGGTAAAAATCTATATACGAGAATCCCAGCGTCAACAGTAATTAGTACTTTAGGAATTTCAGAAATTAAAAAGAATAAATATTAACATACACAGCCTTTGCATAAGGTGGAAAACACATCCTGATCGACTTTGTAATGGTGGGTTTCTAAATATGCATAGATCAGCATATTAGATTGGTATTACTCTTAAATCACGTGCAAGGGTATTTTTGAGAGTTTTACGATTCGATTGCCTCTGCTTTAAATTCACCTGGGTCTTGTTGTATTGAGTTTGTTTAAATCTTCAATGCATTCATTTTGATATCATCTGCTAATAATTTAACATTTCAAAACCATAAAAAAATATCTTTTTGGCTATGGTTTGCGACTTAAAGAAAAAAAGCGAGTGGAGAGCAGTCAAACCAGAAACTTCCACAGATTGGGCTAATACTATTTTAGTGTTATCCAAGGCAGCATACTGGATGTCTAAAATGATTAAAACATCTAACTACAAATGCAAGCCTGCTAACAATTCACCATGGTTTGAGGTTTCAGCATATGTTCAGCAGGAACTATCGCAATACCAATCGCAGGTTACTTTTAAGATATCAGCTATTGCTAAAGCAGTGAAAAATAGATTTCACTATCCACGTAACTAATCTCAGATTTTGAGCAGTCCACGTAGCTTTGCATTTGTAACTGATCTTGTAGTGTATAGTGCATTAAATGGACAGGTATTATGTACCTGCGCTTCTGTTATTTGAAAGGAAGAGTAGTAGCACTTCTCAGAGCCGGTACAATAGTATTCAAGAAAAAGTACCTGCACGTCTCAGAAGCCAACGGGTGCGCTTGGTTAAAGAAGGCCTTCACTTTATATTTCAATTTTGAGAAGTGGTGATGTGTAGAGCTCACAATCATTGCATGGGTTACCATAAGTACAGATAACATAGTGTGTAGTATGAGAAGTATGTAGTGCAGAACATAGCATATGTTGTGGAGCATGGCGCTAAATGGATCCATCAAGCAACTTTCAAAAAATGTATGCAATCTCTGCAGATGACTAGTTACAAATGGTGTCTATTGGATCCAGTATCACCCTATGGTTACTAACAATGCACTGGATAGGACATTTCTATTGAGTAAGTAAAAAATACCAATTGAAAGAATTAAATATCGGCGGAGATCGATTACACGTGTTAAACTCCCAAAATGGGCTATACAACAATATTACCTCATCAACGAAGTTGATTGCAATGCACTATACAACAGAGAGAAAGTCCCTCTTTTTCACCATTTTTTGTGGGCTGATGATGTTGGGTTTTGACTCTGAGGCATGGATAACCAGGCCCCAGTACATGGGTGCCATTCTCTAAAACATGTTGAACTTGATAAAAACCTTAATAGCCATATTTAACTTTCCTAGATGGGTTTAGTGTATGGTGCCTAAAGTAAACCCCTCACATGTAAAGTTAAATCTCCCCTTTGGACTGTATACAGTACTAATGTGCCACCCACTAGTGTGGCATGACAAACATTGACTCCAGGCCTACCACTGTAGCCTTGCTACTGCAGGTTTAAAAGTGCAACTTGACCTGTCAATATAAACCCTTTTGATAGGAGAATACCTCCCTCCCTGGTGGCCCTGCCAAACATATTACGAGTTTCCTCACGCCATACATTTCATGGCAATGCGACCACCATGAAAATTGGGGTGGTGAGGAAACAAACCAGGCGCTACAGGCCCCCTTGTGCCTCTGCACCGTGGAATCTAGTAAGGGGGCACATAATATGCCCCCTTGTGTGCATGCACCCCTGTACCTGCATGGCATGGACTGCAGCAATCTATCCCTTGCTGGCACTGATTTTTACAATCCCATTATGGTATCTATTTCATAGGCAACACCATGGAAATGCCAAAGAACAGCCTTCCAGAAAGGATAAAACTCCCAATCTGGCAGGCAGTTCAAACATGGGTTTGCCGGTGCTGGAGCGGGGCGGTCCTGCACCGCCAACTCATAATAAGGCCCTTATAAAGAGCCTTTAATAATTGTTTTTGTTCAGGAAGGTATCCCTTCCGTCCCTGCTACCCTGTGTTGTGTGAAATGTTAGTAAATCTGGCTCCCTGTGTTTTGAACGCTGAGCAGCTGAAGCCTATTAACCATCCATTGGCCTGTGTGCTGCCCTAACCCCTTCGCCGTGGCGCGAATTCCACCGTGGTGTTGGGGGGGAGTATAGGTGGTGAGCGTGGCGCTTCCATGCTCATGACGGAATCACGCTATCATAAGTCACGGGCGGCGTGTACTCATGATGACGTGGTTCCGTGATGACCACGTTTGCACACTAATTCGCCCACACAGGCGGGGAATTAGCCCCGCGTGGGCAGAGGGGCAGCAACATTACGGAACCACGTCGTCATGAGCACCCGCCACCCATGACTCATGATGGGCTTTTCACATCAGGACTCTTTTACAGAACAGTTAATGTTCATAGGTCCGCGATTGCAGCGGGCCACTACCTCGTAGAAGGAGTATCTGTAGGACAAAATGTACTAACCAAAATAATTATGAGAAGTATAGAGGTCTTAAACCCTCATTCTGCAAAATAGGCCACTCTGTGGGCAGTAAAAGATGTTCTTCAAGTTCGACTGAATTGAGGTGAAAACTCTAACTTTTCCCTAAAACACTAATCCTATAAACTCACAGTTTTACTCTGCCTGATATCTTTTAGAAAAACCTCAGATGTTAAAGCCTTAGACATTAACAGTAGGGCCTACCAAACAGTTGGGGGTTGTTTCTACCTAGAAAAAGACGGACAAAAACAATGTCAAGCTCTATTTGTTATCCCTTTTCGCCTCAAAATGAGACTCTTTGTGTGGTGAAATGCCTGCCAGAATACGAGAGAAAGACTGCAATACTAAGAGGAAACACAAACCAATTGCTATCATCCTATAGATCCCCTCATAAGGCACTATCATCCCCACTTTAGCTAGATGGGTCAAAGAGGTAATGAAAGAAGCAAATATAGACATTACTATATTTGGTGCACACTCCCTAAGGGGGTGCCTCTGCATCCAAAGCTTTCTAGGGGAGGTCTACAGGATATCCTTAGAACTGCAGATTTATCCAATGAAACAATGTTTAAAAGCTGGTATTTTAGACCTATTAGAAGTGCTATTGATAATGTATTAACTGACTGCACTTTAAACTTGCATAATGTTAGTCTCCGTCTCATGACATAAAAGTTTGATTTTTCACAGCCTGATGGGCAGAAAATCTGGATTTTATTAAAGATACGGAGGCTGATATTATCCCGCCACTGAAAACAATCCCTGATGGAGTAAACGTTTTTACTGACTGTATTTCACTTTTATCTTTCAGATTAAAAAGAGCTACTCTTGGAAAACTAAAGTTATAGAAGTAATTTGGTTCGCAACATCATCAAAGAAGGGAGAATGCTTTGTGCTGATGGACTTTATATGTTACTAGAATGTTATTGAAGTTCTAGATTTCTTCAATGGTTTCTGCTGTGAGCTGTGCAATAAAGTAGATTTGCATAATCTTAGCCTCCATGTCTTTAATAAAATCCAGATTTTCTGCCCCTCAGGCTGTGAAAATCGAAATTTTGTTTCCTTGTAGTTCAGAAGATACCTGTTTTCTGGTCAGTTGGACTCCTTTTTCTTGCTTTGTAGTTTTGGAAGTGCATGGCTCCTGTTCAGTGGAACTTCCTTGACTTAATCCTTTGTTTATTATTTTTTTTTACATTTAACACAGTTATTTTAACTTCATTTTTGTTTCAAGTGGTGACTCCTCACAGAGGAGGCACCTTAGGAGCACAGGAGTGGCTAGGCACCAGTTTCTTCATTTATTTGCCAGTTTTGCTCTAGTGTGAGCACTGGTGTATGCTCAGTTCTCCACATCATGCCCACATTCACTGGCCATTGCACCTTATTGAGAAGCGTGGCTGCGCATCTCTGTCAGTCCTTATTCCTGGTGCACAGAACTGCTTGTTATGGCTACACTCTGCTGTCGAGACAGATATTTTCATTTTTCATTCCTTGCAGTTTGGAAGATGCCTGGTTTCAGGTCAGTGGGAATTCCTGGTTTTTTATCCTAATGCGTTTGTAATAAGGTAGAAGGGATATCTGTTATTGTTGTGATATACAGCCTGATTCATCATTCTCCTGTTTTGCGAGCACCTAATAGCGATTCATAACGAATCGCTATTAAGGACTTGCAAAACGGGATTCATGTAGGAATTGCAATAAATATTGCGATTCCTACATGTTCCTAGGAATGCATGGGGAGTGATTCCTTATTTGCGATTAGCAATTAGCTAATCGCAAATAAGGATGCTATTTCAAGGGTGCAGGGGTGTCCAAAGGACACCCTGTAGCACCCCTGAAATGTAATCTACATTGGTGCTGCGCACACACATGTCCAAAGGACATGTGTGTGTGTAACATGCAACTTAGAAAAATGCATTTAAATGCATTTTTCTAAGTTTTAGCTATTTACCGAGAGGTCTGACCTCTCGGTAAATAGCGGCCCAAAATTGCAATTTCGCAATTTTAAAATGCTTCATGAATTGCATTTAAGGAATCTCAAATAGAGATTCCTTAAATGCAATTCTTCGCAAATGTGCGAATTCTTAAATAGCGAATTTTGCATTTGGGATGATGAATCCAAAATGCAAAAATTGCACTCGCAAAAGGCAAGATTCTGAGAATCTTGCCCTTTGCGAGTGCAATTTAGCTTGATGAATCAGGCGGATAGTACCTGTCCACCAAAACTCTAAATTAGGCCCTTAATCCCTTTCTGGGTTTAAGGTGTGCCAAAGGCAAGTCGTCTGTGCCTTTCCCTGCCTCAACCCCACAGAGCACCAGAACCCCTGGCCCTGCATGCCTTGATTGACCTGCTCCCATTAAATACTCCCATCAAGAATTTTGAGCCTTAAATAGCACAGGTTAGTCTCAATGTGTTTATTACATCAATCCTGCTCTTTGGATAGGACCAGTGACTTGCCTAACATGAAGACCATTACTTCATAATCTTAACCTGTCGATAGTCACCCTCCCCTTTACTAACACACCCTCTCATTTCCCTCAATATGGGACCATTTCTGAATAGCGGATACCTTCTCTCATCAACTGCTCCTTTACAAACTCCAGGTTGCTTGCCAAATATTGTTTGGTAGTTTGTGACCACTTTTTGGAACACACCCCTTCCGTACTTTTTCTATATGGAGTATTGGCTGAATAATATATCCAGTCTTTAGATTACAACCCAACGCGTTTTGGCGTCTACACACCTGTGATAAAGGAGTGTAGACGCCAAAACGCGTTGGGTTGGCTGGCTAGGAATAAATCACTCTGAGCCACATTTGTGGTGTATTTCATCATCTTTGGAGGGAGTGCGTGCCATGCAGAAATTCTGCTATTGGTAGAACTTGACATATTACAGGGATTTCGATTTCCTCATACTCATAACTTTGGACGCACCAGGATGCTGGTTCCTGGCACTTTAAGAGAATGGTGGTCGGGATATATATATATATATATATATATATATATATATATATATATATATATATATATATATATATATTCACTGAAAAAACCATAGGTTTCACTCCAGTGCACTGCTGATGACGTCACATATTACATCACTCATGACATGGTCAGTGACATCACTCATGACATCACTGATGACACCATCCAGTGAATGTGTGTCTTTCTGAAAAATAAATATTAGTGAGTAATGTTTAAATATTTAAATATATGTATTATTGTTTCACTTTCTGTATAAGTGGCTGCATGGGTTGGTGAGTAGGTACATGTGTATGTATATGGGTTATTAGATGTTTTTCTTAGTATCAGTATGAGTGTTTGTATGGTTTGGTGGGGGTATTACTTAGCACATAGATGCATGAATGACTGACTCTCTCTTTGTATGTGTTTTGAAGACAGCATATGTGCAGGACTGTATCGGTGGATGAGTGTGTATATGTGTGTGTTAGTGAGTGAATGACTATCTCACTAGTGTCTTTATCAGTAACTACAAATGTTTTAATCTAGTATATGTGAATATTGATGTATATAAGTGAGTATATGTGAGAGTGAGGGATTTTAAGAGTTCCTGTTTAAATAAGTATGTGTTTCTATAAGTGATTGTTTAAGAGAATAAATATGTGTAAATTTCCTTAGAAGTAAAATGATAGTCTGTGTATAGCTCTATATGCAAATAAATGGATGTTCAATAGTTTATTTGCATGTGTGAGTATGTGTGTGAGTAACTTTTGGATGACTGTTGGTGTGTAACAGGATGTATAGGTGTATCACTACATATGATGAGTGAGTATATGTATGAGTGAGTATATAGAACTGTTGGTGAATGAGTGGTTGTGTATATAGATGGTGGAATTACTGAATTGGTTGTTGTAACTGTTATGGGTATCTCTATTTTTTTGTAAATTTTAGTTTCTATTTTTGAATATGTGTTTCAAAGGTTACATTACAGTGAAAGGAGGTGTGTCACTCTGTCACAAGGATGGTGTCATCAGTGATGTCATGAGTGATGTCACTGACCATGTCATGAGTGATGTAATATGTGACGTCATCAGCAGTGCATTGCACGCACAAGTTATAGTGAGTCCAACTAACTATAACGTGGGAATTTCAATGGTTTTATGCGAGTAAAATTTCCAGCTAACTATAACTGGAGTGAAACCTATGGTTTTTTCAGTGAATTCAATAGGTTTTTTAAATGCTAATTCCTAACTATAACTGGTGTGAAACCTATGGTTTTTTCAGTGAATTTCATAAGTTTTTAATAGCAAATCTCTATGGGTATAAAAAGTAAAACATTTTATAACGAATTTTATAATGTATAATTATGTAAATATTTTATTTTATTTTGTTTGCCCTGGGGCGCTCCCGGGGCACGTACCGGTGAACGCACGGGTAAGCGCAATGTTACGGCGCGCCCCGGGGCGCGTACCGGGGAGCGTCCCGTTAGCGCTATGCTCGCGAACGAAAACAACATCGTGACGTTTGGCGTAGACGCGTGATGCGTCATATGACGCACTGCGGAAGCGCACCCGGAAGCACGCGAGCGCATACGATCGCGCAACGTCCTGAAGCACTTACGCTACGCACCCCCGGGCGTGCCCCGGGACGCGACTACGGGCGCGCCCCGGGGCGCGTAGCGTAAGCGCGTCGGGTCATGTGATCTGAAAATAACACTTTTCATTGGTGCAGATCAGTTTTGGTTTCTAAATGATGTAAGCCCGGATCATGTGACTTGAAAATAACACTTCTCATTGGTTCAGGGCAGTTTGTTTTTCCCAAATGATGAAAGACCCCACCTTTTTTCCTTATTCTGACTTTGTCCTTTGACTGAGGAAGACCTGTTTCAGCAATAGAGAGAATTATTTTGTACTTTAAAATGGCTACAGTAGCAGCAGCAGCTGGGGCATCTGCACCACCACCACCACCACCACCAAGAGGACCATCACAACAGTACATTGGTGGTCAAGAAGAGGAGGAGGAGGAAGAGGAAGAGGAGGAGAGGGGAAGATGGCTGGCTGAAGACAATACCCCATACCAGCCAAGGCCACACATTGTATGGGAGTTTTTTTCAATCCCAGAGGGCAAGAAAAAAGTAAATGCAGCCAAGGTAACTTGCCTAATCTGTGGCGAAGAACTCTCAAGGGGCAACCCAAACAAAAAATATTCCTTTGGTAATAATACCATGATTAGACATATGACCCGCAAGCATCCAAACAACTATTCTTGTGCAGAGATGAGGGAACTGGCCAGAAACCTCCCCCAGTCTTCAAGGACCACCTCCAAAAGAAAGCAAGCCACTCCATCGGGACCAGAAACAACGGAGACGATGCCTTGCATACAACAACGTTTTGAAGATTTTAGAGTAACATGTATTTACTGTGGTAAGCTCATGTCGTATGGGGAAAAGAGCGTAAAGCTCATCGTCTTTGCTGGTGACAACCACAATTGCCCCAAAAAACCCTACTTTTTCAGTTTTTTGCTCCAGTTGAGCCATTTTCAATTCCCTTTTTTTTTGTTTCTCCCCATAAAAAATACAAAAAAAATATAAAAAACTGTTTTGAAAAGCCAAAAAATTTATATGTTCAAAAAAACAATAAAAAAATATAAAACAACAAAAAGAAGAAAAAAACTGTTCTTTTTAGAACTACCTCTATTTTTTAAATATAAACCTATATTTTTAAAGAATCTCTGTCAATTTTTTTTCCTTAGGGTACGCGTACCGGGGCGCGCACCCAAAAAAAAAAAAAAAAAATTTATGAAGGAGTTAGCATGAGGGATGAACACAAAGAGAGTAATGTTAGGAGAAAGAGAGCTACAGGCAAAAACACAGAGGGATTGTTTATTACATAGTAAAAAACAGAGAAGGTGTAATAGGGGGAAAGTGAGAAAAGTAAAATGACTAAAGGAGCGAAAGAAAGGAAGAGAGAGGAAGAAAACTAAAGTAGAGATAGTGGGAGAATGTGAGTGGGTGTTGAAAGAAAAAAAAAGAACAGTAAAAAAGGAGAATGAAGGGTAGTGGCAGAACCGAGATAAATGAAGAACGGTGAAGGAGGGTGAGAAAAGACCAGTTAGTGTAAGTAAAGAGGTGTGAAAGAGGGTGAAAAATTGAATTAGGATAACACATGGGGAATGACAAAGAGAAAGGACAAAGAGAGTAAAGGAAACACTGCCTGAATGGGTTTGAGTGAAACAGCAAAGAAAGGTAAGTAATGCAGTGTGTGTGACTTATAGGGAGTCAGTGGGTGTAGGTCGGGGTATGGGTGTGTAAGGTGTGTCTGTGGGTGTGGGTGTGTGGGGTGTTTCGGTGTGGGTGGAGGTGAGGGTGTGTGAGATATCTGTGAGGGGTGTGTGGGTGTGGTGGGTATGTGTGTGGGATGTATGTGTGTATATGGAATGTGTGTGTGTGTGAATAGTGTGTGTGGGGGTGTGTGGGGGTGTATGAGGTGTTTGTGTGCTGTGTGTGTGGGGTGTATGTCAGACGTGTGTCTATGTGTTGGGAGGGGGATGAGGTGTGTGTGTAGGAGTGAAGTAAATAATTAAGAAAAAGAAAATGAGTGAAGAAGTAAAGGAAGGGAACACAGGGTAAGTGAAGTAAAGAATGGGAACTGAAAGAAGTTGAATATGAGAGGGGAAATAGGGAAAGGGGAGTAAACATGGCGAATAAGTGAGGGAAGCAGAGTAAAGAAACAGGAGTGAGGTTTCGTTGAGAAAATATTAGTGAGGTTAAAGCAAAGAGTGATGACAAACTACATTTTTTTAGTCACACTTACCATATAATTAATGTAAACTTAATTACATGTTTTACTACACTTTGTATCTGTGAAAGAGAGAAGAAAAAAGAAGTTATAATTAGTAAAATATGTATTTTAAATTAAAAGATACAAATGAAGAGGTTAAAAATCATAACAGTGTATTTAGAAATAAAGTAAGAGTGAAGGACACAGAAAGGGAAATAAAGTAAGGTAGAAGGACAAAAAGAGAGAAAAAGAAATAGAAGGAGAGCAAATTAATAAGAGTAAGGAATATAGATTCACTGACAGAGAGGAAGAGAAGAACAGAGAAATGACATGAAGGTAAGAAAGATACTAAAACAATGTGAGTTAGCAAAACTAAATCAGGAAACAGTAGTGAGTAAAAAGATAATGACTGAGACAGAAAAGAGTCTAATTAAGGATGCATTTAGAAGAATGAGGAATAGAAGATAACTGAGAGTAAGTGAAGAACAGTCATAGAGTGAAGGGATGAAGGGAGAGAGGATAATATACAACGATTGAGGGAAATGGAGTGAGGAAGTTAGTAGACAGACACACCAAGAGAAAAACTGAGTGAGGTGGAGTACAATGAGTGAGCAAAGGAAATGAGTAAGGGAGCAAAAAAAGGAAAGAGAGGAGAAGACGACTAAAACAGTGGTACTGAGAGAAAATAATTTGGTGATGAAAGTAAAGAGAAGGACATTGAAAGAAAGGAAATGAGGGATAGTAATGTAACCAGAGTAAAAGAAATGGGATGAAGAACGATGAGAGAGGAGCAGTGAACTTGTTGTAAAAGAAATGATAGAAGGTAGATAAACACAAGTGAACATAACACAAAGGGAGTGAGGCACTGAGGACATAGAGGTAGTGAACGAAAAATAGAGAGAAGAGGTCAAAAAAAGGAGCAAACAAAGATAAGCGAGGGAGAGTGGGCGATTTATAGTGATAGAGTGCGATAATACTGCTGAGTGAGTAAACAGGAATTACTAAAAGGGCAAAGGGGGAAAATACGGAAAAGGGAAGTAAAGCAGAGAGACTGAAAGCTGAAAAGTTATGCAAGGGAGAGAGTGGATGCAGACAGTTGAAATGAGAATGAGGGGTTGTCAAAGAAGTGGAGTAAAGGAACAGGGGTTACAGAGAGTGAGAGAAAGACATTATAAATGAGTACAAAGAGCTGAAAGAGGATGGAAAAAGGAAAGTGAGTTTCAGAGAATGGGAATACAATTTAATTTACACAATCCAAAGTATAGAATACCTTGTACAACATGTTACATAGTTTATTTTTGCTGTTCTCAGAATATATTGAATTTCACTTAAAATAGTGAGTTCAAATTACTCATCATATGACAGCGGGAAAAAAAAACACAATCTAAAAGATTGTGTTTTAAAAAAAAACTTAGATACTGACAAATGACAAATCTACACTAATCTTTGATTGACTTATTTTTCCTTGAGGCCAAATAGTATATCATGGAGGTCCTTTTCTCGTTGCAAAGTACTCTGCTGTTCACTAAAAAATCTATTTCATCGACTTTCTAGAAGAAAAGCTCCAAGAACATCTGAAATATTTTCATATACTCCTTTTTTTCAGTCATGACTCTTTACTCATTCCGGTACCTTTCCTTTTGGCCAAATAGTGTCAGATGTATGAGTATATTTTCAAATTAATTCTAAGAAACTCTGAAATTACCTTTTTTCCGACGTTCTGAAAGAAAGTCTCATACAACATTTTCACAATATTTAAGTATTTGTAAAACCATCTCTGGCTTACTCATGTTCATCATTTTGTATAATACTAATATCACTTACTATGAGATCCACTTACAGTACCTTTATGACAAGTCAATTTTTTATATTACCTGGATCACTTTTACTCAGAATATATTTTTAAACAGTAAAATAACCTTTATTAACTGCTCCCGTCTTCATAGGCCAATTACCTTTACTTAAATTTTGGTTGTAAAAACACTAGGTATGAATTTTTTAAGCCAAAAGGCAAACGTTGTTTGAAAGTCAAATGAGTGTCGTTACAGTGGGTCCAACCTTTACAACTTTTTAAATAGCATGTGTAATTCCCTGATGTTGTAGAAGGACCGTCATGAAAAATAATAGCTACAGTTGCAAAGGTTCTTCCTGATATTGATAACTGAGAAGCCACGAAATTTTTAATAGAAGTTGTCAATTTAGTTCCATCAGGTCTACATCGTTGGAACATTAAAATCACATACTGACCATAATTTTGTAGAAATAATGTGGACAGCATTGTAGACTTACATTGGGTACACACCATATTGTGATCCGCTGCTTTAACTATATTATTAAAAGGCACTGATTTGCAGTCTGGTAAAGTCAAATATATAAATCTTTCAGTGTCTATTCTAGTAGTACTTGACAAGTACAGTTGTCGCAGTCATGCTGCCATTGATAAGAAAGGCTAAAAAGATTTTTTATATCTACACCTTCATCTTCCAATACATCAAACATATACATTAAAAATTCCTGACAATCCTGCTGAATATTCTGTGAAAATTGATTTTGACCAGAACATATGTCTAGAAGATTTCAAATTTCTGAAACACTTTCTATTTTTGCTCTATCACTGCTACATTTCTCAAACACGGAATTCAACAAACAACAGAATCTTTGATCCCGATTTTCAACAATCTGTTCTTGTATATTTTGAAGAAAAAAAACAACATTAACCACTACATTAGCATAGCAGTTGACACCAGAACTCTTTTCAAACTGAAATCCAACAACATCTTCAACAGAATCCTTTTTCTTTCTCCTTACAATTACAGTTTCATCTACTTTTTGTCTTTTTGCTACTACCTCACTGCAATTATTCTCATTTCTTCTTTTTCAGCCTACCACACGTTTTCAAACAGAGGATATTGAGGCAAATGTGGAGCATACTCTCTTCTTAACCTATTGTATTCTTTAACACAATGTAGATCTGCACAAATCTTTGTTTCATCACACTCAATCAAGTACAATCCTGATAAAGTTCTGACTCGTGATAATGCCACATATGCCATACCCTCTTTAAACACAGAACTTCCAATGTTCACCAACGCGCTATCTACACTTAAACCTTGAGATTTATGAATTGTCACTGCATATGCCAAACAAATAGGAAACTGTTTTCGGCGAACATATAAGTCTTTCACAAGCAAAAACCTAGCTGAACAACGACAAATTTGTTCTATTTCATCAATGCCATCAAATTTAATCTTTAAAATTTCAATTCCATCTCTATTTTTGTAATTCACAAAACCAACAACATGACCCATTGCTCCATTTACCAGACCTCTTTCAACATTTAAATTCCTTCTCAAAATGATACGACAATTCAAACACACATTCAGAGTCTTTTCAAAACCAGCAGTTTTAGATATAGTCTTCTCTAATGAATCCAATTTTGATTTCAAATTTTCAGACAAAATAATTGTTGCTCCCATATGTTCAATTTTATCTATAGCTTCCAGTTTCACTATCTCTTCATTTTCTAACTTTAACATTTTGTTGTTGAACATGGAACATTCTTTCAGAGTTGGCATCAAACATATGCCAGATTTCTTCTCGTTAATTTTCTTAAAAATATTCTCTGGATGAATGTTTTCATTTGGGTACAAATTTGAAATTAATCGTCCATGTAAAGCTTCTTTCCCTTGCTGACTTACTTTTCCGATTCTTACATCTTGTAGAATATTTTTATAATCTTCATCCTTTGCCTGCCACATATTTTGAAGCAGTTCTGCATATTTAAAGTTTAACCATATATTAACGTTTCCAATGCTTCCTAGGCACTTCCTGGTATCTTCATGCGTGAGCATTTTGAACACAGGTTGTCCTTTCACTGGAGTCAACTGCAGTAGATCTCCAAAAACAATAATATGTTTTCCTCCAAATAAGACATCATAGTATGGTCTAAGAATCTCTTGCATTCTCAAATGCACAAAAGCAAGCATTATATTTGACACCATGCTTACTTCATCAATGATAAGAAGTTTCATTTTCTTCAGGACTCTCGAAACTTCGGAACACGCATCTCCAGATAGCTTGTGATATTGCAATTTGTTATCATGCTCCACTGGCAGCATCAGTAAACGTTGTAAAGTAATCCCTTTAATATTATGTGCTGCCAGCCCAGTTGGAGCGGTAACAACACAAGATAGCGGTGATTCAGTCCTTTTCTGCAGATAAGTTGCAATTGCTTTAATCAGAAAACTTTTTCCAGTTCCTGCTTCTCCACTTACGTACAGCTGGACTGGTTTAAATGATGTACATGAGCTCTCTTTTTTCTCATGAGTGAATCCATGTTCAATCTGATCTCTGACTTCGTCATATATCTGTTTCTGCTCAAGGTTTAGTTGTTTCACCAAATCTTCTAAGTTAACTACATCATCTTGAGCTTGTTCCATAGCTCTTTCCACCTCATCCATGGCAGTGGCAGCTTCATATTGAATAATTGGTCCTCCAAGTGGATCCTGACTCAATGAAGCAGAACTCTGACTGTCTTGAGAACTGTCTCTAGCAATCTCTGCAGCAATTGTGGCTTCTTGCTCTATTTCTTCGTTCAACATTTGCAGATAAATTGGAAAAACAGGACATTCTATGGTATCCTTGGTTGCATTAAAAGAATCTTCATAACAGAGAAAATCACCAAGTAGTTCCTCTTCTGTACGCCATGGCTTAAAGAGTTGCAAAAGAGCTAAATAGTAAAATTCCCTTTTCTCTGGATTTTCGCAACTCAATTTTCGATGATTAATCAAATGGCCTTTTTTCTGTCTCACTAGACATCCTTCACACCCAATGATAGCATATATTCCATTGTTGATATCTTCTCTGATGGTTCTCTTATAAATATAGTTTTGCAGAACTTCATACAAACAACTGTTCTCAAGATGACTACTTCTATTTGGATAGTATGTATCCAACATGTTTGTCTTCAAAATATCTGTACTTTCTGGTTCTTTCTCCGCCAAACACTCTATTTCTTGTACAGATTTCAAAACTCGATTTTGTGTTGCAGCAAGACCTAGACTCACCCAAATGATGGTTCTAGATTTGGCATAGAGACTTGCTGATGACAATCGATCAGAACATTCATATGCTCCAATTTCTCGATGCGACAACATCTTCAGACTGTAACTGTATAATTTCTTGCTTAGACTCTTTTCATGTGAAATGTCCTCCCACATTTCCTTCAGTTCGGTCTTTTCTTTTTTTGTGATGTAAGACGTCACATATCGAGCCACAGCAATAGAGTTGTCAGCAACGAACTGAATATCCATGTTAGCATTCCACATGGACAAAATCACTGGGTTGTAGTCGTTGATGTACTTGGACTCTTCGTTTCTTTTTAAATTGTATGTATTTTTTGGTGATTTCCTCGTCACAGTATGTCGCAGAGAAGACATCAAATTATTTACTCTTCCTTTAGAAATCACTGGTCGTGGAAAGCTGAAACGACATTTTGTGTAGAACTTGTCCTTGTTTCTGAATTTTCGACGACAGTACTTTCCACAACGATGGGATTGAAAGCGTAAAACTTGTTGCCTTAAACTGTTTTCTTCGGTAGTTTTCGGAACAGCACATGTTGAATACTCTTCAATGGAGCTCATCACTGTCTCATCCGAATCTGTTCCAAATTTGGGTGCATCTTTAATCCACAACAACATATGTATGTGAGGAGCACCTCTCGCTTGATACTCCTTTCTCCAAAAGAAATCCAAAACCTCTCCAAGGGGAGGATTTTTTTTGTTGGTAATAAAAGACATCATAGCTTCAAATCTATGATTGAAATATCTGCATACATTCACTGGATCCAAAGAACACAGTTCTCCAGGTGTTTTGAATTCTATATTTTGTATATTTGCATTTGCCTCTCGTAGAAATTGAAGTAAGTCGTCCCATGCATACTCGGCACAGCTAAGAGTGAGGAGCCATGTAGGAGTTCCTAAGTTTCTTAGCATACATTTCAATTCCCCATGACGACGGTACCAATACTCGTTTGTACCACGCTGACATGCCATGAGATTGATTAAATGAGATTCCAAAATATTATCTTGCAGATTGACTTTCTCCATAAAGTCACTCGCCGAAACATTTTGCAGATGTGCTCCACTTTTCAGTATATGGTTTACTGCATAAGAAAGCCCAGACAAGTCACTTTCATACAGTAAATGAAACAAATAGGGAATGCATTGACAAAACCTTCAGCATTTAATCTTACAGTTCGATATTCAGATGCAGGAATTTGAAGTGGTCGAACGTCATATCGTTCACCTCGACCTGTTGGAAATAGCTGTGGAAAACAACGAGCTTCCAAACTTTCTTCCCATACACTAATGGGACTTCCTTTTGCTGCTTTCATTTGAAACAATTCAATTGCATTCCCCATTACTTCTTTGGAATGCAAAGGATGAACAGTATAATGTTCATATATTTCTTCACTTCTAGACACATCAACTTTTTCAATTTGGCCGCCTGAACAATCACTGTCTTCATCTGCAGCTGTTTCCTCTTCTGCAACACATACATCTTTGTAATACTCATTGTTTTTGACTTAATACAACGTTGCCTTTTTGACTTTCCTAACATCCACTAAATCTTGCCAGATTTTCTTACTCTTTGTCGGAACCCCATTAACTAGAATAACTAAAGGTTCCTCTTCTACTTTTTCTATACCAATTGTATCAATATTTTTTTTTAAATCTAGAGGCAAATAAACAACTCTTCCCTTTAACCCTCTATGCAAATCTGTAGGAGGCAATTTCCCTATCTTAGGCTCCATGCGAACAATTGCCTGAAAAGGATGGACACATTGAATCAAAATAGACTCATATGTATTTAAATCCATCAATTCACGGGGAATGTCTACCAACTCCAGATTATTATGAACAGCTCTAGCAGGCATTCTGTTTTGATTTAATTTATCATAACAATATTTACAAATACGCTGATCAGAACTCAAATCAAAACAATTCTCCACCCACAAATAAGTTGCAAAATCCTTCCACTCATAATTATTCATCTTTTCACTTTTTACGTATAAATCAACTAATCTTGTTTGATGTTTATAATGACTTCGTCGACAACACACACAAGTAAAATTCGGCCTTTCACTTGATTTCACCTTAAACCTGGTAATTTCCTGCTCAAACTTTTCTGTACTTGAAATCTGTACATTCTCTTCCACATTACCTTGAATTGCTGTGTCAATTTCTACACTGTCCTCTTTTTCACCAAAATAACAAATCTCAATTTCTTCACAAATCTTCTTCACATCTAATTCAGTTCCATGCAAAAGAGCACTGTTTAATTGTTTAAGCTTAAGTGCTGGACTTTTTGCATAATACAACATGCTCACTAATTTCCTAATTTTGGTATGATGCACTGCTAACATCCTAAAATGATGAAAAACACTCTGACAGACTTTTCTAGAAAGACAAGCCAGTGAATGCCCTTGCAAACCTGTGTTTTCTCTCACTCTGCAAGGATCTAAATCTTGCAACAACTTCATTTTCTTCTTTAGACTTTTCTTACTATATGTACGTAAGAAATTACAAAACAAATCAATTGATTCCTGTCGCACACTACAAATACGACTACACTTCCAAGTGTACACTGGACCCTTAATACGCCTCCCTAAAACTTCATCAGTTAACACCTCTTCTGGTTCTCTAGGCACAAGTTTCTCTTTTTCAATCGGACAACCGTCTTTCACTTCATACGCTCGACCACTGGTGTCAACTGCATGCACTAAATCATTCTCCTGGAAGTAACTCTCCTCATTAAAAAATGGCTCACAACTTGAACTGTGCATCCATTCTCCTGAAAAAACTTTACAAAAATTAGTCCGATTAATTACTCTTTTCCATTCACTGTTTGATTTGAAAACATCAATTGTCTTGTTAAGTGTCCTAATTCTATTGATTATTAAAATAAATAATTTTTGCTTAACTTCAAAAGCCTGATCAACAATCTTCTCTACACTTTTCTTTTTCTTATAAAAAGCAGCTCTCTGTTTACCTTTCCTAATGTTTTTTAACAAATTTAAAACCACCCTATTGCGAAACATTCGTTTACGAATGTCTCTAAACTGATTCTGCCTTCTATTCCTATACATATTATTCTCTCCTGCTCCAGTTGTAGGATTCTTTGAGAGTCTCTCCTTCCTTTTCAAATTTACTGTGTCATTGTCTTTTTCCACATGCTGTCCAACATTTTTTTTTTATCTACATATGTTCCGTAAGAAAGACTTATTTGTCTTACCAGGAGCTTTGTTCCTGTTTTTTGAAGTATTTGTTGTTGAAGAGTGCTGTAATTCCGTTGCTGTTTTTGTTTGTGACCGTATTTTATTTTTCCTTCTTCTTTGCCTTGAGGGCATCTTTCCTTACTCTTGAAATCTTGATTTCAATCTGTGTTAAAGAAAAAAATAGCACATTATAGACCACTATTATCAAACAACAAAGCAATGACAAAAAGCAAACGGTCTATTCAGGGTTACAGATCAAGTGAGGATTCTCCAAGGGTGCAGAAGAGGTGAGACCTGTATTGAAGAGTGTAGTGGAAGACATGTATGTCCACAGGTACAAAGAAAGTGAGACCTGTGTCTAAGAGTGCAGTAGGAGATAAGCTTCATGAAGTCTAGTCCACTGCACACAGGCTTCACCACCTACGTTCTCCAGGAAAGGCCTCTCTCCCAGTACAGTCTTGAACACAGGCCTCACCTAGCCTGTCCCTCTGGACATGCCTCCCCTCATCTACACAATCTACTTCCTAATCTAAGGTAACACAGATGACATTATTGTGAAAAGATGAAATATATGTATTTAATCATGCAGACACTATTTATTCCTTCTCAAAAAACTAAAAGTCATTGTTTTCCAGCCACCAAAATCGTTTTTTAAATAACATTTTAGACACACAGTGCAGGTTCTATGTACAACCATTCAGTGTCCATGACTACAGTGGAGAGGACTAAGCTCCTCTCACCCTTGGACAAGCCTTACCTCATCTCTGTCCTCTGAACAGGCCTCAATGTATTGAGTATAATTGATAGTAAGTAGGTGCAGATGAGGTGACGCATGTCCAAGGGTGTAAATAAGCTGAGGCCTGTCTAAGCATGCCAATTAGTTGAAGCCTATTCAGGGTTGCAGATGAGGTAAGGATTGTCTAGGGGTGCACAAGAGGTATGGCCTCTATTGAAGAGTGTAGTAGAAGAGAGGTCTGTCCACGGGTGCAAAGAACTTGAGACCTGTGTCTAAGAGTGCAGTGGGGGATAGGCTTCATGAAGCCTAGTCCACTGCACTCTTAGACACAGGTCTCACCACCTACGCTCTCCAAGAAAAGCCTCTCTCCCACTACAGTCTTGAACACAGGCCTCACCTCCTCTGTCCCTCTGGACATGCCTCACCTCATCTGCACAATCTACTTCCTAATGTGAGGTAACACAGGTGACATGATTGTGAAAAGGTAAAATTTTTTTATGTAATCATGCACACACTATTTATTCTTTCTCAAAAATGTAAAAGACATTAATTTGCCCCAAAAATGTTTCAGTAGTGCAATGCAAAGCTTATACATATGACCTTTTCTCTGTTTTTCAAATTTTATTCTAAAAAAAGATTATGAGGCCTAAGCAAGAGTGCAGATGTGATGAAGCCTGTCCAGGGGAGCACAAAAGGTGAGGCTTGTGTCCAAGAGTGCGGTGGACAGGACTAAACTGGAGTAGTGTGCAAAAAGAAGATGAGCCTCATTTATAAAGCCCTACATCAGTTTTCCACTGCTGATGTGTCACTTTTTGTGACACATCGGCGGCATAAAACATGTGCCTTGTTGCGCCATATTTAAAAAGTGACGTATGTAGGTAGATGCGTCATTTTTTAAACCTCTGCGCCACATTATACCTCTGTCAGGTGTAATGTACACAGAGGGCTCATTTCTCCGCAGAAAGCCTCGTAATAGTGACGCAGTGAAATCTATGAGATTTCACTGCGTCACTTTTAGGACACTGTTACGTCAAAATCTTGCACCTGCCTCACAGCAGGCGTAAGACTGAGGCAAACGCTTTCACATGGGGCTTTCCCCATGTGAAAGGATCCTGACACCTAAGCAGGAGTGCAGATGAGATGAAGCCTGTCCAGGGGAGCACAAAAGGTGAGGCGTGTGTCCAAGAGTGCAGTGGACAGGACTAAACTGGAGTAGTGTGCAAAAAAAGATGAACCTCATTTATGAGGCCCTGCGGCAACTTTGCACTGCTGATGCGTCACTTTTTTTGACGCATCGGCGGCATAAAACATGTGCCTTTTTGCGCCATATTTAAAAAGTGACACATGTAGGTAGATGCGTCACTTTTTAAACCTCTGCCCCACATTATACCTCTGTCGAGTGTAATGTACACAGAGGGGGCACTCCCCCGCAAAAAGCCTCGTAATAGTGACACAGTGAAATCTATGAGATTTCACTGCGTCACTTTTATGTAAAACTCATTAATTTGCCCCAAAAATATTTTAGTAGTGTAATGAAAAGCTTATACATATGACCTTTTCTCTTTTTCTCAAATGTTATTCTAAAAAAAGATTATAAGGCCTAAGCAGGAGTGCTCATGTGATGAACCCTGTCCAGGGGAGCACAAAACGTGAGGCTTGTGTCCAGGAGTGCAGTGGACAGGACTAAACTGGAGTAGTGTGTAAAAAAAAGATGAGCCTCATTTATAAAGCCCTGCGTCAGTTTTGTGCTACTGATGCGTCATTTTTTGTGACACATTGGCGGCATAAAACATGTGCCTTGTTGTGCCATATTTAAAAAGTGACGCATGTAGGTAGATGCGTCATTTTTTAAACCTCTGCGCCACATTATACCTCTGTCAGGTGTAATGTACACAGAGGGCTCATTTCGACGCAAAAAGCCTCATAATAGTGACGCAGTGAAATCTATGAGATTTCACTGCGTCACTTTTAGGACACTGTTACGTCAAAATCTTGCACCTGCCTCACAGCAAGCGTAAGACTGAGGCAAACGCTTTCACATGAGGCTTTCCCCATGTGAAAGGATTCTGACACCTAAGCAGGAGTGCAGATGAGATGAAGCCTGTCCAGGGGAGCACAAAAGATGAGGCTTGTGTCCAAGAGTGCAGTGGACAGGACTAAACTGGAGTAGTGTGCAAAAAAAGATGAACCTCATTTATGAGGCCCTGCGTCAGTTTTGCACTGCTGATGCGTCTCTTTTTTTGACGCATCGGCGGCATAAAACATGTGCCTTTTTGCGCCATATTTAAAAAGTGACACATATAGGTAGATGCGTCACTTTTTAAACCTCTGCGCCACATTATACCTCTGTCAGGTGTAATGTACAAAGAGGGGGCACTCCCCCGCAATCTATGAGATTTCACTGCGTCACTTTTAGGAAACTATTACGACAAAATCTCACACCTGCCTCACAGCAGGCGTAAGACTGAGGTAAACGCTTTCACTTGGGGCTTTCCCCATGTGAAAGGATGCATTGCTGGAGTTGCGTCATTTTTGTGACGCACTCCAGCAATTCGTCACTTTTGCGCTTACAGATACATCAGAAATACTGACTTATCTGTAAGTCCCAGAAACATGATGCGTCATACATTAAATATAATGCATCATTGGTGTCACAAGGAGTGCACAGTTAAAAGTGACGCATCGCTGTTTTCATAAATAACGCTCTCAGTGTGCTTTATGTAATCATGCACACACTTTTTATTCTTTCTCAAAAATGTAAAAGCTATTAATTTGCCCCAAAATCGATTTTTCAATAACATTTTAGAAACACAGTGCAGGTCCTATGTACAATCATTCCATTTCAGTCTTGAAAAGTCACTATTTTACAAAATACATTTCCTATCTCTTGCAAACATTCCTACCAAGCATTACCCAAAAAATGAAACAAACCAACAGCAAAGAAACTCAGTCTGCTTCCCAATCTGAGGTAAAACAGGTAACATGTTTGTAAAAGAATCAAATATTTTTATATAATTATGCACACACTATTTATTCCTTCTTAAAAATGTTAAAGCCATGGATTTGCACTAAAATCGTTTTTCAATTACCATTTTAGGAACAGAACACAGGTCCTATGTACAAGCATTCATTTTCACTACTGAAAGCCATTAATTTGCCCTAAAATCGTTTTTTATTTAATATTTTATGAACAGAGCACAGATCCTATTTACAAGCATTCATTTTCACTACTAAAACCCATTGTTTTGCACTAAAATCTTTTTTCAATTAACATTTTAGAAACACAGCACAGATCCTATATACAAGCATTCATTTTCACTACTGAAACCCATTGATTTGCACTAAAATCGTTTTTCAATTACCATTTTAGGAACAGAACACAGGTCCTATGTACATGCATTCTTTTTCACTACTGAAACCCATTCATTTACCCTAAAATTGATTTTTAAAATAACATTTTAGATACAGAGTGCAAGTCCTATGTACAACTATTCAACTTCACTACTGAAACATCACTATTTCACAAAATACAAATCCTCTATTTTACAAATATAGAAACCATGCATTTTCAAAAAGCATCACACAAACCAACAGCAAAGAAAATCAATGTGCTTCTTAATCTGAACTCTCTATCTAAATGAATCATAACTCACCTTTACAAATGCTTTAGGAGATTCAGAACAGTGTCAGATGCACACACCAATATTTCTTTAGCAGAGCAAAAGGCATGTTCTCCAGGCACTGCAACCATTAATGGCACAGAAAATCTCTAATTCTACACATATATTCCTCATGGTAACCAATCAAAACTCTTCCCTCTCTATTTTCAAATCAACACCCTCCCCTCTCAGCCCTTTCTACCTTTTACCATAGCAACTTCCTCCTCACTGAGCTCCCAGGGTTAAAAGTTTATTCTACAATGTTGCAAATCAAATCAGCAAGCATGTTTGACCTCTCAATACACCAGCTTATCCACTGCAATCTTTCTTTAAATTACTTTTTCTTAACCATTCAAATGACTTCTTTCACATAACAGAACCATGCACCCTAACTTTCAGTTTTCAACTATCTGAATCCACCAATCATTGCTTGTGATTCAAGAGCACTGAAACTCCACAGTTTTTTTTTGCAAACTCCTAGTGTTCCAACTGCCATTTCATTCCTACACTTCATCTGACTGCACCAGAACCTCCTCTCACCATGTACTCTGTCTGGATTATTGGACATAGCTACATTCACTGGGCTCAAAGGTATGCAGCTACCAGAAATTTTCAAAACCTTGATTTACCAAATGTGCACATAAAATGGATTGGCCAAAGAGGATTGAGATGTCATCAATTGATTCCATTGGTGAAAACCTTTTACCATCTGCCACACCCTGACCTCATAATTTTGCACTGTGGTGGAAATGACCTAGGCACTTTGACTGGGGTAGGTCTGGAGATGCTTTTAAAGGACACCTTTGGGCAATTGATGACAATGTTTCCACAAACTGCCATGGTATATTCCAATATATGCCAAAGACAGAAATGGAACTGGTCCAACCAATTTTGTCCACAATTTGAGAAAGCACGGAAACATGTGAATACATCTGTTTCTGCTTACATGAGAGACTATGGAATGGGTTCAATATACAACAACAACTTGCGTTACAACATGCAAGATATCTACTGAGCAGATGGTGTGCACTTCTCAGATGAGGGGAATAGAATATTCCTTCTGAATTTAAGACTGTGCATTGGTACCTACTTGTAGGTACCTAAATCAGCCACAGAACCCAAAAGCTCTTTTCAGGGCTACCCTACCTCTGATCACTCTAAATGATTTTCTTTTTCTAACTTTTTTCACTATTTTTCACCAAAGTACGCTCCCCGGTACGCTTCCCGGTGCGCGTACCGGGTGCTCCCCCCGCGAAAAATTAAATATATATATTTTTTTCGCCTATATGGGCCTCCTAAGACCCCCTCAGAAAACCTAGAGGGTCAGGGAGTGCCTACCATGCCCCCTTATAACCCATTCCCAATGTTGTTTGTCCTCCATTTTCTGTCTCAAATCTACCGAAACACAAAATGGAGGACTCCCGTAGCGCTGCCGGTACGCGTACCGGGGCGCGCGCCGGGAAGCGCTCCCAAAAAGTTAAAAAAGTTAATTTACTTAAAACCACTGGAGACACTTTCACCAAATATAGAATAGGCCATACTACATACCAGCCCCTACCATTTTCCCAAATTTGTTGGAATTCCATTGAGCCATTTGGCCTGTAGCCCTCTCTAAATATCCTGAGGTAAATTACTTGACAAAAACACATCTGAAGTGTTAGAATTTACAACCAATTAAAATGTTACTTTCATTTTCTACTATTATTTCATGACATTTGATTGGTTATGTACATGAATATATATAAAGAAAGAGAGGGAAACACAGCCATTTTGAATAATACTTCCTAAAGTACATTTCAAAAGGATTTTCACTGAGAACTTAAACTTCTTTTTCAAAGGTAAGATGTTATTTTCAAAACTGAAGTATGTTGTGCACTTTAAGTTAATTTGGAAAACATTTTCTGATAGTTATATACTATCTCTCTGTAATAGTTATAGATTGAGATAGGCTTCTCTGTTATACATATGGATGGAGTTAGGCTTGTCTTGTATAATTATGAATTTACTTAGGTTTTATGATATACACTTTTTTATATTTCTACTTCCAGCCTGATACCATTCACTGCCCAAAGATAACTTCACTGTTAAAAAATCAAAACTACCTGTCTGAACTTAAACCCAACAGTGTCCTATCTCTACTGATATATTTATTTTTTATGCAAATTACAGCAAGAAAATGGAAGGAGAGCAGAATATTTCCTTCAAAATTGTTCTGGAGAACAACGGTGACATTTTTTTTGTAGATAATGAAGACTTAGATTTCATGGATGAATCACGGGACTATGAATTAGTTCAATGTGTAGAAGCAGTAGATTTGCTGATTGAAAATGAGGACATTTCTGACAATGTGATGTTAGAAGTTCTGTTAAATTTGGAAAAAGAATCAGAAAAAAAAATGTATATTTAATAACCAAAAATTATTCAAGACATTATTCATTTTTATATGTAATTCATAAACCAGTACCAAATTGATTATAATGTAAATTCAGACTTATAGTATACTGTGCAACTTTTTTATGTTACATAGTAATTTTGCTCATAGTTACTTCCTTTCTCCAATGTGTATTTGACAACTCTTTTTCATCTCCTCCCTCCATGTTCTTTCTGCTTTCCTGACAGACTATGATATGGATTCCATATACCACGATAACTTCTGTAACAACATGCAAGATATCTACAGAGGAAACGGTGTACATTAAATTTAAGACTCACCATTGGTACCTACATGTTGGTACTTAAAACACCCAAACAACACAACAACTCTATGCAGAGCTATCCACCTCTAATCACTTTAAATTACTATTTTCCTGTTTCACTGAGTTTTCCCCATGTGTGTGGGGGGAAGTGTGTGGGGGATGTGTGGGGTGTGTCTGTGAGGTGTGTGTGTGTGTGTGTGTGTCTGGGGGGGATGAGGTGTATAGGTGTGTGTAGGTGTGTGGGGTATTTGGGTGTGGGTGGGGATGTGGGTGTGTAAGGTGTGTGTGTGGGTGTGGGTGTGTGGGGTGTTTGGGTGTAGGTGGGGGTGTGGGTGTGTGAGGTGTGTGTGGGGGGTGTGTGGGTGTGGGGGGTATGTGTGTAGGATGTGTGTGTATGTGTGGGATGTGTGGGTGTGTCTGTGAGGTGTGTGTGTGTGTGTGTGTCTGGGGGGGAGGTGCGCGTGTGGGATGTGTGGGGTGTGTCTGTGAGGTATCTGTGTGTGTGTGTGTGTGTGTGTTGGGGGGGTGAGGTGTGTGTGTGAGTGTGGGGGGGTGGGATGTGTGGGTGTGGGTGTGGATGTGCAAGGTATCGGTGTGGGGGGGTGGGGTGTTTGGGTGTGGGTGGAGGTGTGCGTGTGTGAGGTATGTGTGGGGAGTGTGTGGGTGTGGGGGTGTGGGGTTGTGTGCGTGTGGGTGTGTGTGTGAGACGTACTTGTAGGTACCTAAAACAGCCACAGAACCCAAAAGCTCTTTTCAGAGCTACCCTACCTGTAATCACTCAAAATGATTATTTTACACTATTATATTTACTATTTTTCAACCAAAGTACGCTCCCTGGTATGCTCCCTGGTGCGCGTACCGGGCGCTCCCCCCGCGAAAATCGAAAAAAAAAAAAAAAATGTTTCACCCGCGGGACCCTTTTGTGGCCCCCACATCAAACCTAGGGGGTCAGGGGGGGTCTACCCTGCCCCCTTTTGGTCATTTCCCCCTTTGTTTTTGCCACCTCTTGTGTCTCGATCCTACCGAGACACAAGATGGCGGCCGCTCCGGACTGTTTGAAATGTTTACAGACACCCGAGAGCCAATCAGCTTTCTGTGCGCAAGTCGCGTGGCACTCCCGGAGCGCTCCCCGGTGCGCGTACCGGGGTGCGGCTATAGATATATAAAATTTTTTGAACCTAAATTACTCAAAATCCTCTGGAGCACATATCTTGAGACATAGCAAAGGCACATCAGGCTACCAGTCCCTATAATTTTGAAAAGTTTGGTGAAAATCCATTCAGCCTTTCGAGCTAAAAGTGAGTTTGACCGCCCTATGGAAATTAACATGGGGAAAACACGTTTTTGGACCCCCCTTTTATCTCGGCCCCCGCTTGACGAATGCCCCCGAAACTGTCAGGGAAGGACCAGAGCGCCGCGAGGCAAAGTTGAGGAAACTTTCAGGCAGATTCCTCAACCGGCGCCAAAGTTATTCCCAATAGAATGTTGCGATTTCCCTATGGAAATCAATCTTAACTATAACTACCTACTGGCGACCGCCAGTAGGTAATATATAAAAAGAAATATATATATATATATATATATATATATATATATATATATATATATATATATATATATATATACATACATACATATATATATATTACCTACTGGCGGTCGCCAGTAGGTATATATAGTTAGGATTTTTTCTCTATGGGATTTTTGAAAATTCTATGTCTAATAACTTTGGCGTTTGTGGACGGAATTGGCTGAAATTTTCAGGAAAATGGAACATTTTGTTTCTGAGCAGCCCCTGAAAATTTGGGGGGGTTTCGTCAAGGGGGGCCGAGAAAAAAGGGGGGTCCCAAAACGTGTTTTTAACATTGAGTTTTCCATAGGGCGGTTGGCCTCACTTTTAGCCCGAACGGCTGAATGGATTTGCACGAAACTTGGCAAAATTGTAGGGACTGGTAGCCCGATGTGCCTTTGCTAGGTCTCAATATATGTGCTCCAGTGGATTTTGAGAAATTAACGTTCAAAAAAAGATATATATCTGTAACAGCGGACCAGGCAGCGCTCCAGTTCGCGTACTTTTCGCGTTACGGAGCTTTGTGAAGCGAAGCTGATTGGTTCTCCGGCGTCTGTAAACATTCCAAACAGTCCGTAGCGGCCGCCATCTTGTCTCTCGGTAGGATCGAGACACAAGAGGAGGCCAAAGCGAAGGGGCAAATGACCATAAGGGGGCATAGTAGATCCTCCCTGACCCTCTAGGTTTGATGTGGAGGTTTTAAAAGGGCCCCGCGGTGCAAAAAAAAATAATAATAATAATAATCGAACGGCTGAATGGATTTGCACGAATCTTGGCAAAATTGTAGGGACTGGTAGCCCGATGTGCCTTTGCTAGGTCTCAATATATGTGCTCCAGTGGATTTTGAGAAATTAGCGTTCAAAAAAAGATATATATCTGTAACAGCGCTCCGCTTCGCGTACTTTTCGCGTAACGGAGCTTTGCGAAGCTGATTGGTTCTCCGGCGTCTGTAAACATTGCAAACAGTCCGTAGCGGCCGCCATCTTGTCTCTCGGTAGGATCGAGAGACAAGAGGAGGCCAAAGCGAAGGGGCAAATGACCATAAGGGGGCATAGTAGATCCTCCCTGACCTCTTAGGTTTGATGTACCATTTTGCCAAGTTTGGTGTAATTCCGTTCAGCCATTCAGGCTGTAGACGTATCTAAATGTCCTATGGAAAATTGCATGGGGAAAACACATTTGAAAGTGTTGAAATTTAGAACCAATTAAAATGTTACTTTGGTTTTGTATTTGTGTGTGATGAAAGTTAATTGGTTATGTATATATCTAAAATGAGAGGAAACCACAGCCATTTTGTGATACTACTGTCTGAGGTACATTTGTGAGGAATTTTTGGTGCTCAATTTCTGGTGTTTGGTTTACACAGTACTAACACTTCTCCTACTTTTAAAAAGGTGAGTTGTTAATTTGTAAGGGGAACTATGTTGTACACTTTAAGATAATTTGAAAAATGTTTTCTGTTATTTATTTACAGTCCTTCTGTTATACTAAATACTTGATAAAGTTAGTTTTATATTATGTATTACTAAAAACGATAAATGAAAGTGATTATTTTTTTCTGCAATTTACAGCAAGCAATTTCAAAATAAAATGGCTCACAATGAAGAGACCGTGGCAATTTCTTTTGAATTATCCACTACATTTATTGAAATTGACAGCACCAATAATGAAATATTCTCACAAGGAGGAGATGACTTGAATGATTTTTTTGATCAATCTCTTGATGGCGAATTTATCGAATGTTTGGAGACCATAGAGTTACAAGAATCATCATTGCAGACTTTTCATGAGGAGATTCCAGATGAGATGATTGAAGAGGAAATTCCTGATGAGGACATGTTACTAGTTCTTTCAAATTTTGAAAATTCAGAAGAATAAATTTATATTTAGAAATACCAAAATTGTTTGAGACATTATTCATTTTTAATTTATGAGGTTGTAGCGAAGTGATTGTAGTATAAAATGAGACTTATAGTATAGAGTGGAACATTTTTATGTTACATGGTAAGTTTACTCATATTTACTTCCCTTCTTCCACTATATTATCTCCAATGTGTATTTGACATCTCTTCTTCATCTCCGGCCTCCTTTCTCTCACTGTCTGTCTCTGATGCATCTTATCGCTGCCATTTTGTGTAATTACAGAAGAGAGTAAAATAAAATAGTTTGGAACGTGAAAAGGGGGCAAAGTAGAGTACCCCTCACCCCCTAGGCCTTCTCAGGCGGTCCCAAAAGGATCAGTTTCTGCTTTCCTGAGAGATTATGGTATGAGTTCCATATACCACAATAACTTGCATTACAACATGCAAGATATCTATCTCCTATTACCAACTTTTGGAGATATTCGCGCTAAGCGCGAATATCTCCAAAAACTAACACCTGCCCTGAGCAGTTCTTAGCCATGTTATCCAATGGGAGGTGGATAACATGGCTAAGAGCATTAGCTCGGTAATGCATGAATATCGCTGACTTTTTAGCGATATTCATGCATTGCGGCCGTTTTTTATCGCATTTGCGATAAACCTTGATAATAGCAAGGTTTATCTTCGATAATTTCTGACGATGCTTAGCGGTAAAAAAATTTGTTGCTAAGCATCGTTAGCGATAAATATCGCTTACATTTGGCAATATGCACCAACGTCTGTTAACGTTCGATTCGAAGGAAATGAGGAAGTGTTGAAAAACATTGTCTGCGCCATCTTGCCTTTTTTGAAATGCCACACTTTTGTTGTGCACGGCAGCCATTTTAGATGCCTTGACCAGACCCACTCTCTGCACGCTGTCGATTCGTAGCATGGCTCCCCACCCTCGCAAGCATCTTCCCCAGGCACTGCTCACCCCCGCTCTCTGTCTTATGCATGGGCAATAAACCTTCCCCCATCTGCGCTGCTCTTCCCTGAGAATCACACTCTGTGCCCGCCCGACACCTCCCTTTCGCCCTATTCACTACCGCACCCTCTGACACTCCTCTTCTTCTGTGTCCGATTGTCCAGGCCGGTCCTAGGCTATCAGCTAGCCCTGCAGATGTAGTTTATGGCCCCAGCTGTAAAGAATCACCCCTCTTCAAAGGAGTTATAGTAGATCAAGGCCCACACCCGATGAGATCCGTCACACCACACGTGTTCATACTATCTGAAAACCATCCTGTATTGTGATTGGGGAGGGGACCGAGCCTAAAGCGGAAGATTCCAGGGATGACTCTTTGTACACCAAAGTTTTTACAATTATGTGTCACATTAAAAATATATAGCACTCCAACAAAGTAGTAGGAATATAAAACTTTAATAACTTATAAATATATACAACAAAACAAAAACAGTAAAAACATTTAAACAATGAAGAGACCGTGGCAATTTCTTTTGAATTATCCACTACATTTAATGAAATTGACAGCACCAATAATGAAATATTCTCACAAGGAGGAGATGACTTGAATGATTTTTTTGATCAATCTCTTGATGGCGAATTTATCGAATGTTTGGAGACCATAGAGTTACAAGAATCATCATTGCAGACTTTTCATGAGGAGATTCCTGATGAGATGATTGAAGAGGAAATTCCTGATGAGGACATGTTACTAGTTCTTTCAAATTATGAAAATTCAGAAGATGTTGCCTGGGGGTGGGTCGTCAGTAGCAGTCTGTTGTGCGAATAGTTCCAAGGCAGCAGAACGCGCTGAAATCTAGATGGCACGAAGGTGATGTCTAGTAAGTTGCCGCCCAGCAAATAACGGCGTGGGGCGCCGCGGGGGGGGGGAGGCAGTCCAAAGTTCCGTTAAAAGGGCAAAGGAAAGGATCGGTGGTTTGAACCATCAGTCAAAAAGGGGAGGGGGTGCAACAATTTTTCCTACCGGGTCACACCGTGCTTTCACCGGAACTGAGGTCTGCAGGATTCTAGTCATTCAAACTGAGGCTGGCGCCAGCATGGGAGCGCCGACGTCCCGCGGCTACAGTTTCGTCACTCCACGGGCGATCATGGCAGTCATTCCCCATCGGGGGTGTCTGCGGGGGTCGGGGACTCCCGCGGCTCCTCTAGAATCTTCAAGGTCGTGGAGGACTACGGTGGTGGAGTCAACCAGTGACCGGGCCATTTCTTTATGCTGGGCCCGCTCTTGCCAGGTCGACCGCCATTTTGAGAGTTCGGTAGCTACTGGCGATCGCGGGGTCAAATGAGCGGACGGGCTCCACCCTGCCGGGCGAGACGTTGCAGCATCGCCACAGTGGAAGAACCCTTTTCAGGGTGCCTGGAGCGCTGAGGGTGCAGGTGGGAAGCCTCCACCTGGGGAGGCGGGAGAGGCCTGTTCGCACCGTCTCTCCCTCCCAGTGCACCCCACGGCGTCTCGCTTGAGATTTGTTATGGCCGGACCAGGCGATGAGGACGAGAGGGGGGGGGTCGGAGGCATGTGCAAGACATCCCCCCCCCAGGGTTGTTGCAGCAATTATTCAAGAAAGAAGAAATGTCCCGTCCGTCTTTGGGCCGGACCTCCGGTGGATGGCGGCCGGACGCCCTTTGCTCTGGCCCCATGAACGGGTTCCTTGGCTCATCGGCTGCAGCCGGATGCCGTCGGCCCCAGCCCCCGGCCGTTGGTGGCCGGACCGGGAGAGAGTGTGGAGGGACAACCTGCAACTCTCAAGGGCCACCGCGGCCGGACTGGGAGAGAGAGGGGAGGGTCGAGGACACGGACATTCCCCCCCCCCTAAAACTCTCCAGTGTTGTCAATCCCCCTGGCCGGGTCCCGCTGGCCTCGGCCTCTCCTCCGGCTACACCCTACGTGATGATCTCCTGGCCGAGGCGTGGCAGCAGGACCCGCCTTATATGTGTTGCTTCCGGCTGGGCGTAGCCGAAAACCTGTTGCCCTTTGGAAGTTTCTAGAATGGGGCGGATGTCTGCTGACTTCTATCTTTCCCAGTTTGCCGTTATTTGGCCGTGGCAGGCGGTGGGACAGACACGTTTTGGGGCAGTGAGGGGCGATGTTTTCAGGTTTCTTATTACGGGCTTACTTCTAACGTTTCTTGTTTCTAGGACAATAATAGGTTTTATCATTACGTATTGTTATCGTTTCTTTGTTTGTTATTTAATAAAAAGTTCATCAGTGGCCTACTGATTTTCGTTTTCCTATTCTTTTCTTTCCAGGTTGTTTCATGCTAAAGTTTCTGTTAACAGGATACAGTGATCACTTCGTTATTATTGCATATGTCCTTTTCACTAGGGGTGCTCTCTTGTCGGGCCAGATGACCTATCTCTAGTAAATGGTCCGGGTGAAACAGGTGCATCAATCAGTGGGGAGTAGATAGGCATGACAGATTACAACGGGGGAGAAAGGTCCGCATTACGTACCCTTTCACTACTTGCAAAGATTTTCCTACGTTTATTTGCAAACAGGGAATACCTCCAAAAAGAACTAATTCCCAAACAGTCAATGTTCGGACAATCAATCAATCAATGAGGAATGAAATAGGTACGACGTGTTAAAGGCTTGCGTTACCTACCCTTCACTATCTGCAAAGGGAGAGAGAATATTCCTATTCTTCCTCGTTTGCAGGCAGAGAAGATCCTTAAGGGAACCAACTTCGAACAATTCAATGCTCGATTCAAACAATCAACAAGGGGTACTGTGAACACAAATGAACGCCGCTTATGTACATACACATTGCTATTTTCAACAGGTTGTTCCTAATGTTTCTATTTTAGCGAGGTCAAAAAGAGATCCCATTAGTGGCCTACTGATTTTGCTCGATTTCTTTTGTTTTTTTACACGATTTTTCGCTATCTGCAAAGACTAAACAGAGTATTGCGACTCTGTGCTTGTTTGTAAATAGAGAATGAACCAAAGAGAACAATCAATCAAATGGAGAGAGAAGCAGGCACGACGGATTACAACGGGGGCAAAGGCCTGCGTTAACTACCCTTCACTATCTGCAAAGAGAGAGTACTCCTAATAGAAATGAGGGGTGGGGGGCAGCATTCAAAGCAGATCAGTGTGCATAAACACGAAAATGTTTTTACTTACCACGTAATTGACATTCGACAGCTTATGATATTTGCTATTAAAAAACCATTGAAATTCACTGAAAAAACCATAGGTTATAGACCATATATAGTTAGGAATTAGCATTTACAAAACCTTGAAAATTCACTGAAAAAACCATAGGTTATAGACCATATATAGTTAGGAATTAGCATTTACAAAACCTTGAAAATTCACTGAAAAAACCATAGGTTATAGACCATATATCGTTAGGAATTAGCATTTAAAAAACCTTATTTTACTCACACAAAACCATTGAAATTCCATATATAGTTAGTTGCACTAACTATATATCGCGCACCCGCAATCCACTGCTGATGATGTCACATATTACATCATTCATGACATGGTCAGTGACATCACTGATGACATCACTGATGACATCTCAAATGACATCACTGATGACATCTCATTTGACATCAATGACCACATCACTGATGATATCATTCATGTGACAATACAATGCATCTCCTCACATTTTAATATAACCTTTGTTACACCCAGTGTTAAATACAGAGTATATTTTTGAAACCATTCACACACCAATACTAGTTACTACATACGCACTCACTGATTCCTACGTCTACACACACATTCACTTATTCACCCATACAATCATTCATACATACAATCACTCATCTTTACAACACTATCATATGCACTCATACACCTATACAGATACTCACACTCTGCCACTAATCCATGGAGTTACTCACACACCTAGTCAGTCCTGTAAAGAATCAATCACACTTCCATTTTTTAATCTATACAGTTAAACATAGAGCACCTTACATTTTCAAACATATACTAACACATACTTACTCTCTTATACAATCATTGATACAAGTACACATTGATCTGCACAGAGTCACACACCTCCCAGCCAGCCACACACACACTCAGTCTCCCATACAAATACTTGAGCAATCAATCAATAACCCATATAGTTACTCATATAGCTACTGATCAACACATGCAGCAGTTTACAGAACAACAGACATAATGATGCACAAATTAAGACAGTTTAGTCACTAACCCATGCACTCAGTGAGACACATTTAATCACTCACTCATACAGTCAGTCACGCACCTACTAAATCCTTCATCCAGACACTTCTACATCTACTCATTCTTCAATATGTAAAACATATTTAAACTTTACAGAAACACACAGTCACTGGATGATGTCATCAGTGATGTCATCAGTGATGTCATTTGAGATGTCATCAGTGATGTCATCAGTGATGTCACTGACCATGTCATGAATGATGTAATATGTGACATCATCAGCAGTGGATTGCGGGTGCGCGATATACAGTTAGTGCAACTAACTATATATGGAATTTCAATGGTTTTGTGTGAGTAAAATAAGGTTTTTTAAATGCTAATTCCTAACGATATATGGTCTATAACCTATGGTTTTTTCAGTGAATTTTCAAGGTTTTGTAAATGCTAATTCCTAACTATGGGGTCGATTAGGATGGCGGACGGAAACGTGTACCGTCCGCCGCGGAAGGTGGCAAGCTACTCCGGACCTGTCCGCGGAAAATCCGCAACAGCAATTAGGATAAAACATACAAAAAACGCCGACCGCGGCGTACGGAGCACTCCAATCCCCGTCCGCGGCGGTCGGAGTACACCTGAGTCCGCGGCAGGCGGACGGAACAGTAAAAACACCGACCGCCGCGTACGCACATGACCGCGAATACATCCACCACCCCCGCTATACCTGCGCAATGTCCGTGTCCGCAATTAGGATAACTCCGCAAGTACCCCGGTAGTCACCGCCATCCACGTCCGCAGCGGAACCAATGCACCGAGAATCCGTGCACCACAGCGGAACGACAACACAAACAACATCCCTACTGTCAAACCAATGCCATACATTGGCACGGAAGTTTATCACCAAACACACGAAAAAAAACGCCCACCCACCGAAAATATCCAAACCAATCACAACACACAATGATCCACCGCCAAGCACCACACAATCCACACCTGCCAACACTCCCACCTAGCACCTGACTGCCAATAACCATTCAGACACGGTCTAGACACACACCATAAAAGAACTCCCACCCACTCCACAACTCCTCTGCATCACAGCATAGCTGCTAGCAGGACACACCACTGAACTGAGCCCAAAGAGAAATAGCATTCACACAACCCACACCCAAACACACCCACCACACAAACACCCACCACACCATTCTTACACACCACACACCTGCACCACCCCATCCACGCAAACCCACACCCCGAGCACCACACACCATGGCACCAAAAAAAAACCCCAAATTCACTGACACCGAGTTGAAGTTTATGGTCGATGAGATCATCCGTGTGGAACCCCACTTATTCGGGGCCCTAGTGCAGCAGACCAGCATAGCCAGGAGAAACAGCATGTGGGACCGGATAGTCACCAGGGTGAATGCCTCCGGGAGCGTCCCGAGGACGAAGCAGGACATCCAGAGGCGGTGGCACGATCTAAAGACCCGAGTCAAAGCCATACGAGCCAAGAACTATCTCCGGGCTAATCATACAGGCGGTGGAACCCCTCCGGAGCCCTTACCCTACACCGAGTGGGAGGAGAAGGTGATGACCATCATCCACCCTGAGAGCCTTGATGGACTTCCTGAGGGAGAAGAGGCTGGTAAGTACAAACCAAGCACCACGAGCACTACTACATGGTGTGCCTCACACAACTGTGTAGACACATCTCCCAGAGCCCAACCCATGCATGCAGTCCACATACTCACCAACGTCGAAATCACTCCAACAGGCCCCCATGTCCATAGGGATGGCGGTGGCGGTGGGTGGTGGTGGGTGTGAGGGGATGGAACTACAACTCCCAACAGGCCCCCATGTCCATAGGGATGGCGGTGGCGGTGGGTGGTGGTGGGTGTGAGGGGATGGAACTACAACTCCCAACAGGCCCCCATGTCCATAGGGATGGCGGTGGCGGTGGTGGTGGGTGTGAGGGGATGGAACCACAACTCCCAACAGGCCCCCATGTCCATAGGGATGGCGGTGGCGGTGGTGGTGGGTGTGAGGGGATGGAACCACAACTCCCAACAGGCCCCCATGTCCATAGGGGTGGCGGTGGCGGTGGTGGTGGGTGGTGGTGGGTGTGAGGGGATGGAACTACAACTCCCAACAGGCCCCCATGTCCATAGGGATGGCGGTGGCGGTGGTGGTGGGTGTGAGGGGATGGAACCACAACTCCCAACAGGCCCCCATGTCCATAGGGATGGCGGTGGTGGTGGGTGTGAGGGGATGTAACCACAACTCCCAACAGGCCCCCATGTCCATAGGGATGGCGGTGGTGGTGGGTGGGGTGAGTACCAGTGCAGACAGAATCGGCCAAAAAAGTGAAAACAACCTGTCAAGTCCACATTACTCATCATCACATTTTGGTTTTGCAGGTCATCCTCATCTGACAGCTGGAAGCAACACCCGCCCTCCAGACTCGCCAATCACAGACGTCTCAGGGGACGATTGGCCAGCCACCTCCGGGGCAGAGGATGATCCCGGCACAAGCAGCCAGCCAGGGCCATCTGGCTCCCAGGTCACCCCTGCACCAACAACTACGGCCTCTGCCATTGGGGGCGTGGCTTGGCAAGCCACGATGGCGGCTGTGTCTTGCTGAGGCTCCGCGATCGGGCTAGCATCTCGCCCATTTCCCATGATCGCCGGGAGCCTCAGCCTCTCCATACCTACTCCTGGACGACTCACCTGCAGTGCGGTGACTTCTGCCCTCGTCTGGGGATCTGCGGACGGACGACAGCCACGGATCCGTCCCTCTCCGCACCCGGTGCGGAGTGCCGAGCGCACAAGATGGCGGGCGCGACTCCCTCTGCCTCCCGGGAGCGCCTCTGAGACTCGGTCCCTGAAGCGGCGACCATCGCGGGGCAGGAATATTGCCGGCTCCGGTGCCCGGTGAGGAGCGCGGCAGCTGGACCTTGGCCTTTCGGTCCGACACTATTGCCCATATTGTCTCGACGCACAAGATGGCGGCCGCACTGACGCGGATCCATAGAGCCGGCGCCTCTTCGCGTCTGGGAGCCTGATCTTCCCAGCACACCGCCGCGGACAGCGGAGCGCCAGCGGAGACCCCCCCTGTGTGGCGCTGGACCCCCCGACCGACCACGATCCCACCTGAAGGCGGTAGGTGTACCCCCCCCTCCCCCCTTCCCTCGCGAGCCGCGGTGCCGGTGATCCGGCGGCCCCCCTGTGCCCTCTGGGGTCCGGCCACGATCCGCATTGGCCCCTGCTCGGGGGAGGGGAGCTGGTTCACGCCTGAATCCTCGTGTGTCCTGGTGGACCCAGATGCCTGACTCTAAAATGGCGCCCATGGGTGTCGTGGCACCGTGACTGACGCGAGGACTACCCTGGGAGCACGGAGCTCTACTGGCCCTGAGGCGGTGGCACGCCACGCGGTAGACACTCATCAATCTGAGGCCTTCCCTGGGCCCGGATCGCCTGTTCCTTGGCCCCCGGAGTAACCTGGAGGGCGGAGCTGCCCGCCGGAGAGGAGGGAGCACTGGATCGGACCCTAACGGGCCTCTGACCTCTGGACTGTGGTGACAGCGCCCCTCTACTGCCCTCCTCCTGGCACCCGAAAAGTCGCCCCCTGCGGCTGCGGGCTCCTAGGGGTGTCCTGACCAACAGTGGGGCCCCCCCGACGGGAGGACGGAGCCCGCCCCGGGACCGCGAAAGACTGTGTACTCACCCTCTGCTGAGCTCCTATCTATCTGACCATACCAAAGGAAGGCGGCCTGTTGAACGTGATATACACAGGAGCCGGGGCCCCCCCCACCCATCTCCATCAGCACTCATGGGGAAAACGAATGCCGCTAAATGCTCGGCGGTCCCTGAGACGGCCCCCGAGAGGATGCCACAAACGAGGACATGGACGCAGGCCCATGCATCGCAGACCGACCCTACACTGTCGGCAAAGCTGGATCAGGTGTTAGCGGCAATTGAATTGTCCCGCCTATCGATGGAGGAGCGGCTGGGAACTCTGACGACGGACATTAGCCTAATCCGCGACGACCACCGCAAGTTGGCGGATCGGGTGAAGGAGGGAGAACGGATCGTGACCGAGCTACAGCCTGTGGTGAAATCGCAGACAGCGGAACTGAAGGAGGTCCTACACCGTGTGTCGGCCCTCGAGGAACGCACGGTGGACTTGGAGGGGCGCTCAAGGAGATGTAACATTCGCGTTTTGGGTCTACCGGAAGGGATTGAGAACTCGGACCCTCTGACGTACATGGAATCCTGGACCAAATCTTTCACACCTGAGGCAGACAGGACGGCGTACTTCTCCATTGAAAGAGCCCACAGGGTCCCGGCCCGAGCACCAAAACCTGGCCTCCCTCCACGACCCATGCTGGCTAAATTTCTGCACTTCCGCGACCGCGATGCGGTGCTCCGTGCGGCCCGGACAGTCGGTCCCCTACAGGTGGAGGACCAGCATGTTATGGTGTTCCCGGACTATGCCCGAGAGGTACAGCTTCAGCGCTCCACCTACCTCGAGGTCAAGAAACGCCTTCGCGCCAACGAACTTCAGTACTCCCTGCTGTTCCCGGCCCGCCTGAAAGTGCTGCACAAAGGGAAGGCCCTCTTCTTCAATACGGCGGAGGAGGCGCAGGATTGGACTGAGTTTCACTGCCCAATTATTCCTAATCCTGGACCCCAGAGAGCACGCAATAACGACTTCCGGCGTTCCAGACGACGAGGTGCGAGCCGTGCTCGATCGGGTCGCCCCAGAGACCAGGAGTCACCCCCCAAGGGCTCACCCGACCTCGCGCAAATCATGCATGAGCGACGAGACGCCTTGAAAGCGGTGTCAGGCCTACATACGTCGCCCACGACCTCAGATCTGGAAGGCCAACCGCACCTGTTCACTCCTGAGAAGGACAGAGACAGTGATGGAACAATGTCGGGGATCGGACCGATCTCCTCCCCCCTTGTAGCGGTACGCACCCTGGAAGCTACCCTGGCCAGCTGATCTGGCACCTCCTCCTGAGGAAAGGACTACCTATTGTTATATCCTTCTCATGGTGTTCTGTTGTGCTGCGCGACGTCTAGGAGCCTAGACTGTTTGTCATTTGCTTGTAAGCGCTAATGTGCGATAGACGCTTCTCCTGCAAAAGCCTGACCCGCGCGCAAGCCCAGCGACGACACATGCTGCCACCCCCGCAGTTATTCGTTGTATTTTTCCCCAAGTGGGACACTAGTTTGGATATGTCACCCCCGGTGAGATATCCCCAGTATTGGGACTGTTTCCCACCTACCGTTCTGTTTATTGTTACTCCCCTTAGTCCCTCCCCTATGACTGTGGAAGCTCGGCGCGTAGGAACACGTATGTCACATGCACACCGGCGGCCGGCGGGGGCTGCAGGGGGCTCCCTCTCCCACTCACGACACCCTAAGTATGGCAGTCTCATGCACAGACGTTAACGTCCTGACACTGAATGTACGAGGCCTACACACACCCAGCAAACGGTACTCGGTTTACTCATATATTAGGCGCATGTCGGCTAATATAGCGTTTCTGCAGGAGACACATATTAATGCCACCGAACTCACCCGCTTACAAGTCAAATGGCGAGGTGTCCTCTGTGCCACACACTATTCAGCATTTGCGCGCGGCGCTTTAGTTTGGGTCAGGCCTGGCACTCCCTTCCGGGAACTTCGGCGGGTGGTAGATCGAGAGGGCCGGTATGCGCTTCTGGAAGGGGTGCTCGATGGCCAGGGTATACTCCTTGGAAGCATATATGCCCCCAACACAGATCAGAACAAATTCTGGGATCACCTCACAGGCGTTCTAGCCCAGTTCACTACAGTTCCGTGGGTACTGGGGGGCGACTTTAACTGTACACTAGACCCCGCCCTGGATCGCTCACATCCTCCCCCCACACACTCCCCGACCCCTCGACAAGCAGACCTCTTCAGGGCATGGACCACGCACTGGACACTCACTGACGCATGGCGACACCTACACCCACTGGCCCGCGTTTACTCCTTCCACTCGATCCCGCATAACCTCAGGGTCCGCTTGGACCGTTTCCTTTGCTCTGCGACGATCCTCCCTAAGATCGCATCTGCGGATTACTTGGGTCGGATCCTATCGGATCATGATGCCCACGTCATTCGGCTGAACTGGCGTCCCCCGCGCCCGCCAGTCCCCACCTGGCGCCTCCCTAGAGACTGCCTCACGGACCCAGTGTTCAGAGACGCGCACAAAGTCAGCATCCAAGACTATTTCGCACACAACACAGACACGGCGTCGTCAGTACTGGTGGAATGGGACGCTTTTAAAGTGGTGGCCAGGGGCGAATGCATCCAACAGGTAGTCGGGGTTCGCCGCACCCTGGAACGGATGCTCCAGACCTCAGAGCGGTCTCTGGCCGCACTCACTACACAGCCTGACGACTCCGAGGAGCACGCCATACTTACGGCCAAGGCTAAGACGGATTATCAGGCGGCCTGCGCTGACCTCAGAAAGTACAATTTTAGAGCTTATGCCTCTAGGGTGCATAAGGACAGAGACAAAACTGGCGCGCTCCTTGCCTGGATGGCGAGGCAAGATACCGTCATCAAGCCGATCACGGATATTATCAATCCAGACGGCATACTGGTGCGCTCCCAAGCCGATATCCTCCTGGCGTTCCAGCGACACTATACACAAGTGTACGGAACTCCGACCCACTGTTCCCCTTTTACCGTGGACAGTTTTTTGGATCCACTGACGCTACCTACAATATCGGAAGCAGATAAGCACACCCTCGACACCAAGATAAAACCCCCTGACATCACCCAGGCGATTCGTGCCATGTCCCGGAATAAAGCGCCAGGATTGGACGGCTTCCCGCTGGAATACTACTCGACGTTCTCTCCCCTGGTGGTCCCCCGTTTGTCGCGGGTGTTCGGGGCGTCCCTTCAGCTGGGGAGCTTGCCCAAGTCACTGCGGGAATCCGTGATCGTCACCTTCCCTAAGCCCCACAGAGACCCACTCCACATGGGTTCGTACCGCCCCATCACGCTCCTATCGGCCGACTGTAAAATTTTGGGGAAAATTCTAGCTGATCGTTATGCACAGGTCATACGCCCACTGGTCCACCCCGACCAATGTGGCTTTGTTCCGGGAAGGAACACCTCCCAGAACCTTCGCCGAGTTTTCCATGTACAGGATCAGGTGCGTGGCAGATTTCCTCGCGCCGCCTGTCTCATTATGGACCTGGAGAAGGCATTTGATACCCTCACTTGGCCCTATCTTTTCTCGGTCTTGCAGCGCCTTAATGTTGGCCCGACGCTTGTTGCATACACGCGCCTCTTGTATACTGATTTGACTACACGTGTCCGCATCGGGAAACGCATATCACCAGCGTTCGAGGTTCGGCGAGGCACGCGACAAGGGTGCCCCCTGTCGCCTCTTTTATTTGCACTGGCGGTCGAGCCGCTGGCGGTGAGACTACGCCTAGAGGGCGCGGAATGGGGTATCCCGCTAGCGGACAGCACCCACAGTGTCTCCATGTACGCGGACGATCTCCTCATATACGTCCGAGACATTGAAACGGACCTGACCGCTATTGGGGCGACACTGGAGGAATTCGCGAATGCCTCCGGATTACAGGTGAACTGGGACAAGTCCACGGTCTACCCCTTGCACCCGAGTCTACCCCCCCGGGACGTCGAGCTCGGAGCACATACACTCTCGTGGTCCACGGAAGCCCCCCGCTACCTTGGTGTCCGCATGTATCATTCCCCAGCGGACCTTTTCGCGGGGAACCACTGCAAAGCACTTGCCAGCCTGCGCCCAGCGGTGGCCTTCTGGAATAAACTCCCACTAGCCCCAATAGGTCGGATTGCACTGGCTAAAATGATAATGCTCCCTCGGCTCCTATACCACTTCACGAACTTGCCAGTGGTGCCGCCCAGATCTTTTTTCCGCGACGTTGACTCCCTCCTAGGGACCCTTATCTGGGGCGAGGGCCGACACCGGGTCGCCCTGCGAACCCTCCAACTTCCCACGACGCTGGGAGGGCTCGGAGCTCCATCCTTCGAGTCATACTTCCTTGCAGCGCAGCTCCAGTGGCTGTCGTACTGGACGGCGGACCGTTACCCTCAGGAAACTGTCACCTCGACCGGTAGAATCGCGACCCCGGAACTCACCCGTCTACTACTCCCGGGCACCAAGCCACGGCGCACATACCCCCTCCAAGTGGCGATAGCGCGCCGGTGCATGATGCGGATCCACCGAATGTCCCCCGCTCGACCTCCGTATTCTCCGCTCTTACCGCTGATAGGCAGCCCCAGGCAAGACTCTTACTTCGCGACTTCGTTCTTCGCCGGATGGTCGCTCTGTGGCATCACGGATCTGGAGTCGCTCTTTGAGGAAGGCCAGCTAAAATCACTTGATCGTCTGACCGCTGAATATGGGCTCCCCCCGGGCCAATTTCTCAGATATCGACAGCTGATTGAGGGATTCCGACCCCATTTCGACCTTCGCACGGGCGAGCCAGACACGCATCCAGTCATACACACTATCCTACGTATGGGGGTGGGACGTCATTTGGTCACCTGGTTGTACAAATCCATCCGAGAACTCTCACAGGCTCCCCTGACGACCTTGCGCGCTACATGGGAGGAGGACATAGGCCGCGCGCTGCACGACTCTGAGTGGACTAAGGCGTTGGAGGCCCCCAAACGCGTCTCTAGGAATGCCCGCTTCAAGAATATCCAATACTATATCCTACACAGGGCGTACCTCACCCCAGCGCGCTTACAGAAATTCTATCCCTCCACGTCCTTCCTATGCCCCAGATGCTGCGCCCCTACTGCAGATTTTCGTCATATGTTTTGGAGCTGCCCCGACCTCCATTCCTTTTGGCGGGCGGTACATGACACCTTGTCGGAACTGACTGGCCTCACCACGTTATCCACCTGGGAGTCTAGCGCACTAGGCATTTTTCATGTCCCTAAGCGGGCTCCAGTACACAGACGCTTCGTGTCCTTAGCGCTCCTATTAGCGAACAGATGCATTACCATGCGCTGGCGGTCCCCGGAGGGTCCCCCTATAGCAGCCTGGACGGGGGCGGTCAGTAAATGGGCGGCGGCGGAGGAGGATGCTCTTAGAGAGGAAGAAGCCAGGGGTGCGCGTAAATTTCCCATATCCATGGAATGGGCCATGCTCCTCCACAGTTTCCGACAGTCCTTCACTGTGAGTGACCCACCTACCCCTTCCCCTCCCCTCCCAGTCCGTGAAGACCGATAGCATCTGCCTGATGTCTCCCCCCCCTCCCCGGACCACGCTCCTGACCACCTGCTCGCCCCTCTGGAACGCAGGCTGATTGACCCACTGGGTTCCCCCCCCCCTGATGCCCGCCGCTAGTATCCCCCCTACTTTGACCTTGCTGGCGCCCGCACGCTTCCCTCCCACGGTTTTGTTCCCCCCTGTTCTCTGGTAGCACCGTTCATGGGCAGTACAGGCCCCGATCCAACGCCTTAGAGACCGGACCTTACTTACATGTTATCGTCCACTGGGTTATTTTCTTGGCTATGCGGGTTCATCGTCTCCCGACCGATAGACATGGCAGCACGGCTTGATCAAGGAATTGTATATTTGCACCAGTTGTATAATCCAAAAATGTTGCACGCATGGCCGAATGTTGAGGCCAAGTCGGCTGATAACTTTTCCTGTACCTGTTTACTTTGATGCAACAATAAAACAAATTTAAAAAAAAAAAAAAAAAAAACTACGGCCTCTGCCATTGTGACAACACCGGCCACTGTGACCTGCACAGCCACCACCAGCACCACCTCCACCACCACCACCACTGCTACCACCACTCCTGCCACCCTGCCCAACCCAACGGCCAACGCCGTGCCAGCGCCATCCCAGCCACGCAGGGAGAGTGTGAGGCAAGGCAGAGATGCAAGGCCAGATCCGGCAGGCAGGAGCATACGTCAAAGAACACGGGAGGATACCAACACACCCAATCCAGTGCAACAGTCATTGGAGGCACTGGGCAGGGTGGAGGTGAGCTACCAACGTGGTCAGGCACAGGCAGACCGGGCCCACCAGGACTTTGTAGATAACACTGCAATGTTGGGGGCCATTGAGAGGCGGCTTGGCCAACTAGTGGACATCTTCACCAGGACAATCAGGCCACAAACACCGCCACCGCCACCGCCACCGCCACCTGCGGCGGATGTGGTACCCGATGCCCCTGCGCAACCAGCTGACACCGTACCGGCAGTAAGACGGAGGGGCCGACCGAGGCTGGAAGTGGGCGACAGCAGTGTGGAAGCACCTGCCACACGCTCCAAGAGGAACAGAAAATGACTGTCCCAGTACCTGCGCATGCCATTCACCCTGCCAACTATCCGGTCCCACCTGCCACAGGCCTGCTGTACTAGGCAGACACCACCCTATGTGGTGTCCGCACGGACATTTCATCTGCCATACCCGTCAACTCTCACTCCCCCACCCCTTCACTCATTTGTAAATATGCACCTACACCCATGCACATTTTGTAAATAAAAGCCACTTACTCACTCAATCATGTGTTGTCTCCATGTTTATTCACATGAATGCATCAGAAACAGATGTTACTAGGTACAGGTATCCAACTGGTACAGAATCATGGCGCTGCGGGAGTGACCTAGGGAAAATAGAAACCGCAAAGACACGTCAGGAAACAAGATCACACACATCAGAACACACTGCAGTGCAACATTTAACTACCCACACGCATCACAACAGTAATGGATGAGACGACACACATCATGGAGACGTGCATTGGCCACAATTTAGCACACACACACACATGCATGCATCACATAGCAGAACACAGAGATGAAGCACACCACTATGCCACAACACCAGCACACATTCACAGGGCATACCCAAGCAGCACAAGAGGAGCACACTCACAATCAAGGGAAGTAGCGATCAATGATCTGGCGCCTCTGGTCCACACCTTCCTCCTCACCACTATCCTCATCAGTTGACATGGCTGGGTCGGGAGGGCGAGGAACTTGCAGTTCATCAGGGTCCAAGAGCAGTTCAATGTTATAGCGCACAGCCAGGTTGTGAAGCATGCAGCACGCTATCACGATCTTGCATACTTTGCCTGGTGAGTAAGGCAGGGCCCCTCCAGTCTTATCCAGGCACCGAAACCTTGACTTGAGCAGGCCAAATGTCCGTTCTACCACTCGACGTGTCCTACCATGGGCATCATTGTATCTCATTTCTCCTGGTGTAGTGGGATTGCGTAAGGGACTGAGCAGCCAAGGCCTGTTTGGGTAAGCCGAGTCGCCTGTGTTGGTGGAAGAGAGAGAGAGAAACATCACAACCTGCATTGTGGGGCACACCATGCCACACAGATATCACTCCTGTCACCACAGCATACTCACCAACAAGCCACGCTTGTGCTGGACGAAGATTAGCCATCAGTTGGGGGACCATGCTGCTCCGCATGATGTGGGCGTCATGTGCAGAGCCAGGGAATCTTGCACACACATGTGAGATGATGTTGTCGGCCTGGCACACCACCTGCACGTTCAGGGAATGGAAGTGTTTCCGATTCCTATACACCTGCTCACGTGCCCGTGGTGCAATGATCGCGATATGCGTGCCATCAATGGAACCCACAACGTGTGGTATACGACCCAGGGCATAGAAGCCAGCTTTGACCGCTGGCAAGTCCGCCGCCTGAGGGAAATGTATATAGTCATGCTTGTACAGCATCATGGCTGTCAGTACATCCCGGAGTACCGTGCTGAACATGGCCTGTGACATTCCCCCGGCATCTCCAACTGTGTACTGGAATGTGCCTGTTGCGAAGAAATGGAGTGCCGCCATCACCTTTTGCGTGGGTGTCATGGAACCTGGATAGGTTCTTCGCGGCTGCAGATGAGGAGACAATAGGGTCACAAGTTGCAACAATCGACGGCGATCCAGCCTGAATTTCCGGATCACCTCCTCGTCCACCATATCCTCCAGCACAGTGTATGGGCGAAGGACATTTGGAGCCCTCCTGTGTGGGAGTAGATGGAATGGAAGTCAATTAACATACAACGCACGTGTGTGCACCTCAATCACATGTCAACGCCCTCTACCAACATGTAGTATCCAGTGTATGCTTGTCATATGTGTGACTCCTCTGATTGTCAGGACAACATGGACCGACGTAGCTACAATGTGCATCCACTAGCAACATGATGTTTAGCAACATGTGCAATGCACAGTGTCTCACCTCAACATCACTGCCAACCAGACATGTGACATGACCCACATGTGTAGGCCCAACATCACATGCACACATGCAAGTACATGCACACATACTAAATTAAACACCCCCCCACCCCCCATATCATGATGCCCCAATGGCAACACCAGGAATGGTGGGCATACGGACATCACATGCATGGGGACACAATAGGCAACACACATGTACAGTACACAACAGAACCCCCACCATAGTCATCATCTGACACATACCACTCACTCACAACTGATTCACAGGTGCCCATTCATACGGGATCTACTGTGTACATGTGAGGTACGACTGAATTGTGTAGGGTACTACCCGATGTGGACATGCACACGTGATGGACACTTGTGGCTCACCGATGGCCATGGTATGGACACACATGGGATGGAGCATGACATGTGTAGCCACGCAATCACGCACACAACCGTGAGCAGGCAGCTGCAGACAATGGTACAAGGTGCATCATCGGCTAAGATGCTAACATTGATCACGCCATGGCGGTGCACTGCATCCGCTGTTTACGTCTGGGCATACGCGGGCCGCCTTCGACATTCACACTGTCTGCACGTGCACAGACCGTCACGCCCACACACCGGCAAGTGCATGTGTAAGGTTCCGGGACGGATGGTCGATTTGCAACAATGTTGTATCACTGGCGCCTCCATGGCGGTGCACGTACACAGCGGGGGAGGTGCAGGCCTATACACCCTGTAGATGTACTCAATGGACATGCCAGTTCATGACCCCCCTTACAGTCACCTTGCATCATCCACCGTACACCGGCCGGAGCGGCCGGCCCATGAACAACCGCCGTGCCAGGCCCTGCCCAGGACCGCCGTGCCGGCCATGGCAACAACCGCCATTGCACGGACCGCCAGGGAACGGCGGTAGTGGAAGGGCCGTGCAATGGCGGTTGTTGCCATGGCCGGCACGGCGGTCCTGGGCAGGGCCTGGCACGGCGGTAGTGGAAGGGCCGTGCAATGGCGGTTGTTGCCATGGCCGGCACGGCGGTCCTGGGCAGGGCCTGGCACGGCGGTAGTGGAAGGGCCGTGCAATGGCGGTTGTTGCCATGGCCGGCACGGCGGTCCTGGGCAGGGCCTGGCACGGCGGTTGTTCATGGGCCGGCCGCTCCGGCCGGTGTACGGTGGATGATGCAAGGTGACTGTAAGGGGGGTCATGAACTGGCATGTCCATTGAGTACATCTACAGGGTGTATAGGCCTGCACCTCCCCCGCTGTGTACGTGCACCGCCATGGAGGCGCCAGTGATACAACATTGTTGCAACTGAAGCTTCCTTCCGTGAGGCTTGCACGTGCGGTTGCCGATGTGTGCCCGTGACGGTCCCTGCACATGCAGCCAATGGGAAGAGGGACGCTGGCCGCATACGGCCAATCGCAAGTAGAGGAAGCTGTGCACCGCAACAACAGGGCCAGTCATTGGGCCATTTCACGATCACGCTTCCAGGGCTGACCAATTGCTGGCGACGTATGCCACTGACACGTGCTGAGGGCCCTATATATGTGTGTTGGCCAAAATGAAACTTTCTACCCTGGGGACCATTGCTGCCTGTGACCATCACCTCGACCTGCTGCTGCTGCTGAGCTGACCACCGACTGCTGCCTGTGACCATCACCTCGACCTGCTGCTGCTGCTGAGCTGACCACCGACTGCTGCCTGTGACCATCACCTCGACCTGCTGCTGCTGCTGAGCTGACCACCGACTGCTGCCTGTGACCATCACCTCGACCTGCTGCTGCTGCTGAGCTGACCACCGACTGCTGCCTGTGACCATCACCTCGACCTGCTGCTGCTGCTGAGCTGACCACCGACTGCTGCCTGTGACCATCACCTCGACCTGCTGCTGCTGCTGAGCTGACCACCGACTGCTGCCTGTGACCATCACCTCGACCTGCTGCTGCTGCTGAGCTGACCACCGACTGCTGCCTGTGACCATCACCTCGACCTGCTGCTGCTGCTGAGCTGACCACCGACTGCTGCCTGTGACCATCACCTCGACCTGCTGCTGCTGCTGAGCTGACCACCGACTGCTGCTCTAGTGCCATACTCCGTGATCTTGCCATGTCGTCAGGCAAAGAGATCCGGTCTCGACCCTTCACCGCCGCGGAGCTTGATGTCCTCGTGGACGGTGTACTCCGCAACTATGGACGCCTCTACGGCGCACCGGGACGGGTGGTAAGTGCAGTGTGGGACATGTTGGTGTGCATGAGGGGGCCAAATGATCAGGCCTATTTCTATCTTAGCTGTGTAGTGTGGGCTAGACATATGTTCCTGATTGTGCATGGCTGCTGACAGTAACGTCTTGCCCCTATGTGTGTGACAGGCCACCTGTCCACTGACTTACACCCTTTTGTCTCCCATCATGGTAGGTCAAGCTGCACCTTCGCAAGGACCTGTGGAGGAGCATAGCAAGGGAAGTACGGGCATTGGGGGTGTGCAACAGACGACATACACACTGCCACAAACGCTGGGACGACATTTCCAGGCTGAGCAAGAATGTAGCGGAAGTAACACTGGGCCTGATTCCAAGGACGCCCCGTCTGGCCCGACGCTCCATGACCCCTCTCATGCAACGTATCATTGCAGTGACGCATCCTGAACTGGCCGAACGTCTGAGTGCCGATCGACAGCAAACTAGCGGTGAGCATACTGTCTGTGTAGGAAACCTGTGAGTGCTATGCATGTATTGGTGCACAGACACACTATTGAGTTCCGTGTTGCGTATGTATGCCTGTGATGCCTTTTTGGTCCCATTGGGCGGTACTCATTTGACATCCAGGTCCGCCATGTTGACACGCCACTTGCTTAGTAGTTGAGTGTAAAAGCACATCCCCTAGTGGTCCATGGCCCCATGGCAGAAAATGTGAGGATGACTGGTAGGGGTGGGCCATGTGCAGGATGAGGGCTCCTAAACCTTTGTCTGCTATGTGATTTGGCTATCCTGTTCCTTCTGTACGTGAGTGTGCCCATGACTCACACATCTTTTCTGTGCATTTCAGCTTTGACAGAGGACACTCAGCCACAGACGGTGGAGAGTAGCCGAGGAAATGAGTCCGGCTCAGACTTCGCACACACGCAGACTGACACGGAGGAGGCCAGCGCCGGAGAGGGGGACAGGACCGTCCCTGAGGACTCGCATGTGGAGACGCCATCGTCCTCCTCGTCGGACACTCTGGGTGAGCCTGCACTGTTGTCACAGACTGGGAGTGGGCACTCACCACCTTCTGTCGTAAGACAGCACACAGGGCCCACACTTCCGCCAACTGCACCATGTACTGTTCGTGGCCGGAGGAGTAGGGGGAGCAGAGTGGCGTTCGGTGCAGGCACCGCTGCCCCTGCCACGGTGAGCCAAAATGCACTGTGTGCTGAGGCCGTTGATCTGCTCAGACAGCTGTGTGTGGGGCAGACCAATATGACAAATGCTTTCCAGGACCATGATAGGAAGTTGGGGCAGGTGGTGGCATTCATGGAAGGGATGCATGGCGATCTTGCAGGTCTACACAGGACAGTGCAGTCATTGGCAAGCAGTGTGTCGTCTGCAATAGTACAGTCGAACGAACAGGGTGCTACTTGTGTTTCACCATCTACACCGCTGGATGTCTCAGGGGGTAGTGATTATTCTGAGCAGGACTCAAATACAGCTTATTGCACTAGAAGCAGCGTCAGACAGCACGTCAGGGCACGCAGGGCACAGACCCCATCCCCTAGATCAGCTAAATCTGTTCACGTAGACGACGTCAGATGCACTGGAGTACACACACAGGATCCACAAGTGTTGTTGGGGGACATGCCTTCCGGAGCTACACAGCCATTCAACACGAAAGGTACTCCCAAGGCAAGGGATAGTCACATGTCCATGGACTGTTCCTTGGACAAGGCCAGTCAGAAGACAAAGGCACCTACTAAGAGCAGGGAGACTCCCAAGAGCAGGCCCACAGCAGAGGTAAGGGACACTCCCAAGGACAGTGAGAAGACTAAGGCACCTACTAAGAGCAGGGAGACTCCCAAGAGCAGGCCCACAGCAGAGGTAAGGGACACTCCCAAGGACAGTGAGAAGACTAAGGCACCTACTAAGAGCAGGGAGACTCCCAAGAGCAGGCCCACAGCAGAGGTAAGGGACACTCCCAAGGACAGTGAGAAGACTAAGGCACCTACTAAGAGCAGGGAGACTCCCAAGAGCAGGCCCACAGCAGAGGTAAGGGACACTCCCAAGGACAGTGAGAAGACTAAGGCACCTACTAAGAGCAGGGAGACTCCCAAGAGCAGGCCCACAGCAGAGGTAAGGGACTCTCCCAAGGACAGTGAGAAGACTAAGGCACCTACTAAGAGCAGGGAGACTCCCAAGAGCAGGCCCACAGCAGAGGTAAGGGACACTCCCAAGGACAGTGAGAAGACTAAGGCACCTACTAAGAGCAGGGAGACTCCCAAGAGCAGGCCCACAGCAGAGGTAAGGGACTCTCCCAAGGACAGGGACACACACAGACAGCAGGTGTCTGCTGGAGACAGGTGCACCACAGACGACAAGTCTGCTGGCAGGAACAGGGCGGCGAGCAGGGCACAGGCTACATCCAGAGACAACACTCCACCTAAGGATAAGGCACATCCTACGGACAAGGCATCTGGCATGGACAATGGCGCTATCAAGGACAGGCATACTTCACCCCTGGCTGCACTGAGGCTGATGTTTTCTACTAAACGTAACACTGATGTCTCCGCGGCGGAGTCCCCCCATACCTCCACTCCCATCCAGGCCAGTCAGAAGCAGAGGAGGGTGTCCCCTGTTGTTGCATCCCCCATTACACATCATTCCGAGTCCAGGCGGCAGGCACAGAGCAAACGACAAGCAGGCTCCAGCACGTCCCCCGAAACCAGATCCCCCGCAGCAGTTGCTCCACCTATGCTGGGTGGTGATTCTTTGGAGTCCCCACCACTTGGCAGTCCTGTCCTGTCCAGGGTGCACTCACACCACCCTAAGAAACGCAGACACACACCATTGACACCTGCCAACCCCGATTTGGCTCTAGGTGAGCTATCCCCAGCTCCCAGGCCCACCCTGCCTCCTGGCCCATACAGCCCTGTGGCTCATCATTTCAGTTGTCCCAGTGGCGCTGGTGCAGTTGACTCTCGTGTATCAGATGGTGGCACAGTGTCAGTTGTGCCCTCTCCTGTTGCAGATCCTGGCAGGGTATGTGGGTCTATGGCTCACGTGTCAGTTAGGAGATCTGTGGCTGTGTTGCACACTCCTGTTTCTGGTGCTGGCAGTCTGTCTGGGTCAGTGGCTCACGTGTCAGTGACTACATCTGTGGCTGTGTCTCACACTCCTGTTGCTGGTGCTGCCAGTGTGTCTGGGTCCGTGGCCCATGTGTGTGTCACTCGGGCTGTGGCTGTGTCTCACACTCCTGTTGCTGGTGCTGCCAGTGTGTCTGGGTCCGTGGCCCATGTGTGTGTCACTCGGGCTGTGGCTGTGTCTCACACTCCTGTTGCTGGTGCTGCCAGTGTGTCTGGGTCCGTGGCCCATGTGTGTGTCACTCGGGCTGTGGCTGTATCTCACACTCCTGTTGCTGGTGCTGCCAGTGTGTCTGGGTCCGTGGCCCATGTGTGTGTCACTCGGGCTGTGTCTGTGTCTCACACTCCTGTTGCTGGTGCTGCCAGTGTGTCCGAGGCAGGTAGTTCACGCAGTCCCCCTGATTCTGTGATGTGAGGTGCTGTACACTTCACTCAAATGTTAGTTCACATGGTGTGTCCATTGAGAACTGCGTGGCACTCTTGTGGTCCCTGTGACGGTTTGGTAGGGACACGTAGTTGTGCTGCCTCTGATGTACCTGTTCTGTACTGCACATTGCCCTGTTGATGCTCTGATACTGCATTCTGCCCTCTCGTTTACTGCCTCTGATGTACCTGTTCTGTACTGCACATTGCCCTGTTGATGCTCTGATACTGCATTCTGCCCTCTCGTTTACTGCCTCTGATGTACCTGTTCTGTACTGCACATTGCCCTGTTGATGCTCTGATACTGCATTCTGCCCTCTCGTTTACTGCCTCTGATGTACCTGTTCTGTACTGCACATTGCCCTGTTGATGCTCTGATACTGCATTCTGCCCTCTCGTTTACTGCCTCTGATGTACCTGTTCTGTACTGCACATTGCCCTGTTGATGCTCTGATACTGCATTCTGCCCTCTCGTTTACTGCCTCTGATGTACCTGTTCTGTACTGCACATTGCCCTGTTGATGCTCTGATACTGCATTCTGCCCTCTCGTTTACTGCCTCTGATGTACCTGTTCTGTACTGCACATTGCCCTGTTGATGCTCTGATACTGCATTCTGCCCTCTCGTTTACTGCCTCTGATGTACCTGTTCTGTACTGCACATTGCCCTGTTGATGCTCTGATACTGCATTCTGCCCCTCTCATGTGCTGCCTCTGATGGACCTGTTCAGTGCAATGGACTGTTGATGCACTTAGCCCCTCTCATGTGTGCCTCTGATGGACCTGTTCTGTGCAATGGACTGTTGATGCACTTAGCCCCTCTCATGTGCTGCCTGTGATGGACCTGTTCTGTGCAATGGACTGTTGATGCACTTAGCCCCTCTCATGTGCTGCCTGTGATGGACCTGTTCTGTGCAATGGACTGTTGATGCACTTAGCCCCTCTCATGTGCTGCCTGTGATGGACCTGTTCTGTGCAATGGACTGTTGATGCACTTAGCCCCTCTCATGTGCTGCCTCTGGACCTGTTCTGTGCAATGGACTGTTGATGCACTTAGCCCCTCTCATGTGCTGCCTGTGATGGACCTGTTCTGTGCAATGGACTGTTGATGCACTTAGCCCCTCTCATGTGCTGCCTGTGATGGACCTGTTCTGTGCAATGGACTGTTGATGCACTTAGCCCCTCTCATGTGCTGCCAATGATGTACCTGCTCTGTACAGCACAATGCCCTGTTGATGCTCTGATACTGCATTCTGCCCTCTCGTTGACTGCCAATGATGTACCTGCTCTGTACTGCACAATGCCCTGTTGATGCTCTGATACTGTATTCTGCCCTCTCGTTGACTGCCTCTGATGTAGCTGCTCTGTACTGCACAATGCCCTGTTGATGCTCTGATACTGCATTCTGCCCTCTCGTTGACTGCCTCTGATGTAGCTGTTCTGTACTGCACAATGCCCTGTTGATGCTCTGATACTGCATTCTGCCCTCTCGTTGACTGCCTCTGATGTAGCTGCTCTGTACTGCACAATGCCCTGTTGATGCTCTGATACTGCATTCTGCCCTCTCGTTGACTGCCTCTGATGTAGCTGCTCTGTACTGCACAATGCCCTGTTGATGCTCTGATACTGCATTCTGCCCTCTCGTTGACTGCCTCTGATGTAGCTGCTCTGTACTGCACAATGCCCTGTTGATGCTCTGATACTGCATTCTGCCCTCTCGTTGACTGCCAATGATGTAGCTGCTCTGTACTGCACAATGCCCTGTTGATGCTCTGATACTGCATTCTGCCCTCTCGTTGACTGCCAATGATGTAGCTGCTGTGGTGCCCACTTTGCCCATGCTCACGCATACACTGTGATTTTACCCCTATTTTGTACAATAAAGGTTGTCTATCAGGTCTCGTGGTCTGTCGTTGTCATTCCTGCTTGCGTACTACTAATGTGTATTTGTATATGCTTCTCATCAGTGGTTTCGGTAACATGACACTCCCCCTCCCTACGTCACGTCCCTTACTGGTATTCCCCTGCAGACAGCCAATGGTTTGTGCCTTACCTGCGTCGTCGTCCGTGGTGGGCCATGACTAGGACGTGGTGGATCGCGAAGAGCATCGGGAAAGCGTGTAGCGCTGGGTCCATGGTGTTGGTCAGCTTGCGGTGGGTATCTCTGCTATGTCACCTGTCTTCGCAGTGGGGATTCCGCCGTGTTCAGACAGGTTGTTTTTCCGCTGCGGTTTTATGTGTATTTTCCGCCATCTTGATTTGGAGGACGGTCTTCGACGTCAGTCCGTACGGCGTGGCCTCCGGATGTGTTCCGTCCGCCACGCTCTCGTGTGTAGTTCGGCGGCGGAGCGTGCTTTCCCGTCGCGGACGGGAATTTGACACGTTTTCCTATCCTGATATGGCGGACGGAGTATCCGCGGCAGGCGGACACGGAAAAGGCTTTTTCCGCCTACTACAGGGCCGCGGTGGCTCTTCCGTCCGCCATCCTAATGAGCCCTTTAATATGGTCTATAACCTATGGTTTTTTCAGTGAATTTTCAAGGTTTTGTAAATGCTAATTCCTAACTATATATGGTCTATAACCTATGGTTTTTTCAGTGAATATATAAATATATAAATATATATATATATATATATATATATATATATATATATATATATGTATATATATATATATATACACAATACAATCCTTAATTGTTTCGTGAAAAATAAGGCGCTGACACCGTGGGAATCCAGTTACCAAAGAAAAGTTTTGTTTATTCCAGAACGAAGTGGCGACGCGTTTCGGCGGATGGAGCTGCCTTGTTCACAACATCTTAACACTCTGTGAAGCATGCAATATATACAAGGTTTCATGAGCTTCGTCATGACATGAGTTGGTTGCCATGCTGATTTCCCTCCCCCCACAGTCATGGAAAAGGTATGCAGAAACCGTCATTTAGTGTGTCACATAACATCAAGTCTTTCTTCCACTTATTTACAACATAGTCACCCAAAATTGAAGAATGGCAAATAAAGTTCCCTTTACAATTAATTCATTGTAGATTCTGCCATCGGTGACACAAGTTATTTATACCCGTGCAATTTGATTCATTGCCGGTCTGACTGTCGAGGAATGTCTGTTGCCTGGCATGCGAGAGCTCCCGTCCTGAATGCACTCCGAGGAGCAGACAGTGAGGGCAGTGCATAAACAAAAGAAAAAGTGTGTTTGGCAGTGCACAAATGTATACTGTGCAATACCGTGATTGTATTAAAAAACGCCCAGCACTGTACAGGGATGATTCGCAATCACCACGCGATATGGTAATTACCGAAAGAAAGGGTAGCTGTCTGGTCGTGTTCCGTTTTAGGAAAAAACAAGAACACGGTAAATATGTATGTGCTCCGCTGCCAGTCTCCTATGCAATCAATGTCGCATGAATCCTGTGAGGCCTGCTGTTCGCACTTGGAGCCCAAGTGGGCCTAGGTGACCCTATGTAAACCTAATGAACGCAAGTAGCGCTTGTGCTGCCCCTGTGGGCCTGCGTGTCTAAGGGTTTATGTATCATCTGTTTTCAGCTATTCTGTCGTGTGTGAATACAGTTCTGTACAAGAGTGCTGCTAGTGGATTGTGTGCAATTACTGTGTGAGTTAACCTAATAGGTGACTTACTCCAGGCTGTATCATGTGTTGATAGTGAGTGTGATGGATTAAAACTGTTGTGCTGTGAGTTCTCCTATAGCACGTGTGTTAAGATGTTCTTAGAGGAGTGGGCTCGGGCCGGGGAGGAACAGCTAAGGACTAAAAATAAAGTTGGAATTGGACCAACTGGTGTGAGGTGTCACAAGTGTACACTCATTGCCTCGTCTGCATTCAGGCCATTCGGAGTCTTGGTGTCGAGCATAATAATATACCTGGACTCCAGTCTTCTAAGGGCTAAGAGTCGGTTGCCTCCTCTAGCATTTTTCTTAACACTATCAATGACGAAGTATTTGAGGTCTTCTGCTTTCCCACCGTGCTGGGCATTGATGTGCTGTGCAACTGGGTATGCCTGGTCTTCATTGGCAATGGCCCTTAAGTGCTGTAGTATTCTGACATGTACTGGGTGTATTGTACTGCCAACGTACCTCTTCTGGCACGTGCACTGTAAGACATAAATGGCTTACTCTGTTTTACAAGTAAAATGTTCCCTTATGTCAAGTGGTGTTTTTCTAAGTGGGAGCTGCACTTTCTTGGTATTCATGCCATATTTACAAGCTTTGCATTTTGTGCATTTGTGGAATCCCTTCGTACTATGTAGCCAGATTCTGTTCTTGTCTCTGCTAGGGATGTTAGCCACCAGCTCTTGTCTCATAGATTTGGCCCTTCTGTAGGTTATCTGCGGCAGTTTCGCACATGAGGTTCCTATTGTGGGGTCGCTGCGCACTACGGGCCAATGTCTATAGAGGATTCTGCATACTTGTGCATGGTAGGCATTGTACCCCGTGATGATTCGTGGTGTCTCAACTATGGGGACAGATGGTGTTTGTAAGCTTGAATAGTAAGCTTTCTCTGCTTTTGTTGTTACTCTTAGCCTCTGCTGTTTGGAGTGTTTTCTCAGTGTACCCTCTAATGCGTAATCTTTTGAATAATTATTCTTTGGATGTCTCAAAGCTCTCTTGGGTACTGCAATTACATTTCATCCTGAGACACTCGGCATAGGGGATACTAGAGATGAGGCTGGGAGGATGGAAGCTCCCGGCGTGCAAAATGGTGTTGCCGGACATGGGTTTACGATATGTTCTGGATTGGATCTTATTGTTCGAAGTAAATAATTCCAAGTCCAAGAACACTATGGATGTTTCGCTTATAGTGCACGTAAACCTTAAGTTATGCATGTTCTCATTCAGCTGTTCTACAAATTCTACTGCATTCTCTTCGCTGCCCCTCCATATCACGAAAATGGTGTCTATGTAGCGACTGTAAAGCGCTACATTTTCCGACATTTGTGTGCTGTATCCTGCCATGAGTACTTGCCCCTCCCACCAGACCATATGCAAATTAGCATAGCTGGGGGCGAAGCAAGTACCCATGGCAGTGCCCTGTGTTTGCCTGTAGAGAAGCTTGTCAAACATATATATATGTGTATATATATATATATATATATATATATATATATATATATATATATATTACGCTCAAGCTCTTCAAAGCTTCAAAGAAAAGATGCAGCACTCAAGGAGGGGTATGAAGTCACGGAAGAGTTTATTCGAAGGGAAAACCGCACAGACGCGTTTCGGCGTGAGCCTTCGTCAGTGTGTCAATGGTGACTTACAAGCAACATGTAAATAAAGTTTCTTTGTAATCAATGACAACGACATAGGACTAAACCCTCAAACATCACTGTGGGCGCCATCTTGGAATGTTGTTGTATCAGACATTCTACCACATACGGAGATCGATTTAATATATATCAATTATCTTCGTGTTCATGTTAACAGGGTATATTATATATAAACATATCACAAGGTTAAGACGTGAAATAAAGCCGTGGATCGGCTAATGTCCTATGTACAAGATGTCTCATCATGATTGTTGCATTTTCTATATACTGAAAATTACACCACAGTTCATCAAAAAGTTCATCAAAGAATAATGACATCACAGTTCATCATAGGTCAATATTATTCAGTTCAAAATACACAATTTGCAAAATTTACAAAATGCAAAACTCAGATGAAGCAAAGGGCAGAGCAATATAAGACTGTGCAAAATTCATATCAAACAGGATTCCTATAAGACAGTGGAAGAAAAGATTTCCCAATTAAATATTGGAGACTGCAAATACTGTACGTCCAATAGTGGAATGGTAAGGGAATAATGATGAAAGGTCCCTATCCCAACATTGAAAGAGGTCATTCCCAGAAAGTGATAAAGTTGTTATAATGTCACTTTCCTAAATGGAATGCCATTTCCTCTCGACTATTGAGTCCTCTGGGGTGTTTGGTAGAGAGATCTATAATATACTTTGATTCTTACCGGCGTAGTCTTCTCAGACGATCGCCTCCTCTAACATTGGGTGGGACGATGTCCAACCCAAAGAATTGGAGTTTGTTGCGATCTTTGCCGTGCTCTTCGGCAAAGTGTCGGGCAACTGGATAGGCGGTATCCACCTTGTCGATTGCTCGAAGATGTTCCAATATTCTCAGTTTGAGTTCCTTAATTGTACTGCCGATGTAGCGAAGGCCACATGGACAGAGCAAACAGTACACTACAAACTGGGAACTGCAGGTTATGAATTTCCTAATGGGCAATGTTCTCCCCGTGTCGGATATGGTATACGAAAGCACTCTTCTGCTACTGACACAGGCTTTGCAGCGCCCGCATGGAAAAAATCCCATCATTTGTTTCAAGGTATTGATTTTGGGTATGGATTTCTCCAAATGACTGGAGACCAATATATCGCCCAGTGATCTTGCTCTGCTAAACGTTAATAGAGGAGGGGCAGGTAAATCCTCCTTCAATATGCTGTCTGTTTGCAATATATGCCAGTTCTTATGTAGCATAGCTCTTAGGTCGTTGGCACCTGATGAATAGGGGGTAATCAATCTGAACTTCCCTTTGTTAGCGGCAACTTTTTTCTCTCGACCACCGCCTTGGTTGTTGGTAGTCAATAATGTTGCCCTTTGTATCCTTCTTACTTTCTTCAGTGTTTTGTTTAGAAGTTCCTCACCATAGCCTCTAACAGAAAAGCGCGCTAAACACTCTGAGGTAGCCGCCTCAAAGTCTGAATCCCTTGAGCAATTTCTTCGGAGCCTAAGAAGTTCTCCGTAAGGAATGCTCCTTATGAGCTGGGGAGGGTGGCTGCTGCTGGCAAAGAGTGTTGAATTGCCAGCAGTCTCTTTCCTATAGAAGGCAGTATGCAGATGGTCCCCCTCGACAAACACCCTCAGATCCAAGTACTCCGCTGCCACCGGACTAATTGAACCTGAGAAATGCAGGTTTAGGTCACTGGTATTAAGTACCTTGATGAATTCCTCTGCTGTGTTTGCTCCACCGTTCCAGACGATAAATAAATCGTCAATGCTGGCATCGTTATGCCAGCATACAACCTCCCCTGTATCTTGTCCAACTGTACAGTTCCAGGGCACCCGCTCCTCCCACTAGCCAACGAATAAATTCGCATAGCTGGGAGCGAAGCAGGTGCCCATCACCATGCCGGACCTTTGGATGTACAGTTGGTCCTCAAAGAGAAAGATATTATGAGTTAGACAAAATTCCGTGAATTCGACAATCATGTCGTTGTGTTTAGCACATCTCATCTGGCGCTGTTCTAAAGAATGTTTGACTGCCTCCAGGCCCTATCCATGTTCTATACAAGTGTATAGGCTGGTAATGTCCAGCACCATTAGCAGATACCGCGGGCTCCATGTTAGCTCCTGGATCTTGGTTAAAAAGTCCTTTGTGTCCTGTATATAGGATTTCAATTTCACCACCAAAGGAAACAAAATGTTATCCACGAAGCGGGACATATTCTCCGTCAGACTGCCAATGGAAGAGATAATAGGGCGGCCGGGTGGACAGTCCATATTTTTGTGTAGCTTAGGGAGGTGGTAGAAGGTGGGTATCATTGGATTGTTATTCCTTAAAAAGAGATGTTCGTCTTTCCCCAGCATCTGAAGACTGTACCACTTCTGAATTAATGTCTCTTATTCTGTGATACTTTGTTGGTATAGTGCAGTTGTGCATTGCATGTAATATTTTTCATCTTCAAGTTGCCTCAGTGCTTCTCCTCTGGATTGGTCTCTACCCATTAGGACCACGTTCCCCCCTTTGTCGGAGGGCTTGATCACGAGGGTTTTGTCATTCATCAGTTTCATCAACGCCAGTCGCTGGCGATCAGTAATGTTGTTCCTTGTTACTCGATGGTCCGCTTTACTGTACTGCATGAGGACGTTTTGCATGGCCTCTTTGAATACATCCACAGCGTCCCATGGCGATTGTGGCACAAAGGTCGAGGTAGGTTTGAACGTGCTTTCATCCCTCTCCTGCTCCACACCTTGTAGGATAGCTCGTTGTGCGATATTCAATTGACTAATGTCATGTTCTTGTTCTAATCGCAAATCTTCGAGGGCCTCGATTGCAGGTAGGTCTCTACTACTGAGTGTGTCTGTCGCCGTTATCCTTGCGCCTTTCTTGTTGCGATCTTTCAAATGGGGACGTAGTTTAAAATGTTTGTGGAGTTTCAGCTTCCTAGTAAAGCGAAACAGATCTATTCTTGTTTGCGTATACTCCAGATCGTTGGTTGGGCAAAATGTGAGGCCCAGACTTAATACTTCCATTTCAACGTCGGTCAATTTCTTCTTGGTCAAGTTAACCACTGTCAAATTGGCCGGGTGGCGGGGGCCACAGTTGTCTCTATTTATTGTTTCTTGTTCGTATTGCAGTTGGACCAGCGGGAGGTTCTTGCGCTGCTCTCTGCCTCCTCTTCCCGCCGCCTGCCCTCCTCGTCCTCCTTGTCCTCCTGACCCCCCTGCTGTTGATGTTACATCTGCATCCGGCGGTTTGTTCTTCCCGTCGCGCAGCCAGGACTTTCTGATGACTTCGAATTCCTCCTGAAAAGGGGTTCTTTTGGGTCGAGCGCTTTGTACAGTGTGGGCTATATTTTGTCTTCCTGAGCTGCCAGAGTCTTGTTGTTCATCTCCAGATTCGTTTTCGGTAACTTCAGACCCTGAGGTGACAGTCTCTGTTTATGGTGTTAAACTAGCACCGAGGCCAGCCCCGGTCCCTTTTAAAAGAGCCTTCCGTGGAGCATCATATTTCTTTGCGTATGTAAGTACGCGACCAGTGAGGTAATCATTGGCATCGCGCTCATATTTCTCTTGCTTGCGCATTCGAATTTTTTGCTCATATTTAGTGAGCCTAGCCTTCATTTGGTCCCTCATCTGGGATATCAGTGCTCTCTGTCCCGGATCAGTTTCCTTCTCCAGCTCTTCATCTATTGATTTGATTTCGGCCAACGCCTTCTCTCTGTCACTCCAGGCGTATTTGACCAGAATCTTTAGGGTGCCTTCACAGTAAGATGCTGTGTGCTCAAACCAGTCAGTTAGAAGCTGAGGATCTGGATGTTCGTAGGAGGGTACTGTGTGGACCCTTAAGCCTCTTGGAACCCTCTGTTCTTCCACATAGTTGGTTAAACTTGTGGCTTCCCACCATTTACGCACTTCGCGCTCGTGAAGCCTTTCCAGCTTCATAAGCGTTTCTTTCAACTTATTGCTTTGTGGTACTGCCGTCGGTGTTATTGCTGTCTCTGAGGGCGTTACTCGCCGTTTGAACATATCTTTGGCTGCAGTGTTGCGTTCAGTATCTGAAAACATGTTGCTTAATGAAAATGTTGCTCTGCTCTTGTTCCGGCAACCTTGCAGTGCGTTATCCCTACTTCTGTGTGATCGTTCCTCTCCTTTGTCGGTCTGCCCCTATCACCCGCTACAGTTTTACATGCATATGTAATTGAGGAGGCTCACCGGAAAAGATGTCTCTCGTCAGGGGCCCCAGAAACTCCAGCGCTCTCCTCACGGCTCAGTCCTCTCCGGATTAGTTAAATCTTTGCCCCAGTGGTTGCTGCGGTGTGCAGCATGACTCCTGTCGGAAAACGCTTGTCTCCCACGTGGAACTGCTCACTCACAAACGGGTGCTGCTGGCGGCTTGTGGGACGCCGCGTTACATTACGCTCAAGCTTTTCAAAGCTTCAAAGAAAAGATGCAGCACTCAAGGAGGGGTATGAAGTCACGGAAGAGTTTATTTGAAGGGAAAACCGCACAGACGCGTTTCGGCGTGAGCCTTCGTCAGTGTGTCAATGGTGACTTACAAGCAACATGTAAATAAAGTTTCTTTATAATCAATGACAACGACATAGGACTAAACCCTCAAACATCACTGTGGGCCCCATCTTGGAATGTTGTTGTATCAGACATTCTACCACATACGGAGATCGATTTAATATATATCAATTATCTTCATGTTCGTGTTAACAGGGTATATTATATATAAACATATCACAAGGTTAAGACGTGAAATAAAGCCGTGGATTGGCTAATGTCCTATGTACAAGATGTCTCCTCATGATTGTTGCATTTCCTGTATACTGAAAATTACCCACAGTTCATCAAAAAGTTCATCAAAGAATAATGACATATATATATATATATATATATTTTTTTTTATCCAACCATTCTCCCATCAGGAAAACACGTAAGCGACACACCAGGAGTTGCTGTGCTCGAAAATTTAATTGGCAGCAAAAACAAACAACGCGTTTCACCTCACGGCTTGTTCACGTTTGCTGTGAACTCCAAACCATAGTCCTTTTACATTCTCAATTAGTAGTCATAAAAATAGGACTTTATGTGCACACCTATAAGTGAAAATATAACGGACATATTGGAACAAAAAATAGCATCATTTTATGCCAGTTACAATAGTAAATTAAGTTTTGTAAAGCTGCATAATGGCCACAATTTACATTCTTTTAACCATGTTATCTACATATTATTATTTGACAATCCGCTGTGATAAGTTCAACCAAGGATAATTTGTGTTTCACCAAAGATATTTTTACAACCAAAGACATTCTTAAGGTCATATCTGTCCGTGATATTATAAGTGGGTTATCCAAAACTTCATATGGTTAACTAAAAATATACAAGCTCCGCAATTTTGCCCCAGTGGGCGTGAAAGACTATATGGGCAGCATGATAACCATTAACCAATTTTCATGGCATGAGAAAAAATATAATGAGATACAGTATAGGTTAATGAAAAATAAATAATGACATTAAATTTACATTGGGCCAAAGTGGGCATATTCCATATATGTATCACGTTACAATTAGATTTGATAACCACATATTTATCGTGTCTTATTAAGTTTCAAACGTAATGACCTATAACATGTTCTTGGCTGCTTGCATCGTACGGTTGGTTTATTGTCATATTATATTTTAATTAAATCATTAAAGTCTCTTGTGTGCCACACATAATTTCCTTGAACTGGCGTTTCAATGTATAACTGTTCCAATGTCCAAAGTTGTTGAATTAGATTCTGTGAATTAAAAAACATATGCAAGGGTTTAAAAAGACGACTCTAAGCTACACAGCTACTTATTTTTGCAGTTATTCAACAGTATCCAATATACAAGCTGATTACATTTTCTCAATTTTTATCTCTCCAAATGAACAGAAAGTTCCTCATGGTTATTCAAACCCTGAGGGAATGTAGTTTCGAAGTCAATAATATACCTGGATTCCATTTTTCGAAGGCATGTTGTTCTGTCTCCCCCACGTATTCCCAGGTCCACTTTGTCAAGTACCACCATTCTTAACAAATTTACATCTTGAAAGTGATATTTGAAAAAGTGTCTGGGCACTGGGTATTGTGCATTGTGTATTGTGCAAAATGGTTAGAGGTGGCAGACCCGTAAGCAGAGAATGGCCCGGGACCAGGGTTCAATTCCCGACGCGGCAGGGTCGAGGACCATGGTCAAATCGGACTCGATAATTCTCGCCTCGGTGCCTACCCTAACCAGGGAACACACTCGGCAACTCTGGGCATTAAGCTTGCCTCATCTCTACAACGGCCCCCCACAGACGCCGGGGATGCCTGGTTTCACCTTGGAGATACCCAAAAAGGGACCATCTCACAGGGAAAACCAGGACGGGTTCCCCAGCGGTCTTCAGCGCCAGGATACTCCTTGGAGTCGCAGTGCGCTTTACAAGTACACCCACATTTACATTTACATTTACATTTACATTTAATAGCTCTAAGGTGTTGCAGCACTCTTTCTTTGGCTTTTAGGGTAGTACTTCCTATATACCATTTATTGCAAGGGCAGATAAGTAAGTATACACAGTACATGGTGTTGCATGTTACAGTTTTTTGTATAGAGAACACTCTCCCAGTACTTGGTACAGTTACCTCTTTGCAGTTGATACTGTTTCGGCAGGCTTTACACGATCTACAGCACCTAAAACCCGGTGTATCATTGGGTATGTTTGTGCTGGTCACGAAATTGGGGCTGAGTTCGTCTCTTAAAGATTTACTCTTTCTAAACGTAACCTGTGGGTTGTGGTTTAGATGTGGTTTCAGATGTTGATCAGTTAACAACACGTGCCAATGTCTGTTGAGAATCTTCTTCAATGCCATGGCCTGACCTGAGAATGTGGTGATGAATCTAATATTGGATTCAGTGTTGTTGACTCTGTTGGTATCTAAAAGTTCTTTCCTCTCTTTTGTGTCTACTCTCCTCACGGCTCCTTGTATGGTTTTGTTGTTATACCCTCGTTCTTTTATATACATATAACACCACGGATCAAACAACAAAGGGTTGTCCTATTATCTTATTGATGCAATCTCCCCAAATAGACGCGGAGGGGATAGAGAAGGCAAACTACGCAAGTTGGAGACCCGATATATATTACTACTTGACTTATACACTTGTTTAGAGTAGCATGTAACCAGATTGAGCTAACAGATATGGCATATGCATATCCTGAGAACCTGCACTGAGAGGGCAATAGCAATAGTGGTCCATAATATCAATATCACTCAAAGAACAGATAGTGTGTAAATAGATGAATTTTAGTATCACGGTATTGAGAAATATTTATTGACACAAATACTTTTATAGACAATTTTGGGATGTTTTATCAAATATTTTTAAATATTATCAAATATTTTTAAGCATTTGCAAATAGAATATTTTATATTTTGCACTTTGAGTGAGTCCAATATTGATAATATCCATTGAGATAGATTGCATGGAGTAAGCTGATGTTCATGAATGTAAAAAGAAACAGATGATGATGTAGTGATGCAAACATAGAAGAGTCAATAAGCCACCATGGCTATTATGCCAATATTTGTTGTAATTGCACATTAGGTTTAAACAGTAGAACAACTTGTTATTTAACTATATTAGTTTAATTTTCACCAGCACTTAGGCACTTTTTTGCATAAGTTATCTCGATGGAAGGGGATACAGAAAAAATTTCCAACAAGACACAGGTGTATGTATTTGACAAAAATACTTATTTAACGCAATCAAAGATAATGTTATATATTAAGTAAACTTTCAGGGTAAAGCCAAATCAATACTAGATATATGTATAAACTATTTATGTTTTGCAAATGACATCGGAAAACGATAGAGGTTGAACATGTAGACATTTCTTTTCGATGCTAGGCAACCCATCAAAAACACAATGATGTTTCAAGTATTTAACCATTACAAGTATATCTATTTTATTAATATGTGTATTCATTGCGTTTTGTTGCACAGCAAGTAATATTTAAATGTTGGATAACAAGCAGTATTGAACATTGCAAACAACTGCGATAGAGTTTGTCTTCTATGTCCATTGAGATCAAACAACACGTGATTCACTGATATGATGCACTGCCACTTTAAAAATGCTTCCCAAGTCCTGATTGTTTGTCGAGTGAACAAGCGGCGAGAAGCCGCGAAACGCGTCTTTGACTTTGGGGAAATAAAAAACTGAAGCACGGATTTTGGGTTTGTGTCCTGTTTGCTGGCGGCGGCGCATGATTTAAGAGGAGGCAGCAATCTGGACAGGATTGTGATATATATACATATATATATATATACACCACGAAATCCTGTAATGCGCCAAAGTGCACCAGCGCAGCAATAACAGGTACGAACCACTCGAGGGACTTCAAATGGGTTTTTCAGTGCTTCTTTTTATTTGAATGGCATCCAGTCAGACCTGGCCAGTGCCCCAGCATGACGCGTTTCGACAGATCCAGTCTGTCTTGATCACATGACACGCCACAATTCTCATGATATTTAAATGTGAAACTAAATATGATAATGGCCAATAGAATGCATTCGAGTCAGTTCATCAATTAAGAGGCCACATGATCATAGACATAGAAAAAAGATACCTTCTTTGACATATGATTCTAGGATATAGCGAAATATGCTTCACATAGTGCAAATTGTAACATATTAAATGCATAAATACATAAATAAATATTGAAGATAAAATCAATAAACATATTTCACACATACCATATAATACATTAAAAAAATGACATCAAATAAATAGTGAAGGGAATAACCGTTTCTACTAATGTTTAAATAACATATGATAAGTCATCATGTATAAATTTGTGCAAATGAAGCAAATTTCCTGTAAACATGCGACACTAGTGCAAGAAATATATCTCAAAGATCTAATAATAGATCAAGACTCATGTGCAAATTTTGCCAACAATTATGCTAAAGTGCTGTGTGAAAGTGCAAAATGTGCAAATGAAAACATCTATGTAAATAAATAGAATAGCAGCAGTAATGTCTATAATCCCGGAGCCCCGGGAATTATGCCCATAAATAAAGGGAAAGTGAAACCTAGCAGCAGTCACCCCAAATAAGGAAAATTAGTATACAATTAACCTTGAAGTCAAAAATTAATAGAATCAATGCTAATGTAAGAAAATGTTAATTAATTAATTAATTAATTACCCAGTGGGCCAGTGCCCAATGGCTAAACTCATTATCATAAACAACAATCGACAAAAAACGAAATATATGTAGAAGAAAAATCTAAAATTGAAAAGGAAGGGGGTGGTGTCAATACATAGCTGGATAAACAAATAAATGAACTCAGCAATTGGACTTACATAGGTATAATAATGCAAGAAAAAACTTAAAGGGTCATATATAAGGATGATTAAAGGAAGAGAAAGGACGATTTAATAAGAAATTGTGAAGGTCCTCCCCCATGTTAAGCCCTTTGGCATCTTAGCATCGAGCTCCAGGATGATTCTACTTTCCAATTTTCTAAGCTGACGCTCACGGTTACGTCCTCTAATGTTTTTAGGAACCGCCCCTATCACAAAATAGTCCAGGTCTTTCAAGTTGTTTTTATGAGCTAACTTAAGGTGCTTGGCTACAGGATAATTTGGGTCTGATTTGACTACTGCCCTCAAATGTTGGGGTATGCGGTTGTATACCTGTAGATTAGTGCTACCGACATATCTTAAATTGCAAGTGCAACGTAGTACATACACCGCATAATCAGTGTGACATGTGTAGAATCCCTCAATTTTAGTAGGTATGTCGCAGAATGGAGTCCAATATTCAGTAGTGCTGGTCCCAAATTTGCAAGCCCTACGGGAGTTGCATTTCACAAACCCATTTTTGTGTGTCAGCCAGGAAACAGGTGTCTTGACTTCCGGACTAGTTCTGACTAAATCATCCCGCATTGCCCTAGACTTTCTCAAAGTAAGTACCGGTGCACTAGGTAACAATAGTGAAAGAGTTAAATCCGTTTTTACAATGGTCCAATTTTTGTGCATTATTTGTCTTATTTTTTTGTGCTGTTTAGAGTAAGTGGTCACTAGTCTTACTGATTGGGTTAGAGTCGCATTAGAAATACTGGCTTCAGAAGGGTCTCAGTCTCGAAAATGGTACTGTCTGAATGTTCTACTTGAGTTGAGGCATTTGCTCAATCACGTGCTTTGATAAGATCTTTTTTAGTATAGCCTCTGCTTAAAAATTAAGGGATACTGCGGATTAAGTGTTTGGGATGGGAACTGGTTGCATGGAGAACCGAATTCCCGGCCGTCTCCTTACGATGTAATTTGGTGTGCAATGTTCCTTTATCGACATAAACTGAGACATCCAAAAATTCAACCTGTGTCTCACTTACAGAGGCAGTCAATTTTAAATTGAAATCATTTTTATTGATGATATCAACAAAAGCAAGAGCAAACATGTCCTTCAAACCAACTCCTGTGCTCACCCATGAGGACGTGCTTCTCCCACCAGCCTACATGTAAACATGCATAGCTGGGGGAAAAGCACCCCCCATGCCCACACCCCTAAGCTGTTGGTACACTTAGTTGTTAAATAAAAAATAATTGTTAGTGAGACAAATCTGAATCATTTCCAACAACATTTTGTTGTGTTCTACTTGTCTAATGTCATGTTGACCCAAATAGTGTGCCACAGCATTCAATCCGTCATCATGGTTAATGCTGGTATATAATGAAGTAATATCCATAACAACAAGCAAGTAGTCACTGTTCCAATCAACACTTTTCAATTTGTTAAGAAAGTCCCCAGTATCTTTTAAAAATGAAGGGAGATTACTCATGTGTTCCTGTAAAAAGAAATCAACAAATTTGGAAATAGGTTACAACAAGCTAATTTGGGCAGAGATTATAGGCCTGCCTGGAATACTAACAATCTGTTTGTGGACTTTGGGAATAAAATATAGAGTCGGGTGATAGGGTGATCTTTTTTTAAATACAAAAATTCATTTTTGCTTATAAGCCCTTGTCTCTTCCAATAAAACAATTACTTGTGTACCATGTATTTTATTTTATTCAGATCTGAAAATGAAGCCTCCTTGTAGCATACAGAGTCATTGAGGTGGACCATAGCCTCAGTCATATATAGATCCCATGGCCATATGACAATGTTTCCACCTTTATCTGCACTGTTTATAATCAGATTTTTATCTTTTTAAAATTTTTCCATGAGAATATAATATTGCAGTTCCGTATGCTTCATCTTATAATTTTTGTTTCTGATGGATTTATGTAATTTTTTCGGATCTTCTGTCACCATATCACTAAAAATATCCGTGGCATCCTTAGGCATAATTGGCACAAATGTCTATACAGGGCAAAATGGACTTCTGTTGGGATTTTCAAGTGGAACTCCAGTGTCTTTTAAAATTTCTTGAGTTAAATGTGCTCCTGTCTCCGTATTTGTTGCCAAACCATGTATAGTTTTTAGTGTATCTGAGTCAGAAGCTTGCAAACTGATGCCAGTTTTCCCAGTTTGGAACTCCACCACCGATTTCTTCATTTGAAAGAACTTGATAAGTTTCAGTTTACTTATAAATTTGTAAACGTCAATGCAGGACTGTGAATAATTGAAATTGCTCTCCGGGCAAAAGGTCAAACCCAGTGATAGTAACTGGGTCTCCGCTGTGGTCAAAGTAGTAGAGGAAAGGTTAATGACAGTATTATCATTACTTGTATTGGGGTTTACTACTTCTTGTAATTCCTGGCCCCTCTGCTTTTTGCATTTTCTCAGAGCCCTCCGTCTCTGTTTCCTTGACTCTGTTCTGCTGACCCTTGCTGCTGTTGAGGATGTCTCGGTTGTAGGGTAAGTCGCTAAGCCTCTCGCATACAATTCAATTCTTCAGCAGGGGTCCTTGATGGAATTCCGACTGTCACTGATGAGGTACTTGCCTCATTTAAAATATCAGAGTCATAATTACTTGACAGTGAACTGGCGTCAGAACTCACAGAGGCAGAGTCCGCAGTTTGATTGGATTGTGGTATAATAGATACATTGCTTGTCAAAGCCTGCCTCTTATATGAGTCGGATTTTTGGGAGGATGTAAATATCCTCCCCTCCTCATAGTCTTTTTTGTCACGGGCAAATTTATATACTTTGCGCTCTTTTATCACCTCTGCAAATTTCTTGAGGCGTTCATTGATTTCCTCACGCGCCTTCTTTACTTCATTGTGCTTATTTAAGCTTTCCAAATCTGATTGGGTTTTATCAATGTCCTTAATAATACTGGCTCTGTCTATTTCCGCATATTTAATGAGTAACAGTATATATATATTTTTTGTTCATTGCTGTGACTCTAAAAGGTGCATCACGTGTGAATACCTTTTACAAACATCATCAGTTACTAGTTATGTTACCAGAAGGACCTATGCAATAAGACAGCATCTTACATGTCGCTCAACATGCATTATTTATGTGATTCAGTGCCACAGACAAAGCTGTAAAAAACAATATGTAGGCCAAACAATGAATGACCTCCGCACACGATTCAGGAACCACAAATCAGCCATAATTAATAAGAAAATTGACTAGCCTGTAGCCAATCATTTTAACCTTGTGGATCATTCACTATCAGATTTGAAGATTTTCCCGGTGGAACATGTCTCAAAGGAAGAACTACTGGACTCCAAGGAAAACTTCTGGATGTACCGTTTAAAATCATTGCATCCAGATGGACTGAACATTACTGACAACACATCCTGATTACTGCATATCTCAAGAACTCTCAGGACTGCATTGATTCCACATTCCAAATGGAATCTTCACTCATGATGCTTTTTGAAAATTCAGCTGTGTCTTCTGTGCAGCCACTGAGCTTACCATCTTGAAACTACCTGAGGAAGGCGGAAGCTAAAACGTTGTAGTGGAAATATATTTTTGTTCTTTGGTGAATATATCTGTTTGAGTCACTTCTTTCTTGGATAATTTATTTCTTTGTGACTCATTGTATCCTTTGGGATCCAGATTTTTGCCCTGGCTGGCTGTTGTTTTCTTGTGATCCTTCATCTTCAAGTATATATATATATATATATATATATATATATATATATATATATATATATATATATATATATATATATATATATATATATATATATATATATATATATATATATATATATATATATATATATATATATATATATATATATATATATATATATATATATATATATATATATATATATATAACTGCTCCACTTGCCCCAAAATGTCCCAGCCGGGATTCAAAGCAAAATAAGGCACTCACGGAGTCTATCAAATCTCAGCGGCAGTATTTATTGAACAGACGCGTTTCGGGAGAACGCTCCCTTCGTCAGTGTTTCACAAAAAACGCGCGTAGCAGCAGCATGTTATAACATTTCATTTCCGTCAAAGCGGGCATAGACATGAACATAGGACAACCTGCGCATCTTAATCATAAGCGCCATCTTGTAATGTCTAATGCTCTCATTTGCCAAAGGTGAGTGTGTGAATTCATTAAACGTTCAACCTTATTGAATGAAAGTTATAGTTCATTCTATTCAATATTGATGGCCATGTGGTCTACTGATAATTCACGTAAACGCGAATAACTTAAACGCTCAAATGCGTATTTAATGACCCTCAAAATCGAGGGATCTCAAATTACCGCCGTAAATCGGCTTAGGCAGAAAACAAGCTACCTCTTATTTACAAGCACCAGTGTGGTGCATAGAGACTACAGACCAACTGGTCTGTCTGTCAAAATCTCGCCGTGGATCGGCATCGCAGCCTATGCGGCTGCTCAATCTCTCAGTATGCCTCATGGCCTTTACTCCACATATTTTAAAAGAAACATAGGCAGGTTGAACAATAATACACACACATCATCTATTATAAACGGTACCAAAGCTTCAATCATCAGAACAGGTTCCAAGACGGTTACACAGTATCACTCAATTATCAAAATGACAAAGCAAGAGTCAAAATCAAAATCGAAGATAAAATCAGAATCAAAGTTACAGTCAACAGAATTTGTCCATACCATACTGTGAACCAGAACATGTCAATTTACTCTAATGACATTATTTCAAAAGCATTTTTACAGCAAAAAATAATGATCTCTTCTCCTCTAACCAAGGTGTGTTGATAACTCCTCCCCCATATTAAGCCCCCCTGGGGCCTTCGTTTCCATATCTAATATATGAGGGTCATTAAATACGCATTTGAGCGTTTAAGTTATTCGCGTTTACGTGAATTATCAGTAGACCACATGGCCATCAATATTGAATAGAATGAACTATAACTTTCATTCAATAAGGTTGAACGTTTAATGAATTCACACACTCACCTTTGGCAAATGAGCGCATTAGACATTACAAGATGGCGCTTATGATTAAGATGCGCAGGTTGTCCTATGTTCATGTCTATGCCCGCTTTGACGGAAATGAAATGTTATAACATGCTGCTGCTACGCGCGTTTTTTGTGAAACACTGACGAAGGGAGCGTTCTCCCGAAACGCGTCTGTTCAATAAATACTGCCGCTGAGATTTGATAGACTCCGTGAGTGCCTTATTTTGCTTTGAATCCCGGCTGGGACATTTTGGGGCAAGTGGAGCAGTTATTTTGTATCGCGGTGCACCACCGCGAAAAACGGCACCCGCCGCAGGAGTGACTCGTGAATGGTGCAACTGGAGCGTTCATATATATATATATATATATATATATATTCACTGAAAAAACCATAGGTTATAGACCATATATAGTTAGGAATTAGCATTTACAAAACCTTGAAAATTCACTGAAAAAACCATAGGTTATAGACCATATATAGTTAGGAATTAGCATTTAAAAAACCTTATTTTACTCACACAAAACCATTGAAATTCCATATATAGTTAGTTGCACTAACTATATATTGCGCACCCGCAATCCACTGCTGATGATGTCACATATTACATCATTCATGACATGGTCAGTGACATCACTGATGACATCACTGATGTCACTGACCATGTCATGAATGATGTAATATGTGACATCATCAGCAGTGGATTGCGGGTGCGCAATATATAGTTAGTGCAACTAACTATATATGGAATTTCAATGGTTTTGTGTGAGTAAAATAAGGTTTTTTAAATGCTAATTCCTAACTATATATGGTCTATAACCTATGGTTTTTTCAGTGAATTTTCAAGGTTTTGTAAATGCTAATTCCTAACTATATATGGTCTATAACCTATGGTTTTTTCAGTGAATTTCAATGGTTTTTTAATAGCAAATATCATAAGCTGTCGAATGTCAAGTACGTGGTAAGTGAAAACATTTTCGTGTTTATGCACACTGATCTGCTTTGAATGGTGCCCCCCCCCCTCATTTCTATTACGAGTACTCTCTCTTTGCAGATAGTGAAAGGTAGTTAACGCAGGCCTTTGCCCCCGTTGTAATCCGTCGTGCCTGCTTCTCTCTCCATTTGCTTGATTGTTATCCAAGTATTTACTGTTTTAGAATTAGTTCTCTTTGGTTAATTCTCTATTTACAAACAAACACAGAGTCGCAATACTCTGTTTAGTCTTTGCAGATAACGAAAAATCGTGTAAAAAAAAAGAAAAGGAATCGAGTAAAATCAGTAGGCCACTAATGGGATCTCTTTTTGACCTCGCTAAAATAGAAACAAATACCAACCTTGGGACACGTTTCAACGGCATGGCAAGAATAAGAGCTCTTTTGTCTCAGAGAGAGGTGGCCTTGAGTTCGGCCCGTGAAACTTTCGTACTTCACATAGCGAACACCCGTACAGAGGTGCACACCCTTTTCAATTAAGATTTGCCTTTCAATTTCAGCAACATGTTTCCGACTATCTTTAACGCATCCTCCACAAAGTCCCTGGCGCACTTTTTTAAAGTTGTTACCAGTGGTCTCGTGACTTCATTTGAGAAAATCTTTGGAGTCATCCCTGCTTCCTTTCATTCCATTTTCTCCACTCTGGTTCGTGGATTGGCATTTTTACTTGCATTGCCAGCGGACGCTCTTGTGCTTTTTTACATTTTTAAATATGGATGTCCCTCCTATGCAACCTCACGCCCTGCAGCTGCTGACACTGTTCCGCAATCGCATGCTAGAATATTATGGCACAATGCCGTTGGCGATATTAAGCACGGCATATGGATTATCTTTTCGATTTTCCTACTTCACCTGTGTCCAGCCTGTATTTCACTGCCTGACCTGTGATTTCGATTGGGCCATTGATTTGTGTCTCTGCGGACCGGTTTCTCCTGACGTCGACTTTAATCAGCTGATGACTCCTATCATTACTCACGAGTTGGTTTGTCCTGGCGAAAGGATTATGGCTGTGGCATTGATGCATGGACTACTTGGTCCCTGGAATTTACTGGCGGCAGCACAGTCTTTCTTGGAACAGAGCTTTCTTGAAAACCCACCGAGCTGTCCTCTGATGGTGATAGAGGATCCGGTGCTGGGAGAGCACGTATGTTCTTTTCCGCTTTTAAATTGGATGGCTGAACTGTTTTCGGATGAAGACGGTGACTTCCTATTGGAGGCTGTTGCAGCTTATTTTGCATACACAGTTATGTCATAGACCTTTTTCATGTTTGATATGCTGAGTACTAGCATTTCATTGACAATTCATTAATTATTTGTCAAGTTTTTATTATTTACCTTGCCTATTGGCTTAAGACTCGATAAAGTACTTGGCTGTTTTATTTTTCTTTAGCATTAAATTTTCCTAGTTTTTAATGCTTTACCTTGCGGACCGTCCACATATAAACTTGCAATCTGCTCTCATGAGATGGCACTTCTATTATCTTATTCAGTTCGTTTCCGGATCATGGGGAGGTGTCATCTAGGTCCTGGATATCTTTACACCGTGTTAAGTTAGCATGGGCTCATTACCGGTTTAAACGCCATTTTTCCTTTTTTGCAACTTCTGCACAAGACACTTAGTTGTTGCTTTAGCTTTCCACCTAGTAGTTCATCGTGGTTTACATGAGAATAATATGTTATTGGTCTACTATCTGCTTTACTTGTTAAACTATATCTGTACAGCGAGTGCTAAAGTTTCAAGAACAACACGATACAGAATTGTTATGAGGTCTGATCTCCACGACTTCATACTCATAACATAAGTGCAACTTCTGCCAATTCTGGGCATGAGGCGGGTTTTATATTGCTTTGCCGAACACACATACACAACAGTTGATGCGGTTCACATGAAGAGAGAGCTGGTGTATGCTGATGTGATTCCTTCAAATCTAAGACACTAAAGTATGGGCACGCCCTAAACCAACACAAAGAGACCTTCTTAGCAAATAATATAATATGTGTATTAGGGAGGGTGAGATATAAGCAGCCGCGGGCCGTGGAGGGAGTTACGATGGGGCAGGGAGGCGGGGAGGGGGAGAAGCAGGGTGGAGCCCTCTCTACCTTGCCCCTCCCCCTCCCCGCCTCCCTGCCCCACCGTAACTCCCTCCACGGCCCGCGGCTGCTTATAAGTGTTGCTAACTCTTATTCATTTACAGCATGTTAACATACTGTCACCATTCGCTTTTTATGTACTAGTAACTATGCTGGTAATTTTGCTACTGATAATATGTGTACTTTTATTATCTAAGGTACTACGCCTGAGAAGACGGCATTAGTAAATAAACATTTCAAATACACATCTGTTCTTCTTAACTCCATGTTCTGGTTTCTAAGAAATCTATAACGACCGACTGTTCATGAGTTCCACGTATCCTGAGGTACTATAAGTTCATATTCTGGATTGTCTAAACATTGAGAGTTTGTTATATCCAATGTGACACTGTACCTAGCTTGCTAAGGAGTTTTTGATTACTAACGTGAGTTTTGGGACACCCTAATTCGCCGAGGTTCCAATCCTCTGTCCACAGTTCTGTGTGAGAACAGAAACCCTGCGACAGGGGCACCCCCGACCCTTGCTGGAGCTTCATCACACTTGCGATACAACTCCAGCAATGCATTCGCCGAGGTTCCAATCCTCTGCCCACAGTTCTGTGTGAGAACAGAAACCCTGCGACAGGGGCACCCCCGACCCTTGCTGGAGCTTCATCACACTTGCGATACAACTCCAGCAATGCGCCACCTTTACGGCACAGATACATCACGCATCTGTGCTGTTTTTGCCCCATGATGCGCCGCATTGTAAATGCAGCACACCATAGGTGACGGAACAGCGGCACAGAATGACTAACACATCCCTGGTGATGCGCCAGTCATCATAAATGTATCCCTATGCTTCTTATCTTGTTAGAGATGAACCGCCATATGTATCATCAAAGTTTTTTGCATTTCCTAAATAGCGAACTTTAAGGAATAAATAGCGATTCTTTACCATTCCTAGTTTGCGATGAGCTATTTGCTAATTAGCCGAATGTAGCCCAATGAAGCCCAATGTAGCCCAATGTAGCCCAAAGATGGCCGCCAGACACACAAAAAAACAAATGTAGCCCAAATATCAGCCAGATGTAGCCCAACTATAGCCCAGTGACAGAATGACCAATCAGCTTCGCAAACCTCCGTTACGCGAAGCGGAGCGCTGTTACAGATATATATCTTTTTTTGAACGTTAATTTCTCAAAATCCACTGGAGCACATATATTGAGACCTAGCAAAGGCACATCGGGCTACCAGTCCCTAATATTTTGCCAAGTTTCGTGCAAATCCATTCAGCCGTTCGATTATTATTATTATTTTTTTTTGCCCCGCGGGGCCCTTTTAAAACCTCCACATCAAACCTAGGGGGTCAGCGAGGATCTACTATGCCCCCTTATAGTTATTTCCCCCTTTGTTTTGACCTCCTCTTGTCTCTCGATCCTACCGAGAGACAAGATGGCGGCCGCTACGGACTGTTTGGAATGTTGACAGACGCCGGAGAACCAATCAGCTTCGCTTCACAAAGCTCCGTTGCGCGAAAAGTCCGCGTCCTGGGCCGCTGCCCAGTCCGCTGTTACAGATATATATCTTTTTTTAAACGTTAATTTCTCAAAATCCACTGCAGCACATATATTGAGACCTACAAAAGGCACATCGGGCTACCAGTCCCTACAATTTTGCCAAGTTTCGTGCAAATCCATTCAGCCGTTCGGGCTAAAAGTGAGGCCAACCGCCCTATGGAAATTAACATGGGAAAAACGCGTTTTGGGACCCCCCTTTTTTCTCGGCCCCCCCTTGACGAACCCCCCCAAAATTTTCAGGGGCTGCTCAGAAACATAATGTGCCATTTTCCTGAAAATTTCAGCCAATTCCGTCCACAAACGCTAAAGTTATTAGACATAGAATTTTCAAAAAACCCATAGAGAAAAAATCCTAACTATATATACCTACTGGCGACCGCCAGTAGGTAATATATATATATATATATATATATATATATATAATATATTACCTACTGGCAGTCGCCAGTAGGTAGTTAGAGTTAGGACCTAGTTTCCATAGGAAATCCCCAACATTCAATTGGGAATAACTTTGGCGCTGGTTGATGAATCTTCGCGAATTTCTCAAAGAAGATGGCCCGCTCCGCTGGGTGGATTCGTCAAGTGGGGGCTGAGAAAAAAGGGGGGTCCCAAAACGTGTTTTCCCCATGTTATTTTCCATAGGACGATTAGACACGGCTACAGCCCGAACGGATAAATGGAATTACAAGAAATCTGGCAAAATGGTAGAGTCTGATTCGCACATCATGCTTTTGCTCAAATGGTGTAAATCCCTCTATACATATATCTAGGTGCGCGTACCGGACTCATACGGTAAGAGTATGGTAAGAGTACCTTCCTGTGCACAAGCTGCATGCTGATTGGCTGTCAACTGTCTGTCAACACTCCTAACCAGAAATTGTTGGCAGCCATCTTGTGCCTCAGTAGACTGAGGCACAAGAAAGCAGAAAAACAAACATTTAGAACTCAAAAAGGGGGCAGGGTAGAAACTCGCGGGGTACGTGTACCGTACGCGTATCGTACGCGTACCGTACGCATATGGTACGCGTACCTTTCCGAGCACGAGCTGCATGCTCATTGGCTTTCAACACTTCAAACCAGGGAGTGTTGGCAGCCATCTTGTGCTCGGTAGACCAAGGCACAAGAAAGCAGAAAAATAAACTTGTAGAACGCAAAAAGGGGGCATGGTAGAAACCCCCTGACCCCCTAGGCCTGCTCAGGTGGTCCCACACGGACCCCCAAGGCCCCAATTTTTTTTTTTTTTTTAAATGGTCTTCTTTTTTTCAAATGACCCCCCGGGGGGACCAAATCCCGGGGGCATAGTGAAAAAGAAGTGTGGGGGGGCCCCACCCCCCACACTGCCCTGGGGACCACCACCCCCGGGGCAGAGTAACGCTGCCCCCTGGCGCATACTGGAGGATCCAAGGGGAATTGGTTCCCCCTATGCTAATGCGCCAGGGGGCTGCGTTGCAGAGAGGTGTGAAAAGAGGCGTGGCCTCATTACACCTCTCTGCAATGCAATTCCCTGGCACATACTGGAGGTTCCTGGTGGGCTAGTTGGACCCCATGGACCCCCAGTATACAAGGGGAATTAGTTCCCCCTTTGCAAACGCGCCCGAGGGCTGCATTGCAGAGGAGGGAAAAGGGGCGTGGCCTCATTACACCTCTGCAATGCAGTCCCCTGGCGCATACTGGAGATTCCTGGTGGGCTAATTGGCCCCCAGGGACCCCCAGTATGCAAGGGGAATTCGTTCCCCCTCTGCAAACGTGACCAGGGGTTGCGTTGCAGAGAGGTGTAAAAAGGGGCGTGGCCTCATTACATCTCTCTGCAACGTAGCTTCCTGGCATCTACTGGAGGTTCCCGGTGGGCTAGTTGGCCCCAAGGGACTCCCAGTATGTAAGGGGAGTTAATCCCCCAATTTTGAACACTCTACAGGGCGTGTTAGCACAGTGGTGAAGGTACGGGGTGCGGCTTGAGGTGATGTGAGTGCAAACATGCCCTGAGGTGCATTTTAAGTTGAGGAATTAATTCCTGTACAATCCAGAGGTCCCCTAGGGGGCAACTAGTCCAACAGGTATCTCCAGTAAGCGCCACGGAGCTGTGTTGCAGAGTGTTGTAAAAAGGGGGCGTGCCCTTTGAACACCTCTCTGCAACACAGCTGCCTGGCGCATACTGGAGGTATGAAGAGGAATTAATTCCCCAATATAGCCCAGTACTACTCCTGAAAAGTAAATTTAACTGAACTTACCAGTAACTTGAATTTCCTTCCATAGGATATCATTGCGTGCTATATAAAATATATATAAATTAAAAAAATATTAAATTAAAAAAATATATATTACAATTTAAATATTTTTTAAAACTTTTTTTTTCAATTTATATAAAAAATATGTAATGTAATTTAAAAAATAAAATATCTAAAAAATAAATAGTTTAAAATAATGTAGTAAATCGGTATAAAAAAATATAACAATTAATACATTTAATAATTATCATTTACAAAACCTTGCAAATTCACTGAAAAAACTATAGGTTTCACACACGTTATAGTTAGGAATTAGCATTTAAAAAACCTTGCAAATTCATTGAAAAAAACATCGGTTTCACACATGTTATAGTTAGCTGGACATTTCACTCATACAAAACCTTTGAAATTCCCCCGTTATAGTTAGCTCAGCTAACTATAACTCGCGCGCCCGCAATGCACTGCTGATGACGTCATATATTACATCATTCATGACATAGTTAGTGACATCACTCATTACATCACTGATGACATCTCAAATGACATCCCTTCATCTTCTGTGCCATAAGCATTTCAGGAGCAGTCCCCCTTGTTCACTGGCTAACGTCGAGGAAGAAACAGCTGTGCATGTTTGAATCACACTCGTGATTCTTGTAGTGAACCCAGCCCCAATGGGTGTGTCCTGGCAAGGTATTCTGGTTGTTGTGGTAAATTCTTATATCAACAATGCCAAACGAAAGACCCCGAAGGAAGAAGGCACCACACCCAGCATTGATTCTACCTTTTATTCCTGAAAAGCAGCAGCATGCTTTATATATATATTTTTTCACAGAAAAAAACAAGGTTACAGGGACATTATAGTTAGGCTCTGATTTAACCCACAAAACCAATGACATTCAACAGTTATAGTTACCTGAGCTAACTATAACTTACGTCCCCCCCAATGCTCATGACCTCACATATTACATCACTTATGACATGGTCAGTGACATCACTGATGACATCATTGATGGCATCACTGATTACATCACAGATGACATTATTGATGGCATCACTGATGACATCATCCAGTGAGAGGGAAAATATGTAAGCTACTGCATACGTTACATTATTTATTTTTTGTACTACTAATGAGTGATACTGTTTCTAATATAGGTCATCTGAGTGACACTGTGACTGTCTGTATCAGTGTGGGAGGGGTGTTTGAGTGGCTGTATGGGTGTCTGAGTGGGTGTGTGAGTGCTGTATGGGTGAATAAGTTGGTGTGTGAGTAGCAGCATGGGTGAATGGGTATGTGTGTGAATGGCTCTATGGGATGAGTGACTGGGTGCGTAGGGGTATTGATGGGGAAGTGAGTGGCTGTTTGAGTGTATGGGTACGTGAATGGGTGTGTGAGTGGCTGTTATGCACAGTAAGTATTTGTGTGAGTGCTGTATAGATGAGAGAGTGGGTATGTGATGATTGCATTATTGTGTGAATGAGTATGGAAGTCTTTTTTGATGAGTAAATAGATACATTTGTTGTTCTATGAGTGAGTGAATTGCTGTTAGTAGCTGTATGGGTGAGTGTGTGGCTGTGGGAGTAGCTGCATGGGTGAGTGAGTGAGTGAATGCTCATGTGAGTGGTTGTATGGGTGCGTGAGTAAATGTGCGAGTGGCTGTATGGGCCTGTGAATGATTTTGTTGTATGTGAGTAGCTGTATGGGTCTGTCAGTGGCAGTATGGGTGAGTGAGTAGCTTTGTGAGTAAATGTATGAGTGTTTGAGTACATGTGTCAGTAGTTGTATGGGTCTGTGAAAGGGTGTAAAAAGCTAGCTTTCTATATAATGTACTAAAATGAAGTACACTGTGCAGAGTCCAGTGAATCCCCAAATGGTAAACAGAGGTACATGCAGATATTTGAATGCTCGTTGTGGTAGTTTGGGTGAGCAGTTAGGCTTATCACAGGGCCGTGCTAACAATGAGGCAAATAAGCAGAGGTCAGATTGGGTTAACAGCTCAGTAGACAATTGTTTTCACAAACCCAGAACGACAGCTCAACGCAACCCCAATGAAAAGTATGGTTCAACAGCCACCAATCCTCCCAGAAAGAGAATTGCAAGAAACTTGAAAGGAGGAAAACCTATGACCCAGACCTTAAGTTCCTATATAAAAAAGCCATCAGACAATATCATGATGACATTAAGCTAGCAGAGGCAAAATTCTATGAGGAGAGGATTAATAAGGCTTCCAACTCCCCCAAACAAATATAAAAAATTGTGAAATTACTCACCACGATTGTACATAGCTCTTACTCTCTTCACCCTTCAATAGTGAGATGCAACAAGCTAGCCTCCTTTTTTAAAAATGAAAGTGCAAAACATATATAACTCGTTTAACAAGTGTCATATATATAACTCCAAAGAGACACAGGATAGTACTGGGATGAAAGGCCAATTCCCCAGCCCAGAACAGCCTGGATCGCACTGAGCAAAGAACGCATGGGCCTCCTCCTTAGTAATATTAAATGAGGGTCTCCACTTGATCCCCCCCCCACATTTTACTTCAGCGTGGGGATCCCATCTTCTCCAAAATGGCTGACCTCATCTCGCTATCCCTAAACTAGGGCATAGTGCCCAAAGAGTGGAAGCATGCTACGATGAAGCTTCCGCTCAAGAAGACTCAACTTGGTCCCACGGTACTGGGAAATTTCTGCCCCATCTTATTACTACCCATTTTGGGTAAAGTCACTGGGAAACATGTCAACAGCTTTGTCTCTCAGTGGAGGAGAATAACATTCTGCACCAGACCCAGATGGGATTCCGCCCAGAACATAGCACAGAGTCAGCCCTTCTAGTGATTACTGAGAAATTTAAATAGATACTTGACCAAGGAAGAGCTGCTGCAATTCTACTTTTGGATCTTAGTCTGAATTTTTATACAATGGATTATATGATCCTCATACATAGGCTCAGAGAGATATGGATTAAGGATGAAGCCAATCATTGGCTTGCCTCTTTTCTAAATGATTGATCATTCCATCGAATGGAATTGGCTGTCCGTTCAGATCTTTTCCCTCAGTGCTCGGCGCTTAGCCCGACTTTGTTTAATATTTATCTGAGGCCTCTAGAACACATCATACAGGAGTTTGGCTTGTCGATTGTTTCCTATGCTGATGACACTCAACTAATGGTTTCAGTGTTAGAAGAGAAACATTTGAAACATCTGTGGCTGGTTCCATGCTTGGGAAAAATAGCAACCTGGATGACCAACTGTAGCCTAAAACTGAATGGCAAAAAACTGAGCTGATGTTGCAGGTCCATGGGCTGAGGTCAGCTGGCCAAGGGGTTGAGGTCCCCCCCGCTCCTAAGCCATGATTAAAAAACCTAGGGATGTGGCTATATCAGAATCTCTCCATGGAAACACAAGCCAAAACATGCAACCTGTTTCGGTATACTACGGTCCAGGCTCTAGTGGTCCCGCAACTGGACTACGGCAACTCCCTGTATCTGGGTTCTCCCAAGAATGTGATCAACAGGCTACAGGTTGTCCAAAATGCGGCAGCCAGGATGCTCCTGAAGATACCCAGGCAGGAATCAGTGTGAACCTCCCTAAAAAAACTGCATTGACCAGCTATTCAATCTCGGGTTAGGTGTAAAGCCCATAAAGCCGTTCAGGGTAGAGGTCCTTCCCTGTTAAAATACCTCGTCTCCCTACATGTCCCTAAAAGGTCCCTCAGGTCCTCATTTGACTTACTTATGAACATAGCTAAGATAAGGAGATTAAGATGGGGTGGGAGATCCTTTGCATGCCATGTCCCAAAGCTCTAGAACTCAATGACCATGGAACCAAGACTGGTAAAAAATGTACGTTTCAGCAAAAAACCTAAAACGTGGCTGTTTCCATAAATTACACACTTCTCCCTAATGCAATTCATGGTTAGTGCTGGGAAGCTCTCGGGTAGCGATGCGCTTTATAAATCCCATAAAATAAATAAATAAATGTGTTGTACTCTCCAGAGGCAATAAATCAAGAACACACTCAAGAATAAATCCGATACCAATTTATAAAAATTGTATCAAACACAATTCTAAAGTAATTACTTTCAGAGTGATGATTTTGCAAAGTTTGGAAAATATATCACTTTTGTGCGCAATTAAGCACCTTAGGAAAAAATGGGGGAAAAGCAGAAAAATGCATAGAAAATCAGGTAATGCTTTCATGAACATTGCCTTCTCATTTTAAGTCGAAGTCAGGGCCAGATCCAAAGTTCCACTCCACTCCACTGTAAGCTGTTCCACTATATGCTTCTAAACTGTGCAGCACTCCAGTCGACGCCACTCCACTGTGTGCTTCTACACTCTACACCAATACACTCCACACAATTCAACTGTACTCAGCTCCACTGTACGACACTCTATTTTATGCCATGTCACTCTATTCTATATCACTCTAATATATGCTATTCCACAGTACGCATCCCCGCCTTATGCCACTCCACTTTACCACAGTCCACTGAATGCCAGTCCATTGTATGCCTCTCCCCTTTACTCAAATGAACTGTACCCTATCTACTCTATTCTCCATTGTGTGCCTCTCTATTGTACACTATTCCACTATATGCCACTCCACTCTACGTCACTACATTGTACGTTATAGTTATTCCACTCTATACCACTCTACTGTACCTTCTCCACTGTATGTACCTGCACTGTACCCCACTACACTGTACCCCGCTCCACTCTACAACACTCCACTGTACACTACTCAAGTGTATGCTATTCCACTGTACGCCACTACACTGTACCTTACTCCACTGTACACCAGTCTACACTAATTCACTCCACTATATGCTGTTACCCTCTACACCTCTCCAATCTATGCTACTATACTCTACCCCAATTGAGTATACACCACTCCACTCTATGCCACTACACTCTAAGCTAATTTAATGCATGCCACTACGCTAAACATCAATCCTTTCTACACCAGTCCACTCTACAACACTCCACTGCATGCCACTCTACTCTATGACACTCCACTGAATGCCACACTACGCAATTCCACTGTATGCCATTCCACTCTAACACACTCCAGTATATGCCACTGCACTGTACACCACTCCACTGGATGCTATTCCTCTGTATGCTGCTCAACTGTATGTCACTCCAGCCTATGCCACTCCACTGCAAGCTATCACACTATACGCTAATGCACTTTACACTATTCCATTGTACTCAACTCCACTGTACGACACTCAACTCTTTACAATTCCACACTAGGCCACTCCACTTTATGGCACTCTAAAATACTCTTTTCCACTCCACTTTAGACCACTCCAGTCTACGCTACTCTACTATATGCCACTCCACTCTACCACAATCAACTGCACGCCATTTCACTGTACATCACTCCATTCTACGCCAGTTCTCTGTACACCACTCCAATCTACCCTTCTACACTCTACCCTCAATTTTACACCACTCTACTGTATGCTATTTCACTATACCACTCCACTCTACATTACTACTCCCTATGCTACTAACACTCCGCATTATTCCACTCTACACCAATTCACTGTACCTTCTCCACTGTATGCTGCTCCACTGTACGCCACTACACTCTATGCTATTCCACTGTATGTTGCTCCACCCTAGAACATTCCACTCTACGCCACTCCACATTACACTATTACACTGTACACCACTGCAGTCTACCTCACTGCGCTCCTCTCAACAACACTACACTGTATGATACTGCACTCCAAAATGCTCTACTCTACAGCACTCCACTGTATGCCACTGCTCTGGACACCACTACACTGTTCACCAATTCACTCTACAACATTTCACTATACACAACTCCACTGTATGGAATTCCAATCTATACCATTCCATGCTATGGCACTCCATTCTACGCCATACCAGTTTACGCCACTCTACACTACACCACTACACTGTATGGGATTCCCATGTACGCCATTCCACTGACCACATTTTACCCTACATTACTCTATGACAACATATTCTATGACACTACACTCTACGACATTCTCCTCCACTGTACAGTACCGCATTCCACTTAATAACACTCTATTCGATGACATTAAACACTAAGCTTTCAAAAGATTCAATGAAAAAATCAAAGGTTAAATCTTTGCAATAGTTAGGAAAACAATGTATTTTTTTTATACAAACCATACTTAAAACACACAAACATTAGTAAATCTTCAATTACTAGTTATACAATAAATGTATAATTTATTCACCACGTTTACATTTATAGAACTATTTATTCTTTAGCTACAAACAACAGTTAAAGTACACAAAAGAGTTTAATTTCTAAACTTGTACCTTTAATTTATAATTCATGAAACACCTTCACATTATTATAACTATTGCACCTCCATACACAGTGTATTCAACTCAAATGCAAATTCTATACATACTGTTTGAGAAATTTATATTGTACATATTTACTATTGTTTTTAAGTTTTTTAAACATTTAATCTTTTGCCGAGACATCACCTTAGACTAGAGAGATCTGCGCCGCAGCAGCGGAGACCACAATCGGCATGTGAAAAAATCCAAGTAGTAACTTTACACTCACAAATTAGACTCCACCCCCAGTATTCAATGGTTGAGAACATGCAAGTCTACATTTTTGGGTACATTTACACTTGCAAATGGTAAACAGCTGGAAGAAGTAAAGTTACTTAAAAGTGTAAGAATACATTCTCTTGTATTAAATCTACGCATGTAAATTTACCTTTGTGAACATGTTTCCCATTTGTTACAAGATCAAAATGCTGATCAAAACATTGTGTCAAAGGAATTTGATACAATAAAGTCCTGGAAGGACCTTAATTGATTAAATCCAATTGAAGCTAACACTGCAGTCCTGCTCATTGGTATGAATCATTGCCTGAAAACGAATACACCAATGTACAAGTGAGGAATTCTCATATAATAATTAGTGAGAAGGCCGGAATTCACAGCTCTATTTCAGACTCAAGAATGTACACAAAGAGCTATATAAATGTAATGATCCTCACAGAGATGCCTCCTCTCTGGGAGAGATAGGACTACTAGAGCCATCCTGGGTTCAAAGTTAGACTTTTGTGACATGCTTCTGGGAATTATATTAAAAGCTGATGCAAAATGTTTCAGGTACTATTCTGCTATAAACTTGATTAGTCCTTAGCATGATAGTATATCCCAGGCACTAACTAAATAATCTGAACTGGCATCTAGTGAGAATTTCAATATATTGTTGGTTACACGTAATATAAGTGCCCTGAACTACATGGTTAACAAATTTGTACCGTATGTCCATGACACGGTTCTATGATCTACCGAGCAATAGATTTACAAACACGTTTACAAACACGTTTTGTTAATTCATTAAAAAAAACTGTGTAATAACACTTTATTGAAATATGTTTTTCACATCCCCAGTACTAAGTAAACTAGTACTTGTACTGTAAAAATAGTGTAAAAAAAAGGGGAATTAAATATTTTTTTATTGTAAATTATTTTCTAACAAAAATATCAAAGTATTTTAACATGGCGAGAGTTATAAAAAAAACAACGTGAAAGTATATTCGATTGTAGTAACTTTAACACAAAACCAATGACAAAGTTGGGTAATACTTTTTTGGCATACTATTAAACAGGCGAAAAGAAAATGGGAAGGCAGGATTTTTGCAAGAGCCACAACAAAGTGAAATTCCACTTTCATTGAAAGGACCAGAATATATTCTCTGTCGGATACTTGATAGTAGGCATTGTGTGTAAATAAATATAATATTCACTGATGCATATACAGCCTGAATTATTAGTAATAATAATAATTAAATATTCATGCTCGCCTTGAATACATTTCTCCTTCCCAAGTTGAATATTGAAATTAAATTTTACTGCGTCAATCTATTTACCCATTGCATCTTACAGTCGGTGAATTCATAGCTCAAACAGATAGACCTTTAGAAGGTGCCTCATGAAACCCAAGTTCAGGCAAAAAGCGCCTGGGGCTCTGCAACCTGGCTTCCCATGCACTAGCGCACTGACTGACGCTCTTCTTTCTGGTCACTTGATTGAGCGTGATGTTACAGAACGCTGCTACCCCCACCCCGTCTTTTGCCACCCCGCAAACAAAAATAATAGTTATTTTCAAATAGCGCTTTTCACGATGCGTATACAGTTTCCAAAGGCTGCACATAACAGGTGTCACGATTGCTCTATTTACCTACCTCTGCAGGATGGAAGACTGAGTGTGCTTAGCAAGAACTTGTAGCTGATGAGTGACGGTAGTAAAAGGGAGGGGCAGCATTTTTCAATTCTCGCCTAGGGTGGCAAAATACCTAGAAATGGCCCTGTAGGTCTTTACTTGCTAACTGTACTGTTGTTTGGTATTATGGCACATAACCACCTGCATATTTTTGAGGAAAACCTTGCTAACTGAGGAAAACTTTTAAAGGGGAACCCCGATTCCCATAGACCAGCTTACCTTTCAAGAATTCTTAGTGTTTGGGTCACGACAGACACAGCTCACCACAAATCAGTGCCCTCTCTCTACTACAGTTTAGCAGTTCGAATTCCTTCATTGAGTCCCTGCTTTACTGAGGTTCCACCATCATTGTTTGGACCTGGAACTCACTGACCACATGGAGAAGACTGACTTGTGAGCTAGAACAAGAGTGTCTGGACAGAACCTTGGAGGAACCATAAGATAGGTGGCTCATGATCCTAAGGAATGAGCTTGGTTGGAGGTGGTGAATGAGGGAAATTAAAAAATGTTTGGTAGAAGTAGCCAAACACGAGTAGTAAAGATGATTCCCATGGCACTTTAGAGAAGACGCACGGTTACCAAAGGCAATATGCTTTTTTTGTCTGCAGGTTGAGGGGGGTTTGTTTTGACTGCAATAGTTCACAGCACAAGAGCGAGGATATGAGGTTCATGGAGAGGCATTCCACTGGTGAGCTGTCCAAGAGGATAGCTATGGAGTGACCTAACAATAGTATACCGGAGACAGAAGTAGGATAGGTCTTTCTTTCCTTTTCCCATGGCAAGGGTGTTCCCTGCAGGTCTTTGTAGAGGGGAAAAGAACACCAAGCTCTACTTTACCTAAAGAAGGACAAAGCGAATAGTGCTGTGGGTAACCTGTGCCAGCTTGACTATGGAGGCCCAGAGACTGATATCTCCTTTGCAGTAGCTTGTTAGTCAGACTTTGTGGATAGTTAGTACCTATATACTGAGCATAACAACCCATTGGCCATGATTGTCATTGAATGGAGAGTGGAGAAGGGTGATTGCTCAATAGAAAGAAGTACTATGCTCCAAACTACCAGTAGACTGTATTTGCTTGGTCAAGATTTGCTAACTTTGTCTTTTCATAAGAACTCTCAGGATACTGATCCTAAAACTAGTGTTCAGAATCCCAGGGACAGGTAAGGTGTAGGACGTAAATATGACTGTCCATGGCAATGTTTAATTTGTGAAAGTATTGGTGCCAGTGCCCAAGCTTTGTTCAGATGCCGACTGTTGGCATCGGCACACAGAATAATGAGACTGTGATGTCTGTAATCCACCTCATGCCTCATTAATCGAGTACCAGACACTCCCTGCCCCTTTATCTCAGTCTTGCAGGTACCTACTTTCTCCTCTAGTAAAAGTTTTCTCGATTAGACATTTTTATTAGACCTTCGGTATTTGACAAACTTGATTTCGATTTGACTCTTTTGTGAGGGTAGCTGCTTGAAACCCTAAGCAAAGTTTACACAAATCTTAGGAGGCCATTGAAGTGACAATTGCCTTACTAGTAGCATTTGTGTACATCATTAAATTGTTATCAGCATTTGTGGGGCTCTTGGGAAAAGAATGATGTCTTAAGTGGATACGTTTAGTGGGTAGAGTGAACCCAAGTTTGGGTTCCAAGAGTATCTGGGAAGGTGCAGACTGGAGAGGCTCCATTTAAAATCTAATGGACCGTCCTGATTCTGTTGCTTCTGCATTGAAAACTCAGAAGGAACTAGGTATGTTTCATTTGTCCATCATCTATTAGGGACATGTAAATGTTTGATGAACTCCAGAGTATTCTCCCCAGTAGCTGCCATAACCAGATCTGGGCACCAAGGTTCAAGATGATATCCAGATGCGAGTGTAGGGAATCAGTCAGTTTCACAGTGAATCTGTGAGGGCACTTTCACATCCTTTGCTGTCATTAATCTGATTGTGATATCTCTACGGGTCAGTATATAAGGGCAATAGCTTTCATAAGGGGGTCAGAAAAATCCAGAAACAGCTTGGCTGTCGTGTGCTGGTTAGAGGTTCGGTCACACCCTTCAATTGGCCATGGAACAAATTATAGTAAATTACTGCAAAGCTCCCAAGCTCTGGAATTATACCCACTATCTGCCAATCTAAACAATACAGCACTCCTTCTGGAGGTGGGGGAGGGTTCCAGCACCTACGAGTTGCCTGCTGCATTGTCCAGAGGAATGCCAGACAGCACTCCTTGAGGGGATAACAACGATTACAAATTGTTTCTGGGATGCTAGTGTTGGAGATGGCACAGTAATGCATGGTTATACATCAACAGCAGCTTGTTGAAATTGCCCATGCTTTGGCATCTCGTAGACTGGGAGATTATAATATGGAATTATGCGGCAGAGAAGGAACGGCTCATGTGGCAGGTTTAACTAACTTATGCAGCAGCAAAAAAACAATTATACTGCTTATTTCAGTACATTTTGTGGCAGTATTAGTTCACTATTTGTAAGTTTTACAATGCTAACACCTTTCGGCCAGAGGGATCACTTCTTTAGTACTAGTTTAATATTTAAATGCAGCAATCTGTAAAAGCAAGGTGACCTGCCAGTGCGCGGGAAAGGGCCAGCATCTGCGCAGCAACACATATTTTTTTGTACTAAAATTTGAAACTACAGAAGATAGTGTATTATGTGGCAAATCCATAGTTATGTGGAAAACACTTAGGCTGCAGAATTGTATAAATGCAGTACCCATGGCATAAATGCGTGTGAAAATCAGTTTGACAAACTGTACCAAATGAATAAAAGTCTGTTTACAATCCACACGATAACTCTGGGATAATCAGCATATCAAAAGCTACCCAGAAAAAACAATTGGTAGGACAAAAAATGTACAAGCCAATTAATAATGTGTCATAATCTGCATGACACAGTGTAATTCCTTATGTGTGATTAAATTAATAACTTCGTAATAATCCTACGTAGCAGCATGGTATCTGTTCACAAAGGTCTTCGGCCCTTCGTCAGAAAAAATAAGTGCTATTTAAATACTGCACCGTGGGGCATATTTACAAGCCCCTATCGCCACCACAATGTCACTTTTCCGGACGTTGTGGTGCCTTAAGGCTGCCTTGTAAATAAGGCTCCCTTTCACACTATACTTAGCTTGAAAGGGGAGGGCGATGGGTGTTGCTGTGGGTGTTCCACCGCAACACCCATTGATTCTGACGCTGCCCCATATTTACAAGGGCAGCGTAATTATGGGGCAATGCAAAAATTAAGACCAGAGAAAAACTGGCGCAACAAGGAGAAATGTTTAATTTCTCCTAGTTTTTTGCTGTTTTTATGTGTGCTGCGTTGGGCAGCACACATGGAAACAGCAACACGTCAATGATTGTTTATGTGTGGGAAGGTGTCCCTTCCTCCACATAAACAATCATTTAAAAAATGGTGTTTTGTAACTTCTATGTGTGCTTTATTATGCAGCACATATGGAAGTTACAAAATGCCATTTAAATATTGTTTGTGCAGGAAGGGGGAGCTTCCTTCACATAAACAATCTTTCCCTCAACAGAGGCACCCTTGGACTATAGTCCAAGAGTGCCTGCGTTGGCGCTAGGCAGCTAAATTTAGCACCAGCGCAGTGGGAAACGCAGGGCTAAACCATATTCTTGTGAATATGGCGCAGCCCTGCGTTTCTAAAGTACCGGAGCGTGGCGTTAAGCCAAGGAGGCTAACGCCACGCTCCGCAACTTAACTTGTAAATCTACCCCCATATCTTTACCGTATCTTTAATTTCTCCTTTCTGCAATTTTATTAGGCAGTTAATAATGGGGAGGCATGAAGTTCCGGTAGCCAGATTATAATATGATGTTCTCACGAACAAATTTATTTGCTGATAATATGGTTGTTACCAATGATTCTGCTTTGTTGGTATTGGCAGTTCACTCTGCTTGTAAAGCATTATAACAGATATGGGAGCCAAGTTTAGCACTTCAGTAGATATACATAGTAATTGCAAACAAAAAAGCGATTGTGTATTCCTATCAGTCAGGCACGCCTTTGAAAAAGTAGTGTTTTATGGTTAAGAATAGCAAGATGTAGTTTTTAATAATGGATAATGACATCACAATATAGAGGCTCAGTGGCATAACATAGGCCCGCCACAGCTCCCGTGCAAAAGGGGGAGGGGGCGATGGCTCAAGTTTAGCTACGCCACTGTAGAGGCCGATTCACTAAAGCATTCATGGGTACAGGCGCCAGTGCTACAGACGCATTTTCCTGTGTTCTTACGTTTCTGTGTGAATTAGCCCCAAATGTACAAGCCCCAATAGTAAAAGTGCAAATAGGAAACAATCCTTTCTATTTGCATTAATGGTATCTAAATATTCATTCCCATTTATGGATTCCTGGCAGGCATATAAAAGGTAAACATGGTCGTAAGCATAAGTTTACAACCAAATGCACCATTTGAATAGGGACAATACTGTCGACTAAAACCCAAAATTAAAATAAGTATTGGAAAATGCAATTCCAACAAAGCAAATCCTCTGAGCCATGCGTTTGTGGTGGATGTTTTGCTTAATGGTTTGAAAAATGCAATTATTTCCAGACTGACACTTCCTGTTTCTTAATGATGGCTGGTGTAGGAATCCTTGGCAGCTCCTCCAGACGTTCATATGCAAGCACCAGACAATCAACGAGACATTCACTTCCCATTAACCTTGCATTCTTAAGTACATTTTTTACAAAACATAATACAGCATTGTGAGTGCTGCATCACCCAAGCTAAACTAGCTTATTTTTGTGAATGTTTCCTTCATGGTGACCATGATCCTTGAGAAACAAAAAACGTCAAAGCCAATAGGTTTGTCTCAAAGCTCTGAGGATGAAGCAGGGCTCCAGGGCTCACAGACCATACATACAACTTAATATACTTTTTAATGATGCAGGGTGAAGTGAAAGAAAGCAACTGTAATGTAAACTGCAAGATCAAGGATGTAGTAGCAGTGTCCTCTGGGCTCCTGTCACCTGCACTTAGTACACCTTCATGATTCCAGTCACACAAGTCAAACAGCTAGAGTGCAGTGAGGCCATCGTAAGCAGGCCTTCTCCTCCTGATCTGAGTTGTTCATGCGAGTGTGGTGCTCATGCTGTAGTATGATCTTCTCTTATGGAGCCTGGTTGTCAACGTGCTTGGCAGCTTCATTGTCTCTTGAGAGTCAGATTGTCTGTGTGTACTGTGCCCTCAGGCTGGATTCACACTGCCCCGACCACTCAGATCATGGCAGTGATAACTTTATGTGCTGTGATGTGTGTTTAGTGCAGCAGACTGCGGTCCTGTGATGGCACTGCTGCATCCTCTGTACTGCTCTTGACCTACTGAAGAATGTTGCTGACACTCCGTGGCCTGTGTGAAGGTTTCATATAGCACTGCAGTGGGCTTTGGCTGGGCAAGCTCCAAGTGGCGGCATAGCCACAGAGATTATCTGGCTGACACCAAAGCCTACTTTCACCTCGAACCATTCCGCATCTGCCTTCCAAAGCCACAAGCCATCTAGCCTAAATGTAACCATTTTTCACACAACTCAGTGCAGTGAAAGCAACCAACACCACACACATCCATATTTTCCAAGATTAGCCTGCTCCTGCTGTATCGCATGCGCTACTGCGAAGCACAGTATCGTCGAATGGTGCATTTGTATTGGAAACATATCCTTCCAGGACAAAGCCCTATGCCTAGACAATCTCATAAAGATCTCACACATTAGCTATATAATTGGCTCAGCAGAAAATATGCAATGATGCTCTGGTATTTTTAAGAAATGTGGCTGCCCGATGCCACCATAGGGGGCCACTCAGGAGGGCGGCCCTCTAGTGCCATTGGGCTTCTCTCCCTTTCTCCCCCTTTTGTTCACCAAGGGGGGGTTGGCTAAGGGAGGAGTCTCCTTGGGGATCATTGGGGCGTGCTACCTCACATCTGGTGCCCCAGGCAGGGCGAGGGGTATATAAGTCTCCCTCGCCATGTTTTCTGCCTCTTGATGCACCGGACGCGCCATGGACGGCTGGAAGGTGGACACGCTGTCTGTTCGCCCCGCAGTTGTTGATCGCCTTCCTGCTTGCCGCTGAGGCGCTCGCTGATCTCCAGTGAGTGCACACTCCCCCCCCCCCCTGCGGGATCATGCTCGCAGGGGTCCCAGCCCCAGGCTTAGCTTTAGGGGAGTAAGCTTATGGTAGTAGCGGTCCGGGGTCGGGTGGGGGGTCGAGCGGGCGGGTAACCTTGCGGGCTTCCCTTTAGTGGGCGGCCCGCTCCATGTTACTCCTTGTGGTGGGGGCTGCTAGCCCCCGATGGTAGCAAGAACTTCTGGCATTTGGGGGAGGGGGGCATTTGGTAGCAACCCCCTCCCTAGCCTGCGCCAACAGGCTTATGCGTCCAGGTGGAGGGCTATTATAATGCCCGTTGTAACCAATCGAATGGTGTGGGGGTAAGGTCTCAACCCCGTAATCCACTGGGGTTGGGGCATGCTCCGAGCGCGGTGCAGTGTCCCTGCCTGCCGCCTCGCATCTCTGAGCTGTCGGACTCGTGCGGGTGCTGTCGGGGGCAAAGGAGAGGTCCCAGATGAGTGGGAAACTCTGGTGGGCAGGCTGATGAGGATGATTCTAGTGGTCGCGCGCTCCCACTCCTCCAACCCTTTGGGTGCGCGGCGTGGTGAGGTGTCCAGGGTGGGCCACTCCTGGGCGGGAAGGGTCGGCTCGGAGGGTTACGGGGTTTTTTTGTTTGAGGAGGCATGCGATTTTGCGCGCTGAACACCCCTCCTCCCCCGCTGCTAAACCCAAGATGGCGGCAAGTGAGAATTCAGTAGCCCGCCAGCGGGAGGGCTAGGCCTCACATCCCCCGCTCTTGCCCCAGCGAGCAATATGCTGTGGCTCCTGTATCGAGCTGTAGCGTTTGCGACACCCTATTGCTCCGAAGCCCGAGATGGCGGCTAGTGAGAAGTTTGGTGTCCTGCCCGTGGGGGGTCTAGGCCTCCCCGACACCCCCCTGCTTTTGCCACACCGAGCAATAGGCCGCGGCTCCTGCATTGAGCGGTAGCATTTTGCAACACCCTATGGAGATCATGCTGCGGCTTGTCATGTGGGGGCTAGGCCTCCCCCCCCACCGTCCATGTTCGCTTCGTGCTTTAGGCCACGATCTATTACTCAAAATTGAACCGTTACCATGTTGGCGTTTATGCAAATTTTGCAGTTCTACGCAAATTAATATGTTTTGATGTTTAAACGAATTGCACAGTTGCTTAGGCTCCTTGTTTCTGATGCACCACGTATAACAGTGCTTCCAATGTTAGTCCATAGGGGGGTAGTATACGAAGGCACTTGTTATTTTGCGGTGTGACATGAATTTACTCAGCATTCCTAAGGCATTCAAGACAATGAATATGCGACATAAGCGGCCCGGGAAGGGGATTAGGGCCGTTCTGCAGCGCTGGGCTGCTTGAAGGTAGCGCTTCTATGAGGAGTGCGAGTCATCAGGTTTGCGGACTGTCTCGGGCAGTGCAGTGTGGCGGGGGATCATAGCGGCCGGCTCTGTGAGGCCTGTAAGGGGAAGCGGGGCGAGCCTCGGGGGTTGCTGGTACTGCCAGAGTCTCTTTAACACTACCGGGGTATTATCATTCAGGCAGCCGGTGTTCTGCCAATGTAATTATCCTCCAGAGCTACCATAAAACGAGGAATGGATATGCTTTTATTATGAATTAAAATAAGTTGCAGGGGCACTGCTGGGCTTTCTATACCAGAGGCTCCTCACCACTACGCAGGATGATCTTGATTGGGTGGCGCTGAGGAATGTGTCTGTGTTTATTGATTTGTTTTTATTTATCTGTGCAGGTAAAGGACAGAAGTCCTATCCACTCTTTCTATGGCTCTGCCTTGACATGCATTGGCAGGTAATGGGGAAGTGGGTGACGCGCTATGCAGGGGTCGCTCAAAAGTTAAATGCGTGGTCCTATTTCATGCAAATGGTTCTTCCCTGCAGCACGAGGCACTGGAGGTGCCAAATTAGTAGGGGAACTATCTCAGGTGTTGGGGAAGGAGGGTTAGGTTCTAGAAGGAAAGCATCTGGTTTGCAGCCTCCAAATGGATCATACCTAGGGACCCACGGCTTAATGTTATGCCTAGCTTTTTCTCACGTTGTGCTGTCTTTGCTTTTCAGCCTCATCTGTGCCCTCGGATACTCTTCGCGGTTTAGGGTTCAGCACAGTCCCAAACCGCAGGAGGCGTTTTTCTGAGGTAATACACAGGGTGGGGGTTATTATGCGGCTGATCAAAACAGGTGGGGTACAAGAGTCTCACCACTGAAGGGGAGGTGACAGGACGGGCTGGCAAGGATCGAGCTGTGCCAGTGCCCGGTAGTCGCTAGGTGTTGGTTGTTAATAATTTTAACTTCATCCTCGGCGGGCAGGTCATTGAGAACTACCCCCCTCATACCCCCCTCTAACGGGAGGGTCGCCAGGATAGATTTTTGCAACGAACAGTGACGTAAGTACAGTGTGGGGAACTGGGACTGAGCACTCGAGGGGAGGGCCTACAGTTCCATTTCTTTTTCAGGTGAACTGAGTATGAAACGATCAATATGAATAGCCAAGGATCCCCCCCGCTTTTCTCACAGATGTCCCAGGTGGAGGATTCCCTGTCTGGAACCTCCCAAGATGCGCAGCTGACAGTCGTTATGGAGATGGTCAGGGCTAAGGGAGTGGCGTGGGCCACCGAGCTATTGAAAACGCACAGTCAGGATGACTCCAGTATCGCCGTTTCTGTCCCGCCTACGGGGCAGGAACTCGCCAATGAGACTGGCCCCACCAGGTCTAAGAGGGTTCGCAGGCCCACAGTAAAAGACTTTCCAGCAGACCTGCTGCCAGCTAAGATTTGGATCACTGAGAATTCACGGGCGGGAGCCATACAGACGGCTGCCCTTCTGCAGTCGTACCACCGGTGGTACCCCTGACTTGGCTACGCCGTCGCCAAGTTTTGCCACACGTGAGGATCTTGGTAAGCTCACGGACACATTATCGAACTTTAAGGCTGATGTCAGAGCCGGCCGCCAGGCTGCCAACAACACCAGTGTGGCCACCAACACAAATAGTGGCATGGCGGTAGTGTCATTAGCTCCATCAGTGCAGGCACAAGATGGCCCATCGATCACGCAGGTTTGGAGTGGAGGGGAAGCTGCTGGTAGGACACAGGGATGCCTGAGTATACACATCACCCCGGTGGTGAAGTGACAGTTGGGACCGCACGGGACTTAGGCTGCCAGCAAAGGGCAGAGCCTGCCTCTACCTCCACAGCAGTATCCTCTCCCCTCATGGTAACTGCCTCAGCCGCGACCCCGCCACCTGCGACCCCAGTAGCGAGCAATCCCACTCCTACAGCAGCGATTCAAACTGTGCTTGGGGCATTTGGGCCACTAGTAACATCGGCCCCTTTGATGTCAGGCCGGTGCTCCTTAGTGTGGAAAGTGCCACTTGCAGCTAAGGAAGGGATCTGGCGGAGGGAGTTCATCGATATTTTTACATTGCTGATGCATGGGGCGGAGGGTCTTGATACCAGGAAAATGGGCGGCAAGGATGAGGATAAAAAGGTGCGCTTTCAGGCCTGGCCAGAGAAATCAATTGAGACATGGGGACAGGTCTTCGCTATTCTGGCAGCGGTAGTGATGGAGCGATACCCAGAACAGGGACCGGGTCTGTTTCAATATGCCAGCATCATCACCAATGAGGCTGAGACAAACGGGGGATGGGTTGGTACAAGTACGACTGTGAATTTAGGAAGAATATGGCCATTTGCCCACAACTGCGGTGGGACCAGATGGAAGTGCATCTTTGGATGCAGTATATGGGCATGGGTAGGGTTGAGGCCGGCGAGAAGTCTAGTACTAACTATGAGAAGGGGGATATGAGCAAGGGCCAGAAGCAGGACAAGAAGGGTCGGTTTAGGCAACCCTTTCGGGAAGTCCATAGCTGGGGGCAGAAGCAGGGAACCAGAAGACCCTTCAATGGGACGTGCGATAAGCGCGGGCCCTCCACGGTGGCCGCCCGACAAGACAAGTAGGTTCTCTGACCAGCCTCCCCCGGCTAGGTCCACCCCACGCCCCCTTCTCTCCACCATGGTTACCTCTGCACGTGCCCCGACCGCCAATATGGCTAGCGTTGCTGTTCCTCCCCCTGGTGCGCCTCCTAGGAAGCCCCTGACCAGAGTTCTGTCACCTATTGTCATTCCTAACTTGCTACCTCTGTTACGGGAATATCCTAATGCTAAGGACAGAACTTTGTTAGCGCAAAGGTTCTTGGAAGGCTTCAGAATTCCTTATCAGGAGCCAATGGTTGGCAGGGATTCTGAGAACCTGAAGTTGACTAGAGATCACCCTGAAGTGATAGGGGCTAAAGTTAGGAAGGAAGTGGCCCTGGGGAGGGTGGCGGGCCCCTTTCAGCAACCTCCTCTTCCGAACGTTGTTGTCTCTCCCTTGGGTGTGGTCCCTAAGAAGGAGGGGGTAGCACTCTCAGTATTGAGAGATGTCCTCTGGGCTCCTCAAATGTCCTTGTATAAAGGTTTCTTTCACAGTTTTATGGAAAATAAATGGCGAAGTTCAAACGTTGGTGATGCTCTAATTTTTAATCATATATTCTTCAAGCATCTCGTTGTGTTCACAAGTATACATTTCATGATGTCATCACGGTTCAATAAATGCACTCAAACTATCCCAATGCATTTCGGCATTTAAATCATGCCTTCTTCTGGGGACATGTTCTGTTAACAAAGAGAAAGTATGATTGTACTCTAAGTATTGAATAAGTGAAAAGAATGGTCAAAAATGCTGAACGACGTGGTAAAGCAATCGTGCAGATTGAGGTTAATATGACAGTGTAATCAGTAAAATTAACACGACGTGATTTACTGTGAAACGCTCAAGGGTGGCTGTGTGGTTAAACGGAGTACAAAAAAAATGCCCTGTGCTCCGGTGAAATAATATGCTAGCAAGATTACATGCACATGTTGGTGGCTAGCTGGGGGAGGAGGAGTGCGGTGCGCGGCGACGATCCGTGGTTAAATGTGCGCCCAGTAACAACCCTTTTCATACGTCCCTAAGAAGGAGCCAGTGGCCTTCAGGTTGATCCAGCACCTGTCTTACCCTGAGGGTGAATCAGTAAACTTCTGGCTGGAGGAGGGTTCTTGCTCGGTCTCATACTGTTCCCTGGACATGGCGGTTGGCATGGTCAGGAGGGCGGGGAAGGGAGCATGGTTGGCTAAGGCAGACATCGAGTCAGCATTCAGACTTCTGCCAGTCCACCCAGAGAGCCAGCACCTCCTTGGTTTTAAGTGTCAGGGTCAATTATTTTTCGACAGGTGCATGCCCATGGGCTGTGCGGTGTCTTGTGCTTCTTTGAGGCCTTCAGCTCATTCTTGCAGTGGGCACTCTCACAAAAGTTTAATGTGGAGGGGGTGACCCGCTACCTGGATGAATTCCTGTTTATCGTGAGTGTGGGTATGCAGGAGTGCAGCAGGGGGCTACAATGTTTTCAGGATTTGGCCTGACACCTGGGGGTGCCGTTAGCACCGGGCAAGACAGAAGGCCCTGCGCAGGTTCTCACTTTTTTGGGCATTGAGTTGGACAGGTGATGGGCGTGTCGAGACTCCCTGCGGAGAAAGTGCAGGCATTGCAACAGGACATCCAGTCACTGCTGGTGAAAGACAAGGCCCCTCTAGGTGTCATCCAGAGCCTCTTGGGCAAGCTTAACTTCAAAGCCAGAGTCATTCTGGTGGGGAGGGTGTTTGCCAGGAGATTGGCCAGGGCCACTGCTAAGGTTTCCAAGAAACACCACTTTGTTAAGCTGTCAGTAGGCATAAAGAAGGACCTGGCCATGTGGGGTGAGTTTCTGTCTAAATTCAATGGCACGGTTATCTGGGGGGCTCCATGGGTGGACAGTCCTGTGCTGAGCTTGTTCACTGATGCATCAGGGTGGGAGGGCTTTGGGGCAATCCTCAGTGAGCAATGGTGTGCACAGGAGTGGCCCAACGCCTGGCGTAAGCACGGTATTACCATCAAGATCACAGTCCTGGAGCTCTTCCCCATAGTCATTGGACTCCACCTCTGGCCAGAGATCATGTCAGACAGAAAAGTCCTATTCTGGTCTGACAACGTGGCAGTGGTACAGGCCATCAATGGGCAGACAGCCAAGTGCCCGTTGGTGCTTTGCTTGCTAAGGGAACTAGCTAGAGGGCGCCTGAGCTGCAACATTGAGTGTAGGGCCAGACATATTGAGGGGGTCAAGAACGTGGCAGCTGACATTATCTCATTTTCAGTGGCTCCATTTCCGGGAGGCTTGGCGGCACGTGAGAGCAGAGATCACCCCCTTCCCGTCAACCCTTTGGAGGATCTTGGAGTGGAACAAGAGTTGAGAGCTCTGGTGGAACGGTCCTTGGCCCCAGGTACTAGGAAGCGTTACCTGGCCCAGTTGGCATCTTTCAACAAAGTGGTGAATGCTTTGAGCTGGTCTGAGCTACCCATGGAGGGCAAAGTACAGGCTTTTATAGTTTGGGCCAAGAAACAGGGAAAAAGCCACTCATGGGTATGTGGACATTTAGCTGCAGTCAGCCATGATGTTAAGTTGAAGGGAGGGCAGGACCCAGCTAAGTCCTTTATCATCAGGGCGGCCTTGAAAGGGTGGGCCAGAGAGGAGTCTAGGGTTCCAGACAGCAGGTCCCTTATCGAATTTACCATACTACAGGCCAAGCTGGATGTCCTAGGAGTGGTCACCAACTCACCCTTTGAAGCTTCCCTATTTGCAGCTGCCTTTTCCTTAGCGTTTTTTGGAGCCTTCTGCATTAGTGAGCTAGTGGCGTGCTCTAAAACTGACAGTTCAGGGGACGCCTTGTGTATAACGGATATTGGTTTGGAGGACAGGGGGCCATCCACCTCAGGAAGTCCAAAACAGACCAGGCAAGGAAGGGGTAGAGGTTGTGTTAATGCTGTTGGGTGACCCTAGATACTGCCCGGTCTCCAAGGTCAGGGAGTACGTAATGCTGCGCCCAGTGGCACCTGGCTATTTATTGAACCCATGCAGACCTGGGGCCTCTAACTAACTATCAGATGGAGCGTATAATGGGGGCATGCTTGTCCAGGGCTGGCCTCCTTCGCACTGCCCAAAAATATTCCAGCCATTCATTTAGGATTGGGGCTGCAACCTTGGCATTTATATACGGCATGGAACCGGCAGGTGTGAAGAAAGTGGGACGCTGGGAGTCTCAATGTTACAAACGCTATATCCGCCCTTGAAGGCATCTGTGTTGTAGAAAGTAGTTCTGCAGTGTTGTGGCTAATATGGTTTGCTGTGTTTTTCAGTGTTTGAGTGTAAAGGCACAATGACTTTGAATAATAAAGATACTGAGTTGAAACGTGTCCTTTGTTTTATCAGGGTCATTGGGCACTCATCCATCTCCATGTTAGCCCGTTGTGCATTGATCAGGAACTGGATGCGTGGATTTTCACAGACAAAGTTTGAGTGGTTGGGTTACCATGGAATGAGATGGAGCAGCCTCATGTAAAAGACTTGAGCACTTGCTAGCCACGCGGGGGGGGCCCGCCCAACTGTTTGATGATACATTTGGGGGGCAACAACCTCACTACCTCTGGGAGGACTTTACTATTGCAAATGATGAAACACGACCTGGGGGAGGTCAGCAAGTGCATGGGGCAGTGTGAGCTCGGGTGGTCAGAGATTGTGCCATGTAGGGTGTGGCATGGGACGAAATCTTGTGAGGCGGTCGAGCTCTCCAGGAGACGTGTGAACAGCTCCATGCGCAAATTCACTGAACAGAGGGGCCTGGGATTCATTAGACACGAGATGATCCAAGAGAGGGTCAAAGGATATTTTGAAGCAGATGGGGTACACCTATCACCAGTAGGGATGGACTTGTTCCTGTTAGACTTACAGGTAGCCTTAGTGCAGAAGGGTTGCAGGTAAAGACAAGAGCAGTTTAGTGGGGGGCCCTGGCGGCGGCGGTTGCCGCCTCCAGGGCTGTGGGAATTACAGGGCGATCTGGGAGCTTATGGGTACAGAAGGGTACCTCAGCGCGGCACATATAATTGCCAGAGCCTAACTCCAGGGGCCTCATGGGAGGTTCCTGGAACCTGTGTCGGCACCCCGTTATTCCTTTGGATGGTTGTGGGCCTGAGCAACCGGGGGCTTGCCTAGCTACGCTCCGCCCCGAAAGGGGCGTGAGTATAAGGGACCAATGGCCATGTGATCCTGGAAGGGGATTACCAGAAGGGGCAGTACATAAGTGGTTCGCCATGGTGCTGCTTGGCTCATCAGGCAGGCAGGTGGCGAGAATGCTGCCTGCCCTTGGATCGCCCATAAGCTAACCCACAAGATTACATAACGTTGTATGTAATAAACCTGGAGCCGTTTTTCCCAAGTTAATACTTGTGTGGCGTGTATTTATTTGCGGGATGCATGCTAAGATGGGGGGGCTTTTGCCATGATGATACTATTAATGCATTTCCACTTGTTACCCCTGTTTCCAATACACTTACATTTTTGACACAAAGCCCCAGTCTGACTATCTTACTAGATCAGTCTTCAAAACCTATAAGTATTTGCTCTGATATGCCATTGTAATGCCCCAGTAAAGCCCCCCTTGATGCAAAATAATGCAAGCAGTTCAAAACATTCTTTGCATTGGGAAAGGGGACCTTTCCCACAAAAATTATTGTTTGCACTGGATAGTGCATGAGGCTTTGCATCACATTGTGCCACTTTTCCTCAGGTCAATGGCTCAGTAAATCTGGACCTCCGTCTTACATCCTGCTTATGTCCTACTTCCAAGTTGTGTTTTCATGGTCTAATTTTCCTCCTCGAGGGCCAAGTACAAGCTAGACGCAGCAGCATAATCAGGAGGCTCCCATTTGAGCTGCGCTGATACAGCACCTCCAGTGGGCCTCTCTGCCCAGGTGAGGAGTCTCGAGGGGGGGAAGAAGACCTATGGGGTACCAGAAGCATTCCGGCACCCCGGGGAAAAGAACGGACTGTGCTGACCATGGGCAGTTTTGGTGGCATTTGAGGACTGTGGTGCAGAGGTCTCGCAGGTCACTGACCGGCAGTTCTGTCTTGACACTACTGCTCTGTTTAACCCTTTGTTGCGAATCCCCTGGGAGAATTGAATGTGGCGAGGCAGCGCCCTTGGGGGTGCCACTCACCAGCTTCTAAGGGCCTGTGCACTCAATCAAAATGGTGCCACCCAGCCTCCCAAGATGTCGACCCCTGTTGGACACCCAGCCAGACCACACCTTCTACACCGGGTGGGCGTCTCATGCAGGTGACCCTGCATCTACTCGCAGTGTTAACCCACACTGCTGAGGAGCATTATATGCATGATTGGCCCAGGAGACACGACGGGCTAGTGCCGGAGAGGAGTTGTCACGCAAGAGGCCCTCACCAAGTGCTACGGTCCTGGAGGGCCTAGCTTGCCACTATCTCTACCAGCCTTAAGCTGACTGGAGGTGGTCAAGTGGTCTACTGTGGAGACACGAGAGGGGGGAGCATCAGGGAGTCTCTCGAAGACTCACCAGAAGTTGGGCATCCTGGGGACCGTCCTTTGGAACCATCCTCCACCAAAGTGACAGTAAGTGGAGAGGATTACTGGCACCTTCTCCCTCTTAAGAGTGGAATTCTTGGGTCTCCTCAGCACCAGAGCCCTGGAGTGGGTAGTGACCTTCCAGTTCACAGATTTTGGGCTGTTTGGGCACAACTCTGTAGCTACAATCCAAGGGGGAGACCCCTGCCACTATCACTCAGGGGGAGACCTGGCGACACCTGCTCTTCGGAGGAGACTGCTGTGAAACCCGACTGAGGGCCTGATTCTGATGCAGTTAGTAAGGCCTCCTAACGGCATTTGCTCCTTCCAAATTGGATCTGGAACATGTCTTACCGACCGAGGGCCCAATTATGATGCAGTTAGGAACACATGCTGCCATTGAAGTCAATGGGAGTCCAACCAAATCGTATCGGGAAGCATCCTGATGCATCGTACTCCGTCAGTCGGACTCTCCCGATCTGATTGGGTTGTGAACCATTTCCAAACCGATTTGGTTGGGAAGCTTTCCAACCCGCATCAGAATCAGCTCCTAAGACTGGTCTGACAGCCTGCATGACTCACTTATAGGGAGTCAACAAGAAGCCCTTTAGTTTCTAAATGGGACACTTTCCTGCACAGTGTTGGTGATCCTCAGTGCTTGGGCCCCCTCGCCATGGTCGGTGGTTAGGCAAAAAAGGGGAGCACGATCAAGGACATGCTTAGATTAGAATTTACCTTAAATAAACAAAGACCTCCACCTTGTGAATTTAGCAGAACTTCTAATCAATTATGGCGTTTGCTCACCTGCCTTTGTTGGGCAGATGAAATAGTTAGAGCCAAGGTCCTTTCTTCAAAAGCAGTCGGACTCGATGAACTAATCTTTCCTATCTGGCTCACCAAAATGTTGCTCAGATATGAATTTACCTTAAATAAATGAAAATAAAATAGTCGTTTGGCAAAACAAGAACAAAATGGTTTAATTAAACGCTGCAGCAGGGAGAGCCAGGGCAGAATTTGTCTACTCTAAATGTCTTGATGTAGAAAGTCTTGGCTGTCAAATTAGACAGTTCATAAGGTACAATAAAATGTTCTCTACATTCCAAAAGAGCGTCTTAGTCATAAATCAATCACATGCGCATCTGATAAGGACAAAAATGGCTCTCCAACTCTGGGAGAGCTAATGTGAGCCAGTGTGTATGTGTCCAGTTGTCTAGTGTGAGAAGCTCATGATAACTAGTGCATGTCATGTCTTAATTGGTTAAGTATACCTATCTACATGTGGTATCTAGCGTTGTGGTAATTCTGGGGAACACATCCCTTTGGCCAAACAGGTTTTATTGGGGCCTATTTCCTTGGATTTGTTTGTGGTGCAACTATCTATCTGTGGAATTGATCAGGGGTTTCCCTGGGTGTGTGTTTGCCTGTAATTGGTGAGGGACCCCATTTGCAACTTGTGACTCGATAAGCGTGATCATGAGTTGCAGGACCTGCCTGACCACGTATCTCTGACTCAGGGTTGATGGGGAGGTCACCTTGGGTGAATCCAACAGCAATCATGCTAGTTCATCAGAATTGCTAAAAATAATATGACAGCCATTGGTATAATTTTTATCAACATTTCCAATATGGATAATACATTTTTCATCTTGCATATTAACATTGTTCTTACTGGTGTTATCTAAGGTATGCTTGCTTAGGTCTGAGCGTACATTAATATTGGTCTTATTGGCACTAATCTTATTATCATACAAGCATGATTTATGACATACATTAGTATCATTATTGCTGATGTCGGAGTTGCTGTGCGGGCACAAGTCAAGGTATATATTGACATTGCATTGACGAGCATTGTCCAGGTTATGTGGGAACAGGCTGTGGCATATGTTTACATTGCATTTACTGATATTGCCATTGTTAGACCTGCATGTATCATGACATCCATTGACATAATATTCACCCATCCTAATATCCCCCCTCTAGTTGAGTCATCAACTACTCTATAATCCTCCTATGTCATGACAGTTATGTAATTTGAAAGTGTGTGTGTGTTTCAGTTGCTTTTTCCTTAACTGAGTCCATAGTACCAAATTTGAGGTCTTCCTTTTTACATCAAGAAACCTCCGCTAGTAGGAAACCACATAACAGAAGTCCATCAAGGAGAATATGCATCACAGACACCCATTAGGGGATCCACAAACAGATGCTATGCAACCAGTCCTACTCCGGGGCACCTCCACCTTTCTTCATATTGGCTTTAGATTTTGTGGATGGCACTAGCTAATGTCCCATTGTTCATTTAATTTCCAGGGATAAAAGTATAGCCGGAAGAATCAATCTTGGAGCACACTCCACCCTCCACTGCGGTCATCAAGTGCAACACATACTGATGTTGTATCACCATACGGCGGATGGCTTGCAATTCTTCCTTGATAGCGTCTAGACTGAGCTCAGTATTATTTATCATTCACATCACCTCCCATCTGGCTATTTTTAACCAGCAGGCATTGGCTATGGTTTGCAGTGCGAAGGAGGGTCTTAAGCCTCCAGCACTTACTTGAGCTTCTGAGTTTGCCGCCTTGGCAGTGAAAAGAGAAGACCTTTCCAGAACCAGATGTGAGGGTAGTACAGGGATTCCCTCTACACAAAGGCTGGCAAAACAAAGCAACTGGACCTCCAGAGCCACTCTTCTGAACACTACCGGACTTGGAAATTACAGGACCATCCTGCTGCCAGAGGACTACCTTGCTACTTGATGCATTGTCTTGCTGTCTTAGAAGGAAGACTGGCCTTGCTTGCATTAATTTCAGGCTAACCAGATGACTCCAACAGTCAGTTGGCCGACCTCCTGTTAGCTACTGGGACAAGCAAACTTCAGAGACCTCCCTGCAACTGCCCAGCTGATCCGCTGCAACTGGACCTTCAACTAGACCTGATGAGACCTGCTGGATTCTTCTGGAGTGATTCCGTAATCCCCAATTTGTGTCATGCCATGTATTGGAACCTTGCCTGGCATCAGAGTGTACTCTTCCCAATGAAAAGATGTAAATCATGAAGTTTCAGCTCCTCGCGACTGTGAACGGGCTTGTGTGCTCTGCAACTCTGCCGCCGGCAATGACCACCTATGCGAAATTCAAGTCAACCCTGCTTTTCTTACCAATGACAGTCTGCAGTGACTCTCAGTGAGATACCTGCACTTTGTGGTACAACAACAACAGCCAGTGATGATTGTCAACATGAACCTACAGAATTGTTCGTCTATGACACTGTTTTTGCTCTTCGAGATATAGTGATGTCTGTCTGCGTTGCCCTACCTGATCTTTGTGCTACAGCGATGATAGACCTTGATGCTTCTCCTGCTCCTCGCAGCCTTCTCCATCGTGAACAGAATTCTTCATGCCAGACCTTGAAGGAAAACTTTTCTTAAAGACATAGTCCCTATATCTGACACATGCTCCATCGTAATCAGCCTGAACTTGTGAATTTACCCGGTCTAGAGCGACCAGATGACTGTGAGTGGTTCTTTGTGCTTTAGGCGCTATTATGACTTAAATATTCAAATGGAATATCTCCAGTTCTACTGATTGGATTTTTGTCATTTAGAATCATTTCATTTATTAAAATGTATACCCTGGTTTTCAAAATTCGTTTGAAATATTTCTTGTGTTGTGTTTTCACTTTATTACTTATCGAGTGCTTCATAAATACTTTACACAGTGCCTCCAAGGTAAGCCTGACTGCTTTTGGACCAAGGTACCAGAGGTTTGAGTGCAGGTTAATTTAGTGACTGTAGTGATTCACACTGAAAAGGATTTGGGTTGTTGCCTGAGTGGGGCTTCCTCCCTCTCAACCAATTACCCAATGTATTACACATAAGAGATAATGCATATGGAATAAGTCAGACAGGATATTCATCACATTTTTAGGTCGAGCCTAGCTATGCAGCGCATGTTCTGCTCGCTTTGCGAGGCATGCAGTATTCAGTATAGCGTGGAAGCTTTGTGGAAGCTTCACCCACTCTCCATCCATCTTTTTCATTGGCTTAGGTCCTAAATGCTGCCTTCCAATTGGTTTTAGGCTTGTTAGTCCCTCCTCATGAAGGCTGTGTCGTCATTTATATCCTTCCATGGCTACTGGCCCCTTTTCTTCAAACACTATTTTCTTCTTGTGCACCCCTTTCTGCAATCTATGACTTCTCGGCCCCTCGGCCCCTACCTGCACTCCCGTTCATGCCTTCTCCTCCGCCCCAACTCCCGTTCCCAATGCAATAGGTCTTATGTAAATTCGAGTCCTATTGCATTGCAAATGCTTGTTTCACAACTTAACTCTCCTAACACTTCAACACACAGGTTCATAGTGCTCGCGGTGAACTGCTTGGAAGTAAGCAAGGAGGTGGCAAGGCTGGAAGAGGATGAGCATTGCGGCGGCGCGGGACACAGGCTTCGCTGCTCTCCTGCTCTACTGAATTGTGGGTAGCGGGTTACCCTGCTACTCGCCGGACGCCGTCAACATGGGGGCCTGTCACTGACAGTAAGGACTTCACAGTGGAGCTGTACGGGGAGTAACTGAGAACTGACATCCCCAGCATCCTTGTCCCACACCTCTTGGTACTCAAAAGGCTGTGAAGCCGCAGACTCCAACACTAGACGTAGCCAAGGAAGCGTAAGCTTCTGAGAGATGCTGAGTTACCTTGTATTCGCTTGATATGTTATCTACAATTTCATTATCGTAATGTGTGGTACAATAATTTCAAGCAGCCAAAAAATGGTGGAAAAATAGTGGAAATATTAGCAGACCTTTCAGAAAATAATAAACGCAATAGCAACTTTAAGATAGACCTTACTGAACATGAATGAGCATTGGTATAGTCAATAGGTTTTGCCTATTAGAAACCAGTTGGAATTGTCAGTGTGTTTTTTCAACATGTTGCAGAGCAGCTCGATGATGTGTAACATGCCTTAAAGTGAACAAAAAAGCGCTGCTTTGTTTTGTTTACTTTAGGGCATGTTGCACAGCATCCCGCGCTTGCAACATGTCGAAAAAAAAATTTCAATGTCAGTAGGTCTCACATAACCGAATCCTATTGGCATTGCAATGCTTGTTTGATTTTAATGCGGCCACGCTTAACATCGGTGAAGGAGTCCATTTAGAAACCCGACTAAGGTGCTACCTTTAAAGTTGTGGTTTTGATTTATACTTGACCACTTGGGCTTTTTCCTTTGTGCATTTATCTCAACTGACATCTGTTTCTCAAAATTGTTAGGAAAACTCCGAACTAAAGATGCTTATTTCTGTTGCGATAACGGTTACATAATCATGCCAATTATGTTTTTACACAGGGCAGTGCACATTGATAATCATATTGTCCACAACTTGTTAGTTTTCTTACTGCTGTTTAGTTAATATATTTCTTTAGGATGGAAAGATCATATTTAAAGAGGCACTTCATTTTTATTATGATTGACAATGTTACACACTTTTACTTGGTAAAACGGGGAACAAAAACAGTGGATAAGTTCTACATGGAAAAGTTAATAAAGTGCATATTGGGGAGTAGTTTTCCTTGCTTTTTAATCATAGTTGTACATCTTCCACTTCTGCGCTTCTCCTGAACTCTGCTATCCTTAATACCGTACTCCAGGGCTTGAATTGGGATGAAAAAACTGGTCTCTGAAAGGGGTGGGCCAATTTAATAGAGGACATGGCTTTTTTAGGTCTCCCCTACGCAGCGCGCATGCGCTGCTTAGGAGACGTTTAGACGTTGTGCAGCTCTTTTTCAAAGCACATACTCGTGCTTGTGGTGGCATACGCCTTGCGGGAGTGCGCAGCGGCGCGCCTCAAGCATGAGTATGTGCTTTGAAAAAGAGCAGACTGCTCTCCCCAGTGCGCGCGCCCCACTCGCGGGTGCACCCCTCCTCCTCTCTCTCCCGCTGCAGCCTGCACGCCTTTTTAAAAAAAAACTTTCAGCGCGAGGCGTGCGCTTGTTTTCTTTTAGCATTCCAGTAGAGTTTTTCCTTGCTCTCCACTGGTACTGCCTATATATCACGTCCCTGTCTCCCTTCAGTTTGTCACCACCACCACCCAATTGTTGTATACAGCACAGCAACAGGGCCATGTTTATCCAAAGATCAGACATTGTAATGTTTAGTTTCTTCTCTCCTATCTTCCACATGTTGCACCAAAGCAAAGGCCATGGCACACAAAGACATTGCTTATGGTGCTGGGAGAGAGGGTGTGCCAAGCGAGTGCTCTCACTCAGCCGCAGTGTAAGGGAGATGAGCGACTGTAAAAAGTTCTCTTCTGCGGGATGCTTTCTGGGGCTGTGGCACAGCAGCAAAATGAAACATTTGTGCCCGTTCCAATTCTAATAAAAAGTAAATGACAAGCATTTTCCTTGAATTTTCAGACAGCTGTTAAGTACATGCAGCGAATTCTCTATTCTTCAGTTCAACCATGTTTACAGTGATTTTCAGTTTCCTGCTTGAAATCTGAAAAGTAAACACGTCTTTAATAGCAATTGGGAAAAATTGAATTCAAGATGAAAGAGTCAAGATAGCTTTAGAAAAGGGTTTCCCTTATTTTTTTTAATCTTAAGTCTTTTCCTAAAATGCCACCATTGGCAATAACTTAGCTCTTGGATTCTTCCACCATTCGCAATAACTTAGCACTTGGATTCTTAGAGGAGAGATATTGGCGTTACCATTGCTCTTTTTTTGTAAAAATTCTGCTTTGGAACTTCAAACACTTGATGGCCAACCTACGTACTTAGTTACCAACAGTATTCAGCAGTCTTGAAAAAGGTCTGACATTTTTGGTGTCTACAATGGAGCTCCAGTAAGTGTGACTCTAAGTTAGTGGGAGGGCGAGTACTGGATGTTCACAGGGAGAAAACAAATCCTGCATGACTTTGTGCTGCAAATTGTATATTATTTCTTGCAAGCTCGTTCAATGGAGGTGTCACTCTTGGATCACTAAGTATTCACCTGCCTTAAACCAGTTTTCGCATACCAAGAATGCCTGCGTACTAATAGTAAAACAGTCTGAGTACTTCTGTGTACAAAGGCAGAACCCGAGAGCACACAGTGTGTAAACCCAAGAGATGCACAACAGGATGATGGTGCCTAAAGCTGCAGAATATATATTTTCAGATGGCAGTGTTTCTAGGTCAGGCTCTATTTACTGTGTAGAGAAGACTGTTCCAACTTAAGGTATTTTACAGCGTGAATTAAGCAGTAGGTTACGTCATGAAATCTTTATTTCTGCATTACGCCATAAAAGACAGAAAACAAATAAAAGCATTCCAAACACAAAATCTTATATAAAAATCCATAAGTAAAATGAGTTTATTATCCTTCTCCATATTCGTTAAAACATAAAAAATGTTAAAAAGTCTTTAAAAATTAGGTTGACACAACTTCACATAGTGATTTTCCACATGTGATTGGTGATGTGTGGGTAGTAACACTCAAATAGGTGATTTAAAAGTACATATCCCGTGCATACCTAAACACGCAATATAAATATTATTTTTCGAAACATTAATGATCAATTATTGGAACCAGGCCCTTGATCTTTTGGAATTAAAGTGTATGTGCCTTTTTAAAAATTGCTATTGCTATTTGTAGTCCTAGGTGTTGCGATTAACTGAAGCAGACTAGATGGACTTCTTCCTAATACACCATATTACTAACAAATATTTTGACACTGCAAATACAATATGCTAGCTAGTGTCCGTATGGAGCCTTCTCAAAGACTCCATATGCCTGGCAACCCCCAAAATCCTATGGATAGTTTAAATCCATTTTGAGCTAGCCTACCTTAGGCAAAAGAACATAACTTGCCCCAGTTTCAGTAGACCTACCACAGTTCAGGCATACATGATCATCTCCATTAGAACAAGCATTGGCATAGCCAATAGGTCTTGACTTTGGGACCTTATAAGTGCTTGGCCATGCAACAGTTAAGGTTGTTGCACGAAGGATATTGTGCTGCATAACTAAACACTTAAAAGATCTCAAAGGTGAGACCTATTGGCTATGCCAATGCTTGTTATTTATAGTTGTGAATCTTACACTGCTGTGCTTCTCCTCTGAACTCTGCGGTCCTTAATACCTTACTCCTGGCCTTGAAGTGGGTTGAAAAAACTGGGGGGTCTCTCAAAGGTGTGTGGCCAATGTAATTAAGGGTGTGGCTTAAAAACACATAATCCAAAAATGTGTTCTTAGTATAGTGTGCCACCGAATGGTATTTTGCTGCTTCTGTCATTGCATCCAGATATATTATACAACAAGTAACATTACACCTACAACAATCCACGATTATTTGCTTTGTCAATGGTTGTTAGTTGCATATGATAAATAAGCACTATTTATGGCTGTGTTGTATATAACATTGAAAATGCTTTAGTTCTGACATGATGCTACTCTGAAAGAAGATTCACTTTGAAGTTGTATCAAGGGCAGTGAAGGGTGGTACTGCTGTAGAGGTAAGATTTTTTTTCACCTTGAGGGTGAGGGCAAAAATGGAGAGCCCGATAGGGACCAGTCTCAGCAAATGCTTTTTAGACCCGTCAGTGCTAAGCACCAGGAGGACCCAGCCCACTTAAAGCCCTGCCATACTCATTTCTGCGCTTTGGTGCTTTTACAACAAGGAAGACATCAATGTAGTGATGTCCTGCTAAAGCCTAGATGCAAAATATAATTAGCCAAAAAACGTGAACAGTTTTTTAAATCGCGAACTCGACCAAAGATATTGGAGCACTCTATGGGAGCAAAAGTTAGATTAAACGAGGACACATTCCTTTCTTGTTTCTAGGAATGAGAGATCAAGTGATCAGCCCAAAATTACAGGATTCTGAGCTGATGCTGAGAGGTTCCCAGCTCCAAAGTCTGCAGCGCTGCCCAATACGTCACATCCTCTCCTATAAATGCAGAATGGCATTCCTCTCAGGAAAATTGTTTGTCAAGAAGTTGAGCACAGAGTATAAAGCAAAGCTTCCTCTCTCGTGTTTTTTATTATTTATTTTTTTGTAGTTTGTTTTCTGGAACGAGTGTTAAAAGAAACGAAAAAACATTGTCAGTGCCAATGTGTTTCTGACAGTTGCGCCCTTGCCTTTTCTGAAAGTATGATAATTTTAAAAATGGGAAGCGAGTTGGGGGGAGGGGAGCTGCCAGCGAACACATGTGAAAGGGAGCAGTAACAGCTGGTGAATGGCTGTTGGTGAAGGAGAGGGGATACACAAAAAAGAGTACAGGAGCCTGTGGTCAGTAGAAGGACACTGGCCACAGGTAGTAGTACTTGATCCAAACTCCACAGCCTGGATGAAGACGAGAAGCGCAGTAGGAAGCAGGAGGCAAGGAAGAGGTGCTAACCAATGGGAAGCAAGCACACGAGAGAGGTGTGGGAGTCAACCAATAGTAAATAAAGGTAAGTAATGGGTGGCATCTATGCCCCTTTTAAAATATTATTTTTCTTTACAAAAGATTTAGCGAGGACTGCATAAGCGCTGTGCAGACAAAAACGTAAAAAGAGGGTACGCTGAAGTACTCAACCTTGCAGCCAGGCTCATCACCCACTGCAAATGGTTCAACCACATTTACCCAGCTCTCAAAACTCTAAAATGGCTCCCCATCGAAGGCAGATCCGCCTACGATAACTTATGCATCACACACAAAGTCCTCCAACAAAATGCACCACTTTACCTTGCTAATAAACTCTGCATATTGGGCAGCACACGACCCCTAAGAAGCACTATTGTTCTCCTCCTTGTCCCACCCCTGCTAAAAAAGAATTACATTCAATACCGCCCCTTCTCCGGTAATGCCCCTTACATCTGGAATGCCCTCCGCAAAGACCTAAGATGCAAACCTTCCTACACCAGCTTTAAAAAAGATCTCAAAATTCACCTTCTCAATAAAGATTGGGGGTCTCTACCTGTGCCTTAAACTTGCTCTTCCATATCTTATTGGTATTTAAATTCACTGAATATCTGTTTACATGATATGTATAACCTCAAGCCTTTTGTTATTCTCTGTCTTACCTTCTGTTTATCCTATAACGATGTTGTAAATGTTGTAATTTTGTTTTACCATATGTATCTCTGTCTTGTAAAGCGCTCTGAGGTTTTTGTAATTCTTTGATGCTGTAATTTGTCTCTTGCCATAACTTGCTCTATCTTGTAAAGCACTCTGATACCTCTGGGTCCAGCCAAAGCTATATAAAACCTCTAATATAATAAATAAATAAATAAATAAAGTAGCTTACGTGGGAACTGCTGCCCCATTGCTTCACGAAAGGCAATTTAATTCATTGGATCCCAACTCAATTAATCTAGTTCATGTTGTTTCTTAGTTGGACGGTATTCCTCCAAAGGTCTGAAAGCGCTGCCCCAAATGTTCTCTTGCAGAGGCTCCCTAGATTGCTCTGAAAATTTCCAAGTCATCCATGAATGTGATATGGCTGCATCAGATTATCACCTACATTTAAACTTCCTGAATTGTGTTTATTTTCTGCACATGGAAGGGTAACACTGTGCAGAAGTTTAAAAAAAGAAGTGGTGGCACTAGCCAAGTTGGGCAGTATGCAAGTGACATGATGGCACCTGGCATTGCAGGAAGTGGAATCACAACCCATGACCTCACAGGAAGTGGCAACACAAGAAGGTGATATCAGATCTTAAGATCTCACACATATGTTTAGCAGGTCTATCATGTGTACATTTGAGCGCATTACAGTATTCAACAAATTAGATTTTGCATCGAAGTTGTACCAAAAAAGTGACACAACTCAGACGCAAAATATGGGCCTCAATTTATGCATTCATTTTTTAGGTTGAGCATTCAAGATGTCTTGTATATACTTTAGTATAACATATTGTATACTTATATGTGTATGTACAATATGGGCTCTGGAGATCAGTACTAGGACTTGTCTGCTTCCTCTTAGGGACTTTTTTTTCTGTTCAACTGTCTCTATTTAACTGTCTTGATAGAAAACGACCAGCAGAGGTCAGAAAATAACAGAATTGTTTTCTGCTGAGAGAAATTCTGGCAACATCCTCTATTTACCTTTCTTGATAGAAAACAACCAGCAGAGGTCAGTAAAATACTAGAATCACTTTAGCATTCTCTAGATTCCGTCCCATAGAAATTGTCTTCCATGAGCACCCATAGACAATAATATTTTTCCCAAATCTTGTATTTTCAGTGATATGACCACCAAAAGCCCTGGTTTATATAGAAAACATAGCTTTGGACTAGACCATTTCCCGCTGAAAGGCAATATTTCTCTTCATGTGTTTCCATACCTGGCGTGTCAAGCAGTTTGGTGCTTACTTTCCCTCAATGTTAAAGAACAGTAGATGTGTCAGCACCAACGCTAATGTGCTGCATAGCTAAATACATACAAGGTCCCAAAGGCAAGATCGATTGCATGGCAAATGCTTGTTCATGTAGTGACCCGTGTTACTAACTCTAAATAAGGCCCGATTAGGCACATGCATCATGAAAAGCTTTTGCGAGTCCTTAACCGATTTGACGCTCTTGACGAGCTCAGCTCGTCATGAGTTGTGCCGCTCGCACGCTGATGACGAGCTGAGCTCGTCATGTAACGCGGCTTTTTAAAAAAAGCCGCGCATCGCGAAAAAAGCCGCCGCACGCATTCGGTTAATTTTGATTATTAAGGAATCGCAGTTAAGGACTCTTAAAAGCCTATGCATGCAGGAATCGCTATTAAAATAGTGAATCCTAAACATTCCTTAATTGCGACTCACAAATTGTGACTCGCAATTAAGGAATGGCCTCACATTCATTCCTCTGGGCCTACAGGCCCTTAGGAATGAATGTGCAGGACATCTAACCTGGGCTTCTATTGGAAATCTATAATCCATATTAACAAGCCCATTATCGCCATTTTAGCGGCAGTTTCCTGCCGCTAAAATGGCATAAATTTAAATGAGGTTCTTGCTAACATGCCCCTTACTGCCACATGCATCAACAGAAGGAATTGCGATTACTAAATAGCGATTTTTAAGGAATCGCTATTTAGGAATCGCAAAAGCCTATGCATGTAGGGATCGCTATAACAATAGCGATTCCACACATTCCTTAATTGCTGCTTGCAAATTGCTAGTCGCAATTAAGGAATGCTGTCCCATTCATTCCTATGGGCCTTCAGGCCCATAGGAATGAATTGGAGATTGCATAAGCAATTTGCGAGTACCAGAAGGTACTCGCAAATTGCTCATGCAATTTCAAGGGTACAAGGGTGTCAAAATGACACCTTGTTGCACCCCCTGAAATTGATCTGTGCACATATGTTGCACACACACATGCCCGAAGGGCTTGTGTGTGCGCAACATAAAACTTTCAAAAAATGCACTTTTGTGCATTTTTTTAAGTTTTTGCAAATTACCATGAAGTTCAACTTCATGGTAATTTGCTACTCCTATTAGCGAAATCGCCAATTTTTTTACTTTAATGTATTGCATTTAAGGAATCTCAATTTGGGGTTCCTTAAATGCAATCGCAATTTAAGGAATTGCAATTTAGAGATTCCTTAAATTGCGATTTTTACATCTGGGATGAAGGCATCTCAAATGCAAAAATACTGGTCGCAAAGGGGCAGATTCTGAGAATCTGCCCGTTTGCGACCAGTGTTTACTTTCATGCACGTGCCTGTTAGTTCTTTATCTAATTTTCCGCACCTGGGTAAAGTTCTTACATGGCATTGGGAAAAGCACAAATTAGAGGCTTCCTGACAAGTGCGGGCCCCTTTCATCAAATAGATTCATTTCAGCAGGGACCTCCTGATGGCGTCAAGAGTGGGGCAACAGCACAAGTGGGGGAACGATAATTCACGCTTAAAGTTGCTTAGTAGGCGAACCTTTCCATTACTTCTGAATTATTTTCCGTCCGACTTTTAAATATGCCAACAAGTGGAGGTTTAAGCTGATAAGGTAGAAGATAATATACTTGGAATTATCAAGGTCATGTAAATGTTTTAAACAACACTTTTAAATACAGACATCATAGTAATACTACTACGAGCTTCAATTAACGGGCTGATCAGACAAGTGTGTGTTTCATCTCTCTTCATTTTAAGTTTACATCTTAATATTAAACAAAAAACATGAAAGAGTAATTTTCGTAAAAGTATCATAAACAATACAAAGATAGACTTGCGGATAAGAAGTGCGCATCATTCATAGATCCTCATTGAAACTTGTTAAATATACCAGACATCAATGTCCGCAGTTAGCACGGTTTCAGCAGCTCAGCAGAAAGAGTCCCTAAAGAGAAAAGGTGGAGCAGACACAATATCAGGCAACAGTATAACAGAAAACATGGGAGTCAGCCTACGCAGTTCACCTTCCCTATAGGAGAACTATCCTGAACGCCCTTAACAGAACCAAGCATCCCAACTACTAAAAAATGATATCTAAAAAACATGATCCAGCCTCTCCACGTGAGCCACCTGGCAATACTTTGATTGCGTCAAATAAAATGGGTGACCATTGGAGGCAATAAATCCTATGAACTTCAGGTGCATTTAGCCCTAAATCTCACTCTGCAGTTACTCCTCTCACCCTACTCTCATACGGTTGCATCGCTCACCGTGCACTCACATGGGCACTCTTGTCACCCACACAGTGCAGAGGATTAATGTGCCTGCTACAAAGAATATGTACCATGTAGATCACAGAAATGAGTGTGAGTAAACTATGAGGAGCGCTATAAAAAAAATGAAATGTTTGTCAGAATGGTGCTATCGAGAAATGAGGTACATTGTTGGTGAGTGGTAGTGAGGGAATTCATGGAGAGGAAGGAAATGGGGTGGGGCACCAAAAAAGACTGTTGAAACGTGTGCAACCAGTGTTAGGGCCAGCCCTGCCTGGCAGAGTATTAGCCCCCCCCCCCCCCCAGAAGTTCTGGTCTAGTGGCTTCCCTGCTTCTGCCGATTATTATTATTTACATTTGTAGTGCGCTACTGTTACCAAAAGATGTCCTGGGGCTAAAAACCATCTGCTTCCTGAAGGCAAATGAGAAACACACAGAAGGAGAAGGAGAATCAGCCAAATGGGGTAACCTACAGAGCATAGAGAAAGGTTTTCATATCTTCGTAAAGGACAATAGATTCTTGGTGGAGCGAAGCAAAGTAGGGTGCAAGTCCCATAACTGTGCGGCCTGCACCAAAACAGCGAAACAGACAACTCATGCCTTCTTGAATTAGGGAACAATAAGCAGAGTGGCACAGGCTGAGAGGAGCATACAGGTCTGACCCGTATGCTTGGTGAGGAGAGATGAGATGATGAGGGAGGACAGCAAGGGAGTGAAATAATTTGATTGAAGAGGTCAGGGATGAGGAGAAATGTAAATTGCAGAAGAGAAGTGTGGACACGCAAGATGTGAGTGTGAGCCAAAGGTGAGGGCTTCTGTTAGAACAAAGGGGAGATGTGAAAGATGAATGGGGGGACTGGAGAGGTGTAAGATACAAATAGACAACAATTTTAATGGAGAGACTTGAGGTGAATGAGAAGTGCTGAGGGGCACGAGAGGTGATGGGCCAGAGAGGCCATGAAGTAAATGCAAGAGACTGTTAGAAATGAGGGCAGTGAAAAGACATAATGGCAAGAGGTGATTAAAGGTGAAGTGAGAGGTTGAATGGGGAGAGTTTACAAGTTGTAAAAAGTGGTGAAAGAAAATGGCCTGCAAAGTGAGAGAGGGATTTGGGGTTGGGAAGAAGAGAGAAGAGGGGATGGAAGGGAGGGGTGAGTGGAAAGTGGCATGGGTAAACTGCTTAACTCTGCACAAAACCGCCAGGGTTTTAAGGGACCCATGCTGCTCCCGGCAGGGCCAGGTGAGCTTATAATGTGGTAGCACGTAATCCTGCGGAGTGGAAGGCCCTTCACAAAGGTTGACTAGAAATCTTTCTGATGTTAATTGCTGTATTTTGGTTATAAACTGGAACTGATGGGGTGAAATCTTTCCTCAGTGTTACTGTGTGTAAAAAAATAACTTCAAAATAATGAAGCAATGCTATCCCAAAATACGCGGCATCACAAAACATCATTTACATTTTCTTCCCACACAATTTAGAATTTGGTCAAGCCTGTCATGTAATTTGGTCCTCACCTGCCTCATAATTTGAGCAGCCCTGCCTAAAGGTTTAGAAATTGTTGTCAGTGTCTTGAGGGGGGTCCTTACACCTCAAAATGTTGACAGAGGGGTCTCGGAATCCAAAACTTTGAAGACCTCTGATTTAGGGTTTTGCTTCAGTAGTCACAGCAATAGGTTGAGGTGAATCTTCATGATCTTCATGTTTGTTCACATTTGTGTGTGCTTGTGCATGTCTGTGCGTGTGATTGCGTGTGCCTGCTGGATTTGTTATTCTCAGGCGGCTGCTGTTCTGGATATTTAGCTGCCAGATGCCTGACCTTAGGATGGCCACCAGTGTACCAGTGTACAGTACAGTCCCCTGTCTGACCCCAAGATGGCTTCCATATTGGCCCCCTACGCGTTGTTTTACTTCCCCGGGTCAACAATTGGACATTGACAAGACCTTGAACCTATCCCCTAACCTGCCTACACATCAGGACTTGAACCTGCGGAACTTACCCCAGACTGTGGAGACCTAGCGATTTTGCTGATGCCTGGTGGAGCTACAATATAGCTAAAGAGGAGATGGGTTGTGGACTCCCCCCCTGCCGTCACCTACCCACCCGGACCTTGGGCAGATTTTCCCCTCGTCTCTACGTCCTATCTTCCTCCTACCCCTTTACCCTATCCCCTTACCCTTTCTTGCTCCATTCACCTTGTCCCCTATGTTCTTGAAATGCTTTTCTTGATACTTATTTGTAACGTTTAACTGATGTAAATTGCAACATTATTGTTCCTCATGTACGGCGCTCTGATTCCTTCAGGTCTAGCCAGCGCTATATAATAACTCAGTAATTAAATTTGTTCCCATTTAGTACTCTTTCTCTCTTTGTCTACCTCCCTAGCTCCTTGCTCCTATCCCCTCTCCCCTGAATCTCTCGTCTTGCTTGCTAGTCTGTGTAACCCCCTGTCCTTTGTGCCCTTTGACTAAGCACTCCTTCTCCCCTTGTTGGGGAAAGCTCCAATATTTATACTCTGGAGTCTCAGCGAACCCACTGAGAGAGTCCACTGCGCCAAGGGAGTCACTCACAGCTGAGGTATGGTATGGCCCCCCTTGCCAAAGCCCTTCCTCTCCCCTTTTTGGGGAAGGATCCAGAATGTAGGCCTTGGAGTCTCAGAGACCCCTCAGAGAAGTCCACTGCGTAAAGGGAGCCTCCCGCAACTGAGATAGGGAAGTGATACCTCTTCCCTCAGGGATCACAGCTTACTGGACTTTGGACGTTGCTTTGACCCGTCTACCGGTTTGTGTTCCCCGTCGCCCTTCCCGTCCTCTTCCCATGCGGTGTCCTACACCCTCCCCTCCTCTTTCCCGCCTTCATTACTTCCCCAGCTCCTTCCACCTACTCTGAATCTTTCCCCCCTGCCTGCTTTTCCCCTTACATATTTGTGCATATTGTTTATCTCGACAGTACAAGTAACTATGTTGCCATGCTCTAATAACTGTGTAACCTTTGTAACGATGGAACCTGTAACTATGATCTGATGCTCATGTAAAGCTCTCTGATACCTCCGGATCTAGCCAGCGCTATATAAAACCTTTAAAATAAAAAATAAATAAAAGATACCGTTGTAAGAAATGATCCATTGCAGTTTGCCATGAAAATGACGTTGCTTGCATACATATATAGGAAAGCCTCCACCTGAATAGCAAGTACTAAAGAAATAGCCCTCCTCTTAGCTTGTGTAGATAGGGGTAGAGGTGGAAGAAGAATAATAAATACAGAATGAAGTCCCTCTGTTAGAGGGGTCGCTAATGTTAGATGTTATCTCACTGGAATGAAGTACACCCATAAGCATCAGGAACACCCATGACCACTTGCCCACTCTGCATTTCAACTAAATTTCCAAGCACTTCAATCATCCTCTCCAACCTGTTCCCAAAGGCACACTAACCCCTTGAATCTATGACATAATATCGCCCACAAAAATATCGAGGTACAAAAATATCGCAACAAAAATATCGAGGACAATAATATCGGGATCCTATCTCTAAAAAGGTAAGTACAAAAATATCGAAAATAATATATCGATGTCAAAAATATTGTTTTTTAGAAAATATCGTTTTAATGTAATATTAACAAAATAATACTTATAAATATAATAAACATAGTTAAAAATATATTATAATATTTAAAATTAATAAATGATGTAATAAAAACTAATAATAATAAAAATATAATACATAGTATATACTTAATTAATTTTAACTCTAAAATATTTATTTTAATAACTTATAATATAATAAATTGCATATAAATTTATATACATAAATTAATAATATAAAAAACAAGTATTAATAATGTAAAACTAATTAAAAAAATTAAGTAAATTTTGGATAGCGTACGGGTAAAAATTACTACTCCCACTCCAAAGAGTGCAACAGTAGGGAAAGTGTTGGATAGCGTAGGGGTTAAAATTACTATTCCCACTCCAGTGAGTGCAACAGTAGGGAAAGAGTTGGATAGCGTAGGGGTAAAAATTACTATTCCCACTCCAGTGAGTGCAACAGTAGGGAAAGCGTTGGATAGCGTAGGGGTAAAAATTACTATTCCCACTCCAGTGGGTGCAACAGTAGAGAAAAAGTTGGATAGCGTAGGGGTAAAATTTACTATTCCCACTCCAGAGAGTGCAACAGTAGGGAAAGTGTTGGATAGCGTAGAGGTAAAAATTACTATTCCCACTCCAGAGAGCGCAACAGTAGGGAAAGTGTTGGATAGTGGGAGGGTTAAAATTACTATTTCCACTCCAGAGAGTGCAACAGTAGGGAAAGTGTTGGATAGCGTAGAGGTAAAAATTACTATTCCCACTCCAGAGAACACAACAGTAGGGAAAGTGTTGGATAGCGTAGAGATAAAAATTACTATTCTAACTCCAGAGAGCGCAACAGTAGGGAAAGTGTTGGATAGAGTAGGGGTAAAAATTACTATTCCCACTCCAGAGAGTGCAACAGTAGGGAAAGTGTTGGATAGCGTAGTTGTAAAAATTACTATTCCCACTCCAGAGAGTGCAACAGTAGGGAAGAAGTTGGATAGCGTAGGGGTAAAAATTACTATTCCAACTCCAGAGAACGCAACAGTAGGGAAAGTGTTGGATAGCGTAGAGGTAAAAATTACTATTCCCACTCCAGAGAGTGCAACAGTAGGGAAAGTGTTGGATAGCGTAGTTGTAAAAATTACTATTCCCACTCCAGAGAGTACAACAGTAGGGAAAAAGTTGGATAGTGTAGGGGTAACAATTACTATTCCCACTCCAGAGAGTGCAACAGTAGGGAAAGAGTTGGATAGCGTAGGGGTAACAATTACTATTCCCACTCCAGAGAGTGCAACAATAGGGAAAGAGTTGGATAGCGTAGGGGTAACAATTACTATTCCAACTCCAGAGAGCGCAACAGTAGGGAAAGTGTTGGATAGCATAGGGGTAAAATTACTATTTCCACTCCAGAGAGTGCAACATTAGGGAAAATGTTGGATAGCGTAGGGGTAAAAATAACATACTTATAAATAATTTTTTTATTTTAAATAATAAAAATATTAACTATTAAATCAATATAAACCATTTACAAATACCAATACATAATTATTAAAAACATGTGAACAAAATATATGTAATTTAAAAAATTATTAAAAATACCATTTCATAATATTTAATTAACAATTAATAATTAATTAACAATTAGATAATTAACCAAACTATTAATTAAAGAACATTACTACTTAATTGCATTTAAATTACTTCCCACCCTATTCCCCTATAAACCCACAACCCACTACAAAACTTAATTGTGGAGAAGCGTGGCTCAGTGGTTAGAGGCGGCAGACCCGGAAGCTGAGATCGACCATGGACCAGGGTTCGATTCCCCACCTCGGCGGGTCTCGGGCTTAAAATTCCATGGACTTGACAATTCTCGCTCTGGTGCCTACTCAACTCACGGGGTCACACTCTGCGACTCTGGGCAATAGCTTGCTTAATCTCCACTACGGCCCCTCGCGGCGGGATGCCTGGCTTTCACCCTGTGGACACCCTGCCGGGGTTTCTCACAGGGGAATACCAGGACGGGTTCCCTAAGCAAGCGCCGGGACGCTTACGGGCAGCTGTGCGCTTTACAAGTCCAGCACATTTACATTTAATTATCAATTAATAAATTAATTAAAAATATTTAGCAATTATTTAAAAATAATTACCAATTGATAAATATTAATTTATAATTCCTAATAATTAATAATTAATGTAACATAATTAAATTACTTCGCACCCTATTCCCCTATAAACAACAACCCACTACAGAACATATTTATCAAATAATCAATTAATTAAAATGAATTACCAATTAATTAAAAATAATTACCAATTAATAACTATTAATTTATAATTCCTACTAATTAATAATTAATGTAACATAATTAAATTACTTCCCACCCTATTCCCCTATAAACCCACAACCCACTACAGAACATATTTATCAATTAATCAATTAATTAAAATTAATTACCAATTAATTAAAAATAATTACCAATTAATAACTATTAATTTATAATTCCTACTAATTAATAATTAATGTAACATAATTAAATTACTTCCCACCCTATTCCCCTATAAACCCACAACCCGCTACAGAACATATTTATCAATTAATCAATTAATTAAAATTAATTACCAATTAATTAAAAATAATTACCAAATAATAAATATTAATTTATAATTCCTACTAATTAATAATTAATTTAACATAATTAAATTACTTCCCACCCTATTCCCCTATAAACCCACAACCCGCTACAGTACTAAAATACAAAATTAAATTAAATTACATAAAAATAAATTAAATACATAATAAATACATAATAATATACACAAAAATAATTTAAAAATCGATATTAATAACATCGAAATTATTAACATCGATATTACTGACATCGATATTTAATACTTCGATATTACTAATATCGATATTTAATTTATCGATATTACTTACCTTCTATATTTTGTCCCATCGATATTTAAACTTCGATATAATTGTATATCGATATTTAAATATCGATATTTTGTCTGCATACCAACCCCTTCACCCCAGAAACTGGAGCTTTTACTGCTTACTCTACCTAACAGGCAATCTTAGTTTTACACACTTGCCCACTCATAAAGTTGCAGGAGTCTCTCCTGCTTATCTCTTCTTCCTAGACACGCTTGCTAGTTCCCAATGCACCAGTGGGAGCCGGACTGCAGAGTATGGTAAGCATGGATAAAATGCTGGAGCTCTGTGGACGATTGTGCATGCATGTGTGAGTCATGTGAATATGTCTGCATGTCTGTGAGTATGTGTCTGCATGTGTATGTGTGTGCATGCGTGTGTTTGTTTAACCACTTCCATGCTAATGACAAGGTCAGCTCGTCATGCAGTACACTGGAGCTGTGCTTATGACGAGCTGACCTTGTCATGAACAATGGGAATCCAAGGAGATCAGCACCCAGCGGGAATTGCCTTAGCATCCAAGGTGTTAAAAGCAACCCTGGGCAGTGTGTTGTGCCCACCCCTCTCCCAGTAAAATACTGGTCCTCACACTCTGATGGTAACTGTTGACAACTTTGTGCATTCATGTGATTTTGCGTATTTCCAGCATTTGCCACATAGCTGGCCCTTGTATAACTATGATGATTATTACCAACTTATGTGCATCTATGGGTTGATGGCTTTTATCCATCCTGGGTAATTAGTGGCCCTAGAACAATGGGCATCCATGAGAGTATACCATTTCCCACCTCTAGTAAAATGCTGGTCCTCGCATAATAGTTGCAATTCTTTGCAGCGTGTGGGCATCCAAGGGATGAAGCTCATTGCCCACGCTTATAAAATGCTATCCGTGGCAAAATGTGGTAGTTCTTTGCAACTTGTGGGCGTTGATGGGATGTTGCCCCTTGCCACATGTGGTAAAATACTAGCCCTCACATTATGGTGTTATTGTTTGGTTCAGGCACAGCGGTGAGAATTCCTGGCAATTTTTCGATGTCCATGGCATATTGTCCACCCTTGGAAAAATGCTCGCTCTGGTACAATGGTGGATTTAAATGGAATATATTGGGCATCCATGGTAGGAGGATTCCTATCTCTTCCACAGTGCTGGTCCTGGTGGAATGGTGGTTATTCTTGCACATTGTACATATGGCAGACACAGGCAAGAAAAATGTAACATAGCTTTAACTCTCAGAGAGAAAACTCACTGCGTATTGAGGTAATTTCCTTTTTGTTTAGAAGAAACTTCCTCTTTGAGGATTTATTTTTAATAAATAACAAAAACATTTGCAAAACAGGCACCCACTCTGTAACCTGCAGTGCTATGGTGGGCACAGGGGACGTATGATGGCAGCTCACTTCAGAGCTCAAAAATCCTATTTAGTCAGGTGGAGATCTCTGAAAAGTGCAAACTGTCCTTGACCAGCAATTTTTGGAGGCTTTCCACCCGACGTCATAGGTTTCCTTCGGACCATTGTATTATGATACTGGGGGTCAGAAGTTCGCTCTGCTTCCGACAGGCTCATTGAGCCCATCTGGGTGGGGGTGAATGATCCCGAAATGGCAGCCGAGCCAGCCTTGACTATGCCGTCGGCATTACAATGTCGCACGCCATGAAAAGGCAGATGGAAAGTGACTTTGGGGGCCCCTAGCAGGGCTCCCTTCCCCCTGAACCTCCTCTATGGGGCCTGGGGGCACCTATGATGCCCCCTAAACATTCCTGCACCATGTGTCAGGCATTGTATGTGAAAACATAATTTTCTCTTTTGCAGCTTGTGCTGTGGCCCTTTTCTGGCCGCCATATGGTAAATAAATAAATAATACCTCTCTTTTTGACTAGACATATATCATAACAGATAGCTCAATAAATAAGAGTCAAGATTCGAGGTAGTAGGAGTTTTTGCAGGTTTAATACAGCATAAGGACAGGAACAGGACAACCTGCATAGGAATAGGATGACAGGGCCCAGCAGCTGCTGCTGGGGCTGGATCTGGGATGAGCGCGCTGACTTTTAATAACAATACATGAGCATATATACATAACGCAAACACATAGCATTACATTGCAGTAGGCGTAGCAGTGGGTGGAGCAGAAGATGTGACGCGTAGCAGTCGCGAAAGATAAGGGCGAAAGTAGGTGTAACGGGGCGTATACATAGACATGTGGTGCAGACGTAACAGGATATGTCATGAATGGGGCGGAAACCATGGAGGGGGCTACCTAAGGAGCCGGGACCTCTAACCTGGTGGTGCGCGCAAACTAGCAATGACGTATCACTAGGAGAAGCTGGGGGCTATGAACTCTGTGCTAGGAGCAGAGACTGAAGTCTGGAGGGTCAGGGCGACATGTACCTAAACAGTATCTAGTATCTGATGTTTAGAGAACATGTTGATATAAACTAGAAGTTAGGAGGGGAAAGGCTAACTTGATTCTAAGACTGGACCATGCATTATTCTACATGTAGTGCGTGATGAAGAATATTAAATGACCATTAAATGCAGTATTTCTCTAACGTGGAGACGTGAAGGCTAGACAATGACGGAAACTATTGATGCAGTTCAGTAGCTTAGGAATGCAGAGAAGGAGGGCTGAACTGATAACTGGAATCATAACATATTCTTTGGCAGACTCAGAGGCAGAGCCAGGCTGCACCGGGCACTGAGAGGCAGGAAGTAAGTGAAGGGTCGAGGATACAGGTGGGGGCTGTATCCCTCCTCAGCGAGGCTTCAGGAGACAGGAGCTGAATCTGGTGTCCAGGCCCTTTTGAGGCCTAGAAACGGGGACTTTACAATGGAATAACGTGCACACTGAGAAACGTGGCAACGTAGCTTTACATAGGCCTGATATTCGTAGTATTCACGAGAACTGGAAACTGGCATACTAGAGGTGGACACAACTGTAATTGCGTCATTAATCGGACATGGGGAATGCATATGCATATTTAATCATGCACACATAACATATTATGGATGACACGTAGGGACACAGAACATGGCAAAATTTACTTTTCCACATTCCCTCCTTGTCACTACGTTTCCATCAGGAAACATCAATTTTCATGATACCGTCTATCATTTCATACAGTATCATTTGCTCGTCTCGAATTATCCTGGAACGGGATTTAGAACGGGGCTTGGGACTAGGAATACAAGAGGTAGCACAAATGCCGCAAATCGCAGGGCCACATTGTATACAGAGGCAGCAGCTGAATATGATCGCTACTGCAATACCTAGAAAGGACAAGACTTTCCATCCCCATGCGGAAATTATATTCCAGAACCAACCGGACCATGTCCAGGTGCCTGGATTCTGGTGTAACTGATGGGCAATTTTATGGAGTCTGGTTATAGCTGAATAAACAGACGGCGCGTTATTTGGAATGAAAATGCAGCAACTAGATCCGATGACTCTACAGGCCCCGCCCCTATCGGCCAGTATGACGTCAAGGACGAGACGATTCTGTAAAACGACAAATCTCATAGCAGATTGCTCTTCAGTTAAGTTACCTAGAGCAGAGGCAGTCTCATTTATTACAGCTTCAAGGGTTCTGGTTAACCTACGGATTAGTTTACTATTCTGGATAGGTCCTATAAAGAAAAAGAAACCTCTGTTGAAATCTGTATACTGTTCTAGAGCAGTTTCAGTATAATCGACAATTGGGGACTCCCTTCTATGTCTAATGTGTACTAGATGTGTATTTCTATGATAATCAGGTGGGGCTAGGAAAACTGGTGGCAGTAGGAAGGCAATGTAACAGGTTCCCTCCCAATCGAGGGGCAGACGAACATATGCAGTTTGACCACAAATAAAATAAGAATGACGTGAAGCTTTAAAGATAGATTTCCCACTGTCACTATACTTGACAATAGTAGTACAATCACTATGTCCTACATGTACGGAACCATTATTTCGGACACATAATTCGCCTTTGACTGGTAGTACTGATATAGCAGGTAAGTCTGGAGTAGTATCAGACTGAACATTCAGGACCATGAAATTCGAAGAATAGTTTCCTAGATTATATACTTCATTTTCTAGATCTAAACCTGTTCTGTGAGGGAGACCTTGCTTGTCTGGGAAACATGTACTGTTAAGAAAAAACATATCTGTTGAGGATGACGTTAACGTGGACCATGCTCCACACGAACCATTATGTGAGAATGGATAAGGAAAAAGTGGCAGAACTCCCTTCGGGGTCTGGAAAGGGGGGAGTCGACCACACACCCAACAATTAGTGGCATTGCTGGTCTGGTGTGAGTAATGTAACATGCGGATAAATGAGTTATTTCGCATGGCGAGGCGGTAAGAGAGTTCATGAGGAGGCAGATCACTAAACGTGTGCTCTACTGTAGCATTAGCAGACTTATTTACATGTGAAACTGGGAAACATAGGTAAAATGCATAACTGGTGCAGGAAATCATAAGGCTGGAAAACAATATGAAACATAGAAAAACGATACATCGGATTGAGTTTTGACTAACTCTCTCACTATGGGGGTCTATTTTATACATGTCAGAAACAGTCTAACCGTTTCACCTAGGGGAGGACTTAGACAATCAAACTGACTGACTTATTTTACTAGACCGAAGTTTTAGCTTGTACTCCTGTTGTGGAGTTTTCTCTAACAGGGGAGGGGTTGTAGCAATGTCTTTTGCGGGACAGTCCTTGAGAACAATATTTTGGCAATCCTTCAAATCCTGGGAAATGTTCTTTAAGACGGGTTTCAGTCCATTAAAAAGTTTAATATGAGAAAGGTGCACCCAGCCTTTGCGTCCTTCCAACTTCACGGCTGTACGGGTGGTGAGGAGGACCTGTCGGGGCTCTTTCCAACGAGGCTCCAGCGGACTTGATCTGTCAAAGTTGCGGACCATCACCATGGATCCTGGAACGATTTCGTGCGGTGCCACCTCGGTATTGTCTGGAAATGCGGCAGCAACCTGTGAACGACATGAGTTGAGGGCAGACATCAAGGAAGCTAGGTAATCTGTCAGCATATTACTTGAAACATCGGTAATACTTCGGGGTCTAGGAGTACCCCACATGTTTGGGGGGCGGCCGAAAACGACCTCATACGGGGACAGACCTGATCTGGAATGTGCGACCATGCTCATATAAAATAAAGCGACTGGCAGAGCTACTAGCCAGTCCACACCTTTTTCTTTACACACTTTTGCAATACGGATTTTCAGGGTCTGGTTATGTCTCTCTACGAGACCGGCTGCTTCAGGATGGCGTACACAATGAAACTTCCACTGGTACCCTAACAAAAGGGAAACATGCTTCATGAGTTCGGATGAGAATGGCTGACCGTTATCAGAATATACGACTCTAGGGAGTCCATAACGAGGGAAAAACTCACGAACCAACTGCTTGGCAGTGGTCGCGGCTGTGTAATCTGGGACTGGATATGCTTCTGTCCACCTGGACAAAGCGCATACAACTACAAGGACATACTTGAAACCTCGACATCGCTCCATCTGAATATAATCCATCTGGAGGACTTCAAAAGGGTGGTCAGGGGGCTGGAATCCACCTTGTTCCACCGGGACACTTTTACCTGGATTAAACTGACAACATATCATACAGGTACGGACTTTCTGCTTAGCTGCAGCTCGTAAATGCTTGTTGAACCAAATGTTCTGGATACTGTCTAACATAGCTTTTTCTCCTAAATGTGCTGGACTATGTGCGGTATTAATAATGACTTGAACCATAGAGTCGGGGAGAAACCATGTGGCTCTACCCTTCGTTAACCATCCTTGATCTGTCTGGACCCCTCCTTGTTCGGACCATTTCTTGATTTCATCGGGAGTAGCATGTAACTGGATATCTATGACATCTTGTGTAGGGTCCTTAACTGTCATACATGTAATCGGATCTGGAGTGTGTGTCATGTTAACTGGAATGTCTAGAGTCTGTGCTGTGAGCTTGGCTGTGCGATCTGCTAGATCATTACCTTGGGAAATAGTGTCAGTAACTTTCGTATGTGCTTTGCACTTCATGATAGCAATAGATGTCGGTAAGTGTATGGCATCTAACAGAGCTTGAATAAGGAGACCATGCTGAATCTTGGTTCCATGAGAAGTCATGAAACCTCTCTCCTGCCAGAGCACTCCGAAGTCGTGTACAACTCCAAATGCGTAACGTGAATCTGTGTAAACATTAACTTTCTGGTTCTTGGCATGTATACAGGCTTGTGTCAGAGCAACTAGCTCTGCTGCTTGAGCGGACAGGGTATCAATACGGTGTGTTTCAATAACTTCAGTGTCAGTAGTCACTGCATACGCGGCGACTAGTTCTCCTGTACTTGTTCTCATACATGAACCATCCACATAAAGTGTCAGGTCGGGATCTGGTAACGGAATATCTGTCAGATCTTGTCTTGGCTTTGTCGTAATGTTAACTACTTCCACACAGTCATGTGTGGCAGAATTTGAATTAACTGATGGTAACAGTGTAGCAGGATTTAAAATGTTGCAGCGTCTGATTTCTATGTGAGGCTGGAACAGTGTCAATTCATAACCTGTTAAACGTGCAATTGTCAAGTGTTGAGTCTGTGTTCGGTTTAAAAGAACTTCCACAGAATGTGGAACTTGTACTGTCAAGGTATGTCCTAAGACTATGGAATCACTTTGTCTGATAGCTAGGGCTGTGGCTGCAACTGACTTGAGGCACGCAGGCAGAGCCTGGGCTACAGGATCTAGTGTGCTCGAAAAATAAGCACAGGGCTTGTACTGTCCTGCTTGATCTTGTGTGAGAACAGATAATGCTGTACCTTCACGTTCAGTAACAAAAAGTGTAAAAGGCTTACTGTAGTTCGGTGTAGCTAGGACAGGAGCTTGGCATAAGGCTTTCTTTAACTCATTGAAACTAAGTGTATGTTCAGATGTCCAAGGGAGGACAGTCGATACGGCTGCCTCCTGTGTCGTTAACTGTATCAGTGGCTTGGCTAGAAATGCATACTGGGGAATCCATTGTCTGCAGTAAGAAGTAAGGCCGATAAATGCACGTACCTCCTTCTGGGTCTTGGGCTGAGGAAGACTCGCTATTAACTGGATACGGTCTGGTGTCAACTGCCTACCCCTCTTGGACAGTAAGTGTCCTAAGTAGACCACTTGCTGGACACAGAATTGAAGCTTAGAAGGGGACACCTTGTGCCCCATCTCGGCTAGGAAATACAAAACGGTAAGGGATGCTCGCTCGCAAGCACGTTCAGAACGGGCTGTGATCAGTAGATCATCGACATACTGGAGCAGGGCAGTGTCAGTTGGCATGTGAATGTTGTCTAGTTGTCTCTTGAGTGCTTGACTGTAAATACTAGGACTTTCTGTGAAACCTTGAGGAGCTCGTGTGAACATATAGCTCCTTCCATTTAAACAAAATCCGAAAAGGAACTGGCTGTCTGGATGAATAGGAACACTGAAAAATGCGTTCTTGAGGTCTATGACAGTGAAGAACGTGGCTTCGGAATCAATGGCTGTCAATAGGGAAGAGATGTCTGGGACAACTGGGTACTGAGGAATAATACATTTATTAAGCTCTCGTAGGTCAATCACTAATCGATATACTGGGGGAGCATTTGGATCAGTACGTTTCATGACTGGAATGATCGGAGAATTACATACATTGGAGTCAGTTTCTACAACCACTCCTTGAGCAATAAGCTCGTCAATAATTTTGGATAAGGCTGCTACAGCCTCAGGTGGCAATCTGTACTGTCTGATTCGTGGTAACACTACACCTGGCTTGAGAGTCACACGATAGGGTGTGATTTGCATGTAACCTACATCAGTTGGACCTTGCGCCCATAGATGCTGTGGAACATTAGACAATCTTGAATCAAAATCTCGTAATACATAGTGACCCTTGAAGTCACGTAGGAACAATCGTATTCCCTCTGGGGAACAGCATATAACTGCACCTAACTCTTTCAGTGTCTTAATGCCTAATAGGTTTTCTGGACATGACTTAGTAAGTAACAGATCAGTAGTGCGGGACAATGGACCTACTTCTAGAGTAACTGGCTTTGAAATCTCATTTACGATAGGTTTTCCTGAAAATCCAAGGGAAACATTTCTTGAGCCTGAGAGCGGAGCCCCTGGAACTTCGGCGTGACTAATTGTGGTCCTACTTGCCCCTGTATCAATCAAAAACTTTCTGTCTTTCCCTAATACTTGACTGTGAACATAGGGACCTTCTTGATCTACAGGTATCTCGATGAGAGGCAAGCCTACCTCCCTCTCTAGGCTGTTTCATGAATACTGCTGGTACTCTGGATACTCAGACTGTGCATACTGGTACATCTGCGATGTAACATGCTGTGTTGCAGCAATAGGCTGCGGTGCTGGAACTGTCTGTGGTGCATTCTGTAGCTGAGGAATCTGTGAAACTTGTTCTTGTCTAGGCGGACGTGGTCTTTCTTTAGTTTTACCAGTAGCTATGTTGTGTTTCAGAACTGCACACTCATTTATGAAATGACCTGGCTGTTTACAATAATTGCAGTTCCCTTTAACGGGAGCTGCAGGATGACTGGCTTGATTCGGACCCCTCTTCTGACTGTCTTGAGGAACAGATTGTGCAACTAGTACTTTCATTTTCGTATCTTTCATACGTTTTCTTTCGTGTTCTTGTTCTTCCCTGATTCTGTTCTGGTGGTATTGGAGCATTTGCAACATCTGGGACGGGGTATTAGCTTGCCAGGTACTTTCGACTTTCAAAACTCGATTCCTAATTTGTGGGCTTGAATTCTCGACTAATTTAGTAACAAAAAGGTGAGGGTATGACTCACTACTTGTCTTGAGGCCACTGTTGATACTAAAACACTTTTCAAATCTAGAATAAAAATCACTAATATCCTCGTCTTGCTTCTGTTTACAGGCTGAGATTGCATCCCAGTCTTCCTTTCTAGTTGTCAATAATCTAGGTAAAACTTGTATTAATAATTCTGGTAATTCTTTACATTTATCTCCAAGACCGGTACCTGGTACTCGTGCCTTGTCTTCGGCTTCTAGAACTGCCCAATCGATCTTTTTCTCTCCCACCTCCCATTCTTTTTCCTTGAGCTTTTCATACACCCCTGCGGGCAGCAGAACCTTTAACATTTTGATTATATCTGGATACGTGTATTCTCCCATACGGAGCATGTCTTTTAATTCTCTATGGAACCCTGCTGGATCTTTGTCATGACAGGGAATTAATTTCTTCATCTCGAGGAGTTCCATCTTTGTAATTGGAGTGTATACAAACACTCGCTGCATTTCGCCACCCGTTCCTTTAACTGGGTGGACTTCTCGTAACGGATTCTGTCTTTCCATGTAAAATGGTTTACTTTCTGGAGGTGAGGCATGAACAAAATGCGGGTTCAGAAACGTTCTATATTTGTGACGCTGTTCTAGAATGACACTAATTAAATCGGTACCTAGACCTTTCCATCTATACTGGAGTAACTCGTTCAGGACATCATGTAACGGACCTGGATCAGAATGCTGACCCTCATACAAAGTAATGAGGTGCTGAATCATATACATACCCACCAGTCGCTGTTCGGCTGGGGGCATTTTCAGAAACATTTGTGCCACTATTTCGTCTGGAAAAGTGGTAGAATCAGTAATCCATCGGACTGCTGATCGGGCTAGTTCTTGTTCATGCATGGTACTTAACTCACTGTAACCGATTCGTGATTTCAGAATGTGATCGGTAGCTTGGAATACTTGTTCTAGTGAACCTTGTTCTGGTGCTGGAGAATGAAAAATAGACTTGTGTTCTAGGCGTAAATGGCGATCTGGAAATCTAGATTTTCCTACATACGCTATTCTGGCGGGATTCTCGTCCTCTACCTCTTCAGTATCAGAGTTACTTTCTTTCTCGCTTACTTGTGCTGCTTTACGTTGTTCGTGTATCTTTATTATTTCTCTACGGATTTTCTTGTACATACTCTCCATAGCACCGACGGTCTTGTGTTTACCCTCGGCTATATTATCACTCCACCTTGTCAGGGTTTTCATTTCGGCTTGATCTTTAGACGGGTAATCTTGTTCTCTTATTAGACAATTGATCAGAAACTTTAATATCATGAGCTGGATCTCGGCTTTCCTTTGAGACATGGCCTCGCTAATACTTTCTGGATCATCCCCTGTACGGATGAAACGATATATTCTGTCTAGATCTTCTTTCATATTCGGTAAGGTGACTAGATACTCGGCCACCTTTCTTACGCGGAATGAATATAAAACCATATTATCCTCGCCTGGGACTGGATCATAACCGCATTCGGCAAGGGATTTTCTTATTTCTGCTACAGTCTGATGTCTAGGCGTACGCCTTGACGCTTGTGCATATAATTCGGCTGTCGTTAAACGCTTGTGTGGCGGCGGGGTTTGAGGAGGACCTCCTCCTGCGGCCCCTAAACTGGAGTCGTCTACTGAGGCTCTTCGTCCTGGCAGAGTGGGAAATGGAAATGCAGGCTGGACTTGTATGGCGGGCTGGACCGGGGGTACCGTAACAGGTACTCCGGTGTCTGGAGGAGCGGGAAGTGCCTGATTTACAGGGACTGGCGGAGCGGGATTTGCATATTCTGGGACTGTGTCGTCCAAATAGGACGAAATAAAAATATCAGCTGCGGTCTGTTTGTGACGTAGCTTGGTCGGAACTAATGGTGGCGGGAAATTACTGGATGCCTCTGGGGTCGCTTTTGGCAAGCCCTCGGCAAGAAGAGGATACATACCCCTAATAAGGGCATGCCTCTGTCTGTCTGACTGTTCGACTTTGACTTGTTCACCTATCTCGATTAGTTCTTTTTCTTGTGCTCGTTCTAAGGATTCTCTACTTAATTCTGACTTTCTGATTTCCTTTTCAGTTCTTCTATGAGCTTCTTTGCGCCATAACTCGATGGCATCTTTCTGTGATTGTCTGGCTTTCTTTTTCCATAATGCTTCTTCTACTCGCATGATGCACTCGGCATCCCATGTACCCGATACGGGCCATCTATACTTTTCTTCTAACTGTTTGGTATACTCTACCCATAAATCTAGATACAATATGGCGCTTATGCCATGCTTCTGATACATAAAATGACCTGGACTGTCCCTCGGCGGAACAGGAACTGCTTCTTCTAACAAACCCTTTCTAGTTTTTAGCTGACGTAATCTCGAAAAGAGAGACATTGTAAACTTGAATCGGAACACAATACAATACACGAGGAACAATAACAATTGGGAGAACAATTCAGGCATACCACGACACTGGAAATACATTGGACAACATCATAACATAACAGTTCGGACAGAATATTACCTGGAATACTGAGAACAGAAACACAAGAATTTCTCGAGACCGGAACAGACTAGAGTTACTGGATGCACTGCTGAAACAGTACGGAACATACCGGTCCCGTAAAGGGACGCATCAAGACCCGTATCCACCTAGGTGAACACTTCGTTTGTGAGTCTGTGTACCACCAACCCACGGACCAGAGTCAATTTAGATTGACCCTGTCTAGATACTACCCCAGTAATGGTACTCACCGGGCAGCAAGAACGGAAGCCTCGGACTGGACTGGACTGCTACGACGACGGACGACGAACTTCGGACTTCAGTTACGGGTGGGCCTCCGGATACCTCGGACCTTGGACTCTTGGCTTGGGCTCTGGTCGGGACTCGCCGCGTTCCTCCACCGTCTCGTTTGGATGCTGGACCGCCTCCTCCGTCTCCTCCGTGGGCCTGAGGGATACTTGAAGCAGAAATATCTGCCGGTGCGCAGAAGAGTTCCGTCACGACTGCAGAGGGTCAGGGGGTCGGCGTGGCTTCACCGACGCGTGGGGAAAGGGCAAGTCCCTGTTCGGGCGCCATTATATGGTGAATAAATAAATAATACCTCTCTTTTTGACTAGACATATATCATAACAGATAGCTCAATAAATAAGAGTCAAGATTCGAGGTAGTAGGAGTTTTTGCAGGTTTAATACAGCATAAGGACAGGAACAGGACAACCTGCATAGGAATAGGATGACAGGGCCCAGCAGCTGCTGCTGGGGCTGGATCTGGGATGAGCGCGCTGACTTTTAATAACAATACATGAGCATATATACATAACGCAAACACATAGCATTACATTGCAGTAGGCGTAGCAGTGGGTGGAGCAGAAGATGTGACGCGTAGCAGTCGCGAAAGATAAGGGCGAAAGTAGGTGTAACGGGGCGTATACATAGACATGTGGTGCAGACGTAACAGGATATGTCATGAATGGGGCGGAAACCATGGAGGGGGCTACCTAAGGAGCCGGGACCTCTAACCTGGTGGTGCGCGCAAACTAGCAATGACGTATCACTAGGAGAAGCTGGGGGCTATGAACTCTGTGCTAGGAGCAGAGACTGAAGTCTGGAGGGTCAGGGCGACATGTACCTAAACAGTATCTAGTATCTGATGTTTAGAGAACATGTTGATATAAACTAGAAGTTAGGAGGGGAAAGGCTAACTTGATTCTAAGACTGGACCATGCATTATTCTACATGTAGTGCGTGATGAAGAATATTAAATGACCATTAAATGCAGTATTTCTCTAACGTGGAGACGTGAAGGCTAGACAATGACGGAAACTATTGATGCAGTTCAGTAGCTTAGGAATGCAGAGAAGGAGGGCTGAACTGATAACTGGAATCATAACATATTCTTTGGCAGACTCAGAGGCAGAGCCAGGCTGCACCGGGCACTGAGAGGCAGGAAGTAAGTGAAGGGTCGAGGATACAGGTGGGGGCTGTATCCCTCCTCAGCGAGGCTTCAGGAGACAGGAGCTGAATCTGGTGTCCAGGCCCTTTTGAGGCCTAGAAACGGGGACTTTACAATGGAATAACGTGCACACTGAGAAACGTGGCAACGTAGCTTTACATAGGCCTGATATTCGTAGTATTCACGAGAACTGGAAACTGGCATACTAGAGGTGGACACAACTGTAATTGCGTCATTAATCGGACATGGGGAATGCATATGCATATTTAATCATGCACACATAACATATTATGGATGACACGTAGGGACACAGAACATGGCAAAATTTACTTTTCCACAGCCATACAAGCTGCAATAGAAAAAGGATGTGTCCAACCACCCATTGAGCGGTCGCATTAATACTGTGGATGGAACCACTGATTAATAGTTTGGCAGATCGATCTCGCAACAGTGTCAGTCAGACACTCGTCTGACCAACATCGTAATCAGGCCCAAAAATTGTTGTGGTTAAAATCACTCTTTTCTCTAATATATTTCTTAAGATATTTTTATTGGTTTTACAAGTGAAGCAGTGCATAAAAACTGGCAATTGATATGTGTCAAATTTTGTAGAGAAACAATGGGGCGAAGGATCTCATGGGAGCTTTACATTCTATAAATGTTAAAATCTTGAGATGTTGGGTAAAATCTTAGCAGTCAGCCAAGGATTCAAAAGTAAGTTACTGAAAGATAATGCACAGAATTATGTTTATTACATCCATTACAGAGGCATGATTTCAGAAGGAAATACAAGTGCATCAACAAAAATAATTCTCAATTTTCTTACCCAGGAGTCAACTACAAGTTCAGTTAGTTGCCTCAAACACCTGAGTAATCAAAAAAGATATACCACCTTCATCGACCATTAGAAAGGGACCTAGTGATTTCAGATTCACTTCCTTCATTACCTAGGGAATGGCCCCAGCAACTGGAAAGTGGCAGGTATTTAATTAATTTAAGACCTTTTAGACAGTACATTTCCTTTGTTTTTTTCATAAGTACTGTCCAGGTTCACCCTCCCCAAAACGGAATTCTACAAAATTCTAACATTTAAAAGAATTATTGTAAAGTGTCGATGGATGCAGGAAGCTCAGCGATGCTGGTACTCCTGGATCTGTCGGCCGCCTTCGATACGGTTGATCATGCTAGACTCTTGAGGCGACTGGCTGAGATAGGCATCTGTGACCAGGCTCTGGGGTGGATACATTCGTATCTGTCCCAGAGAACACAGAAGGTGGCACTAGGGACTGTCTCCCCAACACCCAAAGTCCTCAGCTGTGGCGTCCCGCAAGGGTCGGCACTCAGCCCCCTTTTGTTCAACATCTACCTCGCGCCTCTCTTTACGTTGATTGCCAATTGGGGTGTCAAGGCAATTTCATACGCTGATGACACCCAATTGGTATTTCCGTATTCAGAGGTGTCGCAGGAGTCCTTTTCGAGCTTCAAGGGCTGTCTCCAAGATGTGGCCTGTTGGATGAATACGAATAAATTAAAATTAAACGCTAATAAAACGGAAGTGATCGTTTTTGGTAAGGGCCCTCCTCCACCTTCAGAGCTATGGTGGCCAGCGGAGATGGGTCAAGCCCCCTCACCCAGCCTAACGGCAAAAAATCTGGGAGTGCGGTGGGATGACAGCCTGTCCTTCACCTCGCATATTCAACAAGTAGTCGGCAGCTGCTTGAGTAAGCTGAGGAATCTCCGCAAGATTCTGAGACTTCTCCCTAAGAGTTGTCGGAAAACAGTAATCCATGCCACAGTAACATCTAGGCTGGATTACGCCAACGGCCTCTATCTGGGCTTACCTAAATACCTTACTCAAAAACTTCAGTTGGTCCAAAATGCGGCTGCGAGACTGTTAATGCGGATCCCTTTTAAGCATTCAGTCTCTCCGTATCTTCGACAACTGCACTGGCTACCAGTTGCCAGCAGAATCAAATTTAAGGCACTCACGCTGGCCTTTAGATCTATGTTTGGCACGTATCCTAAGTATTTGAAAGTCCGGCTCCCGAGATACTTTCAGGCCCGTGCGCTTCGTTCCAACTGCCGCGTTCAACTTGCCGTCCCATGAGCAAAAAGGGCTCGGTTGGGGGGTCGTACTTTCTCGGCAAATGTTGCGACACTATGGAACACCCTGCCCCCAGCAATTCAGCAGGCCCCCTCTGAAAACTGCTTCAAGCGGTTGCTAAAGACTTGGCTTTTTGCCCAAACACGCTAAGCTCCTTCACTTCAGTTCTCTGGGTTAACTGTGTTCTTCCTAGCGCCGGGACACCTCCTCGTGAGGTAGCTGTTCGCGCTTTACAAAATGCTGTATTATTATTATTATTATCAAATTAAGCACCTGATTTAGATGCAGTTAGGAAATCTGTAGATATTGATGTAGATATTGATGGTCACACTGCCTCTAAATTCAATAAAATTATTATTTATAAAATCTCAACCTCTCAATAAAACATACAACACCGAGCAAGATGATGGAAGGGTAGCAAGCTGTCCACAGGAGTTCCTGGGAACAATTGTTCATTTCTCCATACACTTCTTTGCCCAGCCCCCAACCATCAACCCATTATTCTAGCACAGAGAGGTTATTTACCAGAGAGAAGGGCCACCCTGCAGGATAATCGATGGACTTCCTGAGGAGCCTCCAAATTTCCAATTCTCCTGATCTTTTGGGGGATCGGCCCTCCTGATTGTCAGCATGCTGCATACCACTTTGGATTAGTGAAGGCTACCCCTTGTTGGTGAATGGACCAGCCCTGCCAAGGGTTCCTGTTTGTGACCTTTACCATGCTCCTTTTTCCAATGAATGTGCCTCCCTACACACTGCCCACTAAAGAACGGTGATTAAGGCTGGTAAGTCGGCGATGGGCTGTGAGCTCCTTCCAGGATCTCTACTCTTAATCCATCCTGAAGCAAAGGTATTCCCTGAATCCATCAGTCCCTCATAAATCACATCACCCAACTGTTTTTGTTAATGTACTGGAAATGTGGCTACCCACTCATGCAAATCAGCTGGTGCCTAGGGCAGGAAATGATCCACCCTGTAACATAAACTAGGACAAAAATTCTCCACCATTGCGGCTTGTTCATGCATGTGCCCCCCCACTAAGACCAAACAAAGGGAATGGGGCTGGTAGTGAGTTATGAATTTTGCCAGTTAAATATGGGTGATCCTGTCCTCTGCTTACGGTGATCTGACTCTTCTATTGGAGAACAGCCAAGGCTGATTTGCAAATGACTGTTTCCCATCTAAGATGGTATGATGGGCAAGCAAATGATGGATTGGAAGGGATCTTGAGTCATTCCCAGTGGCTAAGATTATTTCAAGTAATGCACCAGTTAGTTTTTTCCCTCAATTCTATGCCCTCAATGAGATTGGGTATGCCAAAATGTGTGCTTACTGTGCCCTAGGACTCAAGCTGAACTTCATTGACAAGCCAAAATAGTACTGAGGTGGCTAGTGTTCCTTTTCAGATGAGACCTGCCTAGCAGTTTGGAGGACAGTTCTTATTGGAGCAGAACCAAAGCTGATTTTCATATGGCTGACTCCTGACTAAGGTACCATATTGGCCTGGAATACTGCCCCTAGTAGTGGCTTAGAATAGTTCAAGTGTTGCACCCATGAATTATTTGTGGTTCTTATGAACAGTGTTCTCCACTAAGATCATGTTTTTGTTTAACCATGTACAGCTCACAGGGTCACAAACTATTTGTAGAGTTTCGGCTGGTTAAGTGTGTCATTAAGTTTTTAGTATGTGGACTTGTGTAATAAAGTAACATGCAATCCTGCACTCTAGAGTCCAGCTCTATAATGTCATTTTAAATTAACTAAAGTGCTCTTTTTAAATGAAACCGTTATTTAAAGCACTTTGGTTTATTCACGACACAAAACTGCTAATAAATTAACAAACATTATTAACTGCTGGATTGAAGAGCAAAAAACAAGAGTAGAGGAGCACAGTTACTATATGTCAATATGACCTGATAAAGAGCTAATTTTTTCTTATTGTGCGTCTGTATCCTCTTTCTTTTCTTTATTCATACATCTTCATTACAATGCACAGGTATAACAAAGTACAGCCAATGCATTTCGTCACAAACTCAAGGGACTTCTTCAGGGCAAAATGTAAGTGTTGGTTATTCTACTTCGTTGAAAAGAAAGACATCCATCACTCAGGAGTCAATCAAATCCATTATTATTTAGATCATATTGGAAGCCGCATCCACAGAAAGTATATACCCAATAGTGTTTCAATCATGTCCACAACTTTAATATTCAACAGAACTTCACCTTTGATATAAAAAGCCCAGAGACCCTGCAACCCTTCTCGTAGGAGCTATCAGAAAGTAATTGGTTCGCCTATCTTAAAATTCTTCATGTGCATTCATTGTTTGGCCCACAATAACGGAGTTGATACCCATTTAGGTGTTAGACATTGTCTGAGTAAGCGAGAAGGGGCATCCAGTAAAGTTCTGGATTGAAGACTTGGGCCCAAAACAAATATGAGCCAGGTATGTACGAATATCTTGTTGCAAAACACTGCAACCAATAATTTGATACCAGTACAGATTTTTAATAACCAATTTTAAAAATCGGAATCATAGTGGGTCTGAATCTGACCTACCCCATAAATATTAATGTGGTAGGACACTAGTTGCAACTCACAATGATTGAATGCCATCACAGTATAATGGCCTGCCATGGTCACCAGACACCATATCTGTGATCGAAAAAAATACTTTTTTGTGTTTGCTTGCTCAAGAGTGGCCTAAAGTCAAAGTATCTTTTTTAAACATTTACAAAGGGGAAAGTATCCCGAACGGACCTCACTTTTGCGAATAGGTTTCCACTGCAACTTTGGTGATAGTAACTTTTCAATGGTTTATGACCACTATTGTGGCCTAAAGTATTGATATATATGGGCACGAATACATATCTGGAATGGATGCCTACAACACTATGTCCAAATAGCGATTCCTTATCCATTTCTTAACCCATTTTAGATGTTGGTAAAAAGTTACCAACTCCTAAAATGAGTTTAGCACATTGCTAAAAGCACGAAGACCAAAAAACTGCTGTGTACATCTGGCCCCGTGTTCTTATTTGTCTCTGATGGGCGGATATTGGAAACTCCTCACTTCAGTTCAAAAATCTGTCTCTTAATTTCAGTTTAGAGACTCATCTTTAATGGAAGCCCAGGGACTCCTCATAGAATGTAGAAAGCAGTCCAACCATGGCCTGATAAATGCAGGCACTCTGTGAAGGAAGGGGTAACTAAAGAATGCAATATGAATGTAAAACAACTGCTTCTTACGAATATGCATAGAGAGAGGGGCCCCAGACTCGAAGGCATAGAACAATCAAAGTGAAGAATGCATAACAAAAATAAAAAAACAATATCAGGAGTATAGTGTTATTTAATCACACAGCACTCAACCTTATTATTAGTTTCACAATTACATACAACATTTTTTATACTCGGATAAAGTTGTGCCCAAGGGAAAGGAGGGGGGGGAAAACGCTTCTTACGAATAGACATGATTTGTTTTTCTATTGTCTATTTGCCTCGGGATAGTCACGCGCCTGATGGTCACGGGTAGAGAACAGACACATGAGCATAGTGCTGCCTAATCTTAATCTCATTTATCGAAATAGGAAGTGGCCTGGACGAACTAGACATATCTATAGCCATTTAAAACCCCAACGAATGTCAGTTGGTTATCTAGGTTTAGTATGGTTTATTTTAGATTCTAAAAAGAAATATTTGTCAGAAACAGCCTGCATCTACTGCGCTTAACCTTTAGTGGGGATATTCGTGCCATTCGTCCACCCCCCCCCCCCATAAAGACACTTTACACGAACTTGGTGTTCACTGCGTAGCTTTTATTACTTGTCAATAACACCATCTTTATTTGTTATTAAACCGTCAACTTTTGACCCATTTATTAACCATCAAAATACCATTACTGAACATAAGGAGGCGCAGTATCCGTCTGCGCCACAGGTTACCATGTATTTACAATTCGTCAGCTCTAGATCCACGCGAGGCGTGTTGTACCAGCAGGACACAACCCAACCCCTTACCACTTAATACCATTACTGAGCAGAATGAGGCGCAGTATCCATCTGCGCCACAGGTTACCATGTATTTACAATTCGTCAGCTCTAGATTCACTCGAGGCGTGTTGTACCAGCAGGACACAACCCAACCCCTTACCACTTTGTCCATATGAGATACCATGTTGCTTAATCCAAGCACCGGCTACTAGGGTAGAGCCGGAGAGTCCAGGACCACCAGCAGGACGGCCCCCTCTCCCGCCAGCCCAGAGCCCCAATGACTGCCTCCCTGTTGCAAGGTCAGGCATTTTCCGCATAAAGAAGTCCCCGGGCCTTTTCCTCTTGTCCGGGACCCCGCCAACTCTACTTAAAACTTAGGGATGGGTGGGTGGGCAACTGTTTCTGCTGCGCCTTTCCGGCTACTCCACGAGGCGAGAGGACAAAGAGGGCTACTCCCTTGATTCCGGCTATTTTATCACCTAAGGGGAGGGACTGCCAATGCACCTCCTTCTTTAATCGCATTCCCGGCGTCCCTCCCCTTGCCCACTTTCAGGGAAACGAAACCGTTCCCTCGGCACTAAAATCCCACTAAAGGCACCCCTCCCCTAGACGCGGGGGGTGCCTCTCATAGTGGGGATATTCGTGCCATTCGTCCACCACACACACACCCCCCCCATAAAGACACTTTACACGAACTTGGTGTTCACTGCGTAGCTTTTATTACTTGTCAATAACACCATCTTTATTTGTTATTAAACCGTCAACTTTTGACCCATTTATTAACCATCAAAATACCATTACTGAACATAAGGAGGCGCAGTATCCGTCTGCGCCACAGGTTACCATGTATTTACAATTCGTCAGCTCTAGATCCACTCGAGGCGTGTTGTACCAGCAGGACACAACCCAACCCCTTACCACTTAATACCATTACTGAGCAGAATGAGGCGCAGTATCCATCTGCGCCACAGGTTACCATGTATTTACAATTCGTCAGCTCTAGATTCACTCGAGGCGTGTTGTAACAGCAGGACACAACCCAACCCCTTACCACTTTGTCCATATGAGATACCATGTTGCTTAATCCAAGCACCGGCTACTAGGGTAGAGCCGGAGAGTCCAGGACCACCAGCAGGACGGCCCCCTCTCCCGCCAGCCCAGAGCCCCAATGACTGCCTCCCTGTTGCAAGGTCAGGCATTTTCCGCATAAAGAAGTCCCCGGGCCTTTTCCTCTTGTCCGGGACCCCGCCAACTCTATTTAAAACTTAGGGATGGGTGGGTGGGCAACTGTTTCTGCTGCGCCTTTCCGGCTACTCCACGAGGCGAGAGGACAAAGAGGGCTACTCCCTTGATTCCGGCTATTTTATCACCTAAGGGGAGGGACTGCCAATGCACCTCCTTCTTTAATCGCATTCCCGGCGTCCCTCCCCTTGCCCACTTTCAGGGAAACGAAACCGTTCCCTCGGCACTAAAATCCCACTAAAGGCACCCCTCCCCTAGACGCGGGGGGTGCCTCTCATAGTGGGGATATTCGTGCCATTCGTCCACCACACACACACCCCCCCCATAAAGACACTTTACACGAACTTGGTGTTCACTGCGTAGCTTTTATTACTTGTCAATAACACCATCTTTATTTGTTATTAAACCGTCAACTTTTGACCCATTTATTAACCATCAAAATACCATTACTGAACATAAGGAGGCGCAGTATCCGTCTGCGCCACAGGTTACCATGTATTTACAATTCGTCAGCTCTAGATCCACTCGAGGCGTGTTGTACCAGCAGGACACAACCCAACCCCTTACCACTTAATACCATTACTGAGCAGAATGAGGCGCAGTATCCATCTGCGCCACAGGTTACCATGTATTTACAATTCGTCAGCTCTAGATTCACTCGAGGCGTGTTGTACCAGCAGGACACAACCCAACCCCTTACCACTTTGTCCATATGAGATACCATGTTGCTTAATCCAAGCACCGGCTACTAGGGTAGAGCCGGAGAGTCCAGGACCACCAGCAGGACGGCCCCCTCTCCCGCCAGCCCAGAGCCCCAATGACTGCCTCCCTGTTGCAAGGTCAGGCATTTTCCGCATAAAGAAGTCCCCGGGCCTTTTCCTCTTGTCCGGGACCCCGCCAACTCTACTTAAAACTTAGGGATGGGTGGGTGGGCAACTGTTTCTGCTGCGCCTTTCCGGCTACTCCACGAGGCGAGAGGACAAAGAGGGCTACTCCCTTGATTCCGGCTATTTTATCACCTAAGGGGAGGGACTGCCAATGCACCTCCTTCTTTAATCGCATTCCCGGCGTCCCTCCCCTTGCCCACTTTCAGGGAAACGAAACCGTTCCCTCGGCACTAAAATCCCACTAAAGGCACCCCTCCCCTAGACGCGGGGGGTGCCTCTCAATCCCCCTTTCCACTCCTTGTGCAGTAATAACTGCTCTCGGGTGAGCCCTTTCACACCTATCTGTCCATCTCCTCTCTGTCTGTGTGGTCTTCTCTCAACAAAATGCTGATTCGGCATTGTAATTTTGATCAGAAAGTAGTGTCACTGTTATGCTTGAATCTTTTATTGCTTCTATACACGTCATCAACGATCAACAGAAAATGTGTATGCAAATAACTTCAACATTTCGAAACATGCATAAAACCCGACAACCAGCACCAATGTTCCCACTTTTTTTGCTGCCGATGCAGTTAAGTAACCTTCTGGGGCTGGGATGCTTTTAGCTTTTAGTCCCTGTAATTATCCATTTTGGGTAATTAACGTTCCCTTCTTTTACCCATCACTACATCATAAGCGAGAATCACATCTCATTTGGTAGCGCTGACGAATATTATTTGTATGGAATCTTATTTTTATTTGTGTATATCCTTCTAGGAATTCAAGTGTGTTGCGGTGGTGTTTGAACAAAATATCGTAGAAAACATATCGTTTGGACACAATATAGTGTCAAGAAATTCGAGGCCCAAAAAATCGAGAAGGTAAGTTTCTATTGGTAAGCCAAATGTTTTCACTCCATATATATGTACCCTGACACTATATATATCTTTAGGGTAGGTAGATGTGGAGTTAAGACTAGTAAATCTATACTGGCCTATTTACACTTGCTTTCTCGATATGTTGATCCTCGATATTTTTGACAGATATTCTGTCCACACGATTGTTTTGACACTGATATTCTGTCAGTCAGCATTGTACCCAATAGCAATGAATTTGTAGTGCAAATTAAAATCTACCTGAATCACAAGCAGCAACTAATTGCTATAGACTGTAAGTTAAGTGAATTATAGCTTTCTTATAACCAGCAGCCCTTTGAATTCACGAGTTTCGAATTGTGCATGAGCAGTCTGTATCCACGATATTTATTTAGAGTTTATCTTTCCAAGAAAAAGATTTGCATAAAAAAGTGAATATGTATACAAGTGTATTGTTTACGTCTGGACCAGGCCCACGTAATTAACACAACCGTAGATTTTAATGAACAAAGAAACCTATCCATGTGTCATGAGCACTATTTGACCATCACCACTGTGTGAGATCACTTCAACGAAGTTTGTGAATATTCTACTTTCTAATTTGGAAATTAGAACTTTAATTGAAAAAAAAAACCTTGAAAAGTGCTGAATGTTTCATAACAGAATGGCAAAATCCTTTTCCACTGGCGTTCAGTTTAAAAGTGCAGAAATCTGACGTCAGCAATTATATCAACAAAAGCCCAAGTAATGCACACCCACATAAGTCTTTAACAGTGTCTGCGCCACATCAGTCAAAAGAGACACTTTGATCAGTGATGCAGTGCATCAGGGTAGGCAACATAGGAAATGTCAAAAACATTATTTTCGGTTCCCTGCCGGATTGTTGAGCTGGAACAAATTAATAAAATAGAAAAAAAATGTTTGGTTTGTTCTCTTTTGTGCAAACTTTAATCAGGCCTGAAATATGCCAAATTCGAAACCAGCATGGTACAAGGAACCTGCTAACATTATGTAAGAGCACTGGGAGTACTTGTGAGGCCTTCTGTCTCACATTAGGCTACGCCTGACATGCAGAACATCCAACATGAAACGCAGCAGCTTCTTTATTTCTCGAACATTCAGTCTTTCTAATTATCTTCAATGAACGCCGAGTAATCATAGAAGATCAAAATAAACTAGTGTGTTCCTTCCTTCCTGCAGATTGCTTATACGTCACACTGAGGCTGCTGATTCACGCGCTTATTGAGTCCAACAATGGACTCCAGTACAGTCTAAGGGCGAGCGAAGTTGTGAGTTAATTGTACAAACACTTTTTCAGCAGTAAGTCACAATGTTGTAATGTGAGCAACATTAGGGATAAGGTGCCGTTGAAAGAGCGTTTTCACAAGAGGTGGTGGCGGCTGCCAGTGTTAAGGAAATCATTTGTGTTTAAGGCATAAACATGCAAACTTGATGGCACATCATTAACTAATTTATTTTATTTTCAGCATTATTATATAATGAAAATATTTCTCCGTGGAGCAGGGGGCGCGCAACAGAGGATATTTCTGTTCTCACAGAAACATCTAAAAAATAAGTTCCTGCACACAAAAAAAAGTAGGCGGTTACAGTTGAGTGGGGGCTACTTAAATAAAGATATGATGGTGAGGTAGTACGGATAGAATTCTGGATAGAAGCAGCCATTCTGCAGTATTATTTTATACAAGTAAATTCCACATATTCATTATTTGAGACTACTGGGATTAAAAGCCATGCCTTATCAGTTTACATAAAACCCAAAAGCTTCCATTCTATTTGCTCTCTTAAATACACACCCTTTAGCATTCTCCAAAACCACTACTTTGTAAGGTTTCCTAAAGAGATATCTTACTATCTGAACTGACTACTTCGACGGGCGTGGCTACGACGCCAACTAAGATGGCCGCTTAGAGTGGTCCTCCGCCGCAACGGGACAAGTTTCACCTCCTTCCATGCGTTTCCCAGCATTTTTTTCGATGCCGGATGTCTTCATCTCGCATCGGAATGCAAGGAGTACCCGGTGAGCCCTTTTTTTAAAAACAAGTGTTTCTACATGCTCTGCTAGCGGCTGCAGCCTGTTTCCCTCATATCGGGAATGGCCACTGCCATTTTACACGCCGGTTTCGTCTTCACCCACGAAATGCTGCCGCCTGCTGCCACTTAATGCTCCTGTACTCCTGACTTTGCTATTTTAGTCAGGAATGATCAAGTATTGCAGCATTTGCCCTAGAGAAGCGGGCCATTTCTTCACTGACGCTCCAATCTTTCTCAAATGGAACTTATAATGAATACCTCACATCTTTGCCATTTTAGAGATACTTCAGCTTTTCCCTCATAGTGTGTCTTCGCAGGATTGCTTTCTTGCTAAATAAGCAATTTTTATCACGCTCGATTCAAGTGCTGATGATTTCCATTACCTTTATTGTTGGTCTCTTTGTGGCCTTAACGTTTTATTTTCCTCATATTTCTATGGGACTACATCTAATTACATCCTTCAACTTGATTTTGCCTTGGCTTTGCTTTATATTTGCACATGTTGACTTTCTTCTGGTGCTATGCCTTTTTCTTACCGGAGGTCCACTAGAGCTTGCACGTTTACATTGTTTCCAGCCTTGTAAATTCTGCATATGTACTCATTTCCTCTTACAATTTTTCGGCTTACGCTTATGGTTCAACATCCATTCTACCTACCAATAATTTAACCTGCTCTACACTGAATTGAAAGTACTTTATCTCCTATGGTCAAGTTGCGCACACCAAAATTACTTTTTGGGCCTTCTACAGGTGCTCAAGGGACTTCATCTTCAACTTTGCGCTCCTCCACTACTGAGATAACAATGGCTGGGACAACAGCTCATCGCTCTTCCACTACGCAAGCCACGTCCAATAAATCTTCGCCTGAAACATGATCTCCCTTCTCCTGACAAACCCTCCTCTCCTATTTCTATGGAGTTAATTTTAGAGGAAAATCGCGCATTACGTCCATTTATTGAGGAAAATAATAAGGACATGCAACTTTTGAAAGAGAAATGGTCGGTAATGGATACCCGGATTACTTCTGTTTAACAACAGGTTTCGGAGATACAATCCAATTCGCAGTGCATTTCCTCTTTAGAAAAATCAGTTCTCTATCTTCAGCAACATACTGAGGACTTACAAAATAGAAGGAATAATCTTCAAGTTTATGGCTTGCCGGAATCCCTAGAAGGAGACGACCCAGTGACTTTTTTCACTTCCTTCCTGCCAAAACTCTTGGACATGCCACCTACTACTTCTCTCAGTATCCAAAGAGCCCATAGACTTGGTCCTCGCTCAGCTGCTTCAACAAAATCACGCAGAGTCATCATTCTCTTCTTGAAATTTAAAGACCTTCTCTCAGTCCTCTCCGCAGCTAGAGCCAAAAGACAAGTCTCCTGGTTAGGCCAACGTGTATTCCTTTCTCAAGATGTCTCAAATGCTACTGCATCAAGGAGGAAAGAATTTCTATCTCTTCGTGCCTCTTTACGTTCCCTAGGAGCTCGATATGGTTTGTTCCATCCATGCATCTTCAAGGTCATTCACCAAAACCGGACATGGACTTTTCAGGATCCTGGTGAACTCAAAAATGTCATCCTTCTTTAGTCCAATGGTGGCATGGATACCTCCTCTTCTTCCAGTGACTAAATAGAACATCAATAATGTTCGTTTGTTTTCTTGTTGTCTCTTCACATCATTCCTATTATTGTCTTTCCACAGCATTCCTGTTGGAGTTCCGTATTCAATTTATCTCACATATTTTCGTATTTGTTGTTATTTGTATTAGTTTGTTACATATCTTGTAATGTGTTCCTTATGTTTCCTCTTTGAACTCATCACTCTTCATTTCCTTCCGTAGATTCATGCTATTTGTTCCCTTCTTCTTGTGGCCTGCTTCCTGTGGTTTTTTGAAGTCCTGAAGCGGTTGGATTTCTACTCTTCGAACGGTCCATCTTGTTAAGTGTCGCCATTACCCCACCTCCCTCTTGTATCTCCCTCTCAGGTATGTTTTTTGCAGTCGTCCTTTGGGATATGTACTGTCTTCTCTTTCTTCTCCCTTTTTGCATTTTTGCAAATTCTTCTCCTTTTTCCTTCTTTCACCTTTCCCCTTTGTTTGATGTCTTTTACTGCTTTTCTTTTCTTTTCCTTTCTTACTTTTTTCTCCTTTCGGCTTTATGATGTTTGCATGTCTTTTTGCACTTTTTGATGTTAATATACTTATTTCCTTTCTAAATTTAGAGTTGCTTCTTGGAATGTAAAAGGTTTTATTAACCCCATTAATTGGCAGAGAGTACTTTCTCACTTATCTTCCTATACTCCCGATATTGTCCTTCTACAAGAGACTCACCTTACTGAGCTTGAATCTCTTAAATTAAAAAGGAACTGGGTTGGTACAGTCTTATTTTCCCCCTCTCTCAACAAAAAAAATGAAGTTGCTATTTTAATTCATAAAAAATTGAAGTGTAAAGTTCAACTGGAAGAAAAAGATGCTGATGGTAGATGGATTTTGGCTAAATTACTAATTAATTCAATTACTTAAACTGTTTTTAATATATATGGTCCTACTCAACCTGATTGTTCTTTTTGGCCACTCATTACGAGCAAATGTATTCAACACAAAGACAACCTTTTCCTTTTAGGAGGAGACTGCAATCAGATTATGGATACATTTCTGGATCGCAAATCCTCTGTTTGTGTTATCCCCCACAAACCTCACAAACAATTTTTGGACACCATTTTACAAGCACGTCTTTCTGACACTTGGAGACTTACACACCCAGATACTCTGGATTACTCCTTTTTCTCTCCTCCTCATGCTTCTTTCTCTCTCCTAGATTATATCTTTCTCTCTTCATCCTTATCTCAAAACTTACTGTCTTCTTCTATCGAACCCATTATTATCTCGGATCATGCCCCCATTGTAACGGATCTTGATTTACTTCCACCTCATCCCAAGTCTTCTCGTTTAACTGTGCACTTCTTACTGACCCTAATTTCTCTTCTTCTTTTCGTTCTTTCACTAATGAATTTTTCAATTTAATTCTGATCCTAATACTTTTTCTCATATCCTCTTGGATTCCTTTGAAGCTACTGTGAGAGGATTTATTATCGATTTTGTATCTAGGAAAAAGAAGCAATTTATTCAAAAACGTAAATTTTCCCTAGCACATATTACAAAATTGGAGCATCAATTTTACACCTCTTCTGATAAATGTATGTCACTAGAGCTTTTGCGAGCCAAAATTGCTTTTAATAAACTCACCACTTATAATGTATCTTTCATTCTTCTTCGCAGCAGTGCGCATAACTATGGTGGTCGTGATAAGTCTGGGAAATTCTTAGCTAACTATCTTAAGTCTCGTAAAGAACGCACTTCTATTGAATCCATCTATTCTTCTGATAATACTCTTCTTCATACGGACAAAGACATTCTTGACCAATTCCAATCATTTTGCCAACAATTGTATACTCCGGAAGCTCCCCCAACTCCCTCTCTTCTTCAATCTTATTTTGAAAAACTACCCAAGCCCTCTACCTCCCATCTCAATTTCACAGATCTTGAACTTGAGCTCTCATTGCATGAACTCTCTACAGCTTTGTCTTCTCTCACTAAAGGTAAAACACCTGGCCCTGATGGTTTTCCAGTTGAATTTTACTTACATATTTCCAACCTTTTACTATCTAAACTTCTGGTACTTTTTCAATCATTTTATTCTTCTGGCAAAGCGGATGGTTCCTTTCAGGATGCCTCAAGCTAAACTTCCCTCGTGGCCTAAATACTTTGCAATTTATGACATAGTTCTCATTTTTAGAGACTGAAAGTCCTTCAAGATATGACAAAAACTTGCTTCAATTAACTTTTCAGTAATTTATTCATTTTTTTATTTTTTTATATCACAAGACTTATTTTTAAACTTTTTCATAGAAAAAAATATGTTTCATTGTAAATTCATTGGTTAATACATTTATAGTAATAAAAAAACATTTTGATCAATTCTAAATTACACAAATTTTTACATGAAATACACAAACGATACCCAGTAACTCACACACTTACACATTCAACCAAGCTCACATACTCAGCACACATTCATAATCATCCAAAACAGTCTATTTTCTTCTGTGGTTTAAGGAAACACTGACATTTCTATGTGGTTCCACGCCAGGTCGACGTGCGATTCAGTGGACTTGTACCACCTTCCTCAGGACCTCAACAGAGAAAAGTATCTGTGGACACAGGGTATCTGAAATAACAAATGCAACAAAATGTACCCATGTCACATAGCAGAAGGACAGATACTCAGATATTATAATCAAGTATCAACAACTTATGCTTCTGATTAAAGTTGGGGTAAGTGTACACAGACATGTCGCCCTGAGGGAGCAATTTATCCATACCTCTTTATTAAGTTTACTAGCCTACCCCCTTTGCAGAGAGGTTTTAGCATTAGTGTTGAGTGATACAAGTTAGACAAAAGATATTAGTATTGAGTAAGACAAGTAAAGAAGATTTTGATAATAATTTAAAGCAAAAATAAATGAAAAAGGAAAAAGAGGGGAAAATAATCATACCCAACAAGCGAACCAATCACTCTTCACCAAAGAATCTCTAGTTTCATAATTTCTCAATCTAAGGACCGTCTTACCCTATAGTAACTGTAGTGATGATAAAAGCCAAGATCAATTGTTGAGTGGTTATTCAGCTCAGGTGTCAATCCTAGGGTAATATATATACTGATCAACTATTCGGCATCACTTTCTAGTAAGTTACTTTAAATCTAAGATTATAACAGAAATACTCTTACCTACAAATAAAAAGCTTTCCGAGTACGGACTTGTTTATTACTGGATTCCCTCTTCTTATTTTTGTTTGTCCTAAGTTGGTTCCTTTCCGGATTTATCTAAAGGTAAGGGTATACATGTGCCCACAGTTAGTCTATTATATTACTCCAAGAAAGTAGAGCTAATCACCAGATGATAAATATAACTGACCTTCTTGGCATCAAAATGCTTGTCTTTATGTTAGTTCCTCTTGTTCCTTCGATAGACTTATAGTTCAACCCTTATTCTATGTATCGGTCGAGATGCTTATCAGAGAGCCTGAAAGAGTGTGTAGAGAGCAAACGTGTTACTGTTGTGTTTAACACTTTACAATTCGTAACATATGGTTTCATTGTTTGGAACAGCATAAATTATGCTGTAGATTAATATATAGCGATGTTCCATAATTCCCCTTAGCATGTCTATATTTTGATACCAATCAAATATCCACCATTATCGTGCATAGCTATAAAAAATATATACATAATGGACTATATCTCGGCACACAGTTAGAGTCAACTGCCGGTATGCAGTGTATAACCTAAGTAGAATAGTATTACAGGGGCATACTTATCTTCAATAAAATGTCCCGCGTTCAACTTACAAATATAAAACGCGGAAAACATGCGATAAACGTCCCACACTAGTGTAAGTGAACTGAGCACAACCACTAACACTAATCCATATAAAAGGAAGACGCTAAGCACATTCATAATTCAACCGTATTAAGCTTGCTCTCCGTCTCACTCTACGGCCCCAACTCACCGTTAATTCTGTCTCGTGCACCTATGCCAAGTCCGTATCGAAATGCACCGTCACTAAGGGGTTCAGTTCAGTGTGATTTAAATGTTTCCTATGGTGCGAAATGTTAGGTCACGTGTTTTACGACACTCTCGTTTATGTGAGGCTGAGTGTAATAGTTGTGCCGTAATCGCTCGTCCGCCATCTTATAATGTCTTTAAACCGTAATCAGTTATATTGAAAAGGGATCTCTTATTATTTGGTGAGGTTATTTGTTCGTTTTATTTTATAGATTTATTTTAGCCTTGAAAACTCACGATGCTGTTTAGGTGTAGCGGCGATTATTGTTAAAAAAAAACACCGCCCAGATATATATAAAATATATCAGTTCTAAAGTATAGACTGATATGCTTTTACTAATGTGAGTGTTTCTAAGGCTCCCTTAAGTTCCCTAAGGAATCATCCAGAGTGACCTCATGTTCACCGAGACCCATACATCATATTAAGATGGGTTTGGAAATAGGCATAGGACAATCCGATTTTCTACCGAACACCTCCGCCATATTGGAGTGTCATGATAGGTGTTAATTTCATGATATATAGTAATTAAAAATCGCATTAAATACCTGATGTAATTATTAAATAGCTACAAGTGATGACATATAAAAAGGATGACTTTATATTGCACACAATGGAGAGGCCAAGTGGTGGTTTACCTAGTATATTGATGTACGTTTATTCAGTATTTACAGTTCAGTTTCCAATATTCACTGCGAGACCCAATACAGTTTATTGAAGGTCGAATACGTCAAATTAGCAGATATATACATAGGTATGTTTTAGAATTTTTAGTGACATACCATGATATGATCTCATTTAAGCCTTTCCGGACACTGTCCAGATGGAAAATCCAGAAACTCTCTTGTTTCTTGTGTGTAGTTTCAATTAGCTGGCCCACTTTGGGTTGCACCTTCTCTAGGATACACCATTGTAAATCTAATTCAGTATGATTGAAATCCAGACAGTGTTGTACTAAGGAGACCCTTCAGAGGTAGACAAAACCATCAAAATGCCCACATTAGAGGTTTTTTATCAAGCGGCCCTTACAGAGGGAAGTCAGTACATTGGCAACAAGACAGAGGGGGGATGTAAATGATGAGCCCACAACCTCAACAACAATATGTCAAAACACGGAATCAACAATACTTTTGGTAGATAAGGATGCGAGCAGAGACATTGAAACCTGTAAAGACATATTACCTATTTACAACTTGTCATCTACAACTTTGACTAATGAGGAAACCACATTGTTGAGCCGTGGACTCTCCTTTGTTCCATGCACTTCACTCAATAAATTTAAGCTTCATGAAGATCTTTTCTCCTTTTTCAGGAAGGTCAGATTAAGAAAGTTTTTTGAAGGAAGCCTTAGGAAAACTCACATTAGTAAAAGCATATCAGTCTATACTTTAGAACTGATATATTTTATATATATCTGGGCGGTTTTTTTTTTAACAATAATCGCCGCTACACCTAAACAACATCGTGATTTTTCACGGCTAAAATAGATCTATAAAATAAAATGAACAAATAACATCACCAAATAATAAGAGATCCCTTTTCAATATAACTGATTATGGTTTAAAGACATTATAAGATGGCGGACGAGCGATTACGGCACAACTATTACACTCAACCTCACATAAACGCGAGTGTTGTAAAACACGTGACCTAACATTTCGCGCCATAGGAAACATTTAAATCACACTGAACTGAACCCCTTAGTGACGGTGCATTTCCATACGGACTTGACATAGGTGCGCGAGACAGAATTAACGGTGAGTTGGGGCCGTAGAGTGAGACGGAGAGCAAGCTTAATACGGTTGAATTATGAATGTGCTTAGCGTCTTCCTTTTATATGGATTAGTGTTAGTGCTTGGGCTCAGTTCACTGACACTAGTGTGGGACGTTTATCGCGTGTTTTCCGCGTTTTATATTTGTAAGTTGAACGCGGGACATTTTATTGGAGATAAGCGTGCCCCTGTAATACTATTCTACTTAGGTTATGCACTGCATAACGGCAATTGACTCTAACTGTGTGCCGGGATATAGTCCATTATGTATATATTTTTTATAGATATGCACGATAATGGTGGATATTTGATTGGTATCAAAATATAGACATGCTAAGGGGAATTATGGAACATCGCTATATATTAATCTACAGCATAATTTATGCTGTTCCAGACAATGAAACCATATGTTACGAATTGTAGAGGGTTGAACACAACAGTAACACGTTTGCTCTCTACACACTCTTTCAGGCTCTCTGATAAGCATCTCGACCGATACATAGAATAAGGGTTGAACTATAAGTGTATCGAAGGAACAAGAGGAACTAACATAAAGACAAGCATTTTGATGCCAAGAAGGTCAGTTATATTTATCATCTGGTGAATAGTAATATAATAGACCAACTGTGGGCACATGTATACCCTTACCTTTAAATAAATCCGGAAAGGAACCAACTTAGGACAAACAAAAATAAGAAGAGGGAATCCAGTAATAAACACGTCCGTACTCGGAAAGCTTTTTATTTGTAGGTAAGAGTATTTCTGTTATAATCTTAGATTTAAAGTAACTTACTAGAAAGTGATGCCGAATAGTTGATCAGTATATATATATTACCCTAGGATTGACACCTGAGCTGAATAACCACTCAACAATTGATCTTGGCTTTTATCATCACTACAGTTACTATAGGGTAGACGGTACTTAGATTGAGAAATTATGAAACTAGAGATTCTTTGGTGAAGAGTGATTGGTTCGCTCGTTGGGTATGATTATTTTCCCCTCTTTTTTCCTTTTTCATTTATTTTTAATTTAAATTATTATCAAAATCTTCTTTACTTGTCTTACTCAATGCTAATATCTTTTGTCTAACTTGTCTCACTCAACACTAATGCTAAAACCTTTCTTCGAAGGGGTTAGGCTAGTAAACTTAATAAAGAGGTATGGATAAATTGCTCCCTCAGGGCGACATGTCTGTGTACACTTACCCCAACGTTAATCAGAAGCATAAGTTGTTGACACTTGATTATAATATCTGAGTATCTGTCCTTCCGCTATATGACATGGATACATTTTGTTGCATTTGTTATTTCAGATACCCTGTGTCCACACATACTTTTCTCTGTTGAGGTCCTGAGGAAGGTGGTACAAGTCCACCGAAACGCGCGTCGACCTGGCGTGGAACCACATAAAAATATCAGTGTTTCCTTAAACCACAGAAGAAAATAGACTGTTTTGGATGATGATGAATGTGTGCTGAGTATGTGAGCTTGGTTGAATGTGTAAGTGTGTGAGTTACTGGGTATCGTTTGTGTATTTCATGTAAAAATTTGTGTCATTTACAATTGATCAAAATGTTTTTTTATTACTATAAATGTATTAACCAATGAATTTACAATGAAACATATTTATTTCTATGAAAAAGTTTAAAAATAAGTCTTGTGATATAAAAAAATAAAAAAATGAATAAATTACTGAAAAGTTAATTGAATTAAGTTTTTGTCATATCTTGAAGGACTTTCAGTCTCTAAAAATGAGAACTATGTCATAAATTGCAAAGTATTTAGGCCATGAGGGAAGTTTAGCTTGCTGTATTGTTGTTTTCCTCTCTTTTCCCTGGCAAGAAGCATTGAAGAGGGGGTCCCCTATTTTTGCTAGTCCTTTCAGGATGCCACCATTTGTCTTATTCCAAAAGATGGTCACGACCCCAAATTTTGTAAAAATTATCGTCCGATTTCATTGGTTAATGTTGATTATAAACTCTTTGCTAAATTAATTGCTCTTCGTTTGGACCCATTTATGCCTCACATTATTGGTAAAGAACAATGTGGTTTTGTTAAAGGGCGACTCACATCTGATAATTCTCGACTCTTTTTAAATGTTTTAAATAAGGCCTCCACTCTCTCTATCCTTTTGGCTGCTATTTCTGTAGATGCGGAAAAGGCCTTTGATAGAGTAGATTGGTCCTTCTTGTTTGCTTTCCTAAAATGTCACGGCTTCAGCCCCACATTTACCTCCCTAATATCTTTGTTATATTCTTCGCCCAAAGCTTCGGTTCTCGTAAATGATCAACTTTCCTCATCCTTTACCCTCCAAAGGGGAGTACGTCAAGGCTGCCCTCTTTCTCCACTTCTTTTTCTATTGGCTCTTGAACCATTTCTATCCTCGATCCATAATAACACTTCCATTTCTGGTTTCCCCTATGGTGATAACCAATTAAAACTTTCTGCATACGCAGACAATATTCTTTTATTTATTTCTAACCCAGAATTATCTATCCCCCCTTTATTGACAGAATTTGAAACATTTTCCCTCGTTTCAGGATATAAGATCAATTCTGATAAAACAGAAATTCTTCCTCTAACCAAATTTTGTCTCCCTCAACTTTTTCCCCCCACCGGTTTTACCTGGAACAGCACAAAGATAAAATATCTTGGTATTTGGTTCTCCAATTCTATTTCTTCCTCCATTAAATTAAATATGTCCGCTGTTATTTCTCGAATGGATCAATTGTTTTCCTCCTGGAATCACCTCTTTCTCTCCTGGTGGGGTCGTCTTAAATCTATTAAAATTATGATTGCCCCAGTCCATATTAATATCTTTTCCATGGTACCTGTACATGTCCCTGCCCTTTATTTCAAACGCATTGATTCTTCTCTATCTAAATTTCTTTGGAAAAATACAAAATCTAGAATTACTCTTTTAGCTCTTCGCAAAACTAAATCGAATGGTGGTGTTAATTTTCCAGACTTCCGTCTATATCACAAATCCTTTCCTCTACGTCAAGCATCACGATGGCTCTCGTCTGAATATTTCCCCTTTTCTCCATTTGGCTCCTCATTGAACAAACTTTATTACTGCCCTTTTCCTTTCAGGAAGTCTCACGCTTTTCCACCAAATCTCCTTATACTTCTCTTCCTTTGTTTAAACATACTTCTTCTCTTCTAACGCCTTTGATTTCTCTGTTGGTCATCCGTTGGTCATCTCACATGATTCTTTCCTGCATTCACCCATTTGGTATAACTCACTTATCCTTTTCAACAACAGACCTATTTGTTGGACATCCTGGAGATTAAAAGGTATCATATGGGTCAAGCATCTCTTTGATGGTGTGTCGCCTTGCTCTTTCCCCCAGTTTCAGCTTCAGTTCCGTTGTCCTCGCTCTTTCTTCCAGAAATACAATATTCTAATGGGAATATTTCTGGATCGTTATTATTCTCTTCCCTCCTCGACTCTCTCATCTCCTCGTGGTACTTTCTACCCTTCCTAAAGCTTCTCTTATTTATAGATTATTTTGTTTTTCTAACCCTGATCGTGTCAAAACCAAATTGGAGATTTCTTGGTAAAAAGATCTGGATTGTACCTGGTCCATTGCTCTCTGGGATAAACTGTGGTCCAAAATTTGAGAGTCTCTCGATCTGCCTCTCTTACTCAATCCTTATTTTTTCTATATCACAGACTTTACCTTTCTCCTCTTTCTCTATCTCGCTTCACTTCCTCTTCTGATCTAAATGCTGGACTTGTGGTGCCTCCGATGCTGACCTTTTACATCTCTTCTTTTTCTGTCCTCCTGTATCTGCTTTCAGGAAACAGGTCTGGTCTTACATTTCTCATATTTTCAAATTCTCCACTCCATACTCAATCGTCCTTCTTTTTCTAGGCAGTCTTTCAGATTCTTTAGATTTCCTCCACACTCACATGGCCTTTTTGACCTCATGCTTGCACTTGCATTTCAACACATAGCTTCTAACTGGAAGTCCTTATGAATGTTTCCATACATGGTTGGTGGAATTCTTTATGTCATTTTCATAGACTTGATGTTGCATTTGCCTCATCCTGTAAACCATCTCGCAATGTCGACTTTTATTGGCTACCTCTTACCACATACTTAGACCAATTAGCTCAAAAGAAACCTACCCCTCTCACCTCAGAAAATTTTAAACCTCCTTGAAGGATTTTACTCTCTCCTTCTTGTTCTATTTAATATTGTTTACAGTATTTCCTATACTGCAATGTTTTCATATACTGTATATTTTGTATTATTGCATGTACCATTAATCTCTTTGCCATTATTTTCTATAAGCATTATTCTGTTATAGCATTACTTCTCATCCCTTTCCCTCCCCCCTTTCCTTTCCCTTAAAAAAAACCATAAAATGCTTTTTTTTCTTTGTTGAGACATTAGCACTGTTTTCAATTCAGAAATGACTTGTTACACATTTTATCTCCTTTGCTGATGTCATATTGCTGGTTCATATCATTACTCTTCAATAAAGTTTTCAAACATGAACTGACTACTTCATTTTATTCTCTAAATGAAAGCAAGCTTTTTGTAAACCCAACAGGTCCCTTTCTAACACTCTATGCAGGCTGTGTCATGTGTCATCTATTTCCTTAGCTGCTTTGCTAAATATATAACAGGCATTTGCAACGCAATAGGTCTGGCATTGAGGTGAGTTTGAGTTGTTGGCATTGTAAATGACATTTCCTTTTATTTATGTTTTGGTTTTTAAAACATAAGTAAAAGGCATTGTCATTTACAATGGCAATAGCCTGAGCGCACATAAATGAAAGTCCTATTACATTACAAATGTATCTTTTCCTTCTTCCGTGGGGGAGTGGAAATAGCAGTGCTGCGTGTTTGGCTTGCCCCCCCAGAGATTAATCACCTGCTCTGCGACCAAGCCACGAAGGGTGGGGTGTAGTGGGGGGTAGCCAGTCCCGTGCAGCCCAGGATCATTATCTCCTGCCCGCTCTCTCGCTACACCACGTAATTCCAGAAGCTTTGAAAATCAGAAGCTCATTAAGGGAAGAGGAGCCAAGAAAACTCGATCTCACCAGTGAACGTGATGATTGCTAATAACATCCAATTTCGGCTCAAGCGCCGAGATCGAGTAACTCAGTGTGCTGGTGAAGCTATAACGTTGTCCCCTCCCCATTGCTCAGCCCTAACGAAAGCGTCCTGCACTATTAATAAAATAAATAAATAAGCGCACCCACTATAGTTAAAGTGGACACGCTATAATGTAAATAAATACATTATGAAAGCAGCCAATGTTATTAAGTAAATAAACAATTAAGGGCAGCCACTAAAGTTGAAACAGACGCGCTATAATTTAAATAAATACATTACGAAAGCGACCAGCGTTATTAAGTAAATGAATAATTAAGCGTGGCCGCTATAGTTAAAGCGGACGCAGTTTAATTTAAATATATACATTTATAAAACTAGAGGGCCTGCTGAGATGTCGTCGGAGGAATAGGGAAGATCATTAAAGAAAAAAATGCTTACCATCTTATGAATGAGACTGTGTAATGGCATAAGTAAAAGGTCCAGTCCTCATGGGAGGTAACAAACGGTGACAAGGCGGTAACAAGGAGGGACTAACAAGCCTCATAATGAATTGGGAGCCAGCATTTACCAATGACACCATAAAAAATATGGGAGAAGAGTAGGCGAGGCTTCCACAGTATACTCTACTACAGCATGCCTAGCAGAGTGAGCAGCACAGTCGCGCTGCCACTGGGCTTGACCAAAAAAAGCAATTTAAGGTCATTTAGCCGTTAAGCTTATAAAATAACCTAAAATCGCAACATGCAGTTTCATTGGTAGATACAGTGCCATCCAAATCAAATTTTAATAGATGGGAGTAGGAGAGTAAAAACTATCTGGGGAACGGATCAGGGAAATTGCCTGCTGTAAGTTTGTCTTTTGAATGGTCACCCCAAGTTCCTTGCTTTTTTCTAACTCATGCTTTTACGGGTATTAGAAATGTGTGCTATTTAACACTGCTAATCAGTGCATGCATCCTGACCCTAGCATGCTTGGTAGTGGTAAAATTGGTTTTACTAAATTGGTCGATTTAACTGCCCTGTAACACCATTATAAATGGTGCAGAAAATGCACGTGGCTGGTGGAAGAGAAATGTCACATATCGGCTGCGACGTGTACTTACACCACACACATATTTATCAAAAAATATATATCTTCCAGGAGCGTCACTTTTCTCTGGGAAAGCTAGGAAAGAGTCTTTGCCATACGGGCAAAGCCTACATTTATATATACATAAGTCACTCCAGAGTGTGTCTTTTAAGCCCACTGGGCTAACATATAAAAGTAGGACACACTATATTATGCTTGGTGTGCTATCACAGTGAACTACAACCCAAAAGATTTTTCTCTGTTTAAGGTTTGCTAGATATTTCCCTAAACAGGCCTAGATAGGATTAACATCTATCAGCCTGATTCATCAAGGTACCGTTTTGCGAGTCTCTAATAGAGATTCATAAGGAATCGCTATTAGAGACTCGCAAAACGGTATTCATGTAGGAATTGCAAAATAAAATGCGATTCCTACACATTCCTTATTTGCGATTAGCAAATTGCTAATCGCAAATAAGGAAAAACTCCCCATTCATTCCTATGGGCCAAAAGGCCCGTAGGAATGAATGGGGAGTATTCCTTATTTGCGATTAGCAATTTGCTAATCGCAAATAAGATAGCGATTTGAAGGGTGCCAGGGGTGTCCAAAGGACACCCTGTAGCACCCCTTAAATGCACATTTGAACAGGTGTTGCGCACACACAGGTCCAAAGGACATGTGTGTGTGTAACATGCAAAAGAAAAAAATGCACTAAAGTGCTTTTCGCAATTTACCACCAAGTCAGACTTGGTGGTAAATTGCGACCAAATATTGCGATTTCGCAATTTCTAATTGGTTGATGAATTGCATTTAAGGAATCTCTATTAGAGATTTCTTAAATCCAATTCCTCGCAAATATGCGATTTCGGTAACAGCGATTTTTGCATTTGGGATGATGAATCCCAAATGCAAAAATCGCACTCGCAAAGGGCCAGATTCTCAGAATATGGCCCTTTGCGAGCGCAAATCAGCTTGATGAATCAGGCTGTATATTTCCTATCTCTGCTGGTGAGAATGCTAGAAAACGCCAAACGTTTGTTTTTTTAATTGCTTCATTGTGTGTTGCTTATTAAGCATTGTATTGTGTGCTTTTTAAGATTTCACCCACCTTTCACACTGCAAGTATAGTTAAATATCCATGAATTACCATAAAAAGGCAGTACAAAGACAACTCTGACTGGACATAGACATCTGTTTTCCAAGTATGACAATTCTATTGTACTGTACATGAACGTGCACTGCACCACCCCATGTCAACTAGGACTCAATTGGAATATGTATCTTTAAACTAAGTCCACAGTAACATGGTGATAGGGAATGTGCTCGTGGCATAACTATTTAATATCACAGGTATGCTGTAGTGTAAATTTATCTCTCACATCTCTTGGGCCAGCCACTGCATTCTAAACTGGTGTGAGCAATGGCCACAGCACATCAGGGTCAACTTCAAATGTAATGAAATGTATAAAAACCTACTTTTCCAGTTTAATAGTAAGTTTATTGAAGGAATCTTAAAACATTAGTACATAATAAAATAAAACAAGAGAAATTACCTGTGAACCTGTTTAAATTCACATAAGTTATTCATGGAAGGAGGAAATAATACACAACAGAAAATAAAGAAAGCTGGCTTGTGTAATGAGAAATATGGCATAGTATAAATATGCAATTGTTTGAGTGATACAAATAAACATACCAAAATAATAATAATTTCAATAAAGGAAAGGTCAAGGAGGCTGAAGGACTTCTTGTTGAGAGGGAATGGGAGCAAAAGAGCATATTGCACTATTGTCTTGGAACAACACCCTCATGGAAGTGATGCGTTTGGTGACCTCTGGGAGAAGGAGAGAAAATTGTGTTGCTGTGCCTGTACATCACTTCCTCAAAATTCTAGATGAACTTTTCACATGTGGAAGTAAAGTGCTAATGGGAGGTGACAGGTTTGTACCTCTTTCTGGTGTAAGGGGTAGAATCATCAAAATGGCACATGAAGTTGACCTTGGCCAGGGCTTCACGCAACACCGTGTCAAGGCTGAATTTTGGTGGCTGGCATGGATAACCAGATTTTGGAGTGGGTTGTTGGTTGTAAAATATGTAATAAGGGAGAAAAGAGGCTTAAAGTTGGCAAGCAAGCAGCATTGGGACACATCTCTAATCCAAGTAAAACTTGGCACAGTGTTTGTATTGACGTCATTGGTCCTATGGTAATGGATTTTGTAGACAGGGCCAACAGGATGGTGAAAGGTGTGATACAGTTGGCGGTGTCTGCAGGATTAAATGTCAAGAATACGGTGCAAGTTTTGGTTTGGGCCTATCGTACCACTGAACAGGAAACCACGTCCAGTTCACCCTTTGAAATCATGAGGGGAAGACCTCCGGGAAGCAAGATGGTACCTTCTTAGAAGAGAGAGTGGGTAGCTAGAAGTGGTACTCAGATCTCTGAGCTGAGGAAGGATGTGATTTCAAAGGGAAGGATTGTTGTCTGGGTCAAAATCAGGTCTGGTCGCACTGTTAAGGGGCTTTCTAAATTTAAAGGTCCTTACAAAGGTGTTGAGTAGATTTGAATTCTGTTATCCTGGAGAATGGTGATCGATGGAACCAGCGCAGAGTTGCCTTATATCAAGGGGGAGGTGAATGTGTGTTAAAGGAGGAGACGTTATGTGGTGGTTACTTGTTCTTGGATGATGCAGACTTTGGCGCCACGTATTACTATGGTCAAGGTGCCAGGCTCCTGGTGTGCCAGGAGAAGTTGTGCTGCCCATGGGCTATGCTGAGAATGGTGCCACTGTCAGGGAAATTCATAGTGGTGCAACAACCCAGGATGTCCGAGCTCACAGTCTGCCTGTGTATTTAATGGACTATGTTTCTTGAACTGTGTTTACCCTTTTCAGGGTTGTTCTTCTTTACTTGCTTCTTTTGTGTTTTATGCTCTATGAAATTTGCTTGTAGTTTTTTTATTGTTTCTCCTGTTGTGATCTTCCTACCATATTATTTCTCTCCCCTTTACTATTGCGTTGCTGGAGATCCATCCTTGTTTTCACATCCCTTCCATTGTTCTCTGTTTGGTTTCAATGAATGAATGAAAGAACATTTATAGAGCATGCAGCTACTCAGAAACAGTGTCCCGGTTCTGAAAAGACTCTATCAGACCCTCTGCTGCTCCTAGAAGCTGGAGAGTGGGAATTAATTACAGAAAAGCCAGGTTTTACGCATTTTCCTTAAAACGATAATGTCAGTCACTTTCCTAAGAGTCCGTGGGAAAAGGTACCAAGCGTGGGCACCATGCAACCGAAAGGAACAGAGCCCAGAACTTGCACGGCGTAGCCTGGGGATGGATGCCAAGCTATGCGAGGAGGACCTCAGGGTTCTTGGCTGCACATAGTGTGTGACTATCCTTCTGAGATTTTCCACACTGCTTCCATGCAGGGCCTTGAAGACTAAGCAGAGCCTTAAAACTGATCCTTGTTTTTAAAGGGAGCCAGTGTGAAGCCCTGAGGTGTAGGGAGATATGGGTCCTGGGCTTAAGCAAAAGGACCGCTCTGGCGGCTGCATTCTTGACCACCTGTAAGTGGTTAAGGAGATATTCAGGGACGTCTAGGTGCAGGACGTTGACATAGTCCAGTCTGGAGATGATGAGGGCTGGTCTTCCTATGGTCAAGAGGCAAGATGGGGAGATATTTTCTAAGCATCCGAAGAAGCACAAAACAGGAGCCAACTACAGACTGGACCTGTGATCTCATCGGGGGGAGCTGGCCATCATGATGCCCAGGTTCTTGACAGAGTTTGAGCAGAGAGAGGAGGTGACATATCCAAGGACCACCAGAGTTTCCACTTGCCCGTGGGTGGGGAACCAAAAAAGATAACTTCAGATTTCTCTGGAGTACATTTTAACTGATTCTTCCTCAACCACGAGAAAACCTTTGAGAGACAGGTACTGATCTTCTCACCCTCAAAGTCTGCTCCCTTGTCACGGGTAAAAAGGAGCTGTGTGTCGTCCACGTAAGAAATTATTTTCGCGCCACTCACCTCTGCCAATGTCTCCAAGAGGGACATGTGAAGGTTGAAAAGAGTGAGCGCAGTATAGAGCTCTGCAGAACTCCCACTTTCAGGTTGGGAATGGGGGCTGCAAAGCTGGGGGCCCAGACTTTCTGGATTTTGTCCTCTAGGAAGGAGGTAAACCATTTCAAAACAGTGCCACCTATTCCGCAGTCCTGTAGCCTGTTTAGGAGTCTAGCGTGCGGAACGGTATCAAAAGCTGCAGGAAGGTCCAATAAAATCAGAATGGCTTCTCCCCCCTGATCCAGCTTCTCCTTGATATGCTCAGAGACCTCTAAAAGGGCAGTCTGTACTATAGTTAGTTCTAAAACCCTACTGGCTCTGGTGTAGAAAATTTATTTTTTCAGCGTATTCAGAGAATACTGAATTGACGTATTTCTCCGAGGCTTTGGAAAATAACTGCAGTAGTGAGATAGGTCTGTAATTTTCTTGACACTACGGGGTCAGCTGAGGGCTTCTCAAGCAGCAAATACCAGGCACTTGGCCACCCGTAATGGAAGAATTAAGTACCTTATTAGCCACAGGGCTTACAGACGTGGCCACTGAGGTCAGCAGTTTATCTGTACAGGGGTCAGTAGGGGACCCTGACTTCAGACTCTTGATAATATCCATGGATACTTCCAGTTGAAGCAGAGGAAACTGTACAAGAGTCGGATAGCCGATTGAGGTGGGTTGCTCCACCATGGCTAAACAGTCAGCAGGCTCATGGTCCTCGGGAGACCCTCTAGAGAAAAAGTCCTGAAAATTATATTTTCTGAATGAAAGGGGATGTGTTATGCTGCGCTCTTGCCTTTACATACCTCTGTGTGGGGGACCCACGCCCTGTGCACTTTGAGGGCTCAAGGATTCCTGTGCACCTCAAGTGCTCTAGGACAAAACAGGCTTTAGAATGTGAGAGGGCATTTAGATCTTGAGAGGTGGCAAGCTCTAACGACCTGAGAGAGACTTCAGCTGGCCAAAATAGGAGTCCGCTTCTACCTGTGTTCCTGAATAAATTCTAGTTCCTCGACAAATCCACTTTGTAGTGTCCTTTGTTTCACAGCATTTTCCCATAGGATATCATTGTACATGCATTATTATATTATATTAATGTAATTTCCAAATAGGAAGAGTTAATTGATCATGTTTGGTGTCTCTAGTAACCTCATTTTAAATTGTAATAATGAAAATGTCAAAAGTTGCCTTTGACATTTGGTGTCTGCAGCCTGTTTCAGATCACATGACTGAGTGTAGTTAGCAACTGGCCTTTGTGTATTCCTCTTAGACAGCCACAGACAATGGAAACTTAGGTGTGACTCAATGGGCCATCACTGGCAGGATGAGAGGGAGTAGCTGGATGTAGCCTCACTTATACCTGAATAGGCTATGCCCTGTCTTCACACAAAGGGCTACACACTCCCTGTAGTTAGTCTTGAGCCTGGACAGGGAAGGAAGGGCATCTGTGCACTTTAAAGGCATGCTTCTAGAAGCTTCTACCCACTTTAAAGGCAAAGCTGTGTATAAAAGGAGGCCCTCAGACACCATAACTTCAGTACACTTTTCCACCTGTGGATACTCTTTTGTGAAGAAGGACTGCTGTGCTCCTGAAGGACAGCCATTCTGCTGGACTGCTGCTCCAAAGGAACTGCTGCCCTGCTGTGCTGCCCTGCTGCCCTCTTGCCTGGGTTAGAAGGATTTGACCTGCATCTCTTGAACCCAGAATCTAGAGTGATTCCAAGGGCTAGTTGGCTGGCCTCCTGATCTGAAGCCTCAGGGACATAACAGGCTTCCATCAAACTTGCACCTGCACCTGGACTCTATCATTTGTGAATCTACCCTGCTAAGGTGTGCCTTGATCCTTAGATGTGGGCCTAAGTTGCTTGTCAGAGGTACTGATGCCTCTCCTCTGTTGGCCAGTGCATCTCCGAGCAGCCCTATTCATCGACACTGCTGCGTGGATGTGACCCATCACAAAGACCTGCATCTCCTCCGCAGTCCTCGGAACCAACACATCGCCCGACGGTGTGGTGCATCCCCACTGACCCAGATCCTCGCATTACTCGCCGACGGCGGCCCAATGCCAACATCAGACTCAGCATCACAGCCTCACCGCTCCTTGTAACGAATTCATCGCACCTCATCTCCGACGATGGAATTCACATCACAAGCTCCACCTTCAGCCTTCTCCTCCTGTCTTCTCTGGATTCGATGAGCTAAAGTCCATTTAGAGTCCCAAAAGTTCCTGTTTTCCCTGACTCCTACAAGGCAGTAGCTGACACTATGCCTTTGGGACCTTCTGCATGTAGAGGTATGGGCAGTAAAATAAGACCTGAGCCCCAGTTTCCAAACTCTCTTTCCTCTCCAGAGTTAGACTTAAGCATTTCCCGAAGGTTTGGAAGGACGAATTGGACAGTCTCTAATTAAATTACCTCTTTTGCCATAATATAGGCATAGCCCATTTTGACAACATCTTTGCTTTTCTTCTTTAACCAGGGGTCCTCGTATTGACCCTATTTGCATTGGCTCCTCTTTATGCTCCATGATCTTAGGTCCCTTTACCCTTGAGACAGGTAAACACCTCAGAGTTAAAAGCAAAAGGCCAACTTGTTTGCTTTGTTTCTCTGTCTTACATTCTTTCGGATGGAATTCAATGGGTATAATAGCTTCAATGACCAAACTTAGGATGTCTGGTCGAGAGACCTGTACTAACTCAACCTTTATTTCATCTTTCAGGCCACGCAAAAACAAGGTGAGAGGAGTACACTCTGTCCATACATTTTCCACAGCCAGTCGTCTGAAACAGGTTACATGTGCAATTATTTCTTGAGTCTCCCGTTGGCTATTAGACAAGGTGTCTTCTCCTGAATATTATACATTTGGATGATAGAACATTTTACTGAACTTTTCCAGGAACATAGAGTAATCTTCCAGACAAGGGTCAGAAATAGTGACCAAGGGCATTGCCCAAGCAATAGTGTCTCCTGAAAAAACATTTAATTATGTAGCCCACCTTGGTTTTATCCAACTCAAACTCAGATGGGCTAAAGGTAAAATGAACCATCTAGGCATCCAAACATTCTCAAACCTTATCTAAACAGTGCATAATTCTGGCAGGCAAGAGGGAAGATTTGTATCATGGCAGGGTGCCATAGACTGTCATAGACCGGCATTGTAATTTCACAAGGCATCCAATTGGATATTCTGTTGTTGGATGATTTTCTATAATTCTTGTATTGGATCCTTGACTGTAGACTGGAATGACTCCAGTTGGCATCACAATCTGTTAATCGCTGACAGCAACAGTTGAGTATGGATCCAGGAGACCTTGTTCTTGAAGAAAGAGTGATGTCTTCCTGAAGCCATGTTGCTGACAGGCAGAGATCCCAAGTCAGTGGATTCCCTAGAAAATGGCCACTTCCCGTGGAGGCAAAAGTGAGTACCACAACAACTTCCAGAAAAGTGGCAATGTAGAAGAGCTGGAGTCAAGTGAGAGGACCAACCTGAAAAGGGATACAAAAATGGGATCAATTAGTTAGGAGCAAAATAGACTAAGAAGGAGCATTTACACAGAACAGAAACACTTGTAACACACTCACTAATGCCTGCCTTATATAGTGCTAAATAACCTGGAACAGGAATCAATCGTCAAAAAAAGGGTAACCGCCAACTTGGATTGAGCTAACTGGAATTTGTGAACAGGCCAGAGATGCCATCTTTGATTGGGCAGTACTTATTTCCAAGGTACCACCTCCCGCCCAACAATGCCAAGGGAAAACCATTGCCAGACCACAGTGCACACTGCTCACCATGCGCAACCCTAGTCCAATCTCTTCTGCCCGCACTGCCTGCAGGTAAAACCAGCAATGGGAAAGAGTTGAGCCCGGCCTTTGACCCCGCTCTCTGTACACCACACCACTGGTGCAAAGTTCAGGATGCACCTCATCTGGGGAGCGGGAATCCCGGCTCACCAGTTCCAAATTTTTAATACACACACTTTCAATTCTGAAACTCATATTTGAATTTCCAAAAGAGGGTTCACAAGCCAAGGAGTCAACTGTAGACTCTCTGCATTCAGAGTGAAATAAAAGTCCTCGACTAACCTCAAATCTTGTCTGAATTTGTAGTGAATGACTGTATTAGTTCAGGTAGATTATGATTTTCCCGCATTTCTTGTCTCAAAGTCAATGTCACCCAGTGCAGTGCATTGGTAAGGCCTTTATTATCTTTTACGTGTATCATGCCTTGAGTGAGTACATCACCACACCTATGACTTAACATTGCCAGGAGAAGGAATCCAATTAACTAATACTTTTGACTTTATTGAAAATTTCATCTCAACTGATTCTGCGTGATGTGCAGTTGGTAGAGTGTAAATATTTGATTTTCTTTGTGGATCAATGGACAAAAACAACATATATCTAGGCATTGCTCTGTTTCCTCCTTCTGATTTCCAACCTGGTCAGCATGTAATTGGACAATGATGAAAAAATAAATTATGGAGCAGGAAGTATGATTTGATAAATAAGGAACCATGTCTAACGTAGCATGTGGCTGTGCCCACTACTTTCCCACCCACTATAATCAGTAGGTCCACAGTTGGTAGAACTTCCATCGGTAAAGAGGCAAGAATCTGCTGAAGCAGGAGGCTTCTACATGTTCACAGTGCATATTGTCCAATGTTCTTATAGAATTTACACATTTGCCTCATGAAGACCATCCACTGTACTTTCAGATTTCCAAATCACATTTGGTGTGGGACAATTGTTTTAATTTTTTTCTACAATATGTTTCCAAAGATCATGCTTAAGAGATAATACTGTAACTTGAGAACAGAAACTGGGTAAATTATCATAATGGAAAATTACTTAATCTATTATATTTCTACTTCTTGCTCTACGAAATGTGATTTTCTTTCTCAGCCAATCATTTTGCAAAAAAGAATCTGATTGATCACAGCACCAAAAAGCAGATAAAAGTAAACCAGAAAGAATCAAAATGTGAGCCACCTAGAAAATCCAAACGGACAAATATCGTTCAGAAAATGGAGCAATACTAGCTATTGAAACTGCACAACAATGGTAAAACTCAACTAATACATTGTGTGATACACCATTCTGGCCTTCCTCTTTACCTTTATAAGAAGATAGAGGATCGCCCACAAGCATCACACAGTGACAAAAGTGGGTTGATAATTAGGCTAGTTCTAAGGTCTAAGCTCAGCCAAAGAAAAGGTACCACCACCTATTGTTGTAGGTGATGGTGTATATCACACACACACAAACACATACACACATAGAGCCTTCTCTCTCCCTCTCTCTCTTTCTCCCTCTCTCTCTGGGTCTTTCTCCATCCAGCACTTTAGGTGATGATGATTTGTGACCTGAATCATAATCTTAATATGCTAAGAAAAAGACACACACAGTCCCTCTCTCCATCAAATACTGTAGGTGTTTGTGAATCATGACCTGAATAATACAGAAACACATACTCTCTTTCCATCGAACTCTGCTGGTGTTGGTGTATTTTGGCCTAAATAATGGCCTTAGTATGCTAGGTAATACACACCAATAGACCCACAACATTACACACACACCACCGCAAATTGAAATCACCATATGAATTTGGTGGAGTAATGTGCAAAAATGAGAGCTCACGCACAATCAAGAACTACATTAAGCTACAATCTTTATCGACTGCCTCTCACACTTAAGCTCCCACTACACAAATTTAAACAGGGCAACGGCTTGTATCCCTTCCTAAACATTAAAGTAGAAAAGATCAATATAGCACACTGCACCCTCATTGGCCCTTTAAAGAATGATCTGCTAAATACGAATATTTGGATTCGCGATTTCCAAATTGAGAGTTTGACCAAATCGCAATTTAAAAATAACTGATTCTAATGCATCATAGTGACCATAATTTGTTTTGCCAAACGGTTTGATTTACATTTGCAATTAGGTGATTTCCCACTTGAGATTTCCTACAAAGGAAATCTGTATTTGGCAATTGCTAAATTGTGAAAGTCGCTTTCGGGAACACCTAATGACCTCACAATGGGGAAGTATTTTCACATATGCTCCCTGGATCTCTTTGAAGTGTGTGTGTTTTTGGTTTCTTGGCTACCTTTCGAAGCTACCTTTGACAGTCAGGACCAAACTGGAGACAGAAAAGGAAGAACATGCAAACAAAATTAGATTCAACAAGAGGGAGCTGGAGATTGTGGTGAAAAGCTCTTTTGAGGTTGCTGATAGACGAAGAAAATATATAAAAAGGCATTCAAGACAAAATTAAGGAAGTTGGAGTGACACAGGGTACCTTTGAAGAGATGAGAAAGATATTGTACAATTGGCATGCATGAACTAAAGAAAAGGTAAAAATTTGACTAGCTGAGGCCAGTGGAATAGGTGATAAACCCTCAACCTAGTCACTTCCAACACCTCTCGAAGAAATGACTAAAACACCTTTGAGTGAAAAAGTTTAGTTGGGCTTTCAGAAATCGAATCTGTGCCCCACTTACTACTAAAAAAGTTAAGTTAGTAAATAAAAAAGTATTGTTACATGTAATACTCAAAAAAAAAGAAATAATTGACCTTTCAGAAAACACTCTTAATTAATGCTTACTATTACCTTAATGATGCAATATAGGAGATGTAGTAAATACAGCTTTCACTTTTTAAAGACTGTATTATTTTAGATATTTTTTTAAATTATTTAAGTGATTTTGGATTGCTAAAAACTAATATTAAAGACATTATAATACAAAAGGAACGTTATTTGTATAAGCATATTATAAAAAAGCATTTAGATTCTCCATACTTATTCTTTTACATATTGAACATGGATGTACCATAAACAAGAAGTGAAGATTCTGATCATGATGCACTACAAGACACTCACTTAGATACAGAGCAAGATAATGTTTCAACACCACCACCTGTTCCTGCCAGACGCAGAGCAACAGTCTCCCCACTGCCATATTTGCCACAGAACTCAGAGGAGCATGTAACCGGCATGGAAAAAGCACAAACTGCTAGACTAGGCAGACACAAGCATAGAAGGCTTTTTTGCATGCGGAAACCATGCTTTTAGATGGAGTGGTTCAGGTGTTGTTTGGCCTACAGATGACGAAGACACAATCCTACTTGTTGGTCATTTGAAGTAAAAAAAAATTGTAGTGCAGTGCCTACAAAATAGGAACATGAAATCTGTTAAAGCACTGTTGTAGTAAATAAATGCAAAGGTAGTTAATATGAAAGGTGGCTTGGAGAAGCCTAATAATACTGCTGAGGGGGGACAAAAAGTTATTTCTGAGAATTTCAAACTTACACAGTTTCTGTATGAAACCTATGTACAGCAGTACCACAGGATAATACAAATCAGCAGCTTTTGTGCTGATCAGATAGATTCACAAGGTCTAGTCAGAGACTGACACATGCTATTGATACAGGTGGAGATGGGTCACTAAAGTTGAGATTTTTTCAATGGCCTAGTTCAAGTCACCAGTGCTTTAAAGAATATTCAAACTTCAAATATTTTTGCAACTGGTGGATTATGTGGTGGTGAAAAGGAAGAGGTCTCAAGACTCAATAGCATCTATGTCCCAGAAGCAATGACTCTGCATCACATTTGCAGATAAATACTAGAAGTGATGCATCAGGGGCAAACACACCACAGAAATCTGGGATACCATTACCACCCTCTCCAGAGACATTGCTTTCATCACCGAAACATGGCTCAACCCATCCACATCACCACCACCACTCCCGAATGCTACAAGATGATACACCGTGACCATGCCCAGAAACATGGTGGAGGCATGTCCATCATCTTCAAGGAAACCATCACATGCACGATCACCAACGAAGACCCCACACCTCTCATGGAACACCTCAATTTCCTACTACAAACTGACATGAAGACCATGATAAGAGGCACCCTCACCTACAGACCTCCGGAACCCAGAGCAACATTCTGCGATGCCTTCCCCAACCTCATCGGTCCCCTACCAATTGACTCCCACCACTATGGCCTACACTGTGACCTCAACTTCTGTATCAACAACCCCAACTACGCCAACTCTACTGCACTCCTGGAGAACCTGAACAACATTGGCTTCACACAAATAGTCACTGAACTCATGCACAAAGCCAGACACACACTCAAGCTCATTTTCACATCCAGTGACAGAATCAAAATCTGCCATACCACAGAACTCACCCGGACTGACCACACCATTATACACTTCACCATCACAGACTCCCAGCGCACCATCACCTAGCGTCAGATCTCCTACAGCAGCTGGAGCAAGGTCACCAAAACTCAGTTGGTACAGGCCCTCACCACATCCCAACCCGAGCCCTCAACAGACCTCAACCGTGCCATCCAGAACTCTGCCACCAGGATCACTCACAGCACCGACAGTCGCCCCACAGAAACCTAAAATATCCAACAAGAGACCCAAACATGCCAGCTGATACACCCCAGAACTCAGGATCACCAAGTGCAACTACCACCAACTGAAGAAACTATGGCATGCCAGTAAGAACCCTGCTGACAGAGCAGCTCACAAAACAGACCTCAGAAACTATCACCGGCATATCAAAGAAGTCAAGAAAGTAGCCAACACCACCTGCATCGAATCCACAGCCATCCACACAACAGAACTCTTCTTAATAGTCAAAAAATTCTCCAACATGAATGCCATAGCGAACACCATCCACCCCTCCCAAGAACTCTGTGACACCTTATCAGATTACTTCCACAGCAAGATTACCAACATCTACAACAACTCCAACATCCAACCTGCCACGCTCATCCCGACAACCTCATCCAAGCAGTAAATACCAGCCAAACCATCACCACCTCATCACTGCTCACTGTCTCAGCTATCATGTCTTCCATCCACTGTGGGGTACCCACTGACCCTTGCCCCTACTACCTCTACAACCTTGCAACCAGCCTAATCAGCATGCAACTCTACAGCATCCTCAACACTTCCATCTCCATAGCAACCTTCCCGGACAAATGGAAATATGCAGACATCAGACCCCTCCTAAAGGAAACCTCTCCTGACCCAAACGATCTCAATAATTACCGTCTTATCTCCCTGCTCCCCTACCCGGCCAACGTTCTCGAGAAACCCATCAACCAGCAACTTACTGAATTCCTGGAACTAAACCACGTACTGGACTCCTTCAATCAGGACCAAGACTTCACTGATCGCTACCATGGATGACATCAGAACACTCTTCGGCCACAGAGAAACGGTGGCCCTGATCCTCTTCGAACTCTCTGTTGCATTCAACACAGTCTACCGCAACACCCTCATCAACAGATTCCACAATATAGGCATACAGCAACATGCCTCAAGGGGATCACATCCTTCCTTATAGGATGCACACAAAGCACGGACTGCCTCCCTTCACCTTCTCACCCAAGAACATCATATGTGAAGTACAACAAGGATCATCCCTCAGCCCCATCCTGTTCATCAACTACATGACCCCCTCGCAGATGTCGTCAGATCCTATGGACTCAACGTAATCTCTTGCACAGATGACACTCAACTGATTTTCTCTCATCGAGGATCCCTCCAATGCCAAAACCAATTTTTGCAACGTCATGACTATCTTAACCAAATGGATGACAGACAACTGCCTCCAACAAAACCGAAGTACAGATTTTTGGGAAAAACACCTCCACATGAGGCCACAGCTGGTGGCCTGCACAACTTGGAACAACACACACGCAGCCTCTGCTTCATCTTCGACAGCCAGCTGACGATGAAACTACAAGTTAATGCATTTACCTCCTCCTGCTTTCACACACTTTGCATACTCCGCAGAATCTTCAGATGGATTCCAACTAACACTAGAAAGACAGTCACCAGCCGCCTCGACTATGGCAACTCCCCATATGCTGACTTCTTCACCCACCTCCTCAGAAGACCGCAGACCATACATAATGCTACACCCAAACTTATCCTGGACCTCCATAAACAAACCCACATCACCCCCACCTGAGAACTCCACTCCCTCCACATTTAGAAAAGATGCCAGTTCAAGGTCCTGACATTCACCTACAAAGCCCTCCATGATTTAGGGCCTGCCTACCTCAACCATCAACTGAACTTCCACAAACCTGCTAGACCCGGGCAGTCCCCTTCACTTGCCCTTGCACACACTCTCCACAACTGTCACAGCCACAGCAGTGGCTGCTCCTTCTCCTACATCATGGCCAAGACCTGGCACAACCTTCTACCCCAGCTCCATACAGCCTCCTCACTGGCAGATGTCAGAAAGACTCACAACATGGGTCTTCAACGGAGACACAACACCCAGATACCCCTAGGTGTGAGAGTGTTTCACTTTACAAATGCTGTTTAATTGATGGATCATGTTGAAAGCTCAGAAGCTGGAAGTCATTGTAAATACGTTCGGGTTTCTGTACACTCGCCTGGAAGGGCGGCTCAGCATTGCACGTAGCACTGCTTTGCAGCGCGCCTCTTTTTAAAAAACTCCTGTTTTTCTATTTGCTTTAATTTTCTGTTTTGTCCCCTTGTTTTTACCAGGACGGCCCCCTGACTGCACATAATTGTTTTAACATCGCTATTTCAGCGGGTCCGGGCTCTGGGGCGGTTGGGCTTAGCAGTTTCCTGACTTTGGCTGCCATATTTGAATGGGCAGTGGCGCTCTGGTAGCACCATCTTGAGTGTCCTTGTGGGGCAGGTGAGACACATTTAGGAGGACCTACTTAAGGCGGGCCTTGGGTGTGTAAGCTCTGTTTCTGTACACTCGCCTGGAAGGGCGGCTCAGCATTGCACGTAGCACTGCTTTGCAGCGCGCCTCTTTTTAAAAAACTCCTGTTTTTCTATTTGCTTTAATTTTCTGTTTTGTCCCCTTGTTTTTACCAGGACGGCCCCCTGACTGCACATAATTGTTTTAACATCGCTATTTCAGCGGGTCCGGGCTCTGGGGCGGTTGGGCTTAGCAGTTTCCTGACTTTGGCTGCCATATTTGAATGGGCAGTGGCGCTCTGGTAGCGCCAACTTGAGTGTCCTTGTGGGGCAGGTGAGACACATTTAGGAGGACCTACTTAAGGCGGGCCTTGGGTGTGTAAGCTCTGTTTCGGTACACTCGCCTGGAAGGGCGGCTCAGCATTGCACGTAGCGCTGCTTTGCAGCGCGCCTCTTTTTAAAAAAACTCCAGTTTTTCTATTTGCTTTAATTTTCTGTTTTGTCCCCTTGTTTTTACCAGGACGGCCCCCTGACTGCACATAATTGTTTTTTAACACCGCTATTTCAGCGGGTCCGGGCTCTGGGGCGGTTGGGCTTAGCAGTTTCCTGACTTTGGCTGCCATATTTGAATGGGCAGTGGCGCTCTGGTAGCGCCATCTTGAGTGTCCTTGTGGGGCAGGTGAGACACATTTAGGAGGACCTACTTAAATCGTTCCTCGCAGCGCAGCGGGATTGCGCAGCGGGGTTGCCCTCGCGTCTGCCTGAGTCTTGCCAGAGTCCTGCCCGTCTGCGCCCGTAGGTGGCGGAACTGAGGTAGGGGGCTGGAGGTTCTTATTACTGCTTATTCTTTTTTTTCTTGTTCTTCCTCCTTGCATTCACTCTTGGGAAGAATGATTCGCTATTCTGCTATGGAACTTTGCGCCTTGCAAAAACACTCTGGTGCCTGCCGGTCAGTGTTTCCGGCCCGATACAGGGGGAAACGTCTGTGTCCTGGATGTGGTTGGGCGCCTACTTATACCCCTGCTGCGCCACGAGGGAGAGGAGATGCCGGTGTGAGACATCTAGGACTACTGCTGAATACCAGGTCGGTAGGCAAACACGCGCTGGAAATCTTTGATCTCCTTGTTGGAGAAAAACCTCTATTTCTTCTCCTGACTGAAACATGGCTGGGGGAGACGTCCAATCCGGACATCATGGCGGCAATTCCACCGGATTATAACATCTTCCGGCAGGATAGAATCACAGGTAGAGGAGGAGGGGTGGCGGTGGTAGTGAATAAATCAGTATCCTGTTCTACTCTTTCTCTTAACACCATTACAGGATCTGAGTCTTTAGCATTCACTATTAGATTGACCCCGCAACAAGCCGTGAAAGGACTGGTGGTGTATAGACCCCTGGCCCAGTGGGTTCTTTTTTTGACGACCTTCAGATGGCGATTGCGGGTTTGGCATTAAGCACACAGCATTGCCTGTTGGCAGGAGATTTCAATTTCCATATGGATGTGGGCGACGATTTGGACGCCAACAAACTGTTGGATATTACGGCTCCTTTGGGTCTTGTTCCTTTTCTTACAGCCCCCACACATGATAAAGGGCATACTCTTGATCAGATTTTTTCTTCGTTCCCTCTGGTCGACATTGAGCTCCTCCCGGTGCTCTGGACTGACCATAGGCTGGCCAGATTTGCCATCCTGGCCAGTGAGTCACCCCCGTGTAGTGCGCCCAGACAACTTGGCCCTGCTAGAAGGGCCTTGCATAGAGTCTCACCTGATTTGCTAGCCATGGCCGCTGCGGACCACCCGTGCCCTCTTATAGGCGATTTAGAACAGGACGTCGAGTCCCTGCAGGGATGGTTGGTGGAGAGGCTGAACGATCTGGCCCCCCCGATGGCCCTGCGGGAGACGGCTAAGAGGGTCTCGGCACCGTGGTTTACCGAGGCTCTGCGGGTGGCCCGCAGTCAGTGCAAGGTGGCGGAGAGGGCGTGGCGCCTTAATTATGATCAGGGGGCGAGATTGGCCTATAAGACCATGGTTAAGTCATATCATCGCGATATTCTTCGGTAAAAAAGAGACTATCTGGCTAGGAGGATTGATGCCACCTCCAACTCCTGTAAAGAGATTTTCTCGGTGGTCAGGGAGTTTATGACCCCTAGATCCAACATCTCCCAGGGTGTTCCATTGGAGCTGTGAGTCTGTGACTTGGCCAAATTCTTTACAGATAAGATTAAAACTATACAGGACTCGTTCACAGTGGAGTCTTCAGAGGAGGGTGTGAGTGTGGTGACAGGACCGGCACGGCTGTCCGTGCCGGTTGTGGTTCTCGAAGAGTTTCCTGCCATTTCCAGCGATGCCTCACTAGCGCTCTTGTCCAACCTGAAATCGGGCTCGCCTCTAGACCCCTGTCCGGCCAAATTCTTGGCTAGGATGGCTACCGTGGTTAATCCACTGGTGAATCCACTTGTGAATCTGTCTCTTAGTCCCGGGAAGGTCCCGTCGCCCTGGAAACGAGCCATGGTGATCCCCCTTCTGAAGAAGGCCGGTTCGGACCCAGAGGTCTGGCCAACTACAGGCCAATTTCCCTTCTTCCAGCGTTGGCCAAGATCACGGAGAAGCATGTGCATGGCGTCCTCTCCGGCTTTCTAGAGTCCAACGATCTGCTTCACTCTTCGCAGTCCGGTTTCCGCCCTAATTTAAGCACGGAGACAGCACTGTTGGAGGTGTCGGAGATCATTAGGGAGACTCTGGATGCTGGAGGTAGGGCCATGTTGGTCATGCTTGACCTATCGGCGGCCTTTGACACCGTCCCCCATGGGGTGCTCCTCGCCAGACTACATGACATCGGTCTGAGGGGGACGGTGCTCAACTGGTTTACATCATTTCTTGAGGGCCGCCGACAAACGGTCTGGGCCTCTCCGAGCTCCGCCGAAATGCCGCCATTGGGAGTCGGGGTTCCACAGGGCTCTGTGTTGAGCCCGACTCTATTTAACATCTTTATGACACCTTTGGCGGCACTGGTGGAGTCCTTTGGGGCCCGGATTGTGTCCTACGCGGACGACACGCAACTGCTTTTTGCGTGTGGGAAGGATCAGGCCTTCGATGGAGAGAACATCCGGGGGTGTCTGGAGCTGGTTTTTAGCTGGCTTCAGCGAAACAGTCTTAAGGCCAACCCCAATAAATCGGAGGTGCTGTTTTTCGGCTGCCTCCAAGACCCTGACTGGCGTGCGTGGTGGCCTGTGGATAGTTGTCCTCCGGCACAGGCATCGTTGGTGGCCAAAAACCTGGGAGTGAAGCTGGACAATGGCCTGTCGTTGGTTCCACACATACGGGGTCTGACGGGGACTTGCTATGGGCTGCTCAAGATGCTCCGGAAGTTCCTACCTTTGCTCACAGAGGAGCATAGGAAGATCACCATACAGGCCTTAGTGGGGTCTAGATTGGACTATGCCAACGTCCTCTATCTAGGACTCCCAGACTATCTGGTTCAGCGGCTGCAGGTTGTGCAGAATTCCGCGGCCCGCGCGATCTTCGGCCTTCATAGGCGAGCAAGAGCTTCCGCATTGGTGCAGGCGCTTCACTGGCTGCCCATCCGAAAGCGGGTTATGTTCAAGGCTCTGACCTTGGCACATAAAGCGCTATTTGGCGCAGGAGCAAAGTATCTGCAGCGCAGGCTGACCTTCTACCGTCCTCCTAGATCACTGCGATCGGAGTCTCTGTTCCCGCCATAGTGCCACGAGTGAGGAAGGCACGCACTGGGGGTCGTTCCTTTAGTTTGAGGGCCCCTCAGTTGTGGAACACCCTGCCTTTGGCATTACGCTTCTCCTCAAACCTGCTCTTGTTTAGGAAAGGCCTGAAGACTTGGCTTTTTAATCTTTAGGATTCCCTTTTCTTTTTGTTTTTTTCTTTGTTTTTGTTGTTTTCTGCATCAGTGTTATGTTGTTTTATTCTGAGCTGCCTGATAAAGCGCCGGGACACTCCCCTGGAGTAGCCGTGCGCTATAAAAATAAACATATAACATAACATAACATAACATAACAAATAAACATGCATGCGCCGAATATAGAGCAGGTAATCTTTAATCTACTACAAGACACTCCCTGCCCCTTTGTCTTGCTCTTGTAGTTTCCTGCCTTGGCTGATTGTGCTGGTTTTGCGGTCTTTCTCTTTCTCTTTCTTTCCGAGCTGTGTATTTACCCTCTCTTACACTCTGTATTTATCTGTGGTAGAATAATATGAACCAGTCCCAAAAAATAAGGAATAGTGGCCTCCTCACCAGTGACCATTGGCTAAGAGGTTCAGTGAACATTATACCTGCACGTGGGTAGGAAATGAATTGCTCCTGAGTGTTACTCTCTAGCTAAGGCTTAATGTCAGCAATAATATCTATTATAACTGCACTACTCAGCCTATATTTTACAAAGATTTCCCCTGTCTAATTAAAAAGAGTAACTCCAACTCTAAATATGTGTTTCTGTCTCCTTCGGCTTCTCTACAAACAAGCTAGTACCCTCATCACGTGCAGAGCTGTCATTGTGGAGAACTAGATGCATTCTGCGACTGTTTAGGTAGGCTGCATCTGGTTGCAACATGTTTTGAGTTGGTGGTGATTTGCACCTGCAAAATTAGCATAGAGGCCCACATGCATCAAGCATTTTTGTAGTCGCAAACGGTGCGATTCCTTAAAATCGGCCGTTTGCGAATGCAAAAGTGCTTTTTGGGATGCATGAAGCAATTTTAGAATTCGTAATATTTTTGCGAGTTCTAAAATTGCGGGTGCTTTTAAGAAGTCGCAGATGTGCGACTTCTTAAAAGCAATGCATCATTACTTTGACAAGTGGAAATTCGCAATTAGGGTGCCAAATTTACCGAGTGGTTGAACCACTCGGTAAATTTGGAAAAAGTGTTTTAAATGGTGAAAAAGTATTTTTTTCAACATTCATGTTTCACACACACATGTCTTTAGGACATGTGTGTGTGAAACATGATGCGAAAAATACATTTCAGGGGTGCATGGGGGGGTCCTTTGGACCCCCCCTGCACCCATGAAATTTTCTAAGTGCCACTCGCAATTTGCATTGACTCCTATGGGCCTTTTGGCCCATAGGAATCAATGGGAATTGCGAAAATTTACTTAAGAATTCGGTATTCATTTGGGATTCGGTAAAAATTGCGATTTTTACCGAATCCCAAATGAATACCGAAAATAATGATGCATAGCATTTTGCACTTCTTAATTTGCGATTCCTTATTTTTCGCAAATTAGGAAGTGCAAAATGTAACAATGATGCATGTGGGCCTCAGTGACTAGTCGCAATTTGTGAATATTCTAACAATTTAAATTGCAATTCGATATTACTTATCACAAAAAGCAATTCACAATTTATTATTGGTAAAACACCGACCCATTATTTATTTGCTTACTACAAAAAAGTGAAAAAAATGACTTCAGTACATAAAAGAAATTTTTTGCATCTGAGAGAGCACTAGTCTGAGAAAAAATGTATAAGTGCACCATATTTACAAGCACGTAGTTAGTTTAAATATACTTTGCACAAGAGTATCTTATATTTAGTAGTGAAACGTATAGAGTGTTCAAGTAGGGTAACAATAATCATAATAGTGTGAGACTAATGTAGAAATGTTGGAATGAATATGAAAACCTCACGTTCTCATGTTAAAGGAATCATGTAAGAGTTAAGTGGAACCTTGCAAACCAGTTATATTGTGTAGGCCTCATGGCAATTCACAGAAAATCTAAACGTGCTGCTAAAATAATGTGAGGTGGGGTTAACGTGGTTCTTCCAAAATGTATTATCGAATTTAGTTTTGAAATGTATGCTTTATAGATGTGTACTTTAAGAAACGTATGTTAGTTAAGAATGCTGTTTAAATCAAGTCAAATGTTTTCAGAGTGCAGGGACCCGCTTCATGTAAATCAAGTAGGCTCGAACTGATAGTGATGTTCCTTTGAACTGAAATGTGCTCGTTAGAGGAGAAGTCGAGAGGTGCCAAGTACTGTGCTTTCCATATGCTTTATGACCTATAGATATGGGGGAGCCTGGAATTTGAGGCCCACTGTAGGATGGCCTGTATGCAGGTGCGAGGGGTCCTAATCAGTCGAAATGAATGGAGCTTTGTTCAGTGGCGCTTGGCGCAGGCCTGTAGGAGTCTTCAGGAATTTCAGGGGGTATCGGCGCACTGGAGAAGAAGCCTGGGAACCAAGGTCAACTTTAACGAGGGTCTTGAAGAGTACCATCATGGAGTTTACAGCGCAAAGATGTACCATGTGAGGGGCGTCCCAAGGGGCGTTCCTATCGGAAATGTGATTTTGTATTAGGGAAAGCGACCCGGGAGGAGAGTAGAGCAGATGATTTTGGGAGCCGAAGGAAGCGGATGGGTAGGCAGATAGGCTGATCAGGAGAGACCCATTATCAGAGAAGAAACAAAGAGAAGTGCGTGATCTTCTTAGGAAGTCACCACGGCTGACACCTTTTTGGGGTAAAGATCTTGTTAAGTAGGGATGTCACTTAGTCTAGTGTAGGGACAGACTAACTTGAATTTTCTTTTCTGTAATGACTCTTAGGTTGCAACTTATATTGATCCTTGCAAACCTAATGATCTTTGAACTTGTACTCATTATTCTGTTTTGTAGACTCAGATTATTCAAAGAATTTATGTTCATAGTGATACCAGTTTACCTTTTGAATCTCATCTTAAGAAGTTTGTATCTTCAGTTATCTTTGGTTTTATATTAAATTTTCAAAACTTAATCCTGGTCAGTGGTCATTTAGAGTGGTGTAAGTTCTTAATTGATTGACTTATTGTTAGATTGCCTTTTACTCAATGACAGGTACCAATGATCCAGTCGACTTGGTTTGGGATCTGGTAAGGTAACTAGTAACCAGTAATCCCGCGTTAACAGTTGGTAGCAGTTAGGATGGTTATCTTCTTGAGGAAGGTAATCTAGAGAGGTTAGTTTACCCCAAGGCCCCTAGACATCGAGAGACGAGCAGCGGAAGAATCGTGCGCCGAAGGTGCAGAAGGTGCAAGAAAAGCAGCAGTATCGGAGGAGAGTGAGTATAACAAGGGTCATGCGTGAACAGATTGCGGTGTTTTGTGTTGTATTTGTATTATAATGTCTTGCGGAGTTGAATGCCTGTAGTGTGAATGAGAGAAGGTTGTGAGCGCGCGCAACCTGGTGAACCGGTTACCTGGTAAACGGGTGAACTGGCAAATCTTAAGTTCAGGCCAGAGCTTAAGTGGTTTTGGGTGTATCGAACATCCAGAGTAGTTGTCGACCATAGTACGGAGGTCACGAGGTACCATTGACCGCCGTGGGACCGAGATAGGGGGAGTGTAAGAGTGAGTGTATGAGTAACGGACGCTGGTCGAAAGTTACTGTGTGTAAGTAACCTATCAGAGAAGGCGATTGTCTGGACGTAAACGGAAAGACATTTCGTCAAGTTAAGGTGACAACTACAGAAAAGACTGTGGGCGTACAGTCAAGAAAGGTGATTGCTTGGACGGAAGTAATCATTTTTCGGAGTATGAATGGGGCGCATGCATGACCGAGGAGACGAGCTGAGAAAGGAGGGGAACTGCTGCAAAGGGGGACGAGTGACGTCAGAAAGAGCCGCGCTGAGATAGGGTGGCGAGTGAAGAGCCGCGACGTGATAGGACTGTTGGTGTGACGTCGGCAAGAGCCGCGACGCGATTGGGCGGCTGGTGCGACGTCAGTGAAGAGTCGCGATCGGATAGGCCAGTTAGCGGGAACAGCGCGGCGATTGGTAGATTGTCATTAGGAAGTAAACAAACACGGAGAAAAGAGAAATCATGAAGTGTTTTAAGTGTTTGAAAGGGATTTTTAAAAGAAAAAGAAGTGAACATTATTACGGGGAAGAGGCACCGCCGGAGGGTACACCAGCTCATTATATGGCAACGAATGTGGGGCTGCATACGATATTATGGATTGGGGCTTGGAATAAGCTTACGGAAGGAAATGAGGAAATGCAGTTCCCAAAGTACGGAACGTTTAAGCTAGAGGTGTTACATCGGCTAAAAGCAACCATGTCCTCATTGAAACCCTCACCTAGACCAACCCAGTTTGAGGCCCTTAATGCATGGATTAGGGCGGCACACGATAGAAATTTGGACAGGCGTCAACAAAGATTGACGCGATCGGTAAGAGCAGTGCGAGATTCCAAATGGGACGAGGAGGCAAAGAGATGGAGGGTACAAGCTATTGAGGTAGAGAAGTTGTATCCAATGAGGGAGGTGGTAGGTGGGAGGAACCTCATGGAAGAGGATGAGGAGAGCGAGTTGGAGGACAATGTGATAAATAGATTATTGATAGACAGACCACCTCCGAGAGTTGAGGAAATTGAAGATAGAGGGCTCGCAAGGGAAGATGGGAATGCCATAGAGGGGTATACACCACTCCCTATATCGGAATGGACACCTATCAAAGGTGGGGAGACACCTCAACCTAGTACAGTACAGAGTGTAGTGGGAAGGTTTGTGGTACAAAAGACGCCAAACACCGAAAAGGTTGAGTCTTTTGGATTACCAGATGCTCTTCAAGTACCTGTTACCATAGGACCCATAGTATCGATTTACAACCCAGTGAATGGGAGAGAGGAAGAACAGACACGGCTAGATAGAGAAAGAATAGAGATGGAAAGGAGGAATAACACGACAAATGCATGGAAGCAATTGCCAGGATCGGTAACGTGGAGCACCCCATTCGATACGACTGTGGATCCCAACACAGGACAGGGAGGTCAGAGAGGACCGATGGACCTGAGGGGACCACGGCCAAAACCCTATACAGAATTAAGGGCTGATTTGAGAGAATGGGATGGGTCCGCAGTAACCCCGAGTAATAGGTCAAGAACAGAACCCGAGTGGGAAAGTCGAGGTAACGGGACAGTATCTCATTGCGGGGCTAGCGAAAGCAGTCAGGGCCGAGAAGGTCAAAGTCAGGAGAATAGAGGAGTTACATGTCCTATGAATGAGAGGGGACAGCAAGAGCAGAATGGTAGGAGTATGGAGTGTGAGGAGAGGTCTCGCCTCATGCAACCTGAGGGAGACCAAAGAACACAAGAATACAGGGAGAGGTTTAGGTGCACTCATCACGCACCTGGGGAAAGTGTACAGCACTGGCAAAGAGGGAACAGTGAAAGATCACGTCATACATCAAGTGTTCAAAGGTCACAGATGCAAGAGGAAGAGAGAGGGAGTAACGGAATATCTTACCATGCATCCCGTGAAACTAGACAGGATGGGGAACGTGGGGCTATGAGGCGTGAAGGAGTGTTTCACCATCCACCCCGAGAAGATGGAAAGGCATGGGACCTAGAGAGATGGGAGCAGGGGAGGACTCCCTATAACTCACCAGTGCCTAGGCGCAGGACTAGGAGCTGGGAGGGGAGGGATGTGGAAGGAGCATCTGGAACCGAAGTACTAAAGGCTGCGATTAAGGTTAAAAGGCTTGATGTCTCCAGTCTAAAATCCGATCTAGACGAGATTATAGAAGGGACAGTGCCTTTAGAAAGGATTGAGTTGTATGAACAAGATGAGCTGCTGTTCATAGCGAAGGATACTACTAGGAAAGCTAGAGCGATTCATGAGAAACTGACTAATTTGGCAGACAGGTATGCTGTAGATTTATCTAGGACAAGGGCATTGCAGAGTAACCACAGATTGCAGTACTCAGACCAAGACCTAGATGAGAAGAGGACTACTGGATTAAAAACACACATAAGAGAGTTGGTATCAGGAATAAGAGTGTGGAGAGAATTGGACAAATGGGAGGAAAGGTGGTCGAAAAAGGGCACAGTTAGATGAAGTACACATGTGATGACCCCCGAGGGAAGGGTAATGCAGATGGAGGCATTCCCTTTGCGAGAGATATCAAATGGGAACTATGTACATGTACCATGGAGTAGAGGAGATTTGGCTGCATTTACCAACTCATTTCCGAAACTGAGGGAAAACCCAGTAGAGTGGTATAAGCAGGTAGAAAGGTTTGTAAAGATCTCCAAAGTATTGTGGATTGATTTGAACACCTTGTTCGACATTGTGGTTCCAGGGGATTTGTGGGTAACGTGCAAGATTAGTGTCCAGTGGCCAAATGCAGAGCCTGAGAGGAATGCTAGAACTAATGGACCATCGGACAGTGTCATGGAGAAGTACGAAAGGGTAATAGCCTGGTTAAAGGATAAAGTGCCTCCACAAGATATAGATTGGGTAAAAATAGACCGAACAAGGCAGGAACCCAAGGAGACAGTTCACGAGTTTTATGAGAGATTACTGAAAATATTCAAACAATATAGTGGACTCGATGTAATGGATCCCAAAGATATAGGACAGTTTGTGTCAAAGTTCGTTTTGGGTCTGAGACCAGATATTTGTTTGATGATACAACAACATTTAATCTGTTGGAAGAACAAACCACTAGATGAGATCTTGCGATATGCGAGATACTGCAGTGACGAAATAGATTCTAAAGCAAAGAATCTAAAGGAGAAGTTGATGGTAGTGCAGATGCAGTCAGCAGGGAAGGGTGGACAGCAGAAGCCGGGGATGGGACGAAAACCAAACGGTCAGAACAAAGATAATGAAGAAGGGCAGAGACCTAGGGTAGACTTTGCCACTTTAAAGAAAACGACAAAGTGCCATTTGTGTCACCAGGTGGGACATTGGCGACGCGAGTGTCCCTTTAACCCTGAAAATGGAGAGCTAGAAGTAGAAGAGCAGGTTCAAGAAGTTCCAGCTCCAAAGGTGACAGTTCCAGGAAGCAAGGTGGCCAAAGGGGGGACCTTGGCTCCACGGGCCCAGTTCCCACAGCCACCGAAAATAGCGACAGGGGGAAAGGTCTTTAAACAAATGCCTCTCTTTATCGAGGAAGAAAAGTGTTATTATATTGATCCGTTGACAGGGCAACGTGTGAGTAGTGAAGAGGACTGTACCCTCGGGGCAGTCCTAGAGGTGGATCAGAGAGGACCGTTTGTTGAGGCAGAAGTGGCAGGGTGTCCTACAACGTTCTTAGTGGATACTGGAGCTACTCGATCAACTCTGAGGTCAGCAGTGGTTCCAGATTTGCCAATGTCAGGGGAAACAATTCAGGTGGTAGGAGTCGCAAACAAAAGGCTGACTAGTCCCTTGACAGAACCAGTGTCTGTGAAGATAGGAAACCATATGAACGAACATCAGTTTGTGGTCTGTGATGCGAGTCCTGTATGTCTGTTAGGAAGGGATTTGTTGTGCAAATTGAACTGCACAATATACTGCTCCCCGCAAGGAGTGGAGGTACAGACTACAGACAATGATGCTACTTTCAAGGTAGCCAATTCAAAATCCTGTGTAGAGCTATATCCTACTCTGACAGTAGAGGATCTTCCCCAAGACTTAAGAGATGCAGTAGCGTCAGAGGTATGGGACTTCACAGGAGAAGAAATAGGATTAATTAAAGGGGTAGAACCAGTAAAAATAATGGTAAAGCCAAATGCTGAGTTTCCCAGAACGCCTCAATACAAATTGTCCCAAGAAACGATTGCAGGAATAAAACCTGTGATTGAGTCAATGATTCAACAGGGAATACTGAAAGAAATCGTGGGTAGTCCCTGTAACTCCCCGATTATGGGTTTGCAGAAACCTAGCGGGAAGTTCAGGATAGTTCAGGATTTACGAAAAATTAACAATATAGTCGTTTCATGTTGTCCCGTGGTACCGAATCCATCAGTGATACTGTTTCAAATACCATGTCAAGCAGAATGGTTCACAGTGATAGATCTTTGCCAGGCTTTCTTTTCAATCCCATTGGATGAAGAGAGCAGGTATCTTTTCGCTTTTAAAATGGAAGATCGCGTTTTAACATGGTGTCGAATCCCACAAGGATTCACAGACAGCCCATCTATCTTCAACCAGTTGTTGAAGAAGAATCTCGAAAATCTAGTACTGCCGCAGAATTCGGTTCTGGTCCAGTACATAGATGACCTACTTGTTGCGTCAGAGACTGAGGAAGCTTGTAAAGTAGATTCCATTGCCTTATTGAACCATTTAGCTGAAAATGGACATAAGGTATCTCCGAGCAAGTTGCAGTACTGTCTGACAGAAGTACAGTATTTGGGGCACCGGTTAGAAAAGGGAAAACGCAAGGTGTCCCCAGAGAGGATTGAGGCAATAATGAAGATGAATGCGCCTACGACACAGAGAGAAGTTCGGATGTTTCTAGGAATGGTTGGTTATTGTCGACAGTGGATAGTTAACTTTTCACTGAAAGCAAAACCCTTACAGAAGCTGACGCACAAGGAGGTGAGTGATCCGGTACCATGGGATGACGAATGCCTAGTGGCGTTCTTGCAGCTGAGAGACGACTTGTGACGTGCTCCGGCTCTGGGGATGCCCGACTACGAGAAATCATTTTCACTCTATTGCTGTGAGAGGGAGGGATGTGCTTTGTCAGTCTTGGCACAGACCCACGGAAATGCCCGTAGACCAGTTGCATACTTTTCGGCTACATTAGATCCGGTAGCCGCAGCGTTGCCCGGATGTCTCAAATCCGTTGCTGCAACGGGTGTCAGCATTGAAAGGAGCGAGAGTATTGTGATGGGACATCCGTTAGTGGTGTATGTACCGCATTCTGTAGAGTTGTTAATGACCAGGACGAAGATGCAGCATCTGACTAATAGCAGGCTCACGCGCTACGAGCAAGTTATTCTTGCCGCGGAGAACGTGACCCTCAGGAGATGCTCTGTCTTGAATCCTGCTACTTTGATGCCATTACCTACTGTAATAGAAGGCGAAGGATGTGAAGACCACGATTGCCTTGATGTGACTGAACTATGCACGAAACCCAGACCAGATATTGTGGATGAGCCGTTGTCTGACCCTGATGTGATTTACTTTGTCGATGGCTCATGTTTAAGAGACGATACTGGTCGGTTGAGAGCAGCTTATGCTGTTTGTACCATTACTGGAGTTGTGGAAGCCGCTTGCCTGGAAGGAGTACATTCCGCACAGGTAGCAGAAATTATTGCCCTAACCCGTGCCTGCATAGCAGGAAACGGAAAGAGAGTCACCATATACACTGACAGCCAATATGGTTTCGGTGTGGTTCAGGATTTCGGGCAGTTGTGGTCTCAGAGAGGTTACATGACCTCCTCTGGTTCGCCCATTCGAAATGGAGAATTTGTGCGATTGTTGTTAGAAGCACTACAAGGTCCAGTTGCCATAGCAATAGTAAAATGTGTAGCTCATACTAAGAATACAGATTTTGTATCACAAGGCAACAGGTACGCTGATGAGGTCGCACGCTATTGTGCGGAACAAGATTATTCTTTTTCAAAAGTGGAAATTGATGGTGCGGAAGAAAAAACAGAATTAAGCATGATGTTAGAGACTGTAGACACTTGGGAGGATTTAAGAGTGATGCAGGAGAACGCACCTGAAGCGGAGAAAAAGGCATGGGAAATAGCAGGTTGCGTGCGAAGTGAAATGGATTTTTGGATTTCAGCAGATGGGAGGGCTGTGTTACCTGAGGAACTAGCGAATCCCATGGCAAGGCAAATACATGGTCCTGTACACCTAGGAAGAGACGCTATGATGAGAGTGTTTAGGCAGACTTGGTATTGCCCAAAGTTTAGAATAGCAGCAGAATCAGTATGCAAGCGATGTGTTACCTGCCAACAAATTCAAATTTATTTATTATGTTTTGGCTCTCGAAGAGGGCCACATAAAAACATGTACAAACAAAGCAACAGAAATCATCACAAGTGCAAGAGTAATAAAAACATGATATTCGAACCGTAACATCAACACTACAGACCCTCAGTCCCACGAGGCCGGGTCGGCACAATCTTCCAGAAACATTAATAAATAGCTAAAAATCCTTTAAAAAAGTTAAAAACATGAGCACAAAACATTTCATTCGGTGGGCAATAAAGTGCATTCAGGAAATCTTGTAAAGTGACAATGCTGAGGCGTAGGCAAATTACTTTAAGCCATCGATTGCGCAAGCTACGTAACATAGGACAAATCAGTAGTACATGCATACAGTCCTGGTTATTCAATTTACATAAATTGCACAACGGTGAAGTACCATGCCATTTGGATAGCAGCACATTAAGGGGGATTAAGTCGTACCGTAACAAAAACCAAAACCTACGAATCCCGTGTGGTAAATTCCACAGGGCATACGGTTGAGGCTGTTTCAATCTATAGGAAGAGATGAGTGGCACCACATTCCTTTTATCTCCGATTGTTTTTTTATCAGATAAAAAACAATACTCCCACGAAGCCTCCTTAAGGACCTGCTTTAACAGCATGGGAGAGTAGGAGAAGAGCGCACTTTCATCCAGTCTAAGGATTTTGACAGCCCTTCTAAAATTACTAACAAGTTTGGAGAATTCCTTAAAATTGCCCAATAGTTCATTTTTGAGTAAAGCTCGCAGGGTTCCCTCTCTTGCTCTGGCCAAACTGGCTACCCACCTTATTAAGGCACACAGCCCCTGAACCCAGGCACTTCTGAGTCCAAAATCCAACCTGCAGGCGGCCAGAGGACAGGCATTGTTTAAAGTCGAGAGGGATCTTAGGAGTTTTCCCTCGATCTTGTGGCAAAAGTCCCAAAGTTTTATCTCTATTATTTCTATACCGTACAAGATGGTTGCGGGGATTTTAGCTCTAAATACTTCAAGAAGGCTAGAGAAATGTCTTTTCCCCGTTGCCAGGTATAGGGACTTTAATCCATTGCCATGGGCAAGAGCTTTGCGAGAGCAATGCTCTATATGGGGATTCTCGCTCATGTTGGCCGAGACTATTTTCCCTAAAAATGTGTAACAAGTTACGACCTCCAGTCTATGAGCTCCAATGGCCCAGCCAAAATTTGTCGAGCGGCATTTCTTCCTGCCAGCTATACACATCACCTTACTTTTATTGATATTAATCTTCATATGATGCTCCCCAGCAAAGTCCTGAAGAGCCTGAAGCCGATTTGCCAGACCTACGGGAGTTAAGTCAAGCAATAACACATCGTCGGCATACATCAGGCAGGCGATTGGCATCCCTCCTATCAACGGTGCGATCCCCTCACTGTGGGACACAACAGCAGGGAGGTCAGTAGTATATAGGGAGAACAACAGGGGCGCCAATAAGCAGCCCTGTTTAAGGCCATTCTGGGATGGTATTTTGGCCGAAAGTCCCCTCTCACCCCCCATTAAGACCCTGCACCAGGTCCCAGTGTGCAGAGCCCGCACCAATTCCAACAGGGGAGTAGGGACGCCCAGTAACGCCAATTTTCTCCACAGCGTTCCCCGATCTACTTTGTCGAACGCTGTGGAGAAATCAATAAAGGCGGCGTATACGACACCCCCTCTCACCTCGACATATTTGTCAGTGACAACCTGAAGAACAGTCAGGTTGTCCAGAGTACCATGTTCCCTTCGGAAGCCAGTCTGTTCCAACGGCAAGATATTACGCTCCTCGACCCAATCAGAAAGGGAACTCAGGAGGCATTTCGCAAAGACCTTTCCGATGGAGTCAAGGAGCGCAATCATGCGATAGTTGCAGGGGCTGTCCCGTGCCCCTTTCTTAAAGATAGGGACCAGAATGCTTCCTCTCCACGATGCAGGAACACGATTGGAGAGATGGCATGCCCTAAACAGGGGATATAAGATTTTGCTCCAGGTTAATGGATCCTTTTTTAGGACCGTCATCGGAAGCTCATCCGGTCCCATGGCCCCAGAGGAACGCATATTTTTTATAGCCAACTCGATTTCCTTCTCAGAGGGAAAGAAAACCGAGTCATCAGGGGTGGCATACATGATGTTATCCGTATTTGTGGTCCCATTCCCTGCATATAATTCCCGGATATGAGAGGACCATATATCCTCAGGTATAGCTATGGGAATAGGGGCGTGGCGTGTACCACATCCTTTCCCGATTATTGCCCAAAAGTCTTTAATGTTGCCATATGCAGCAGATTCCCTAAGTTTGATCCATACTTCATCCTCCCTGTCCCGTTTGATTTTTAGCTTGAGTCTGCTTCTCTTTCTTCTTAACCTAGCAATATTTTTCCCTCGTTCTGGTACCCTTTCAACGTACTGTGCACGGATCAGTTTGTTTAAATCCCTATTTAAATTACGGAGAGTCAGAGGGACTACCTCTCCTTTTTTCCTAGGGGGGACAGTTTTTTTAGCATTCAAAAGAATCTTTAACATGAATTCCTCAAAACAAACTATTTCATTTCCGTTCCACTCTTCTATTTCCTTAAGGGTATCGGTCAGTAGTTCCTGTTCTCCATTAATGGCAGCATAATTCCAGAAGCATCTTCCGGTTGTTGGGAGGAAGGTGACCTCCTTGCCATTTAGCGACCAGGGTGCCGAATTCAAAGAGTTTAGTGAGATTGATATTAATAATATACTATGGTCGCTCAGGGTCGTGGGGATGATCTGTAAGTCAAGAATCTGGGGAAACAGACCATAACTGGCGATGGCGTAGTCCAAAATTGATGACCCAAAGGGGGATTTATGGGTATAATTTGCGGGGACGTCAGATGGAAATCTTCCGTTTAAGATGATACCATCCCCGATCGCTAGTTCTTTTAACAGGATCTTCCCCCTTTTATTTGTCTTTAAATCTTCCGGGAAAAGTGTCTGGGGGATGCAATATGCTTCCTCCTTTGCTTTATCCCTGAAGAGTTTTAGACTAGCATTTGATACTTTACAGTTCAAATCACCAATAAGTAAAATTGTGGGAAAAGGAGGTGAATTTTTTATCTTATCCATATACTGGAGAACCCGCTGCAAGTTGTCATTAAAGCGTTCCTCAGGCGGAATATACACATTAAAAATTACCAAAGGGTATTGTGCATTATCAAAAAATATATTTTCTAAAGTTATTGTGTGGAAAAGTCTACTGGAATCAATGTAATGGGAAAATCTCCATTGAAACTTATTTGACAGTAAACAGGCGAGGCCCCCCCTAGCATGCCCTTTCTTAGAGGGCGCAGCCGGTATTTCCAAAACATAATAATCTTTTAATGGCATTAACCTGTCTATGCACCATGTTTCCTGGATACACAATATATCAGCCTCCAGAGTGGATAATAGGGTCATTTTCTCCGGGCTGCTATGGAAACCGGCCGCGTTCCAGGAAATTATGTTTAAGGCTGGGTTAAAGATGTTGGAACAATTTGGGGTTATCCTTATTTTTTGTTGATAATGCACTATGAAGCCAATTCCACCGGTTATTGTCATCATTGAGTGTGGAATTCTCAACTAGTGGAAGAGGCTTCACGTGCGATACAGAACGTTTTCCTCTGGATACCCAAATTTTCAGGTCTCTCAGAGGAGAGGAAACCCCATTTTGCTCACCGCCCCTCAACCCCTGTTTATCAGAAGCGTTTGGCTTGCCAAGGGTAGAAATTGGGAGAATATCAATACCCAAGCGTTGGAAATTTTCAGCCTGCTCTAATATCAGATTTGATATAATGGGGGAATAAAATTTCACCCGAATACTCGAAACCCGACTTCCACCCAGCAGAGTCACCAGGTCTATGTCTCTAGACTGAATGTGATAGAAACATTCGACTTCACTGAAACGCTTAAGAAGCCAGGCTCTATTTAACAAGAGGTCAGTATCAAATAATGGAACAAAATCTAGTACACGCACATCCACGGGGGCCTTTGGCCTACTTACGGGAGGAGCCAAAGGGCAAGAATTTTCAGAGTCAATTGTTACCACGAAGGGGGGGGCAAAAGGGTTTAAATTCCCGGATGGATGGGGAATTAAGCCTCCCAGTGCACTCCGAAAAGGTGAGCCTGGGGGAAAGCCCCCAATTTGTGGAAGATCTTCCTGAGAGGGCAGGCTGTCTTGTTCATTTTCCTCCTCCACTGAGGTTGAAGTGGTTAAGTTCACATCCATGTCCACTTTTAGGGAAGTAGATAAGGATTCCCCATTCCTTGTTTCATTCTCCCTTGCCTCTGTGCATTTTTGGAAGATGATCCTCCGTTGCTTCTTTTTTCTATATTTTCGAATTGGCTTCCTCTTAGTGGCTTTGGTACTTTTTTGTTTACCATGTTTTCTTTTTTCTTCATTGACCTCAAGTTTATTGGCCGGGAGATCTTTTTCGCCATCCGGGACAAAGATAGGAAATAACTCCTGAGCCGTTTTGAGGCCAGGCGGAACCTTATCCTCCTCCTCTATCTCCAGGACTATATTCTTGATGCAGTTTGATGCTGCGGTATGAGGCCTCTCCTTAAGAGGCACCATATCAGGCTCTTCATTTTTCTTGACTAGTTCACTTCTAATAGCAATACCGTTCCCCTCGGGTACAGATAGTCCAGGCTCGCGGGGGGAGGGCATACTCAAATCCGGCATTTTCTGCAGCAGTAACTTTAGGATTTGAGTAACTGATTCAAGGATACAGTCAGAGCTGCCAACAAATTTCCCCAAAAGCTGCAAGATAGAAGCAAGAAGTTGTTCCAGCACGATCATGAACTCAGAGATCGGCTTTTCTCGTGCTTCCGCAGTGCAGATATTATCTAGGAGATTGAGGTCAGGGCTCTTGGAGGAGTTTAGTAAGTCAGATAATTCATGTCTGTTTAGCGACGGGGTGCTACTGTACAGCATTAACCCTGATGGGGTGGCGCCCCCCTGAGCTTTACATTTCTCCAGAGATTCCATTTTTGCAGGGCTTACGTAGCGACCCCATAGTTCCAAATCAGTGAATGATGCAGACAAGTCAACCTCCGGCCTGTCATTCAGGAGTACCTCATGGATCGATGGTATGTGCACTGGCTCACTTATAATCCTCGGCTTCCCATCTGTAGGATCCCGGGTGGAAGACCCTCCTACCATTGTTTGGGGAGCCCCCTGCTGAACCAGGGGAGATCGAACCTCAGGGGTAGCTGGTAAGCGTACTTCCGGAGCTTTAATATCTGGATTATGTAAAGTTGTACCTTGAGGTTTTTTTATACCAGACAAATCCCAGAGTTCAGATAACTGACATTGACCTTTCAAAGGTGGGTTGTTTACTGACTTGTTTCTTGTCCGAATGGTAGTTACTTTCCGGACAGGTTTTTCTCCCACTACCTTTCCTGAACGTAAAGTTTTAGACATTTTTCCACAATAATATAAAAATAGATGAATAACAATATTAAACGTATAAAAGTCTGGAATTAGGACCGACCCGGGCAAAGCAGGTAAGACCAGGGTGCAGTGTAGCTATCACAGTTCTCGCATGGGAATATCCTCCCACTCAGATGAACACAGAAGCGGATAGATGATAGCAATGTAAAATATAAAATATAAGAGAGCGGGCCCGGCCCGGCCTACCTCGGTCACTGAGGGCCACAGAGGGCCCGCCCTTTGCCCGGGCTTCGCCCGGCGTCGCCCGCGCGCGTCCCGCGATGCGCGGACCCTCTGCACAATTGTAGCCAGGTGAGGGGGGCGTGGCGGGGAGTTGTTCTTGGCCCCGATGGGTTTGTGGGCTTTGTAGTTTCACACTGACCAGCCACCGCCCGTCGCCTTCACTCCTCACACGAGTGTTTCCCGCGCAGCGGGAAACGCGAGCAGTTTTTCACCAGCGCTGTCAGCTAGCGCTTTGCAGGAAATCAATGTAGGCACGTTGCTCCAAGATTAGGAGATGCAGGCTTCGCTCCAGCGACCAGGAATCCAGCAGAGTAAAGGAGTTCTCCGCTCCACAGCAGACCCTCTGCACAATTGTAGCCAGGTGAGGGGGGCGTGGCGGGGAGTTGTTCTTGGCCCCGATGGGTTTGTGGGCTTTGTAGTTTCACACTGACCAGCCACCGCCCGTCGCCTTCACTCCTCACACGAGTGTTTCCCGCGCAGCGGGAAACGCGAGCAGTTTTTCACCAGCGCTGTCAGCTAGCGCTTTGCAGGAAATCAATGTAGGCACGTTGCTCCAAGATTAGGAGATGCAGGCTTCGCTCCAGCGACCAGGAATCCAGCAGAGTAAAGGAGTTCTCCGCTCCACAGCAGACCCTCTGCACAATTGTAGCCAGGTGAGGGGGGCGTGGCGGGGAGTTGTTCTTGGCCCCGATGGGTTTGTGGGCTTTGTAGTTTCACACTGACCAGCCACCGCCCGTCGCCTTCACTCCTCACACGAGTGTTTCCCGCGCAGCGGGAAACGCGAGCAGTTTTTCACCAGCGCTGTCAGCTAGCGCTTTGCAGGAAATCAATGTAGGCACGTTGCTCCAAGATTAGGAGATGCAGGCTTCGCTCCAGCGACCAGGAATCCAGCAGAGTAAAGGAGTTCTCCAACAACTGAACATAGGCAAAAGGACACCAGTCACACTGAGTCACATTGGGAGGTCAGGGGGGCCTTTCAATAGAATGCAATTAGACTTTATTGAAATGCCAAGAGTTAACCGCCTTAGGTATGTGCTGGTGGTTGCATGTATATTTTCCAGATGGGTTGAAGCGTACCCTACACGTAGGTGCGATACACTCACAGTGGCTAAATTGTTGCTCAGGGAGCTGATACCGCGCTTCGGGGTGCCTGCCTCTCTGGAATCGGACAGAGGAAAACATTTTAACAGCGAAATAGTGAAGATGTTGTGCTCCACATTAAAGATCGATCAAAAACTGCATTGTAGTTATCGACCGGAAGCCTCAGGAATTGTGGAACAAGTGAACGGCACTCTGAAGAATAGATTGGCTAAAGTAGTGGCATCCACATCTTTGAGTTGGCCAGATGCTCTTCCTTTAGTGCTCATGAGCATGCGCAGCACACCTGACAGGAGGACAGGTCTCTCTCCACACGAGATTCTGATGGGGAGGGCCATGAGACTTCCCACAGTTCCAACTGCTGCTCTATTGAATATTACAGATGATCTGATCTTGGATTATTGTAAGGGACTGTCTGACGCCATCCATTCTGTGTCCCTTCAGGTGCAGGCGGCTGAAGTTCCAGCATCAAGGAATCTGTGTCATGATCTGAACCCAGGAGATTGGGTGTTGGTCAAGAAGCACGTCCGGAAGAACTGCCTAGATGTACGCTGGCGTGGGCCCTTTCAGGTAATCCTGATCACGAACACCGCGGTGAAGTGCGGAGGGCTGCCAAATTGGATCCATGCATCCCATACTCGAAGAGTTCCAGCACCTCTAGAAGAAACAGCTCCTATCCCAGACGAAAGTTCAGTCACGGAAGAAGAGTCACAAGAGGGGATTGGATCAGCTGAGGGGGTGTCGGAAGAAGGTGGGAAACGCATCGGATCCAGAAGAAGAGAGAAGACAGGACGGCAGTGAGACTGAAGACGCAACTGAAGGAGAGAGCTGCAGTGAATACGACTCAGACACAGATCAGTACCAGAGCGATCAAGAACCGAGTGTGAGGACGAGAAATAGGAGAACAAGGCTTGGAGCTGCCACTTGGCCGGAAAGAAGAAGGAGGCTAAGTTTAAGGTCGGCTCAGGAAGAAACGCTTGCTCCTATATCCGAAGACTCGGATCCTGAAGAAGATACCCAGGATCAAGCCGAGGAAGGTCTTAGAAGATCAAGGAGGGTGCGAGTGCCTAGCAGAAGGTACTCTACTCCCGACTGGACCTACCTCGTTGCAGATGTCCGTGGGACACCGAACCGGGAGGGTCAGGGAAGTGAGCCTGATCAGAACTGATCCGATCATCACAGTGCAAATAAGATTCCTGCTGCCAGGGGCGGAGACCGAAAGGCTGCTGACACTCAACATCGTCTATCCTCCTCTCCTGAGCGGAATAAGAAAATTGATTTTAGAGACAGTTGATTTTCCGGTTTGCTGTTCACGATATCCAGTGTTGGAGGGAACTCTTCTTCGACTGGAAATGCTTGAGCGAGTAGTGGAAGTTCTTGGAACACTCATTGTCTTGGACTAATACCTTGTTGTAAATGTCTTCAAAGGGGCGTAGAACTGGGAAAGTGAAGAAGGTGATCCTGGTCAGAACGGACCCCTTTGTAACTGTGGATGTAGAACTGATAGTACCAGGAGTGGAGATCGAAAAGACATTAACTCTTCATTTTGTTCGTCCCCTGGTCCAGAGTGAAATAAGAAGAATAATCCTAGAGACAGTTGAATTCCCATGTTGCTGCAAGGAATGCCCAATACTTGAGGGAATGTTTCTTCGTATGGACATTTATGAAGACGTAGTGTCACTCCTTGCAACATTCATAGATTCTGATTGATAAAAGACTTTTGAAAAGGACTTCGTAAAATATTGCTGCAAGATAACCTAGCGCCGAGTGGAAGAAGAAAATGATAGGGTCTCCCTTTTAGAGGATGGAGAAGGGCTAGGGTTGTCTATTTCCTACAGGACTTTTAAACTGTTTTTCGGAAGCAAATTGTCAGCTTCTAAGTGTTCAAAAGAGAGACATTGTTTGAAAGAAAGTTTTTGTTCGGAGAGAAGGAGAAGTTGATGCTGGAAGAACTTCCAAAGCTACACTGTTTGAGATCATGGAGGCTGGCAACCCGAACCGCAGGGCAAAATGTATAGTTGGCACACTTTTAGGGGTGGTGATTTCACTTATAGTTTTAGTGGTTACTGTTTCATATATAGTGGGACATGAGAGAGATGCACCTGCAGTCAAGGAAGTTAAGGGAGTATCAACACAGAGAACAATCACTGTTAATAGTAAGGGAAACATCAATGATAAAGACAAAGCGTTGTTAGATGCGGAAATAAAAAGATTACACACAGACGAATCACAGGGAAACTTCAGGTCAAACGCTTATGCCAAATTGCTTTACGAATACATTGATGTCATGGAGGCGAAGAATTGCTACGTTTGTATGCAATTACCAGCTTCGGTAGAGGAGGGTATCAGATACCATCATCTTCCATTGACATATGGAATTACATGTAGTTTATTGTTGAGCATATTCTATGGACGAGAGGGGTTCGAGTATTACTTCTCGAACTTTGATTCGACATTGCCAGAGGTCCCAAATTACAAGCATCTGAACAAATGGGACTATTACAAGAGCGAAGACAGATTACACAAATGGTTCATTCCATGGAAAACGTTAGATAGTTCACATGCCCGAAGAAATAATCTGACTTGTCAAGTGTCAGAAATTGAGAAAATTTTTATAGGGCAGGTGGATACTAGATACAGGAGGCAGAAGATTCTAAAGGCTTCAGGGCAATGGGAAACGGATTGGACCAAGGAAGAAAGGATACATCAAAGAAAGGGTAGCTTTGGTCCAATTGCTTTAGACAAGGAGAAATGGGGGAAACTGTGCATTCACAGGAGTTACTCCTATTATGAGAATCTGTATGTAGGTCAAGTCAGTTGTGAACATGCTTTTCAATTGGAGTACTACTCCAAAGACTTTCTGAAAGAGATGCAAGCAATTCCAAATGTATATTTTGTATGTGGAAGAAATGCCTATGTGAAGCTACCAGATAATTGGTACGGATCATGCTATCTAGCAATTGTCTTCCCCAAAATATATCATGTTGAGAATTTGGAAACGATAAAGAAAGGAATACCAACTAGAGGGAAGAGAGGGCTAGGTGCAGCAGAAGTAATTGGGGATGTATTCGGTGCTGCATTCCCTATCTTGGGAGTGATACTGAATGACATCAAAATTAGGAGATTGGCTACAGTAGTAGATAGGTTATCTGCCAGTACTGCTAGATCATTAATGCTGGTGGAGGGTGAGATGCAATCGATAAGGGCAATGGTTCTTCAGAACCGACTTGCTTTAGATGTTCTGTTAGCCAAAGAGGGCGGAGTCTGTAAGGCTTTGAAGGTCCAGGAATGCTGCACTTACATTCCGGACAATTCAAAACCTTTAGAAAAGTACATACGAAACATCACTGCCATACACCACGAAATTGAGGATCTGACAAAGATAAACGTGTGGGAAAAAGTAGGTCATGGGATGGGTAAAGTTGGAGGTTGGTTTGCCAACCTAGGAAAGGGTATCGTTTGGTACATACTGAAACCCATCATCATAATTGTGATTTGTGTAATCACTTTGTGGGGATTGGTGCGTTTGTATCAGTGGTATAGAGCAAACAGATTGCAGAGATCTATGAGAGAACAGGAGAAAAGGTTGACAGCAATGCAAGATACACAATATAAGAGTCTGAAGGCATTGGAGACAATGAAAAGAAGTGGTACTGCCACGACTTCACTTTGAAGAGTCCTACATTTTTGTGATGGTGTTTTGATGGTGATGACCCTTGAAGGTCATCAAAGGGGGGACTGAGAGAGCACTAGTCTGAGAAAAAATGTATAAGTGCACCATATTTACAAGCACGTAGTTAGTTTAAATATACTTTGCACAAGAGTATCTTATATTTAGTAGTGAAACGTATAGAGTGTTCAAGTAGGGTAACAATAATCATAATAGTGTGAGACTAATGTAGAAATGTTGGAATGAATATGAAAACCTCACGTTCTCATGTTAAAGGAATCATGTAAGAGTTAAGTGGAACCTTGCAAACCAGTTATATTGTGTAGGCCTCATGGCAATTCACAGAAAATCTAAACGTGCTGCTAAAATAATGTGAGGTGGGGTTAACGTGGTTCTTCCAAAATGTATTATCGAATTTAGTTTTGAAATATATGCTTTATAGATGTGTACTTTAAGAAACGTATGTTAGTTAAGAATGCTGTTTAAATCAAGTCAAATGTTTTCAGAGTGCAGGGACCCGCTTCATGTAAATCAAGTAGGCTCGAACTGATAGTGATGTTCCTTTGAACTGAAATGTGCTCGTTAGAGGAGAAGTCGAGAGGTGCCAAGTACTGTGCTGTCCATATGCTTTATGACCTATAGATATGGGGGAGCCTGGAATTTGAGGCCCACTGTAGGATGGCCTGTATGCAGGTGCGAGGGGTCCTAATCAGTCGAAATGAATGGAGCTTTGTTCAGTGGCGCTTGGCGCAGGCCTGTAGGAGTCTTCAGGAATTTCAGGGGGTATCGGCGCACTGGAGAAGAAGCCTGGGAACCAAGGTCAACTTTAACGAGGGTCTTGAAGAGTACCATCATGGAGTTTACCGCGCAAAGATGTACCACGTGAGGGGCGTCCCAAGGGGCGTTCCTATCGGAAATGTGATTTTGTATTAGGGAAAGCGACCCGGGAGGAGAGTAGAGCAGATGATTTTGGGAGCCGAAGGAAGCGGATGGGTAGGCAGATAGGCTGATCAGGAGAGACCCATTATCAGAGAAGAAACAAAGAGAAGTGCGTGATCTTCTTAGGAAGTCACCACGGCTGACACCTTTTTGGGGTAAAGATCTTGTTAAGTAGGGATGTCACTTAGTCTAGTGTAGGGACAGACTAACTTGAATTTTCTTTTCTGTAATGACTCTTAGGTTGCAACTTATATCGATCCTTGCAAACCTAATGATCTTTGAACTTGTACTCATTATTCTGTTTTGTAGACTCAGATTATTCAAAGAATTTATGTTCATAGTGATACCAGTTTACCTTTTGAATCTCATCTTAAGAAGTTTGTATCTTCAGTTATCTTTGGTTTTATATTAAATTTTCAAAACTTAATCCTGGTCAGTGGTCATTTAGAGTGGTGTAAGTTCTTAATTGATTGACTTATTGTTAGATTGCCTTTTACTCAATGACAGGTACCAACGATCCAGTCGACTTGGTTTGGGATCTGGTAAGGTAACTAGTAACCAGTAATCCCGCGTTAACACATCTGTCGATGGGACAATTTAGCAAATCGGACCATTTGTGAACGCGAAAAGGTTTTGTACATCTCGCCTAATGTTATGAGATTCAAGGCTCAAGCTCTTGATCTGCACATGGCACCACTTCCTACTCTTAAAAATGTTTTTTGTCAACATTCACAAAGGGGAAGGGGTCTGTTTGTGAATGGCTTATCACCTCCTTTGAAGAGGTGGTAAAAGCTGAATACTTTGCAACTGGAAATTCGTCTCAAATATTAATACATGCCAATCCATTTTGGCATTTGGAATGGACACCATAAACATGCTCCTTCCAAATTCGGAAATGCTGTCTGTTCTTAAAATGTTACTGAATCATAATTTTCTTTTATACGTTAGAAAAGACCTTTTTGCAGTTGTAAACCACTCGGTTCTGTGATTCGTACCCTTTGTGACCACACAAAGGCTTCGTATATCTAGCCCTTGTCTCAACACAAATCAGCTTAGTACCCAGTGCAAAAATGTGTACTACATCACCCACTTTTCAGGGAGGCAGCCAATATTCATGATCTCACAGTCACCATACCATAAAAGAGGAGCTTTCCATTAGTCAAGAGAAACTATGCTGTTATGAACTGATACGTTACCTGAAGCCTTTCTTGCATTTTAAGGCATGAAGCAATTCACTGCCAAGGACATTTCCACAGGATGGCGACCCAAATCAGATATATGACAAAGTCTTGGCTCAGGATTTATGTTAATCTGCCAGGTATTGGCTCAGTGTTTTGTATTGCAACACTTAAAGGCACAGTATGAACAATTTTTTAAGGCACATAAAGGAATGCACGCTTTAATTACAGGGCAGAATAACCTGCGAGTCTCCAGAAACAGCTGGAACTTATCAAATACTAATTTCAAGCACCAACACTGGGATTTCAGCAGAATATTGCAGGATTTAGGTTGCCTTTAAGCTTTACTGGTGGGCTGCAAGAGATATTTGTGAAAAGGTGCCATGTGCAGCTTATGCAGTGGATAGATGAGGCTGTCAAACAAAAAGGATTATTAACGCCACTTAAGCATTTTCCATCATTGCATACATTTGTTTTGCCTTCCTCATACATGAATCCATTTTCTATCCTACCAGTGTCAGTATCATTAAGTGCAGTCCAAGGAGACCTTGGCTCGTGTTCCATTCTGCTCAGCAGCTGAATGGCCGAGCCACTCTTCTACACAAGGTGCGAGCAATTTTTTGATTATGGCTAAAATCCCGTTATCTCCTCGTGCCCCCACTTTGAATATGTGCAATGTAATTTACATTTCTGTGCTGAAATGTAAAAATAGGCAAACATTTAGGGGCTTACTTTCAAGTCCTGTGCACCCTGAGAATATCACTTTCCATTTTGTCCTGGTGGCGCACTCCCGGTGGCGCACACGGTTTAGCCATATCTACAAAGCAATGTAAAGCAACACTGTGTGGCTTTTCAAGGCCTTTTAGATTTGGAGTAAAGTAAAGCAGTGCAAGTCGCTGCCTTGCTCTGCATCAAAAAGGCATTCCATGGGTGTTGCTGTGGGTGTTCCCACGCATCACCTCTCAAGGCGTTCCATGGGTGTTGCTGTGGGTGTTCCCACGCATCCCCTCTCAAGGCGTTCGATGGGTGTTGCTGTGGGTGTTACCAAGCAACACCCATGCACTTTGACGTTGCCCCAGATTTACAATATCTCCTAAACCTGAGGCATCTCCAAAATCTTTCTTTTTTTTTTTTAAATTATTTTTATTAGCCAGAAAGGTACAAAAATAGAAATACAATACAGTTTCAATAATTTCATCAATAAACACATTACAAATTCATCAATAGCATAATATGTGGGGGGGGGGATTCCAAAGTAAAGGAGCCGCTTTTATACATTAAATCTATCTTACAGTCTCTAAGTCTATCCAAAGTTAATCCCTGACGCCATTCCCGAGATCCCTGACTAGCCTCTAGAAGTAGCTGTTTCCTAGGTTGTATGACAGCGAACTACACGTGTGCCAGCCTTTTCATCCTGTCTTAATATGCTGACAGAAAGATCTTCTTCCCTAGTTCAATCGAAATTGCTAGATTGATCTCTTCATCCTCCATTTTTCTGCCCATTTCACCTTTGTTTATTTCAGATCATCGGGGCGGGTTTCTAATAATATCGTATAATAATCTCTGATCCTATTGTTCCCCCGGTATATCGTTTCCAATATTTGTATTTCGCTCAGGTTGAAGGGTCCTGTAGTCAAACTCTTTAAACGCTCCCTGATCTGGATGTATTTGAACTGCATCCTATTACCTATCCCCAGGTTTTGAACTAGTTCTGAAAATGGGATGATCTCTGACCTATTAAATAGGCTTGCTATCCTTACTATTCCGGCCCGCTCCCAACCTCTACCCATGACATCATACATCTCCGCTGAGAGGAGGGAGGAGCGCCATAAGGGTGAATACCCATTGTACTTTGGTATTTTTATTAATATACTGATTTTGCTCCAGATCATCCGGGCAGCCTTAATACACTTAAACCGTGGCTTTTTTTTATAGTAACTGGGTCCCAGCTGCCTAAGGAAAAGCCCCACTGCCTCTTTCCCAGCGGCTAAGTGATAGATGTTACGTTACGTTACGTTACGTTAAAAATATTTATACCGCGCACGTTCACCAACGGTTTCATGGCGCTCAGATAGATGGTAGGTAGATTTGATTCCTCACTTCTCGGCCTATCTGTCATAAGCAAAATGCCCATCAGTTGCAGGGCAGCTGCCCAGTAATAAAACAGCAAGTTTGGAACAGCCCACCCCCGTCTTGCGGGTGTCAGTGTTTTCAATGCCCGTCTGGTCTTCTGGTAGTTTGAGAACATTGTATTTAATTTCTGTATTATGGTATCTGTCAATTCAAGGGGGATAGATTGAAACAGATATAACACTCTGGGGAAGATTTTCATTTATAGTACGTTAACCCTGCCTATGATTCTTAGATGCAGTTTATCCTGGTGCCTCAATTCCGTGCCTATATCATCCAGCACCGGATCAAGATTGCTAGCCCATATTGCATTAACGTTAGAGCTTATCCTGACCCCCAGATACATGGCTGATTCAGTTTGGCGTTGGTCTTGCATGATACATTGCAGTAAGCTAATTATTTGTATCTTCCCCTTGTTCAAGAGATACCCGGATTTACTCCCAAATTCCTCCACCATGCTCTCAATTTCCTTAATTGCCTTTTCTGGCTCTGATGTAATAACAGTGATATCATCCGCATAGGCCAAAACCTTGGTCTCATATCCAATCGTTGTTATAGGTTTAATTGCGGGGCTTAGAAGTATCTGATTGATGGAAGGATTTAGATACATGGCAAAGAGAATTGGGGAGCACAGGCATCCCTGCCTCGTCCCCATGGCCACCTCGATTATCCCCGATGTATTCCACATCACCTACAACCCTGCATAAGGCGTATAATACATCGCTCGGATAGCTGTAATTAGTTATGAGCCAAACCCTCTCTCTGAAAAAAATTCCCAGAGGTACTGCCATGCCACACAGTCGAAAGCTTTCTCGGCGTCTAAGAGGCTCATAACCATATCATCTCCTGTTGCCTCTGCTATATCCAATAGTAAAATCACCTGTCTCACATCATCTGTGGTTTCCCTGCCGGATATAAAACCATGCTGCCATGGTGAGACTAGGTTGGCTACGATCCTCTGTAGCCGATTAGCTAAGACTTTGGAATAACCTTTTTTGTCTGAATTTATCAGAGAGATAGGGCAATGCAAGGCCGGCAGCTCAAGTGGTTTCCTCTTCTTGGCAAATATTACTATTTCTGCTCCCTGCCAGGGAGTAGGAGGGATTCCACGGTGCTGTACATCTAAAAAAATGATCATGTATTAATGGGGCTAGTTCCTATTGAAGCATCTTATATAGCTCCATTGGGGTTTTATCTGGCCTGAAGCTTTCCCAGAAGATAAAGAGCTTTAAGCAGTCACTACCTCTTCAAACGTAAACTCTGCTTCTGTCTCCAAATATGTAGCCTCATCAATTTTATTAGAGGTCAGATGGCTAGCTCCTGTTCCCATTTGAACATATCCAGTAGGGTCTAATTAATATAGTTTCTTATAAAATTGTTCAAAAACCCCCATAATCTATGTATGCCCTTCACTGTTCTTTATTTTGCTAATAATGTTTCTGACCATCTTCTGTCTTGTCCGAAGGACCAATAGCCTTCCTACCGATTCCCATATGCATACATCTCCCTTTGGTATGCTTGATAGATCTTGGCCACTCTCACCTGAAAATAGCTAATAATTTCTGACTTAGCTATAGCTAGTTTCACCATGACCTCCCTTGATTCCTCCTGTCCCCCTTATAGATCAATTTCATGTGCTCTATCTCCAATTGTGTCAACCGTACAATAAAACAATTAACATCTTATCTCTGCATCTTGTGCCGCTGGCCGACATAGTTTATAACTTATCCCCTTAGCCGAGCTTTGAAAGAATCCCACGCTACAATACGTGATGCACTATACTGATACATATCAAAAAACTCTCTTACCCACTTTTTTATATAGGCTAGGAATTCTTCGTCTGCTAATAGTTTCTTGTTGAATGTCTAGCTACGCTGCTTCATCTCTCTTCCTTGCCCTGTTATTTCCAGCAGTAATGGATTATAATATGAAAAGAGTTGGGGCAATTTGGTTACCTCTACCTCATCGAGGATATTAATAAGGGTCAAAAAATGATCGAATCAAACGTATTTTTGATAGGGGCTACTCTTTGTTGGGGCTTTGTGTTGCTGACCTGACTGGGCGCTCTCACCAGCGGAACTTTGGCCGGACTGTGCCTTGCTGTCCTGCGGTCGCGGCACCCGCTCCACGGCTGCTGCTTGATTTGACCCGCCCACACCGCTGCGGGACTGCGAGGTGAACCAACACACCTGCAGCCTCTTCCCGCAGCGGCAACGCCCCCCCGCCTGGCTCCTGAACTTAATCTCGCAGCATACGCTGCGCGGGTGCTACTCTTTGTTGGGGCTTTGTGTTGCTGACCTGACTCGGCGCTCTCACCAGTGGAACTTTGGCCGGACTGTGCCTTGCTGTCCTGCGGTCGCGGCACCCGCTCCACGGCTGCTGCTTGACCGCGGACCCGCCCACACCGCCCACACAGCTGCGGGACTGCGAGGCGAACCAACACACCTGCAGCCTCTTCCTGCAGCGGCAACGCCCGCCCGCCTGGCTCCTGAACTTAATCTCGCAGCATACGCTGCGCGGGTGCTACTCTTTGTTGGGGCTTTGTGTTGCTGACCTGACTGGGCGCTCTCACCAGCGGAACTTTGGCCGGACTGTGCCTTGCTGTCCTGCGGTCGCGGCACCCGCTCCACGGCTGCTGCTTGACCGCGGACCCGCCCACACCGCCCACACCGCTGCGGGACTGCGAGGCGAACCAACACACCTGCAGCCTCTTCCCGCAGCGGCAACGCCCCCCCGCCTGGCTCCTGAACTTAATCTCGCAGCATACGCTGCGCGGGTGCTACTCTTTGTTGGGGCTTTGTGTTGCTGACCTGACTGGGCGCTCTCACCAGCGGAACTTTGGCCGGACTGTGCCTTGCTGTCCTGCGGTCGCGGCACCTGCTCCACGGCTGCTGCTTGACCGCGGACCCGCCCACACCGCCCACACCGCTGCGGGACTGCGAGGCGAACCAACACACCTGCAGCCTCTTCCCGCAGCGGCAACGCCCACCCGCCTGGAAGGATAAAAATAGTGTAACCGTCACGCGCAGCGGGACGCGCGCGGGACGGAGCTCGGGGCGAAGACCGGGCAAAGAGCGGGCCGTTTGAGGCCGTTAGAGACCGGGAGTGACTGGACTGGCCCACACCCCTTGGCCCTAACCTTGTATCCTAGCCGTATCGGCTGCTGAACCTCTTGCAGATTAAAGCACCATGTCATCCCGTGAGTACAGAAGTAGGGCAGCTAAGGGCAAGCTGAAAAACGGGACATTAGATGACTTTATCACTAGGACTAATATTGCTATTGATACGGAGATTAATAAAATGCAGCACAGAGTATCTACTGAATTAGATGCAGCAAGAAGGATATCCCAGGAGCTGGCCGCGGCCAAAAAATCTTCCCTAGGGCACTTTGCCTTTGCTAAAACACCCGATCGTCCAATTGGCCCACTTCCCACTCTGATTGTGACACAGGCAGATATTCACCAGCCACTAGTAGCTACGTCATCCTTACCCAAGTTGGGGTCCCCACCTGCATCCACCGCCATTTTAAGACTTTCAACGGGTGGGGTAGTTAGGCTGGACACAGTGGGTGATGGGGTCCCTTTAGAGACGGCACCAATTCTTAAACCTATGGCAATGGGTGGGGGGAATTTCCACACACCACAAAAGGGGCCAAACCAGAAAAGAAAGCGTAATAATATTTCTGCCTACTCAAGGAAAAAGGCCAAGGTAGCAAAGGCCCAGTTACCCACTCAGGCATTACCCCAGGTACTCCCAGAACCCCTTCCAATGAGCAATACATGCCCTTCTGAACTCAGAATAGAACTCAGCTCCGCACAACTGGTGGGTAAACATGATAATGATAACCCTGTAACAGAAAGCGAGAACGGTGGGGTTCCACTCTGTACTATAAAAAGGAAGGATGTGGAATTCCTAACAATTGTGTGGGAAACATTAAAAAAACTTTTAACCCCCCTTGAAGCAAGACTTTCGCGCATAGAAACCCAGCTGCTGGAGACTGAAAAAAGCATCCTGAACCTAGCAACCCTTAGTATGCATGACAATAAACTAACTTGCCCACTGGCCACTACCAACACCCCATTACTACCTGTCGCCACAACACTATCTGTTGCTATTCCATCTGTTGCCCCGAAGGTTAAACCCTGTCCAAAACCTCGACATAAGGCTATTATAGATACTTCCGCTAACAGGGTAGTGGCGGATACAAACCAGCCGGCGGCTCACCTTGCACCACTTCCGGCATTTATGGTGGGTCACCCTGCATTACCTCCGACAGTTACGGCTATCCCGAGGGCCACAGATTATAACACCAACCATCCCACTACCCAGAGAGTAAACGCTAACAAAAATCTCTACAGGGGCTACGTTGATCTTCCCCCTGATGTAAGACCTTATGTAGTTGTGTTAACAGGGGTGCCGGAACTGCCATACCACCAGCAGGAAGACTTTGGATCATTAAAGAACAAAGTAATCCATTGGCTCAACGTCAATAGGCCAATACCGAACCACCTGAGGAGTAAAATCCTCATGGTGCGTCAGGTCCCGTGGATAGGCACTTCGCACAAGTCTATTACTGGCGACTGTGTAATTGTTTCATTTGAAAATCCCAACACTGCGCAGTCTATTCACTCCTGGAATAACATCAGTGTAAACTCGCCCATAGCATCCAGACCCCTCACTTACTTTTATCCACCACGCTTACATTCTAATACAGGAGGGAATTGGAGCTGGATCCCGGAGAGAAAAGGTGTGCGGGGCGGGTTACCCAACTACTGGCCAGACACATACAGTGGGTGGACTGGGGCACCTACCCACAATAGATTTGGGCGCCTCGAGGAAGTGGATTGACTCTCACATAGGTCCACTGACATTCCATCAGTGGCAGACCTACTCTGTCGCTCTGTCTACCCCCTGGGCCGACCTGCTTCTCCCTCATTAAAACTCCAATTGGGAGACTATAATCAAACCGCAGGTGAAACTAGGTACAAAGATAGGGCTCCCGCTGAATATCTTGCGGGCACCACAATAACCAAGTCAATTAATGTCAAAATTAATAACACAGATAAAGCCAAAGTAGATCAAATTAATAAGGACAATCCCCCTCCTGAGGTCACGCCGAAAATATGGTCAGCGGTAACGGATGGACTGCCCTTCTCTCAGCAAGGCCAGTCCGGGATACGCAAGTGTTCTCCGGTAGCTAGTGCCACTGATAAGCTGGCGGCGCTTGGCGTAGTATCCATACTCTCTTGGAACGTCGCCGGGCTGGCCAACAAACTAGATTCCCCTGAGTGGGCGGAACTAATTGAAGGGCATGACATATGCCTGTTCCAAGAAACATGGGCCAGGGAAAAACAATCCCGTACAGGATATGCTTCCTTTGAGATTCTGGCAAAATGGGGTGGAAAGGGACGACCATCTGGGGGGCTTCTGATCTGGGTGGGATCCCATCTTGGCTGTAGGGCTACAAAACTCGAAACTAACTCAGTAGACTTCCAGTGCGTAGCGTTGGAGTGGCCATGTGGGGCAAGTGTAACACTGATTAATGTATACTCAAGAGCGGTAGGGATAGCAGGCACCTCGGGAACAATCGAGGACTTAGCGTTGTTCCTTGATTCCGCCACTCTTTGCTCCTCACTAATAGTTGGCGGAGACTTTAACACTCAGTATGAGCCCCTCCCGGATCATCTGGCAGGTCTAACAAGTGAAGAGGATGATCTTTGGGATATCCCCACCTTGGTGGGTCCCCCTGTAAAGGCTTGGACACCACTTGCCACACAAATAACATCTTTTACGCTCCGCCACTCCCTGAGGGCCTGCAATGGGCGGATTAAAGGGGACATCCCACCAAAACACACCTTCAATAGACCTGGTTATGAGTCACGTATAGATTACATCCTGGTCTTAGCGAAGGACTGGGCTAAAGTGAGGGACTTTGGGATAGTTCCCAGGTCTGACAGTGACCATAACGTACTCTCACTGAGATTTGCGATCCAGGGATCGCCCATGGGTCAGGCAGAAGAAAACTTAGTATTCCCAGCTGACCTAGTTTTAACTAGCAACAGACGTAGAATTAAATGGCTAAAACTCTTGGAGAACCCCTCTAACATCCAAAGGTTGTATGCGGCAGTGGTTCCTGCCCTAGAAAAGGTTGAGGTTCTTAGGTATCAGCCAGTCAATGAAACTGAGCCCTCTGCTCTAGAAAAAGCCGATATCTATTTTTAAACAACAAGGGGACCCCAATTAGTATCAGCGAGGGACCTCGGGGAGCTTAGTTATATGGAAACAACAATGGTCCCTGGCAGCGAGACAGATAATTGAGAATAAATATAGACCCAGTCAGTTCTATATTATAGAAGACATGCCCAGCCGGGCAGAGGTCCTCAAAATTTATATTTGAATCAAGGTTTTACAAAACACAATAACACCTTCAACAATTCACGTGCGTGGGGCACAAGCCTGTACCCAACCACAACAATACACGAACAACAACATACATAAAGGGCTTGTAAGGCAAAATCAACAGACTCTGAAAAATTCAAGTTTAGACAGAGAATTTCCTATAGGTACCATTACACAATTTTTGTAGCAAGTTATTTCACAAGTATATGGTACACAGTGGGTCGACGACGTTTCGGACCCCTTGCTAAATGATGGGGTCCATCATCAGGACAAAACAATGGTTGCCTTTTTAGTTTAAAAGCCTCTTTTGCCTAAGGAGAAGAAAGAGGGACAAAAAAATACATTAAATTCTCACACTCATAATGATAGTGACATTCTGCAGTGATTATCGGGCCGAACTGCCTGTATCCAAGTGGGAACAAGGAGTGACATTGATTATAGTGTCACCAGGCTTGTGGCTAAGTGAGGAGGCACATGAGAGCAGGTGAGTGATACTCAGAATAAAGCCCAGAGTGGCAAACAGATCACCTAATAGGAACCTATAGGAAATTCTCTGTCTAAACTTGAATTTTTCAGAGTCTGTTGATTTTGCCTTACAAGCCCTTTATGTATGTTGTTGTTCGTGTATTGTTGTGGTTGGGTACAGGCTTGTGCCCCACGCACGTGAATTGTTGAAGGTGTTATTGTGTTTTGTAAAACCTTGATTCAAATATAAATTTTGAGGACCTCTGCCCGGCTGGGCATGTCTTCTATAATATAGAACTGACTGGGTCTATATTTATTCTCAATTATCTGTCTCGCTGCCTAGAAAAAGCCGAGGCATCTATCATCTTGCTAGCCAATTCTGCAGAGTTCACTGCGCTAGGGGCTATTCACTCTGAGCTATGCTCTAATATGGTAGAAGTACTGAACCCGGTGACCAGGCTGAAGAAGCCCAAGAAGAAAAGAGCCTCATGGTTCAATGCTTCTTGCAGGAGAGCAAAGGCCGCCCTACTAGAGTCCCTTAATATACGATAAACTCCCAGCAAGATCAGGGAAAAGCGGTTAGCTTATAAGTCCACCCTACGCAACGCCAAAATAGAATGGGATGAGGGAAATTGGTCTGAAATGATAACTGCCCTGACACTGCGAGATGCCCGAAAATGTTGGCAAATCGTTAAGCACGGCTCAGCTGAACCTCTAGCGGCCGTAGAAGCAAATATAGCACCGGCCGTTTGGGAGGACCACTTTAAAACCCTGTATAAATCACATAATCCGGACCAACTTCTGACTTCATCAGAAGTTATAATGGACCAATCTAATGAAACTGTAGCTCCCATGGATGGATTCACTCTGGATAAAGTTAGTATGGCAATCATGGGCCTGGCTGCTGAAAAGACGCCAGGTCTAGATAGACTCCCAGGGGACCTATATAAACATGAAGTCAAAATCTGGTCCCCGTACCTTAGGGTGCTGTTCAACGCGATTTTGAATGGCATGACGATCCCCCCAACTTGGCTGGGGGCAGAGATAGTCCCAATTTTTAAGAAGGGATCACCTCTGCTCCCAGTCAACTACAGGCCAATAAGCCTGATAGACGTCTCACAAAAGCTATTCGCCAGGTTGCTGTTGGACCGTCTGTTGGAATGGATGACGGAATATGATATTCTGAGTCCCTTCCAAGCGGGCTTTAGGAAGAAGGTCTCAACTATAGATCAGGTCTTTCGGCTCGTCCTAATTTTCTGGAAAACGGTGCAGTTGGAGGGTGGCAGCCTCTACACTGTATTCGTGGACGGCCTTTGACCTGGTCCCCCGCAAAAATCTCTGGGAGGTGTTGGCCAAACTGGGGGTCCCTGAGGGCTTGCTGGAGATGATTGTTCGGCTCCACACTGCCAATTTTGCAAAGGTGAGGTGCGGTAAGGAGGGAGCTTTGTCGAATAGGTTCCCCGTTGACAGGGGGGTAAGACAGGGTTGTGTGCTTGCACCGACCCTGTTTTGCCTCTACGTCAACGGGGTTATCTCTCACCTGAATGGGGTTGTTAACTCCGATGCTCCAAAGCTGGCGGGCATCAGGGTGCCGGCGATCATGTTCGCCGATGACACCCTGCTGCTTTCAAAGTCTGCAATGGGCATCCAGCGTGTCCTTGACGGCTTTGCGGACTTCTGTGGGGAACATGGTCTAGAAATTAACACCCTAAAGACCAAATTCATGGTGTTTAACCCCCCACCGAAATTTCGCTCTAGCCCTAAAATCGGACAGAGTAGATTAGAAAGGGTGAGAACTTTTGAGTACCTTGGAGTCATGCCAAATGAGAGACTATCCTGGAGCACGCACCAGGAGAAAGCACTCCTCAAATTGATTCAGTATTCGGGGGGTACCATGAAGCTTCTGGGTAAAAACAAGTCATCCACTCGGCCCGTTGGTCCTCCCATACAGATCTATACGGCACAGGCAAGGGGGGCAGCCATGTATGGGTGTGAGCTTTGGGGCCATGCAGTACCCCCAAACCTGGTAAAAGAGGAGAATAAATTCATTCGGAGGGTTGTAGCACTTCCCCCCAGTACGCCTCTTGTCCCTCTAAGGCTAGATCTAGGGATGCGACCCCTAGATAAAGAACTTACTTTTCAACCCTTGGCTTATTGGCGCAGGTTGTGGGCAATTCCCGAACTGATCAGCTATAGACAGGGACTCCAGGAGGTGCTCGCTATGCCCAATGCAGGGAAAATTAAATGGTTTAAATTTATTAAATCAGAGCTGGAGGGCCTGGGCCTCCCAAAGTTGTGGTCTGATCCTCTATCCACTTGTCCACTTTTTCCCAAAAGGACACTAGCAAAGGTATACCATGATAGTAAATTAATGGCACTCCTACACCGTCAAAATTCCGGGTTACTAACGGAGTCATTTCTACTTATTAAGGACACCTACAGCTTTGAGCCAGTTCTAGATAAATTGTATCCTCCCTTGCTTAGGAAACTTTATCTGCAATGGAGGCACGGGTCCCTCTCACTTCGAGCACTCACAAGCAAGTGGAGAGAACAATCAGATAGTGTGTGCCCAGCTTGTAGAATGTCCCATGAGTCCGAACTCCATATACTCTTTTTTTGCCCGGTCTACCATGAGGTTCGCAAGAAATGGATAGTCCCTCTATGCAGAAACTTGGGATTTGGAGAGTGTTTAGCTGCCTTTAGAGTTCTGAAATCAGATCTGTCGGACCACATCGTTTTTGCAGTGGCCAAATACCTGGGTGCCATTTGGTTTCTGAGAAGAAAATGCCTTAAGGCCGGCCACTGACTCTAACGTACCAAGAATGTGACATTTGTACTATGAAACTCTGTTTTAACGGTCATGGGTGACCCTATAAAGTATACATTTTATCTTTTAAGTACTTTTATGGATGTTATAAATGTCTTTTATGGTGAAATGTTTACCGAAATAAAGATTTATGAAGATGAAGAAGATAGGGGTGTGAGAAGTAGGTGTATCTGGGGTCGATAGTATTCTTATATGCCCAAACGACAGACAAACCATAACTGTCCTTAAAGGTGGTTAGTGCTCTATATACCTGAGGTTTCCTCCCATTGTATTCTAGCCCACCATCCTAAGATAACCCCAGGTGTATATTTAAGACCCCACATATTACCTTTGGGGTCGGCCAGGAGGCGAGCTCCACTTCCAAATCCCCTCATATTTTAGTGTTGTCTTGGTTTGAACCATATATAGTTCCTATCATCAACCCAGTATTTAATGTAACTATTGTCCAGCGCCCCCACTTATCTGCTATTGTATGCTTTACTACCCCAGCTTGGTGCCTAATATATATGACGACTCCTCTTATCATAGAAGTTTGTATAGAGCATACTGCCAATTCATAGCCCCTTATCTGAAGGGTATCTTTGTTGCACCATGGGGTATGTGTTTCTTGGAGACAGATTACCTCTAGGTTGATGAATGTCAATATCTCGTATACCTTCGCTCTTTTCTTTTTATCATCTAGCCCCCCCACATTCACTGAACACATTCTCAAACTAGCCATAGCTAGCTATGTAGATCATCCGTCCGCGTCATATAATTCTAAAGTTTTTATCTAAATCTACTATTTTTGCATTTTCTCTCTGGCTTTTTCCCCCTTAATTCCACTCCTATCCCCCTAAAACCTCCCTTTTCCTCCCCCTTTCCCCACTGCCTACCCCAAACCCACCCCTTTCCCTATCCCCCCCACCCCCTTCTCCCTTCCCCTGGAAGCTCCGACCACTGGTCTGTTAAGTGATGAAGCAGCTTTACAACGTGATCTATGAGCCACCCCTCCTTCAATCCACTAGAAACAAAGATTGAAAGCCCTACAAAGAAGAGCATACACAAAATTACATAGAATGAAGGCGAAAGGAAAGAAAAACATAGTGGCTAATACATATTTCCTTGAGTCCTTAATTTATCTCTATTCTATTCTATTCGTAGTCATATCTCCTGGCCATCAAGACAATTCGTCAATATTTTAAGTCCTACTTTCCCTGAACCCTTCCATTAAGTTCTTCCAAGAATTCTTTCGCTTTAATCTTGGATGTAAAGAAGTGGGTCCTATTACCAGCAACCACCTTTAGTTTTGCTGGATTAATCAGATAGGCCTGTGCACCTTTTGTCTGAAATGGACTGATTATCTGCCATTACCTCTCAACGGTTACATGACAGAAGTCAGGCTGGGTGAAGAATTCAGTATCATCTACTTTGCGCATACTTTCCGGTCTGGATTTCTCATAGATATTCTGCCTGAGGAGATAGTTCCTGAAGTGACCTAGTACAGCTCTGGGTCTTGCATCCGCTCTAGCTGCCTAATTCAAGGTCAAGGGGACACTGTGAGCATGTTGGAATTCTTGAGTCCATTTCCACCCTTCCACGTCGGGAAAGGCCTTAATTAATAGCTCCACCATATAGAGATGCATGTCTGTGCCTTCCTAATTCTCAGGAATACCCAAAAACCACAAGATGTTCCGGCGCTGGAGGTTTTCTTGATCCTCCGACTTCCATTGGATGTCTACTAGCCTGCCCTTGTGCGACTTAGTCTGACTCTGGGTTGCTGCGATATCTGTCTCAAGAGTTCTAATTCTTGTCTCCAGCTCTGTTAGTTGGTCAGAAATATCTTCATATACTTTAACAACTTTAACAACTTTCCGTGCTGACCCCTGCACCTTACGGATAGTTGTCTGGGAGGGTCTGCTATCCTGCCTTGTTTCTTCCTGGTGTGCCATGATGGATTGCAAGATAGCATCCAGTGTTGTGATAGGTCTGCCTTCAGAATCCGGTGCTTTGCCCTCAGCATCCCCCATTAGTTGGTTCGGTGGTGAGTAATACCAGTTTAGGTCTTTTCCTGTTTTTATGTTGTCCTGAGAGCCCTAGCTTCTTATTAGCTCTATGCATGGTTGCAGCAGAGTCCCTTCCACTAGTATCAGGTAGGCTATCGCTCTCACTCTCACACGAGTGAGCTCCAAAACCTTTCACCTCCCTAGAGCAGTGGTAATGAGGAGAAATGCTTATATTTATCCTTCTTTTTTCCTCCTTCCAGGTAAAACGAGGAAAACGCCTCTCATGATTGTTTTTGTGAAGGAAGTTGTTCCTGCCTACACAAAAACAATACTGCTAACAACACAGACACCCTTGCACCATGGTGCAAGGTAGCCTGCTTTGGCGTTCCGTTCAGCAAAAGACACAGAATTGATGGACAGAACGCAAAACGAATCAAAACATTCACCCCCAGTCAAGAGATCTGAGTTAAATTCATCATTCTTTTGCTCACCCCTCACCCCTCATCAGCCAGGATAACTTGAATCAGGTGGAACAGTGAGCCCCGGGCCCACGTCTGGGCATACCCGAGCACTTAGGGCGAGAAAGCAAAAGACACACAATTGATGGACGAAATGCAGAGCAAATCAAAACATTCACCCCCAGTCAAGAGATCTGGGTTAAATCCATCATGTTTTTGCTCACCATGCCACCCCAGTTTAGACCTGGCCATATTCAAATCATTCTTGACCCTCTGCCTGGCAGTTCGGGCTGGACTGTTCTTATTGGCGCAGGGTCAAGACTGATTTGCATATGGCTGGATTCAAACTGGGATGGAATGGGGAGCAAAAAAATGATTGATTTAGGCACAGATTTCTGTACTGGGCTGAATGTATGACATTGTTCTGCATTCAGTCCATCAATTGTTCTTTTTGCATTTGTCACCCGAGTGGGATGGGTATGCCAAGACGTGAGTCCTGTGCTGTCCATGACACTGCAGTCAAGCTATCCTGGCTGAAGAGGAGTGAAACCCTGAAACTGGTCCTAGGATGCTTGTTTCCAGTCCAAGGAAGGACCTGGCCTGGCAATTCGGGCTGGACTGTTCCCATTGGGTACAGAGTCAAGACTGATTTGCATATGGCGTGGTTCAAATTGGAATGGCATGGTAAGCTAAAAAACTATGGATTTAGGCCCAGATCTCTGTACTGGGGTGAATGTATAACATTGTTCTGCATTCTGTCCAGGAATTGTTCTTTTTGCATTTGTAACCCTGAGTAGGACTGGTATGCCCAGACGTGGGTCCCGTGCTCTCCATGTCACTGGAGTCAAGCTATCCTGGCTAAAGAGGGGTGACACCCTCAAACCGGTCCTTGGATGCTTGTTTCTAGTTCAAGGAGAACGTGGCCTGGCAGTTCGGGCTAGACTGTACCTATTGCGCACAGGGTCAAGACTGATTTGCATATGGCTGGGTTCAAACTGGAATGGCATTGCAAGCAAAAAAACGATGAATTTAGGCTAAGATCTCTGTACTCGGGTGGATTTATGGCATTGTTCTGCATTCGGTCCATCAATTGTTCTTTTTTCATTTGTCACCCCGAGTGGGACGGGTATGCCCAGACGTGGGACCTGTGCTCTCCATGCCACTGAAGTCAAGCTATCCTGGCTGAAGAGGGATGAAACCCCGAAACCGCTTCCACTCCGGGGAGAACCTGGCTTGGCAGTTTGGGCTGGACTGTTCACATTGGACACACTGTCAAGACTGATTTGCATATGGCTGGTATCAAACTGGAGTGGCATGGTGAGCAAAAAAAGGATGGATTTAGGCCCAGTTCTCGGTACTGGGGTGAATGTAGACATTGTTCTGCATTCTGTCCATCAATTGTTCTTTTTGCATTTGTCACCCCGAGTGGGATGGTACGCCCAGAAGTGGGTCTTGTGCTCTCCATGCCACTGGAATCAAGCTATCCTGGCTGAAGCGGAGTGAAACCCCAAAGCCAGTCCTGTGATGCTGATTTCCAGTCCAGGGAGGACCTGACCTGGCAGTTTGGGCTGGACTGTTCCCATTGGGCACAGGGTCAAGACTGATTTGCATATTGCTGGGTTTAAACTGGAATGGCATGGTGAGCAAAAAAGCTATGGATTTAGGCCCTGATCTCTGTACTGGGGTGAATGTATGACATTGTTCTGCATTCTGTCCATCAGTTGTTCTTTTTGCATTTGTCACCCCAAGTGGGACAGGTATGCCCAGACATGGGTCCTGTGCTCTCCATGCTGCTGGAGTTTTACTGTCCTGGCTGATGAGGGTGAAACCCTGAAACTGGTCCTAGGATGCTTGTTTCCAGTCCAGGGAGGACCTGGATTGTCATTTTGGACTGGACTGTTCCCGTTGGGTGCAGGGTAAAGACTGATTTGCATATGGCTGGGTTCAAACTGGAATGGCATGGGGAGCAAACATCGATGGATTTAGGCCCAGATCCCTGCACTGGGGTTAATGTTTGATATTGTTCTGCATTCTGTCCATCAATTGTTCTTCTTGCATTTTTCACCCCGAGTGGGACTGGTATGCCCAGACATGATCCTATACTCTCCTTGCCACTGGAGCCAAGCTAGCCTCGCTGATGAGGGGTGAAACCCTGAAACTCGTTCTAGGATGCTTGTTTCCAGTCCAGGGAGGACCTGGACTGGCAGTTCTGGCTGGACTGTTCCAATTGGGTGCAGGGTAAAGACTGATTTGCATATGGCTGGGTTCGAACTGGAATGGCATGGGCAGCAAAAAATCGATGGATTTAGGCCCAGATATCTGTACTGGGGTGAATGTATGACATTGTTCTGCATACTGTCCGTCAATTGTTCTTTTTGCCTTTGGCGTTCAGTACGGCAACAAAGTGTGCGCTGGCGGAGGCAGACAGGACGGGAATTGACTGTATCTTGTAAATACGGTGCATTCCTGCCATTTCCGAATTGGCGTAGGGCAGCATTGCAAAGTGACTTGCGGCGCTGCCCTTCACCAATTCTTTGTAAATATGCACTTAAATGTAATATTACAAATGATCCAATTGAAATCCTATACACAAACAATGATTGTGTTTTGAATGGAAACATCATTATAGAAACAGGATGTCAATCTCAGAGTACAATTTTTTATATAAGTCAAATAATGTTGCAAGTAGCAGAAAACACACCTACATCAATTCACTTCTGTTAATAACCTCTTTTATTCTGGCTCTCTTGGTTATGATTTAGAACTAGTCTTTTGTTTGGGATAATGCTTGTAGACCTGGCACCATTGGCGTGGGTCTCCCTTCCATTTTTGCTGTTGCCTCATGTATTTTTGCTGGTGTTAGATGCTTTGGGCACTGTGCCACTGCTATCCAGTGCCACAGTGCAAGTGTTCCCTATTGTAAATGGATGTATTAATCAGCGCTTTCATGTTTGGCTATTTGGTTTAGCCTAGTGCACTGTGTGTGCCCAGGGCATGTAAATCCAAATGCTGCTGGTGGGCCTGTAGCACTAGTTGTGACACCCACAGAAGCAGCCTTGTAAAATGTGTCTAAGGTCTGCCATTGCAGAGCCTGCATGCAGTCTGGTACCGTCATGCTGACTGGGCAAGTGCACCCACTTGCCAGTCCCTAAACCTTCCCTTTTCTTCATATCAGTCACCCCTATGGTAGGCCCAAGGGCAGGGTGCATTGTAAGTATAAAGTAGGACAAGCCCTGATGTGTGTGACATGTCCTAATAGTGAATTACAGCCATTTTCGTTTTTCACTATTGCAAGGCTATCTGTTCTCCATAGGCCAGAATGGGCTGTTAGAGTTATTACATTTTATAATCCTAACTGTCTCAGAGAACATGGTAGAAATTCGAGTTTAGTATGCCTGAACTCAGAATGTTAAAATACATATTTTAGTGAAGTTGGTTTTAACACTCTGTGTTTGCAAATACCACTTTTAGAAAGTAGGTATTTGCTTGTCTAACCATTCAACCCTGCCTATGCTAGATTTTGTATTCCTTTGTCTGGTTTTGTGAGTGACAGGGCTGGGGATTCCAAGAGACAGGCTCAGTCACCCACTGGTGAATAGAGAGATCTGCATCTAGATGGGAGGGAGGAGTTGTACCTCAACCTTGAATAGGGCTGTGCCTGCCTTCCACAATGCTAGCTTTAGACCACACGAAGAAACCTTTACTGAGGAGAGGAACCTGAAGAAAATGAGGAGAGACTATTCCCAAGATGAAGTGCTGCTTGGGGGATTGACCTGCAGTGGTTGCCTTACTGTCAAAGGAAGGTGAAAGGAACTTTGTGTACTTTGCTTTCAACTTGTGAAGGATCTCCAAGGGGTTGGAAAAGAGCTTGCCTCCTGCTGAAGTCTCAGGGACAACAGACTTCAACCCCCAGCTCCCCAGAGTTCTTTGGAAGTGCTTGCTGCTGTTTTTGGGCCTTCTGAGGAACTGCGAGTTGCAAGGAGCTGAAAGCGAGACATAACAAGAAGAAGCGTGTCGCCGTCGCTGTGCCTGCCGTCGCAACTCCGAAGGAGGCTGTCACCACTGTAGTTGTCACACTGCACCGCATCAGGAGAAGAATCTTGCAACGAGGTCAGAGCGTGTCGCCGTCACTGTGCCTACCGTCGCAACTCCGAAGGAGGGTGTCGCTGCTGAAATTGTCGCACTGCACCTCATCGACCAAGAGCACCTCAAATCCCTGAGAATCGCGCTGCCATCATAGCTGCTGCCTTCGCATCTTGGATGTCACCGATGTAGTTGTCGCATCGAGCGGAAGCGATACAAAAGGGGATGATGGACGGAGCGTTTGAGCAAATCAAACACTCACCCCCAGTCAACTGATCTCGGTTTAATCCATCACCATTCTTTAGCCCACTTAGCCACCCCATTTCAGACATGGCCATATGCAAATCAGTCCGACCTTGTGCCTCATGGGAACAGTCCAGCCCAAACTGCCAAGCCATGTCTTCCATGGACCGGAAACAAGCATCCTGGGACCGGTTTCGGATTCATAATCCTCATCAGCCAGGCTATCTTGAATCCAGTGGCCAAGTGAGCAAGGGACTCACGTCTGAGCATACCCTGCCACACTTAGGGCGAACAAAGCGATACAAAAGGGGATGATGGACGGAGCGTTTGAGCAAATCAAACACTCACCCCCAGTCAACTGATCTGGGTTTAATCCATCACCATTCTTTAGCCCACTCAGCCACCCCATTTCAGACATGGCCATATGCAAATCAGTCTGACCCTGTGCCTCATGGGAACAGTCAGCCCGAACTGCCAAGCCATGTCTTCCATGGACCGGAAACAGCATCCTGGGACCGGTTTCGGATTCATAATCCTCATCAGCCAGGCTATCTTGAATCCAGTGGCCAAGTGAGCAAGGTCCTCACGTCTGAGCATACCCTGCCACACTTAGGGCGAACAAAGCGATACGACGATGATGGACGGAGCGTTTGAGCAAATCAAACACTCACCCCCAGTCAACTGATCTGGGTTTAATCCATCACCATTCGAGCGGAAGCTTCACGCATCGTGGGAGAAGAGTGACGCCGCTGGAGCTGCTGCCGTCGCATCGTAAGGGTGTCGCCGCTGCAGTAAAGTCCACATTTGTAAAGCTCACAATCACCCGTAAGGGTCTCTAGGCGCTGGGGGCCGTCGGGAAGATTAAGCGAGCTATTGCCCAGAGTCACATGGTGCTGGGCTAACCTGCCGCCGGAGCCGGGGATCGAACCGTGGTCCCCAGATTCCAGCGTCAGTCGCCCTGGCCGCGGCGCCACACCTCTACCGCAGTCCACGCATCAAACCGAGAACTTCTCGCATCCCCGAGAAGCGTGCCGCATCTGGAAGATCTTCACGTCTTTAATTCTTTGTATCTGAACTTTGCCGCATTTCCCATCGCTGCGACATTGCTTGTCATGGAAGCGCAACACAACCTAAGGTACATTGACGCAGAGTGTCGCATCTAAGAACTGAACTGAACTAAGCTTAAATCTACCATCTTAAAGTAATAGTATTGTGTATTTTTGTCGTTTATGGTCTTGTGGTAACATAGGCCAATACCACATGCACACCATTTAGGGTTGACAGTGCTTTGAGAATGCGAATATTTGGCAGAAAACAATAATACGATGACACTGTAAATGGGTCATCAGATCGAGTTTCATTAATGGTGAGGCCAGGAACTGAAATTGATGTTATTTTCAAGTGACCCAAGAAACACGAACCCTAGTTAGACACTGTTCACTGTCACCGTAATTGAATAATGTGGGTCAAAGAGAACAACGTTAATGATCCTTTCTGGCCAGTGGGAGTCGATTAGTTAGTTCGCTCCAAGCGTTCCTTTTCGCTAAAATACTTACCAGAAACACATTCACGCAGAGGAGCTTTAATCTGCAGATTCCAAACAATTACGGCTAACACTAACGGGAATGAGCTCACTGTTTTCATTCCGTCAGTAATAGCAGAGTATTTGTCATGTAGAACTTGCAACTTTGCCTTGTAAACACGTCTTGAAGCAAGGCCCTTGGAATCAGCATGACTCATAGCTTGGACTTGCATTAGTGCATCAACATAACCTTTCAATCTCTACTAATACCAGACGAATTATGGGGCAGGACGAGATTCAAATTGGCCCGATGAATGGTACAGCGTATCTTAAATATAGACGCACTTCAGACTTTGTCATGTGTATTTTGTGTGGGAAAGACCCAAAAACAGGGTAAACACTGCCACGGAGGTCACCAGGCTCCCAGAGCCACTTTCTATGAGCCCATCTGTAATCGGAATCTTCCCGTCCGCTCCCTTTGATTGAAAAAGCAGCAATTCTCACCATATCATTTTTAAAAATCAGCCATTGTACGATACAGTGGGCGTCACACTTTTCAGACGTTCTTCGTGTTATCATGTACATCAAGTGACCTCCGGTCCTTTCTAAATAACAGCTGTCCACATGAGACAGTCTGCACAAAATGATTAGATATTATTGTTTAAAAGTGTGGGTTTACAGTACACATTATCTCACTCCAGTCCCATGTCCTCGTTGATTGGGCTGATTGTTAGCACTTTGAAGTGGCTATTGGGTGGCATAAGCTATGTTGTAATAACCTATGAAATACAATTTCAAAATATGTGTGTGTCAAGTAGTCCTGTTTTTTGGCTCAAAATATAACCAACTTAGAGGATTTTTTCAAACAACAAAATGCTAAAAGTAAACAAATTGGAGAAAACATGAGTTGATAAAATCGAGATTATTAATGCATATAATACTTGAATTGTGATGTGCAAATTGTTTCAAGGCGAAAAATAATACCCAGTGGCCTAAGTCAAAAGGTGGTAGAGGTCAACTGTGTTATCTTTCATTAATGGACAAATTAAGTGGCGCAACACTAAATGTACTAGCCCTAGATGAATATCTCAACATTTCCAAATCTTGCTCAGCACCAGACTACCAGTGTCCTTTTAAAATTCATTATTATATGTAATACCACCTAAGGGCATTTCATTACAAGTTATGTTGTCAAATGACTCCTAGAATTTACAACACAAATTAGTTAACAGAAAAATTGGGCCTCGTTACATTTGCTTTGGTATTTCCAGCAGTAATACCACATTTCGGATCCATCAGTGCTATGTGTTGTGGTATTACTACATCATTCTAAGCACTGCATCCCAAAAACGGGGATAACGCAATAACACCACATTTCTTCTCTCTATTCCAAGGTGCAAAAGCCTGTACTTATGTTGTTTTCCTCGCACACATTTTGTCTGGCTTTACCCGGCAGAGAACATTTGAAGAAAAAGTGTTGCTTCCGTAATATGTTAAATCCTGATCTGGGTGTAAAGTCTTGTTTTCCTTTTTAATATGAAGACTCATGTTTATTTTTTAAAGCCAAATCAACACTCACTTCCTGCTTAAGGCATCACATCTTACTGCATGAGCCCTACATCTTCCGACAGTCCATCAACAACCAGCGATACCAGGATGGCACCCACGGAAATGCACTGCTTGTTGGTTCCTACCAAATGTGCAGATCATACACCTCAACTCCACAATCTTGCAACTCATAACTCAGGGGATGCAAATGTCACAAGCTCACATACAACATGTCAAACAACATGTACACACAACAGACACGACAGCACAACTTACAGTGGGAACCTGGGCCAGCCATGCACAGAAGCCATCAACGACAAGGCACCTCAGCCACACAATAGCAGATTGTGGGAAGAGGTGGGGCCAGGCATGTGCGAAGGAGGCAAGTGACCCATAAATAAGAATGTTCATAATGCCAAGTGTGGCGTAGATGTGCTGGCCAAACAGCAGTATCCAGCCCATGGACATGTCCATGTCGACATATACCGCTGGGGTTTGAAGTGTAGTGGACAGTGGACGCAACCATGTCACCCCAGCCCGTGGAGAAGATCGCAGAAATGTAGCTTATTAGTCTCCCCCTTGAGGGTGAGCGGAGTGAGCTGGCCCGGCATACACCATGGCAGCGTAAGGGTGTGAATAAAAAGCACGTAGCTCTGGGTGTGGTCCTCTTCTGGAATGCCAAACGTCTCTGCCAGGGCGGTGCCCCTCAGCCTGCCATGAGGCCAACGCCATTGCCGTGAGCGGTGATGCCTGCGATCCTGTGCGCCTGCTGCACCCCGGGTCGTTGGTCTCCGAACCCGTCTGGTCCGCCCCTGCTCACCAGGCCTCAATGCCCACCTGCCAACTCTGGCGTGTGTCGAAGAGGGTCCACCACATGTTGGTGCAAGATCCAAACCCTAGGCACACGAACCAGGCAAACTACTATGACCATCACGGCCTCCGCAAGCAAGGCCCGCAATACTCCTTTCTCGTTGATGTACTCTACCGACATACACAGCGGACTAGTAGGTCACACATTTGGAATATAGTCTTGATTACACTATGGCAGAGAACATTATGTATAGTAGATTTGATGTCACTATACTCCCTTCGATGTGGTGCCACCAAGTCTGTGAATAGCATTACAACCACACGTGGCTGTAGACCACTGCTGATCACTGCCTCCGGCCTACACTGTGGTCCAGTAGGTCCCAGACTCTTGATTTAGCAATGGCGGAGTTCATATCAATGTACCAGCATCATTGCAGACTGCATCCCCTCTCAGCCCTGGTGCCACTAAGTCTGTTCCCCGACATTCATGGACACTCTCTGCTCGTACTTTGGTGGCGTCTGAGTCTATGCACTAGGGGTAGTTTTCATCCTCATGTAGCCTATACCGAATTGGTGGTGGCAACGAGGCTGTAGCACTCCACTCCTCCATTTGCTTCTTCCGTACGGCTACTGCCCTCTGCATCATGCCCTGTAGGACACCTTCCACTGTCCCCAGTCAATGCCATGTGTCTGTGGCCCTGCGCTGTTCGCTGCATCCAACCTTAACTGCGGTCCACCAGGGCTCACACACCCAATCGAGTCCTGACCGGCCCGAACATGGTATCACCGCAGGAGGCACAGGCCACCATCGGCAGGGCCACCTCCAACTGCCATCTGCCAGAGTCGATACAGTTGTACTGGCAGACTGAGGGACTTGCTTACAACTGTTGTGGATGCCATCATCTGCCTGATACCCTGCTCAGCACTTCAGGTGCCACTGACTCAGTGCACCACAACCCATGGACTGTTACTGATTGAGTTTTATGGTGTGGAGAGGTTGTTCAGCAATGTCACCTCAAGCAGTGTGGGAGACCTGGGACGTTGATGAGGAAGATGGTGCAGGTCTAACATACCCCACTGCATCTGCATCAGGAATATCTTGAACGGACACAATCCTACACATGTTCTTCACATGAGCGCACTCAGCTCTAGTGCCCTACCTCAGTGCACTGCAACTCACGGACACTTCTGTGTGCATAATGTGTGACCTCTGTACTTGCTCTGGCTCCCTCCATGTTGCTCAGAAGTTGACTCTGTTTTGCTGGTGTTTTTTGTTTCCCTTTCGATGGTGTACACTGTTCAAGTTGTTGCCAGCACCAACTACTCTGTGAGGGCTGGCTTACACTCACCACACACACATCCAGCACAGGCGTCATTGTGCATGTGGCCCTGCAAATAAAGGGGCCAGGCGTCTGTGCCCGTAGCCAGTTGCACATACTATCTGCATTCGTCCCTTGTTGTATGCATGAGGGCCCTGGGCCCTATGACATAACATTGTGCTGTGTACAGTAGACTCAGACATGTCACTGCAGGAAGCGGGTTCGACCTTGGACATGTTGCTTTGTCGTCACCCACTCAGTACATAGGAGGAGTGGACTGGGCCATTTTACGCAGAGCCAACATGGGTGTGTGATTGATATTTACGTGCCCCTGGGCATGGTTCTGTACTGGGAATGTGCATCTGCATGTGTCTCTGTGGCAGTGTGGGTCTCTTTTGTGGGGTGCAGGTGGTCCCTGAAGGGTATTAGACACCCATGTATGTGATCTAGTTCACCTTCCATGTGTTCAGACCCCACCTGCACCTGTTCACCCACCTCCTTTTGGCATTCTAACACCTGCCATTGGGATGCCATGTGTGGGTCGGTGAGGTGTTGGGAGCCATCCGTGCTTGCAAGTGCATCCTGCTGTGTGGTCTGTTGCAGGGGCTGTGTTATCCTCTTTGTAGCTTGGCTGCCCTGGTCTTGTGGTGGGTTGCCTGGGATGTTAATGGGCTCTTGTAGGGCATCGGTGTTGAAGGTGTGGTGGCCCTCTCCGGCATCACTGATTAGTGGTCTTCTCTACTCTGCTAGAGGTGTTGTGTGTCCCTCTGCAATGTGAATGCTAGACGCGTGTTGGCATTGTCTTCACATGTATGTTGGCGCATTGTTCTTTTTTACATGCAGACTGCATGACAATGTACATTGTGACTGTTTGGGAGGAGCTGGATCTAGATGAGGGACAGTGGACATTTGGACTACATGACGTATGTGAGGTTGTACGCGTACATTTCTATTTCAGTTTCCAACTCTGTCAGATGTAGTTGGCCAGTTTCAGCGTGTGTGCGGAGCCAGTTGTGTCCTCTGTTCTGGAGTGTCGGGTTTGCGCATTGTGCCACAGTGTCGGGTTTGCACATTGTGCCACAGTGTGGATGAGCTGGGATTGTAATGTGTGTGTGCTGCAGTGTGCCTTGGGGATCAGGGACATGATCCTGAGTAATTGTGGGTGTGCAGTGTGCTACACATCGTTGTGCATGTGTGCCATTGTGCCCATCTCCCCCTGTCTCCCCAGTCCCTGGTCATTACTCACACTGTTGTTGTTGTGTCAGGTCCTCCCGAGCTGTGTCCGGACTCCCGACTCCTTGCACCGTCTCCACACTGATGACTGTGACCTCCATTTCCTCCAGCTCCTTCTGTGGCACAGGACTTCCACCTCCTGTCGCCGTTGCTGCCTTCCTGTTGTCAGCGGCCTTGTGCCTGGTTTAGGTTTTCAAATCATGCCAGCACCTCTTGGCCTCATCCATTGTCCTCCTCAACACTCCGACTGAATTCACGTTAGTCCAATTGTGGGTCAGTCGATGGTAGTGTTCTGTCACCTCAGTGACTCTGATCTGGTTTGCCTGCTGACTTCACCCCGTCTTCCTCTCCCTCTTCTCCTTGGCCTTCTCTGACCCTGTTGTCCCCATGCTGGTGGTCTGTAGGGCTTGTGGGGTTTGCGTTGGCGTCTGCGCTTGGTCAAGGTGCATGCATGTTGCTACGCAATTTGGATTGTTTTTGGTGTGTTGTTTTTGTAGATTTTATAGTGCATTTTCTCGCCAGATGCGTGGTATTTGCAGGCCTGCCGCTGGTTTTCGCTGCTTTTTGTATTGCGATTGGCCTCATTGCAACTTCTTTTGCGTTAGTGTTTCGTATTTTTGCGGCATGCGTTGATTTTAATGCAGTCATTTCACGAGTTATCTGGGGACTATCGCATGGTACCTCCGTGTTGTGAATACTTAGTTAACACGGTGTAATTTTCTCGCGATAGACTGCTATGTTGAAGGTTGTGTTAAGTTACTTTTACAATGGTTATCACATGTTCTTGAGAATATCCCCCAGGGTTGTCAAATACCAGACGTTTAGGGCAAAACTTGAGTCCAGAAAGATAAGTTTCCTACAAATTAGTTGTAAACTCTTAATTTTATATTGTATGTAGCACTTGCGATAGTCTAACCATCATCTTTATTTATGAGTGTATGTCTCCTTCACACTGTAGCAATGTTATAGCCTGAAACGAGTGAACTACGCATCCGAGAGATCTATTCATTGGCAGTTCAGAGACATCCGAGATGTACAGGTAAGTGCCATAAATGTCTTGAAATCATGCACGTAAATGGGGTACATTTGGGCACATTGTGGCATTTACTGTATCAGACGTCGATTGTTCACTGTATTTTTGGAAGTGCAGATTAGTGTGGAAAAAGCATTTGCACATGTTTACAAGAGCAAAAGTCTGTGTGGTTGTTCACCTTATTTGCATTGCGTTTCCTGCATTTTCCGGACCACCCTTTCAGGTAATCCAAAATCCATTCCTCTAGATGCCGCTTAAGAATACGGAAAAGTTGCAGACATAGAAGAATTTTTGCACAAGTATGAAACACTTTATGACTCACCTATCAACAGCGCTTAATTGATAACATAATGACTTCCGGTGTCCTGCTGAATAGACAGGGTCCGGTGCTATTAAATGTCCCTGCACTGAATACCAAGGATGCGTAGTCCTGAATCCACTTCAGACCTCTTTAATCCACTGCCAGATGCTGTTGGCCAGTGGCATAGCAAAGGGGCGGCCCGCCCCGGGCGGCATAAGTTATGGGGCAGCAGCCTCCCATCCCCTCTTACCTGCGGCAATCGCAGGGTGGCAAACCCAGGAATTGGCAGCACCCCCCACGCTCTTACCTGCGACCGCTGCAGGCGACAAACACGGGGAATGCTACGAGTGGCTAAAAGTCTAGCTATGCCACTGCTCTCTGCACCTTTATCTCACTCTAGCAGGCTCATGCTTTCTCCCTTGTTGACAAGTTTTCTGTCTTCTCTTCTTTCCCATTTGTTTTTTCCCAACATTTCCTCTATAGGCATGTCTGATAAAGAAAGTTAAGTGCCAGTGAGCCTATCAGCACCAAAAATGAGTACCAGAGGGCCCAACGGCATAACTTGCTCAAATTAAGCACTGTCTATCACTTTCCAATGCTTATGTAGTACTTCCATGAAAAGTAACACTGTACAGGGTCGGACTGCAGTGCAGGACAATCAGGCAGTGCCCAATGGGCTGGTCTGACAGATCAATGGGTGGTTCAGACTTTTGATTATTTGTGGGCCTGTTTCTGGTCTGCTGAACCACTTTTTACTGTTGAATTCCCTGATATGAAAACAAACATCGCCTGCATGAAGCTCAAATCTATGCAGTCTTCACTGCCTTACGAAACTTTTATAGCATGTCTTTACAAGATCAAAACAATATATATATATTTATATACATATATATCTCTCACTTGAAAACACAAAATCCGCGCGCTTTCAGGTATGAAAGACTCTGTATCTGTAAATGTCCACAGCCGTGTTTATTCACAACGCGTTTCGCTTCCTTGAAAGCTTGATCACGTGAATGTGGCAACCAATGTGGGAAACATATAAAGGCAGAAGGTTATGAACATAAACATAGAACATACAGGCAATGTGTGGCATACATGTTAAAATGGTGTAAGGTATGAATCTATACACAAAATAGAAAGGTACTTCAGCATAAATGTGTAGAGTTGATCACACTCTCAACAACAATGAAACAAAAATATCAAACCAGTGTGGTGATTCAACGTGATGTCATGAAACATGATAAGCCGGTAAAAATATATATAACACAGTTATGCTGTTGTCAATCCACATAGGACCTGCATGGAGACAAATTTCACAAACCTGACCTGAACAGGGCACGGAAAGTGCTGATGATCACTGAAATGGGAGAAATGACGCTGTGCGCGGCGTGTGTGTTAATAAGGAGGCCATGTGCGCGTGCTTATGTTAGTTGCGAGAACCACTGTGTGTCAATAAAGTTGTGAGCGCTAGTTGTCGCCTGGGCAACAGGCATATGTGAGGGCTGATAGCAGCGTATGTGTCAATAAGCGCTGTCCTGTGCGTTTGCGCGTGCCTGCAAGTGCAAGTGATTGGTGACTGTCAATAAAGTTATATTGAATGTGACCACTAATGATAACCATGGTGGCAGAAAGTCAGAACTGTTGCAGGGTGCAGACTTGCCTATGTCCTAGAAAAAGGCTGCCCCTTGAAATTGTAATCGCACACAGAAAAAATGCATGTGATAGCATGAGGCACAAAAAGTATTGGGAGGAACCTTTTTTAGGAAAAGGGAATGGGTTTGTATTCAACAAAAACAAGAGTTCCTTTTCCTCGTTTTATAAGGAAACAATCTCAAACTGTCATCTATTCTAAAGCTGCTATATTGATAACCGGTATGTTAGGTTTAGCATAGAGTCAAAACAAATTAACAAATTTACATGTACACAATATAACCCTTATATATCAAAATGTTGTATATTTCTAAATGAATAAGATCAGCAGAGTACAATGAGGGCAACAGTTGGCAAAGGAATGGATTGTATATCTTATTTTATTTATCAAATAATCTGTTATCTTTTGAAATATTTTAGTAAAAACTTCATCATATTTATTAAAAAACAATACAATACATAATAAAACAATTTGTGTTATAAGAAGAAAAACTGTTGACGCGGCGTTTCGGTGAAAAAGATCGTCACCTTCTTCAGGACAATAGTTTCATGTTAAAAACAATCTAAATCAAAAAATATAAAACATTCATTATAGAAAAGACTAAGACCGGCTGAAAATCTAAGCTATAAATACAACTATCTCTCCTTATTGAAAGGATATGGAGACATACCTAAATTACAAAATGAATCAATAAAGGAATGGACACTAGTGTCTACTAAACCATTGGTTCAATTATGACAACCCTCATAGACAACCTGATTGAAAAGATCTGAAAAAATTCAGCCAAGAGAGTATGCATCCCTATACGAAAAAAGACTATGCAATAACAGACAATGGCTCAGATACTGGATCTACGGGATGGAATTCGTCGGTTGGTTCAGATGCGAGCTCAGATGAATCGACACCAAGAAGGGGCCGGAATAATTTCAGGTCTCATCGCCCACGTAGAGGCAATAGATGGCAACGACCCTCATTCTTTCATGGGAATCAAATGCCATACTATCAACCTTTCATGCCTCCATTTGCAGGTTGGATGAACCCTTATAACCTCAATATCCACCCTCAACAACAAATGGACAATCATCCGTTGTCTAATGCCACGAATCAACCACAACAGCCTTTTTTAGGGAGAGGCCAAAACCAAACGCGAGGCAGAAAGAAAAACTTGATGTGGCAAGACCAACAACCGAATGTACAGACACGCAGCATGTCGTCAGCCCAACCAGGCCCGTGCAACAAGACTCACTACTTGTGAACTTATCAGACATCAACCTAACCGACGACCAGATGACTGTCCTTAACAAAGGACTAGAATTTGTGCCGACACCCACATTGGACCGCTTCAAACTAAAATGCGAAGTCTCAGAATTTTGTCGAACTTTGAAATTAAAAGCCTTCTTCAATGAATCTATCAGCCCACATAACGAAGGCGATACGAATTTGAAGAGGAAATCTAAGTTCTGCCCTCCAATAACCACAGTACCCATCGAGATACAAACTTTTGAGCAGGCAATCATGAAAGGAATCGATAATTTGGGTTCCAACAAAAAGATTTATCAAAATTTGAACAAAAAGGAACGACTTGCACTGATGGAGTTGAAGGACAATGATGAAATTGTCATAAAACCAGCAGACAAGGGTGGTGGAGTAGTGATCTTGTCAAAAGAAGGATATAACCAACAATGCCTATCACTCCTGTCTGATGAGAATTTCTACAAAAAACTTGAAGAAGACCCTACCGACAGACTGACGAATGTCATCGCTATCATGGTACACGAAGCTGAAGTCACTGGATGGATTTCAAAAAAGGAGGCTGAATATTTGACACCTAAAAGCCCCAAAATACCATTCTTTTATTCGTTACCTAAAACGCACAAGAACAAGTCACCTCCCCCGGGACGTCCCATTGTCTCGGGAATTGGATCACTGTTAGAGCCCCTCTCTAAATTTGCAGATGAGTACTTGAAACAGTTGGTCCAAAAAACTCCCACTTATCTAAAAGACACTAGGGACCTCCTGATACAAATTGCGGATTTAGAATTCAATCCAAACACAATGCTGCTGGTAGGCCTTGATGTTGAGGCCTTATACACGAGCTTGCCCCAGGAAGATACCTTACAAATGTTGGAAGATCTTCTCTTTAACCAAGACTGGCCACACAAAACCCCTCGCCATTTCATTTTGGAATGTTGCCGCCTAGTTCTAAAAGAAAATTATTTTGAGTACAATGGACAACTCTTCTTACAGAGCCATGGAACATCCATGGGAAGCGCCAGCGCTCCCTCGGTAGCAGGACTCTATGTAAGCCAACTTGAACAAGACTTTGTACTCAATACTACGAATCCCTATGTTTCCAGTATCATATACTGGAAACGATATATTGACGATGTTTTGTTAATTTGGGATATCAAAGAAGATCTGATGAAATTCATGGAATGGTTGAATAAAAGAGATCGTTGGCTAAAGTTCACCTTCGCCTCCAGCAACCAAAGTATAGACTTTCTGGACCTGACCATCTTTCATGAGAATGGGAAGTTGGAGACAAAAACTTTCACAAAACCCACGGCTAAGAACAGTTTGCTCTCGTATTGTAGCTATCACCCACGACCATTGCGGGACAATCTCCCCTTCAGCCAATTCCTACGTCATAAACGGAATTGTAGTAAAGACAACGACTACCGAACACAAGCACTGGAATTGAGCCAGAAATTACAACTGAGGGATTATACACCGTCAGTGATTAAGAAATGTATGAAAAGGGCCAGACATCAACCACGTGAATGCCTATTGCAAATCAACAGAAAGGAACCTATAAAGGATCTGGTAACTTTTGTAACCACCTATTGTCCGGCTACCTATGATGTACAGCAACTCATCAGAAAAAACTGGCAGATAATTACTTCCGGACGACTCGATTGGCCAAAACCAAGATTTGCCAACAAGAGAACTAAAAACATCAGAGACGTTCTGGTCCATACAAGACCAAAGACAAAACAAACCCATTCTGTCATAAGAGACGCCAGGATGGAACCTGTAGTTGGACACTACCCATGTGGTACCTGTGGTGTATGTAAATTCACAAAACCGACTAAAACTCTACAATTGACAGATACTTTAAAATGGACCCAAAAGCAACATACTAATTGCAACTCATCGCATCTAATCTACATGGTTACCTGCCCCTGCAGACGTCAATATATAGGCATGACCTGTAGAAAAATCAAGTTACGAATTGGAGAACACAGGAGTAATGTGAGAATGAAGAGAAATAACACGAAGCTTTGCACACACTTTGTGGAAGCAGGACACACCTGTGATGAGTTGAGCTGGACAGTACTTGAAATGCTACAAGACAAGAATAACAATGCAGAGCAAGTTCTATTTGAAAAAGAACAAAGGTGGGTGGACCGCCTTGGCACCCATACATCAGGGATGAATGACAATATTCCCTGGAGTCAGTTCTATTAAAAACATCTCCATTAAGAAAACCACTCGGAAGATGACAGGAACAACTCACTCAGATAAGCAATCTATCCAGTTTGCTAATTGTGATATAAACTTGGCATGAACGAGTGGAACACGAAAACCAGAACATATACACTGAACAAAAAACTCACGGACAAATACACCCGGTCATGAGTTTATAATTTTTATTTTTCATAGCGACAGACCAACATCTGTGTTTTCTTCCCAACCTTTTCTTTCGAGTTGGTTAATAATGTGCCCGTTTTTTAAAAAACAGATCAGGTCTATTAGCTTGATGGTTAGAAAATATCGCATTAATTTTGAGGTGAGACATCTTGGAGGGAAGCACTTGCTAACACTTGAGTCCTTTTTTAGTGTTTAGCTTCCTGCCATAAGATCGGGAAGCTGAGCCCCGCCTATAACCAGGGGCAGAGTCAGCACAGGGACTGAAAGCCGGTCCTCGTGGGTAAGAACTACTATTGAAGACGACTCCATACGGGTAAGAAGTCTCATTTATCATTTTCTAACCGATTTGGTAATATTCTTCTAGCAAAGACCACGTCTAGCGACTCTTAATCCCTGTTGAAGAATCCAAGAGACCCTATTAATGTATTGCTCTCAGCTATTTTATCACGTGTGTTAAATGCCACTCAACAGAGCGCGTAAATGCAAAATAATACCGCGCTTTTGGAGAACAGATGCCCAATATAGTTTGACTACAAAGACTTTCACAGTTCCCTCCTACTCCATCACCAAACACGTAATGCACAAGCAGCCTCCTCACTGTATTTATATATCGTAAACCTGTTCTCTCCTGCTCTCTTTCCTTCTCATAATTTATGTATCTAGAATCAGGTGCATATCTTTCACTAGTAATACTAGTATGTGTGCTTCAAGGAAAGTATTATGCCTAATCACCATAACCAACACATCATAATGTAATGTATTGTTTGTGTTCCCATATTCCAGGTGACTAAATAAGAAATGCTATAATAGCTAAAGGAACCTACACAAGTTGTGTGAGTACCTTCTTTGTATGTTTTTGTTTTTTTGTCCTGACGAAAGCTCTACAGACCCGGCTGGGCCCGAAGAGCTGAAACATGTTGACGCATCCATATATACATAGATATATGGTAATCTAGTTACCCGATTACGTATATATCGATAATTTTTACCAACAGTGTCAACCTTTTCATTAAAAAACTTTCTGGTGACACACTGTTTTTTAAAATAAGTTTTTCCCTCCTTATTTCTGGACACTTCTACCTGGACCAGAGGTAGCCTCGGGTGAGGCAGGCATACCACACGATATTTGACTACCCTATGAATATGCCATGACACCTGACGGGGCGGATAAAAGATATACCGCATCGACTGAATCAGGTTGTCTATGAGGGTTGTCATAATTGAACCAATGGTTTAGTAGACACTAGTGTCCATTCCTTTATTGATTAATTTTGTATCTAACTAGGGGAACTGAATGGACCTAAAATCCTCTTCCCTCCCTTTTGATAGAAGACATACCTAAATTAGTCTATTTGCTTCGCGGCCTGGTTCAATTGGCCTTGGTTGTCATTGCAGTAATTTTCGGATTTTTCATGAAAAATTGCTAAAAACGTTTTTACAAAAAATATCAAAAAAGGGAGTGAAGAGGTGGTGCTAAAATACACCAAGGTGGGCGCGTCCTCCTCTCCTGAAAGTATAAATAATCAACAAGGTCCACCTTACGTAGAGTTAGTGTATAACCAGGTGTTCATGGAATACACAATGTGTGTTAAAATACCCCTCACACACCAAAAGGGCCCTTGGTGTCATGCTTCATCATTGGGGTCTTCCCGCCCCGCTGCGGGACGGGGCAGTGCTGCGACAAGCGACTACGCTAGAGCACCTTTTATATTGAGAGTGCTACGTGAGTGAATGGGAGTGAGTGTCAGTAGGGTCAGGGGTGATACTAGATAAGTGAAGTTAAAAAATACCTGGCCTAGTGGTAGAAAAAACTGTTTAATAAACACTGGCTGGTATTGTTAAAAAAGTGAAGCGGAGAGAAAAAGTGGGTTATTGGACTTACTCTCCTGTGTGGGTCAACATGTTTCGGGGCCTCAAGCCCCTTCATCAGGACCGGGGACTGATCCCCCTGTCACTCACTAATGTTTCACCACAAAAAATATATGGTGTATGTACTAAGGATGATCAATGTGTATAGATATATTTTATAAATCTATATATTCGTGGCTATATCAGTAATGCTGATGTAATATGCTCAGGATGTTTGGAGTCAGTGCCCCATTCCGTGATATCACGGAAGCCACGGACGAAGGAGGAAGCACCGCGTTGCTGGGGGTTAATTTGAACCCTCTTTTTACCCTTCGCTCCAGAGCTGGCTCATGGGGCACTGACTCCAAACATCCTGAGTATATTACATCAGCATTACTGATATAGCCACAGAAGTAGCCTACCAGTGTTAGAGCACCAACATAATAGAGCGCTTCAAAGAACGTGGCTACCCCAAAGGGGTATTGAAGAGGGCCTATGACAGAGCGAGTCTGGTAGATAGATCAGTGACCATCACAGACAAACCTAACCAGGACACTGACATCGAACTGAACTTCCACCTTTTCAGAGAGATTTTCCGCAAATTTCTCCAAAGACTGAAAGTAGTACCAACCGGGCCCTATTTACTTTTTGTATCTGACCCTCACTCCATTGCCTTCGGCCATATTTTTCGATTTTGACTTGGTCTCAAGTAGCTAGATGTCCCCGGTTGGTGCTTTGATCTTTGAGGTGCTAGTTTTTACCCTAAAATTTTTTAATTACTTACTTTGATTCTACAGATTGGATTTTTGTTGGTTTAGCGTCAAATACTTTATAAAAATGAACTCTGTTTTTCTAAATTGGTGTTGGTTTTTTTATGTTGTGGTTTCACTTTCTTACTGTTTGTGTGCTGCATAAATACTTTACACATTGCCTCTAAATTAAGCCTTACTGCTTTTATGCCAAGCTACCAGAGTTGTAAGCACTTGTTCATTTAGTGAGTTTTGCAGTTCACCCTGACAGAAATTGTGGCTGTTACCTGAGCAGGGTTAACGCTCCCCTCAACCAACAACTCAAATGCCCACAATATCTATCTCGTGTTATTGCCATCTAATCGGTCACCTACTTCAAGTAGTGCAAGTGGTGTAATAATAGAGAGAGATTGCCCTAATACCTTTATTATCTCCAGGTGTTTAGTAGATTAAATAATATATAATTTCATCATAAGAAAAATTTTTCTTTTATGGGATGAAAGAGAGATGCAACCGCAGATTTATGAAAACCCAAGACTGTGGTAGACAATTGAAAGTCATGAAGTAAGCAAAGAAAGGCAGTTTCCTTAGGCGTATGCCTGTTCTTTTTTAGGATCACAAAAAGTGGGTAAAACAACGCAAATCCATTGTTAACCCCTAGCAATCATGTCGTCTCATATTCTTGGGAAAGGGCTATTAATTGTAATATATATATATTTTTTGGGCAGTGTGAAATACAATCGGTATTTTCTGTGTAACACGTTTTATTTCATTAGTAGGACAACTCACAGAGGTAACTTCGAAGTGAACACATGAAATAATATAAAAATTACAACTGTGATCATTTCATTAGATTGCTATTTAAGAAAAAATAAATCCTATCTCACTTTTTGGCAATAAATGATATAATTAGAAAAATGAGTTGTCAAGAATACTAAAAATTGCAGAAGTTGATATGTATGTTTAAGTTTGCTTGAGAAATATAATGAACTTGTATTTTTATTTTTAATTCATTGTTGAAAAATACCCGAAATCTAGACAGTCCAATAACTGAGTAAACCATATGCTACACTGGGCAATCACAGCTCATACTCAAATTTGACACCACATTTTTCACTTACTGTAAAGAATAATGTTTTCTGAGGGGGAACGGTTCATCAGCTTTAGAATTCCTGCTCAAGTGCTTGAGTTGATTTATAACTCGGTTACAACATGGCAGCTATCCCTGTGAAGCACCTACCTCGATTTTTCCACAGCGCTCTATTTTTACAATTACATTCCCGGAGAAATTTACGAAAAGTTTATTTTAAGAAAAAGTAGAAATCTTGGCTCTCTGACAAAGAGCTGGTAAGCTCAGCTGGGTAGCTTTCCTTGAAATAGATTCTTGTTTTGGGAAACGTGGTTGTCTTTTTCGTGTATGTTGCACCTGCTTTGATTTTGGCAGCATGGTTGTCGCTGCCGAACATAACCTTGTTTTAGAATGTTTCCATAAAGCATAGTGGAGGTCCAGCAAACAACACAAGCAACATCATAGCATCTAAATCTACCATGAAACATTTGCCCTGAGAAAGCAGCAGTGCTTATGACACACAACATCCGATTTTCCCAGTGCTCTGGAAAAATTAAATCCTGCTTTAGTATATTTTATCTGCATCCTTAACAAAATGTATTTTCTTAGGGATTATGCTATTTCTCTTCCCATCTTAATTTTACAATTGCACAAGGATTTCTCTCATCTTTGACAATATCTACAGCAGCTGTGATTCACATTTATTTTTTCATTTTTCTTTGATGCTATTTTGCATATTTGTTTTGGGAGGACAGCAGATTATTATACTTTGGAGACAGATAAATATATGATGCAATCAACGCTACAAAAGGCTAAGCCATAAAAAGCTAGGAACAATCTAGAAATTTGCATGTTTACAAAGACTGAAAAACGTACTGAAGTTTTTCTTATTTTCACCAACATATTACTGCTTTTTAGGCACTGCATGTACCTCTTCATAGCTCATGAAGTCTGTGAGATGATGCAGAATCTATTTACATAGAACAAGAGTGTCCCGCATAGGCCAAAGAGGGCCAGGTCCATGACGGAGTTTCAGGACAAAGCGAATACGTTACATTTATCTTAATTGTATGTACATTTTCATTTATGATTATCCTGATAATCTCTTATGATTAAGGCTACCATGGACTTATGTTGGGACCCCCTGGTTTAGAAATTAACTGACAGTGGCTCAAGATGTTATCAATAAAGCCCTAAGAGGTTGATAGTGGAGTGAATTATTAAGAGGAAATGAGAGGAATATGAGTTCCATAGAGAGTCCTCATAGCATTAGTAATTAAAAATCAAAAGAGCCTAACAGATGAGAAAATAAAGTATTTTAGTATTTTCAAATAGTGACTGGCTTGTGAATCGGGGGTCACACGATGTCCCCTAAAAGAACAACACAAGTCCTCACCCACCAACCTTAGTGGCATGCTGCATCATCTGGCAAGCTCTTTCAAACCCCATGGTGATTGTTTGAATGGGCTTCTGTTACTTTTAGAATTACTTTGAAGACCTTTAACATTGAATAGGCACCTGGACACCTAGCTTGCCACTTGCATGTGGCCGCCATTTCCTACTTGTTCCAGACTGATCCATTGACAACGCAGCTGCCCAGGTTTTCCTGCTGAGGTTTTCTGACTGGTTTTCCCACTCACCGTTCTTACTGCCAGCAGAAACCTTTTTCACCCCAGGACCTATTTCATGCAGGCTGCAGTGAGACCACATAAGTAAGCACCTGGACACCTAGCTTGCCACTTGCCTGTGGCCTCCAGTTCCTGTTTGCTCCAGACGGATCCAGTGACTTTGCAGCTTCCCGGGTATTTATGATGGGTTTTTTCCGACCGGGTTTTCCCACTCACCTTTCTTCCCGCCAACTGAATCCCCACCCACCCCAGTGGCCGCAGCGCGACAAAGACAAGCATGTCTACACCTTTCCGCACCTGGACCGTACCCACATCAGTGACCCCTGGTCTTCCCACCCCCTGAAGATTCACCATTCACTGAGCTCTACATCCTTGACCCCGTACGCCACAACAAACACTGCCACTGAGCCAACCCATGCTCTACTGTAGGACCTTTCACCTGCACCCACTAAAAATTCAACTGCCTCTGCCCAAACACCAGCCCCACCCCACACATATCACAGACACCACCTTAACAAAAATACCAACTTACAGGTGCCCTTCTGAACACACACTCACTATGCACGCTTTCCACTGATTTATGAGACCTCATCACCAACCTCGCACTGACATCGTCTTTCTCACTGAGACCTGGCTCAACCCCTCATCTACCCCACACATTGCCACTTAAATATTAATGGGAGAACCCAGTATCTCATAGAGTATGGGGAATTATGACAGTATATACAAATGGTTGGTTCAGTCGAGAAAAAAGTACAATTGCATCAGAACTTTTTGCATTTATCCTGACACGTAGGGAAGCCAATCAATGACATACAATCAACATTGATTACCACAGAGACAAAAAGATGAGACTGATGCTGTAAGCTGAAAATGTGCCCAATTTTATTGAAAATCATATACTGTATAAAACAATACATATACTGATATTCAAAGACACAGGACTGTTAAACAACATATAATATTACATACATATATATGTGCCGTATTACTTAGAACACAATCCAAATCTTATTCACATAGAAAATGACTTAATTAGGCAATAAGTGCTTAGTATGCATACTCAAACATATAGCCTAATTCTTTGGTATGGGCATGTGAGATACTAGTATGGAATACCTAATCTGTACGTCGACCTTTCGACCCCCAATAAAAGAGTGTTATTGCAAAACTTCACCCAGGGTCTTCTTCTGGACTATGGTTATATTTCAAAGGTATCTGTGGTTTAAAACAATGAGCGGCAGTGTGGTAGAAAGCCTAGTCTGTGTACAAAGAAAAGGAGGGGGTTCCCTGTACACCTGTATCAAAAGCCTTTTGGTTGCTACATGGATGGAGGGATCGCAAAAATCTCAGAAGTCCTCCATATGTGCCTGTATTTGAGAAACAGTATTTACTAAATGTCAAAAATACAAATCATAAGGAAACGAGAGTGTGTATTGCCCTCAGACCATTAGTATCCTTACCTTTAGGATTGATAGTTCATATTATGGTGACAGCCACTCATTTGAAACCTCTGTGCATGCTAGGGACTATATCCAAGAGCCGGTTTGCACGTTCCAGCATGACCACACCAAGGGGTAACTATGGAATCAAGGGGTAATGGCTCAACGTTAGAACTACATTTCAAGCACATTATATGGTCGTACAGTGTGCTTAAATGTGGTGCAGTCCTACCTTATCTGTCTAATAGCTTGTGTCAATAGGCAGAAATGACACCCATCTTCTTCCTTCTTTTGTGTTGGTGTTGGGAAATGGAACTCAGTAGTGCTTCCCGTGTCTCAGTAATTCAAAACATTTCTACATAGTACCCAATACAAAATGTCCCTGGAGGTTAGATAAAAACAAAAATAATTTTTTTTTTAATTAAATTAGTTGCTGCTTAAAAATGTGATATCCGATATGCCTTCAAAAGCGATGTCAATTCACCCGTCTGTCTTCATGGTGCCACCTGAATCTATTGAAGAGAGAGAGGTAATAAAGGACAGTTCCTGCAGGTTCGAGTCAGCGCACTGCGAGACAGCTGTTTGATGACTCAGGGTGATGCGGAAGCCGTCAAATCTGAGCTTCTTGGTGGTCATAGCAACACAGCCTGGTTGGAACTTAAAATGGATATTGACAAAATAGTATCTCTTGTCTGGCGGAATGTGACGACCAAATTGTATTCCTCCACAATAAATGGAAAGTGCCCGTGGTTTATTTGGGTGCCTGCCAATATCGATAATAATAATGTGATTATATAAAATTGCGATTCTCATATTAACATGACTTGAGAATCTGGATTTCATTAAAGACACGGAGGCTGACATTATGCATTATTCCTTTAATGCAGTCCGCTTACATCACATTATTAAAAGGTTCCAGAATAAAACAATAGCAACACATGAAAGGAATGAGCCACCAACAATCTGCCTCTTTTAAATGTGGAGAAAAATAAGTTCATGAAACTTGAAACATCAAAACGACCTTCTGATGAGCAGGATGAAGGAGATTGAAGAACGGAGGTAAAACCAAAGGCCAGACGACGCACAGTTAAGGATCGTTACCTGAAAAGAGAAAGAAGTAACTATCTCTTGAATGTAAAAAATAGTGGCAAGCCTATCAAGTTAAAAGGAACAAGAGATTAAACAAGTACTGTTAATAAAAAGTACAGTAATAAACTTTAACAAAAAACAGCATTAAATCATTGTAAGACCCCCTAGGGGTGGGATGGGAGGGATAATGTCAGCCTCCGTGTCTTTACTGACATCCAGATTCTCTAGTCATGTTAATATGAGAATCGCAATGTCATTACAAGAACAGAGGCTACATTATGCATGTTGGTAGTTTTGCAAAACAACATCAGACATATGTTCAATAGGCTTGCAATAATGACGTGCAAAGGTGCTAGCATTTGACAGTCAGCAGCTTTGAGAATGTTGTCCATCTTACCTCCAGACCAGAGAGATTTACTGGCCATAGCACCCCTCTAAGGGAGTGAGCTTGAAATTTCTTTAAGTCAATACCTGCTAAACTCATAACAGTCTTAACCCATCTAGCAATAGAGGTCGAGGTTATGCCTTTGTGGGGTTTAACAAAGGATATAAGTAACTGGTTAACATCCTGAGGGCGAAGAGCAAACATTCTGCGATCATACACTCTCATGCAGTCCACAAAGCAAAGTTTTGGACATAAATCAAAATGTGGGTAAAAGATTGAATCAGACATAGTCTTTGTTCTTCTATAAATCTCAAATTTGACTCTCAACATGTTAAAAGATCTATTTGGAATCTCCAGGGCTTTGACATCAGAGACCCTTCTGCATGAGATTAGGCATAGTAGAGTAGCCAGCTTAATGGAAAGGTTTTTTTATTATTTTATTGAAGAGATTATTAACAGGCCAGTTATTGAAAAGATCAAGGATTAGTTTGACATCCCAAAGACTTTCATATTTAGGTTTAGGAGGTCTTCTTAAACGAATGCTTTTCATCACTCAACAAACAATTACATTTTTACCTACCGTTTTACTATTGACAACAACATGAGCAGCAGAAATAGCCTATCTATAGCAATTGATAGTTCTATAGCTGAGGCCTTTATCAAATTGTTTAACAAGGAAGTTAACTATGTCAACAATAGGTGCTTCCATGGAATCCAGGTTCCTTTCCAGGCACCAACGTACCAAAATTCTCGATATTTTGTTATATCTGTAGTGAGTTCTCTGAACTACAAGGAGCCTCAGGGGGAAAGAAACAGGGATTTATACAGGCCGCCCCCCACTCACTACATCATAAACACTCAATGGCCTGCCCCTATATACTCTGGGGTCAGGGACCCCTAGTTGTTAATATGTTACTCAACTAAACAGAGGGTATACTACAGCCTTCTATCTGTGTGTGCTAATTACAGTCACTATTTTGAAAAGTAAAAACTTTAAAACAAAATATGTGTATGCATGAGACCCATGTGTTAACCTCACACCTCACTGCACCTTTCTCCTGTGAAAAAAGAGAAGGGGGTTGGCAGAGCCTCATGGGAGCAACACCCGGGGGAGGATATGGCAGACTGGTACTCGCCTGGATCCTCAGGTTCTCATAATCAGCAACTGCCAACGAGTAAAAGAATGGGGATAAAGGCTGTGCAAAGAAAACACTATATGTGTTCTGAGTGTTAGTGACCCACTGCGGTATGCCAAACCTCCTGTGCTCGAGATCTGGTCCCACCACCATAAAAAGAACAAAGGGCCCGATGTAGGTCGGTCGGTAACGGCCGAAAATCGGTATTTTCGGCCGTTACCGACCGGTATTTACAAATCGGTATGTAGGGCCACATATTTTACAGATTCGGTAAATTTACCGATCGGTAAATTTACCGAATCTGTAAAATACAGAATCGGTATTCATACCTATTCGGTATTTTTGCTATGTAGGTGGGACTCTTCTGAGACCCACAACCCTTACCGATTCGGTATTTTACCATCAAATATATTTGATGGTAAAATACCGATTCCGGTGTGCATGCACATGTGTGCATGCACACCTGTGCCATATGACAGGCAGACCTGCCCTTAGGGCAGGTATGCCTGCCACATGGCCCCCAAATCTTTTTTGGGGGTGCTAGAGGGTGTCAAAGTGACACCCCCTGCACCCTTGACAAAATCTGTATTTACCGATTCGGTAAATACCGACCGGTAATGCCCCATTCATTCCTATGGGCTTCAAAGCCCATAGGAATGAATGGGGCATTACCGGTCGGTATTTACCGAATCGGTAAATACAGATTTTTACCGATTCGGTAAAAGGAACATCTGGATGTTCCTACATCTCCACCCCTTAGATTTACCGATTTTTTATTACCGAATCGGTATGATTCGGTAATTAAAAATCGGTAAATCTATTTTACCTACATCGGGCCCTAAGTCCTCTGGAAGAGATATATAGATGAGTGAGTAAATGTATGTGTGATTTTATCCCATGTGTTACCACAGGTACAATAAAGGGAGAATCAAGACGTGCAGGATTCACGCTGACCCAACAAAAAAACCCTGATGAAATCGCCGTTAAAGGAAATTTCGGCGATGAAACATGTTGGTTGTTTTTAATTAGAGCGGGCATACAGCACAGAATAAAGTTGCAGTTGCCAGTATAGCTCAGCTCTTTTTATGGTGGTGGGACCAGATCTCGAGCACAGGAGGTTTGGTATACCGCAGTGGGTCACTAACACTTAGAACACATATAGTTTTTTCTTTGCAAAGCCTTTATCCCCATTCTTTTACTGGTTGGCAGTTGCTGATGATGAGAACGTGAGGATCCAGGCGAGTACCAGTCTGCCATATCCTCCCCCGGGTATTGCTCCCGTGAGGCTCTGCCAACCCCCCTCCCCTTTTTTCACAGGAGAAAGGTGTAGTGAGGTGTGAGGTTAACACATGGGTCTCATGCATACACATATTTTGTTTTAAAGTTTTTACTTTTCAAAATAGTGACTGTAATTAGCACACACAGATAGAAGGCTGTAGTATACCCTCTGTTTAGTTGAGTAACATATTAACAACTAGGGGTCCCTGACCCCATAGTATATAGGGGCAGGCCATTGAGTGTTTATGATGTCTGTAGTGAGTGCCTAGGGACCAAGACTCTCTGAGGAGAGTTGCAGCCGTCGCCGAAAGTCCTGAGATTTCATTGGATCTCCTGACACTCTCCAGGCAAGAAGGGTTAAACTCCTGTTCTGAATTAGGGGGTGAACTCCTCTATCTACGTCTACAAGAAGATTCTCTAGGGTAGGAATTAAGAAGGGGGTGTTGTAAGGTAGTTCTAGAGTGGTGGGGAACCATGCTTGGGATGGCCAAAAGGGAGGTATTAAGACAAGGAAGCACTGATCCTGTCTCACTATCTGAACAACTCTCTGAATCATGGTAAAGGGAGGGAATGCGTACACCTTGGCTCCTTTTCAAGATTGTAGTAAGGCGTTGACTGCTAGAGCATCCGGGTCGGGCATCCAGCTGGCGTTGTTCTCCAGTTGAAAGGTTAATCTGCTAGCAAATAAGTCTATCTCTAGAGGGCCCCAGATCTTGTTTAGGGTAATGAACACGGAAACATTCAGTTTCCAATTGCTGTGATCTTACAGTAATCTTGAGTTCCAGTCTGCAGAGTATTCCACTTTGAGAGCAATCTTATGTTCCAGACAGAAGAGCGATCTTATGTTCCAGACAGAACATCCAAAGTCTCTTGGCTAGATTCGAGAGGTCCGCAGATTTGGTGCGCTCATGAGGGTGTAAAGCCCAGCTGTTAGTTCTAAATAATTTACGTGGTGAGATGATTCCTCTTGTGACCAGATACCACCAATGTTCTGATTGAGGCAAGCTCCCGAGCCATGAAGGCTCGCATATGATTGTAAAACAAACTCTGGTTTTGAACCAAAGATTGCTTTTCCGTTTCAAGCATCTAGGTTCTCGAGCCACCAGGCTAGTTCAGATTTGGCTTCTTGATCCAGACAGAGCCGATCTCCGTACCAGAGGCCTGTTCTTAGGGCTCTCGCCTTTCTCCTTTGGAGGACCCGATAGTTGAGGGGATCGGGAAAGATGGCTCGGATGGAGGAGTAGAGGAGACCCAGAATCTTGGCCAGCTCTCTCAGAGATAAGTCTTGCTGTTTCAGGACGTGTCTTATTTCCTTCCTGATTTTAGTAATCTTTTTTGAAGGTAGTAAAAGGAGACATTTCAATGTGTCTACTGTGAAACCTAGGAACTCCGGAGATCTGGAAGGGGACAGCATTGATTTATCTTTGTTTATGATGAATCCTAAACTTTCTAGGAGATCCATCACAGTCTTTAGGTCTTTGGATAGTTGCGAAGGCTCCTCAGACATTATAAGAATGTCGTCTAAGTAAATGATTAAACAAATGCCCCTTATTCTTAGAAATGAGGCAACAGCTCTCATGACCTTGGTGAAGCACCAAGGGGGCGGAGGAGATTCCGAAGGGGAGAGCCTGAAATTGGTAAAGGTGATTTTTCCTAGACAAATTGAAAAAAGGGTTGGTGGGATTCTGCCATAGGAATGGTGAAGTAAGCATCCTTTATGTATAGTTTGACCAGCCAGTCTCCCTCTAGAGTTAAATCCCTCAAGAGATGGATGCCCTCCATCTTAAAGTGTCTGTAAACCAAGTATTTGTTTAGGTCTCTTAAGTTTATCACAGGTATCCAACCTTTGTCTTTCTTTTTTACAAGAAAGAGTGTGCTTATAAATCTTAAAGTTTCTAATGGGACCTCTATTATGTCTCCTTTCTGAAGCATAGAGTAGATCTCCTTCTCTATTATTTTTTGTTGCTCTGGAGAGAGGGCATGCCTCTTGGGAAAGAAGTTTGTAAAGGTATGTGAGTCCAATCTATCATAAACGATTTAAAGAGTAAACCATTTGGGTTTTGCGAGTGTTCTTTATCCGCCATGTCAGTTAGTTTTGGATTTATTTTAATCAAAACGACGATGAGAGGGGTGCCACTGATGTGGCTGTCTTCTGCAAAATCTAGGATTCTGGCTAATGGTCCCAGTACGTCAAGAAGACATCTTTAGATGAGGATGGCGAGTCATCATTAAGCTCTTTGTTAAAATCAAGGTCCTCATCACTGTCCAAATCAAGGACAAATTCATCCAAAGGGTCAGGTAAGACATCCTCATTTTCTGAATCAGAGTCTGTAATATAATGAGCACACTGGTCTTTTGTGCCGCTAGGGACACCCATGTAAGACGTGCCGTGGGGGACACCATCGTGCCGCTTAGGACACCGGAGTAAATTGTGCCACTAGGGTCACTTTTCAAATTTGAGGTGCGGGGACCTCCTTCAATGAATGACATGCTACGACCTCCCAACTCATTTGAGGTGCTAGGACCTCCATGGTGCCCTTAGTATAAGGCCTGGAATAATTAAATTTTGTTGCTTTTTTACCCTGGTTAATAACTGGGGGGTTGAGACAGGTTGGCCCTTCAGGGAGCTCATCTTGAAAGGGGAGGGGTCTTTTAGAGGACATACCCTCTTTAAATGTATCTAAAATAAAAGATCTAATTTCCTTTTGATTTTTACGACGTGGTCCTGAGGGAACCACTCACAACTTCTTGGGTGTTTCAGATTTAATGGGGAAAACATTTCTTCCCTTAAGGGGTCAAGGATAATATCCTTAGAGGATGATGGGAGTTCCTCTTATGGATTGCAAAATTCTTGATCTTCTTCATCAAGATCAGGGACATACTCATCAGGTGTGTCTGAGGATTCTGTATCATTAGATTCGTTATCTCCCATATTGTAAAAAGCATTATGATATTTTGTGCCGCTAGGGACACCCAGATGTTTTGTGCCGCTAAGGACACCCAGATAAGTTGTGCCGCTAAGGACACCCAGATAAGTTGTGCCTCTAGGGACACCTTGGGAGTTTGAGGTGCGAGGACCTCCATTAGAAGTTGAGGTGCTAAGACCTCCCTGAATTGATAAGGTGATTGGACCTCCAATATTGCTCTTATCAATGTTTTTACTTTTCTAAAGTCTTTTACCCCTTAATCAGTGATCTTGTCAGAGTAGAGGTTTGGAATTTCTGAGATTTTGTCCTCATCAGGGAGTGACCTTTTAGAGGACTTGATCTGACTTAAGGTCTCAAACATGCAGGACCTCAATTCCTTATGAAGGATTTTTTGCAGGGCGTCATTGTCTATGTTAGGAGTAGGGGCAGAAGCCTTGTCTGAGTCAGAGTCAGACAAGGTATATAGGAAATGTTAACTTGTAAAAAGTGGTAAAGGCCTTTAATGAAAGATAATTAGGGAGGATTTCCCTTAATATTAGTGACAAGATTTATAGATGAAGGAATGTCAAGAAAATAATTCCTCTCCTATAATAATTAATTTTTTTATAGAATGTTGAAAAGGCCATTTAAATGAGGATTTCCTGCTAAACCACCCTTTTTTTTTTTGTCCTCATTCACGCACTTGGTATCTGAATAATAGTGCGTAGAGATAAGTGTACTGTCACAGATAAACTGGTATAGGCATTGGATGTTACGAGGTGGTTCGCCCATCAGTACTTTGATATACTCCCGCAGCACCACATCAAGATAACCATCAGGGTAGTATGCTGCAGTCAAATACCCAATCCTGTATCGAATCGCCCTATTGGGTATACAAACGTAAAAGAGAGAGATTGCCAAACAGCGCAATCATTGGACTTTGAGGAAGAACAAAAAAAAACCCCGGTTACATACTCAACTATGGCCAGTGTAGTAAAGACAAAAAGTTTCTCTTATCTGGATTGCCTGATCTTAGTAGGTCCAATTTTGATGTTTGTAGCACTAAAATGTGCCAGTCCTGCAGGGAGGGGGGTAACGGGTCTTTCCACCTCTTACAAATTTCCCTTCTGGCTAACAAGATTCCAAAAAAGATTAAGTTCTTTGCTGAACCCTGAAATTCTGGTGCAACCCCAAAAATTATAAGAGCGGGGCATAGCCGGACTTGGGAACCTAAGGCGGTAGTGAGTGTAAGACAGACCGCATTCCAAAAAGAAAGTATCAAAGGGCAATCATAAAACATGTGTAGATCAGGAGCCGCCACCAGACCACATTTAGGGCATGCCACTGCTGAGTTGTTTGGAAACTTTGAGAGCCTCTCGGACGAATAATATGCCCTATGTAGGGTAAAAAGGTGGTTTCGGCGTAACCAAGATGGTTTCACTATATTCCACAGGATCTTAAAGGACTCAAACCACAGGTTCTACACATTTTGATTCGTAATGTGTGTGGCCCACAATGTGTCGGGCAGATGAAACTCACTATCAACCTCATCCAGTAGTAGGTTGTCCCAGAATGAAACCTCTTTCTTTGTAGGAGGCCTATCTATTAAGAGGGAGACCATGTTGCTATTACCCCCTAACAGAAATCTGCCCTTAGCAGGAACCTGTGAGTGTGACCAGCTTTGTATTTGCAGGTATTTAAACCTGGAGAGCCCTGGCCCTATCCTAGAGAATAACACCTCCCATGGGAGTAAGCTACCCTCCACAAAGAGGTCCCCCCACTCCTCCAATCCTGCCTCTCTTAGAGGTGCTGCGAGACCATCCAGAAGCCAACTCGGGGACCCAGGTGAGTTCCAGAGTGGAGATCTACCAGAGAATTAATCAAGTTTTATGGAGCGCCTGAGTTTCACCCATGTTTTAGATATATCTCGCAATACCTTCAATTTTATTTTCTTAAAAAACTTGGGGTCGCCAAACTTGAACAAAAATGCATGCTCAGCTATTTGTTCCCCTCTAAGCAGTGCTGTAAACATATACCCACAGGCAGAGTTAATGGGTGATTTTAGCAACATCCTGGCATGAGAGAATTGAAAAGCCCACGCATAAAGCTGGATATCAGGGGCCGCCAAACCACCCTTTTCCCTACGGCGCCTTAGTTTCTTCCAAGCTATTCTAGGGATGTGGTCATTCCAAATAAAAGAACTTATGTCACTTTGAAGTTTGGCTATCATAGAGGGTTAAAAAAAAGAGGGATGGTATTAAACAAAAAAGAAACTTTAGGGAGAATAGACATTTTAATTAAGTTGGCTCTGCCCAATAAAGATAAAGGAAGCGAAGACCATGATTTCATCAATCTACGACACTCCTTAGCAATGAACGACAAATTTGATGGAACTATTTAGTTTATATAGTTATATATATTTAGGCCCAGGTAACGTAAAACATAACTCAACTGAGCCCCTGCCACAGGCTCAGGGTCATTCCAGACCATGATGTCAGTCTTTGAGGCATTGATTTCATACCCAGACACGTTATCATAATCCTGGGCCAAAGCAATTGTAGCTGGAAAAGCCGAGCGGAGTTCAGAGGTGAAAACAAGGACATCATCCGCATATAGGGATACCTTCTTCTCCCATCCCTCGAAGTTAAAGGGCTTGATGTTACAGTCGTCACATAGCCGCTGAGCGAATGGCTCAATATATAAGTCGAATAGGAGGGGAGAGAGAGGGCAACCCTGGCGGGTGCCCCGCGTGATGTTAAATGGGTTAGTTAATTCACCATTGACTAATAAAGAGGCAGATGGATTTTGATACAAATGTCCCACTGCATGCCTAAATTTTTCGCCGATGTTACATTTTCCCAAGACTTCCGATAGGTATATCCAGTTAACCCTATCAAAAGCCTTGGTGGCGTCTAGGGTGAGAACAGCCAGTGGAAGAGATTTTACAGAAGCCATATCAATTGCTCCTATGAGGTCATAAGTCAACTAATAGAGCTGGCGTCCCTTTACAAACCCCTTTTGGTCTCAGTGCAGGATACTTGAAGCAACTGCCCCCGACCTATTTCCTAACACTGACGCAAAAATTTTGTAATCAGAGTTCAAGATAGAGATTGGTCTATATGACCCACTACAAGTTGCCGGTTTTCCTGGTTTCAGTATCAATGTTATTGAGGCACTGTTCCAAGAAATGGGAGGGAGCATTCCATCTTGGAGGATATCATTAAACAACTCGGTCAGGAAAGGGAGGATTGTTGAATTCAAAACCTTATAAATTTCTGACGGCAAGCCGTCTGGGCCGGATGCCCTTCCCTTTTTACGATTAATAATTGCCAATTTAACTTCTTCCTGGGAGATTGGATCATCCAAAACAGCACGTTGTTCTAATGAGAGTGCAGGAAGAGAGACTCCCATCAGCCAATCTTCAACTTGTAGTGTAGCTCCTATTTTCCCAATAGGCTCTGCGCATTGGAATAGTACCTACAGCAGTAAAGGCCTAGGCCAGACGTTAACTAGGTCTACTACTGTCGATACTAGACTTAATTTTTGGGTTTGCCAGCTAAGCTCAGAGTTCGCTAGAAACTTTCTCGAATGTTCAAGGAAGGAATTAACTCCCCTGATTAGACAAGAAGGGATTTAGTTTCTGACAACCATAGAACATGACAACTTTGCTCTCCCCTAATCAAGAGTCAATCTCGAGAGTCGTGTGAGCACAAGGCAATTATTTTACTCAGTCAGTACGTGCATTCTTAGTCTCATCAGAATGTAGAGAAAAGGAAGAGACGGGCGTGTTCAATAAAAAGGTGTTATTTATTGATCAGTCTCTTTTCTCATACATGAGAAATGGATCGATATTATTGCAATACTTATAGTTAAGTAAAGTGCATACATTAAAAGCAATAGTATAAAATAATACTGTAAAAACATTGATATGGTTTCTGAGCCATATGATGTTTAAAATGATTAAAATATATTTACATACACATATACATTTGACTAAACGTACTCAACTGGTGTTTCTAAATACGCCTACCCCGTGTACCTGACCTAAGTCTAATGCGTGGGCGGGAATAGAAAGTTACAGTTTAAGTTAAGTTTGTTTTTGCCAAGTGAATAACTAAAGAATTCTCTGTGAGGGGTTATTCAGTTCTGTACCTGGAATTTAGGATGAATGAGGAATGGTATCTCTTTCTCTGCTCTCGATATTCCAGGCTGCCTGCGAGGGCTGCCCGAAAGCGCCGGTGCTGGGTCTCTCGGCTTAAGATAGCAGCGCGTCTCTCAGCGCGTCAGGAAGGCGGGGCTGCGCCAGCGGGGTCTGCTTCTGCTCTCGGCTTCGGCAAGTATGGCTGCTCCGTCTTGTCACCACGCGTGTGTTTGCATAGGGCAAGATCGGCAATATTTATACCTTAAAGGTGCCGAGATTGACGTAAGGATGGACATAGATACGTCAATAAAGATGTCATACGACTTGCTCGTTAGCACATTCTTTACTAAAGTTCTCTGTGAAATCAAAACAATGGCCGCACGGATTATCCAGGTTGTCATAGGTTTGATTTGTTATGAGAACGTCGTATGCCTTATCAGGGGCTGGAGGAATGTCGCTTGTCTAATTAGATCTCAAGCGTTATGACCTAATCAGATAACACGTTCCTGTGCCGTAGTGTGACTGCGTCAGATAACGGTATCTGCATCATGGGGGTTTTCTTGCCTCATGGGCTGACTGTTAGTTAACTTGATAGTTAGTTTAACCAGAATAGGGTCAGGAATAGGGGGACTGATTCAGAACCTATAGAAATACACGACAAACTTGTTTGATTTCGATATTTTTGTCCTCACGGTATATTTCACTAAAAAATTCCCGGAGGACCCCCCTCATTTCTTCATCAGTAGAGTATGTTATACCATTGGAGACAATTGAATAGATATTATTTCTGACCTGCTCAGTCTTTGTTTTCCAGGCTAGTAACTTTCCAGCCCCCTCACCATACTCAAAATGAGCAAATTTACTTGCCTCCCATCTCTCTAGAACCTGAGCGTTCAGAACTGAGCCCAATTCCCCTTTTAGAGTAACTACTTTATTTTGCCACTCCTGTACTTGGTCGTAGGGGCATCCGGGTGCATGGCTATTTCTGTCTGCACTCTGACCATTTCCATATCTAAGGAAGTCACAGCTTCTCTATGGATCTTATTCTTATGTATAGCTTTATTTATTATAAGGCCCCTTAAGAAGGCCTTGAGTGAATCCCATACACTCCCGGGGGAAGCTGTTCCAATATTATCCTCCAGGTAATACTCCACCTCCACATTAAGGGCATTGATAATATCCAACGAGGAGAGCAATGAACGATCAAATGACCAGTTTCTCATACGACTTTTAGGAAACCCCTCCAGTTCTAAATAGATAGCCGCGTGATCTGATAAATGAAAAGAAAAGGGAGGTGAGAGACTGATGTCACCAAATTAACCAAAGATTGACTAATCAAAATAAAATCAATTCTTGACTGGTGGTAGTATCTATAATTGCGAAAAGTAACACCTCTTTGTTGTCCATGCAGTGATCTCCAAATATCGTTGTACCCTAGTTGCTTCATACTATCCTGCAGAAAAGACCTGGTTTTAGATAGAGGCCTGGCTCTGTTAGAAGGGGACTTATCCAATAGGGGATCTAAGACTATGTCAAAATCTCTTGCAAGAATAACCGGCTCAGGGAATGAATAAAGGTGGGAAAAAAGGGTCTTCAAAACTGACGGGTCGTCCTGATTTGGACCATAGTATCCTATAATAATGATTGGGGACCCTGCTATGATCACCGATGCAATAACCCATCTTCCACCAGGATCAACCAGTTTAGACACCAACCTAGCTTTTATGGATTTTTTTAAAATTATTGCCACACCTCTAATATATACAGATTGCGATGTCATCATACATAGATCGATCCACCTATTCTTTTTAGCCAACAAATCCATTTCAGGTTCATCAAGATGAGTTTCCTGGAGTACTATAATCTGTGCATCAGCGTCTCGAAGGTACTGCATTATGTTATCTTTCCTGGGATTAATACGCAGTCCATTAGTGTACCAGGAAAGAATGGCTAATTTACTCATTACAACGGGAAAACCACACCAAGACTTTTACCATCAAGAGCAACATAGTAGTATCTATAGCAACACAACAGGGTTCATCAGTTACATACCATCAGGGTAAGAAAAAACAGACAGCACCCACAAACTCAAAACAAGATCAGAGCGAAAATGAGAAAGTTTTTTAAATTTTTTCCCTGACTGGCCCCCCTACCCCCCCCCCCTGTGCCCCAAGCTACCCTTCCACCCCCCCTGGGGAACCCTTGCTCTATCTATCTGGAGCAACCAGAAGATAGCGCCCCATCCTGGGTCCCCACCCTACCCGTGAACGTGTAAAGCCAAGACATTAAACCTAGACTTTATGCCTTATAGCTATACTGAAAATGATAGTTTATGTTCAACTCTCTTTTATTTTTTTATTTTTTTCTATGTGTGTATTTGTATATGTGCTTATGTGTGTTTCCTTTTTTTTTTCAAGTTTAAACTAGCATTATCTTCAGGACCATATCAGATTGCAGAAAGGATTTTCTGTCTGGACTCACATACCATATTAAATACCTAGCTCTCTTTAACCTGATGCTCCTTTATCTTTGCCCATGGTTAGTAATAGCTCATCCGCAGCCTGAACTGATCTTATATTATGCATGCTGTTTTTATACATTACCCTCAGTGTTGCTGGGAAAACTAGTTGAGCAACTGCCCCGTAGTTTCTAAAAGCCTCAAGCCTCCTCCCAAACTCCCACTGCTTGTCAAGTGTGACCCTTGACAAGTCAGATCGAATCTGGAAATTAAATCCCTTACCACTCACAGATTTCTGCTTTAGGGCCAGATTGAGAATGGTCTCCTTAAGTGAATAAGTGTGGAAATTGACCAATACTTTTCGAGGTTTAGTCCTTTGGGGGGTCTTCTTGAAAGGCTCTCTATGGATACGTTGGATGTCTAGAGCTAATTCTTCAACAGACTGATCCAAACGTAACACATCTTTCAACAATGAGATGACAAATTGTTTGAAATCTGAGCCTTCCTTGTCCTCCCAAATATTTAAGATACGAAGATTGTTTCGTCGGGCATTGTTCTCGAGAGTCTCCATCCTCTCTGCCATCGCTTGATCTTCTTTCCTAAGCATTGTGATGTCCACTTTTGCTTGATCTAAATGTATGGACAAACCCATTACCCTGTCCTCTATTGACTCTGTTCTTAAGGTAAGATCGCTTAGCTTCTTGTCCAGAGACTCACAAAAACATCTAATATCAGCCTGGTTGGCTGCAGAGGTCTCAAACCCTTTTTTATATCAGCAGATATAGAAGCGAACATACCCTGTATGGAAGTCTGCAGGGAAGTGGTCATAGTTGCATTATCACAGTTAGCTGATAAAGCACTAACACTAGAAGAAGGAGCCAGTGCACTGGCTTGTGTGCTATCTTGTGTGCTACACCCTTGCGTTGGAGCATCTGAGGGACCAGCAACCAAAAATGGAGGAGCCAACAGAAATGGCGGGGCCAGTGGTGGAGCCAAAACCAAGGCTAGGGGTGGGGGATAACCGGATGTACCAGAAGGACCCAAAGTTTTCAACACAGGGACCAAACTCTCAGGATCTTCAGTGGGGGTAAGATTGTCTACGCTCTCCTCCCCTCTAGGACACCGGAGTAAATTGTGCCATTAGGGTCACTTTTCAAATTTGAGGTGCGGGGACCTCCTTCAATGAATGACATGCTATGACCTCCCAACTGATTTGAGGGGCTAGGACCTCCCAAGGTGCTCTGAGTATAAGGCCCGGAATAATTACATTTTTTTGCTTTTTTACCCTGGTTAATAACTGGGGGGTTGAGACAAGTTGGCCCTTCAGGGAGCTCGTCTTGAAAGGGGAGGGGTCTTTTAGAGGACATACCCTCCTTAAATGTATCTAAAATAAAAGATCTCATTTCCTTTTGATTTTTACGACGTGGTCCTGAGGGAACCACTCAGAACTTCTTGGGTGTTTCGGATTTAATGGGGAAAACATTTCTTCCCCTAAGGGGTCAAGGATAATTTCCTTAGAGGATGATGGGAGTTCCTCTTATGGATTGCAAAATTCTTGATCTTCTTCATCAAGATCAGGGACATACTCATCAGGTGTGTCTGAGGATTCTGTATCATTAGATTCGTTTTCTCCCATATTGTAAAAAGCATTATGATATTTTGTGCCGCTAGGGACACCCAGATGTTTTGTGCCGCTAAGGACACCCAGATAAGTTGTGCCGCTAAGGACACCCAGATAAGTTGTGCCTCTAGGGACACCTTAGGAGTTTGAGGTGTGAGGACCTCCATTAGAAGTTGAGGTGCTAAGACCTCCCTGAATTGATAAGGTGATTGGACCTACTATATTGCTCTTATCAATGTTTTTACTTTTCTAAAGTCTTTTACCCCTTAATCAGTGATCTTGTCAGAGTAGAGGTTTGGAATTTCTGAGATTTTGTCCTCATCAGGGAGTGACCTTTTAGAGGACATGATCTGACTTAAGGTCTCAAACATGCAGGACCTCAATTCCTTATGAATGATTTTTTGCAGGGCGTCATTGTCTATGTTAGGAGTAGGGGCAGAAGCCTTGTCTGAGTCAGAGTCAGACATGGTATATAGGAAATGTTAACTTGTAAAAAGTGGTAAAGGCCTTTAATGAAAGATAATTAGGGAGGATTTCCCTTAATATTAGTGACAAGATTTATAGATGAAGGAATGTCAAGAAAATAATTCCTCTCCTATAATAATTAATTTTTTTATAGAATGTTGAAAGGCCATTTAAATGAGGATTTCCTGCTAAACCACCCTTTTTTTAATGAATAAGTTTGTAAAACAATAACATCTTGCGGATGAATTCTGAAATAATAAAAGGTAGCGATGCAGAGTCGCGTTTAAGTGCGCAGCCTGGATCGTTAGAAAGAGGTGAAAAACGGGAGATAAACAAAGACATTAGGTAAGCTCATTATGGCATGAGGAAGTAGAACAAGGATGAAATTTAAGAATAATCGTTTACACAAAAACAAAATATTACGGTTCGGTTAAACATCTAAAAATCTTTAAATATATTCAAACATTAGAAATAGTACTTAAGCTGAAAGAAAAGGCAGGTTAATCTGGTCAGTCACGCAATGATGGACTAAGGAAGGGGGTGTAGGGAGATCTCCGTAAATTGGAGATTGGTATAGAGGCAGTAGGAAGGGGGGGTGGGGTTCAGCCACACACTAGTGAACTTCAAAATAGAGATAAAAATGAATATTGGTAATGAAGGAAAATGAACTTATCTGCTTGGAGCCACATTTAAAAGAGGCAGATTGTTGATGGCTCATGCTTTTCATGTTTTGCTATTGTTTTTTTCTGGAACCTTTTAATATTGTGATGTAAGCGGACTGCATTAAAGGAATAATGCATAATGTAGCCTCCGTTCTTGTAATGAAATTGCTTTAATTCCATGAGTCATTGAGCCAAGATATATCGATACACTCATGACAAGAATGAATACATTCTAAAAACAAACCAGTTCTACTTATTTGTAATTGAGCCAAGATATATCAATCCACGCATGACAAGAATAAATACATGCTAAAACAATACAGTACTATTTATTTGCCACTAGGGGCTAGATGTAGGTAACTCTAATTTACCGACTCATAAATACAGAATTTTACAGATTCGGTATTTATGAATCGGTAAATTAGAAGGAGGGAGATGTAGGTAATTCTTTATTTTGAATTACCGAATATGTAACATTCTGTATTTACCGATTCGGTAAATACCGAATCAGTATTGCCCATTGATTCCTATGGGCCTTGAAGCCCATAGGAATCAATGGGCAATACTGATTCGGTATTTACCGAATCGGTAAATACCGAATCCTGCAAGGGTGCAGGGGGTGTCACTTTGACACCCTCTAGTACCCCAAGTACAGGTTTGTGTAACATGTGGCACACAGACATGCCCTAAGGGCATGTCTGTGTGTCACATTGCACAGGTGTGCATGCACAGATGTGCATGCACACCTGAATTCGGTATTTTACCACCCAATAGGATTGGGTGGTAAAATACAGACTCTTAAGGGCCTGTGGCACTCTTAGGAGTGTCAGCTACATATGGATTTACCGAATCGGTAAATATACCGATTCGGTATTTTACCGATTCTGTAAATTTACCGATTTGGTAAATTTACAGAATTGGTAAAATATAGGCCCCCTACATCAGAAAACCCTAATACCCCAATACCGGTCGAATTCAGCCGTTACCGACCGGTATTGGTGCTCCTACATCTGGCCCTAGATGTCTAGCCCATACAAAGTAGAGAAACCTCAGATTAATTCAGCCCCTTATTAACTATATCTAGTAAATGTATCCATTTGCAGTTGCGTAAATTGAGAATGGATGTCAAGTCCCCTCGTCTGGGGTTATGAATCACTTTTTCCAAAGCCCACCATCGTAGACTGCCAGCAGTGTGTTGCATACGATTGCAATGTTCAACTAAGGGTGCACCCTGTGTCTTGCAGCAAATCCTTGAGCAATGTTGAAGGATTCTGACCTTCAGTTTTTGCCTGGTTTGACCCACATAGCGCATTTTGCAAGGGGATGTTATTACATAGATGACGTCTGCCGAATTGCAATTCATATGATGTTTGAGTGATTATGTATGATTGGAGTACGTAAACTCTTTTTTCTCCAGAGTGAGTTCACAAGCCTTGCATCGTCCACATTTGAAGTGACCTATTAGAGGTAGTAGTAACAGCTGGGCCCTAAGGTCGGGGTTGGTTGTGTCTTTAAATATGAACTAGCCACAAAATCCCATATATTCTGTCCCCTTTTAAAAGCAGAGTGGTTTCTCATCGGTGTCAATCTTCTCCGAGATAAGAACCCAACATTGATTAATGATCATTTTAATCTCATTACTTCTATTGTTAAATGTGATTACACATACTACTCAGTTGTCAGCTTCACTCTGATTGTTATTGACTTCATGTAAAGTTCTCTGTGGCAATACCATGCTCTTTTTCTAGTACTTTTCAGTAAGCCCTTTGGGGTACTCTCATTCTGTCATGATGTGATCTGTTTCTATGAAAAAATTTGCCCTATGTGCACAGTTTGTACAGAGTCTCAGAAACTGACTATAGGGTAAGTTGTCTCTCAGGTTCCTTGGGTGATGGCTGGAATACCTGAGCAATGTGTTGCTTTCCATCGGTTTCCTGAAAAGTGTAGTGTATAATGTGTCATCCAAAAGCTTGTACACAAACCAACAAATTAGTGTCGCCTTGACTGTGTGTCATGGTGAATTGTATGTCCAAGGATCTATCGTTCAACCATGCAAAGAATTCCTGCAATTAAGGCTCCTCCCCACTCCAGTTCATCAGAACATCATCAATGTACCTTTTCCAAAAAGGAATTTTATTAAGAAAGGGATTATCAGCATTCTATATATGCGTCTCCTCATATGAATCCATAAAAAGATTAGTTATGTCTGGAGCAAATCCGGCTCCCAAAGCCATTCTCTTTGTCTGGAAACCATACTCATTCTTGAACACAAAAACGTTTTGTGTCATGGCAATTTTGTCATGGACATTTTGAGCAACCCCACTATGAATTTAGTGGGGACCCAATTGGGTCCATCTCTTATATTGAGGACCTTCCGGACCACTTCCAGCACCTCTTCTTGTGGAATACTAGTATATAGGGAAGCTACATCCAGTGTCACTAACAGTTTTCTATCTCTGTCAAAGGGCTGGTTCTCAACTTGCTTGATGACCTCCATTGTGTCTCGAAAATATGATCTTGTCTTTATCACCCATGGCTGTAAAGACAACTACTGTTTATATATTTGCAGAGGGGTTCTAGGAAAGACCCACAGCCTGAAACTATTGCCTTCCTGATGGTTTCTCCTTGTTTTTATGTACCTTGGGTAAGGTGTACAAGGTTGGAATATGGGGATCCCTCTTATTTAAGAAGCCAAATTCCAATTCACGGAGATAACCCTCTTTCACTCCTTCTGATATTAGTTGATGTATGAGTTTAGCAACTTCTTCGGTGGGGTCACCTTGAATCTTTTTGTATTCATCAACTACCTGCAACTGCGTCATGATCTCTGTGCTAAAGTCTTCAGTGCCCTGAATTACATTTGTTCCACCCTTGTCATCAGGTTTGGTCACTATATCATTGTTTCTTTTAAGAGATTTTAGGCTAAGTCTCTCTTCCTTGCAAATATTGAGCTTGTGTGCTTGATGTATTTTTTTTCATCAAAGAGTTTCATTACTTCTGTCAAGACTACTTGCTAAAATGCCAGTATCTTACTGGACATCAGGTGGGCAGAAGGGATGAAAGTGGAAAGTGTTCTAAACCTGCAGCTAACACCCTCCTATCTTTGTTGAGATTTGGGTTCTTATATCAATCAATCACAGAACTTGCTTGTAAAGCGTACTACTTACCCGTGAGGGTCTCAAGGCTGCTGCTACTGCCCGAAGAGCCAGGTCTTGAGGAGCTTCCTGAAGGTGAGCAGGTCCTGGGTCTGCCGCAAGTGGGTGGGAAGGGTGTTCCAGGTCTTGGCAGCGAGGAAGGAGAAGGATCTGCCTCCGGAGGTGGTACGCTGGATTCGTGGGACGTCGGCGAGGGCGAGGCTGGCGGAGCGGAGCTGTCGGGCGGGGAGTAGAGGTTGAGTCTGTTGTTCAGGTAGGCTGGTCCGGAGTTGTGGAGTGCTTTGTGGGGATGGGTGAGGAGCTTGAAGGTGATCCTTTTGTTGATAGGGAGCCAGTGAAGATCTCTGAGGTGGGGGGTGATGTGGTTGCGTCGGGGGAGGTTGAGGATCAGACGGGCCGAGGCGTTCTGGATGCATTGTAGTCACTGTAGGTGTTTTGTCGGGATCCCCGCGTAGAGTGCATTGCCGTAGTCCAGCCGGCTGCTGACGAGGGCTAGGGTCACCGTTCTTCTGGTTTCGATCGGGATCCAGTCGTAGATCCTGCAAAGCATGCAGAGTGTGTTGTAGCAGGAGGAGGAGACGGCGCTGACCTGCTTGGTCATGGAGAGGGAGGAGTCGAGGATGACTCCCAAGTTGCGTGCGCGGTCCGTGGGTGTCGGTGCTGTTCCTAGCGTTGTCGGCCACCAGGAGTCGTCCCAGGCAGATGGGATGGGGTCGAGGATGAGGACTTCCGTCTTGTCTGAGTTCAGCTTCAGAAGGCTGCTCCTCATCCACTCGGCGACGGCCTTCATTCCCTCATGGAGGTTGGTTTTGGCACTGTGTGGGTCCTTGGTGAGGGAGAGGATGAGCTGGGTGTCGTCGGCGTAGGAGATGATGTTCAGGTCATGTTGGCGGGCCACTTGAGCGAGGGGGGTCATGTAGATGTTGAACAGCGTTGGGCTGAGGGATGAGCCCTGGGGTACGCCGCGGATGAGGTTGGTAGCTTTGGAACGGTGGGGTGGGATCCGGACCCTCTGGGTTCTGTCGGAGAGGAAGGAGGTTGTCCAGTCTAGGGCTTTTTCCCAGATTCCGGCTTCTTGGAGGCGTGTTCTTAGTGTGCGGTGGCATACCGTGTCGAAGGCAGCTGACAGGTCCAGGAGGATGAGGGCTGAGGTTTCGCCGTTGTCTAGTTGGCTTCGGATGTCGTCTGTGGCGTCAATGAGGGCTGTCTCAGTGCTGTGGTTCCATCTGAATCCGAATTGCGACGGGTCTAGGATGTTGTTGTCCTCGAGGTGGCGGGTCAGCTGTATGTTGTGCGATTTTCTCAATGACCTTCGCCGAGAAGGGGAGCAGGGAGATGAGGCGGAAGTTCTTGAGGTCGTTGGGGTCCGCCTTGGGCTTCTTGAGGAGGTCGTTGATTTTGGCGTGCTTCCAGCTTTCTGGGAATGTCGCTGAGTCGAAGTAGATGTAGATGACCTTTCGTAGTTGGGGTGCGATGGTGGCGTCTGCTTTGTTGAACATGTGGTGTGGGCAGGGGTCTGCTGGTGATCCCGAGTGGATGGAGTTCATGATCTTTTGTGTCTTGCCTTAGTTGACGTGGGCCCAGGATGTCAGCTGGTTGGTGCTGGTGGTGTTTGGGGTTGGATCAGTCGTAGCTGGGGCTTTTGCGTTGAAGCTGTCATGGATGTCTATAATCTTGCGGTGGAAGAAAGTGGCCAGAGAGTCGCACAGTTCTTGTCGTTGGTGTTGGCGCTGGGGTTGGAGAGTTCCTTGACGATGCTGAAGAGCTCTTTGCAATCGTGTATGTTGTTGTCCAGTCAGGCTTTGAAGGAGGATCTCTTGGTTGTTCGGATGAGTTGTTGGTGTCTGCGAATGGCGTCCTAGTGGGCAGCGTGGTTGTCTGACCTGCGGTCTTGAAGCCATTTTTTCTCTAGCATCCGGCATGTGTGTTTGGAGGTCTGGAGTTCTTCGGTGAACCAGGCGGCTTTCTTGCTGGAGTGGTTGATGGAGGGCTTCTTTAGCGGGGCGAGAGTGTTGGCGCAGTCTTCAATCCACTGTCTGAGGTTTCGGGCGGCGGTGTCGGGTTCAGTGGGGTCGGTTGGAGGGTCCAGTGTGAGGGCGGAGGTCAGTTGGTTCTCTGTGATTTTGCCCCAGTAGCCGCGAGGTAGCTGTTGAGTGTGGTGGTGTGTGGTTGCCTTCTTGAATGTGAAGTGGATGCAGTGGTGGTCGGTCCAGTGGAGTTCGGTGGTATGGTTGAAGGTGACGTGGGTGCTTGTGGAGAAGATGGGGTAGAGTGTGTGGCCGGCTGCGTGGGTGGGTTCGGTGACGAGTTGTTGGAGGCCGAGGTTGGCGAGGTTGTCGATCAAGGTGGCCGAGTTGGTGTCGTTGTTGTTTTCAAGGTGGTAGTTCAGGTCCCCGAGGAGGATGTAGTCCATGGAGGTGAGTGCGTGAGTGCGTGGGTGCTGGTGAGGTCGGCGATGGAGTCGCTGAACAGGGCCCGGGGTCCGGGAGGTCTGTAGACGAGTGTTCCTCTGAGAGTGGTGTTGGGGTCGGTGTGGATCCGGAAGTGGAGGTGTTCGGCGGAGTTTAGAGAGTCGTCTGCGAGGGTGTGGACCTGGAGTGTGGCCTTGTGGACAATGGCTATTCCTCCTCCGATTCTTTTTGCGTGATCCCTGCGGGTGATCTTGTAGCCGTCCGGGATGGCTATGGTGATGTCTGGTGCCGAGGATTCGTTCCACCAGGTCTCGGTCAGGAATGCAACGTCTGGGGCCGTTGTTTTGAGTAGGTCCCAAAGCTCGATGGTGTGTTTGCGTGCGGAGCGGGTGTTAAGGAGTATGCAGCGGAGGTGGTTGGGTCCGGTCCTTGGAGGCTTGGTGGTTCTGTCACAGGAGAAGTTGCAGGTGTGACAGGCGAAGGGTCCTTGGGTGCGTTTCGGGGCGGCCTGGAAGCAACGGCGGCCCGGCCGGTGTTGAGAGTGAGGAGGCTGTTGGCGCTGTATCGTAGTCTGGTGTTGCGGGGGGTTCTGGTGCTGGGCGCGGTCCAGGCGCAGACGAAGCTTGCCTTTGGCGCGCCTTCGGCACGTCCGCTGCACTTCCGCACGGCGTCCTCCATAAGAGGCGAAGTGGGAGGGAGGAGCAGCTGGGAGGCGGGAGCGGGACAGCCACTGGGCGTCGGGGGATGGGGACGGGACGGGACACAGAAGGCAGAGGGGGCGGGGCCGCAAGGGAGCAGCGGCGGGAAGCGGGGAGCGGGGGCTACAAAGGGCAATGGGCACTAAGGGCGCCTACAGAAACAGCTGTCTATAATACAATACAAATAAAATAAAATACAATACAATGACAGACGAGAAAAGGCACAAGCAGTCACCAGGCCACGGGGGCACACAGGACCACAGGAGCACACCGGCTGCGATCTCTTGGCAGCGGCAGCAGGGGGCAGGATTCACCGGCGCACAGGGGGAGCCGTGCGGCGTGGGGGGCGACCTGACCTGCAAGCAGGGTCAAGGGTCACCTTTCTGAAGAATTGATAACTTTGGTGTTAAAGCAGCTGGGAGGTGCAGTAGGCACAAAGGAAAGCCCTTTCACTAAAACTATTTGTTCTGCAGGGTTTAATCTGTGCTTTTCAAGTTGATGATGGGGTTGTTTAAATATGTGGTCTGATCCATCAGAGGACCATCACCAATCTGTGAAACCCCAACTAGTATTTATGCTCTAAAATTATCTTCACCCACAGATAAACCCTCAGGGATCACAATCAGTATATCTGTCTCCTAGTTTGGATCTCTCTGTGTGTTTACTGGGGGTAGAATCTCACTGCTTCCATCCCCTGCCTCGACCCCTGTTCGACCTATGATTCTGGCCTCTGTTGTTGTTGCATCCCTGATCCGGTCCACCTACCTAGTGAGATAGCCATCTTATGTCCCCTAAAAAAAGGTCCAGAGGATAATTCTTGATAGTTCTGACCCTGGTTATACTGGTGGCCAGTTGCACTGGTACCAGGGGGAAACAGCGTTTACAATGCAGCCATTACATTGTGGTGCTTTTACAATGCGGTTGTTGCAATGCCTGTGTTGTCAGTACGCTATATCTTTACATCGCAAGTCATTGTATCAACTTGCTGTAGTGGGGGCTCTAAACTACGGAATAGTATAATTTACTCTCCCAACACCTTCACTACTGTTGCACACGCTCGAGTTGGGATAGTAAATTACACTACTTCTAAGTCTAGCGCACCCCCTACAGCAAGTCGATCCAATGACTTGCGATGTAAAGTTACTGCGTTCTAACAATGCGGTCGTTGTAACGACCGCGTTGTAATAGAACGCAATGTAATAGCATGCGTAGTAACATGCTATATTCGTACCAGGCTGCACATGATCACTAACTGGACCACTCGAATACAATGATTTAGAGAATGTTTTGTAGCCATGTAGGTGTTGGAACTAAGGGGGTGCAATTTACTATTCCCACTTCAATCTCAACAATTTAGGGAAGCTTTTGGACACTAAAGGCACAACATTTATTATTCCCACTCCAAACTAAGCCATTTAGTGGAAGGTGTTGAACACTAAAGGGGTGAAATTCACTACTCCCACTCCAATGTATGCCATTTAGGGGAAGTTGGTGGACACTAAAGGAGTAACATTTTTTATACCCACTCCAATTTAACCCAATTTTTGCACGGTGTTGGACATTGAAGAGGTGACATTGTCTGTTCCCACTCCTATTTAAGCAATTTGAGAAAGATGTTGGACAGTAAAAGGGTGATATTTTCCCTCCAATATAAGGAAAGGTGCTAGTTACTTAACAGGTGATATTTCCACTCCAATCTACACCATTTTGGAAAAGGTGTGGAAACTAAAAGTGTGACATTTATTATGCCAACTCCAATCTAAACCATTTTGGGGAAAGTGTAGGATGCTGGGATCCTGGTTTCTAGGCCCTCTTACATCCTCTGTGCTGTGGGGTTTCTGCTAGGGCTCATTTCACCATGCCCTCATGGCTTCTATGTGCTCATATCCCTGTTGACTCTGTGGGGGTATGTGGTATTACTTTTGAAATCTGCCAAGGCCCGTAGGCCATTTTATAATGTTAATATGTTGTTCAAGATATCTCCTAGGTCCCGCAGGCCACTCGGTCAGTTGTTAAAACATTTGTATTGTGTATGTATATTGCCCCGGGCCCACAGTGGCAGTTTTGACCAGTCTATGTACAGAAAATCATGCATTTAAATGGAGACATGTGTTTCTCTGGGGGACTGGCCTTGAGCACCAAATTTAGCCGCAGGCCGACCACAATCTTGTGAGATGGAGCGTACGTGCAAAGCGGCCATCTTTAGTTCTGAACAGATATTTATACTGCACCCAAACCACTAGGCAGTGCTTGGCCTACTTACCTCCTGGAGAACCTGTTCTCTCCTCTTCTGTTACTGCTGATCTGAATGACTCCCAGCCAGCTTTAGGAACATCACCCTTCCAGCCCAACGACTTACCTGTGTTTCCTGTGACCCTGACTTTAACAGTGCGTCCAGAGATCCTCCACTTCTCGAAATTTGGATACCTGTAAAGAGACAAGAATATGGTTGAGTACTAAAGTCAAGTTGGTTTTTGCCACATTTAGACATTGGTTTCTGATGCATTGCGCTTTGTGGACATGTAGCGTACAAACTTCTGTGCATGGTTATCTTTGAAGGACATCAAAAGTGACCCTGAAAGTGCATCAAGAGACTATGCATTATATTCATGTTTCTTCCTACTGTGGCACTAAAGCAGAGACTTTGAGTATGTAATTCAAGTATGCAGCAAAATCATTGTGTGAAGTGGTATCTCCAAATATTCCGAAGAAGTGCAGGACACTCTTTGATTTGTTTAATTTCTATGCAGCAATATGCTGCGCCATTGTAAGTGATGTTAATGACTATCTAAAAAAAATGGCTGGCATGTTCAACTGCTACAAACTTACTTTGTACTTTTGTTCTAATTGTCATCTGCAGTACAACTCACCACCACACTATCTGGATGGTGTTGTCAGGAACAGAAGAGTCATTTAAGCAGACTCTCAAGGAGCCAGTGGCTGACCCCAGGGATGCAAGTCTGTAGTTTCTTATTTTGTCCCAACCTCTCTTCCCTTCTGGGGCGGTGTTTCATTGAAGGTTTCAGCTCCTTGATCAGGCACCACCCTAGGAGATATAGGTGGTCCAGCATCGTCTCCGTGGATAGGATCAGGTGATTGGCGTGACATTGTATACTGAAGGTTTAACTTTTACTATTCCCACTACAATTTAAGTTATTTCAGGAAAGTTGTTGGACACCATTCCCACTCCAATCTAAACCATTTAGGGGAAGATGTTGGACACTAAAAGGGTGATATTTTCTATTTCCATTCCAATCTAATCCATTTTGAGGAAGATATTGGATACTAAATGGGTGACGGTGACTAATTACACTCAAATCTAAACTATTTTGTGGAAGATGTTGGAGACTAAAGGAGTGACATTTACTGTTCCCATTCCAATCTAAGCAGTTGAGGGGAAGGTGTTGGAAAGTTAAAGGGTGACATTTACTATTCCCACTCAAATCTAAGCCATTTTGGATAAGGAATCGGACTCTAAAATGAATACATTCACTATTCCCACACCAATGAAAGTCCCAATCCAATCTAAGCCTTTTTGGACAAGGTAGTTCACATTAAAGGGGTAACATTTAATATTCCCAGTCTATTCTAAGCCATTGAGGGAAAGGCATTGGACACTAAAGGCACAACAATTAGTATTGCCAATTCACTCTAAGCCATTTAGTGAAAGATGTTGGACACTAAAGGGGTGAAATTCGCTATTCCAACTTTAATGTAAGCCATTTAGGGGAAGGTGCTGGACACTAAGGGCCTTATTATGACTACAGCGGTCCATCGGACCACCGTAGCCACGGCCGTCCAACCACCTCATTAGGACTTGGGTGGTCAGACTGCCTTGGCACCTCTGCAAACGCCAGGGATCAGAGATGCCTGGCGGTGTAGCTGCAGTCTTTTGACCACAAGAGGCTTGGTGGGGCTGCTGCAGCTCGACAAGAATATTACGAGTTTCCTCTAGGCCACGGTTTTTTACGACAGTGAGCCCGCCATGAAAAGTGTGATGCAGAGGAAACAAAGGGGGCCCTACAAGGACCTCTGCTGCCTCAGTGCTTGGGGGAGCATGCAGACATGCAGGTACATGCAGTCCATGCCCTGCAGGAACCTGCAGTGACGCTCCCATTGCAGTGCCAGTACGGCTCTCCTATCAGCCTTTAAACAGTCACTACTGTGGGCCAGCCGCCGGAGGGCTGCCTGACCTGGATTCCAGTCAGAATCCGGCAGGTGGTCTAATTATCGCTTTAGCAGTGCAGGAGAAGGGCGCTGGTGGCCCAACCCACTCCCACACCACCAAAGTCATAAAGCAGAGATATTTAATATTCCTACCCCACTCTAACCTGTTTCGTGGAATGTGTTGGCCACTAAAGGAGTGACATTTACTCTCCACACCCCAATGTAAGCAATTTAGGGGATGATGTTGGTCGCTGAAAGGGAGAAATTTACAATTTCTCCTCCAGTCTAAGCCATTTTGGGGAAGATGTTAGATACTAAACGGGTGAAATTTAGTATTTCCACTCCAATCTAAGCCATTTTGTGGAAGGTATGGACACTAAAGGGATGACATTTTCGTCGTCCACTCCCATCAAAGCCAATTCGGGGAAGGTGTTGAACACTAAAGAATGTACATTTACTGTTCCCACTCCAATCTACGTTATTTCGGGAAAGATGTAGGGCACTAAAGAGGTGACATTCACTAATCTCACTCCAACCTAAACTGTTTATGAGAATGTATTGGACACTAAAGGGTGACATTCACTATTCCCACTCCAATCGAAGTCCCAGTACAATATAAGCCTTTCTGGGCAAGGCTTTAGACACTAAATGGGTGGCATTTACTATTCGCAGTCCAATCTAAGCCATTTCGGGAAGGTTTTGAACACTAAAGGCACAACATTTACTATTCTCATTCCAATTTAGGCCATTCAGTGGAAGGTTTTGGACATTAAAGGGGTGACATTCCCTGTTCTACTCAAATGTAAGCCATTTGGGGAAAGGTGGTGGACAATAACGGGGTGGCATTTACTATTCCCACCCCAATCTAACCCATTTTGTGGAAGGGGATGGACACTAAAGGGATGACATTTATTATTTCCACCCCAATATAAGCCATTTAGTAGAAGACGTTGGACACTAAAGCAGTAACATTTACTATTTCCACTAAATGTAATATAACGTTTTAACATAATTAACTGTAAAAATAATAACATATAAATAAAATATTTTAAAATGATATATTTTAAAATAAATTATTATTTGATTACATAAAACCAACTAAATAAAAATAATTTGAAAACACTAAACAACATACATTAAAAATGTGAAATTGAGAAAATTGAGAATTTACTTCATTTTCATAGTTACTAAAAACCATTGCAATGCAAAAGTGTCAATTAAAATCATAGGAATGTGATACAATATAAAAGTGCACATTTGTAGTTTCCCAAAGCATTAAAAAACTTTAAATACGTTGGATTACTAACAAAAATAAAAGACACTTTGGTGCTAGTGCAGTTTGTTGCCAGTGCAGGCAATGCAGTCAGTGCAGAGTACGATTCCGAATCAGCCAATGCAATCAATACCAGAAGGTACTGCACCGAGTTTCTATGCTCCTAACCACAATAAGAGTTTCCCATCTCTACCTTAGCTAAAACAGCCTCTGTTCTTTGGTTGGATGAACTATGCTAGGATCACCAGTGTGTGAAGTTGCCGGCAGTTTTCGGTGGCTAGGCCTGCGTAGAGTGGTTTCTAATAGGCCTGTTCTGAATCCCAGGTGAGGCTGGATCATGTAGTGGTATTTTTTGTTCGCCTAATGCAAGAAATCTTACTAGTCTGCAATTTAGTTGTGGTGCTCCTGGAACGAAGCATGCCAGAACTGCTTGCCTCTTGAATGCATTCCTCCAACATTGAAAGGGATTTTTAGCAACTGTTTCCTTTCCCGCCACATCTCCTTGCAGGTGCTAGTAGGTGGATGATATCTCCTAGGCCGTTTTCGCACAGGCAGCAAGAAGTTGGGGTTGACACCCTCAGCCACGGTGGGAGGTTCTGAGTATGCAAGCATGCAAAGGCGAAACTTTAAGAATGTTATTTTCCGTGATTTTGGATATCCGAAATCAAAGTATTTTTGAGGGGCTAAGATTTTATAGTTATTCAAGGTCATTCAGGCGTGGTATCTGGCCGAAAAGGTGGCTTAATACTCCACCAATGAGAGTTGTTTTAGGGATTTCCAGACCAGAATCATAAAGGCTAAGTGATAGATCTGTGTATTCCAGAGGGCATAGAGCCCACTGCTTGCCAGAGCCTCTTGCAAGTAGCCTCTTGCAGGGGACTTCTCTCTCTGATGGAGGTCTTGCCATGAGAGCTGGTTTAAAGTGTTTGGGGCCGATAGTCTGATCTTATTCCAGCAGATGATGTATGCGCTGTATCTGTCCCATGATTGCTTCAATATGCCAAACTCCAGCCTAAGTTGCACTGGTGAGGTGTAATTTGGGAGGTGGAACATGGTTCTATATGCTTTGACTGCAGTTCTATCCAGTAGCTTGGCGTCTCTAACTCTTATTATTTCTCTGCCATAAGCTATTGTTGGTAGAATTTTTGCCTGTGCTACTTTCGGGAGGGACTATATTCCGCAGTATCCAACCAGACACACAATTTAATCAATTAAATGTTCACAGCATTTTCACGAGCAACCAACAATAAAAGTGTGATACAGTCCTGTATCCAGTACAAGAGAACACAACAAACATACAAATAGACATTAGGATTTTCAGGCAAAAGAAAGAGGGAGCTTTGGGTCAATACAAAACAAGCTATCCATAATAGTTATCACACCACACCACACGGCCACCGACGCTGGTTCTGGAGGCATCATCCCCCGAATCTAATTATACCGCATTACCGGAAGGAAATTCCCGCGGTACTCGGCAGTGTGGAATCTTCCACACTGCACACACACCACGCCCTGAGGCTCCCTCAGAGCCTAGGACTCGATTCTGCCGTGTTGGTTCATCTATCAACTTATACGTAATTGGACCTTTTGAAATCCCTTCTTCCAAGGCAGCTTTCTAATATTCAGGCATCTAATTTAAACAGTCCTGATGATTATCCCACTATTCGTCTAAAGGGATCGAAACATCCTCGACCTACGGAATAGTGTCACACAGCCAACCATTGTGTTATATTGGTGTGATAACTAATATGGATAGCTTGTTTTGTATTGACATTGACCCAAAGCTCCCTCTTTCTTTTGCCTGAAAATCCTAATGTCTATTTGTATGTTTGTTTTGTTCTCTTGTACTGGATGCAGGACTGTATCCCACTTTTATTGTTGGTTGCTCTTGAAAATGCTGTAAAAATGTAATTGATTAAATTGTGTGTCCGGCTGGATACTGCGGAATATAGTACTTATTACAGACTATATTTATTTAAATGCTCTAAATGATTCTTTAAGGACCAGTGTTTTTGTTTAAGATTAACACCCAAGGTCCTTAACTACATTTTGGGTTCCCTTTTATTCCCCTATCTCACTTTCAGGAAGGGGCTTAGGTTTGGACATGTTAGTTTTGACATTAGATGTTTCAAAGTTAATGCTAGCACCAGCCCTTTTCATTTGATCTCATCTTGTTGTCGTATGAAGGATCCTTCTTTATCTATGTCGACGCCTAGATACTTATATTCCACAGCTGGTTTGATTTGTGTGCCGCCAAGATACCAGGATCTTGCTCGTTTCCTCCTGTTGTTAATAGACATTGTCCTTGTTTTCTTGAGATTGATTATCAAGTTGTTTTCTCTGGCATAGCCCTGCACTTTGTTGAGAAGATGTTGCATGCTGATTGCTGTATGGCTAAGCAGAATTACATCCTTCACATACAGGAGGTTGGACAAAGTTGTTCCCTCCAGCCAGGGTGCATGGGAGTTACGGGAGTTGAATGACTGTGGTTGAACTGCCATAAATAGATTAAATAAGGTAGGCGACAGCACACAGCCGTTTCAGGCCTTTGGTTGTTGTTACTTTTCTCGAGAGGTAAGTCCCTGCTCCCAGTTTCACCTGTACCCAGGTGTCTGTATGGAGGAGTATTAACATTTTTAAGAGGGCTTGTAGGATGCCGCAATGTGCTAGCTTCCCCACTATCTTACCCAAGCAACGTTATTGAAGGCGGCGCTGAAGTCAATAAAACAAAGGTGCAGCTTCATTTTCTTGGACATTGCTGCATCAATAAGCAGACAGAATGTCATGATATCGGTTGATGTACCTGTTTTTTTGCGGAAACCTGTCTGGTTTATTGGTATAATATCACTGTCATCAGCCCAGATTGTGAGTTCCTTCAACATGGTTCCCGTGAAACATTTGGCCTCGTTGTCAATCAATGCCACCAGTCGGTAAATACCAGGCATGGCCTTATTGCCGATTTTATGGACCAGGACAATCGTGGAGCCTTTCCATGAGTCAGAGATTCTGCCCAGTGATCTCACTTCTGAGAAGAATTGTTGAAGTATTCTTGCCCACTCTGGTATCCTCTGTTTGAAAAGGGCCGGGGGGTACCATTTGGGCCGGGGCCCCTTCCTTTCTTCCTTTTGCGATCTGCTGCTTAATTGGGAGCAACTCAGCAGCATTATCTCCTCCTCTGGCAATTGATCTATATTAGAAGATGCTTGTAAGACTCCCTCCTTTTCTGGAGTGCCTTCCGAGCGATCTCCAAGTGAGGCCCTGTTTTAGGAGATTAATGAAGAACCCGCAATTTGATGATTGAAGTGATCATTTCAGAAACAAGCCCAGGTTTTCTCTAGTATGTGGGAAGAAGTGCCTCCATGCTGTGGACACATAATTATGTTTATCATTTTCCAAAAACGGGCGCCTTCGTTGTGGTTTATGTTATGGAGGACCTTTGCCCAAATATCCTCTTTGTGATTTCTATTGATGCCCCATTTCAGTTGCTTTAGCTTTATTCTCTGATGTCGCAAAGCAGAAAGGAGTCTTGTGTTCCCTGGGTCATGTCGCAGGGATCCCATTGAGCCGTTTATGGATCTTTTTAGGCCCTTTTTTTGGACCCTCTGTGCTTTTGTTAAGCTTTTTTCCATGCTTTGTAGCAAGGGGACAGATCGTTTCGTTTGCGAGGCATGCAGGTCTGTAAATGTGGCTGTACAGCGTTCTCAGTTTGATCTATAACTCCAATATTGTCTGCCGTAAATTTGATTCTCTTGTAATTTGACGTGTAACTGGGGCCCCAGAGTGGTGCTTGCTGAATGCAAGGAGGTATGCTTGCAGCTATGGAGATTTCTTGTGGACGATGATCACTGTACATGTTGTCTCCCATTCTGAAGCCGAGTATGAAGGGAAACAGCGAGAGACTGGTGAACGTGTAGTCCAGTATCGAACAGGTTGATCTGGAACAGTGGCTCGCTACAGAGAGGGAGTCACCTCGGTACTCTAGAAGGTGTCTGTTGTTTTTTGTTGTTCTTTCCATAGGTTGAGCCACATTGAGTTGGTATGTTACAATTTGAGGATTGGAGGCTGTCTTCCTTGCCCTCTGACGTGCCCAAAAGATTTTGATTTAATTCCCCTGACAGAATGAGGTTGGGGGTTTCAACATTACTTATGTAAGTTGTTAGTTGGCCGATTAGCTTGGCAGAGTCAATTGCTTTATGTTTGGGGTGGATATATGCATTAACAGTCACTACATCGTCTTGTGCTCCTGGCGGAGAGAGAGTGTATTTAACTGCTACAGTGACCTCTGTGGCAAGGCCGACTATTGCTGTTGATGTTATGGTAGTTGAAGATATTTAAGTTGCCATCCCTCCTGAGGATTGTCGAGATTTCCCGCGCTTTGTGGCTGGAGTGGTGAATCATATGAACCCTTTCAAATGTAGTGGTTCTATGAGCCATGTTTCCTGGAGCAAGAATATGTTGAACGTGTTAAGGTATTGCAGGACTACCTGGCCTGAGATTTTTGTTGCCAAGCCATTGACGTTCCATGAACAGAGGCAGACCACTGTTTTTTCCCTCCGGAGCTTCCATTTGATTGTCTCTCTAGTCATTGGCTTTCTGTAGAGGTGGTTATGGTTCTTGTAATCAGCTCAAGATTCAGATGACTGCTTTGGGGAGCTATAGCTGCCCGGGAGAAGGTATGCAGGGTGCCCTGAGTGCGAGTCCTTTGTTATTTAGATTAGCCCAATGCCTCTCTCAATCAATCAATCAATCATTTGTAAAGTGCACTACATACCTGCGAGGGTCTCAAGGCGCTGGGGGGGGGGGCGCTACTGAACGAACAGCCAGGTCTTGAGTATCCTCTTGAAGGTCAGCAGGTCTTGGGTCTGTCGTAGGCTCAGTTGGAGGGTGTTCCATGTCTTGGTGGCGAGGTGGGAGAAGGATCTCCCACCTGTGGTTGTTCTATGGATGCGTGGATGGTGGCGAGTGAGAGGTCAGCGGAGCGTAGCTGGTGGTTGGGAATGTAGAAGGAGAGCCAGTGCAGGTTTCTCATGTGGGGGGTGATGTGGTCGTGGTATGTCGAGGATCAGTCGTGCTGAGGCGTTTTGGATGCGTTGTAGTCATTTGATGAGCTTGATCGGGGATCCTGTGTAGAGGGCGTTTCCGTAGTTGAGTCTGCTGCTGACAAGAGCCTGGGTGACTGTCTTTCGTGTATCTGTCGGGATCCACATGGAGCATGTGGAGGGTGTTGAAGCAGAAGGAGGAGACGGCGTTGACTTGCTTGGTCATTGAGTGCGTTGAGTTGAGGATGATTCCCAGATTGCGTGCGTGGTCGGTGGGTGTCAGGTCTGCCCCCAGTGCCGGCGTCCACCAGGAGTCGTCCCAGGCGTGGAGGCATGCTCGTAGTGTGCGGTGGCCGACGGTGTCGAAGGCGGCAGAGAGGTCTAGGAGGATGAGTGCTGAGCACAGAGATAGGGGCCTTGGGTGGCTTTTGCCTCCAGACCTTGGGCTGGGGATTAGAAGAGGCGATGGATACATTAATGTTTTGGTGAGGAGTAACAATGATGCCCCAGGCTTTGCAGGCATAGTACTCATCTAATACTCTTTGTGAAATTGCGTTTGTTTTCCACATTCCCCTGGTTGTCTCAGGAAAAAAGACTGACTTTCTTTTTCTGCTGATGGCGTTGCTTGGCGTATGTCTTTATAGTGAGTGATACTTTATGGTCTGTCTTAATTGGTTGACTGATAGTGCTAAAAGCCCCCTTTCTTAGCTGGGTAGCTGATTCCTCACGCTTGATGTTCTGATTGATTGGGTTGGTATTCTCCCCTCTTTCTTGCCCGGGCTCTAAGATCGGACCCCCGGAGGGGGAGCGAGAGGAGGTGGAGGATGCATTCCTAAAATCCTTAAGCACAATGGAAAGCACTGATAGGAGGGTTGGTAATTTGTCCACTAGCTGATGGCAGCCAACAACTAAGATGCGCCTCTGATTGTGCTCTTCTTATAAGGCCATTGAGATCCCCCAATTTTTTATCAATTCCAGCCTTGAACAAGGCCAGAGTGTTTACTAGAGTCGAGGATGATCCCAGGTTGCGTGCGTGGTTGGTGGGTGTCGGGGCTGCCCCCAGTGCCTTCGGCCACCAGGAGTCGTCCCAGGCTGAAGGGTTTGAGGCGAGAATAAGGACCTCTGTCTTGTCCGAGTTCAGCTTCAGATGGCTGGTCTTCATCCAGTCGGCGACGGCCTTCATTCCTTCGTGGAGGTTGGCTTTGGCGGTGATGGGGTCCTTGGCGAGGGAGAGGATCAGCTGATTGTCGTCGGAGTAGGAGATTATGTTGAGGTAGTGCTGTCGGGCTACGTGTGCGAGCGGGGCCATGTAAATGTTGAACAGCGTCGGGTTCAGGGAGGATCCCTGGGGTATGCCGCAGATGATCTCGGAGGCTTTGGGATGGAATGGGGGGAGGCGGACGCTCTTGGTTCTGCCGGAGAGGAAGGAGGTGGTCCAATCCAGAGCCTTGTCTCGGATCCCCGCAGCGTGGAGGCGTGAGCGTAGTGTGCGGTGGCAGACGGTGTCGAAGGCGGCAGAGAGGTCTAGGAGGATGAGTGCTGAGCACAGAGATAGGGGGCCTTGGGCAGCTTTTGCCTCCAGACCTTGGGCTGGGGATTAGAAGAGGCGATGGATACCTTAATGTTTTGGTGAGGAGTAACAATGATGCCCCAGGCTTTGCAGGCATAGTACTCATCTAATACTCTCTGTGCAATTGTGTTCATTTTCCACATTCCCCTGGTTGTCTCAGGAAAAAAGACTGCATGATTTGGAAGAAGTTTCTGGTTTATGCCTTTCCTTTTCTGCTGATGGCGTTGCTTGGCGTTTGTCTTTATAGTGAGTGATACTTTATGGTCTGTCTTAATTGGTTCACTGATAGTGCCAAAGGCCCCCTTTCTTGGCTGGGTAGCTGATTCCTCACGCTTGATGTTCTGATTGATTGGTTCGGCATGCTCCCCTCTTTCTTGCCCGGGTTCTAAGATCGGACCCCTGGAGGGGGAGCAAGAGGAGGTGGAGGATGCATTCCTAAAATCCTTAAGCACAATGGAAAGCACTGATAGGAGGGTTGATAATTTGTCCTCTAGCTGACTGCAGCCACAACTAAGATGCACCTCTGATTGTGCTCTTCTTATAAGGCCATTGAGATCCCCAAATTTTTCATCAATTCCAGCCTTGAACAAGGCCAGAGTGTTTGCTAGAGAGATCTGAATATCCATATTATCAGATTGGTAATGTAGCACTTCTACTGACATTTGCATGGTATTCAGAAGGGCGGCCCAGGTGCTGCCGGGTTGGGCCCTTCCCAGGGAGACTGTTTGTCATTGGGTGTGTTAGGCTGGGGTTTCTTCACGGGTGGTACACCGGCGGATTGGCGCTCTGACGAGTAGGCTGCTAACATGTCCTCCCATCCATGAGTGCTCTGATAGGAGAGGAACACCCTTCCTTCTTCCTGCTTAGTATGGTGAGTGGTAGCTGTTAAGGTTGATGCGATTGATGTGAAAAGGCTCTGTTCTAGAGTTGCAGTGTTAACTTTTGGTTCGTGGCTGCAAATGTCTTTTCAATGGGGATCTGGTTGAGAGTTCTGCCTGCTCCTCTAAACAGCTAGTTCCTGCCAGCAAGTGCCTTTTCGATGGAGATCTGGTTCAGAGTTCTGCCTGTTGCTCACAGCAACTGGAGGAGCTGGAGGACTTATGGAAAACTGATTATTGTAGGTACCCTTCGTCATGTGCACAGGGCGGCCCAGTTATAGCGTGCACTTGCTGAACATGTCCCACTGCTGTGGGCAAGGATACTGCAGATACTGGATTGACTATGGCCTGCGCCTCAGACTGTTCAGCAGTGTTCTGGAGTCCTGGCTGTCCAATTAGGGACTGGATTGGGTTTGCAAAAATCCGCATAGGGGAAAATGCTGAGACTTGACTGAGATGGCCAAGGGATGTGGACAGTATGACAGTTAGGGGTTGAGTTATCTCAGAAGTATTCACCATTGGGTTCCTGTGAGGAGATGCACAGATTTGGTCCTCCATCAGTTTGAACTAGATCCAAGGTTTGCTGTAGAAACTGTGGTGTTTGACTGGGTTTAAGGGTGTAGTGAAGTCCTTTAAGTGCTGCGTTGCTTGAGTAAAGAGCAGCACCAATGTCTCTTAATTACAAGATTTAATTTTGTGTACATTTTTGGTTGGCTCCCCTTCTTCTTGGTGGCATGCTGACCATTGGGTCTGCCTCTGTAAAAATTAAAGAGGTTTGGATGCTATGTTGGGCGGTAGTGGAGCTGCTTTCCCTTTCTCCAAGCTAGCCTTGCGGGGCGATCTCCCTAGTTTGCCCTGATCTCATTCTGTGGCAGCAGATCTCCCTCTGGCTTGTGCTTCTTAAAGCGCGTTAGCTGGTAGACTGGGGGTGGTCTAGAGGCGGCTCCTTCCTTTACTATTAAAGTGGTCCCAGTGTTTTACTGGCTTTCACATGGAGGGGAAGAAAGAATACATAAATCATTAAACAATATGAGAAAGGAAACAATAATGTTCAACCAATGTTATTTAATCACATTGGGAATGCATTTTTATGAACAGTTATAAGAAAAACCTAACAAGGTATCACATTGAAATGTGTGGTTTCCAGGGGTTGGAAAAAAGGTGGTGCCTGGGGGTCTGTGAAAGAAAGTTGTTAGGCAGTAAGTGATGGGAGAGAAAGTTTTGTGATGGTGACAAACATATCACATACAGTTTTGGTATATATTTGTCATATACCAGATAGTCAAAGTCCACAATATATATACATATTTGCCATATAACATATGAAATCACAGTTTATTTATCACTGTCGATTCGGTATTGGCAGATGCTGTAAAGTCGACGTTTCGACCCCTATATTCGTAGGTATCTAGAACCTTACTACCGGGGTCTTCCTCAGGACTGGTGTCAAGTGAAGGGGGCTGGGAACACCTAAAAAGGAAAAGAGGGACGGTTAGTGAAAGCCAGTAAAACACTGGGACCACTTTAATAGATACCGTCTAGTACCCAGGTCCCAGTGATTCCGGGTTTGCCCTTTTTCTGTAACTTCTGCATTTACTAGCCTTCTCCTTAATTTATTTGTTGCTGCCGATGGTGCTGTTTCTACCAGCCATTCCTCCTGTGACTTTGAGGCTTCAAAATCAGGTCCTGGTGTCCTGGGCCACTGCTGGCCCAAACCATTCCTTGTCCCCCTTAATTGGGCCACAGGCCTGATGAGGGGCAAAGTGGGAGGGCAGGGCCCCTCTGCTACCCTTTTGCTGTGGGCCCTGTCAAGGATTGGTTGGCACTATTAAGGGGGTCGAGGTGGGGGGCCAGGCGGGGTGGGCAAAGCTCCCCTCCGCTGAGGTCCTCGCCAGAATTGTTGACACTCTTCGCTTTTAACTTTAACCCTATGTCCTCCATAAAGCCAGTACAGGATGCGGGAGCTTTCTGCAGACCTATCGGGGTGTGCGCCATTAGGACAGCATCGTCTGCATAGAGGAGGGAGACTATCGGCCATTTGTTAACATATAGTGGTCCAACGTCTTGGCCACCAACTCCTGTTCCAATGCTTTGCTGTAAAGAGTGAACAGGAATGGGTTCAGGACACACACTTGTCTCATCCCCCTCTTCACGTTAAATGGTGCAGTGCACTCCCCTTTGGTTCCATAGCGGACCTTGGCAGTTGCCCCATATACAGTCATAGTAACTGTACCAGGACCGTGTCGACCTTTAAGTCAGCCAGGATGTTCCATAATTTACTGTGAACCACACAGTTTAAAGCGGATGTGAGGGAGGCAAATGCCAGATAAAACGTTTCTGGTTTAGCCGTGGTATATTTTCATACTAATATGCTTAGGTTTAAAACTTGCTCATTAACACCTAGGCCTGCCCTAAAACCGTATTGTACATCACTTAAAATGTTGTTATCTTCAGCCCATGTTTGTAGCCTATCTAAGACAATCCTTCCTGCTACCTTCATCAGGGAATCTAATAGAGATATTGGTTGGAAGCATGCGGGATTACCAGGGTTCCCTTTTTTAAAATATCGGTACTATAACCAATTCTGACCATGTACTAATGAAGCCTTTAATGCAACAAGCTTGGAGGACCCGTGTATATTATTGGTGTTCATGGAGATGGAATAGATTTGAAAAAATCAATTGGCAGCCAGTCTGATCTGGGTGCTTTACCGCTCTTGCTTGCCTTTATTGCCCTGATAACATCTTTTTGTGTTATCTGGAAATCAATGTTGAAGGAAGCAAGGGACCCGTCCTCCTGCTGCTCTGCACCTATTTAATTTTCTGTACCACCTTGCGATTGATACACACTTGAGAAGAAATCCACCCATACCTTCTCCTCAATTGCCACTTCTATCGTCGGTGTGTTAGTCTTGGTATAAAATAGTGCCCTTACCGCCTGCCAAAAATAGGAGCTATCTTTACATATAGAGGCTTCATGTAGAGGGACCCAAGCTTTTTCTTTAAGTTCCTTCTGTCGTGTACTTCTGGCTTGATTATAAAGTTTCCTACATTCTCTAATTTCCCCCAGATCTCTTTCTGTCTTATGTAGGGACTCTTTGAGCTTTTTATATGCTTTGGCTCAATTTGAGTCAAACCACCCCTTCCTATTATTGCGATTTTCTTTGATTTCAGCTCTAAGCAAGTTTTGAACAGTTGAAGTAATTTCAAAAAATTCTAGCAATATATTTTCATGAGAGGTGGATTCCTCCAGGCACATTAAGATAGAATCATAGGCCTTAGTTAATATTTGTTTCTTAAGCTCAGATGATTCGTGGCTGGGCCAACGCAACGTATATCCATTAGCTCTGCCCATTTGTACATTTTGAGTCCAACCTAGTTGATTATTGTATTGCCTTTCTGAGCAGTTGGAAATGTGATGTCATTGCTTAAGGGCAGATGATCACTCGTGGAATTTTTATGGATTTTATAACTCCAAATATGACTTGCGTAGCGATTTGGAGCAGTTATAAAATCTATAGTGGGTTCTAACCCCCTTCCTATAAATGTGTGCCCAAAATCCACTGTAGGGGAGCATAAACAATTCGCAAAGCCATGATTGTGTGTTAAAAAAACTCATTAAACATCTCCCCCCTATCTAAGTGAACAAAGTGCATTGGGGGATCCTCCTCCTGTACTGTTAGGCCACATTTTACAAGCCCCGCAAATGGGCATAGCCCAATATTAAAATTCCCTCCCCATATGCTAATCATTTCGGTTTCACTGTTTGCCTTTAATTTATTGAAATCTTCACTAAGCATCTTCATTATAGCCCTAACCGTTCTTTTTCAACATTGTCATGAAAATTGATTACTACAAGAGTATATTTACTGTCTATGTATCAATACTATTTGATAGTAAGTTTCAGATTTTATCATATTGGACTTTGTTGCCCCAATCAGATTGCATACATAAAGACAGATTACCCCTTTGGTCTTCCATGTATCGAACGAATCACCGGTGTGTAAAATGTGCTGAAGCCATTTATATGTACTTCGTCTATTGCCCAGGTCTCTTGCACACATAGCATGTCAAATTTATCTATAAAATCTAACCAAGAGGTGTTATTAACTTACTTCGGAGACCAGCAATGTTCCAAAAAAGAACACTAACAGATTTGGGGGATAAAAAACTAACCCTGGGCGGGCAACTTCGCTACGCCGTGTTGCCTACTTCGCCCTCACGAGACATGCGCATGCGCGGGCGGCCACGTATGAGCATTAGTATCAAAGACGCGCGCGCCGGCGGCGCGATGACGAGCGGGTGCCCCGGGGACGCGGCGGACAAGGTAAGTGGTTTTATAATTCATTTATATATTAATTTAAGCATTTAGGGAGGGCGGGAGGGAGGCGGGTGGCGCGTAGTGGGGCTACGCGAAGTGCGTGGGTGGGCGTAGTTTTTTGCCCACTTCGCGTAGCTTCGCGAAGCCCCACTACGCCCAGGGTTATAAAAAACTGAAGGCAGAATCAGTCTGGCAAATTTGTTAATTTCTAGATTGCATATCTCGACTATCAGCACCAATCAAGCCCAGTTTTATTTCTTCCCTTATTGTTTGGGCTGAACCGAGATCTTCTTTATCACGTAGCTCCCATTCCCTCAAGTAAGTTTGATCAGTCGAACTAGCTTCGCAAACAATCTGCGAGTCATAGTAGGCACTAAATAAAGTCTGACTTAATGAAGATCCCTGAGGGACTCCACAAGGAAGAGTAAATGGGGCGGAGTTAAAAAATTTCCAAGCCACCAAATGCTCTCTTTTTGACACAAGGTACCTAAACAGTTTAAGAGCAATACCTTTGATGTCTATTTTTTCTTAATGGTTTACCAAGGAGAAATGGTCAACCATACCCAATGCGGCCGAAAGATCCAATAGGATCAAGTCTGCATGATCTACTCTATCCACAATGGCCCTGATCTCTTTAGTTGCCACCTATAAAGTGGATTTTGTACAGAGCTAGGGCCTAAACCCTAAAAGAAGCTGTAAGTAGCTCCTTAAAACTTAATGAACTATAAACCAAATTCTTTGCTTCCATCCCCGAGCCCAAATATTGGAAAAGTTAGTGAATGTACAGCTCATGGAATATCTTGATCGGCTTAGTCGTACGCACACCTTTCAATCTGACTTTAGACCTCAGCATCCCATAGAGTCAACCCTTTTCAAAATGTCTGAATCCATAAAAATACCTTTTGACAATGATCAGAATGTCATTCTGATATATCTAGATATGTTGGTGGCTTTTAATACGGTGGCACATGTTTTACTTCTACTGTGCCTTGCCAAACTTGGAATCGTTAGCCACATTTCGTGATGGTTTTGATAATTTTTGGTGGACAGGAAATAGGTGATCACAGCTGCTCATTTCAGCTCAGGGGACAATTTACTTAAACATAGGATCCCCCAGATCCCAACTCTGTTTAATATTTACTTGACTCCGTTGGTTTCCCTTATTGAACCCTTTATGATCACTGTAGTTTTGTATACAGAAGATACTAAACTAATTCCATCTTTAGATAAAGATTCCTCATGCTCTGAATTGAAGTTTAAGACCTTAGACACACATTCTCACAATTAGGATAGAGGGTGGGACTCCTTGCCAGCCAACAAAAACTACTAGATGGGCATTATGTAGTCTACATGTGCAGGGCGCGGCTTAGCAGACAGCAATGGCGGTCACATGAACTAGTGGCTGCACGCCGATCTGGCAATTGTCTGGCTGAGAATGATACAACCGATAGCCTGACATTCTCCGGACAGTGCAAGCTGCTATGGGAGCGGGCCGCCGTCCTCAGGGAGGGCTCACTGCAGCAGGGAAGCTGATCTATTCCCGAGCCCTTGAAGGCTAGCTGAGAGTGGAGTTAGGCCCTGGAACGCCTGCTACAACGAGCGTAGGAGTGGGAGCTGGGATGCGGGACAGACGTGCCTGCCCGTGCCTGAGACTCCCCTCAATTGCAGAGATCAGGAGTTTGGAGAGACGGAGGTCTGCCCTCGACGAGTGGAGCCCTGCCCTCTGTGGGCTTCTGACAATTGCTGTGGGGGCTACACAGGCCAATTGAGACCGGTGGTGCTGCGGCCCTTGTGGTGTGAAAGAGCGGCTAGATTCTGGCCTGGGCCTTGGTGAGAGCTGGGCATCATCTCAGGGAGCTCGTCAATGTGGGAGTGGACCTGGGGTCAGTCCAGGAGATCTGTTCATCCCCGCTCCTGCCTGTGATCCCCCTCCCTTCGCCTGCCTGAAGAACCTAATCGCCTGTGGCGGCAGAGGGCTGCATCTGCTGGGAGCAGACCGGCCTGCTGCGACTAACAGATGCGATGCGCGGCCCTGAGAGGACCAGGGGCATTAGAGAGTCTGGGGGAAGACAAAGAGCCCGGGCTGTGATGCAAAGGCGGGGAGCTGGTGGTGGCCCCTGGCCCGGACCCTGGACCTGAGTAGCCTGAGCAGGCATGGCTGGACGGGTTGGGACGCAGCAGGGAAGATCCCCGCCTGAGTGAGGCCCCTCCTTGCTGCATCTTCTGGATGCTGTAGTTGTGGAGGGAGGGCCTGTGACTGTGAGGCATAGGGGTTAATGACCTGGAGAGACCCCAATGAGATGCCCTGTAGCTGCAGCGCAGAGTCCCCCGGACTGCAGGTGAGAGACAACTGCGCCCCCACCCTGGGAGAACCCTGTAGAGGCTCATGGGCTCTAGTGACTCCCCTGATATCGAGGACCAACACTGGTGGGCCTGGCTGCTATCCCAGTGAGACTTGACACTTGGGATACGGAGGTCACACGAGGGGAACGACAGAGTATATTGTGAAGACTTTAGTATGCCACCCGGAGACCTCGCTTACTGCTGGGTTAGGGAACCCCTACCTCCGGATAAGAACAGAGAAGGTAGAACACGACACACCATGGGCCAGCGGCTCAGAGGCAGCTATCACTGAGGGGGACATACCAGGAGGGAATCCAGGGACACCCTAAGTTAGCATTGACTCTTATTTATTTTATTTGTATTTATTTGTTTAGTTTGTATAGCGCGACAGCTACCCAAAAAGGGTTTCCCGGCGCTGGCAGATATATAGCTGTTGAAAAGATGTAATATTCATAGGCTAGGCAGGAACAAAATTACTGATTGAACAGCCAGGTCTTTATGGCTTTGCGGAATTGGACAACATTTTTTTCTGTGCGCAAATTTAGGGGGAGAGAGCTCCACAATTTAGGTCCCAAAAGTGAGAAAGACCTGCCCCCCATCCTAGATAGACGGATTTTTGGCACGCTGAAAAGACCCTGCGATGAGGATCTTAATCAGCGTGCAGGGAGGTAGGCATGCACCAGCAATTTGAGATATTTTGGGGCAGAGCCAAATTTAATTTTGTGCATGAAACTCAGGGGCATATTATCAAGGGGGTTTATCTCCGCTTTTTTGGCTTTAAAAGCCAAGAAAGCGGAGATAAAATTATCTCCCTATTACCTAGCTGTCGCTAACACCAGTTAGCGACAGCTAGTAGGAGATAGCGACCATCTTGGGCCCCACTTTGCATGTCAGTGATATTTATCACTAATGACATGCAAAGTGGGCGTGCCAAGATGTTAGCGACTGAAAACAGTCGCTAACATCGCTATCTCCTATTACCAACTTTTGGAGATATTCGCGCAAAGCGCGAATATCTCCAAAAACTAACACCTGCCCTGAGCAGTTCTTAGCCATGTTATCCAATGGGAGGTGGATAACATGGCTAAGAGCATTAGCTCGGTAATGCATGAATATCGCTGACTTTTCAGCGATATTCATGCATTGCGGCCGTTTTTTATCGCATTTGCGATAAACCTTGATAATAGCAAGGTTTATCTGCCATAATTTCTGACGATGCTTAGCGTTAAAAAATTCGTTGCTAAGCATCGTTAGCGATAAATATCGCTTAACCTTGGTAATATGCCCCTGAGTCTTAAACTTAACTCTATTTTCGACTCTGAGCCAGTGCAAGGTCTTCAGGTGCTCGGACATGCGTTCTCTCCTATGACATTTACACAGCAGTCGCGCTGCACCATTTTGCACTCATTGGAGACGTCTCCTAACAGCTTGTGATGACCCTAAGTAGAGAACGTTTCCGTAGTCAAGCCTCCAGGTAATGAGGGCATTGACTACAGACTTTTGTGTGTCTTCAGGTAACATCCATAAAATGTTTCTAAGCCATCTCAGGATGGTGAAACACATCGCAGTAAGCTTGCTAACTTGAGGTTGCATGGTAAGACCTTTGTCAATTATAAAGCCCAAATTTCGCACTTGGTCGGATGGTGTGGGAAGAGGACCCATTTCTGAGGGCCAATGCCTAATACTCCACAAATCCGGATTTGGGCCGAGGATTAAAACCTCTGTTTTGTCACCGTTAAGCTTCAACAGATTTGCCTTCATCCAAGTTGCAATTTTAGTAAGACCTTCCTGCAAGGGAGATGGCGAGTTTTGATCTGTGTTTGAGAGAGAGAAAATTATCTGAGAGTCGTCTGCATAGGTGAACATGGTCAGACCTTCATCTTCAGCGATCAGCGCAAGTGGGGCCACATACAAATTGAAAAGCAAAGGGCTGAGCACCGAGCCCTGGGGGACCCCACACGGGGACAGATGGATACTTGAGGACCCAGTATTTGAATTGATCTGAAAGGATCTTTGAGTTAAAAATTAGGTGATCCAATCTAAGGCCTTGCCCCTCACACCAATGGCAGAGAGGGATTTTAACAGAATACTATGGGAAATGGTATCAAACGCTGCGCTGAGATCGAGTAAAATCAGCGCAGCTGAGTCTCCTTTATCTATTAAATTGCACAGAAATTCCGACACCCCCAGTAGGGTAGTTTCAGTCGAAAAACCCGGGCGAAAGCCTGACTGCGTAGAGTGGACGATGTAGTTTACCTCTATGTAGTAGGCAAGATGACTATGAACATGCTTCTCCAAGAATTTGGAGAAGACAGGCCGTAAGGAAAAAGGGTGAAAATTAGCCAGAACTTTAGGGTCGGCCATCGGTTTTTTCAACAATGGTAAAACCTTTGCATGTTTCCACATTTTGGGGACAGTGGCTGAAGTTAGGGACTGGTTTAAAACCTTGCAGATCACAGAGAGATGCTTAATGTCAAATTGCTTAAGGACTGTGATAGGGAGAGGGTCAACAGGAGAGCCAGATTTCAGTTTCCCGATTATCTTTTGAAGGTCTTGGACATTTAACTCAGGCCAGACAGTAAGTGACTAGTATGTCAACTCCGACTGGAGGGAGGAATTTTCATGGTTAGCATTTGTTTCAGTGAGCCCCAACTGTTGTTTAAAGATGTCAGAATAGATTGTTTCAATCTTATTTGTGAAGTAGTACGCCAATTCTTCACATTGGGCATCATTCAGAGGAAGGGGTGCAGCAATGGTTTTAGAACCCGCAAGTTCTTTGACTAGGTTAAATAAGGTTCTAGATTTATTAGTGGCTGCCGAAATGGTCTTTGCTACATAGCCAGCTCGAGCTGCGGCACAGTCTTAATGATAAAGCTTAAGTTCCCTTCTATAATTCAGGCCAGCTATTGGGGAGTAATCCTTCCTCCAGAGGCGCTCAAGACGTTTGCATTTGGACTTTACCGCTTTCAATGAATCATTAAACCATAACGCAGGGGTGTTATGTGCCTTGAGTTTCTTGTTCGTGAGTGGCAAACAGGTATCAATGGCCTCCTTGAGTCATCTATCCGTCATTTTGGCCACTATTTCCATGTCATTTGAGTCGTCACACATATCATCTGGGACTGAATCTAGGTCTAATTTCAAGAGATTCATATCGAGTTTCTTCCAGTTCCTGTGACCATACAAGGCTGTTAAGTTAGGGGGAACAGGAGTCTCAGGAGCCGAAAGATTAAAATATGTAAGGAAATGATCTGTCCAGTGAAGGGGCAGGGCAGGGAAGCATTGAAGCTGAGGAAGACTAGCGAAAATTGGGTCTAATAAATGGGCACCTTTATGTGTGGCCCCGGTGTTGCACAGAGTAATATGCATGGCTGCCAAGTCATTGATTAAATTAATGGCTATATTATTCTGAGGGTCATTCAGATGAATATTTAGGTCACCTACTATCAGAAGGTTGCTAGAGTTGACTAAAAATGAGGCAACTAGATCAGAAAACTGAGACGTCCAGGTTTGTGCGGAACCAGGTGGTCGGTAAACTCTTAATGGCAAAGATGGGCAGGAGGACCCACGAGAATGGACCCAGAGTAATTTGGGGGCGCAACTGCGCAAAGACCCAATTCAACAGCAGCTGATCAAGATCCTGGAGGCAATATCGGACACAAAAGAGACATTCGACCAGGATATAGGCACAGTGTCGGTGAGTCTGGGTGTCCTATGTGCAGAGCATCAGAAACTCAACGAAAAGGTGAAAGTAGTGGAGTCAAGTCTAGAAGAGTTGTCCCCAGCCCATCAAGCAATGCCCAAGCAGGTGATGGAACACACAGACAGGGTCAAGACACTGGAGCGCCAGGCAGAGGATGGAGAAGGTCGAAGTCAAAGGAACAATATTCGCATTCTGGGCCTGCTGGAGGGGGGTCGAAAATGGGAACACGATATCCTATCTGGAACCATAGCTCCGCACAGTAGTTACACTGGAAGTTCTAACTCAGTTCTACACCCACGAGAGAGCATACCGTCTCCCTGTGCGCCCACCGGCACTGGGTCGAGGCCAGTGGTGGCCAGACTCCTGCACTATAGGGACAGGGATATCTTGCTACACAGGGCTCAATCGGTAGGCCCGTTTGAGGTAAACAATGGGAAAGTCTCCATAGTCCCTTATTATACCCTTGATGTTCCCCGGAAAAGGGCCTACTTCCTAGAAGTTAAGAAGGCGCTGAGAGCTGAAGGCCTCCAATACTCCCTTATCTTCCCTGCCCGGCTCCACATAATGCTCAATGGTAAGACACGCTTCTGTGAGAATGCATCGGGGGGGGATGGGGCTGGTTAGAGGCATATAAGACTGAGACTCCCCAGGCGGCATGAGGACATGCCCAGGTCCGCCAGAGCTGACGAACCAGGAAACAACTTAAGAAATGACCTGCAGGAAACATCTCTAAGAAGCCAAGTCCCTCCCAAACAGAGCGAGAGAGAGCAGTGGCACTACAAGCAGTTGCTGAGATAGCACGGGGGGTTCCACATCATATGGAGTATCATGCTCTATGGGGGGACACTGAGGGCTCAGACTTGGATTCTTCCAAAGGCGATAGCCTCAATATGCCACAAGTAACTCCGAAGACTGATGATGAGATTATATAGGCATGAAAGTGGCGAGGAACGGATGTGGCCTTGTGCCGTAGCTCCTCTGGAAGCAGCAAAAGTACAATGGTTTGTAGTATGACACTGGCTCAGGTTGGACTGTTATAGAGGTGGGTGCGAAGCACAGTCCCTTAAACTGTGGAACACTGAAGAATGTCAGAACACCCTGAAGGTCCTCACAGTAGCTAGTTTGGGACTTGATTAACTTTTTAAGATGTATGTAGAGTTTGGACTGGGGAGTTGGTCGATGTTGGGACCCTTTGCTTTTTTTGTTTTCTTTTTTTGTGCTAGATTTGGCTTGCCTGCAGTGCAGAAGACATATTGCTCTTTCTCTTTGTGGAATGGTTGGAGGGGGTGCGGGGTGGTGGTGGGGGGGAGATGGACTGAACGGCCCAGGATGCCAACACACTGCTAGACATTGACATTTCTTATGTGGAACATTAAAGGGATGCGGTCCATGTCCAAGTGTCTTAATATCCATAACCACCTGAAGAGACAGGGAGCGCAAATAGCTCTCGTATAGGAAATGCGTTTGCTCCATAAGGAAGAAGAAAGACTGCGTAGGGGCTGGGGGGGACAGGTTTATGCCACAACTTTTTCGGCGTACGCCTGTGGGGCACTAATCTGGATCATATCAGGGGTGCCTTTTGAGTTGACACAGTCCGTAATAGACAAAGAGGGCAGATATGTCTTTCTCGTGGGGAGGCAATATGCACGAGAAATTACCTTTCCACCCACATAGCAAGTATGATTGTAGGCCACGCCTACTGGGCGGGGACTTTAATGGAGTGACAGACATGCTGCTGGACCGCTCCCACCGATCCCTACCAGGGGCTTAGACGTCCCAAGTAGCGGCCGGGCTGAGGGAGTGGATGACCCATTGGGGGCTGGAAGATATTTGGAGGATTCAACATGGAGAGACTCGGGAATACTCCTCTTACTCCCCAATAGACCAGCTACATACACAAATAGATGCCTTTTGGTGTTCACCATTCCTCACCAATTCCATTACTCACACAGAATATCTTGGACACACCCTCTCGGACCACAGCCCACTGTTATTGACATACCGGCCTCACGGAGGCAGACCCTCAATACCTACGTGGCGACTTACCCACATGTTCTTAGAAGATGTACCCTTTATCGGCACCCTGCACTCCCTTGAGAATGGGTTTTCATTGACAACGAGCGCCCCACCTCCTCAGTATTGATAGAATGGGAGGCGTTTAAGGTGGTGGTGTGGGGTCATTGCATGGGGCAAACAATGGGCATAGGAAGGGAGCTCCATCGGGACCTGCTGACCATTGAGGGAGAGATACGAGCATTAAACAATCTCCAGGGAGAGGACATACAAGCTCATGCACGCCTCCAAGACAAGCGCGTCTAATACAATGATACCTTAGAGAGATCAAGGTCCTATGACTATAGAGCATACATGGACAGAGTGCAGGTGGAGGAGGGGAAAGCTGTTCGCCTGTTGCCTTGGTTAATCAGTCCCGAAACCTATGGGTCTCCCATTATGCGTATAGGTCCACAACTGGCCTCATGGTCCATGACCCTGATGAGATCAATGGCTTATTTCGAAGCTATTATAAGACTATCTACGCTGCTCCCCCTGAGGTCCCCAGTGCACACATTGCCGCTATTTTAGATCCGTTAAACCTCCGCACTCTAGATGCAGATGACAGGAAGGAACTGGTAGGACCTGTGACCCTACAGGAAATTTGGATAGCTATCACATCTATGGCTAACAGGAAAACTCCTGGTCCAAATGGCCTCCCAGCAGAATTTTATAAGAAATTGAGTCTGAACTAGCTCCCAGACTGGTGACTTTGTATGCAGAGTCACTACAATTGGGCTATTTACCATAAACCATGAGAGATGCATTGGTGATTCCGCTCCCCAAGACTTCATCCCTAGACGCAGGGGTGAAAGGCTACAGGCCCCTCTCTATGCTCAATACTGACATTAAAATACTCAGCAAGGTATTGGCGCTTAGATTACTCCCACATATGCAGAGCATATTCCATGTGGATCAAAATGGGTTCCTCTACTCCGGCAGTACCTCATACAATCTACGTAGGCTGCACTCAGTACTTTACCACCCTGAGGCACGGACCCTTTGTCAGGCCGCCATTTTGTCAATAGACCTGGAGAAGGCCTTTGACAATGTGGGTTGGGATTACCTACTCAAGGTTATGAGGCATTTGGGTCTGGGAGAAGGCTGGGTGAACTGGGTGCGATTATTGTACACATGCCCGACAGCGAGGGTTAAGACGGGTAAATATACCTCACCACAATATCAAGTAGAGCAGGGCACCCATCAAGGATGCCCCCTGTCACAGCTTATATTTGTCTTGGCAACAAGGACTCTGGCTGAGTCCTTCTGGTGGGGGGAGAGGGCATGGGGCTGACAATAGGTGGAAAAACGGTCACTATCTCTTTTTATGCAGATGACCTATTGGTTTACCTGTGTGACATTCAGAAAGGCGCAGAAAGCGCCCTAAAACTCTTAGAGGTCTTTGGGAAACTATCAGGCCTACGGGTCAACAAGCATAAAACATACCTATTCCCAGTGGCTGAACCACTGGCGCGTCCCCTTGACCTACCTGCGGATCCTAATTGGGCGTCAGATACATTCAAATACTTAGGTATCCAGGTCTTTCATTTATTGGAAGATTTATGAGACAGTAATTTAGGTCTAATGTGGCATTTTGGTGTACACTGCGACTTCCCATAATGGTTAGACTCTCCCTGGCTAAAATGGTCATGTTACCCTGCCTATTATATTACTTCCCTAACTTACCAGAACTATTGCCCATGGGATGGTTCCGTGGCCTGGACTCCCTGACGAGAGACTTAATCTGGGGGAAAGGAGGCGCAGAGTGTTGCATCAAACCCTGAAATGCCCCATTACAGAAGGAGGCTTGGGGGTGCCAGACTAGCTGCCCAGCTGCAGTGATTGGCCCAATGGCTGGAGGGAGTAACACTGAGGGGACCTTTCTGATGATACCCAACCAAAGCTCCGGGCTACTGTTGGCAAAACTCTTGGACCATGCGACCTAGGTCCCCTATAACATTACAGAATACAGCACTACAGTGTTGGAGGCACTGCATTAAAAAAATACCCGATACCCCAAAATACTCTCTGGAGTTGCCTCTGGTGGGTCTGCCACACGGAGATCCACAGGCGATCACTACTGCGGAGCAGATGACACCCTGGATAGAGGTGAGAACTTGAGAATGTGGGGGATTGATACCAAGAGAAAACCTTACTTCCCTTTGCAGAGCTATTGGAGGGGCGTGGCCTGCCACCAGTCAGTTCCTCACGTATGAGGTGCTGCAGCGAGCATTTGGGCAGCGTTGGGGTCTACACAGAGAGGAACCGGAGACCCACGGGGTGCTGCACTCACTGCTCACCATGGGAACAACAAGACATCAAATAAATTGGTCTTATGCATCCCTACATGAAGCCTCTCTGGCTCCGTTACTGAATCTGCGGGGGAAATAGGAGGGGAGTCTAGGAAGGGAACTGACAGATAAGGAATGGAGCAGAGTTTTAGAGTCCCTAAGAGAGTATCACGGAATACATGATTGAAGTATGTTTGATGTAACTATGTGCACATGACTTATTTGACGCCACACAAGATCTTTATTACTTTTGGAGGGGAGTGGAGGAGGTGCCGAGAAGTAACCAAGAAGATGCACACTTTATGCATATGACCTGGGACTGCGGAATCCCATAAACCTTTTGGCATGAAGTGCTTTCTAAAATTAATACAATCCGGGGGCGCAAGCTTGGTCATACAGCAGAGGTGTGCTTGCTGGGGCTCTTCCCCAGACCGCCCAAACGCAAAGTGGGCAACAGGCTTATGGACTTGGCGCTTGCGCTTGCCAAAAGACGTGTAGCAATAATGTGGAAGGCACCCATAGGGCCGCAGCTGAGTGTTTGGAGTCAGGAGGTGACTAATTGGGCTGGTTCTGAAGATAGACCGTGGCATTGGGAGTAGCTGAGGGGGCTGCGACAATACCCAATAGCGGAATAATAGAAGGACATGCTACATGCCTGGAAGTCCGACTCCGCCAAGTAGCGTACACGACGAAAGCGAACTCTCCCCAGGCTAGGACCAAAGCAGAGGTGGGACCACGCCTCTCCCCCCCCTTATACCACAAGTCCCGTTGACAAGCACCTGCAACCAAGTCTGCACTAGTTAAATCAAATAGTTGGATATTTTATTATTAGTTATTTTTTCTCAATTTTCCATTATATATGCTCTTGAATGGCGACGATGCCTCCAGTCCCAACGTAGTTACCCCGGCGTACAAGAACAACGCATTACAATACCAAAGGGATGGGCATACAAAGGGAGACCTGGATCCTAAGACTTATAATGGGCGGAAGGGGCAATATTGATTGACGTACAATATACCTGTCAGGATCTCCTTATAAATGTTAATCAGGGATATACGATGCTATGTAATAACACCAACTCTTACACCATTTTTGAATACTCGAATGATACAATGATTACTGTTGGACAAGTATTATGTGATGTTGAATGTATAAAGAAATGCCAATAAAGATATGTTTAAAAACAACTGTACTCTACAAGTGCAGCTGCACCAAACAATGTTGCGCTCGATGAAATCATGACGCTGGAGGGCTACACATGGTACCCGACAAATTGGATCTCATCTAAGCAGAAATACCGAACTCCACGTCTCGAGTAGCAGAGTTGACTGACAAGAGTCTGCCTTCTTGAGGGGTGTGCTGTTGTGTCTGTAACCTTTCTCTATTTCCACTAACTCTATGCGCGAGCTATCCCCAGCGCGTAATTGGTTAAGTCAGCTGGAATGTTGACAGCTGACGTTACCTTTGACAGTTGACAGATCGAGTGCCTGGCTGCGACGTTAACGCATGCTGCGGTGTGTTGTCTTATAAAATAAATCACTTCAATTCCAACTTGTCTCCGGGAGTTCTAACTTAACAATTTGGCGACGAGGACCAAGACTTCAGACCACGGACCCACATGAAAATACTCCGGTAAGGAGGGATAAAAGACTTATTTAAAATTGAACAGCAAGCGGAGGAATAAAACGTGGCAGCGATCACTAATATTTATATATAATATAAAGTGAAGAGGAAAATAAAGAATGAGCAACTAAAAAGATTTGAGCAGTGTAAAGGAATCGGCGAGATAGTATGTGGTGATATTGACGAATATTTGAAACAGCGTTACCTCGGTTGTGCTGATTTTGGGACATTAGCGAGTAAAGTGAAATTCTCCACAGCGTCGATGCTTGAATTTATGTAACTCTAAAGAATAGAGCATCGCATGACAATTTAGCCGTGTTTTAAGTGAAAGTGAGGCGCATTTAGAGCGGCGGAATCCCTCGGATGTGTAAACTGTCTGAATGAAAGAAGTGTGACTCTCCTCAGCATGAAGCGAAGAAGCTTAACTACACCATAGTAGTAAATCAGTATCAGCGAGTGTCGACTGTCCTTGTAACACTTCTACTGAATGATTCAAAAGGAATGATTAGCTTACCTTGAAGCAGCAGATTCAGGAACGTGAAGGTAGATACGGCTGGTAGACTCCGGCGGCGCTCAACGAGTGTAGAACTTTCCTCAGCGTTGTGGCACGAAAGGGAGAGCGACGCACATCACGTAGTGGCACCACCTTACTGTTGAATGCCGCAATTGCATCTTCTCACGAGAATTCCTGGCAATAATTAAATCAAGTGGTACAGCAAAGAAATTCCATTTAAAGCGGGTTTAGAGAAAATAAGAGTGAATAAGAGTAGTACCCCCTCTGGTGGAATTTACGAGCAGCACTTCAGGAAAAAAAGTGTTTTGGGAAAAGTTTACTTGATACACAAAAATGGCAAACAGCAGCAACTACAATTTGCAACAACCAGAATCGTTCTTAAAAGGATCAGGTACACCTCCAGTGAAATGGGAAACATGGAAAGAGTATTTTTGCAACTACATATCAACATTCGAGAAGGATGATGAACCTTTGAAACCTGAAGAATACTCTTACATTGTTTAGGCGCAGGTGGTTTAGAAGTATACAAAAATATTAATAAGAAAGCACGCGGTGGTGGCGAAAGGAATGTGTATGAAGAGGCACTTGAAGATTTGGACAGTTACTACAAACCAGTAGTATGTGTTGCAGTACACAGGTACAAGTTCTACAGAAGGAAGTAAGGGAAAGATGAAAGTGTTGATGACTATGTGGCTGCATTAAAAAATTTAGCGTTTACTTGTAAGTTCGAGAACATGCATGAGGACTTAATAAGGGATCAAATAGTCATGTGTGCTGCAAATCCTAATATACAAGACGCGCTATGGGCAAAAGGAGAAAAACCACTACAACAAGTTATTGAGATAGTAAAGAAAGCAGAATTGACTGGAAGATGCGCTAAGGAAGTAATTAACGAAAACAAAGGGAAGGAAGACATTTCCACAGTAGTAGCGAAAGTAATTGGGACAAGGAAAAAGAAAATTGGTAACAGAAAAATGGATTACAGAAGCTCCAGCAAAGAGAAACCCAAACATAGTGGATATGGGAAGAAATATGAAGAATTGAGATGCTATCGTTGTGGTAGCAATAAACACCTCGCAAACGATTGGAATTGTCCAGGGAAAAATAACAAATGTGGAAAATGTGGTCTCTTTGGACATTTCCAAAAAGCATGTACAAGAAAAGAGTGAACAAGAGTCAAGTATGTTCAGGAGGAAGAAAGTGAAAATGCAAGTGAGTCCTCTGAAGACTCAGAGTACAACCTATGTTTACTTAACATCACGGATGTAACTGAGGAAGATGAATATGAGGATACCATTATCAAAAAAAAAACAAAGTGCCAAATGACGATTGGTGTAGTAGAGATAGAGATTATAGCTGATTCTGGGGCTCCATGTACAATTGTAAACAAAGAGGTGTGGAGAAACAAATTTCAAGAAGTTCTAGCAAACCAAATGGAAAAACCTGACATAAAATTGAAAACGTTCACTAACCAACCCATAGAATTAGTGGGTTATAGGATTTTACATTTTGTGTTCAAAGAAAGGACAATGGACAGCAAACTGTTTGTAGCTGTGACAGGACCCTCTGTTTTAGGGTGGAGGGATCAGGGAAACTGGGAATTACTCTCAACCCTAACAGAGCTGAACCAGTGTTAGTCATGCAACTGGACACCGCAGTGTGTGAGGAACTTGTGGAAAGATTTCCCAAAGTGTTCAATGGGAAAATAGGGAAATTGAAGGGTTTCCAACACAAAATCAAGTTAAAAGACAACGCCAATCCATGTGTACATAAAGTAAGGCATGTACCGTTAACACTGAGAGAAGAAGTCAGAAAAGAAATTGATAAGCTACTGGATGCAGACATCATAGAGCCAACAGAATCAGCTGAGTGGGTCGCGCCCTTGGTGGTCGCGAGAAAATCCAACGGAAAATTCAGATTATGTATGGACCTGAGGGACCTCAATAAAAATATTCTCATTGACCAATACCCCCTACCAAGAATTGGAGAAATGCTGTCCCTTACTAAAGGCATGAAAATATTCTCTACTATTGACCTGGCTGCAACATACCACCAGGTACCTTTACACCCTGATAGCAAACACCTAACAACTTTCATCTCACCATTTAGGTGTTTCAGGTTCAAGAGGGTACCTTTTGGCATAGCGTCTGCTGCTGCGTTGTTCCAAAGGCTAATGCAAGAAATCTTTAGGGGTGTGGAAAAAATACTAATCTTTCAAGATGACATTCTAGTCATGGGAAGAGATCAAAGTGAACATGACAGCAGGTTGATACAAGTACTGAAGAAATTGGAGAAATATGGATTAACAGCTGAATTCAAGAAATGCAAATTCAGTAAAGATCGTGTCAACTATCTTGGACATGAAATCTCTGGAGATGGAATAAAACCAAAGAAAGAACTTATCAAAGATATAAAAGAAGCACCTGTACCCACCAACAAAGATGAACTAAGGGCGTTCTTAGGGTTGGTGGAGTATTACTCTAAATTTGTAAAATATTTCTCATCAAAAACGTACATCATCAAGACACTTCTAAAGAGCAAGAGCAAATATGAGTGGACAAGTGCAAGTGAGGAAAGTTTCAAGCAACTGAAGAAAGAAATTTGTGAAGCACCGGCTCTGCAAGGATTTGGTGAAAAACTGGAGTGCGTGATAACTAGGGACGCAAGTGGGAAAGGGCTCGGCGCTGTACTCACCCAGATTGAAAGCAATGGTCGTGAAGTAACCATCGCATTTGCCTCACGCTCGCTGACAGCAACAGAGGAAAGGTACTCCATAATCGAAAGAGAAGCATTGGCGTGCGTTTGGGGAATGGAACACTTCCGCCAATATATCTGGAGAAAAAAGATAATTTTGAGGTGTGATCACAAACCTCTTACCAAGGTTTTGACTGTTAAAGGGCTATATAATGCGTCACCACGTTAGGCACGGATGTCAATAAGACTGTTGGATTATAACTAAGATGTACAGTACCTACCAGGGGCAAAAAATGTAGTGGCAGACTTCCTAAGCAGGCTTCCTTTGAAAAACACTGGTGCAGAAGCGCAAGAAGAAGATCTTTGCGTCACAAGTATCATTGAAGAATTTCCTACTATAAAAAGGAAGGATTGGATAGAGGAATGTTCAAAAGACAGGCAAATACAAGACATCAAGGACCACATTGTAAACAGATGGCCACAGAAAAAATTCTTGGAAAATGATTTGCGGATATTTTGGGAACTTAGAAATGAATTGTCGGTGGAAGACAATCTCATCCTAAGACAAGGAAAAGTAGTACCACCTACAGGCCTCAGAAAAAGGATTATCAGCATATGCCACGAAGGACATTTGGGCGTAAACAAAACCAAACAAAGATTAAATGTTGGTATTGGTGGCCTAGTAGTGACATGCAGGTAGAGAGCCATAAGAGAATGCATAGAATGCCAAAATTCAGACAAAACACAGGTGACGCCACGAACACCGCTCCAGCCATTGCAATGCCCGGACGTACCATGGGAAAGAGTTGGCATTGATGTCATGGGACCCGTAAAATGGCAAGATGAAGGGGTGTATATCCTTGTGATAGTGGACCACCTCTCAAAGTGGCCAGAAGTGAAAGTTTGTGGTAAAGTAGAAATTCAAGTCAAGTCAAGTTTAAAATTTGTATAGCGCACTACTCACCCAGAGAGTCTCAAGGCGCTTGAGGGAGGGGGGGTACTTTACTTATCGAATATCCAAGTTTTTAGTTGTTTTCTGAAGGAGAGGTGGTTCTGTGTAAGGCGGAGGTAGGTGGGGAGAGAATTCCAGGTCTTGGCCGCTAAGTAGGAGAAGGATCTTCCGAAACGAGTGATGTGTTAATATTCATGGAAGAATTATTCATCAGAGAAGGGATCCCAAAGACAATTGTCAGTGATAACGGTAGCCAATTCACTTCAGAAGGATTCAAAAGATTTGTAGAAAGCAATGGCATCAGACATAAAACCACGTCAGTATATCACCCCGCAGGAAATGGAGCGATGGAAAGATTCAATAGAGTGATAAAAGGGATCATCCAACTTGCAAATAATAACGTAAAATGCTGGAGGAAAGAAGTGAACAAGATGGTTTGGGGATACAGAATCACCCCAGGAGGTAAAACATTGGTGAGTCCTTTCGAAGTAATGAGGGGTAGGACCCCCATCTCAAAAGACAACATTGGATGGATCAAACCAGCGATGAGAAAGGAATAGTCAGTGGATGCAATCAGAGACAAGCTCAAGAAAGCACAGGATGCTTATAAAGAGAAATACAACAAGAGCAGGAATTGCAAGGAGTTTAACATCAAGTTGGGAGACTGTGTCAGAGTGAAGAAAAGCGGACACATTGCCAAGGTGATAACGAATTCTCTGCACCTTTGGAAGTCGTGAGAGTTTACTGCAATTCAGCCTTGCTCAGTGATGGAAGAGTATGGCATGCCTCAGCAATGTCTCCCTGACACAATTTGAAATAAACCAACAGAAAGGCAGAGAACGACGCCCCGTGCAAGAGGATAACAGTTATGAAAGATCACAATTTTTGGAAGAAGAGTCCGAACAAGAAGAAGATCTGGATGGGAATTTGCCAGCTATAAATGGTAATCTGGCTGGATTAGAAGAGAACATTGAGTCTGTTGGTGAACGTGAGGACTTCAGCATGGGTGTCTCAGAGGTCTCCCAAGACACATGTGAAACTCACACTTCTGGAAATAGACTAGAGGAGAATGAAGATGAAGAAGCAGAGACTAACCCTACATACAAAGAGACTGGAGAATCCACACTCAGCGATGAGAGAACTGCTCCAGCACCGGCCGGTGCGTCTAAGCGTGATGCTGAAAGGACTATGGCAAACACCAGCAGTTTTGACAGACATCTGAACAAACCCAGTAGATATGACGGCTTTGTGTGCGAATAACATCTTGTTGTGTATTTCTTTAACCTAGTAGAGGGTTACAATTTCCTCCTCATTAGGGAAGGAGATGTGTTGTGTCTGTAACCTTTCTCTATTTCCACTAACTCTATGCGCGAGCTCTCCCCAGCGCATAATTGGTTAAGTCAGCTGGAATGTTGACAGCTGACGTTACCTTTGACAGTTGACAGATCGAGTGCCTGGCTGCGACGTTAACGCATGCTGCGGTGTGTTGTTTTATAAAATAAATCACTTCAACTCCAACTTGTCTCCGGGAGTTCTAACTTAACATGTGCTGAAGATGTTGTAGGGAGAGCTCAGGGGAATAATGAGGCCACAACAGCCTTCATAGAGTTCTGGCTGCAGAGAGAGTTCGCCTCACGTGCACTATCTAGAATGTACCGCTGTGGCCAATAGCAGCCAGTTTCCTGAACTTCTAGGACAGAGATTACAAATAGCACAAAGCAAGAGCAAAGAGTCTAATCACAACGGTCTGCTCTTGGGTAAAGATCTTTTTTGATTTTGCTTAAGTAGCTGCGTAGGACCTCATTCCTTAGCATGACAAAAACATTCTGCAACATGAGCCTCAAATATGCCTTGCTCTTCTCTGCGAGGTTAAGCATGGTGGCCAAGGAAGATACTAATTATTTGAAGGACCCCAATAAGGAGAGAACCTGGCTTGAGCAGCAGCATGGCTGGGTGGGGTTGTCCCTACTGCAGAACCCTCTGGAGCTGGCTCTTTCCTATGAGAACGCTGACTGCAGCAGCTGGAGTCAGCAGAGATGAACAACGACCATGACCCCCTCTACTTATCATGCCCCAGAGGGCTGGAAGGCAATCCTACTCTAGCTGCTTGAGGGCTACTGCATTCCCCCACAACATAGGACACTGACTCAACATTGGCCCTCTCAGGGAAATACGTAAGGGCCCCTCTAAAAAATCAAAGGACCTTCTTTGATAGATCATTGATGATCTTCCTCCTGGCTTCTTGAATGCCATTTCCTAGTTCTTGACTTTAAACATATGTATCTCTTGGTGAGGAGCATTAACATGTATGGTTTGTATTACCCTGACACTCATGCTCTGGTAAACTCTCTCCTTGGTAGTGGTTCTAACAGCTTCTAACTTTTTGCCGGGCTGGGCATGTTATTACTATATATGTGACTCTCTGGGCCAGCTGCCTTCTTCCCCGTGGCAATTGCCACATATATGTTAGAATGCGGGCCAACGTTTTGGGTTCCAATTGTTGCGTTTGGTCAGATGTCATGTTAGTCTCTGTCTTTTGTGGTTGAGGGGATTTTTTTATTGCTCTGGCGTGAGACTCATCACTTTTCATCACTTTTATGTAACACTTTCTGGTTATGGAGACAGCTCACACTCGATGAATGCCAGCTGCTCAGGCCATTACACCTTACTTATAATACAACACCATGAAACACTGAAAGGGACTTACACACTCTTAACATATAAAGCTAAAGGCATAGGGTCAGTAAACAAATGCCACAGGATTCATACACAATTGAAAAGGTCAGGTGCCCTTGTAATATATCTCCAGGAAAGGAACGTCAATACGTGAGAGGTTGAATGACCACCGTAGATCAACCACAGTTTTCGAGGCTTGTTAACTGTGCAACTATCCCATGGATAGTAGGGGGATAGTTTAACTGCATACTAGATAACATACTGGATAAATCACAGCACTTGCGTCCAGCACATTAGCTATCGCAGCACCAGAGTCCTCTTGTCTGGCTTCATCAATTGACTCTAGTCAATGGTGGAGCCTAAGGAATACTCAGTTTAAAGAATGTTTGTTCTTTCCCCTCTAGGAGCTACATGCTCGAATAGATTGAATAGTGTGCTCTACAGATCTACTCACCTCTGTTCAGCACATGGCTTACCTAGACAAGACTCTGCCATGTCACTATACACTACAGGTTTGCTATCATACAATAGAGGAAAATATTCACCTCAATTCTGTTGACATTTATCTGGCTGGAAGTTGCTGCTTGCAAGTCTGCCCTTTAGGAAATGATCATGGATCACTTTACTGACAATGCAAACACAGCCTTCCCCCCAATGGAAAATGAGAAGCTTTTAAGGTTGTTACTGGGGGTTTCGTCAAAACTTTCACAGGGGTCCACCTGTATTTACAGGTAAGAGACATTAAGAGGCTTCTAGGAACAAAAGCAAGCACTGACAACACTTTCCGGGGAGACCTGGTTGGTAGAATGCCTGAGGTGCCTTGATCAGAAATCCCATGTGGCTAAGACTGAAGAGACCAAGAAACTGGTGAGCATGGCTCATCAACCCACAGCAAACAGGGACTCCTATTCATGCCAACAGTGGCCAAGGGGGGACAGAGCAGACCATGCAGAGTGAAATCTACTCCTCCTTTTACTCCTATTATTCTGCTTTATATGGTGGGTGTAAGGACTCCAATGTCTGAGGCAGAGTGCTCATTTTTAGAGGGCATTACTCAACCCGAGCACTGGTGGGACACAGAGATAAAACAGAAGCCTCATTTCAGAACAAGAAAACAAACATGTGAATAGCTCTCTTCCTCGAGGCTGCTCCCCTATGCAGAATGCAAGTCTAGTTTGACTCCAAGACTTCTTCTTCACTGGTTTACTAAGGCGAGGGAGTTGGGAGCCATTCCACCTGCCTTGAGCAAGGCCCTGGTTATACCTATACCAAACCTGGCCGAGATCCTGCTTACCTCTCTATTTATAGACAAATCTTCACTCTTTCCGGGGATTATAACGTCCTCATCAAAATTATGGCAGACCGTATCCTGCCTGTTTTACCAGATGTGGTCCACCCGTACCAGAATGGGTTTATCGCATCTCAGAATACATCCCTGAATTTTTGTTGCCTCTACATGTAATGGTGTCTTGTAAAGCGCATGAATCACCCCACATGGGGTATCTCCGCGCTGTAGACCGCTGGGAAACCCGTCCTGGCTTTCCCTGTGAGATGGTCCCTACTTGGTATCTTCAAGGTGAAACCAGGCATCCCCGGCCTATGTGGGGGGCCGTTGTAGAGATGAGGCAAGCTAATGCCCAGAGTTGCCAAGTGTGATCCCTTGTTAGAGTAGGCACCGAGGCGAGAATTATCGAGCCCGCTGACCCTGGTCCACGACCCTGCCGCGTCGGGAATTGAACCCTGGTCCCGGGCCGTCCTCTGCTTCGGGGTCTGCCGCCTCTAACTAGTGAGCCACACCAATCTACTCATGCTCATTAAAGAGGTACCCCGGAGGTGGACTTGATCAGCATGCCTTCCACTTCACCTGGAGCATGCCTTCTACTTGCTAGACTGGGAATACATATTCTGTGCCCTTCTGCTCTTTGGCTTTGGTCTGTAATTGGACAGCTGAATCCGCCTATCGTCTAAATGACAAATTATATAGGAAGCAGTGCGTGATTTCCATGAACAAGTATCCGGCACTGTCCCCTACTGCTTATTCAGTCGCCTTGACTTGATTATATGTACTCCTCTGTAATCAATTTGACTCTCATAAAATAGTGCTGTCTTGTTATCTGAAACATTAATACAAATGTATTTGAAAATGAATAATCCTAATTATAACTACACTTCAAGAAAATTATACTTTTGCTCCAATATATTTTCAAATAGTGGAGTTCTTCAAGTAGAAAGTATGTTTGTGCACCTTTGCGTATTCTAAGGGTATTCACATACCATAATTAAGCATTGCATGTTTCAGCACAACAGTGCTTCTCAGCCACTTTAAATATTGATTCTGCAGTTTGCTGCAGTCCCTGATGCTGTATGATCAGCATTTTCTTCATCTTCCCGTGTTAAGAATGAGGTCTACTCTTCCTTGTGTGGCATTGCCAACACCTTCGAGAAGGGTTATAAAAAACTCTTTTGAATCTCCATGGGTATGAGTGCCGAGCTTTGCAAGCTGTGAATCACGACAAGAAAAAAGTTGAATGTACTTATGTTATTGGCACCTATTTTGCAATATTACACATGTCTTTGTTGCAACCAGGACAAGAGGTGCCTACTATATTCATCTGGACAGTATCACTCAAAACATTAACGGCTCAGCTTAGGTGCATCATTTAAGACTGTTTCAGTAAAGTGCAAAGTTCTGAAACACTTTTGGAATGCAGCAAAGGGTCGTAAGTTTTAAAAACAGCAATTTTAATGGTTACCTCTTGTTCTTTCTCCTTTAACCTTTAGGGGAGGTAATCGTTAAGCACTGAGTGTGACTCGCTTCAAGTAATAGAACTGGAGACGAATAAATCTCAGCTCCCGCTGGTTAGTCTGCCAATATCTGCTTGTAGTGAGCAGCCGATAAAAGATATGCTAGCGAAACATGCTATATTTTTTTATCTCAGTATCACCAACCACTGAACAATAACCGATTTAAACTTTGACATATATATACTGCTCGGCATCCTGCATACGTAGCATGCAAGATACGTGCTCTTGGACTGTGTTCTGAGAATTCCTCCTGATAATGAAAAGGCAAATAGTAATCTGTGCCCATGCGGAGACAACATTGTCTGTAGTGGTCGCATGTTATCAGGATGGAAATTAGTTGGAGCAATTCGAGCATATGGCAGCCATTTTGTTCCCACAAAAGGAAAGAGCGTGTGGGATGACCCGGCTCCTCAGTGGCACGGACCTCCCACACAGATCACAAATCACATCGTGTTCTGATTCCATTAAAAATATCATTCTATCGTTCACGAGATAATTAAACCAGAGGAAAATAACAGACAAAATCAATTTTTCTAAAGTTTTGTGATTAGAGTAGGGACAGTATCCGTAGGCAGAGACACAAAGGATGCTGTTGTTAAAGCACAATGATAGTGCCCAGAGTCACCGACATTGCTGGTTCCTTCAAAAAAAGGTTTTGGCGCCAGATGTACTATTATTCCATTTGCAATTAGTGATAATAAATTGTGCATCAACCTTTTACGAATGGATTCGGTTTTGCGAACTGACATCTACTAAGAGCTCAGTTCACAAAATAGCACAAGCTGTCACAGAACAACCTGCCTGAATAATATGTTATGTTACGTTCTGTGTATTTGTAAAGCATGCTGTCACCAGCAAGGGTATCCTGGCGCTGAGCAGGTTTGTGCCTAGTCTTGCCTATGGTAAGTTGGTTAATTGAAAAGCAAGTTGTTCAGCTTCTTGCAGAATTCAAGAAGAGGGGAGGAGGAGGCTCTGATGTGGAATAGTGGGTTGTTCTGCGCTTTAGGAGCGTAGAGAAGCCCCAGCCTCCTGATCTGGGACTGTGTATACATGGAAAGTGTGCGGTCAGGAGTCCTGGGGAGCAGAGGTGTCTGAGTGGTTTGTGGAAGGAGATGCAATAGTGGGTGGGCTCAGCTGCGGCCCGTGCAGGAAAGAGCTGTGGGGCCGGGTGGGAGGGGATTTTGACGGACGATGACAAGGGAAAATTATTTATTTATTTAATTTTCCCTTGTCATCATCTGTCGAAATCCCCCACCTGGCCCCAACCAACCCCACCGCCCCACCACTCTTACCTGCACGGGCCACAGATCGGTGGGGCCCGAGTTGTGTAGTGCTTTGAATGTGTGCGTGAGGAGTCTGAATTGAGCATGTTCGTGTATCTGGAGCCAGTGAAGTTTCCTGCCAGTGTGGTGTGACGTGAGTTTTTTGTGCGATGTTGAGGATGAGTCTTGCTGCTGATTTCTGGATGGTTGTCTTCTGATGAGTTGCTTGGTATTCCAGGCATAGAGGGTGTTCCCACAGTCCAACTAGCTGGTGACAAGGGCATGAGTTGCTTGGAAGCAATTTGAAAATCTTCGTTAGCCTCTTTAGAGTGTCAAAGCAGAATGCAATGACGGTGTCGACTTGTGTTGTCATGTCCAATTTGATGTTGATAAATATTCATAGGTTCCAGGAGTGGGTTCTAGGATTGATTCCAAGGTCGATTGGTGTCCTATGGTGTGGTGTTCTGCTGAGCTTGAGACAGCTGGTTTACATCCTGTTAGTGACTTCAGGAATGCAGGTGGTGAACTTGTTTCTTGATTTGGGAGTTTTGTCCAAGAAGGAGAGTATACATTGCATATCATCTGCATAGGAGAGGATGTTGATTTGTGCATGAATGATGCTAGCCAGCAGGATCATGTATTTGTTAAAGAGGGTGGGACTGAGCAATGCCCCTAGAGGAGCTTCACACATGAGTTTGTGTCCTTCTGAGGAGTGCCATTTTGATGGCTTATGTTCTATCCATTAAGAAGGAGCATATCCAGCAAAGAGCGGACCTTGTTTGCCAATCTCACGCAGGCGTCTGGTAAGGATGGACTGTGAGACCTAGTCAAATGTTGTAGAGTGGTCCAGGAGAATGAGGGATGCAGTGTCTCCAAGGTCAAGAATCATGTGGATATCCTCTGTGGCAGCAACAATTGATGTTTCTATACTGTGGTTTGGCCTGAATCCAGACTGCGTGACACTGAGGAGCTGGTGCTTGCCTAGGTGGCTTGTGCGGCATTGGTTGATTGGTTTCTCTAAAACCTTTGCCAGATATGGTAGAAAGGAGAATGGTCTGTAATTGAAAGGCATGGATGGGTCAGTGGATAGTTTTTGGAGTAGGTGCATGACTGTGGCATGTTTTCAGGACTCCGGTTACGAGGCTAAGTCATTGGAAAAGAAACAATTGATGGACGAAATGCTGGACAATGCTAACATTCACCCTGAGTCACAAGGATCTGGGTTTAATCCATCATTCATTTGCTCACCACACCACCCCAAGTAGGACCCAGCCATATACAAATCAGTCTTGACCCTGTTCCTTGTGGGAACAGTCCAGCTCGAACTGCCAAGCCAGGTCGTACCTGGACCGGAAACAAGCATCCTGGGACCAGTTTCAGGGCATCACCCTTCATCAACCAGGCTAGCTTAAATCCAGTGGTGTAGTGAGCACTGGACCCACGTCTGGGCATACCCTTCCCACTTAGGGCGACATATGCAAAAGAAACAATTGATGGACGGAATGCTGGACAATGCAAACATTCACCTCCAGTCACAAGGATCTGGGTTAAATCTATCATTCTTTTGCTCACCACACCACCCCAGTTTGGACCCAGCCATATGCAAATCAGTCTTGACCCTATTCGTTTTAGGAACAGTCCAACCCAAACTGCCATCGCAGGTCCTCCCTGGACCGGAAACAAGCATCCTAGGACCGGTTTCAGAGCATCACCCTTCATCAACCAGGCTAGCTTGAATCCAGTGGTGTAGTGAACACGGGACCCATGCCTGGGCATACATACCCTTGCCACTTAGGGTAACATATGTACAAGAAATATTTGATGGATGGAATGCTGGACAATGCAAACATTCACCCCCAGTCACAAGGATCTGGGTTTAATCCAGCATTCTTTTGCTCACCACACCACCCCAGTTTGGATCCAGCCAAATGTAAATCAGTCTTGACCCTGTTCCTTGTGGGAACAGTCAAGCCTGAACTGCCAAGCCAGGTTCTCAAAACTCCAAACTGAAATGGCATGATGAACAAACTGAGCAAAACATTATGGATTAAGGTCCAGAACTCTATACTGGAGTGAATGTATGACATTGTTCTGCATTCTGTCCATCAATTGTCCTTTTAGCCTTTGTCACCCCGAGTGGGACGGGTATGACCAGACGTGGGTCCCATGCTCTCCATGCCAGTGGAGTCACGCTATCTTGGCTGATGGGGGCTAAAATCCAGAATCCGGTGCTAGGATGCTTGTTTCGAGTCCAGGGAGGACCTGCTCTGGCAGTTCGGGCTGGACTGTTCCCATTGGGCGCAGGGTCAAGACTGATTTGAATATGGCTGGGTCCAAACTGGAATGGCATGATGAACAAAAAAAAATGGATTTAGGCCCAGATCTCTGTACTGGGGTGAATGTAAGACTTTGTTCAGCATTGTGTTCATAAATTGTTCTTTTTGCATTTGTCTCACCGAATGGGACGGGTATGCCCAGATATGGGTCCCGTGCTCTCCATGCCACTGGTGTCAAGCTATCCTTGCTGATGAGGGCTGAAAGTCCAAAACGAGTCCTAGGATGCTTGTTTCCAGTCCAGGGAGGACCTGGCCTGGCAGTTCAGGCTGGACTGGTCCCATTGGGTGCAGGGTCAAGCATGATGAGCAAACAAACTATGGATTTAGGCCAAGATCTCTGTACTGGGGTGAATGTATGACATTGTTCTGCATTCTGTCCACTGATTGTTCTTTTTGCTAAGTCATTGGAGGCATGGGGGTTGAGTGTTAGTCCTTTGCTGATTGGTGGGAGCCCTTTTGTGAAGGTGTGGTGGTGGCAAGGGTCAGATAATGCCCCTGAGTCGATGGTCTTCTTAGAAGCAGCAATTTCGATTGTGGTGAAGGCAGAGAAGAAGGTCAGGGTTTATTCATCAGCCACGAGGGGAAGTTGAGTTTGATTTGATAGGCTCCAGATGAGGGTCAAAGTTACTCTACATGTAGGTGATTTAGGGCCTGATTTAGATCTTGGCAGACAGATTACTCCATCACAATGGCTTTTCTGTCCACCAAAATATAAAACCCATTATATCCTATGGGATTTATATTTCAGCATATGGGGTATCCGTCACAGTTGTGGCACAGTAACCCGTCTGTCAAAATCTAAATCAGGCCCTTAGTTACAGAAGAATTCTAAGGGTGTGATGTAAAGGGGTGTTTTGGTGGAGACGGCAGGATGCGCATTGAAATCTTTGATGATGGTGAAGATTTCCTTGCTGCTGGTAGTGCTGGTGTAGATGTGATCTGCAACAGCTGTGTACTTGCTGTTCTGCATCTGCTTGAGGTAGAGTCTTAGGGCTCATTTCAAGATGTCTTTGCCTGCGGTGTCTTGATTTGTTCTGCATTTGCACTGCAGCTGCTTGCAGTGACTTTTAATCAGCCTGTGTTCCCCTGTCTACCAGCTGGCCTGTGGTCAGGCTCTTGCCATTGGGTTGCTCTTGAGAGGAGCCAGGGTGTTGGTGCATGCAGTGATCCAGCTGTTGTGGTTGTTGATGTCCTTCAGCAAGGCACTGGTGTGCTCAGGCCAGTGGAAGGAGAGGGCAGAAGCCCACTCCTCTTCTGAGATGCTTTTCAAGCTATGATGGCTGTTCCAGGAGTGGTAAGTCTGTAATGCTACAGGATAGCTGTACCAAAGCTGATGAGGGTGATGTCTATCCATGTGATAGTTGCTGTCCTGTTGACTGTAATGTGCTAATTGAGAAGAAAATAGATGTTTGGCAGTGTGGGTGGGTTCGGTAACGTGCTGGTGAGGCCATATTTTCGGAGGCTTTCTAGCAGGCCATAGATTTTGGGTTGAGTGGGTTCCTTGGTGGATGATGGTGCTGACATTGATGATAACAGGTGCAATGAAGTATGTGATGTCACAGCTAAAATTGGTGTGGGGTCCTGGTGATCTGTGTATGCAGGTTCCTTCCAGGCAGAAGTTGGTTGTGATGAGTATCTTGAATGTGAAGTATTCCATGTAGCTGGTGGCGGTGTCCGTGTAAGTGGTGCAGTTAATGTTATCATTCAATATGATGGCGACTTCACCTCCAGGCTTATGCTAACAGTCTTGCCTAACAACCATCTAGCTGGTAGGGATGTCTGTAGTAATGTCTGGTGCCGAGGTTGGCTTTAGCCATATTTCCATGAGAAAAAGCAGGTCCAGAGCATGGTTGTGTGATAGGTACCATATCTACAAGGTGGTTTTGGTGATAAGTGGATGTTGATTAGCATGCATGTGAATGTGATGTATTGTTTGGGGGGTGTTTGGTCTGTGTTAACATGAGTGGGTGGCTGGTTTGTGTGAGAGGGAGTGGGCCACAGGAGTGGTGGGTGTAGGGAGTGGGAGAATATTTGAGAACTTGCAGGAGGTGCAAGTGAACACTCCTTCTGTGTTCTGCAGTGTGGCAGCGGGTAGCAGAAGCCAGGGTTAGGATCATGGAGGAGCACAGCCGAGAATTGGTCGATAGGGAGAAAACAAGTTTCCTGGTGCTGAGCACAGTCCATGCATGGACTGGCACACATGGGCTTGCCTTTGGCATGTTAGAGGTGTGCCCACTGCACATATCCACTGTAATGTTATGTTATAGTGATTTGTATAGCGCACTAGTCACCTAAGAGCATATCCAGTCACTTGGGCAGATGTGTAGCTATGAGGTCCCCAAGGACTTATATAAAGAGCCAGATTTTCAGCTACTTGCAGGATTTAAGAAGTAAGGAGGAGGCTCTGATGTGTTGAGGGAAGTCATTTCATGTCTTGGGTGAGATGTAGGAGAATGAGCGATCTCCAGTTTTGCTTTTGCGGATGCTGGGAATGTGTGCAAAGTAAGAGTGAGACAGATCATACATGTCTGGTGGGTTCATGAAAGTGTATGTGGCTGTTCAGGTATTCTGGTCCTGTGTTGTGTGGGGCTTTGTATATGTGCGTGAGTAGTTTGAATTGTCAGAGCTTGTGAATGGGGAGACAGTGAAGCTTCTTGTGGTGCAGTGTGATGTGGGTGTGGTGTGGGAGGTTGAGTATGAGTCTTGCAGTGGTGTTCTGGATGGTCTGGAGTCTGTGTATGAGTTGTTTGAAGATTCCATCATAGAGAGTGTTGCCACAGTCCAGTCTGCCTGTGATGAGTGCTTGCATGACAGTCCGTCTAGTGTTCTGAGGCAACCATTATGCACACCACGCTGACACATTGATCTTGTCATCTAGGATGGTCCCTAGATTTCTTGCATGGTTTGTGGGTGTGAGTTGGAAGTTGCTCATTTGATTTGGGTCAGCTCTGGGCTTCTTTTGAATGGCATTGATTTCTGCAAGTTTCCATTCATCTGAAAGAGTGACAGACGTGATGAAGCTGTTGATGATGTGGGTCAGGGTAGTGTGATTGGTGATGTTCTCAGGTTGTAGATGTAGTGGGTATATGGGTCATTTGATGTGCATACTTCCAAGTCCCCAACCCGGACAACAAACCTAGCAACAACATCAAGGGGCAATATTCATAGTATACCAAGAACTGCAGGCAGGCTGATGGGGGCTGAAAGATCGATCCTGGCTACAGCTATTAAGGAGAAGAACCAGTTGCTCATAAAAACTGCTAGAAAATCCTACAAGGCAGCCCAGCGGGAGGCAAAGATTGAATGGGACGAATCACGCTGGCAGCAGCTTAAAGAAGCATGCTCATCCAAAGATACTAACCTGTTTTGGAAACTGGTCACCTGGGGGAGCAAATTAGGCGCACACTCACCTGCATACCACATCACTGGCCAGGCATGGTACTATCATTTTAGAAAGCTTTATTCAATGCCAGAAGGCACTCCATCTGAGGAACCAGTTGATTCAAATGGGCCCCTTGCAGAAGCTGAGTGTTGTAAGTTATTGGAGATAGAAGCAGCAATAACAAAATTGAACCCTCTAAAACAGAGAGACCAGATGGCTTCGCAGGCGAGCTCTTTCTGGCCGATCCTTCTAAGTGGGCATGTTACATCTCACTCCTAGTAAACGCAATAGCTAGTGGAGCCTCAGTCCCAGAGTACTGGAGGGCCACTGAGGTGGTCCCCATCTCTAAAAAGGGTGCCAGGGACGACCCTTCCAATTACAGACCAATCAGCCTGATTGATGCTATGAAGAAGGTCCTCGGCGAGTCCTTCTGCATAGGATACAGTCATGGACTGAGGATGAAGCCATCCTCTCCCAGTACCAGACCAGATTTAGACCAAAGATTGGGACAATGGATCAGGTGTTTAGACTCCAACGGCCTCATTTATGAAAAGTGACGCATCGCTGCGTGAAAACAGCGATGCGTCACTTTTAACTGCGCTCTCCTTGCGACACTAACGATGCGTCATATTTACGGTATGACGCATCATGTCGCAAGGAGTTACAGATACGTCAGTATTTCTGACGTATCTGCAAGCGCAAAAGTCACGCATTGCTGGAGTGTGTCACAAAAGTGACGCAACTCCAGCAATGCGTCCTTTCACATGGGGAAAGCCCCATGTGAAAGGGCTTGCGTCAGTCTTACGCCTGCTGTGAGGCGGGCGCAAGATTTTGACGCAACATCGTCCTAAAAGTGACGCAGTGAAATCTCATAGATTTCACTGCGTCACTATTACGAGGCATTTTGCGGGGGAACGCCCCCTCTGCATACATTATACCTCACGCAGGTATAATGTAGCGCAGGGGTTTACAAAGTGACGCATCTGCTTAGATGCGTCACTTTGTAAATGCGGTGCAACAAGGCACATATTTTACTCCACTGGTGCGTCACTAAAAGTGACGCACCAGCGGCGTAAATGTGACGCAGGGCTCATAAATGAGGCCCCTTATTTATTGGTAGGTAGTGGTGTTAGGCAAGGGCAGTATTTATCTCGCATTTATCGATTTGAAGTCTGCCTTTGACCTGGTCCCTAGTTGTAAGCTGTTGACAACGCTTGGAGAGATGGGCATCCCCCGCTTTGTCCTTAAACAGCTGATACGGCTACATGAGGGCAATTTCACCCAGGTCAGATGGTGGGGGTGCAAGGACAACTAACAGAATGCATCCCTGTCAACAGAGGAGTTCAACAGGGCTGTGTTCTGGCCCCAACCCTGTTCTCCCTGTATGTGAATGGGGTGGTTAGTTGCCTCCAAGAAGACCCTGCAGACTTGCCTACCCTGAGGGGCAACAAGGTACCAACCTTGTTGTTCACAGACAACACCCTGCTGATATCTAAGACCCCAGCTGGGTTACAACACCTACTTAATAGATTCCAGCTTTTCTGTGACAATCAGGGGTTGGTCATAAATAGTTCAAAAACCAAATGTATGGCCTTTAACTGCCACAAGTCATATAGGAGTAACCCGCTGCTGGGTGGGGTACCCCTGAAAAGGGTAGACACCTTTGATTACTTAGGTGTAAGACTCTCCGACAAAATTTATTGGAGGCACCACTTAGCAAAGATGCTGTTGGGACACAAACGAGTGGCTGGAGCAATAGGGAAAGAACACCGCCTCTCACACACTAGGCCGGTAGCTCCCACCCTCCAAGTTCATGATGCAAAAGCAGTCAGCTCTGCTCTCTTCGGAGCAGATGTTTGGTGATTTGACAAGCTCAAAGAACTCTGAAGATCCGAGCACAAGTTTTTTAGAGAGCTGGTGATGCTACCTAAAAATGTCCCTCTTACCCCTCTATTGCTGGACATGGGCAGGCGGTCGATTGGAGATGTAGCTAGGCTACGCCCACTACTCTTTTGGGCCCGCATTAGGCGGCCCCCAGAGCTTCTCCCCTATGCAGAAGCTCTTACCGAGATCATCCGCCTAGACACTGGCTGCAAAATAGGCTGGATTTCCGCCATTGGACTCCAAGCCCATTGGGATAGCTAGGAATCCCCAAGGAGAGACAAGCTTAACCAACTCTTTCGGGAATGGGTGGACCAACGGGAGAAACTAACAATAGAATTTTATTCACACAGGCAAGCTAGATATCTTGAGCTCTTCCTTGACATAATCCAGGTCCCCAGGGACAGGATGTTGTATATACATTTTAGGTTTGAAACTCTTCATGTCCGGGAGATGACTGCAAAATGGCATTTATGCAACAAAAACGATTGTCCGTGCTGCAGAGCCCCAAGTAGAAAGCATCACCCATGTATTGTTTGCCTGCCCAACATACAACATCTCGCGGTCTAAATGGCTGAAATTGATTTGCCAGTAACTGGGCACACGGAATAACCATACAGCATTACACCTTCTTAGGTCCGATTCTAGACCTTTTTTTGCATGTTGCGTAGCAAAGTTTCTTGGCCAGGCATGGCTTATTACGTGGAAAGCTCTTTCTAGAGTGGCAGAGTTTTAACTCAAACAAATTCTTATCACAACGCCAAATCTGTTAGGCCAAACGCAAAACCAATTCCTATGAATAAGCACTTTATCTGTTATTCTTTTCTGCTACATTAGGAAAAATCCAATTTTTTTCAGTAAACTAATGATCAACTACAGTATTATGACGGTTTGTTATTAAGATGAAATGATTACTGTTTTTCTTTTGTTTTTATTGTAGATTCATATTTGATGTATTAAGTGCATACTTTTCTCTGTCGTATTGACTTTTAACCATTTGAGTATGACAAATGTATTATTGTGCCAAGGGCCCAGTTGGCTACTATGTCATATTGTCTGCTCATACAAGCTTATGATGTTGCACGTTTGTATTTCTCCTTTTAAAAATGTATTGTTTATAGCTTTTATGACATTTTCTGTCGAATAAAGCTTATACAACAACAACATTTGGGGTCCCAGAGTGACTAGTCCGCATGATTGCAACTGTGTCGTTTCTGGTGAGGAAAGTATGTTCCGCAGGTGGCTGCCTTGTCAAGTCAAGTCAGGGACATTTGTATAGCGCACAAATCACACCCGGAGAGTCTCATGGCGCTTGCAGATGGCTCCGACAAGAGGGCAGTACGGCTAGTTTGCAAAGAGCCAGGTCTTTAGCTTCTTACGGAAGCAGCTGTGTTATGGAATAATACGGAGATGAAAGGGCATTTTATTCCACGAAGCAGGTGCTAAGCATTTCTGGAAGTTTTTATTCTTAGAGGTGTCAGTAAGAATTCGTGGCATGATCTAAGCCTTCTTTGAGGCTCATACCATTTTAGCTATTTTGACCAGTAACCAGGGCCTCTTTCATACATGTGTCTATGAGCCAGGCTTAGAGTTTTAAAAAGGTTTCGCTTTTTCACCAGAAGCCAATGCAGGCTTCTCAGGCATGCAGCTGATGAAGTTCTTCGTGGGAGGTTGAGAACCAGCCGAGCAGCCGTGTTCTGAAGAACCTGGAGCCTGCTGAGATGGTGTTCATTTATGGAGGCTAAAAGCGCTTTACCATAGTCCATTTGGTTTATAATTAGACCCTGGACTAGAGGTTTCTGGGCCTGGGTAGGAATCCACTTAAAAATCTTTCTCAGGCTACGCATTAGTCCAAAGCAGGTGCCTATGATGTGGTTGGTTTGGTTTTCCATAGACAGTTTATTGTCCATGTAAAAACCCAGATTCCGAACTGACTCCTTCGGTACTGGACAGCTGCCTAACTTTGTTGGCCACCAGTCATTGGTCCAGTGTTCTGCCGCTTTGCCGAAAAACATGATTTCAGATTTGCTGCCATTTAACTGGAGGTGATTGTTGTTCATCCATTCCTCAACATGAGTCAGGCAGTTTTTGAAACGTTGTTTGGTTTCATTCGGATCACGGCCCAGCATGACTAGGATCTGGGTGTCATCGGCATAGGACAGAACATCAAAGCCATAGGTTCTAATCACTATGGCCAATGGGGTCATATAGATATTAAACAGCGTTGGGCTCAAAATAGAGCCCTGTGGGACACCCATCATAACAGGTCTTTCGCCTGCTCTGTTTTTGCCAATCTGGACCGCTGTTGTGTGATCGGATAGGTAGCTGGAAACCCATTTTTGGGCGTTGCCTCTGACACCAATCTCCCACAGCCGTTGGATTAAGATGCTTGGGAGATGGTGTCAAAGGCCGCAGATAGGTCGAGCAGGATGAGGATGGTTGACTGGCGTTTATCCAGTGCCAGTCTGATATTAGCGGCAACCTCGACCAGCGCAGTTTCCGTGCTGTGTAGTGCCCGAAAACCAGACTGCGACAGGTCTAGGAGACTGTGATTTTCGAGGTGGCTCACAAGCTATTTATTGACAAAGGATTCAAGCATTTTTAAAAAATATGGAAGTAATGAAATGGGCCGATAATTGGGGAGAACATTGGGGTCGGCCGTGGGCTTTTTCAGAATGGGTCTGATTTTTGCAGCTTTCCATAGTGCAGGGAAGTCTACGTCCTTGAATGATTTATTGAAGAGATTGGTAAGATGCTCCACTAGTGCCGGCACAAGTATAGAAAAGGTATAGAAAAGTTTAGGGGAAATGTGATTTGAAGGGGACCCTGACTTTATTTTCAGCCCTGCCGACATGGTGGCATCATGATCAAATTTTATGAATTCATCCTTGGTTGGTGGTAGGTAGGTTAACAATGAGCTTTCTGGGGTTGGGTTGGTAAGCAAAGTTGCTGTAGACGTGTTAGGCCTGGCATCCTTGGGGTGGATTCCCCTAACTCTTTGACTTCAGACCTCGTGTTTTTTGCTGACTTCGTTTTTGCTGGCCTTAGGATTCGGCAAACTTTCCTACTGCAGACAAGTGCTTATGTTCTTGTGCTTTTTCTCTAAAACATGGAAACATTGCCTTACCCACAATTGGCATATTTAATTTACTTATAAGTAACTAGTAAAGTGGACTACATGTGCCCATGGCCTGTAAATTAAATGCTACCAGAGGACCTGTAGCACTGATTGTGCCACCCACTAAAAATTGCCTTTTAATCATGTCTCAGGCCTGCCATTGAAGATCATGAGTGTGCAGTTTTAAACTGCCATGTTGGCCTGGCAAGTTAAACCCCTTTCCAGGCCCAACCCTTCCTTTTTATTACATATTAGTAACCCCTAGCATAGGTCATGGACAGCTCAAGTGAAAGGGGCAGTAGATTTAAAAAGTAGTACATCTACTTTTACTTTTTTCTTGACCTGGTAGTGAAAAACTGTTTTTCACTATTGCAAGGCCTCGCTCCTCCGTAGGATAACATTGAGATTGCCTTATTACATTTTATAAGTGTAATTTCCAATTGTGAAGAGATAGACTTTTCAAGTTTGGTGTCTCTGGAACCACAAGTTTAAATCCATACTTATGGTGGTCCAATTTTAAACTGCAGTTCTGAAAATGCCAAGTTGGCATTTTCTTGTTTTAGCCATTTGGTGCCCGCTGCATGTCTCTGATCACTTGTCTGGGGTGGGTAACAAATGGGCTGTGTGTATTCCCCTTAGATAGCCACACACAATGGGATCTTAGGTGTGACATGATGAACCATCCGGGATGGATGAGATGGAGGAGCTGGACCCAGTTACCCCTGAATAGGCTGTGTCCTGTACCCACACAAAGGGCTGCATACCGCCCTGTAATGAGCCTGGAACCAGGGCAGTAAGGGTAGGACATCTGTGTACTTCAAAGGTGCATCTTTGAAGTCTCCCCCACTTCAAAGTCACCCAGGGGTATAAGAGATGGACCTCAGACACCACCATTTCAATACACTTCTCGACCTATGGATACTCTGTCAGGAAGAAGGACTGCCGTACTGCTGGAAGGACTGCCACTCTGCTGGACTACTTCTCTGCTGGACTCCTGCTTTCTATGCTGACCTGCAGCCTGCTACCCTCTTGCCTGGATGAGAAGGACTGGACCTGCAACACTTGAAACCATAATCCAGAGTGACTCCAAGGGCTACCTGGCTGGCCTCTTGATCTGAAGTCTCAGGGTCATAAAAGACTTCTGCACCTGGACTCTGCCATCTGTGAGTCTGCACGCAAGTGGGTGTTGACATATGGGTTTGTTGTGTTCTCTTTAGTAGGGTGGGGGTGTAGGTGTTGTTGGTGCTTGTGTTCTGGGAGATGGCTAGGTGGCTTCTGGAGAACCGACAGTAGGTGCAGCTGGAAGCTCCTACAGTTGATTTAGTCACCGCATGACAGCAGTTGGGGAATTGTGTCAGGGGTCTAGCGGAGTGGTGCAGTGTGTTGCTGGGCAGAGATTGGGCCACGGCTCTTGGAGCTGGGCACAGTATAGGCACAGACGAGCACAGATGGGCTCGTCTTTGCATCTGTGTTCTAGCTATCATTAAGAAGGGAGGGGGAGGAGTGCAGGGTGCCATGATATCATTTCCTGTGCTGATGACTGATGGGAAATGAAGTCGTCTTGCTTGGTTTCTTCTTTTAAAGACGGTTTTGGTGGGAAAATCAGTAAGGTCACTTCATGTTCAGATGGATGGTGGAAAATTCAGTGATGTCACTTCCTGTGCTGATGGATGATGGGAAGCCACTGCACATCCATGCTACAGCCACTATTAAATAGGTCCTGAGAGGAGGGAGGAATTATTGAATTAATCTCAGCCACTGATAATTACTCTGGCCATTATTTTGCACACCATGCCACCTCAATTTGGACCCAGCTATATGAAAGTCAGTCTTGACCCTGCTCTAATGGGAACAGTCCAGCCCGAACTACCAAGCCAGGTCCTTCCTGTACTGGAACACAAGCAACCCAGAAATGATTTTGCCCATGTTAGGAGCTCATCAACCAGATATAGCTTGGTTCCTGTGACACAGTGTGCCTGGGATCCATGTCTGGGCATACCTGGAGCATTTATAAGGGCTCCAGTGTATGACGCCAGAGCACTCCCCCGTTGACACAAAAAAGGACAGACTTTAAGACAACCCTTGAAAGCCTATGCCAACTAGGTTGCAGGGAATATGTAGCTCCCCATCATTTGGAGGGGGGCAAAGCGTGACAACTGCTAGCATTGTTTGTGATCTGAGATCCCCATGACCCAAATCATTGCAAAAATGATTACACAAAAAGGGTTGAGGCAGAAGAACTGCACCTGTTGATATAAGTGGCTTTCTAATCTCGTGATGGTGCTCAAGAAACCAGGGAGTAGAACCCTATTCACTCCCTATTGAGCAAACGCCCAAAATCCAAAAGAAAACTATTTTGAAATCAGCACCCATCAAAGAAGTATCACATACGTCTTTTTACATTAAGTCAGTCCACAGAAAATTGGTATAATGAACAGGTCCAGACTCCACTGATGATCGGAATAAATTCTTTATTACTTGATCCAAAGAATAAAATCCAAATATACAAGTGATTTGTAATTTGATGTTTCCTAATATGAGTAGTTTATTTACAATTGACCTAACGCTGACCATTTTTGAGCCCTGAAGAAGTCTCAATCACGAGACGAAACTTGTTGGCTAAAAGAAAATTACTTGTATATTTGGATTGTATTCTTTGGATCAAGTAATAAAGAATTTATTCTGATCATCAGTGGAGTCTGGACCTGTTCATTATACCAATTTTCTTTTGAATGACAATGTAAAAAGACTTATGTGATACTTCTTTGATGGGTGCTGATTCCAAAATAGTTTTCCATTGCAAAAAGGACTCACAAGGCGAGATGTTGCAAAGTCAACCTGTGCCCTGGGCACCCCCATTCTTTGCTGACTGGTACTGTTGATAACTGACTCTGACTGTCCCTGGACTGTCAGAGACAGGCCCAGGGCCAGTGGTAGGGTGAAAAACAATGAGAATATAGTGAAAACACCTACACACGTTAGGGTACACTATCGGTTAGGATACCCCTATGATTGGTATGACCTACCCTATATGTCTCTAGTACATAATAGGGCAGGGGGATTAAAATTACCTTTAAGTCCTTACTGTTTAAAAGGGTGTGGTAGATTAGAGGCCAGCAACCCTTTCCGCACTTGCATGTCTGCACTGCTGAGAGCCAGAGATCATTTTAAAAGCAGCCCTGCGTTGCAGGAGTGCTTTTACATGTAAATTGTGCCCAAACCTGTCTTTGGTGCTAGGGATACTTACAAATTGATAAATTACAAAATGTTGGCTTATTAGGTACCCTCATTAGTCCCAGGGGTGGCGGGGTTCAGGTACATATAAAGAGGACCCTTATAAAATATGTTTTATATGTCCTGGGGATAGAGAAATTGCACATTTCCCTTCCTTCATTGTAATAAAGTTCTTCTCAAACTGGACTTGTGTGCTAGGAGCACTCTGGAGTGAGGATCTATATTATTTTGTATAATCAGTATCCCTAAAGTCTCCACTAGGTGTCTCAGGGTGGAGTGTTGGGTAGCTATAAGCAGAGTCCATAATAAAAGCTGTTTTATAGGCCCTGGTGTTGGAGAAATTCCCCATTTAATTTTCCCCATTGTAGCACCCCAGCCACATAGGTTACGAATTCAAATGTCAAAATATGTCATAAGACTGTTTTGTCTGTAAGCCAAAATTCTGCCTTCCGGTGGTCTGCCCTGATTGGTCAGAGTTCACAGGATAAGTCAGACTGCTTTGATGAAGTGATAAGTGGCTCAACCCAGAGAGGTTAATCTGTTGCAAAGATCTTTGCCACAGAGGAATGCCATAGCAGGGGGACGGCTTGTAAACAATGTGGCTTCAAAGAAACAATAGGACAGGAAGGAATAGCCAGGTCCATCTACCCCATCCCCTTTGAACTCAGCCAGATGGTGGGCTTGAGGAAGGACGTTGTAGATGTCAGAGGAGGGAAGCTATGGAATGAGCCATCCTGGAGTTTGGTAAAGCTAGCTATTGCTCCTCTGTTGATACTTTAGCCATATTAAATTTTGGAGAAATTGTGCTTTCTGGCACACCATTATGCCGCACATTTGTAGAAATGGTCATGCTCTGGGTTGTTGCCCTGTAACTCATTGGACAGGATTGCCCTACTGCTTGACTCCAAACAACACAGAATAAGTATCTGAGAGGGGCAGAGCATTTCAGATCTGCAGCTTTAAAATAAGAGAAGAAGAAGGATCCATGCTGGCATTTTGATTTGCTCCAATCAGGCCCTGCACTCTGACTGACTGCGGCTGCTGCACAATCTGGAACTACAGCCCTGCGGACCTAACTTACTTCAAGAGGAATAAATAGTGGACTCCCTACAACCTATAGGTTAACAGAGCTCTCCTGGACTATCACCATCAAGAATCTCCAGACTAGAAGGCTTCCATTGGACATGAGTGGATTGTGAGAACAGATGGCCCAAACTTTTGAGGACAACTTTGGAGGTTCCGGATGATTGGATTGTGTTTTGGACACTTTGGGACCCCTAGCGGAGAAGTTTGGAGCATCTTTGAAAAAAAGCTCCATAAGTGGACTGACTCAACCTAGCAAGCCAAACCGACGACCCTCAACAGCGAGCCGGCCTGCCCTGCTGGTTTGTCCCTCTGAAAGGTCCAGAGGTCCGACTTCCAGACTTTGGTCAGGAACCTATCCAACGTCAAGCTGGCTAACCCTCACAAAACCCGGCCTGGTGAAGAGCATCGAGGGACCCTGGCACAAAAAGCTCCAGAGAAGTTTCTAAGTCTGAAGATAAAAGACTTGACCGGCTCCGATCGCGCGAGTCAAGCTGCCCACCTTCAACTACGAGCTGGCCTGGATCTCTGGTTTGGCCTGCTGAAAAGCTCCAGAGATCCGACTTCCACAGTTTGAGCAAGAGCTTTTTGAAAGTCAAGTCGGCGAACCCTCAATGAACCTGGACTGGTTGTGAGCATCAAGGGACCCCGGCAGAAAAAGCTCCAGGAACGTTTTCAAGTCAGAAGGTAAAACCTGTGACCGAGGCCTACCGTGATGGATAGCCACGCAGGGCTCCATCATGGGCGGCCTGAAACTTTGACTTCATATTGGTCTAGTGTGACAAGATGTCCCAATAGGCGCTATAGGTTTCTATGGTGTATATAGTACTACATCTTTGAAAATTGATATCTCCCAGTCCCCAACATTGAACATATGTCATTTTGGTGTCATTTTAAAGATACAAATATTTTCTCTTTTTATAAATTGGTGTTTGATTTTTATTGTGTGTTGTGTCTTAATTATTTACTGAATTACCAAGCGTTGAGCATGGGAATAATATTCTGAGTACTAGACTGTGTTAGTGACCTTATTGCCAGTGGTAGATACATATTTACCACTACTAATAATCTACTTTCCAACAGGAGAATAATAAACAATCAGGTAGAGCTTGATGAGACATTCCGGGATTATTACACCAGGCTGTATGGTTCCAATACTGTGGCGGATGACTCTACGATTGAGAGATGCTAAAACGCTTTACACCTTTCAGCAGCCTCTCCCTTACAAGGAGTGGAGTTAGAGGCCCTGATAGCGACAGAGGAGATAGGATGCCAGGGACAGAAGGGCTGCTCATGGTGTTCTACACTACATATGTACGGTGGCTTAACCCCAAGTTACTACCAGTATATTATGTGGCTCAGACCAAGGGGCAGCTTTCGACTTCCAGGGGAGAGGTGATAATCACATTCCTCCCAAAACCTGACTAGGATACATTGGTAGTGGGCTTTTGCCAACCATTATCACTTCTAAACTTAGACTATCAGTTACTGGGTAAACTCCTGGTTAATTGATAGGTATCTGTAGCCCAGGCTCTAGTGGAGTCAGACCAGAATGGTTTTATCCCAGGTAGAAACAACTTCCTAAATCTCTATGCCGGTTTCTAAAAATGAAATGGACCAACACCTCAGGGACCAATCCCTGAGCAGCCTCTCTCTACAAAGAGAAGGCATTTGATACATTGGGGTAGCCATACCAGCTGGCGGTGTTGGGGAGGCTGTGCATGGAAGCTGGGTTCCTATCCAGGGTTTGTCTCTTATATACTGTTCCGACAGCACATGTGAAGACTGGAAAAATAATGTCTGACCCTTTTGTATCGCTTTGTTCGCACTAAGTGTGGCAGGGTATGCTCAGACGTGAGTCCCTTGCTCACTTGGCCACTGGATTCAAGATAGCCTGGCTGATGAGGATTATGAATCCGAAACCGGTCCCAGGATGCTTGTTTCCGGTCCAGGGAAGACATGGCTTGGCAGTTCGGGCTGGACTGTTCCCATGAGGCACAGGGTCAGACTGATTTGCATATAGCCATGTCTGAACTGGGGTGGCCGAGTGAGCTAAAGAATGGTGATGGATTAAACCCAGATCAGTTGACTGGGGGTGAGTGTTTGATTTGCTCAAACGCTCCGTCCATCATCCCCTTTTGTATCGCTTTGTTTGCCCTAAGTGTGGCAGGGTATGCTCAGACGTGAGTCCCTTGCTCACTTGGCCACTGGATTCAAGATAGCCTGGATGATGAGGATTATGAATCCGAAACCGGTCCCAGGATGCTTGCTTCCGGTCCAGGAAAGACATGGCTTGGCAGTTCGGGCTGGACTGTTCCCATGAGGCACAGGGTCAGACTGATTTGCATATAGCCATGTCTGAACTGGGGTGGCCGAGTGAGCTAAAGAATGGTGATGGATTAAACCCAGATCAGTTGACTGGGGGTGAGTGTTTGATTTGGTCAAACGCTCCGTCCATCATCCCCTTTTGTATCGCGCTGACCCCATACCAATACACAGAGGCACCCGTCAAGGCTGTCCTCTTTCCACAATTAGAGTTTCATTGGCCATGGAACCACTGGCATGTGCACTCTTGGGCTAAGGTTCCAAATGGGTTTTCTGCCTGGATGGGGGACGGCATATAGTATGTCTATAGGCTGGTGACACCCTCCTTTGCCTCAGATATAACAAGGATGCTGCAGACATGATAGGCTTAGTTGAGGAATTCAGAAAGGTACCAGGTCTCAAGATCAAATTGAATAAGTCCTGCCTCATCCCCCTAAATTCATAGTCTATTGCACAAACACAAAATTGACGATTACCCCATTGGGTTGGCAATTCGAAATGCTGAAATATTTGGGAGTTTGTATCCATCACAAAGATAGCAATCTGATCACTGGCAATCTGGGACGGGCTCTGTCAGAGGCTCGGAACACGATCCCCATTTGGTTCTGCCTCCCTCTATCGGCCATGGGGCACACTGCAATCACTAAGTGGTTAGTGCTCCCTCGCCTGCTGTGCTACCTTTCGGTGCTTGCAGCACGGCTGGGTCGACATTTCTTTAAGAACTCCAATTTTTATTGATTGCACTGATACGGATGAAGATCGGGCAGGCGCAGTGGGGCGATCTCTAAACAGAACGCCGCATTGAATGCGGGGGGACTTGGATCCCCACATTATTATCGATACTACATTGCAGCACAGTTACAATGGTCTATGCAGAGGTTGGGGAACGACAGCTGGGAAACTGGTTTCCTCCCCCTGGCCTCAACGGATTCTGTATTAGAGCGGATGCTGGTCTCCCTGCATGAAGTTCCTGTAACAGGAGGAAAATCCCTCATGCAGGTGGCTGCATGATGTTGGAAGAGAGGTGTGAACGTAGAACAGGACAGCTCTCTCATGCCCATGACCCTCTCTTATGAGTGGTACCGAAATGAAACGACTCACACACTCTGAATGTTGTCCAACCCTGGTGGGAGGCTGGGCTCCATAAATGGGGAAACATATTCACGGCCGACTACTGCAGCCATTTGAGGTTCTAATGACTGTTGCTCCCACCCAGCAGTTTCCTTCTGTACTCCACCGTAACATGCCTAGTATCTTGGAACAAAACAGATGACAAGCCCGAAACTTCCCATGTCCTCCAAACCCTAATTATACATGGGAGGGCCTAAAGGGTGGTGCTGTACCTCTATTTAGCGGTGTAGAAGTCAGAGAACTCAGATTTGACTCCACTAAAGGGAGTTGGGAAGGAGGCTTAAGACAAGAACTAGGACACATCCAATGTGGATGTTGCCAGTCAAAGGGGTCTCACACAACTCAAGCCTAAAATACACAGGGGCAGATTTACAAGCCCCTTGCACCACTTTTGCCTCATTTTTATCATGGTAAAAATGAAGCAAATGTGGATTAAGTGGCTTGTAAATCTGCCCCACACAGTATAAATACCTACGCCGGGCATATTTGGCCACTGAACAGCTCACACAAATGTATTAAACTGTCCCCCACAGCTGTCCGAGTTGCGCGTGAAATCGATGCTGATTTCTACCACATTCTGTGGCTCTGCATACAAATTATGATATTTTGGCTAACGTAACAACTTATTCATCAGAAATAGTGGGCAGACAGATCACATCGGACCCTGCACACTTCCTTTTGTGACTTGTGAAGCACATCTTGCATAGTTTCTAGACCTCACTTTAGTGCTAGCTAAGCATCATTTAGCAATAACCAGGAAGCCCCGTATGCCTTAAATCATAGTGTATGCTATAGTTGTGTTAACAGGTCTCACATTGCTTCATTTCCAGGATGTCCAGCAAGAAATAAAGAATGTAAAAACTTTGGCAGGACAGGCTATTTCAGTAGTGTATGTAGAGATCATAGATGCAATGTTACACAAGCACGTGGTGCAGTATCCTATGTCGCAGGCAGTAATAATAATATACAACATGGCGAACAAATTTCAGAAATGAACAAGAGATTTGTTGTATCAATTATTGATGGTGTTCCAGATAATATAATGAAATCTTCAAATTGTGAATTCCAAATTTTGGGAGAAAAACTCATGCTTATGGTTGATTCGGGTTCTCCGTGGACCATTATCACACAAGAGTATTTTCAAGAGAAATTAGGCCATGTGACACAAAATGACACGTTACAACCATCTGATATAATAGCATAGAGTTTCGATGGCACCAAAATTGAAATTGAGTTTTTTTTTTATGTTGAGTTATATTTCAAAAGCAGATGTGCAGTTGTGAAATTATATATTACACTAAAAGGCGTCAATGTGTTAAGATGGCATGACCAATATAAATGTGGTTTGACACTTAATCCAAGACCTAGCGAACCAGGGCCACTGTGTGATGACGAATTCTTGCAGTTGTCAATACAGAACTTGAATTGAACTGCAAAGAAGAAAAATTGATTAGTAAATATGACAAAGTCTTTTGCAATAAATTAGGAAGACTGAAGTATTTTTCTCATAAAATTGTATTGAAAGAAAATTTTGTACCAATTAAAAAGAAACTTAGAGGAGTACCAATTAATATCAGGGAAGAACTCAGAGAAAGGTTGAAAGAATTATCTGATGAAGCTATTATTGAAGCTATTGAATCTTCTGAATGGGTTTCACCGATTGTTCTTGATCAGAAACCTGACAAACAATTGAGGGTCTGTGTGGACTTAAGAGCCCTAAATGCAAACATCGTGATTGATTGTCACCCACTACCAAATATTAACGAAGTAGTTTCTATGTTTGAAGGTACTAAAAATGTTTCCACTCTGGATTTACGTTCAGCTTATCATCAGATAGAACTAATGGAAGAGTCTAAAAACATGACACCATTTGGTTTATACCAATACACAACAATGCGTTTTAAGTTGGCGTCAGCAGCGTCAGTTTTTCAGAGAGTAATGTTCCACATTTTCGGAGACATGGATGTATATTTTAAGTGCTTCCAGGATGATATTTTAAATTTTTCAAAGAATGAATCTGAGCACCTTATACATTTAAATGAGGTTTGTAAAAGGTTAGAAAACCATGCTCTCACTTTAAAGGCACACAAATGCAAGTTGTTTAAACAATCTGTTGGGTATTTGGGACATAAGTTGTCTGGAGACGGAGTAGTTCTAAAGAAAACTAATGTGGATGCTATAGTTAAAGCCCAATCAACAGCTAACAAGGAACAACTCATCATTCACAGGGATGTGCTAGTACTATAGTAAATTTGTGGTGGGATTTGTAACCAAAATTGAGCCTCTAAGAATGATGTTAAGGCAGAATGTAAAATTTGATTGGACAAAAGAACAACAGGAAGCTTTCGAGTGCATAAAAAAAAGACATCGTGAATGCACACACATTAAAACCTTTTTGTATGAAGAAAGAATGTATTATTACAGTAGATGCAAGCCTCTATTGTTTAGGAGGTGTTCTTTCACAAAAAAAAGGCAAGGAGGAATGGAATGTCACTTTTGCTTTGCGTACTTTGAATGAATGTGAACGGAAATATGCTGTGATTGAGAGAGAACTACTAGCATGTGTATGGTCTGTTGAACATTACAAGCTGTATGTGTTAGGACAGACCATAAACCATTAGTCAATATTTTATCCACAGGTGGGGGATGGAACTCCACAGCCAGGATTGCAAGGTTAGCGTCTAAATTGCAAGAATATAATTTTAATATAGAGTATGTGCCTGGTAAGAAAAATGTCACAGCAGATTTTCTTTCTTGCTTACCTTGTGACCAAGATAGAGTAAATATGATGAATGAATGTGATTTTGTAGTTCTTCTGATTTGGATTCATTTCTACACCCCTCCACTGAACAGATGGCTGGATGGCATCAAAAGGGGATATCATATTTCATACTATAGCAAAAATGCTCAGGTTCCACTGGAAACCCTGCAAAACCACTACACTGGGAGGGGTTAATAAGGGAGGTAGACGAGAGACCACCCTGAACAAGACACCACACTTTCTGCATCATCTCCCACACATTTCGTGTGCGTGCACTCCAGACCCACTCAATCCAATACTGGGCCAGGACAGGCCCTCAAATAGAATCCTCTACCCTCCTCCCTTGCATCTCGAACGCTTGAAGTAGAGATTATCACCTGTAGAAGTACAACCCCCACCCCCATAACGCCTGTGGACATGCTGATTCTGACACACTTTCACCGGGCAGTTGAATGTAAGTTCTAGTTTTGGTTCTAGATACAGTTTTCCCTCTCCTCTCCAGTGACCTTTTTGAACTGTGAAAAAGGATGGTATTTGCACAGTACTGCAACTGTGACAATTCATTCCATGCATGTTGACTCCCATGCAAGTATGTACGGGATGGTGTTGGTAAAATCAGTAAAGAAATAGTGGGAACATAGTCTGCTTCAGCTTCATGCAGATTAGGAACCTACGGCGCACCCATCCCCCACCATAAAAGGTAAAACCCTATAAAATCAAGTTAGTGCTTCTAATTACAGAACACACAAAAATGAGAATATACTTTAAAAATCACTTAGCATGTAAAATTTGCTGAACGGTTCAAATTTCAATTTCCATTTCCAGGTAATTAAACGAGAAAGATTACTTACAAAGAAGTAGGTTAGAGCGAGGCAGAGAGGTGAGATTGTGAGAAAATTCTAGATGCAAGGTAGAGAGAGTGGTAAGGTAAAGAGATGGACAAATTGTAGAGCCTGATAGAAGGTCAGAACAAGTAAAGTGAGTAGTAAAGCAAAGAGAACGGTAGAGAGAAGGATGGGGATGGAAGGAGAAGAGGCTCAGCGAGAAAAGAGGTGAAGCAGAGTTATGTTAGATGTATAAACTTAGAGGTAGAGGAAGAGATGAAGTGAGTAGGGTGAATTGAATTAGAGAAGGATATCCAAAGAGCTATGAGATAAAGATGGTGACGCAACCAGACAGTTGTGATATAGAAAGACAAAAATAACCAGAAAGGCTAAATAGAGAGATGTAGAATGAGAGAAAGGTAGAGATAGAAGTTAGTTAGAGAGGACGAATTGAAAAAAAGAAGGAGCTCCAGAGAGAAATGTGAAAGAGAGAGAAGCCAATGATAGAGGAAATAGGGAAAGATAGGGAAAGATAGGCAGTGAGCAAAGAGTAAAATAGGAGGAGAAAAAGAATGGGAAGGAGAGGGAATGTGGAGAGATAAGCCCGCAAACAAATGGTGAGGTAAACTGACATGTTAGAGAAAGAGAGATAGGAATGTAGTAGAAAGAAACGCAATAGTGAAAGATGTGAGATAGAGCGAGAAACGAGGCAAATAAAGAAGTGGTGTAAACAGTGGTGAGGTTGAAAGGGCTGAGAAAGAGAGAGGTGGGGTACAGAGAGATGGAGAGAGAGGTGTTTCAAAGAGAGTTTGAGTTTGAAAGAACTAAACCAGGTGGAAGAAAGATACAGAGAGATAAGAGGAAAATGGAGGAATGAGTGCAAGTCATGAGGCAGAGTACTGAGGAACAAGTAGATCCGTGGAGTAGTGGAGGTACCCATGGCGAGCTAGAGAGATGTGAGGGCTCAAGAGAGGAAAAGTGAGGTGGGGAGAGAAGCAAATAGAGAGAGTTGAGACAGAGAGAGAATAAGTTAAAGACAGGGTAGATGAGAGATGTACAGGCATGTAGAGAGAAGGAGAGAGAGGGGCCAGTTCCCAATGGAAAGTAAAAGTAAGGAGGAGAAAGAGACACATAGAATTTCTTTTTTACTTAATTATTACCGACTTCCAGAGAAATGAATCTTTAAATTGGGCAGGCCAGGCAGTACAAGATATCACATTCGAAAATAATCTGTTTCTTATTCACCCAGTTATCATTTTATGTGGGGCCCCTCTGGAAGGTGGGGCTCTGAATTGTGTCCACTTTGCCGATCCCTTAAAACGGCTCTGCACCACACTTCCCTTAACATAAATTCAAGTTATTACCAAGGGGTCATGGGGGCTGGCAATATGTTTGTCCCTCTCCCACTTGTCTCACACCTCACACATTTGTCAGTTAGTGCTTGATGAGCAGCACTGCATGCTGTTTGATATTGACCGTCTTGCCATGCATTATAGATTAACAACTCTATCATAAGTGTAGGCCAGGATGACAGCGCTCATGTCTCCTAATGGCATTAGTCCTCCCCATGATCGTGGGGAATCAAAGGCTCCTGATGACCAGAGTATGGTATTCTCCCAAAGACATCACAAAGCATGGTAGCTGTTCCTTCCTAAAGGCTCCAAAGAGATTCGGTCAGAAACCAGAGCTTTTAAAAAGCAACTAAATAAATAGATATAACAAGATGGCTACAGCTCTGCATATAGATAATTTGAAAATATATTAAAAAAAGCAGGCTGGCTGGATGCCCTTACAGAGTCATTTATTTGGTTAGCAACAGCTGTGTCAGAGATGCTTGTGGCAGGTCAGTGTTTTTTCATGGGTCCATTAAAATATGTTTACCTTTAGTACTGCTGACAAGGAGGAATGTGAACATGTGCAGCAAAGAGAACACCAACCAGCAGCTAATGTGCCCTAAACCCACAGGAGATGGGCCCCAATGTTTTTGATGCAACTGGCCTATTTGGAAGTGCCCAAATTAAGTTAATGGTCAGTCTACCCCAAACTCAATTGTCATGTGCGGGAAGGCATTCCTGGTAATGCATACCTAATACATAAAAGCAGGCTTACTTGTATGCCAACATGAATGCAATTATTCCTCATAATATGCATGTGACAGGGGTCGAAACACATTGGTATGTACCATGCAGGGGCATTGGGTTTGAAGATTTCGTGAGATAACCCAAAAAAGAAAACTCAGTAACTGACTAAACTTACCAAAGGACTTAACTTACAGGCCCTGTTAGTTCTCTGTGGGTGAACTGAGACAGCAATATGTTTCAAACTTGTGTACTATTCATGTTATATTTGGAACTGACAATATTTAGTTGTCAAGGACTTTGATGTTCCACTGCATCTGTGGTGATGGGTGTCCATACATTGCACTAATGAATGAATGAATGAATACTTTATTGTTTGGTTAATCAAAACCATTATATTAAAAACCGGAATACAAAATTACAAAAGTTAAAACCAAGAGAGTATCGGCAAGCAAATCTGTGTGGCGGTTCCCTGGGAACTGGTGGATACAGTGAAAAGAGTTCATGGTAAGACAGCCCAACATGCGTCTGCAAGGTCTCTATTCATGTGTTTCCTGGGTGGCCATCAGCTTGGACCGTATCTGATGGATAAACTTTCCAAAAGAGGCCATCTGTTTTACCATAGTTAGTGTATATAGTTGGTAGATCGCCTCCTTTGCAGTGCGTGACCCCACTTGTCTTAGGGTGGGCCTAAGGTAAAGACTGCGAGTCGTACGCACAGCCGGGCAACAAAGTAGAAGGTGGGCCAGTGACTCTCGTTTGTACCTGCAGAGCCTGCATTCCCGAGCACCTGATCCAGCCTGTTCAAAGGCGTATAGTTCTTTTAGGGGCAGGGGGTGTAGTCTGTAGGTTAAAATCTTGTGAAGGGCTGCACGGCCCACGGCCTGCGTGAGATGGTATTTAGAGTTGTGCACAGTATGTGGCAGGCATAGGGACTCGTGAAAGTCTCTTTTTGCCAGTGACTCCAGGTCCAGTTCCCGCGAACGTACTTGTTTTTTATCGCATTTTTAATGGCAGTATAATTAACGTGTTCGGGATTCCAAGACTCTGTGGCAAGATTGAGAAGATCCTTTGCCGCATTATGAGTGGCTGACCAGGGATTCATAGGTTCTATGAAGATATGTTTAAAAACTGCCTTGAGTGTGTTCTCGTGTGCCGCTGTTGTAAGGAAATAATATTTACTTAGGGCGGCCATCTCTTCCAGGTTTTGCTGGTTGAGCGAGAACTCTAAATGGATGAGGGTGTTTCTGGTGCACCTTGGTAAGTAGAACAGTCTCTTGTAAGCTCTGCAGTGGATTTTTTCTAGGTCCTTGTTGAGTTTACCCGGGAACACTTGTTGAGCATAATTGAGGGCCGGCATTAACTTAGCTTTGAATACTCTTTGAATAGCCATTGTAGATGGGCTATATAACGAGGCTTGTAACTTGCAGAGGGCGTAGGTGATGGTTTTACCTTTGCCTTGAATTTTCTTTAAGTGGACACTTGGAAGCCCGGCTCTTGGTAGCAGATGCCCAAGTAGGTGTGTCGCTGTGTGCTTTCCAAGGAGAGATGACCAAGCCTCTATCTTACTAATTTTTTCTTTGGATAGTGGCCGAAGATGATTACTTTTGATTTGGATGGATTTGCTACCAGCCTGTTTTTGTTGTTATATACTGCAAGTGCCGTCAGCGCCTTTTGTAGCCCAATTTTAGGGTGGTCCAGGAGTACCAAGTCATCAGCATATTGCATGAATTGGATTTTGGTCCCTCCGATCTTTGGGGTTGCTAAGGCTGCCCCGGTCAAGGCCCACTCCATGTCCGCAGTATATAGATTGAACAACAGTGGGGCCAAAACGCACCCTTGTTTTAGACCTCGATCTGTGTCAATCTTCGCGGATGCGGAGTCCTCGAGAGTTTGATTCTCACCCACGTTTTTTGGTACAAGGACTGGATCGCTCTTAGCAGGGATGAGTTGATGTTCCATTGAGCCAGCTTTCTCCACAGGATGGCGCGATCTACCCCATCAAACGCTGCCGAGTAGTCAATAAAGCAAGCGAATAGGGGGAGACTTTTGCGCGACCGCGCTTGGTGAACCAAGAAAGAAAGTGCGGTGATGTTATCTACTGTGGCAGAACCAGGTCTAAATCCGGTTTGGCAGAATGGGAGAAGGCCTTCTTCGCTCGTCCAGTCTGCAAGGTCCTTCAGGATGGCACTAGCATAGGCTTTTCCCTCGATATCCAGGAGGGCAATCATGCGGTAGTTTGATGGATCTGTTTTGGGGCCTTTCTTGTGGATTGGATGTAGGGGCGAGCCTCTCCATGAGTCATTGCGCTAGTTTCTTTTGTGCCAACTTGTACAGTAATAAATCATTGTTTAATATGTGATCTACTGTGGGGTATAATAATGTGTATAATGATGAAAAATTCATTGCAAATGGTCATAAAATTAATTGTCTTTATTATAAACATATGCATTACTGTTAGACCTGGCATCCTTGGCGTAGTTACTCCTGATTTTTTACCTCTACCTCCTGTATTTTTGACACTGTGCTGGATTTCGTTTTTTGCTGGTTTAGATGCTTTGGGCACTTTGCCACTGCTAATCAGTGCCAAAGTGCAAGTGCTCCCTATGTAAATTGTTATTGCGATTGATTATCCATGATCGGTATATTTGTTTTACCAGTAGGTCCCTAGTACAGTGCACTGAGTGCGTCAGGGCTGGTAATTCAAATGCTACTAGTGGGCCTGCAGCCCTGATTGTGCCACCCACATGAGTAGCCCCAGAGAGATGTCTCAGGCCTGCAACTGCAGTGCCTGTGCGCAGTTTGCTAACTGCCAATTTGACCTGGCCAGTGTATCCACTTTCCAGGCCTGACCCTTCCCTTTTCTTACACATAGGACCACCCTAATGTAGGCCCAAGGTACCCCCTGGGCAGGGTGCAGTGTATGTGAAAGGTAGGACTTGTACTAGTATGTGTAACGTCCTGATAGTGAAATACTGCCAATTTTGTTTTTCACTATTGAAAGGCTATCTTGCCCATAGGCCAGAATGGGGAATGCTGTGTAACATGTTTACATGCATATCTTCCGATAGGAGTGAGATAGAAAATTAGAGTTTGGTATCCCTGAGCTCAGAATTTAATAATACATCTTTTAGTAAAGATGGTTTTTAAATTCTGTGTTTGAAAATAGCACTTTTAGAAAGTGGCTGTTTTCTTGTTCAACCTTTTTTGTGTGCCTCTGCCTGTTTGTGGATTGACTGTCTGGCTTGAGAGTGACAGGAGCTGTGGTGGCTCCAGGAGTCTGGGTGAATCAGCACTAGGCTGAATAGGCCAATCTGCATATGGAGTGGTGGGAGGAGTAGCACCTGGGCCTGAATAGGGTTGTGCCTGCCTTCCACAATGCTGGTACCACCTGCTGCGGTGTGTCTGAAGACCTAGGCCCACATTCACAAAGGAAGAAGTTATGCACTGCCAGAGTGCTCCCAGACAGTGTGCTGTGTTCTCTGCTTGAAGAAGGACTTTGCTGTGTGCTGTGTCCAGCTGAAGAAAAGTCTCCAAGGGCCTGAGAAGAGCTGGCCTCCTGTTTTTGAAGTCGCAGGAACAAAATGACTTCACTCCAAGCTTCCCTGAACTTCCTTGCTGGGAGTTTTGACTAAGTATGGGCGAATTTTGCGGATCGGTGATCTGCAAATTCGCATGAATTTGAGGCCAGAAATCCGCGAATTCGCGGATTGTTTTTATAGGTGCTGTTTTTGTTGTCCCCAGTGACCATGTGTGTGTTTTATGCCATCGCGCCGAAGGGCTCAGGGTTCCCTTGTCCATCATAGTGGGTAAATGGCGGGAAGACGGTGCACACACTGCTAGTGTGTGGGCGCGGCCAAACAGGTGGGCTTCTATGCGAGTTCACATGCCCCTTGTGTGTATGTCAGAGACCAATCAGAGCAGCAGACTAGGAGAAGGACACAGGAACTGCAGAGGGATTACGATCGTGAAAGTGAAGGATGCACTTTGCTTCCTTCACTTTCACGAGCACAGTCCCTGTGCAGTTCCTGTGTCTAGGGGCTTCTTTCTCCTCATCTGCTGCTCTGATCGGTCTCTGACCTTTTTTACACACAAGAGGCATGTGAACTGCATACTTGTATGAGAGGTCACATGCCTCTTGTGTGTAAAGGCCAGAGACCGATCAGAGCAGCAGATGAGGAGAAAGAAGCTGCCGGTCATAGGGGAACTGCATGGGGATTGCGCTTGTGAAAGTCAAAGATACAGAGGCCTCTATCCAGCATCAGAGCTATTTTTCGATGGTAGAAGTGGGGAGAAAGCACACCTGTCCAGCCTCGAGAAAGCTCACAATTTTTTTGGGGCTGATGATTGCGTCACTGAATTTGATCTTCAACTCGGGCACCTGCTTTTTTTATATCTTTACGTGCTTCCTGTTGAGGTTTAATTTTTGTGACAGGCGCCTCATTGCCTACTTGTAACTATTCTCTGACCCTGCTTCAAGGGTCAGAGCAGGGTCAGAGAATAGTTGCAAGTAGGCAACGAGGCGCCAGGAAGCACTTACAGGCTTACAGCAGCAGGTGCCCAAGTTGAAGTTAATTTCTTTGTAACACTTTTGTAAAAGGTTACAAAGAAATTAGCTTCAACTTTTCACCTGCTGCTGTAACCCTGTAAGTGCTTGGCTGAAAATTAGTCCCGCTTGCGGATTCGCGGATTTTACCACGATTTCGCGAGATTCGCAAAATCGCGGAAAAATCCACAAATTCTGCGAGTGGAACGAACTTTCAGCCCACACTTAGTTTTGACCTGCCAGGATGTGTCTGTAGCTGTGTGTGAGGCCCTTGCTGTTGGGAGCTGGAAGCACGACACAACGAGGGAGAAGCGTGTCACCGCCGCAGCAGCCGCCGTCGCAGCACTGAGGAAGTGTGGTGCTGCTGTTCGCCACTGCATCACTGGAGAAGCGTGTTGCAGGGCTGTCGCCTCGCTGAGGAATCGTGCCGCCGCTGCCTGTGATCACCGTCCCATCACCAGATAAGCATGTCACAGGGCCTGCCGTGGCCCAGGGAACCACCAATTTTGCTGCATGGCAGTCGAGCTCCACGTTGTCTAAGCGCAGAAAAGACGCCACTTTGTTGCATCGCACTGGATCGTCGCAACTCATCGAGGCGCCATCTTGTTGCATGGTGCTGGGAGCGCAGGAAGAATTGACGTATCGCCTTCTCTGCGACCCTTTTGTTTGTTCTGCATTACGCATCTTAGGTACTTAGGAGTAAAGTGTTGCATTTACCAACAACAAGTTTATTTTTGCAGCAACCCTTTTTAAAGATATTCTACAAAGTTTCTGAATGTTGGATTTTTGTTGTTTTGTTCTTGTTTAGTTTTGAATAAGATAATTTATTTTTCTAAACTGGTGTGGTGTCCATTTGTGGTGTGTTCACTGTATCACTGTGAGTGTTGGTACAAATATTTTCCACATTGCCTTTGGAATGAGCCTGTCTGCTCGTGCCAAGCTACCCAGGGGGTGAGCAGGGGTTATCTAAAGAGTGTATGCCCCTAACCCTGACAGGGTCCCTATTTGGTAAAAGGTACCTACCTCTGCCAACTAGAGATGCCCATTTCTAACAATAAACCCATTAGTTGAATAATTGAAATGTAACCGAATTTAGGTATTGCACTAGACAAGGTAAAATGTTTTTTCAGATAAATGTAAAATCAATGTTCATTTTAAACTTAAATCAATTCATTTACTTATAAATGTAACATTTATCCTTGTCCAGTACATTTTCAGAATTATATGACATTTTAATTTTCACCCTATATTTTTTAAGGTGTAATGCATAAGTGTTTATTTTTTATCACTTGTCAAGTTAAAATAAAAACACCTGTGTTAACACTTAAAAAAAGAAACGCATGTTTTGGGTGTAAGTGTCCTCTATCAGGATGAATGCTTGCCGCAGAATTTGAATGCTCATTGCAATTTTATTATCGCTAATGTTTGGGCTGTACAAATATGGGTAGAGGGAACTGGAGTGGATAATGTGCGTGTGTCTGTATGTTTGACAGTTGCATATGGGTCTTGTGATTGTTGTGTATGTTTGGATGTATGTTGTATTTGGGTTGTGTCTGGTATTCTAGTGAGTGTGACTGTGTGATTTTGGTTGCTGTTGTTTTGTGTGTAAGTGTGCTTTTGTGTGAGTGTGTTAGTTTTGATGATTGTGTTGTTCTGGTGGCTGGTGTGGTTGTGGTGCTAATGGGCAGGTGATGGTTGCAAGTGTGGTGGTGGTTATGGTGCTTGTGCATGTGCTGGTGTGTGTTGGTGGGGTGGTGGTTGTGGTGCAGGTGGGTGTGCTGGTGGTTGTGTATGTGCTGGTGATTGTGGGTGTGGTGGTAGTTACGGTGCTTGTGGGTGTGGTGGTGGTATGTTTGGTTGTGGTGGTGGTTGTGGTTGTGGTTGTGTGAGGTGATTGTTGCTGGGTGTCGTTCTTGTGGTGCCTGTGGGTGTAGTGCCAATACTGTGTTTCTTCTTTGTGTTTGTGTGTGTGTGTGAGATTGTGTTGTTGTAGTGAATGCCTGCAAAGAAGTGAGTCTGCTAAGGATTGGGGTGGAAGTTTGGATTTGGATAGAGGAAGGGACTTGAGTTGTGTCAGAAGGTTGGTCTGGTTGGGGGACTGGGGTGAGTGAGGAGGCTATTGTTTACAAGCAATCTCTGCATGCCAGACATTGAACATCCAGACACCCAGAAAAGCAACCATTTGTTGCATCTGGCAGCTAAGATCCTAGATGCCATTCGCTATTACAGTCTGGCCTACAGCGATGCTGCGTAAGAGGTCAATAGTGTCCTCACTGAGCACAGCCGAGTTGACACTGTCAGTGGGTGAGGTGCCTGTGGTGAAGGACTTCCCAGCCCTTTTTGAGGTTTGGGTACAGCAAACTGGGGAAGCGGAAAGAGAGTGAGGGTTGAGATGGGTTTCTGGGTGGTGGACAAGGATGAGTTTGGTATGGTTCCTGTAGGGTCCACCACCACTAGGGACCGGTCACTTGTGAAGGCCTCGATAATGATGATGAGTTGTTGGTTGCCTTCGCCCTAGTCCCCTCACCCTTCATGACACTGTGTCCATCGTGTCAGATGCCTTACCACTCGTAACAGTGTGGCCAGCTGCTTCACCGGCTCCTGAAGATGCTGTCAAGACATGTACAATAATTTGATCATATCTGTGTAAATATAAATGATCATGAAGTTTTGTTCTAAAAAATGTGCCAACTTGTCATACTTCACCTACTTCAAGGCTTTTAAACGTTGGTTTATTGTTATCAATATCTCCTGCATGTAGGGAACATCTTCAGAAGCCATTTGGTCACAGTTTTGGAATTTCCCATTATTCCTCCTATATTATTTTTCATCATTTCTCTTAACTGTTATCAATTCTCTCCAGAATTTGTTTACCAACTCTAAATAGTTCTTATTTGCTGTTTTGAATTGTGAACGTATGTCATAAAAGTAAATATAAAGCAAAAATCCTTTCGTACATTGTGTGTACCAGGAAAAAACAGATGATTTATTTAAAAAAATAAATATGAACCAATATGTGCTAATATTTACTGCAATGCAGTACCAATATTTGTATAAACTACTGAAAGCCTGTTTCATTTGCTTGGGCATTTCATAATAGTAAAACTTACTTCAAGCAACTTAATTATTCATCAAATGTCAAAATATATTTTATGGATTCAGTACTTAAGTTGCTTATTAAGGTATCACACCCTATGAATTTACTTAGGCTGTTGAAGAAATCCAATTGTTTTGGGGTAGTTTCTAATTACTTCTACAGCATAAGTAAATACATAGGGCTTTATACATTCATAATCCACTTTAGAACAAAGTTAACAAATTTAAAACTTTATTCCAAAATATCGTAAGTTATTTTTAATTTGTTTTACCGTTGTGAAAAAAGTTAAAAAATATTCTGGCTTTCAGTTTAGTCAAACAATGGTAGAACAGTACAGTAAAATTTAAATACATTGGTTCATATATATTTTGCCATACAAATAGAAATGCAAAATACAATATGAAAAAGACTAAAGCTTGATGCATTTCTAAAAGTTCCTAATCAGTCTTTTTTTTGTGCCTGGCTTTGAGATTTCCAGACAGGATACTCCAACATATATGTGACAGAACATTCTATCTGCAAAAGTCCCTTTACCTATCCTATTTTGGTTCATCATTGTCACCAATGTTTTCACATTCTGTTTCTTTTACAAATGTATGCCCATCGAATTCATTTAAAAAAAGCAAAAGACCGTCTTACATGCACATTTGGGAAGGCGTAAGATATCATGCAAATCAGTCACTTTTAACATAAATGAAATTGTATTTTTTATTAAAACATATTTGCAATATATTTTTAATCAGAAATGTAGTCATTTAATCTTATGTTTCTAGTCATTTTGGCTCACATGTTCACTATTGTTTATTTATTAGACTAACTCACGAATGGGGTGCTTGGAAATTTCATTGTATCATAAGTGCATTTTATGCTAGTTTACTTGCAATAACGATAACATATCATCATTCATAATTGTGATGGCGCATCACACATGAAATATTTAACAATTTGCCCTGTTTGGATGAACTGTCCCTTATTATATCAAACAAACTTATATACAATGTTTTTTTAAGGTAGGCATGTGACTGCTCAAAAAAGTTCTTCGGCAGTGAACAGAAATATATTGGTATCATTTTCCACAAATTAATATACGAAACACATAATCATACATCTTGTACAAAACTTACACCTTCAAAAACTCCTTTTGTGCCTTGGAGATGTGTCAACCTTCATGTTGATGCCATAATTTGTTGCTGTAACAAAAATAGTTATTTAAATTAAAAACCTCAAACAATAACTTACGCTCTTAATGCTACTGTGGTGCTCTCAACTGACCATCAAGCTCGAGAGAGACCACTGTAAGTATTTTGTGGTTCCTCCACTAGCAACAGAAATAGAAGAGGTACACACACATTGCAATTCGATGGTAGTAATTTCTACGGACATAAAAAAAGGAAGGCAATCTTGGATAGGCCAAATTTCTCATTCCTTCATACTAGAACTAGGGGATCTCCTTTAATGACACGTGTGCATTATCTACTGGATTCACCTATAACTCCTCTACCCTCAACCACTTTGCTATGTTCACAGTCAATCCAGAATTCTATTTTGCCATTGACTACCTACTAGGCCCTCTATTGTTATTCATGTTTTATATTTTATCTTTGCCTGTTACTTCTACTATAATCTACTACTATCTACCTACTAGGCCCTTCAATGTTATTCATATTTTATATTTTATTTTTGCCTGTTACTTCTACTATATTTATGCTTGTGAATGCTTGTGTAATGTGTACTGACCTACCTGGCCCTCTAATGTTACTTATATTTTATCAATGCCTGTAACTTCCATTACTGTCTACTGCCCTATTCTCAAACATATTGCTAATTAACTCTCAGACCTATCTCCTTTCCATCCCCTCTAGCACTGACCACCTTCTCTTCCTGGGCCCACTGTCGCTGCAAACTCCTGCCCTGTCCACTACCTGACTCTCCCACCTGCCACCCCTCTAGCACCAACCTCGCCCTCCCACCCCCTCACTGCCCACATTGCTTTCTTTCAACTCTCTCCATCACTTCACTGACCCAACATGCCCCACCTCAACCACGCTCACATCCCCCATGACTTTACTCTCTGCAAACATGGGCCCAACTCATGGTCCATTCTTTACCCCCCAATCTCTCAAAAAACGCAAAGAATTTTTTTAAACACAAACTACTCATCCGAAACCCTGAAAAACGTATTGTTGATAATTACATCAGCCTGACTTCCCCTATTAAAACCAACTACATATTCTATTCCAATCGCCCCTCCAAATGGAAAAGCATCATCCTACAATATCTCCCAGTCACTTACTCAACTAAAATTCCTTATGGCTTTAAATTATCCACCACTCCCTCCCCATATTTTCCAGGCGACATCCTCATACATGCCGCTGAATCCCACATCACCATCTTTCAACTTCACTTCAACACCTTGTCCTTCCAACTATACAAACCTACCCCTAACCTTCCATCTTCCCAACCGCCCAACGCCCTTCGTTCTATCCCTTATCTCTGACCCCATTCTCCCCCTCCCCTGTCATCTCTACAGACAATACCATCCTCTAATCAATGACATCTTTCTCCCCCTCCCCTGTTATCTCTACAGCTAATGACAACCCCCAAACTCCGACATCCAAATATTCACTCCCCCAATGGCCTTCCCTCTTCCTGACATTCTTACTGCACACCCCCTTTCCCAATCACACGAACTCTAATGACGTGTCCACTCCAAACCCCAATACCTCTATTTCCTACCCCCATCCTGCCCACCTACCCCCATCCTGAATCCATACCCCTCCACCCTGAATCCCCTATCGTGCCCCCTCCGGCCCCATCATCTACCTCTCCAAAACCATTATCTCACTCGCAGTATTACACACCACTCCCAAACCCTGATGCATTTTTTCTCTACACCCTTCACACCCTTCTAACATTTCTTACCTCATCCCCGAGTACTCGATCTCCTGTCCCCCATCACGCATCCCCTCACACCCAACAGCCTTACCACTTCTCTTACCCCCTCCACTGCCCGTTCACACCCTCCAAACAACAGACCCCCTACTGCAGCAAACACAGAACACTCCCTATCTTCCTCCACCTCCCCAACAGTGTTCCCCTCACTCTGATAACCCAGACTCTACGCAACATAGAATGCGACCTCTTCACATTGACGAGAAAACTCATGCAACTTAGAGTAGATTTTAATTCCCACAGATACTGTCTCTGCCATGCTAATTCCCTCTACCCCCCTCCACTAATTACAATCTTTGGAGAACTACCCCTCTCCACTTCCATATGCATAGACATCTCTGCACAACTAGGCATCTCTCCCTGTCCGACCTTACTGACCTATGCAACTCTTACCATCCTAGTTCATCAATCAACAATCCTCCACTCCCCTACTCTAACATCCCTATTATTCTGGGGACCAACAGAATCTCCGCCTCTCCCCAGACCCCCTCCTCAACTCACCACCATCCACTCCTGCCCACCCCCCAAAAGCAACCTCAAACCCCTCGCCAGCATGCTTGTGAACTGTAGATCTGCTGTCCGACATGCCACTGAAATTTCAGAAACTATCCTAAGCGAATCCATTGACATTGCGTTCCTCATGTAAATCTGGCTCAATGACCACTCAACGAGCATACTTGAGCTACTCTCCCCCCAGCTACTCTATCCTCAGAAAAGACAGACCTAACAGAATGGAACGTGGTTTAGCCGTTATCTTCAAAAAACGAACTTCAGCTCTTCCTTGTCAACAAGTCCGAACACTCTACCTTTGAATAAGTTGAAGCTGAACTAAAAGTACAAGGTTTCCACAAAATTCCTCTACATAATATCTACCACCCTCCTGGAGATCCTCATCCCTTCGTTGATGAATTATCTGACCTTCTGACGCAATCCTCATTATTCAACTCTAAAAATCTCTTCCTTGGAGATCTCAACTTCCATTGGAACGATACTGATGATCCCACAACCACTCTCCTCACCAATCTCCTTGAGATTAACGACCTCAAACAACAATGCCTGTGCCCAACCCCCCAATAAAGGAGCCATCCTGGACGCTATGATTACCAATAAGGATTTGGCCTTCCCGACCAATATTGTTCCCATCGACTGGTCCAACCACCACCTCATACTATTCACCATTGCTTCCACAGCAACACCCCCCCCCCCCCCCTAAAATCAGTAAACCTAGGAAATGGACCAGAAATCTTAATCATATCCCACCTGGTGAACTTGAGTCACAACTTGATCAGGCCAAAAATGGACCCAGAGAACTGTTCAACATCGTTCGTAACCAAACATCCACAGCACCCCCAAATCCATTGGCCGTGACTGCTAGATGTGAAGAAATTGCCATCTTCTTCTTGGAAAAAATCAACAAAATAGAGCAATAATCCCTATCAACTCAGATCCCAACTAACTTCCAACACACTCCTGACATCACTTCAAAAACTCATACCGCATTCCCCACATCCCCTGATTCCCTCACACTTGCTTACTTCCTGACCTGACCTCACCTTAACTACTCCTCACACATACCAACTACGATACCTCCCCTAAATTACTCTCCACGCTTGCCTACAACCACATCTCTTGAAACCAACCACCATCACTATCATCCAAAACACAATGCCTCCTGGCATAATTTCCACCCTGTATTTGAGCGCAAAGTTTTTAACATCATTGCTAAACTAAAACATTCCTTCCATACTAAATAGTCCCTCCCTTGTCACCTTGTCCAAGACCTAAAGCACATCATTGCCCCATCTTGGACCACAATCGTCAACCCCTCCCTTGCCACGGGATGTGTCCCTATCTCCCTTCAAATTGGACAAATCACTCCCATTATTAAAAATCCTAAGGCCGACCCCAATGACCTAAACAATCTCCACCCCATCTCTAACTTCCCCCTTCTTTCCAAAGCCCTCGAAAAATGTGTCCTGCTCAGATTAGATAAACACATTGAAAATTTCAACTTACTGGACCTCCTACAATCAGGCTTCAGGCAAGGTTGCAGCACCGAAACTGCCATGCTTAACATTGTTGATGACACCCACCACTCCCTTGACAATGGCAAGACCTGCCTACGTATCCTCCTTGATCTCTCCACAGCATTTGATACAGTTAACCACTCTGCCCTACTTAATGTTCTCAGAGATCGCTTTGGCCTCGATGGCACTGCCCACAATGTTCGTCTCCTATCTACAACACCGAACACAGCAAATCAAAATCCACGACTGCTTATCAGTCCCGTTCTCCCTAGGAGTCCCCCAGGGATCTATTCTCTCTTCCTCTCTCTTTAACCTCTTTATGGAAGCCCTCACCCTCATTCTAAAACAAGCTGGAATCAACTACCACATCTATGCCGATGAAACCCAAATCTACTATAAGATCAAAACCCACATGGACATCCTACACCTTAACAACACCCTAACTAAAATTAAATCCTGGTTCCAAGTAAATCATCTCAAACTCAACCCGAAAAAACTGAAATCATTCTCTTCTCCCCTAAAAACAACGCTCTCCCCGTTCAAACATGGATATCCGACCTTAATGCCCTCAACTGTTCTCTTTCGTTGTCCAACTCAGTAAAATCCCTTGGTATCTCCATCGATAATAGCCTTACTCTCAATGCGCACATCAAAAATTCGGCTAAAGGAGCCCTCTTCACTCTCCATCATCTAAAAAATATTAAGCCCTTTATTCCTACTGATGACTTTCAATTAGTAGTCTAATCACTGGTCCTTTCGCGAATTGATTACCTCAATGCCATCCTCACCGGAATCCCCAAGGTCCACCTAGCTCCACTCAAATCCGTGCTTATCCTTGCAGCCAGGCTCATCACAGACTGCAAACGCTTCAACCACAGCCGAGCCCTCACAAACCTTAAATGGCTCCCCATCGAAGGAAGATCTGCCTACAAAACCGCTTGCATTACACACAAAGCCCTCCACCAAAATACACAGCAAATACACCAATAAACTCTGCAAAGCGGGCGACAAATGACCTATGATAAACACCAACTCTCTCCTCCTAGTTCCACCCCTGCTAAAAAAGAAATACACATAATCCCGCTCCTTCTCATGTAATACCCCAAATATCTGGAATGCAGTCCCCAAAGACCTGCGATGCAATCCTTCCTACATCAATTTTAAAAAAGACCTCAAAATGCACCTCCTCAATAAATATTGGGGGTCTTAACGAGTGCCCTGAATTCGCCCTCCCACTTTTCTGGTCCCCCCTACTTTCCTACTATCTCCCTCTCCCCCTTTCCCCTCCCCTCCCTCAACATTCCTCTGGCTCTGCTTTCTCCCTCTCCCACTTCTCTCACCTGCTCCCTCTCCTAGTCCTTCCCATCCACTCCCACTCCCCCCTCTCCTATTAATTTCCCCCATCTGCTTCCCACACCCTTCTTCACGTCTAACTTCCTACTACCTGCTGCCCTTCATGCCTTTCTTCACCCCATACTATTATACTGAATCTGATCTCCCATTTCCATGTTATACATGTACATATCTCTTGCTCTGTCTTTCTGTTTATTTGATATGTGTAAATAAAAGCTGTTTCTCTTTTGTTAACTTGTTGGTACTCCATGTTTTTCAATTATTGATTTATACCGTTACCATCTTCATACTCATGTGAATCGCTCTGATACCTCTGGGTTCTGCCAGCGCTATATAAAACCTCTAAAATAAATAAATACAATGAATAAGTATGCAGGCCATTAGGGGGGTCAGGGTGTGGTGCACCCTCTTTATATGTTGGGAAGACCCTAAGGGTCTGAATAGTGGGGAAGAATTAGCGTCACATTTAGGAAACTGAAATAATGGAATATCTTGTTCGACTTTTCATGCATAGGGTTTTAATGAGAACAAGAAAATCTTTATCAAATAATCTTTATTAATTTTTTCTAAAATCTTTGAAGTTTCTTCAAGTGCAATCGTGAGACATTCACAGGGAGAAAAAAATGTGTGAGCTGAGCATGACACAAGATCTTTGTTTGAAATGAACTTATTGATGAATTTACATACCAAAAGGCAGATGATGATTAGTGTAGAATTATCTGGTGTACAGTTGTAAACGTTAATTATATATAAGTTGAGGTTTTGGAAGAAAGGGGACCAGAGCCGATCCACGGCAAGATCTGAAAAAGCGGTTCTAAAAATCAATGTGGATCGTTTTGTATATTTCATTTACTGTAAGGCTTTGCAGTAGTAGGATAATAAACACAGAGAAAGGACCGTCAGCCGATATACGGCGTAAAAACGACATGAGAATGGTTTAAACAGTAAGACGTACAATGCGCAATATGCCGCTATTAGAATGAATGTTAGATGTTTATCTAGCAAGTAGATAATATGTGTAGAAAATGTATGCATAATTATAGCATGGTCTCGAAAATCTAATGAATGCTGAAAATAGCGGGAATTGTGGTGAGAAATAAGCTAAGCACTATATTACGTTACAAAACGGCTGAATATGTGGTTAACAGCGCAATGAAATTATGTAAGGCGCTGTATCTCTGGTTGATAAACTGTGCTAGACATGTATTGTGAACATATAAATGGCGGCCTCCCGGTGTGTTGGCAAACACCGAAGAAGGCATCGCCGAAACGCGTCTGTTTGGATTGCCGATTTTTCTTCTTACCCTTTGAAGATTTGAGCGAAGATATTGTGGCAGGCACCGCCACATCCGGGCACCCGTGCAGTGCACGAGTGGTCTCGTATTGGTGCAACAAGGGAGCAGTTAATATATATATATATATATATATATATATATATATATATATATATATATATATATACATATATTACCTACTGGCGGTCGCCAGTAGGTATATATAGTTAGGATTTTTTCTCTATGGGATTTTTGAAAATTCTATGTCTAATAACTTTGGCGTTTGTGGACGGAATTGGCTGAAATTTTCTGGAAAATGGAACATTTTGTTTCTGAGCAGCCCCTGGAAATTTGGGGGGGGTTCGTCAAGGGGGGGCCGAGAAAAAAGGGGGGTCCCAAAACGTGTTTTTAACATTGAGTTTTCCATAGGGCGGTTGGCCTCACTTTTAGCCCGAACGGCTGAATGGATTTCCACAAAACTTGGCAAAATTGTAGGGACTGGTAGCCCGATGTGCCTTTGCTAGGTCTCAATATATGTGCTTCAGTGGATTTTGAGAAATTAACGTTCAAAAAAAGATATATATCTGTAACAGCGGACCGGGCAGCGCTCCGGTTCGCGGACTTTTCGCGGTACGGAGCTTTGTGAAGCAAAGCTGATTGGTTCTCCGGCGTCTGTGAACATTCCAAACAGTCCGTAGCAGCCGCCATCTTGTCTCTCGGTAGGATCGAGAGACAAGAGGAGGCCAAAGCGAAGGGGCAAATGACCATAAGGGGGCATAGTAGATCCTCGCTGACCCCCTAGGTTTGATGTGGAGGTTTTAAAAGGGCCCCGCGGGGCAAAAAAAAAAAATAATAATAATACTCGAACGGCTGAATGGATTTGCACGAAACTTGGCAAAATATTAGGGACTGGTAGCCCGATGTGCCTTTGCTAGGTCTCAATATATGTGCTCCAGTGGATTTTGAGAAATTAACGTTCAAAAAAAGATATATATCTGTAACAGCGCTCCGCTTCGCGTACTTTTCGCGTTACGGAGCTTTGCGAAGCTGATTGGTTCTCCGGCGTCTGTAAACATTCCAAACAGTCCGTAGCGGCCGCCATCTTGTCTCTCGGGTAGGATCGAGAGACAAGAGGAGGCCAAAGCGAAGGGGCAAATGACCATAAGGGGGCATAGTAGATCCTCCCTGACCTCTTAGGTTTGATGTACCATTTTGCCAAGTTTGGTGTAGTTCCGTTCAGCCATTCAGGCTGTAGACGTATGTAAATGTCCTATGGAAAATTGCATGGGGAAAACACATTTGAAAGTGTTGAAATTTAGAACCAATTAAAATGTTACTTTGGTTTTGTATTTGTGTGTGATGAAAGTTAATTGGTTATGTATATATCTCAAAAGAGAGGAAACCACAGCCATTTTGTGATACTACTGTCTGAGGTACATTTGTGAGGAATTTTTGGTGGTCAATTTTTGGTGTTTGATTTACACAGTACTAACACTTCTCCTACTTTTAAAAAGGTGAGTTGTTAATTTGTAAGGGGAACTATGTTGTACACTTGAAGATAATTTGAAAAATGTTTTCTGTTATTTATTTGCAGTCCTTCTGTTATACTAAATACTTGATAAAGTTAGTTTTATATTATGTATTACTAAAAACGATAAATGAAAGTGATTATTTTTTTCTGCAATTTACAGCAAGCAATTTCAAAATAAAATGGATCACAATGAAGAGACCGTGGCAATTTCTTTTGAATTATCCACTACATTGATTGAAATTGACAGCACCAATAATGAAATATTGTCACAAGGAGGAGATGACATGAATGATTTTTTTGATCAATCTGTTGATGGCGAATTTATCGAATGTTTGGAGACCATAGAGTTACAAGAATCATCATTGCAGACTTTTAATGAGGAGATTCCAATTGAGATGATTGAAGAGGAAATTCCTGATGAGGACATGTTACTAGTTCTTTCAAATTTAGAAAATTCAGAAGAATAAATTTATATTTAGAAATCAAAAATAGTTTGAGACATTATTCATTTTTATTTTTAATTTATGAGGTTGTAGCGAAGTGATTGTAGTATAAAATGAGACTTATAGTATAGAGTGCAACATTTTTATGTTACATGGTAAGTTTACTCATATTTACTTCCCTTCTACCACTATATTATCTCCAATGTGTATTTGACATCTCTTCTTCATCTCCGGCCTCCTTTCTCTCACTGTGTGTCTCTGATGCATCTTATCGCTGCTATTTTGTGTAATTACAGAAGAGAGTAAAATAAAATAGTTCGGAACGTGAAAAGGGGGCAAAGTAGAGTAGCCCTCACCCCCTAGGCCTTCTCAGGTGGTCCCAAAAGGATCAGTTTCTGCTTTCCTGAGAGATTATGGTATGAGTTCCATATACCACAATAACTTGCATTACAACATGCAAGATATATATCTCCTATTACCAACTTTTGGAGATATTCGCGCTAAGCGCGAATATCTCCAAAAACTAACACCTGCCCTGAGCAGTTCTTAGCCATGTTATCCAATGGGAGGTGGATAACATGGCTAAGAGCATTAGCTCGGTAATGCATGAATATCGCTGACTTTTTAGCGATATTCATGCATTGCGGCCGTTTTTTATCGCATTTGCGATAAACCTTGATAATAGCAAGGTTTATCTTCGATAATTTCTGACGATGCTTAGCGGTAAAAAATTCGTTGGTAAGCATCGTTAGCGATAAATATCGCTTAACTTTGGTAATATGCACCAACGTCTGTTAACGTTCGATTCGAAGGAAATGAGGAAGTGTTGAAAAACATTGTTTGCGCCATCTTGCCTTTTTTGAAATGCCACACTTTTGTCGTGCACGGCAGCCATTTTAGATGCCTTGACCAGACCCACTCTCTGCACGCTGTCGATTCGTAGCATGGCTCCCCACCCTCGCAAGCATCTTCCCCAGGCACTGGTCACCCCCGCTCTCTGTCTTATGCATGGGCAATAAACCTCCCCCCCATCTGCGCTGCTCTTCCCTGAGAATCACACTCTGTGCCCGCCCGACACCTCCCTTTCGCCCTATTCACTACCGCACCCTCTGACACTCCTCTTCCTCTGTGTCCGATTGTCCAGGCTATCAGCTAGCCCTGCAGATGTAGTTTATGGCCCCAGCTGTAAAGAATCACCCCTCTTCAAAGGAGTTATAGTAGATCAAGGCCCACACCCGATGAGATCCGTCACACCACACGTGTTCCTACTATCTGAAAACCATCCTGTATTGTGATTGGGGAGGGGACCGAGCCTGAAGCGGAAGATTCCAGGGATGACTCTTTGTACATCAAAGTTTTTACATTTATGTGTCACATTAAAAATATATAGCACTCCAACAAAGTAGTAGGATTATAAAACTTTAATAACTTATAAATATATACAACAAAACAAAAACAGTAAAAACATTTAAACAACGAAGAGACCGTGGCAATTTCTTTTGAATTATTCAATACATTTATTGAAATTGACAGCACCAATAATGAAATATTCTCACAAGGAGGAGATGACTTGAATGATTTTTTTGATCAATCTCTTGATGGCGAATTTATCGAATGTTTGGAGACCATAGAGTTAAAAGAATCATCATTGCAGACTTTTCATGAGGAAATTCCTGATGAGGACATGTTACTAGTTCTTTCAAATTATGAAAATTCAGAAGATGTTCCCTGGGTGCCGCACTGATTTGGGTATCCGGCGTGGGGCGTCCCGGGGGGTGGATTGTCAGTAGCGGTCTGTTGTGCGAATAGTTCCAAGGCAGCAGAAAGCGCTGAAATCTGGATGTCACGAAGGTGATGTCTAGTAAGTTGCCGCCCAGCAAATAACGGCGTGGGGCGCCGCGGGGGTGAGTGAGTGCAGTAGGCACCACAGCTATTCTTACCGGCATTGCAGAATTACTGCTGGGGACAATGCCTGTGCTGTAGCAGGGTCACAGCAGAAACAAAAAGGATTCTGTTGAAGATGTTGTTGGTTTTCAATTTGAAAACAGTTCTGGTGTCAACTGCTATGCTAATGTAGTGGTTAATGTTTTGTTTTCTCTAGAAAATGTAAAAGAGGGGGAGGCAGTCCAAAGTTCTGGTAAAAGGGCAAAGGAAAGGATCGGTGGTTTGAACTATCAGTCAAAAAGGGGAGGGGGTGCAACAATTTTTCCTACCGGGTCACAGTGTGCTTTCACCGGAACTGAGGTCTGCAGGATTCTAGTCATTCAAAGTGAGGCTGGCGCCAGCATGGGAGCGCCGACGTCCCGCGGATACAGTTTCGTCACTCCACGGGCGATCATGGCAGTCATTCCCCATCGGGGGTGTCTGCGGGGGTCGGAGACTCCCGCGGCTCCTCTAGAATCTTCAAGGTCGTGGAGGACTACGGTGGTGGAGTCAACCAGTGACCGGGCCATTTCTTTATGCTGGGCCCGCTCTTGCCAGGTCGACCGCCATTTTGAGAGTTCGGTAGCTACTGGCGATCGCGGGGTCAAATGAGCGGACGGGCTCCACCCTGCCGGGCGAGACGTTGCAGCATCGCCACAGTGGAAGAACCCTTTTCCGGGCGCCTGGAGCGCTGAGGGTGCAGGTGGGAAGCCTCCACTGGGGAGGCGGGAGAGGCCTGTTCGCACCGTCTCTCCCTCCCAGTGCACCCCACGGCGTCTCGCTTGAGATTTGTTATGGCCGGACCAGGCGATGAGGACGAGGGGGGGGGGGGTCGGAGGCATGTGCAAGACATCCCCCCCAGTGTTGTCAAAGCCATTATTGAAGAAAGAGGAAATGTCCCGTCGGTCTTCGGGCCGGGCTTCCGGTGGATGTCGGCCAGACGCCCCTTGCTCTGGCCCCATGAACGGGTTCCTTGGTTTATCGGCTGCAGCCGGATCCCATCGGCCCCGGCCGTTGGTGGCCGTACCGGTAGAGAATGTGGCGGGACTACCTGCAACTGTCAAGGGCCACCGCGGCCGGACTGGGAGAGAGAGGGGAGGGTCGAGGACACGGACATTCCCCCCCCTGCAACTCTCCAGCGTTGTCAATCCCCCTGGCCGGGTCCCGCTGGCCTCGGCCTCTCCTCCGCCTACACCCTACGTGATGATCTCCTGGCCGAGGCGTGGCAGCAGGACCCGCCTTATATGTGTTGCTTCCGGCTGGGCGTAGCCGAAAACCTGTTGCCCTTTGGAAGTTTCTAGAATGGGGCGGATGTCTGCTGACTTCTATCTTTCCCAGTTTGCCGTTATTTGGCCGTGGCAGGCGGTGGGACAGACAGGTTTTGGGGCAGTGAGGGGCGATGTTTTCAGGTTTCTTATTACAGGCTTACTTCTAACGTTTCTTGTTTCTAGGACAATAATAGGTTTTATCATTACGTATTGTTATCGTTTCTTTGTTTGTTATTTAATAAAAAGTTCATCAGTGTCCTACTGATTTTCGTTTTCCTATTCTTTTCTTTCCAGGTTGTTTCATGCTAAAGTTTCTGTTAACAGGATACAGTGATCACTTCGTTATTATTGCATATGTCCTTTTCACTAGGGGTGCTCTCTGGTCGGGCCAGATGACGTATCTCTAGTAAATGGTCCGGGTGAAACAGGTGCATCAATCAGTGGGGAGTAGATAGGCATGACAGATTACAACGGGGGAGAAAGGTCCGCATTACCTACCCTTTCACTACTTGCAAAGATTTTCCTACATATATTTGCAAACAGGGAATACCTCCAAAAAGAACCAATTCCCAAACAGTCAATGTTTGGGCAAACAATCAATCAATGAGGAACGAAATAGGCACGACGTGTTAAAGGTTTGCGTTACCTACCCTTCACTATCTGCAAAGGGAGAGAGAATATTCCTATTCTTCCTCGTTTGCAGGCAGAGAAGATCCTTAAGAGAACCAACTTCGAACAATTCAATGCTCGATTCAAACAATCAACAAGGGGTACTGTGAACACAAATGGACGCCGCTTATGTACATACACATTGCTATTTTCAACAGGTTGTTCTTAATGTTTCTATTTTAGCGAGGTCAAAAAGAGATCCCATTAGTGGCCTACTGATTTTGCTCGATTCCTTTTGTTTTTTTACACGATTTTTCGCTATCTGCAAAGACTAAACAGAGTATTGCGACTCTGTGCTTGTTTGTAAATAGAGAATGAACCAAAGAGAACAATCAATCAAATGGAGAGAGAAGCAGGCACGACGGATTACAACGGGGGCAAAGGCCTGCGTTAACTACCCTTCACTATCTGCAAAGAGAGAGTACTCCTAATAGAAATGAGGGGTGGGGGGCAGCATTCAAAGCAGATCAGTGTGCATAAACACGAAAATGTTTTTACTTACCACGTACTTGACATTCGACAGCTTATGATATTTGCTATTAAAAAACCATTGAAATTCACTGAAAAAACCATAGGTTATAGACTATATATAGTTAGGAATTAGCATTTACAAAACCTTGAAAATTCACTGAAAAAACCATAGGTTATAGACCATATATCGTTAGGAATTAGCATTTACAAAACCTTATTTTACTCACACAAAACCATTGAAATTCCACATATAGTTAGTTGCACTAACTATATATCGCGCACCCGCAATCCACTGCTGATGATGTCACATATTACATCATTCATGACATGGTCAGTGACATCACTGATGACATCACTGATGACATCTCAAATGACATCACTGATGACATCACTGATGATATCTCATTTGACATCAATGGTCACATCAATGATGATATCATTAATGTGACAATACAATGCATCTCCTCACACTTTAACATAACCTCTGTTACACCCAGTGTTAAATACAGAGTATAATTTTTGAAACATTGACACACCAATACTAGTTACTACATACGCACTCACTGATTCCTACGTCTACACACACATTCACTCATTCACCCATACAATCATTCATACATACAATCACTCATCTTTACAACACTATCATATGCACTCATACACCTATACAGACACTCACACTCTGCCACTCATCCATGGAGTTACTCACACACCTAGTCAGTCCTGTAAAGAATCAATCACACTTCCATTTTCTAATCTATACAGTTAAACATAGAGTACCTTACATTTTCAAACATATACTAACACATACTTACTCTCTTATTCAATCATTGATACAAGTACACATTGATCTGCACAGTCACACATCTCCCAGCCAGCCACACATACACTCAGTCTCCCATACAAATACTTGGACAATCAATTAATAACCCATATAGTTACTCATATAGTTACTGATCAACACATGCAGCAGTTTACAGAACAACAGACATAATAATGCACAAATTAAGACAGTTTAGTCACTAACCCATGCACTCAGTGAGACACATTTAATCACTCACTCATACAGTCAGTCACCCACCTACTAAATGCTTCATCCAGACACTTATACATCTACTCATTCTTCAATATGTAAAACATATTTAAACTTTACAGAAACACACAGTCACTGGATGATGTCATCAGTGATGTCATCAGTGATGTCATTTGAGATGTCATCAGTGATGTCATCAGTGATGTCACTGACCATGTCATGAATGATGTAATATGTGACATCATCAGCAGTGGATTGCGGGTGCGCGATATATAGTTAGTGCAACTAACTATATATGGAATTTCAATGGTTTTGTGTGAGTAAAATAAGGTTTTGTAAATGCTAATTCCTAACGATATATGGTCTATAACCTATGGTTTTTTCAGTGAATTTTCAAGGTTTTGTAAATGCTAACTCCTAACTATATATAGTCTATAACCTATGGTTTTTTCAGTGAATATATATATATATATTCACTGAAAAAACCACAGGTTATAGACTATATATAGTTAGGAATTAGCATTTAGAAAACCTTATTTTACTCACACAAAACCATTGAAATTCCATATATAGTTAGTTGCACTAACTATATATCGTGCACCCGCAATCCACTGCTGATGATGTCACATATTACATCATTCATGACATGGTCAGTGACATCACTGATGACATCACTGATGACATCTCAAATGACATCACTGATGACATCACTGATAACAACATCCAGTGATTTTTTGTTTCTATAAAGTTTAAATATGTCTTACATATTGAAGAATGAGTGGATGTGTAAGTGTCTGGACGAAGGATTTAGTAGGTGCATGACTGACTGTATGAGTGAGTGATTAAATGTGTCTCACTGACTGCATGGGTTAGTGACTAAACTGTCTTAATTTGTGCATCATTATGTCTGTTGTTCTGTAAACTGCTGCATGTGTTGATCAGTAGCTATATGAGTAACTATATGGGTTATTGATTGATTGCCCAAGTATTTGTATGGGAGACTGAGTGTGTGTGTGGCTAGCTGGGAGGTGTGTGACTCTGTGCAGATCAATCTGTATTTTATCAATGATTGTATAAGAAGGTAAGTATGTGTTAGTATATGTTTGAAAATGTAAGGTGCTCTATGTTTAACTGTATAGACAAGAAAATGAAAGTGTCATTGATTCTTTACAGGACTGACTAGGTGTGTGAGTAACTCCATGGATGAGTGGCAGACTGTGAGTGTCTGTATAGGTGTATGAGTGCATATGATAGTGTTGTAAAGATGAGTGATTGTATGTATGAATGATTGTATGGGTGAATGAGTGAAGGTGTGTGTAGACGTAGCAATCAGTGAGTGCGTATGTAGTAACTAGTATTGGTGTGTCAATGGTTTCAAAAATTATACTCTCTTTTTAACACTGGGTGAAACAGAGGTTATATTAAAATGTGAGGAGATGCATTGTATTGTCACATGAATGATATCATCAGTGATGTGGTCATTGATGTCAAATGAGATGTCATCAGTGATGTCATCAGTGATGTCATTTGAGATGTCATCAGTGATGTCATCAGTGATGTCACTGACCATGTCATGAATGATGTAATATGTGACATCATCAGCAGTGGATTGCGGGTGCACGATATATAGTTAGTGCAACTAACTATATATGGAATTTCAATGGTTTTGTGTGAGTAAAATAAGGTTTTCTAAATGCTAATTCCTAACTATATATGGTCTATAACCTGTGGTTTTTTCAGTGAATTTTCAAGGTTTTGTAAATGCTAATTCCTAACTATATATGGTCTATAACCTATGGTTTTTTCTGTGAATTTCATTGGTTTTTTAACAGCTAATATCTGTAGCTGTAAAATGTATTCTTCTTTAAATCCAAAAATATATTTTATATGTTTATGAATAATTTTTTTTTTTAATATTTTTTTTTCTTCGTTCCCGCTTCGCGAATCGGGAAGCTTCCCGTTAGCTGACCTTGATGCCGCGAAATAGACCGCGAGCCGGTAAACGTTTCTTTACCGCAAGTGCCGCGTTAGAAAACAACATCGTGACGCCTCCCGTCCGCATGACGTTTCACGTTGTCGCGTGATACGTCATATGACGTGCTACGTTAGCGAACTGGTACGCGAAGCGAGTCGCAAAGCGCAGGTTTCTGGAAGCAAACCGGGAGGCCCTGCAAAGCGCTTAACGTAAACACAGCAAGTCATGTGACTTGGTAATAACACTTTTCATTGGTTCATTTCACTTTTGGTTTCCTAATGATGTAAGACTAGGTCATATAATCTAAAATGAACACTTTTGATTGGTTGAGAACTCTTGTTTTTCCCAAATGATGAAAATCCCTCCTTCTTTCCTCACTCTGACTTTCATCATTGTGAGAGAAAGACCCTTTGTGATCACTGAGCAATGGCTTCTTCAGTAGCTTCAGCTGGTGCTTCCCCACCACCTCCACCACATCCAAGGAAGAGTGGACCACCTGCTCAAGTTATAATTCAACAAGAAGAAGAAGAAGAGGAACAGGACGACGAGCACGAAGAGAGGCAGTTTTTGCCTGAGCAGCCCAGGACGTCTCACCGGAAAGAAAACTTCATTTGGCAATTTTTTAAAATTCCCAAAGGTCAGAAAAAAGTAAATGCAAGATACGTAACTTGCCTTATATGTCAAGATAGACTGTCCAGAGGAACCGAGAAAAAATACAGTTTCGGAAACTACACAATGCATCGCCATATGACTAGGTGGCATCCTAACAACTACAGTGCTGCACAGTTTCGGAACGACCTAGATATTCTCCCTATTATGGCCAGAAGATCTGTTGTACCGGAAGTAACGGGACCAGAGGGCAGGGAGATGGTGCCAAATATACAAATGAAATTTGGTGAAGTAAAACACACCTGCGTATTTTGCGATGGATTCATTTCCTACGGAGAAAAAAGCATCACTCTGATCAACAGAGCTATTGACTATCATATGCAAGTTTGTACGAAACGCCCAAAATAATAAATACTTCTTTTTTTGTTTTGTTGCTCCTGTTGAGCCCTTTACAATGAATCGTTTTCATTGCCCCCTCCAAGAAAAACCCAAAAAAATATAAAACTTCAGAAAAATTCAAAAAAAGTAAAAAAATGTTCCGAAAAATAATAAAAAAAATATAAAACAACAAAAACAATAAAAAAAAAGTTCTTTTCAGAACTACCTCCCCGTTATTAAAAAATTGGTACAATATTTGGAACTGTGCCAACCTCTATTTCTCTTAGTTCGCTTCCCAGTTCGCTCGCCGGTACGCGAACTAGAAGCGAACCAAAAACAGTAAGTATAAGGGAAGGAAACAGACACTTATGTTAAAAGAAAGACAGCTATAGGGGAGTAAACTAGAGATACTATTACCCGTAATCCACTGCTGATGATGTCACATATTACATCATTCATGACATGCTCAGTGACATCATCAGCAGAGGATTGCGGGTTTTTTGGCAACGTGCCTTATCCACGGTTTAATAACGCTGCCTTTTGCTTTATATAAGTTTTCAAATTGTATGAAATATATACCAATAGGTCGTTATGAACCTTTAGGTAGTGCTTTTCTTCATGAGGTCTGGTCGCTTCCATACACATACAGATGTTTCAAAGATGATCAAGAAGTTTATCTGAATGGAGAGGAATGCACTGAGACGCCAGATCATTCACTAATGTGTAGGCACATACAGTTACACGGTTCATGCAACAAACACCGACCAAATATGGCTTGCGTGTTGCAAGGCACGCCAGTTCCTGCTATCATCCCCACGTTCAAGTTGTTGGAAAATGGTAGTTATTTGATGCTCAATAATGAAGATTGTTCTGAGTTAATTGAAAAGGGTCTGCACCTCTGTACGGGTGTTCGCTATGTGAAGCACAAAAGTTTCACGGGCCGAACTCAAGGCCACCTCTCTCTGAGACAAAAGAGCTCTTATTCTTGCCATGCCGTTGAAATCTGTCCCAAGGTTGGTATTTGTGGCCAGATTGAAAACTCCCTATGTTCATGTGTGGGAGGAAATAGAACATTTCTGCAGCAAATAACCCGTTCACTTACTGTTACGATAAAAGGAATACTTTTAATTCAGATTTGCCTTTCAATTTCAGCAAGATGGTTCCGACTATCTTTAACGCATCCTCCACAAAGACCCTGGCGCACTTTTTTAAAGTTGTTACCAGTGGTCTCGTGACTTCATTTGAGAAAATCTTTGGAGTCATCCCTGCTTCCTTTCATTCTATTTTCTCCACTCCGGTTCGTGGATTGGCATTTTTACTTGCATTACCAGCGGACGCTCTTGTGCTTTTTTACATTTTTAAATATGGATGTCCCTCCTATGCAACCTCCCACCCTGCAGCTGCTGACACTGTTCCGCAATCGCATGCTAGAATATTATGGCACAATGCCGTTGGCGATATTAAGCACGGCATATGGATTATCTTTTCGATTCTCCTACTTCACCTGTGTCCAGCCTGTATTTCACTGCCTGACCTGTGATTTCGATTGGGCCATTGATTTGTGTCTCTGCGGACCGGTTTCTCCTGACGTCGACTTTAATCAGCTGATGACTCCTATCATTACTCACGAGTTGGTTTGTCCTGGCGAAAGGATTATGGCTGTGGCATTGATGCATGGACTACTTGGTCCCTGGAATTTACTGGCGGCAGCACAGTCTTTCTTGGAACAGAGCTTTCTTGAAAACCCACCGAGCTGTCCTCTGATGGTGATAGAGGATCCGGTGCTGGGAGAGCACGTATGTTCTTTCCCGCTTTTAAATTGGATGGCTGAACTGTTTTCGGATGAAGACGGTGACTTCCTATTGGAGGCTGTTGCAGCTTATTTTGCATACACAGTTATGTCATAGACCTTTTTCATGTTTGATATGCTGAGTACTAGCATTTCATTGACAATTCATTGACTTATTTGTCAAGTTTTTATTATTTACCTTGCCTATTGGCTTAAGACTCGATAAAGTACTTGGCTGTTTTATTTTTCTTTAGCATTAAATTTTCCTAGTTTTTAATGCTTTACCTTGCGGACCGTCCACATATAAACTTGCAATCTGCTCTCATGAGATGGCACTTCTATTATCTTATTCAGTTCGTTTCCGGATCATGGGGAGGTGTCATCTAGGTCCTGGATATCTTTACACCGTGTTAAGTTAGCATGGGCTCATTACCGGTTTAAACGCCATTTTTCCTTTTTTGCAACTTCTGCACACGACACTTAGTTGTTGCTTTAGCTTTCCACCTAGTAGTTCATCGTGGTTTACATGAGAATAATATGTTATTGCTCTACTATCTGCTTTGCTTGTTAAACTATATCTGTACAGCGAGTGCTAAAGTTTCAAGAACAACACGATACAGAATTGTTATGAGGTCTGATCTCCACGACTTCATACTCATAACATAAGTGCAACTTCTGCCAATTCTGGGCATGAGGCGGGTTTTATATTGCTTTGCCGAACACACATACACAACAGTTGATGCGGTTCACATGAAGAGAGAGCTGGTGTATGCTGATGTGATTCCTTCAAATCTAAGACACTAAAGTATGGGCACGCCCTAAACCAACACAAAGAGACCTTCTTAGCAAATAATATAATATGTGTATTAGGGAGGGTGAGATATAAGCAGCCGCGGGCCGTGGAGGGAGTTACGGTGAGGCAGGGAGGCGGGGAGGGGGAGAAGCAGGGTGGAGCCCTCTCTACCTTGCCCCTCCCCCTCCCCGCCTCCCTGCCCCACCGTAACTCCCTCCACGGCCCGCGGCTGCTTATAAGTGTTGCTAACTCTTATTCATTTACAGCATGTTAACATACTGTCACCATTCGCTTTTTATGTACTAGTAACTATGCTGGTAATTTTGCTACTGATAATATGTGTACTTCTATTATCTAAGATACTACGCCTGAGAAGACGGCATTAGTAAATAAACATTTCAAATACACATGTGTTCTTCTTAACTCCATGTTCTGGTTTCTAAGAAATATATAACGACCGACTGTTCATGAGTTCCACGTATCCTGAGGTACTATAAGTTCATATTCTGGATTGTCTAAACATTGAGAGTTTGTTATATCCAATGTGACACTGTACCTAGCTTGCTAAGGAGTTTTTGATTACTAACGTGAGTTTTGGGACACCCTAATTCGCCGAGGTTCCAATCCTCTGTCCACAGTTCTGTGTGAGAACAGAAACCCTGCGACAGGGGCACCCCCGACCCTTGCTGGAGCTTCATCACACTTGCGATACAACTCCAGCAATGCGCCACCTTTACGGCACAGATACATCACGCATCTGTGCTGTTTTTGCCCCATGATGCGCCGCATTGTAAATGCAGCACACCATAGGTGACGGAACAGCGGCACAGAATGACTAACACATCCCTGGTGATGCGCCAGTCATCATAAATGTATCCCTATGCTTCTTATCTTGTTAGAGATGAACCGCCATATGTATCATCAAAGTTTTTTGCATTTCCTAAATAGCGAACTTTAAGGAATAAATAGCGATTCTTTACCATTCCTAGTTTGCGATTAGCTATTTGCTAATTACAAATTACCCATTCATTTCCTTCATTTCCATAGGGCGGTTGGACTCACTTTTAGCTCGAACGGCTGAATGGATTTCCACGAAACTTGGCAAAATTGTAGGGACTGGTAGCCCGATGTGCCTTTGCTATGTCTCAAGATATATGCTCCAGTGGTTTTTACGAAAATTAACTTTGAAAAATATATATTGGGCTACATTGGCCTATATATATGTTGGAGCCCAAATGTAGCCCAATGTAGCCCAATGAAGCCCAATGTAGCCCAATGTAGCCCAAAGATGGCCGCCAGACACACAAAAAAACAAATATAGCCCAAATATCAGCCAGATGTAGCCCAACTATAGCCCAGTGACAGAATGACCAATCAGCTTCGCAAACCTCCGTTACGCGAAGCGGAGCGCTGTTACAGATATATATCTTTTTTTGAACGTTAATTTCTCAAAATCCACTGGAGCACATATATTGAGACCTAGCAAAGGCACATCGGGCTACCAGTCCCTAATATTTTGCCAAGTTTCGTGCAAATCCATTCAGCCGTTCGATTATTATTATCATTATTTTTTTTTGCCTCGCGGGGCCCTTTTAAAACCTCCACATCAAACCTAGGGGGTCAGCGAGGATCTACTATGCCCCCTTATAGTTATTTCCCCCTTTGTTTTGACCTCCTCTTGTCTCTCGATCCTACCGAGAGACAAGATGGCGGCCGCTATGGACTTTTTGGAATGTTGACAGACGCCGGAGAACCAATCAGCTTCGCTTCACAAAGCTCCGTTGCGCGTAAAGTACGCGAACCGGAGCGCTGCCTGGTCCGCTGTTACAGATATATATCTTTTTTTAAACGTTAATTTCTCAAAATCCACTGGAGCACATATATTGAGACCTACAAAAGGCACATCGGGCTACCAGTCCCTACAATTTTGCCAAGTTTCGTGCAAATCCATTCAGCCGTTCGGGCTAAAAGTGAGGCCAACCGCCCTATGGAAAACTCAATGTTAAAAACACGTTTTGGGACCCCCCTTTTTTCTCGGCCCCCCCTTGACGAACCCCCCCAAATTTTCAAGGGCTGCTCAGAAACAAAATGTGCCATTTTCCTGAAAATTTCAGCCAATTCCGTCCACAAACGCCAAAGTTATTAGACATAGAATTTTCAAAAAACCCATAGAGAAAAAATCCTAACTATATATACCTACTGGCGACCGCCAGTAGGTAATATATATATATATATATATATATATATATATATATATATATATATATCGAACTCCACAGTCCTGTAGCACATGGACCCAAAGGTGAACACGAGCACAAACAGGTACAGACCACAGCGATGGATGGTGCAAAATAAAGTGCCTCTATTCCGAGATGGGTAGCAGCATGACGCGTTTCGTCCGGGCAACCCGGACTTGATCACATGACATACCCAGAGAGACATGCAGTTTAAATACTGTGCACAACCATTTCCTAACTCCACCTCCTGACCAGCATAGAAATAAAGAACATTCTAATTCAAACTTTACACAGTACGTTGTGTGGTCAATTGTCAAACAGTACATTGTATTCATTGTAATCAATGACAATATAGTTTATCTAACTACAATTTTTGCTGTTATTACAGAGGAAAAAATCATCACTATTTTTCACTCTGAGTTATTAGGACATATAAAACCCAAATAAAAAGATTGCTAAAAAATGGGCCAGTATAGCAGCAACAGCAATAAACGGCAAGTGCCCTAAAAAATGTATTCAACTAATCTGTTTGTATTATGTTCATTTCAGAAGGATTTCACCAAAGGTGATTCAAAGGTATAGAGCACAATATAATAAAAACCACTACAAAATATAATAAGTGCAAAATTGTGCATAATTGTGTTCATATTTCAATAGAGCAAAAATACCAGAACAATACCAAGTATTAGCAGCATACGTGTAGTAGTTCTCAAAGTTCCAAGTGCAATAAAGTGCAATGTAGTGTATGATCTGCTAGTTCACAAATGTTACTTTTAGATAGCAGCAGGAAAATTCGGGAAAAAGTGCATACAGTGCCATGAAATAACAGACCCTAACAGGTTGTATCTACAATTCATTAAAAGTTGTATCCATATTTCAGAATACAAAATTTAGAATTATCATTTTATTTCAAATTACAATGCCCCATTTGGTTATAAAGAGTCATCCTCAGCACGTACAACAACTGGTAAAACCATAAAATCGGTAAAACCAATATAAAATCGTGCTAGTCAAAACATATTAATAAAAGCTAAGATCTAAAAGCTATCTAATATTACTGCAATAAAGAGGAAACAAATCAAAGAACCTTCATTAATATCCAAAGAATTCAAATTACAAGATACAATCTGACATGTTACAGAAAATTGTGTAGGTCCTCCCCATGTTAAGGCTATTCGGAATTTTGCTATAAAGAAGTACTATATAGTGGCTCTCCAACTGTCTTAATCTCTTTTCTCTATCTCCTCCTCTCTTTGAGACAGGAACCGCGTCAATTAAAAAATATTTTAAATCATTAGGATTATTATTGTGAACTAATTTAAAATGACGCGCCACTGGATAACTAGGATCGGAGTTAACTATTGCCCGTAAATGTTGTAAAATCTGGTTAAACACCTGGAGTTTCGTGCTCCCAATGTATTGCAAATTGCAAGTACATTGTAAGACATATACTGCATGATCTGTCTTACAGGTGTATAGACTGTTGATCTTACTAACAGTCTCTGAAAATGCTTCCTTATACTCTATAGTATTAACTCCGAATTTACACGCTCTACACGAGCTACATTTATAAAATCCAGTTCTTTTAGATAACCAATTAGATGTAATAGTAACTTCAGGACTTGGTTTAACCAAGGCATCCCTCATGGACGGTGCTCTCCGAAATTTTATAGCTGGATTGTCCTCCAGTAAGGGGGCTAAAGTGATATCTGTCTTAAGGATAGGCAAGTTGGATTTCACAATTTGTCTAATTTTGCGTTCCTGGCAATTAAAAGTGGTGATAAGCCTGATTTTAGTTTTCTCAACCCCACTCTGCTCAATTTCTGCAGGGATATTAGTAGTAACCAAAGTATCTACAGAAGGGATAGGGGTCTTGGCCATCCCTTTACTCAGGGAATTAGTAAGTTCATTTTTATCATAACCCCTGACTAAAAATCTTTGGAAAGAGTCCTACAGACAGATATTCAACTCCGCCCCATTATTGCAGATTCTCTGAATTCTTAAAAATTCCCGATATGGAATACTTTTAATTAGGTGGCGAGGATGGTTACTCTGGGCATGTAAGAGATGGAATTCCCTGCCGTAACCTTTCTATGCATTCTGGTCTTAATCTCATTATTAACAATGTAAACTTCAACATCAAGAAAATCAACTTTGACATTATTTATGGTGGCTGTAAATTCAAGATTCAATGTATTGATATTGATCTCTTTAACGAAGTCTTCAGCGGATGCCCTACAACCCTGCCTGATTATAAAGACATTGTCTATAAAGTGCCACATATTGATGATGCCTGTCTCAGTGTCCTTCAGACAACCACGGGGCTGACCCAGAACATGCCTCTCCCACCAGCCCACGTGTAAACACGCGTAACTGGGGGAGAAGCATGCTCCCATGGCCACACCCCGCAGCTGCTGGTACACCTCGTTATTAAATAGAAAATAATTGTTTTTAAGGCATTTGGATCAACATCTTACTGTGATCATAGAATCTTATGTCCTTATCAGACAGGATATATTCAATTGCTCTTAGACCATCACTGTGATTTATGGACGTATAGAGAGAAGAAATGTCCATTACCAAAAATGGTATTCTGGTTTCCAGCAAACTCCATTCAATTTATTCAAAAAGTCACTCGTGTCTCTTATGTAAGTTGGAAGGGCCTCCATAAAACCATGTAGAAAGTAGTCCACATACTTAGATATTGCCTCCAATAAACCGTTTTGGGCTGAGATGATCGGTCGCCCCGGTATAGGAGATGTACCTTTGTGGATTTTGGACAACAATAATATAACTAAATATATATATATATATACCAATACAGGATACGGGAACCCCCACAATTAAAGACCTTTTTAAACAACTTGAGCGACTAATGCGAGCAGAGCAATCCAAGTGGTGGGAGCATTGCTCTCTCTCCCGCTATTTGGAGGTGGGTCGGGTACCTAGGGGTTTGCGTAGCACTATTGCCCCCAGCTATGACGACCCAGACCCGGCCATGCTAGCCGAATGGGCAGAAGCCAACCTGGATTGCTCAAAAGTATATTTGCGCATTTTGGTTAAATATGCCGAAAGCGACCGCATAAAGCTACAGTTGAAAATAGATGCATTGGAAGATGAGATTTCCAAACATGAAACCAATGATGCCATTGCCAAAATACGGGCAGATATGATGAATCGCTTGGCCAAGGAGGAAGAAACAATCAAAAGAAGGAAAACATTTAAGTTCGAAAGAGATAGAGCTGATTATGCGAATGGCCGGGTTTTTACTTTTGCCAAAAAGTATGACGTTGTAAAAGCCAAAGCACGTTCCAACTTGACGAATCAACAAGCAAGAGAAGAAACCTTGCTCCCGGCAACCTCTTTTTCAAGTTTAAGTTCGGCGGTGGAAAGCGACCCGGAAATGGACTCCAGCCGTGATGCAGGTTTGGGGTTTACCAAACTATCCTTGGCGCAGGAGGTGGATTGCCTGTGTCAGGATCGACGGGAGACTCTCCGTTCTCACAAAGCCCGCGCTCCAAAAAACAGCGGGCAAACCGCAAACGCTGGGAACGCCGGAAACGCGGCTCCAGGAACATCAAAAGACACCAATCAAGGCAAGTCAACTTATTGGAAGCGCAATCAAAAAAGAAGTCGCAAACCCAAACAAAATCAGTGATCAATCTCACAAACTTGGTACTCACACCAGCAGAAACAGCGGTACTAAGTTTAGGACTTTCATACTGTCCGCCCTGTAACATGAACTATGCGGACACACGAATGGATCTTTATAAATTTACGAGGAAATTAAAACTTAAAAAATTCTTCGAGTTGCATCCAAAAGATCCTTTGCCATCAACAACAACATCGAGTCCGACCTTCCAGAGTACCCAAAGCCAAGCCACCTTCAATACCATATGGGACTTACAACAACAATCCTCTGCGGGCAACTTGAGTGAAGTCCCACTTGCTTCCATTGGGAGTTTAACGACACCTTTTAAGCCCAAATCTACGTTCCAGCCAATTATGGCCCATGACAATTTGGATTCTTTTCAAGAGATGGTGGTGAATGATATCAAACAACTATACACCACTATCAACAAAAAGAAATTTCAAATTTCCAAACAAAACCAGTGTTACTACCAACTGACCAAGAAATTAAGATCCAATAATGACATCATTGTGAAAGAGGCAGACAAGGGCGGAAATGTCGTCCTTTGGCCGAGAAAGATGTATCTTGATCAAGCGGAACTGCAACTCAACGATATATCATGCTACCGCAGGAGTAACATTCAAATTGTGAAGAATTCATGGATGGAACAAACCAACAAACTTCAGATTTGGCGAAGTGCAGGGCTTTTATCGCATGAGGAGTTTAGATACCTCAAAAAAGAACATCCGGTAATTCCCTCCTTCTATCTACTCCCCAAAGTGCATAAGGACAGTTCAACACCGCCCGGACGCCCGATTATTTCGGCAATAGATAGTTCCTTGGAACATGTATCCAAATACATTGATTATTTTCTTCAGTCCCATGTCAGGAACTTGGGTTCTTTTGTGAAGGACTCTTTTGATTTCCTGGCCAAACTTGCAGACTTCGCATGGGATGATGATATGGTACTCATGACTTTGGATGTTTCATCCCTCTATACATCTATTAGGCATGTGGACGGTCTTAAAGCCTTGGAGCATTACCTCAACAAAGATCTACCTCATCCAACTGCACATAGCAAAATGTTGATTGAAATGACCAAGATGTGCTTGGAACAGAATTTTTTCATTTTTCATGGCGCAATCTATCATCAGATAAGGGGTGTGGCAATGGGGGCCTGCTTCTCTCCCAGCTACGCGTGTTTACACGTGGGGCTGTGGGAGGAGCAGGTCTTGGCTACTGAATACCATGAGACTTTGTGTAATAACATCTCCCTTTATCTTCGCTATATCGATGATGTCTTTATTATTTGGAGAGGTAGCCAGGAAAATGCCAGGGCTTTTGCTAATTTGATCAACGTGAATAATGTTAACCTTAACTTCACTGCAACTGTAAGTTCTGACGTGATTTGCTTTTTGGATGTGGAGGTCTTTGTGAAAGATTCTACCCTGAATACTAGGCTCTATCGGAAACCGAGTGCTGGTAATACCATACTACACTCAAATAGTCAACATCCCGCCCACTTGATTCGAAGCATTCCTTTCGGGGAAATGCTTCGAATCCGGCGTATTTGCAGCACGGATGCCGAATGTGCTATCGCACAAGAGGCATGCAAGGAACGTTTCCTTGAAAGGGGCTATTCTTTAGATGTTATTACGAAAGCTATGCGTCGTTCTAACTCTACAAGCAGGCAAGAGGCTCTTATTCCCAAATCTATGAGAGATGACATGGTGAACTCCATTTCAAGAGAGGGACAAATGAGTGCTCCACGACTCATTTTAGCTTTTAATCGTCAACATGGAGCTTTACGTAAAATCGTAAATAAAAACTGGAATTTGGTCCGCAGTGACCCCATTATCGGTCCTAACATTGGTACCAAACCCATCCTGACTTTCAGGAAGTCCCCTTCCATGTCTAAAACTTTGGTGAGTAACACCTTAGAGCCCAAGATCTCTACAACTTGGGGAGCATTAAGAAAGGGTTTCAAAATATGCCCTCAATGTAAAGCCTGCCGTCAGGGCACCAACAGAACCCATTTCCAAAGTCCCTTCCAACAACATCCTACTCCCATTACTAAATGGTTGAATTGCAAAACTGAGTTTGCTATTTATGTGTTGGAGTGCCCCTGTGGGCTCCAGTATGTGGGCAGCACTAAGCTGCCCGCCCACAGGCGCATTCTCCAGCACATGCGAGCAATAACGGGGCACGACCAGAGCTACCCGGTTGCCCGGCACTTTCAGGAGAAACACCTTGGTGTCCCTGATAAACTCCAATATTTCCTCATTGACTGCGTTGAACCGTCAAGGAGAGGAGGTGACCGTGAGGCCAAACTCCGTCTTCTTGAGACAAGATACATCTTGGAGCTCAATACCAAGCATCCAAACGGTCTCAATGATAGAGAAGATCTTTATACATGTCTATAGGATTTTTGGAGTTTCCTATCATAGTCCTGTTTGGTTACATTTAACTCATTGATCTATGTATATATTCCCCCTTTTTTCTGTATCATGTAACTGTATTCAATGATGAATTGATGTTTTTTAGAATGATTGAGTTTGTTGGCACATGTTTTTTAATATTGGACTTTTTTAATGACTATCAGCACTTTAATGATCTTTGCACTATTTTCCTTTTTGCACTTTTTTGACTATTCCAGTCTTTGCTAATGTGACATGCCCACTTGGGCTCTATCCCAGAAAAATTAATCATCAAAGGCATATTGACTAAACGCAACTGCATTTGATTGAAGAGCGATTGTTTTTTTAAAAGAGGGTTTTTTTATATGTAAAGCGAACATTAGTTGTACATAGATGATGTTGATTATCATGTGAATATATCAATTTGTTTGCTCCTTTTTCTCATATGAACTTTTCCCTATTAACACGCTCTTCTTTCTAAAAATGTCGGGTTATATGACTTTTTGGAATGTGCATATGGTCATTTAGATTTGTGGTTCATTGTAACCACCTTTTGACTATTTCCTGCACTGCAGCGACGTTTCTATTGTATAGTATGTTGTCTATGCCTATGATTTCATTAATTGCACTGTCACTTTAAATAGCTTCATCAAGCTTGTGTAGTTTGTCATGTGATCAAGCCTCCCTGGAGGCGAAACGCGTCATGGCGGCAGCGCTGGCTTTATTGGAATAAATTTTCTTCGCACCAGCAATCTTTGGGTCGGCTCTTTGTTGTGGAATACAGGAGGTGAGCTTTTGGCTTACCAGAAGCAACAACTTGTGGAATATATATATATATATATATATATATATATATATATATATATATATATATATATATATATATATGTATACATATTACCTACTGGCGGTCGCCAGTAGGTAGTTATAGTTAGGATCGTTTTCCATAGGAAATCCGCAACATTCTATTGGGAATAACTTTGGCGCCGAATGAGGGATCTGCCTGTAATTTTCCTTAACTTTGCCTCGCTCCGCTCCGCTCCTTCCCTGAAAGTTTCGGGGGGAATCCATCAAACGGGGGCCGAGATAAAAGGGGGGTCCCAAAATGTGTTTTCCCCATGTTAATTTCCATAGGGCGGTTGGACTCACTTTTAGCCCGAACGGCTGAATGGATTTCCACCAAACTTGGCAAAATTGTAGGGACTGGTACCCCGATGTGCCTTTGCTATGTCTCAAGATATATGCTCCAGTGGTTTTTACGAAAATTAACTTTGAAAAAATATATATTGGGCTACATTGGGCTATATATATGTTAGAGCCCAAATGACAGAATGTCCCAGAGTGTTCTAAAGAACAACCAGAGCGCTAACAGTCTTACTTATGACAAAAGTATGGCACACCTGAAGTCATCTTGATTGGAATAAAGTGTTAACACTTAAAACATTTAATTTGCAAAGGAACAAAATGAGGGGGTTCATTTTGCCATAGAAATTATGATTAGTGCTGAAGAAAGAAAAATTAGGGCACATTTTGAGTGACTTCTCAAATCCTCTTATATTTCATTAAAATAATTCTGATATGCAGTCCCCCAAGATGGCCACCAGAGACAAAAGAGCCCAAATGTAGCCCAAATATCAGCCAGATGTAGCCCAACTATAGCCCAATGACAGAATGTCCCAGAGTGTTCTAAAGAACAACTAGAACGCTAACAGTCTTACTTATGACAAAAGTATGGCACACCTGAAGTCATCTTGATTGGAATAAAGTGGTAACACTTAATACATTTAATTTGAAAAGGAACAAAATGAGGGGTTTCATTTTGCCATAGAAATTTTTTATATATATATATATATTCACTGAAAAAACCATAGGTTATAAACCATGTATAGTTAGGAATTAGCATTTAAAAAACCTTACTTTACTCACACAAAACCATTGAAATTCCATATATAGTTAGTTGTACTAACTATATATCGCGCACCCGCAATCCACTGCTGATCATGTCACATATTACATCATTCATGACATGGTCAGTGACATCACTGATGACATCACTGATGACATCTCAAATGACATCACTGATGACATCACTAATGACATCTCGAATGACATCACTGATGACATCACTGATGACATCTCATTTGACATTACTGATCACATCACTGATGACATCATTCATGTGATAATACGATGAACCTCTTCAGACTCTAATATAACCTTAGATACACTCAGTGTAAACACAGACTCACAGATTGTAAACTGTCTTAATTTGTGCATCATTATGTCTGTTGTTCTGTAAACTGCTGCATGTGTTGATCAGTAGCTATATGAGTAAGTATATGGGTTATTGATTGGTTGCCCAAGTATTTGTATGGGAGACTGAGTGTGTGTGTGGGTGGCTGGGAGGTGTATGACTCTGTGCATAGATGTGTAAGCAGTTGATTCACTAGATATATGGATTCAAAAGTGCATGTGGAAACAGGTGTATGGGCGGTTGACTGAGTGCATTGGTGAGTGAATGGATATCTGAGTGCTACATGTCAAAGTAAGAACATATGTAAAACACAGTACATGTGAGAGTTGACATATATAAATAACTGTGCATAAGAGCCCGTGAATGTGTGAGTGGCTGTATTGATCATTGTGAACTTGTATCAGGGATTTTAATAGAGAGTAAATATGTGTTAGTATATGTTTGAATAAGTAAGGTATGTATAACTGTATAGTTGAGGAAATGGAGGTGTAATTGATTCTTTGCATGACTGAGTAGGTGTGTGAGTAACTCCATGGATGAGTGACAGTCTGTGTGTGTCTGTTTACACTGAGTGTATCTAAGGTTATTTTAGAGTCTGAAGAAGTTCATCGTATTATCACATGAATGATGTCATCAGTGATGTCATCAGTAATGTCAAATGAGATGTCATCAGTGATGTCATCAGTCATGTCATTGAGATGTCATCAGTGATGTCATCAGTGATGTCATTTGAGATGTCATCAGTGATGTCATCAGTGATGTCACTGACCATGTCATGAATGATGTAATATGTGACATGATCAGCAGTGGATTGCGGGTGCGCGATATATAGTTAGTACAACTAACTATATATGGAATTTCAATGGTTTTGTGTGAGTAAAATAAGGTTTTGTAAATGCTAATCCCTAACTATATATGGTCTATAACCTATGGTTTTTTCAGTGAATTTTCAAGGTTTTGTAAATGCTAATTCCTAACTATATATGGTCTATAACCTATGGTTTTTTCAGTGAATTTCAATGGTTTTTTAATAGCAAATATCAAATCCTTTACAATGTATTCTTCTTTAAATCGAAAAATATTTTTTACATGTTTTTAATACAATTTTTTTTTAATTATTTTTATTGTTTCGCTCCCGGTACGCGAACCGGTTAGCTTCCCGTTAGCTCAATTCGGAGCCGCGACCCGGTCCGCGAACCGGTAAACGTTCCGTTTGCGCAACTGTCGCGTTAGAAAACAACATCGTGACGCGTCGCGTCAGCATGACGTTTCGCGTTCTCGCGTGATACGTCATATGACGTGCTACGTTAGCGTACCCGGAAGCGCAGCGGTACGCGAACCGGAAGCGATCCGCGGCGCGGCGCCGACCGCGTAACGTAAACACAGCAGGTCATGTGACTCGGTAATAACACTTTTCATTGGTTCATTTCACTTTTGGTTTCCTAATGATGTAATACTAGGTCATGTGATCTAAAATGAACACTTTTCATTGGTTTAGAACTTTTGCTTTTCCCAAATGATGAAAACCCCTCCTTCTTTCCTCACTCTGACTTTCATCTTGGTGAGAGAAAGACCCTTTATTTACATTGTGACATGGCTTCATTAGTAGCTTCAGCTGGTTCTAACCCACCACCTCCACCAAATCCAAAGAAGAGAGGACCACCTGCTGAAGTAATTTTACAACAAGAAGAGGAAGAACAGGAAGAGGAGGAAGAGGAGGAAGAGCCAAGGTTTTTGCCAGAGGAGCCCAGGAGGTATAATCGAAAAGAGAACTACATTTGGCAATTCTATAAATTTCCTGAGGGGCAAAAAAAAGTAAATGCACGCTACGTGTTTTGCCGTATATGCGGTGATAGACTGTCAAGGGGAACTGAAAAAAAGTACAGTTACGGCAATCACACTATGCATCGGCATATGAGTAGGTGGCATCCTAATAATTATAGTGCTGCCCAGCTACGTGATGAGCAACAAAATCCCCTTCCGATGGCAAGAAGATCGGTTGTTCCAGAGGTGTCGGGACCAGAGGCGAGGGAGATGATCCCAAACATTCAAATGTTGTTTGGGCACGTGAAGCAAGTGTGCGTGCACTGCGGCGATTTCATTTGCTACAGGGAAAGTAGCATCATTTTGATTATGAGAGCTATTCAGAATCATGTTAATGTTTGTCCGAAACGCCCCAAAAAATAAATTCTTTTTTTTTTGTTGCTCCTGTTGAGCCCTTTACAATGGATCGTTTTTGTTTCCCCCCCCCAAAAAAAACCAAAAAAAATATAAAAACGTTCAGAAAATACAAAAAAAGTAAAAAAAATGTTCAAAAAATACTAAAAAAAATATAAAACAACAAAAACATTAAAAAAAAGTTCTTTTCAGAACTACCTCCCCGTTATAAAAAAATTGGTAGAATATTTGGAACTCTGCCAACCTCTATTTCTCTTAGTTCGCTCCCCGGAGCGCTACCCGGTACGCGAACCGGAAGCTAACCAAAAAAATTATTTTTTAAAAAAAAGAACAGTAAGTATAAGGGAAGGAAACAGACAGTTATGTGAAAAGAAAGACAGCTCTAGGGAGTAAACAAGACATACTGTTACCCACAATCCACTGCTGATGATGTCACATATTACATCATTCATGACATGGTCAGTAACATCATCAGCAGTGGATTGCGGGTAACAGTATCCTTAGTTTACTCCCTATAGCTGTCTTTCTTTTAACATAACTGTCTGTTTCCTTCCCTTATAGTTACTGTTCTTTTTTTAAAAAAATTTTTTTGATCAGTCAGAATCAGTGACATTAATAGAAACAGAGAGAGTGAACAAGAGTGAAGAACTATGGTCCTCCTCAGCCACCCTCAGAAAACCAAGGGGGTCAAGATACATCTACCGTGCCCCCTTCTACCCATTCTGAACATTATTTGCCCTCCATCTTGTATCTTGATTCGACCGAAACACAAAATGGTGGACTCCCGTAACGCTGCTGGTTTGCGAACCGGGCCACTTCCCGGGAAGCGGTCCAAAAAAAAAGGTGGGAAAGTAATTCACAGACACTAAGAGTAATAGAGACGGAGTGAGTGAACAAGACTGAGGAACTATGAGAAGAGAGGGACTGAGAAAAAGAGTGGAAGGAGTTGAGTAAGTAGGTAATAGAGAAAGGAATGAGGAAAGTAGCAAAGGCAGGAAACTGAGGGTTAAAGAAGTGAAGCAGTGGAACTAATAGTAGGTGAATGTGATAGAAATGTAACGAAAAGAGTACAAAATATTTACCTTATAATTGCCGTTAAATTACTCACTTTTTGTTTTTATACTTTCAATCTGTGAAAGAGAGAACCAACATTTGAAAAATATTAAAACATGTATTTAAAAATTACAAAAGACAAGGGAAAAGATTGAAGGACAAATAGTTTTTCAACAACTTTGACACTGACAGAAGCTTCTGCTTCTCCAGGCCCCCTACACAGTCCTAAAGATATACATTTTAAACTAACAGTATCTTGATGCAGATGAAGTGAGGCCTATCTTAAAACATGGTGCATCTTTTGCATTGCTCTTGTTTCAGAAAAGTGTCGCTTCAGGATGCCAATAACATGTCTCCTATCCAGAGGTTTGTTTGAGGTGAGGCCTACTCAGAGTTCAAGATGAGATTTACACTTGTTGAAGTGTACAGAGGAGATAATATCTGTGAAAGTCTACCAATGAAGTGAGTCATGTCCACTGCACTCTTCAACAAAGTACAAACCTCCTATGTTTCCCTGGACAGACCTAAACTTGATCTGCACAATGTGATTCGTAATGATAGGAAACACAGGTGATGTAATTGAAATACGTGCAATTTATTTTGCTCATTTCTCAATCACATCACTTGCGTTTCCTTTGCTTAGGTATCTCATTGTGCAGATGTAGTCTAGCATATGAAAGAATACGCAGAAGTGCAGCACTGTATGCAACACCTTTGACACTTACAGAAGCCTCACCTTCTCCATGCCTCCTACACAGTTCTACATGTACATCATAAATGCAAACAGTACAGAATTAATTATACATGTTAAATGGTTTATTTTTGCTGTTCTCAGAATGTATCAAAATTCACTAAAAACAGTGACTTAAAGGTATTCATCATATAACAGCGGGGAAAAAAAAACACAATCAAAATGATTGTGTTTAAAAAACCCATACAACATCAGAAATCAGAATTCAGAACTCCTTAAAGTTAACTTACTTTCCATGACGTCCAAGGATGTCCTATGAACAGCTTACACTCTTTTGTGCTGTTATTACTTTCAGCCCGCCACTTTCTGAAAGAAAATCTCCATCGTTTTTAAAAACACGTTACATCGAATAAATGACTTCTTGCTCTCTACCACAAGTTTCCTCAAGGCCAAATCTGGTCAGAGCCATTTATAACTCTTGGATTTCTTGTAAGCCAATTCCGTCATTTGGAATTTCCGCAACTTTCAGAATTAAAATGTTGAAGATCATTTTCACAATCCTGGAATAGTAATATCTTCCCCTTCTTGCTCAGTCATGTTCTACATTTCCTATGACACTGATACTGCTTACTATGAAGCAGACTTACACTACCTCTATGACTACTACAATTATTTAATTCTCTACATCACTTTTAATCACAAAGCAATGTAAAACAGTAGACAGCATTGCAGACTTACATTCCCTCTACTCCATGTTTTGATTGGCTGCTTCAATTAGCTTATAAAAAGAAACAGTTTTTCTGAACTCATTCAAAGTGCACATATTTCTCCATGACGTCCAGTCCTATGGTTAGAAGTTATGTCTCTGAACTACACTTATCCTCAAGGCCAAATTGTGTAGGAGCCATTAGAACTTCTTGAAATTCCACAGAGCACATCCCGAGATTATTTCCCTAAAATTTTGGTTTTAAAAACACCAGGTAAGAGTTTTTAAGGTCATACGGCAATTTTTTTTTGAAAATTAAAACAGAATCATTGCAGAATGACCAGCCATTTCTAGACTTTAAATAAGCTGTGTAATGTCCTGATGTTATTGAAGGGCCGTCATGATATATAATTGCTGCAGTTACAAAAGTCCTTCCTGATATTGACAACTGTGAAGCTACAAAATTTTTAATTAAAGTTGTCAATTTTGTTCCATCAGGCCTACATCGTTGGAACATTAAAATGACGTACTGGCCATATGTTCGTATAAATAATGTGGACATCATTTCAGATTTACATTGGCTACACTCCATGTTGTGATCAGCTGCTTTTACTAGCTTATTAAAGGAGACTGATTTACTGTCTGGCAAAGTTAAATATATAAATCTTTCTGAGTCTACACTAGTAGTACTTGATACCATACAGTTCTCGCAGTCATGCTGCCATTGATAAGAAAGCCCAAACAGCTGATCTACATCTACACCTTCAGCATGTAATACATCAAGCATGTACATTAAAAACTCCTGACAATCTTGCTGAATATTTTGAGAGAATTGTGTTTGGCCTGAACATCTGTCTAACAGATTTCGAATTTCAGACACACTTTCTATGTTTCTTCTATCAGTGCTACATTTCTCTAACACAGAATTTAACAAACTGCAAAATATTTGATCAGAATTGACCACAATCTCTTCTTTTACATTTTCCAGAGAAAACAAAACATTAACCACTACATTAGCATAGCAGTTGACACCAGAACTGTTTTCAAACTGAAAACCAACAACATCTTCAACAGAATCCTTTTTGTTTCTGCTTGTAATTTTAGGTTCATTGACTTTTTGTCTTTTTGCTACAACCTCCCCAGTATTGTTCTCATTTCTTCGTTTCCGGCCTACCACACGTTTCTCAAACAAAGGATACTGAGGCAAATGTGGCGCATACTCTCTTCTTAACCTATTGTATTCCTTAACACAATCTAGATCCGCACAAATGTTTGTGACATCACACTCAATCAAGTACAATCCCGATAAAGTTCTAACTCGTGACAATGCCACATATGCCATACCCTCCTTGAACACAGAACTGCCAATATTCACCAATGCACTGTCTACACTTAAACCTTGCGATTTATGGATTGTCACCGCATATGCCAAGCAAACAGGAAACTGCTTACGGCGAACATATAAGTCTTTTACAAGCAAAAATCTAGCAGAACAACGACCAATTAGCTGTACTTCCTCAATGCCATCAAATTTAATTTTTAAAAATTCAATTCCATCTCTATTTCTGTATTTCACAAAATCAACAACATTACCCATTGATCCATTTACCAGACCTCTTTCAACATGTAAATTCCTTCTTAAAATTATACGGCAGTTCAAGCACACATTCAGAGTCTTTTCAAAACCTGCAGTTTTAGATATACTCTTCTCTAATGAATCCAATTTTGTTTTCAGATTCTCAGACAAAATAATTGTTGATCCCATATGCTCTACTCTATCAATAGCTTCCAGTTTCACAATCTCTTGCTTTTCTAAATGCAACATTTTGTTGTTAAATTTGGCACATTCTGCAAGAGTTGGCATCAAACATATTCCAGATTTCTTCTCAGTAATTTTCTGAAAAATATTCTCAGGCACAACATCTTGTTCTGGATATAAATTTGACAGTAATCGTGCATGTAAAGCTTCTTTCCCATGCTCGGCCACTTTTCCAATTCTAACATCTTGTAGAATAGTCTTGTAAACTTCATCCTTCGCCTGACGCATATTTTCATGCAGTTCAGCATAATTGAAGTTTAACCATATATTGACGTTGCCAATGCTGCCTAGGCACTTCCTGGTATCTTCATGCGTGAGCATTTTGAACACAGGTTGCCCTTTCACTGGTGTCAGCTGCAAAAGATCTCCGAAAACAATGATGTGTTTGCCACCAAATAACACATCATACTCTGTTTTGAGAACTTCTTGCATCCTCAAATGCACAAAGGCAAGCATGACATTGGAAACCATGCTTACTTCGTCAATGATAAGAAGTTTCATTTTCCTCAAGATTCTTGAAACTTCAAAACAAGCATCTCCAGATAGCTTGTGATATTGTAATTTGTTGTCATGCTCCACTGGCAGCATCAGTAAACGATGTAAAGTAATCCCTTTAATATTATGTGCTGCCAGTCCAGTTGGAGCAGTGACAACACAAGACAGCGATGACTCTGTCCTTTCCTGCAAATAGCATGAAATTGCTTTAATGAGGAAACTTTTTCCAGTTCCCGCTTCTCCACTCACGTACAGTCGGACAGGCTTCAACGACGTACATGAGCACTCTTTATTATCATGACTTAATCCATGATCAATTTGCATGGTAACTTCGTCATATATTTTCCTCTGCTCAACGTTGAGTTGTCTTTCCAACTCTTCTAAGTTAACCGCATCCTCCTGAGCATGTGCCATGGCTCTTTCCACTTCATTCATAGCAGTGGCAGCTTCATTTTCGATAACAGGTCCTCCTAGTGGATCCTGACTCAATGAAGCAGAACTCTGACTGTCCTGAGAACTGTCTCTGGCAATCTCGGCTGCAATTGTTGCTTCCGGCTCAATTTCCGCATTCAACATTTCTACATATTTGGGAAAAGCAGGACATTCTATGGTCTCCTTGGCGGCATTGAAAGAGTCTTCGTAACAGAGGAAATCTCCAAGCAGTTCCTCTTCTGCACGCCAAGGCTTGAAAAGTTGCAAAAGTGCTAAATAGAAAAACTCCTTTTTTTCAGGAGATTCGCCACTCAATTTTCGATGGTTTACCAAGTGGCATTTTCTTTGCTTGACCAGACATCCCTCACTTCCTATTACAGCATACACTCCTTTCTCAGTATCTTCTTTGATGTTCCTCTTGAATATGTAATTTTGCAGAACCTCATACAGACAAACATTCTCGAGGTGACAGCTTCGATTTGGATAATATGTATCCAACATGTTTGTCTTCAAAATGTCGGTACTGTTTGGCTCCTTTTCCGCCAAATACTCAATTTCCCGCACAGGTTTGAGAACTCGATTACGCGTTGCAGCAAGACCAAGACTCGCCCAAACGATACTCCTGGACTTGGCATAGAGACTTGCTGAAGACAACCGGTCAGAACATTCGTACGCTCCGATTTCTCGATGCGACAACATCTTCAGACTGAAACTGTACAACTTCTTGCTGAGGCTCTTTTCATGGGAAATGTCCTCCCACATATCCTTCAATTCTGTCTTCTCTTTTTTGGTGATGTAAGACGTCACATACCGAGCCACAGCCATACAGTTATCAGCCACAAACTGTATATCCATGTTAGCATTCCACATGGACAAAATCACCGGGTTGTAGTCGTTGATGTACTTGGACTCTTCGTTCCTCTTCAAATTGTAAGTGTTTTTAGGTGATTTCTTCATGACATTGTGTCGCAGCGAAGACATCAAACTGTTTACTCTTCCTTTAGAAATCACCGGTCGTGGAAAGCCGAAACGACATTTAGTGTAGAACTTGTCTTTGTTTCGGAATTTACGACGGCAGTACTTTCCACATCGATGGCTTTGGAAACGCAGAACTTTTTCTCTTAGGCTTTTCTTCTCCTTTGCGTTTGGAACAGCACACGTAGAATACTGTTGGATGAAACTCATCACTGAGTCTTCTGGATCCGTTCCAAATTTAGGTGCATCCTTGATCCACAGCAACATATGTATATGAGGAGCACCTCTTGCTTGGTACTCTTTTCTCCAGAAGAAATCCAACACCTCTCCAAGAGGTGGATTCTTCTTATTCATGATGAAAGACATCATAGCTTCAAATCTATGATTGAAGTACCTACATACATTGACTGGATCCAAAGAGCACAGTTCTCCGGGTGTCTTGAATTCGATGTTATCTACGTTAGCATTTGCCTCTCGTAGAAATTCAAGTAAGTCTTCCCAGCCATACTCGGCACAGCTCAGAGTGAGGAACCATGTGGGAGTACCTAAGTTCCTCAGCATACATTTTAAATCACCATGACGACGGTACCAGTACTCATTAGTACCACGCTGACACGCCATGAGATTAATCAGGTGAGAATCCAAAATACTATCTTGGACATTGACTTTATCCATAAAGTCACTTGCCGAGATGTTTTGCATGTGTATACCACTTTTCAAGATGTGGTTCACTGCATATGACAGTCCAGACAGATCGCTTTCAAACAGGAGATGAAACAAATAAGGAATGCATTGTCGAAACCTAGCATCTCCTGCATACAATCGCAAAGTCCGGTATTCAGAAGCAGGAATTTGATGAGGTCGCTCATCATATCTTCCTCCCTGACCTGTTGGAAAAAGCTGTGGGAAACACCGAGCTTCCAAACTTTCCTCCCAAACACTAATGGGACTCCCTTTGGCTTGTTTCATTTGAAACAACTCAATAGCATTCCCCATGACTTCCTTGGAATGCAAAGGATGAACACTATAATGTTCATATATTTCTTCACTAGTAGAGGGTTCTACTTTCTCAATTTGACCAGCACACAAATCGCTATCCTCTTCCTCACTTACTTCCTCTTCTGCAACATATACATTCTTATAGTATTTATTATTTTTTTTCAAATACAATGTTGCCTTTTTAACTTTCCTAACATCTACTAAATCTTGCCATATTTTCTTATTCTTTGTCGGAACCCCATTAACTAAGATAACCAGAGGTTCCTCTTCCACTTTTTCTACTCCAATTGTGTTAATGTTTTTCTTCAAATCTAGAGGCAAATAAACAACTCTTCCCCTTAAATCCTCTCTGTAAATCTGATGGAGGCAATTTCCCTGTCTTTGGCTCCATTCTTACAATAGCCTGAAAGGGATGGATACTTTGAATCAAAATAGATTCATAAGTATTTAAATCCTTCAATTCAGAAGGAATCTCAACCAATTCCAGATTATTATGAACTGCTCTAGCAGGCATCTGGTTTTGATTCAATTTGCAACAACAATAAGTACACACACGTTGATCCAATCCCAAATCAAAACAATTTTCTACCATCAAGTATGTTGTGAAATCCTTCCATTCACTATTATTTTCCCTTTCACTTTTTGCATATAAATCCACTAACTTAGTCTGATTCTTATAATAAGTGCGTCGACAACACACACAAGTGAAATTAGGCCTCTCACTTGATTTCACCTCAAACGTCGCAATTTCCCTCTGGAAATTATCTGTACTGGAAACCTGTACACTATCTTCCACATGACCCTCTTCTTCATGCTCAATTTCAACATTCTCCTCTTTACTTCCAAAGTAACAAAACTCAATTTCTTCACATATATTCTTCACATCTATTTCAGAACCATGCAAAAGAGCAGCGCATAATTGTTTAAGCATAATTGCTGGACTCTTAGCATAATACAACATTCTAACTAATTTCCTCACTTTGTTATGATGCACTGCTAGCATCCTAAAATGATGAAAAACACTCTGGCATACTCTCCTGGAAAGACAAGCCAGTGAATGTCCATGCAAACCTGTCACTTCTCTTACTCTGCAAGGATCTAATTCTTGCAACAACATCATTTTCTGCTTCAAACTTTTCTTATTAAATGACCGTACAAAATCACAAAGCAAATTGATGGAATCCTGTCGCACACTGCAAATACTACTACACTTCCAGGTGTACACAGGACCCTTAGCACGTCTTCCTAAAACCTCATTACCTAACACCTCTTCTGCCTCTGTTGTCACAAGTTTTTCTTTTTCAACTGGACAACCATCTTTCACTCCATAAGCACGACCACTGGTGTCAACTGCATGCACCAAATCATTATCCTGGAAATAACTCTCCTCATTAAAAAATGCCTCACAGCTTGAACTATGCATCCATTCTCCAGAAAAAACTTCACAAAAATTACTACGATTAACTATTCTCTTCCATCTACTATTTCTTTTGAAATCAAAAATTGCCTTGTTTAGCTTCCTAATTCTATTGATTATCAAAATAAATAACTTACGTTTAATTTCAAATGCCTGATCAATAACTTTCTCAACTTTTTTTTTGTCTTATAAAAAACCAGTTTCTGTTGACCTTTCTTAATATTTTTTAACAAATTGCCAATTATCCTGTTCCGGAACATTCGTTTACGAATCTCCCTAAACTGTTGTTTCCTTCTACCATCATGCACAGAGTTATCTCTTGCTCTAGCAGTAACATGTTTCATTGGCCTTTCCTTTCCATTTGATTTCCTTCTCGTTTTATGGACTGAAACATTTTCTGTAGTAATATTTTTTTTACTACACATATTTCTTATAAATTGTTTTGTGCTCTTACCCGGTGCTTTCTTCGTGACTTGACAAATCTTTTTGTTAGAGGACTGCTGCGTATTTTTTTTCACCTGCTGTCTTTGACGTTTTGCAGCCTTTATCTGTCTTTCTATTGTAGGCATGGTGAAATCTTGAAATGATCTGCAGTTGAATCTGTGGAAAAATATAATAAAAATTTTTATTAACTATTATTACCAAATAGTAAATCAGTAACAGTGATCAAAAACTTAACACACTACTTGACATTTTAATTAGAAGATTTTTTAGTCGTTGGCAAATTTACAATACAGAAATACCAGAAAAGAAATGACATTTATATTTATGTTACCTATGCTATTTTATATGTGAATCTGATCTAATTTTATGAGCATATTTTAATATTTTATTGAAGACACTACACATAACCTGCTTTTGAAGGTGTCTTTATTTTTAAATTAAACGGTTTACCTTTTTACTTTTTATTAATTATAAATTTTAAAAATAAATGTTTATATTTCCAAAGGCTCAAGCAGGTCAGCTTCCCATCCTATATCATATAATTCGGACAAATCTGCATCCTCATCACGCTCTTCTTCATCCTCAGGATTTAAATCATCCAAGGGATCAACATCCACTGATGTTTCAATTACAAGTTCAATGATGAGGTCAAAATCAACTGATTGCAGATTGTCGCTCATGTTGAGGTTGTCTTTATCTTTAAAGAAAGATAACAACAATGAGATGTTGCAGAGTAAGAGACAAATCTCACAGATTATAATAGTAAAATTGTTTAACAAGAGTAACATTTTGCAGCTATTATTTAGCCATGTCCAGCGATGCTGAGCAGGTGAAGCCTATGTCTAATTTTTCACTGAACAGGACTCATCTCTTCTTAACCTTGGATAAGCCTCACCGACTCTGTGTCCCCTGCACATACTTAAATGTAAAGGGGCAGATTTATGTTAAATGGCACATCCCCAGGCATGCACCAGTTAACGTGCACCACTGCTCTGCCACCCATGGTGTGCCGCATTTACAATCAGATAGGAGAAACCTGCGTCAAAACCCTGCGCCTGCTTAAAGCAGGCATAGGTCTTGACGCAACATTGTGGAGATGGTGCACCCCTGAGCCTTGCTGGAGCTGCATCGCACTTGCGATACAACTCCAGCAATGCGCCACCTTAACGGCACAGATGCGTCAAGCATCTGTGCCGTTTTTGCCCCATGCTGCGCCGCATTGTAAATGCAGCACACCATGGGTGGCGGAACAGCGGCGCAAGATGACTGGCACATCCCTGGTGATGCGCCAGTCATCATAAATCTATCCCTAAGCTTCTTATCTTGTTAGAGATGAACTGCCATATGTATCATCAAAATATTTTGCATTTCCTAAATAGCGAATTTTAAGGAATAAATAGCGATTCTTTACCATTCCTAATTTGCGATGAGCAAATTGCTAATTGCAAGTTACCCATTCATTTCCATGGGCTAGGAGGCTCATAGGAATGAAGGTTTAATTTGCGATTAGCAATTTGCTCATCACAAATTAGGAATTTTTCCAAGGGTGCAGGGGTGTCTCAAGAACACCCTGCTGCACCCCTGAAAAAGAAATTTGGGGGCATATGGCACACATACATGCCCTAAGGGCATGTGTTGGCGTCATATGGGACCTTTTGTTTTTTTTAAAAAAAGCTTTTTGAAAAGAATTCACAAATTACCACCAATTTACCACAATAGTTTCCAAATCCTTAATGTCATTTTTTACATATTTTTTGTTTGATACATTGCATTTAAGTAGTCAAAAAATTTGCAAATCCTTCAGTGCAATTGCAAAATAAGGAATAGCAAATTTTGCTACTCCTTATTTTGCATCAAACTTGTTTGATACATACCATTTGTCTAATTAACATTCGCAAAGGCCAAAATTCGTAGAATTTTGATCTTTGCGAATGCTAATTAGCTTGATACATATGGCCCCAAGTGAGGCCTGTCTTACGACATGGTGCATCTTTTGCATCACTGCTGCATCGGTTTCATGTGGTACGTTTTTTTTACACCATGACATATCTGCCTAAATGCATCAATTTGTAATGTTGTCGCCTCATAGCAAATCTTTTGCACCACCGCTGCATCATAAAAGTGACGCACAGTGGCACAAAAGAGGCATACACCTATCATAAATCTGTCCCTAGCATTTTAAATGATTAATCCAGGATGACGATAAAGTGTGGCCTATCCAGAGGTTTGTTTAAGGTGAGGCCTACTCAGGATTGCAGATTAAAGTTACGCTTGATGAAGAATACAGAGGAGATAATACATGTAAAGGCCTACCAATGAAGTAAGTAATGTGCACTTTATTGTGCCAGTCATCATAAATGTATCCCTAAGCTTCTTATCTTGTTACAGATGAACCACCATATGTACCATCAAACTATTTTGCATTTCCTAAATAGCAAATTTTAAGGAATAAATAGCAATTCTTTACCATTCATAATTTGCAATGAGCAAATTGCTAATTGCAAATTAGCACCGCCGTTGCATCATAAAAGTGACGCACAGTGGCACAAAAGAGGCATACACCTATCATAAATCTGTCCCTACCATTTTAAATGATTAATCCAGGATGACAATAAGGTGTGGCCTATCCAAAGGTTTGTTTAAGTTGAGGCCTACTCAGGATTGCAGATTAAAGTTACGCTTGATGAAGAATACAGAGGAGATAATACATGTAAAGGCCTACCAATGAAGTAAGTAATGTCCACTTTATTGCGCCAGTCATCATAAATGTATCCCTAAGCTTCTTATCTTGTTACAGATGAACCACCATATGTACCATCAAACTATTTTGCATTTCCTAAATAGCAAATTTTAAGGAATAAATAGCAATTCTTTACTATTCCTAATTTGCAATGAGCAAATTGCTAATTGCAAATTACCCATTCATTTCCATGGGCTAGGAGGCTCATAGGAATGAAGGTTGCAATTTGCGATTAGCAATTAGCTCATCACAAAAAATGGAATTTTTTCAAGCGTGCAGGGGTATCTCAAGAACACCCTGCTGCACCCCTGAAAAAGAAATTTGGGGGCATATGGCACACATACATGCCCTAAGGACATGTATGGGCGTCATATGGGACCTTTTGTTTTTTAGAAAAAAATGCTTTTTGAAAAGAATTCGCAAATTACCACAAACTAGAAGTTGGTGGTAGTTTCCAAATCCTTAATATCATTTTTTACATATTTTTTATTTGATACATTGCATTTAAGGAATCGTAAAATTTGCAAATCCTTCAGTGCAATCGCAAAATAAGGAATAGCAAATTTTGAATTAAGGACATTTTAAGTCATTTCCATATGTGCAGTGTTTTGAAATTATGATTTGAAAATCGTTTTTGGGGAAAAGTAATGGTTTGCAAATTTATGACAAGGACATAATGGTGTATGCTTCTCTATAAGGCATTTCAGTGTCTCTGATGTCATTTTTCCCATATTACATTATAAGACCTTTCCCCATGGAGCACATTCCTTGTAAATATGCTCCCACCTGAGCATGGCGAATTTAGATTTTGACTGTTTGAGTCACATAACCATGTTAAAAGTGACCCAAAAAAATTGCAAACGTTTTAAAAAAACACATTCATGTGTCTTAAGGACATTTTAAGTCATTTCCCCATGGACAGTGTTTTCTAAGTGGCGCAAAAGAGGCATACACCTATCATAAATCTGTCCCTAGCATTTTAAATGATTAATTCAGGATGACAATAAGATGTGGCCTATCCAGAGGTTTGTTTAAAGTGAGGCCTACTCAGGATTGCAGATTAAAGTTACGCTTGATGAAGAATACAGAGGACATAATACATGTAAAGCTCTACCAATGAAGTAAGTGATGTCAACTTCATTGCGCCAGTCATCATAAATGTATCCCTAAGCTTCTTATCTTCTTAGACATCAACCGCCATATGTATCATATAACTATTTTGCATTTCCAAAATAGCGAATTTTAAGGAATAAATAGCGATTCTTTACCATTCCAAATTTGCGATGAGCAAATTGCTAATTGCAAATTACCCATTCATTTCCATGGGCTAGGAGGCTCATATAAATGAAGGTGCAATTTGCGATTAACAATTTGCTCATCGCAAATTAGGAATTTTTCCAAAGCTGCAGGGGTGTCTCAATAACACCCTGCTGCACCCCTGAAAAAGAAATTTGGGGGCATATGGTGCACATACATTTTAACAACATTCCTTTACCTCAAAAACGATTTTCAAATCATAATTTAAAAACACTGCACATGGGAAAATTACTTAAAATGTCCTTAAGACACATAAAAGCGTTTTTTGATTGCCTTTGCAGCATGTTTGTATCACTTTTAACATGGCTATGTAACACAAACATTCAAAATCTAAATTTGCCATGCACAGGTGGGAGCATATTTACAAGCAATTTGCGCCACAGACAAAGGTCTTACACTAAAATGGGAAAAATAACATCAGGGACAGTCAATTGCCTTATAAAGAAGCATACACCATTATGTCCTTGTCATAAATTTAAAAACAATTCCTTTTCCCCAAAAACGATTTTCAAATCATAATTTCAAAACACTGCACATGGGAAAATGACTTAAAATGTCCTTAAGACACATGAAAGCGTTTTTTGATTGCCTTTCCAGCATGGTTGGGTCACTTTTAACATGGCTATGTAACACAAACATTTAAAATCTAAATTTACCATGCACAGGTGGGAGCATATTTACAAGCAATTTGCGCCACAGAGAAAAGTCTTACATTAAAATGGGAAAAATAACATCAGGGACAGTCAATTGCCTTATAAAGAAGCATACACCATTATGTCCTTGTCATAAATTTAAAAACAATTCCTTTACCTCAAAAACGATTTTCACATCATAATTTCAAAACACTGCACATGGGAAAATTACTTAAAATGTCCTTAAGACACATAAAAGCGTTTTTTGATTGCCTTTCCTGCATGGTTGGGTCACTTTTAACATGGCTATGTAACACAAACATTCAAAATCTAAATTTTCCATGCACAGGTGGGAGCATATTTACAAGCAATTTGCGCCACATAATTCATAATTTTCTCCTTAAAGCACACTATTCTCTATCTAAATTAAAGAAATATTTTCTCACCTTAGCAAATACTTTGAGTTTGAAAACAGTCTCAGAAACACACCAATTTGTCTTCAGCAGAGCAAAAGGTATGCACTCCAGAGTCTGCAGCTATCAAAAGCACAGAAATGCTGTAATTCTTCACACATATTTCTCATGTCACCCAATCAAAACTCTTCCCTCACTTTTTTTCAAATGAAAACCCTTCCCCCCTCTGCCCTTTCTGTCTTTTCTGCATGGCAACCACCTCTTGCAGTGGTTCCCAAACTTATTTGACCCGCGGCTCCCTTGACCAATTAGCTGTTGGCCGCGGCTCCCCAATATGTTACTTTTTTATTCGGGTGGGGGGATGTAAGCCCAGCCTCGGCTCAGTACCTAAAAGCAGTTAGCAATGATGCTGGCTTCAAGCAGGAGTATAAAACAGTGGCACAAAGAAGTGATTTATGTGCACCTGGCAGTTATTAGCCTTCCTGTAACAATGATTAGAGACAGACAAAAGGACAAGCCTGTGGTCCCCGCCTATGTGTGAGTGTATTCAGCCAGTGGGATAAGGGAGCAGGGTTCCGCACATATGCTGCACTGGTTCTCGGGGCTGCAGAGAGTGACATTCAACGACTATGAGTGACGCTTACTTTCTCCCCAGCAAAATCAAGCAATAAAGATGTGAAAATGGCCTTGGCCCTTGCCCCTCTCAACCATACACTCCTCTGTATCAGACCTTGCAGGGCTCTCATTTTTACCTGCGCCAGACTTGCAATGTGCATATTTTAGTGCTTGCAGTCACATACGAAACATTGGAACAGTGGAATACAAAAGTTGCTATCCACCCTTTGCTAGAAAGGAAAAAATATACAGATTGTATTGACCAATCGAAAATGTAATGAGATTAATGCAAAAGGATGCTTTTCTAATTTATTTTGCCTAATTTGCCAGGGCAGCTATTCAACACTTGAGCTATGTGTTGTTTGGCCATCCTGGGAAGGAGGGTCAGGGGCTGCAGAAGCATGCAGGAATTGAAGTGTGTCTGAGCCATGGTCGGACTGGCCTTTAGCTTGTACGACGTGTCTGCGTGAAACCTTGTACAGTTTGCAATCATGTCACTTAATGATGCACTTTTATTTTCGTGCCTGGGCCTAATGTCTTTCTGTCCTAATCTGACTCTGGTCGAAGTTCACGGAGAGTCACAGGCAGTGTGATCTCTCCTCGCAGGGAAATGTTAATCATCCGGTTTCTGCGGGCCAAGAGACAGACAGTAATTATGTAGTGACACTTACAGGACCACGCGTGACCCCTCAAAACACTCAACTACGGCAGCACAAACTCTTCTCAATAGCGGGATAAACAAGACACGGTTAAACCCCGACCCTAATAGAAGACGCTCAGTTAATTTACACACTTCGCACATTACCTTTTCCACGTTCCCAAGACGTGCACGGCGCCCCTGGCAAGTTCTAACGGCGCACTGGGGCGTCGCGGCCCACAGTTTGGGAACCGCTGACCTCTTGGAAGACTTCTGGTGTTTGCAAGTTCACACAACTTTGTTGCAATTGAACTCTGAACTCTCAGTGCACCTGCATATCCAGTGCATTCTTTCATTTAATGATTTTTTATTGACCATTCAAAATACATCTTTCAAAGAACACATCCGTGCACCCTAACTTTCTGTTTTCAGCAATCAAAATCCACCAATCACTGTTACTGCTTCATGAACACAGAAACTCCACAGTTTTTTTCATTTTAAACTCTCATTTTTTCAACTGCCATTTCATTGCCACACTTCATCTGACTGCAGGAGAACCTTCTCTCACCATGTTTTCTGTCTGGATTGTTGGACATAGTTATATTCACTGGGCTCAAAGGTACGTTGAAAACAGGAAATTACCTAACCTCAATTTACAAGATGTGGAAATTAAGTGGTTTGGCCACAGAGGATTAAAATGTCACCAATTGATACCATTGGTGAAAACCTTTATGCATTTGCCCAAACCTGACCTGTTAATTGTGCACTGTGGAGGTAATGACTTGGGCACTTTGACTGGTGAAGGTCTGGAAATGCTTTTAAAGGACACCTTTGAGCAATTAATGGCACTTTTTCCTCAGACTGCCTTGGTATATTCAAATATATGCCAAAGACAGAAATGGAGGTGGTCAAACCAATTTTGTCCACAAATTGAGAAGTCGAGGAAGCATGTAAACAAATCTGTTTCAGCTTACATGAGAGACCATGGAATGGGCTCCCTGTACAACAATAACTTGCGTTACTACATGCAGGATATCTACAGAGGAGATGGAGTTCACTTCTCAGATGAGGGCAACAGAGTTTTCACTCTGAATTTAAGAATGTGCATTGGTACCTACTTATAAGTACCTAAATGTACCATAAACCCAAAAGCTCTTCTCAGAGCTACCCTACATCTGATCACTCACAATTATTATTTTACTCTAACATTTTTCACTAATTTCCAACAAAGTACGCTCCCTGGGGCGCTACCCGGTACGCGAACCGGGAGCTAACCTCGCGAATTTTTTTTTTTAAATGTTTTTTTTTCGCACATATAAGCCTCCTCAGCCACCCTCAGAAAACCTAGGGGGTCAAGATAACTCTACCGTGCCCCCTTCTACCCATTCTGAACATTATTTGCCCTCCATCTTGTATCTTAATTCGACCGAAACACAAAATGGTGGACTCCCGGAACGCTTAAGGTTCGCGAACCGGGGCGCTCAACGGTTCGCGTACCGGGTCGCTCTCTGGGAAGCGCACCATCAAAAAAGGTGGGAAAGTAGTTCACAGAAAAGCCACTGGAGACAATTTCACCAAATATAGATTAGCTCATACTACATACCAATCCCTACCATTTTCACAAATTTGATTGGAATGCCATTTAGTCATTTAGCCTGTAGACCTCTCTAAATACCCTGAGGTAAATTACTTCACAAAACACATCTGAAGTGTTGGAATTGACAACCAATGAAAATGTTACTTTCATTTTCTATTTTTTTTACCTGACATTTCATTGGTTATATACCTGAATATATATAAAGGAAGAGAAGAAAACACAGCCATTTTGACTACTACTTCTTGCTGTACATTTCAATAGTATTTTCACTAATTCCTTCAACTTCTTTCTAAAGGTAAGTTTTTATTTTTAAAACTGAAGTATATTGTGCACTATAAGTTAATATGGTAAACTTTTTCTGATAGATATATACTATCCCTCTGTAGTAGTTATAGATTTAGAGAGACTTCTCTGTTATAGTTATGGATGGAGTTAGGCTTCTCTTGTATAATTATGAATTTACTTACGTTAAATCACATACACTTTTTTATATTCCTACTTCCACTCTGATACTATACACTGCCCAAAGATAAATTCACTGATAAAAAATGCCTATCTAAAATTATTCCCAACATTGCCCTATCTCTACTAATATATATTTTTTTAATCCAAATTTCAGGCAAAATGGAAGGCGAAAACCAAGTTTCTTTTGAAATGGACCTGCAAGAGAGCAGCCAAGAATTGATTGATACAATTGATCAAATTGACATTGAATTTTTCGATGAAACTTGGGACAATGAACTACTGCAATGTGTACAAGCAGTAGATAACCTCCTTGCAAATGAGGACATTTTACACCCTCAGAGACTACAATGTATATTCCATGATAATTATGAAATTTCTGACAATGAAATGTTAGAAAGTTTAATAAATTATGAAACACAATCACATTAAAAAAAATGCTTAAAAAATAAAGAAAATAAAAAATAATCAACAAAAACAACAATCAATTAACATACAGCATTTGAAAAGTCTATCATTCATTTTTCATTGCAGTACGCTGCCCAGAACGCTTCCCGGTTCGCGGACCGGGCGCTCCCCACGCAAAAAAAACAAAAAAATGTTTTTGTTTTTTTTGCCCCGCGGGGCCCTTTTAAAACCTCCACATTAAACCTAGGGGGTCAGGGAGGATCTAGTATGCCCCCTTATGGTCATTTTCGCCTTTGTTTTGGCCTCCTCTTGTCTCTCAATCCTACCGAGAGACAAGATGGCGGCCGCTCCGGACTGTTTAGAATGTTGACAGACACCGGAGAGCCAATCAGCTTAGCTACGCGAAGTTCCGTTACGCTTAAGGTCCGCGGACCGGAGCGCTGCCCAGAGCGCGCTTACAGATATATATCTTTTTTTAAACGTTAATTTCTCAAAATCCACTGGAGCACATATATTGAGACCTAGAAAAGGCACATCGGGCTACCAGTCCCTACAATTTTGCCAAGTTTCATGGAAATCCATTCAGCCGTTCGGGCTAAAAGTGAGGCCAACCGCCCTATGGAAAACTCAATGTTAAAAACACGTTTTGGGACCCCCCTTTTTTCTCGGCCCCCCCTGGACGAACACCCCCCAAATTTTCAGGGGCTGCTCAGAAACAAAATGTTCCATTTTCCAGAAAATTTCATCCAATTCCGTCCACAAACGCCAAAGTTATTAGACATAGAATTTTCAAAAATCCCATAGGGAAAAAATCCTAACTATATATACCTACTGGCGACCGCCAGTAGGTAATATATATATATATATATATATATATATATATAACATTTCTATGGCAAAATGAAACCCCTTATTTTGTTCCTTTTCAAATTAAATGTATTAAGTGTTACCACTTTATTCCAATCAAGATGACTTCAGGTGTGCCATACTTTTGTCATAAGTAAGACTGTTAGCGTTCTAGTTGTTTAAAACACTCTGGGACATTCTGTCACTGGGCTATAGTTGGGCTACATCTGGCTGATATTTGGGCTACATTTGTTTTTTTTTGTCTCTGGCGGCCATCTTTGGGCTACATTGGGCTTCATTGGGCTTCATTGGGCTACATTGGGCTACATTTGGGCTCCAACATATATATAGCCCAATGTAGCCCAATATATATTTTTCAAAGTTAATTTTCGTAAAAACCACTGGAGCATATATCTTGAGACATAGCAAAGGCACATCGGGCTACCAGTCCCTACAATTTTGCCAAGTTTCGTGGAAATCCATTCAGCCGATCGAGCTAAAAGTGAGTCCAACCGCCCTATGGAAAACTCAATGTTAAAAACACGTTTTGGGACCCCCCTTTTTTCTCGGCCCCCGCTTGACGAAACCCCCCCCAAATTTTCAGGGGCTGCTCAGAAACAAAATGTTCCATTTTCCAGAAAATTTCAGCCAATTCCGTCCTCAAACGCCAAAGTTATTCAACATAGAATTTTCAAAAATCCCATAGGAAAAAAATCCTAACTATATATACCTACTGGCGACCGCCAGTAGGTAATATATATATATATAGATATAGATATATATATATATATATATATATATATATATATATATATATATATATATATATATATATATATATCTATATATATATATATATATATCTATATCTATATATATATATATATCTATATTTATATATATATATATTCACTGAAAAAAACATAGGTTTCACACCAGTTATAGTTAGGAATTAGCATTTAAAAAACCTATTAAATTCACTGAAAAAACCATAGGTTTCACACCAGTTATAGTTAGGTGGAAATTTTACTCGCATAAAACCATTGAAATTCCCACGTTATAGTTAGTTGGACTCACTATAACTTGCGCGTGCAATGCACTGCTGATGACGTCACATATTACATCACTCATGACATGGTCAGTGACATCACTCATGACATCACTATATATATATATATATATATATGTACACCAAAAATAAAATAGGGGTCAAACACACAACATACGCTAATGTTGTGGTGTTGTCTAATTATAATGTGTTTACACATAAACACCATGATGTTTATATGTAATTTTAAAAAAAAAGAAACGTCACTTCAATCACTACACTTCACTTACGATCTAAAAGGGACATTCTAGCCAGGGCTTAAATAAAAAAAAAGTTAATCAGAATTACATTTTCATTTAAAACATGTACCTGTTCCACTGGTGAGCCATGCATCTGGCTGTACAGGGACAGTACCTCAGTAGCCAGCATCCCATGCTCCTCTGGTGAGAGTTTTGGGGCCCTGTCTCCCGCTTTCCTAGCATTGTCACTTCCAGAGGTTGGAAATAGCAGCACGACTTGAAGAGGTATTGTTGATTGCACTGTTAGGAGGAAAGTGAGCTTTTATAAAAATGTTGTGTACATGACATGCAAGATCGTCAGTGGAGATGAAAAAATATGCACTGGCTTTCGTACATTGCTTTCACAAACATTAGCTTATGGCTTTGTCCTTCGTGAAGTTTCACACCACTACCCGGTCAACTTCCGCCGACGTCTGTCTAATTGGTAATGTCCTTATGGAGAGGTCAGTCATACGCCATTTTAGATTGTGAAATAGTATGTTTGTGAATGTCAAGTACATCATCACAACTCAAGATAGTAGCTAGATTTTGTACATATACAAAATGCTAAGGTTAATAGTTTGTTTTGACAAAATAGTAATATGTAGCGCGTTACTGTGGTTAAATGTGATAGATGCATGGTTTTGTTTACACTTCAATTTATGGAATTTATGAGAAGAAAAAAAATAGAATGTGTAAATAATACATTTTGAATGTATTATTTATACATTCTATTTCTTTTTTTAAAAAAATACACATGTAAAAAATTTCATTTTACAAAAATAAAAATTAATTAATTAATGCAGTGTAAAATTCTTATCAAATTGTTGGGGAAAAGTAAATGAAATCAGTCTTTTATTTTCAAAATATATGTGCAAAAATGTATAAATGTGTTTTTTTTTTAAATGCAGACATATGACCCCAGAGAGAGTGAGGAGACAGCAGCCTCAAGTTATGAGATCATTTCCAGACCTTGCCACCATAGAAGAATTGGATATAATCAAATATTTCCGATTAAATAGGCAAACTATTCTTGATTTGTGTCACCAGTTGGATCATTCCAATACACTGTTGCAGTATCTGGTGGAATGTCACAACTAACTTTCAGTGGTGTGCTACAAGAAGGTTTTTCTTCAATGTTGAGACACATCAACAGCTTCATACAACTTCCACGAAATGAGGATTTTAACAATGTGAAGGAAGACTTTTATACTTTGGGTTGCCTACCCCATGTGGTTAAAGCAATTGATGACACACATATTGCCTTGGTGCCACCACACGACAGAGAACAATTATACCGCAATTGGAGAAGCTTCCACTCAATCAGTTGTGTGCTTACCATATTTGTACATCACAAGCATGTGGGCGCATTTCCCATGATCAACACATGATTCCTTTGTACTCCAGAACAGCATCATAACCCTGCAAATGTGACAACTTGGACCTGATAGGGCCTGGCTTGTTGGTAAGTACAATCTTTTAATATATTTTTTTGTTAATTTCAAGGTTAATGATAAATGGTATGTAATTTTTTGACTATTTATTTTTATTTTATATATGAGACTCAGGTTCTCCTAACTGCCCATGGTTGCTATCAATGCAGAGAAATCCAACAATGCCAGAGAAAGTCTGCAATAAGGAGGCCCATGGAAAAACACAGTGACCAGTGGAGTGGGCTTTTGGGCTCCGAAAGGCAACATTTTATTGCCTGGGACCTCTGTGAAGTGTCCCAAAAACTCTGCCACGCCACGTGGAGTTCCCAAGCGGCAGAGTGGATTTGGTCATGCCATTTGCGTGATTTCCAGTGCCAGGAATGGCACCATGTGCAGAGCAAGAGGGCGCTACTTCTTTTCTTGCCACTCACGTAGATTTTCTACCTGAGCTGCAGCTTTCTCAACAAGCACAGAAGGTTTCTCAATGCGAGCGGTTGTGACCATCCGCGACTGCCCACGTTGAGAAATCTGACTGCCTGTGTTGAGAAATCTCACTGCGAGGTGGATTTTGCTCACTCATGGTTGCCAACTTGACGTTGGCGAGAGAGGAAGAAACTCCGCTCCGCTATGCAGAGCAGTGTTTTTCTGAACTCCACGTTCTCTGTGGGGTGCAGAGTGCATAAAACTCCGCAAATTCCATGAACGGAGTGGAGTTCAACACCCAGACCTAGGGGCTCATTAGGATGGCGGACAGAAACGGGTACCGTCCGCCATGGTCACGGCAAAATCACTCCCGCCCGCACCGCGGAGAATACGCGGTTACGATTAGGATATTCATGTCAAAAAACTCCGACCGCGGCGGACGGATCACATCAAACACCGTCCGCGGCGGACGGAACACATCTAACACTGTCCGTGGCGGACGGAACCAAAAGAACACCCACCGCCGCGGACGAACATGACCGCGGGAACAGGCCCAACCGCCGCTATACCTGCGGAGGGTCTGTCTGCGCGATTAGGATAATGCCGCCATTCCAACGGAACTCACCGCCGTCCTCCACCGCCGCGGAAACAATACCTCCGAAAACGGACCGTGACTGTGGAAGGACCACACAAACACCATCCCTGCCGTCAAACCGATTACAAAATGGCAGATGGAAGTAAATAGAAAATACATTAAACAGAACACCCAACCACCTGAAACACCCACCCCCAGCAACTACACGCCCCAATGACACCCCCCAAGCTCTGAAAAATGCACCTAAATCACCACACCCACAGAACACCTGATTGCCAACAACCATTGGGACACCACCACCACACAGAGTATAAAATGAATCCCTCCCACTACCACAGTCCTTTGCAACTTTCAGTGGTGTGCTACAAGAAGGTTTTTCTTCAATGTTGAGACACATCAACAGCTTCATACAACTTCCACGAAATGAGGATTTTAACAATGTGAAGGAAGACTTTTATACTTTGGGTTGCCTACCCCATGTGGTTAAAGCAATTGATGACACACATATTGCCTTGGTGCCACCACACGACAGAGAACAATTATACCGCAATTGGAGAAGCTTCCACTCAATCAGTTGTGTGCTTACCATATTTGTACATCACAAGCATGTGGGCGCATTTCCCATGATCACCACATGATTCCATTGTACTCCAGAACAGCATCATAACCCTGCAAATGTGACAACTTGGACCTGATAGGGCCTGGCTTGTTGGTAAGTACAATCTTTTAATATATTTTTTTGTTAATTTCAAGGTTAATGATAAATGGTATGTAATTTTTTGACTATTTATTTGTATTTTATATATGAGACTCAGGTTCTCCTAACTGCCCATGGTTGCTATCAATGCAGAGAAATCCAACAATGCCAGAGAAAGTCTGCAATAAGGAGGCCCATGGAAAAACACAGTGACCAGTGCAGTGGGCTTTTGGGCTCCGAAAGGCAACATTTTATTGCCTGGGACCTCTGTGAAGTGTCCCAAAAACTCTGCCACGCCACGTGGAGTTCCCAAGCGGCAGAGTGGATTTGGTCATGCCATTCGCGTGATTTTCAGTGCCAGGAATGGCACCATGTGCAGAGCAAGAGGGCGCTACTTCTTTTCTTGCCACTCACGTAGATTTTCTACCTGAGCTGCAGCTTTCTCAACAAGCACAGAAGGTTTCTCAATGCGAGCGGTTGTGACCATCCGCGACTGCCCACGTTGAGAAATCTGACTGCCTGTGTTGAGAAATCTCACTGCGAGGTGGATTTTACTCACTCATGGTTGCCAACTTGACGTTGGCGAGAGAGGAACAAACTCCGCTCCGCTATGCAGAGCAGTGTTTTTCTGAACTCCACGTGCTCTGTGGGGTGCAGAGTGCATAAAGTTCCGCAAATTCCATGAACGGAGTGGAGTTCAACACCCAGACCTAGGGGCTCATTCGGATGGCGGACAGAAACGGGTACCGTCCGCCATGGTCGCGGCAAAATCACTCCCGCCCGCACCGCGGAGAATACGCGGTTACGATTAGGATATTCATGTAAAAAAACTCCGACCGCGGCGGACGGATCACATCAAACACCGTCCGCGGCGGACGGAACACATCTAACACTGTCCGCGGCGGACGGAACCAAAAGAACACCCACCGCCGCGGACGAACATGACCGCGGGAACAGGCCCAACCGCCGCTATACCTGCGGAGGGTCCGTCTGCGCGATTAGGATAATGCCACCATTCCAACGGAACTCACCGCCGTCCTCCACCGCCGCGGAAACAATACCTCTGAAAACGGACCATGACTGTGGAAGGACCACACAAACACCATCCCTGCCGTCAAACCGATTACAAAATGGCAGACGGAAGTAAATAGAAAATACATTAAACAGAACACCCAACCACCTGAAGCACCCACCCCCAGCAACTACACGCCCCAATGACACCCCCCAAGCTCCGAAAAATGCACCTAAATCACCACACCCACAGAACACCTGATTGCCAACAACCATTGGGACACCACCACCACACAGAGTATAAAATGAATCCCTCCCACTACCACAGTCTTTTGCATCACAGCATAGCTGCAAGCAAGAGCCACATTACCACGAACAGCAGACACACACAAACACACATACAACCTGCTCACAAACACACACACAACACAAACTAACTCAACACCATCCCTACACACCACACACCTGCACATCCCACCCCACCACACCAACACCTTGCACATCACACACAATGGCACCAAAGAAAAATCCAAAATTCACTGACACTGAGTTGAAGGTCATGGTGGATGAAATCATCCGTGTCGAACCACAGCTCTTCGGCAACCTAGTCCAGCAGACAACCTTGGCAACCAAAAACCACATGTGGGACAGGAGAGTGACCAGAGTGAATGCGTCAGGGACCGTGCCACGCACCAAACATGACATCCAGAGGCGGTGGCACGACCTCATGGCAAGGGTGAAAGGCATCAGGGCGAAGAACCACCTGCGGGCACATCACACTGGCCGTGGCACTCCCCTGGAGCCCTTACCATTTGCTGAATGGGAGGAGAAGGTGCTGGGCATACTGCACCCTGAGAGCCTGGAAGGAAGCGAGGATGGAGAAGAGGCTGGTAAGTACAAACAAATGACCACGATCACACTGCCATGGTCTGCCATGCACAACTGCCAACACACATCTCCCTGGCCCCAATCCATGCATGTGGACCACACAGTCACCCAAATGTGAAGTCCTGGCCACAAATGCACCCACCATGACCAAACACAAATGTTGCCTCCTACGTTCCCAGGCTTGCATGTTGTCAAAGCAGCCAGTACCACAACTCCCAACAGGCCCCCATGTCCACAGGGAGGGATGGCGGTGGGTGGGGGGTGTGAGAGACCAGAACTACAACTCCCAACAGGCCCCCATGTCCACAGAGAGGGATGGCGGTGGGTGGGGGGTGTGAGAGACCAGCACTACAACTCCCAACAGGCCCCCATGTCCACAGGGAGGGTGGCGGTGGGTGGGGTGTTTGAGAGGCCTGCACTACAACTCCCAACAGGCCCCCATGTCCACAGGGAGGGTGGCGGTGGGTGGGGGGGAGTGCGAGAGGTATGTGGGGTGTGTGAGAGACCAGCACTACAACTCCCAATAGGCCCCCATGTCCACAGGGAGGGTGGCGGTGGGTGGGGGGTGTGAGAGACCAGCACTACAACTCCCAACAGGCCCCCATGTCCACAGGGAGGGTGGCGGTGGGTGGGGGGAGTGCGAGAGGTGTGTGGGGTGTGTGAGAGACCAGCACTACAACTCCCAACAGGCCCCCATGTCCACAGGGAGGGTGGCGGTGGGTTGGTGGTTTAAGAGACCAGCACTACAACTCCCAACAGGCCCCCATGTCCACAGGGAGGGTGGCGGTGGGTGGGGGGTGAGTGCGAGAGGTGTGTGGGGTGTGTGAGAGACCAGCACTACAACTCCCAACAGGCCCCCATGTCCACAGGGAGGGTGGCGGTGGGTGGGGGGGAGTGCGTGGGGTGTGTGAGAGAGGTAATTGATTTGTAATGTTGTTACCAAAAACATGTCATGTCCACAGCATTGATCATGATAATCTTGTCCCTCAGGTGATCGCAACTTGACTGGCAAAAGCAGCAACCGGCAGCACCAGTCGCCCCCCTCACAGCACGGACTCTCTGGGGACGAGCCCATTGCCAGCTCAGACGCAGAGGATGATGCGAGACCAAGCAGACTTCCAGGGCCATCAGGCCCCCAGGACATCACTGCCTCCACCACCTCGGCCTGTGTCACCACACCATCACCTGCCATATTGAGCTGTGCAGCCACCACCACCACCACCACCTCCACCACCACCACTCCTGCCTGTGCCACCCTGCCTAATCCATCAGCCGATGATGGACCATCAACATCCCAGGCAATCAGGGAGAGTGGACGTGAGAGGACACAGGTGAGGGCACAGCACACAACCAGGAGTGCAGTTGTCCATCGAGGTGGGGAAGGACACCCACCCCATCCTGCCACCGAAACCCTGGAAGCCATCGCAAGAGTCAATTCCTCCTATCAGCGGGCGCAGGAACTTTCTGATCGGGCCCACCAAGACTCACAAGAGGGCAGTCATCTGTTGTGGTCAATTGATACCCGCATAGGCCAAATTGTGGACATCATGGGCCAGCAAACTGCTCTGTGGAGGGACTGGCTATCCCGCGGCACACCACCACCCCCTCACCCTAGTGCCCGGCGGGACCGCTCCCCAACACCACGGCCACCCACACCTGAAACCACGGACAGGGAGGTGGCCCCTGACCAACCTGCCCCCACAGCTGTCTCCGCTCCGGCTCCAAGACGGAGGGGCCGTCCGAGGCTGGATGCAGGTGAGAGCAGTGGTGTTGCTCCATCTACCCGCTCTAAGAGGGGGCGCCAATGACTTCACCCTTATCTGAGCCTGCCATTCACCCTGAAAACTATCCTGTCCCACAATGCCAACCATTGCCACATGTCTGTTGGACTAGCTGGACATCACACATTGTGGTGTCCCCACGGTGTTTTCATCTGCCATGACCTTCAATTCTCACTCCCCCACCAACACTTCTTCGTAAATATGCACCAACATCAATCCTCATCCTGTAAATAAACATCACGTAAACACTCAATGATGTGTGGCCTCCATGTTTTAATCACATGATTGTCTTAGAATGTAACGTTACCAGGTGCAGGGATCAATGTTGTTGAGAATCATGCCTCTGTGGGAGTGACCTAGGGATAATGAGAGAATAACAAACACAGGTCAGGAAAGAGATTCACACCCATCACAACACACTGTACTGCAACATCCCACAAACCACACTCATCACCAAGTAAGTGGATCACAGGACACACATCAGGGAGCATAGCATGTACCCCATCTAACACACACATTTGCAAACAGAACATACCAGAACAGGCAGCATAGACACACCATATCCACACTCCACCACCAAACATACATCACCCATTGTCTGGCTGTACAAGCGGTAGTTACTCACATTCAAGGGAAATAGCGATCAATGAGCTGACGCCTCTGGTCCACACCTTCTTCCTCACCACTATCCTCATCAGTCGACATGGGTGGGATGGGAGGCCGAGCAACCTGTTGGTCTTCAGGGTCCATGATCAGTTCAATGTTATTGCGCAAGGCCAGGTTGTGGAGCATGCAGCAGGCAATCACGATTTTGCATACTTTGCCTGGTGAGTATGGCAGGGCCCCTCTGGTTTTGTCAAGCAGCGAAACCTAGACTTCAGCAGTCCAAAAGTACGTTCTATCACTCGACGTGTCCTCCCATGGGCATCATTATAACGCAATTCACTAGGGGTAGTAGGATTCCTGATGGGGCTCAGCAGCCATGGCCTGTTTGGGTACGCAGAGTCGCCTAGGTGGGGTGATGACAGACACAAATTTCATTACCAGGATTTGTGGAAACACCATGCCACACATACAACACAATTGTCCTCACAACACACTGACAACACAATTGTCCTTTCAGCACACTCACCTACAAGCCACTCACGTTCTGGACGCAGATTAGCCATCAGTTGGGGGACAATGCTGCTCCGCATGATGTGGGTGTCATGGGCGGAACCGGGAAATCTGGCACACACAAGCGAGATGATGTTGTCAGCCAGGCACACCACTTGCACGTTGATCGAATGGTAGTGCTTCCGATTCCTATATACAGCTTCACGTGCCCGGGGTGGTATGAGACCAATATGTGTCCCATCAATTGAACCCACTACGTGTGGTAACTGGGCCAGGGCATAGAAGTCCCCTTTGACTGCTGCCAACTGTGCCTGACGTGGAAAATGGATATAATCATCCTTGTAAAGCATCATGGCATTCAGGACATCCCGCAGAACCATGCTGAACATGGATTGTGACTTCCCTCCCGCATGACCAACTGTGTACTGGAAAGTGCCAGTCGCAAAGAAATGAAGTGCCGCCATCACCTTTACTGTGGGTGTGAAAGCTCCAGGATATGTCCTGCGTGGCTGTAGATGAGGTTACAATTGTGTGACAAGCTCCTGCAATCTCAGTCTGTCAAGCCGGTATTTGCGGATCACCTCCTCGTCAACCATGTCCTCCAGCACAGTGTATGGTCGATGCACATTTGGAGCCCTCCTGTGTGGGATTAGATGGCAGCAGATGTCATATGACCAACAACGCATAGCTGTGCAACACTATCACATCTTGAGCACCACTATGTTAATAATGCATGTTGCAGACAGTGATGATATGTGTGACCGGAACAATATATAAGGCAATAGAGCTGACTACACAAACAATGTACAGCCACAAAGAACATCCTGTGGGCTAACATGTACAATGTAACGTGCACACATGTTAAAACATCTTGCAACAACACATGACTGAGGGCCCATATGTGGACAAGCGTCCACACAGACACACATGTACGTGCACAAACATGAAATTGGAACACACCCTACTTGTGTTCATGCACCCATGAACACACATACAATGCCCCCTCAGCTGACATGCATGGGCACACAACAACAGACTCGCATACACAGAATGCATGTACACACACATCATTGTTATTTGCACACACAAACCACACACTCACAACAGCTAATGAATGTGTGTACACACCCTTGCGGTACTGTGTAGATGTGTAGAAATGAACACGTGTGTCCACAAGACCAATACGTCAACACTTCGCAATGCACATCTGACACAACTTTGGCCCACAACACTAGCCTTTGTTAACCACTGGCAAGGTCTACAGTCTGAGCACACATGCAACAAATGGACATGAATGTCGCACGTGGACATGGTCCATAGACTACACATCAAAAATCTTACAGCATTCCGGACATGTCCTGACACACACGTACAACTAAGAAGATTACATGTGTGCGGAGACATGCAGTGTGTGTACATACGCCATCTGGTGATGCCTTCCACCAACACAGGAGATGACCGATTACACAGCAATTAAGCATGACATATGCTGTATGGTCAATGACCATCCCGGTTGCACCCCGCTAAATGCATGTGCGCACTACCGCGACGGTGCATCATTTGAAATCAATCACTCACTGGCGCCGCTATGGCGGTGCACGCCTTCCGCGGTGGCGGTGCAGGCAAACACATACATTTGATGATGCAATCTGAACTGGCAGTTGAAACAACCCCCTACAGTGTTATTGCCTCACCCACCGCCAGTTCAGGCCGGTCACCCACCGCCAGTCCAGCCCGGTCACCAACCGCCAGTCCAGGCCGGTCACCCACCGCCAATTCAGGCAGGGCACCCACCGCCAGGACTGGGCGGTGCCAGGACTGGCGGTGGGTGACTGGCCTGGACTGGCGGTGGGTGACCGGGCTGGACTGGCGGTGGGTGACCGGCCTGGACTGGCAGTGGGTGACCGGCCTGGACTGGCGGTGGGTGACCGGGCTGGACTGGCGGTGGGTGACCGACTGGACTGACGGTGGGTGCTGGGCTGGACTGGCGGTGGGTGACCGGGCTGGACTGGCGGTGGGTGACCGGGCTGGACTGGCGGTGGGTGACTGGCCTGGACTGCCGGTGGGTGACCGGCCTGGACTGGCAGTGGGTGACCGGGCTGGACTGGTGGTGGGTGACCGGGCAGGACTGACGGTGGGTGCCAGGCTGGACTGGCGGTGGGTGACCGGGCTGGACTGGCGGTGGGTGACCGGCCTGGACTGGCAGTGGGTGACCAGCCTGGACTGGCGGTGGGTGACCGGCCTGGACTGGCGGTGGGTGACCGGCCTGGACTGGCGGTGGGTGCCGCAATAACACTGTAAGGGTGTTTCTCAACTGCCATTCCAGATTGCATCATCAAATGTATGTGTTGGCCTGCACCGCCCCTGGGGAAAGCGTGCACCGCCATAGCGGCGCCAGTGACTGAATATTTTCAAATGATGCACCGCCGCGGTAGCGCGCACATGCGGTAGCCGGTGTGTGAACGTGACGGTCCGTGCACATGTAGCCAATGGGAACAGGTTACGCGTTGCGCGTAAGCGCATACAAAAATTGCGGAAGACGTGCACCGCCACAACACTGTGAGTCATTGGCTCTTTTTGAATGAAGCATCCAGGGAAAACCAATTGCTGCAGACGTGTGCCACTGATATGAGCTCAGAGCCCTATATATGTGTGAAGATTTCCTGCACACATTCACTGCTTCCAGCCACTGCTGCCTGCGACCGTCACCTCCACCTGCTGCTCCTGAGCTATCCAACAACTGCTGCCTGCGACCGTCACCTCCACCTGCTGCTCCGGAGCTATCCAACAACTGCTGCCTGCGACTGTCACCTCCACCTGCTGCTCCTGAGCTATCCAACAACTGCTGCCTGCGACCGTCACCTCCACCTGCTGCTCCGGAGCTATCCAACAACTGCTGCCTGCGACCGTCACCTCCACCTGCTGCTCCTGAGCTATCCAACAACTGCTTCTGTAGTGCCACAGTCCTGGACCTTGCCATGTCGAGAGTGCGAGAGATCCGGTCTCGTCCCTTCACCGCAGCGGAGCTGGATGTCCTTGTGGATGGTGCGCGCAGCCACGATGAACGGCTCTACGGTGCCCCCGGACAGGTGGTAAGTGAAGTGGGTAACATGTTGGTGGGCATGAGGTGGTCACTGTCTCCTTGCTTCTGCAAGCTTGGCGGTGTGCTGCGGGACCTTCACATGTGTTGTACTTCGCATGGCTGCATGAAGATACGTGTTTCTGCAATGTATATTATTGTGAAACAGTCCACTGACGTTACCCTCTTGTCTGCCATCCTGGTAGGTGAAGCTGCACCTTCGCAAGGCCGTGTGGAGGACCATAGCACGTGATGTACGGGCAGTGGGGGTGTGCAATAGATGACACACAAACTGCCACAAGCGCTGGGATGACATATCCAGGCTCAGCAAGAACGTTGCGGAGATGACACTGGGGATCATTCCGAGAACAGTCCGCCTTGCCCGACGCACCATGACACCTCTATTGCACCACATAATTGCTGTGACGCATCCTGACCTGTCCGCCCGGCTGAGAGGGGATCAACAGCAAACTAGCGGTAAGCAGACTGTATGTGTCTGTAACTTGTGAGTGAATGCATGTATCCGTGCTCAGACACAGTAGTGACATCCGTGGTGCGTATCTTTTGCATATATTGCATGTTGGTGTCATTAGCGGAGTGAGCGGTAGCACCCATGTCCGCCAGGTGGACATAACAGTTGATTTGTATTTGAGGGTTCCAGGACATGATGTTGAGGTCTGGTGTCCCATGGCATGACATGTGTGGTGGTCTGCATGCACTTGCCCTGTTTGTATGTTGTACAGGTTTCACAGACACCCACAAATCTATGATGTGAGGATGTGTGGTGGGGGGGTTCGTGTACAGGATGGGTGCTACATGTCACTCGACTGTAAGAAACGGTGTGACTTTGAAACCTTCAGTACGTGAGTGTATCACTTAGGTTAACATCTCTTCCCTCTCTATTCCAGCTTTGGCTGAGGGCACTGAGACACAGACGACGGAGATGAGTGGTGGCAATGCATCCGGATCCAAGATGACACACACGCAGACTGAGACTGAAGAGAGCAGCCACAGAGAGGGGGACAGAACCGTTCCTGAGGACTCACATGTGGAGATACCATCGTCCTCATCCTCAGACAGTGTTGGTGAGTCAGAACCGTTGTCACAGACAGGGAGTGGGCAATCGACACCTTCAGTCGGGACACAGCACACAGGGCCCACACTGCCACCCACTGCAACATGTACTGTTCGTGCTCACCAGAGGAGGTGGAGCAGAGTTGCCTTCGGTGCAGGCACCGCAGAGCCTGCCCCTGTGTCACAAAGTGCACTTTGTGCTGAGGCAGTAGATCTGCTGCGACAGCTGTGTGTAAGGCAGACCAACATGATCAATGCATTCCAAGACCACGATAGGAAGTTGGGGCGGGTGGTGGCATTCATGGAGGGGATGCATGGCGATGTTGCTGGTCTCCACAGAACAGTTCAGTCATTGGCAAACACTGTGTCCTCAGCCATTGTACAGTCGCATAGACAGGGTGCTACTTCTGTACCACCATCCACACCACTTGGTGTTACAGGGGAGAGTGAGTCATCAGACCAGGCCTCTTATTCAGGTTATTACACTAGGAGCAGCAACAGGCAGCAAGGCAGGGCATGGAGGGCACAGACACCATCCCCTAGGACTGGGATATCTTTCTCCGAAGACGACGTGAGCAACACTGGAGTTGACACACAGGATCATCAAGGGGTGTTGGGGGAAATGGATTAAAATGCTACACAGGCATCCCCCACAAAAGGGACTCCCAAGCCAAGGGCACCTCCCAAGAACAGGGACACTCCCAAGGACAAGGACACTTCCAAGGAAAGGGCACCTCCCAAGAGCAGGGACACTCCCAAGGACAAGGACACTTCCAAGGAAAGGGCACCTCCCAAGAGCAGGGACACTCCCAAGGACAAGGACACTTCCAAGGAAAGGGCACCTACCAAGAGCAGGGACACTCCCAAGGACAAGGACACTTCCAAGGAAAGGGCACCTCCCAAGGGCAGGGACACTCCCAAGGACAAGGACACTTCCAAGGAAAGGGCACCTCCCAAGAGCAGGGACATTCCCAAGGACAAGGACACTTCCAGGGAAAGGACACCTCCCAAGAGCAGGGACACTCCCAAGGGCAAGGACACTTCCAAGGAAAGGGCACCTCCCAAGAGCAGGGACACTCCCAAGGACAAGGACACTTCCAGGGAAAGGGCACCTCCCAATAGCAGGGACACTCCCAAGGGCAAGGACACTTCCAAGGAGAGGGACACTACAATGGACAAGTCTGCACCCAGGGACAGGGCACCGGCAAGGGATCAGGGACATTCCAGGGACAGGAAACCTCCTACGTCCAAGGCACATCCCATGGCCAAGGGTTCTCCCATGGACACGAGCACCATCAAGGACAGGCATATATCACCCCTGGCTGCACTGAGGATGATGTTTAAGGAACGTACAACACATGTGTCAGCGGTGGAGTCCCCCATACCTCTACTGCCATCCATGCCCCGCAGAAGCAGAGGAAGAAGTACACTGTTGTTGCATCCCCATTACACATGATGCAGAGGGCAGAAGGCAGGCCCACAGCAAACGGCAGGCAGGGTCCAGCACGTCCCTAGAGAGCAGACCACCACAAGCACATGATACACCTTTGATGTCTGATGATGCCACTCCACTTACCAGTCCAGTCATGTCCAGGGTGCCCCAACATTTCACAAAAAAACGGAGGCACACACCAGTGACACATGACCACCCAGATGTCGCTCCAGTACAGCTTTCCCCAGCTCCCAGGGCCACACTGCCTCCTGGCCTATACAGCCCTGTGGCTCATCATTTCAGTGGTCCTAGTGAGTCAGCTGCAGTTCACTCTCATGTGTCAGATAGTGGCACTGTGTCTATTGTACGCTGTCATGCATCATGTAGTAGCACTGTGTCAGTTATGCCCTCTCCTGTTGCAGGTACTGGCACTGTGTCTGTCCGCCACTCTCATGTGTCAGATGCAGGCATGGTATTTGTTGGTCAGGGTACAGGGTCATGTCCTGGCACTGTGTCTGGGTCTATGGCCCATGTGTCAGTCAGTAGATCTGTGGCTGTGTCTCACACTCCTGTTTCTGGTGCTGGCGGTGTGTCTGGGTCTAGGGCTCATGTGGCAGTCACTACAGCTGTGGCTGTGTCTCACACTCCTGTTTCTGGTGCTGGCGGTGTGTCTGGGTCTATGGCTCATGTGTCAGTCAGTAGATCGGTGGCTGTGTCTCACATTGCTGTGTCTGGTGCTGGCGGTGTGTCTGGATCTATGGCTCATGTGTCAGTCAGTAGATCGGTGGCTGTGTCTCACACTCATGTTTCTGGTGCTGGCGGTGTGTCTGGGTCTATGGCTCATGGGTCAGTCAGTAGATCGGTGGCTGTGTCTCACACTCCTGTTGCTGGTGCTGGCGGTGTGTCCGAGGCGAGTAGTTCAAGCAGTCCACCAGATTCTGTCGTGTGAGGTTTAGTTTCCATCACTCACATGTCATTTTACTTTGTGTGTAGATTGACGAATGTACCCACCCAGACATTATTATTGTCATTGTCACGGGTAGCTTGACACACGTACTTGGGTAGCCAGTGATGTACCTGCTCTGTTGTCCACAAGGCCCTGTTTCTGTTCTGATACTGCATTCTGCCCTCTCATGTGCTGCCAATGATGTAGCTGTTCTGCGCAATGGACTGCTGATGCACTTAGCCCATCTCATATGCTGCCTCTGATGTACCTGCTCTGTTGTCCACAATGCCCTGTTGCTGTTCTAATACTGCATTCTGCCCTCTCATGTGCTACCAATGATGTAGCTGTTCTGTGCAATGGACTGTTGATGCACTTAGCCCCTCTTATTTACTGCCTCTGATGTACCTGCTCTGTTGTCCACAATGCCCTGTTGCTGTTCTGATACTGCATTCTGCCCTCTCATGTGCTGCCAATGATGTAGCTGTTCTGTGCAATGGACTGTTGATGCACTTAGCCCATCTCATATGCTGCCTCTAATGTACCTGCTCTGTTGTCCACAAGGCCCTGTTGCTGTTCTGATACTGCATTCTGCCCTCTCATGTGCTGCCAATGATGTAGCTGTTCTGTGCAATGGACTGTTGATGCACTTAGCCCCTCTCATTTACTGCCTCTGATGTACCTGCTCTGTTGTCCACAATGCCCTGTTGCTGTTCTAATACTGCATTCTGCCCTCTCATGTGCTGCTAATGATGTAGCTGTTCTGTGCAATGGACTGTTGATGCACTTAGCCCATTTCATATGCTGCCTCTGATGTACCTGTTCTGTGCAATGGACTGCTGATGCACTTAGCCCATCTCATATGCTGCCTCTGATGTACCTGCTCTGTTGTCCACAATGCCCTGTTGCTGTTCTGATACTGCATTCTGCCCTCTCATGTGCTGCCAATGATGTAGCTGTTCTGTGCAATGGACTATTGATGCACTTAGCCCCTCTCATTTACTGCCTCTGATGTACCTGCTCTGTTGTCCACAAGGCCCTGTTGCTGTTCTGATACTGCATTCTGCCCTCTCATGTGCTGCCTCTGATGTACCTGTTCTGTGCAATGGACTGCGGATGCACTTAGCCCATCTCATATGCTGCCTCTGATGTACCTGCTCTGTTGTCCACAAGGCCCTGTTGCTGTTCTGATACTGCATTCTGCCCTCTCACGTGCTGCCAGTGATGTACATGATCTGTTGTACCCAGTGCCCATGCTCTTGGATAATCTGATATTATACACCTATTATGTTGAATAAAGCTAATAAATCATGTTTTGTTGTTTGTCGTTGTCATTCCTGGTTGTGTACTTCAATTGAGTATATTTTGGTGCGATGGTCAATGTATTTCCTCTAACATGACACTCCCCCTTCCAACGTCACAGCCCTGGCAGGTACTCCCCTTCCGACAGCAATTGGTGGGTTGGCGTACCTGCGTCGTCGTCGATGATGGTCCATGACTTGCTGGTGGTGGAGCACGAAGAGTATCGGAAATGCGTGTAGCGCTGGGTCCATGACGGCGATCTGCCTGTGGTGTGTATCTCCGCTGTGGTGATTCTGCCGTGTTTTTCCGCAGCGAATTTATGTGTGTTTTCCGCCATCGTGATTTGGAGTACGGTCGGAGACGTCATTCCGTACGGCGCTGTGTCTGGACTGGTCACGTCCGCCGCGGGGTCGGGTGTAGTTCCACGGTGGTGCGTGCTCTCCCGCTGCATAAGGAAATTTGACAGTGTTTCCCTTCCTAATATGGCGGACGGAGTGTCTGCGCCATCCTAATCGACCCCCTAGTCTGGATAAGACTGGCGGAGCTCTCCTGTACTCACAGAATAAGGTGTGCAAAATCACCATGTCATGCTGCATGTTACACAACACAGCCCTGCAACGGAACATTTTGTACATTGGAGAGAAAGAAAACCATGATGAGCCTCCAGGTGAGGATGTTGAAATGTCAAAGAAGATGAAAGTGGTGAAGAGGAATGAACAGACTTATGTCAAGATGTTATTGACAACTTCTTCACATGAGTGTAAGTATATATTCATATATTATTACATGACATTTAAAAACAATTTTTAATCTAATGAGAATAAAAGTTTGTGCTATACATTTCTTTGAAAAGGAAAGTTAAGGTAAACCCAGGGCAAAGGTGTTTGTTGATCTAAGTTTTGACACATTGACTACTGTGTTTATTTACATTGTTTCTCTTTGATTGGTCTTAGAAAATGTGTCCTCAAACATTCTCTGACTATTTAATCTGATTTGATTAGTTATCTCCCTTTCTTCCATGGTGACAAGGTCTAGAACTGTAAATGAAAATATTGCATGCAAATCTGGGAATATGCATGAGTTATAATGATTAGGAAAACATGAGAAACATTTTTTTTTATTCCAATTAAATCAAATGAACACTAAATCCAGTTATGTCACTTTGCTGGCCCATAGAATCCCTCCCACAATCCCTTCGCTACTACCCTGCACCGTTGACCCAGTGTGCCCCATCCCACATGGTCCTAGCTGAACTGGAGGTGGTGGTGGTGTTGGATCAACAACAGCCTGGCCAGGGAGGCACAAGATTGGGCTGCTGTTCCTTTGTACACAGGAAGTTGAGGTATCCAGAGGCTGATGTATGTTAAAAGCTGAGGTGGGAAATATAAGTGTGGACCGAGTGAGACTCACTGTGGCTGTCAGCCCAGGAAGAGAAGATAGTCCAGCCCGCTCCTCATCATCCGGACTTGTAGGAGTGGCTGCCTCACTGAAGGCTTGTTCCTGATCTGGATTGGAGATATTGTCAGTAGCTGTGGCAGATGGTTGTCCACATACTCTTGTTGTTGGACCAATTTTAAATAAAAATAAAAATTAATTTGATAATCTAGATGATATATCAAATGAGTTTGTAGGAACAAATGAAGCAACCTAAAAGGACAAAGTGATTTAATATGATGGATATACCTTTCAGCAATTTTATGATAAATTACAAAAACAGTTTAAATTACAGACAAAACTACTTCTAAAAAGTAGATTAAATGATGCCCTGAAATGGTAAGAAGTTTATATAAAATGTAGCAAACATTTAACACAACACAGTAGAGAGGATAAATTCAAAATTAACCATTCCAAGGCCTAGCAGGATTAAACTCTGTAAATTAAAAAATATAGGAGGATAAATAGCACTAGTCATTACATAAACGTTACAAAGTACATTTATCATCATACCAACTAATATTCAGCATAAAACATAACATACATTAAAATGTTTGATTCAACATACTTTGATTTGTTAAACAAATAACATCAATTCAATAAAATTACAAAAAAGTGACAATGTTCAAACTTTTACAAAAAACAACATTTTAAAACATTGCATAAAATAGAGATTGAAAAATACATAACACATTAACTTATGGGAAAATATGAAGGAAAAGAGAGAATGACTAAAATAACATTGCAATATTTTTTTCACAAAACAAAACACAATGCATCATGGTAGTTGTAGTAATTTCAATTAAACATTAACAACACTTGCAAAATTGTAAGTTGAATGTGCCTAGTAAAGTATATACAGTAAAAATGAAAAGACATTTACTATATAACTCACATATATGAAATATGTGTTAAGGTGGAAAAACACTTACCATAACATCATGTGAATTTAAAGGAGATTGAAAACTGTAATCTTAAATCATCTTAGGTACTGCGTTCAGACAGAGAAACAAGGCAAAAATATTAAAACATGAAGAAAAGCACATACATTGGCAACACATATTACCAATTAGTAAAACAAGAGGAACAACTATAATGCTACACATTTCCTTAAAAGAGTTAAAGAAATATATTTCTATATGGGTTTATATGTTTACAAAAGTTGCAAAACACGTTAGCAACAGCTAAATTAAAAGTAGGGGTGGGCGGCCATCTCCGTTCCGCCCACGGAATGTGCGGAGATTTGCCCCTTCCGCCTTTTGCAAAGAAGGCGGAGAAACGGGGCAAATCTCCTGGTGAAAAATGCGCATGCGCAGACTCCCGCGCATGCGCAGTTCCAAGAAGAAGGCTAGATGGACAAGGAAGATGACCCCGCGATAAGGTAAGTTTTTTAAATCTTATTTTAGGCTTTAATATTGTTTAATATGTCGACCGGGAGGCGGGAAGCGGGTGGACGGCAGGCGGGCGGCGGGCGGGCAGCGGGCAGGTGTTGTGTAACTGAAATATGCGGAGAGGCACGGAGATTAGTTCAATCTGGGTAAGAGTGGTCTGCTTAATTCAGACACTCTGTTCATCACCACCCCCTTTTCTGAATCGTTTTTGGCCACTACAGGTGTGGCAGGGTATACTCAGACATCAGGATTCAAGCAAGCCGGGCCGACGAGGCTGAAATGCCAGAAACCGGTCCCCGGTAGCTTGTCTTCTTTCTGGTGAAGAATTGGCTTAGTAGTTTGGTCTGCCCTGTTCCCATGATGCACTGGGCCAGGGACAGACTAATTTGCATAAAGCCAGGTTCTGAGCTGGGATGGGGCAGTGAGCTAAATAACGGTGATGGATCAAGCCCTGATCTTTGGACTGGGTAAGAGTGGTCTGCTTAATTCAGACACTCTGTTCATCACCACCCCCTTTTCTGAATCGTTTTTGGCCACTATAGGTGTGGCAGGGTATACTCAGACATGAGTCCCTTGCTCACTGCTCCATCAGGATTCAAGCAAGCCGGGCCGACGAGGCTGAAATGCCAGAAACCGGTCCCCGGTAGCTTGTCTTCTTTCTGGTGAAGAATTGGCTTAGTAGTTTGGTCTGCCCTGTTCCCATGATGCACTGGGCCAGGGACAGACTAATTTGCATATAGCCAGGTTCTGAGCTGGGATGGGGCAGTGAGCTAAATAACGGTGATGGATCAAGCCCTGATCTTTGGACTGGGTAAGAGTGGTCTGCTTAATTCAGACACTCTGTTCATCACCACCCCCTTTTCTGAATCGTTTTTGGCCACTATAGGTGTGGCAGGGTATACTCAGACATGAGTCCCTTGCTCACTGCTCCATCAGGATTCAAGCAAGCCGGGCCGACGAGGCTGAAATGCCAGAAACCGGTCCCCGGTAGCTTGTCTTCTTTCTGGTGAAGAATTGGCTTAGTAGTTTGGTCTGCCCTGTTCCCATGATGCACTGGGCCAGGGACAGACTAATTTGCATATAGCCAGGTTCTGAGCTGGGATGGTGCAGTGATCTAAATAACGGTGATGGATCAAGCCCTGATCTTTGGACTGGGTAAGAGTGGTCTGCTTAATTCAGACACTCTGTTCATCACCCCCCCCTTTTCTGAATCGTTTTTGGCCACTATAGGTGTGGCAGGGTATACTCAGACATGAGTCCCTTGCTCACTGCTCCATCAGGATTCAAGCAAGCCGGGCCGACGAGGCTGAAATGCCAGAAACTGGTCCCCGGTAGCTTGTCTTCTTTCTGGTGAAGAATTGGCTTAGTAGTTTGGTCTGCCCTGTTCCCATGATGCACTGGGCCAGGGACAGACTAATTTGCATATAGCCAGGTTCTGAGCTGGGATGGGGCAGTGAGCTAAATAACGGTGATGGATCAAGCCCTGATCTTTGGACTGGGTAAGAGTGGTCTGCTTAATTCAGACACTCTGTTCATCACCACCCCCTTTTCTGAATCACCCCTAATTAAAAGCAAAAACAACATCTAGGTTTAGTGACACTTTCAGAAGTATAACTTACCAGTCTCCACTCTAACGGGGATTCTCGTCAAGCCTTCAGGATGTAGGATCTGCAAGACTTTCTCCTCCCAGGGAAAAGGTTGTAAGGGGGGGCTGGGAGAACCACCACCAGTCCTCTGGGCCTCCAGGTGACGCTTGGAGGCCAGGGTCGTTCCACCTCTTCCTTATTTCCTCATGTGTCTGCACTTTGCTTGCTATAGCATTCACTCTGTCAACTATTCTGACTCACATTTACATTTTCTAAGCTATAGTTGTATTTTGTACTTGGGCTCCAAACAATTGTGACTCTACTCTAATATTTTTATCCACCATGTTTGACAATTCTCCCTCAGTAAAACGTGGATTCCTCACTCCCTTCCATTATGAAAAAATACACTTAAATGAATATAATAGCCCACAAGATAATAGTTAAACAGAAGAGAAATTAAAAAGAAACAGAAAAAGCAAAAAAAACTGACTACACTGACAAAGTGCTCAGAAATTTTTTTCTGCTGCTGTAGAATTGCAAAGGATCATGGTCTGAAGTAGAGTGTGTTTTATAATGTGGTATGCTGGTGAAAACAATTAGCCAAAGCACATCAGGTGTGTGATGCTTGCATCCATCCAAAACATACAGGGATGTACAATGCTGCACTTATCTCATGACGGAATCACTCCGTTGCATATCCGCCAAGAGGACAACACCAGCACAACTGTGCAATTTAAATCTGTTCGGCACTATCCCGCTACCCTGATGGCAACAGAGTAATGTAAGCCAACAGAAGAGTCCACCATGTCAACAGCGGTGTTCCTTTTACGTGACGGAAAATACTCTGTCAACACGGATGGAGATCAGCCAGTCCGCATCTAAATACGGCGGAAGGGAATCTGCCAGCTGAAACAAGGACTTGTAAAGGCTACCAGGGTGGGACAACGGGAGTCCTGCCAGGATCTAAATCAGGCCGTAACTGTGAGAAGCAGTTGGAACTTTGTATATTCGTCCCAGACACCCACACAATAGAGGGACAGGTAGGCCTGAATGGGTCATCTCAGGCAGGGTAGTGGGGTGGACCTGTGAACAGCCCCACTTGCACTTTAATAGGCTAGGCTCTGCTCTCACACAAATAACTTCACACTAGCCTTTTATGCCTGCAGACTGGCTGGGGCCACGGCAGGGAGACGGAATAATCCAGACACGTCTGGTGGGGGTCAGTCTCTAGATGTTTCTTTCACTTCAAAGTGGACAACAGGTATAAAAAGGTGACCCTCAGACCCACTCTTCAGTAAACTTCTGGACATATGAAAGGTTTCTCAGAGAACTGCCTGCTGCTGTGGCCTACTCGGTACACAAAGGATGGCTTTGTTGCCTCAAGTCTTCCTGTGCCTTCAAATGGCTGCCCGACTGTTTGAGACTTGTTCTTCTACTTGAACCCAGGACTTCCAGATTGACTCTAAGAACTAGTTGGCTGTCCTCCTGGTCTGGTCACAGCCTCAGGCACAGAAAAGGCTTCAACCATCTTGAACCATCATGAACGTGCACCTGGACCCTGCCTAAGTGAATCCTGACCATCAAAGGACCTCCACTCCAGTCCTGGATCCTAGGAAGTGGTGCTAAAAGTGCTCACATAGCCCAAGTCTAAAATTTGGGACTCGGACATTTTTTGCCCAGAAAGTGCTTTGAAAACTGAGAGAAGACCAGGACCTACCTGCTTGTCGATCCCGGTAGCTCCTACTACGTTTTCTCTGCAGCAGCAAATCCTGTAAGAGTATCCGTTCTCGTGGAGCCCTCGTCATCTACCGGCTGCCACTTCATCCTGCTGGAGATTTTCAACTTCTAAAAAAGAGACTGAGTCAGAAAGTAGAAGTCTTCACCGAAAGCTGCCTTGCCTGCTGAACTTTACCTTCTCAGACAATTTTTCTTGAAATTTCTTCTAAGTATAAAGGTAAGTAGAGACCGGACCCAATCCACTTTGTGAATCCAAAATGTGCTCCATCGCAGTTGAACATAACTTACGACTTTGCCCCGGCGTTGGACCCTTGGCGTTTTTTATCCTCAAACTTTTTGCCTTCCTTACTCCTGTTTTAGCTGACTTCGTGTTGTGATGGCTTTAGGACTCTGCATACTTTACCACTGCTAACCAGTGCTAAAGTGGCTGTGCCCTCTCCTTTAAACATGTCAAAATTGGTTTACAACCAATTGACCTATTTAATTTACTTGTAAGTCCCTAGTAAATTGGTATTCCATGTACCCAGGGTCTATAAATCAAATGCTATTGGTAGGCCTACAGAACTCATTGTGCTACCCACTTAAGCAGATCTTTATACCTGTCTCAGGCCTACCATTGCAGACTGTGTGGGTAATTTTGAACTGCCATCTCAACCTGGCAAATTAATAAGTTTTCCTGGGCCAATTCTTCCCTTTTAAAATGTATAATTTAACCCGAGGGTAGGCCCTGAACAGCTGAGTGGGTAGCAAATTTAAAAGTTTTAACATGTACTTTTAAGTTTCACATGACCTGGTAGTGCAAAACTCTAAATTTGGTTTTCACTATTGCAAAGCCTACCTCTCGCATAGGATAACATTGGATTATGATATTATATTCAATAAGTGATCATTTTCAATTGGGAGCAGGTAGACATGTCCAGTTTGGTGTCTATGCAATTGTGAATAATAGCCCTCTTTAATGGTAAAGGCAAATTTCCTGCCACAATTCTGAAAATGGAGCCTTTAGAAAGTTGACAATTTTTGTCCTCACCATCTGCAGCTTGACCCTGGGCAATGACTAGGTGTCGCTGTCAGTTGGACTTTGTGTATTGCTCCCAGACAGTGAGACAAAGGGAAGCTATGTGTTGGCAGGATGGGCCATTCTGAGTTTACGAAGGGGGGGATCTGTCACATACTTGCACATCTCAAAGGTATTTAGACCATATTTAATCCAGGGCAGGGCAGGGTGCTAGAGTACTCCAGCCACTTCTGGGGGTGGATAGCTCTGGAAGCTTCTGCAACTTCGAAGTAGTCATGAGGTATATATATTGGATCTCAGACCTTAACTCTTCAGTGCACATTCGGACCTGTGTAAGACTCAGAAGAAGGACTGCTATGCTGCTCATACTCGAGCAGAAAGTTAAGTCGACAAAATAGATCTTCTCCAACTGAGTGGAAGACTGATTCCCTTGTCTCTATGGGCATCTCTGTGTGTTCAGGAAATAGAAGATCCTGTGGTGAGCGATAGTAGCTATGTGCAATTTATTTATTTTATTTATTTTTTGCACTTATAAGGCGCACAGCTACCCAAAAAGGATTCCCGGCGCCAAGTAACCTTGAATTATTGATGTGATTAACTAACAGTGTTAGCTGCCATCTAACACAGGTCTGCAACTGAAGCTTAGGTTCTCCTTCTGCCAGAGTCCACCGTACACAAAAGAACCCATGTTGAAGATGGTCATACAGATGTCTTCACTATAAAGACCAAAATGTCGGCTATTTGGCACATTTTCTTTGTCATTTGTGTTTTAGGAAAAGTTCATTGCACAATTAATGATGTTGTTCCTATCTAATATGTGAAATGGGTTATGGCAAAGGTATTAATGATAGAAAAATATTTTTTTCAGTTTCTTTTGTCTTTTTGTGAATTGCAATATTTAACCTTTTTCCTCAACATAACTATTTATATAAAGCTCATCTTTTTGAATTATCGATCCCTGTATTATTATTTGTTTGACTAAATATATTTGAGTTTAATGATTGAGTCGTTATTTGAAGAATCGATTCATTTCCAACATTTGTTTGTATTAAGTCACCAATTGGGGCTTATTGTCAATTTATTTTGTTAAACTCTGTTTTGATACTGATTCCTAAAAGACTCCCTTGAAGGTATCATTACCTGATCGTTTAGATTACTCAAGCCCCCACGGGTTTATCAGGTTGCCCATTGTTTTGTATAGTAGCTCTGCTAGAAAGACTGCCACTCTGATGTTATGCTGCCTGAGTGAAGGACAAACCTGCATCTTGGAACCAGGACCAAAGGTGTGACCTCCTGATCAGAACCTCAGGGACAGAAGGCTCCAACCACCTTGTACCTAGTACTTGGGGTGGATCGTCTGTGAGTCCTACACTCCCACATGGTGCCACCACAGTCCTGGACCCTTGGAATTGGGTCTGAAGATGCTCTGATTACCCAACTGTGGTCCCTACAGAACCAATGCATTTGAGCTTCAGAACGATGCATCGCCAACCAGAAACTCCTCATCGAGGCCACTACACAGGTATTGCCTCTAGTCTCCAGTGCAGGACTTCTCATGGGCACCTGCAGCCTTCCAGGAACTGCTGCTGTGCGACTCATCATGAATGCAGGCCTTCACATAGCACGCACCTCATCGTAGGCATCCTCATGGACAATGAGGATACAACATCGCAAGCGTTGCAGCTTCTTCAGAACCAGCTGGCACGAAACGCATCTCAATGAAGGCCTTCATATCACAAGCCCCTTCTCGACAGCATACTCCATGATGTCGGAGTTTCGCATGTCCTAGAATTTGCAGCTGTGCAACGCTTCCTTGATGCAGGGATCTCCATTGCTCCGCCACTAGGATTTGAAGTATTCGTGTTTAGTGGGCCTAACTGGGTCCCTGTAGCTGGCCCGGACTCCATTGCAGTCAGTCTGAACCTGTGGCTTTGAACTCATCCAGTGCCACATATTCACAGTTGGTGATCTGTGCTTTTTGGCACATTTTCACCTAAATCTTTAAAACCTCATATCTCTGGTTCTACTGATTGAATTAAATTTTTTTTAAAACCATACCCTATTTATAAAAAAAATTGATGTGGGATTTTTCTCAGGCTTGTGTTATGTTTTTACTTTATTGCTGTTTGAAGTGCTGCATAACTGGTTGATATTTTGCCTCTAAGTTAAGCCTGACTGCTCTGTACCAAGGTACCAGATGGTTAAATGCAGGTTAATTTAGAGTTTGCTTGCAACTTCACCCTGACAAGGATTGTGGTTGCTGTTTGAGTAGGGCTTCACGCCCCTCAACCAGTAACACAATTTCTTTCAGTAGACTTTTGTCTTTTTTTTGACAGAATCAATGCTTTAATTGCATCTAGGAGCGTGTGAAATTTGTGTAATTTGCTTTTGTATTTTGAGAAAATTAATCTAAATGATGCATAGTTACCCAAATGCAAATCAGTTATTTAGTGCTACATTTTGGAGTGAAATGTGTCCTCACTTCAAAAATTACAGCGAACAACAGCCCCTCCCGATCTGGTTTTTCGCATTGTTGTTATGGTTCTGTGATGTAATTTTTCCACTTCTGCAATTTGGCATAATGATGTAATTACAAGAACTTTGTGTAACAAGCAATACATGAAATTCCCAAAATGATGCAAATTATGTCATCTTCATTTAAATTTCAACCCAGTCTATTTGATTCCCCTCCATGAGCCACCATCTTTCAAATGAAATTGTTAGACACTACATACTTCCTTTAAGATAATATTTGTTAATATCCTGCAGCAAGAAATGTTCACTTTCTCACTACAATAACCGATGTCTTTGTTTAGAGTTTTATAGGCAAACTAGACCCGAGGATATCAGGTAGCTTACATGAGCACCAGTTTCATTACAGATAGACACATTCATTTTTTTAGGCACGGGGAGACTAAGGGGCATATTATCAAGGAACGGCGTTAAAATTATCGCTGCTTTAGTGGCAGGAAACTGCAGCTAAAGCCGTGAAAAAGGGCTTGATAAAATGCCCTTGAGAATTCCAATAGAAGCCCATGTTCTGGTGTTAACATGTGCTTCTATTGGAATTCTCTATGGCATATTATCAAGCCCATTATCGCCGTTTTAGCAGCAGTTTCCTGGCACTAAAGCGGCGATAATTTTAACGCCGTTCCTTGATATTATGCCCCGATGTGATTTGCACAGAATCACAGGATGTTGAGTGTCGTTGCTGAGACTCGAACCTGATTCCCCAGCTCCGAGGTCCACCGCTCTAGCCGTAAAACTACATCCTCTCCCAGAACGGAACTTCATATCTGAGATGTCAGGAAGCCATGATGACTTTTTGCCTATTCCTTGGCTTCGAAGTTCATGTACAGTGAACGCAGCTCCATGTTGATGTTAATGTGAAAACGTTATAGCACAGAGCTCTTCTTTCTCAAATTTGAAAGCTGCAGAGAATCCTAGGAGCGGCTTGACAACTCCGTAATCTACATATCCCTCAGAATACTCCTTTAAGCAAATATTTACTCTGTGTATGACATGTTGAGCCATCTATGGCACTGAAGCACTCTTCCTTTTACAGAAACTCTGAACCAGATGCACAAGCAGTACACCGTTGCCTGGCCCAACTCGTGAACTTTCTGCTCTTCAAAATAATCTCACTGTCCCCAACTTCACAGAGTCTTACTGCGGTGGAAGGCCTTCCCTAGGCCAGCTGGTCATGCTCTGGAAATAAATATCAGCAATTATACAATTATTTAGTAATTTTCTACATTTGTGGAGTGATGAGGACCTGGTACTTCCATTCACCTCCTATTATAATGAGGCCACTCATAAAAAGCAAGCTAGCTTACTAGGTATACGCCCCATGATTGGAGCATGCCTTTGTTGATGATTCTTCAGGATCCAGTCCGAGGGCGATGCAGGTAGACTGAGGGTGCTGAGCGTCGAGGGCGGTGCGCCGAATACGCTCCCACCCCCCTCCTGAGATCCATGGTGATTTAATTTAACGCCAGAAAAGTGCAGAAATCGCTAAATCGAAGCCTCCTAAACCAGGAGTTATTAGGAAGCCATTTATTCTTCCTAATTTTTGCACTTTTCACATTTTTGTTTAATTTTCACTTTCACGCCCCTAGGTAAGGGTGGGCCTTAGCGCGTCCATACCACCAGGGTATAGAACACTTTTTAGTCCTGAAGAATTGCCGGGTAAAATTACACCGTTTCGATGGCAAGAAACATGTCGACTCAGCATAGGAATCCTCCACTCAACTTAATGCTGACTGCTTCCATACACATTATTTTAATCATTGTCTTTAGTGGTCATAGAATAAAATTTTCATTGTGATACACTACTGACCTTTTTTAATACCCTCATCACTCACTAATTTAGTATTCACTCAACACGCCCTTTACTCACTATCCCGCTCCGCAGTAATTCTGGCGTTGCAGCACACCTAAGAGACATTCGGTCTCTTAGGTGAAGCCCAATGATGAAGCATGTCATCACTAGGTGGTGAGTGAGGGCTTTCTTTAAACGTCCCAGTGAGGTCGTCTCATAAGCTTGAGTTTGTTGCTCCCCACTGTGGCAAAACCTATTTCCCTAGACACTCTTTTTTTGTTTATTAAAAATCTGTTGATGATCCATCATACCAAAAAACTCTCATTAAGATCATACCACAAGGCAACCCCTCTATATCATGCACTCCAAAAGGGTCCCGCAGAAACACAATGGGAAACTGATTGCTTCATTGACTCATCAGGGGTATGAAGTGAAATGTTCATTGTACAAAACTGTGGGCCTTATATAGCCTTTGGTAGCAGAGTACCAGGTCACAAACATGATGTATTACAAATACTTTATGACTTATTGCACTTGTAGTACGGGCAAAAGGATATCCATCACATCTAGGCTGAGTATCCCATCAGCCTAAATCTACATAAAGCCCTATATCTCTAAAAGCAATTGTTGGAATTGTTGCCATTGTGGTTCCTGAATGCAAAGAATGGTGAAAAGGGATGTCAGGGTGTCTGCAATAATGTGCATGAGTCGTGGAGACCCATTGGACATGGCTGTCATGTTCCTGCGTGCCATGATTGGTGCTGAGCTATGATAGGATATCTGTTGTAGTGCGTGCCAAGGGAGAGACCCACCCAAATCCATGTTCCTGCATAAATTAAATGATGGTAAAGGTGTCCATGAAAGGTTTTTCACTGTGATGCATTCTCACAGTAAAGACTGCACCAAGTCTGGGCCTCCTGATCTTGCAATATTGAGATCAATGCTACGTGGTCATACTCAAAACATACGAGTTGCTTACAACAGCGATCATCATTGCCTTGTGAGTATGGGAGTAAGGATTTGTCCTGAAACATCATATGATGTGACACTGATGTTTATGTTGATATTGTGGCTAAAGTTGACTTTGTATTCCCACCTATTATGATTATAAATTGCACTGCATACTATTGTTGTTCAATCTTTGAAATGTGTGTATTTGTTTTTAATCAGAATTCTTCTGTTTTTGTAATGTTCTTTTTAACTAAATCCATTAAAAAAAATGTTGGTAATTCTTTAATAGGTTTTTGTATTGTTTTAGCATCATATTGTATTTTTGATTTTGATTCATATGGTTTGAAATAACCGAATAAAGTATTCTTGACTGAATGACTGGATATGTATACTTTTTCACCATGATCATGAGTATCTGTTACTATGTAGCACTGCAAGTTAATTTCAGGTTGCATTCTATTTTCACACTGTCGCTTTGGGCTTGCTCATGCCAGTGCCTAAAGCTCTTTGTTCATGAATTGTTTGGTGAACCTCTTTGCACGGGAACTCTTGTTGCTTTCTTATTGACCTAGTCCTTTGATTCTGCCAGGATCTGTGTTGTGATCCTGTGATGATTTGTGCAGAGTTCTTGCAGCCAATGACTGCACTTTGATTTTTCCCATTGGTCTGCAGATAGCTGATCAGCACTCTGTGTGCTTTGCTTTACAATTTGTTTATTTTTTACCTTGTTTCAAAATTCTATTTACTACCTCCTTTGTTTTCTTGTGTTTTTAATCATTTAGGTCCAGATGTACAAATGTTTTTTGCCTGCGCAAATGGGTTATAGACCCGTTGGCGCCTGCAAAAAACCTGTGGTCCATGTACTAATCCTATTATGCGTGTCACAAATCAATTTGCGACTCGCAAAATAGGATTAGCGACTCGCTATTAGGAAGGGGCATTTCAATTGCGTCCCTTCCTAAAAGACACTCCTTAAGCTATATAAGAATGTTTTGCAACCGCAACTGAGGTCGCAAAATACTCCCAGTTTACCACCCTTCTCACAAGGGTGGTAAAGCACTGGCAAACGGAAAGGGGTCTCCAGGGGACTCCTTCCCATTTGTGAGCACATGCGCAAATATTTTTTAAAGGCAGGCAGTGGTCTCAGGGACCACTGCCTGCCATTAAAAAATTTAACAGAAAAGTTTCATTTTCATTTTTTAAATGCATCCTGATTTCCTTTAAGGAAACGGGCTGCATTTTTTATTTTTTACATGCTTTATTTAAAAGCAGTACCAGACATGGAGGTCTGCTGACCCCAGCAGGCCACCATCCCTGGGAGTGCCAGGCATTCCCAATGGGGTCACAAATTGCAATAGACTCATTAGTATGTATGAGGCATGCAATTTCCGACCCCATTGGGAATCGCAAACAGTGTCTCAGACACTGTTGTGCATCCCAATTAGTGAGTCGCAAATTTTGAGTCACAAATGCGATGCAATTTGTAACTCTCTAATTGGCGGGTTGGACATCTGTCCTTTAATCCCTTTTGCACACTTTTTGTATTTCTGTCCTGCACTCCCCTTCTTCTCCTTTTCTTACATGTGCTCTTTGTTCAATCTGGCCACTGCTTGATTTCCCAGTTTCTGTCTTTTGTTTACCTTGCAGGCCACGTTTCTTACTTGATAGTTCCTAGGCTCTGTGCGCATGTCCTGCTATATTTAGATTCGAGCGTTGCATTTCTACTTTCCTCTTGCGATAGTTCCTTTACTCAGTTTTGTCTGTTTTTCTATGTGCGTTCTTCATTTTTACCCTGTTTCTTTACTCCTGCATGCTTGCTACATTTGTTAGGCTTACTATGCTTGCCCTGCTCAAGTCATTCTCCTGCTTTGCTCTTTTGTTTGCCAGTCTCATGCTTAAATACCCGTATCTACAGTCTTACAGACACTTGTTTACTTGAAGCAATGGCCCACATGCATCATTGTTACATTTGGCACTTCCTAATTTGCGAAAAATAAGGAATCGCAAATTAAGAAGTGCAAAATGCTATGCATCATTATTTTCGGTATTCATTTGGGATTCGGTAAAAATCGCAATTTTTACCGCATCCCAAATGAATACCGAATTCTTAAGTAAATTTTCGCAATTCCCATTGATTCCTATGGGCCGAAAGGCCCATAGGAGTCAATGGGAAGGCATCAGCAAATTGCGAGTGGCACTTAGAAAATTTCATGGGTGCGGGGGGGGTCCAAAGGACCCCCCCCCTGCACCCCTGAAATGTATTTTTCGCATCATGTTTCACACACACATGTCTGCAAAATGTGATTAAGCCATCACTGTAAGGCGCGCTAGTTGTACATGAAACCAGCTGGTTTCTACACCAATATTTTACATTATCTGGTAGACTTTTTTGAAAAAGGCATTCACTTAATTCTTGTGTTGATCATTTATATTTATTTATTCCTTTGGAAAAGTTTTCATCAACATCCATAGTAATTCATTTCATTCATGAATATTTTCTTGTATTATTTCATACATTATTTCCTTCCCGCCCAATGCATTTCGGGGTGAACCTTCGTCAGGGGCCTATAGGATGAAAGCATACAGGACCGTAGTATTCAGTAACCGAACTTAAATATTAAATACGACAATTAAATACATGCAATCAATTTATATACAAATACAGATGAACTTCACATAAGCTCAAATAAATAAACAGACTGTGTGGATATATCGAACAAATACTTTTTCACCATTTTAAACACTTTTTCCAAATTTACCGAGTGGTTCAACCACTCGGTAAATTTGGCACCCTAATTGCGAATTTCCACTTGTCAAAGTAATGATGCATTGCTTTTAAGAAGTCGCACATCTGCGACTTCTTAAAAGCACCCGCAATTTTAGAACTCGCAAAAATATTACGAATTCTAAAATTGCTTCATGCATCCCAAAAAGCACTTTTGCATTCGCAAACGGCCGATTTTAAGGAATCGCACCGTTTGCGACTACAAAAATGCTTGATGCATGTGGGCCAATGTTCTTTCTACATCTCACCTTATCTTCCTCTTGAGTTCTTAGGCCCTCATTTTGCATATGGGGGGCCTCCTGGCAAGCTGAAGGATGTACTACACTGCACTTGCAGACTACATCCCTCCATGTTTTGAGATCTCCGCCAGGAAGGTGGCTATCTCTGTGCCGTCAACTGAGCCATTGCCAAGACTTTGCAGCCAGGATATTCAATGTGCACACACATCAATGCTGTTTGTTTATAAAAAATAAACTCCAAAAGCGAAAATTTGATTTTGAAAAACAAAAATGAATTCTACCTAGTACTGGGTCATTTATTTGTTTGCGGTTCAGGACCAGTAGTCTTTCTCTCGTGGTCCCAAACAGGAAACAATATATTGGAACATTCACCCAAAAGAGGGCAGATGATCTGAAGTACTTTATCTAATGGCCAAATGTCACTCAGGCCTTAGGTCAAAGGTTTCCAAGGTTTCCACGAGCAGAGCCAGTGGAGAGTAGGCTGGCGTCAACATGGTAGTTCTTTGACCCTTAAAAAAAAAGCAGAGGAACCACAAGTTTGGCAGACGTTTGTACTATGTCACATTTGTGCGACAAACTCTAAAGATCTGATTGAGTGGCCCAGTATATTGTGATCTCTGTGCAAACACCTAATTGATCAGAGATCACAATTATAAGTGGTGCAATAAAGTCTACACCGCTCGTTAGATTTTGGCAGATACAGACCTGCTGGAATTTAAAAAGTGAATAGCACTGAGAAAAAACCCAGTGCATGAGGATTTTGTAGTGGTAAGATGCCTTTTGTGCCCTTTTTGTGGGGCAAAACTCTGGATAAGTAATAATTATTGCACTCAATAAATTCTCAACACCTCGGTTCTGAACACCTCGGTTTTGGATTTTATCAGATATGATAATTATCTTATATGATTCCAGGCGACTGATGATTCCCTAAGGACTTCATTACAAGTTAAGGGCTGAATTTCGATCTCTCTGCAAATTCTTGTTTGCACAGGGATCTGAATTACCAGTTGTTTGACACCCTTGCAGTTTTCCCCTGGTAGATTCTGACAGGTCAAATGTGCAAATATTCATTGGGAGAAAGTGTTTAGAAAAAGGCAATACAAGCAGAATTAAATGTGTTAAAAAAGATTCAGCATGTTATAATATACATCATGTTCCCGCCTGAAATCTTGGAAAACAATGTAATTACCACTTATAGTAAATAACTCACCCAGGGCATGATAGTATTTAACAGGTGTGTGATAAATGCCCTATCTTATTCCACTCAACCTGTTATGAGGCCCAAAGTGATTTTATAAGTGTATGTTTTGACCTCATCTTTGCATAACTGTACTTGTTTGTACAGGCACTGGTATCTGGATTGCAAAAAGCAGACCATGCCTCACCTTTTGTCTTGGGATACCAGTGGCCTTCACTGACTTGTTACAAGCAGCTATTGTTCTGATTTGACAAATAGCAGCTTGGTTCATGTATGCAAATATAACTTTTGCTTGGGCTATAGGTTCCAGAAACAGAATCCCTTCTGTTGAGTTTCTCTGTTTCCGTGGGAGTCTTACCACTAGTTTTAACTGTGGAAACATGCCTTTTTTGCAGGCTCGCCTCCATTTTATTTGGGCTGATGTGGCAGTTTTTTAACTCTATGCACTCGGACTCTGCTAACCAGACTCCAGTGCATGGGCTCTGACCTTCAAAAAATTTACAAATAGGCTATACACCTGATTAGCTTATTTAACTTACATATAAGTTTCAAGTATATGGTAAAAAGTATACCCAGGGCCTGTAAGCTAAATGTCACTAGTGGACTACAGCAGAAATTGTGACACTACTACAGTGACAATGCAAACCTGATTGCAGATCTGCCAGCAATAACCCGGCTGTGCAAGTTTAATCTGCATATTCGACCTCTCAAATTAACCCCTTTTGACAGGCCTCGTTTTAAAAATGAATAAGGCACACCTAAGTACACCTTTATGCCCAATAAAGCAGTGTGCATGATATTAAAAAGTTGGACATGTAGAATTTAATGTAATGTGTGCTTTCGTTGACAAGGTCCCAAAAACACTTTTCATTGCAGCAGGGTTAGCTAGTCTATAGTAAAGCACTAGGAACTAATATTGAAATTAAATAGGATAGGTCCACCTAGAAACCATTTAAAATGTTCATCCTTGGAATTTTTTAAATATTTAATACAAACCAAATTGATTGGTAACATCGGATTTGTATTAAATATTATAAAAAAAACTTTTTAATTTTTTTTTTGCCTGCCTAAAGCCTCTGAAAGCCCATTTTCATCAGCTTCCAACTCTCATCCAGGAGCAGATTAGGTCCAGATTAGGTCCATGATGAGGTGAGCCTGCTCCCAGAGCTGATGCAAAGGCCATGAATGTGGGGGTGTTGTCTGTTCCTCTGATAGGATGGACATCTGGGCAGTGGGTAAGAATGTAGCTAACTCCAAAGAGACCTACCCTATTACAGACAGATGTAGCTAATGCCTGGGCCTGTCTCATCTTTTGTCCCTCTAGCCAGTGAGGCATCAATTCCAGTGTGCGAGAAACTGCCCCCAGAACCAGTTTTGAGTGACCATGGGGGCAAGGGAGTTGCTCATCATCGTGGTCACACCACTAAGGTGGGCACAGGAGCTCTGCATAGGGAGTTCTGTCAACTTGTGTTTATAGGTTGAGAGGGGCATGGTGGGGTTGTTCACCCCCACCCACAGACTACTGCTGGGTATAAATGTAGCACAGCAGGGTCCCTATTCAGAACACTACTGGGCCAGTGAAAAACAGAAGGAGGACTGCATCTGCTTTTAAGACCTGTGAGGAGAATCATAAAGGCTGTACCTACTCCCACTTGCACCCAGGACAAAGAAGTAGACTTCAAGGGTCAGTTGGCTGATCTCTGGTTAAGCTCCAGAGACACAATAGCTACAAGAGGTCCACTTTCCTGGAAGAGCCCAGCTGGCCAGTTTTAACTGGACATTCCCTGGACCCTGCATATGGCTTCTGTTGTAGTAAGTCCTGACCTCCATGTGCTGTTCCTAAGGTCCTGGAACGCTCAGCTGGTGTCAGAGTACATGGAAAGCAGATATTGGGCACACAGTGTAGGAGGAGTGGATGTTTGCACTTGTGGCCCCTAGGCAGGTGGCAGTATCATTATCTAACAAACCAAATCCCTCTATGGTTGGTCTCCTCCCTAACTGATATGTATTCCATGCCTGACCTCAGGGACTGGAGATGCCTGGGTATTTCCACTCTGGGAGGTGTAGCACCTAAGAGCAGATGTAAGGTTTTCATGGAATTGGGGGAGGAATTTAGATTATTGTCCAACCAATTCTATAGATATCTGCAATTGAGACACACAATTAGCCAGTGTCTTGATGGTTATCATGAGACATGAGAATTCAGTCTGCCGGAAGCCAAATTGACCATGCCTCCCATTCCTCTGTCAGGGAAATTGTCCCGTATATGTAAGACATTGATCATTAACTCTACTGACAATATGGCCCGCTTAAACGAAATGGAAAGCAGACATTGGGCACACAGTGTAGGAGGAGTGGATGTTTGACCTTGTGGCCCCTAGACAGGTGGCAGTAATGAATAGGCTGCACCTAATTCAATTTAAATACTTGCACTGGGCCTGCTTCAGTCTTGCAAGTCTTTAGAAGTTTCATGGGGAGGTGGGACCAGAATGCTTGTGATGTCAAACAACAATAGGTGATTTCCTTCATACAATATTGCTGTTCCTCAAATTGAAACCCTTTTGGGAAGGGATCTTCCAAACTTTCAGCGCGTTTTGGACTTAGTCTATTCTTGTTACGTTGGTAATCTTTCCCTCTTGCGTTTGTCCCCTGCATGCCCCCGTCCCTGCCGCGCCACTCCCCGCATTTGCATGCATTACGTCAGATGGCCAGCTGACAGTTGAGTTGACAGTTGATTATGACAGTTGCAGCTGTCCATGATTGTGAGCTGGTGACCGGAGTGCTGCCTCCCTTACCGGTGTGTCGTTAATTACCTGGAATAAAGTTACGTTTAAAGGCTAAGTGTCTGAACTTACTTAACAAATTTGGCGACGAGCGACGACACACTGAAGAACCCACGGCAAGGAAAACATCTAAATTTAAAAAGAAGGCGGCGTGAGGGCATCGTGAAGTGTATGGGAATACATGAATAATTTATGAGTCAAGGACACTGCGCAATCTCCGTGAGTCTATTAGGATACAGATTGAACTTTGGGTATATGAGGAAATGAAATAATAAAAGAATAAAGAAGACCTGAAGTTGACGATCTGTGGAGTCTGCGCAAGGTTTATGAGGTGAGCCTTGGATGCTGGGAGGAGGAGGAGTGAACGGAGGAGGAAGCAAAGTAAATTCCCCGATACCGTGTTTGAAATTGATTTGAGGCGGCGCGGGAAACGTGTGAGGCGATATTCTCCTCAGAACTACAGCGTACATCCAGGAGCAAATGTGACAACGTAACTGGCGTCAAGGGGCCATTTTGAGTGAGGAAGCCACCGTTTTAGTCGTCTAAGTGAGGCAAACTAAACGCGAGTGTTAATATTGAAATAAAAAAAATTATCTAAAAGCACCTGAAGCGTTTTATAGGAAGAAAAAGGATAAATAAAGAATTAACAAGTGAGCCGAAGTACAGTGAGAATAAAAGTAAGGAATATCAGGAAACAAGAAATAGAATATTAAATTTAATTGAAAAGGAAATAGAAAAGAAATTTAAGTAATAGAAAGGTGATACATGAAAATAAGCACTTAAAAATAAAAATATATTGGAAAAATTGAAAGGGAAGACACTGATATATAATAAACATGGCAAAAGGCAACATATACAATCTACCACCCCCACAATCATTTCTAAAAGCTATAGGAGAACCGGAAATAAAGTGGGAGGTGTGGAGAGAATTCTTCAATAACTATATAACGACTTTTGACAAGCCAGAAGAAACCTTACCAGCTGAGGAAAAGAAAAAAATACTGCTACACTGTTTAGGGGCTGGTGGTCTGAAGGTGTACAACAACATCATAAAAAAACACGAGGAGTAGAAGAAGGAGATGTGTTTAAAAATGCAAAGGAAGACTTAGACAATTATTACAAGCCAACTGTATGTGTAGCAGTTAACAGGTACAAATTTTATAGGCGTAAACAGGGAAAGGATGAAAGCATAGAGGACTATGTCTCTGCTTTAAAAAATGTAGCACTGACATGCAAATTCGAAAAACATGCATGACGACATGATAAGAGACCAAATTGTAATGTGTGCGGTTAATCCCGACATACAGGACGCATTATGGGCCAGAGGAGAGAAACGACTCCAGGAAGTAATTGAAATAGTAAAGAAAAAAGAATTAACTGGTCGGTGTGCTAAAGCACTGTTAAAAGAGGATAAGAACAAACAGGAAGAAGCTGGATTAGTAGCTAAAATTAGCTGCAGAAAAAAGAAGCAAACAATAAGGAAAAATAGAATGGAGGAAGAAAATGAAACAAATAGTGAAACTAGAAATTACAAGGATCTAAAATGTTTCAGATGTGGAAGCAACAAACACTTGGCAGATAATTGGGAATGTCCCGCAAGGAACAGTAAGTGTACCCAATGTGGACTGATTGGACATTTTAAAAAAGTGTGCTACAGGAGAGATAAGGGGAAAGTGAGGTATGTAGAAGAGAGTGAGGAAGAAGAATCTGAATCATCGGATGAGTCGGAATACAACCTATGTGTGCTCATCATAACAGATGGAGATACCGAAGAGAAAGAGGATGAATGTAAAAAAAACCTGAGTGTGTCATCACCATGGGAGGAGTTGACATAAATTTAGTCCCTGATTCAGGGTCACATTGTACAATTGTTAACAAGAATATATGGAAGAGTAAATTAGCAGGAAAACTAGGAAACGAGTTAAAGGAAGCCGACGTAACCCTAAAAACATACACAGGTGAAATCATTGACTTGGTTGGATGCAGAGAGATGGAATTGGGATTCAAGGAGAGAAGTACCAGGAGTAAGGTATACATTTCAGAAAAAGGTCCTTCTGTACTGGGATGGAAAGAGCAGGGGAAATTAGGAATAACACTAAATCCCAACAGTTCTGAGCCAGTGAGAACACCACAATCTAAGGACAATGTAGGACGGAAAAGGGCTGCAAGGAAAACTGAATGGACAAGCGAAGCGGCAATGAATAACTTCAAACTAAAACAAAGTACTTACATGGAATAAAATGATGGAGAACATATAAGCAAAGAATTCGAGATCAAATAAAATGAAAGAGAAAGAGTGGAAAAGAGTGCAGTTGTCAAAAAGGGACAATGTATGTTAACACCACCCATGGGGATAGAAGAGGACTTTTGTAATTCTGCCCGCCTCAGAGATGGGAAAGTGTGGCATGCAACTGCACTGGCTGAGTGCAAGCCTAAGGCAAGGGAAAATTATGCTGGTGACACTGACCTGGATGGGGAAGATGGTACGAGTCTGGATGAACTAGAGTGCAACAACAAAGAAGATTACTATGACTGGTTGTATAATGAAGAGTCAGAGAATGAGGTTGGGGAGACACAAAAACACTTACAACGTCTACACCCCAAAGTTGATTTAGGGACGAACTGGATGCATTTTGGGTCCAGGAGAGAATACGAGCTCAGCGGAACAGAGGACTCTGCCGAATCCTCCTGTGGAATTCACTCGTCCACGTTGGAGGAAGGACAGGTCTTAGAAGAAGCTCTTACGGAAGGAGAGGACCTTGTTGAAAGGCTCTGGTACAGAGTACAACAAGAGGACCGACGTTGGACCAAACACAGATGATGACGATGGGGAGGAAACCAGTTGTATGAGTAGGCTTAGACGCAGTGTGGTCTGGTCCAGGAGGTATCCTAAGGAAAAGGATTATCAGGCTGGTGACACTGACCTGAATGAAGATGAATGTACGAGGAAGGGAAGACTAGAGCACAACAACGCAAAGGATTACTATGACTGGTTGTACCATGAGGAGTCAGAGAATGAGGGTGAGGAGACACAAAAACACTTACAACGTCCACACCCTGAAGTAGACTTAGGAGCGCACTGGATGCATATTGAGTCTATTGGAGAGCACGAGTTCAGTGGATCAGAGGTCTCTGCCGAATCCTTTTGTGAAATTCATTTGTCGACTTTGGAGGATGGACAGGACTTAGTAAAAGCCATTACGGAAGAAATGGACCCTGTGACAGCAACACCACCAGTGATTCTGGAACAGAGAACAACTAGAGGCCCGATTTTGGACTAAACACAGATGATGACAACGGGGAAGAAACCAGTTACCCGTGTTGACATGGACGCCTTGCGGTCAGGCCCATGAAGTACAAGGATTTCGTTTGTGACTAACTGTTACATGTTTTTCTCTTCATTTCTTTTTTTTTCCTTCCCTCCGTAAGGAGATGTGTTACGTTGGTAATCTTTCCCTCTTGCGTTTGTCCCCTGCATACCCCCGTCCCTGCCACGCGACTCCCCGCATTTGCATTCATTACGTCAGATGGCATTGTCCTATGCCAGCTGACAGTTGAGTTGACAGTTGATTATGACAGTTGCAGCTGTCCATGATTGTGAGCTGGTGACTGGAGCGCTGCCTCCCTTACCGGTGAGTCGTTAATTACCTGGAATAAAGTTACGTTTAAAGGCTAAGTGTCTGAACTGACTTAACAATTCTGCAGGGTCATCCCCAAACTTTTTGTCTTCAGACCCCCTTGTTTTGCTGACTTCATTTTTGCTGGTCTTAGGACTCTCCACGTTACCACTGCTTACCAGTGCTAAAATGCCTGTGCTCTCTCTCTAAAACATGGTAAGATTAGCTTATACTCAACTGGCATATTTAATGTACTTGTAAGTCCCTAGTACAGTGACAGTACATGTACATTAAATGCTACTAGTGGGCCTGTAGCACTGATTGTACCACACACTTAAGTAGCACTTTTAAATATGTCTCAGGTCTGCCATTTCAGCCTGTGTGAGCTGTTTTAACGTGACAAAGTAAACCTTTTGACATGCCCAAACCTTTCTTTTTTATACATATGTCACCACTAGGTTGGCACTGGACAGCCCAGGGGGCTGGTTGCAATATATTTAAAAGATAGGGTATGTACTTTTAAGATTTACCTGTCCTGGTAGTGAAGAAATCTTAGATTTGTTTTTTCACTACTGCAAGGTCTACCTCTCCCATAGGATAACATTGAAGTTATCTTATTACATTCAATAAGAAATCTCACCAGCTGGTGGGCTGGTGTAGGATTTTCCTCACTCGCGCTCGCCTACTAAACTAAACTAAACGATGGCAAGCATGACGAGGAAAAAAACTTCTACGCATACCAGAGTTTGCTGGAACTCTGCGTGCTACGTGGAGCGCAGAGTGGGAAAAACTCTGCAACTCCGCCAGCGGAGCAGAATTTCATGCCCAGGCCTATTGGTGACCCCAGACAAGCTGGGTCCAGGACAGGGGGGAAGGGTATGCCTGACACCTCAGGGGATGGGAGCCTCCAGGAGTCTCTGCAGTTCCAAGTAGGCACTGGGAATAAATATTGGACCTCAGACCCTAACTCTTCAGTACACTTCTGGACATGTCAGCTCAATTCCATCAAAACAGAGATACTGCTGTTTGGTAAAGCTGAGGAACTGTGGACCTCAGACTGGTGGCTATCAGAACTAGGAGAGGCGCCATCCCCAAAAAGATGGGCTAAGAACTTAGGCATCAGAATCGATAATAAACTGTCTATGGAGGATAGGTGAAGAAGTTGTCAGGCACCTGCTTCTGAACAATGCGGATGCTTAGAAAGATCTTCCCATGTATCCCTCTCTCGGCAAGAAAAACCCTCATTCAGTCGCCCCTGGTTAGTTGACTGGATTATGGCAACTCTCTCCTGGTTGGATTAAGGGAAGACCTATTATCAAAATTGCAGGTGCTTCAAAACACAGCAGCCCGTCTTGCCCTCAATAAACCAGGACGCACCACATCTCTACCTCCTACGTCAACTACACTGGCTTCCTATAAGAAAACGAGCAATTATTAAGCTTTTATGTACTGCCTTTAAGTCTCTCCAGGGGATTGGCCCTTCTTATCTTAAGAAGAAACTTGAATGGTATCTACCCGTGCGTCAGCTGAGATCTAGCAATCGCAATCTGCTCTGCATGCTGAGAATCAAGAACCCCCCACCCATTGGAACAGTCTCCCTGAGGAGATCCGTGCCTGCTCCAACTTGGCTCGATTTAAGAAACTGCTTCAGACCTAGCTGTTTTAAGACTGCTCATTAGGTGTCCTCTTCTCAGGCGTCGAGAGATCCCCCTGGGGATGATTTGTCACGCCTTGCAAATGAGTATAATAATAATAAATAAAAAATGTCAATACTCTGCCAGGAAGAAGTACTGCTGTGCTGCTGAAAGGACTGCCACTCTCCTGGACTGCTGTTCTAAAGGAACTGCTGCCCTGCTTTGCTGGTCTGCTGCCTGTGTGCACGGCCGGACTGGGAACCAAAACCGGCCCCGGCAAAGTGCTCAGCCGGCCCCCCGGGGGGAGGTCTGAGCTCTTTGTTGGGGCCGGTTTTCGGACGGTTTTGTTGCAGGGCCGATTTTGCTGCTATGCTGCTTAAACGGCCCTGAAACAAAAATGGCCCAAAACCGGTCCCCACCCTTGCGACGCACCCGGGAATTGCCCGGTGCCCGCAATGGCCAGTCCGGGCTTGCCTGTGTGAGAAGGACTAGACCTTCATATTTCGATCCCAGGACCCCACAGTGTCTCTAAGGGTTAGGTGGCTGGCCTCCTGCCTCGAGCCTCTGGGACAAAAGGCTCGTACAACCTTGACCCCAGCACCTGGTACCCTGTCAAGTGGTTCCTCCCAAGTACTGGAATTTTGGAAGTGTGCCTAAGGTGATCTGCCAGCCTCTGTGGGCCCAGCAGAACTGAAACAATGCAACTAATATTTATTAGTTATGCACTAAACCAGCATCTCCCCAACCATGTTACCCCTAATCTTTCCATGCAAACGCCTTACACCATCTTTGCTTTATATGTTAAAACAATCCTTCAAATCTGTGCACCTCTACTGAGGCCCAGTAAGAACACCCAATGATGCTCCATTTATGGAGGGGTAAAGTCTTACCCTTGATGACGAAGTCTTTGGCGTGCACCTGTATGTGTGCATGTATTATTAGCACATACATAGTGCTGGAGGAATGGAATGCGGAACAACAATGGAGAATGATGGAGACTATACCAGATTCTGTACATCATGTGAGAATGTACTTGAATTGTACAGTTACATCAACATTTCATATATTTACAACCTTAGGTATACGGAGATTAAGGGAATTGCCCAGAAAAACGTGATTTTCAGCCAAGTAAGGAAGCCGAGGTTAGAACCCAGGTGCCCAGGTTACAGATTGATCAGGTGTGCAATTAGATAGGGTGACCAGGTGTCACGGATTTGCCCAGGCAGTCCCGGGTGTTCCCCAGCTGTCCGGGCAGATTTCGGCAATGTTGTCTCATGTTCCGGTTTTTAGGGGGGGGGGACTGAAACAAGTTAGAGGCACTTATTGGGTGTTCTACAGTTGTGCTAGTTAGCAGCTAAGTATGCAATTTAATTAACAGGTATCATGCTGGTTTTAGAAATTAAATTTTATTTATTTTCTTAGTGCTTCTTCTTGGTTCCTATTTCATCTGCGCAGCACCGTTGACGTAAAATTGTAGTCCTTTTTTCTATTTTTGCAAAATGTCCCAGTTTTTGGTACTCAGATCTGGTCACGCTACAATTAGACCATATTTACTGAAACCGTGAACTCATATTTAACCAGGATATGTTTGAGGCGCCGAGTTTACCCGGCGATAGTGGTGCCTAATGTTACCTTCTGTGCTTTTTCGGTATATTCCAGTGAAAAGGAACCTAAAAAATTATATAAATAGACTGATTTTATGTTTCAAAATAAGTGTCAAGTAGCGATCCGTTATTTCTACCAACACTACCAAGCACTCAAAACTGAATAAAGTTGAGTAGATTGGAAAAAACTGTCACTTAAAGAAAGCACAACAGCCATGTCTCATTTTTCCCAAGCTTGAGACAGGGGATGTCACAGGGAATGTCTGGGAGAACGTTTTCCGAAAAGAGGGAAGGTCTCATTTGTTTTGTGTAATGCCTTCTTTAATTCGAGTAATTTCAATGTCTAGACTGTTGCTGTACTAGATTTGGATGGATTGCTGGGAAATATGCTAGTACTCAGAGAGAAAATAATTTGAAGATGGCTAAATGCATTAGCAAATAAAAGATGATGAAACTGCAATGTAAGGCCAAGTTTTAAGTAGATGTCTGCCTTAAACCTCTTCCTGGGCAAAATGAAAACAACTTTGTATTTCTTGTGCAAACGTCTATTTGCTCACTATCAGTTTTAGAGAACAAATCTTCACTTTTCGCTGATCTTATTAGGGCGTTTTCACAATTTTTTCACATTTTTGATGAGATATTTTCAGGTAGGTTCTTTACTTTTAGACTTAATAACACATCATGCAAGCACGCATCACAAGCAGGCTTGACAGCCGCAACACACTCTTCGCCGGAATCCCCAAGCAGCACCTACACAGACTTCAGACCATCCAGAAAACCATGGCAAGACTCTCACCCCACATCAGAGAGCTTCACTGGCTCTCCATTCACAAGCACAGACAATTCCAAATCCTCAAGCACAAATACAAAGCATTGCACAACACTGGACCAGCTTACCCGAACAGCGGCGGAAACTTTCTCCAGCCTGCCAGACACCTATGCTCAGCCTCACTCTCACTGGCACACAAAAGCAGAGCAGGTTCATCGCTAACAAAACATGGAACGCCTCCCACAACACATCAACGCCTCCTTTCGACTTCTTGAGTACTATAAGAAGCTGGAGACCCCACTCTTCGAATACCTCTACACGGACCACATGCCTACACACGTGCTCAAGAGCCTGGATACCCTCATGAGGTATTAGTGCACTAAAGAAATCAACATTACATAATGTAATAACTGTAGTTTGCAGGAACATTTTTTGTTTTATTTGCTCCAAACGAATCCTCTTGTGGCTTCTCAGGGAACACAGCATACCTAACAACAATGGTGGCCCTCACAAAAAGTTTATACATTTCACAAAGGATGCTGTCAAGAAGGTAAGTGGTCTATTTTGTGGTTTAACAGTTATATTCAAAGTGAAGAGAATGTAATTGTGATTCATCAAATATGAAGCACTTCTGAAGTTTAAATGCAAAACTACTCACTAAAACACTATTTATAAGAAATAACAAAATCCTAGTAAACTACCACTCTACTACAAGTGAAGTTATCTATACGTGACTATTGTGGACAGGCACCATCTAAGCATCCCAGCACACTCTGGACTCTAAAATACCTGAAAGGTCATGAAAACATGCTCCCTGCAAAGAAGGCCACACAGTGACCACACAAAGAGATTCTCCACGTGATCAAGGGTACTGCCCTCCTCCCCCAGTCATGGGACTCCAACAAGTTAAAGAAGGAAAGTTCAGAAAACATCTAGAGTAGATGTGCAATGCAGGCACCTGTGGACACTGGTGTGCATCCGGTCAGAAACATCCTAGAACGAATACCTGTGAGATATAGAAAATTCCGGGGCCCCTCTTCACATTCTGTGGTGGAGCCGATTAATGTTACACCATTGACGCACTTAACAAACTCTCCTTTATATTATTAATAATATTTAAAAAAAATTGAACTCCATGTTTTACATAGCTGAGGTGTTGATAGTATTCTGGGATTATTCTGTAAACAAAGTCAAAAGTTCCTCTTTCTCTTGAGCAAGTCCCAGCACGTGCTGTTGAATTGCGCTAATGGGGCTGCTAGCATTCTGGGTAAATCTCCCACAAAGCCCCTCCTTCCCGGGAAGCAGCAGTTGAACTCTGCCCTGCTGGAAGTATGCAGGCGGACATGTTGCCAACACATCTTCCCTGCACTGTTTTCGTCTGCCATCTCCGGAATGTTTGAGAGCGGAATCCGCTGCCAATGTTACAGCACTGGCGCGCGCCACATTTTCCACTGGAGTTCAGATTTCTCCTGCGGATGATCTCTAGATACCTGTCCCTTGGCAGGGCGCCGCTTAATAAGCAATGCTTTGCTTTGCTTAAGGTAATAAGGAGCGGCGCGGGTTTCATCAAGTGAAGGTCGGCGGTGTCTTAGATTCTAGGTTGGCCGGGCCTTGTCCTCTTTCTCATTCTAAATCCGACTCCATTAACCTCCAGAGGGAGACACGCGGAACGCCGAGTTCCAGCAAGACGTGTTATTACTACAGCTCCCTTTTCATTGGTCTGCAGTTGACTCTCTGGAGTCCCTCTAGCCTTGACACTTTCACTCAGCCATCGTTTCTTAAGTGATGCTGTAATCATGTAAGCTGTTCTGCTGTTGTGTTTGACACCGCCATCTCCCTTTCAAGGAATGTCATTGCATCACTGTCCGAGTAGAAGAACACAAATACAACAAGCTCAAGGTCTTTGGTTGTATTTCGTGTCCAACATTGCTTCTGTAAGCCATCCACGATGTTTTTTCAATTTGTGAAGTATTTTCTTGTTTTGGAACCGGTTCTGTTATTGCTCATGTCTGCGATTACCCCACACAACATGTAATAATCATTTTCACCAGTTTCTAATGTAAAATATTAATATCTGTATTGCCTCTTAGACTTTTCAAGCACCGAGGGATATGGTGTTTCTCAATAATATATAGGCTACAAGATTTTGGTACAGCCAGCTCACGTATTGCTTTTAGCTACAGTCCATAATGTAGCGTCACAGAAAATAGATTGTCTTTGAAGGCCCAGCTCCAGTCGTAGTCTTGCCCTGTGGATGAAATTCGGAAGATAAAAATATGAAAACTTGGGCTTGGTCGAGACTGGCCGAGCATGCGCCAGGAAAGGCCTGATGCCCATAGTTTAAGGCGGGAAGAAGAGTGGCTTTAATCACCTTTAGAATGGGTTCTGCAGAAGGACTACTCAGGGACTGGTTGAGTCGGGTCAAAGAGTATGTTATTGCTCCAGCTCTCTTTTTCAAGGCGGCTAGGTGAACTGATGGTCTAGAAGACTCGCTAAACCAGACACCTAGGTAATTGTATTTTGCGTATTCACGCAAAAGAAGAAACACTACGTTTCCTGCTCAAAATCAAGACTTTTGAATTAGATGCTTCAAAGCAAACATTCTTCAGGAATATGACTGTGGTATTCCAAATTGCCAAAATCAGTACGGATATTTTGCTCACCTGGTCAGCCTCGCAATTGAAATTTTTTTTTAAATGTTTTACCCCTAAACTGAGTTTTGAACTTGACTTCGCACATTGTAACAAATTATCTACTTATAAACTCTTCGTTGAATCATTGGAGTACAAGCATGTACAGCCATACATAGGGTTTTCCCTCACACATGGTGCAAGGAGGGCAATAACAATGCTGCGATTAGGAATCCTACCAGTGTTAACCTTTACATCAAGATGGTCACCCGGTGGATCCCCATTATGTACCCTTTGTCAAGGGGGTGACCAGAACATCGAGCACCTCCTATTTGCATGCCCTAGCTCTAATGTAGTAACAGCACGGTCAAGATAATTAGAGCCCATATACCGCAAATGTAGAATTTCAACGGTAAAGGAACTATTATTGGTGTGTAAACAGCCACCAAATGAACTTGTATGTTATAACTTCTATACATTTTTAAAATCCTTTTTAACATTATATTAATTTGTAATGAATTTCCTTTTGTAAATTGTTTTATATAATATTTGTGGTCCTCAGTTGAGTACCGAAACAAATAAAAACTTTTTGACTTTTTTTTTGTATTTTGATGTTGTTTTGATCTTTGCGGGCCCAATGTTCCATCTTAAACTTTTCTTGTTCTTGCAACAGCCGAATATCAAAACCTTTGTCTTTTCCTGGTTGATTTTTAGAGCATTAGCAGTATTATATTTGTGGAGCGTGCTTAAGGCTCGTTGGAGGCCAGATTTTGCCTGGTCCATTATAACAATATCGTCTGCATATTGCAAAATGTGCAGGTTCGTTTTTGTGAGGCCCAGTTTGGGCAGAAGGAGATTGCTTTTCTCAAGGAATCTTCCCAGGTCGGCGGTGTAAAGGTTGAACAAGAGGGGGGCGAGAACGCAACCTTTCTTTAGGCCGTCTGTGGTTGGTATTTTTGCAGAGACAGTCGTTGGGCCATTTCTAACTCGTACTCATGTGTTCTTATGCAAGGAGATAAGGGCTCCTAGCAGACTCTGAGGAATCCCCCACTTGTCTAATTTCCTCCATAAGATGTTGCGAGACACTTTATGTCTGCTTGTTGACTCAGGATAGCTAGAGTGGTGATGTTGTCTATTGTGGAGGCCGAGGATCGAAACCCAGTTTGAAAGTATGGTAGAATGTTGTTTTCTGCAACCCATTTTTCTAGCAATCTGAGAAGACACCGGGAATATACCTTGGCCTCAAGATCTAATAGGGCAATGAGTCGATAATTAGCTGGAAGAGAGGGATCTCCTTTCTTAAATATTGGGCATAAGATCGAGCCTGTCAATGAGTCTGGCAACCGATAGGTAGTAAACACGTTGTTGTATGAGGGGACTAAAAGCTTAGCCCAATCGTCCAGCGCACATTTGAATACCACAGATGGAAGGCTGTTGGGCTGGGAACGCTATCGTTTTTCATAGCTTTCAAATACTTGGAGACCTCGGCGGGAGTAGTCAGCTCATGGTTTTCTATCTGCGTAGTATCGACACAATATCTAAATCCGCCCTCCACAGGGGCCAGGGTATCACAGCAGTATTGTTGAATGACATGCTGGAACCAATCTTCTTCACGGACCGCGTTCCCTGTGTTCTTATTGGAGGAACGAAGTTTGTTTGTATGGTTCCAAAACTGGGTCAGGTTTTTTCCCTTTAACAGGGCAAATATTGTTAGCCACTCATTCTGTTCTTTTTGTCTCTTGGCTTCCCATGATGATTTTTTATAGGCTTTGCGCAGTGAGGCCATATTGTTAGCAGAGTGCACAGTGCCTTTCGATTTGTGCATGCGCACAGCCCTCCCTAGGGCTCTTCTTTGGATTACTAACACCGGGTCAAAAATCTGCTTCGGGCGAGGCATGTGGGGTCTGTGGTGAGCTTCAGGGCCTGTTAAAAGGTATTGTAATTTGACAATGGCGTTGTCCCACCAGTGATGGAAGTCTGTGGGGGCATTGTGCGTGAAGTTTGGAGTTGTTCCCATGAGCCAAGTGCCCACCTTATCAGAGCCCGAGGCGTCCCATTTAATTAGTCTGACTAGAGTGTGGAGTTCGACCTGCTGGAATGCCCCACTTCAGATATTTTGGCAGCGGCAGGCACCTGCAGGTCCATTGTTACAGTCAAAGGGTTATGGTCGCTCTCGGTACGAGTGGGGATTTCCATCATGATTAATTTATTTGCCAGAGATGGTGATAAAAAAATATAGTCAATGGTCGAAAGATTTTTAAATGTTGGCGACATATGGGCACCAGGATTCTGTTCCAATGTGATTTGCTTCGCAGAACGTAAATTGTAATTGGTTAAAAAAAGTGGTCATGACTTCTTGCTCTTTAGTTTTGGTGACTGAATGGGCGTTGATAGCCAGGTCTCTGATGTTGAAATCCCCTAGTAACAGTACTTCTGCAAAGGCGAATTCCAATAAAAGTTCTTCCGGATGTTTGACCAATAAGACTGTTCCAATTGATTTTGATGTTTTAGCTATGTTATGGTAACAGTTCATTAAGAGCAAGGAAAAGGCCCTGCTTGAAGTTGAAAGACCGATAATTAATACAGTTTGCCCTGCTGTTAAGTTCCGGTAGATGGGAGTTGCTGCGATCTTGCACCTGTGTTTAATGAAAATGGAGAGGCCCCCAGAAGGTCTTCCATAGGAATTGGTCTGGCAGGCTGATTGAAAAAGTTCATAATAGCCATGGAGAGCCGATGGAGATAGAGACCAGGTCTCTTGAAAACAAATGATGTCACTTTTATTCAGAAATTCCACTGCTGATTTGGATGAGTCGGTTGACTTTAACCCAACCGCATTCCAAGAAGAAATGGTCAGTTTGGAGTCTGACCATTTGGCTTCTCCATTAGGATTAGTGCTGCTGGGAGCATGCGGTTAAAGGCTCTTGATGGAAGTACCCATAGTGACTGTGAGTGGTGTCGGAGACAGGGCGACTGGATTTACAGTTCACCAGACGTTGATTGTTATTACATGAGATGTTTATGAGGTTATCCACTTTCGAAGCATCTGGAAGCCAGACATGGGTTGCACCCCGAGTCCCCATCAGTAGGCTGATGTGCGGCCTCACTGGGTCATCCTGAAGAAGAACGTGGGGATATTTGTGTTGTAGAGGAACCCACAGTTCTATTCCTCAGTCTTCAAAGAGGCTGGCTTCCCCAAAGATTGCATCCCTTAGGAATTCATGAGACCATGTTGTAACAGTTGCTTCCGAGCCCCCTTTGCCTGGTATTGAGGCATACTTGACCGATGTAAGATCTGAAGAAGTGACCCCAGAAAGCGCCGGAACAAGGTTGAGTAAGCGGATGAGGTTGTTTCTATTAAGGATGTCGTGCGCGCCCTTGTGTACAAAGTGAGGAAAAAAACAAGTTTTGCATCCGGACTTCGGTATTTCTGTCTCCCAGCTATTTCAGGTAGAGGTGCGGGGACCTTGAGATGTTGGGGTCGAACTTCAGATAGAGGATTATTCCCCACCAGTTGGCTTTGCCCTCCCGAGACATGTATCAGTTGGGACTGAGAAGGCCTCTGCATTTGTTTAAGATGATCCTGAAGAGTTTTGGTTGGGTCACCTGACGAGTGACACAGAGAAGGGCCCGTCAGTACACCCTCTGTTGTAATTTTGGAAGTCTACGTTGGTTTGTTTTGCATTTTCCGAGCATTTGTTTGGGCTGTTCCATGTGCTTGGGACTTCCCTTGGTAAAGAACCATGCATCGCGATTGTAGAGTATAGTTCAGTGATTCCAGAGGCCGGGGGCGTTCCCTTAGATGCTTCCTGTGTTAATGGCTGGAGATTATCAGTGGCGTCATTATTGTCCATGAGAATCATTCTAGTCTCGGGTTTTCATTTTAGGTTTTGAGGCCTGGTTAAAAATGGGGAAGTAGGAGAGCCCCCTCGCTTCATAAGCTGACATAATAGATGCCCCTGACCCATCGAGCCCCGATCTCCTTTTCGCAAGACTTTTTTTTTGGATTATTTTTTAAGTTTCTTTCTCTCCCCCCTAGACAGTGGGGGTTTCGTGGGAAGATTAGAAGGCAAGTAGATGATGTTTAAATGGGCTGGGTCAGTGAGATCAGACTGCTTAGTAGCTGGTGGGATGGGCATTAGACTGCTGATGTTAGTGGACTCCGAGCCAGCTTTGGGATCACTTGGGCCGGTCGCCAATGACAAACAGGGCGGGAAATGTGAATTTTTGAGGTCTAATTCCAAGGAGGGGGAGATAGTTCTTCTCGCTGAGGATAGGGCATCCAATATTTCTACACACAAGGACTCTTCAGAGGAAGAGACGGTTTGAGTCTCTTGAGTGGATTTTGGTTTCCCGTTTCTATTGGTGTTGAGCTTCACGCTGTCCAAAAGCGAGCCCAGAATTTCTGGAAGGGATAAGCGTTTGTTAATTAATGGGCAGCAGGAACAAGTGTTCGAACTGTCGGGAGGCCCTACAGATCTTTCGAGAGAGCTTAGCCTAGAGCCCAGGTCTGACAGTGCTAAAGCCAAAGTCAATCTGTAGTTCAATTTTTTGAGATTGCCATAACAGAGCAGTTGCAATTGAGCCTTGCTTTACATGAAGGGATGTCAATGAGACCAAGAAAGGACTTATAGGTCCAGAGGAGGTAGGCACAGATGGGTCCTTGTCTTCTTGCACAGTGCTAAAAGAATTGTAGTGAGGGCTGAAACCCGGTGTATGGGCTAGGGAATCCTCGATTCAGGCTTCTAGTGAAGCCAAAAATCGGTCGGATAGGTTTTTAGATAACAGGGGACTTTTGTACTTTGGGTTCTTCCTTAAAGATGAGGAGTCACTGGGCTCAATTTGATGCGCACCCGGGCTGCATCGTGGTGCGGACTTCGATAATGATTGAGCTGCTGCCGGGTCTCTGCTGCTTTCTTGAAGATTTAAGGGGGCGGGCAAGATGCTGCCATGGACTTGGGCTTGAACTTGTAATTCGGCTACAGTAGTTGTTACAATAGTTTTTGTAAAGTCTAAGCCAGGGTCTGGTACAGAAAGGTTTCCAGCGCCGATGGGGTGAACTCTTAATGGGTCAATAAAAGTGTCCTGGATCGTAATGACATCCTCCTGAAAAAGCCTATGCGGCTGGTGATTCTCATGTGGAACCTGAGCCTCAGGCAAGCATAAGCGAGGACTCTCAGAAAGTGATCTTTTAATATGACCAGGGCTGTGGGAAGAGAGCTGGTCGTGGGCCTGGGCTTCCACATCGCACTGCGATGTCGGGGTAGGGGCAGAGCCAGTTTGAGGAGCGGGCTTACTGAAAGACTCCGTATTCGCGCTTCTGATAGTTGGCCACCTGGGTATGACACTTTGTCTTGCGGTGACACGACTGTTGTAGAGCACCCCCGGGGGAGACAGCGCGAAGGGTAGTACCCTTTTTTCGGGGAAGTGTCCTAAGTGGCATAGTGACTTGCCCTTCCAAAAATCTCCTGCACGGTACTGCATATAAATTAGCAAGTTGGAGCTTGGAACTTGCGTCTCTCTGTCAGCAACCGCTATGCGCACTGTCCACTGATTGCTTACGCCAGTGAGGGTGGCAAATTAGCTTTAGATTATAAGCAGCCCGTCTGAATAATGTGGAAGTGGTAGTGGAAGGCACTTGCCACCACCCGAGGCACTAGGGGCGATTATGGCGTTTTGCAAGGCCTTCCTCTCTCCTCTCTCCTCTTTGCTGAATAGGTGAGCTGGTCCACTCCTTGCTGCCCAACAGTCTTCACATGGATGGGTTCAAAGGCAATGGAAGGCACCCTTTTCCCCTCGTTGCCACCCAACTGGGCGTCTCTCGTGTGCTGAAGGCGGTGTGGAAGCGGTTATCCCCCTCTGATGGTGTCCGGTCCAGTCCAGTCCGGGTTTGCCAGGGGTCGTCCGTAGGAGCGTGGCTCTATTCCCTGCTCTGCACCATTCTACACCGCTCAACCTACACCGCTCAACCTACATGGTGCGTAGGCGTGAGGGAGGAAGAAGAGATGGTGAGCGGGACTGAGAGCGGGGGAGCAAGAAGAGCTGCCGCTACCGCATTGACCTGTGCGTCTTGATCCTACTCAGCCCCCTCAGCTCGACCCCAGCATTCCTGGTGTGGTGGAGGGAGAAACTACAGGGACCACAATCCACCACGTGCGGGGCCCACAACAGCCTGGAAGAGTCTATCAGGCTCGCTGACAGGAGTGGACCCTCCGTGCGAGCTCCGCCTGCAGCTGCAGTGTCCCAGGTGAATACCCACTTTCTGGTACTTGCTGTTCAGTGCCTCTGTGCTCACTTTCGCGTGTCTACCCTGTGAACAGCGGACCATGAACAGCCGAAGCAGACACTCCGGCACTCCGGCACTCTGGGCGGCAGGCAGGCAGGCAGTCCGGCACAATGAGCAGCTCCAACCACAGGGCAAAACAGCCAGCAGCAGTCAGTAGGCAGTTGTGCCGCAAACAGCAGCGGCGGCAGCGAGAGGCCCTCCGGAACTCTGGGCGGCAGATAGGCAATCGAAGCTGCCCCAGCCACGGGCAGAACAGCTGAAAACAGGCAGCCAAACCGCAAGCTGCGGACTGCGAAAAGCAGCGGCAGCGGGAGCAACAGCCGGAGCACAGCAGTCCACTTGCATTCAGGTCAGGAAGAGGTTGTAGTTGAGGGTCAGGAAGAGGTTGTTCCTGATAGCAGGCAGTGAGGAAAAAAACAAAATATGTGGGGACACTTGAAATAATCTAAACCTCTTGGAATTTCTCTGGGCACATTCTAATTCATTTTTAGACGCTTTACCACTACACACAGGGAAGAACTACAGGTAATTTGTATCTAAAGGATTTGCATCGAAGTATGTTTATGCAATTAGGGCATTTCATTGAGTTTCGGGTTCCCTATTTCCCCTTCAGGGTGAATCTAGCCTTGCATGTCTGTATATAATATTCCGTGAGGTTACGACCTAAGACTGATTTAAATATACTTGGCCCTTGTCTTGGCACAGATGTGTTGAAAAATGATGGAATGGAAAGTGATCCAGGGTCATTTCTAGTGGCTAAGATGAGTCTTTGCATTCTACCCATCCCTTTTTATGCAGTACTCTTCATGGTGCCACTACCTGCAAACAGGTGCCCCAGGTGTGACTAAGAGAGTGGGTGTGATTCCCAAAAGGCATTTATGAGTATTTGAAGTGGTTCTGCCATAGTCCTCCTTCACAAGTGCATGAATGCACTCTAAATAGGTTCTGAGCGGACAATTATGCCTAAAACTGTTTTATCTCTTTTGAGCAGAGTTCTTCTGCGCAAGTTTGGAGAACTACACGGACCCAGGTCTACACAAAGGTGTAAATGTTGGAGTAGCATTGATTACACCATTGGAAAGTGAAAGGGAAAATGTAAGGGGGCATATGGAAAGACATGGAAATACAAAAACACACCTACATGATGGCAAGTCAATTGCAATTACTGAAATTACACTCATGTCTTCTGCGGTGGTATCACAGCCAAAAAAGGCTCACATCTTTTATGCAACGCTTTGAAGCAAGACACTCTAAACATATGGCCATTCACAGTAACTGCAAAGGGCTCAGATCGAACACAGTGGGGTTGGGGATAAAACTAGCGACACAAAGACTTATTCCCCAAAAAATACATTAATGTAAAAAATGGTCATATAACGCTAGACATTGCAGACAACAAAATAAATAGCATAACATGATCTCCCCCACACTCTTCAGCATCTACATGGAATCCCTCACTACCATTCTAAAACAAGCAAATACCGACTATCATCTCTATGCCAACAGCATCCTTCTGTACCTCGAAATATACTCCCTTAAAGATATCCTCCGACTCAATTACACACTTTCAAAAGTAGAATATTGGCTAACCCTCAACCACCTCAAACTCAGCCTAGAAAAAAAATGAAATCCTTGTCTTCTCCAATCACGACCAACCCCCTCAGATCCAAGAATGGATAAACAACCTAGACTCCCTAAACTGCAAACTTACCCAAGCAATCATAGCTAAATCTCTGTTGATCTCTGTGGACACAAGAATTAACATGACCTCCCACATAAGCTCCACTGCAAAAGGGGCCTTCTACAGCCTAAATCTCCTCAGCAAAAACAAGTCTTTCATACCCCATCGACCTAAAAATCGCAACTCAAGCTTTAGTTCTGTCTAGATTTGACTATTGAAATGCCGCACTAACTGGGACAGCTAAAACACACATAGCCCCCATGAGAACTGCCCTAAACGCAGCAGCAAGAATGGTCATAGGTTCCAAGTAACAAAACCACATCATACCTGCATTGTAGGACCTAAAATGGCTACCTATGGAAGCATGCTGCTGTTTCAATACAGCCTGTCTCACCCAAAAAGCCCTACACACAAGCAAACCGGATTAGCTTGCAGTCAATTTCACTAGAGCAGGACAATCAAGAAACCTAAGAAGCTCCAACTCGCTCCTCCTAATCCCCCCCAAAGACATAAACAAAAGCTCTCTCCTGCTCTTTCTCAGGGGACGCCCCCAAAATCTGGAAATGTCGCCCTATTCATATCAGAACTAACCCCTCCTTCACGAGTTTCAAGAGACAACTAAAAGAATTTCTCCTCAAAAGTCATCTCTATGCCTCTGGACAATAACAACCCAACATGTTTTTTTTCCAAACTGTATAACCTCCAGTATTTAGATATTTCGTTGTACTTGACTGATTATGCTTCTATACATGTATTCTGTTGTAAAGCGCTCTGACACCCCTCGGGTTATGTGAGCGCTTTACAAAACTCCTAAAATAAATAAATACATTAAAAAAAGCGCAAAGCACCAACTGTGGTTTTCTGTTTGAGCTTGACCAGAACAGTTACAATTCAGGCCGACTGTGAAGGAGCACAGACCGGCTACAGAGACCCATTTGGGCCTACTAAACACTGTACAATAAATCCTGGTGCACGGTCTGCACAGTGTTGCTTTGTGAGGCTTGGCAGCAGTTCCTATGAGGACCACAGAGAGCAGAGCACCTTAGGCCCACTTCCAAGGGTCCAGGACTGGGCTTATACCATCTGGCAAGGTAGACTCACAAATGGCCTTGTCCAGGTGCAGGAGCAGGTTGCCTGGAAGTCTTTTGTTTCCCTGAAACTTTAAAAAACAGGAGACCAGTCAGCTACCTCTTGGAGTCACAATGAGTTCTGGGTTGTAGAGATGCAGGTCCAGCCCTTCTCACTCCCAGTCGAATGGGCAGCAGGCAGACGTTCAGGACAAAAGGAGTGTAGCAGCCCAGCAGAGCAACAGTCCTTGTAGCAGCACATTAGTCCTTCTTCCTGGCACAGGATCCACAGTTCCAGAAACATACTGAAGTGGTGGTGTCTGAGATCCTTCTTTTATATACAGGTGTGCCTTTCAAGTGGGGAGAAGCTTCTAGAAGCATGCCATTGTAGTGCACAGAGTCCCTGCCCTTTCTGCCCTGATTCTGGACTCACTACATGGGGATATGTAACCGTTTGTAAGGGGGCAGGCATAGACCATTCAGGTGTTAGTGAGGCAGTGTTCAGCTCCCCCCATCTAGCTAGTTAATCCATCAAGTCACACCTAAGCTCCCATTGTGCATGGCTGTCTAGAGGGAATGCACAAAGCCCAGCTGTCACCCGCTCCAGAAATGAATTCAGAGACTGGCGGCAGGCACCAAATGGCTACGGTAAGAAAATGCCATCTTTCTAAATGTGGCATTTTCAGAACTACAGTTTAAAATCCAACTTCACCATGAGTTTTGATTTTAAATTGTGACTCCAGAAAAAACAAACTTAAAAAGTCTATATTTTCCCAGTTGGGAGTGACACTTATAAATTGTAATGAGATGATCTCAATGTTAACCTATGGGAGAGATAGGGCTTGTAGTAGTGAAAAACAAATGTAAAGGTTTTTTCACTACCTGGACATTTAAAACTTAACAATATATATCCAACTTTTTAAATACACTGCACCGTGCCCTTAGGACTTTCCAGGGCCTACCTTAGCGGTGATATGTATTAAAAAGGAAGGTTTGGGTCTGGCAAGAGGGTTAACTTGCTAGGTCAACATAGCAGTTTAACACCTTCACTGCGGCGGCTATTCCGCCGCAGTGCTAAGGGTGTGGGGCGGCCGCGCGGCGGTCGCATGCTGGTGACGGAACCGCTCCGTCACCAGCGTCGGTTGAGCTGTGCTCGTGACGGAGCGGTTCCGTCACGGCCCGCCCCGCTCAATAGAACCCTCAGCGCAGGCGCGGAATTCGCGCTGCGCATGAGCGTTCTATCGAGCTGGGCGGGCCATGACGGAACCGCTCCTTCATCAGCACAGCGCGACCGCGGCTGATGATGGAGCGGTTCCGTCATCAGCACCGAAGGGGTTAAAACTGCACACACAGGTTCTGCAATGGCAGGCCAGAGACTTGTTTACAGGGCTACTTGAGTGGGTGGCCCAATCACTGCTGCTGGACCACTACTAGCATTTAATTTATAGGGACTGGGTGCATGGAGCATCACTTTACTAGGGACTTATAAGTACATTAAATATGCCAATTGTGGATTTTCCAAGGTTACCATGGTTTAAGTAGAGCGCACATGAGCTTTAGCACTAATTAACAGTGGTAAAGGGCACAGAGTCCTAAAGCCAATGAAAATAAATCCAGCAAAAAGGGGATGAGGAAGTCAAAATGTTTTGGGGTGAACCTGCAGAAATGCCAATTCCCAACACACTGATATTCTAGTATTTGTTGTAAATGTTACATTATTGTCAGTCACATTGTGGTTTCAGCTTGAGCAGGGTTTCACCCGCCTGAACCAGTAATCAATTTTCCTGCGTTGGTGTTTAGCGCTGAGGATTTGGACTCATGTTTGTGCAGTGCCATACAGTGATTATGCGTTACTCTAAAAATCGCAGATACATAATTTGATACCAAATTGAGTTCTTTAAATTTACCTTGATTTTCTCTTTTGCTTTTCCAAATTCACTCTCATTCCACCTGACTCCCTGCGACCATACCTGCAGAAATGGAAATTGAGGTAATCAACCTGGAGAGTTCTGTAAGGAAAGGTGACTTCAAACTAAGAAAGGTACCAAAATGCTGGGGCTTCAGAAAACTCTTAGGGCCTAGGTGGAGACTCACCAGTTGCTGATACGAACATGATGACTAGAATGAGGGACAAGGAGATAACCTGGGCGTAGGCCCTGAGATGCAGCACGGAGGTGAGGGGGTGGCTTGTCTCCTGAATTGAAAATCCTTTCCAGAGCAGAAGGTTGTGTGTCCTCCCAAGGCCTATCCCCAGAGGAGCTGGAGGACAGGAAGACTGATGGAGTTTAGGCTGCAGATGTCCAAGCTTAAGATAGGATCGAGGAAAATAAACTGACCATAGAGGCAGATGAGAGTAAAATAGCTAATGAAAGGAGCGTAAGAGAGCTGGGATTCACAGCTTGACAAATAGAGTCTAGCAACAAAGGTGGTAGCATCCCCATAGTGTTTAAGAGGGACAGGAAAGTCCACATACCTAAGGATCTGGTGCCCAGCTATATTGTAAGGAATAACATTGACAAAACAAGTATTTTTCTGCCTATGAGATGGCCCTTAAAATGCACAGTGTCCCAGACGAATATTGGGGGAATCACTTTGGAAACTCATGCCAACAGTGGGGACGGATACCTTATTACACTGGAGGTGGGGGAACCCGATGAGGTATGCGCCCATGAACACCATTGTTATCACCAAATGAGGGCATGCCATGAGAAACGTTGCATTACGTTCAGGGATAGCCAAAAGTTGCAGAACCAGTCTTGGGTGGATTCATGGATTATGCCAGCAATGCACTGAATGGTTGGGTATGGGGTAGCACTGTTGATTTTATTGGGTTGTTTAATCTGATACTGAGAGAGCATATGTTCACTATCTGTTTTACAGAGCTGCGCCAGCACCTGATTGACCGATAGCTGACTGATCCTTGAGAGGTTGTTAAGGAGGCATAATCTCTGTGTCAGCACCAGAGTGTCCAAAAAGGTATCTGGGGGTATCACCAGAAGGGTGTTTAGGGGTCCCACCAGAAGAAAGCAGAGGGAGAAAGACTTACAAATAAGAAGTTCTCTAAAGTCACCCAAAATATTTCCAGAGGGAACAGTAACCAGTCCCAACCTGATCAGAAGAAGAAAAGATTCTTTGTTCTGAAGACAGGGAGGTTCATCCCTCATTGAACTGAATATTACAAATAGGGGCACTCCGAGGGAGACAACAAATGTACTTTTTTCTCCCGAGAAATGCGCATGCGCGGCCGCCCGCGCATGCGCATTGGTATCCAGGAAAAGGACGCTATTCAAGAGGGAGCCCCGGACGAGCCCCGGACAAGGTAGGTGCGTTAATATTGTTTTAACAAGGCTAATTGCTTAAATAATGTATGCGGGGGAGAGCGGGAGGGAGGTGCGTAGTGGGGCTACGCGGAGTGCGGGAGTGGGCGTAGCTTCTCGCCCTCTCCGCGTAGCTCCGCGGAGCCCCACTACGCCCACTACGCCCACCCTTAGACAACTGTGAGAGTTGCTGCCCAGTGGCTCTGGGGTCCTTTGAATAGGGGGGTTGTCATGTTCTCTAAAAGTAGCCGTGAGCCATGTCTTGTCAGGAACTTGTCTGTTTGGCAACAACCTAGAGCACACTGTATGGAAGGAAGTGGAGCTCATATTACACCTGGAGATGTTAGGCTAGCCTGAATGGGTTTGTACAACCATGGCTGGCCAAGATTGGAGTCAAGGAAGCCTGGAGCCTGGAAGAATATCCCAGGCAGCTGCCAAGAGGAGGAAGGGCAAGGGGCATTAGAAACCAGTTCCTAAAGTTCCAGGACTTTGCTGTTGTGGGAGATCTGCCCGAGCTTGCTGGATGGCAAGTTGTGTCGTCGCACCAGGGAGGAATTCAGCAAGATGCCGAAAGAGGGCTTAAGACGGCAAGATGAGGCCAAGACAGCAGATGATACCTCTTGAGATCACCGTATCTATTAAGAGAATGATATCACATTCAGTGATCCCAAAACTTGGGACAGACTGTGTTCTGGTGATCCCTCAGTGTTACAAGGTCTTCCTACTGTGGTTGGCTCATGACATACTCCTGGCAGGGCATCTTAGGCAGGACAAAACTTATGTCAGGCTTGTCTCCCTCTTCTTTTGGCACCGGATGAAGACAGCCTCAGACGCGTTCTGCGGGTCCTGTCCCACCTGCCAGGCAAGCGGTAAAGCAAGGAAAAAGCTGAGGCGCTCCTAGTTCCCTTGCCTGTCATTGGCATCCCCTTTGGAACATAAAACAATCCTAGGCAACAGGTTCATCCTGGTCTTGGTGGATCACTCCACATGGTACCCAGAGGCCATCTCTCTGAGGTCCGTTACTGCAACTACAATGGTCAGGGCCCTGGTGGGGATTTTAATCTGCATGGGGTACCCCAAAGAAGTGGCGTCTGACAGAGGCCCTAACTTCATGTACAAATACATCAAGTCCATGTGGAATGACCTACAGGTTCTACACACCCTACTTCCCCCAAAACAAATGGGCTTGTAGAGAAATTTAATAAGACCATAAAAGGCATGATAATGGGCCTGCCTGAGCCCATGAGGTGGAAGTAAGACATCCCATTGCCATGCCTGCTGTTTGTCTAGAGGGAGGTACCTGTCTTGAGGTCTTCACGGTCAGTTGCAGGCAACTTGGTAAGACAATCTCAGGACAGCTGGGCCACTCAGGTAGTGGGTCTTGGGTGTCTCGATGTCCCTTGATGAGTGCTAGCTTTTGGTGCTCCGAGAGTCTGGAGTGTATTCTTCTGCTTGGTGTTTTCGTTGGGGCTCCGGTACCACGGGTATTGGTACACTATGGTTCCGATAGGTCCTGGTGATATACGATTTTGCAAAGTTTGATAAATATATCACTTCTATGCGCAATTCTGCACGTGGGAAACAATTGGGAAAAAGCAGAAAAATGCATAGAAATTCAGGCAATGGTTTCACAAAGTTCACCTTCTCATTTTAGGTCAATGCTGGAACCAGGTCCAAAGTTCCAGCAGGAGAAGTTTGGGAGCAATCTGGATCGTCCGGGAGCAGAGGTGCTAATGTCGTGGAAGCTGGTGGGCAAAGAGAAAGTGAGCCACTTGAAAATGCACTGCACAGGGGGAATTACAGGTAAGCACGTTGGGTCTCCTGAGAGGGAGGAGGTCGCACGTTCGTGGGGACCATGGGAGAATTGCTGGTTGGTCAGTGCTGGGGCCGGGTGTAGTGTGAACAGGTCAGCCATGTGTTGTTCGTCTTGAGGTCTTCACGGTCAGTTGCAGGCAACTTGGTGAGACAATCTCAGGACAGCTGGGCCACTCAGGCAGTGGGTCTTGGGTGTCTCGATGTCCCTTGATGAGTGCTTGCTTTTGGTGCTTCGAGAGTCTGGAGTGTATTCTTCTGCTTGGTGTTTTCGTTGGGGCTTCGGTACCACAGGTGTTGGTACACTATGGTTCTGATAGGTCCTGGTGTCTCCAAACTTGGTGGGGAGACAGATCTTACTATTCAGAGCTGTTGTACCTTTTCTTGCTTCAGTGCTGAGTCAAGGTTGTAGGGGATCAACAAGTAGAAAATTCAGGGGGTGGGGGATTTATATTCACACTCCAGTCAGTAAACTGTAGGGCAAGTGTTTGCTTCCGGAGGGAAAACATTTAATATTCTCCTTCCAGTCTGTGCAACAGTAGGGAAAATGTTGGATTATGGAGGGGTAAAATGTACTATTGCCACTGCAGTCATTGCAACAGTAGGGAAAGTGTTGGATTGCAGAGGGGAAACATGTAATATTCCCACTCCAGTCAGTGCAACTGTAGAAGTGTGTTGGATTGGGGAGAGGAAGAATGTAATATTCCCACTCCAGTCAGTGCAACAGTAGGGAAAGTGTTGGATTGCAGAGGGGTAAAATTTACTATTCCCACTCCAGTCAGTGCAACAGTACGGAAAGTGTTGGACATGCGAAATTTTTTATATTTCCAGTCCAGTCTGGGCAACTGTCGGGAAAGTGTTGGATTGCGGAGAGGTAAAATGTACTATTTAATTCCAGTCAGTGCAACTGTAGGGAAAGTGTTAGATTGCGGAGAGGTAAAATGTACTATTCCCACTGCAGTCAGTGCAGCAGTAGGGAAAGTGTTGGATTGTGGAGGGGTAAAATGTACTACTCCCGCTCCAGTCAGTGCAACATTAAAAACAAGTAAAATACCTTAAACAAAATCCAAATAGTTTAAAAAAAGTAAATACATTTTAAAATATGTTGAATACAAATCGAAATATATTTAACTTGTTTGTTGTCTTACAACAACCCAAGGGCCACGTTTCACAAATTCTTCCCAGAAGGATGGTGGTAGGTTCTCTATATCGCGTATATGGATATGGATCCAGAGGGCAAAATTATGATGGTCCAAGGTGAAGAACCATGGGACCAGGGCTTTCAGTGACTCTACATACAAAACAAGTCTACAGTTGCGTAGCAGGGGGTGCAGGGGTGCAGTTCACCCTTGGTGGAACAAATTTTGGGGGTGGCGGCCTGGCCCCACACTCCCCCGCTCTGCCATGAGTTTGCCGCGGGGTCGGAAAACGTGGGAATCATTGCCTGCATCCCCCGCAGTGCAGCCACAGGGCGGCAAAAGCAATGCCTGCCCCAGGCGGCCCTCTGCCTAGCTACGCCACTGCAAGTCCAGATTCTCGATGAGCTCTAACAAGGAGGAGACCAAGGAGTTCAAGCATGAAGATGGAAAATAATTCATAATTTGTGATCTATTGTCTTGATCTTGTAGATCCTACCAAAATATAGTGTTAGCAATTCCGAGTATATGAAAAGAATATGGTGCTTTTGTTCATCCTGCCCCCTCCTATTAAATTATCAGTCTAACAGACTGTACTAATAGGGACTCAATTCCATCTCCAAGACTGCCGCTCACCCCATCCCCCAACCTGATAAGCTCCTAGACAGGATGGGTGCTGCCAAATTCCTCAGTATTTTTGAATTCACATCAGGGATCACTGACATAATATCGACTGTCATAATATCGAGATGTCAAAATATCGAGGTAAAAATATCGACTGACAAAATATCGACTTCCTATCTTCAAACAGGTAAGTACAAAAATATCGACTTTAAAATATCGAGTGTAAAAAATATAGACTGTCAAAATATCGTTTTTTTTAAATGTCTTAAAAGTAATTTAAAAGTAATATAATAATAAATAAAATTAATTTTAACTTATTTAAAATACTTAAATAAACATAAGATTAAAAAATAAGTAATATAACTTTAAATATAGTAATTTATTTTGAATACATATATATATATCCGACGAAGGCTTTTTGCCGAAACGTTTGTCTGTGCTAAATAAACTGCACGCTGCCTAGTAACTCTCCTGAGTGCTGCTCTCTTCTTTTACATCACGGAGAAGTTCTTTGAGCGTAATATATATATATATATACATATTATTAACAAAACATGTACAATATTTTAACCATAGGATAGCTAGAGGTTTAAATGTACTGTAACGACTCCAGTGAGTGCAACAGAAGGGAAAGCGTTGGATAGCGTAGGGGTGAAAATTACTATTCCCACTCCAGAGAGTGCAACAGTAGGGAAAGCATTGGATAGCGTAGGGGTAAAAATTACTATTCCCACTCCAGAGAGTGCAACAGTAGGGAAAACGTTGGATAGCGTAGGGGTTAAAATTACTATTCCCACTCCAGCGAGTGCAACAGTAGGGAAAGCGTTGGATAGTGTAGGGGTAAAAATTACTATTCCAACTCCAGAGAGTGCAACAGTAGGGAAAGCGTTGGATAGCGTAGGGGTAAAAATTACTATTCCCACTCCAGAGAGTGCAACAGTAGGAAAAGCGTTGGATAGCGTAGGGGTTAAAATTACTATTCCAACTCCAGAGAGTGCAACAGTAGGGAAAGAGTTGGATAGCGTAGGGGTAAAAATGACTATTCCCACTCCAGCGAGTGCAACAGTAGGGAAAGCGTTGGATAGCGTAGGGGTTAAAATTACTATTCCAACTCCAGAGAGTGCAACAGTAGGGAAAGAGTTGGATAGCGTAGGGTTTAAAATTACTATTCCAACTCCAGAGAGTTCAACAGTAGGGAAAGTAAATACTTTATATATAAATATAAATAACATAAATAGTAATACCAATTACAAAGTAATTAAAATATTTAACAATTGGATAAAACATATTAAATAATTATTTATAAATACAAATTAAAATGATTTAATTATAAAAATTACCTACTAACACTAATTTATTAACAATTAACAATAAATTAATTTTCAATTTAAAAATTAATCTATTAATTTTAATTACCAATTATATTTTAATTAATTACCAATTAATAATAATTTAACAATTATTTCTAAATAAATATCAATAAATACATTTACAAATTTAATTAATTATAATTAAATTACTTCCCACCCTCTTCCCCTATAAACCCACAACCCGCTACAGAAAATAAATTACTAAAATTAAAATATTTATCAATTAATCAATTATAATTAATTACCAATTATATTTTAATTAATTACCAATTAGTAATTATTTAACAATTAATTCTAACTAAATATCAATAAATAAATTAACATATTTAATTATTTATAATTCAATTACTTCCCACCCTATTCCCCTATATACCCACAACCCACTACAGAAAATAAATTACTAAAATTAAAATATTTATCAATTAATCAATTATAATATTTACCAATTATATTTTAATTAATTACCAATTAATAATTAATTAACAATTAATTCTAAATACATATCAATAAATAAATTAACATGTTTAATTAATTATAATTAAATTACTTCCCACCCTATTCCCCTATAAACCCACAACCCGCTACAGATTTATATTACACAAACAATTAAAAATAATATTAACTTACCTTAAATTCGATATTTTTGTTGTCTATATTATGTCTAGTCGATATTATGTCCATTCTATATTTTTGATTCGATATTATGTCCATTCTATTCGATAATAATTTTTTCTAGTCGATATTTTTGTTGTCTATATTATGTCTAGTCGATAATATGTCCATACTATATTTTTTACTCGATATTGTGTCTAGTCGATATTATGGAATCGATATTTTGACTCTATACCATCAGGGTACCAGGCAGATTGCAGTAGCTAATGGTTCAAAATATAGGTCAGCATTCCCGACCCCAGTGGTCTGTTTCCAATTCAAGGTGATGCCTTTTGCATTAAGGAATGCCCTCACCACCTTCCAGGGGTTAGTGAACAGGATACAGGCTGGGAAGGAGGCATTCAGTGACTGCTACTAGATGTCATGGCTGTCTTTAGTTCCAGCTGAAAGGAACACCTGTACCACCTCCAGGACTGCTTCAGGCCTTGCATTGGGAAGGCCTGACTATTAAGGCCAGTAGGTGCCAGGTCGGGTACACTACTCTGGTGTATCTAGCAACATGTTGGGCGGTGCAAAGTGCATACCCACCAGTCCAAGATTGAGACTATCCTGGCCTGGCAAACCCCCAAAACTCAGACTGATGCGAGGACATTCCTGAGCATCACAGAATTGTACAGAAGTTTTGTTAAGGGGTAATGGCACAATTGGTGCCGCCTCAACTGAACTAATTTCAAAGAAGCAGCCCTAAAAGGTGATCTGCACGGAGGCCTGTCAGAAAGCTTAGCCTTTGCAACCCTCAAGGAGGCCATGTACACAGCACCTGCACTCAAGGTTCCTAACTTTTCCAAGGAGTTAATTGTGCAGATGGACAAATCAGAGGACACTTCACTTAGCACAGTTAAATGATTAGGGCCTATACCAACCTGTAGCCTTCAATTGCAGGAGGCTTCTTTCCCAGGAACAGGAGTGAAATGTTACTGAGAAGGATGCCTTTATTGTGATTGGGCACTGCAGACGCTGAGAGACATACATTTCTCGGACTCACATCAGGGTTCAGACAGACCACAGGGCACTCAGGTGGCTCATGCAAATGAGAGGTGAAAATCCCAACTGTTGAGGTGATCCATTTCTCTACAGGGAATGGACTTTCCGGTGGAAAATCATCCTGGGTCAGACCATGCTAATGCTGATGGTGTATCCATATTCTTCCTTGTTAGAGATGAGAAGTCCAAGGATGTTGGGTAGTTCTCACTTTCAGCTGGGAGAGAGCAAATGTTAGAGCTGTCAGCCATACAGTGGCTTTGCATCCAACTTGTAGCCTTACTCCTCCATTTCTTTTGCGGTTCCTGTTTTTTTTAGCTTTAGGACTACTCTGTGCCCTTTACTACTTCTGACCTGTGCTAAAGTGTATGTGCTCCCTACCTGAAATCCGTTTGTATTGGCTTACACCCAAATTGCCACAGTTAATTTACTTGTACGTCCCTAATAAAGTAATACTACATGTACCTGGGATCTGTTAATTAAATACTACTGGTTGGCCTGCAGCACTGATTGTGGCAACCAAGTAAGTAGCCTTTTAAACATGTCTTAGGCCTGCCATTTCATCCTGTGTATGCAGTTTAATTTCCATTTCGACGTGGCCAAATAAACCTTTTGCCAGGTCTAAACCTTCCATGTTAATTAATGTAAGTCACCTTATGATAGGCCCAATACAGGCCAGAGGGAAAGGTGCTGTGTATTTAAGAAGTAGGACATGTACTTTAAAATGTTACGTGTCCTGATAGTGATAAACAACTACATTCGTTTTTCACTACTGCAAGTCCTACCTTTCACATAGGATAACAAGGGTTACCTATTACATTTAATAAGAGATAACTTTTAATTGGGAGCAGTTAAAAATGTTGAATATGGAGTCTAAAGAACTGTAATTTAAACTCTTCTTCAACAGTAAAGTCAGATTCTTAGTCACAGTTCTGAAAATGCAGCTTTAGAAAGTTGGCATTTTCTTGTGCCAAATATTTGGCACCTGTATCCTGAGTCACAGGACTTGGTGTAGCTGGCAGTTGATCTTTGTGTCTTACTCCCAGATAGTGAGACAAACGGGGAATAGATGTGGGCAGGATGGGCCATCTATGATTTAATAGGAGGGCAAAGCTGTCACCTACCAAACCTACACACCACAAAGACTCTCCCTGAGGACACTCACAAAGGGTTTTAAACTAGTGTTTTGTGCCTCCAAATAAGATGGTGCCAGGACAGGGAGGCAGGAAATTCAAAAACGTCTGGGGTGAAAACCTTCAGAATCTTCTCCTACTCCAAAGCAGTCACCAAGTATAAATAGCAGAGCCACAGCCCAAACTATTCAGTATACCTCTGGATCTGTGGAAGAATCAGAAGGACTGCTCTGCTGCACTGTTGCCGTGCTACTTCGCTGCCCTGCTTGCTGGGTGAAAAGGACTGAACCTGCATCTTGAACCCAGGATCACCTGTGTGACTCCAATTGCTAGTTCGCGTGCTTCCTGATCAGAGCCTCCGGGACAGAAAACGTTCCAACCAAATTGAACCCTGCACATGGTGTGCCTGCTGTGAGTCTTGCACTCCCCCAACTGGTGCCACCCTAATCCTGGACCCATGAAAGGGAGCCAAAGGTGCTCGGCCAGCGCAGATGTGGTCCTAGGCGAATCAACACAGCCCAATGCATTGCCTCAAAGCCCCACATCAGATTCCTTCCTGTGAGGTGCATCCCTCACACAGGATCTTACAACTCTTTGGGACCACTGCTACCCGACTCATCCTTGATGCAGGACCTCACAACTCCTCAGAACCGCAGGTGCATAATGCATCCTCAACGCAGGATCACACTGTGCTCTGCAACCAGGATCAAACTAACTTGGTCAATGTATTCAGCCCATGGTCCATTGTGGTCGGCCTTAACTTGTGACTGTGTCCCGGTCTGGCACTGCCAGATAACCAGAGTTAGCACTTTGTCATTCTGGGCACTATTTCCGATTACATCTTTAAAATTGCACACCTCTGGTTCTATTGATAAGATTTTGGTCATTTTGGTCTCAAGTGATTTATTCAATTTTACTCTATTTTTCTAAAGTGCTATGAGGATTCTCTTGTATTGTACTGTTTGAAGTGCTACATAAATATTTCATACATTACCTCTAAGTTAAGTCTGACTGCTGTGTGTCAAGCTACCAGAGGGTTAAGCACAGGGTAATTTGGGGTTGCTTGTGACTTTACCATCACAGGGGTTGTGATTGAAGCTTGAGTAGGGTTTCACTCCATCAAACAGTAATCTCATTTCCTACACTGGGGCTAGGTAGTGACTTTTCCATGAACCAGGCACCACAGGTACAGTCTTCTCTTTGCTAGCCCAAGGATCAGGATGTGCAGCCCAACAGTTGGTTCAGCCTAAGACCACGAAACAGCAGGGCAGTCCTTCTTCTGTCCTCTCTACAGTCCAGATGTGATCTGAGGTCTTGGTCTAAGGGGTATCATATTTATGCCCAAAAAGTTCACTCGGGATGTAGCCAATTGCATGATGACACCTTCCTGCAATGTGTGGCATCTAGCTATCCCAGAGTGCACTTTTCTTCCCACTCCAAGATGGTGGTACCCCTCTCTTGGTGCATGGGGCTTGGTAGTCCACCCTAATGGTGTGGATACCTGAGAGTAATTTGCCCACAGAAAAAAAACAATTAGAAACTGGTCTTCCCTCTCTCTCCATGACACCAACCCGTCTACCTCAACACAAGTGCAGTTCTTCTTGTATGTGTCAATTATTTGCCCTTTAAAGGCGACTTCCACTTTGAAGCTCACCTTTTGGGCTCACACCTTGTGTGACTTCCTGCCAGGGAGAGGTAAAAACCTCTACCAATGGCAGCTCTCCATTGTTACCACTCCTGGCAGTTATTCACACCTCTCCTCAGGAGGGCAGTAGTGTATTTTGTGATCAGCATATGTGAATAGCCACCGGAAAACTTGCATATGGTCAAAAGTAACATTAAATGAAACTTGGGCATAAAGTTGGGTTTAATATGATGATTATTTTGAATCTTTAAAGTACCAATTAGTAATCCCATTCAGAAGTTAGCAAAACTTACTCGCCAATGGGGATACTGGTTTTTTCTGCAGAAAAATGACAATTTGTGATTTTTACTGTTAGGTCATATAGAAATACATGTCCTACTTTTTACCATATAACACCCTGCCTTAGGACTCGATAATACTACTGTATGGGTGACTTATCTATATTAAAAAGGCCGACTTGGGCTTTGCAATTAACTTAAATGAAAAAGTTAGAGTTAGGAGTTTACACCTTCTCTGCCAGTCTGCAGTGGCAGGCTGAGAGAGGTTTTCATGTTGTCACATCGAGGGTGACACAATAAGTACTTCAGCCTTGGTGGGACTCTTTAACTTACAGGCTTTGGGTACCCCTGGCACCATATAGTAAGAACTTGTGAGTAAGGTTATACCAATTGGGTATAAGTCAATCAAACATATACTTTTAAATGTCTGTGAATTGGCACTGAGGTCTGGTTAGCAGGGCTCAGAGCACTCTCAAGGTTGAAAAACGAGCAGCATCAGTCCCAAACTTTGGGGGTGATAATGCAAAATGGAGCATTTCCTCAGAGTACTCACATACCATAGATTGATCCTTGATCTGGAACGAAGGCCTCATACAATGGGGAAATGAAGCAGGCACTATAGCACTGCCACTAAGACTGGAACACCAATGTATGTACATGTAGGCTCTAAGATGGAGACACTGACACCTGGGCAGAGTAGCATTGACACTTTGACAATGGCAAATACAACATAAAAGAAAGTCACCAGAAATAATAAAGGGGCACTGACAAATGAACAATCACACTGGGGCACTGACATGGAGACATTGCCATTGGAACAAAAACACCATCAACCATTGGGGAGAGGAGTTGGCTGAATGGCTAGGGCGGTCGACCTCGTCTCTGGGGAACTGGGTTTGAGTCTCGGCAATGATGATGAACATCCTGTGATTCTGGGCAAATCACTTAATCTCCCCGTGCCTAACAAAAATGAATGTGTCCTCATGCTATGCAACTGGTGCTATGTAAAGCGCTCTGATTCCCAATTTTGCATGGTTTCAGCACCAGAGCCTGAAATGTAACTCGGATAAATCCGAGTTGCTCTTTTTTGGCTGCGTTGAGGACCCTGGCTGGAAATCGTGGTGGCCTCCCGATATGTTCCCTCCTGAGAAACCCTCTTCCCAAGTAAAAAATCTGGGTGTGGTGTTTGACGACAGTCTCTCTTTTCGTCCCCACATCACGGGCTTGGCGGGGAAATGCTTCGGCATTCTGAAGATGGTGAGGAAATTTCTCCCACTGCTCTCCTTACAATATCGCAAGAATATCGTGCAAGCACTTGTGGGTTTGCGTTTAGATTACGCTAACGCACTTTTCTCAGGACTGCCTAAATATCTGGTGTCCAGATTACAAACTGTCCAAAACTCGGCGGCCAGAGCCATCTTTGGCCTTCCTCGGAGAGCTAGCGCCTCTTTATTGCGCGGCAGGCTGCATTGGCTATCTATCCCTTGCAGAATTAGGTTCAAGGTCCTCACGTTGGCGTTTAAAGCCCTCCACTTCACGGGCCCGGCTTACCTCAGGAAGCGTATTGCTTTTTACGTTCCCCGGAGGAGTTTGAGATCTGCTGACCTGGCTAAAGTGGAGGTACCTGTGATCAAACGTGTGCGGATGGGAGGCCGGTCTTTCCAGTTCATGGCGGCCAGTTTGTGGAATGAGCTCCCTTTGTCGCTCCGCAAGGCTAATAATCTTCTGGCTTTTAGAAAAGAGCTCAAGACGGTCCTCTTTTCTGCCTAACCAGTGTGTCTATAGTGTTTCTGCCTCTGGGTTTTCTTGGTTATGTTCAGGACTCTCTGTCAAAGCGCCGGGACACCCGCTCCGGGTAGCCTTGCGCTCAAGAAATATAGTCTTAACATAACATAACATAACAATTTGGGTCAAGTTCGCAATATATAAAATTCTGTAAAAAAAAAAACCATTAACACATGGACATTTGGAAAATTACATGTACGGACACTGACCCTGACACAGATACATTTAAAAAGAGCTACTGATACACTAGGGGTTCACAGACACAGGGAAATAGACGCACAAAGACATAGGGTCATTGGTTGAGACACAGGAAGTCTTGCTAATGAAGACATTCTGGTGATTACTAGCTACACTATATGTAGGGAAGAATTCATGAAAAAGGTTGATATTTATCCTGCTTAAAAGTGTTGGCTGTTTTCCACTCAAAGTAGAGTAACTCTGCTGAGAACAGCTGCCACTATTATCATGGTGCTGTGAAAAGTTTCAGAGGTAACTTTCACCAAAGCGTCCAATCAGCTGCCTGATACCAAGAAGTCTTACCCCACCTGAAATAATACCCTGCACCTTATCTCATTCCACCACAGTACAAACCTAGAGTATAGTGTTTTAGTTGAAAGGACGGCTACAAATTGAGTTGTGCTAACAGATAGACGGTGAGGATGCTGGAAAACTGGTCCTTGCTGTAATGGAGCCTAAATGCCAGGCTCGAAAATGCCAGCCCACTTAAAATTGTGCTGAATGGAATTCCACATGGAAAACCGCTCAGCCAGTAGCGGCCCCTCCCCTAAGGTGGAGGAGCGCCGCCGTACTGCTCTTTGAGCAGTGCAAAAAGGAAAAATAAAATGATAATAACACAAAGTTAGTATTGTTTTTTCCCTTACAGAGGCAGTTTTACGGGGTGGGGCAGAACTGGGCTGTCATCACAGCCAGCAGGGGAGGAGTGGTTGGTGCACTTAAGTGCACATGATGGTTTGGCTGGCTGTTTTGGGCCGGCCAAACAGTCATGCACACTTAGCATGTTTTCCACCTGGCTGTATTGGACAGCCTGGGTGGAGAGCATGCATTGGCTCCCACTCCCTGTCTGAGCTTCGAACCAGGGTGCTCAGACCAATCATATCGCAGCTGTCATGCTGGTGACGGAGGTGTTATGATTGGCTTAGGGCAGTTTTGGAGCCTGTGTGCGTCATTACACGAACAGAAGAGAATGCTGGAGAGGTGTCGGGTGGCAGCCAGGTAAGTGGATTTTTTTTCTAACCCCTCATGCCTATGCCTGATAGAGATCGCAGGTCACCCGGCCATATAATTTCACCATACACGTACCAGGCCCATAATATTTCCAATTTATCATATACATTGATCGGGTGACCTAACAATTCTACTACCAGTAACCCTGGTTCCATTCCTATTTATTCCTCGTGTACCCGACTTGCCAATCCACTGTTACGGGTACCTATGATCACGATGGATCAGGGAGCTAGCTGTAAAAGAAAGGCAGGCAATACAAATACCAACTTTATATGCCTTAATATTCATTAAATGAACACAGACTACTGGGAAGTTTTAAAAGTTTATCTTAGAATTCAGATTCTGAGAGCATACAATTTACAACAAGAAGACAGTCTATAATTAGAATAACGAAGAGCACATAACCATATAAAAAGTAAACTAAGGCAACCATTTATGTTTCAATAGGAAGGTAAGAACAAAGCGAAACTTGCTAAATAGATTCGAGCATAGATCACAACTAGAATTTTACTATTTTGGGATATATTGCAAAAGTGGATAAAAGATTGGAGATCCTATATATCTATAGGGGGAAAAAGTGAAACACGCTATAGTTCTAGCATCATCACTTCAAATCAGATTGCAGGAGAAATTAAACCACACCTATAATTCCTAAACAGTATGGAGAGAATGTGCTCTAAAAGGTAGGGAAACATAGGAACATGCTATGGAAATAAATGCATTGACTCTTCATAATAGTAGATTGCGAGAAGCATGGAAAATTAACGTATGCAAAGGTATGTCTTTATTGAAGCAAAGACAGAAAAATAGAAGGTGCAGAATAGAATTTCAGTACTATATATTTAGCTAGAATGGTGTGAAAACCAACCCTGGCCACGGATCAGTCAAGGATAGGAAATACCCCAAGGAAGGACAGTCATCAATGGGACAGCAGATGCAGATGGGACACCCCAGGACAGGAAAGGAGAACCAGATTAGGATCAGGACAGGACCACCAAGGAACGACCAGCACCCGCAGTTCGGAAGCAACGCCTGCGCTCCACCCTCTCTGCAGCTATCAGTCAGAACCCCGATTGGGTTAGCGAACTCCCCAGCAAAGTGCTCCGCCAGCACTTAAGGTTTAGTAAAACCTTAGAGTCTATGGTCAAATTCGGACAGAGTGCTCCGCAGCGCTCTGTATTCAATCACCTATTGAGTGCATTGGGTCAGTGACAGGTCAGCTATTCGGACAAGTCGGACAATTTCTCTAGCTAAACCTAGGCTAGTTATACTGTTTTCGGGTCAGTGTACCACCCCCCAAATGTTGCAAGTGTCAGAATCCCCAATTTCGATTGGTCCCCAGGTAGGATAGACTAACACACCAATCACAATTTACGTCTACAAGCCTAGTTTTACATATTCTGGAACCGCCTATTGATTTTGGGGTTCCCATGACCGATTCTACAGAATACAATAGAAAAAAATACATTTGTTTCTAATGTAACACATTTCAGCTTCTCCGGCTGGGTGAAGGTGCATCTTCCCAGGCCCGTCTTGGCAGGGACCTTCAGTTGGCACCCTGTCAATGCCACCGGCAGAATGCGGTCATGCGCAGAACATCATCTCAATATGGAGTCTTGCCTTGCATCAGACCCTCAATACCGCGGTACATGGAAAGTAAGCGAAAACAAATTAAAACATAGAAATAAATGATTTCACTGTATACTATGAGTAACTACTTTATGCTCCTTAAATTGAAAAATATACTATGGCATTATAATTAGTGCAACAGACAAGAACACGAGAGCATCTGCGCAAGCTTCACCACGTTAGGACACAGACAGCCATTTTAGACGCAAGTACGCATGCGCACATTTTCCCACCAGAACTGCAACTACGTCACGTCACGTGAGTGTGACTAACGCATGCGCAGAAGAAACCCATCAAGCAGCGGCCATTTTAGGGACAAGGGTTATTTGTATTAGTAAACACATAGGCAAGCATCACTACGACACTCAAATATAAAGATAAAAGAAAATTAGTAAGACATACAGGTTGAATTATAGGATTATAATGTTATTCGAGGTTCTTGATTTAAGCAAGTCGCGTAATATGCGAAATCTTGCTCTATCAATCCCCTCTTTGATGATATTTACTATCTTCACAAACTAATGGAACCAGATGCCAACTTTTCTCACACTTTGTGCATTTCGATCTCTTCCAACAGACGATTCAGTTTCTCTTTCACATCTTTGTTAGGGTGAGAATTCTTCACCCTTTTGTAAATGTGATTATTCATTTCTTCCAATTCAAGCTCATGCACACTCCGTTTCACACCTCTTCTATTCACAGTGTATTTCTTTGTGTGTTTGCGACATTTGCAACAGACAAATATGAGGAATATGACGAAACCTATCACTCCAATTGGCATCAGTACCTTAAACAATAAACCTTTACCTTAATTAGAAAACCAATGACCTACAGCGGAGAGACCATCAGTAAGTCTCTTCCAGGCACTATCAACCTCCAGTGGTTTGAGTTCTTTTTCCAAATTAGTAATGTTCTTTACGTACTTTTTAATTTGTACACTTTTGTCCGGTATGTAAGTGCAACAATGTTGCGCTTTCAACATCCGGCAGAGTCCGCCCTCCTTTGCTAATAAGGTGTCAAGAGCAAGTCTGTTCTGCAAAACCATTGATCTGATCGCAACCATTTCGGTATTGACCAGTAGGAATCCATGAGCTGTGTCAGTAGACAACATATCCACTATTGTGGATAATTTGCAAATTCTGTGTGTGTTCAGAACCACTCCCACTCCAGGTATCAGTGCACTAAAAATACTACCCATTATTTCACCTACGCTTTCTCTTTTACTACGCACTAAGCCATTAGTGTTTTCATTGCTTCCAGCAATTTCATTCACATGGTATATTTTCGGGAAAACAATGCCAAAGTAGCAGCTTCCATACCAGTGATCCGGCAATTTGAAATAAGCCTTGTTTCCACATATATAATAAATTCCGGGAAACACAGGTTCTGACCCATTTTTGAAACCCCAACCTCCAATTACATTATAATTGTGCTCACATTGACTGGAACCAATGAAAATGTTGTTATATTAACTAGTCTTTTCGCGGTGAAGACAGAGTTTTCCCTTCCTTTCGAAATCCAGCAACAAAGCAGGACCACTCCCACCATTTGAGGTGCTTTCCATGTTTTCAGCCCATTTAGGAGTTTTCTGTCTTTTATCATTTGCCTTTCTTTGGAAACTCTCCCTTCTTTTCTCTGCCATGTTTAGAAATTTTTTTTCTTGTTCATGTAATGAACAGGTCAAGTTGTCTCTGTGTGCGTCATTTAAGTCTATGGTACCTATAGTCAGAAAGTATTCTCCCATATAACGTGTAACGTCACTTTTAGTATGCACAGGATTCAGATTTCCACGTATGGGAAGTTCAGAAAATATCACGTCTGAGTTAGAGTAGTAGTACTGTAACGGTCCTCTTTTGTAAAATAAGCTAGCTAAAATGCTACAGGAAATTCCATAGGTCAAGGGTAAGTGATGATAAGTCACGCCTTCAGCTACAGAAGTAGGTAGCTTCATGCAGACATAGCAGTCTTCTATTTCCATAGTTTCTACATAATGCACTAACAGGTTTGCGAAAACATTTAAATGAGTCTGGTTTTTAACTCTGTGATAATGTAGTCCTTCCTCATCTGTTGCTTCTAAGTCTTGTTTTGTTTGTCTGAGTGCTTTTTCACGTCTTTCTACACTTCGTGTTGTCAGTTCTTCAATGTCAGTAGTCACAGTCTGTGTAGGGTCAATATTAGTATTTTTGCTTACCATGTAAGGAATGAAAACTGTTAGTCCTATCCAAATTATTAATATTATAGCTATACTACATATACATATTTTGCAGCATGTTTTGCAACAACTGCGTCTAGGCCTTCCATTCACATTTGAATCAGACATTTTTGCTCAGAAGAAGATTTCAACCCCTCTTTGTAACTTTGCACGGGTAGCTTACACTGCGCAACTTCAGGGTGGTTCGTCTTCTTCGGCAGAATAATCAGCTGTCTGTTCTTCGTCACTTTCGTCAGTTACATCAAGATCCTCAAGTTCCTCCAAGATCAAATAGGTCCATTCAGGATCTTGATATTTCTCGTTCAGTCTTTTTATTCGATCACTTCTTCTTTTGGAACTTTCTCCAGCTTGCTCTGCAATACGGGAACTTTTCCTTCTTTCCTCAAGTTTTTCTTCCACTGTTTTTAGTCTTAGTCTCAGTCTCTTAATATATCTGGGTTCAATATTTTTCTTTTTCCTGAGTCTTTTAGCTGGCACTGGGTTTTGGCTTTCTTCTAAGGTTCTTTTATTTTCATTAGCTTGTGGCACTTCTGATTCTTCCCTTCCTGTCTGACTAGTTCCAGGTCTTGTCTCTATTTCTTCTGCCTGGTTACTAAGCTGGCCTTGTTCAGGTGTATATTGGATTAGTCTTTTGGATGTTTCAGTTTCTTTATCCTGAACACGTTCTTCTAGTTCTATCTGATCCTGTTCAAGCACTTCGAACCCTTGATCTTCTTCTGCTCGAACTTTCACACTAGTTCTGGTCTGTCCCTTTTCAATTTCAGGAGTTTGTGGAGGTGTGTCGATCACTTGCTCTGTCCCTGTCTGACCTTCTTCTTCCTCGGACTTGACGTGAATCTCAATAATCCGAGGATCTTCGCCTGTGCCTATCTCTTCCTCTCTATCCCACTCTCTGTCTGCATAGGTTTGACTTCTTGTTCTGATTGGGTCATTAGTCAGGTCGATTATGGGTATCCAATCATCTTGACTGGTGCTCGGTTGTTCATCATCAGCTACTTCAGGACCAACGTCTTCAGACCCCTCAGCTGGACAACCTTCAGCGTCAGTTTTCTCGTCTGGAATCACCTTCTGTGTATGGCTGGCATGGATGCACTTTGGAACGCCGGCACACTTCACCGCTGTCGTGGTCACCAGTATCACTTGGCGTTGTTTTCCCCACTTCGGTGCAAGGCAATTTGTACGAGTATGCTTCTTTATTACGACTCAATCGCCTGGAACCAATTTATGGACTGGAGTCGTTGGATTGGCGACGGCGTCTTCCCCAATCTGGCGAGAGATAGAACGCACTTGGTCACCCAGTTGATTGCAGTACTCAAGTACTAAATCATCAGAAATGTTTAGCAGTTTATGTCCTGGTACCCATGCTTGTCTCATCACTCTTCCCATCAGGATTTCATGAGGGCTCAGGCCTGTTTTTCGGTCTGGAATACTTCTAAGTCCCACTAGAACAAGAGGCAAAGCATTTATCCAGTACATGCCTGTAGATTCACACATCTTTCCTAATCTCGATTTTATAGTGCCATTTATTTGCTCCACCACTCCAGAAGCCTCTGGACGATATGCACAGTGCAGCACCTGTGTGATCTTGAATGCTTTACAGAGTTAATCGATTATCTCATTCTGAAAATGTCCGCCTCTATCTGATTCAATTGTGACTGGAACCCCGAACCTAGGTATTAATTCTCGTAGTAACAATTTTGCTACAGTTATGGCGTCATTCTTTCTAGCAGGGTAGGCTTCCACCCATTTTGAAAACAGGCAGACAATGACAAGGACATATCTCATTCCCTCACAGCGAGGCAGTGTGATAAAGTCAATCTGTATTCTTACAAAGGGACCTCCTGATTTTCCAATGTTTCCCAATTCAACTACTGTTCTTTTCCCAGCGTTAAACTGCTGACATGTTAAGCACCTCTGGCAGAGTGACTCTGCTACCTTCCTGAACTTCGGATTGTACCATGTTTGTTTGAAAACCAGAACCATGGCGTCCCTACCAGTGTGTGAATCTCCATGTATCAGTCTGGCCATAGAAGCAAGCAGATGTCTAGGCAACACAGGCATACCATTTGGGCCCACAATGACACCATCCTCACTTCTCGGTCGACAACCAAGTTTCCTCCTCTTTTGAAGGCACAGGATGCTGCCAATCTCTCAACTCTTCCCAAGTGGGCACCTCTTCAAACACCATAAGTTGGCAGCTGTTTCCAGGTCCTCCCAGTTTGACATTTACAGAATTGCGATTCTTGGCACAATGTTGGGCCACTTCATCAGCAAATCTATTTCCCAAAGTTACATGGTCAATGCCAGATTTATGAGCAGTACATTTGACCACTGCGAATTCTTTTGGTAATTGGATTGCATCCAGTAAATCTTGTACAACCTTTCCATTTCTGATGGGAGGACCTGAAGAAGTCAGAAACTCCCTCTGTAGCCACAATTGGCCGAAGTCATGCACAACCCCATAACAGTACTGACTGTCAGTATATACTGTTATTCTTTTGTTTTTTCCCAATTTGCAGGCTCTTATTAATGCAATCAATTCGGCTACTTGTGCAGAGTTCACTCCAAATAGACAGGATGCTTCTTTAATGCCGTCTACAGAGACTACAGCATAAGCAGCACTTAGGCCTACAAGTTCGTGTCTCATACATGAGCCATCCACGAACAGCTCCTCATCTTCCACAGGCAAAGGCATTTCCTTAATGCCTGGGCGGGGTTTAGTACTGAATTCTGTCAGGTCAATGCAGTCATGCTCGTCCTCCCCCTTGGCTTCTGCAAGCATTGAGTCAGGGAGCAGGGTAGCTGGATTAAGAATGTTGCACCGAGTAATGACTACATTCGCAGCACCCACGAGAATCCTCTCGTATTTAGTCAGCCGACTAGGGGTGAGATACTGAGTTTTAGTTCTGGTCAATAAAATCACAACTGCATGGGGAACATACACAGTTACAGGATGTCCCATTACAATAGATTCACTCTGTTCTAGACTCGTGCAAGTTGCAGCTACTGCTTTCAGACATCCGGGTAATCCAGCAGCCACTGGATCCAAAGTGGCAGAAAAATATGCCACTGGACGTCTAGTCAACCCATGCTCCTGAGTCAGGACTGACAGTGCACAATTATCTTGTGTGTCACAGAATAGTGCAAATTCCTTGGAATAATCAGGCATCCCTAGGGCAGGGGCTGTACACAGACATTCTCGTAATTTAGTAAATGATGTCAAACTTTCATCATCCCATTCCACTGGGTCCTTTGCTCCTTTCTTTGTCATTTTTATCAAAGGCTTGGCCAGGACTGCAAATCCTACAATCCATTGCCTGCAGTAACCTACCACCCCAAGGAACATTCTGACTTCTTTCTGAGTACGGGGTAACTGCATGTTCTGAATTATTTTGACTCTCTCGGAGGTAACTTTTCTGATGCCTTTTTCTATCTGGTGCCCCAGATATTTCACTGACTTTGTACAGAACTGCAATTTGTCAGGGGACACTTTATGTCCTTTTTCACCTAGGTGATTCAGTAAAGCAATGGTGTCAATAACACAATCTCTATGACTTTTAGACGCCACCAAAAGGTCGTCTATATATTGCACCAAAACAGATTTTCCAGGTAACACTAAAGATTCAAGGCACTTTTTCAGAATCTGATTAAAGATAGAGGGGCGTTCTGTGTACCCTTGAGGGACACGATTCCAAACGAACACGTGACTGTCGAAAGCAAATGAGAAAAGAAATTTGCTATCTGGATGCAATGGGATCGAGAAGAATGCATGACATAGGTCTATCACGGTGAACCACTCAGCATCCCAGGGAATCTGATACAGGATCACTGCTGGGTTTGGAACAATAGGACAGCAAGGAACTACAATTTTGTTTACCTTTCTCAGGTCCTGCACTACCCTGTACTTGCCACTAGGTTTTTTTATTCCAATTATGGGTGAGTTACACGGACTACTCATCACTTCTTGTATGATGTTTGCTTCTAGCAATCTTTTTATTTCAATGGCAACTCCTGCTCTCACTTCGGCACTCATTTTGTATGGCTTGGTATTGGGGTAAACTGCATTTTCTTTCATGGCTATTTTTATTGGGTCTACATTTGCCATTAATCCTACATCCTTTCCAGTAAAGTCCCATACTTCTGGTTTCACTGTCTTTTGGAGTTCTTCGGGTAAGTCTTGTATAGTCATTTGTTTAATTTCTGAGTCAGGTCTGATTAACATTAATTTGTATATGCCATCCTCGTCTGGGGTTTGAATTTCGACGCCCTTTGGTGAGCAAAAGATGGTACAGTTCATTTTGCACAACAAATCACGTCCCAGTAAGTTTACTGGACTGGTATCACAAACTACAAATCTATGCATTTCTTTGAAATTCCCTATTGTGATCTCCATGGGCTCAGTAACTGGGGTACTAATCAATTGATTAGACACACCCACTACTTGGATTGCTTCTCCCGAGAGGGGTAGGTTTGGGACGTCCGCTGTTCTCACAGTAGAACGGGTAGCACCAGTGTCCAATAGGAAGGTGACATCATTTCCATCAACCTTTCCTTCAATGTATGGCCCTGACTGGTCTACCGGCAAGGAGGCGCCAAGTACACACTCCTCGTCCTCCCCTCTCAGGCCCCGTCAGTATTGGTTGTCACAGAGAAAAGTATCATTCAACAGAAACTGCGAAGTTGCTGCATTTCTATTATCATTGCCTCCCCAGATCTCTATGTCATCACCCTGGGGTGATTTTCCCTTATAATTTGGTTTTGGCGCTCGGGGCAATTGACTTGCCTTTACCTGATGCTGGGTCTTTCTTGGTTTTTCATTCTGCGTCTGTGGAGTTAAATCAGGGATTTGGGTATTATCATGCTGTAAATATGGACACTCGTCTCTCCAGTGCCCAATTTCTCGCACTGGTGGCAGGGAAATTTCTTTTTAGCTTCTTCTCTACTCATTTTTACTTTGGGCTTCCCCCCACCCCCAGAGCCTTGATTTTGGGTATTCTTATTAATTTTATTCAATTGCTTTTCCTGTTGTTCTGCTAGCTTCGCTTGTGCCCACATAACCTTTTCCTTCAGAGCCTTTCGCTTATCTGCCATCTCGTCCTCACAGTACTTTGCGTACCGTAAGACCTCATCCATTTTCTTAGACTGCCAACAAATTTTATTATCTTTGATCCACTGGCAAATTTCGGGTCTTAAACCGTTTACAAACCTGTAAATGAAGTGGGTCATATCCTTCATCTCGATGTTATCTATACCACTGTATGTATTAAACACCTGTAACAGTCTTTCATAAAAGGAGTGGACAGTCTCATCCCTCTCCTGCATGGTTCTATCTATCTTGGTCCAATCAGTTTCCTTCGCAGGCACCTTTTGCTTCAGGTGTAGAATTACCTGATCATATTTTTTCACCACTTCATCAGATGGTGCTCCTGTGTTAGAGTCCCTCGGGTATTCCTCACTAGGCCAACCAATGGCAATCTTACATTCGGTCCATAAATCCACAGGAACCACTATATCGGAAAAACCCATCCAGGTCTTTCCATAGGCATTTTTGCACCTTTACAAACCTTTCCACCTGCCTGTACCAGTCCACAGGCTTTTCTCGTAATTTGGGAAAGTCATTGGTAAAGGACACAATATCCTGTCTGGACCACGGAACGTGCACATATTTTCCCCCTGGCACTTCGTGCATAGGGTATAACTGGTCTGGCTTGTCAGCTTCTTTTAGAACGAATTCAGGAGTCGCCTGTTTGGATCTAGCCTCATCTTTCTTCTTGGCCCATCTGGCTTTCCATCTTTCTACATCTCCCCATTTTTGTAATACTGTCACTAATTCTTTGACCTGTGCCTTTTTCCCTGACACATTCAGGTTTTCCAAATCTTTGTCTGAGAAATCTGCTCTGTACGGTTTTTGCAATGGTTTTGATTTTGAAATATCTATTCCCATACTAGCTGCAGTGTCTGTCAGTTTTTCATGGAGCACTCTGGCATTCCGGGTAAGACTCTTGCAGATAAACAGCAGCTCTTCCTCAGAGTAGGTATTTAATCGGTCTAATCCTACATTTCCTGCCATCAGTTCTTCCATTTCTACTCTCAGCTTGTAGATATCTAAAGGTTTCGACTGAGGAGTTTGTTTTTCTAACTCCCGAGTCCATCTTTCAATCTCTTCAGGAGTTACCAACGTGACACTCTTGGTACCCGAAGTCGATTCCATTTGAATCTCCCTCGTATTGAAAGGATTATGCCTTTTCTGTAACCTTTTCCCTGCATTGCTGATGGGCAAATCCATTAACGAGACCTCAGACTCGCATTCACTCGTCTGGTCGTCCACGATTAAGGGTTCTGGTCTCGGCTGTGCTATAACTGGAGTAATTACTGGAGTCTTTGGACTCCCTTGTCGGTCCCCATACAACGGAACCACTGGTCCAATCGTTACAGGGATTGTCAAGGCCTCGGGACTTGTATTTAACTGGGAGATTTTCTGAATTATCTCGGCTCTCTGCTTAGCTAGAGCCTCTCGTTCCCTTTCCTCCAATATTCTGTCTAATGATTTTTCATGTAATACCTGCAGGGTCAAAGTTGGAGCATAACTCGGGGCAGTGGGAAGGGTCTCACTTGGTCCCTCACCATAATTAGGTTTCGGGAACAAACTTCCCGTGCCTAGGGATCTTGGTTCTTCCTCATACGGGGGTCTTGAGAACGGAATTCCTGAAGTTGAGGGTCTTGCCTCACCTTCGTAGGGAGGTCTAGAGCAAAAGTCTCTTACTCGGGAGTATCTTGCCTCCCCACTAACTGGTATTCTTGGATAAATATCTCTCGTACCTATGGGTCCCAAACCCTCGTTATAGGGGGGTATTTGACAGCCCCCTCCTACACTTGCAGATCTGGCCTCATCCTGGGGAGGAGGTCTTCGAGAATTATCCCCTTCACTAGAAGGTCTGTGTCCTTCATTATAAGGAGGCGCACTTCTTATAAACATGTCATCTAATAATTCATCATCCGACTCCCCAATGGGCACCCAATGTTTGCACTTTTCTGTTTTCTTCACCCCCGCAGGAGGACCACCCATTGGCATCATTTCAAACAGCCCTTCTACAATCATATTCTGTCTCCACTGTTTCATCTTTTTATCTCGGGTCTCCTGTTTTAACTTCGGATAAAATTTTGTCAACCCTTTATCCATCCGGGGCTTATCCCTTTCAAAAGCCTCGATCTCCCATTCTTCTAGTGCTTCGTACTGCGTTAATCTAGGTCTGGGATGTAAATCATTCATTCGGGTTCTCAAATTAAATAGAATCCTGCCATTAAATGTACCCTCCAACGGAAAAGCCAATATTCCGTCATCCTTGGTGTATTCCGCCCAGTTTTCCAACCACACACAAGAGTGGTACCCTTTATCAAACATCATGAAAGATGCGGGAGTATTAGGTGGCGGAATGACAACACCTTCTCTGGTTTTAATTGGTTTGTCCTTTTTGAAATAATTCTTTACTTTGTTTACAAGGGACAGTTTTCTCTTATTTCCGTACATAATGTCGGTTTTATGCCCTTTCCACTGATAGTTCTCAAACCCTAAATGTCGTGGATCAGGTCTAGTATGCGGTCTATACGAATGCCACATACAATTTCTGCGAGTGACTTTGTTTACAAAATCACTTCCAATCCAAGTGCGTTTTTTTATTTTCGTGCAACCAATAAAGTGCACGGTTTCAAATAATCTTGACCAATGGGTGCGCGGCCTTTCGCAAGACAGGTTCTCCCGCTTCGGCACTCACCCCTCCTTTACAATTCCAGCTCCGCTACACACCCGCTGCGTCTACCAATCCCAGCGCGGCACAGAGTGACGTCAGAGCAGCTCCGCAACTGACTCCCTCCCTCATAAGGTAACAGAAACTTAATTTCTCTCTAAATGTGCAAGTGCTTTTGTTATTTAACAACGAATACACATTCGCCACTGTACCCAAGTGTCTAGACAGCAAAGATTTGTTTCACTGCAAGTAAACTACTTCCATTTACTTTTCACACACTACGGATAGATCTCTTCTGCCTACCCTTCACTCAAGCACTAGGGAACCTACTACTTCTTCGACTCATCCACTTCTTTTCGGGATATATACAGAGCCTAAAGTTTCACCAGCGAACCCCTTTGCTATCACCCAAGCTCCGACAGACCTGCTACTCCTTCCAGTGTGACCCTTACTAGGTTATTTCACGATAGAAGTTTCACCAGTGAACTCGTTGCTATCATTTATTCAAACATACATTTAGAAAACCCTAGTTAAAGCTTCCAGTTCTGCCTAACCTGCACCAACTTTCCTTAGGCCAGTGACCTCAAAGCGAAGTGGATTCTCTTTACCACTCGCTTATTTACTTCCCCGGGGATTCCCAACAAACATAAAACACTTTACTAACGAGTGGGTTAATAAATATATCAGTATAACAATAAGAAAAACAATTGAAAACATTTCATAATTTTTCAAAGCAAACATTTCACGTGATTGATCAAGTCACAACAATTGTTTACCTTTGTAGCAGCAATAAAATGTTAGCAGCATCCAACCTATCTAGCTTAACTAGTCCTACCTAACTTTAACTAGTCCCTAACCATAGCTCTGCTACCAGAAAATTACTGATAGAGATCGCAGGTCACCCGGCCATATAATTTCACCATACACGTACCAGGCCCATATTATTTCCAATTTATCATATACCTTGATCGGGTGACCTAACAATTCTACTACCAGTAACCCTGGTTCCGTTCCTATTTATTCCTCGTGTACCCGACTTACCAATCCACTGTTACGGGTACCTATGATCACGATGGATCAGGGAGCTAGCTGTAAAAGAAAGGCAGGCAATACAAATACCAACTTTATATGCCTTAATATTCATTAAATGAACAAAGACTACTGGGAAGTTTTAAAAGTTTATCTTAGAATTCAGATTCTGAGAGCATACAATTTACAACAAGAAGACAGTCTATAATTAGAATCACGAAGAGCACATAACCATATAAAAAGTAAATTAAGGCAACCATTTATGTTTCTATAGGAAGGTAAGAACAAAGCGAAACTTGCTAAATAGATTCGAGCATAGATCACAACTAGAATTTTACTATTTTGGGATATATTTCAAAAGTGGATAAAAGATTGGAGATCCTATATATCTATAGGGGGAAAAAGTGAAACACACTATAGTTCTAGCATCATCACTTCAAATCAGATTGCAGGAGAAAATTATAAACCACATCAATAATTCCTAAACAGTATGGAGAGAATGTGCTCTAAAAGGTAGGGAAACATAGGAACATGCTATGGAAATAAATGCATTGACTCTTCATAATAGTAGATTGCGAAAAGCATGCAAAATTAACGTATGCAAAGGTATGTCTTTATTGAAGCAAAGACAGAAAAATAGAAGGTGCAGAATAGAATTTCAGTACTATATATTTACCTAGAATGGTGTGAAAACCAACCCTGGCCACGGATCAGTCAAGGACAGGAAATACCCCAAGTAAGGACAGTCATCAATGGGACAGCAGATGCAGATGGGACACCCCAGGACAGGACAGGAGAACCAGATTAGGATCAGGACAGGACCACCAAGGAACGACCAGCACCCGTAGTTCGGAAGCAACGCCTGCGCTCCACCCTCTCTGCAGCTATCAGTCAGAACCCCGATTGGGTTAGCGAACTCCCCAGCAAAGTGCTCCGCCAGCACTTAAGGTTTAGTAAAACCTTAGAGTCTATGGTCAAATTCGGACAGAGTGCTCCGCAGCGCTCTGTATTCAATCACCTATTGAGTGCGTTGGGTCAGTGACAGGTCAGCTATTCGGACAAGTCGGACAAGTTCTCTAGCTAAACCTAGGCTAGTTATACTGTTTTTGGGTCAGTGTACCACCCCCAAATGTTGCAAGTGTCAGAATCCCCAATTTCGATTGGTTCCCAGGTAGGATAGGCTAACACACCAATCACAATTTACGTCTACAAGCCTAGTTTTACATATTCTGGAACCGCCTATTGATTTTGGGGTTCCCATGAACGATTCTACAGAATACAATAGAAAGAAATACATTTGTTTCTAATGTAACACATTTCAGCTTCTCCGGCTGGGTGAAGGTGCATCTTCCCAGGCCCGTCTTGGCAGGGACCTTCAGTTGGCACCCTGTCAATGCCACCGGCAGAATGCGGTCATGCGCAGAACATCATCTCAATATGGAGTCTTGCCTTGCATCAGACCCTCAATACCGCGGTACATGGAAAGTAAGCGAAAACAAATTAAAACAGAAATTAATGATTTCACTGTATACTATGAGTAACTACTTTATGCTCTTTAAATTGAAAAATATACTATGGCATTATAATTAGTGCAACAGACAAGAACACGAGAGCATCTGCGCAAGCTTCACCACGTTAGGACACAGACAGCCATTTTAGACGCAAGTACGCATGCGCACATTTTCCCACCAGAACTGCAACTACGTCACGTCACGTGAGTGTGACTAACGCATGCGCAGAAGAAACCCATCAAGCGGCGGCCATTTTAGGGACAAGGGTTATTTGTATTAGTAAACACATAGGCAAGCATCACTACGACACTCAAATATAAAGATAAAAGAAAATTAGTAAGACATACAGGTTGAATTATAGGATTATAATGTTATTCGAGGTTCTTGATTTAAACAAGTCGCGTAATATGCGAAATCTTGCTCTATCATGCCCACCTGTAGTATTCCATGGCAGCCGCCACAACTTTGTTTGCTTGGTGGTTCAAATAAAAGGACCGTTGATAGATACTGTTTCCTGTGGGCTCAGCGAACTGCAGAAGGCAATTTTGATTTCATTGATTTTATTCATTGACATTTGGAAAGCTCCACGAGTCATTAGTAGAAGGCTTCATGGAGTAGGTAAAGCTATGGAGTTCAGAAGTCCAAAATAAAAAAACGAGAATTTATGTCCAATTAAAGAAATATAGAAGTATGAAAATGAAATGAATATGATTATAATTCCCAGAATATTTAAAAAAAGATAAGCAAAGATTTAATCATGGCCATCAGATATGTATTTGATGTCTTTATGGTGCATCTAGATGTTTTGAGTTCTCTTAGTGATTTGAACAGATTATTCCAGAGTCCAGACCCTCTCACTTTGAATATATAGTGCCTGTATCTCTGCAGGAAAGATTTAGACCAAATAAGGCTTTATCTGTTGACAATGGCGGATTAGGCTCTAGAGTATATGACGCCTTTATCTGCTACAGATAATGCAGTTTGCTTTCTTTTGGCTTGGCACATGAGACATAAAACTTTCAAATCAGTTGAATTGTGAGTTATACCAAGATAAGCCTACTTCCACTTCTCAAATAATTGCTTTGAGACAAAAACTATTCCAAGAGCCCGCATCTGCAATAGTAGCTTTCAGGAGCATTTCATTTCATTTCATTTATGTTTTTGGTATGTACGCAGTGGTAACGTAGTCCAACAGTATATGGTTCAGGGGAACACAAGTTAGATACACTACGATGCGTGAAGGGTATTTGATACAGCTTGTGTATTGCTGAAGCATGACGCAGGTGTGGGGCACTAGAGGCAGTACTTAATTTAACACTTTCGGATGCGAACCGTACATAACAAAACAAAGTCCTGCAAAACATCATACACATCTTTTGCACTAATCCTTTGGATCTAATGCCATTGCTCAATACCTGCAGCTCTGTTATTGGATACAATCTGCAATACCATATTCATGTCAATACTTGGAACCAGAATTACTAAGAAGTCACGCAATGCAGAGCAACAATTAAAGTAGCTACGCTGCGTTGCATGAAATGATGAGAGTCGAACAATGTCATATATATAATGACAGGGAACTGCTTTCCTTTCTCTCAGTTCTGGCGCACTTATGGCAGCCATGCACCAATGCAGACACACTAGCGCCAGGGTAAAGATTGTCTGCATTCTCTAACGCATAGGTTTTGTACTGGAGTGGATCCATTCCAGTTTAAGAACTATGCTTTAATGGTTTTCCCATTTTGTATGTGTGTTTTACAATGCAGCACTCATGGAAAGTAGAAAACATTTTTCCTCACTGTGCCTGCCTCGTGGAGGCATACGTTATGGGCTCGTGTTCCTGTCTACGACCCATGGGTGAGTGCATTAGAGTGCCTCTGCACCTCCCATGGAGACTCCCCTTGATGCAATGTGACACAAGGCAGTGCATTGCACATTTTTGTGTTACTTTGGGATACTGTTCAACGCACATCCAGATTTGCATCACATAGTAAATCCCACCTTTACCCTCGTGTCTGGTGATGTACCAGTGTGGAGTCGACTTTTGTGCAGGGACTATGAAAATTAGGTTTGCTACATAACTAGTGTAGAATGCTATTGTTGGCTTCATAACAGCATAAGTCTTTGGTTTCTTCCTGACTTGCTAACAATATGGAGAGCATTTTAGATTGTAGCAATAGTTTTCTTCTGAGATTGTTTGTCTCCTTGTCTTCTTCTGTTGTCCCTTTTTAGGTCAAGCATAAGTGTGCATGCAGTGTCTGCAAGACCTGCTGTAATCACTCACACTGAGCATAATCCCGCCTGCAATTTGCCATAGGTTCACTTGTGTGTCGCTCTAATTTAATGGTTTCTTATTGGCCTGTGTTCCAGATACATCTCTTCTGTTTTTAGGCAAGGAGCACTGTTGGAACTGGCCCTTCTTGCCGGGTCATCCCCAAACATTTTGCTTCTTCCTCCCTTATTTTTCCTGACCTGTGGCTGTTGGCAATAGGACTCTGCGCACTTTACCATTGCTGATCAGTGCTAAAGTGCATATGCTTTCTGTGTAAATTGTTATTATGATTGGATATACATGATTGGTATATTTGTATCACCATGAAGTCCCTAGTAAAGTGCACTGGGTGTGCCAGGGCTGGTGATGACAAATGCTACTACTGGGCCTGCAGCACTGAATGTCCAACCCACATGAGTAGCCCTAAAATGGTGTCTCAGGCCTGCCACCGCAGTGCCTGTGTGCAGTCTGTGAACTGCCATGTCCTCCTGGTCAGTGTCCCCACTGACCAGGCCTAACCCTTCCCTTTTTGTGCACATTGGTCACCCCTATGGAAGGCCCAAGGTACCCCCCTGGGCAGGGTGCAGTGTATGTGAAAGGTAGAGCATGTACTGGTGCAGGTGACATGCTCTTGTAGTGTATTATAGCCATTTTCGTTTTTCACTGCTGCAAGGCTATCTTGCTCCATAGGCTATCATGGGGAATGCTGGCTACAGTGGCTACCAGCATATCTTCCCATAGGAACAAGATATGACATAAAAGTCTGGTATCCCTGAACTCAGAATTTAATAACACATCTTTTAGGAAAGGTAGTTTTTAACTCTGGACTACGGCAACTCCCTCTACGCCGGAACCACCACCAAACTCCAGAAGAGACTCCAGCGGATTCAGAACGCCTCAGCACGACTCATCCTGGACATCCCCCGTCGCAGCCACATCACCGGACACCTGAGAGATCTGCACTGGCTCCCGGTCAACAAGAGAATCACCTTCCGTCTCCTCACCCACGCACACAAAGCCCTTCGCAACCAAGGCCTAGGATACCTCAACAGCCGCCTCAACTTCTACGCTCCCACACGCCAGCTTCGATCGACCGGCCGTCCCCCGCATCCGAAGAGCCACCACAGGAGGAAGATCCTTCTCCTACCTGGCCGCCAAGACTTGGAACTCCCCCCCGACCCACCTCCGCCTGACCCAGGACCACCTTGCCTTCAGGAAGCAGCTCAAGACCTGGCTGTTCGAGCAGTAGCAGACCCCCCTCCCCTGGCGCCTTGAGACCCTCCGGGTGAGTAGTGCGCTATATAAATGCTTTGATTGATTGATTGATTGAACTCCTGTGTTTGAGAATACCACTTTTAGAACGTTGCTGTTCTCTTGTCTGACCTTTCTGTGGCCTGTTTGTGGATTGACTGTCTGGTGTGAGAGTGACAGGGGCTGGGGATTCCCCAGGAGGCTGGCTGAGTCAGCCCTAGGCTGAATGACTGCATTTCCAACTTGAGTGGAGGGAGGAGTTAGCACCTGGGCCTGAATAGGACTGTGCCTGCCCCCCACAGTGGTGGCTCCGCCCCCTGTGGTGCGTCTGATGTCTCTGCCCTGCACTGTGAAAGGAGAGAAGGAATCATGTCAACAAAGTGCTCGAGTGCTGTGCCTGCCTTCCACAATGCTGGCTCCACCTCCCGCTGGGCGGCTGACGACCCTGCCCTTCACTCTGAAAGGAAAGGAGAAGCCAGGAAAACAAGGTGCTCAAGCAACACCCAGAACTGGTTCAGACCGAGCTCAGGGCCCACTTGCACAAAGAGAACAAAGACTTTTAGGGGTATAAGTACAGGACCCCTGACAACAGAAAATTAGATCATCCTGGAATCAAGAAGGAACCTCTGCCAAGGAGAAAGCTGAAACTGAAGAAGGAAGACTGTCCTGCTGTTGCTCTGCTGGACTGACCTGTTGCTTTGCTGCCAAGGAGAGGGGAAGGACTTTGCTGTTTTGCTGTGTCCCCTGTCTTGAAGGAATCTCCAAGGGCCTGAGAAGAGCTGGCTCCCTGTTCTGAAGTCCCAGGAACAAAAGGACTTCACCTCCAGCTTCCCTGAACTCTGCTGAGAGAGTTCTGTCCTTCCTAGAGTGCTTGATCCAGTTGTGGGGCCTCTGGAAGTTGTACCTGTGCTGGGAAGCTGGAATCTAAGCTTAAGAGACTTTTGCAATTGAAAAGTTATCGCATCGCTCGCTGCGGAGCGCATCCCCGATAGTGCAAGGAAATTCCCGCCGCTATGAATGCCGATATCGTCGCAGCGCCTGTAGCCGCTGCCAGAGCCGTCGCATCCTTCGTTTGCGGGACGCACCAGACCGGTGCGGGAAAATCTAACATCGCTGCGAGTGTCGTCGCTGAGTCTGTCGTCGCTGGTTGAGATCGCCGCGCCGCTTGCTTGCTGACCGCAACACGTCGCTGCGAGTGTCGTCGCAGAAACCATCGCATCGAGGAGCCGTGAGAGAGAAGATCTCCACCGGTACGCGCATCGTCGCCCCGGAGATCGTCACAACTCCAAAGATCGTCGCATCGTGCCTTTTGCGAGAACAAACTTCCTACGGAACCTCCGCACCGGAATCCATACAAGTGGCCTTCCTCCCCATAATGACCAGATTCGTCGCAACACGCCCGCTGCTGCAGCGGGTCTGTCACAAACGCCTCCCCAGGGTCTCAGGAGCAATGCATCACTTGTTTTCCACCGCACCAGCTTCTGCTTTTGGAACTTTGATGCAACTAAAAGGTACTGTGTGTAAACGTGACGCAACTGTGAACTTTTCACGCATCTGTGGATTATTTTATCGCAACTTGAAGAATTTTATCGCAACCTTAAGAACTCTTTTGAAACCATATTCTTGAACTGTGTATGTTGCATTTTTGTCGTTTTGGTCTTGTGTAGTTTAGATTAAATACCTTTATTTTTCTAAACTGTTGTGGAGTCAGTTTGTGGTGTTTTCACTGTGTTACTGTGAGTGTTGGTACAAATACTTTACACATTGCCTCTGGTTAGCCTTGACTGCTCGTGCCAAGCTACCTAGAGGGTGAGCAGGGGTTATCTCAGATGGTTTCCTCCTTACCCTGACTAGAAGCAAGGGTCCCTATTTGGACAGTGGTACCTACCTCTGCCAACTAGAGACCCCCATTTCTAACAAGCACCGACCAACTACAGTTTCCCTACACAGTAGGTCTCCATGTATTTTATTGGGGACTACTTACGTACTAAAATGTCGCCCACTTCACTTAGCCGCCATGTATTATTAACATGGCACCAGCTTCACTTAGCAGCCACGTAGTACCTTTATTGTGCACGGACGCCAACTCTTACTTACTAACATGGTGCCCGCTTCACTTAGCAGCTACGTAGCAGCTTTAATGTGCACAGGCGCTGATTGCTAACGTACTAAAATGGTGCCCGATTCACTTAGCAGCCACGTAATACCTTTAATGTGCACAGGCGCCAACAACATTTTCACTGGAGATCAGAGGTTCAAATTAATTATTCCACGGGAAATTCATAATTCAGCAGTACCCAGCCTTTGTAGAACTTGAGTTGTGGATTTAACGAGTAAAAGGATGTTTTATACCTTCAAATATTGTAGCGGAGCAAATCTCTATAACAGGCTCCTCCTGTAAACTCCTCTCCCGCTGCAATGTGACTCCCTACTTCACCTTCTGCTTTCCCAGGTCTACCAGCCAGCCACCCGATTCCTCCCTGCCTCATCCCAATCCTCGGCTCCGGGAGCACAGGTGGCCGCAGCAGGCTGGGGCTGCTCCCACAGCTGCTGCTGCAGCAGCAAGCAGACGGCAGGGAAACCATGGCCGATAAAAGCAGCGCCAGGGCCGGAGGAGGAGGAGGCTGCCTCAGGCATCGGTGAGATCATCCAGCTCAAAGTTAGAGGCACCAGGTAAGAACCGGTACATTCTATGGCCATATCTTCTCAAATCTAGTGCCCATCAAGTACTTAGATCAACTAATCTGTTGCTAAACAAGTACTTTTAGGTGCCTGACCTACACAACATCCTGTACAATAGGGAATTGTACTAGAATGTAATAAATGTACCTTGATTAAACAGTCCAATGAATTCTAAATAACTAATAGGAAGGTAAAATATAAAAAATCCGAAGTAGGAATTAGCAAAAATACAACACACTTTGTATTCAAAAGAAAGCTTTTAACTTGTGGTACTCTCTCATATTCAGTAGAGATTGCCTTCATTTGTGTATAAGACATTACCTGACTTTTTCTAATATTGTGATCTGTGGGAAAAGACTTAACAAAACACAGGTTGAAATAACAATGATTCAAAATGACTTCTAAATGCAATTTTATTGAGCTGAAACACATAACTGATCCCAAAAGGGCTCAGGCTACCATAAAATAGAATAGTAAAAGCAGACAAGGACTGCTCAATACAAAAAACTGCACTTTGTTGTTTGCTTCTAGATTTGCTGGCTTCTTCAGTTCTCTTCTGACAAGGCAGGTCTTTATGGCAAGTTTTCACTGCATCTTTTTGATGTTCATGGTTCACCAACTTTTGGCCCTGTATACCGATTTCATAAAATCTAAAAGATAACAAAACCATAGATTAGGATCTTTTTTCAAAGAGAGTGGGTGCTGCCTTCAAAATGGAATAAGACCATAAGCCTCCAACAGTTTGCTTATGGTAAGTGGTCACGGGAACACAGGCGATATTAGGTCATTTGTCATGTTGGAGGCAGAGAAAGAACATCTCCATTTCTGAACTGTGATAGAGAAAGAAACAGTTTCAGAAGTTCAATCTCCTAGTTATGGGAATGTAGCCAAATAAGGTCAATCAGCAAAGTGAGCTATTTCACTTTTTGATATCCTGCTCATCAAAAAAGGAAAGAACACCTTCCTAGCTGTGCCCTACATGGACCCAGTTGTTAGTTGCTGATAAAGTCTTCAGAGACTGTGTTCAATTAGTTAACCCCTTCGCTGCTAGGCCTTTTCCCCTCCTGTGCTAAGGCTTTTTTTTGGCGTTTTGGAGTAGTGCGCGCTTAGGCCCTTGTAACTTTTTGACCACATAAGGTATCCACGCCAAATTTGCGTCCTTTTCTTCCAACATCATGTGGATTCTAAATGCGCCCGGGGTTTGTGGATTCCCTTGGAGGGGTCCCAGAAATTAACCAAAATATAGTGATTTTTTAGTTTTTTTCAGAAAAATTGGAAAAACGGGCTGCAAATGAAAGCCTCTGGGTTTTTCCCTGAAAATGGTATCAAAAAAGGGTTTGTGGGGCTGAAATCTCAATTTTCTCAGCTTTTAGGGAATGACAGTCTTTTGTCAGAGAACCGAAATTTTTCACTCAGTTTTGGCATTTTTCTGGGACATAGCCTATTTTTGCTATTTGTAGAGCTTTTCACCTCCTTCCACTTAATGGTAGAAATGAGTTTGAAAGCAATAATGGATCCTGGAAAGCTTTACATTTGCGAAAAGTAGACAACATTCTGAATTCAGAAAGAGGTCATTTGTCTAAATCCATGAAGGTTTCGTTATAGAAACTAACAGTTAGATATTGGAATAATTGAAAATTTGTTGAAAAAAACAGCCTTTTGCCTCAACGTTTTTCCTATAACTTTTTCTAATTTTGACAGCTCTTGGAAAGCAATATACCGTTACATCCATTAGACCTTTCTGGTTGTGGGGAAATATAGGACTTGTAGTTTCACCAAGAACCCGACGAACCCAGATCCAAAAACTGAGCAGCAACTTGCAATGGTATGTTTTTCATTTACTGGGTATAGAGCACTTTGTCTTGGAAAATGTATACATGGAATAATCTGTATGAAAGACACCTATGTATTTCTGAATTGGGTACAAATTATAGAGTTCAGAAACAGTATATAATTGCACATTTTCAAAATTGGGAATACTCATACTAGCATGAGAATTAATGGTCATTTTTCAAAAAGATTTTTTTTTTACACAATGTCTTTCATTGAAAGGGAGAAATGCATGAAAGCTCAATTGGTAATAACAGTTGATTTATAAATCTGAATTACCCCAAGTGTCCCAATAAAAATGGTACCTCACTTGTGTGGGTCGGCCTTGTGCCTGCGACAGGAAACGGCGCAAAATGCAACGTGGTCACACCTAAATTTTGCAGTTACAAATTGACCCTTTTTTGGCAAAGTGCCTACCTGTAGTTTTTGCACCCTAGCTCTGCCGGCACCTAGGGAAACCTAGCAAACCTATACATTTTTGAAAAGTAGACACCCAGGGGAATTCAGGATGGGGTGACGCGACTGCCTACCACCAGGTTTTGTTACCCAGAATCCCTTGCAAAGCTATGATTTTGAAAAAAAAACACATTTTCCTCATATTTCTGTGGTGGAAAGTTCTGGAATCTGCATGGATCAACAAATTTCCACCCACCCAGGGCTCCCCCAGGTCTCCCGATAAAAACGGTACCTCACTTGTGTGGGTCGGCCTTGTGCCTACGACAGGAAACGGCACAAAGTGCAACGTGGTTGCACCTCAATTTCCCAGTGAAATCTTGCGCTCTTTGGACAAAGAGACTACCTTTTGTTTTTGAGTCCTAGCTCAGCCGGCACCTAGGGAAACCTAGCAAACCTATATATTTTTGAAAAGTAGACACCCAGGGGAATTCAGGATGGGGTGACTCGACTGCCTATCACCAGGTTTTGTTACCCAGAATCCCTTGCAAAGCTAAGAATTTGACAAAAAACACATTTTCCTCACATTTCTGTGGTGGAAAGTTCTGGAATCTGCGTGGATCAACAAATTTCCACCCACCCATCGTTTCCCCAGGTCTCCCGATAAAAACGGTACCTCACTGGCATGGGTAGGTATAGTGGCTGCGACACGAAACAGCGCAAAACGCAACATGGTCGCACCTCAATTTCCCAGTGAAATTTAGCACGTTTTGGACAAAAAGACTACCTTTTGTTTTTGCGCCGTAGCTCTGCCAGAACCTAGGGAAACCTAGCAAACCTATACATTTTTGAAAACTAGACACCCAGGGGAATTCAGGATGGGGTGACTCGTCTGCCTACCCCCAGGTTTTGTTACCCAGAATCCCTTGCAAACCTAATAATTTGACCAAAAAAACACATTTTCCTCACATTTCTGTGGTGGAAAGTTCTGGAATCTGCGTGGATCAACAAATTTCCACCCACCCAGCGTGCCCGCAGGTCTCCCGAAAAAAATGGTACCTCACTTGCGTGGGTAGGCATAGTGGCTGCGACATGAAACAGCGTAAAACGCAGCATGGTCGCACCTCAATTTCCCAGTGAAATTTAGCACGTTTTGGACAAAAAGACTACCTTTTGTTTTTGCGCCGTAGCTCTGCCAGCACCTAGGGAAACCTAGCAAACCTATACATTTTTGAAAACTAGACACCCAGGGGAATTCAGGATGGGGTGACTCGTCTGCCTACCCCCAGGTTTTGTTACCCAGAATCCCTTGCAAACCTAAAAATTTGACAAAAAAAACACATTTTCCTCACATTTCTGTGGTGGAAAGTTCTGGAATCTGCGTGGATCAACAAATTTCCACCCACCCAGCGTGCCCCCAGGTCTCCCGAAAAAAATGGTACCTCACTTGCGTGGGTAGGCATAGTGGCTGCGACATGAAACAGCACAAAACGCAGCATGGTCGCACCTCAATTTACCAGTGAAATTTAGCACGTTTTGGACAAAAAGACTACCTTTTGTTTTTGCGCCGTAGCTCTGCCAGCACCTAGGGAAACCTAGCAAACCTATACATTTTTGAAAACTAGACACCCAGGGGAATTCAGGATGCGGTGACTCGTCTGCCTACCCCCAGGTTTTGTTACCCAGAATCCCTTGCAAACATAAAAATTTGACAAAAAAACAAATTTTCCTCACATTTCTGTGGTGGAAAGTTCTGGAATCTGCATGGATCAACAAATTTCCACCCACCCAGCGTGCCCCCAGGTCTCCCGAAATAAATGGTACCTCACTTGCGTGTGTAGGCATAGTGGCTGCGACATGAAACAGCGCAAAACGCAGCATGGTCGCACCTCAATTTCCCAGTGAAATTTAGCAAGTTTTGGACAAAACAAAAACCTTTTGTTTTTGCGCCTTAGCTCTGCCAGCACCTAGGGAAACCTAGCAAACCTATAAATTTTTGAAAACTAGACACCCAGGGGAATTCAGGATGGGGTGACTCGTCTGCCTACCCCCAGGTTCTGTTACCCAGAATCCCTTGCAAACATATAAATTTGACAAAAAAACACATTTTCCTCACATTTCTGTGTTGGAAAGTTCTGGAATCTGCGTGGATCAACACATTTCCACACACCCAGCGTTCCCCCAGGTCTCTGGAAAAAAATGGTACCTCACTTGCGTGGGTAGGCATAGTGGCTGCGACATGAAACAGCGCAAAACGCAGCATGGTCGCACCTCAATTTCCCAGTGAAATTTAGCACGTTTTGGACAAAAAGACTACCTTTTGTTTTTGCGCCCTAACTCTGCCAGCACCTAGGGAAACCTAGCAAACCTATACATTTTTGAAAACTAAACACCCAGGGGAATTCAGGATGTGGTAACTCGTCTGTCTACCCCCAGGTTTTGTTATCCAGAATCCCTTGCAAACATAAAAATTTGACCAAAAAAACACATTTTCCTCACATTTCTGTGGTGGAAAGTTCTGGAATCTGCGTGGATCAACAAATTTCCACCCACCCAGCGTGCCCCCAGGTCTCCCGAAAAAAATGGTACCTCACTTGCGTGGGTAGGCATAGTGGCTGCGACATGAAACAGCGCAAAACGCAGCATGGTCGCACCTCAATTTCCCAGTGAAATTTAGCACGTTTTAGACAAAAAGACTACCTTTTGTTTTTGCGCCGTAGCTCTGCCAGCACGTAGGGAAACCTAGCAAACCTATACATTTTTGAAAACTAGACACCCAGGGAAATTCAGGATGGGGTGACTCGTCTGCCTACCCCCAGGTTTTGTTACCCAGAATCCCTTGCAAACCTAAAAATTTGACAAAAAACACATTTTCTTCACATTTCTGTGGTGGAAAGTTCTGGAATCTGCGTGGATCAACAAATTTCCACCCACCCAGCGTTCCCCCAGGTCTCCCGAAATAAATGGTACCTCACTTGCGTGTGTAGGCATAGTGGCTGCGACATGAAACAGCGCAAAACGCAGCATGGTCGCACCTCAATTTCCCAGTGAAATTTAGCAAGTTTTGGACAAAAAAAATACCTTTTGTTTTTGCGCCGTAGCTCTGCCAGCACCTAGGGAAACCTAGCAAACCTATACATTTTTGAAAACTAGACATCCAGGGGATTTCAGAATGGGGTGACTCGACTGCCTCCCACCAGGTTCTGTTACCCAGAATCCCTTGAAAACCTAAAAAATGTGGGAAAAAGTACATTTTCCTTACATTTCTGTGGTGGAAAGTTCTGGAATCTGCGTGGTTCAAAAAATGTCCTCCCACCCAGCGTTTCCCCAGGTCTCCCGATAAAAATGGTACCTCACTTGCGTGGGTGGCTCAAGGACCCGCGACAGGCGAGGGCCCCAAACCTAAGGAGGCGACATCAAAATAACCAATCACTAACCAACCTGGTTTTGCAAGGGGGTTTCCATGAGTTTTTGGCCCGGGGCTCGGCGGCCATCTATGGAAACCTAACTAACCCACACATTTCTGGAAAGTAGACACCCAGGGGAGTCCAGCAAGGTATGGCATGCGTGGGCCCTCCAACGTTTTCCTACCCAGAATTCCCTGCAAACCTTAAAATTAGGTTAAAAAAACACTTTGTGATAAATTTTTGCGTGGAATCTCCATGCCGGCACAAATGTCCTACAGGCCAGTGTTCCCCTTGTTCTCCCGAGTAAAATGATACCTCACTTGTGTGGGTGCCCCAAAGCAGAACAGGCTAAAAATGAATTATTAAAAATTGTAAGGTTTGGGTTTGACAAGTTAAGCACGTCACCTTAGTCACAGGCCTTTGGCCCACCCACACAAATGAGGTATCATTTTACTCGGGAGAACAAGGGGAACGCTGGGCGGTAGGACATTTGTGCCGGCACGGAGATCCCACGCAAAAATGTATGAAAAAGTGGGTTTTTTTACATTATTTTAAGGTTTGCAGGGAATTCTGGGTAGGGAAACCTTGGAAGACCCACGCATGCCATACCTTGCTGGACTCCCCCGGGTGTCTACTTTCCAGAAATGTGTGGGTTAGGTAGGTTTCCCTAGATGGCCGCCGAGCCCCGGGCCAAAAACTCATGGAAACCCCCTTGCAAAACCAGGTTGGTTAGTGATTGGTTATTTTGATGTCGCCTCCTTAGGTTTGGGGCCCTTGCCTGTCGCGGGTCCTTGAACCACCCACGCAAGTGAGGTACCATATTCATCGGGAGACCTGGGGGAACGGTGGGAGGGAGGAAATTTGGGTGAGCCCAGTGATGCCACGCATTCCAACACAAACATTGATGAAAAAATTGATTTTTTTAACTAATATTGAGGTTTGCAGGGGATTCTGGGTAAAGGAACGTTGGAAGATCCACACAAGCCATAGCTCCTTGAAAGCCCCTAGGTGTCTACAATTCAAAAATGTATGGTTTTGGTAGGTTTCCCTAGTAGCCCATCAATTCCAGAAACATACACACATACTGGTTGGATTTGGCACGAGGGCAAGTGATGGCTCAGTATATAAAAGAACATTAACAAGAGATTTCACAAAAATGAAATGCACTGTCAATTACATGGACAAAGAAACTGAACCAATGACTTGCAGCTCGTGAGCTGTAAAGCCAGCGTCAAGGCACCAACCGCTTTACAGTCCATTCACACTCCTTTCATACCTGAAACAAAGAAAAACAATCACACCACCAGGCACAAAAGGAACACATCACAACATTTAAAAAAAAAAACCCGGAGCACCCTAAATGAAAAATATAAAAATAAAAATAAACACAGCAAACAAGTCCTCAAACACACACACTGGTTGGATTTAGCACGAGGGTGAGTGAAAGTTCAGCATATACAATTCTATTAGCAAACAATTTCACAAATAATGAAATGCACTGCTAATAATTGAAAGGACGAGAAACTGAACCATTGACTCACAGCTCGTGAGCTGTAAAGCCACGACAAGGCACCAACCTCTTTACTGGCCATTCATACACCTTTCATACATGTGACACATACAAAACATTCACACCGCCAGCCGCAGGCCCATCAAATCAAAACACTCACACCAACAGACAGCGCCATTCAAGGGCCCATCACATTCACACGACACAGCAAATACGCAAATTGATGGACTGGGTGGAGTGGCACTCAGCTAGCACTGTGTGTAGTGACCATCAGAAAGTAAATACTCAGACACCGCCAGCCAAGCGCAAGTCCACCAACACCACCAACCAAGCACTTGTCCACACACACCGCCAGCCAAGCACCTAACCTTGCACACAACCACCAAAGCACCATCCATTCACACCGCCAGCCAAGCACCAATCCTTGCACACAACCAGCAAAGCACCATTTACTCACACCGCCAGCCAAGCACCAATCCTTGCACACAACCAGCAAAGCACCATCCACTCACACCGCCAGCCAAGCACCTAACCATGCACTCCGCCAAGTAAGCAAAAATCCACGCACCCCCCCAGCACAACTCCAATCCATGCACTATGCCAGCCAAGCACCAGACCACGCACACCACCAGCCAAGCGCCAGTCCACGCACACCAACAATCCAAGCACAATCCTGCACACACCACCATCAAAATTAGAATTTTTTTAAGAAATACCACAAATCAAATGAAGAAACCTACACATTCAAAAACTAAATGCTTTGCACTAATGCAAACCTTAAAGCAGACTAAAAAATATTACAGAATACAGACCAGACAGTACACTTACAAGCTCAATGAAACTCCCAAAACTTCTTTTGTGTGTGGTACGATTTAAAACAAGCTGGCACACACAATACAGGATTTGAAGGACAGTCAGGGCAGTACATACGAGACTCCCTCCGCACTTCTCTTCGCCAACAGACTCTACATCTTTTAGTGGGATGGTCTTTTGCAGTTGTGGGAGGAATGTTTTCTGGAAAGTGGCGATCTTTCAGTCTAGCCACTTCCTCCACCACTCTAAATCTTGGCACACTTGCCTATTCCACTAGTACAAGGCTGCCTATTATAGTCTCCTGAAACTTAACAAAAGGCATCTTTGACTCAGGACAAGATTTCTGGAACACAACAAAAGCATTAAAGGATGCCAAGTGGAAAAGATGGATAGCCAAGTTCTTGTACCAAACGTAAGCCTTTCGAAGAGCAGCATAAGGTTCCAACCTCTGATCTACTCTGTCAACACCACCCATGTACTTATTGTACTGTAAAATGCACACAGGTTTACGCACTTCAGCACTCTCACCCCGAACAGGCAGAGCTTCAGTGCTTTCGTCATGGATAGTAGTCGCTTCCCACATCGCAATGCAGTAGACTGTCCCCGCACAAGCCTTTTGCAAACAAGTTCTATTGGGAAACCTTTCCGGTTACTGCGCATCGTGCCACAAGCAACAGTGCCCACTTTGGCCAATTCCTTGAACAAACGCACACTAGTGTAGAAGTTATCTACATATAAATGGTGGCCTTTGTTAAATAATCGTCTACCTAGTTCCCACACAATTTTCTCAGTCACTCCAAAAGTGGACGGACAAGCAGAAGTGTTAATGCTGGAATCCTTACCGGTGTACACCCTGAAATTATAAACATATCCAGTATCACTGTCACACAGTTTGATTCCATAGCGTGCCCTCTTACTAGGAATGTATTGCCTAAAAACCAAGCGGCCCTTGAACAATACCAAAGACTCGTCCACAGCTATTTCTTTTCCAGGAGCAAAGATCTCAGGAAAACGATCAACAAAGTGATCAAGGACAGGCCGAATCTTAAAAAGATGGTCACAATCAGGGTGATCGCGTGGCAACGCTAAATCATTATCAACAAAATGCATCATGCGAAGAAGAAGCATATATCGATCACGAGTCATAACTGCTGGAAATATAGATGTTGCCATCAAGGGACTAGTGGACCAATAAGAAGACATTGATGGCTTCCTTAGCAAGCCCATCAAAAAAGTTAATCCCAAAAACTTCTTCATCTCTTCAACATATGTGGGAGACCAATGGGTAGCTCTAGAATGGGGCTTAAGGCTGGCACTGTGGTCCCTCAAATACTGCTCTGCATACAAATTAGTTTGCTCCACAATCTCTTGCAAAAACTCATCGTCAAAAAACAACTGAAAAAAATGAATTGGCAAAAAATTGTCAGTATTCACTCTACACCCTGGAACACCAGTGAAGTTTGGCAATTCCGGCTGCACCATGCCAGGGGCAACCCAGACGTCATCACTAACATCGGGAGAAGAAGCCACCCTAGCCTGCAGCCCAGATGCCTCTTGCTGCACTACATCAACGGGAACACTAGGATCCCCAGATGCCTCTTGCATCACTACACCAACAGGAATACTAGCATCCCCAGATACATTTTGCATCTCTACACCAACAGGAGAACTCACATCCCCAGCTGCCTCTTGCATCTCAACATCAACAGAAGAACTCGCATCCCCAGATGCCACTTGCTGCTCAACAACAACAGAAAGACTAGCAGCACCAGATGCCTCATGCTGCTCTACAACAGGAAGACTAGCAGCACCAGATAACCCTTGGCGCACCACAGCAATGTAAAACCTTTTGGGCGCAGCCTTAACCACACTTGCCTCTTCCCGACGAGAAAAAAAGGGAAACCTTGAGGACCTAGGCTGCTGCTCAGATGGCTCTTGCCTCTCTACCGGCACATCAATGTCCCTCTCTACCACAGGCACTTCATCAGCACTAGAAGAAGAATCATCATCCGATGATACCATGCGAAGAGAAAACTCACTGCCTGAATCTTCTGCACCTACCTCATGCTCCGAATCGGAGTCAGTGTCTGGACCATGGTCAGAGGAAGACTCAAAAAGCAAACTAACAACCTGCTGAGCAGTCATCCTGCTAGCAGCCATTATCCTTACAAAGCAAGAAGACTACACACACAAGTGAACAACAACCTACACTGTGCAAAGTAAGAAGTAAACAAGGTATAGTCTTCACACAAAGATCAATACACTCAAAAACAATTCAAATCTAACCAAATATAAGAACACTCACCAGCACCTACTCTGCTGAAACACAGCAAAAAGAAAGGAAATCCCACTAGAAAGAAAAAAAATATATAGATTAGACAAAGTACACATCAAGCAGCAATACAAAAAAAAGTTAACAATCAAGAAACACAAAGCCACACAAACAGCAATAACTACACTTTTCATAAAAACACATTCATCTAGGGAGAGTAGTACAAAAAACATTTACTTACCAAGCACATGCAACTACACAAGCTGCAAAACCAGCATTAACTGAACCACAACCTACACCAATACAAACAGCAAAAGCCTGGATCAAAAACAAAGAAGAAAAAAAAATTAATACTACATTTCACAAACAACATAACAAATGAATAAACAACACACAAATTTACCCCCAAAATCACATCCACACAGATGGGCCATCAAAAAGGGCAAAACGGACAAAAGTACGGGTTGATTTGCCCACCGGGGAGGCAGAAAATCTAAATTTAAAATCCGACCCACCTGGAAGCGACCCTTGCCCAAGGGGTCACTTCCTACAATCTAAAATAAAATCCCTGGTGCTAGTGGGGGCATTTCCACCGCACAATCGCAATGCTGTGCGCGACCGTGAGGCAGAAATGCCCCGCAAAGAGACATCAGGAGAGAGGAAATTCACTTGCCTCTCCCCTCATGCCTCTTTGCAGCCCCAAACCCCCCAAAAATCTCAAAACCAACCTAACACCTCCAGGCGCAGGAAGCAAATGGCTTCCCGACCGCCTGGGAATCCCTGAAGATGTTGGCGCGCGCTGTGCGCGCTGACGTCATCAGGGATTCTCATGGGGAGGGGGGCAGCAGAATTACTGTGGTGAACTGTGATGCTGGACAGAGGCACTTGCATCCTTGATTTTCACAAGCGCAATCCAAAAACAGTACCTATGACCAGGAGCTTCTTTCTCCCCATCTGCTGCTCTCATCAGTCTCTGACCATTTATACACATAAGAGGCATGTGAACTCACACAGAAGACCCCCGTTTGGCCACGCCCACCAACTAGCAGTGTGCACCATCTTTCCCCCATTTACCCACTATGATGGACAGCTCACTCAAGGGACCCCTGCACACATCGGTGCGATGGCATAGTAACACACACATGGTCACTGAAGACAAAGCAGGTGTTCGAGTTGCAGCTCTAAATCAATAACACATTCATCAGCCCAAAAACACTAGTGAGCTTCCCACTATGATGGACAGCTCACTCAAGGGACCCCTGCGCACATCGCTGCGATGGCATAGTAACACACACATGGTCACTGAAGACAAAGCAGGTGTTCGAGTTGCAGCTCTAAATCAATAACACATTCATCAGCCCAAAAACACTAGTGAGATTCCCACTATGATGGACAGCTCACTCAAGGGACCCCTGCGCACATCGCTGCGATGGCATAGTAACACACACATGGTCACTGAAGATAAAGCAGGTGTTCGAGTTGCAGATCTAAATCAATAACACATTCATCAGCCCAAAAACACTAGTAAGCTTCCCACTATGATGGACAGCTCACTCAAGGGACCCCTGCGCACATCGCTGCAATGGCATAGTAACACACACATGGTCACTGAAGACAAAGCAGGTGTTCGAGTTGCAGCACAAATACAAAAAAACATTCATCAGCCCAAAAACACTAGTGAGCTTTGCCTAGGCAGGACAGGTGTGTTTTTTAGCCACTTCAAATAAACAGTAATGAAGGACAGAGGCACTTGCATCCTTGATTAAAACAAGCACTATAATTATAATTTCAAAATGACCCCCAAAAGTGCCCATTTATAACCATGAGAGGCACGAAAACACTTCACAGTAACTGTTCCCCCAAAAAGGGGAGCGACCCTTCCCCAAGGGGCCGCTCCCCGAACAAAGAAATTGAAAAATAACAACAACAAAAATTAAATCCCTAGCATTCCTGCTGCACGATCGCACGATCGTGCAGCAGGAATGCTCTAAAGTTGCATCGAGGGAAAGGAAAAGCCTTTCCTTTCCCTCGATGCAAGTTTAAACTCGATCCCCCCCGCCCCAGCCGCAAAACTAACCTCTTTGTACTCCGACGCGCAGGAAGCAAATGGCTTCCCTGCGCGTCGGAGGACAAAGGGAACCTCCAATGACGCGTCGCGCGCTGATGTCATTGATGACGCGGGTGGGAGGGCGGGGGGAGGCAGGGGAAGGTCTTCCCCTGCCATCCCCGCAGAAAACTTCTGGATCGGAGACCCTCGGGGGGAGCGCTGGCGCTTCCCCCGAGGGTGGGGCTCATGACGAGCTGGGCTCGTCATCAGCGTGCGAGCGCCCAGCTCCATGACGAGCCCAGCTCGTCATCAGCCCCGAAGGGGTTAAGAGACTACTCTGCCAACAAATATCTGGTCCCCAAAAGGATCCTACACCCCAGTTGTAAAACAGGCCTGCTTATTTACAGATTGCAAGTGCTGCTCAAGTGCAAGGTAATGCTTCGAGTGGTGTGTTCATTCAGTGCCGTTTGCTGTCTTCAGACTTCATGTTAGAGCTCTTTCAATGGGATGCTCATTCTCATTTGGAGACAGTTAAGAATGAAAAGGCAATACTAAACAGCAACAACAGAATCCGTATGTGCTCCGTGGACATGCTATGGGACCACAGGTAACAAAATGTTTTATGATAATTAAGACGTGAACTACGTTATTAAACATTAACCTTGTCTTTAATCAACGGCAGTAGTTCCATCATGATCCTTGGCAACACTGCTTCCACTTTTTTTGCGGGTTAAACTATATCTCACTCAAACAAGTGAGGGGAAAACGTGCACTGTCCCAGTCATACATGGCCTTTTTTAACAGCTTGTGCAGTTCTCTCTATGGGATACGGTCTTTTTTGTCTCAGGAAGGATCAGTGGAATCTTTAATCATCTCCTGCACAGCAGCCTACACATGGTCACACTACGTATTAAAACACGTGCCATCATACTATTATTAACATAATGTAAACATATAAAGTGATAGTCTGTGGAAAGTAATCTAACATCTAGGCATAGCTCACCTAACAGTGACAACTATTATGTTTTTAAATCCATAAAAATAAAGTAGATATGTATGAAATATCCACAATACTTTCATATTGTAACAGATATAATATACCAAAGGAGAAAAAACAAAGCAACTCACCCTTTGTATTGCAAATGATCCATTGAATATTTTTGATGATGTTGATATTTTGTAGGATGTTTGACCTTGTCAATGCAGACAGCTGCCAGCAAACGATTTATAGTCATCTCCTTTCAGCATGTGCCACATACCTGATAATGGAAGCAAATAATTTAAAGGGAGCAGATATGGGAAACACTTTGAGGCACTACAAGTGGAGGGTAGAAAAAAATGTACGGATTTAGATGTTGAGAGATATACATCTCTGAAAATAAGTTGTCATCTATCTGGTCAAAACAGAAAATCCTTTACCTTTTAGGCAGTCAATCTCAGATTGTCAACCTCTCTCTTTTGCTCGTAAAAGTATTCAATCTTTTTTCGTACAGGTAGAGATGGAATCAGAGGAATAGTTGTTCTCTTCATTAATGATGGATATGTCATACATAATTTCATTAGGGAGCAAGCACCTTTATCCTAGTGTTAAATTATGCAGTTTGAGTTATCAAACGACGATGGACTTACCTGTCCTGATAAAAACAAGAGAAACCTGTGAACTTAAAGCCACTCTTGTGCAACTGTTTATAATATATTTCCTTTTGTTCATTCATATTTTTAAAAGTTACGTCAAAAGTGCTTTCAGTCATGCAAATTAATGAACTACATTTATTCCGAATTACAAGAAAGGATTAAGGGCCATATGTATCAAGGAACCATTATGCGATTCTGTAATAGCGATTATTAAGAAATTGCTATTTCAGAATCGCAAAATGGTATGTATCAAGAAAAATGCAATTTTTTAGCGATTTCTTGATATTCCTTAATTGCGAATTCGCAAATTGCGAGGAATTTTCTCTCAATTTGCGATTTGCAATTTGCTAATTGCAAATTGAGAATAATTTCAAGGGTGCAGGGGTGTCCAAAGGACACCCTGTTGGACCCCTGAAATAGGCATAGGTGTACATGTGGTGAACATACATGCCCTAAGGGCATGTATGTGCGTCACATGGCACTTTGAAAAATGCAAAAATGTGCATTTTTCAAGGAATTCGCAACTTACCACCAACTACAAGTTGGTGGTAATTTGCGATTCCATAGGGCCATTTAGCAAATTTTTTTGCCGTCTTACATTGCATTTAAGAAATCGCAAATTTTGCAATTCCTTATTTTGCATCGGGATTTCCTTCATACATATCATTTTGCGAATTCGCATTCGCAAAGGTCAAAATTCTGCGAATTTCGGCCTTTGCGAATGCGAATTTCAATGATAAATATGGTCCTATGTCATAAAAAACTATGCCTTTGTCACCATGCAAAGTAGAGTAGGCGTGCTGGCTTATTCTATGCAATTCTATATAATTATGCACTTCTAAATCTCAGCTTACATGATGGCCGACACACTCTCACTGCTTGTGAACTGGTCTTGAAGGCGAGTAGGATGGTGCATATCAGTGATCTCAGCAGCAGCATACACTTCACGGTAGAGCAGGTCATGTGATGATGAACGCAGCCATATTGGGGTGTTAAAACACTGACGGGCATAGTCACAAACTGCATTTTTGAATATGTTTTGAAGTACTACTGGGGGTGGAATAGGAAGAATTAAGGAGGGGTTAAGAAAGGGGTTTACGCAGGGAAGTGTAACCCCTTGTTTGACCCTGTACTGGATGTGAACATAGGCCAGGAGCACTGGCAAGGTGTATTGTAGCTTTACATGATCCTCTTCTCATCATCAGGGATGCACTAATGGGAAAGCCCTGGCTCTTCTGGCCTATCAAAATACCTACTCCTGGGGAGAAAGATGAAAGCTTGCCAGAAATTTAAGCTTTGAGTGCAATGCCAATATTGATTTAAGTATTGTCAATTCATTGACTGGTATTTCTGAAGTCCTGTCTGTCCAGCACTTTCTGCATGCAGCTTTATAAAACTGAGGAGGCTTGGAGCCTTCTATGCTCTATTTAGGAACTTGTCATAAGCCTGAGTTTGAAAACAATTAAATATATGTGCATATTAAGTTTATAATAAACAAACCACATAACCTATTTCCGGCATTTTATAGCATTTAGACATACATTTTATAATACATATTTGACATTTTCATTACTTAAATTGCACCTGGACAGCAGACATCAAGATAGCCATTGTACATTGAAGGTAGCCACTGTACATTGTTCATTTCTGTAAGAAGGTGATCGATTCAGAGCATCATATGAACAAAAGTAAGTAGCACACAACTAGAGAAAGCAAGCATTGACAAAGCCAATAGTCCTCGCCTATGCGAGAGCTATTGGCTTTGGCAATGCATTTTAGCCAAGTTGTACACCAGTGTGGCAGCTGCCCAGCATGGCTAAAAGTTGGTGGTGTGGGGTGGGTTATATTGTGGTAGGGTGGAGCGGGATAGATTGGCGTAGAGTGGACTGCAGGTAGAGAGGGGTAGATAGGAGGGGGTAGAGTGGAGTTGGACAGATTGGAATGGAGTCGATTTTGAAAGTGGTGTGGGGTAGAATAGAGTACAGCATATTAGAATGGAGGGGGTAGATTGCATTGAGGTGGAATGGGGTGAAGTGGGATAGACTGGGGCAAAGTGGGATAAACTGGAGTGGAGCTGGGGAGATTGAAGTGAGGTAGTTTGGGGAGATTGGAGTGAGGTAGTTTGGGTACATTTGAGTAGAGTGTGGTTAATTGGAGTTAAGTGGAGTGTCATAGATTTGGGTAGAGTTAGTGTGGTAGAGTGCAAGAGGTAGAATGGGGTAGATTGGAGTGGTGTAGATTAGAGTGGACTGGGGTTTGGTAGATTGGAGTGGGGTAGTAGTGGATTGGAGTGGAATATACTGGGATAGACTGGTGAAGAGTGGAGTACAGTGGATTGGGGTAGAGTAGGGGAGAGGAGTTGGATACATTGGAATGGAATCGAGATTGGAGTGGAGTAGATTGGAGTGTAGAGTGGTACATTAGGGTGGAGTGGGGATTGAGCACATTGCAGAGGGAAAGGCTGGATTGGAGTGAATAGGGCAGATTGGGGAGCAGTGGACTGGGGTAGATTAGAGTGGAGTGTGGTAGACGAATGAAATAGGGTAGATTTGGGTAGAGTGTAGTGGACTGGGGTGCAGTGTGCTAGAATGGAGTACAGGGTGCTAGACTGGAGTGGGGTTAATTGTAGTGGAGTAGATTGATATGGCGTGGGCGAAATGGCAGTGGAGTTTGGAGTGGAATATTGGAATGGAGTGTGGAAAACTGGACTAGGTTAGATTGGAATTCACTGGGGTAGATTGGAGTACAATGGGTTGGATTGGAGTAGACTGGAGCAGAGTGTGGTTATCTTCTGTGGAATGTGGTAGACAGAAGTGGAATGTGGTACAGTGGGTTGGGGTGGGGTTGATTGGGTTAGATTGGAGTGGCGTTGAGTGGGGTAGAGTGGAGTAGGGTAGATTCAATCAAAGTGAGTAGATTGGGTAGGAGTGGTGTGGGACTGGATAGACTGAGTGCGGTATATTGTTGCAAACTGAAGGGGTGGGGTATATTGGTGTGCAGTGGGGTGAGTGGAGTGGGATAGATTAGAGTGTCTTACAGTGGAGTGGCAAAGTGTGAAGTATGCATGGTGTGGTAGCGCACTGCCATTACAGACAACACATTTTCAATTGAAAGGACCATTACATTTGCACCAAAATATGGCGTTACTGCATACAACTGATAATGTGTGCTAATGTCATCACCTAGTGTATTGATGTGTCACATTCAAATATGTGTTTCCATCACACTTCAGAATTAAAAAAAATAATCATTTGTACTAATTCTGATACATCAGCGTAACATTTGACCTCTGTCTTTGAATGCACAGAAAATGTGATAAGATAAGAACAAGACTTAAAAGCCTGTTAGCAGATAGCAAATGTGTAAGAATACAGTAAACAAGATTTGGGCAACAGGAGGTGCGAACTTGAGCTGGACAGCCTAAAGAAAAAAAGCCAGAAAATGTGAGTTACAAACCAAAGCCAATGGTAAGCAAAGGGTGAATGCATTCCTAGGTCAGTTTTCTGAATCTCCCAAAGATGTTTTCAGCAGGCAGGGTTTAACCTAAAAAGGAGCTTAGTTATGTAGATTAAAAACAATATAGAAAGGAAGAGTGTGAAACATGGTAGGAATAACAAAATGTGATGAAAAGATTAAACACAATTGAGAGGAAAGTGACAAAGGTACAATACGGAAAGAGAATAAAGGGTAGAGAGAGGAAAAAATGAGGAGACTGAGTGAGTTTCAAGAATAAATTCTTCTGTAAGTGATTCAGCCCAGGTGTTTTTATGTCTGGTGATTTCACTAAAATTATTCATGCAATAGACTTAAATTGCAAGGACGTTCAGTCAGGCCTCTTCGTCCACTGGCCTGTTATGTCATTTACATTTTTGTCCCACCCAGTGCAGCATTCAGCATGGGCAGAGGGTCAGTCAGCTCACTTCAGCTGAATGACTAACTTCACTGTGATATCATTCTTACTTTCATCAGGAATACATTGCAAGACAGTATAGTTCCTTTCAGGAATTGGTATAGCAAGCGTGCTATCTGAGAACAAAAAAATCTTAGCTTGTAGCTACTTTTTTTAGACTCACAAGAACCCTGCAGCTTCTGCTAACAATAAAGTTCTGTAAAAGACATGAAGGTACAAAACTAGCACAGACAAAGGCAGATGGCTGGCGGGCAACGTCAGACCTATTTGCTTTGCCTGGTCAGGTTTCCCACTGTATTCTGTACCTATTGTGCCAGTTATATATTCTGATAAATATGACTACAAAGTACAGATTGCAGAAAAATAAATCACTTGCGCTATACAAAGTATTCTAACACTGTTTTTTAACTACTTCGACATCTACATATATGTTTATACTGAGCATATGATGGCAGACATTAGCATTTGAAATAGTTGATTGCAGAGTTGGGGAGATCCAACAGTTGGGACCTTATAACTGACACGACTGTGTCCCTTTCAAATGGGCAAGACTAAAAATCAATGTCTCCAAGGCAAAGGGCACGAGTAAGGAGCACAGTCATTGTCACAATGTGTGATTTATTAAAACATTAGTGTAAAAAAAGTGCTATTCACAGCATTTCAAGAATTAAGGTACCAGTGATAGGAGGGATGATTGGAAAGACGAACATTATACTGGTGGTTCCCTAATGTTAAAAATGTCTTGCCCCAGCTGACAGACCCAGCAGTGACTGAAAAACAGCTTTGCTAATATCATATCCTATGTGAGGTGAAAAACAGCTGCGCTACTTGAAGACAGCCTCAAATTGTGGTAGATGGAGGATCTACCCTAGAAAAACCCAGAGTGACTCCATTGTGAAAACCATATAGATTGCCAAATACACAGTCCATTCCCAATACATTGGAAGTACAGACATCCTGTGATTCTCTGCAAATAACGTGACCATGCCTAAAGGAAAACACAAATGTGACCCTGTGTAATATGGATGCCCTTGTAAACGCGCTCCAATCCCTTCGAGTCGAGTTCTGCTCCATAAAACTAAAAAAATAAACCCATTGTGGTATGCGCTCTAGTCTATGCGCGTATACGCGATGACGCGGCACGCACTAGACTAGAGCGGATAGGCGCGCATGCGCAGTAGAGAGGAAAAGGAAAGGCGCGAACGCTAGGAACGGCAGTTGGCGACCGGAGCTTGACACAGTTAGACGCTCGGCGCCCTTAGCTCGCAACCTATTGAATGTGATTTAATAAACCTGAGTTATAGACACTAACCTGTCTCTGCGTGTCCTGTGGGAGAAATACGAACATTACAGTGGCGACGAGGCTGGGACCCGGACACCACCAGGTGCAGTGGACGACAGCAAACACCCCCACAGCCACACTCACGAGTCAGCAGAGCAAATCACCTGCAAGGAAGAGCAAAGGGCGTGGCAGCAGCGCAGCTACACGGCACGAAACCGAACAACAACCTTACAAGCCAGGTTAGTGTGGCCCAAGACTCCAGGAGCCCCAGGCAGCAACCTGGCAACCAAGGGAGACTCCCCCAAGCCAGAGGAAGGGGGGGAGAGTGCACAGACTGCGCACAGTGCGAGGGATAATACCCCAGGGAGCCCAAGGGGCCAAGGCGACACGGCTGAGAGCGCAGGAGAGTCTGGTGAACCCACCCAACGAAGGGCCCAGGAAGGTGAACCTAGAGGTGAAGGCAAAATGGCGAATCAAGCGTCAGCCCTAATGGCACCAGTCCCGTTCCTACCCAGACCAGGTGAACCCCAACTAAAATGGGAAGACTGGAAAGATTATTTCCTCAATTACATTGAGGCTCTCGGAGATGAGAGTGAAGGTGAATACACGCCGGAAAGGAAAAAGAGACTGTTGCTCCACAACTTAGGCCCAGAAGGGGTGAGGGTGTTTAAGAACCTGGTGCCCAAGGAGAGGGGTGCAACGGAGACGGATGTTTTTGTGAATGCCCTGGACGACCTGGACAGCCATTACCGCCCAGCGGTCTGCGTCTCGATAGACCGCTATAACTTTCAACAGCGAAAACAAGAGGCGGGAGAGTCCATTGATGACTACGTGGCAGCCCTCCGTCGGCTAGCAATCACGTGTAGGTATGGGAATCTGCAGGATGAATACATCAAGGACCAAATTGTAATGCACACCACCAGCAGAGCAGTGCAAGACAAGCTATGGGCAATGAATGAGACAACCCTGAAAGAAGTTGTGGCGATGGTCAAAAAGGCGGAAATGTCGAAGAGAGGCGCAGACGCGGCGAAAAGGGAAAGTGGGCCGAGACAGATGATCAACAAGATTGATGAGGCACCACAATCCAGCAAACCCAAAAGCAATTACGGAGACCCGAGGAAGGATATAAGAGGGTCTGGGAAACAGATGGCTCGTTCCGGCCCGGGGACAAAGTTCGCGTGCTACAGATGCGGCAGTGCAGCACACGCGGCCCAGGACAGGCGTTGTCCCGCGTTCCGCGCCAGGTGCTCGTTCTGTGGGTTGACCGGTCACTTCGAAAAGGTCTGCCGGAAGAAAGGGACGAAGTCCACTGTTAAGTGCATCGATGCGGCCACGGCCAACGTAAGTGAGGAAGACGATTTGGATGAGGATGATCTGGTTCTGTGCATAGAGGATCAAGTGCTGGACGTGTCCGGGAAGCGAAGAGATAAGCCCCGCACCGACATGCTCATCGGGGGCGTCAAAGTACATGTGGCCGTGGATTCAGGGTCCCCCTGGACCATCGTACAAAGGTCGATATGGGAAGAGGACTTCGCGCCAGTCATAGGACCTGACCTAATGCCGCCGGACATCAGACCCATCTCGTATACCGAGAATGCCATCCCCCTGGTTGGGTGCAGGGACCTGGAGTTCGAATTCAGAGGACGGTCAGCCACGTGCACTCTGTATGTAGCAGAAAAAGGCCCGTCGGTACTGGGATGGAGAGACGCAGGGGATCTCGGCATCATACTCAATCCAGGGGGGAAAGAACAGATTTTGCTAACAGACGAATGGCCCCTCTCGAAGGAGGAAGACTGGAAGGCAGCATACCCCAAGGTCTTTGAGGGCACGGTTGGCAAACTGGACAAATTCGTGCATAAAATGGTCCTCAAGGAGGGAGCAGTACCAGTGGTGCATAAGGTCCGGAACATACCGATGTCCACAAGTGAGGCGGTGCGCCAGGAACTACTGAAGCTAGAAGAGCAAGACATCATCGAGCCAGTGGACAGTGCGGAATGGCTATCGCCCTTGGTAGTGGTCAAGAAGCCCAATGGCAAGGTCAGACTCTGCGTGGACCTAAGGGAGCTCAACAAAAACCTCATAGTGGAGAGGTTCCCGCTCCCTAGAATAGAGGAGATGCTGGCTAGGACAAAAGGCATCACCCACTTCTCCACCATAGACCTGACGTCAGCGTATTACCAGATAGAACTGCATCCGTCGAGTAGGAAGTACACAGCCTTCATAACGCCCTTTGGATGCTACCAATTCAGGAGAATGCCGTTCGGCCTAGCATCCGCTGCGGCCGTGTTCCAGAAGCTGATGCACAGGTTGTTTAAGGACATCTCGGGAGTGCAATACTTCCAAGACGACATCCTAGTGATGGGCTCTGACAAAAGTGAGCACGATAAGAAACTACATCGAGTGGTGGGAGTGCTGCAAGGCAAAGGATTGACGGCGGAATGGAGCAAGTGTAGAATAGGGTCCCGCTCTGTGACCTACCTGGGGCATGAGATAGGAACGCATGGCATATCGCCGAAAGAGCAAAATGTGAAGGCAATAAGGGACGCCAAGGCCCCAACTACCAAAGAGGAAGTGCGGTCATTCCTCGGAATGGCCGAGTATTACAGCCGGTTTGTCAGACATTTTGCCACTAGAACGTACAGGATGAGACAACTAATCAGAAACAATGCAAAATTCGAATGGGACGCAGAAGCCCAATCCGAATTCGAATCCATTAAAGACTGTATCAGCCATGCCATCCCATTGCAAGGGTATGTCCCCACCGGCAAGACTGTTGTGACAACAGACGCAAGCGACAAGGGTTTGGGGGCTGTCTTGGCGCAGGAAAGGGAAGATGGAGCCAAGGAAACGATCAGTTTTGCATCGCGGGCGCTGTCCCCGACGGAACAAAGGTACAGCGTAATTGAAAAGGAGATGCTGGCCGTCACGTGGGCGTTGAGCAAGTTTCGTCAGTTCATATGGGGCACGAGATTCAGACTTCAAACGGATCACAAGCCACTCATCAAAGTGTTGACATCATCGGGCCATGACACCGCCACCCCGAGAATAGCGAAAATGACCTTGAAGTTGCTAGACTATACATATGATGTAGAATATCTTCCAGGAACGCAGAACAAGGTAGCTGATTACCTCAGCCGGGCAGCAGCAATGGAGGAGGCGCCGGGTGAGACCCCGGACACAGAGGAGATGGTTGCCAGCATGGAGGATCACGAAATGTCGATCAGTGCACAGGAATGGCAGGCGGCTTACGAGCTCGATGAGGAAAAGGTGGAAGTAAGGAGACACCTTACCGTGGGGTGGCCGGACAAGAAGAAGCTCACGGAGGGTGTGCGACGATTCTATGAAATAAGAGAAGAATTGTCCCTGAGTGACTCGGGGATATTCTTGTACAGAGGAGAGAAAGTGGTGCCCCCAATGACACTGATACCCAGGCTGCTGAAATTGCTCCATGAGGGGCATTTGGGCATTGTGAAAACCAAGGCGTTGGTCAAGCAGATGTATTGGTGGCCAGGAATGGATACCCACATTGAGAGGCAAGTACGGGAGTGCGGACAGTGCCAAGGAGCGGATAAGGTGCTCCGCCCACTCAGACCAGCTCTGGGGAAGTTCGACACCCCGCAAGGCCCCTGGGAAGAGGTGGCCATAGACATTCTGGGGCCTGTGCTGGACAGCAGAGGTGTGAATAAGTACATCTGTGTGATAATTGACAAATATTCCAAATGGCCGGAAGTGGACATACAAGAGTCGATGGACACGGAGACGATCCTTAAGTTCCTAACCTCGGTGTTCCTCAGAGAGGGAATACCCAAATCCATTCTTAGTGACAATGGACCGCAATTTGTATCGGACAAGTGGAGGAGATACATGAAGAGGAATGGGATCGAGGTGAAACACACGGCTGTGTACCATCCAGCTTGCAACGGCCAGGTCGAAAGGTTTAACAGGGTGCTCATGGGCTCCATTCAGGCAGCCATATCGCAAGGAAAAGACTGGGAGGTGGAAGTAATGAACATGCTATGGGCCTACCGGATAACGCCCTCGGTGGTGGGGTATAGTCCGTTCCAAGTGCTAAGGGGACGATATCCCTTCACCCGGGACAATGTAGCATGGAGGGAGAAGACCATCACCAGCAAGTGGTCCCCAGCGGTGGTGCAACACAATCTGGAGAAGGCCCAGAAGATCTATGCAGCCCACTATGACAAGCGACGCAGCACGAAGGACACGGCGTTGGAAGAAGGGGAGTGGGTTAGGATCAAACTCCCCACTCTGCAAAAGAAAGGCGAAAGTAAATTCAGCCAGCCGCTACAAGTCAAGGAGGTGCGCGGTAGGGCGGCTCTCCTCAGTGACGGAAAGGTCTGGTCGCAAGACCGCATGGCCAGAGTCAACAAAATATTAGTCTGGCCCAAGGCTGAGGAGGGAGAGAGTTGCATGAATCACCAGGAGGCCAGAGCCCTCTCGGAGCACGGCACAGACAACCACGAAGAAGGTGCAGGTGATGACAGTGAAGCGGAAGTCCGGGGAGCCAGGACCTCCGACGGCGGTGATGTACAGGCGAATGCAGAGCAGAGAGCAGATGCGAGAGAAGCTGGGGTGTCCCGAGGAGAGACAGAAGAGGGAGAGAACATGCCGGTAAGACACACCCGCAGCGGAAGGGCAGTTATCGTGCCCTCTCGTTATAGAGACTTTGAGATGGAAGGACACTAGTTTGTTGCTGCCCCCCATGGTGCCCCACTAAGACTCTTTCACAGTTGGAGGACACTCAACCTTTCGGGGGGGAACGTCTTAACCTTGTTTCCATTAAAGGAGGGAGATATGTGGTATGCGCTCTAGTCTATGCGCGTATACGCGATGACGCGGCACGCACTAGACTAGAGCGGATAGGCGCGCATGCGCAGTAGAGAGGAAAAGGAAAGGCGCGAACGCTAGGAACGGCAGTTGGCGACCGGAGCTTGACACAGTTAGACGCTCGGCGCCCTTAGCTCGCAACCTATTGAATGTGATTTAATAAACCTGAGTTATAGACACTAACCTGTCTCTGCGTGTCCTGTGGGAGAAATACGAACATTACACCCATGTCTAAAAAAACATACCCTCTTGCTATTAGAAACTAGCAGTCTCTATAATACGAAAGTATGTTGTTTTCAGTTTTATGGGGCAGAAACTGACCCGATGCGCAATTAAAATGGAGAACAGAAAGGCCAAAAAGTGAAAGATACACAAGGCATTTTTTAAGCCTCAGGAAAAAATTATAAACTACAAGTCAGCTGCTGCGGATCAGCACTAAGGAGCACGGAGACGGAATGCATACATTTTAAATGTACAAACACGCATCTGTCTGGTTTCTGGTGAAATACAACTTAGCTGCTTAGCTCCAGAATAATGCTCAGAGCGAGGCCAATTAAACCCGGGAGATCATTGCTGCAGAATAATACTTTAGAAGCGATGCAATGCCACAAATAAAAAATAACCTCCTAGAGCTAGAGTGTAAGAAATGTTTGCTCATGAGCGGGCGTCAATTTGCCCGCCATTTCGGACTACAATCCGATCCCTATTTGACCATAAGGCTGGCCACCTCCGGGTGACAAGGACCCGAGCCAGGGACCGCTCCAGAGCAGCGCACTTCGTGATACAATGTGGATGATGCTGGCAGGGGCCCCGAGACGTTCAACGGCACCCCCTCGGGATCAGAGAGCATTCATTATTTCTACTTGTTTACAACTGGTGAAAAAACATGGACGTGGGCAGGGTCGGATTGGGATCACAATTCGGCCTGGGCACTGACGAAAAAAGTGGCCCACATTCAAGAGGTGTGGCCCATATTTAAGGTGCGTGGCCCACATTCAAGGTGCGTGACCTTTCATGTAACACCATTTGCACAGACAAGGAATGAAAGTGGGAGGATACTGTTCTTGCACAGGACACAGGGCAAAGGTGACAATGGCCTACAAGCTGAGCAACTAAAAAAAATAGCAAGGCCCCTTTCTGTCACAAATTTATTCCAGCCCTCCAGCGCAGGAGCACCTGAAAAGCAGCAAAGCCCCTGCTATTACTAACCTACTTAGTCCTCCCCAGACCTTCAGTTCAGGAGCACATGACTAGAGGTAAGGCCCCTGCAATTAGTAAATTAATCAGCCCTCCAGGCCTCGGGAAAATGTCCTGGCAGGGAGCACAAAACACAGCTTTCTGGGTCATCCAAGGTAGCCAGGTAGCCAGGGGGGAGGCTGAGGTGAAGCTGGTGCATGGGAAGTGCCTTCTCAGTGTGTTCTGGCAGTTTGAGTGTCTACCATTTACTGTAGTATTACCCTTGTACCAGTGTATGGTACCCTTTTGTAACTTGCACATGTCACTTTTCTCTGGTATCACACTGTATGCTACCTCTCACTTTTGTTTGCTTTAGATACTTGCACAAGTCGCCACCATTGCCTACGTAACGTTTGTTCTTGTGCTGAAGTGTCTGCCATTTATTGCAGTATTATACCTCTACTTGTACTTTGTACGCCTTTGTAACCTGCACACATATCACTTTTTCCTCCTGTAATGCACCGATTGCTACCTCATGTATTTTGATTGCTCACTATTGTCACTTTTGATTCATGTAACTTAACGTTTGCTTTTGTAATTTGTCCACTTGTAATTTTTCTCCTCATGTATTATTGCTGTTCCTAGTGTGAAGCGCTCTGACACCTTCGGGTAAAGTCCGCGCTATATAAAATCGCATAAATAAATAAATAAAATAATTTTTTTAATATAAAATCGCATAAATAAAATAAAAAAATTCCAAACATCACCTGGCCCCCACAGCAAGACCCATTCTTCCTCGCCCACTATGCCCTGAATGTGAAGGGCTGAGTGCGAGGTGTTAAGACTAACACTGTTTCTGGGCTGCATGGGCCCCAGGGGGGCCGAGGTGAAAATGGCTCAAAGGCCTGAGAAACACCTGGCACCCAGGGAGGCCGATTCCTGCAAACAATCACCCCTCCCCAGCCCAGCCTCAGCTTGATTGCTTGGCAGGGCAGGGGTGAAGGAGAGGCCACAGCTGACAATCGCTGTCCGGCCGCCAGCGAGGCTGCTTTCATTTTCTCTGTCTGTCTCCGTGCACTCTGGGGGCCGTTTTTTTTTCTTCCTTTTCCAAGTCCACTCTCTGTGGACTGGGACAGGGGAGAAAAAAACGGCCCACAGAGGGCACTGAGGCACCGGCCCTTCGGCCCATGCCCGAATGCCCGCCTTGCCAATCCGCCACTGGACGTGGGGTTTAATGGGAACCGAGCTTCGGCTCCCACTGCCACGCAATACCTTTAATGTGCACGTGTGCTGCACTTTATTTCAGCATGGCACCCGCTTACATGTAATCTCTCTTGATCACCTTCTTGCGTCTGCACGCCTTCCGATCAGACTGTGCACGTTTTAAGAGGTAAGTGGGGTGGAAGGGAGTCCCGCAGGACTGAGCTTCCATCCCCACCTCCACAACACCTGCTGTTATAAATCCTCGCAGACGTCTCTTCCCCTCACAAAAGAAAACTGTATGGCATGGTGAAATGTTGGACGCTATTCGTTGTCCTTTTGTTAAGCTTTTGTTTTGTCCCATTGACTTTCAGTTCCCTTCGCCTACATGCTGTCAGCAATGGTGTGCTTTGGCTGGAGTGAGCCAATTTCTGTTTTAAATGCAGACCAGCGCTGTGTTCTTCTGTAGATGCTAACGGGTCCCGAAGTTTGTTTCACTTTGAATGCTATTTAAAATCTAGTGAACTTGGTTGCAGTTCCATGCTTTTTTAGCATTATCCATTGCTATATTAACTACTTGTTATGCATATTAATAAAAAATCTTAATCATGTTTGTATTGATTTATTGTTGCACTAATGTTTTTTTATGCATAAGCATGCGCTGTAACAACTTGGTTTCCTTGACTAAGCACTTTATTTTTTATTTTTTATGATTTAGCCACTGGCATCTCCATTCACCTAGTTGAGTCAATAATAGTTAGCCCCGGGAAACATCCATTACAACGCAGTCATTACATCCCACTGCTTTTACAACACAACTATTACAATGCAACTGCCTTTACATCGCATACCCTTACAACGCATGTCATTACAATGCGTCACTACAACACATGCCATTACAGCGTATATCATTACAACGCATGCTATTACAACGCATTATAAGGTAAGTAATGGAGATTTTTTTGTTTTAGGGTGGGTATGGGTTTTGGGGAAGATGGGAATAGTAATTTTTACCCCTACACTATCCAACACATTCCCTACTGTTGCACTCACTGGAGTGGGAATACAAGTTTTTACCCCTACACTATCCAACACTTACCCTATTGTTGCACTCACTGGAGTGGGAATAGTAATTTTTACCCTTACACTATCCAACACTTACCCTACTATTGCCCTACAGGTATTATGCATTATAAAGGTATGTGTTGTAATGGTATGCGTTTTAAGGGAATGCGTTGTAATGGTAGTTAAAAAAAAAAAATCTTTTGTATTGGCATGCGTTGTAAAATCATGCGCTGTCATGGTAGTTGCGATTTAAAAATCACGTTGTAAAAGCATGCATTGTAATTGTTTGTGTTGTAACGTCATATATTTGTTAGCCCCACTTCAAACCATCTTTTTCATTAACGTGTTATGATTCAGCCACTTGCACCTTGCAAGAACATTTCTCACATCAGCAGCTTTTCTTAAACATGCGCTGCTGTAACATGATGTCATGTGATCGTTTGACAGGAAGACCCTTCCTAGTGATGACACCTGCCTGTCACCTGCTGTGTTAAGGCATGAAGTCCCTGTTGGTGAAAACATGAAATGTTTACAGCAGGAGCCACCTTGCTGCAAGCTTCTACTTTATACATTTGGCACGTACTTCTGCTCTGGCTATACCCAGTGACAGTCCAAGAGCCTTCTGCACATCAAGGAACATTTTGTTGAGTTACAAAAAAAGGCAGACCGTCGTTATATTTTGCAAAGGGACATTTTTCTGCCTGTGTAGATCCAGATTCAGAAACGTATAGTTTATATATTAGGCCTGCCTATATTCTGATTATTCCTGTGAGGTGCTTATTTCTTCATCCTTTTAAATAAATGACCGTAAGTATAATGTATCTTTGCTATAATTGCAATGTTTTAGTGGTGTAAGTCTTACACAAGGGAATAGCTTTATAAGTTTGCCCCCATATTTTATAAAACAAGTTCATTCATCATACTACTGTCCACATATTCATAAATACGGAAACTTGGACACTTGTAGGGAACAATTAGTCATGAAACGTGTAGGTTTTTATAGGTTATTGTTTCATGACTAAAGACTCTACGTCTAGCAGATATTATTACAGGTGAACTTCTATATATCACATTTACGAGGAAACATGTTCGTCGTTACAGTTTACATAAAGCTAACTCGTGTAAGTGCCTTGAAAGTGACCTCCGGCATTTGTAGGCACGTTGAACAGGAGGCGGACTTTTCCTCAGATTTACATATTACGCACAGTGGGTGAGCTTGGGGACCTGAAGATAACATATGAGGCTGAACCACTTACAGAGGCATTACTTCATCGTCAAGGATAACCCGTTTCAGAGCAGCACTGTTTTCCTCGGCACTATTCCCCTGGCTGTTTAAAAGTTGTTTGTAAGAGAAACTGCAGGTTCATTTGGCGTCATCAGTGAAATAATTTAATTTGCTATATTCTTCGCATACTTTTAGAGTGTTGCCCATTTGTTCGCCACATATAAAACACAGGGCCTAACCCCACCCCGGCATTAAAATAGTAAGCATTTAGGAGATATAAAGCTGGTGTTCTTTTTAAGACTTCAGTAAGGGCAAATGTACATAAAAAACAAGCATTTGCAATGCAATAGGTCTCACATTTTCGAGAGTTCGAGCTATTGCCATTGTAAATGACAATGCCTTTTATTTATGTGTTTTAAAAACCTGCAAGTGGTGAGTAAACACACACCTCGTACTTACAGACCTTGATTAAGAGAAGAAAGGCTGCCAGTAAAAGAGGCACTGTTACTGCCAGACTAGCTTCTGGTAAGCAATGACTTAAGTACATAGTGCCTGTTTACACACCACTTGCAGGTTTTCAAAGCACATAAATAAAACGCATTGTCATTTACAATGGCAATAGCTCAAACCCTCGCAAACACTAGACCTATTGCATGGCAAATGCTTGTTTTGTTTCCATTCCAGCTAGAATTGGTATTTGAATGGAACAAAGGCCACCTTTTGCATGAGTAGAATCAGGCCTTAGCACTGAATGTTATCAGATGGTGTTGATAGTACTGCGTACCATTGTTGTGCTGGTGCATGCAGCGTATTACTACAGCGAGAATGGTGATCCAGACATTCATAAATACATACTGAACTATGAATGACGGTATGGGTAACTCATGGTGTCACCCCCTCACAACTTACCAAATGGACCAACTCACCCTCTGCCTGCACCATGTCCCCTCTGCCTGCACCATCTCTCCCTCTGTCCGCACCATCTCCCCTCTGCCTGCACCATTTCACCCCCTGCCTGCAACATCTTTGCCTCAGCCTACACCATCTCACCCTCTGCCTGCACCATATGCCCTCTGCCTGCACCATCTCCCCTCTGGTTGCACCATCTCTCCCTGTGTCCACACCATCTCCCCTCCGCCTGCACCATCTCTCCCTTTGCCTTCACCATCTCCCCCCTGCCTGCACCATCTCTCCCTCTGCCTGCACCATCTCCCCTCCACCTGCAACATCTCTCCCTCTGTCTGCACCATGTCCCCTCCGCCTGCACCATTTCACCCCCTGCCTGCACCATCTTTCCCTCAGCCTACACCATCTCACCCTCTGCCTGCACCATCTCCCCTCTGCCTGCACCATCTCCCCTCTGGTTGCACCATCTCTCCCTGTGTCCACACCATCTCCCCTCCACCTGCACCATCTCTCCCTCCGCCTGCAACATCTCTCCCTCTGTCTGCACCATCTCCCCTCTGCCTGCACCATCTCACCCCCTGCCTGCACCATCTTTCCCTCTGCCTGTACCATCTCTCCCTCTGCCGGCACCATCTCACCTTCTGCCTGCACCATCTCCCCTCTGCCTGCACCATCTCCCCTCTGCCTGCACCATCTCTCGCTTTGTCCACACTATCTCCCCTCTGCCTGCACCATCTCTTCCTCTGTCTGCATCATCTCCCCTCCGCTGCACCATCTCACCCCCTGCCTGAACCATCTCTCTCTGCCTGCACCATCTCACCCTCTGCCTGCACCATCTCCTCTCTGCCTGCACCATCTCTCCATCTGCCTGCACCATCTCCCCTCCGCCTGCACCAACTCTCCCTCTGCCTGCAACATCTCTCCCTCTGTCTGCACCATCTCCCTTTCTGCCTGCACCATCTCGCCTCTGCCTGCACCATCTCTCCCTCTGGTTGCAACATCTCTCCCTGTGTCCACACCATCTCTCCCTCTGCCTGAACCATCTCCCCTCCACCTGCACCATCTCTCCCTCTGCCTGCACCATCTCCCCTCCGCCTGCAACATCTCTCTCTCTGTCTGCACCATCTCCCCTCCGCCTGCACCATCTCACCCCCTGCCTGCACCATCTCTCCCTCTGCCTGCACCATCTCACCCTCTGCCTGCACCATCTCCCCTCTGCCTGCACCATCTTCCCTCTGCCTGCACCATCTCTCCCTTTGTGCACAATATCTCCCCTCTGCCTGCACCATCTCTCCCTCTGCCTGCACCATCTCTCCCTCTGCCTGCACCATCTCTCCCTGTGCCTGCACCATTTCACCCTCTGCCTGCACCATCTCCCCTCTGCCTGCACCATCTCTCCCTTTGTCCACACTATCTCCCCTCTGCCTGCACCATCTTTCCCTCTGCCTGCACCATCTCTCCCTCTGCCTGCACCATCTGACCTTCTGCCTGCACCATCTCCCCTCTGCCTGCACCATCTCCCCTCTGCCTGCACCATCTCTCGCTTTGTCCACACTATCTCCCCTCTGCCTGCACCATCTCTTCCTCTGTCTGCATCATCTCCCCTCCGCTGCACCATCTCACCCCCTGCCTGAACCATCTCTCTCTGCCTGCACCATCTCACCCTCTGCCTGCACCATCTCCCCTCTGCCTGCACCATCTCTCCCTCTGCCTGCACCATCTCCCCTCCGCCTGCACCATCTCTCCCTCTGCCTGCAACATCTCTCCCTCTGTCTGCACCATCTCCCTTCCGCCTGCACCATCTCGCCTCTGCCTGCACCATCTCTCCCTCTGGTTGCAACATCTCTCCCTGTGTCCACATTTTCTCCCCTCTACATGCACCATATCTCCCTCTGCCTGCACCATCTCCCCTCTGCCTGCACCATCTCTCCCTCTGCCTGAACCATCTCCCCTCCGCCTGCACCATCTCTCCCTCTGCCTGCACCTTCTCCCCTCCACCTGCGACATCTCTCCCTCTGTCTTCACCATCTCCCCTCTACATGCACCATCTCTCCCTCTGCCTGCACCATCTCACCCTCTGCCTGCACCATCTCCCCTCTGCCTGCACCATCTCCCCTCTGCCTGCACCATCTCTCCCTTTGTCCACGCTATCTCCCCTCTGCCTGCACCATCTTTCCCTCTGCCTGAACCATCTCTCCCTCTGCCTGCACCATCTCTTCCTCTGCCTGCACCATCTCACCCTCTGACTGCACCATCTCCCCTCTGCCTGCACCATCTCCCCTCTGCCTGCACCATCTCTCCCTTTGTCCACACTATTTCCCCTCTGCCTGCACCATCTCTACCTCTGCCTGCACCATCTCTCCCTCTGCCTGCACCATCTCTCCCTCTGCCTGCACCATCTCACCCTCTGCCTGCACCATCTCCCCTCTGCATGCACCATCTCTCGCTTTGTCCACACTATCTCTCCTCTGCCTGCACCATCTCCCCTCCGCTGCACATCTCACCCCCTGCCAGCACCATCTTGCTCTGCCTGCACCATCTCACCCTCTGCCCGCACTATCTCTCCCTCTGCCTGCACCACCTCCCCTCCGCCTGCACCATCTCACCCTCTGCCTGCACCATCTCCCTCTCTGCCTGCACCATCCCTCCCCCTCCGCCTGCACCCCCTCCCCCGCCTGCTGCTCTTTTAACCCTTTCCTTGTTGCCTTCTCCACCCCCCCATGGTTTCTCCCTCACAGTTCTCGGCTTTTCTCAAAGTGACTGAAATAAACACATGAAACATGAAATGTTCTTGAATTTGTGCGCGCGCCGCTGAGGATAAGTTTAAATAGACACAGAGCAGAGGCGAGGCTGCAGAGCTGTGTTACATACACAGCGTAACCAGATGGTGTCACCTCATGTGAGGGTGTCACCCGGTGCGGTCCACACCCCCCGCACCCACCTAGTGACGCCGCTGCCTCTCACCCTTCCTCGCTCCCATCTCTCCCTCTTTTCCTCCTTCACTTTGTGAATCTCTCCTACACTCCCATCTAACTGTTGCCTCTCTATCTGACTTTCGCCCTCACTCTGCACATCTCAACCCTCTTATAGCATCTCACTCCCTCTCCCCTCTAACTTACGTGTCCACTGGCCAGTTCATCGCGCACACCCACGTATGTACTGCTATAACATGATGCAGCCAAACAGGACTCAGAAAGCCCTTCAACCCAGTGCTTTAAATTGAAATGGTAGAAAGGTAATGATTTATTTAGAACCAGCAACTCCTTCCAAAGCTCAGCCAGAAGCTTGAATCCCAATTTAGCTGCTGGGATCCTGTGCAGAGTTTCCTCACCTGTCAGGGCACTTAGTCATTATTAGGCAAACATTGAATGCACCCATAACACCCTAAAAAGGGGAACAAAAACAGAATCCAAAAAAAGTGTTGTGCATGCTTTGGGGTAATAGTCCTTGCTATACAGAGCCTGGAAAAGTATGGTATTTTATACTACGACCGAGTCACTAACAGCACCAGTATACTCCACTCGCTAGCGGAACTCTGCAGAATCTCTCAGAGTTTTTGGCAACTCCACCAAATTCCGTTGAGGGAAACTCTGCAAGCTCCGCCCAGGCCTGTCAAAAAGTGGTCACTGACCATGTAATGAGTGATATAATATGTGAGGTCATAAGCAGTGTATTTTGGGAGCTTAAGTTATAGTTAGCCAAGCTAACTATCAATGCTGAATTTCACTGGTTTTGTATGAGTAAAATCTGAGCCTAACTATCATGTCCCCATACCCTTTGTTTTTCAGTGAATTTTTATGGTTTTCTTAATTCTATCTCCTAACTATAACATCCCTGTAACCTTTCATTTTTTCAGTGAATTTCTAAGATTTTTTAATGTTGTTTCCTAACTATAACATTGCTGTAAATGGGGGTGGGGTCGCACACTACTCACACACCGGCGGTGTCGCCCCTAAGGACTCTGGTCAATGTAGTAAAGTGTTCGCGATGCATCATCTTTCGATCTTCTGCTATCTTCGCTGTCTTCGCCATCCCTGTACACGTGTTTCGGGGTATCACCCCTCGTCAGCAGGGATAGGCCGTGTACTGGGGTTGCCGATGGCTGCCAATATCTGCCAGGTATAGTACCACTCAGGCGCGTAGGTGCGGGATCCCAGGCTCGTCAGCCCACTGCTCATGGGAGCTTTAAAGTTACGAATGGGGGTGGGGTCGCACACTACTCACACACCGGCGGTGTCGCCCCTAAGGACTCTGGTCATTGTAGTAAAGTGTTCGCGATGCATCATCTTTCGATCTTCTGCTATCTTCGCTGTCTTCGCCATCCCTGGACACGTTTTTCGGGGTATCACCCCTCGTCAGCAGGGATAGGCCGTGTACTGGGGTTGCCAATGGCTGCCAATATCTGCCAGGTATAGTACCACTCAGGCGCGTAGGTGCGGGATCCCAGGCTCATCGGCCCAGTGCTCACGGGAGCTTTAAAGTTACAAATGGGGGTGGGGTCGCACACTACTCACACACCGGCGGTGTCGCCCCTAAGGACTCTGGTCAATGTAGTAAAGTGTTCGCGATGCATCATCTTTCGATCTTCTGCTATCTTCGCTGTCTTCGCCATCCCTGGACACGTGTTTCGGGGTATCACCCCTCGTCAGCAGGGATAGGCCGTGTACTGGGGTTGCCGATGGCTGCCAATATCTGCCAGGTATAGTACCACTCAGGCGCGTAGGTGCGGGATCCCAGGCTCGTCAGCCCACTGCTCACGGGAGCTTTAAAGTTACAAATGGGGGTGGGGTCGCACACTACTCACACACCGGCGGTGTCGCCCCTAAGGACTCTGGTCAATGTAGTAAAGTGTTCTCGATGCATCATCTTTCGATCTTCTGCTATCTTCGCTGTCTTCGCCATCCCTGGACACATGTTTCGGGGTATCACCCCTCGTCAGCAGGGATAGGCCGTGTACTTCTCAGAAGACAGTACCACCTACAAAGACACCCTGACAGAATACCACCAAAGCATCAGATCCACCAAAAGGACCTTCATCCAGAACAAGATCCTTGCCAACCCCAGCAACTCCAAGGAACTCTTCACCGTCATCCAGGAATTCAGCGAACCCCCCAGCGAAACCACAGACATCACCCTCTCCCAGGACCTCTGTAACAAGCTTGGATCCTACTTCCATCTGAAAATCAAAGGCCTCTACGACCATTTCGATGACCAGACACCCAACCCAGAAACAACTCCCAGTGCCAGCAACGCCAGCCAGCCTACCATCTTCTCCTGGACCCCAGTCACCACCAAGACACTACTTCGACCATGAATGGCATCCACTCAGAAGCCCCCACGGACCCCTGCCAACCGCACATCTTCCACCAAGCAGCAACTGCCATCGCTTCGGAACTATGACGCACCATCAATGCCACCTTCAAGACCAGCAAGTCAAAGCCCTGCTCAAGAAGACCTCAGCAGATCCCACGGACCTCAAGAACTACAGACCGATCTTCCTCCTCACTATCGCTGCCAAAGTCACAGAGAAACCGTCATTGGCCAGCTTACAAATTTCCTCGAAGAAAACTCCATCCTCGACCCCTCCCAATCCAGATTCCGCAGCAACCACCGCACAGAGACGGCCCTACTCGCCACCACAGATGACATCTGCAACCTCCTCGACCAATGACACACCACGGCCCTGATCCTCCTCAACCTCTCTGCAGCGTTCGACACCGTCTCCCACCGCAACCTCACCGCCAGACTCCACGACACCGACATACAAGGTACTGCCCTCGACTGGATCCGCTCCTTCCTTACTGGCAGAACCTAACAATTCAGAATGCCACCCTTCCTCTCCAAAGCCAGGGAAATTAACTGCAGAGTACCCAAAGGATCGTCGCTCAGCCCCAAACTCTCCAAAATCTACAAGGCTCCCCTCGCCACCATAGTCAGACAGCACATACTCAGCATCATATCCTACACTGGCAACACCTAGCTCATCCTCGTCCTCACCAGGGACGCCATCACCACCAGAGTCACTTTCCAGGAAGTTATGAAGGACATCGCATCCTGGATGAGCAGCAGGTGCCTGAAAACTCAACTCAGAGAAGACAGAGGTCCTCCCCCTCGGACCCTCCCCCTCGGCATGGGACAACACCTGGTGGCCACCACCCTCAGTAGCCCTCCCACCCCCACAGACCATGCCCAAAGCCTCAGCATTGTTCTCGACTTTTCCCTCTCCATGACCCAACAGGTCAACGCCATTGCCTCCAGCTGCTTCAACACCCTCTGCATCCTCCGAAAGACCTTCAAATGGTTCCCCCCTGAATCAAGAAAGACCGTCACCTACACTCTCATAACCAGCAGACTCGACAACGGAAACGCCCTCTACACCGGGATCATGAAGCCTCTGCTCTACAAACTTCAGACCATACAGAACAGCACTGCCAGATTGGTCCCCGGCATCTCTCGACACAAACACATCACCACTGGCTCTCCGTCAAGATACTCACCCACGCCTACAAATGCCTCCAAAACACCGGACCCCAATACCTCAATGAAAGAATTTCCTTCCACATACCCAAGAGAAGCCTCCCACCCGCCGACCTTGCCCTTGCCAAAAAACCTGCGCATCCACAGAACCAGAACAGGTGGAAGAGCCTTCTCCTACATCGCGACCAAGACCTGGAATGAGCTCCTGATTGATATCAGACATCTGTACATCTTCAGGGAGGCACTCAAGACCTGGCTCTTCGACTGAGCGGAGCTGCTCCCCCCCCAAGAGCCTTGAGACCGTCATGGGTGAGTAGCGTGCTTACAATTCCTTTATCTATCTATCTATCTATCTATCTATCTATCTATCTATCTATCTATCTATCTATCTATCTATCTATCTATCTATCTATCTATCTATCTATCTATCTATCTATCTATCTATCTATCTATCTATCTATCTATCTATCCATCTTTCTTTTTATCTATCTTTTAGTGTATAGGGTGCATGAGGGTATTTGGGTGGCAAAGGTATTATTAGACTTTAGGGTGGGTAAAATTATTTAGGTGACATTATTATTTTTAGGGTTTAGGGTGGGTTAGGGTATTTAGGTGGCAAATATATATATATATATATATACATGTATATATATATATATATATATATATATATATATATATATATATATATATATATATATATATATATATATATATATATATATATATATATATATATATATATATATATATATATATATATATATATATATATATATATATATATATATATTACCAGTAGGTAGTTATAGTTAGAACCTAGCTTCCATAGACAAGGTAGGTGTTTTTTGCTATTAACTTTGGTGCCATTTGATGAATGTTCATGAAAGTTTCAAAACTAGTTTGCCGCTGACTTCAGTTTCTGTCTTAAAAGTTTAAGGTTGATCCATGAAGCGGGAGCAGAGAAAATGGGTTAAACCCATGCAATTTCATAGGGATGTTGGACACAAATACAGTCCAAACTGCTTGACAGAATTACACCATATTTGGCAGAAAAACAGCTCTTGGTCCAGAAAGAGAAATTTTTGTCATTTGGTGCAAATCCGTTCAGTAGTTTTGGAGTTATTAGAGGAAAACAAAATGTATATATATATAGAGAGACACAAATCCTCCATGCATCCAACAGATCTCATGCTGAGATCTGATTGGCTGCCAACACTTTAACCAGGAACTGTTGGCAGCCATCTTGTGACTCATACTCATCCAAGGCAATTTAAAACTCCCAGCAGGTGGGAGCAGGAAAAATGCTCCCACTCCCTGGGAGCGAACTGTTCATTGGTTTCCCTGTCCGCTGTGAAATCGACATACACTACTTATTACCCTACATATTATATCCTTCCTGACATCCTCTATAACATCATTGATAATATCACTGCATCATTTACAATAAAAATATTGATGAGAAAACTGTGCATGGCAGGGCCTCATATAGTTACCTCAGGGGATAAGTTTCAGTTTCTTGAGATAAGTAATACTATTACGGTAAAACTTCTATGGTTTTGTGCATGTAAAATCTGAACCTAACTATAAGGTCCGTGTAACTCGTTTTTTTCATAACTCTCTTACTTTTTTAAATTATATTTCCTAATTATAATGTCTCAGTTTTTTTCAGTGAATATATATATATGTGTGTATATATATATCTGCTCCTTTCACACCAGATGGTTGCACTCTCGAGCGGGTGCTCGTCCGACGGGGGTGTTCCCGCCCATAATATACTGCTACCACATCCCTTGGGTAATCGTACCCAATAAAGAATGACAGCACTCACGGGTAGAGTCCACAAGTTATGTTTTCTGCACTTGGACTCTGGGTGCGCAGACACGTTTCGGCGCTTAGCCTTCGTCAATGTATGCACGAAGCGCCGCCACCGCCATTATTTTTTATACATTTCAAAACATTCACAGTTTCCAGGCATGTGACTGATTGACAACCAATCAAAACATCTACCAACATGTTAGCATGTAAATCCGCCATCTTATAGTGGTGTACAATAACGTCATACAATAAATATTGAATCGGTTAAGAACAACTTATGGCAAACACGAGTATATTCTTGAATGTTATATAATGCCCATATATGTGCCTCAAAGCACGTGTCAAACATATACATATTCATATATTTAAAGGATAATGCGTGATCCAAAGAGTGAATATCACTCTCCAGAAAAATCCCTGTCTTCAAAATCATAAGACATACGGGATACTCATTCCGCCCACTGATGGGCTACACTTTCATGTAAAAAAACTGTACTCACATTGGTAAACTAAAACCATCTCGCCCTGTATACAATAATACAATATTCAATTCATAGAAGTGTGCATGTGTGAACATTCATATGAGAAAGCTTCACTCAGATTAATTCATATGTCAAAATTATAGACAGAGAAATATCACTGAAACAAACAATAACATCAAGATATGGAATATCATAAGAAGTAAAAAGTAAAAAGACCTAAGTCTCCACATGGATGTGTGAGTGGGTGATTCAGTGGGTGTTTGGGTTCATAAGTGTATCTGCAAGGGGCTGTATGGGTGAGTCACTGTGCATATAGCTTTGTTGGTGAGTGAATGTATTTCTCAGTGGAATATGTGTGAGTAACTACATAAGTGAAAGGCAATATATGTGTGTGTTGGAGTATATAACTGAGTATATATGAGAATGAGTGATTGTGAGAGTGTGACTATGGATGAGTGTATGCTTGTGTCAGTGATTGTATAAGAGAGTAAGCGAGGTGGTGTGTATAACTGTATTGGTGAGTAAATGGCAGAGTGATTGAGTCTTTGGGTAACTGACTAGGTGTGTGAGTATCTCTGTGGATGAGTGTCAGTATGTGAGTGTCAGTATGGGTTTATGAGTGCATATATCAGAGACTGTATTGATGAGTGAATGCGTGTATGAGTGACTGTATCTATGAGTGACTGGGTGTGTGTAGACCTATGAATCAGTGAGTGGGTATGTACTAACTGTTATTGGTGTGTCTATAGTTTCGAGAATGGTAGTCTGTATTTCAGAGCGGGTGTATGCAAGGGCATATTAGGGTGTGAGGAGTTGCATCAGATATTAAGTGGATGTTGTCATCAGTGATGTCATTAGTGATGTCATTTGAGATGTCATCATTTATGTCATCAGTGATGTCACTGACCATGTCATAAGTTATATAATATGTGACGTCATCAGTAGTGCATTGTGGGCGCGAGTTATAGTTAGCTCAATTAACTATAGATACTGAATTTCTCTGGTTTTGTGCGAGTGAAATGTCTAACTAACTATAACGTCCCTGAAACCTGTGTTTTTTAGTGAATTTCTATGGATTTTTAAATGCTAATTCCTATAACTATAACGTCCCTAAAACCTATGTTTTTTTTCAATGAATTGCAAAGGGTTTTTTTCAATGTTATTTTCCAACTATAAGGTAGTAATCACGTTTGCAGAGTGGTACAGAAAGGGGTCTGGGCCTCCGACCAGCGCTCAGGAATTCCGCTGCGTCGGACTCACAGGAGGTACCAGGAGGACTTCTTGGCCCCCAAAGTCGCTCAGAAGTAAAGTGGACTTCATCCCCCAACCTGTTGTGTGCCAGGAGGCGCATTCGCAGAGTGGTGGAGAAAGGGGGGCGTGGCATCCGAAGACCTTTTAGCAATTCCACTGTGTGGGAATTACTGGAGGTAACAGGAGGGGTAGTTGGCCCCCAAGGACGTCCTTGGGGGCCAACTACCCCTCCTATTACCTCTAGTAATTCCCACACAGCAGCATTGATAAGTTCTCATAGCAGGCCACCCACCTTTTCCCACCAGTTTCCAAACACGCTCACTGGCACACTCTTAAATGGGGGTTAAAATCCTTTTCGCTGCTGGAGGTTCTTGGGGGCCAACTTGCCTACCTGATACCTCCAATAAGCCCCAGATAGTGTGATTGCTGAGAGCTGGACACAGGCCACGCCCCCTTTCTCCACCACTCTGCAAATGCGCCTCCTGGCATGCTTTTGGTTGGGGGATGAAGTCCCCTTGCCTCTTGAGGGTCCTTGGTGGCCAACAAGCCCTCCTGTTATCTCTAGTAAGCCCCACACAGCTGGATTTCCGAGAGTGTGCCGATGCCAAGTCTCCTTTTTACACCACTCTGCAAATGCACCTCCTGGCGCACTGCTGGTCAGTGAATTAAGTCCACTTTCCACTTTAGTCCTGAGGTCCTCAGGACTCAAGAGGACCTCATCACCCCACCAGCAGTGCGCCAAGGGGTGTGTTTGCAGAGTAGTATAAAAAGGGGCGTGGCCTGAGACCACCTCTCAGAAATCCCACTGTGTGGGGCTTACTGGAGGTACTTGGAGGGCTAGTTGGCCCCTAAGGGCCCTTAGGATTCAAAGGGACTTAATCCCCCAATCCAAAACGTGCCAGGAGGCACGTTTGATCAGTGGTGCAGGGCCTCCGGTGAGATGTAGGCTCCTGTTTTTTTTAAATGATTGTAAGAAGGGGGCTGTATGTCCCCCTTCCCTTGGCCACTTTTGGCCCAGGGGTCGCCATCCCCGGGGCCCTGCCTTATTTTCTTTTTTTTTTAAATGATATCAATTGGGTGGAGCGCCGCGTGGCCACCATTCTGTGTGCTACTATATTGGCCCTGGGGACCTCATCCCCTGGGGCCTGGCCTCAACATTGGGGACCGCGGGGGGAGCCCCAATGCCCCCGCGGTCTTAGCCAGCTCTCTGTCTCCTGCGGGAGCCAGCATTGTTTTTTGACAAGGGGAGCTGCCCTGGTGGCCCACAGGGCTTGAGGGGCCTTTGAGGCCCCCCAAATAAATAATAAAGTCCTAGGGAGGTGGTGTTCACTGGGGCTGCGGGGGACCGTGTGCCCCCAGCGCATAATTAAAAAGCCCTGGGGAGGTGGTGGTCCCCGGGGCTGCAGGCCCCCCATATATTTTGCACCGTGCCCCTGGGACCTAGCCCACCCGGGGGATTTTTAAAATCGAAGCTTGGGAACCAGTGCTTAATTTAAAAAAATAAAAGAAAAAAGCTCAAATCCCGGCGAATATATATATTTTTGTAATGCTTTTCTGGGTCCTCAGGGTCCCTCTGAGACCCCCTGAGCAGGCCTAGGTGGTCAAGGTGTTTCTACCCTGCCCCCTTTTCTTCATTTTTCACCTTTTTTCTAGTGACTCTTTTATACCGAGTCACAAGATGGCTGCCAACACTTTCTGGTTTGAAGTGCCAATCAGACTGAAGCTCGTTCTATGGAGGGTACGCGAATATCACCAGATATATAATTGTTTTTAAATATGACTATTTCAGGAACTGCTGAACGGATTTACACCATTTACACAAAATATGCTTTCTGAACCAAGAGCTGCCTTTTTGCCAAAGTTGGTGTAATTCTGTTCAGCAGTTCAGACTGTAGCCTATTCCAAAATTTCCTATGGAAATTAAGATGGAGAAAACTTGTTATGGGACCCCCCTATTTTCTCAGCTCCCGCTTGCCAAATCTCCCCGAGACTTTCAAGACAGGAGCCCCATTAGTTTTGACATTTTCGCGAAGATTCGTCAAACGGTGCCAAAGATAATGACAAATCAAAATACGCTTTTCTTATGGAAATTAGGTCCTAACTAAAACTACCTACTGGCAACTGCCAGTAGGTAATGGATATATAGATTACATAAAAATCTTCAAGGAACCACATCGTCCCCCCGACTGGAACACCTCTAGTTGAACTGAATACCCTAACAATGATGGACATGTTCACTCTGGGAGAGTTGTGGGCACTACAAAATGAGAACAATGTATCTGATCCTACGAGTAATGAAAATCAAATTGAAAGTGGTGATTACAACTTTGGCACCTTACAAATTGAGAAGACTGATCACACTCCTTTCCATCCACGGTCACGTTATATTCCTCAAATGACAAGATAATTTGGAAATGTTTTCAGATAATGTAACCATGGATTTGAGAAGCTTGCACTATCAAATGGGAAATCAGAAATATAAAAGGGATCCCAAAGAAGCCCAGATACAGAGAGTTATATCAAGAATGAAGAAAGAGGAAGGGACCCTGGTAAAGCCCTCGGACAAGGAGGGAAATGTTGTACTTTTGGGTCGTGATCTCTACTGCAAAGAGGCTCTCAATCAATTAAGTAATAGAGAATGCTATAAAATGATTGAGAAATCTGAATATGAAAGAGTAAAAGAAAAATTCTTTATAAGACTGGAAGATTGGAAAGAACAGAATTTATTAAGCTGGTATGAGTTTAAGTTTGTCAAACAGGAGAATCCGATTATTCCAGTCTTCTATGTGTTGCCGAAAGTGCAAGAGAACACTATAAAATCATCAGGGAGATCGATTATTTAGTCGCATGGTAGTCTTTTTGAAATCATCTCCAGATATATTGACTATTTTTTGAATTCCATTGTTAGAACTTTAACCATTTATATTAGAGAATCTGCAGATTTTTGAAGAACATCTATGATGTACAATGGGACAGCAACATGTGATCACTAATGCTAGACATAACAACATTGTATACTAGTATTAGACATACAGATGGGATAAGGGCCACTGAATATTTCTTAAAAGCTAGACCTATGAGATTAGCGCATCATAATAGAATGATTTAAGAAATGATGGAATGGTGCCTGACAAAAAATATGTTCATGGTTGGAACAGATTTGTACCAGCACGAGCAAGGGACAGCCATGGGCACCTGCTTCGCCCCCAGTTATCCCAATTTACATCTAGGCTGGTGGGAGGAGCTGATGGCTATCTGGCTGCCGGTCTGAGGTCACCAGTAAGGGTCCCTCTTAGGGTTCAGGCAGCAAGAAAGCATCACACTTCCCTCAGATCAACCTTTGTTTGGGAGGCTAGGGTGCCGAAGTGGCAATGCACATATCTTTAGGTGGGGTCGCAGTATGTATCTCTCCCTACTCGGCTTGGCCACTACTGGGTATGATGTAGTTTCCCACCATCTCATGGCCAATTAGCACAAACTGGGCCGTTGCCTCCATGATTTGTCTCAGGAGGCCCACAAAAGAAGGGATGTGCAATTGTACTTTAGATAGAGCTCAAAGCTGCCTCATAGGAGAATTTACCCTGGGAGACCAACAGCACACATCTCCAGTTAGCCTTGCTGCAGCTCCTTGGGGCAGCGTCTGTGAGAGCCCCGTCTGTCAGGGCCTAGGCTATTTCTTCACTGTCAGGTTCCTGCTGCAACCATTAGGTTAGTAGTAACTCACTGTCTTGTGGCCTTCACACTAGGGTGTGATCGGGTGTGGTGGGCTGCCATGTAAAGGAAATGTCCCAGGGGTCCTAAGGCATGAGGGGCCCGAACAGTACAGCCATGTAACTCAGCATTCATGAGATGGGGCCAGGGCCAGTGGCAGGCGGCCGCATGCAGCACTTGACTCACCGCACGCTGCCGCAATACCACTTAGATCCAGGCCCCCTCAGCCCCCTTTACTGTAGTTTCTGTGATTGAGGATTCCCGGTTGTTGGAACTGGCCCTTCTTGCAGGGTCATCCTCAAACTTTTTGCTTCTTCCTCCCTTATTTTTCCTGACCCGTGGCTGTTGGCAATAGTACTCTGCTGATCAGTGCTAAAGTGCATTATGCTCCCTGTGTAAATTATTATTCTGATTGAATATACATGTTTGGCATATTTGTATCACTATGAAGTCCCTAGTAAAGTGCACTGGGTGTGCCAGGGCTGGTGATGACAAATGCTACTGGTGGGCCTGCAGCACTGATTGTGCCACCCACAGGAGTAGCTCTAAAATGGTGTCTCAGGCCTGCCACTGCAGTGCCTATGGGCAGTTTAGAACTGCCATGTCCTCCTGGTCAGTGTCCCCACTGACCAGGCCTAACCCTTCCCTTTTTGTGCACATCAGTCACCCCTATGGAAGGCCCAAGGTACCCCCCTGGGCAGGGTGCAGTGTATGTAAAAGGTAGAGCATGTACTAGTGCAATTGACATGCTCTGGTAGTGAATGGCAGCCATTTTCGTTTTTCACTACTGTAAGGCTATCTTGCTCCATAGGTTAACATGGGGGATGCTGGCTACAGTGGTTAACAGCATTTCTTCCCATAGGAACAAGATAGGACATAAGTATCTAGTATCCCTGAACTCAGAATTTAATAACACATCTTTTAGGAAAGGTTGTTTTTAAATCTTGTGTTTGAGAACAGCACTTTTAGAAAGTTGCTGTTCTCTTGTCTGACCCTTCTGTGTGCCTGGGCCTGTTTCTGTATTGACTGTCTGGTTTGAGAGTGACAGGGGCTGGGGGATTCCCCAGGAGGCTGGATGAGTCAGCACTAGGCTGAATGACTGCAATTGCAACTGGAGTGGTGGGAGGAGTTAGCACCTGGGTTGAATAGGGCTGTGCCTGCCTTCCACAATGCTGGCTCCACCCCCCTGCTTGGCGGCTGAGGACCCTGCCCCTCACTCTGAAAGGAAAGATGCAGCCAGCAAAACAAAGTGCTCAGGATCCACCCAGAACTGGTTTAGACCGGGCTCAGGGCCCACATGCACCAAGAGAACAAAGACTTTAGGGGTATAAGTACAGGACCCCTGACAACAGAAAATTAGATCATCCTGGAAATCAAGAAGGAACCTCTGCCAAGGAGAAAGCTGAAACTGAAGAAGGAAGATTGTCCTGCTGTTGCTCTGCTGGACTGACCTGTTGCTTTGCTGCCAAGGAGAGGGGAAGGACTTTGCTGCTGAGCTGTGTCCTCTGTCTTGAAGGAATCTCCAAGGGCCTGAGAAGAGCTGGCTCCCTGTTTGGAAGTCCCAGGAACAAAAGGACTTCACCCCCAGCTTCCCTGAACTCTGCTGAGAGAGTTCTGTCCTTCCTAGAGTGCTTGATCCAGTTGTGGGGCCTCTGGAAGTTGTACCTGAGCTGGGAAGCTTGAAACTAAGCTTGAGTGACTTTTGAAACTGAAAAGTGTCGCATCGCTCGCTTGCGGAGCGCATCCCCGACAGTGCGAGAAGTTTCCCGCCGCTACGGAGGTCGAGATCGTCGCAGCGCCTGACGCCGCTGCCAGAGACGTCGCATCCTTGGTTAGCGGGACGCACCAGACCGGTGTGGGAGAATCGAACATCGCTGCGAGTATCGTCGCAGAGCCTGTCGTCGCTGGGTGAGAACGCCGCACCGCTTGCTTGCGGACCGCATCACGTCGCTGCGAGCATCGTCGCAGAACCATCGCATCGAGGAGCTGCGAGAGAGAGGATCACCGCTGGACCGCGCATCGTCGCCCCGGAGATCGTCGCAGCCCCTACGAGATCGTCGCATCGTGCCTTTGCGAGAACAGACTTCCTACGGAACCTACGCACCGGAATCCATACAAGTGGCCTTCCTCCCCATACAGACCGGATTCGTCGCAACACGCCCGCTGCTGCAGCGGGGCTGTCGCATCGCCTCCCCAGGGTCTCAGGAGCAACGCATCGCTTGTTTTCCACCGCACCAGCTTCTGCTTTTGGAACTTTGTTGCAACTAAAAGGTACTGTGAGTAAACGTGAAGCAACTGTGAACTTTCCACGCATCAGTGGATTATTTTATCGCAACTTGAAGAATTTTATCGCAACCTTAAGAACTCTTTTGAAACCATATTCTTGAACTGTGTATGTTGCATTTTTGTCGTTTTGGTCTTGTGTAGTTTAGATTAAATACCTTTATTTTTCTAAACTGTTGTGGAGTCAGTTTGTGGTGTTTTCACTGTGTTACTGTGAGTGTTGGTACAAATACTTTACGCATTGCCTCTGGTTAGCCTAGACTGCTCGTGCCAAGCTACCTAGAGGGTGAGCAGGGGTTATCTCAGAGGGTTATCTCCTTGCCCTGACTAGAAGCAAGGGTCCCTAATTGGACAGTGGTACCTACCTCTGCCAACTAGAGGCCCCCAGTTCTAACACCGGTGCTGGGCTCCAGCAGGTATTGTGTCATGCCTGCAATTTGTGTACTGCACTACAGTGTCCTGCTGTCGCTTGTGAGGAAGTGTGGAGACTAATTATGCTGGCATTCAGGGAATCTCAGGGAGGTGTCTTAGGTGTCACAGCTTCAGGAGGTTCACGGGCCCTCAGTCACCGGAGGGACCCCAACTTCATTAGCAGCACACTTGGGTTTGACACAGTGGCCCGAGGTTAATGACAGAGGGATGTGGCCGGAATGCGACCTACAGCACCACCTCAGGTTGCTTAACTCTTCTCAACCAGTAGCTTCTTCATGGGTAGTCCACGCATCTGTCAATGACACCACCCACTGTGGGCCTTGGCAGTCAGTGCAGCCAGGCTGCCGTTTACCCATACTTAGACAAGGCCTAGCCCTAGTGGCAGTGCAGCACAGCAAGTTAATATGGTGGGCTGAGGTCTCCCAGAGGTGGGGCTTGCATCTCAGGCCTGCAGTGTCCCCAGGGCCTGCAGTAGCAGGGGGGTCCCAGATCACCTCCATGGCAGCTCTGGAGCCCCAGCAGGGGCCAGGTGCTATGCTTCAATGGCCCATGGTTGGCGATTCCCTTACCGCTCCTCAGCTAACATCATGTTGGCCCATGCTCATTGCCTCTGCAGTGCTATGGAGGTCCGTAAGGGTGGGTCCCGGCTTTCTCACCAGCGTTCACCCAATGTAGGCTGTTGCTATCACACTGTTATGCAGGTCTGGACCTGTGCAGAACCATAGGGAGGCTGGACAATAGGGCTTGGCGGCAACGGAGGTACAAGAAGACATGTCCTATGTGTTCGCCATCTTGGCCACGCATCTAATGTGATCCTTTATAATAAAAACCGTGTTGTTTTCTTGTTGCCGCCGCCCCTCATAGCTTAAGTAAATGAGAAGCCAGTTTGCACTTGGAACATGTCTCTGCAATGCATCCGGGAGGCCTTAATGAAGGATGTGTAATCGGATACCCTATTTGAATAGTTGTGGGGATGGAAAAGATTGAGCAGTTGTGAGGGAGCAGTGTGCCAGAGCCTCCATGAGCACTTTCCATAGTCATTGCTGCCTCAGCCTTACCCAGGGAATGGATTTCATCAGATTTGCTATGCCAGGATGGGAGGGCACGGAGATCACTCGGGCATCACTGAGTAGGGCAAGAGCCACCCGAGAGAGGTGTATGTGGGTGAGGGTGTGTGGTGGTGAGCCTCAGCAAGGCCTACCAGTGCTAGGGGCTCTCCCTTCTCTGCACAGAGTCCCCAGACCAAAAGAAAGAAGTTGACACAGAAGCTGTAATAGAAAAGACAGAGTTTATTAAACCTCATGAGGTGGAACTACATTCACACAACACCCTTCGGCAATGTATGAAGTAGCACACTGACTGGAAGGAGCTTGGTCCTTTTATCCCCACACAGGGGCTCAAATGAAGGCGGTACAAGTACAGAATGCTGGTTTAAAATACATACAAGGGCATACAGAGAGTGTGGTGGCAACAAGTGGGAGGGGCTGACAGTTAGCTAATTCTGGTGGACACATCCTGACAGTTACAAGTTGGGGACAGCTGTAAGCTCAACTGAGCATGTGCAAAGCAGAAGAGGCTAAATATATCTCGTCTCTAGGCAGATTTCAAGAGCAGTTGACAGGAAGGTAGGACAGAGCACATGGCGAGCACATGCCAAGTAACAAAGAGTGTCCACATCCAGTTCCGGTCCGGGCTTTAAGATCCTCTGACCTAGAACTTGCAGTCGTCCCTCGCTTCAAGCGTAGCAGGGCAGGTGGCCGCTCTTTTCAAGTTCGTGCCGCAGTGCTGTGGAACTCCCTCCCCCCGGCGATGCGTGCCCACAGGGACCTGCTTTCTTTCCGTCGAGCAGTAAAAACTTTTCTGTTCCCTTAAATTCTTCCTGTTTTTTCCTGTTCAGTCGTGTTGTGTTGCTACCTTGTCGGGCGCCAGGTTGCTCCTTTGCTGGAGCATCTGTGCGCCAAATAAATGAGTATAACATAACATAACATAACATAACATAACTGACTGGAAGGAGCTTGGTCCTTTTATACCCACACAGGGGCTCAAATGAAGGTGGTACAAGTACAGAATGCTGGTCTCAAATACATACAAGGTCATACAGAGAGTGTGCTGGCAAAAAGTGGGAGGGGCTGACAGTTAGCTAATTCTGGTGGACACATCCTGACAGTTACAAGTTGGGGACAGCTGTAAGCTCAACTGAGCATGTGCGAAGCAGAAGAGGCTAAATATATCTCGTCTCTAGGCAGATTTCAAGAGCAGTTGACAGGAAGGTAGGACAGAGCACATGGCGAGCACATGGCAAACAAAATGGCTGCCAGAAATACAAAATGGATTCCACACAACGGACAAGATAGTCTCTAAATTCAAGTGGTTAACCTAATCGCGGCTAAATTACACCAGGCAGCCCTTTCAGCATTAGCTGAAGACATTTGTTTATCTGGGGTAATCTAGATATGCATCCTGTACATTGATGCTCATCATCTCAGCTATTTCTTTATTTAACATTTGCTGTGCTTTTATATCTGCAATATTTCTTTTGGCAGGTGTACAAGCAGTGATGCACATGGAGCAAAGCATAGGACCACATTGTATGCAAGTACAGCATGTAAATAGTGTCACCAGTAGTATACATAGAATAGTCAGTAGTTTCCAGCCCCAAGTAACAAAGAGTGTCCACATCCAGTTTGAAAATGTCCATGTACCAGTCTCTGGTTGAATTTCTGCAGCAATCTTATGCAGTTTAGAGATTGCATCATAAACTGAAGGTGAGTGATCAGGTATAAAAACACAGCAACTGCTACCGATGATGTGACATGCACCACCTCGATCAGCCAAAACCACGTCAAGCACCATCCTATTCTGGAGTGCTACAATTCTTGCAATTTGCAGTTCTTCTGTAATGTTCCCAAGTGTCATGGCTGTCTGATTGGTGACAGCTTCCACAACACAAGTCAATCGTCTGATCTTTGTGCTATTCAATGCAGCACCCACACAGAAGAACAAACACAAATTAAAATCGACATATTGTTGTAAAGTGGTATCTGTCTGGTCGACTTCATCTGTACTTATTGTTCGTTTGTATCTATTCTTAGAAATATCATTGTACAACTTTAGGTGAAGGTGATATGATGTGGGTGCTCAAAATACAGTGATATGTAACATACCCCGGACCACCCAACACGCAATTGATAGTATCCTTAATTACCACACATGAAGTATGTATTGTGCGACGATGTAAAACTACTGTTATTAGCACCTTCAATAGTTAATGTAGAAATCCATTCACTCCGTCCTACGGGAATTCTCCCAACACTGCCAATACATAAATCTGCTTTAGCTCTAGATACAGAAATCACAAAGGGTCCAGTGTTTTTCATATTCCTTATATTTGTAAAGACATGTGGTGTCGAAATATTGTCCCGTTGGTACTCTTCCCATTCCCATTTAGTCCCTTTAGCTTGAGGATAACCATCTTCATCTTGGTAGCATTCTTCATTCAACCGAAAAATGATTCCATCTACTGAGGGCTTTCCGAAAGCAAACAAAAGAGCATACCAAACTTGACATGAATCATTATGGGAAAACGGTAGAGGAATAAAAGGCGTTTCTCCTTTCTTTTGGTGTGCAGGTATCATCCCACACACCCAACAATTGGTAGTATTCATGGCATTGTTTGTATGATGCAACATCTGGATGAATGTGTTATTCAGGTAGGATTGTCGATGCTTCTGCTCATGATAGGGAAGCGTATAATTTTGGTGTTCCACTGGAGTTGTAGTAGTGGCAACGAAAAGCTGTCGAGCAGGAGCCACTTTCTCAACAAACCAGGTGATTATTGCCATAACCACCAGGGCAACAACAAACCCTACAGCACAAATAATTATTTTGTTATTCATTTCAGCAACAGTGATGATTGATCTTTCTAAAAACTTGTTGAAAACAATCGTTGGAGCTCTTCTCCCTGGGCAGCCGTTGATTTCTTCACCAACGGGCCAAGACGGGTGTCACTACACTAATGCAGGGCTGATCCCCCCCTGCCACATTGGCTCTCCGTTTCACAAACCCAGGGCGTTAGCTCAACCAGCTTCGTTCAACACTGCAGGTTCTTTCCTCGGTCTCAAGTGGTATTGCGATGCTCTAGGAATCGTGTGATCCGGGAAGACTTCAGCAGATTCGTCAGGTAAGATAGCTTGACCTTTCTCCGTCTCCAGTATCTCTCGATGGTTGGTCAAGCGCAGCAGGTTCCACCAAGGCAGGCGACACACGCTTGCAATGCGTGCTGTGGACCCAGTTCTTTTTGTTCGTCACTCAAACTGCTGTCCTTGTAGCCAAAAGCACCTGCTCCGGACCTCGCCACCTCGGTTTCAAGCTGTTCGATCTGTCGAAGACCTTGACCATCACATAGTCGCCGGGACGGAGTTCATGGGCCTCACCTGTAGATCTGTCAGGAAGAGCTTCTCAAACCTGTTGATGAATAGAGATCGAACTGTTGGTTAACTGTGCAAAATAATCATTCAACAGAACACAAGGTACATCATGTACGGGGCATGGCTCAGGAACTCCCCAAATGTTCATCGCTCTCCCAAATACCACCTCATACAGGGTAAGACCTGATCGTGAGTGTGGCACCAATCTTATGGATAATAATGCCACAGGTAGTGCATCTGGCCACTTTAGGGACGTGGAAGCCAGTATTTTTGCCAGCTTCAATTTTAAAGTAGCGTTATACCTTTCCACCAATCCTGATGATTGCGGGTGGAAGACTGTATGGAATTTCTGTTTGATCCCTAACCCTTTCTGGACATACTCAACAACCTGCCCAATAAAATTAGGTCCGTTGTCATTCCACAAAAGCTTACAAACACCATACCTAGGAAAAAATTCCTTCAGAAGCACCTTTGCTGTGGTAAGAGCAGTATTATCCTTTGTAAGGTACGCCTCTATCCATTTACTGAAGGCACATACCACCACTAGGACGTATTTTAGATTATTGCAGCGTTCAAGTTGGATGTAATCCATCTGCAAAACTTCAAAAGGTGCGGTTGGTGTAGCAAACTCTCCTGTAGGAACTCGTGTCCCTTTTCCAGGATTATACTGCCAACAGATCAAACAGGACTGTACTATTCTTTTAGCTATGCTGGCAATTTCAGGATGCTCCCAGACTTGTGTAAGCAATTTAGTTATTGCTAGGGCTCCAACATGTGCCAGCCTATGTGCCCTTTGAACCATAGGTTGTAAATAGGCTGCAGGCAATTTCCATGCATTAATTTCTTTGTTACGCCAACAACCTTCATCATCTAACATTCATTCTTTAGACCATTGCTCAAGTTCTTCCACAGAGGCAGATATCTGTATGTCCAATACTTCCTCTCTAGCATCATGCCAATGCTCAGCATGTGATTTTACTACGTACATGGATGTATTGCTTTGCTGCATTGCAGTTTCACAGGCTACGCGGTCTGCGAAGGCATTGCCTTGTCCTATTTTGTCAATGATTTTCTTGTGTGCGCTACACTTCATAATGGCAACTTTCTTCAGGTATGTAAGTGCAGTCAATAGATTATGCACTAAGTCTCCGTGCATTACCTGCATCCCATGGGATGTAAGAAAACCTCTTTCCTTCCAGAGTAGGCCAAATTCATGAACCACTCCAAAAGCATAGCGGCTATCCGTGTACATTTTCACACATAAGTCAGTGCTAAGTTCACACGCTCGTGTCAAAGCTATTAGTTCAGCTGCTTGAGCCGACTTCTGTGGTATGCGAGCTGTTTCCACTACTGTCTCAAGTGTTGTGATTGCATATGCGGCTGAGGTTGTGCCATCTGGTAACTTCAAACAGGACCCATCAACCCACAGCTCCCCATCTACACCTGGAAGGGGCGTATCTTGCAAATCGTTGCGACCCTTTGTCTGTCCCTCAGTAAGGAAAATTCAATCATGAGGTTCCTTTGACTGGGACTGAGTCGCAGGATATGGCAACAAAGTGGCTGGATTCAGTGTAGCGCACCTCTTCAAGGTAATATGAGGTGCTAACAGTGTCAATTCGTTATGTGTCAAACGAGTACTAGTTAAGTGTTGTGTCTTAGTCTGATTCAAAAGGGCATCTACTGTATGGGGTACTAGCACCAACAGTTTTTGTGACAAAACTATCCCTTCACTCTCACGTATGGACACAGCTGTTGCTGCAACTGAACGGAAACATCCAGGCAACGCACGAGCAACAGGATCAAGAACTGCAGAAAAATATGCACAGGGACGCTGCTTGTCACTGTGTGTCTGTACTAAAACTGACAATGCACATCCATCTTTTTCGTGTACATAGAGTGTAAAGGCCTTCATGTAATTGGGTGTGCCTAACCCTGATGCACAGCAAAGAGCTTGTCTTAACTGACGAAAAGCATTTTGACATTCATCTGTCCATGGAAGGGGAATCGGAGTGTTCTTAGTCAAAAGTGCTAGCAGAGGTTTAACAATGTGTGAAAAGCCCAATATCCATTGCCTACAAAACGAAGTCAAACCAATGAACATCTTTCAGTGTGGAAGGTACTGGGGTGTCTAAAATTGCTTGAATGCGATCTGGTGTCAATGCACAGCCCTCCTTAGACAGAAGGCGACCTACGTAGGTTACCTTTGGTTTACAATATTGAAATTTCTTTCGTGATACTTTATGATGGTGTGTAGCAAGAAAAGAAAGCAAAGACAAAGTACATTTTTCACACTGCTCCGGTGTATCAGCTGCCAACAAGATGTCATCGACATATAGTATGAGAGCCACTCCTTCAGGCAAAGTAAAGGAATCAAGCTGTCTCTTCAATGCTTGACTGTAAATATTAGGACTCTCAGTATAGCCTTGAGGAACTCTACAAAATCTATACAATCGGTTATTCAAAGTGAAACCGAACAAATATCGACTTTCAGGATGAATAGGGATCGAAAAGAAAGCGTTCTTCAAGTCTATAACAGAGAATGTAGTTGCTGTCGGAGGAACCAAGTAAGTAGTGTTGTTATGTCAGAAACCACAGGGTACTGCGGTATTACAATCTTGTTTACTTCTCTCAAGTCAATGATAAATCTATAAATCTTAGTGTCAGTATCTTTATTCAAAATGGGAAGAATCGGACTATTGCAAACATTGTAAGGAACTTCTTCCCGAACCCCCACTTTAATCACATCGTGAAGAATGCCTGCAAGAGCTTCTTCTCCTTCTTTAGAAATTTTATACTCAAGCACCCTCCTTGACACTAATATGCACTGGGGGAATAACCATTTGCCCTACATCGGTGTCTGAAGTAGCCCACAAAGCACTAGGGAGTGAGGCTAGTGCAATGTCTTTTTTAACAATACAAGATCTCTCAATCACAGGGTAGTTTTCATTCAAAATAACCAATACTCCTTCCGGAGACCATCGTATCGTAGCCCTGAAATATTTAAGGATATCAAGACCCACAATATTGTCTGGTGTGTTTGGAGAAAGCAAAAACGGACTTGGAGCAGTAAACTTATCAACATGAAATGCGAGTGGTTGTCACAATGGGCTAAGGGAAGGTGTTCCATCGAAACCTATCGATGTAATGGTAAAGCCAGACAGGGGAACCAATTGTTTAGACAAGGCGCTACGAGTAGCTCCTGTATCAACCAGAAACTGATCAGTAGAACCCAAAACATGTGCTGTAACATAGGGACCCCTCTGATCTACTGGAACTTCAACTGATTCCTTACCCCGTCCTAGGCAATCCTATGCATAAGCAGAATCTTGTAAATCAGACTGCACATAGTCGAACATTTTATATTGGTTCCTTCTATCAAAAGTGTTAAACCCATCATGCCCACGTGTATTAGCATCAAACCTAGCGCGATCATTCGTGCTTCCTCTAGGCCCTGAATATCCTGAGCAATTTCTCATTTGTCCCCGATCACATGGGCACTGCTGAGCATGCAGTACTGGACAATCAGAAAGCCAATGTCCAAATTTCTTGCAGTACGCACTCTGGTCAACAGATAAATTTGAACGAGTATAAGAAGGAAAAGACGAACCATAAGATCAACATCCGCCTCTATCATTACCTCTAGAAGGCGGTCCATATGCTTGAGCTAACATAACCTTTGTTTTCAACTCTTTAGATTTTTTATCCTCATTATTTGTAGCTTCTAATTCTTGTCGCTCATAATACTGAGCCATGGTTAGGAGAGAACCTGGAGAAGAGGTAGTCCATGAACTCTCACTGGTCTTTATGCGACTAGCTATTCCTGGCAAAAGGTTTGCAACATATTTATCGACAAACAGATGCCTACTCATGTCATCTGTTAATGACTGGCCACTAAAATCGTGGAATGCCTCTTCAAAGCGTGTAAAGAAATCTGAAACCGATACATCTGCCTTTTGCTTACACGACGCTAATACAGTCCAATCTATCTTTTTAGGGTGAATAATCGTCTTTAACTTAACTAATATAGCTGCCGGAAGGTCTAAAATTAACTGACACGGTTTCTGTGCAGGTTCTCTATCTTCATCTAACTGCTCTAAATCTTTCCATAATGCTCCAAATGTCGCACGGTCATCAACTTTATGTACAGTTCTCCACATGTTAGGCGGTAATATTAATCCAAAAAACAAATCAATATCAGGCAAAGTCATAGTACAAAAACTAATTGCACCCTCAACTTCCTCATAAAAGGCTGCTGGATTCTTTCGCGGATCAGGCAATGCATTTTTAAGGGCCATAACATCTGCTCTATTCCAAGGAGTGTAAACCCAATTATAAATAAAATACCCTTTAGCATCTACAGAAGTCTTATCATCATTTGCACCCGTTCCCTTAGGAGGAACATATAAAGGCACTGCTTCCTGCATGGGTTTCACATTAATTACAACATTCTTATCTGTTTCAAGAGTAGAAGTTTGTGCCATGCTGATCTGAGATGTTGGTGCAGCTGCGTCTGCTGCCTTTTTCTCCTCTCGCAAACAGGCTGCTTCAACATGCAGTTTAACAAAGCGTCTGATCGTGTCAGCCACCTGGGAGAAGACAAAAAGACCGTCACGTAATTGTTTACTATCAGCTGCTACATCATCGGGCTCCATTTCTACCGAATGTTTCCTAAATCGTTCAATAACCTTTGCAGCAAATACCTCAGTAAAACATATCTGCTCCCTTTCCTGCCAACTTTGTATACTATCTAGAAGTTCAGAAGCAGTAGTAGTACTACGAACGGCTTTACGCGCAGCAGATCTAATCTGAGATGCACGTTCAGCAGATAACATTGAGCGAGTTTCTCTAGCTTTGTCCTGGTCTGTAGAAGAGTCCTCATCTGACTCATAAGGAGCAGAAGGAAGAGTATACGGAGGTGGACAACGATCTAATAGGAGAGAGTCATCTTGGGGTTTATTAAGAATAGGATAAAGAGGTCTGCGAACAGCGTATTGGCCATTTCCCTGTAAATGACGCTCCCTATCTTCCCTCTCTTTAATTTCTTTAATTTCCCTATTTTTCATTTCCAATGCTTTCGCATGGATACTCTTTCGCTGTTCTTTTTCAATCAAGGCTTGCTCACGCTTCATTCGTTCATGCACTTCTTTCTCCCACATTCGTACACAGTCAAACATATCTTGGATAGCCTGTTGCTTAAACATCCGTTGCTCCACATACTGAATCTTTCGCAAATCAAATGACCCATGCATAGGCCAACGCAACTCAGGATCTTTACTAGTATATTTATTCCATAACGTGCTCTACATTATGGAAGAAATACCATACTTAACATACATGTCCCTATCAGGCGTTCCCTCCTGGGGGGGCTGGTTGTGCTTCGTTGAGTCTTAAATTGGTACCACTACAAAAGCAACACATCCTACGCAGTGTGCTGGAAAAGGCATGCCAAAAATAGTGCAAAATATTAAGTATGGACGAAATTTGCGAATTCGCGGCATGCAAATTCGTGCGAAAGCGAATTCACGGTCCGCAAAATTCGCGAATTTGTGCGAATTTGCGGATTTTTTTATTTTTGTGTGTTCGCGGGGCGCTTTGAGTGTTCGCGGGTTTTTTTTCAGTGCGCCGACCGCGATGTTACCCATGCGGTCGTACATGGGTGCGGCCATCTTGTTCGCATTGCGTATTTCCATTTCCAGGCACTAGTTGCATGCTCGCGTTGTGTGCGGGGCGCGATTACGTGGTCGCGTGCGTTTTTGCATGCTCGCGTGGGAAATATCGCGCAAACTTACCCACGTGGTCGCAATGGGCGCGGCCATCTTGTTTTCCATTCACTGCTATGGTTCTGGGCATGCTTTTTCCATCCTCTTTTAATCTCTGCAATCCTTTGTTTCTTTGAACTTTGTTTTAATTTTGTTTACTCATTATCTATCTCTTTATTTTTCTACAATTACATTTTGTGTTTTTTTCTACTTTTGGTTACTTAAAACTACTTATTTAAACTCTTTTCTTTTATTTACCTTTTCCCTATTCTTTCTTTCCTATTTTATTTTCCTTTCCTGTCCAGGACCATGGCAAAGGGAGCCGGGAAGAACATCAAGGGGAAGGGTCCCGCACCCCGTACCCGGCTCCCTTGCGGGCGCTTAAGGGGGAGGCAGTAGTAGCCCAGGAGATCTTCAGCGCGGTGGAGGTGGCCGCACTGATTTTCTACATCCAGCGCCACCTCCCCAAGACTGTCGCGGCAGCCCCGTTGCCAGGTACGGGTTCCGGGAGCATCGCCAGCTATGGGGGAAGGTGTGCCAGGCCATGTATCGGGAGTCTGGGGTCCGGTGCACCTACAACCAGGCGACGCACCGGTGGTCTGACATCCTGAATCGAGAGAAAGACCTTCTCAACCTGCTTGGAGTCGAGATCCCGGGCCTTGGTGAGTAGTAGTAGGTAGTATTTAATCACTACTTTGTTTTCTCCTGCTCCGTGTTGTTATTGCAATTTGTTTTTTCCGAAGAGCAAGAAGGCTGCCGATTACATTGCAGGTAAATTATGTTTCAAAAGCTTCTGTGATTGCAGGTGCTTGCCTGCTCACTGGCGGTGCTACTATGCTTACTTGTTTTCAATTTTGTGCTCATTTGACCTGAGTGATTATGTATGAGTGAGTACTTTACAGAACTGCATAATGCTAAAGAGACAAGAGACTCAAGTCTAGTCCTTCCTTTGTACTCCGGCTGCCACTAAGAAGAGATAGTGGTGGATTGATAGGTTGAGTATATTATGACTTGTTATTAATAGTAGGAAATTTTTTAGTGGTCTGCCATCATGATGACGGACTGTGTCTGTCACGTCGCTTGCTGCTGAGTGCTGGCAATCGTAGTAGAACCTTTTTGTTGTTTGTTTAGTTAGTGATTTACAACATAACTTTCCAAGTAGACGGTCTGCGAATCCAGCAATACTGTACTATCCTCCTAGTTGACCAGATCAGATAGGTCACTTTGTTTCCCCGAGATAATTTTAGATTGTGGTCAAAGAAATCAAATATTTAAAAAAAACAATCATCCATGTTTGTGTTTATTTCATGATCATCAGCAGCACCTCCCAGGGGGAAGACGACAACAGTGACGCCGGCGGAACAAGGTGGGCAGGATCGGTCCTCAGAGGTCTCTTCTGCTGGGCCCAGTAAGTTGTTCTGTTGTTAATATTAATAATTATACTTCCCTAACTTTTACAGCACCTATTCATTCCAAACTGTTTCCTAATTCTATGTTTTACAAAATAGTCTTTGATCTTCTTGTAGACTGTTTCTACATTATCCTGCCTCTACTATCACTCTCTGTGCTACTACTATTTACTATTATTATGAGTCGGTCTGTGTAGGTAGCTAAGCTTGGCCAGTCGGCAAACGATATTAAACAATACTCTGATCCAGCAATAGCTCTAGGCACTGAGTGCAGTCCTCTGGGTTGCCCTTGCTGTCTATTCCAGTCTTCTTAATGTTAGTGCTTCGACAATTCCCAACCACAAAATGTCGATGTCCACTAAGAATAAGCTAGTAGTTGGCTTTTTGATTTGATAGGAGCACATACCACACCGCTAGTGTTTCAGGGACTAATCTGCACGTACAGAAGTATGGACAAGAGAAATAGGACATTGTTGATGATAGGTGCAGTTCGACTTTCCACATACCTCAGTCAGAGCAGAAGTTGAACCCCCAATCCCCTGACCGACTATCTAGTGTGTCTGGCCAATGATTAATTATACGACCCAGAAGAACAGAAGAAGACTGCCGTGTCCTGACCTAGCAGAGTCACGGAAGCATGCTTGCAAAGTGCAGTAGTGCAACTGCAAACCCTTCCACTCACTCACTTGTGAACAAAAACCCCACAGTGTTTTTTAGTTTTAAAGTTTTATTTCCAAATAACAAATAAAAAAACAATTTCTTTATTTTTAATAGCGCAGTATTCCCAGCGAGCAGTGGTGATATATGACGTTAAAGTTTAAACACCCTTCCCTAGAATATACTTCAACTTAACACATCAAATTATTAGAATAACTGTGAGGGAGCCCTCACCTTGTTTGAACTTTAAGTACCGGTAGCGATGAGGAGTAGGTGGTGAAAATTTAAAAGCTCTTGTTGGCTGAAGGGCAATGGAATCTTCTGTCTGTAATTAGAAAAATGGTGCACGTTAAAAAGCAAGCATTCATCAGTTGTGCCAAAAAGTGCTGCATGTTATGGCTAAGCAAGCTTATAAAAAGTTAACACCCTCCCCAAAACCGTCACTTTTTTTCAGTCCCAATAATTAAAAATAGTTTATGTATTAACATTTTCTTCCATTACGAGACAAAATAGGGGGTGGTGTATGGCATCTAAAAATATGACATGTTTTTTCTAGGCGTCACAACATCGGATGCGGCACCTACCACCAGTGCCGGGGCCAGCAGCGCGGAGGCGTCCACTCCAGGGGCTGATGTGGCAGCTCCACAAGTGCTACCAGGAGGAGCTGCTGTGAGGGATGTCTCAGCAGCGGCGGACGGTGGTAAGTTATTATACTCCTTCCTTATTGACTTTTTAGAGTAGGCTTGTAAAGGGGTGTATGATGTACTGTACAGTAGACAGTACACTAGTACACGTACACTGTACTGTTAAGAACAGTTACTAATTTAGAACTACATTTTTGCCAATCACGGAGAAGACAGTTACCCTTGACTTAGCAATAGCATTAGCAGCGGTAGTTCTCGAGTAGGCAATGGCCCCCTCTATTTGACTTCAACTCAGCTGTGAAACTTTTATCGTGAAGCCAAGGCAGATCAGATGAACTTGAGCGATGTGATGAACTAAAAGGGAAAGGAGGGTGTAAGGAAGGACGAGCGAGTCGTAACATTTATGACTGTAAAGAATGATGCATGTTTTTGAGTGCATGCAGAGGTGGCTGATAGGAAGGAATCAGATGCATAGCTGCTTGAAGCAAGGATGGTTGGAGTAGAAAGAAAAGATTACTGCCTGTGTGGGTGAATCAGAAAATGCATGTGTGGTGTGCATTGCAATTTATCATTTGGGTGAAACTCAAATGCAAGTTAAGACGGTGGTTTACCAAATAAAAGAAGTTGGTCCAGTTGAGACACTAAGAAGAATGATAGACGTTTACTTTGGAAGCCTGGATGGTATCTTCTTCCTCATAGATAGCAGAGGTGCATGTGTAGAGCAGACACTCAGTGGATGAAGAGTGTTACTCTGAACAGCATGTCCGTGCCAGAGTAGCATAGCAGAGGAAATCCAAATACTAGAAGTTATGATTGTTCAGAAATACTCCCTTGACTAACAGTACAGTAGTTTACTTTGCAAGCACAGCATATATTGTGTATGTATTGTATAGTTCACATTATATCAAGTCAAGTCCCTTCCTCCGGCAATTATGTGTACCACACTCACTCCCTATGTTAATAATATTCTTTCAGCTGTGTCAATCATGGGTGGCCTATCGCTGTTGTTCACTCAATCTATCAAAACAAAGCGCCTAAAGTCATCCATCATATAAGCAAAGATCATGTGATCGGCTGGTGGATATATGATCAGAAATGAATAATCTTCCTTTTCCTTTTGTAGTAGTCAAGGGCGGCCCGGAAGGGGAGTGCGAAATATAAATTACATTGAGCAGTAGCTCTTGATGTAACCGAGTATGATATAGATATAGACAGATATAGTGTTGAAGGTGTATATCCTTATACTAATAAAGATTATTTTGAAAATAAGAGGGAACAAAGATGGGAGAAACCATACCAACAAAAACCCATATACTCCAGGGGGGGTAATAAACGCATTACCTTTTCAGAAACCTAGGGCTCTAGCAGCGAGGAAGAGCATGAGCCAGCACAAGGGAATAGAGCCGGTCCCATTTTCGAACGAGAGCCCCATTTTTTAGGGAGGCGCCAAAATCGGGGCCAGAGAATTTACAGACGGTTCAATCGACAGGGAACAGTGCGGAACCATCAACCTCAGGACGGGGGTAGGAGTACCTGGCCACCAGAAACAAACAATACTGGAGATGATGGAATTCCCTTTTATAAATATATCACAGATAACACTAAATTGGGATGAGGAAGAAGTCTTACAAAAAGGATTTAGCTTTGCCCCAACAAATGAATATAGCACGTTTGAGATGGAGAGGGACCTCAAACATTTCTTCAGAAAAATATGCTTAAATAGGTTTTTTGAAGACAAAACTTATGTCCCTCCTCTAAATGTTACAGGCTTCAAACTAATCTCCACTTTTACACTTAATCTCACTCAGATAGATAAAAATGTAGAAACCTTTGAAAGAGTGCTAGAGATTGAGATTAAGAATATGAAAAAGACAGTACAGAAAAAGTTCAATAATAACCTCTCTAAAGAGCAAAGGCAAGCACTTGTAGGACCTCAGAATAATGCCCTTTTAACGATTAAACCGGCATATAAAGGGGGAGGAGTGGTCATTTTTGATACCCCTCAGTACGAACAAAAGATGAAGGAACTTCTAAATGTGAGGGAGCACTATAGACCTGTGGTAAATAAATAAATAATACCCTATTTTTGACTAGGCATATAGCATAACAGATAGCTCAATAAATAAGAGTCAAGATTCGAGGTAGTAGGAGTTTCTGCAGGTTTAATACAGCATAAGGACAGGATCAGGACAACCTGCATAGGATGACCCAGCAGCTGCTGGGACCGGGTCTGGGATGAGCGCGCTAACTTTTAATAACAATACATGAGCATTTATACATAGCGCGAACACATAGCATTACATTGCAATAGGCGTAGCAGTGGGTGGAGCAGAAGGCGTGACGCGTAGCAGTCGCGAAAGATAACAGTAAAAGTAGGTGTAACTGGGCGTGTACATGGACATGTGGTGCAAACGTAACAGAATATGTCATGAATGGGGCGGAAACATAGGAGGGGGCTACCTAAGGAGCCGGGACCTCTAACCTGGTGGTGCGCGCAAACTGGCAATGACGTATTACTAGGAGAAGCTGGGGGCTATGAACTCTGTGCTAGGAGCAGAGACTAAAGTCTGGAGGGTCGGAGCGACATGTACCTAAACCCTATCTGGTATCTGATGTTTAGGGAACATGTTGATATAAACTAGAAGTCATGAGGGGAAAAGCTAACTTGACTCTAAGACTGGACCATGCATTATTCTACATGTAGTGCGTGATGAAGAATATTAAATGACCATTAAATACAGTATTTCTCTAACGTGGAGCCGCAGAGGCTAGACAATGACGGAAACTATTGATGCAGTTCAGTAGCTTAGGAATGCAGAGAAGGAGGACTGAACTGATAGCTGGAACTATAACATACTCTTGGCAGACTCAGAGGCAGAGCCAAGCTGCACCGGGCACTGCGAGGCAGGAAGTAAGTGAAGGGTCGAGGATACAGGTGGGGGCTGTATCGCTCCTTAGCGAGGCTTCAGGAGACAGGAGCTGAATCTGATGTCCAGGCCCTGTTGAGGCCTGGAAACGGGGACTTTATAATGAAATAACGTGCACACTGAGAAACGTGGCAACGTAGCTTTACATAGGCCTGATATTCGTAGTATTCACGAGGACTGGAAACTAGCATACTAGAGGTGGACACAACTGTAATTGCGTCATTAATCGGACATGGGGAATAACATATGCATATTGGTCATGCACACATAACATATGATGGATGAGGCGTAGGGACACAGAACATGGCAAAATTTACTTTTCCACATTCCCTCCTTGTCACTACGTTTCCATCAGGAAACATCAATATTCATGATACCATCTATCATTTCATACAGTATCATTTGCTCATCTCGAATTGTCTTGGAACGGGATTTAGAACGGGGCTTGGGACTAGGAATACAAGAGGTAGCGCAAATGCCGCAAATCGCAGGGCCACATTGTATACAGAGGCAGCAGCTAAATATGATCGCTACTGCAATACCTAGAAAGGACAGGACTTTCCATCCCCATGCGGAAATTATATTCCAGAACCAACCGGACCATGTCCAGGTGCCTGGATCTTGATGTAACAGATGGGCAATTTTATGAAGTCTGGTTATAGCTGAATAAACAGACGGCGCGTTATTTGGAATGAAAATGCAACAACTAGATCCGAGGACTCTACAGGCCCCGCCCCTATCGGCCAGTATGACGTCAAGGACGAGACGATTCTGTAAAACGACAATTCTCATAAAGGATTGCTCTTCGGTTAGGTTACCTAGAGCGGAGGCAGTCTCATCTACTACTGCTTCGAGGGTTCTTGTTAACCTACGGATTAGCTTACTATTTACAACTGTACCTAAATAAGGGAAGACACCTTTATCAATATCAATGAATTGTTCTGCGGCAGTTTCAGTATAATCGACAATCGGGAGGTTTCTCTTGTGTCTAGTGTGTACTAGATGTGTGTTTCTATGATAGTCAGGTGGGGCTAGAAAAACAGGTGGCAGTAGGAAAGCAATGTAACAGGTTCCCTCCCAATCGAGGGGCAGACGAACATATGCGGTTTGACCACAAACAAAATATGAATGACGTGAAGCTTTGAAAATAGATTTCCCACTGTCACTATACTTGACAACAGTAGTACATTCACTATGTCCTACATGTACAGAACCATGACTACGGACACATAATTCGCCTTTGACTGGTAGTACTGAAATAGCAGGTGAGTCTGGAGTAGTATCAGACTGAACATTCAGGACCATGAAATTCGACGAATAATTACCTAAATTATACACTTCATTTTCTAGACCTAAACCTGTTCTGTGGGGGAAACCTTGCTTGTCTGGGAAACATGTACTGTTAAGAAAAGACATATCTGTTGAGGATGACGTTAACGTGGACCATGCTCCACACGAACCATTATGTGAGAATGGATAAGGAAAGAGTGGCAGAACTCCCTTCGGTGTCTGGAAAGGGGGGAGTCGACCACACACCCAACAATTAGTGGCATTGCTGGTCTGGTGTGAATAATGTAACATACGGATAAATGAATTATTACGCATAGCGAGGCGGTATGAATATTCGTGAGGAGGCAGATCACTAAACGTGTGCTCTACTGTAGCATTAGCAGACTTATTTACATGAGGAACTGAGAAACACAGGAAAAGTGCGTAGCTAGTGCAGGAAATCATTATGCTGATGAATAATATGAAACTTAGAAAAACGATACATTGAATTGAGTTTTGACTGACTCTCTCACTATGGGGGTCTATTTTATACATGTCAGAAACAATCTAACCGTTTCACCTAGGGGAGGACTTATACAATCAAACTGGCTGACTTAATTTACTAGACCGGAGCTTTAACTTATACTCCTGCTGCGGAGTTTTCTCTATCAGGGAAGGGGTTGTAACAATGTCTTTTGCGGGACAGCCCTTTAAAACAATGTCTTGGCAGTCTTTAAAATCCTGGGACTCCTTGGAAATGTTTTTTAAAAACCGGTTTCAATCCATTGAAAAGTTTTACATGAGAAAGGTGGACCCACCCCTTCCTGCCTTCCAGCTTGACGGCAGTACGGGTGGTCAAGAGGACCTGACGTGGCTCCTTCCAACGAGGTTCCAGCGGACTTGATCTGTCAAAATTCCGGACCATCACAAGGGAACCTGGAACGATTTCATGCGGTGCCACCTCGGTATTGTCTGGAAATGCGGCAGCAACCTGTGAACGACATGAGTTGAGGGCAGACATCAAGGAAGCTAGGTAATCTGTCAACATATTACATGAAACATCGGTAATACTTCGGGGTCTAGGAGTACCCCACATGTTAGGGGGGCGGCCGAATACGACCTCATACGGGGACAGACCTGATCTAGAATGTGCGACCATACGCATATAAAATAAAGCGACTGGCAGAGCTACTAGCCAGTCCACACCTTTTTCTTTACAGACTTTTGCAATACGGATTTTCAGGGTCTGATTATGTCTCTCGACTAGACCGGCTGCTTCGGGATGGCGTACACAATGGAACTTCCACTGGTACCCTAACAAAAGGGAAACGTGCTTCATGAGTTCAGATGAGAATGGCTGACCGTTATCAGAATATACGACTCTAGGAAGTCCATACCTAGGGAAAAATTCACGAACCAACTGCTTGGCAGTGGTCGCGGCTGTGTAATCTGGGACTGGATATGCTTCTGTCCATCTAGACAAGGCGCATACAACTACAAGGACATACTTGAAACCTCGACATCGCTCCATCTGAATATAATCCATCTGGAGGACCTCAAAAGGGTGGTCAGGGGGCTGGAAACCACCTTGTTCCACCGGGACACTTTTACCTGGATTAAACTGACAACATATCATACAGGTACGGACTTTCTGTTTGGCTGCAGCTCGTAAATGCTTGTTGAACCAAATGTTCTGGATACTGTCTAACATAGCTTTTTCTCCTAAATGTGCGGGACTATGTGCGGTATTGATAATGACTTGAACCATAGAGTCGGGGAGAAACCATGTGGCTCTACCCTTCGTTAACCATCCTTGATCTGTCTGGACCCCTCCTTGTTCGGACCATTTCTTGATTTCATCGGGAGTAGCATGTAACTGGATATCTATGACATCTTGTGTAGGGTCCTTAACTGTCATACATGTAGTCGGATCTGGAGTATGTGTCTGTGTCGGATTAGCTTGAATGTCTGGAGTCTGTGCTGTAAGCTTGGCTGTGCGATCTGCTAGATCATTACCTTGGGAAATAATGTCAGTAACTTTCGTATGTGCTTTGCACTTCATAATAGCGATAGATGTCGGTAAATGTATTGCATCTAACAGAGCTTGGATAAGGAAACCATGCTGAATCTTGGTTCCATGAGAAGTCATGAAACCTCTCTCTTGCCAGAGCACTCCGAAGTCGTGTACAACTCCGAATGCGTAACGTGAATCTGTGTAAACATTAACTTTCAGGTTTTTGGCGTGTATGCAGGCTTGTGTCAGAGCAACTAGCTCTGCTGCTTGAGCGGACAGGGTATCAATACGGTGTGTTTCAATAACTTCAGTGTCAGTAGTCACTGCATATGCGGCGACTAGTTCTCCTGTACTAGTTCTCATACATGAACCATCCACATAAAGTGTCAGGTCAGGATCTGGTAACGGAATGTCTGTCAGGTCTTGTCTTGGCTTTGTCGTAATGTTAACTACTTCCACGCAATCGTGTGGGTCAGGATTTGAATTAACTGATGGTAACAGTGTAGCAGGATTCAGGACGTTGCAGCGTCTAATTTCTATGTGTGGCTGGAACAGTGTCAATTCATAACCTGTTAAACGTGCAATTGTCAAGTGCTGAGTTTGTGTTCGGTTTAAAAGAACTTCTACGGAGTGTGGAACTTGTACTGTCAGGGAGTGTCCTAAAACTATGGAATCACTTTGTCTGATAGCTAGTGCTGTGGCTGCAACTGACTTGAGGCACGCAGGCAACGCCTGGGCGACTGGATCTAATGTGCTCGAAAAATAAGCACAGGGCTTGTGTTGTCCTGCTTGATCTTGTGTAAGAACAGATAATGCTGTACCTTCACGTTCAGTAACGAAAAGTGTAAAAGGCTTACTGTAGTTCGGTGTAGCTAGAACTGGAGCTTGGCATAGGGCTTTCTTTAACTCGTTGAAACTAAGTGTGTGTTCAGATGTCCAAGGGAGGACAGTCGATACGGCTGCCTCCTGTGTCGTTAACTGTATCAGTGGCTTGGCTAGAAATGCATACTGGGGAATCCATTGTCTACAATAAGAAGTAAGGCCGATAAAGGCACGTACCTCCTTCTGGGTTCTGGGCTGGGGAAGACTCGCTATTAACTGGATACGGTCGGGTGTCAACTGCCTACCCCTCTTGGACAGCAAGTGTCCTAAGTATACCACTTGCTGGACACAGAATTGAAGCTTCGAAGGTGACACCTTGTGCCCCATCTCGGCTAGGAAATACAGAACTGTAAGGGATGCTCGCTCGCATGCACGTTCAGAACGGGCTGTGATCAGTAGATCATCGACATACTGGAGCAGGGCAGTGTCAGTTGGCATGTGAATATTGTCTAGTTGTCTCTTAAGTGCTTGACTGTAAATACTAGGGCTTTCTGTGAAACCTTGAGGAGCGCGTGTGAACATATAGCTCCTTCCATTTAAACAAAATCCGAAAAGAAACTGGCTGTCTGGATGAATCGGAACACTAAAAAATGCGTTCTTGAGGTCTATGACAGTGAAGAACGTGGCTTCGGAATCAAGGGCTGTTAATAGGGAAGAGATATCTGGGACAACTGGGTACTGAGGAATAATACATTTGTTAAGCTCTCGTAAATCAATCACTAATCGATATACTGGGGGTGCATTTGGATCAGTACGTTTCATGACTGGAATGATCGGAGAATTACATACATTGGAGTCAGTTTCTACAACTACTCCTTGAGCCATGAGCTCGTCAATAATCTTGGATAAGGCTGCTACAGCCTCAGGTGGCAATCTGTACTGTCTGATTCGTGGTAACACTACACCTGGTTTGAGAGTCACACGATAGGGTGTGATTTGCATATAACCTACATCAGTTGGACCTTGCGCCCATAAATGCTGCGGAACTTTAGACAGTCTGGAATCAAAATCTCGTAATACATAGTGACCCTTAAAGTCACGTAGGAACAATCGTATTCCCTCTGGGGAACAGCAAATGACTGCACCTAATTCTTTCAGTGTCTTAATGCCTAACAGATTTTCTGGACATGACTTAGTAAGTAACAGATCAGTAGTGCGGGACAATGGACCTACTTCTAGAGTGACTGGCTTAGATATCTCGTTAACGATAGGTTTTCCTGAAAATCCAAGGGAAACATTTCTTGAGCCTGAGAGCGGAGCCCCTGGAACTTCGGCATGACTAATTGTGGTCCTACTTGCCCCTGTATCGATCAAAAACTTTCTGTCTTTCCCTAATACTTGACTGTGAACATAGGGACCTTCTTGATCTACAGGTATCTCGATGAGAGGCAAGCCAACCTCCCTCTCTAGGCTGTTTCATGAATATGGCTGGTACTCTGGATACTCGGACTGTGCATACTGGTACATCTGCGATGTGACATGCTGTGTTGCAGCAATAGGCTGCGGTGCTGTAACTGTCTGTGGTGCATTCTGTGGCTGAGGAATCTGTGAAACTTGTTCTTGTCTAGGCGGACGTGGTCTTTCTTTAGTCTTACCAGTAGCTATGTTGTGTTTCAGAACTGCACACTCATTTATAAAATGACCTGGCTGTTTACAATAATTGCAGTTCCCTTTAACGGGAGCTGCAGGATGACTGGCTTGATTCGGACCCCTCTTCTGACTGTCTTGAGGAACAGATTGTGCAACTAGCACTTTCATTTTCGTATCTTTCATACGTTTTCTCTCGTGTTCTTGCTCTTCCCTGATTCTATTCTGGTGATACTGAAGCATCTGGAGCATCTGGGACGGAGTATTTGCTTGCCAGGTGCTTTCGACTTTCAAAACTCGATTTTTAATTTGTGGACTTGAATTCTCGACTAATTTAGTAACGAAAAGGTGAGGGTATGACTCACTACTTGTCTTGAGACCACTGTTGATACTAAAACATTTTTCAAACCTAGAATAAAAATCACTAATATCTTCATCTTGTTTCTGTTTACAGGCTGAGATTGCATCCCAGTCTTCTTTTCTCGTTGTCAATAATCTGGGTAAAACTTGAATCAATAATTCTGGTAACTCTTTACATTTATCTCCAAGACCGGTACCTGGTACTCGTGCCTTGTCTTCAGCTTCTAGAACTGCCCAATCGATCTTTTTCTCTCCCACCTCCCATTCTTTTTCCTTTAGCTTTTCATATACCCCTGCGGGCAACAGGACCTTTAACATTTTAATGATATCTGGGTAAGTATATTCTCCCATACGGAGCATGTCTTTTAATTCTCTATGGAACCCGGCTGGATCTTTGTCATGACAGGGAATTAATTTCTTCATTTCAAGAAGTTCCATCTTTGATATTGGAGTGTATACAAACACTCGTTGCATTTCGCCACCCGTTCCTCTAACTGGGTGGACTTCCCGTAACGGATTCTGTCTGTCTATATAGAATGGTTTACTTTCTGGGGGTGAGACATGAACAAAATGCGGGTTCAGAAACGTTCTATATTTGTGGCGCTGCTCTAGAATGACACTAATTAAATCGGTACCTAGACCTTTCCATCTATACTGGAGTAACTCGTTCAGGACATCATGTAACGGGCCTGGATCAGAGTGCTGACCCTCATACAGAGTAATGAGGTGCTGGATCATATACATACCCACCAGTCGCTGCTCGGCTGGGGGCATTTTCAGAAACATTTGTGCCACTATTTCGTCTGGAAAAGTGGTAGAATCAGTAATCCATCGGACTGCTGATCGGGCTAGTTCTTGTTCATGCATAGTACTTAATTCACTGTGACCGATTCGTGATTTCAGAATGTGATCGGTAGCTTGAAATACTTGTTCTAGAGAACCTTGTTCTGGTGCTGAATGATGAAAAATAGACTTGTGTTCTAGGCGTAAATGGCGATCTGGAAATCTAGATTTTCCTACATACGCTATTCTGGCGGGATTCTCGTCTTCCTCTTCAGGATCAGAGATACTTTCTTTCTCGCTTACTTGGGCTGCTTTACGTTGTTCGTGTATCTTTATTATTTCTTTACGGATTTTCTTGTACATACTTTCCATGGCACCGACGGTCTTGTGCTTACCCTCGGCTATATTATCACTCCACCTTGTCAGGATTCTCATTTCGGCGGAATCTTTAGACGGGTAGTCTTGTTCTCTTATTAGACAATTGATCAGGAACTTTAATATCATGAGCTGGATCTCGGCTTTCCTTTGAGACATAGTCTCGCTAATACTTTCTGGATCATCCCCTGTACGGATGAAACGATATATTCTGTCTAGATCTTCTTTCATATTCGGTAAGGTGACTAGATACTCGGCCACCTTTCTTACGCGGAATGAATATAAAACCATATTATCCTCGCCTGGGACTGGATCATAGCAACATTCGGCAAGGGATTTTCTTATTTCTGCAACAGTCTGATGTCTAGGCGTACGCTGGGACGCTTGTGCGTGTAATTCGGCTAACGTTAAACGCTTGTGTGGCGGCGGGGTTTGAGGAGGACCTCCTCCTGCGGCCCCTAGACTGGAATCATCGACGGACATTCTTCGTGGCGGAGCGGGAAGTTGAAATGCTGGCTGGACCGGGGGTACCGTAGCAGGTACTCCGGTGTCTGGAAGAGCGGGAAGTGCCTGATTTACAGGGACTGGCGGAGCGCGGACAGGATTTGTATATTCTGGGACTGTGTCGTCCAAATAGGACGAAATAAAAATATCAGCTGCGGTCTGTTTGTGACGTAGCTTGGTCGGAACTAATGGTGGCGGGAAATTACTGGATGCCTCTGGGGTCGCTTTTGGCAAGCCCTCGGCAAGAAGAGGATACATACCCTTAATAAGGGCATGCCTCTGTCTGTCTGACTGTTCGGCTTTGACTTGTTCACCTATCTCGATTAATTCTCTTTCTTGGGCTCGTTCTTGGGATCCTCTACTTAACTCTGACTTTCTGACTTCCTTTTCGGTTCTTCTATGAGCTTCCTTGCGCCATAACTCGATGGCATCTTTCTGTGACTGTCTGGCTTTCTTTTTCCATAATGCTTCCTCTACTCGCATGATACATTCGGCATCCCATGTACCCGATACGGGCCATCTATACTTTTCTTCTAACTGTTTGGTATACTCTACCCATAAATCTAAATACAATATGGCACTTATGCCATGTTTCTGATACATAAAATGACCTGGACTGTCCCTCGGCGGAACAGGAACTGCTGCTTCCAGCAGACCCTTTCTAGTTTTTAACTGACGTAACTTGGAAAATATAGGCATGACTGAACTGTAATCTGGACACAATACAATACACAATAAACACGAAATCACGTCACACTCATACCACAACATTAAAATACATGAAGAACATTATAAATAACAGTTTGAACAGAATATTACCTGGAATACTGAGAGCAGAAATACAAGAATTTTTCTCGAGAACGGAACAGACTAGAATTACTAGATGCACTGCTGTAACAGTACGGAACATACCGGTCCCATAAAGGAACGCATCAAGACCCGTATCCACCTAGGTGAACACTTCGTTTGTGAGTCTGGGTACCACCAACCCACGGACCAGGAGTCAATTTAGATTGGTCCTGTCTAGATACTACCCCAGCAATGGTACTCACCGGGCAGCACGGAACGGAAGGCCTTGGACTGGACTGGACTGCTACGACGACGGACGGACTTCGGACTTCAGTTACGGGTGGGCCTCCGGATACCTCGGACCTTGGACTCCCGGCTTGGGCTCTGGTCGGGACTCGCCGCGTTCCTCCACCGTCTCGTTCGGATGCTGGACCGCCTCCTCCGTCTCCTCCGTGGGCCTGAGGGATACTTGGAGCAGAAATATCTGCCAGTGCACGGTATGGTTCCGTCACGACTGCAGAGGGTCAGGGGGTCGGCGTGGCTTCACCGACGCGTGGGGAAAAGGCAGGTCCCTATTCGGGCGCCATTATGTGGTAAATAAATAAATAATACCCTATTTTTGACTAGGCATATAGCATAACAGATATCTCAATAAATAAGAGTCAAGATTCGAGGTAGTAGGAGTTTCTGCAGGTTTAATACAGCATAAGGACAGGATCAGGACAACCTGCATAGGATGACCCAGCAGCTGCTGGGACCGGGTCTGGGATGAGCGCGCTAACTTTTAATAACAATACATGAGCATTTATACATAGCGCGAACACATAGCATTACATTGCAATAGGCGTAGCAGTGGGTGGAGCAGAAGGCGTGACGCGTAGCAGTCGCGAAAGATAACAGTAAAAGTAGGTGTAACTGGGCGTGTACATGGACATGTGGTGCAAACGTAACAGAATATGTCATGAATGGGGCGGAAACATAGGAGGGGGCTACCTAAGGAGCCGGGACCTCTAACCTGGTGGTGCGCGCAAACTGGCAATGACGTATTACTAGGAGAAGCTGGGGGCTATGAACTCTGTGCTAGGAGCAGAGACTAAAGTCTGGAGGGTCGGAGCGACATGTACCTAAACCCTATCTGGTATCTGATGTTTAGGGAACATGTTGATATAAACTAGAAGTCATGAGGGGAAAAGCTAACTTGACTCTAAGACTGGACCATGCATTATTCTACATGTAGTGCGTGATGAAGAATATTAAATGACCATTAAATACAGTATTTCTCTAACGTGGAGCCGCAGAGGCTAGACAATGACGGAAACTATTGATGCAGTTCAGTAGCTTAGGAATGCAGAGAAGGAGGACTGAACTGATAGCTGGAACTATAACATACTCTTGGCAGACTCAGAGGCAGAGCCAAGCTGCACCGGGCACTGCGAGGCAGGAAGTAAGTGAAGGGTCGAGGATACAGGTGGGGGCTGTATCGCTCCTTAGCGAGGCTTCAGGAGACAGGAGCTGAATCTGATGTCCAGGCCCTGTTGAGGCCTGGAAACGGGGACTTTATAATGAAATAACGTGCACACTGAGAAACGTGGCAACGTAGCTTTACATAGGCCTGATATTCGTAGTATTCACGAGGACTGGAAACTAGCATACTAGAGGTGGACACAACTGTAATTGCGTCATTAATCGGACATGGGGAATAACATATGCATATTGGTCATGCACACATAACATATGATGGATGAGGCGTAGGGACACAGAACATGGCAAAATTTACTTTTCCACAGACCAGTTAAATTTCAAGAAATTAACCAACTAAAAAGAGAAGTAGAATCACTTTTAAAAATGGGTAGAGAGGAAGGCACAATTTGCGACAATGAATGCAAGTTTTTGCTTAACGCACATCCAGTGATCCCTGCAATATATGGATTGCCAAAAATCCATAAAAATGTTATGGAGCCACCAATGCGACCTATAGTCAGCAGTATTGGTTCCACACTAGAACCACTTAGCAAATATGTGGACCATTTTTTAAAACCTTTAGTTAGAAACCAACGTTCCTATCTAAAAGATACAGCACATGCCATCTCAGTATTTGAGGGACATGGTTTTAATAGGGTGACCCAGTTACTGGTCACCCTGGACATTGAAGCCCTTTATACGAATATTCTGCAGGACAATACTATAGGAGTTATCTCTGCACTGCTAGAAAAGGAAGACCTTGGAGGAGGTAACAAGGACTTTATCATGTCCTGTATAGAGTTGATCCTTAAACAGAATATTTTTCTATATAAGGATGAACTCTACATCCAAATTAAGGGGACCAGCATGGGGGCCTCTTTTGCCCCCAGTCTGGTATGCCTCTATGTGGGCGAATTTGAACGGCAGCATATTTTTAATGAATTAGCCCCGTTTTATGAAAACGTTGAGTGCTGGCATCGTTTTATAGACAATATTATTTTTATTTGAAACGGTGCCACCACAGAACTTGTTAAATTCCTAGAATGGATCAACTTAGGGGACCCAAATCTCAAGTTCACAGCTAACTACAGCAATGACAAGGTTGAATTCCTTGACATTAGCATCAAGAGTAATGATTGTATATTGGAGGTTGAGCTATATACAAAACCAACGGACAAGAACTCCCTCCTTCAATACACAAGCAATCATCCCTGATCTCAAAAGGATAACATTCCCTTCGGGGAGTTCTTGAGACTGCGTAGAAATTGCACCACACTTACTGATTTTTACCATCACGCAGACAATATGAAAACCAAATTAAAAGCAAGGGGATACCCCAACAAATTGATCAAAACTCGATGAAGCGAGCTAGATTTTATGATAGAGAAAGCGTATTAGACCAGAATAAAAAGAAAGAAAACAAAACGTTAGGAAGACTGGTGTTTGTGACTCAATATTCACACACTAGAAACCAAATCAAAAACATTGTTAATCGCAATTGGAAAATTTTAAACCATGGGAATGTGATCCAATTGCAGAAACAACTATTCTCCTTCAGAAGGAATAAAACAATATGAAATTCCTTAGTGAGAACATACAGAGGCACAGAAAATAAACAAAACACCTTGAGCGTAGATCCTGCCAAGGGAAATTACAAATGTGGAACATGTTCCATTTGCCCACACTTCCTGGAAAGCAAGGAAATAACCTTTGCAGGGATAAACTAGTGGCTGCCACACTTAATAATTGTAGAAGTAAAAATGTGGTGTATCTAATTATTTGTCCTTTTGGTCTGGGATACGTTGGCGAAACTAGCCGGGAGTTGCGCACACGTATCCTTGGGCATAACTCTTCTATTAGAACGAATAAGTTGAATGCCCCGCTCACAGAACATTTCAATAAGGAAAACAACAATTGTGAGAACTTGAGCTGGTTGGTACATCCTTGAAAAAATAACAATTGACAGACGAGGAGGTGATATTGACCACAAAAGAAAAAGAAGAGAGCAATGGTTTATATGTCATTTAAACACAGCGGAGAAGGGCCTGAATTCGAGGGAGTACTGGGTTAAAATCATACAGATGTGAATAATTCTAGATGTAGGCAGGCATAGAAGAATACATAATGTGTGTCTTTAAAAGAGTACATATATTGTGTCCATCAGGTTATGTATGTAGGCCATACATTGAAATCTTATTAACAATGAGACGCGATTGCGACCTGTTGTTGGGGGGTTTTATCATATCTAGTACTCTTGATGCAACAGAGCATTTACCCACAGGTCATATTGGGAATTTAACAAAAGGAGTTCCAATGTCAGCAGTTGTCATAGCAACTGACATAATAAAGTTATATTGAAAAGTGCAACTTTTCTGGAGTACTTCAACTAATCATCGAGCAATCCTTGAAATAAACACCCCAGGGACCAATTAAAATGTTTGTATTAGTCCAATCCCCACACATCACACTCATGTGGGTGGGCTATCCAATGACCAGGCGCGTAACACGAGAGTAAACAGAGGCGCCGACAGACGTGGATCACGTGAACCGGAGGTCCTATTAGAGCAGGGCAGATATATAACACGATCACAGGGCAGCCTGACCCTATCGAGAAAGCCCGAGTTAGAACGCTAGCGTGCAGGAACATCGGGTCTTGAAATAAGGTAGGCATAGATCCTATTTGGCGCTGCTGAAAAGGGCAAGTGGGAATGGGTTTTAAAGATAACAACTCATTCAATCCCTCCTTAAATTTAGACAAGCCCACGAATCCGAGCAATGCATACTTCGAGCCACATATGAGAAGGAAATAGAAACCTATCGAAACACAGAACAGCGGAAGATTTTATAAAGGTAAAACAATTAGCAAATTGGGGGTGACTGTATATCAAAACGGAGTGAAATAATAGCAGTATAAACGACAATTGGCTTTTATTTTCACATACCACTGTGTTTTGAATAGGACGTTTGAATCCGGGCGGTTACATTACAACCACGTTTCCCCGGTATACCAATCAATAATGAGTGAACATCCGGATGTCGGATTTTAAGGTAAATTAATGAATTGCTGCCATAAAACTCGATATCATTGAAGCAAAAGAAACCAACAAGTGTGGGCCAATTAATATAAAGGCTCTGATTTCATATCCCATACAGGGGGACATTTGAAACAGGCTAATATCCCTGGATAGTGAACAGGAACCACGAAGAAAACCGAACACACGTTAGAAACAGCTGAAAGTGTCACTGTCAGGGTTACTAAGGTCTCTATACAAAGGTGAGCATGAGCACGTATAAGTTAACAAGCTATTACAGCAAAGACTAGACCCGTAATTTTGAGCTGAAAGGGGCCTAGGGTCGATTGCATAGTACTGTATAATAAACCCAGTAAAGTGCCAACATTGTTTTAATAGAGGGACTTAAACAAGAAGTACAATACTAGATATCTAAATGTGAATTACGACGATACACAGATGGAGATGACCAATCGCACTTAGATATCAGCTAAATGTTGCACGAATCGCAATAGTGGTGTCTAGTTTTTGAGACTGTTGAGCCAAAATGTTAAGTCCAGCTTTGACATACTGTGTAACATTCGAAGTAATCATATATGAGGATAAAAAATATAATAGAGTGTTGAAGTCTCAATGTCATTAGCGATATAATTATGCTGAGGAATTGAAATGTAAACAGGATGTTATGTTGTTCTAGATAAAAAACTTTGGTCAACTGTGGGGAATCATTGATGTAAGGGAAGAGTGCTAGCATCAAGCATTAGATCTGGGCAGTACAATGTGTAGATGTACACAGTAAAAATAATAGATAATGAAATAATTGAATGCATTTATATTTGTTTTTAGGAATAATCACTGAACACATTGAGGACAACCAAATGTATTATTTGTCTTGAAAAAGGTGGTATTAAATTAGGAGAAACCGCTGAAACGCGTCGACGCAGAAGGAAAGCACAATTGAAAAAGAGAGCCATAAGGAGGGTGCAAATATTAAGTTTTAAGTATTGACCAGTGGCAATCAATATCAATGTGCAAATCAATTAGACAAGGTTGAGGTCTTTTTCATGTTGTCCCGTTGTCCAGATTATGCAGGTCATAATCAATGTACATTTTCAGTGTAAAATAGGTGAAATATTTGTGTACTTTTATCATTTTTATTGTTTGTAAAGAATTGTTAATGCAAATGTATTTTCTGTTTTAAATAATTTGTTGTTTTCCTCGTATGGTCTTCGGGGTCCATGAAGCCATACTTTTAAAAATGCCAATAGGCAGACACATAAAGACATATGTTTTTTAACTAACAAACTTCTTTCGTTGGTGTGCTAACACTGTATATTCAGTGAATCACAGTTTGTTTAAGTTTTAATTCATTGAACATTGCATGTAGCACAGTGAGCATTTTAATCAAGGGAACATCCTTTTTGTGTCTGGTAACCGAGTATGGCTAGTGCCACCCCTATAGAAAAATAAGAGCTTCCCTATCCCCACCTGCATGTACTGCTTAAAGTAATGTGAGTCTGCGTCATCATGGCTTGTGTCTGTTTTTCTGTGGTGCAAGCTGACTGAGCTGGCATTATGCCGGCTACCACAAGTTCACGTACAAGTAATTTATTTTCGCAAAACAAGAGAAAAAAAGAAGACTGATGTACTCTCTGACTCTCTGACTATGTAGTGAGTCCATAGTGCTGCTAGTAGGATTCCTTAAACTCCCACTAAATTTACAGGCCTAAAAAGACGGCGGAAAGATACATTCCAAAATGTTATTCTGTGCTTGCAAGTTGCTAGTGTTACTGTGAGACAACTTTCTGTTGAATTATTTTGTGTTAATGTTAAAGAGTATTGGTTACAGTATTTTTCTTTCTTTCTTCATATAGATGCTCCACAAAAGCTCACCCGCAAGGAGATGGCTGTCCGGGCCAGGCCCCGAAGCTGGAGGCCATTTGTGCCAAATATCGGCGGCTGGTGGCTCGGGAGCAGGAGGAGGAGGCGGCAACAGCTGCATCCTCCTCCAGTCCCCCTGGGTCCACCAGCCAGCAGCCTCCAGTGGTACGGCGCCGTGGTCCGACAGCCTCCCTCCGCCGCCGCGGAGCAGCAAAAAACACAGCAGCTGCACCCCCAAGAGCCTGGATGGCACGTCAGCGCCGTCTCCGCTGGAGAGTGGACTACCTGGAGCGCTCGGTTGAGAAGCTGAAGCGCCAGCTCCAGGACCTCCGCAAAGAGATGCTGGACCACCTGTCCACAGGACACCGCCGGAAGTGACTGTCCCTTGCCCCTTTTTTAAAGACTGTTTGGTGGTGGGAATTGGGCGTTGGGGATTCAGAGGGACTTTTTGAGGGACATTCCTATGGACATTGGTTGGGGTTAGGGAGGAGGGGTGGGTTGGGTCTTTTGAATAGTTTATTTTTGTTAGGGGAAATATAATAATTTATTTTACATACTTCAACATAGTGTACGCGTTCATATTATTTTGTGGGAAAGGTGGGAGGGAGTTACTGTACGTTTGGTTTCCTCAAACTTACCAGCATGAATTATCTAAAACGTCCAAAAATGTACAAAAGTGCCACTAACAGAGTTAGTGATTTCAATTGCCCTACTAGTACTTTACTAGTACTACTGTCAGTCTCTCCTCTCCTCCGAGTCCTAGCCCATTATTCTACCTCCCCAAAATGCTTATCTTACCTGTGATTTGTGTTTGAGAATAGAGCTAGGCACAGCGCTGGCTGCATGGCAAATGGCGATTACGGTTGCCCATGAAATCCATCCAGGACAGAAATTCCATTGTTGTGGTGGTAGTAGGAGTGGCCCCAACACCACCCCAAAAAGTTGAAGAACACACAAAAATCATCAGAATCCAAGGCCATCCATGCCCTCAATGATGTTTAAATTCAAGACACCCGACAGAAAGACTTGGTCCATGCACCACTGAGTACCCCTGGGCATAATGGATGAAAGCAAGGCAAACTGGGTGCAGGCCTGAGGAGCACACTGCCTGGCAAAATGGCCCCTTGACCCCCACCCACATGGCCAGGCCCTGCCTGTACCAGGCCTCAAAATGGCCCCCACCCACATGGCCAGGCCCCAACACCACCCCAAAAAGTCAAAAACATACAAAAATCACCACAATCCAATCCCATCCATGACCTAATGATGTTTAAACTCAAGAGACCCCACAGAAAGACTTGGTGCATGCACCACTGAGTACCCCTGGGCATAATGGGTGAAAGCAAGGCATACTGGGTGCAGGCCTGAGCAGCACACTGCCTGGCTTCAAAATGGCCTCTTGACCCCCACCCACATGGCCAGGCCCTGCCTGTACCAGGCCTCAAAATGGCCCCCACCCACATGGCCAGGCCCCAACAACACCCCAAAAAGTAAAAAAACACACAAAAATCACCGCAATCCAATGCCATCCATGCCCTAAATGATGTTTAAATTCAAGACACCGCACAGAAAGATTGATCTACTCCATGCACCACTGAGTGACTACCCCTTGGCCTACTTGCTAGTGTGGCTTTACACGCACCCCAAAATAAAAAATAAAAATTCCACATATAACAGTGAGCCATTCAATTCCATGACATAAATGATATTTAAGTTCAACAATACTCACAGAAACAGTTGTATCATGCACCCATGACTAACCCTGGGCCTACTGGATACTGTGCCTATCCACAATATCTTTTTTTAAAGTTGTGAAAAAGTTTAAAAAATGTAGTTGCAGCAACTGCAATTCCCCAAACAAACAACACCAACTTACTTGTAAAATCTCAAATCCAAAAGTAATCCAAAAGTGATCCAAACAAAAAGTCCTCAAATACAAATATCCAGCAGCAGCCACAAAGAGTAATCCTTCCATCTCCAGATCCAAATTAAAAGTGACCAGGACATGGACAAAGCACTGGGAGGAGCCTGCTGGACAGGAACAGGAAGTTAGAGGCTCTGGGGCACTTCCTTCCTTCCACACCCCCAAAAATTGACTCCGTGCACAAAAAAGTGCAGCCAAATGTCAATCTGAGGATTTATTCTGATCCAAATCATCATTTTCAGAAGGTTTATGCTGCCTGCGATAGATTTCTTGTGCAGAATTGCAATTTTTGCAAGTTCGGGAAAGCGAGCTGTTCAAGTCCCTGCTGGAAGTCAGTTGCAGGTCGCATCTACGTGTTCGCAATTGTTTTCTCCTGCGATGCGTGATCGCGGGCCCTTATGACGTAGTCGCGTTCTCAAACTCTCGCAGTGCAAGTTGGCGGGCCGCTATGACGTACTCGCGGTCGAAAAGTCTTGCGCGATCACGCAGCTAGATCCAAAATGGCACAGCGCACGCAAACCGGGAGGAAAAACGACTCGGCGAACTCAGAATCGCGGTAAGTCAACGCCCCATGCGCGATATTGTATTTTTGAAGCGCGACCAAGCAAAAAAATCCGCCAGCTTGCGAATTGCGATTTTTTTGTCAAATTTTCGCGATTCGCAGAACGCGAAATTGCCAAAAATAAACAAATTCCGTGAGCGTAACGGATTTTTTGCCCATACTTACAAAATATGCAATATTGTAATCAAAAGTAGCGCTTAAGGTACTCTTCGTACGTTGCGCCGATCAAACAAATAAAAATAGAGAAAAATCTCCTCATTACCTGCCTATATGTATTGCAACACATATATATTTGTAAAACGAAATTCAATATTGGCCAATCATACAAACAAAGCCGCAGTAAGTGTTACTAAAGTACCTAATCAATCAAAGGTGTCAAACCAACAGCAAGTGCCGCAGAACGGCTCTTACCAATCAAATGGTGTTCAGGTTCCAACTGCCAAGTTCTCAAATCGACCAAATGGTCACTGCCCGGCGAATCAACAGAAGAGATCTCAGTCGAGTACCGGAGCCACCTGGATGGTCAGATCAGAAAGAAAGGAGAAACGCCGTGGGTGCCAATACTCGGGTCTCCTCAGGCAGCGATCATGTCCAAAGCGAGATTCCAATCCTTCGTCACGACCAGTCCTTCGGGCATCTGAGTCGCCGATGAGCCCCGCGTTGGTAGCGCCAATTTGTGGTGGTGAGCCTCAGCAAGGCCTACCAGTGCTAGGAGTTCTCCCTTCTCTGCACAGAGTCCTCAGACCAATAGAAAGAAGTTGGCACAGAAACTGGAATAGAAAAGACAGAGTTTATTAAACCTCATGAGGTGGAACTACATTCACACAACACCCTTCAGCAATGTATGAAGTAGCACACTTTGGGGTATGGCTTGACCCAACTCTCACCTTTGTCTGCCATACTAAGCGCACGGCAGCGTGCTGCTTTGGCATTTTGCGCGGGCTACGGCCTGTGCTTAAATTTTTCGATGCTGCCACTAGGCAACTCGTGATTCAAGCAACTGTGATTTCGAGGCTTGATTACGCCAGTTCCTTGTTAGTGGGATTAAACCAATCGGAAATCACTCGCCTGCAGCGCATTCAGAATGCCGCAGCGAGAGCTGTTGTGGGATTGCCTAGATTCTGTCCCACTGCTAACACCCTGCGTACGCTGCATTGGCTTCCGATTGCGCTAAGGATCCGGTTTAAGGCCCTTTGCGTAGCCTATAAAATTCTTAAGGGATCTTCTGCCACCATCCTTTCCAATCTTTTGTCCTGCTATGTTCTGGTCTTGGCTTTAAGATCCTCTGACCTAGAACTTGCAGTCGTCCCTCGCTTCAAGCGTAGCAGGGCAGGTGGCCGCTCTTTTCAAGTTCGTGCCGCAGTGCTGTGGAACTCCCTCCCCCCGGCGATGCGTGCCCACAGGGACCTGCTTTCTTTCCGTCGAGCAGTAAAAACTTTTCTGTTCCCTTAAATTCTTCCTGTTTTTTCCTGTTCAGTTGTGTTGTGTTGCTACCTTGTCGGGCGCCAGGACGCTCCTTTGCTGGAGCATCTGTGCGCCAAATAAATGAGTATAACATAACATAACATAACATAACATAACTGACTGGAAGGAGCTTGGTCCTTTTATACCCACACAGGGGCTCAAATGAAGGTGGTACAAGTACAGAATGCTGGTCTCAAATACATACAAGGTCATACAGAGAGTGTGCTGGCAAAAAGTGGGAGGGGCTGACAGTTAGCTAATTCTGGTGGACACATCCTGACAGTTACAAGTTGGGGACAGCTGTAAGCTCAACTGAGCATGTGCGAAGCAGAAGAGGCTAAATATATCTAATCTCTAGACAGATTTCAAGAGCAGTTGACAGGAAGGTAGGACAGAGCACATGGCAAACAAAATGGCTGCCAGAAATACAAAATGGATTCCACACAACAGACAAGATAGTCTCTAAATACAAGATGTCTTCTGCTAATGCTTAACCTAATCGCGGCTAAATTACAACAGGTGGACTGTCACATCTGCCCATTGAGAGACGTCCTCCAGGGAGCCAAAGAACAGGGCTTTGTCTCAGTAGATAATCTTAAGTTTATCAGTGTACAGTAACATGTTTTTGATGTTCAGATCTCACAGTCTCTTTTTTGCAGCGATAAAGGATTGCCATTGTTCCTGGATTAATTTAGGGTAGTCTGGAAATATATTTGTATGTGATTGAAACTACATTGTTTCTTGTAGTCATGTGTGTTGAAGGATCGCCTCTCTGTCAACATAGTTCAAAATGCATTGTATTGAAATCACTGGTTTAGGGGATGCCCGGGGGACATTTATTGGGGTAGAGCTCTGTGAGCCCCATCAATATTAAAGCATGTCAAAAGGACCTCTGCTGGTACATTGAAGCATAACCATTGATCCAAAAATTGTTCCGGAGAGGATCCCTTCTCAGTCTTCTGGGAATCCCACAAAGCGAAGATTGTTCCTACAGACTCTCCCTCTTGCATCCTCCACTCATGCCGCAAGTTCCTTGGTTGTTGAAGTGAGTTTTGTGATAGTTTATTACACATCCATTATGGAATTCTTCCATGTCTGAGGCACGGACTTCAACAATTCTATCTACTTCTTGGTGCAGATCTTGCCTCAGTGGCATTATATCAGAGCCAACCACCTGATTTTTTCCTCCAGCGAGTCATGGGACGAAGCGATAGTGGCAAGAATTTTGGAGGTGGCAGGGCCTGGTGGTCAGTGTTATTATCGTCACCATGTGTGTCATCTGTTATCACCTTTAAAGCATGGCCGCATTTTACTATTGTACCCTGCTTGGTAGGCAGAGCCATTTCGTCTTTGGCCATGGCAGGTATTAGATGATTGGTGGTGTCTCCTGTTCCCCCAGGGACTTGGATCTGCCTGCCCCCAGTAAGCCTCTAGGGTGGCACGAGCAGTCCGGTCAATCCAAGCAAGAGGGGCTTGGCCCATGGCCTGATGAATCAGAGTAAAGGATATCCGCAGTCAGAAGGAAAGCTTGTGAACCGGCTCGTGCCCACCATGAGGTGCTTGCATTTCAGGGGTCTGGAGGCTGCAATCTTCCGGCCATCTCCCCTTCTCCAGAAGTCAGTCTCAGGTCCCAGAGTCCGAGGGCCAGCTCAGCCGAGCATTGGCATTTGGCACAGCATTGAATCTCGGACTTTGGTGCCCAACTCACCTGTTGATGGTGCAACCAGGCAGGTGCAAGAAGCAAACCTCTCGAGCCCCGCTGAGCCAGAGAGTTTGTGGCTTGGGGCTTGCCGTTCAAGGCTGGGACTTCTCTCTGCTGAAGTCAAGGCTACAATCGCCAGGCACCAGCCAGTACGTCACCTCTCTGCATCTGGGCACTTTGGCCCGGCCCTCAATCTGAGGGCCACAATTCCAAAGGGCAGCTGCAGCCATGGTGCCACACTTCACTCACCTCTCCAACTATGTAGCCCAATCGGAGCATCTTCCAAGGTTGCGTGCCGGCAAAGGCCGGCTCCCTTTCATCCATAGGGCCCAGGCAGCCCGCCAGCACTCACCTGCCTGGTTTTCCCTCAGAATCAGTGGCCTCCTTCTAACTACAGGGGTACTGCATAGTAGGGGGATTGTCATGAAGGATGGAGTAGGATTCAAAGTTGGTGGCTCAAGTTCGTTTAAATCACTACCTCCATCTTAGACTCCCTCAAATGAGTACTCTTAAAGCGTCTGCACTTTAAAGGAGCAGATAGATTCCCCCTTAATTTTGCTACAATGACTGACTGCATTTGCCTGCATGGGAATTCCCTGTACCCATTCATTCCCTTCAGAGATCAGCCTCCAGGGTGCACACTGACTTTGCACCACTTCTTTTAGAGCACAGTTAATGTGCCTCTTGACAGTCTTTGCCTTTGTGCCCATATCCATAATAGGGTGTGGGAACAGAGGCACATTGTCTACCTCTTTCCTCTTGAGGGCAGGGCTGGGGCTAAATGTTCACCAATGCTATCTGTAATACAGAAGGAGCCGCTTTTCTTTAATACCAAGGTATCCAGAGAGTGAAAAAGTGGGAATAAATGCATGTTGCGCCCCCCCGGGCACTTTATGTAGTACAGACCCAGGCGGTTACTTTAGAATCCTTCAACATAATACATAAAATACTAAATGGTTTTGAACCCAAAAAATAATATATATATTTTAAAGCAGGACTGACATAATTTTGGTGTTTCTAAACACTATGATTAGCAGCAGGCATTACATACTCCATGGCTCAAGGGCAAGAACAACATCATTGTGACTGTTACACAATAGTTATACTTTCAGAATATATAACGCAATCCTACCGCATACACATGCTGCACCAGATAGACAGTGACAGATGTATATATAGGTTATTGATGCAGAGACATAATGTATATTAAGTTGCATCTCTCTAATCACCATGGCACGAATCACTTTTTCTTTAAAAAATGTTTGAACTCAAAAGTAAATATCTCCAAATCTCTGTGCATATATTAGGGGCTTTACACCAACCTCCGAGTGTGCACAACCAGTCCAGATTGATGTGGTTTAATTGGCTCAGCTATTTTGGAAAAATGTTGTAATGAGCCAGAGCTAACAATGACTCACTTTCAATATCCACTCAATTCACACAAACATTGTAAAAATAAGTTTGCTAGATATAAAAATGCAGATTATCCAGTCATAAATATTTAGAATATCGAGGGACTAAAGTCAAGAATTTATTTGAAGTAATATTGTTAAAAAAATCCACAGAAGAAAAATGCGCAGGAGTGCTTTTTAAAGTCCGAGCACCTCGACGCCCTGTACAACTGATCTGTGCAAAGCTAATAGTTTTAGGTCCTAAATCTCAGTTTTTTCACATCCTTCATTATGTGCCTTCCATCAAGAGGGCTAGGGTCGGGCTGGCTGGTGATGTGAAATGTGAAGTCATAAGCAGGGCTCGTGGGGGCGCTAGTTATAGCTAGCTCAGTATACTATAAACAGGTGAATTTCAGTGATTATTTTCGCTTTTAAATGCTACTAGAACACCTATCTACGATGTCATTTAACCTTTGTTGTCTTCAGTGAATGTCTACAGTTTTTAAACGTAAGCTAAAATCTCATTACCCAACTATAACACCGTTTTAAACGTAGTTTTTTAAGTGAATATATATACACACACATACACATGGAACAATAGAGCGTTGTTATTGTATGATGCTTTGACATTTTACAATAAATATTTTGGCACTGTATAATGACAAGAATTAGAGAGAAACAGATTCCTGAAGAACTTCGGAAACTTCAGGTACAAAGACAAACTCAAAGTAGACCACTGGGGCAATATTGATTACATAGTTGTAGACTCTGGCCACGTCTTTCTGGCTCTCACGTTTTGAAATATAGACAAGCAATGTTGATCCACAAGACACCCATTCGATAGTTTCACAAGCTACATGACCATTCAAGCCACAGAATTAAAAGTGTTACAAGCTGTAGGATTAACATTCTGACAAGCTGCATGACTAATGGGCCTCAAACAATTTGATCAAGCACCATCATCAGCAGTGTAACAACCCATTTGATTGGAAGTTTAACAAATAACATGACGGACTGATATAGAGTTGGAGAGATTCATTTCAGACATTAAAAAGAACAGGGACTTAAAAATGCAGTATTCATTTTGAAAAATATCCTCTTTGAAGTGATTAAATAGATTTGGCGAATGCAGGATTTTGTTCAGGACGTTTATCTGCAGCATTGTCGATTTTCATCAACTAATATTCCACATTTATGTTATATAAGAATCATTAACCTCCTATTATCTATGGTGACACGAACGATTAACCTCGTTTTCAACCATAGTGGGCAATCTTAAATAACAACATAATAATCTAGAATTTTAAGCAGTCTATTTAGCTCTATCTCTTCATAAAGCTAGATTTATTTAGCACACATTGAACTGTGCATGGGCAATGTTACCCAAACATTTTGGTAGAGTGCAAAAAAGTACATCTGGACCACGAACTGATTTATCTAAAAGAAAAATGGAATAGAACAGGAGAAGACCTCTGCAGATTCCATGCAAAATATGAAGGCTTTTCATACTAACCAGTTTTCATAAGCAAGATGAAATCAATCTTAAGACACTGCTCTGTTGTTAATCGAAGTAGGTGTGACAATGTTCCTGATTCTATATGATACATCAAGTTACCAATGAGGTATAATTTAAGACATGGTACCCAACAGACAGTAATCTCCCTAGAATTAGGGAAAATTGTCATGAGTAAGGCTAAAGTTTGCCACCAAATAGAGAGAGGAAAACTGCACCATAGCGTAGTAGTTATGACTCTGTTCTGGTCTCTCCCTCTCATGCAGTTCAACATAGAAACTTTGGTTGACCGGTGACTGGCAAAACACATCCACACATCCCAACCAAATGTTGGCTTTGGACTTTTTACTGGACCTGAACTGATCCCTTTTCGGGAGTAGAACCATACTTAGTGAGGAGGGCGTCCTTCATGTCTAGATAGGTGAGGTGATACCCCTTACTCAAAGTTATTGAAGTATCCCTTGCTTCTTTGGGGAACAGAGGCCACAATCCTGCTCCCCAATTCTCTTCAGGGACCCCATTCATGTGGATTGCTGCCTCATACCCCTGAAATCACCTCTGTATGTCATCCCCCTTCTTGAATTCCTTGCCTACATTCTTAGGGATGTGCATGATTGTCTGCCTGGCTTGACAAATTGCTGCCACCATCTGAGCCGGGCTTACTTCTTAGCTTCAGCTCCTTAAGACCTTGTTCATGGTCTAATATCATCTTCCCTGTCCTTCAACTCCTCTGCGGACAGGCTACTGCTGCCTGGCTAGAAGGGTTCCCCCCTCCCAAAAGCACATCCACCCTAGGAATAGGCCCCTCGACCTCTCCACTAAGATCGTCAGATTGCCCACTTGCATCTTTGGCTGCTACCCAGGCCCTCAGCGCTTTTTGTAGCTTGTCCTTCCTAGTGTGGCCTCTGACATGGAGTTTTAGGCTCTTGCAAATGGATTTGAATTTATTAACATTGTAGAGTTCCAACCTATCCTCCTCAAAGGCATTGTCCAGGGATGCAACGGATGATGCTATTGATTCCGGCATGACGAAGTAGCAAGTTCAAACTGTCAAGATCAAAAAATAGGCCAAAAGAAAAAGGACTAGTATGTGGCACATAATGGTCTGTGATGTGGTAGTAGTGCACACCAATCACAGTAAGTCAAGTGCAAACGCAAGTCCTATCCTCACCGCTGACAACCAATGTTAGAAATGGGTGTCTCTAGTTGGCAAGGGTTTACACCTTTGTCCAAGTAGGGACCCTTAATCCTAGTCAGGATAAGGGAGTTACACTCCTAAAATATCCCCTGCTCACCCCTTGGTAGCTTGGCATGAGCAGTCAGGCTAAACTTAGAGGCAGTGTGTAAAGCATTTGCACATAACCGACAGTAACACAGTGTAAGCACTCCAAAAGGACACCACACCAGTTTAGAAAAATAGCCAATACATTTATATACTTCAAGACAAGACCAAAAACGATAAAAATCCACAATACAGTACTCAAAAATCTACAGTTGTCAAAATAAGTTTTAAAATCAGTTACTTGGTGTTGATAGCTCCGTCCGGGGCTATCACGGTGTCGTGAGCAACAAATCCAAACAGTTCAGGCTGGTTGTGGCGTCGTGGACCAGCTACGGTGTCTGAAAGACCCGCACACAGTACCTGTTAGAAATGCAGGGTGTCGAGGCCCTTGAAGTCTCTCGTGTTGCAAGTCGAGCTCCTTTCTGTTGGAATCAGAAGCGCTGGCGTCGGGCGACGTTGTGTGCTGTGGTGCGAAGTGCAGCAGTGCAGTGCCCTCAGGTTGCGGTGCGAGCAGTGGCTCGGTGGCGGCGTCAGATGGCATTGTCAGGGAGACCAGCGTTGCGGTGTGAGATGAAGGCGGTGCTCGTCATGGTGCTGGCAAGTCACGGTGCACGCAGCAGCATCGTCGTAGCTGAAGCGCTGTTGTCGGCTGACGAACTGGAGTCGATGGTACCGGCGATGGTAGGCCTAGGCTGTGGTGCGGGATGAGGGTGGTGCGTTGTGTAATTTTACGAGTGGTGCCCTCGAACCATGGTGCAAGCAGCGGCGTTGATTTCGGTGTCGAGAGTTGTCCTCGGGGAGGCCAAGGCATCGTCCTGAAGCAAGGCGGTGCGGAGTGCGGTGCCCACAGGTCGTGGTGCGAGCAGCGGTCGGTGGCGGCGTCAGCAGGCATTGTCGGTAAGACCGGGGTCACGGTGTAGCATTGGGGCGGTGCCCTCTGCGGTGCCGTCAGGACATAGTGTGGGCAGCGGCATCGTAGGCATCGACGAGTTGCTTTTTCCTCTTTTACAGCACAAAACACAGTCCCCAGTTCTGCGGGCAGAAGAGCTTGAAGTCTTTGCTGTTCCTGAGACTTCGTGAACAGGGGGCAAGCTCTACCTCAAGCCCTTGGAGAGACTCACAAATTATGGTGCAGAAAGTCCAGTTTACCCAAGACAGAAGCAGCCACTGCAGGTCAGACCAGCAAAGCACCCAGCAAAGCAGTCGTTCCTCCTCACACATGGGTGCCTTGGGCCTACCTTAGTGGTGCCTGATATGTAAGAAAAGGGAAGGTTAGGGGCCGGCAAGTGTGTCTACTGGCCAAGTCGACATGGCAGTTACAAACTGCGCGCAGACTCTGCAATGGCAGGTCTGAGTTACCATTTTTAAGGCTACTCACTGAGGTGTCACAACAAGTGCTGCAGGCCCCCGAGTAGTATTTGATTCACCAGCCCTGGCACCTGCTTTGCACTTTACCAGGGGCTAACAGGTAAATCAAATGTCCAAACATGGAAACACTAATCAATACCACAATTTACTATAGGAACACCTGCACTTTACCACTGATTAGCAGTACGGAAAGTGCGCAGAAACGCTACGCCAGCTAAAACAGAGTCAAAACCAGAAGGGCAGAAAGCAAAAACTAAGGGGAAACATGCCAAAAGATGCCAAGTCTAACACTGCAGTGCAGTGTTTGAAAAAGTTAGTAAATCTGACACAGTGTGCCCTACAGAAACCTGTGGTCAGTAATTGTACATATTATATCTCAAAAAGCCTTAAGATCAAACAAAAATGCAAACAGATTTCTTGGAGGTTAGGATCCATCACCTGGTACAGTGAACCTAATCTTGAGGGCAAAATTACAACTGCTTCAGGTAGGACCAGAAAACAGAAAAGTGTGCTTTGAATTACATAAACATATGTTTAAAGTTACTAAAGAGTGATAGTCGTTTGTCAATTGCATATCCTATGTTTCACAAAAATCACTGGCTTCAAACAATGCATCAAAGGCATTTTAAAGTTGGGAAATTCTTTTTGACTCATAAAAAGGCGTTTGTGATGCATTCTGAATCGTACAGTGGGGGTGAAAGGGCAATCCTCTTATTTCACAATTTGAAAAAAGGTCGTATGCTGCCACAAACCATTAATCAGTTACTGGCAGGGTCGGACTGGCCGTTGCGGCCACCGGGCAACCCCCCCGGTGCGCCGCAAGGATGGGGGCCGGTTTTGGGGCCCCTGGGGCCGTTTTTGTTACAGGGCCGTTAATGCAGCATAGCTGCAAAATCGGCCCTGTAACAAAATCAGCCGAAAACCGGCCCCGGCAAAGAGCTCGGTCGCACCCCCAACCTCCCCCCAGGGGGGCCGGCCGAGCACTTTGCCGGGCCGATTTTGGTTCCCAGTCCGGCCCTGGTTACTGCTTCTGTTCCTGCTTCGTTCTTTCCAGGTTAAGTGGTAGTTGAGTAGGGAAGCCTTCCCTTTTTAGTGCCTTTGATTTGGGGTGCCTTGACAGGGACATATCAGCACACCTTTGCTTTATGACACTGTAAGATAAAGACGGTGGCTTAACAATTCCAGGAGAATGACACAACAACCATGATATGCCTGAAACCAGCCCTAGAGCTATACTGCAGGTGTCCAGAATCGATGTCTATAAACTAAATTTAAAGATGGGACTGAAGTTGCTTTTCAACATGGCACGATTACTCACCAACCAAGGATGGTGTTCCCAACATAGTGAAAAATCAGGAAAGACATTTGAGCACAATGGATGCGGTCTCTGCCTACCAACTCCCCTTGTCATGTTTCAGATTAGAAAGAAGTGAACGTTTTCATCTCTGTAGAAACAGCTGCCTAAAACCATTTTAAGATTAGGAGCTGACAGACTTAGGGAATTGGGGTACGGAGTTTGCCTCTGCATGAAAAGTAAGCTGCCTAGATGGGTGGGCTTTAAGGAGCAAGGCAAGAAGTGCAGACAATTGGCTTGTTGAGTTCCAGGGATAGGCCGAGTTTGAGAGGTCTGGCATTCAGGTCTTGTGCACTGGTGCCTCTACAGCATGCATAGACACAAAAGAGTGTTCTAACTACTGTCTGAAGTGTCATATAAGTTATAAGCGGCGTCAAAACAACTTCAGAGAGCCTCAATATCCGTGTGCTGTAAAATTCTTGTGATCCCGGTTGGCGGACACCCCAAAAATCAAGTATGCATTCTGATGGGTTTGGTTCTGTGCAAAGTTCACATCTGCAATCAGTGGACCCTTTGATCTCTGTCGGGTCACTTACTTCTTCTGACTCTCTGCTTGATTTAGGAGGCGGTTTTAAGAGTCAGCCTGAGGCTACACCTCTGAAGTAGGATCCATGTTTTCCAGGCACATGGAGTTGAGCAAGATCCCTTCTCAAACACATTGGGCTGCCCTGTCTTTCCCTTCTGGTGATCATGTACATGAGTAATAGTGACTGGAGCTGGAGGACAGCAGTGATGCTGGTTAGGCTAGTGTAGTAACTCTCCTAACAATGGAAGCATCCACATGTTCTTTATTCAAAAAGATGTAAGCAAGAAGTAAAAGGTGCTCTCAGCTTGAAATGCAACTCAGGTCTGACCAGCATTCTACAAGACACAAACTACATTCTAGTACATTCTTAGAATCATATCATTAACATTCTAACACTCTACACTCCACACTTAATAATAACCTTAATACTAAATTACCACACATCTCCCTTCTTAATAAATAAAAGAAGAAATACATTTGGAGAATAAATTAAACTAAATAATCTGATCACTATTTACAAACATAATCTTCTAAAAATTTAGGAGTAATTACTTTCCGTCCACTCTTGGTGGAAATCTGATGTTCAAGATTAGCATCAATAGAAGAACTCACAAAGGAGGATTCATGTGGACCTAGATCAGAATTATGGGGCATATTACCAAGGGGGGCGATAGACAATTATCGCCGATTTAGCGGCCGTTTTCGGCCTCTAAGCGGCGATAATTCTATCGCCCTATTAGCAAGCTGTCGCTAACTGATGTTAGCGACAGCTTTTAGGAGATAGCGAGCGGTTTGGGGCCCGCTTTGCATGTCAGCGATGTTTATCGCTAATGACATGCAAAGGGGGTGTACGCAACCCGTTAGCGACTAAAAGCAGTCGATAACGTCGCTATCGCCTATTAACAAGGAAGGCGTAACGTTGGAAATATTCTTGCTAAGTGCGAATATCTCCAAAAACTAATGCCTACTCAGACCAGTTCTTAGCCATGTTATCCAATGGGAGGTGGATAACATGGCTAAGAGCATTTTGTCGCTAATGCGTGAATATCGCTGTATTCTCAGAGATATTGATGCTATCGCCGGAAAATTTATCGCTTTGGAGATAAATGTTGCTAATAGCACGTTATCTCAGCAATATTTTCCGGCGATGCTTAGCGATAAAAAATTCGTTGCTAAGCCTAGTTAGCGATAAATATCGCTAATCGTTGGTAATATGCCCTAAGTTCCAACCTCAAATCCACATTACCTTCAAATTCCGGAGCACTATCACGGTTTACAACCTTTTCCTGAGAATGAACAACAGGTGGTTGAAGAGTAATCGACTCTGAAGGCGTTATAGGAGACAACCACCAATAGTCGCACTCATCACCACTATCCCCATCCTTGAAATTTTTCCCAAACTCAGGACATCTAGCCAAAGCAATTTTGCTCATGTGATGAACAGTACCATCATCTAATAAGACTGTGTAGCGCATTACTCTGGTGACTGTTCTAGGATCTGAAAAATGTGGTTGAAGTTTTCCAACTTTCTTTGAAGTTTTGACCCTCACCAACTGACTCACAACAACTTGTGCCTCTTTGGTTCCATGTTTTTTATCATAATACAATTGACATTTGCCTTGAGCCTTGCTAATGTTTTCCCTGACTTTCTCAGAATCCCAATAGTATTTCCTGCTCCTACCCATCCAAACAGGATTCATTTTGCAATACGGGAATCTGCCTCTCATTAATCCAAAAGGGCTCTCACCACACGTGTCATGTACAGTTATTCTTTACGACCATAACATTTTATTTAACTCACTGCGCCAATCTTTTTTACTTTTATTGGCCAACTGTAATGTTCCTTTTATCACTCTGTTCACTCTCTCCACAACAGAGTTACCCTGAGGATGATATAAAGCAGAAACGTTTGCTTGACACCAGTAGACTCCATGAACATTTTCATGGCATCAGATTTAAACTGTACCCCGTTGTCAGTCAAAATAGAAGCTGGGAGGCCTTCTCTAATAAAACACTCATCCAAAAATGTTATCACATGTCAGTGTTGACCTTCTCGACAACTTTCAATTCAATCCACCTTGAAAACAAATCAAGTCAAACCAAAATATGTTTCAAAGAATCATCCTGCCATGTCATGGGTCCCATAATGTCTAAAGCTAATTCTTCCCAGGGCAACTTGGGACAACCCAAAGAAGACATTGGAGGATTGAGTGTTTTTTTACTTTTGTCTGAACACTCACAACTTATACACTCTCTAACAGACCTTTCAATTTCCAGGTAAATTCCAGGCCACCAGTATAAGGCTTTAATGTTTTTCTTGGTCCTAGAAACACCCGGGTGTCCTTCATGTCCTAACATAATGATTCTGGAGCGAACCCCTTTAGGTGGAATAAGCTTTTCACCACGGCACAAAAAGGTACCATCAACACTTAGTTCATCTCTAACCTCCCAAAATGGTTTGTATTGAGTCTCAGCCTTCGAATGAGTGTGCCAACCCTTGGCAATCTTATCTTTGACACCTTCAAGAATTACGTCTTTCACGCATTCAATCTCCAATTCCTCTTTTGATAAACCCTGAGAACCAGAAAACACTCCTGCTACACAGTAATCATTCCAAGAGTTGTGATCGACTTCTCTCATGGGCAAAGAAAGCCTGCTCAAAAAATCTGCAACAACATTTTAAACTCCCGGAACATACTCAATGGTATACATAAAATCCTGAAGTCTCATGGATAATCTTGCAATCCTGGCTGACGCTCTACCTAAACCTTCGGTGGTTAAGAGCTTGGACAAAGGTTTATGATCAGAACGGAGAATGAACTGTTTGCCCCAAATGAACTTACGGAAATGTTCCATCGGCCATATACAGGCTAAAGTTTCCCGTTCAATAACGGAATACTTCTCTTCACAAGGTGACAAGAAACTTGATGCAAATGCAATCACAACTTCGACACCCTGCTCTGACACCTGTGAGAGGACACTTCCCAAACCCGTACCACTGGCATCAGAGGTAAGGAAGGTCTTTGCAGATGGATCAAATCCTTGCAACATAGGAACATTGTCTATAGCTGACTTAATCTCCTGAAAGCTTTCTTACAACTATCACTCCACACAAAAGGTGTTTTGTTTTTCATTAACACACGCATTTCAAATGTTTTCTGTGAGAATTGGTTGACGAATTTTGAGTAAAACTCTGCCAGACCTAAAAACGACCTGAGCTCGTCTTTTGATTTAGGTTCTGGAGAGTTAACAATAGCCTCAACCAATTTCACTTACGGCTTGATACCCCCTTCACAAATCTCATGTCCAAGGTAAGTTACTGATTTTTCTGAGAACTTACATTTGCTCAATTCAGCCACTAAACCATTATCTGAAAGGATCTTAAGTACTTCTCTAAGTTTCATGGTGAGACTTGCTCTTTCCCATAATTAAAATATCATCTTGGAAGAAAATCACTTCCCTCATGTGCCCAAATAATCTCGACATTAACCTCTGAAAAACCGCTGCGGCTGAGGCTAAGCCGAATGGCATGCGCTTAAATCTGAAACAGCCAAATGGAGTGCAAAATGATGTTAAATGTCTGCTGTCAGGATCCAGGACTATTTGATGATAGGCTGCCGAAAGGTCTAGCGTGAAAAAACACTTAGCATCCCTGGTCAGTGACAACATTTCGTCTATTCTGGGAAGTGGGTATTGATCAATTAGTATTTGGCTATTCAAATACCTCAAATCCACACATAGACAAGCTTTTCCGTTGGCCTTGTGTGCAACGACCAATGGAGAAACTCATTCTGCTGCCTCCACAGTCTCAATTACATTTGAATTTAGTAATTTCACTAATTCAGATTTGACTTCATCTTTAATGATCATGGGCACATTCCTAGCCTTGTGTATTCTGGGAATAGCATCATCTTTCAATCGGATATGGTGTGTAAACCCTTTCAATCTGCCCATATCGTTTGAAAAGGTAGCAGGAAACTCATTAATAACCCATTTTTATGTGTCCTCACCCTCACATGAAACCAAAACTTGTTCTTTGCTATTAGGATCCAGTGTGATATTCAGGCTTTTCTGGTCTTTCCAATGTAACACTGACGGTCCTTCTTTAGAAATATACAATTTGCAAGTGGCATTTCTCCTCTTAAATCTAAAGACTAACACCCTAAAACCTAGAATGTCGATATTTTCCCCAGTGTAACTTTCTGGAGCAATGTCAGGTTGTTCTAACCATCCACCTATCTGGGAAACAAATGGTTCTTCCCACAAATGATGGTCAACAATAGTGAAAGGTGACCCTGAATCTGCAGCCAATTGGGTAAGGACTCCTCCTAAAGAAACTGGGCACAGGGGTTTATTGGACGACCCATCAGAAATATTCAAAACAACCTTCTTTCTCATAGTGTTGTGCAATTGAACACTCTCATCACTGGACGATGAGCTATATTCTGGCTCCGTTTCTTGAATACATGCTACTTTACCTTTGTAATTTTATGCATATTTTTCCTGCACACTTTAGCAAAATGTCCAACTACCCCACGTACCAGACATTTTGTAGTTTTAGCAGGACATTTAGGATACTGAGCCGAATGCGAACGACTCCCACGCCTAAAACATACCAACTCAGAGTAGTTTTTTGTCTCTACACTCTCTTTTTTAAAAGTTCCTGCTCTGAAGTCCCTGTTACAACCTCTTTTTCAAAAGTTCCTGCTCTGAAGTCCCTGTTACAACCTTTATTTCTTTCCTTTCACCGGCTAATGATGCTTTAGCGCAACATTCAGAAAGCTCGACTTTCTTAACCATGGCAATGATTTCTTTTAAAGAACCATCACCTTCAACCTACAACTTGTTTTGAATTGTATTTGTCTTAGTATACATGACAATTTGATCGCGTACTAACTTGTCATGGAGCTGAGCAAATTTACACTTCACAGCCAATTTCCTTAATGCCGAAACATAATCCTCAATGGATTCATTTTTTTCTTGTTTCCGCTGAAAAAAAGAATGCCTAGTGACAGCAATACACACACTAGGGGAGAAATAGTCATCTAGATCAAGTAAAACTGCATTAAACACATCAATGTCTCCTCCAGATCTATTTTGCTTGTCCAGTTGATTATATATGCGTAATCCTTCAGGACCAAGGCCCAATAAAAGGATCCTCTTTTTCTTTCTGGTGAAATTGACCCACTGACATCCTCCAAATTGGCAACGTAATTGAGGAAATATTCTTTCCAGTCTAACCAAGTAACCGGTGGATCGCCAGGTACTACCAGAAATTCCCTTGGTGCATTCAGATGTAAGCCCTGCAATGCTCTTTCCCCAGATGAAGTACTGTCACTGGTGTTGGGCATGGTGAGAAGCGTTCACAAAAAAAATGCCACAAGATGTTACTTGAAAGTACAAGTCTAAAGTTGCTTGAAAACAATGCTTGAAATGTGTACACTCAGAAAATTGCTGAGAAGTACATTGCTAATCAATACTAGAACTCGTTACAGTATTCCAACCTGAGTGATTGATCCTTGAATAACCAACAGGCAGCACCTTTAAGAAAACTAAATTGAAAAATTCATGTTCAGTTCAATAAAACAACATTTTCGATGTAAATAAATACCGTTCATTATTCAAATGTCCTCCCTCACTCTGCTCCGATGCGATAGCACTCAGCCTGAAAACAGCATAACCAAAATGGACGCCAACGTGACCTGTCGTAGGGTCACGTTGACCGTACCCACAATGCACTGTAAACTGGTGACACTGCGGAGGCTATGCGTCACTACGAGAGAGGAGAGCGAGAACACGGAAGCGTCTTTTGAAGGTGAGCTGCACGCAATGTCCGTTTCTTGGATGGCGCGGGACTGAGTTCAAAGACAAACACAATGGGTATCCAGTAGGGGTTTAACGACACCAGGAAGACAAGGCACTCACCCAAAAAAAATACACCACTTGTCCAGCGTCGTAACACCCCATACGATGTTAGAAACTCCATTGATAACTCTTATCGTGAAGTTCATTAACGCTCACCGTACGTTGAAGATCAAAATAAAGCAGCTTAAGTCCCAAATTTGCATGAAGTTCTCTCCACTTTCCCTCGTCGCCAAATCTGTAGTAACTCTTCTAACACTGGAAGTTTCCAAATGTTCTTTATTCAAAAAGATGTAAGCAAGAAGTAAAAGGTGCTGCCAGCTTGAGATGCAACTCAGGTCTGATCAGCATTCTACAAGACACAAACTACATTCTAGTACATTTTTAGAATCATATCATTAACATTCTAACACTCTACACTCCACACTTAATAATAACCTAAATACTAAATTACCAAATCTAGTGTGAAGTCAATGCAACCTCTCCCTTTCTCCCTTCAATTTGATGCACTTTGGAAGTAGTAGTGCAGCCCCTGCCTTAGACAGCAAGAGCGGCTCAGGCCACAGGAACTTTGCAACAGGGACTGTGTATAGATTAGAAACAAGGCAAGAAGGCAATCGGTAAACTTCTGGGATCAAAGAATCCACAAATAAATGGGGGGAGGTCGAGGGACAGCAGAGAGCATTCTCTTGTATACCAGTCCTCTAAAGGCAGCTTGCCTTGCACAAACTGTCTCCTGCCTACAGGGACCACCTGAACCGTGCCAGTGGGTTCCTCAGCACAGATTTCCTCTACTAAAAACAGGATTGAATCCTGGTGCTTTTTCCAACTATAGACCATTTTAAATTATCTTTCACAGTAAAGCCCTGAAAAGGAGAATGTTTCATTAACTGACCAGTTTTATTACCACAATAACATTCTGCACACAGCTAAAATGAGCTATTGAGTAGGCCATAGTATTCAACTCACTATTGTCTCGACTTTGGACAATTTGAGACTCTTAGTGGATTCAGATACACCTATGAGTCAAATCTTGTTGGAATTAAAAGCAGTATTTGACACTGTGAATCCTCTACTCTCCTTTCCATATTGGAAGAAGAAACAAATCCTTTCACGTAAGATTGACCACTTTCGAATCTTCTCTTAGGCAATACTCATGTGGTGTCGCTCAAGGTTCCATCCTTTCACCACTCCTTTTAAATGTGTGCTTAACCCCATTAGCACATTTGATTGAGTTGTTCTGCCTAAAGGTATTTCTTTTTGCGGACAGTATCCAAATAATGATTTTTTTAGAAAAGGTTATACAACTGCGTCTTCTAATCTGTGCAACTGTATAGTTAGAGTACAGGTGACACAACTGCGTCTTCTAATCTGTGCAACTGTATAGTTAGAGTACAATACAGGATGAATTCTATCTTAAGTTAATTGGATCCAAAACTGACATTTTGTGTACCTCGAAAACAATAGTGCTAGCACCGCCCAGTTTTTTACTCACAAGCCTAGGGGCCTTCCCTTCATTGGTCCCAGAGGAGAAAATCAAGTTTGACGCTATCCTTCACTGAATTCGTGTCAGAGGTGATTAACGCTTGTTTATTCAAATTAAACTGTCTTAAGCGGGCCTTAAGCATAGTAATGCTGTCCTAATGATTACAATCTTAAATGCTTTTATAACTTAACTCCTGAACAACTACCTTCATTTATTTAGGACTGCATTTCTCATAAACAAAAATGTTGCAGCGATGTTAACTATCGGAGTCGAACGCAGTTTCACATTTCTATAGTTTTTGTATAAATGCACTGGTAGCAGGCCTGAACTGGCCGTTGCGGGCACTGGGCAATCCCCCGGTGCGCCGCAAGGGTGGGGGACGGTTTTGGGCCCCTGGGGGCTGTTTTTGTTACTGGGCCGTTTATGCAGCATAGCTACATAATCGGCCCTGTAACAAAATCGTCCAGAAACCGGCCCCAGCAAAGAGCTCAGACCTCCCCCCCCCCCGTGGGCCGGCCGAGCACTTTGCCGGGGCCGGTTTTGGTTCCCAGTCCGGCCCTGCCTGAGCTTGTAAAAAAGCAAATTATGCTCAAGTTTCTTTTCTTGGTTCACAAGGCGATGTTTTCACCTAATAGTTGACCCCTTAGGTCTCAATTTAAACTGTACCTCCTTATTCGTACTCTGAGAGCAGCTTCTCATCGAAATCTAAAGGTTCCTCAGTTTGTCAAAAACGTGTAGGCAGTCGTGCCTTTTCAGTTATAGCCACAACATTGGAACCTCCTCCCAGATGTACTCAAAAATTATTCTGAGTTTTAGAAGACGGCTCAAGAACCGACTTTGTCCCTGTACTTAATATTGGTAATTGTTAGCTGAAATAAGAATGTGTTTTGACCCGCTTGCAGCAAGATACCCCAGCGGGGTGAAAGACAGGCCTTATAAACAAACATAGACATAAAGACAAAGTGATTATTCGCCGGATGCCCCTTCTGAATGCCAACTGAACTTTTATGAACAGTAATAAGTTATGTGTGTAGTATTTAAAGTTAGTTTCATTTTTAAGAAGATGCACTGGTTGGACAATGATTTATTAGCCAGATTATGTGCTTTACTGGAGTCTGAATATCTACCTCACACTGCATTTACACGCCATGAAATGCAGAAACTGGGAGGCATATTATCAAGAACGGCGTTACAATTATTGCCGTTTTAGCGGCAGAAAACTGCCACTTAAGCGATGATAATGGGCTTGATAATATGCCCTGGAGAATTGCAATAGAAGCCCATGTCCACACAGAACATGGACTTCTATTGGAATTCTCAAGAGCATATTATCAATCCCTCCCTCTCCATGTCTAAACAGGTCAACGGTGTCTCCTCCTCATGCTAGAATACCCTCTGCATGCTACGCAGGAACTACAAGTGGATCCCGACCGAAACAAGAAGAACGGTGACACAGGCCCTCGTCAGCAGCAGACTGGACTACGGTAACGCACTCTACGCAGGAATCCCAGCCAAACACCTACGACAACTACAACGCATCCAAAACGCCCCTGCCCAACTGATCGTCAATGTCCCCCGCCGCAGCCACATCTCTCCCCACCTGAGAGACCTACACTGGCTCCCCATCGATAAAAGGATCACCTTCAAGCTCCCCACCCACGCACACAAAGCACTTCACAATGCCAGACCAGCCTACCTGAACAGCAGACTCCAGTAGACTCCATGAACATTTTCATGGCATCAGATTTAAACTGTACCCCGTTGTCAGTCAAAATAGAAGCTGGGAGGCCTTCTCTAATAAAACACTCATCCAAAAATGTTATCACATGTCAGTGTTGACCTTCTCGACAACTTTCAATTCAATCCACCTTGAAAACAAATCAAGTCAAACCAAAATATGTTTCAAAGAATCATCCTGCCATGTCATGGGTCCCATAATGTCTAAAGCTAATTCTTCCCAGGGCAACTTGGGACAACCCAAAGAAGACATTGGAGGATTGAGTGTTTTTTTACTTTTGTCTGAACACTCACAACTTATACACTCTCTAACAGACCTTTCAATTTCCAGGTAAATTCCAGGCCACCAGTATAAGGCTTTAATGTTTTTCTTGGTCCTAGAAACACCTGGGTGTCCTTCATGTCCTAACATAATGATTCTGGAGCGAACCCCTTTAGGTGGAATAAGCTTTTCACCACGGCACAAAAAGGTACCATCAACACTTAGTTCATCTCTAACCTCCCAAAATGGTTTGTATTGAGTCTCAGCCTTCGAATGAGTGTGCCAACCCTTGGCAATCTTATCTTTGACACCTTCAAGAATTACGTCTTTCACGCATTCAATCTCCAATTCCTCTTTTGATAAACCCTGAGAACCAGAAAACACTCCTGCTACACAGTAATCATTCCAAGAGTTGTGATCGACTTCTCTCATGGGCAAAGAAAGCCTGCTCAAAAAATCTGCAACAACATTTTAAACTCCCGGAACATACTCAATGGTATACATAAAATCCTGAAGTCTCATGGATAATCTTGCAATCCTGGCTGACGCTCTACCTAAACCTTCGGTGGTTAAGAGCTTGGACAAAGGTTTATGATCAGAACGGAGAATGAACTGTTTGCCCCAAATGAACTTACGGAAATGTTCCATCGGCCATATACAGGCTAAAGTTTCCCGTTCAATAACGGAATACTTCTCTTCACAAGGTGACAAGAAACTTGATGCAAATGCAATCACAACTTCGACACCCTGCTCTGACACCTGTGAGAGGACACTTCCCAAACCCGTACCACTGGCATCAGAGGTAAGGAAGGTCTTATCAGATGGATCAAATCCTTGCAACATAGGAACATTGTCTATAGCTGACTTAATCTCCTGAAAGCTTTCTTACAACTATCACTCCACACAAAAGGTGTTTTGTTTTTCATTAACACACGCATTTCAAATGTTTTCTGTGAGAATTGGTTGACGAATTTTGAGTAAAACTCTGCCAGACCTAAAAACGACCTGAGCTCGTCTTTTGATTTAGGTTCTGGAGAGTTAACAATAGCCTCAACCAATTTCACTTACGGCTTGATACCCCCTTCACAAATCTCATGTCCAAGGTAAGTTACTGATTTTTCTGAGAACTTACATTTGCTCAATTCAGCCACTAAACCATTATCTGAAAGGATCTTAAGTACTTCTCTAAGTAAAGTTTCATGGTGAGACTTGCTCTTTCCCATAATTAAAATATCATCTTGGAAGAAAATCACTTCCCTCATGTGCCCAAATAATCTCGACATTAACCTCTGAAAAACCGCTGCGGCTGAGGCTAAGCCGAATGGCATGCGCTTAAATCTGAAACAGCCAAATGGAGTGCAAAATGATGTTAAATGTCTGCTGTCAGGATCCAGGACTATTTGATGATAGGCTGCCGAAAGGTCTAGCGTGAAAAAACACTTAGCATCCCTGGTCAGTGACAACATTTCGTCTATTCTGGGAAGTGGGTATTGATCAATTAGTATTTGGCTATTCAAATACCTCAAATCCACACATAGACAAGCTTTTCCGTTGGCCTTGTGTGCAACGACCAATGGAGAAACTCATTCTGCTGCCTCCACAGTCTCAATTACATTTGAATTTAGTAATTTCACTAATTCAGATTTGACTTCATCTTTAATGATCATGGGCACATTCCTAGCCTTGTGTATTCTGGGAATAGCATCATCTTTCAATCGGATATGGTGTGTAAACCCTTTCAATCTGCCCATATCGTTTGAAAAGGTAGCAGGAAACTCATTAATAACCCATTTTTTTGTGTCCTCACCCTCACATGAAACCAAAACTTGTTCTTTGCTATTAGGATCCAGTGTGATATTCAGGCTTTTCTGGTCTTTCCAATGTAACACTGACGGTCCTTCTTTAGAAATATACAATTTGCAAGTGGCATTTCTCCTCTTAAATCTAAAGACTAACACCCTAAAACCTAGAATGTCGATATTTTCCCCAGTGTAACTTTCTGGAGCAATGTCAGGTTGTTCTAACCATCCACCTATCTGGGAAACAAATGGTTCTTCCCACAAATGATGGTCAACAATAGTGAAAGGTGACCCTGAATCTGCAGCCAATTGGGTAAGGACTCCTCCTAAAGAAACTGGGCACAGGGGTTTATTGGACGACCCATCAGAAATATTCAAAACAACCTTCTTTCTCATAGTGTTGTGCAATTGAACACTCTCATCACTGGACGATGAGCTATATTCTGGCTCCGTTTCTTGAATACATGCTACTTTACCTTTGTAATTTTATGCATATTTTTCCTGCACACTTTAGCAAAATGTCCAACTACCCCACGTACCAGACATTTTGTAGTTTTAGCAGGACATTTAGGATACTGAGCCGAATGCGAACGACTCCCACGCCTAAAACATACCAACTCAGAGTAGTTTTTTGTCTCTACACTCTCTTTTTTAAAAGTTCCTGCTCTGAAGTCCCTGTTACAACCTCTTTTTCAAAAGTTCCTGCTCTGAAGTCCCTGTTACAACCTTTATTTCTTTCCTTTCACCGGCTAATGATGCTTTAGCGCAACATTCAGAAAGCTCGACTTTCTTAACCATGGCAATGATTTCTTTTAAAGAACCATCACCTTCAACCTACAACTTGTTTTGAATTGTATTTGTCTTAGTATACATGACAATTTGATCGCGTACTAACTTGTCATGGAGCTGAGCAAATTTACACTTCACAGCCAATTTCCTTAATGCCGAAACATAATCCTCAATGGATTCATTTTGTTCTTGTTTCCGCTGAAAAAAAGAATGCCTAGTGACAGCAATACACACACTAGGGGAGAAATAGTCATCTAGATCAAGTAAAACTGCATTAAACACATCAATGTCTCCTCCAGATCTATTTTGCTTGTCCAGTTGATTATATATGCGTAATCCTTCAGGACCAAGGCCCAATAAAAGGATCCTCTTTTTCTTTCTGGTGAAATTGACCCACTGACATCCTCCAAATTGGCAACGTAATTGAGGAAATATTCTTTCCAGTCTAACCAAGTAACCGGTGGATCGCCAGGTACTACCAGAAATTCCCTTGGTGCATTCAGATGTAAGCCCTGCAATGCTCTTTCCCCAGATGAAGTACTTTCACTGGTGTTGGGCATGGTGAGAAGCGTTCACAAAAAAAATGCCACAAGATGTTACTTGAAAGTACAAGTCTAAAGTTGCTTGAAAACAATGCTTGAAATGTGTACACTCAGAAAATTGCTGAGAAGTACATTGCTAATCAATACTAGAACTCGTTACAGTATTCCAACCTGAGTGATTGATCCTTGAATAACCAACAGGCAGCACCTTTAAGAAAACTAAATTGAAAAATTCATGTTCAGTTCAATAAAACAACATTTTCGATGTAAATAAATACCGTTCATTATTCAAATGTCCTCCCTCACTCTGCTCCGATGCGATAGCACTCAGCCTGAAAACAGCATAACCAAAATGGACGCCAACGTGACCTGTCGTAGGGTCACGTTGACCGTACCCACAATGCACTGTAAACTGGTGACACTGCGGAGGCTATGCGTCACTACGAGAGAGGAGAGCGAGAACACGGAAGCGTCTTTTGAAGGTGAGCTGCACGCAATGTCCGTTTCTTGGATGGCGCGGGACTGAGTTCAAAGACAAACACAATGGGTATCCAGTAGGGGTTTAACGACACCAGGAAGACAAGGCACTCACCCAAAAAAAATACACCACTTGTCCAGCGTCGTAACACCCCATACGATGTTAGAAACTCCATTGATAACTCTTATCGTGAAGTTCATTAACGCTCACCGTACGTTGAAGATCAAAATAAAGCAGCTTAAGTCCCAAATTTGCATGAAGTTCTCTCCACTTTCCCTCGTCGCCAAATCTGTAGTAACTCTTCTAACACTGGAAGTTTCCAAATGTTCTTTATTCAAAAAGATGTAAGCAAGAAGTAAAAGGTGCTGCCAGCTTGAGATGCAACTCAGGTCTGATCAGCATTCTACAAGACACAAACTACATTCTAGTACATTTTTAGAATCATATCATTAACATTCTAACACTCTACACTCCACACTTAATAATAACCTAAATACTAAATTACCAAATCTAGTGTGAAGTAAATGCAACCTCTCCCTTTCTCCCTTCAATTTGATGCACTTTGGAAGTAGTAGTGCAGCCCCTGCCTTAGACAGCAAGAGCGGCTCAGGCCACAGGAACTTTGCAACAGGGACTGTGTATAGATTAGAAACAAGGCAAGAAGGCAATCGGTAAACTTCTGGGATCAAAGAATCCACAAATGAATGGGGGGAGGTCGAGGGACAGCAGAGAGCATTCTCTTGTATACCAGTCCTCTAAAGGCAGCTTGCCTTGCACAAACTGTCTCCTGCCTACAGGGACCACCTGAACCGTGCCAGTGGGTTCCTCAGTACAGATTTCCTCTACTAAAAACAGGATTGAATCCTGGTGCTTTTTCCAACTATAGACCATTTTAAATTATCTTTCACAGTAAAGCCCTGAAAAGGAGAATGTTTCATTAACTGACCAGTTTTATTACCACAATAACATTCTGCACACAGCTAAAATGAGCTGCTGAGTAGGCCATAGTATTCAACTCACTATTGTCTCGACTTTGGACAATTTGAGACTCTTAGTGGATTCAGATACACCTATGAGTCAAATCTTGTTGGAATTAAAAGCAGTATTTGACACTGTGAATCCTTCTACTCTCCTTTCCATATTGGAAGAAGAAACAAATCCTTTCACGTAAGATTGACCACTTTTGAATCTTCTCTTAGGCAATACTCATGTGGTGTCGCTCAAGGTTCCATCCTTTCACCACTCCTTTTAAATGTGTGCTTAACCCCATTAGCACATTTGATTGAGTTGTTCTGCCTAAAGGTATTTCTTTTTGCGGACAGTATCCAAATAATGATTTTTTTAGAAAAGGTGATACAACTGCGTCTTCTAATCTGTGCAACTGTATAGTTAGAGTACAGGTGATACAACTGCGTCTTCTAATCTGTGCAACTGTATAGTTAGAGTACAATACAGGATGAATTCTATCTTAAGTTAATTGGATCCAAAACTGACATTTTGTGTACCTCGAAAACAATAGTGCTAGCACCGCCCAGTTTTTTACTCACAAGCCTAGGGGCCTTCCCTTCATTGGTCCCAGAGGAGAAAATAAAGTTTGACGCTATCCTTCACTGAATTCGTGTCAGAGGTGATTAACGCTTGTTTATTCAAATTAAACTGTCTTAAGCGGGCCTTAAGCATAGTAATGCTGTCCTAATGATTACAATCTTAAATGCTTTTATAACTTAACTCCTGAACAACTACCTTCATTTATTTAGGACTGCATTTCTCATAAACAAAAATGTTGCAGCGATGTTAACTATCGGAGTCGAACGCAGTTTCACATTTCTATAGTTTTTGTATAAATGCACTGGTAGCAGGCCTGAACTGGCCGTTGCGGGCACTGGGCAATCCCCCGGTGCGCCGCAAGGGTGGGGGACGGTTTTGGGCCCCTGGGGGCTGTTTTTGTTACTGGGCCGTTTATGCAGCATAGCTACATAATCGGCCCTGTAACAAAATCGTCCAGAAACCGGCCCCAGCAAAGAGCTCAGACCTCCCCCCCCCCGTGGGCCGGCCGAGCACTTTGCCGGGGCCGGTTTTGGTTCCCAGTCCGGCCCTGCCTGAGCTTGTAAAAAAGCAAATTATGCTCAAGTTTCTTTTCTTGGTTCACAAGGCGATGTTTTCACCTAATAGTTGACCCCTTAGGTCTCAATTTAAACTGTACCTCCTTATTCGTACTCTGAGAGCAGCTTCTCATCGAAATCTAAAGGTTCCTCAGTTTGTCAAAAACGTGTAGGCAGTCGTGCCTTTTCAGTTATAGCCACAACATTGGAACCTCCTCCCAGATGTACTCAAAAATGATTCTGAGTTTTAGAAGACGGCTCAAGAACCGACTTTGTCCCTGTACTTAATATTGGTAATTGTTAGCTGAAATAAGAATGTGTTTTGACCCGCTTGTAGCAAGATACCCCAGCGGGGTGAAAGACAGGCCTTATAAACAAACATAGACATAAAGACAAAGTGATTATTCGCCGGATGCCCCTTCTGAATGCCAACTGAACTTTTATGAACAGTAATAAGTTATGTGTGTAGTATTTAAAGTTAGTTTCATTTTTAAGAAGATGCACTGGTTGGACAATGATTTATTAGCCAGATTATGTGCTTTACTGGAGTCTGAATATCTACCTCACACTGCATTTACACGCCATGAAATGCAGAAACTGGGAGGCATATTATCAAGAACGGCGTTACAATTATTGCCGTTTTAGCGGCAGAAAACTGCCACTTAAGCGACGATAATGGGCTTGATAATATGCCCTGGAGAATTGCAATAGAAGCCCATGTCCACACAGAACATGGACTTCTATTGGAATTCTCAAGAGCATATTATCAATCCCTCCCTCTCCATGTCTAAACAGGTGAACGGTGTCTCCTCCTCATGCTAGAATACCCTCCGCATGCTACGCAGGAACTACAAGTGGATCCCGACCGAAACAAGAAGAACGGTGACACAGGCCCTCGTCAGCAGCAGACTGGACTACGGTAACGCACTCTACGCAGAAATCCCAGCCAAACACCTACGACAACTACAACGCATCCAAAACGCCCCTGCCCAACTGATCGTCAATGTCCCCCGCCGCAGCCACATCTCTCCCCACCTGAGAGACCTACACTGGCTCCCCGTCGATAAAAGGATCACCTTCAAGCTCCCCACCCACGCACACAAAGCACTTCACAATGCCAGACCAGCCTACCTGAACAGCAGACTCAGCTTCTACACCCCCACCCGCCAGCTCCGTTCCGCCAGCCTAGCCCTCGCCGTTGTCCCCCACATCCAACGAACAACCTCCGGCAGCAGATCCTTCTCCTATGTCGCGGCCAAGACCTCGAACACCCTCCCTACGCACCTATGGCAGACCCAAGACCTACTCGCCTTCAGAATACTCCTCAAGACCTGGCTCTTCGAGCAGTATCGTCACCCCCTCCACCCAGCGCCTTGAGACCCTCACGGGTAGGTAGTGCGCTTTTCAAGTAGATTGATTGATTGATTGATTATCGCAGATTTAGCAGCAGTTTTCTGCCGCTAAACCGGCGATAATGTTTAACACCGTTCTTAATAATATGCCCCTGGTTCCTCTGAAAAGCTCCAGGCAAGAGCTGCTGTGAACATACATATGTTGCTTGCTATATCTCTCACACGCTTTCCAACCACTGCAACCCAATCTTATCACCAGAAATTACAATCTCTGACTCATATGGAAAGTTTGAACGTTCAGTGTTAGTGCAAATTATTTGTACCAAGGCTAGTGGTGACTCTTGTGACTTTGCATCCTCTCCTTAGTTACCAGTCCCCTGCTGCTAAACCAGTGTGCGAGTGATGCAATAGAGTGCTGGAGTGCCTGACGATATAATGGAATGCTGGAGTGCCCGGTGATGTAATGGAACGTTGGAGTGCCTGGTGTGTAGGAGTGTTGGTTGGAGTGTGTTGGCTGAGCAGCAAGGAGGCTGCCCCTGGTAGGGCTTCATCTACTTCTTACCATCATACCTATATTACCTGTAACTAAGTCCTACAAACCTTCCTCTTATAACCTACACTATTGGCTACTGGACTACCTGCTTGCAAGCCCCCAACATGGTTTATAACAAATCTCTCTTCCTCCACCCTCATGTCCCTTTATCTTGTCAGCTTCTTGAATGCATGCCCATTTCAGGATCAGCACTTCCCACCGGACATTCTTGAGGGTATATCACACACATTTGTTCACTAGGCAGGCTTTAATGCTGGAACTGTTGAGGCAGTATCAGCACTGTCATTAATCTATTTAATTGTCTCTAAGAACCAATGTAAGATGGCACATCATTGAGTCGTCCTTAACGCATAGCTAGCCTTCCTGTAAGCTTTTACAGATAATGTCAAGCAAACAAGGGGGCAGCATTTCTGTATCTATTTCACACGCAAGCAAGCAGGCGTGTTAGTGGGTGGGCACAGGGCAGCTGAGGTGCCGAGGCACTTGTGCTTGGCTCATGTGAAGTGGGAAAAAGTATTTGATCTGTAACAAAGAATTACAAATGAAACGGAAATGGAAGTAACTTCAGCACAGTGCTTCTAACGACTTTAACTGTGATGCTGAATAAGACATTTTAAAGCAGCCAGAAGAGGAAGAGAGATCTTGTGCGGATTTAGGAAAAATAAGGGCCCGTGCTTACAACTGAGAATAATTGTAGTCCCTATTGTATGTCCCATTTGTGCAGATTGCCTTAACGGATGCTAGAGGTGGATTGCCGAATGGCATGGAGAGACACATGTGTTGAATTCAGTAAAATAAATATGATAACTCCAATGTTCAAGTAGTATATTTATTCGTGGGATTAGATGGTCAGGTACAGCATTCGAGTAGAAATGTAATCTGGTAAGAAACTCCACCGGTAGAAGATAACCTCCCGACCAGCCTCCAGGTAACTGATAAATCCCTCGATCAGCAAAAGGTAGTATCATGGATGACATCACAGAGACATGACATAGACAAGCACACACTAACACTAAGGAGGGACAAAGAGGGAGGAAGAGCAGGATGTAACAACATGTTGCAAGCATGCACCTCCTCTTCTATTGTCATCATTCCGCTACATCCCTGGAAAAAGTTTTGGGATTACTAATAATCAATTTATTGTCTGGTAGACCTAACATTTTAAGAGCAGAACTAGACGAAATTTTAATTATGTCAAATTAATTGAGTAAGTTCAGTAATTTTGCGTTACTACAGGAGCACAGGCACATCAAACTCAGTGAAAGGGATGAGTTACAGGCTGCTGTTCTTCATGTTCTGTTGCATTTAGCGCTATTTTCTTAGTGTAAAATGCATCCTCGCATCCATTTTGTATTCCAGAGTACATTTTTGCCTAAGAAAATAGCACTAAAAGCTGGGTTACACGCTTCATGTAATTCAGTGAAATCTCACTTAATTTAGCATAATTACACAATAGCAAATTACATAAAGTATGCCCAACCGTTTTAAGAGGTACGAGATTGTTAATGAGTGTGCTACAATGTAAACATTCTAGTCAGCTTTTGCTTGAACAAATAGATTCCAACCTGTGACATATATGTAATTAGACTTGGGCTAATGGCTGCAAGCAATTCAAATACATCAGCTTGTTTCTCAAATTAGTGAAGGGACTTTAAGAATGCAGGGCTAGTAAGGCCAACATATTAATGCATTCTGAGAAGTAGTATAAGGATTGGGTAAATATGAATCCATTTTTTACCAAATGGCACCCCACGTTATGGAAGCCTTCTTAGCTATTTTTGTCCTACCGACCTCCAGACAACTACCTTCATTTATTTAGGACTGCATTTCTCATAAACAAAAATGTTGCAGTGATGTTAACTATGGGAGTCGAACGCAGTTTCACATTTCTATAGTTTTTGTATAAATGCACTGGTAGCAGGCCTGAATTGGCTGTTGCGGGCACTGGGCAATCCCCAGGTGCGCCGCAAGGGTGGAGGACGGTTTTGGGCCCCTGGGGGCTGTTTTTGTTACAGGGCCGTTTATGCAGCATAGCTACATAATCGAACCTGTAACAAAATCGTCCAGAAACCTGCCCCAGCAAAGAGCTCAGACCTCCCCCTCTACCCCCCCCCATGGGCCGGCCGAGCACTTTGCCGGGGCCGGTTTTGGTTCCCAGTCCGGCCCTGACTGGTAGCTTGTAAAAAAGCAAATTATGCTCAAGTTTCTTTTCTTGGTTCACAAGGCTATGTTTTCACCTAATTGTTGACCCCTTAGGTCTCAATTTAAACTGTACCTCCTTATTCGTACTCTGAGAGCAGCTTCTCATCGAAATCTAAAGGTTCCTCAGTTTGTCAAAAACGTGTAGGCAGTCGTGCCTTTTCAGTTATAGCCACAACATTGGAACCTCCTCCCAGATGTACTCAAAAATGATTCTGAGTTTTAGAAGACGGCTCAAGAACCGACTTTGTCCCTGTACTTAATATTGGTAATTGTTAGCTGAAATAAGAATGTGTTATGACCCGTTTGTAGCAAGATACCCCAGCTGGGTGAAAGACACGCCTTATAAACAAACATAGACATAAAGACAAAGTGATTATTCGCCAGATGCCCCTTCTGAATGCCAACTGAACTTTTATGAACAGTAATAAGTTATGTGTGCAGTATTTAAAGTTAGTTTCATTTTTAAGAAGATGCACTGGTTGGACAATGATTTATTAGCCAGATTATGTGCTTTACTGGAGTCTGAATATCTACCTCACACTGCATTTACACGCCCTTAAATGCAGAAACTGGGAGGCATATTATCAAGAACGGCGTTACAATTATTGCCGTTTTAGCGGCAGAAAACTGCCACTTAAGCGACGATAACGGGCTTGATAATATGCCCTGGAGAATTCCAATAGAAGCCCATGTTCACACAGAACATGGACTTCTATTGGAATTCTCAAGAGCATATTATCAATCCCTCCCTCTCCATGTCTAAACAGGTCAACGGTGTCTCCTCCTCATGCTAGAATACCCTCCGCATGCTACGCAGGAACTACAAGTGGATCCCGACCGAAACAAGAAGAACGGTGACACAGGCCCTCGTCAGCAGCAGACTGGACTACGGTAACGCACTCTACGCAGGAATCCCAGCCAAACACCTACGACAACTACAACGCATCCAAAACGCCTCTGCCCGACTGATCGTCAACGTCCCCCGCCGCAGCCACAACACTCCCCACCTGAGAGACCTACACTGGCTCCCCGTCGACAAAAGGATCACCTTCAAGCTCCTCACCCACGCACACAAAGCACTTCACAACGCCACACCAGCCTACCTGAACAGCAGACTCAGCTTCTACACCCCCACCCACCAGCTCCGCTCCGATAGCCTAGCCCTCGCCGTTGTCCCCCACATCCAACGAACAACCTCCGGCAGCAGATCCTTCTCCTATGTCGCGGCCAAGACCTGGAACACCCTCCCTACCCACCTACGGCAGACCCAAGACCTACTCGCCTTCAGAAGACTCATCAAGACCTGGCTCTTTGAGCAGTAGCGTCACCCCCTCCCCCCAGCGCTTTGAGACCCTCACGGGTAGGTAGTGCGCTTTTCAAGTAGATAGATTGATTGATTGATTATCGCAGATTTAGCAGCAGTTTTCTGCCGCTAAACCGGCGATAATGTTTAACACCGTTCTTCATAATATGCCCCTGGTTCCTCTGAAAAGCTCCAGGCAAGAGCTGCTGTGAACATACATATGTTGCTTGCTATATCTCTCACACACTTTCCAACCACTGCAACCCAATCTTATCACCAGAAATTACAATCTCTGACTCATATGGAAAGTTTGAACGTTCAGTGTTAGTGCAAATTATTTGTACCAAGGCTAGTGGTGACTCTTGTGACTTTGCATCCTCTCCTTAGTTACCAGTCCCCTGCTGCTAAACCAGTGTGCGAGTGATGCAATAGAGTGCTAGAGTGCCTGGCGATGTTTTGGAATGCTGGAGTGCCCGGTGATGTAATGGAACGTTGGAGAACCTGGTGTGAAGGAGTGTTGGTTGGAGTGTGTGGGCTGAGCAGCAAGGAGGCTGCCCCTGGTAGGGCTTCATCTACTTCTTACCATCATACCTATATTACCTGTAACTAAGTCCTACAAACCTTCCTCTTAGAACCTACACTATTGGCTACTGGACTACCTGCTTGCAAGCCCCCAACATGGTTTATAACAAATCTCTCTTCCTCCACCCTCATGTCCCTTTATCTTGTCAGCTTCTTGAATGCATGCCCATTTCAGGATCAGCACTTCCCACCGGACATTCTTGAGGACATATCACACACATTTGTTCACTAGGCAGGCTTTAATGCTGGAACTGTTGAGGCAGTATCCGCACTGTCATTAATCTATTTAATTGTCTCTAAGAACCAATGTAAGATGGCACATCATTAAGTCGTCCTTAACGTATAGCTAGCCTTCCTGTAAGCTTTTACAGATAAAGTCAAGCAAACAAGGGGGAAGCATTTCTGTATCTATTTCACATGCAAGCAAGCAGGCGTGTTAGTGGGTGGGCACTGGACAGCTGAGGTGCCGAGGCACTTGTGCTTGACTCATGTGAAGTGGGAAAAAGTAGTTGATCTGTAACAAGGAATTACAAATGAAACGGAAATGGAAGTAACTTCAGCACAGTGCTTCTAACGACTTTAACTGTGATGATGAATAAGACATTTTAAAGCAGCCAGAAGAGGAAGAGAGATCTTGTGCGGATTTAGGAAAAATAAGGGCCCGTGCTTACAACTGAGAATAATTGAAGTCCCTATTGTATGTCCCATTTGTGCAGATTGCCTTAACGGATGCTAGAGGTGGATTGCCGAATGGCATGGAGAGACACATGTGTTGAATTTAGTAAATCAATATGATAACTCCAATGTTCAAGTAGTATATTTATTCTTGGGATTAGATGGTCAGGTACAGCAATCAAGTAGAAATGTAATCTGGTAAGAAACCCCACCGGGAGCAGATAACCTCCCGACCAGCCTCCAGGTAACTGATAAATCCCTTGAACAGAAAAAGGTAGTATCATGGATGACATCACAGAGACATGACATAGACAAGCACACACTAACACTAAGGAGGAACAAAGGGGGAGGAAGAGCAGGATGTAACAACATGTTGCAAGCATGCACCTCCACTTCTATTGTCATAATTCCCCTACATCCCTGGAAAACGTTTTGGGATTACCAATAATCAATTTAGTGTCTGGTAGACCTACCATTTTAAGAGCAGGACTAGGCGAAATTTTAATTATGTCAAATTAATTTAGTAATTTCAGAAATTCTGCGTTACTACAGGAGCACAGGCACATCAAACTCAGTGACAGGGATGAGTTACAGGCTGCTGTTCTTCATGTTCTGTTGCATTTAGCGCTATTTTCTAAGTGCAAAATGCATTCTGGCATCCATTTTGTATTCCAGAGTACATTTTTCCCTAAGAAAATAGCACTAAAGGTTGGATTACACGCTTCATGTAATTCAGTGAAATCTCACTTAATTTAGCATAATTACACCATAGCAAATTACATAAAGTATGCCCAACCGTTTTAACAGCTACGAGATTGTTAATGAGTGTGCTACAATGTAAACATTCTAGTCAGCTTTTGCTTGAACAAATAGATTCCAACCTGTGACATATATGTAATTAGACTTGGGCTAATGGCTGCAAGCAATTCAAATACATCAGCTTGTTTCTCAAATTAGTGAAGGGACTTTAAGAATGCAGGGCAAGTAAGGCCAACATATTAATGCATTCTGAGAAGTAGTATAAGGATTGGGTAAATATGAATCCATTTTTTACCAAATGGCACCCACGTTATGGAAGCCTTCTGAGCTATTTTTGTCCTACTGACCTCCAGACATTACTTTGTTAAACAGCGCACTTGTTGCCTGTTTAAATATGGATTTATAATATTTGAAAAATAATATTTCAGAAATAAAGTGTTTTCAAGCTGTATGTAGGAAATAGGGTTACTGGATGGGAGTGGAGTGAAACTCTACTAAAGTAGCAACCATAATTCTTGACAAGGTTCAACACAAGCACACCATATATTGACCTGTGCTCAACCCCCTGATAGCTTGGCACCAAAGCAGTTAAGCTTAACTTAGAGGCAATGTGTAAGCACTTCAAACAGGAATAAAGTCAAAACACAACACATGAAAAATCCCACACCAATTAAAAAAAGTTGAGTGAATTTTAATAAAATAGTTGACACCACAATGACAAAAATCCAACCAGTAAAACCAGAGATTGCAATTTAAAAGGTTTAAGGTAATTATAGCGCCTAAGAGCACAAACAAAGCACCACTCACAGTTATCTAGTCTCAAGTTCAGGCTGACCATGATGGATCAAGGGTCGAATACAGGATACAGGGACCAGGTTAGTCCTGCTGAAAGAGTTACCTTCAAAGTCCAGCTTAAAGAGTTCCATTCGGGGTGGAGTGAGTCGCACTGCAGCGTGAAGAGCAGCCCAGGCATCATGGATGGTCATTGCTGTAACGCGAAGTTCCTTTTGGGAGTCATGTACTGTCTTTCCTAGAGATTTGTGCTGGTGGTTACCGCTGGCTTTCGTAGCTGTAGCGCAAAGTGCAGTTCTCTCATTGCCGAGCATTGCTAGTGGTTGCTGTGGCGTGAAGGGTCGGGTTCAGTGGAGCCTTCGTGTTGGTGTGTGGCAGGATGTTGCTGCGAACAGGTCCGTTCATAGTCGCGAAGAGAATAAAACGTCAAGATTTCTCCTTTTCTTGGAGAGGTAACTCAACCGATGCCACACCAAGGATCCAGGACCTGCAGACATCTCTTGGGGATAGGAACACACTCCAGTAGAGGCCAGCAGTGCTTAGGCAGGGCCAGTTTCAGGTTTAGGCGGCAGATCAGCTGGGCAGATCAGTTATGCCTCTGAAGCTTGTTATCTCTGTAGCTTGGAATAGGTGGTCAGTCAGCTGATTCAAGGAGTCACTTCATCCTGAGATGATGGGACCAGGTCCAGTCTTCCTTCTCACCAACAGGGCAGCAGGCAGCAGGGCAGCAGAGGAGCTGGGAAGCATTTTAGCAGTCTTTCTGGCAGCAGAGCAGCACACTAGTCACTCTTGTGTATCATCCACATGTCCAGAGGTGTACTGAAGACTTGACTCTGAGGGTCGAATATCTATACTTAATGCCCGCTTTGAAATAGAAGAAGGGTTTGGCAGTTTCTACCCCCAAAGGTATTTATAATGTCCTGTCTCCCTACCCTGGCCCGGGCTTATCTGGGGGCAAAAAAGACTGGTGTCAAACCCTTTGTGAGTCTGCTGAGGGAGACTCAGGGAGGGTGACTGATCAACCCCCTATTAAATCAGAGATGGCACATCCTGCCCACATGTATTCCTGCTTTGTCTCACTGTCTGGGAGCAATACACAGAGACCAACTGCCAACTACACCTAGTCATGTGACTCAGTACATGGACTCAATGCACCAAATGGTTGGGACAAAAGAATGATAACTTTCTAAATGTGGCTTTTTTAGAATAGTGACTTAAAATCCAACTTTACCATTAAAAAGGATTTTAACTTATAATTCTTTAGACACCAAATTCAACATTCCTACCTGCTCCCAATTATAAGTTATAATTTATTACATGTAATAAGGTAACCCAATATTATCCTATAGGAGAGGAAGGCCTTGCAGTAGGAAAAAATTAATTTAAGAGTTTTTCACAACTAGAACATTTAAAAGTTAAAAGTACATGTCCGACTATGTAAATACATTGACCCCTGCCCTATGAGCTGTTTACGTCCTGCCTTAGGGATGACCTATATGGTTTATTTTGACAGGTTGAAACAGCAGTTTAAAACTGCAAACATAGGCTGCAATGACAGGCCTGAGACATGCTTAAGGGAGAGAGCACTTGCACTTTAGCACTAGTTAGCAGTGGTAAAGTGCTCAGAGATCTATGGCCAACAAAAACAAGATCAACAAAAATGGAGGAGTAAGGCAAAATATTTCAGTAAGGCCACCCTAAAGCTGATGGGTCTAACACTGTGAAAATAATTTTTGGGACATCTGGTGAACATGCATCTGAATTTTAATTTACAAAAACAATTCTTATGGTAAATTCAGTTTATAATTGTTTTGTAAATGACATGGTACTATGAGTCCATTGACCACGCATGTCCTTTTCACAGGCTTTTATACAAACTTCAGAACTATGTGAAAAATAAGAGAATATTCAATCATTTTATTTCAGCATAAAAATAATAAACTCAAATCTAAGTCAAGATAAAGAGAAGAAGCACATGAGGGGAAATAAAGAAAAGCCTCTGGAATGTGTGTGAATTGTCAGTTTGAAAAGTGTCACCACTTTACCACGACCTGCCTGAGTCACAAGGGAGGCCGGAGATATGCTGCAATAGTGTGGAATGCTGTAGCGCATAATGTTCCTTTACTGTGTGACAGCACGCATTGTAAAAGGCAAATAACATAGCGTGGTATACTGCAAACCCCAAGAAGCATGTAACGCATAGATATACACATATACATATATTGAAATATGCAGAAAGAATACACTTACAGCTATGCATACACAAACAGGTTAAGCCATACAGGCGCACATGAACACAAAGCAACATAAGGACACTTGACACACTAGACTAACATAAACAAATTCAAGGGGAGTGAAGAGGTGCTGTAGCGCATATGCTAACCCTCCCCTGAAACAGAACTTTGAACAAACTATAGAGCCTAACTCTCTTGGATCAATGTAAGAATCCACCTGTTGACCTAAGGGTAAAAGAATCCTTTTGCTTTAAAGAACTCTCACCCAGCAGGAATACCCCTTGGTGGCAAGATTCATCACAGAGTTTCATCCCATTTCATTGCAGAATGGGGCGTGCTACAACCTGTGAGATGCACAGGAACTCTTTGTTGGAAAAATAATAGGATAGTGAATGGTGGCTCTTTAAAAATACCTGCCTGATCGCCCCAATGTTTTAATCTGGGCGCCAGCCAATGTAAATAAAAGCAGGAAATGTTAGGAAGTCCCGTGGGCTATAGTTACGCCTGCTTCCTCTTAGGGTTAACACAAATGCTCATGACTTTCGTCAGGCACTTATTTTAAGCAATCAGGCTAGGTGGGGACCTTGGAGTCTGTTTGACAACAAGCACACCTCTACCCCGTTTACCTATGGATCACTATTAAGTGCCTTAATATATACCCATTAATGGACATCAAGTAGGTAGTTTAGGTGTGCTTGATGTATGCATGGTAAATTCACCAGTTACATCAGCATTATCGAATTGGTATGGACTCTGGTAGTATGATCGGTCTTGACAAAAGCCACAAGCATTTGGGAACATAAGTGGCAGAAACTATTGACCCTAAGAGGACATAGGGGTTACTAGAGCCACGTGTATTCATAATTTTTACCATTATTAATCATAGAGGGTGATGCCCAAATTAAATAGTTAGGGCTACAAGGCTGGTACTTTTAAAGAGTAACCCTACTCCCACTCACTACCTCGTTGCTCTTTCAAAAATGTGCTGCAGCGCATGTCACAGGTTGTAGCATGCCCCGTTATTCAAGGGAATGGGAAGGAGCTCTATGATGAAGCATACCACCAAGGGGTACCCCTGGTGGGTGAGGTATTTAAAGCAAAAGGATTCTTTTCCTCCGAGGTCGATGGGAGGGTTCTTAGATTGATTTCATTGAGTTGGGCTCTATAGTGTATGAAAAACATTTGACTAACAGACATGCAGATTCATATGCAAAATCAGAGCACAAATACATTTACCAAAGTAAACAGAAAAAGTGTAAAGGCTCACATGCATGTCCAGTTAGTTCACATACAGGTACACATACGGTGAAATCCAATAATAACAAAAATAATATCTAAAATGTAGCGTGTCCTTAAATAGTCAAGTCTGTAATCAGAGTTGTTGGACTAGGCCCTTTTGGCAAGTTCACCCCTAAAATGTTTGCTTTAATATGTGGCCTGGCGTTAGTTGCTTTTGGCTTCTGCGCACTTTAACACTGTGTCCCAGTGTAAAGTGCGTGCGCAGTCTGAGTGCATGTGGTGAGATTGGCCTGCCCTCCCATAGGAGTGCATGGGGAATGTGTGTGTCATGGTAGTTCCTGATGTGTGGGGAGTGCAGGGGCGAGTTTGGTATGTGCAGACTCGTGAGATTAAATGCTGCGCGATGGTGGGCACAGATTTAATGTGTTTAGTGTAGAAGTGCCACTTCTAGAAGTTGGCATGTCTGTGTAGTAAATGTGAATTGACTGTCTGACTTGTGATTGGCTGGATCTGGCTGGTGTGCCTGGCTCCAGGAGTCAGGATGGGTCTGCCCCTGTGGTGAATGGATAGATCTGCATGTTGATGGGAGGGAGGAGTGCACCTAGGACCTGAATAGGGCTGGACCTTCCCTACACAATGCTGGCTCCGCCCCCTGTGGTGCGACTGATGTCCCTAGCCTGTCCTGTGAATGGGGAGAGGGGCTGAGGGGCTGAGCACAACAAGGTGCTCCAGGACCAGCTGTGTCTGGTTTTTCCACTTACCCTGCACCCTCTAGACAAAAGAAATATGTGTATAAAAAGGGTCTGTGACCCCATGCAAGGGTTCACTGTTCTGAAGACGGGAGCCTAGCCCGTATTGCCCGCAGAAGAGGAGTTGCTGGGCCACTGCCACTCGCGACCCAGAAGTAAAAAGGGTAACCCGGAAGCGGACAGGAGCCCACAACGCGCTCCAGGGCCAAGTGAGCCGGTGTCCCGGGAAGCAGACGAGGCCGGCGGGCTCCCGGGTTGGAAGGAGTGCCCCGCACACTGCCTGCCTCCCCGCCCTTGAGGAGGAGCAGGGAAGCCCAGCGGAGACGCCGCCTCCAAGCAGCCGGTGAGAGCGGGCATCTCGGTGGGTCCCGATTCAGTTGTAGATTGTCCCCAGAGGGCAGCGGGCCGCTCCAACGTGGTGGGTGCACTATGGTACTCAAAGCCTGAAAGGCTCCAACGTCTGGGGCATTTCTTGTGATAGAGCGGCTCCGGATGGCAGCGGGCCGCTCCCACGTTGTTCGGGGGCAGTTGCATTTAGAGCCCACGTGGCTCCCACGTGTGCATGGGGTCATTTTGCTGATTGATGAGCCCAGAGAGAGGGCTCAGGTGGCACGCTGGTGCCCAGATTCCTTACCACAGCTGCCCAGCACTTAGTAGGCAGCTGTAACGTTTAGGTGGTGCCCTGCGCATTTGCAGTGGTAGCCCTGACTCTGTTGGACAAAGGGCGTTTGAGCCCCAAGGAAGGCCAGTTGGCCTGGGGTTAGAAGCTCACGTGATTCTTGTACAAGGTGATGGTATATTGTGTTTATGTTGATAATTAACTGATGCCTAATGTGATTTATGCGTAATGTGCAATGCCTTTATGCCTATACCTCTAAATGTGTTTTTTATGCTTAGGAGGTTGTTTTGCCTAGTATTGTTATGCTAGTGAGTTTATGTTTTCCTGCATGATCTATGCCTAAGGTGATTAGGATTGCGTAGTGTGTACCTACCTTTTACCAGTGGTTACTGGTTGTGTTCTACAAGTGTTATTTTGTGCTACAGTTATTCTACGTGCTAGTTCTACTAAGTGCTATTTCTACTAAGTGCTATTTCTACTAAGTGCTAATTCTGACAGTGGTCCATGTGGCCCTGTCCTGTGTATATAATCCCCTGTAAATACTGCCCAGTGCCAGTTGGCACAGTGTATCTGTGTGATTATGATCAAATGTGTTTATGGTAATACAAAGGCTATTTTTATATATAACCTTGTGTGGAGTTCCTTTTTGTGGTGTGCCTAGTGTGTTGCTGCTGTGTGTGTGTGTGTTGTGCAAATACCTGACTGCTCGTGCCAAGCTACCAAGGGGGTGAGCAGGGTTTATCTTTGGCGTGTAACTCCCTTGCTCTGACTAGAGTGGTGATTTCTGCCTTGCTTTGGCGCAAGCCTTAGCCAAACAGAATTCCCATTTCTAACAAGTCCTAGAATTTTTATGCCCAGCAAGACAAGCTAAAATGTGTTGGCAGATGTTGTTGGATTTCTTCTGAACTGGAGTTGGAAAAGGGAAGAAACATCGTACCTATAGTGATGCCTCACCCATCTTGAATTTTTGCAAAAACAAAGCACAAGAATTGTGGTGCCCAAAAATTATTTTGTGGTGACCCATTAATCAAAAGCTGGTTTGCCATTGGACATCACTTGTTTGGTCCAATTGCGCGTCAGTATTTGTTTTTTTAACAGAAACTTGCTTGATATATAAACAAACATTGGCAAAGCCAGTAGGTCTAGCATTGCCCACAAGCCTTTTTGCATTTCTTGCTTTGTTTTGACATGGCTGTTACAGCACTTTATTGTTTGGGAAGCTGTGGGCGTTGATCAATCAAAACAGAAACAACTGATTAAAGGCAAAAGGGTATTTTGGTCTCCGGAAAGCACACATTAGCATAGTACTTCCTGTCACTGAAAGTGGATGTCCTCACTGTGAAAGGGCAGTACATCGTAACTCATAGGGAATTCAGCCAATAGCTGAAGTGTGCTGACACATTGCCCCTTGGTGCATGCTTGAGTGGATTGGAGAAAAATGTGAATGACACAACTACAGACAGTGAATGAAGTGTGGTTGAAAACCCCTGTAAGTAACTATATTGTGCACAGAATTTTAATAAAACCAAAAGGCCTTAGTTAACACAGAACTAAAAAACACAATTGTTCTGTCATTGTCTGCCATCCTCTTGCCTTGGAGAAAGAAACAAAGAAAGAAAGAAAGAAAGAAACAAAGAAACAAAGAAAGAAACAAAGGAACAAAGAAACAAAGAAAGAAAAGGATATTAAAACACGCCCCAAGTGCTGCGAATTAAACATGATACAGGCTAATTTTCTTCCTGAGCAAAGTTTATTAAAGAATCATCAGTGAAATTGAGTCCAAAAAAAATGGTTTCTGTACCGAGGCATGGTCCAGAAAGAATAACTTAATACTGAACAGTTTCAAAAGGACGCAATTTGTTATGCTGTGAAATGCCAGCAGTCAGAAAATCAAAGGACACTTGAAAGGGAATTTACAAAAGCATTAGTGTGAGAAAGAAACTGATAAAGTGTGGAATGTGGTCAGTGCCTCCATATGGTAGAAAGGCCATGATGTCACCTCAGGCTCTAAATACAAAAGCAACACTAAATAATTATAATGTAAAAACAAAAACACTGTCACTGAAGGGAACTACCTTGTTTGCAGATGTTCTCATTGTGAAAGAGCAAAATGTAGTCAGTCAAATTGAAGTTAACCAGTGGCTGAAGTAGGGTGACCCATGGGCCCATGCTGAATGTTGTGGTGGGCAGAAGCAAAATGTGATTGACACAACAAGAAACCAAGTGATGGAGAGAAGTGGCTGAAAACCTGATTAAGTAAGTATATATACCCATATAATTCTAGTAAAATCAAAGATCTTGGCTAAGTTTTGGTCCAAGCCCCAGAGAGCAGAGGCGCTTTCCCGGCCAACAGTGGCCTTTGCCCAGCTGGTCAGAGGAGGAAAACATGGAGGCCGGCTAGAGACAGGTCGCTAGATTGCTCCAAGTGTGCTGATGGGTCAGGAACCTTGAGAAGAGTGGGTCAGCGGAGAAATAAATTATGTAAGGCCTGAAAAGGAATACATCTAAAGAAATATTAGTTAGTTCGGAGGAACAAGGAAAGTTTACTAACGTAATTGAGCAGCAGAAGAAGGGAGGTGTGGCATAATCACGGTGGGTGTCAGGGAAGGTGAGCAGCATTGGTCGAGAGCTGCGCTGGAACTGTGTAGAGGACATCGAGAAGCTGTGAGGGGGCAGAGACAGCTGTAGAAGGAGAGAAGAAGACAAGCCGGAGAGGCTGTCGGCCCAACAACAGGTGCCTCAGGAGCTTGGGCTGGTTCACAGCTGAGATTGGCCCGAGGTGCAAAAGGATGGGCTGGGATAGAAACAGGTAACAGAGGGAGTGAAGGCAGGCCTGAGGAAGGGGGGTGCAAAGGGTTTTTCCAGATACTCTTTGAGGAGTGCGAGGAAGGGAAAAGAGCTGTTTGAGCAAATTACCGAGGAAGGAAAGCTTGTAGCTGTAGGGGCCGACGAGAACAAAAATAAAATTATATATCCAATTATTTAAAAAAAGGACAGTCTTGGCTAAGAACCAGAATTACAAAAGAACAAAACAAAGTCAAAGGAAAGTTGACCAAAGGATTAAGATTACACCCTCCCTCAGAACCTTTTTCAAAGTCTTCCCAAAAACTTTACTATTAAGTGAAGAAAGTATGCCAGACAAGGGAGAGCAGAAGAGGGTTGCTAACAGGGGCAGCTTGACCCCTCAGGGGTAAAAAGTTAGGTCTGACTGGACAAAAGTCATGGGTCCAAATAGATTTCATGTGTTAACCATGGACGACCCAACAGTTTTAGAGGCAGTTGCAGACAGCCACCAGTCAAATGTAACAGTGTCTAGAGTGATCACAACAGAAATGTTACCTGGTGCACGACGGCCGGTGGAAGAAAGGGATACTGAGGTCCCCGAGAGGAGTGAGGCTGATATAAGCAACAAAGGACCTTCAGTAGGGGCCCTAATAATGGCTCTTTTCTCGGAGATTAGGACTAGGTTTGAGATATCAGAAGCTAATTAAAAGGAGAATAGGTTGGCCGTGAGAATTTGTAGAAAAAGATAGACAATCTCACAAATAGAACTACTATCCATGAGGGAACAGTTAAAGATTTCATAATAACAATGCAAACTAACATAGCAGACATCAAAGACTTAAAAATGAAAGAACATGAGCATCAGGAGAGGCTGGAGAGAACAGAAAACAATCAGAGGCAAAATAATCTCTGCATTCTCATTGTACCGGACGGGGTAGAGGGAGAAGATCTGAAAGCTTTTGTAGTTAACTTAATTTAAAATAGGCTGCAAATGGAGGACTTAGAGCAAGATATTTTTAAGGATATTTATAGGGATCACTTCAGACTGAACCCCAATAGAAAGAAGCTGAGAAAGATTCAGAGAAATTTCCTCACTTTCACTTGAAAAGAAAAAAAATGATAACAAAGTCAGTGAAAGTCTATGGTGTTATATGTGAGATCAAATTGGATATCACCAATATTACTTCCAGGCAATGGTAACTGAGAAAAGAGGATTGACCCACTGAAGAAACTAGGGGCCACAGTGCAGCGGAAGTTCCCAGCAGTCCTAAAAGTGATGTTGAATAACAAAATGCACAGTTCTGGTCGGCAAGTGAGGTGGATGAATTTATAAAGCGCTTACAGTTTGGAGTATAGACATTTGAAAGTGGGCTAATTAGAATATAGGTAAAATTCTTCCCACTAAATGCAGTTAATTGTTGATAGGCACACTTGGAGGGACACACATACGACTGAGGCCATGGAGAATTGGGGGCAGGTTCTCCAGGGGGTCGGGGGGATGATGGACACCATTTACTTCAGAATCACCGGATACTATACCTGAAACAAATGGGGATGGGTAAGGATCAGATTTCACGAATTAAGATTCTGTCCTGGATTGTGAATAGGTTAATGGGAAGGAGAAGGAGAAGTGCATAAGCAGTACATAGGTGATTACCCTGTTCAGGTAGTGATATCACAAGAGACACACCTGACAGAGAAAGAATGTCGTATGCACAAAAGACTCATCAGTTACAAAAGGGGTGGCTATTTTGTTAAAACAAGATGCCAAGATCAATATTACAGAGAATGTATCAGATAGTGTAGGAAGATGGGTCATAGCAAAACTGATGGTATCTGGGCAAGGCTTTACATTGGTGTGGTATTATGGGCCAAATAAGGATGAAACAACACCCCTTAAAGAGATTTTAACAGAGTTGTTGAACTTCCCTGACCCAATCATTATAGGAGGAGATGATAAGGCAGTAATGGACAGCATATTAGATAGATCAACTAAATATAGAGCAATAGTTACCCAAAAGATGGTAGCGCAGATAAAATGGATTATGGAACAAATGGGTCTATGTGATATTTGGCAACAGAGAGCTGGGACCAGAAGAGGAAACATGTACAATAATAGGAAATACCGTCATCAATCAAGAATTGATTATTTTTAATAGATATTAGCCTAAAAGACCTAATACAGGATATTAAGCATACAGAGGCTCATTTATCAGATCCCTCTGCTGTTGTGTTAGATCTATCATTATTAGACAAGAATATACAGAGTAGGTGGACAATGGATCGCACTCTGTTATTGGACCAAGACTCTGTAGAAGGTTTGAATAAGGAGACAATAGAGTTTTTCAGTTTAATGTTGGTTCTACCTCTGTGGGAATAGTGTGGTATGAGTATACAGCTCATCTAAGAGGTAGAATGGATAGTTTATCGGCGATAAGGAGGCAGGCATACCGGAAGAAAGATCTGTGACCTAGAATAGAAGTGGAAATAGATATAATAAATGCAAAACAGGCAGAAACGCAGACCTTACAGCTAGAGCTAGTAGGCTTAAAAACAAAATTAACCGGTATTTTAGAGGACAAGGTCAGGAAAAGATGGGAGGCTAGCAAGTTAGCATGGAAAAACAAAGAAGAGCGGGTGAGGAATTTGGTTAAGGAAATTAAATTTAAAGGCATTGGGGCTGAGCTAAAGAATAAGAAAGAGATTGAGGGAGCCTTCTATAGTTATTTTGAAAGATTCTATCAAGAAGAGTTAAAGATCATAGAAGAGTAGGTGGGAGGCTGGCTAAATCAGGATCATTTTGAAGTGTTAAATGAAGAATAAAGCACTGTTTTAAATTTTCAGATAAGTATCTTGGAAGTTGAATAATCACTCAAGGTCAGCCAACAGGGGAAAATTCTGGGCCCAGATGGCTTGCTACATGAAGTGTACAGAGCTTTAGCAGGAGCCCTAGTGCCAATCTTAACTGAGCTTTTTAAAGTGATTTTCATGAAAGGGACTCGCATGCACGAGTCTTGGAAGGAGGCTATCATTACATTAGTACTGAAACCCGGAAGTGAGCAAAGAGCTGTGACTCTTATAGACCGGTGTCATTATTAAACAATGACTATAAAATCTTTGCTAATATTTTGGCGGAGAGACTCAACGGGATTATAAGTGACCTAGTACATGAAGATCAGAATTGCTTTATACAAGGGAGATCATTATATGAGCTGACACAGACTCTTATTGGCTCAATAGATTTGGCCACTGTTCATTACCTTCCTTTGGCAGTTATAGCCCTAGATGCTACAAAAGCGTTTGACAGTGTAAATTGGATATTCTTGTAATTTGTTATGAAATCTCTAAACTTAGGAGCTAGGTTTTGTAAGTCACTTGCTAAAATATATAACTCCCCATGCGTGAAAGTGCTCGTGAATGGGATTTTGATGCCCGCTTTTAAAATAACCAGAGGGGCGAGACAAGATTGCCCCGTGTTGCCTTTATTGTTTGATTTTTTTATTAAACCTTAGGCTAGAAGAATCAGAAGCGAGCTGGGGATTTCTCGTTTAGATGCACTGGTTGGGAGAAGAAATTAGCCTTATACGCTGATGATCTCTTGATTTATATGGCTGATCTGTGGGTTACAATCACACATGTTATTAAGGTGACTACAGATTATGGCACGATCACGGGCTACGAGATTAACAAAGAAATTACCAAGATAATGGTCTGGAATGCAAAGAAAGGGAATGAGAGTACTTGGTGGTTAGGATAACGCAGGATATTACTGAACTCTCAAAGGTAAATTTTGATACAGTAAAGAGAGAAGTTTGTAAACTGATGGCGAGTTGGTCACATTTGCCCTTAACCATTTTTGGAAGAGCCAATCTAGTAAACATGTTTATTCTCCCAAAGTTTATATTTGTATTCATCGCAATATCATTACCTTTTAAAAACAAGTGGTTTGGACCATTGCAGGGCCAGATTGGTAGCTCTATATGGTCATCCAAAGGACCATGCATTACATGGAAGAAACTGAGAAGGAAAAAAGAGAGAGGGAAGTTAGCTTTGCCCGGGCTTACAATTTTATTCCTGGGCGTTTCTGCTTAAGAATTGGGAAATGCTCTTGGACAGACCTCTGTGTTCAGAAATAGGTAGGCTGCTCTCCCGAATGCTAAAATATATGAAAGGAGGTGAGATTGGGTAAATGCAGAAGTCTGCAGACTCCAAATACTGTAAAAAGGTGAGACTGAAATTATTACAGGGAATGGCGGAAACATGGTATTGTATATAGAGAAATATAAAATTACCATACTATAGCAATCTAGCTCCAATATGGGACTCTCCGGATTGGACGAAGGATAAGTTGGCATGTCCCTTGAGGGAATCGGGTGTGCTGATATGGGAACATTTAATGAATGAAAGAAAATTGATAACATGGGAGATGTGCCAAAAAAAGGACTGATAATACGGTGTTGAGATTTAGATTTCTACAAATCCAGAGTTGGTTCCAATCTCCTAATACTAAGAATGGGGACCCTAATCAATCGGAGAAAAAGCTGTTGCTGGATACATTTAAGAAGGAAGAAATTGCAATTTGGTATTGGTTGAGGATGGACATGACCAATGGGAAGATCATGCTGCCGCAAGAGCTGTGGGGGAATACTTGCCGGAGTCCTCGCTGGAAAGCTTATGGCATGTATCTATGACTATGCCATATAAAGTAGTGTAGTGTAGTTCCTACATTCCCAATAGACTCAGCGCATTGGAATAACATATACTATAGTTTAGACGTAGGACTGAGGTCGACTAGGTCTCTATCGTATATATTAGACTTAATTGTGAGTGCCAGCTAGCTCAGAGGTCACTAGAAACTATCTCGAATTCACAAATAGGGATTAGTTTCTGACAACCGCATAAACATGACAACTTTGTGTCCCAAGAATAAGAAATCAATCTCTAGAGTCACGGAAACAATAGATGGCTATTTTACTCAGTCAATCGTGCATTCTTCGTTTCACCAGAGGTGCTGAGAAAATAGAGAGACGGGCATTTTCAATAAAAGGTATTTATTGAACAGTCTTTTTTCTCAAGAATAAGAAATGTATTGCTACAATTGAAGTACTGGTTATAAAGTACAAGGCATATAATACGAAAAGTATTATAAAGTAGTACTGTAAAAGCCAGATATGGTTTCTAAGCCATAAATTGCCTAAAACATATAAAATACACACAGTGATAAAATAATGACTAAAAGTACTCAACTGGTGCTTCTAAAATACGCCTACCCTGGTGTACCTAACCTAAGTCTAGGACAAGGGAAGAAGTATGTGAGGTGTAGCTTAAGTTTTAGCATTCTTTGCCAAGAATCTATTCCAAGAATTCTCGTAGGGTCTAATCAGCTCTGTACCTTTTTTTTAGAACGAAGGAGGTCTTGTATCTCTTTCTCAGGACTCGATTTCCCAGAAACCCGCAAGGGTAGGCTGGAAACACTGGAGCTGGACTTATCGGCAGGAGAAAAGACAGCGTCTTTCAGTGCGTCAGCTGGAGGGTTGGCTTCCTTCGGCACTTGCTGCTGCAGGGCGTCGGGCAAGTAGTTAGTCGATCAGCTCCAAACCACTGTGTGTTTGTCTGGGCAAATGTAGGCATATTTATACCTTGAAGGTGCCGAGTTTGACGTATGATTGGACATAATAACATCACTCAAAGACTCAGGGGCATATTAACAAGGGGGTTTATCTCCGCTTTTTGGCTTTAAAAGCCAAGAAAGCGGAGATAAAATTATCTCCCTATTACCTTGCTGTCGCTAACACCAGTTAGCGACAGCTAGTAGGAGATAGCGACCATCTTGGGCCCCACTTTGCATGTCAGTGATATTTATCACTAATGACATGCAAAGTGGGCGTGCCAAGATGTTAGCGACTGGAAACAGTCGCTAACATCGCTATCTCCTATTATCAACTTTTGGAGATATTCGCGCTAAGCACGAATATCTCCAAAAGCTAACACCTGCCCTGAGCAGTTCTTAGCCATGTTATCCAATGGGAGGTGGATAACATGGCTAAGAGCATTAGCTTGGTAATGCATGAATATCGCTGACTTTTCAGCGATATTCATGCATTGCGGCCGTTTTTTATCGCATTTGCGATAAACCTTGGTAATACCAAGGTTTATCTGCGATAAAAATCGCCGCAGCTCAGCGGTAAATTTTTGTCTCTAACCAAGCAATAGCGATAATTATCACTATTGCTTGGCAATATGCCCCTTAGTTCTTTGAAAATTCCATGATTTCCTAGATAAATTAGTATTCAGGCGAGGGGAAGTCCCTAGCTGTTGAAGTCGGGTTTTTCTAAGAAATCGTTGTTGATTCTCAGAACTTAGTGGAAGTAGCCATACCGTATTTGGGCTGCATAGGCTTAGTCCAAATATGGTAATGATTTCTATGCCTATATATTGATCGGGTAATTTATACCTATATATGGGCATGAATCGGGAAAATTACACTAGGGTCCTAGATTCCTTTACAACATTCACTCCATGATATAAAGTTCAATAAAACTAAACGTATAAGCACTGAACATATCTAAGGCAGGTGTTTACAATCCCACCCAAAATACAAATTGCATTTGAGAGGTTTGTTCACATGAAATCAGTATAAACTGTATGAAAAAATAGGTCCCAACCGGTATGAAGCATAGTATGAGAGCATACATTCGAACATTTATGAAAAGATGAAATTACATTAATGAAATGTCTCTTTAAGGTACAGAAAAAAAAAGTTTGAGACTATCCCATAGCATAATATTTCAACTGTTTCGTTTGTTAGTACAAGGCCAAATATTGTCATTAGGAAGTTTTAAAAAGAAATCTTGCTCTCTAAGAATAGTTCTACTTTAAGCAGATTACTCTGTGCCAACAAGTTCTATTTTGGAAAAAGTTCAATTTGTTAGACGGTTTGTTTTTGAAAAACGAAGGCCGAATTTCAGAGTTCAGGGAACGCTGTGTAAATTAATCAAAAGTTATTATCTGTGTCAGGAGAAAACATCAGATCGTCTAGGCTGGCAAATAAACCATCTACCATAGTAGGCGAAAGTGGAACCACTTCAATTAGCAGGCCAAATGTGCACAGATGAGGATCATCGCCGTCAGCGTTTGATGCATTAGCAATGTCCGCAATAGTTTGTACCTGTGTGCTTGTAGTGTCTCGTATCTCACCCTCAGTTAGACTTGCCGGTGAGAACTCAATGAATGCCGTCATCAGAATGGGCAGCCGTTGGGGGCAACATGATGCATGAGTCGTTACTGGACCTAGCAAAGCGTCAACATCCGATGGCAGGAATGATGGAAGTGTAAGACAAATGTCCAACACGCACTCTTCTCCGCAAAGCAGGTATCGCAGAACAGGTAAGATGCAATCTTGCCAGATTGGTCTGAACAAAAGGAACCAAGTTGTGTTCAGATCCCTTAAACGAGCCAAGCCATGAATCTGTGTAATTCTCTCACGATACCTCATGGCAAGGAGGGCTTGTTCCATGGTAGTCTGGGTATCGCTGGTGACTGGACTTGCCATATGGGAGCAGAAGGAATAAAAATAGAATTCCTGCTACGAGTCCCAAGATGAGAGGCAGGCCGCCAAGCACAGAGTGCACGAAATTTGGAAAAATGCCGAGGACTGCTTCAAATGATGCTACTAGTCCCGAAAAAATTGTCTTAAATACATGTGTGATGCCACTGGTATCAGTCATATTTAAGATTTGACTTAACATTTCTGCGAAATGTACTGGGCAGTTTGTTCATAATAATGCATGTATCTCTGCAGAAGTCCTTGCAACTTGCAGACCATATGTTTCTCTAGACAAGGTCAGTGGCACAGATTTTTGCAAAAGAATGACTTTCATTCTGCTTAAAGTATCAATTCGTATAGAAGAGATATTCAGTGAAGGCCATAAGGCCATCTCCCTTTCTGTCTTGCTCTTTGGATAGAATACTTGCATACAATAAGTGACCCTGGATGACACACTAACTAGATACGCTTTTCCTGGCAACATGCCACAACAGCTGTTGGTCATTGAGCATAACGTAGCTGTCATTGGATAGCTGCCTGAAAATTGGTTCTATCACTGTGGAGGGTGAACTGTGCAGGTGGCATGAGAGGTTATTTGCAGAACCTTCGCAGGCTCCGTGTAAATTAATACCTTGGCACAAAAGTGTACCGCTTAGTGAGTTCTTACAATTTTTACCACTAAGGAATACCTCTTTTCCACCATTCCAACATTTGTGTGTGTATGGTAAAGTCCAGGTCGACTTAATGTATTCTTTACCCAACCTTTCATACAGGCCCGCTGGTATATGCTGTAGAAAATACTGAAATTGGAAAATCGTCACTGGTATCGTGATGGTGCCATGTATTATCCATTCAATAACAGGCTTCTCAGAAACTGTCAATGGTAATCTTTCCGGTTTCTCAATGCTCAGCACCGTATAGTCAGCTCCTTTTTGTGCCAAAGAGATTATTTTATCTGTAAGGTTAAACACAGTAAACAATGACGTGGTATTGATTAAACGCCATGGCACGTAGCCTGAATGGAGATTTTGCAATGTCCAGCCTAGCAGCATTATAGAACATAATTGAGACTGGCCATGTTGAAACATTAGCAAGTCTTGCTCTATTATGTCAATTGCAGATGATACGATGCTGTCCAAAGAATCAATTCTGGAGAACAGAGTCGTTAACCCATTGTCCACTAATGAGAGTCTTTTCTCTAAATGAATACTATCAATTTCTCGTATTCTTTCTGCAGTTTCAATTTGCGTTATTTTCCATGCTTCGCTGTAAGCAGCGTATATACCTGCGTATATGAAACGTTTTTGACGTGGTTTGCGAGGCCCCATTAAGAAATCTCGCAAATCATTGCCTTCTTTAAGTCTAGATAAGTGTTGTTTGATTTCTGGAAGTGTAGATTTATGTAGCCACTCAAGGCATAGCTTTCCTACACTGTAAGTAGTTGCTATCCCTGGATGTTGTCTCTGGGAATATCTTGGATCCAGCCTATTCACTGTGAACCCTTGTGTTTTGTTCAGGAATCTATCTTGACAGTTATTTGTGTCTGTGGGCCAGATTAACCATTTTTTCCAATCTGTTTTGAATTAAAATCTGTTTTACGTCTACCTCCTCATCCGCAGAGTTATTGCTGTCAGGTGAGGGCTTTGGTATGGACGGCCTGTTTAAATCTTTTATCTTAGCCAGGCCAAGACAAGAAGTTTGTTAAACAGTGTCATTTAAAAACATTATTTGTTCTGGTATAATGCAGGCTCTGAACAAGGCTTCTAAACCTTGCACCTGCCAATCTTTTGTGCCCCAGACAGTTTTCGTCTCAATGTCGTCTTTCCAAAAGTCAAAACCTAATGTAGACAGCTGAGCATAAAAGTTTGCCGAATAAATTTGCTTAGTAATGGTCAGCATTGTTTTCATTCCTGTCTTATTCTCATTTTTAAAATAAAACTTTTCTGGATTTGTAACATTAAACCCTGAGAAGTACGGAAACTTTTCATAAAATGTTTTTGAGCTGCCTTTTGGCGGTGTTGGACAATGTTCCCATTGATTGTAAATAAAAACATTTCTAGGGTTTTCAGATGTATGCAAATAATGGTGACCATAAGGATTAAAACAATACAGTTGTTCGTAATCTGATGAACCTTCTAGGTATTCATATTCTGTAAATTTAGCTGACATTTCTAAATCTGTCATCATGTTGTTAACAGTTTCAAAGTCCCAATCATCAAAAAATGTGCTGGATGAAACAAAGTCACTCAAAGAAACCTTAAACTGGTGTGGTATCTTCAACAGCTCCACCGGGCCATAGATGTCATAATCAGTTTTGTCCCATGCTATACCACCAGGTATAGGAACGGCTGTGATGTTCACTGATGAGAGGTCTCTTCGTTCACGATGAGATGATTTGTGAGGTTTCAGGAGCAAGTTGATTTTCTTACTTGCTGTGTCCATTGTACTGTATTTTCCATCTATCATCTTTCCCAAGCTTAAAACCAGAATGAGCCAGAGCAGGAGGAACAGTACACCTAACACAATCCAAAATTCAATCCATGGTGAAACCAGATATGTTTTTCCAAGTTGATGAAAGAGTTCTGTTATTTTTTCTTTGAAAGTTTTATTTGCTAGCTTATCTTCAGGTTCACTGGGATCCTCGGAAAATGTATCAAAGTTGATGAAATAGCCAGAGGCAGTTCTGTCAATTGTTGGAAGTGCATCAGGATTGTTATATATCTTTTGAGTTGCTTCTTCCTTTGTCATATTTGTATAGTCACAGGCTACATCATTGTAGACAGGAGTTTCTTGACAAACCTTTATTTGGGTCTCAAGAGATCCAGTTCCATTTCTTTGTTGCATAGTCCTTCTTTTCTTACTGTAGGTTTATCAAAGGTGATAAGTCTTTCAGTTTGGACCTGTTGGATTGTAGCAAGATTTGGTCGTTTGCTACTTCTTGGGAGTCCACTGGGCCTACTACTTATTATCGGCCACATGATGTGGTTTGACCAGGTCGATGGACACAACCCTGTTCTCCCTTTTACCAGCAAGGGGCAGTAGTACTACTGATCTTGTTCCTTGGATTGCCAAAACAGGTACTGCTTTTCTGTAAGAAGGCCCAAATTCCTTCTTTACTGCAATCTTTTCCCTGACTAGATCCCCAATCTTTGGAATCCAGACAGGTCTTGCTGGGACAGGTGGTTTTTCTTGAGTGGTCGTTTGCTTCTGTATTGTGTTACTCAGACTTCTTCTTGTTTCATTTAAGTCCTGTAAAACAGCCAAACGATCTTTGACATCAAAGAGCTTTTGTTCCACCACCGAAGTTTGACAATCGAGGTCTTCGATTATCATTCTAGTACCAAACAGTAATTCGTATGGAGTGATTCCACCCAGAGTATTTCTTGGCAGATTGTTAAGACTACGTTGGACACTTATTAGATGTTTGACCCACCCGTCACCCAAACCTAATACCTTAGCTGTTATGGATTGCTTTATGTCACGTTTTTTTCTTTTCACTACCTCATTACCCTCAGGATGGAAGGGACTAGAATACCGCAATGCAATGCCCAAGCTAGCCATGGCCTCTTTGTAAGCTTGAGAGCTAAACGCAGGACCCTGGTCAGAATGTAGCGTGCCGATTGTGTATGTGCTGATAAAGACTTGCAAATCCTTTATAACAGTTCTGGCGTCAGCCCAGTGCTGAGGCCACATCCAAATAAATCTTGTGCAGGAATCCACTGCGACCATGACATATTTATAGTTACCATCCCTTTGTAAGGGACCACAGTGGTCCAGGTAAACACACCTTAGTGGTTTTTCTGAAATCAGAAGGGGCGTCTATGCAGGTCGTTTCACTGTTGAAACTTTTATTGTTTGGCAGATTTCACATTCTAGAACATAGTTTCTAGTTTGTTTCCTCATGCGCGGCCACCAATATCTTTGTTTTAATAATGATACTGTGGCGGAAATTCCTGTGTGTGCAGCTGCCAGTCCTTCGTGTGCTGCTAAGATCAGTCCTAACCTATGTTCCATGTTTGAAATTGCCCTATCCCCCACTCCAGGGATTCAAGCTAAAGGAACATTATTCGCATCAGTTATATATGAGTACTTTACTGGAAAGCCTTTTGGGATTGTCTTACCAGTGTCTTTAACTGAAGCAGTGACAGCTTGCATTATTTCGCTGTCTATTTTTGTTTTTTGACCGAGTGATCGCAGCTACGGAAGCCGCTTGCACAGCTGCATTTGCGGCTTCATCAGCCAATGAATTCCCTGCAACGTGAACGCCATCACGCTGATGAATCAGTGTATGAATCATGTGAGTCTTATGTAGTTCTTTCTGTAATAGAACTATTTGTTCCCAAAGCATTTTATGATTAATTGTGCCATCTTTTGCATTTTTGAAACCATTTCGAACCCAGTTCTGCAAGTGCTCGTTGTAAGATTTGACGCAGAAATACGAATCGCACTAAATGAGTGTGGGGAATTCGCGATCGGTATTTTCAAGCACCATCTTGAAAGCCTGTAGTTCAGCTCGCTGAGCTGTACAGTCTCCGAGTGATTGAGTTTTAGTGACCATAGGTCTAAATTTACCTTCGCGCCAGCGACCTTTAACAATCGCGCACAAAGCACTATAGGCTTGTTTACCCCCAATTGTGGTCTGTGCTGATCCGTCTGTATCGATTATACATCCGTAATGTTCTAGAGGCAGAATCTCAGTCGGCAGAGGACATTCGTGTTCGTATTGTAGGCATTCTTGTGTCTTCAAGTAGGGGCCAAAGACGTATTCAACGTCTGTTGCAGCAAGAGAATTAACCCATTATATACGTCTCGGATGTAAAGCTTTAGTATTGGGAATGCTTGCTTTCATCACTGTCTCTAAGGCAGGTACAGGTGTAACGATCATTATGTGTTTACCCTGTGCAAGAGTTTTCTCTTTTGCTACTGCACTTTAAACCGCTGTCAGAATTTTTTCTGTAGAAGTGAATTTTATTTCAGCTAGTGTGTACAAGTGTGATTTGTATGCTATTCGTACCTTTTTACCTTCATTAAAGGTCAGGTATGTGAATCCGCATCTCCATGGGATGATTCGGATCACAAGATTGCACGCATTATCGCGTGTTTCTAACTGTGTTTTTGCTGACATGTCTGTTTGCACTGAACGCAAAATTTCTGTATGTGTTTGAATCCAATTAGTTGGTTTGAAATCAGGCTTGATTAGTTAGTAGGGAGTTTTAACCCTTTCTGCGTAATTTAGAACATAAGTTCTTCCAAAATTCAGGAAACCTAGAATTGATTGTAAGTTTTTCAGCGTTTTTGGAGGTTGAAGCAGCGCACATTTCTCTAGAAAGTTTCTGCCAGGCTTTTGCCTTCACTTGATAACTCGTATCCTAAGAATAGGACTTTGAGGTGGGCAATTCATGATTTCCTAAAATCGAATTTGTACCCTTCAGAAGCGAACCCAAGTATTATGGTGTTCACTCTTTTCAAGTGCACGTCCAAATCATCGTCTGTAAGATAGATGTCATCGACATAAGATAATGCCTCATCATCATACATTTGTAGTAACTCTGTTACCCTGACTGAAAATAACTCTGGACTATTCTTGATTCCCTTGGGGAGACGGCAAAATTGTCGCTGTGTCCCCATGATTGAGAAAGCGGTTAAATGCCTGCTTTCAGGTGCAATGATTTGACAGAAAAACCCATTCGAAATATCTAATGTGTATTTTTTTTATCTTTTACGCACGATGTTATTCATCAGTGCTGCACTGTGTGCATTTTGTACTGCAAATGTTTTGCAACAGGAGTTTAAGTGTCTGTAATCCAAAACTAGACGATATGAATTGTCTGGTTTGGAGACAGGAAACAAAGGATTGTTCATTGACGAGGTGCATGTTTCAATCACTCCTTGGTATTCAAGTTGATTTAAAATGTCCCGGACTTGTTTTTTAGCTTCTTGCTTAACTGGATACTGCCTCTGTGCAGTAGGTTTATTTTTTAACTGGATTTTATGGTGAGGAGAGTGCTCATCCCATCCCACATGATTTTTATATAATGCTGGAGCCTGGGCCACAGCCCATTTTCTGGAATAGGTGTATTTTTTATGAATAGGAATATGATTTGAGAAGGCTGGCATAATTATCTCTTCGCCACGTGGGCACTCCCTGACAAATTCAGGTGGCCAGTCTTGTTCAGCTAGAAGAATGTCATAACCCTTAGAAAGCTTCTCCCAAAAGAGTGCTTTTATTTTTCTAGGTATGTCCCCCTCCACCTGGAGTGTTATTTCATATAACTTGTGTGGTACACTAACCCTGGTGTCGGCAGCTTCAACTTGAATGCATTCATTCAAGTCCACTGATCTTGCGAGCTATGGTGACTTCTGCTATGCTGTCTAGCATTGTCTGAGCCCACTCCCCGTTCTTGAGTTGTGTCCTCAAGATCCTCTGCATGTCTGATCTTTACACTTGCTACCTTCTTCTTGGTGATTTGAGTTTTCTTATTTTTTGGAACGTGCTGTTCTTCTTTGGACTTCACGCGTTCCTCTTTCTGTTCTGACTGTCCTATCCTCTCGGATTTCTGCGAGGAAGTCTGAAAGGTACGAGAGGGACATGTATCAGTATCTTGATATCTATCAGGTTTTCTTGGATTATCCCTATTTCTGAGGTTATATTTTTTTTCAGAGGGCTCCCGTTGTGGAGACCTACCTCCCCGTTGGGGAGATCTTCCTCTGGACTGAGAATGTTTCTCTTTAGGAAGTGTCTGTTTAGTATTTTCCCACTTCTTTTTAGGAGTAGTTAGATTATTTTTAATAAAAACTTTTTCAGGATTTTCTGTTAGTTGGGCTTTTAATGGTTTCTGACCTAAACTATCTTTACCTAGTTCTTCATATGATTTTTCAATAATTCTTGCAAGCTCATATGGTTGGTCTGTTATATCTGTTTCTTTTAACTTTTGGCTGATTGCCACGGATGCTGATTCACCTTTGATGTTAGCTAATAGTATAGCCGAGACCTGTTTGAAATCTTTTAGTAGTTTCATACCAAGATTTAAGGCAGGTTCTGGTCCGTATTCATTTTGAATTCGTCTCAGAACGTCTGGTATTACTGCCATAGACGGAACACCATGTGTTTTTGTGTAGATTGAAGCAAAGACTGTACCCCAAGTGTCACAGTCTTCCACATTGGTAAACAGATTGTCAGAATTCTGTGTTTCTCATGAGGTGTACTATCAGGAAATACTGCCTCTATCTTAGTAATTTATTGTGCTAACCAAAACGGAATTTGTTCCATTTTGGCAGGCAATTTACCAATGACTGATTGTATAGTCTGTGGTGTGATTTTTGTTTGTGTTCCCCTGGTGAGGGGTGTGCTGTGGAATCCTTACTGTAGGTTGGACTGTTAAGGTCCGCATGACATATTGAACCAATTGTCTATGTATTTTAAATAACTGTTTCAGCTGAGATAACAGTTCTTGACCTATCATATTTTCTATGTCAGGATGTGGTGTAAAGCTGGCATATTGCTCCTGATCTACCTAGTGGACCGAGCCTGTTAATGTGATTTTGATGTTGTAGGGTGCCTTTAAACCAGAGCTGATGCTCTTGGTAAGTTAGTGGAATTTCAATGTCCTCGTAAGGAACGTATTCCGTTGGAGGTTCCTCTACTTTGTAGTAGTGGAACAAGTGTGTCCCTCCATCTGCTGGAGGAAAGTGAATCCATGAATAGAATACCTCTGTCTGCCGATATTCATGTGCCTCTATAACAAATATTACTTTACCACCTCTCGATGATACCCCATTGTTTATGAGTTTGTAGGTTATAGTTTTATTTACATTTACCGGGATGATTATAACATCCGGGTCATTCTGTAGGAGATTTCTGTCATCTAGAACTGCTTGTGCTGCAGCTGTAGCTAATTATTCGTCAGAAATCATTTTTTTACCGACTGGAGAGTTTGCAGAACAAGTTTCAAGGAAACAAAGATTAGGTGCACAATATTTTGGAACACAGTATCCTTCAACGTTGAACAAACCAAAAACTAATACATAGGATTTTCGTCCTACTCAGTTTTGGCGGATATTATCCTTTCACCCACTCCAGACGTCTATTGGAGTATTTTACGGGAAAAAGGGGCCTGTGTGAAAAGCACGACTGAGTATCTAACGTTAAATTATCGCCTTACCAAACGTTGGGCGCCATGTAGTGTAGTTCCTATATTCCCAATAGGTTCTGCGCATTGGAATAGCATATACTATAGTTTAGACGTAGGACTAGGGTCGACTAGTTCTCTATTGTATATATTAGACTTAATTGTGAGTGCCAGCTAGCTCAGAGGTCACTAGAAACTTTCTCGAATTCACAAGAAAGGATTAGTTTCTGACAACCGCATAAACATGACAACTTTGTTTCCCAAGAATAAGAAATCAATCTCTAGAGTCGCGGAAACAATAGATGGCTATTTTACTCAGTCAATCGTGCATGCTTCATTTCACCAGAGGTGCTGAGAAAATAGAGAGACGGGCGTTTTCAATAAAAGGTATTTATTGAACAGTCTTCTTTCTCAAGCATAAGAAATGTACTACTACAATTATAGTACTGGTTATAAAGTACAAGGCATACAATACGAAAAGTATTATAAAGTAGTACTGTAAAAGCATGATATGGTTTTTAAGCCATAATTTGCCTAAAACATATAAAATACATACAGTGATGAAATAATGACTGAAAGTACTTAACTGGTGCTTCTAAAATACGCCTACCCTGGTGTACCTAACCTAAGTCTAGGACAAGGGAAGAAGTAAGTGAGGTCTAGCTTAAGTTTTAGTATTCTTTGCCAAGAATCTATTCCAAGAATTCTCGAAGGGTCTAATCAGCTCCGTACCTTGGTTTTAGAATGAAGGAGGTCTTGTATCTCTTTCTCAGGACTCGATTTCCCAGAAACCCGCAAGGGTAGGCTGGAAACACTGGAGCTGTATTTGGCTGCAGGAAAAAAGACAGCGTCTTTCAGTGCGTCAGCTGGAGGGTTGGCTTCCTTCGGCACTTGCTGCTGCAGGGCGTTGGGCAAGTAGTTAGTCGTTCAGCTCCAAACCACCGTGTGTTTGTCTGGGCAAATGTAGGCATATTTATACCTTGAAGGTGCCGAGTTTGACCTATGATTGGACATAATAACGTCACTCAAAGACTCAGTTCTTTGAAAACTCCATGATTTTCTAGATAAATTTGTATTCAGGCGAGGGGAAGTCCCTAGCTGCTGAAGGCGGGTTTTTCTAAGAAATCGTTGTTGATTCTCGGAACTTAGTGGAAGTAGCCATGCCGTATTTGGGCTGCATAGGCTTAGTCCAAATATGGTAATGATTTCTATGCCTATATAAGGATCGGGTAATTTATACCTATATGTGGGCATGAATCGGGAAAATTACACTAGGGTACTAGATTCCTTTACAACAGCATTTAAACCGGCCTATTCAAGAAGGACCGATCTGTTTTCCAATTCATAGGGCATACTGGACCCCACTCAGGTTGTCAAAGTTTGGGAGTGGCTGAGTTGTAGTATGTCCCAAATATGGGTAAAATAATGTGGAAAACATACATATGTTTGTGCAATACCCAAGAATACAGTCACTTTGGGAAGACGTGAGTAATGCTTTATCCGATATTCTAAAATTCAAGTTGAGGTAAGCCTGTCTTTTGTCTTTTTTTGGATTACTCGATGTTCAATCAAAAGTTAAGTTAAGAAAATAGAGAGCATTCAAATGTGATGTTTTATGTAATGTTGTTGGCATGTAGGGAGATTTGTAGGAAGTGGGTGGATTCAACCCCCCCCTTCCATAATGATTGGATACAGCCTGTAAACAACACTATCACATTCAATGTGGTAGACCTTGGAAAGATTTTTTGGCTATCTCTAACAGGATGTTTAGACACAGAGGGTTAGGGGATGGGTGATGGGTCCTATGATTACACCTAAATGCTTCAGTTGGCACTCATCCTACCAGGTAAAGTCTGCATGGTGGATAAAGAAGTGCTGAAGCAAAGTTGCTATTGATGGGCTGAGCCAATATTGGCTGAGACAATATTTTTCTTCCAGCATTAGGGTAAAAAACAAAAAAATTATGCTATGGAAGGTGATTCTGAGGCAAATGAGGACTAAAAAAGAAAAGATCTTGGCTAATGCCTGAACAAAAAAAGAAGGGGCCTGCTTTCCTCCTCCAAAACACATTTTTCAAAGGAACTCTCAAATGTTTCTTCCTAGACCCCATTTAATTGTCTGTGTTCTGTGCTCAGCTTGAGGACATTGTCCAGGAGTGTAACAGCTACATGAAATAACATGGTTGAAACGTCTGAGAGTTGAGAAGCTTCAAAGGTCCTGGAACCAGGAGATTGCTAAGTGGAAACCTATAAAAAGAGAATTGAGTTTGATATATTCAGTCTTCAAGATCACCAGTTCTCGATAACCCTCTACCCCTTCTTCAGCTCAGACACGCTATATCCTGCATTCCCAGCCCTAATATATGGGGGCACTTTTAATTTCCACAGGACACCTCAGTCGACTCTTCTAAAAATACTCAAAAACAAAACAGGCCACAGGTGGCTCTTGCCCTGGCTAGTTGCAAACATGACCTGGACATGGTAGATCGATAGCGCCTTCAAAACCCGGGAAAACAGGACTTCTCATGTTTCTCAGCGAAGTATGAAACGGCATTACGGATAGACTTTTTCCTAATCTCACATGGCCTCATCATTAAATGTAAATTGTAAATTGATACTTGTATAGCGCACTACTCACCCGCAATGGTCTCATGGCACTTGTACGAATACTGCTGTGGAACCCATCCTGGCTTTCCCTGTGAGGTGTCCACTCCTGGGCACCCCCAAGGTGGAGGCCAGGCATCCTTAGCGTTGTGGGGGCCGTTGTGGAGATTAAGCAAGCTATTGCCCAGAGTTGCAGAGTGGGACTCCCTGATTGGAATAGGCACCGAGGCAAGAATTATCAGGTCCGTGGAATTTTTTAGCCCAAGACCCGCCGAGGCGGGGAATTGAACTCTGGTCCCGGGCTAGACCTCTGCATCAGGGTCTGCCGCTCTAACCATTGAGCCACACTTCTCCAATAATTTAACAGCTTCTTAATATTTATGATCACATCCTGAATGCTTTCTCAGATCATGTATTAATTAAAATGGAAGTAGCTGGAGAAGGACCTAGGGCAAAAACGCTGAAGAGGTGGTATTTTAATAAACTTAATCTTGAAAACAAGAGCTGGTGCACAGAGATAGCCAATGAGATTAGTGCTTTCTTTCTCAACAATACTGACTCTGCTCCAATTAATATAGTGTGGGACGCATTTAAGGCTGCACTACGAGGGATAATTACATCAAAAGATATCCCGCAACAAAGGGCTAAAAAAGAAAAAAGGCTAATGTTTGAGGCAAGATACACACCGACAATGAGAGAACACATTAAGGATAGGAATTTTAAGACAAAATAAGAGCTGCTACAAGCGAAACTACAAATGCGGGAGTGCTACTATCAATTAGGAGATGTAGTAAGTATGACCTATCTCCAAAAGGTGTACGAAGAAAGCGAATATACAGTGCAACTACTTGCATGGTAGGCAAAAGAGAAACAGGTCCAAAATGGAATTGAAAGTATCCCAGATGAGGAATCTAAAAAACAACTAATTGGGCCTGATGACATCGGGGATGCTTTTTTGAGGCATTATAGGTAACTTTATCAGTCAGACCAACAGATGCCTCCCAACCACATTGTCGGCTTTCTCGACAATCTGCCAAATCATACTCTAAATAGCGAGATTAGAGAAACACTAGTAGATGAACTGACCTAGAATTGGTGATAGGTTCAATGGCAAATAGTAAAGCAATCGGAGAGGACGGACTGCCCGTGTAGAGTTATCTGAAAGGTTCGCACCAATCCTTAATGTTCAAATCTTAAAATTGGCTGACCTTCTACTTAACCCCTGGCCTCTTTCCATACAGCAGTGGTAGTCAGCGTTCTGAAGAAAGATAGAAATAGGGAAAATATCAATTCCTATACACCCATAAGTCTTCTTAGCGTTGACTACAAGATCTTCACAAAGCTACTTACAAACAGGCTCAATAGAATAGTGGGTCCACTTATCCAAGTAGATCAATGTCGTTTTGTGTAAGGGAGACAGCTTCAATAGAAGCATATTGATTATTTTTATAAGTATGGGATAGAGGCTCAGGTATTGTTTTTAGATGCTGAGAAAGCTTCTGATTTAGTATCCTGGGATTGTCTGTTTTAATTTTGGAAAATCTGGCTTCCCAGAAGGGTTCATACAATTAGGGGTCGATTCCGATTCGGGGAAAAAAACGTCCGTACGATTTGTATCCGGAGCCCTCTCCGTACGAATCGTACCCGTCCGTCCGAGTCGCGAAGTACGATCCGTATTCCGTGAATCCGTCCGAATCGTCGCGATCTGTACGTATTGCAAGGCTGAAACCGTGAATCGTACGACTCGTACACATACCATACGACTCGTACACATGCCGTACGACCCGACGAGTACGATCCGGACCGGGGTATGAGGACGCGATTCGTACGGTCCACGTCAGGTAAGGGCGGGTCGTACGGAAAAGCACACAAACACATACACACCGTACGGTCCGTACCCCCCATAATCGCAGGGGTACGCACCGTACCCCTGCGATCATGGGGTGTACGAGCCGTACCCCCATTGTACGATCGGTGTACGAGCCGTACCCCCATTGTATGATCGGTGTACGAGCCGTACAGCGATCGTACAATGGGGGTACGGCTCGTACACCGATCGTACAATGGGGGTACGGCTCGTACACCGATCGTACAATGGAAGTACGGCTCGTACACCGATCGTACAATGGGGGTACGGCTTGTACACCGATCGTACAATGGTGGTACGGCTCGTACACCGATCGTACAATGGGGGTACGGCTCGTACAGCGATCGTACAATGGGGGTACGGCTCGTACACCGATTGTACATGGGGTACGGCTCGTACACCGATCGTACAATGGGGGTATGGCTCGTACACCCCATGATCGCAGGGGGGGGGCGTTCCGTACCTGTTTCGGCACAAACTCTGCTTTTACGGCTGTTTTTAGCTCCCGTAGAAAAAGGGTCGTACGGTGAGTACCCGACACGTATCGTACTTGCTGGTTCATAAAGACCAGCCGCAAACCGTACAGCTGTCGCGTACAGCGGGTTCCGAGGGAGAATCGTACGGAGATTAGAGTCATACAGTGTCTTGTACGACTCGTACGGAGTACGGCTCCTGGTACGAATCGTACTTTGTCGTACGTACAGGACGTTTACAGGTACGATTTGTACGGGGAAAAAACCGCTCCGTACAACGATTCGGAGCACTTTTTACCGGATCGGAATCGATCCCTTAATAAGCAGTTTATATAATGGCTCACATGCACAAATATTAATCAACTCTTAAAATGTGAGTCCCTTCCGAATAAATAGAGGCCCAAGGCAAGGTTGTCCCCTATCCCCTATCCCTTATTTTATGCACACATTTTAAAAAACACTTGGCTATAGCTATCAGACAAAAAATGCCACATACTGCTCCCCTACAAGGCATGACCAATATAAAACTCTACACCGATGATATCGTCCTTTTTTTAAACTCAGAGGAACACAGTCAGGAGGAGATTCTAGGGATCTTTTCGGAATTCCGGGCAATAAGTGGCTATATAATAAACAAGGACAAAAAAGAAATCCTGTTATGTAACTGCTCTTCTGATAAGCTACTGATAAATCTAAGGCTTGTATATAATTCTCGGCCAAAAAGATATTTAGGGATATATGTGACAGAAAGAGTAGAGGAACTATTCCATTTGAATTATATTCCCTGATACAAAAAGTTACAAGTTGGAATCAACTCCCACTATCAATATTAGGGCGGGCGGCACTCATACAAATGTCAATTTCACTATTATTTACTACCTATTTGCAGCAGCTCCGTGCACTTTACAAACGTCTTTTTTTAAAGAGATAGATAGTCTGTTTTCATCTTTTTTATGGGCCAATAAGGCACCAAGACTAGCACTAAGCACTTTAAATTGCCCGACTGAGGAGGGAGCATTGTCCCTCCCAAACATAAGAGATTACTATCATGCAAACTTTGCACATAACAAAGATAGATTTTTAGGGGTGGGCGGAATTTGCGTGGTCACGCTACGCAAAGCAAAGCGAAATGGTAAAAAACCTCCGCAATCAAGCAAAAGTTCCGCCAACTTGCGGAATTGCTTGTTCCGCCCATTCGTGAACCTTTTTTCCTGTTCGCGAATGCTGTTTGCGTGCTCGGGGAGAAATATCTTGCGAACATGCATCTTGAAAGCGCAAACAAGCAAAAAAATCCGCGAAGCTTTAGATCGCTAAATTTTTGGCAATTCCACTTTCTGCACGGAATGTGAAATTACCCAAATTACGCAAATTCTGCAAGCGGAACGGGATTTACCGCCCATGCATATAGATTTTATACCGAGTTTGACTCTTTGGAGATGGATAATTTTTTTATGGATAAAATTTTAATGGAATTACAGAATCACATACCCAAAAAGAGTAGTTAAGAACCCACAGAAAGTGCGGTATAAAGTACGTCAATGGATTTTTAAACAAAAAACCCAATTGGTAGTATTTTATGGTATCCCCAGGATAAATGTTTCAACGAGACTGTCTTGTCTCTACACCGGGGAGTTTAAATTGCTACAAACTGGTATATTGAGAAAGTGGGAGGAGGCAGGTGAGAGACTTGCCTAACTAAGACTCCTGGAAAAAGTGGCCCGAGATAGAAATTGGACTTCTCCACTTCAAGGACATGCTTCAATGGTCATTTATTAAAATAAAGCACTTTCTGGAAAATATTGATGCTGGAACCTTAGCAGCAAGATCAGCTATAAGCGGAGCTCTAGAAGCCCCTGATAAGCGGTCATTTAGCGCTTGGGTGAGAATCGTTAATGATAATAAATCTGCTCCTGCTTATGAAAAAATGAAAGATAAATGGCTGAAAATAGAAGGTTTGCAGATTTCAAAAGCAACTTGGAGTAGAATTAACAAACTTAATGCTACAGTAATCAGTGGTGCTAATTTTAAATAAGTGCAATTTTATACAAAATGGTTAATCTATAGGACTCCTTCATTTCTTGCATAATATATACCCCCAGATTGACGATAGATGTTTTCTTTGTGCCAAGGATAGAGGAGGCACTTGGTCTCATATTGTTTGGGACTGTCCAAAATTGAGAATCTATGGGAAGAATTTGAAAAATTCCTTAGAACTTCCATAGGTCAGTCTATATCTATTGAGAACTTTATTGCAGTCCTGGAATGCTCTCCAAATGCAACATTGAACAAATGTAGGAAGAATGCTTATTCATATCCACCTTAGTGGCAAGATCTGTAATCTTGCAAAACTGGTGCGGCAACAATATACCTTCTTTTCAAGCATAGAGAGCTAAACTTTCCAAAGTTAAAGAACTAGAGAGACGGTATGCACTAAGATCAGGGTCACTTAGGACATTTGAGAAATGTTAGAGTTCCATCGGAAATTAGTCTGGGTTCTGGGTAAAACTTAACGGCATTAAATATACTCCTTAAAGATCGATTTTTATCTATACCTATTCCACGTTGGTAACCCTATTTTACATCAAGCACTTATGCACTTTCACCTTTACTCTATATTTGTCTTTTGTTGTCTGAGGAATTTTGTAATATATGATTCTCTATGGATAATTTGTGTCTCTAAGAATCCTAATTCTACTGTTTATAAATTGATATCTGCATGTATTTTTTTGATGTCGCCAACTGTGTTTTATATCAAGTATGTATGCACTTTGCACTTTACTCAGCATTTGTATATTGTATCATGAGGTGACCTCTCAATAAAAATATAATTTAAAAAAAAGTCTTCAAGATCTAAAAAGAATTGGGGATCTACCAAAACAACCAGTACCCCTTTGGCAGTTTTGAGTAAGCAACAACATATGCATCAAGCAGGAGATCAAGTTGAATTCTGTGCAATTGAGATAGCCGTTTGCAGTTGCCTCTAACAGGCTATGAGATACGGGTGAGCAAAGTTTCAAACGTCAACACTTCACCAATTATTTTCATAAACTTTGCTCGCTTTGAGAGAATTACTGCTCTGCAGAGGACCACTAGTTAACTCTTCCGGACAGTGGGGGCAAGTAAATCCCAATCCACACTGCTACAAGTCCCAAGGAAGGCCTTCCTACAGTGCGACAGGAATGATGTGGTGGGCAATCTGTCATTATAGTCCTGTCTTGTTGTTACTCAAGGCTATGCAAGTTGATTCATAGAATACAAATTCAATTCCCTGCAGCACAAAGTCCCATCCATCTTTTATTTAAAATCCAGTAGCAGGCATAATGTCGGGTAAAGTGAAATTTTGCCTCTGGCAAAGTCTGAAATCTTTGGCTTTCTTCACAAAGTGAGAAGTTGCCCTTCAGACTAGGCCATTGTCACTAGTAGTCACTCTTGGCAGGACTAGGAGTCGTGCATACCTTTGACAGGCATCATCTAGGAGCTCAGTTCACTTCTGAATTACAATCTGTACTAAAAATCATTAAAGTGCAGATTCCAAAACATGTCTTTCTTTATCCCCTAAAATGCCAACTCCTAGTCGTTTATGAGGTTTAACTCCCTCGCTGCTTGCGTTGGTCAACAGCCGTTGCGTGCACTACCTCCATAGTGCTGCGCACGTCCGTTGGCTGGCGCAGCCCTGCCCACTGTGCTAAACCGCCGCACCGCAGCGGAATTGCCCCCAAATGTTTGTTTTGTGTTTATCCAATTTCTTTTGGGGCTAATTTTACTTTATCTTCCAATTTATGAATCCCTTAAACAAACTCCTTTGTTCTTGATTAATGTCTTATTAAATTGACAAAATATTAACTTTGGGAGGACTTTGAGGTCTTTATTTCTTACATGCATTGTTGTTTGGTTGTGCTGTTACAATTAGAACATCAAAAAAATTAGAGCCAAACAATTCTAAGGGACAGCTCTTAACTGATGTGGAATGGACTATAAGGCATAGTCCAATAGGAGGGCTTCTCAGAACAATTAATTTTTCGGTGAGGTTATTCGCACATTAACAAATAAGAAACATTGCAATTATATTGATCCTTATTTCACTTGCCCCTTGTTGCAGTGAGCCTTTCTCCTTCAGAAAGAACCCACATGCCTTGACTGATTGGTGAAATTGTAATTAATGATGTAAGTTTTACAACTAGACCTTCAAACATTAGGTTCCGTTTCTAAAACTCAGATAACAAATGTCCTAATGCCCCGGGACCTTTCACTCACCATGGGGGACAGATTGTCTGCTGATTGGGTTTGAATTTAAACATTTTGCAAGGATGCTTTCATTTCCAAGAAGAGTTTTAAAAATTGTGGCAGGTTATTCAGTCAATGGTCTCAAATAACCTGTATTTAGGCTGTGATAGAAGCTGAAATGCAAAAATTAAATACTATAGTATCCTTTAAAATGTAAATACTTATGTGTTCTTCTGTAAAGAGCATGTTGCTAGAGAATACCTGGGGCCTTGAGTTGAGTGCAGAGTAGACAGTTTCAGCTCCCCTTGTTTCTGCTGTACTGAAGTCTGCTGTAAACCTACTTGCATGATGCTTTAAATCTGGTCTGGTTCACCTATTTCAGTGGCAGAATGCAGGACATAACGCAAGCCCCTGCAGCCCCTACGATGCATAGGGGCCCCAAATCTACTGGAACCTCACAATCTTTCAGGGGGCCTTTATTCAGCCAAAAGCCAATAAATATCTGTAAGTAATAAAAGCCTCAGGGCTTCTCATGCCATTCTGCAGGGAGAACGCTAAACCTGTGCACAGCCATCACTCGTGAGAGCTTTGCCTGCGTCTTCTGTGATCTCTGAAAGGATCACACTAGTGTCTCTCTCTTTCCCAGGTAGTAATTTGAGGGAAACTTCTGATGCACTTTGTTTTAAGAAGACAAATCCCCTTTTTTAATGGTTTATCCTTTCATTGAAAATAACTGGAACAGCCCCTGGGACCTCACCAACTCAGCTGCCAGCCATGCCCTGGACTCCCTCTTACCAGCGTTACATCCCAGAAACAGAGTCCAGAGCTCAGCTGCATCATAACACGGCAACAGTGTCCCAGGGTAACTTGAAATGAAATAAAATGAAATGAAATGAAAATTGCATTTGTATAGCGCATAAACTACCCTGAGGCCTTGCAGCGCTTTGTCTGAAACAGAAGGATACGGGAATTCGGTGCTAGCAGGATGTACCAAATAGGTGGGTTTTTAGAAGTTTCCTGAATGCCAGCAAGTTATTGGTCCTTCTAAGCGAGAGGGGGAGGGAGTTCCACAGCTTTACAGCATTGAATGTAAATGAGCGGCCTCCCCAACGAGCTTTGTATATCTTGTTTGAGGTAGCCAGATGGAGTAAGCTAGAGCGCAAGACTCTGTGGGGGAGGTATGGGGTGATCAAAGGATGCATTATGGTTGGACCGGTCCTCCAGATTGCTTTCTGCGTAATACACATAGCTTTGAACTGAATCCTAGCTGTTATGGGCAACCAGTGTAACTTCTTAAGGCAGGCTTCACAGATTGCCTCCGTGGGATTTGATAGAGCAGTCGGGCAGCACAATTCTGTGTGACCTGAAGTTTATTGATTGTGGCCTTTGGAGCTCCCAGATAGAGAGCATTGCCATAGTCCAGGCGGGAGAGTATTAGGGCCTGAACCATGACTCTCCTTGCCTGGAACGGAAGAAGAGGGAGGATCTTACGGAGCATCCTCATCAGACCGTAACAGGTGGATGAGGTCTTAGTGGCCTGGACCATAAAATCCAGGGAACTGTCTAACCAGACTCCCAGGCTTTTTATTTGTGTCTTAGGGGAGGGGAGGGGTCCCATACATACCGGCCACATAGGGAGCAGGATGTTGGGTGCGGGGTTCCCTAATAACATAATTTCCGTTTTTTCCCCGTTGAGTCTGAGACATGAGAGCTCCATCCATTTGGCGACCGCCTCCAGACATGGGCCCAAGGTGCTAGACGACCCCCCAGCCTGGTTTAATGAAACCACAAGCTGGGTGTTGTCTGCGTAGGTGACAATTTTGACGCCAAAGGGATGGACCACCTCCGCCAGAGGCCTCATGTAAATATTAAAGAGGGTGGGGCTCAGGGCAGAGCCCTGAGGCACCCCACACATGAGTGGCTGTATAGTGGAAACAATGTCTCCCTCGAAGACCTAGAAGAAGCGCTCCTCCAGGAAGGAGGTCAGCCATGTTAGCGCCATGCCCGACACCCCCATGCCACTAAGACGATGTAATAAAGTGGCATGGTTAACCGTGTCGAACGCGGCACTGAGATCTAATAAAATAATGGCCGCCTTACCTCCCTGGTCCAGCAGACTCCTTGTTTCCTCTATTACTGCTAATAGAGCTGTTTCAGTCCCTTGCTGGGGACGGAACCCTGTCTTGGATATAGACAGCAGTTGGTTAGATTCCAAGTACTCGACCAATAAGTTGTTAATGTGTTTCTCCACCAGTTTGCTCATCCAGGGCAAAAGGGAGATGGGTCGGTAGTTAGACAAGTTGCTTTGGTCCAGATTGTTTTTTTTTAATAGAGCTCTAACCATAGCACATTTCCATGATACAGGAACTATGCCTGAACCAATTGAGGCAGTAAGAACATCAAGGATTCCTGGGCAGATTGTATCAATGATCTTGATTAGAGATTGAGGAGGCGCTGGGTCTCTCGGGGAGCCCGAGGTGACCTTGGGAATTATTTTCTCCAAGGAAGCAGGGTTAAACTTAAAACCAGGACATTACATAGAAATACCATACCAGGATATAACACTTTTAGCACCAAAATGATCTCTTTCTGGATGTGTTCAGCCCTACAGTTGATGAAATGATCAGACCAAAGACCTTCATGGAGCTCAATTGTGTCACACGTCTTTATAGTGCTGTGCCTCAAATTCCTCCAGTATCTCCTTCAAACCTCTGTCCTGATGATGACCCTTTTCTGATTAATTTGTCATAGCGGGACAAAACGTCGACAATCTTAAAGGTGAACTGTTTTTAAATTAAATGTGATTGTGGATTGCGACAGTCATAACATGAACAACGTAAATAACATCACATTATCCCCGTCAGTCAAATGTACATAACATTGTATATAGGACAAGCGCACTATTTATTCACAATATCACCTGTTCACTATGCCATCACTTTAATAGCAAAAAACACAGTTGATGGACAGAATGTAGAACAATCTCATACATTCACCCCAGTACCTGGGCCTAAATCCATCGTTTTTTTGCACTCCACACCACCGTGGGTTAGACACTGGCTATATGCAAATCAGCTCTGACCCTGTGCCTCATGGGAACAGTCCAGTCCGAACTACCAAGCCATGTCTTTCCCAGACCGGAATCAAGCATCCAAGGACCGGTTTCTGGCTATCAGCCTTCATCAGCCTGGATAGCTTGACTCCAGTGGTGTGGAGAGCCTGGGACTCACGTCTGAGCATACCCAGCCCACTCGGGGTGAAAATTGCAAAAAACACAGTTGATGGATAGAATGTAGAACAATGTCATACATTCACCCCAGTACAAGGATCTGGGCCTAAATCCATAGTTTTTTTGCACTCCAAACCACCCTGGGTTAGACACTGGCTATATTCAAATCAGCTCTGAACCTGTGCCTCATGGGAACAGTCCAGTCCGAACTACCAAGCCATGTCTTTCCCAGACCGGAATCAAGCATCCAAGGACCGTTTTCTGGCTATCAGCCTTCATCAGCCTGGATAGCTTGACTCCAGTGGTGTGGAGAGCCTGGGACTCACGTCTGAGCATACCCAGCCCACTCGGGGTGAAAATTGCAAAAAACACAGTTGATGGTCAGAATGTAGAACAATGTCAGACATTCACCCCAGTACAAGGATCTGGGCCTAAATCCATCGTTTCTTTGCACTCCACACCACCCTGGGTTAGACACTGGCTATATGCAAATCAGCTCTGACCCTGTGCCTCATGGGAACAGTCCAGTCCGAACTACCAAGCCATGTGTTTCCCAGACCGGAATCAAGCATCCAAGGACTGGTTTCTGGCTATCAGCCTTCATCAGCCTGGATAGCTTGACTCCAGTGGTGTGGAGAGCCTGGGACTCACGTCTGAGTATACCCAGCCCACTCGGGGTGAAAATTGCAAAAAACACAGTTGAAGGACAGAATGTAGAACAATGTTTAGGCCCAGATTTTTGTACTGGGGTGAATGTAAGACATTGTTCTACATTCTGTCCATCAACTGTGTTTTTTGCAATTGTCACTTTAATAGCTGCACCTTAGTCAGGTATTTGAAATTATCAAACGTTTATCTTGATTTCAGAAAATAATCCTTTTTTGAAATGAGAAATAAATACAATAATTGGATCAAGATACCTTTTTTGTAAAAAGGGAATTACCTATTGCCATGGAACTCAAGGACCACACTTCCCCCACAAGGACCGTTTGTGATATTAATTATAGAATACAATTGATGGCCTCCCTGTTGTTGTTGTTGTTTTTTGACTTCCCTATGTAGGTGTAGTTCTCCTGCTCTCAGTCGGAGAAGTGAGTTGGAAATTGAAGTGAGACCTGTCAACCACCCTGTGAACCTCATAAATGACTGATATGACCTGGCATGACAAAAGCATGTAAGGAGTTGCTAGCCAAGTGGGCATGTTTAGAATCATTTGGATAATGCAGTTGTAAAAAGACACTAACACATCACACAGCAAAGTGGCAAGATACATTGTTTTTTTGCTCCTCATCCTAAATGGAGGTTGGGTTCTATGGTAGATGCCATTCTGTGAGGAGTTTGTAGTATCCTGTTCATGTTAATGTTCTGCCATTATCTCTCCCCCTGCTCAGCCCAGTTCGAATGTGCTGTGTGCTGTATGGAATATTGGAGTGATGATGCCTATTGAAATGTTGGGTGCCTGTGAAGTGGAGCGTGACAGTTGGAGAATGGGCTGAGCATCAGGGAGGCTGCTCCTGGTGGGGCTGCTTCACAAGAACTTATCTACATGTAACCTACTTCAATAAATCTACTGAATCTACATCTTACCTGCTTGGACCTCATTACTACATTATTACTATATTATTTTGGCAATGAGTTGATGACTACCTACGTGCTACAACCGGATTTCAGGGACCTGGCGAACAAATGAGGAGCTGAAGATGAAGCTTCCAACAGAGTCTACAGAAGCTGGCAACGTAACGTAAATTACAAAGACGAGTTATCCACAGTAAAGCAAAAGTGGGAAACTAAGATATTCTTCAGAGTACAATAAATATGATAGTAAGAAAGCAAGATATTCCTTTCAGAATACTAAAGATGTCAACAAGAAACAAGTGAAAATGAAGTGCAACTCCCTGCAGCCCCACCAGTGTCTTTCCATAAGAAAGCCCTAGTCTAAGTGTGCTGCGCTAATTGACATTTTCCACATCAGTCTGTGATACACTCACTACAACCTGCTGGCAGTTGTCAAATCAACATGTTTATCTGCCGGTGGTAGGAAGATGTTTCTCTGGAGGATCTTGCTGAATTCTACATTTGCAAAAGGATTGGTATTACTTGTCGCACTGAACCCAAGGAATCTTTAGTCAGTCTACAGCATGAAGGGGATCACGAAATGAATGGTATCACATCCCCTTCATGACGCCTGGCAAGCTCTAAAGTCGAGTTTGACGTGTACACTTATGGAGGTCTAACCCCATTATCCCATCAGCTTGGTGTTTGAAGTATCTGGCAGCACATGTTTTGGGTGCATTGCGGCTGACTTAATGGATTGTGCAAATTACCCTTGTGTGGCATGTTCGTCCACACGCCGTCTACATTGTGTGATCTTGTGCACATTCCCTTCGCCTCTTTGGGGGAACTGAAATTTTGAAATCCAGTCTTTAGTGGAGTCGGATTGCTCTTGCGGTGTCTTTCATCGCTGGTCAGAGTTTCATCACCCTCTACACATGCACCCTGAGGACTGAGGTGGTGATGGACCTAGGGGACTGCTTGATGTTTGTTACACATTATTTGTGGTGAGTATATAAACATTGTTTGTTCTTCTCACAAATCAACATTCGGCCGTTATAGCAGCCGCTTCAACCGTTATGCAGTTGCTAGTCATTGCGCGCACTGCTTACCTCACATGTAGAGCTGCGCGGATCCTCTCGGCGACGAGAACCCTCTATGATGATATGCCAGCTCTTGCTGAGGGCACTGTTTGGCACCCGAGCAAGCCGGAAGCCATCCAGCACAGCGTATCGTGTGTGCCGCCATATTGTGGTTGGCATCAACACGAAAACGGCAGGCATGGATTCGCCCATATTTCCATCACAGATAAAGCACCATGAACCAACCGCATCTTGACATTTGGCGGGGGTTCACACCAACATTGTATTCATGTTTCCTGTGGAACGCTCGCACTTCTGAGGAACATGTAAAAGGAACTTACACAAACGTGTGGGGAATTTCGTAAGCAAATTTTGTGGCAGTAGTTTCCGGAGCCAACTTCTGGCTCACTGAATATTCCATCGGAATATTTTATGTGGGTGCCCACAACCGGACTCTATATGCACACTCAGCTCCTTCCATGAGCTGACAATGCACGAAGATGACCACCGCATTCTCAATGCACGTTGGATTCTAGCTGCCAGTGCAGGAGGGTGTTACAAGTCACAGTCAGCTCTTGGCTTTCTTTCCAAAGCTTGTCTGCTCATAAACTTTAGTGTGTACCACAGGAATATGGTGACACGCACACATTAAACATTTACAGTCAGCTTTCATTTATTGTCATTCCGTTTAGAAGCCAATTTTCTGCCAGTTTGGTTTACAGCATTGTATCTATGGTTGGTTTTTCCACCATTTCACGAAGGAATTGTTTTGCTCCCCACTTATCCTTCATGTGATTGTGAGGTGGGATTAGTTGGCTTCTTACTTTTCTGGACATTGGGTACACACCTTCTTTATGAGAATGGGTTCCTCGTTCATTTCCCATATACATATATTACACTTTACTCTTCCCTTACATTAGGGACGGGAATGGGTTTCAGCCCCATTCTCTTAAACCACATTTTCCTACATGGACTACTGACAGTTTCAACCCTCACACAGGGCATCTTTGTATGGGTTACAGTCCCATTTACACTAATTTTCCCATCCTCATGTCTTAGGTTAGGATATGGGTGTTAGTCCCATTTACAGTAGCTATCGCCCTTATGTTGGGGGTAAGTCATGGGTTTTAGTCCCATCTTCACGTACCAGTTGTATATTGTTACCCTCACACAGGGTGTGTCTTATTGGGTTCAAACCCATTTCTGCTAGAGGTTTTCCTCTCTAGGGTTGTCCCCATGGGTGTTATTCTCATTTACAGTATTCTCGCCACTAACCTTTACATTATCAATCCCTGGTTGGGGTGCAGTGTATTCTGAGTCTTCTCTTAGACTTTGCTGTCAGTTAAAAGCTATGTTATTCTTATAATATATGACAGTGTCAATTTGTAAATGTGACGTTAGATTTACATTTTATTACATTTTCTATTTGAAAATGGGGGAGGATGAGTAGTACTTTTCTGTATTTTCTTCTCATCTTCTCTGTTTTCTTGCTTGTTCAGTTCTCCTCGTGATGTCTTATCTTCTTTTCATCCTTGGAATCTGGACTTTATATGTTGTTATTCTTCCTTTTTTCATAGTCTTTCCCTCTTTGTAGTGTGATTCTCTTACTTCTATGTTTAGGAGGAGATTCTTCCTTCTCCATTCCGTGTGTCTGGGTGTATGTCTAGTGTTTAATTTGTGTTTTGCTATGTCTTTCCTCCTTGCATACTGGTCTGGCCAGTCAGTGTGTTTGGAGATTCATTGGTGATCTTCTGTCACGCTCTTATCTCGTTGTTTTTTACACCTTACTTTTTCATTCCATTCTGTTGTTATTTATACAAGGGGAGGATGGGATATTCATCTGTCTGTGTTTATTGATCTATTGCTTCATCTTCTATACCTATCTGTGCAAATGCATCCATTGCGTCTTCTTCAATTACGCCCACCTATCTTTCTGCTCTCTCCTCTTTGTTCTCTTCATTGCATCTTATCAGCTGCACTTGTGTTTCTCTCTTTCAGTTCTTTTCTTGGTTCACATTGTTTTATCTTCTTTCAGGTTACAACATTTATGCTTCTGTTATATAAGAAAGGGGGATATGTAGTATCCTATTCAAGTTAAGGTTCTGCCATTATCTCTCCCCCTGCTCAGCCCAGTGTGAATGTGCTGTGTGCTGCATGGAATGTTGGACTGATGATGCATGTTGAAATGTTGGGTGCTTGTGAGGTGAAGCGTGACAGTTGGAGAATGGGCTGAGCAGCAGGCAGGCTGCTCCTGGTGGGGCTGCTTCACAGGAACGTATCTACATGTAACCTACTTCAATAAATCTACTTATTCTACCTCTTACTTGCATGGACCTCATTACTACAGAGTTATTTTAAGAATGTTTTTCCTGGTTGTATTTTTCTGGTAGAGGACCAGATACCCAGGGTACTGGTTGTTGTATAGTGACTGTTTCACCTTGTCATTGGAAGGGACTCCGACAGTTAACATTGCCTTGAGGGAGCCTGCTTGCCTACTTTTATTGGTGTCTCTCTTCAGCAAACTAGCATCAAGAGAGTTGTTTACGGCCATTCATGCCTTGTGGATTCACATGTTTCTTGCCTCTGGACTGCCCCACAAGGGTCACTGCAATTCTTCTGGACGAGAGCATCCCTACATCCTAGACCCTCATTAACTATTTTGATCAGGTGTCAGAGTGTGAGTGTAATTTAAAAATAATCTGTAAGAACACCAATTTACCCTGGAATACTGGTGTTGCTGGTAATGGACTAACGCCCAGTCTTTTAAAAAAGACTGTCTCATGGATCTTGTGCAGGATCTATTCGCCCTGCATATGGCTCACAACGGAGGATAATTTACTTGTAACTGCTTTACTGACCTGTTATACCTTCTGGTATTGGTGGAGTTTTTAACCACAAACTGGGAATAGTTGGCACTGCGAAGGGATGTGCCGTTTTCTTACAAATTAACTTTAAACCCATTTTCCAAAGTTAGCGCGATCTAGACCCGAACCGAATCAGGTATCAGAGCGCTTTACATATCACCAGTTACGTTACATGAGGACACACACTCATTTTAGGCACGGGGAGATTAAGTGATTTGCCCTGAATCACAGGAGGTTTTGGCGTCGTTACCGAGACTCGAACCCAGATCCCCAGGTCCGAGGTCGAGTTCAAGTTCAAGTTCAAGTTCAAGTTCTGAAATTTGTATAGCGCACTACTCACCCAGAGGGTCTCAAGGCGCTTGAGGGATGCTGGGTGCGTTAATTATCCAATAGCCAGGTTTTAAGTTGCTTTCTGAAGGAGGGGTGGTTCTGGGTAAGGCGTAGGTGGGTGGGGAGGGAGTTCCAGGTCCTGGCCGCCAAGTAGGAGAAGGATCTTGCTCCCATGGTGGCTCTGTGGATGCGCGGAATTGCAGCGAGGGCTTGATTGGTTGATCGTAGTTGGCGGGTGGGTTTGTAGAAGGATAGTCGTGTGTTGAGGCATTCGGGTCCTAGGTCGTGTAGGGCTTTGTGTGCGTGGGTGAGGAGACGGAACGTTATTCTCTTGTTAACGGGGAGCCAGTGGGTTCCTTCAGGTGGCCGGAAATGTGAGCTTGACGGGGGATGTCCAGTATGAGTCTGGCTGAGGCGTTTTGGATGCGTTGGAGTTTATTTTGTAATTTGGCTGTGGTTCCGGCGTAAAGGGTATTTCCATAGTCCAATAGGCTGGTGACTAGTGCGTGGGTGACTGTCTTTCTTGTTTCGGTGGGGATCCAACGTAAGATTTTTTTGAGCATGCGAAGGATGTTGAAGTATGACGATGAGACGGCATTGACTTGTCTGGTCATTGAGAGGGAGGAGTCCAGGATGAAGCCCAGGTTGCGTGCATGGTCCATAGGTGTGGGTGCGTTGCCCAAGGCCGGTGGCCACCAAGAGTCGTCCCAGGCAGAGGGGGATGATCCTAAGATAAGGACTTCCGTTTTGTCTGAGTTTAGTTTTAATCGGCTGTTTTTCATCCATTCGGCTACATCATTCATTCCTTCGTGTAGGTTGGTTTTGGCGGTGTTTGGGTCTTTGGTGAGGGAGAGGATCAGCTGGGTGTCGTCTGCGTAGGAGATGATGTTGAGGTTGTGTTGTCGTGCGATGGATGCGAGGGGACTCATGTATACATTGAAGAGGGTGGGCCTGACGAAAGATCCTTGTGGTACGCCGCAGATGACTTCGGTGGCCTCTGATTTGAAGGGGGGGAGGCGGACTCTCTGGGTTCTTCCGGCGAGGAACGAGATGATCCAGTCCAGAGCTTTTCCTTGAATTCCGATGTTGCTGAGGCGTTGTATGAGGGTGCTGTGGCAGACTGTGTCGAAGGTGGCGGAGAGGTCAAGTAGGATGAGGGCAACTGTTTCCCCGTTGTCCAGAAGCGTTCGGATGTCGTCTGTAGCTGCGATGAGGGCAGTTTCGGTGCTGTGTTTAGCTCGGAAGCCTGACTGTGAGGGGTCAAGGGAGTTGTTGGATTCGAGGAAGGCGGCGAGCTGACTGTTGACGGCTTTCTCAATGACTTTGGCGGGGAATGGAAGGAGTGAAATGGGGCGGTAGTTCTTAAGTTCGGAGGGGTCTGCTGTGGGTTTCTTCAGAAGGGCGCTGAGTTCGGCGTGTTTCCAGCTTTCCGGGAAGGTAGCGGAGTTGAAGGAGCAGTTGATGACATCGCGGAGATGGGGTGCAATGATGGAGTCTGCTTTGTTGAAGATGTGGTGGGGACATGGGTCGGTTGGAGAGCCTGAGTGGATGGAGTTCATCAGGTGGATGGTGTCTTCAGTGGTGATTGGGTTCCAGGTGCAAAGGTTGTGAGAGTGCTGTTTTGGTTCGGATGTGGGTGGAGTGGACTGTTCTTCGGACTGGTTTTCAAAGCTGTTATGTATTTCGGCGATTTTGTTGTGGAAGAAAGAGGATAAAGAATTGCAGAGGTCTTGGGAGGGAGTAATGTCGTTGGTGCTGGCGGTGGGATTGGTAAATTCTTTGACGATGTTGAAAAGATCCTTGCTGTTGTGGGCGTTTTTGTCGATTCGATCCTTGAGAGCTGATTTCTTGGTGGATCGGATCAATTGGTGGTGTTTGCGGGTGGCGTCCTTGAAGTTGGTTACGTTGTCAGTGGTTGGGTTTTTTCTCCAGGTTTTCTCGAGGGTGCGACATAACTTCTTTGATTTTTTAAGGTCATCGTTGAACCAGGGGGCCTTTTTGTTACCTTGTTTGATCTGGTGGATTTTCAAGGGTGCTAGTTCGTCAGCGCAGAGGGTGATCCATTGTGTGAGTTTGGTGGCGGCTTGGTTTGGGTCCGATGAAATGGCGGGAGGGCTATGGTTAAGTGATGTGGTGAGTTGGTCGGTGGTGATTTTATTCCAGTTTCTTCGAGGGATAGGTTGTGGGGGGTTGTGAGTCGGGGTCTTCTTGTAGCTGAAGTGGACGCAGCTGTGGTCCGTCCAATGGAGAGCTGTGGTGTGATCGAAGGAGATGTGTTTGCTGGAGGTGAAGATAGGGTCGAGCGTGTGACCGGCTAAGTGGGTGGGGGTGTCGACAAGTTGTTTGAGTCCGAGATTGGCCAGGTTGTCCAGAAGGGTGGTGGTGTTGCTGTCATTCTTCTTTTCCAGGTGGAAGTTGAGGTCTCCCAGTAGGATGTAGTTCTCAGAGGTGAGGGCATGTGGGCTGGTGAAGTCAGTGATGTCTTCGATGAATTGTGTGCGGGTTCCTGGTGGTCTGTAGATGAGGGTGCCTCTAAGTGTGTTCTTGGGGTCGGTGTGGATCTGGAAGTGAAGGTGTTCAGCGGTTGCGAGGTTGTCGTCGGAGCTGGTCGTGACTCGGATGGTGTTCTTATGGACGATGGCGATGCCTCCTCCTGTCTGGACGGAGCGGTCTTTTCGGATGATCTTGTAATTGTCCGGGATGGCTATGGCGATGTCGGGTGCTGATGAGGCGTTCATCCATGTTTCAGTAAGGAAGGCGACGTCCGGTGATGTAGTGTCGAGTAGATCCCAGAGTTCAGTGGCGTGTCTGTGCACCGAGCGGGTGTTCAGCAGGATGCACTTCAGGTGGTTAGAGTCAGTGCTGTGTTTGGGGGAAGTGGAATTGGTGTGGGTCCTGATGCAGGTGAACTTGCAGGAGTGGCAGGTGAACGGTCCATGGGTGTGTCCTGGGGTGGCTGTGCAGCATTGTGGGGTACGTCTGGGGTTGATGGAGAGGAGAGTAGCGGCGTCATACGTTAAGCGTGTGGGGTGGGTATTGCGAGGACCAGGGGGTATGGCGCTGGGCGCGGTCCAGACGCGGACGGGCGCAGACGGGCTTACCTTTGGCGCACCTTCGGCGCGCATGGGGCACATCCACTGCGCGTCAACGCTGCGCGCAAAAGCATCTGGCATGTATGGATAGTGGAGGGGGCGGGGGCGAGGGAGGGTCAGCTGGGAGGCGGGATCGGGGAGGAGACACGGGCCAGGAGTGGACACAACAACAAAATGGCTGGTAAATAGAAAGCGAAACGGGGCACAGCCGAAGGACAAGCAAAGAATACTAATTAACAGGCTACGATAATTCTAACATGACAATGCAGCGCTAATGTGCACAAATACAAATGAGCAGGTACAATTTGGATTTTTTAAATGAGCAGGCTACGATAAATATGACTCGGCAATGCTGCGCAAATGAGCACTATTTGCTGTGAGCAGGCTACGATACCAGGCGCTGTGTAAATACACGCGATCACGAATCCAGGCAGCAAGGTAACAGGCAGCAGGGAGGCACGCGATCACGAATCCAGGCAGCAAGTAAGGCCAACCCCTCTCCCTGATCTTTTGCTTCTCGATACAACTTAAAAGGAGCACAAACAACTGTTTTCAAAGTCACAGCAGGTATACAGACACCTTCCTGAACTACAAGTAGTATTTGTAGTGTTCGTGAGAATTACAGAAATTGCTTGTGAGAAAAAAAAACAATGCTGTCGTGTCTTAATTGGTTTCATTACGCACTGACTGACGGTTATAGAGATTTTTCTTGTACCTGGTATATCTTTATTTCTTTTGGGCTAAACTGAATATTTAGAAGACCTACCTTATGTTTGTTGAGTGTTCAGTTGGTCATTGGCAGGATGGCAGAATGGCAGTCATTAACCCGTGATGCCACTGCCCTTGTTCTGAAAGATTGTGTGCACCCACAATACCCTCCCTCACCGGTCCTACCACCGATAGCAACTACATGAAGAAAGATACACATGACAGGGGAAGATGATATAAAATGCCTTGTAGATTCATCACTAGGTTCATCATCAGTTCTTTCTCTGCCTGCGCAGCCTTTTGCCATTTGATCTGTTGGACTAGAACAACAAATACAGATAATTACTATAGAAAAAATATCAATCCAATATGGATCTTTCAAAGAGCCTGTTTAGGAAGCCTTCTTGGAATGTCTCTCTGTCATAACACACACTTCTTCATTGGTGGTTATAGATGCCAACTTAATATTGGTGCATAAAAGAAGATACATGAGCCAACGAATTGGTGCAATAGTACTTACAAATGAATACCCCGGCCCCACCTTGTTAACGGGTCTCCCTTACACTCAGATCACGTTGTTTCAGGATGCTCTTCACATGCTCATGTACTCGCTACAAGCAATTTAATATCCAGGAATAGTGTGTTCCATTATGAAGAAATCTCACATTGAGCATTTGTTTTTGTTTCCACAAAGAATGAGAATATAAAAGAAGTAATGAAAGAACAGTTGCAACAAAAACTGGTAAGAAGCACTTATGCTTGTTTGTTGTCCCGGTTATGACTCTATATCAAGGTGGCTGTAAGGACTCCAGTGATGTCATCAGGAAGATGCACTACTGCAGCTGGCCTAGAGAAAACAGCAGGTGAAAGTGACGCCCTGGAGCAAATTGACGCAGCACGAAAATAGGAGCTCAAAAACAGAGGTGCAACCTTGAAAAGGATTCCTAGAGGCAACCAGAGGCTCCACGTTTAGCAAAACCCATACCTAAAATGGTACCAGTTCCCCAAGAGTTCAGTCATATAAACTCCCTCATCAAGGGTGTGTTCAGTTTCCCTGGGGATGAGGGGAAGTTCAAAAGAGGGAGATGAAGCAGATCAAGGGGACCCACCTGGTGCATGATACCACCCTGGCAGGAGTGCAGGTTTGCACCGTGTGTTTAACGACTGACATCGTGAGGTGTGTGTAGTTTTCGTCAGCACGTGCCCTTGAAAAATAACCATTCCATCTCATTTCTATTTATGAGTATACCATCTGCACCTAATGCTGAATGTATTTTTATTGTTACAATGTTTAGTTTCAGAGTGTGCCTCTTAAAGTATGAATGGTCCTCAATGTATTTTGCAAAATGTGATGGCTGTTCTGTATTAGGAATTGTGTGTGCCACATCCTCTGGATAGCGTCCGAAAAATAATGGGTATACTTATTTTTTTTAACTGGATTTGTAGTGATGTTTGTGATGTTGTGAATTTTATCGAGACAAATTAAATATATTGTTGCTGATGGTAGAGATGGTACATAATATCACGAGTGACTCAGCTACAATAACTTCTTTTTTGCACGGCACATGCACTCAGGCCTTAGTCTGGTGTTTTGCCTCTGTAAAAATAGGTTTTTGCTGTTGCAGCTTAGTTGTAGAAATGGTCTGGAGGGTGTTATCAATGATACAGAGGGTCGTCATTACTTCTATACCCTAGCTGATGAGGTGCAATGATCGCCTCAATTTGTCTCATGTTCTTGTGTATAATAAAATGGTCCCCTCATTTTAAAGGCCCATTTGTTGTTGAAAGTGTTATAACTTTAGTAATGACACAATTATGGTTGTCTAAATATTGACTTCATCATTCACCTTTTCATGTTTCAGGGGTTAAGTCTTATATTGGTGGCACTCATCAAGACATTGGTATTTTCTTCTTGTGGGTGGAAATCCAGAGATTGAGTTAAGTGGAACTTGTGTTTCCATGTTTCTTTTTAAATTGACCTCAGGTTCTGGTGTCATGTAAGAAAAATCTCCTTGGAACCATTTTTAGAATAATCTCTTTTGCTTGTTCCCCACGGCGGCCCGGAGGAGGGGCGGGAAGTAATCCTCATGCTTCACGATCTAGTGCTTGATCTCTCCTACAGCATCTTGATGTATGTCTCTTCTGGAGACACAGATTCGAATAGGGGCACTTCGTCACCATATGAATTGCACTGATACTAAGGGGTGCCAGTACTGTTTACTGCACTTAAGCATTTACATTCATGCATGCACAAGATACACAAAGCACTCACAGGAAAAGTGTAATGCACTGTTAGCCTGGCCGTACAAAGCTCGCCTGCAATCTAGAAGAATCGGGGTACGAGTCATGCAGGAATATCTCAAGCGAAAACCAATCGGAATATGGTGATGGAAAACGGGCACAAAAATCAGCGGTGATCGCTGCGTAAACACTCATTCTAGCTTCATCTGCATAATAACTTTTAAAATTATTGTGGTATTTCCGCACCTGGCATTACTACCTGCCATGGTGGTGGTAATTGCTGGTTTAGTATCACGTGTATGGTGTGCCCCCACATGCTGCAGTGAGATCCTGCGTTTGTCATGGTAAAACATAACAGTTGAACCAGTTCGAGAATCCTGGGAGCGAAATTCTGAAAAACGTCTGCCACAGTCATTGATGTACAAGCCCGCTGCCGCTGAAACTGTTATACAGCTGAGATATCTCACCAGCTAATATCATTAGGGAGACTGTAAACTAACATTTCACGCCAACAATGGGGCACATTGGTTTCCACGATTCAAATATTCCTGGCATCCCTCATCTGGATACCAAAAGATCCAATCATTCTAACCTTCCATGAGAAGTTGATAAGAGTTGTCTTTTGAGACCTTGCCAACAAAAACTAGCCCAAGTATTACGACAATTGTGCTCTGGGGTCCTGGGCTTTATTCTGTAATCATTCTAGTAATACAAGTTTGATTCATTTCAATTCAAAAACTCACAAAGTATAAATACAGGCAGTTCTGTGCAATCACTGTAAACATCAAGCAGTTATGTTTTAATGATGAACATGTGCAAGCCATTAATGTTGATTTGAACATCTGCTTGCCGCATAGTTTATACTTAAAAACACATGCTGCATATTGGCATCCAGTGCACAGAAGGCATTTGGGCCAGCCACTGTTTGAGAGTGTAACAGCGAAATCGGATACTTTTGTAAAAAGATTATTTAAGAGCAAAAAGGAAACATTTTTCTTAATTGATTATGAAATGTATGTTCCTATTTCTTGTGGGGGCAGGAACTTTTTTGAGAAATAAATAATTGAGAGGTTTTTTGCGGTTTGCAAAGTACGATACCATGAAAAACAACTAGTCCTAATAATTTCAGGCTTTAAAAAACACTGGCAAAGGGAATACGTCTGGTCTTGTGAGGTAGTACTAAGCACTAATGTGCAGATAATTATACTCATGGAAATACAGATAACATATACAGGATCTGTGCTACTATTCACATACCATAGATATGCAATTTTTATACCAACAAGTACATTGGTCCATTCGCAGGGGGTCGCAAAAAGACCTTTTTACTGAATATTAATTAGGCAGTCATAATTCTCATGACTGGCTTTTATAGGCTGCACATTCTGAACTGAAACCTGCAGTGTACAGAATATATTCGTCCCTACATCATCATTTCCAAACAAGAAACATTGTCTAAGACCAACGTCTCGATTAAATGGAACGTCACTGCTTTTAAAGAATGTTTTCAATTTAGGAAGACATTTGAAAAAGCAAGTAGAGGTGTCCAAGGCCACCTACATGCTTCCCAAAGGAGAAACTTCTCCTTTGCGAATCAGAAACTTTCCCCATTTGGAGTGATGGTATCTGACCAAACGTTGTGATCACACACCATTTATACATTCCTTTCCAAATTGCAGATAGGAGAGGGACTTTCAAACGAGGCATTAGCTCGTAAATTAGCTTTTGTAAATAAAATAATGTATTTTGGAGTTGCAAACCTTGTGATTGTACACCTCACAGGCATTGTGATTGTAAAATATATTTGTGTATCAGACCCATAAACACACACAGCCAGCGTACACAGAGGTACATGTGAAGAAACATGAAACACAAACAGGCAGACATGCACAGAAAAACAATAAACATTCTGCCACCAAATTCAAGTCTAAACTGGGTCAACTATAAAACAGGAATATAGAAAGACTGACGATGAAATTGTTGGCAACATCAAGAGGGCGATTGCGCGACTCCGTGGGAGCGTAGGATTCTGGACTTCACTGCCATTATCTGTAATGGCAAGAATCGCTCTCTCGAAAATTATTATGCTTCCTCGCCTCTTATATTATTTTGTGAACATACCTGTGATTCTCCCTCAACAGGTTTTTAGCTCCATTAACACTCTCCTGATTAGCTTGATATGGGGCACTGGGTGTCGCCGTATCAGTCTGCGGAAACTTCAACTAGGTACATCGATGGGTGGGCTAGGAGTGCCGGATTTCAGGGGCTATTATTTCGCTAGTCAATTGCAATGGCTATCGTATTGGACAGCGGGTAAGAATCTGAACGAGATTGCCTTTACGAAGGAACGCCTCGATCGGGTAAACTTCCACTCTTTCTTGCTGCCAAAAGCTCGGATCCCCCCGCATTGCTCTCCCCTTTTACACACGGCTTTAACATGTTGGAAGAAAGCAATAGCCTACACGTCCACGATACCCCCTTATGCGGCGAACATTACATTGCTAGGTATCCCGACGCCGCAGGGTAGACTCACACGCAATGCGCTGCAAACGTGGGCGGACAACGGGGTAGAGGATATTGGGGCCTTTTTTGGAGATGACACACTATTGGATCATAACACGTTCCTACAGATCACGGGAGCCCCACCAAGATTGTATTTACTGTTTGCCGCGGTCTCATATTATATTAAAAACACATGGGCACCTCATAGAACAAAACCCACACAACACGAATTAGTTCACTTGTTGTACTATATGGGTGAAGGGGGTCATTTGGTACATTGGCTTTACACCGGAATCAGGGAACATGATGCAATACCACTTACGTCCCTTAGGGTGACCTGGACACAGGATCATGGCTCGGATCTGTCTGATAAGACCTGATAGTTGCTATTAGAGCACCCAGGAAGAGTCTCTCGTAACGCCAAATTTAGGTTTATCCAGACGATGGTGCTCCACAGAGCGTATCTAACGCCCACACGACTACATCGTATGTTCCCTGACTCCCCACATTGCTGCCCACGCTGCCACGGTGATGAAGCCAACTTTATTCACATGCTGTGGTCCTGTCCTCGATTGGCGGGTTATTGGGTAGAGATATGTCAGATGCTTCACACGATCACTCAAATGACCATTCCGACGGACGCCCTGTATTGTCTAGTAGGATTACGTAGGAGATCTAAGGCACTGAAGGTCAAAATGAAATTCGTAGACCTCGCCTTGGTTTTGGCGATTAGATGTATTACAATGAGGTGGAAATCCCCCAGATCCCCAGGAGTTCTACATGGCAATCGGACCTAGTGCAATGGAGTAAGGCGGAGGGAGCGGCTTTACGGGAAGAGAGGAAGAGAGAGGACATAGGAAACAACCCATAGCATTGGAGTGGGATGTGTGTTATGTTATGTTAAAAAAATGTGTTACCGCGCACGGACACCAATTGGTTTCATGGCGCTCGGAGACAAAGTGGAGGAACAAAACAATCAGGAGTGAGCGAAGAATTAATCATAAGCTAGCTGAAAAAGATAAGTTTTGAGAGATTTACGGAAATTGGTGTAGTCAAAAGAAAGCCGGATTGAAAGAGGAAGAGAATTCCAGGTAGATGGAGCCAGGAAGGAAAAACAAGAGCCACCATGTTTTTTAACATTTGAACCTGGGGGTGATTAGGAGGTTATGTGCAGAAGACCTAAGATGCCTCGAGGGGATGTGGCGTTTGAGGCTAAGAGAAATAAAGGCAGGGCAAGAGCAAAAATGGATTTGAAAACAATACAACCCATTTTGAACAAACAGCGGGAAGCGACCGGAAGCCAATGCAGGCTTTCCAGCAGGGGCATAACATGTTGGTATTTAGGCTGCTGGAAAACCAATCTGGCCGCCTGGTTTTGTACCAGCTGGAGCCGATGGAGGTGATATGCCGGAATCCCTACATACAAGCAGTTCGCATAGTCAATGCGCGAGGTGATGAGGGCCATTATAACAAGTATGAGAGCCTCTGTGGATAAAAACCTACGGATTTTGCCAATTCTGCGTAGATGGTAAAAGCAGGCCGAGGTAACAGAGTTGATTTGAGGTCTCATCGATAGATCACTTGAAATGATGACACCAAGGCTCTTCACGGACTTGACTGGGCAAGGAGGGGGGCCAAGAGCTTGGGGCCAAAAGTTAGAGCTCCAAGGATTTAAAGACCCTCCTAATAGGACCAGCTCAGTCTTGCTGGGATTAAGCTTCAGCTGACTGAAGTTCATCCACTCAGAGATGGGGAGCATAGTGGATTGGAAGTTAGAGCAAGAAGAAGAAGAGGAGTCAATAGGAAAGATAAGCTGTAGGTCGTCCGCGTAATTAAAAATGGTGACAGGGGTGTGACGAAGAGAAGCTAAGAGGGGTTGCATATAAAGATTAAACAAGACGGGCGATAGAGCAGAACCCTGGGGAACACCGGAAGAAAGTGAAGAATGGGGGGCAGAGAAGGTAGAAAGCTGAACCGATAGAGAGCGTTGATGGAGGAAGGACCCAATCCAAGTTAAGGCCAGGCCCTGGATGCCCGCATTTCCGACACGGTCGATCAAGATAGCATGATCGACCGTGTCGAAAGCGGCCAACAGGTCTAATAGTACCAACGCCTGGGCAAGGTTCTTGTCAGCCCCCTGTCTCAGCGCATCCATCACGGACACAATGACCGCTTCCGTAGAGTGGGCCGGTCTAAAGCCGGCCTGCTGGTCATCCAGGAAGTGAGATTTTTCAATGAAGGCGCTCAGACAACGGGTGACATGAGTCTCCAACACCTTCCCCAGATAGGGGAGGAGGGAGATTGGTCGATAATTGCCCAGAACAGTTGGGTCCGAACCTGTTTTTTTAAGAATGGGGATTACAACAGCTTTTTTGAAAGCATCGGGGACAGAACCTGTAGCAAGAGAATAGTTAAGAAGGTCTAATGGGGGACCTGGACAGGCCAAGAAGGCATCCTTCAGAATTTGAGGGGGGAAACAATCATAAGGAGAGCCGGAGCCTACTACATGTAATAGAGAAATAAATTCAGACTGAGAAATAGGAGGAAATTCGTGCAGGCGGCAAGGATTCGTGGGGATGGGATGGTATTGCAGCTGGAGGGAATAGATTTAATAGCCTCTCGAGTGGATGATTCTCAATAGCCTGATTAGATTAGTAGAAGATGGTCAAGGGACTGCCCCCTCTCTACAGAAAGGTGCACGCATAATGAAGTTCTTTTGTAGCAGCTTATCGCCTGCTGGAGATATGCCCTACGTATATTATTAGTTCCAGCCAAAAGCGACCAGGGGAGGGTGGGTTACTGGAGGGGGGACTGTTGGAAGTAAAGTTTTTGTAATTTAGTGGTGCATATACTTGTGGTTTGTAATACCTCATGCATGTGATACCTAAGAGAATGATTATCAGTGGAAGAATAGGGAACATTTCTTAGATTTCCAGGCACTTGAAAATGTAGCTTGATGAAGTAGCTGAGACACATGTGACATTACGGAAGAATGTAAAGGTATATTGGGAGAAAACAGAAAACTGACTGGGATATTGCAACGATTGAAGAAGTGTGTATATTGTATTATGCAGTCGCCAATAAACGTTTTTTTTTTTTAAAAACCATCAAACAGGAAGTTCTGTTTTCCATGAACTGTACAAACACTGTACTGCAGGGATGAACATCCTTTGTAGAGACAAGTGTTCTGCCACTAATGCGTATATGTAGACCCTTTATTCTAACCTGCTTTATTGTAACAAATGATTGGATTGGGAAGTCTGACGCCAGTTAATGCTTCAAATGTTCAGATACTGCTATGCTCTAAGAGCAAGAGCTGACCTCAATTTTCAGGTTAGTGGCATTAGCAGAATAATGCAGAGGCTGTCCGGCCACTATTACGTTTTGAGAGCACATCTGGAAATTCTACTATGGTGTAGTGGAACCAAGCCTCCCACTCACAAACCGCGGAAGGCATGTATCTAATACTGACGGATGCAGTTTCTGACAATAGTTAATTGTGCTGGGGAGGTTGAAACACAGTCAAGACCTGGACAACCACCAGGCCAACATCCCCAATGCACATCCACCGAACAGTTGTCATGGAATCATTCCTGCAACATGTGATTGAAAAACTTCTGATGGAATTTCATGGGGTTGGGATAATTGAGGTGAAACGGGGTTGGCAGTGTGTGGGTGTTTGAGGGGAAGATGAAGTGTGCGTGAGGTTGGGTTTGGTTTCCTGGGCTAGGATGTCTGGGCTAGTACAAAATATAGTTAGATAAGATAAATAGGGGTGTAAAGAGCAGTGGTGGTTGGGTCAGATAGGGTTGAATTGAGGAATAGAATAAAGTGGGCAATTGGATGAGATAAGATTTTATGGGTTTATGGCAGAAGTTGGGGATGGTTACTGGATAGGAATCAAATGGGGTGTCGTGAGATGGGGACTGGATTGGGGTTTTGGGAAGCAATGCTTGCTATGTTGGGTTGGACTGAACGCGGCAGATGTGGATTTGAGAGATAACAGAAGGACAGGGATGGGAAGAACGAGGATTCAGGGTAATGCTGCCAGATGGAATGAGATGGTATAGGTGAAAGTAATGGTATGGGATGAGGGTTTGATCAGGTGAATGAGATGTGAGGTACTGAGGGATAGGTTTGAGGTACTGAAGGATAGGTTTGGGTACAATGATGAAAATGATGGGTATGAAATGAAATGTGTATGCCACATGAAGGTCTGTGGACTAGCATGTCAGCGTACATGAAAGTGTGCTGCATGTGAAGCGACTGGAACATGTTTCTTTGATCCAAGATATCTATCGGTCCACAGGTCCACAAACACATCCCCTCAGCGTTCTACTAGATGACAAGGTGAGAGGTCTACAGCTACACAAGAGAAGCGTGATGGTGAAATGCTGGGAGTGGATACGAGGCTTTATGAGTGTTGCCCCAAATGAAAAAATGTGTGTGGCTCACGGAAGTAGACAGCGTGGAAAGCACATTGTAGGCATTAAGTGATTAGTGGAATGTGATATGTGTTCGCAGCGGCGGACGGCACAGTAAAGCGCTGTAGGGCAGGGCATGTGCGGGATGGGGTCGACAGATGACAGAATAATTAAAATAATGAAAACCTATTCTGTCGTCTGTTGACTTTCCCTCCTCGCTGCGCCCAGTTCCACCCCATCGCGCTTACCTATGTTGGCTGCTGCTGTATGCTAGTAGAGTGGCGATGAAGGTAGCTGGTTGTGCAAACCCTGGAACTATTTTGATTTACTTTAAAAGGCTTGTAATATGTGCCACTTACATTGGGTCCTTGATGCAAAGAACATTCATGCACTAAAAGTGCAAACACAGAAAAATGGCTCTAAATGTTTGTATTCATCGTCTGATTACTGTGATCCAATAGGTTAACAATTACAGCTGTTTAATTTCCTGTTGTAAGAAATTGTGTTAATGGTAGTGGGGGAACACTAGCAACAACTACAATCCTTGCCCAAGTTAACCACAAAAGTCATTAAATCAAACAGTGCTTAACCTTCTAGTAAACTGCACCAAAGCAGTTAGGCTCAACTTAGAGGCAGTGTGTAACATATTTATGCAACACACAAACAATAATAAAGTGAAAACACACATGTGAAAATTCCCAAACCAATTTAGAAAAATAGACTCAATTTTAATAAACAATTATTTATAAATGGGTTTCTGGTTGGCAGAGGTATGCACCCTGTCCAAGCAAGAATCACAATCTTTGTCATGGCACGTAACCACACACCCTAAATTATCCTGTGATCACCCTCTGGTAGCTTGGCACAGAGCAGTCAGGCTTAGCTTAAGAAGCAATTTGTAAAGTATTTATGCAACGCTTCAAACAGTAACACAGTGAAAACACCACAAAAAGACTCCAAACCAGGTTACAAAAAAAGAACTTACATTTATGAACACAATAACACCAAAGCAACAAAAATCCAATAAGTAAAACTAGAACAATGAACTGGTAAAAAATAAACGGAGGTGTAGTGCTTAAAGGCATAAAGCGCCAACTGGGCCTAACTGGTTGGACTAGACGAGTCAAATGCAAAAGTTCAGATACAGTCTCAGGCAAGTCCCGCTTAAGTTTTACCTTCCCAATAATTGTGCCAAGAGTCCCGTTTGTGGGGAGAAGTTTTCCAGGAGCAAAGAGAACTTTGTTTGCGGTGGTCTGTGGGGGGAAGGGCCACCAGGGATCACAGAATGATGAGCTGGATCCTCGTGGTCATGAGTGCCGGTGTTTGCTGTGAAAAGAGATTAACTTGCCCTCAATCGCGCTGATCCTATGTGTGAGCTGTGCCCAAGAGCTTGATTTCAGGAGCCCAAAGAATGCTCCCTAGGGCCCAGTACTTAAGAGGTGCCTTTGAGGTTCAGGAGCTCATTGACGATGGGTCCAGTAACTGTGGGGAGACTGTTATGTACCTGAGGCTCAGATCAGGAGACTAGCAGACTAGCCCTTGGAGTCACTGTAGGGTACTGGATTTAAGATGGGTTCCAGGTCTAGTTCTTACTCTCCAGGTAAGAGAATAGTAGGTTAGTACAGCAAGAAAGCAGCTTTTTCAAGAGTACCAGTCCAGCAGACTGGCAGTCCTACAGCAGCACAGTAGTCCTTCCTCTTGGCAGAGTATTCACAGGCCCAGAAGTGTAGTCTTCTAGTAGGGTCAGGGACCAAGTAGTTATACCTAGTTGTGCCTTTGAAGTGAGGGTGAGTTCAAAGAAGGGCCTTTGAAGTGCACAGATGTCCTTTCTTCCTGCCCTGGCTCCAGACTTGCTGGAGGGGGTAAAGCAGTCCTTTGTGTGGGGATAGGACATAGCCTATTCAGGTTTAATTGTGAGGCTGTGCCCATGTCCTCTATTCCATCCTCCGAGGTAGACCCATCAAGTCACACCTAAATTTCCTTTGTGTGTGGTTGTCTAGAGGGAATGCACCAAGTTCAGCTGTCACCCACCCCGGACCTATATTGGAGATAGGTTGCAAGCACACAGAGCTAAGAGTAGAAAAATGCCATGTTTCTAAAAGTGAAATTTTTAACATAGTAATGATAAATTTGACTTTATCAGTAAGGAGGATTTATAATTACCATTCCAGAGGTATTAAACATGACAGGTCTACTCTCTCAATCAATAATAAAAAAAAAAAACGCGCAGTTCCGCGCATCCATAGATCCACCATGGGAGAAAGATCCTTTTCCTACTTAGCGGCCAAAACCTGGAATTCTCTCCCCACTCACCTCCGCCTTACACAGAACCACCTTTCCTTCAGAAAGCAGGTAAAAACCTGGCTATTCGATAAGTAATGCACACACCCTCCCCCAAGCGCCTTGAGACCCTCTGGGTGAGTAGTACGCTATACAAATTTCTGAACTTGAACTTGAACATTAAGTGTAATAAGAAATTGCCTAATCATGATGGTAAATGTTTTTCACTACCAGGACATGCAAAACGTAAAAGTATATTTCCTACCTTTTTGTTTACACAGCACCCAGTACTATGAGCTACATAGGGGCTACCTTAGGGGTGACTTATGTGTAATAAAAGAGGAGTTTTAGACTTGGCATGAGGTTTTAAATTCCAATTCGGCATGGCAGTTTAAACTGCACCTAGTGGCAGGCCTGTGGCACATTTAAAGAGCTACTTGAGTGGGTGGCACAATCAGTGCTGCAGGCCCACCAGTAGCGTTAATTTACAGGCCCTGAGCACAGGCAGTGCACTCTATTTGGGACTTATAGGTCAATTAAATCTGCCAATTGTGGATAAGTAAATAAACCATGTTTAGGGGTTTGAGTACAAGCATGTTAGCACTGGTAAACAGTAGTAAAGTGGACAGAGTCCTATGATCAACAAAAAGAATTCAGCAAAATTGGTGGAAAGCAGGCAAAACGTCTGGGGAAAAGGCCACCCTAATGCTGACAGGTCTACGAAAAAAATAATAGCAGCACAACAAAAATCCAGACAGTAGAATTGTGATATCCAATTTTAAAGTTATTAGTAAAAGTAGTACCTAAAAGCAGAAACCACCACTCGCAGTCATATGGTCACTCAAGATCATGAAAAAGCCACAAATTCAGGAGGACCACGATGGAGCACCGGTCAAATACAGTGACCAGGTTAGTCCTGCTGAATAAGTTACCTTCTAAGTCCGCCACAAAGAGTTCTGTCTACAGTGGAGGAATCTGCAATGAGAAGACCGAGCGGATCGGTTGTCGATGTACCATAAAAAGCAAAACAAGCATTTCTGCAGTTATCGCTGTAGCGTGAAGAGCCAGTCAAGCACCACAGACTGCTGTTGCTGTAGCTCAGCATTGGAGGTCGTCACAGGTTGTCATCGCTGTAGCATGAAGTACAGGTCTTGCGTTGCCTAACATCACTGTTGGTTGCTACCCGCATGAAGCGCATGTCTCATCATAGTGTTGTATTGGCGCTCTGCCCGGGGTGCAGAGCCTTGGCACGAACAGGCCTGTTTGTGGTCATGAGGGGCTGAAACTTAAGGAATTTTGCCTTTTTGTTTGGAAGGAGTACACTATGATGTTAGATAAGGGTGCAGGATTTGGAAATCAAGGACTAACTTCAGCAAATGCCAGTAGGGCTCAGGAAACTTCATTATATCTATGCAGGGAAGTTGCAGGGAGGCCTCTGAAGCTTGTTGTGTCCCTGCAACTCACACAGGTCAGCCAGCTGACCCTTGAAATCACCCTGGTTAGCCTGGAATGAAAGCAAACAGCAGAGCTGTCCTCTGGCAGCAGGGCAGTTCTTCTTTTGTAACTTCCACAGGTCCAGGAGTGTTCCAATGAGTGGTTCTGGGGGTCCAATATTTATACATATTGCTAGCCTTTGTATGGTGGACTCTGTGTCCTACCCCCATATCTGGTTCTGGAAAGTTCTCACCCTGACCAGGCTGCAGAGTGTCTTGGATGACAAAAGAAGGGGCAGGAGAAGTGTCAGGTCTCTTTGTGTGTGTAGAAGTCAAAGCCCTTTGAAGTGTGAGAGAGGCTGGGTAGGCAAAAGACGGGGCAGGTGTGGTGACAGGTTCCTTTGCATGTGTAGGAGGCAAAGCCCTTTGAAGTGTGAGTGAGGCTGGGTACAGCTGCCCCCCAGGATAGAAAGGTTTTTGATCAGTTAGAACCGAGTGCACAGCCCGTATGTACGCACATCAGCATAAAATTCTTAATTATTTTGGTGCAGGACGGCGAGTGGAAAAACCTTGAACCACTCAGTTGAGTAGAAAACAAAGAGAACTACCCATGTATGAACAGAATTGGTTGCCGTTGCACTCAAGACAGTGTATATGGTGTTAAGTAACACAATAAAACAAGCATATATCAAAATGACAGAATATCAAAACAAAAGAACTCTCAATGAGTAAATCTTGGAGTCTTTAATATGATGAACAGCCAGCCGACACGTGTTTCATCGCACTCGCGATTCCTCAGGGCTAAATGGCTGTAATCCAGTCAGAAGGTCGCTCAGCTGGTGATACTTCCAACCCAAACAGGAACACGGCCGTCGGATCCGGACGTTCTCCGTGCCGCTTCTCCGCTTGACAAAGCTGGGAACGCTGAATATACCGACAAAGACCACGGCAATTGAACTTATCCTATACTATTGGAGTATTATCCTACTCGCCGTGGGCAAAATAAATAGAAGACCATAGAATTTTGATATCGACAAGGGAAACTCTTTGATACACCTTGAATAATAATTATTCTCATATCGGATACTCGACCGGAGTATCCAGGGTCAAGAGCCCAGCTGGGTTGGAAGTATCACCAGCTGAGCGACCTTCTGACTGGATTACAGCCATTTAGCCCTGAGGAATCGCGAGTGCGATGAAACACGTGTCGGCTGGCTGTTCATCATATTAAAGACTCCAAGATTTACTCATTGAGAGTTCTTTTGTTTTGATATTCTGTCATTTTGATATATGCTTGTTTTATTGTGTTACTTAACACCATATACACTGTCTTGAGTGCAACGGCAACCAATTCTACAGCTGCCCCCCAGCCATCTTGCCATGATGGACTATCCTGTCCACATCTAAGTCCCTTTTGTGTTAATGTCTGGAAGCACACCCCAACAGCAGAGCCATTTACATGGTCAAGACTGATTTGCATATGGCCAGGTCTAAACTGGGGTGGCATGGTGAGCAAAAGAATGATGGATTTCACCCAGATATCTTGACTGGGGTTGATGTTTTGATTTGTTCTGCATTCCCTGACCAGGGACACACCACAGCCCTCATCCTCCTAGACCTCTCTGCAGCCTTTGACACAGTCTCACATCGCACGCTAGCCTCCAGACTCCAAAATGCAGGAATACAGGGGTCCATCCTCGACTGGATCCAATCCTTCCTCTCTGACAGAACCCAGAGGATCAGACTACCCCCTCTACTCCGACCCCACTGATATCAACTGCGGAGTACCGCCGGGATCTTCACTAAGCCCGATGCACTTCAACATCTACATGGCCCCAACGCGGCCATTGTCAACACAGGCTCTGCACCGTATCCTACGCCGACGACACACAGCTCATCCTCTCCCTCACCAAAAACCCAGAAATCACCAGACTCAGCTTCCAGGAAGGAATGAGAAACATAGCCAGGGCAGAACTAAAAGTGTGAACATTTTCTGCAAAATTTGCAGATAAGCTCTAGAAGGAGACCGGCTCAACATCAAGGTCTAGCTGCCGACTTTGACTCGCCGTTTGGATCGACCTTGCTGGTTCATCCTGCTGAACAGTATCGGGCAAAGCTCAACTCGAAGTCGAGAGAGAAGCCATCAATGACTGCTTTGAGACCCTCCTCACCAAGGATTGGACACCGATCTTTTCACTACGCCGCTGTGTTGCAGCTGGTCACTGTCGTCAACTCGGACTTCGGATCTAAGAAACCCGAGGACCTGCTGAGGAGCCCGTTGTTGAGAGAAAAGAACCAAGATAAAAACTAAGGAACTGATTTAGATCTTGGCAGATGGGTTACTCCGTCACAATGGTGAAGGCTATCTCATCCTCCGCAATATAAATCCGATTATATCCTATGAGCTTTATATTTTAGAGGATAGGATATCCGTCACCGTTGTGATGGATTAACCCACCCACCAAGATCTAAATTGGATCTTAATTCCAAAGGTAAACTTTTTACCGGGACCTAGCCCTCGGCGTATCCAACCTGTGCTCCATCACGGTCGCCCTAAAACTTTGGCTTTGTCCCAGTCCTTAAGCAAAAACACCAAAAATTGCCTGCCCACCTACATTTAAACCCACATTTATGGAAAGTTGAAAACGCTCTCTGTCAAATTTATTTTTTACACATGTCAAAATTGTTCTGTTTTGTTGTAGGGTTGTTTCAAATATTAGTTATTGATTATATTTTATGTTTTTTCGTACAGTGTAAATATGTAAAATAGATATGTGTCTTTGTGTGCTTTGATGTACCTTCTTCGACAAATTTTGATAAAACTAAAAAAAGTTGTTTGGTATAAATAAAAGTACCTCGTTGAATTTGACAGTGAGCGTTTTCAACTTTCCATAAATGTGGATTTAAATGTAGGCGGGCAGGCAATTTTTGGGTGTTTTTGCTTAAGATAAGGTCCAGCCTTCCCACTTGTCCTCAAGGACCTAGCTCCTTTTGTTTCACTTTGTCCCAGTCCAGCATGACCAGATACCTGCGATTGGTGTTTTAAGCTTTTTGGTGCTAGAATGCACAATTTTCTATTTAATCTTTGCAAATTCATTTCTCCAGTTCCCTACATTAGAGTTTTTTCATTTTTAAATTGTTTTAAAGATAAAAATGTACTCTTTTTTTATAAATTGGTGTTGGAGTTTTATTGTGTTGTGTTTTTACGTATTTACTGTATTAGTGGAATTAAATGCTTTACATATACTTGTCTCCTAAATTAAGCCGGACTACTCATTTGGTAAGCTACCATGGTTGAGCAAGGGTTAATTTACTGAGACTTAACTGGAACTATTAGTGAATATGTTATTATTACTAGATAAGGGTGAATAACCCCACCTCCTAAAAGCCCACTTTCGTACAGGCATGATCTCCACAGTGTCAATGTTGTGGGAGCATCAAGTGGTGACTGACATTAGGGAGGCAAACTACCCCGACAAATGGCGGCAGTCCCAGGGTAGGGAAAGCACAACACCTTTCACTGACCCATCCAGATCCTTGGAAGATAGGAGGTCAGGGAGAAGCTCACTGTCTTCCACTCCATCATCCGTCACCAGGAGTATGGTTAACTCAGATCTCTCAAGTGGTACTTCAGGCAGTGGACGTGCACGATCCGCAAAGGGTTCCTGGGGGTTTTGTTGCTCTACCAGGTAGGTGACCTCCCTCTTGCACTACTTTACCTCATTGGGCCCAGCCCACCAGTCCTGCATGACCTGGAGTTCCACTAGCTCCATCACCCACACTTTCTGACCAGAAAACAGAGTAGCCTTCTGGTCATGCCAGAGTTTCCCAATTCCGGGCTGGCTTCTAGGTTCTCAGGGGCTTTCTTCCAAAAGTGTTCCATCTGTGTCATGACAGCCAACATGTATACATACTGGGGGAGAGGAGTTTTTATTATTTGTCAGCTCCTACAACCTGGAAGAATACGTTATGAATTACCTTCTGTTAGGACACTAGATGACACCTGCCAGTAGTCATTATGGCTACTGTGTCTCTCAGACCATCCATCTGCTGCCCATTGATACTGACCCACTGCCTATACTTTTAAGTGTTACTAGGCATGTGAGTCTTTGGTAACATCTCTCTGTCACTCAGGGACAGTAGTGCAGCCTCTGCAATTCTCCTTATGCTAACTGGGACAGCCTCCTCCCCAAGCGCTACACTGACCATCACCGGTGTCCACCCACCATTAGAGGAGCTTCTGCCTCTTACAGCCGTGGGGGTCCCCTTTAATGTACCTGTACCTGTCGAACTCATAGCATTTAGTGGAAAAATGTCCTGAGGCTGTCCTCTCAGGATAATCACATTTCTTTTGGTAAGGTTGTGACTGGGAATCTTTACCGGGTGAATTGGTTTAGGGGCCTTTTGAGAACTCTTTATTTTTCCTTACTTTTTATTTCCTCTCCCCCATCTTTCCACCCTTTTGGTGATCTCCCCGGGTACCTTCTTGGAGAGCACCCTTCAGCATCCAGTATCCCTTGCATCAGGGCCGTTCCATTAAAGTCTATGGCGGTTCACCCACAGAGCCTGAAATTGGACTACAGACTGCTTTGACTGTGAGGTAACTGTCGAAACATTCCTCATTTACGTCTGTGATCTGCTCCCTGCCAGAGTTTCTCACCCACAGCATGCCCCAGTAGGAGTTTACAAGTGAGCCGCTAACCGCATTAGTTGCCAACGCTCGGTTATGGTTCAAACTAAAAGAAGTGATTTATTACTTGGTAAATAACTTATATCTCCAGGACCCTCGGATCGATTTTTCTTGTTGAGGTTTCATTTTAGCGATAGCATTACAACCTATTTTCTGGTTCATTCTTATACAGCTGTTTTGGTATTTCTTTTTATTTATTTTTTTTTGTCTTAATTTCATTTTGTTACACCTTGCAAGCAGAAAGAAAAAATATCATACATTCAATACATTATCATATGAATAAATAAATATAAATATATAAATATATAAATTATTCATCATAAAAAAGTGGGAGGAAAGCTTCATTATTACAGGGATTCAATGGTAGTACCTGGCATAAAATATACACCCATATCTATATACACTTGGCCATATTTCTAATTGCCCATCCCTCCAATCTTTCAAGGGTGCCCAGATTTTAAGCCCAAATTCACGTGTCTTCCTACCCTTGTGCAAATACAGTGTAGATTCAAGATTATGTATGCCAAGGAGCCTTGTCAACCACATCTGGAAGGATGGGACATTCGCATCCTTCCAGGCTGCTGAAAGGAGGATACGTAATACGGCAGTAGCCAAGAATATGAGTGCTTCCGCCTCCCTAGTGATGCCCATCTGGCTTTCACTCCCAAGGATCATTAATGTAGGGGATAGACTGATCTTCGAGCCTAGCAACCCCTCCAAAAATTTCTCAATCTCACCTTTAATAGAGCTGAGTTTCTCACGGTAATAAAACATGTGCAGTAAATCCGCCGGCCCTTTCTGACATCTAGGGCAGTTGTTATCCACTCTCTTACCCCAGTCGAACAGTTTCGAAGGTGTGAAATAGAGATTAAAGAGTGTTTTGAAATGTTGTGCCTTTAGATTAGATGACCGCAAGACCACTTTATCCAGATGCAAAGCTTTATCCAGATCGACATCTGGATCCTGCAGTTTTATTGCCCAGGCAACCTCATTTTTCTCGAGGTCATCATGCATCCCGGTATATGACTTTAATTCTGCTCCCCCCTTTTAATAGATATTCCAATGTGGGGCAGCGGATACCCGGGGAGATATGGGGTCTTATCAATTTAACTATTTGTAAAATCTGAACATATTTAAAGCCTTGGCTAATAGCGATACCTTACTTCTGTTGAAGGGCATCAAAGCTCATAACGCTGCCTTCCTTTATTATATCCCCTACTGTCCGAATACCCTGCTGTTCCCACCATTTCCATGCTCCATCGAGACTCAGATTGGGAAAATAACCAGATTTCCACAAAGGCGAATACATATTAATTTTTGGAATTTGTAATACTTTCTGAAGTGTTTTCCACAGATCCCAAGCACTTATGGATATCTTATAACGCATTTTCTTAAAATATCTCTGGCCGGTTTTTCTTAACAATGCCCCCCACCGCCTCCTTTCCCATTAATAGCTCATAGATTGAAGGGATAGCATAGTTCTCAGATGTCGCATCTTGGGTATGTCCCTTATCTGACGCTGGATCAAATAGGATTGACGTCTGTGTGAGCAGGCAGGCCCAATGATAGTATCTTAAATGTTGGACTCCTAGGCCCACCGCTCCTGTGGTAGGGTCATATCCTTTAATGACCGTCTGGTCTTACCATATTGCCACAAAAAGCTATTGAACATAGACTCCACTTCCCCTCCTCAAATAAGAAGGGGATGGAGCGAAACAGGTAAAGGAGTTTAGGCAGCATAGTCATTTTCAGAACATTTTACCTTCCTATGAGAGACAGCTGAAAAGTATCCATTCTTTTTAAATCTTTCTCGATCGTTTTTAACATTGGAGCAAAGTTGTCCTTTATGATTAATTCCGTAGATGCATTAATTGTCACTCCAAGGTATTTTGCAGAATCTACATATCTATTATCAGACTTAATAATATTCTTTGTACATATCACTTGGGTTTTCCCCTCATTCAAACGGTATCCGGAATGACGCCCAAATTCTTTGCTGATTTCCACCAGTACCCGCATGGCATCAGCCTGCTCTGATGAAATCACTGCCAGGTCGTCCGCGTATGCTAGTATTTTACTCTCGAATCCATTGGTTACACAGAATCTGTCTAACCAATGGATCGATGTAAAGCGCGAACAGAATGGGAGAACAGGGACACCCCTGACGGGTTCCCCTTGTTATCTTGATTTTATTTGAACATTCACCCATCAACTGTATTCTGGCGACTGGATCAGAATACATAGCCTTTATGGCCATCAGGATTCTTTGGCCATAACCTCTACCTACAAGGATATTCCAGAGGTAATGCCATTTTACGCGGTCAAAGGCTTTTTCCGCGTCGAGGAGGATCATAGCGGTCCCCTCCTCCCCGACAGCATGTGCTTCAAACAGGGAGATCGCCCTTCTAATATGATCAGTTGTGCCTCGACCTGGAATGAAGCCATGCTGCCAGGGGGATACCAGACCGCCGATGACCCTCCCCATACGCGTCGCCAAGATTTTTGCATAAAGTTTATTGTCCGCGTTAATAAGCGAGATCGGCCGATATGACCCTGGATCTTCTTTCGGTTTACCTTTTTTATGGAAAACCACTATATTTGTATCTCTCCATGTCTCTGGTAGTTTTCCGGTACACATTATTTCGTTAAACAGATCTAGTAATATTGGAACCACCTCCGATGATAAGCACTTATACACCTCTAGCGGGATGCTGTCTGGCCCTGCGGCCTTACCAGCAGCTAGATCCGATAGCCCTTCACGCAGCTCCTCGGCCATCATATAGCTCTCCAACATTTCCCTCTCAGACTCACTCAGTTTGGGTCCTCGATCCGGATACCCTTCCTGCGGCTCCTCCCCTACTACCTCTTCTTTATATAAGGTTTGATAAAAGTTTGCAAAAACCCAGAGTATCTCCTGCGGATCGTCAAACACCCGCCCATTCTCCTGAATACTAGTTAATATATTTTTTGTGTTATCCTGTCTGATCCTCAGTGCCAAGGCCTTACCCGCCTGCTCCCCTGTTTCATACATCTTCCCTCTGTTTGCCCAATATTCTGATGCAGCTTTTTCAGCCATCCGTTTATGTATTTCTGCTTTAACAAAGCTCATTCTCAATAGGCTTTCTTTTCCATCCTTCCCCTGTAATATATCCTGCTGTTCTTCTGCTTTTACCAGATTAGCTATGAGCCTATCTCTCTCACCCTGTAGTTTTTTCCTAGCATGGGCGGTATAGCTGATTGTCTCCCCCCCCGTAATCCGGCTTTAAACGATTCCCAGACACTATTTCTGGATGCACTATAGCGATTGGACTCGAAGAATTCCTTGGCCCATTTCCTCAGATGTTCAATAAACAAGGTGTCTGGCAACAGTTTTTTGGTAAATGTCCACACTCTTTGTTTCCTGGCCGGCATTAAACCATCATATCTTATTGCCAGGGAGCTACGGTCTGATAGAACCTTGGGAAGCTTCCTGATGTTAACTTTACTTATTTCTGTAGATGAAATTAAAAAATAATCCAGTTTGGTGTACTTCTGGTGAGGGCATGAAAAGTATGTAAACCCGGGATCATCAGGCTCCTTTGTTCCCCATATATCAACAAGCCCATGTGACTGCATCAGGGAGCGCAGCGCTCTAAACACCCTCGGCTTTCGACCTACATATAAATTTTTCTTGACCAAATCTGCTGATATATTCAAATCCCCACATACCAGTATGGGAGTAGACCAGCTTGACAGTTCCCCTTCTAATATTTCAAAAACTTCGGGGTCATCTTGGTTAGAGCCATATATCCCGCATATTGTTATACCACACCCCATCTCAGCCAAAGCCCATCTACCTAAGCCATCAGCCTTGGTCCGTTTAGCCCCCCGAGGGCTGTTTTGCCTAAAATGGCCACCCCCCTTACCATTGAGGTCTGTGATGAACATACGATGATATCAAAGCCCCCCATTCTGAGTAACTGTTTTTTGGCCCAGGGTAGGTGTGTTTCTTGTAAACACAGAATGTCGATGGGTTCTGTTTTAACAAACTCGAACAGTGTAGACCTTTTTCTCCAATCATTAAGCCCGCCTATATTACCCGAATATATACTAAGGCTCGACATTATTGAAATTAAACATTTCCTTCCTTTTTAACATCAACATCTGGATGTAGAGAATACAACTATAAGGAGTAGCACAACATACTATAGCAAACGGATCAATCTTTGTACCATAAATTCTTTTTTTATTTTTGCTTCCCCCCGTGCTATCCCCCCTTGACCTCCCTTCCCCCGGACCCCCTCCAGAATGCCCTCCCCCCTCTCCCCCCTTCTTCCTCCCATGTGAAGCGCTCAGACCAAAGTCTGTGTCTGTGATGTGCGCATGCAGCAGCAGTGGTGTAGGTGCTTAAACCAAAAATGAAGAAAACAGAGAAGAGACCAACCTAGATAAGAGAATAAAGAACAGATAATGTTAGGAGGTTAAAGACGTAAAATACAATGCAGTGCAGTACCATGGTACCAGCTGTCCCTGGCCCTGAACACTCCTAATTGAGTCTTGTTAGCTACCTAGAGAGTCCAGAAACTCCTTTGCTTTTATTTCAGATGAGAAATACTGCACTCGGCCCTCTTTTACCACCTTCAGCCGTGTTGGATTAACAAGATAAACTTGCAGAAGTTTGTCCTGAAAGGGTTAAATCAATTGTCTCAGCCTCCAGCGCCTCTCCACCGCTGCGTGGCAAAAGTCCGGCCAAACAAAAAACAACACTCCCTCACTGGATCTTCTTGCCCCAGGGCGGGCTTTCTCCGATATGACCTGTCAAAGGATAAAATTGCCCAGGAATATTAGGATTGCCCTTGGTTTGTCATTGCTATTTACCCCAGGCCGGACCCTAAACGGAGTGCGGTGTGCCCTCTGGATTTCCGCTGACCAGTTCCATTCGGTGAGTTCTGGAAATGCAGTCTTGAAAAGATTAATCATATATAACCTGACATAAGAGACCCCTCGGCCCCTTCTGGGATCCCCAGCACCCGAAGGTTATTACGCCTTAGCCTGTTTTCCATGTCCTCCAGTTTCCACTGGATATCAGTGACCTGAGTGTTTTGGGATTCCACTTTGGTGGTAGCTATGGCAGCCTCCGCTTCAGTTGCAACAATCCTTTCCTCTAAATTTGTAACTCTGTCCCACACATTAACGTAAGCCTTAGACAGCTTCCTTACTACACCTTGCATCTTACGCATAGCTGCTTGTGATTTTCGGGTATCCTGACGTGCCTCCTCCCTATGCGTAAGGATGGTCTGGTAGATAACATCCAGAAGTGGGGGTGAGTTAGTGGAGCCTTGGCATTTGGGATCCCCTGCAGTGGCATGGCTGATGAATGATCCCATGTTAAAATCCATGAGGGCTGTTCCTGGGCATTACCTTGAGCATTTGGCCTTTTAGCTGTGCTAGGGGGATTCTGTTCAATATCACTATCGGTCTCTAAATCACTCCCCTCCTGAGATGAGCCCTGGTCATCATCCGACCATTCTGCCTCTGAGACGGAGTAAAAGCATTCACTACTTTCCTTTTCCTTATCGTCCATTAAGGTCTTTAGGGCCATAGGAAGGCATAAAACTTCACCCCCTTTTCCTCCAGCCGCCCGGGACAGCATTCTTGCCCTGGTATTTTTGGGCTCCAAACGATATTTCAGTATTGATTCTCCCATCACCCCCTGTACACTCTTGTCCTCTTTCAACCATCAATATTACTCCCTCCGGCAGGCCAGCATTCTGATCATGTGTGTCCTCTGGCAGGGGGGTGCATGCTGCAATCATACCTGAAAATTGCAAAAAACACAGTTGATGGACAGAATGTAGAACAATGTCATACATTCATCCCAGTACAAGGATCTGGGCCTAAATCCATCATTGTTTTGCACTCCACACCACCCTGGGTTAGACACTGGCTATATGCAAATCAGCTCTGACCCTGTGCCTCATGGGAACAGTCCAGTCCGAACTACCAAGCCATGTCTTTCCCAGACCGGAATCAAGCATCCAAAGACCGGTTACTGGCTATCAGCCTTCATCAGCCTGGACAGCTTGACTCCAGTGGTGTGGAGAGCCTGGGACTCACGTCTGAGCATACCCAGCCCACTCGGGGTGAAAATTGCAAAAAACACAGTTGATGGACAGAATGTAGAACAATGTCATACATTCATCCCAGTACAAGGATCTGGGCCTAAATCCATCGTTTTTTTGCACTCCACACCACCCTGGGTTAGACACTGGCTATATGCAAATCAGCTCTGACCCGGTGCCTCATGGGAACAGTCCAGTCCGAACTACCAAGCCATGTCTTTCCCAGTCCAGAATCAAGCATCCAAGGACCGGTTTCTGGCTATCAGCCTTCATTAGCCTGGATAGCTTGACTCCAGTGGTGTGGAGAGCCTGGGACTCACATCTGAGCATACCCAGCCTACTCGGGGGTGAAAATTGAAAAAGACACAGTCCCTTGCTCACTTTGCCACTGGATTCAAGCAAGCCGGGCTGAAGACGGCTGTAATGGGTTGGCAGAGTGGGCTACAGAACGGTGATGGATCAAACCCAGATCTTTTGACTGGGTGTGAGTGTTTGTTTGGTTCAGATGCTCCGTCCATCACCACCCCCTTTTGTACCAATTTGGCCGCCATAAGTGTGGCAGGGTATGCTCAGACGTGAGACCCTTGCTCACTTTGCAACTGGATTCAAGCAAGCCGGGCTGAAGACGGCTGTAATGCCAGAAACCGGTCCTCGGAAGCTTGTTTCCGGTTCAGGAAAGGAATGGCTTGGCAGTTCGAGCTGGACTGTTCCCATGAGGCACAGGGTCAGACTGATTTGCATATAGCCATGTCTGAACTGGGGTAGCAGAGTGGGCTAAAGAACGGTGATGGATCAAACCCAGATCTTTTGACTGGGTGTGAGTGTTTGATTGGTTCAGATGCTCTGTCCATCACCACCCCCTTTTGTACCGCTTTGGCCGCCATAAGTGTGGCAGGGTATGCTCAGAGGTGAGTCCTTTGCTCACTTTGCCACTGGATTCAAGTAAACCGGGCTCAAGACGGCTGTAATGCCAAAAAACGGTCCTCGGAAGCTTGTTTCCGGTCCAGGAAAGGCATGGCTTGGCAGTTCGAGCTGGACTGTTCCCATGAGGCACAGGGTCAGACTGATTTGCATATAGCCATGTCTGAACAGGGGTGGCAGAGTGGGCTAAATAACGGTGATGGATCAAACCCAGATCTTTTGACTGGGTGTGAGTGTTTGATTGGTTCAGATGCTCCGTCCATCACCACCCCCTTTTGTACCGCTTTGGCCGCCATAAGTGTGGCAGGGTATGCTCAGACGTGAGTCCCTTGCTCACTTTGCCATTGGATTCAAGCAAGCCGGGCTGAAGACGGCTGTAATGCCAGAACTTGGTCCTCAGAAGCTTGTTTCCGGTCCAGGAAAGGCATGGCTTGGCAGTTCGAGCTGGACTGTTCCCATGAGGCACAGGGTCAGACTGATTTGCATATAGCCATGTCTGAACTGGGGTGGCAGAGTGGGCTAAAGAACGGTGATGGATCAAACCCAGATCTTTTGACTGGGTGTGAATGTTTGATTGGTTCAGATGCTCCGTCCATCACCACCTTCTTTTGTACCGCTTTGGCCGCTATAAGTGTGGCTGGGTATGCTCAGACGTGAGTCCCTTGCTAACTTTGCCACTGGATTAAAGCAAGCCGGGCTGAAGACGGCTGTAATGCCAGAAACCGGTCCTCGGAAGCTTGTTTCCGGTCCAGGAAAGGCATGGCTTGGCAGTTCGAGCTGGACTGTTCCCATGAGGCACAGGGTCAGACTGATTTGCATATAGCCATGTCTGAACTGGGGTGGCAGAGTGGGCTAAAGAACGGTGATGGATCAAACCCAGATCTTTTGACTGGGTGTGAGTGTTTGATTGGTTCAGATGCTCCGTCCATCACCACCCCCTTTTGTACCGCTTTGGCCGCCATAAGTGTGGCAGGGTATGCTCAGACGTGAGTCCCTTGCTCACTTTGCCACTGGATTCAAGCAAGCCGGGCTGAAGACGGCTGTAATGTCAGAAACCGGTCCTCGGAAGCTTGTTTCCGGTCCAGGAAAGGCATGGCTTGGCAGTTCGAGCTGGACTGTTCCCATGAGGCACAGGGTCAGACTGATTTGCATATAGCCATGTCTGAACTGGGGTGGCAGAGTGGGCTAAAGAACGGTGATGGATCAAACCCAGATCTTTTCACTGGGTGTGAGTGTTTGATTGGTTCAGATGCTCTGTCCATCACCACACCCTTTTGTACCGCTTTGGCCGCCATAAGTGTGGCAGGGTATGCTCAGACGTGAGTCCCTTGCTCACTTTGCCACTGGATTCAAGCAAGCCGGGCTGAAGACGGCTGTAATGCCAGAAACCGGTCCTCGGAAGCTTGTTTCCGGTCCAGGAAAGGCATGGCTTGGCAGTTCTAGCTGGACTGTTCCCATGACCCACAGGGTCAGACTGATTTGCATATAGCCATGTCTGAACTGGGGTGGCAGAGTGGGCTAAAGAACGATGATGGATCAAACCCAGATCTTTTGACTGGGTGTGAGTGTTTGATTGGTTCAGATGCTCCGTCCATCACCACCCCCTTTTGTACCGCTTTGGCCGCCATAAGTGTGGCAGGGTATGCTCAGACGTGAGTCCCTTGCCCACTTTGCCACTGGATTCAAGCAAGCCGGGCTGAAGACGGCTGTAATGCCAGAAACCGGTCCTCGGAAGCTTGTTTCCGGTCCAGGAAAGGCATGGCTTGGCAGTTTGAGCTGGACTGTTCCCATGAGGCACAGGGTCAGACTAATTTACATATAGCCATGTCTGAACTGGGGTGGCAGAGTGGGCTAAAGAACGGGGATGGATCCAACCCAGATCTTTTGACTGGGTGTGAGTGTTTGATTGGTTCAGATGCTCCGTCTATCACCACCCTCTTTTGTACCGCAATCATACCTGAGTCTGCGAAGTTCTGTGGTACAGGTGCGGGGGTTGTTGTTGCTGCCTCCTCAATGATCCCATCTTTAGTGTTCTGCCCCTTGCCGCTTCGGGCGAACAGCTCCGGAATGGAGGGAGTCACTTGCCGTGATCTTACAGAGGCATGTTTTCTCTTTTTTAATACCTCTCCTGGAGGTGTACGTGCCTCAACTGGAGATGTCCCCCCTCTTGATTCAGGCTCTGGCTGATCTGCCAAATGCACTGCTTGGGCTTTCCTCCTAGCCGCCGCCTCGGCTTTGGCCGTTACTCCCGCCGCCACCTTGGAAGCCATTACTTCTGAACTCCGCCACTGGCTCAGCAGTTCCGTACTGCTCCGCAAAACTCTCCTGGAATCTCCGCTAGCACGCCTTGCTGCCACGCCCACAGCGTCGATGCCGATGCTGGACACAGACCGCGAGGATGCCAGTCAGCACCCGTAGCAGCCTGGTTCCTGCCGATCGAGCTACGGCGGAGTTTCCTGCCCCATATTTCCAACTGGTAGAACACGGCATTTAGGTCTACAGTTTCCTCTTGTTCGGTATAGCAGATTACGATTCACACCAGCTCCGGGGGCTCTTGACTACCACTGCACCATTCCACCGCTGCTGCTGCTGCTCCTCGGCTCCGCACTAGGCAGCCGCCATCTTGCTCACACTTGTTAGCAGTCCTAGGGGTGTTTTGGTATTTCTTAATGCTTTGCAGTTGTTCTTTTGAGAAAGCCTGGCTGATAAGAGCCACAACTACCCAGGGTTAAGCTAAGATTTTTCAAACAAATCTAACTGCACTTAGTCAGTGAGTTTATTATATAGTGAATTCTCACAACCACACTATTGTGATTGAAAAGTCCTGTGTATGGCAATAGACGTGTGCAAACTGTACTGTTGTGTGGATCCCTAATAATAATTTTGTGCCATAGGCAAACATGGACCATGCTTGCGTGCGTGACATATGACTATCTCACGGATTGTGGTACGGGCACCCAAAGTGCCACCCTCATAGTAGTAGAAGGCCACTACCTTCATCCGGATTTATGCAACATTAGTGGTTGGTGGCCGAATACCATGTAGTGATCAGTAGTAGTGATCATGACCCTTGTGCCTGGTGTCACTGGAGTGAGGTTTACAGTTTCTCTCAGCTTTTTTCCAGTTTCACTGCTGTGTGCTTAACCTTCCCTTAACCTACATCAGGTAGATGTGGAGTGCTGCATAGCGCAGGAGTGGTGATTCTATGTTGGATATTTGTGTACCTGGGGAGGGTACAGTACAAGGATGGTGTTGTGTTGTGCAGCAGGTGTGTGGTTAGTACATGAGCTGGGTGTGGCAGTGTGTACGCAGGGACCGCATATTCTGGGTATATGTGTGCTTATGTGAAGTACAGTAAATGATGGGTGAAATGTTGTTCAGCGTGCACATCAGAGACATGTTAAGGCATGGGCAAAATGGGCTCTGGCCCGAGGTCCCCTGAAAGGCTAGACCCGGTTCTGTTCTGCAGTGAGTCTTGCCCTGATGACCTTGAATAATTCTTAAATAGATTGTTTCAAACACATTGTTCTTTGATTTATTTTTAGTGTGGATGACATGTGAGTCTCTTACAGACATTTTGCAGAGAAATTATGTTTGTTTCAAGCAACATCCATTAAAAAAGGTTGTTTTACATCAAAACAGGACCTCACATAGAAGAAATGAGAGAGGGTGTCACAGACATTATTTGCATTCATGTTAGTGGGCTGCTGTTGTTAAAATATTGAAATCACTCACCACTATCTTTGAATATTAAATAAAAACACATTCACCTTTCAGGCCTTGCAGGGCATATGTCCAGAGTATCTAAAGAAAAGGTTTATCTGGTACGTTCCATCTACGTCCCACAGATCCACCTTAGCTCTCAATTTAGCTATTCCAAAATGTAAGCAAACTTACTGGGGTGGGAGAAGTTTTGTCTATAGCACTGCTTAGCAGTGGAACTCGCTGCCTTTCCAGTTGAAGAAATGTACCTCCTTATCATTCTTTAGGAAACATCTCAAGACTTGACTTTTTAATCTTTAGGTTTAGATCTTCTTCAGTCTTTATTTCTTTTTCTTCTTCCCTTCCCCTTTCTGGTTAAACTGGCAGCGCCAAGATGCTCACGGGCATATGTGTGCTTTATAAAATTAATTTACATTTCCTTTTAGAATTTGGACCAGTGTGCCTATACACTGCCAGTGACCAGGCCAGAGTGGCCATGAAAGAGATGAAATTGGATCATAAATTCATAGCTGTTCTGAACAGGGTTTCCCAAGATACGTTTGTCCAGGGCCCCCAGAATCCTTAAGATGTCCCTGGTGCACATAGTGAGTGTGTGTGCTGCCAGAGTGTATGTTTGTAAAGAGCACACCCTGGTTAAATATAGCTTCGGTGCTAAGCAGTGCTCACAGTTTGAGTGTGTGTACTGAGTGCATGTGTACATGTGTACAGGTAAAGGTAGAATGTATAGAGGTTACCCTGCTGTGGAAATACACTGAGGGAATATGTCTGAAATAATACATTATATGCAGGGCCCTGGGTTCCATTTTGGGAAGCCCAGGCCTGCCTGGTGAACACATGAGGAAGAGAAGAATCCCCAGACAGATTTCTGTATAGATGCATTCATGTAAGATGGGAGGGGAACACATTGAAGGTAAGGAAGACACTCCCTTGACATCTCTAAAGACTGCTCTTTGATTCAGTGATAGATCACAAGGACAGGATTGGACACATCTCAGGAAGAGAGATGGGGGTGATAAAAAGATTGTAAAGAGTACGACTGGGGTCTCGGATTAACCCTTTAATGCACATATCACTGTGGCTGACATCCAGGTGTAAACTCTGGTCACTTCCATGAATTATGTTGTGGACAAGCAGCTTTGGAGTCGTGCCTGCTGTGGCAAGTCTCTTTCATGTGGGAAGATGACAAGGAAAAGTGCCCACTTCAAAAGAAGCAGAACCTCAACATAAAACTTCTAAGACCCAGAACCTGAAATCCCATTTGTTGTCTAGAAAAGGACTATAAGAAGAGGAGTTTCAGTTCTTGAATGTGTCTTCTGCCAAGCAGCCTGGTGGGCTGTGTGAGAAGGGGAAGCTCTGCAAGACATCTGCCTGTGACCAATACTGGTAGCAAAGGACTTCTATTCTCCCAGCTGGCTGAAGGGACATCATCCGGGACACCTAAATCACCTGCCCTGCAGCTTAGAGCACCATCACTTGCCTGCTTGCTAAGACCAGTGTTCCCTGTGAGGGAAAGGCGAGAGTTGGAAGGAGTGAGGCACAGTGGAGAGCCCTGCGTTAGGGTCCCTGAGCGTGGTGTTAGACTGTGCATCAATCAGGACATTAACCATGTACAGTATGGGCTCTGCGACCCTCGTGTGCCAGGAGAGGGCTGCTTTGTTCTGAGCTGTATCAGAAGTGCTAGGCGGAATCACTATGCTGCACTATCATGCCTCAGTGACCCTGTATGCCAGAGGGGATCACCGGTGAACTGAGTTTGGGTCAGGTGTGCAGTACATATGATTGGTGACCCCGGGTGTTGGGGGAGCCGCCATAGTGAGAGTGATTGCTTAAGGAGAGTCTATGCGCTGATCATGAGTATTGCAGCAACCCTGTATGCGAGGAAAGGCTTCCAGTACCACTTTGTCCCAGAGTTCAGGCCGTCACCCCATACTGAAGGACTGTGACCAGCAGGTCGAGCACGCACCCCATGATCTACACCTGACAAAGTTCCCTAGGTTCACTGAAATAACTCCAGTCGGGAGCCGGAGAATCACAACAGCACCCCACCCCCTTTTGAGGGATAAGAACCACATGCCTTTATAGTTCATAGGGAGCCTTGACTGCTCGACCACTTTTACAACTGAGAGTCAAGTGCAGAAGGGGCACTTGGTCCAGTTGAGCGGGATCAATAGTAGCTCTAGCCCTGTGGCAACAGGAGTAAAATGCCTCAACCACCATGTGTGCCCCTTTGGCTTTCTGAAAAGGGTTCTGACACACACCACATAGTAAACTGCTTTCCTCAAATGATCCTTCCTAATATTTACCATATGCTTCCTGGGACGAGACCCCAATCCTCTTCTGGGACCCTATGCTTTCTCAGGGCTATCTCATAATCTAAAAAATATTTGGTTATGTTATTCCCCACCACATAGCTAGGCACGAGATCTTTAGGGATGTGAACCTTCCCTTCTCTTTTGGCCACTGTGCTGTCTCTGCCATCACTGCTGCAGGACTCTGCGACTTGCTTGGCTTTGAGAAGGAGAAGCTGCAGCCTCCTCAGGATCCAACAGGCAGACCCTCCAGGATTTTGCGATTTCGGCAAAATCGGCACTTTTGTAGAAATCGCTGCATTTTTACAAAAGCTAATCCATGCCGCTATATCCTGGGGGGTCTGAGATGTTGGTATGCTGCTAAACGCTGAGCAAGAAAGGGGGGAAGCCACGTTAGTGACAGGCCTCCATATCGGCTTCCAAACATCATTTATTACCCACCGGTATCTCTCCCTGCCCCTCCCATCCTGCCACCACCCGAGTGCGTCACTGATAGCGATCAGATCCCACCGATCCCATCAATAAATTGCTTGACAACATCAAGTGCTCCCAGTGATTAACCCCAGGAAGTAAATGAGGACGTAGCGCGGTGAGCCACAGCTGCTTCGGGTCAGGCTGGGGCTGAGGGCGTGTCTGCAGTGAAAGTGGGATCGGCGAGCCAGCTCTGCCACCACTGAGGCTAGCTGGGGGCCGCTCCTCCCGGGCCAAGAGTGAGGCCAGAGTGCAAGACGAGACGAGGGCTGGATTGACATGCCTGACACACCAGGATCCGAACACCAGTCTGGTGGATCTCCCATTGCAGCGGATAAGGGATCACTCACATTTGTCTCCAAGCTGCGGCCACCCAAAAAGTTTCTAACTGTGGCTGGTGGGAAATTGATGTCTTCTGTGCAAAAGAACGCCGCATAATGTTTCCAAAGGAGCTATATAAATTAGGGGCGTAAGAAACAACCTCGCAGCCCCAGCAGTGCGGGGGGCCCCCCAGTCTTCAGTTCATGAAGGGGGCCCCCTGAACAGCAGTGGGTTAATTGGAGCGTCGGAGCGCTGCCCTCTCAACTTTCCACCTTATATTTCCTTTATTTTACTGCCACCACATAGATATGTTTTTTCCTTTATATCTGCCTTGCTTTCAGTCAGGCCCATTTGAAAGGCTCATGCTATAGTGCGCAGGTGCCAGCAGTCGCATGTTTTGCAGGGCTTGTTTGTTTTCATCCCTGACCCATTGTGGTCTTAAACTATGTAAAACCACGCCCTTATGTGACGTAGGGAAGCCTTCGTCATTGAACACAGGCCGGGTGCTTTCAGCTTCAGCCTGTGTTCCATGAGTCTGTCTGTCACTCAGTGACCTTACACCTTTTTGGCCTCGTTACAGGGAGGGATGACACTGGGCAAACCTCAAAGAGCCCACCCGAGCTGCGAACAGCGTCACTGAGACATGAAAACACAATTAGGAGTGTAGATGACAAGAAGAGCATCCAGCACAGGTGAAAATAAATTCTCACTTTTAAGTAACACGCTGCTGCTCTGACAAATGAAATTCTGCCTGACCAAGATGCCCCCTACGTGTACCCTATGTTACATGCATGTGCATGTCACCCATGCATATTTCTCTTAGTGGCCTGAATCACAAGGCCTCTGCAATCACGTCCTGCATTAAGGTGCCTGTCATCAAGTTTCCCAAACGTTAAGCTAACATGAAGGCCCATGCATTTGCATTTGTGCACTTTTAAATAAACATCGTAATGAACCCTTTTTGTGGTTCAGTCTGAGCCACTTTCTGAATTAGGGTTTTCATGACTCCTGACACACTGAAAGCTGCAGTTACGTATCTCTGACCTCGCATACTTCTAGCTCAGCCGAAAGAGGCCCAGCAAGGGTTGCCCAGACAGTATATTTTGCTTAACAGTTATCTGGATGCCCGGTGAAAAAGGTAAACAGAACCCGTCTGCTGAGATAGGGCCCAGCTTTTCTGTCTCTGTTTAAATGAAATTACAGTACTTGCATCTGTAGAAAGCTCACAGCCCCCATGTAATGAACGAAGAAATATATGCCCTTTTCTATCTTTTAGTGATGAGCAACCTTTGCTTCAGATAATACATCCCCTGACTTAAGATATCGGTTAGTACCAGACGTGCTGGTCGCCCTGACATTGAAGGTTTCTCTACTAGACTTAAAGTCAGCTCCTCCCAGTTACACGTCAATTGCACGTCATGCTCAAATTGCGTGCACAAGTAGGGCAAAGTTCCAGCCTGCCATGTAACTCCTCCTCTATGTAGCCACCCACCTATCACCCACCTGTGACTCATTAAGTGTACACCCTCATGCACGCCCACATGCTCTTATCTCTTTCTTTCTTGCTCTGCCTGGAGCGCTCCTCCCTATGTACAAGGAAAAATGTATATATGTGTTGTTCTTTGTAAATAATGTTAGAAGACCCTTCTTGAACCTCAGTGGTGATGGAACAGATTCTCCCTTAACTCGAGTTACTGGAATAAAGCCCTTTTAACTTGGACACCACGGACTCTCTGCCTCTCATTTGATACATGCTAATTGTTAATGGCTAGAAATTATGACAGGGTAATATTTTATTTACCACATTAATCTGGCGCCCGAATAGTGGACTAATCCCTTTCCCCACACGCCGGAGACGTAGGTCCAGCCTTTGCCCCCTTCTACAGCCGTGACGGACTCCGAAGTGCACGCAGCGGGACTTCCTGCTTACTCCCTCAGGCCCACGGAGAAGACGGACTGCGACCAGGCGTCCACACGAGGCGGTGAGGATCGTGGATCATCCCAACCAGAGCCCAACCCGTGAGAGAGCAAGGTCCGAGGTTCCGAAGGTCCACCTGTTCCAAGGCGCATGCGCAGAAGTAGAAGCGTAGTATCAAGTTTCCGAGGCCTTCAAGTACTGTTTCCCGGTGAGTACCACTATGGGGAATGCATAAAGTTCAAGACGGGTTCATTTTATATGAACACGGTAAAGACGGGTTCACGTTATACGTGAACACGGTAAAGACGTGTCTCATTTCTATGAGCACGGTAAAGACGTGTCCATTCACATGTTCACGGTAAAGACGGGTCCACGGTAAAACGTGGGCACGGTAAAGACGGGTCCACGGTAAAACGTGGGCACGGTAAAGACGGGTCCACGGTAAAACGTGGGCACGGTAAAGACGGGTCCACGGTAAAACGTGGGCACGGTAAAGACGGGTCCACGGTAAACGTGGGCACGGTAAAGACGTGTCTCATTTTTGGGACCGGTATGGTTGTACTGTATTCCAGTGCATAAAGTTAACTGTTTTCTAGTATGTGTTTTATTCCATGTATCATGTTAGACTGTATCTGTTTTAGTGTTTTAATGTTGTAGTGTGAATGATTGTTGATTGTTTCAGTCTATTCTATGTGTATTGTATTTCCATTGTGTTGGTTTCAACATGCCGCTGTTTTCGAAATTGCGTCAGATAGTGACCAGGAAAGGTATACTGGAAGAGTCAGTCAACATCCCGCCCAGAGACACACCTGGTCATTTTATGTATACTAAGCACGGGCTAGACGCCATTTTGTTTTTAGAGTTATGGGTAGATTACACAAAGGACTTAGAGGAGAAATATAGATTGGCTGTCTCGGGAACATGGGATTCTGAATGCATTATGAGAGTAGAGGAAGCGCTATGGAAAAAGAAATCAAGACCCTCTCAGAAAGATGCCATTGAGTTATGTCGCAAAGAGTCACATAGGAGAACAGAGAAAGAATTGAACAAAGCAGAGAGAACTAAACAAGCAGGGGAAAAAGCAAAAGAAAAGGAACTACGGGGGGAGGGGGAACGGGTCAAAAGTAGAACAGGTTGATAGAGAAAGAAATGCCGTCGTTACTGGTATTTACCCCGTTCTCTCAGAAGAACTAGCTAGAGTGCCAACCTCAGAAACACCCAGTAGGTCGCGAACGCCACCACCTGTACCATATAGAGTATGTAGAAAGAAGCCGACAGCATCAGAGGCTGTGGAGTTCCTTGTAAATAGCTCCTTGTAAATATGGTTTATGAAGAGCATGTCATTATTAGAACTTGTTGAGTTTCTTGTGAATATGGCTTGTGAATAGCGCCATGTAGTTATGGTTTGTGCAGAGCAAAATCATTACGTTAGGCAGGAGAGAGCTGGATCTCTTTCAAGTGCTTGGAGAACACGTTTTGAAGATGTGCGTACGTGTTATGTGATAACGTGGAGAGATGGGTTCATGACTTTCCCATGTACTGCAGTCATTGGGGAAAGATTGTGCTTCAGCTGCCAAAGGGTTAATATCTTGTATTGAGAAGGCAGTATTTGTTTTAACATGCTGTTTTACATGCATGGTTATGTGAGCTGACACTAAAAGTCAGTGAGTAATTAGTTGATTGATGGTTTGATTTAACTTTTTCATTGGTTGCTGGGTCTGCCTATGTGCTTTGTCAGTTTGTTGACTGAATGGTAACGTCTTGCATGGAGAGTAAAGAAGTGTTCATTTAACATTCTATTTCAAATGCGTCCGTGTATTTGTATGGGTTCTCCTTGGAACACTTGATTTAATGTGTTTGACTCAGAGGTCGGTAAGTTGTAAATAAACCAGTCGGATTGAGATAAGGGTTTGCACGGAGGGTGCTTTAATGTTTTCACGGTTGTGAAGAAAATATAAAACAGACCCATCATAGAATGTGCTTTTGATTAGTGTAGTGCAACCGTGTGTTTTTTTAAATAGAAATGTGTTCTACAAAATATACATTATTATTTTACCCAATGCAAGCTGCCCTTTAGAATTATTTATTTATTTAAAACATTTATTAAGCGCAACTGTCACCTTGCAGGTATCCTGGCGCTGGTGGCTACTCCTGGGTTTATAGACAGGGAGGTTGAACTTTAACTAGCAGGCTAAAGGGGTGAAGGAAAGAGCCAAGTTTTGATTTGTTTCCTAAAAGGTAGGAGATGAGTAATTTGGAGGACATCGGCCGGCAAACTGTTCCACAGCTTAGCTGCCGCCACTCTGAAAGATCTGCCTCCGATCCTGGACTTCTTATATTTGGGGACTTTCACCAGGCAGGCAGTCGTAGACCTAAGTGTTCTGGTGGGAGTGTACCACGAGAATAGGCGTTGGAGAGGTCTAGGTCCTGCACCGTGTAGTGCCTTGAAGACCAGACAGAGGGCCTTGAAGGCAATACGCTGCTTCAGCGGTAGCCAGTGCAGCTCGGCCAGCGCAGCGGTGGCAGAGGATCTTCTGGTCCAACCAAGAGCCAGTTTGGCTGCTGCCGACTGAACTCGTTGGAGTCTGTCCAGTAGTGTCGCAGGGGATTCAAACAGGAGAGCATTACAGTAGTCAAGGCGACTAAGAATAGTGCACCTGACTATCAATGCTCGGGCCGAAGGTGGTAAAAGAGGCAGAACCTTGCGCAGTGAGCGCATGAGGGCTGAGCAGGTAGCAACTGTTCTTGAGACCTGCGTTTCCATGCTCAGCTGGTGGTTTAGCATGACGCCCAGATTGCGAGCACTGGTGACGGGTGGTGGGTTGTTAGAGTTTTCCGGGGGCCAGAACTCAGCAGGCAGAGGGCGGGGAATGCGGCTCGCCGGACAGAACAAAACCTCGGTTTTTGCGGAGTTGAACTGGAGGGAATTCCGGTGCAACCAGCTAGCGGTGTCTCTTAGACAGTTGTGAAAAGCTTCTAGGGGGATGGATTCTTCGCCCTCCCAAGAAAGCAACAGCTGAGTGTCGTCTGCATAATTTACTGTGGTCACCTTGTGCGATTTGATTAGCAGGACCAGTGGTTTCAGGTAAACATTAAAAAGAATCGGGCTAATAGAGGAGCCCTGAGGAACACCATGAGGGACAGGGGAAAAGGCCGATTGGTATGGGGGAAGGGATACAGCCTGTTGTCTGTCACTAAGATATGAATAAAACCAAAGCGTGTGACAGTTAATCCACTCAATTAGACAAGATGTTTTTGTCTTTTTTTGACCCTCAATTAGAAAACATGTTTTTTTTTTTTAAATGATGAATCTAGCCCTTTTAATAGGTAGAATAGAAGAGCTTGCACACTTAATTATGAACATCTTGGTTCTGCAATGCAAAATTATGGTGTTTCACATGTTATTTTCAAAAAGTAAAACGTGATGTGTTTCCATGTCATGTTGTTCTGTTTCTTTTTTTCCTTTGCAGCTAGTAACGATATTGTCTGATATAAGTATGTTGAGATGCTAGCATGTGTCTAGGTTACAAAAAAAATATGTCCTTATTAATTACTGATTTTAGGATGCTTTTTATCACGTTTTGAATTTGCTTCAGTTAAGTTAGAGAATGTTGGTTAGCTCTCTGGCCTGGGTACAGATGTGTTTTGAATTACAGAGAATGTGTTTTTCGGCCTTGAAGTGGCCTGTCTACCAGGGAAAGATATTTTGTAAAGGGAGGGATTTTCCCTCTTGGAGCTCCGAGCAGTGCCTGTCTTGTTATTATTGGCCATTCTCCAATTCTTTTCCGCGGACAAGTTGTTGGCAGTCCTCCAACTGACTCAGGCTTCCTTCGCATGCAGATACAGAATGCTTGCAAATTGACCAAGCTCTCTCTTCAGTAACTTGGCAGCTGTTCTTAGCTCTAAGAGTTTTGGAAAGGGTGGAGGAACAGCTCTGTGGGTGACATCACGATGAAGGGGGAGGCAGTGTAGAAAAAAAAACTTGATGAGCCGCAGAGAAATTGTTTATATAAGGTGGGGGTCAAGTTGCTCTTCCTTACAGCCAGCACTGAAAGCTTCATTGGCTTCAGATGAGGCATGCTTGCAAATGAATAGTTTTTCCCTCGTAGTGTAAACAGAATAATTGGCAGGAGTTTCGCTCTTGCAATGAGTCCTAGCATTTACAGTCAGGCATTAAAAAGACAGCTAGACAGTGTTCACATGCCTGCCAACACTGCGCTACTTCAGTACGTAGATGACATCCTGATTACAGCACGATCAGAACCAGAATGCGAGAATGCATCACTGACAGTTTTACATTTTCTGGCTGACAAGGGGCACAAGGTGTCCCCTTCAAAGTTGCAATTCTGTGAAAAGCAAGTGGTGTATCTTGGACACTTGCTTTCCAAGGAGGGTAGGCAGTTAACACGAGAACGTATACAGATCATTGCTAACCTTTCACAGCCCAAGACGCAGAAGGAGGTACGTGCTTTTATTGGCCTCACTTCATACTGTAGACAATGGATTCCCCAGTATGCATAGCTAGCCAAACCACTCATACAGTTAACTACACAGGAGGCAGCCACTCCGACTGTCCTCCCTTGGACACAAAAACATACCTTGGCATTTGGGGAATTGAAAAGAGCATTATGTCAAGAGCCAGTTTTAGCGACTCCAAGTTACAGTAAACCTTTTATGCTTTTCGTAACTGAACGAGATGGAACAGCGTTATCTGTCCTCACACAAGATCAAGCAGGAAAACACAAGCCTTGCGCTTATTTTTCTAGTACACTAGACCCAGTGGCCCAGGCTCTGCCTGCGTGCCTGACATCAGTTGCAGCAACAGCCCTAGCCATAAGACAAAGTGACTCGATAGTGTTGGGTCACCCTCTGACAGTACAGGTTCCACATGCAGTGGAGGTTCTCTTAAACAGGACACAGACACAACATTTGACTGTAGCAAGACTGACAGGATATGAACTGACATTATTTCAACCACACATAGAGATCAGACGTTGTAATATTCTGAATCCTGCAACACTCTTGCCCTCAAGTACAGTAAATGCACCGCCACACGACTGTGTGGAAGTAATGAATGTAGTGACGAAACCAAGACAAGACCTGACAGATATTGCACTTCCAGACCCAGACTTAACGCTCTATGTAGATGGATCATGCATGAGAACGAGTGCAGGAGAATTAGTAGCAGCATATGCTGTGACCACTGCTACTAAAGTCATAGAGACGCAGAAAATAGACACACTATCAGCACAAGCAGCAGAGCTCATCGCTCTGACACAAGCCTGCATAAGAGCTAAGCACTTGAAAGTAAACATTTATACTGACTCACAATATGCTTTTGGCGTTGTTCATGATTTCGGGGTCTTATGGAGGTAGAGAGGTTTCTTGACCTCCCATGGGACCAAGATCCAGCACGGCCAGCTCATTCAAGCCCTGTTGGAAGCAATACATTTACCTACAGCCATTTCTATCCTGAAGTGCAAAGCTCATACCAAAGTTACAGACACCATTTCTCAGGGTAATGACCTGGCAGACCGAACAGCTAAACTTACAGCCCAGACAGCCCAGACACCAACAGACACGACAAGGACAGAGGTACCATTACTGATAACATGTATGACAGTCAGGGATCCCACTCAAGATGTACTCGACATACAGACACATGGCACTACAGATGAGATAAAGAAATGGACTGAACAAGGAGGGGTCCAGACTGACCAAGGTTGGATGACTAAGGGAAAAGACTCATGGTTTCTTCCAGATTCTATGGTGCAAGTAATCATAAACACAACACATAGTCCAGCACACTTGGGAGAAAAGGCAATGATAGACAGCTTGCAGAATATCTGGTTTAACAAGCACATGCGTGCAGCAGCGAAACAGAAAGTACGAACATGTATGATCTGTTGCCAGTTCAATCCAGGTAAAGGCATTCCGGTGGAACAAGGCGGATTTCATCCTCCTGACCACTCTTTTGAGGTTCTCCAGATGGATTATATCCAAATGAACAGATGTAGAGGTTACAAGTATGTCTTGGTAGTTGTGTGTGCACTATCTAGATGGACAGAAGCATATCCAGTTCCAGATTATACTGCTGTGACAACAGCCAGGCAATTAGTGCGCGGGTACTTCCCCAGGTATGGATTGCCTCGGGTCGTATATTCCGATAACGGTCAGCCATTCTCCTCTGAATTAATGAAACAAGTGTCTCTTCTCTTAGGATATACTTGGAAATTCCATTGTGTAAGACACCCTGAAGCAGCAGGCCTTGTAGAAAGACATAATCAGACAATCAAAACAAAACTTGCTAAGATATGTGCAGAAAAAGGCGTGGATTGGATGGTAGCCTTACCGGTTGCCCTCTTTTACATGCGTATGGTAGCTCATTCCAGAACAGGCCTATCCCCGTATGAAGTAGTCTTCGGTAGACCGCCAAATATGTGGGGTACGCCTATGCCTAAAAGAATAACTGATGTTGACAGTAACATGCTGACAGATTACCTGGCTTCCTTGATGTCTGCACTACTTTCTTGTCGTTCACAGGTTGCTGCCGCCTTCCCTGACAACACCCAGGTCAAGGAGCATGCCATATCACCAGGCGATTTTGTATGTGTCCGGAATTTTGATCGTTCAAGCCCCTCGAGCCTCGCTGGAAGATCCCGAAATTAGTGCTTCTTACAACAAGGACCGCGCTGAAGGTGGAGGGACGCAAAGGATGGATCCACGCTCAGCACTGTAAAAAATACTTTGGACAATCTGGTACTTTAGTAAAAGATACAGACACTAAAGACATTAAAAACAATACAGACTTTGCGCCGCTTGCGCCGCCTGCGCCGCCTTTACTAGAAAAGACTCCACAGCAGGAGTATAGGTCTAAGTTAAGATCTAGTAAGTCAGACGTAGTTTAATTGTTTAAGTCCACTCGGTGGTGAATCGGTTAGACTAGATTTCTGACATGTATAAGATCACAGACGAGAATAGTAAGAAAAACAAGATGAAAGCAAAATACTGCAAGTTATTACACAGTAGATGTATAGTTACTTTGATCATTCTTTTTATTCTGTGCATTGTTATAATCTGTGTCAGTTTATTACTACATGTTTTCATTCCTATTTCCTCACATATACACTCTTCCAGTAACAGCACCATAGAGCATACATTTAGTGAACTGCCACCTCATGAATTGTCATATCGACTTGCATTGCGTAACAATACTTTTATTCGAATGTTACACCATTCTCACCAGACCAGCAATGCGACTGATTGCTGGGTATGTGGCCAACTGCCTCCTTATCAAAAGACGAAGGGAGTTCTGCCCTTCTATCCTCTACCGTTCTCACACAATGGTTCATGTGGAGCATGGTTTGCCTTAATGACCTCAATAGATACAAAGTACATAGCTTATCCAGGTGGCTGGATATATGGAAACCTAAATAAAGTAATGAATGAAGCATGTTTTCCAGACAAAGATGGATTTCCCCAAAGGAAGGGAACCGATCTAGAGAATGAAGAGTACGAGCAGGGAAATGCATCCGTTAATTTTATAATGTTAAACGTTCAGCCCAAGCAAAATACAGGTCCACCGTTTATTTCAGTTCTACCAGCAAAAGGTGATTTATGTGTTAATAAGAAAGGCTTAGTACATATGGGACACAGCGAGTGTAAAGTTGTAGTAGAGTTTAATGATAAAGGACTTTCTTCTTTCAAAACATCACGCCATACCTATTTCATTTGCGGTCAGACAGCCTATGTACATCTGCCCTTAGACTGGGGTGGGACTTGTTATATAGCATTCTTATTGCCACCTGTATTCTTGGCCCCATCCCATTATCATAGAGATTCACGACAAGAACATGTTAGAGTAAGGAGAGAGACAGATGCCTCAGGGATTGATCAGACTGAAACAGCTTGGGAGCAATATACAGATTTCAACAAAGGATTCTTTTTCTTCATAGGTCCCGTCCAAAACAGTAAACTGATACGCAAATTAACAAGGACTCTTGAGGCAGTAGTGAATGTGACTGCATCTGCCCTGGCGAACTTGACCCAGGAACAGTCTGCTATGAGACTTGTTGTTCTTCAAAATCGCCTCGTTCTAGACGTCATCTTGGCGGATAGGGGCGGAGCTTGTAGCGTGATCCGATCTAGTTGTTGCATTTTCATCCCAAATAACGCGCCATCTGTGTATGCAGCGATAACAAGGCTCCACAAGATTGCTCATAGCATACATCAAGACCCAGGCACATGGACTTGGTCCAGTTGGCTCTGGGGTGTGATATCTGCTTGGGGATGGAAAGTGTTGTCCTTCCTAGGAATGATCCTACTTATGATATTTGGTTGCTGTCTCTGTCTGCAGTGTGGCCCGGCCATTTGCGGCCTGTGTGCAACTGCATGTGTTCCACATCCAAGTATACAAAGGGTTAAGGACGAACAAATGATGCTGTATGATCAACTATACGGTCTCATGTATATAGATGTATCCTGAAGGGTTAAGTAGGGGACAAGGAGGGAATGAGGAAAATGAAATTCTGCCTGACCAAGATGCTCCCTACGTGTACCCTATGTTACATGCATGTGCATGTCACCCATGCATATTTCTCTTAGTGGCCTGAATCACAAGGCCTCTGCAATCACGTCCTGCATTAAGGTGCCTGTCATCAAGTTTCCCAAACGTTAAGCTAACATGAAGGCCCATGTATTTGCATTTGTGCACTTTTAAATAAATATCGTAATGAACCCTTTTTGTGGTTCAGTCTGAGCCACTTTCTGAATTAGGGTTTTCATGACTCCTGACACACTGAAAGCTGCAGTTACGTATCTCTGACCTCGCATACTTCTAGCTCAGCCGAAAGAGGCCCAGCAAGGGTTGCCCAGACAGTATATTTTGCTTAACAGTTATCTGCATGCCCGGTGAAAAAGGTAAACAGAACCTGTCTGCTGAGATAGGGCCCAGCTTCTCTGTCTCTGTTTAAATGAAATTACAGTACTTGTATCTGTAGAAAGCTCACAGCCCCCATGTAATGAACGAAGAAATATATGCCCTTTTCTGTCTTTTAGTGATGAGCAACCTTTGCTTCAGATAATACATCCCCTGACTTAAGATATCGGTTAGTACCAGACGTGCTGGTCGCCCTGACATTGAAGGTTTCTCTACTAGACTTAAAGTCAGCTCCTCCCAGTTACACGTCAATTGCACGTCATGCTCAAATTGCGTGCACAAGTAGGGCAAAGTTCCAGCCTGTCATGTAACTCCTTCTCTATGTAGCCACCCACCTATCACCCACCTGTAAATCATTAAGTGTACACCCTCATGCACGCCCACATGCTCTTATCTCTTTCTTTCTTGCTCTGCCTGGAGCGCTCCTCCCTATGTACAAGGAAAAATGTATATATGTGTTGTTCTTTGTAAATAATGTTAGAAGACCCTTCCTGAACCTCAGTGGTGATGGAACAGATTCTCCCTTAACTCGAGTTACTGGAATAAAGCCCTTTTAACTTGGACACCACGGACTCTCTGCCTCTCATTTGATACATGCTAATTGTTAATGCCTAGAAATTATGACAGGGTAATATTTTATTTACCACACTATGGACATGGTATATTCTGAATATTCTGGTTGTGCATATGGGATGGGGGAGAGGAGGCAAGCTTAAATATAGATATTTGCCAAGGATGATCTTCAATTTCGGTTTAGAGGGGGTAAATGCATACTTCGTGTAGTAGTGGAAACAGAGCTCTCAAGTTTTAAAGGTTCATGCATGCATAGCTCATTCAGACCGTGGCGTTTCTTTGCATTGTGGTACTTGTAGTCCAAATTTTCTAATAAGATGACAAAATATATGAATCTCAGAAAGCACAGAAAAAACATGGTTTGCTGAGCTACACAGGTAGGAAAATGGAAACGCGAGAGCCTGTAGCGTTTTGTGAAAGTGCTCATAATACACGAAGTAAAACAGATCCTCGCTTGTTCACAGCACTGATAGGTGTTGCGCTTTGACAGATTTAGGTCTGACTACAACTCTGCATCAAGCAGCAGTGACCCAGGAAAGGCCATGTACACAGGCAAACCAGAGACCGACCTAAGTTTAGGGAGGACCGGAAAGAGGCATTTGTGTTGCAAACACCAGGAACAGACCTTAGGGCAGATCTACAAGAAAGTGCTGCAGCGTGGCACTGCAAGCCCTTTGTCTGCACCACTTTCAGAGCACAGGAATGCAACATATTTACAAGAATATGTCGCATTCCTGTGCTCTCCCCTGGCTGGTGGTGCAAGGATGCCTGCGCCATGGCGAGATTGTTTTTGTGCAGGAAGGGGTGCCTTCCTGCACAAAAACAATCACTAAAGGCTATTTCCTCTTTCAATGCGTGCTGTAGAATGCAGCACGCATTGAAAGAGGAAAACACGAGGAGAAATGAAAACATTTCTCCTTGTTGCGCCTCCCTACGCCACCTCTAGGGTGGCGTAGCATTCAGACACATCTCCAGATTTACGATTTCTCGTAAATCTGGAGATGTGTCTTGTTCCATGGGTGTTGCGTGGGAACACCCACAGCAACACCCATGGAACGCCCCTTCAACGCAAAGTGCTGCGTGTGAAGGGGCCGTATTTACAAGGAGAGGAAAAGTCACGCTGGGTGGCTTTTCCTGTCCTTGTAAATATGGAGGAGCCCCCTGCACCAGCAGTATGTCATGAAAAGTGACATACTGGTGGCTCAGAGGGCTTGTAAATCTGCCCCCTTGTTTTCAGGGAATATCACAGCCAGACCATGCATCAGGAAGCACCATGGACAGTCATCGTGCAGAAGCTATTTCTCAAAAAGCACTCCTGTCGCAAAACAGCAGCTCTTGATGGATGTGTATGAAACATGTTAGAGAATTTGGCATACATATTACTTGTGTTCAGGGCTGTTTAATATCCTATTTTTAACACACCTTCAGTCTGAGCAAGTGCACGCCACAGTGAGCAACAGCAGGCATGGATAGGGACTAATAGTTACCTCGAGCAGAATAAAAGGGTACACCCTTTATTACAAAGAATGTATACAGTGACATAAAAAATGGAAGTCAGCAAGAACTAAGCAATGAGCACAAACTTTCCATGTATTGACAACCTCCTCTCACCACTGCCAACATTCTATTTTGTGTATAAAATTTTAGGTTAGACATTTTCTAGAATAATTATTATGTTGCACACAAAGGTGCACTTTTGTGGGCAATAATTTCTAAACTTTTTATGTCTCAGTTGTGTAGTTATGTGGTGCACTCCGGGGAGAGACATCTCTGTTTCTTTGATTGGGTATTTGGAAATAGGTTAATGGAAGTCCCCCTAGAAAATACTAAGACACCATGTTTTGTTACCAGGGGACATCTTAGGCCAGTCTGTGGTATAACCAGAAACTTTGACCAAAGTATACCCAAGAGTTATGATGGAAGCCTGTAATCTAACAGCAAGCACTGAACTAAGCATTCTAGGTTGAGACCTACTTCAGCCCTCTGCTACCAACCTTCTTCTTAAACTGAAATCAAAAGACTTGCAACAAGGTAACCAGATGTTGCTTACATGTACACCAGGTCAGATCCCAAACCATTGTTAATGGGGCTCAGGAAATTAGTTATTGATTTAGACTATGTGCCAAGAATGTTTTGAATGCAAAACGTGTGGGCTCAAAGTGTTAGTCCATAATCTGTGAGTGCAGAACATCTGAGTGCTGAGTGTTAGTGCAGTAGCTGTAGACACAGGATATCTTTACAGGATGCGGTAGTGCAAGCCCTGTTTTAGAAGAATTGTGGGTGTAGAATCTGTGGGCTTAAGGCATGTGGATGCAGAGTATTAATGCAAGAGCTGTCCGGACAGGACCATTCCATAGCATGTGTTAGTGCAGGTAACATGACTTCTCAATTTGAGGTTAAACATTTGAATTACTAGTTATATATGTACAGCGCAGTGAAGGATAATTCACTGCAGGTCAGTAACAGGATTAAGAGACTATCAAGAGAGCAATGGAGACAATCAGGTGAGGATGAGGTAAGAAGAAAGGAGTGAGGAGGCATTTAAGGAAGAGGTGAGATAATCAGAAAGTGTTGAGGATAGTAAAAGAAGGCACGAGGAGACATTAAACAAATGGATGACAAACAATTAAGGAAGAGGCAAAGAGCAGCTAAATGATGAACGAAAAGAGAATCAAGGAATGGATGCAGTGAGATAGAAGAAAGGGTGAGGTAGCAATCGAGAAACAACTGAAGAAACAGCAAAATAACAGAGGAGGAGACAGTTAAGGAAGGGGTGAGGTGGCAGTTAGGAAAGGAGTTACAAAGTATGAGGTGATTATTGAAGAAGAACTGAAGTGGCAGACAAGAAGATATGTAGGACATAAATACAAGGAAGAGATGAGACATAAATCTAGGAAAAGATGAGATTTTTGCGTACGTCGGCTTACTTGGCAAAACAGGAATTCTATGAAATATTGTTTGTGTGTTTCTATAGAAATGTCTGTACAAACTAATGCTTTTTTGTCAAATTCTTCTGGAAATTGTGTTTGAAAATGCATCATTTTACACCATTGTTAAACCAAATTCTCTAGGCAAAGAACCCCAGAACCCTCTTTTCTGCTATGCTTGTAAGAAGAATATATTGATACGTATGGATCTGGTAAGGACTGCGTGCATGAAAGTGCTTGACACGTTATTTGCATAAGAAAATACTATATATTTTTTTCGTTATCCTCCATTAGTTAGCAGTAAGGAAGGGGAAGAGAAGCGTTCACCAACAGCATTCAGTTAGTCTTAGGCAGACAAAGAATGCTGTGGTTTGTGGTAGATGCCGCCCAGAAGTCATAGGTATATGTATCACGAGCTGTCATTGAAAGGAAGTGGAAATGCGCTGTAGATGTTGTAGGTATTGCTGGCTACCTTGCGGTTGCAGACTTCGCTGGGCTGACAGTGGGTGGGGAAATGCTATGTTGTCACTGTAGGTTTAATTACATGAACGCGCATTATCTCTGGTGTTTGTCCATGGCGTATTTGCTGACTGGTGCTACAAATGGGATCAGGTTTGCCTTTGACAGGAGGTATGGTTTAGTAGGGTACATAGGTAAATTAATGTTGGCGTGAGGAAACAAAAATCAGACCCTTTGTACATTTAAATATTATTGTGTGCATCATGCAGAGGATGAAAAGTAGCAAGAACGGCTCTAATGCCATAGAGGCTAGCAGGAAGAACTGTTTTGGGTGGTCAGCTGAAGAGATTGTTTAACATGTTTTAAACTACTACAGTGGCATTGGGGAGGGCAGCAGCTGAAAGGCTCTGTCTTTACTGGTAGGCAGTGGTTAGATGGGGACCGGCCATCAGTCTTTGTGTTGGTGGTGGACTGGGGAGCAAGGGGCGGCGGTCACGGGTTCGCAGTGACATCTGAGGGGTGGTTTTAAAGGTGGGCGGAAAAGCATGACTGCGGGTTTCGTAGGGGTGAGAGTAGAGTGTAATGGAGGCGTTAGTAGCAGGCACGAAGCAGTGGTCTGTGTTTGGAGCTGTTGACTGAGTGGGCTTCGCTTGAAGGTGGGTCATTAAGTAGGAGGATGTGTTTGGTGGGCCAGCTGGAGGCAGTGTCATGTAACTTTGCTTGAAGGTGCAGCAGCAGTATTTACGGATGTATGTAAATCACCCCAATAAAAAGGTGGATGTGACCAATGAAGGAACCAGAATCCTTTTTTTATGGCTGGGGTGAGCCCCTGCAGTATGCCGGGTTGCTGGCCTGAGAGCTCTTGACTAACGCGGAGAATGGGGGGCCCCCTCCATGTACTTTGCAGGGGGGACCCCTCAAGTTTCGTTACGCCACTGATATAAATACCCATACCGTAAGACTTCCAGAGGCTGCAATGCATTTGCTATACATCACAAGAACGTAAGAGTGACTCTCCTCGGATGTGCTAGCCGCCACTGATCATAGTACAGGTGTGCGACAGCACCTCTCACCATATTTACCGGGCGCTGGTGCATCAGCCGGGGACAGAAGAAATGTTGAAGAAATCTAGCCAGCTCTTCTTTTGACATTTTATGATAAGGACTTCAGGCGCCACGAGAAACACTACACCAGATAGGAAGAAAATGCGGTCAAGCGCAGTAACAAAAAAACAAGACATGCAAGCTCTAAGTTAAATATGTTGTTGTGCATTTTTCTATTTATTTTTTAAATCTGCAGAGTTGTACACTGCATAAATGTGAACATCCCGGGTTATTTTATCATAACATTTATTTATCAGTCTGTGTGTGTGTTTTTAGCTTCATGAGCCATCCTTGACACTTCAGAGCACGGACTGCTAGGTGCCAGACGAGCAGGTGGGAGGTGGGGGTTGGGGCCGAACATTGGAGTCTTCTCAGCGACGTACCCTAGACTAGCACCAAGACAGACATGTGCTCACTGACTAGCCTAGTCAGAGTACATGTCTGTCTTGGTGTTGTAGAAAAATGTCGGGTTTCTTAGTATCGAACTGCAGTAGTATTGACTAAGAATATCTACTACCACTATATCAAGGTGAGTATATATGACTTAGTGTGGTACCTCAGTATAGTTTTTTTTTTTTACTATCAAGCTGCATCAATATTGACTAAAGAATACTATCACTATATTGACAAGGTAATTAAATATGTGTAGATGCGTAGATTTACAATGGCATATTAAATACGCCTGTAACGCTGTTTTGCTGCCTTGCGCTGCTGACGGGCAGTCTTTTGCTTTTTGAGGGAACCTGCTGCACTCGCCGCATCGCCCTGGTGGGACTCGTGGTCCCAGGGTGCACCACCACTGAATTGGGCCCAGCTGCTGCATTGGTGAGGCACTGACACCGCACTATAAAGCGCCGCCTTGCCCCTCGCAACACGGGACGCCTGTAACGCTGTTTTGCTGCCCTGGGCTGCTGACGGGCAGTCTTTTGCTTTTCGAGGGAAACAAAGTGTCTACATTGTAAATAAACCAAATATACATAGCTTTGTGTTGTTAAATAACTAAAAAAAACTAAGATATCTGTGTTTGTTGTAGGAAAAATGGCCAAATAAAATGTCACAAAATTGCAGCTAAATTTCCATATTTGTTCCGCTAAATTTCCATTTTTGTGCCTCTAAATTTGCTAATCCATGCCGCTATATCCTGGGGAGTCTGAACAGGGAACCTCACTACTATGGATCCTCCTCTCTCCTCTTGGGCCAAGGCCAACAGGTTCTATTTCTCCTCCACTACTTTCCCCTTTTGCTTTATACCATTCTCATGCTCGGCTTGCTCCTGTGCTAGTTGGCAGCTGACTGGCCTCCTCTCAGACCCTGAGGGCTTTCTGGAGCATCTGCATCCTTGACCTGGTAGTCCTCTCTCCCATCAAAATCCTTTCAGCTCTGCCACAGTGGAGGATGTGGAGTAAAGGAAAAAATTGCCAAACAATGAGAATTTAAATTTAAATTTAATGAGTAGCACTGCACAAATACACGTACTGGATAACTGAACACCAATGTAAGAAATTGAGATTGAGGAGGGTGGAATTTGCAACTCAGGCCACAACCAGAATCCTACACAGCCTAGGTGAACGTAAAAATGACTAAAATATTCTTTGGTAACCTGCCACAAAAGCAGTCAGGCTTAGCTTAAAGGCGGTGTGTAAAATATTTATGTAGCATACAAACTTTGAGAAAGTGAAAATGCAAAACAAGAAAAGTCCGAAACCAATTTAGAAAATAAAGTACATTTTAATCACTAAAACAGTGCAAAAAACACTGACATGTAGAACCGGAGATATGTATTTTTAAAAATCTTGGGAAAATAGTGCCTAAAAGCACAAAGCACTATACAGTTTGCAGTGAAAATTGCACCTAAAAGCTCAAAGTGATCATCTGGTCAAATTAGACAGGTGGAAAGTCACATGTTCAGTCTGACCATGATCAAGCGCGGGGCGTTAATATATGTGATATATCAAGGACCCCCTGGTAAGGATAAAGTTCCTGGGTCAGGGAAATTAGTTCAATGCGAAAGTATCAACCCAGGCCAAATTACAAGATAAACACTGGCTATTTAAAGACAAAAATTATGCAACAAATTTTATAAACTATAACACAAAAAAATATACTGTTGTAAAAAGTTTTTTTTTAATTATATTGATAAAAATAGATTAAACACATACATCATGTATACAAGATAAATTGATACAATAAAAAAGTTTTTTTGTTAATGATAAAAATGAAACATTTGTTTTAAAAAAGGATCGAGAGAGTACTATATATTGTATTAGCGTGGCTGTAGTCTGTCAACGCGTTTCGACACGTCGTAGTGTCTTCCTCAGGACAATATTTTTTGCAGCCAAATTTTCTAAAAAGAACAAAACATCTTTAGCTTTTCTCAACATATCATACATTGTGTTATAGTGCATTATTCTCTTATATTTTATATAAAAAATGAACTTTTTCTTTAATTTCAGGTATTCTTTTTTTAGCCAGGTACAAAAGTCAGATCAATGATTTTTCCACTGAAGATGGCCAAAAGAGCGTTCCTGACAGGAGTCTAAGAACCCAATCTCTATAGTTAAGCTTGGCATCAGAAAGCGATTATACATATATCTAAAACATTTTTTCAATACATCTGATAAAGGCAGTTAAGCACATGTTTAGTTGGTAAATAACGTGTAGATGCAGATAGTAACATTTTAAGGCTTTCCATCATAATCAGGCTTTCTATCATGTTCAAATGCAAATAGTCATATCTTTGGATTTTTACATCATACTTAAAAAAGAGAGAGAGAAAAAAGTAATAGAAAGAAGTAAAGTTGTTAGAGGTATAAAACCATGTTTCTATTTCTTGTAACTGGTATATCTCCTAAGGATGGTCTGCTTACGAGTTTACATATTCCCTAATATCTATTGTAAAAACATTCTACATTTATTAATTTGTAAAATATTATTAATAGAAACGACCTATTTTGTATCTGCTTCCGGTAGATACTTTTTCCGTTCAGTATAAATTTAAAAAGTAACTCACCATTATATATAGGATGAACTCAAAATTACTTAGATAGCTGTAATTTCTGCGATATCAGGTGAAAAAACAGTCGATATTCATCAAGCCTGAAAGGTCATAGTGAAAAAACAATTGGATATTATTTGTTTACTCATGATTGTTCTTTTTTTCCAATCGCTTGTTAATACATATTAGTATCATGATCCTAACTTTCATTGACTACTTTGTTTCCATATTCTTTTTTTATTACAACCAGTTATCCTTTGTTCTATTACTTTTTATTTTATCACCTAATGAGATTGGAAGCATTTTTTACCTGGAGTGGCTTCTTATATGCCATTCAGTCTTCACAATAACCACGAAGAATGAGGCACCTCAAAAGACTCTTTGTTTCGGTATGTGAAATCTACAAAAACAAAATTGTATCTGTAGCTATTCCATCATGTCGCTATATACTACTCCAAAGTGGAATTCCTAATTTGCATAAACGCGATGTAATATTTGCATATTCACGCGTTACCTTTTTTTGAAGATTTCACTGCTCACTTCTCATTCTTCGTTTCAGAGATATATAACCACTTTTTTCTTTTAAAACCAAAGTTCTATAATAGAAGAAATATTGGAACATGGAGTCAGGGTTTAGAAAAAACGTTATCAAATAGAGTTTTTTTTTTTCATAACCGTCATCAAATAGAGTTTTGAAGATTAAATTCCTGGTTTCTTACCGACACGAATGATGTTTTAGCTTTGAGGTCGTGTAAAATGCTGATACTGGAGGAAACGCTCAGGACGTCATGATAAGTCTGGATGTTACCCCTTACACCTAGACCATAAAAACCGATGTTTACAGTCTTTTAGTTTAAAGATATTTATTTAAATAGTTTTGCGTGGAAAAAAGCAGGGGGTCTTCTTACCTTTTGGAATTACGCTATAGATATACAAATGATGATTTTCTATTGTTGATTTTATAGTGTGAGACTACAGCAGATTAGCTGAGTCTATCTTTTGGCGTATGGCTGGTAGGGGACACTCTTTATAAGCTTCAAGATGTGAAGACTTTAAGATGCGAAGACGTTCCCAAAGCGAGGGTTTTGAGAAATCTAAGAGAGTAAGACAACAACAAATTAACATTGTCTTAGTATTCTAAAGTTTTAAGGAAAGAGAAAAAGAAATATTCTCTCTTTCTGTTTGTTATTTTTATAGCGTTTCCCCGGTCTTAGTGCGCTTACCTCTAAGGATTCTCCTGCTCTAGTACTTCTGGCGTCTGCTGGCTGGTTCGAAAAGCAAAGGGATTTGTAAGCCACTTCTCCATTGGTATTTATACAGAAGTGTTGTGATGTCATAATTTCAAAGCCCTGCCCCTATTTAAAGGTGAAGCGTTTGTATAGTTAACCTATTCCCTCAGATCGTGTTTGGATTTATAGTATGCTTATATTTATTGTTTACAAACCAATACATAGATTTCTCATACTCATGGTTTACAGACAAAAAATATTGCTTTAGATTTATACACAATTTACATTTTTAATCTGCATTGTATTCATGTAGAATATATTATATCTACATTTATTCTCTTATGTTTCTTTTGTCTTGCTTACAAGTTCCTGTCTATGATTTAGACTTGCAACACAGTTGTTACACTTTAGACTTGCTATACAGTTATTTATTTTTTAAGTTATGGCATTTTCCCAGGGCAAATCTTGGTTCAAACCATGTTCAAATGTGCCAAGGGTAAAGATCCAAAATACCTCCCTCTTTTTCCTTATTTTTTCGCCTCCTTTGTCGTTTGGTATATGAATCTTTTCTAGAATACGCCACTTCAGTTCCTCGGGGGCGTGTCTATGTTCCACAAAATGATTTACCAGTGGCGCTGTCAGTTTCCTAGTTTTAATTGCTGATCTGTGTTCAGTTAGTCGGGTCTTCACGGCTCTTGCTGTCTCTCCTACATATCCCAGATTACAAGGGCATGTAATTAAATAGACAATATTTTGCGTGTTGCATGTCCATAATTCTTTAGCTTTGATTTTAATGTTGTTAAATGTCATGACTTCTCCAGTGAGAATACTGTTGCATGACTTGCAAGAGCCGCAGCGGGAGGTGCCTTTTACTGCATTTGTACTTTCAAAAGACCTCTGTAGGAAAGGTGGGTTCTCTGTTTTTTTAGAAAAACGAGAGCGGACAATTTGGTCCTTCAAATTTTTATTTCGCCTATGTGCATACATCGGTTTAGCTATCTTTGTTGGTTGTTGTTTAAGTTCAGTAAATGCCAGTTTGAATTGATTATTTGTCTGACTGTTGAGTCTAATGTTGAGTGTTTGGTTACACATACTAATTTGGGGTCTGTTTTCTGTTTTTGTGAATTAAGGAGTGCATCTGGGTCATAGAACCTGGCTCTTTTGTAGGCCTCTCTGACCAAGCGACGAGGGTATCCTCTGTGGAGGAATTTTTGTTTCATGGTTTCAGATTGAATATCGAAATCTCTAAGGTTGGTGCAGTTGCGCCTGACCCGTAGGAACTGCGAAAAGGGGATACTGTCTTTTTGACATCTTTGGTGGTAGCTTTTACAGTGCAGTAGAGTATTTCTTGCGGTGGGTTTTGTATATAGGTCCACTTCTAAGAGGCCTTCGTTGTTTCTGATGTAGATGTCTAAAAACTCCACTTTTGTTCTACTAGTGTGGGCAGTGAATCGGAGATTCTCATCCGCCTGATTCAGCCACAGGAGGAATTCTTTTAAAGTCTGTTCCCCATTGGTCCATACAAAAAAGATATCATCTATGTATCGGTACCAATGGGAAACAGACTCAAAAAAAGGAGCCACCTCATTGAAGATGTTATTGGTCTCAAACAGAATCATATATATATTCGCTATTGAGGGAGCCATAGAGGCTCCCATACTGACTCCCTTTATTTGCAGGAACAGTTGTTCCCCAAATTCAAAGAAGTTTTCCTTCAATACCAGTGTCAGGCATTCTTTGATAAAATTATTGGAGCAAGGGATCTGATGTTTATCAATGAACCACATTGTTGCTTCAATGGCTCCTGCTTGTGGGATGTTGCTATAAAGCGACTCAATATCTAGAGTAACTAGAATGTCCCTATGTTCATTGAAATGTAAGCTCTCAATTTTCTTTATAATATCGCCTGTATCTTTAACATATGATGGTGAAAGTGAGATGTAAGGGCGAAGTATGTTATCTAAATATTTGGAGATTGCTTCAAGGGGCGTGCCTATTGTTGATACAATCGGACGGTAGGGGGGGTCTTCTTGATTTTTATGGATTTTCGGTAATCCATAGATACAGGATACCTTTTTGTCTGATGAATTTAAGAATTCAAATTCCTTCTTATTAATGATCCCTGCAGCATGAGCTTTAATTGTTATTTTGTTAATAGTTCTCACTATTCTTTCTGTAGGGTTCAGTCTGATTTTTTTATAAAAAATAGGGTAATCTAGCATCTTCATCATGTTGGTTTCGTAAATGATGCTGTCGATCAAGACTATACCACCTCCCTTGTCCCTACTTTTTACAGTGACTGTTTTGTCATTCTTAAGCCTAATCATTGATTCATGTTCTTCCTTGGTAGTGTTGTATCTGGGTTTAGGAACAAACCTTAAGGCCTGGTCTAATTTCATAGAACCACTTTCTCAAAAATAGCTACTTCTTGGCCTACCTGATCTAAGGAGGGAGTGAATGTTGATGGCAATGTCACTATATTAGGAGCTATGTTGTCTATTTCCATGGGATCATTTTCAGCAAAGAATTTTTTTAATCTAATCTTTCGAAAGAAAGAGTGAATATCCTGATATAGTTCAAATATATTGACTTGTGCATGGGGGACAAAGGACAAACCCTTAGTTAAAAGAGAGAGGTCTGAAGGAGCCAGATTGTGTGAGGATAGATTAAATATTGGGATTACATCCCGTTCCTCCAATATTGCTTGCTCCTTGTTTCCAGGTATTGCTGAGGTTCCTGGGCATACTGATGGTTCTGATAGTTGCCCCGTGTTGTGTTCTGGAATCTGACTCTTCGGCGTCCCCCTCTCCCCCCCCGGTGTCCTAAAAAAGGTTGACGGTTGTTTCTTTGATTGTTCCTAGAATCAAATGGTCTCTCATCATGATAGCCCATGCTACTTTCTCCTTCTGATTCAGGATCAGAAGAATCAGAGAAAGTATTGATTCTATGCTGAGGATCATAGTTAGGTGTTCCTTGTTGGTAATCTGATTTGAAAAAGCCCTCCACAATGTATGGATAAGTACGTTCCAGAGTATAAAACCTTTTGTCTTTAGTGAACTTTTCTTCTTTTCTTTTTTTGAGATAATCTGAGAACGAAAGAATGTCTTTCTTTATGATTTCCAGTTGTTTATCTGCTTCTTCTACTGTCGTGGATTTTTAAATTTTTTCTTCCAGTTCCTCTATTTCTTTTCTTATTTCTACGGCTAGCTCCTTAGATGTTAAGATTATTAGGATCATGAGATCCCTGGAGCAGCGACTAGCGATCATACTCCATTTAATGAGAAAGGTTTTAATATCAACAAAAAGGCCTGGAATATTCCTAACTCTGAGTCCTAAAGGAATTATTCCATTTTTGAGATAGTTCAACATAAATTCTCCATGGGCTTCTATTCTAATTAATTTCTTTTGAAGGTTTAATAGTTTGTTGGTATCACTATTATTAAGAGGATTACTTGTCGAGCTATTCCCAAATGCTGCATTGGTACCTACCAGTGTGGCGAAGTCATCGTCCGAGAACCCAAACATCTGGAGTTGGGCCATAGGAGCTTGTTATTTCCTTATACGAGTTACACCAGTACTTTTTAGTGGATAGAGAGAGATAGAAAAGAAGATTTAAATCATAGAGGAGAGGCAATCAGGATCAAATCAGTTACAAAATAGTCTTTCTTTTTTTGAAAACATCAGTGGAGGAAAAACACTAGTCTTAATAAGCAAGGCCCCACACGGATCTACCGTGGGTAAAAATATGTGATATATCAAGGACCCCCTGGTAAGGATAAAGTTCCTGGGTCAGGGAAATTAGTTCAATGCGAAAGTATCAACCCAGGCCAAATTACAAGACAAACACTGGCTATTTAAAGACAAAAATTATGCAACAAATTTTATGAACTATAACACAAAAAAAATACTGTTGTAAAAAGTTTTTTTTAAATTATATTGATAAAAATAGATTAAACACATACATCATGTATACAAGATAAATTGATACAATAAAAAAGTTTTTTTGTTAATGATAAAAATGAAACATTTGTTTTAAAAAAAGGCTCGAGAGAGTTCTATATATTGTATTAGGGTGGCTGTAGTCTGTCAACGCGTTTAGACACGTCGTAGTGTCTTCCTCAGGACAATATTTTTTGCAGCCAAATTTTCTAAAAAGAACAAAACATCTTTAGCTTTTCTCAACATATCATACATTGTGTTATAGTGCATTATTCTCTTATATTTTATATAAAAAATGAACTTTTTCTTTAATTTCAGGTATTCTTTTTTTAGCAAGGTACAAAAGTCAGATCAATGATTTTTCCACTGAAGATAGCCAAAAGAGCGTTCCTGACAGGAGTCTAAGAACCCAATCTCTATAGTTAAGCTTGGCATCAGAAAGCGATTATACATATATCTAAAACATTTTTTCAATACATCTGATAAAGGCAGTTAAGCACATGTTTAGTTGGTAAATAACGTGTAGATGCAGATAGTAACATTTTAAGGCTTTCCATCATAATCAGGCTTTCTATCATGTTCAAATGCAAATAGTCATATCTTTGGATTTTTACATCAAGCGCGGGGCGTTTACAGGTACCAGGTTAGTTTTGTTGAAAAAGTTATCTTCTAAGTCCAGTGGAAAGAGTTGCGTTTGCAGTTTTAGGAGACCATGAGGAGAAGGCTGAGCGTTGCAGACGGTCCTTGCTGTAGCATGAAGTGTGGGTCGGGAGTCATGGGCGGTTGTCCCTGTAGGTTGAAGAGCTGATCTAACTTTGCGGATGATCATTACAGTAGTTTCACATCGGCAGTTCTCGTAGGCTGTCTTTGCTGTAGCATGAAGTGCAGGTCTCGCATTGCCAGTCGCCACTGGAGGCTGGTGGACGCATAGAGTAAGTCTCACTGTAGCTCCGCATTTGTGGTTGTCATGGGTGGCAAAGTATTGGTGCAAAAGGGTCCATTGGCAGTTGTGAGGAGACCAAACTTCAGGATTTTCACCATTTCTTTAGGAGTACACTCTGAGGCCAGCCAAAGGTTCAAGACCTGGGAAGACACATCTTGGGGATCTGGCACTCACTCCAGCAGAAATCAGCAGGGCTCAGGCACATTCTCCCTATTTATTATTTCTTCTGCTTGAGTGGGAGTCCACTCACACATTTGTCAAAAGGCAGCTTTAATTTCTTTTCAGTGGTTTGATTCTTGTGGAAACATTGCTTTATTGGATTTCTGAGGATGAAATATTGATCAGTAACTTTGATGGGCACTTTGCACACCTGGCATCTCAAGACTTATGCCCAAATTTACTAGTCTTCGCACACCAAAGCACTGAGGGAAAATAGCAACTCTAGTTGTGAGAACGACTAAAAACTGGGCCACACTAGATTCATATTAGACTAGAAGAACTATTGTAGTGTTCCTTATGTAAGGTGTGTGACAAACATGTAAAGAACACCAGTACAGATATACAGTTAGTCATATGGTATTTCAGTATCTCTAGGTTGCCAATAAGACTCGAGAAGAGTCAGGCAGACCATAGAGCTGGGACACAGTGCCATTTAGATAAAGAAGCCTTAGGATGCAGACACTCACAAACCCCACTTTTCCACCGATAGAAGGATCGTGAATGGCCAACGTCAGCAAGAGGTTAGAGTAGAGCAGGCCCAAAGTCAGTAGGAGGTTAGGATAATGTCTCAAAGAGGTTGACAATGCTAGGCATAGTCAGCCATCGACCTTCTTTTGAATATTTGACGTTATTAGGGCTGTTGCGTTGTCAGCTGCATATGCCACCAAAGAGTGTGCTTCTAGAGGATAGGGTTTTTCAAGATTAGCTGCATTCCAGGTTATTAGAAGGCCAGTGCCATATTTTTTGAAGGGGTCAGATTTGTTATTTTACTAGATTTACTAATCCCACAACAATATAAACTAGAGAATGTGAGTTTATATTATCAAATTAACTATTCCCACTCCAACATAAGCAACAGTAGGGAAATTGTTGTACTTTGGAGTTGTTAGATTTTCTGTTTACACTTCAATCTAAGCAATTGTATTGTAAATGTTGGACTCTGGAGGGCCAGATGTATTACTTCCTCTCTAATAAGAGCAACAGTAAAGAAAATGTTGGACTTTGGAGAGGTCAGGTTTACTATTCCAAATCCAAGTAAGCAAAAGTAGAGAAAATGCTGACTTTGGAAGGGTTACATCACAGTTCCCACTCCAAACTAAGCTACAGTAGAGGAGGTGTTGTACTTTGGAAGGGTCAGATGTACCACTCCCACTCCAACATAAACAAAAGTAGGAAAATTGTTGGACATTGGAGGGATGAGATTTATATTTCCAGTCCAACCCCAGCTACAGTTGTGAAAGTGCTGGACTTTGAAAGGGTCAGGTTTACTATTTCCACTGTAATGTAACTTGCCTCGCCGCTTGAGCCTTTCCCGCCTCTCCTTCTTCCTGCCACCCAGCGCCCTGGCCATCTTAATGGAGGTTGTTGCAGGCCTGTGCTGCTGGAACACTGCTGGTGTGCCAAAGGCAAGTCTGTCTGCAACCATCAATGTCTGGACTGCACCTAGCTCCAGAAATCCTGGTCCTCCTACCACCACAGATACTCTGTCAAAGAGCTCCTGGCCCTAGACCCCAGACACCACACCAACAACTGCTGCCTCACGCCTCCTCAATCAATGGTAGGACCTTTCACATGCCCCTGCTTCCACTTCACCTGTAACTCAAAATCTCTCATCATCAAGGACACCCTCACTACCCTGCCTCACTGACCATGACTGCCCTGGAACTACTCCACTGCCTCCTGCTCAACACCCGATCTCTCTTCAAACTCACAACCGAAATCTTGGACAACATCATCACCCTCATCGCTGATGTAATCTTCATCACAGGGACCTGGCTCAACCCCACATACACCCCTCACATCACCACTACAATGCCAAATGACTGCATCAGGACCCCAACAACAAGCATGTAGGCGGCATTCGCTGAACCACCATAGAAGATGACGCTTGTAGTATCTTTGAAGGAACCGAAAAAGTCATGTAGAGTATAATATCCAATTTATTGAATAAGTAAGATGCAGGAACAAAAGGTACAAGCAGCTCAGTGTAGCTGACTGCACAACCAACTGAATAATAACATTCTATAGAACTACAGTAACAGTGATTACATTTACAGGATTCCACAGTCATGAATTCCACATTGCATGTATAATGTTCTACTATTGCTCTTAAAGAAATAAGCACTTACTACACATCCCCCTTTCTTAAACAATATACATTTAAAGCTAAATAATAAAAAGGAAATACAAAGTAACAAAATCAAGAACGGATAAAATCCTGAAACTTCTTAGGAGTGACTACACGTCTTCCAACCCTGGTGGATTTGTTATCATACACTTTACTAGGTTCCTCCATATTTTCCCAAACAGAAGATTCCTCTCTAGGTAAAGGTTCCTGAGATCTAACAAGATGGGAATCATGGACAGCATGGTTGTCTTCTCCCAAAATACCAAAAGATGGATCAACCAAACCATCATTAGATACCAAGTGAGGATCAACTAAACTCTCTTGAGGGACCAGATCTTGTCTTTTATCTTCAACAACAACTCCAGACTCACCCCTTTCTTCCAAATTCGGTAAAACTTCTAACCACCAATAGTTCCTTTCCTTAGAACATGTATTCTCCTGTATAACCCTAGACTTATCAGATAAAGCAATACGATTCAAATGATGAATAGATCCATCATCTAACTCAATTGTGTTCTTCATAACCTTGGTAACAATTCTCGGGTTGGAAAACTTAGGTTCTAATTTCCCAGTATTCCTACTAGATTTAACTCTAACGTACTGTCCGACTTTGATATTCACTTCCTTGGTACCATGTTTAGTGTCAAAATAAGATTTATTCCTATCTTGAGATTTAATGATGGCTTGTTTTACCAGATCAGGGTCCCATTCATATTTCTCACCTCTACCAATCCAACCAGGATTCAATCTACAATAAGCATGGGCGGATTTTGCGAATTGGCAATCCGCGAAATTGCGTATTTACGGATTCGCAATATGCAAAATCCGCGAACTCTCGCGAATTTGCGGATTTTTTTATTTTTTTTTGTGTTCGCAAGGATTTCTGCCAGTTCGCAAGGATTTTGTACCAGTTCGCAAACGCGAACTTACTTTTCGGGTAGCAACGGTCGCGAACATGTTGTTTCTACATCTGGGTCATCACAGCACCCTCTGTTTCACCACTGCCACCCTCTGTTTCACCACTGCCACCCTCTGGCTCACCCATGCCACCCTCTGGCTCACCCATGCCACCCTCTAGTTCATCACTGTAGATTATGGGTGGAAAAGCACACCTGCCCTGCCTCAACTGACATAAATGAATTAGGGGCTGATTAATGTGTTTCTGAATTTGAACTTCCTGGCTGGAACCTGCTTCCTTATCTGTAATTGCTTTTTCTGAGCCTGCTGTGAGGGTCAGAGCAGGGTCATAGAATAGTTGCAAGTAGGCAACTGAACTCTGAAGGGGCCCCTCAGGAAGCACTACAGGGAATGGTTACTAATGATAAGATTGAACTTTTGCACCTGCTGAGTGCTTTCCGTTTTGCAAAAATCCAAATATCCAGCAGCATCCACAAAAAGTAATCCTTCCAGGCACTACAGGGAATGGTTACTAATGATAAGATTGAACTTTTGCACCTGCTGAGTGCTTCCAGATCAAGATCCAAATCAAAGTGACCAGCACATGAAGAAAGCACTGAGAGGAGCCTGCTGGACAGGAACAGGAAGTTGGAGACTGTGGGGCACTTCCTTCCTCCCACCCCCCCCCCCAAAATGGACTCCTTGCAAAAAAAAGTGCAGGCAAATGTCAACCTGAGGAGTTATTCTGATAAAAATCATAATTTTCAAAGTTTATGCTGCCTGCTGGTAGATTTCTTGTGCGAAATTGCTAATTTTACAATCTCGCAATTGCGAGATTGTCGCTGCCCGCCGCATCTACGTTTTCGCAAGTGTTTACTCCCGCGAAATTGTATAGTATTCTAGTTGGCAAGTGCGACCAAGCAAAAAAATCCGCTTTGCACCGATTTACGAATTTTCGGTAAGTTCGCGAAAGTTCGCGGATTGCGAATTTACCGAAAATCCGCAAAATCCGCGAGCGGAACGGATTTTACGCCCATGCTTAGAAATCTACCTCTCATCAATCCGAACGGACTCTCTCCAACCGTGTCATGAACTGTGACCCTATACGACCAAATCAATTTGTTAAGCTCATCATCCCAATTCTTATTACCCTTCTTTGCCAATTGCAACAAACTTTTCAAAACTCTGTTCATTCTCTCCACAACAGAATTCCCTCTAGGATGGTACAAGGCTGTAAACCTCTGTTCTATTCCTGTGTAGGACAATTTGTTTTTCATAAGTTCAGATTTAAACTGTACACCATTATCTGTTAAAATTGAAACAGGAAACCCTTCTCTTAAAAAACATTTATCTAAGAATTCGATGACCACTTGTGTATTAACACTAGTGACTACCTCAACTTCTATCCACCTTGAAAATAAATTCACTAGAACTAAAATGTACTTGGAAATACCATCCTGCCATACAACAGGACCCATTATATCCATCGCAACATGTTCCCAAGGTAAATTTGGACAACCTAATGATGACATTGGTGGATTAAGAGTCTTTTGTGATTTATCAGCACTTTCACACAAGATACAATCACGAACGTGCCTTTCAATATCTAAATCAATTTTGGGCCACCAGTACAATACGTTGATATTCCTCTTGGTACGAGAAATACCTTGATGTACTTCATGACCCAAAACTATCACATTGTCTCTTTTGCCCACCGGAGGTACAATTTTCCCTGCTCTGCACAGGAATGCACCATCGATACTCAACTCGTCACGGACCTCCCAAAAATGTCTGAATTTAGGATCCAATTTACATTCTTTACCCCATCCTTGAGTGACTTTGTCTTTCACTGTTTGTAGCAGTTCATCCTTCAAGTTCTCTTCCTCCCATTTATCTTTAGATAAACCAGGAGTTTCAGCAAAGATTGTCGCTACGCACATATCATTCCAAGGGTCAGGATCGATTTCTTGGAGAGGTAAAGGAAGCCTACTGAGGAAATCTGCGATGACATTTTTAGCCCCAGGTACATATTGCACTTCGTACACAAAATCCTGAATTCTCATTGACATTCTAGCAATTCTTGCAGAGGCTTTGGATAAACCTTCCGTGGTAAGTAACTTTGTTAAAGGTTTGTGGTCTAATCTCAGCAGAAATTTCTTACCCCATATGAACTTTCTGAAGTGCTCCATTGCCCACACACACGCTAAAGTTTCTCGCTCTATAACTGAATATTTGGCTTCAGCAGGAGATAAAGAGCGGGAAGCGAAAGCGATGACCACTTCACCTCCTTTTCCTGAGATTGGAGACAAAACACCTCCCAAACCTGTACCACTGGCATCAGTAGTGATAATGTTTTCTGCACTGGTATCAAAACCCTGCAATGCAGGTGCATTTGCAATTGCATTCTTGATGCTGTCAAACGATTTCTGACACCCTTGATTCCATAAAAAGGAACTTTGTTTTTCATTAACAACCGCATTTCATAAGTTTTCTGTGAAAAATTACAAACAAATTTCGCATTAAACTCGTCCAGACCTAAGAATGACCGTAATCCATCTTTTGATTTAGGAGCAGGGGCATTGAGAATAGCTTCCACCAAGGTACTCTTAGGTTTAATGCCATCGCCTCCAATCTCATGGCCCAAATAAATGACAGATTTCTCTGAAAATTTACATTTAGTACCCTCAGCTACTAACACATTGCTTTTTAGAATGTATAAAACTTCTCTCAATAATTCATCATGCTGTGTTTTGTCTTTTCCCATGATTAATATATCATCTTGAAAAAAGACAATCTCTTTGATATGGCCAAATAGGTTAGACATAATCCTTTGAAAAACGGCCACTGCCGAAGCCAATCCAAAAGGCATACATCTAAACCTATAACACCCAAAGGGTGGGCAAAAAGAAGTGAATTTCCTGCTGTTTTTGTCCAGAACAACTTGATGATAAGCTGCCGAAAGGTCCAATGTTGAGAACCATTTCGCACCTCGTGTCAAGGCAAGCATTTCATCAATTCTGGGCAATGGAAACTGGTCAACTAAAATTTTATCATTCAGATACCTAAGGTCCACACATAAACGGGCTTTACCGTTGGATTTTCGGGCTACGACCAAAGGCGAAACCCATTCAGCCGCTTCTATAGGTTCAATAATCTTGTTAGCCAGCATTTAATCCAACTCCATTTTGACCTCATCTCTGACAATGAAAGGGATGTTTCTAGCCTTATGAACTTTCGGGACAGCTCCTTCCTTCAAACTAATTTGATGTGAGAAACCTTTCAATTTACCCATGTGTTTCTCAAATACTTCAGGAAATTCCTGTAAGACCCACTTTTTTGTGTCTACACTCTCACAGGAAACTAAAACTTGTTCTTTACTATTGGGATTCAGAATTATGTCTAACATTTTCTGGTCCTTCCATCCCAAAACTGATGGTCCTTCCTCGGAAAGGTACAATTTACCTGTACACTGTCTTTCTTTAAAGTGGAAGATCAAAGTTCTATATCCTAACATTTCTATACTTTTGCCAGTATATCCTTCAGCAGCAATGTCATTTGGTTCTAACCATTCTCCTATGTGGTTGATAAATTTATTTCTCCAAACATGCTGTGATACAATGGTAAAAGGTGAACCAGAATCAGCTGCTAATTGTATTATGACTCCTCCCACAGAAATGTGACATAAAGGTTTTGATGAGATATCATCACTGATATTCAATACAACCCTTTTCAATTGAACCAGATTCACATGTGAATCTGTGTCACTTGAAGAAGAGGATGAAGAATCTTGTACGTACGCCACTTTACCTTTAGATGGTTTCTTGGTTTTACGATTACATACTCTAGAAAAATGACCAATCAAACCGCATTCAATACATTTAGCAGCTTTAGCAGGACATCTATCATATGTAGCAGAATGAGAATAGCTGCCACATCTGTAACAAATTACAGTGCTAAACTTTTTCTGTCCCTCATTGCTTTTCTTGTCAGGAAAATGTGTTTTCTTCTTTTCATACTTAGTCAAATTTTTGTTTTTTTTTAAACTCATTTTCTTTTCAGTAATCTTTCCTACCACCAGTTCAGGATCTTTTTTTTCTTGAGAAAGAGTGACCTTTGCACACCTTTCAGACAACTCTGCCTTTTTTACCATGGCAATAATGTCTTTCAAACATTTATCACCCTCGACCCACAATTTATCCTGTAACGTTTTGTTTTTTGCATACATGACAACCTGATCCCTAATCAGATCTTCCTGTAATTGTGCGAATTTGCATTTGGAAGCCAATTTTTTCAAAGCTGAAACATATTCTTCAACAGATTCATGTTTTTCTTGTTTTCTGTGGAAGAAAGCATGTCTGGTAACACCAATGCAAACTGAAGGTGAGAAATGATCATCAAGGTTTAACAAAGTGATTTTAAAAACATCTAAGTCTCCATCAGCTCTTTCTTGTGTATGTAGATCATTAAAAATACGTAAACCTTCAGGACCTAGAGAATATAACAGCATTCTCTTTTTCCTTTCTGGAGAAAATGTACCATTAACATCTTCTAAGTTGGCCAGATAATTCAAAAAGTATTCTTTCCAGTCTAACCATGAAACAATTGGTTCACCTGGAGTTGATAAAAATTCTTTAGGTGAGTTAATTTGAAGATTAGGCATTTTATTATCCCCAGAGGTGTTTGGTCTTGAAGAGGATGTTGAAGTGGAAGTTTCAGTCGTCATGTTTTTATAAAGTTAAAAACGTTGTTGATATAAGTGGTTAAAGAAAATGTCAAAAGAACAGTTTGAAAAAGAACAGTTCACCACATCATGAAGAAACCACAATAAATATGAAAAGAAAAATACCACATCTTGAATTTGATGCTGCAAGTAACCTTTTTCCTGGAATTCTGGAAAGTGTCTTTAGAAATCGCCGCTGTTTACTCTCAATTAATCGATCTAAAAGGCCAGAAAAACGAATCGGTGTTCACTCGGCAAAGACAACACGTTCGGTTGTCATGGAAAATGAAGCTTTTCTTTTCCCCAAAATGGCGGCTATGCGTGACCCTGTGCGTGATGTCGTCCTTTCCGACGTGCGCGGTGACGTCTTGTCTGACGTGTAGAGGAGAACGCTATCCCGCTTGCTGTTGACGCGTTGAGTAGACGCGTTGAGCGGAGTGCGGTTCAGGAGTGAGGCGCTGCACGAGAGACACACGCGGAGGTTTTAAAAGTAAGCGTTTCACGCTCGCATCCAAACTGCCAGTGGTTTTCGGGAAAAGGTTGAAATTACACAAAAAGGCTCATAGAGGTTTCTCAGCTTAGCGATTTGAAAGCAGTCAGCTCAAATTCTTCAAGCAAACAGTCAGTGATATCGTAAATACTCAAATTGAGTAAAATAGGATAATGTACTCACACGAAGTAGTCCATAAGAGAAAAAAAACGATGTCAAAGTTTTTCTTGAATCAATTCAATCCCATATCGTCGCCAAAAATTGTAGTATCCTTGAAGGAACCGAAATAGTCATGTAGAGTATAATATCCAATTTATTGAATAAGTAAGATGCAGGAACAAAAGGTACAAGCAGCTCAGTGTAGCTGACTGCACAACCAACTGAATAATAACATTCTATAGAACTACAGTAACAGTGATTACATTTACAGGATTCCACAGGCATGAATTCCACATTGCATGTATAATGTTCTACTATTGCTCTTAAAGAAATAAGCACTTACTACAACGCTCCACCAATCATTATACACCTCAACTTCCAACTCCAAACCGATAGCAGAACTACCATCAGAGACACCCTCATATACAGACCCCCAGGACCACACCCATGCTTCTGAAATGCCATCCTCAATTCCATCACCCCACTTGCCCTCGACTCCAAGCACTACATCCTCTTTGGTGACCTCAACTTCCACCTCAACAACCCCAAAGATTAATTGATTAAACTATGCAGCAACTCATTGAAACCAAAACACACTTTAAATTCCAAACACTGCTAATTATTCCAGTGACTGAAAAATACCAAAGAAAATCTATGCAGTGGCCTATGATTGCAGAATGTATGTTGCAAGATTGTATTACTGAGAATGAAGTGCCTGATTAGTTGGTACTTGACAAAGCAAGATGCCCACAAATTGACCTTCTCCCTCATTTGTACATACATTCTAAAATATTATCCAAAAACGTCCCAATGCATTCTGTCCTACAGTAGGATAACCAAAGGCAAAGCTACATCTCATGGTCTACTAGTTTGCAAAAAGTATTCACCTTTCGAGCTATTATTCCCATTAGTTATCCCAAAATATATGAGAAAAGGCTACTAAAACCTTAATACTTAGAGTGACAAAATCAAAGCAAAAACCGGTCCAATGCTGAGTCGTATCCACTTGCATAAGTTCACACAGCCATGAACGCATGCTTATCAAGTAGTTTATACGTAAACAGTGGAGTGGCCATGTTCAGCATCAGTCTTTTGGAAATACACGTTACCAAGCACTCTGAAAGTGAGAATGCTGGAGGGCCATAGCAATCAGTGCTTCAAATACTAGATCTTCAGTAGAACATTGATCTTAGTAAGCTTCCTTGACTCTCAAGGTAGCTGTGGGTGAATAGTGAAGGGCTAGCTGACGGGAGGTGGTGTAGGGTCAAAATACAACACAAACATTGCACTCAATGAGTATAGTTTTTCACTGTGTATAAGGTTTGCAAAAACCTAATATTCGCAAAGCTCAAAAAAGCCAATGTACGAAAAGATATGGCGCTAATCCAAGGCAAAATATCTAAGGCAATAGAGCACGCCGATTTTTATAAATGTCTATTATTTCTGAACAGTGGCTGAAACACACAGGATAGTGTAACAAAGAAGAGAGCGCAATCTTACTGCCAAAATGGCAGCTTTGTACGTAGTTGGTAGTGGTAAGTTTTCAACAAAGAGGTTCCTGAACATCTGCATCAGCACAGAAAAAAGCAGCTCAATAGCAACTCAACAGAAAGTGTGCACCTCCAAAGTAATTGGACATTGTTTTGGAATTCCTGTGTGCAGAAATCATTGTGGCAAGCCAACGTGAAGTTGGTGCTCACAAATGACGTTCAAGAACCAATCAATCAATCAATCATTTGTAAAGCACACTACATACCCATGAGGGTCTCAAGGCGCTGGGAGGGGGCACTACTTATCGAACTGCCAGGTCTTGAGTATCCTCCTGAAGGTCAGCAGGACTTGGGTCTGTCGTAGGCTCAGTGGGAGGGTGTTCCATGTCTTGGCGGCAAGGTGGGAGAAGGATCTCCCACCGGTTGTTGTTCTTCGGATGCGTGGGACGGTGGCAAGTGAGAGGTCGGTAGAGCGTCGTTGGCAGTTGGGGATGTAGGAGGCGAGCCGTCTGTTGAGGTAGGCTGGGCCGGTCTTGTGGAGTGCCTGTGTGCGTGGGTGAGGAGCTTGAAGGATATCCTCTTGTTGACGGGGATCCAGTGCAGGCTTCTCAGGTGGGGGGTGATGTGGCTGTGGTGTGGTACGTCGAGGATCAGTTGTGCCGAGGCGTTTTGAATGCATTGTAGTAATTTGATGAGCTTAGTCGGGGTTCCCACGTAGTGGGCGTTTCCATAGTGGAGTCTGCTTCTGACGAGGGCCTGGGTGACTGTCTTTCTTGTATTTGTCGGTATCCTTCTGTAGATCTTGCGGAGCATGCGGAGGGTGTTGAAGCAGGAGGAGGAGATGGCGTTGACTTGCTTGGTCATTGAGAGTGTTGAGTCAAGGATGATTCCCAGGTTGCGTGCTTGGTTGCTGGGTGTCGGGGCTGCCCCCAGTGCAGTCGGCCACCAGGAGTCGTCCCAGGCTGAAGGGTTGGAGCCGAGTATGAGGACCTCCGTCTTGTCAGAGTTCAGCTTCAGGCAGCTGGTCTTCATCCAGTCAGCGACGACCTTCATTCCTTTGTGGAGGTTGGCTTTGGAGGTGATTGGGTCCTTGCTGATGGATAGGATCAGCTGAGTGTCGTCGGCGTAGGAGATTATGTTGAGGTCATGCTGTCGGGCTACGTGTGCGAGCGGGGCCATGTAAATGTTGAACAGCATCGGGCTGAGGGAGGATCCCTGGGGTACGCCGCAGATGATATCAGAGGCTTTGGAATGGATGCTCTGGGTTCTGCCGGAGAGGAAGGAGGTGATCCAATCCAGAGCCTTGTCTTGGATCCCTGAGGCGTGGAGTCGTGCAAGTAGTGTGCGGTTGCAGACGGTGTCGAAGGCGGCAGAGAGGTCTAGCAGGATGAGTGCTGCATTCTTGCCGTTGTCCAGCAGGGTCCTGATGTCATCGGTGGCGGCGATGAGGGCAGTCTAGGTGCTGTGGTTGCTGCGGAACCCTGACTGGGAAAGGTCCAGGATTCTGTTTTCTGCGAGGTATTGGGTTAGCTGTCTGTTGACGGTTTTCTTGATGATCTTGGCCAGGAAAGGGAGCAGAGAGATGGGCTGGAAATTCTTGAGGTCTCTTAGGCCTGCCTTAGGTTTTTTGAGTAGGGCGTTGATCTCGGCATGTTTCCAGATCTCTGGGAAGGTTGCGGTCTCGAGGGAGATATTGATGACGTTGTGCAGGTGGGGTGCGATGGAGCTGCTTCCTCTGTTGAAGAAGTGGTGTGGGAATGGGTCTGATGGAGAGCCGGAGTGGATTGTGCGCATGGTCTTGATGGTGTCATCGATGCTCACGCTGGCCCAGACTAGCAGGGGGTCATGGTCGATGGTGTGCAGAGGGTCTGTTGTGTTGCTCTCTGTGGGGTTGTCTGGGTGTTGAAGCTGTCATGGATGTCTGATATCTTGCGGTGGAAGAAGGTGGCAGGGAGTCGCACAGGGCTTGCGACAGCGGGATGTCGTTGGTGTTCGAGCTGGGGTTGGAGAGTTCCTTCACGATGTTGAAGAGCTCCTTGCTATTATGTGCATTGTTGTCGAGGCAGTCTTTAAAGGAGGTCCTCTTGGCCACCCTGATGATGTGGTGGTGGTAGCAGATGGCGTCCTTGTGTGCTGCTCTGCTGCCCTGGGTTTGTTCACTGTGCCATTTCTTCTCTAGATTCTGGCAGGCTTGCTTGGAGGCTAGGAGTTCTGGGGTGAACCAGCTGGCCCTCTTGCTGGTGTCTTCAGTGGGGCGAGGGTGTTGGCGCAGTCCTCGATCCAGCGTCTGAGGCTGTGGGCAGCATTGTCGGTGTTGGAGGGTTCGGTGGATGGACTGAGAGCGAGGTTTGCGTGTCGTTGGTCTTCGGTGATTTTGCTCCAGCAGCGGCAGGGTATCTGTTGGGTGCGGTCTACAACTGGCCACCAGGGATGAGGAGGAGGTGGTAGCCTGTGGGTGGTGGAGGGCCTTTAATCTTCCTCAGCAGTGGCACCTTGGGCAGGGAGACACAAGCGGTGCTGTGCGGAGGGGAAGCGACCTACTTGCTGGGGTCAAGGGTCGTACCAAAGATGTACAAGCTTTGCAAGTCACACCAAGTTTCTCAGCCTAGTAATCCGACTATTTAAAGACAGTGGTTCTGTTGGGGATACAATCTCTTTCATAAACCTAATATGTAGGTAAATTTCTTAATTTATTCTATACCATTATTAGACCAGTTATTTAATCTAATAATAACAACACGTTGTTTTCTCTTGTTCCAACGTGTTGTTATTATTAGATGAAATAACTGGTCTAATAATAGTATAGAATAAATTAAGAAATTTACCTACATATTGTTGTGGTTCAAGGGGGCCTGGTTCCTTCTGTCTAGTTCCCCGTTAGCGGTTTTTCTTAAAAGTGCCAAGTGCATATGCAAATTTATGGATGCTCCCCAGAGCTCGCTTGAAAAGGGGGCTGCCAACAGGAAACAGGTGCTTGGTTTCTTTATTGGTCCCTTGCCGTGTGTTTCCTGTTCCTGTGGTTCTACCTTGTTTCCCTTCCTTCGAGCTCCGTTCCAGCGGTCTTTTCTAGTGCTGGGTTTTGATCCCCTGTTTCCCCTGCTCCCTTGTTTTCCTATTCCCTTGGGCTTTTCAGAACCCTTTATTGGGGACCTGTTTTTGATCTTCGGTTACGTTCTGGGATTCGCGGCTGCGTTTCCTTTGAGTTTTAACATCCCGTTATTATCCCTTTTTGTATCCAAACCATCTTGTTATACGCTGTGTTTGGGTGGTTTCACGAAGGAGCTGAATAACGGCCGTTTTTGTGCTACCTTCGTGTTCTTTTTTAGATTCCAGGGTTTTTTTGGGTCTCTTTCGTATTCCCTTTGATATCATTTTTCTCCTGTCCTTTTTTTTGTCCTAAGAATTGTGAATTCCACCCCCTTTGTCATTCTCGGTGTTTCCCGAGGGGGCGTGGTTGGTCTGGGGTTACGCAAGCAACAACCAATATGATTGCAGTGGAAGAATTCCTGTTTCGTATCAAGCCACTCCCGTTTGTTATCTGGGGTAAGCAGGGAGGTCGGTGGTTCGTGTGTGTACTTGGCACTGGTAATAGTAGTAGGTGTGTGTTTAATCTTGTCTCCTTCTTTCATTTTAGAGGTCTCGTCTGGGTCAAGCTGTCAGCTGCCAAGAAGCCAGAGGAGACGAGTTGTGATCCCCAAGACCTTGGGTTCCCTTGTTTTGTTACCCACCTTCTCCCGGTGTCGTGTTCTCCACCATCCGTTTTGATTGCGGGTGTTGGGGGTCACGGTGAGGGTAGAGGATTGGGACATTCTTCACTCCTGCAGTGTTGGGCCGGTCGGCATCGGAACAGAAAACCAAGCCCACGAATTAACACACCGCCCGAGTGAAGAATGGTTAAGGAGGCAGCAGGGGGGGCTTCTTCGATGCAGGAAATCATGCAGGCTTTAGCGCACATACAGGGTGAAGTCCAATCCCTGCGTCAGGAGAATCAGGAGTTACGGGGGACACTGAGTGAGGTGAAGGAAAGCACTAAAAGAAGAGAGAGGGATCCCTCAGTTAAGGCTAAGCCCCCATTGATTCAACCAGCCACATTTAAATATGAGAGGAGTGGGGGGCAGAGTGGGTCTCCTTCTCCTTTGTCCATTACAGTGAACACTCCCGTGCCGGTGCCTCTAGCAGCTCCAGAGAGGTTTTCCGGGGATAGTAGCAGATATGCTATATTTATGAACCAGTGCCATTTGCACTTAAATGTGTTGACCAACCGCTTTTCCTGACGACACTACTAAAGTAGCGTTTGTGATCTCATATCTTTCGGGTACTGCAGCTAGTTGGGCGGTCCCCTTAGTAGAAAACAATGACGCTGTGTTGAATAGTGTCCCGGCCTTTAAGAACCAGATGCATAGTCTGTTTGCTAAGCATGCTTTTATGCAGGCAAGCGATGTTGAATTGTTAAAGCTACGGCAGGGTAAGCAGTATCTTTTGGGTTATGTGGCAACTTTCAATCGCCTAGTAGCAGAGACACAATGGCCCATGGCAAAAAGAACCTCTTTGTTTTATCAGGGCTTGTGCGAGGACTTAAAAGATATAGGGCCAGATGTAGGTAAAAAATATTTACCGATTCTTAATTACCGAATTTTACCGATTCGGTAATTAAGAATCGGTAAATATGAAGGGTGGACATGTAGGTCCATCCAGATGTGTTTTTTACCGATTCGGTAAATATCTGTATTTACCGAATCGGTAAATACCGACCGGTAATGCCCCATTCATTCCTATGGGCTTTGAAGCCCATAGGAATGAATGGGGCATTACCGGTCGGTATTTACCGATTCGGTAAATACCGATTTTGACAAGGGTGCAGGGGGTGTCACTTTGACACCCTCTAGCACCCCCAAAAAAGGTTCGGGGGCCATGTGGCAGGCATACCTGCCCTAAGGGCAGGTCTGCCTGTCATATGGCACAGGTGTGCATGCACACATGTGCATGCACACCGGAATCGGTATTTTACCATCAAATTGAATTTGATGGTAAAATACCGATTTTGTAGGCCTTGTGGGACTCAGAAGAGTCCCACCTACATTTCAATTTTACCGATTCGGTAAATATACCGGTCGGTAAATTTACCGGTCGGTAAATATACCGGTCGGTAAATTTACCGACCGGTATATTTACCGAATCGGTAAAATTACCGATTTGCCCTGTTTCCGTGCCCCTACATCTCAATAGCCAAATACCGGTCGGTAACGGCCGAATTCGGCCGTTACCGACCGGTATTTGGCTACCTACATCTGGCCCTTGGTCTCTCAGGTTGTAGACCCCCCTGAAGATTGTGCTGAGTTCATCAATTTGGTTGTCAAACTCAACCATCATATGAGTGAAAGGAAAGGGGAAAAGATCAGGTTTCAACCGCCAAGGACAACTGTAACCAAGAGAGAAACATCTGAGAATGGGGGCGTGAAAACAGATCCTGAACCTATACCTTTGGGTGGGGTGCGGGGTCCCTTATCCAAGGAGGAAAAGGAGCGAAGGCGCTTGTTGCAGTTGTGTTTGTATTGTGGGAGGGGTGGACACTTTGCTCGAGAGTGTCCAGTGAAACCGTCCCGGATCCCGGAGGATAAGGCTGTGGCTTTCGTAGGAAGGGATTGCGAGAGTCCTTTAGTCCATGAAAGAGGTTTTTGTAACCCATATGACGTACAAGGGGCGGTTCAAAGAGTCCCGCATCATTTCACGGTATCGGCTTGCTTCGCTTACTCATCTTGTGGTAGAGCTTCCTTGTCAGTATTATTGGATTGTGGGGCCACAGGGAACTTTATGGACATTGGGTTGGCCGAGTCGTTGATGGTTCCCTGTGTGATGAAGAAACAACCTGAACCCGTGAGGGCTATTGACGGCACGAAGCTAACCTCTGGGTCGATTGTACAACAAACCAAACCTTTGTTGATGACATTTGATAATGGGCATTCTGAGACGGTCTGTTTCGATCTGATTGCCGCACCAGCATTTGGGGTGGTACTCTGGGTACCCTGGTTACAGGCCCATAATCCCAGAATCGATTGGGCGCGGAGGCTGGTTACGCTTGATTCGGAGTATTGTCTTCTTCACTGTTATTGTGAGGCGACTGATAGGGTGTCTCCGTTGTCTTGTGCAGCGAGTGGTTGCGATCAGAATGGTTTGCCTCCTTCGTTTGTGGCATATAAGGAGGTGTTTGATAAGGATCAGGCGTGTGTATTGCCACCAGCACAGGGCTTTTGATTGCCGTATTGAATTGGTTCCGGGGGCCATTTTGCCCTGTAGTAGGGTTTATGCGTTGTCGGAGCCGGAGGAGAAACATCTACGGCAGTATTTGGATGAGATGTTAAAGAATGGGTTTATTCGGCCTTCTTCTTCGCCTGTGTCTTCCTCCATATTTTTTATACCAAAGAAGGAGGGTGATCTTCGCGCTTGCGTGGACTACAGAGCGTTGAATAAGGTCACAATAAAGAACAAGTACCCATTACCTCTAATACCGGTGTTGTTAGACCAGCTGCGACATACCTAGGTGTTCACAAAGCTTGATTTAAGAGGCGCTTACCATCTCATTCGCGTCCACGAGGGCGACGAATGGAAAACCGCGTTCCATACTAAGTTTGGTTTGTTTGAATATTGTGTTATGCCTTTTGGTTTGTGTAACGCCCCTGCCGCTTTTCAGTTTTTTATAAATGAGGTTTTGCGTGAGTTTTTGGATGTCAGTGTGATTGTTTACATTGATGATATTTTGTTTTTTTCCCCGTCCTTTGAGGAACATAATGCTCATGTTTCGCAGCTTTTGTCTAAGTTGTTGGAACACCGTTTATTTGTCAAGCTGGATAAATGCACTTTCGGTGCGACACATGTTGAGTTTTTGGGATTCCTGATATCTGCGGATGGTATAAAGATGGATCCCCGGAAGATCAAAGCTATAGTTAACTGGCCCATACCCGCATGTGTTAAGGATATACAGGTGCTACTTGGTTTCGCCAACTTCTACAGGCGTTTTATCAGTCATTTCTCTGACATTGTTTCGCCTATGACTTCATTGTTGAAGAAGGGAGTGGTGTTTGAGTGGACGCCTGCGGCACAGTTGGCTTTGGAAAGATTGATTGGGCTTTTTACATCTGCTCCTGTGTTGATGCATCCTGATCCTGCTCTTCCGTTCCTTAGAGGCGGATGCGTCCCAGCTAGCCGTTGGGGGCGTGTTGTCTCAGCGTGACTATGAATCTGGGTTGATGCATCCAATTGCGTACTTTTCAAAGAAACTACTACCTGCTGAGCAGAATTATACGATTGCCGAAAGGGAACTATTGGCCATAAAGCTGTCTTTTGAGGAATGGCGCCATTACCTTTGGGGGGCTCGTCACCCCATTACCATCTATACGGATCACAAGAACTTGGAGTTTTTCCGGTCCGCTAGGGCTTTAACTCCCAGACAGATGAGATGGGTGCTATTCTTCAATGAAGGTGATTTTACCATCACGTATAGGTCAGCTGCTCAACAGGGGAAATCTGACGCATTATCTCGGATTTATGCGGATCCGTCACAAGGAAACAAGACGGAGGAGTCCTGTTTTATGATTCCTGGTGATAAGATAGTTGGTTGTGCTTCCATGGACGATTTCATGGTTAAAGTGCAGGATGAAATTAAGCAGTTAGATCTGGCTCCATGGCTGTCGGAACCTGGAATCACGTTAAAGGATGGGTTATTGTATCAGGCAAAGAAGTTGTTTGTGCCCCCCGAATTGCGTACACTGGTTCTTACATATTGTCATTCATCGTCCTTGGTTGGGCATCCGGGGGTCAATAAGACCAAAGAGCTGTGTATGCGTTGGTTTTGGTGGAAGTCTCTGGCCCATGATGTACAGGTATTTGTGGCCTCATGCCCGGTGTGTGCTGTTAGTAAGTCCTCGCACATGTCTCCGTCTGGGTTGTTGCACCCATTGCCAGTGCCTCCTTCCCCCTGGCATACGGTCAGTATGGACTTTGTGACCGATTTGCCGCTTGATTCAGGGTTTACGGCCATTTTAGTTGTTGTGGATTTATTCACAAAAATGGCTCACTTCGTTCCCTTGCCAGGGTTACCTACATCTAGAGAATTGGCTGATGTGTTTATGGCCCAAGTGATCCGACTGCATGGGGTTCCTACTGCCATCGTTTCAGATAGAGGGGCACAGTTTGTTTCACATTTTTGGACCGCCCTCTGTCGATCATTAAAGATGGAAGTACGTTTGTCAACAGCTTACCATCCACAAAGCGACGGGCAAACAGAACGTACCAATCAAACCATGGAGCAGTATTTGCGCTGTGTGCTAACGTCACTGATGGGCAGTTGGGTACAAGCCCTTCCTGTGGCTGAGTTTGCATATAATAACAGCATGCACACAGCTTTAGGCATGTCACCGTTTTCTTGTTCAATGGGGTTCCATCCCAAGACCATTCCTATTCAGCCATCTGAGAGGGTACCAGCAGTGGATTCCCTGAGTAGGGGTTTGATTGAAATCTGGAAGAAAGCCCAACAGCATTTATTTGAGTCCAAGAAAGCCATGAAAGTACAGGCAGATAGGCATAGACGGCCAGCTCCTCTGTATGCAGTTGGGGATAGGGTTTGGCTATCAACGAAGAATTTGAAGTTGCCAGGACCAAGAAAATTACAGCCTCGGTTTGTAGGTCCCTTTCCTGTTCAGAAGGTGGTGAATCCAGTTGCGATCAGGTTGGCTTTACCGGCTGAGTATGGTATTCATCCTGTATTTCACACCTCTTTGTTGAAGCCATACGTCACCACTTCAGTTGCCACCTCCTCGTCCCGTTTTATTAGATGATAACGTGGAGTATGAGGTTAAAACTGTTATGAATTCCAAGCGAATGAAGGGACGGCTGTATTACCTAATTGACTGGAAGGGTTATCCCCCAGAGGACCGTTCTTGGGTTCCGGCAAGTAGGGTTCATGCTGCCCGGTTAGTTCGTCTGTTTCATCGCCTGCACCCTGGGAAGCCAAGGCCTGTAGGGAGGCTTTCGGGAGGGGGTACTGTTGGGGTTCAATGGGGCCTGGTTCCTTCTGTCTAGTTCCCCGTTAGCGGTTTTTCTTAAAAGTGCCAAGTGCATATGCGAATTTATGGACGATCCCTAGAGCTCGCTTTAAAAGGGGGCTGCCAACAGGAAACAGGTGCTTGGTTTCTTTATTGATCCCTTGCCGTGTGTTTCCTGTTCCTGTGGTTCTACCTTGTTTCCCTTCCTTCGAGCTCCGTTCCAGCGGTCTTTTCTAGTGCTGGGTTTTGATCCCCTTTTTCCCCTGCTCCCTTGTTTTCCTATTCCCTTGGGCATTTCAGAACCCTTTATTGGGGTCCTCTTTTTGATCTTCGGTGATGTTCTGGGATTCGCGGCTGCGTTTCCTTTGAGTTTTAACGTCCCGTTATTATCCCTTTTTGTATCCAAACCATCTTGTTATACGCTGTGTTTGGGTGGTTTCACGAAGGAGCTGAATAACGGCCGTTTTTGTGCTACCTTCGTGTTCTTTTTTAGATTCCAGGGTTTTTTTGGGTGTCTTTCGTATTCCCTTTGATACCATTTTTCCCCTGTCCTTTTTTTTGTCCTAAGAATTGTGAATTCCACCCCCTTTGTCATTCTCGGTGTTTCCCGAGGGGGTGTGGTTAGTCTGGGGTTACGCAAGCAACAACCAATACGATTGCAGTGGAAGAATTCCTGTTTCGTATCAAGCCACTCCCGTTTGTTATCTGGGGTAAGCAGGGAGGTCGGTGGTTCGTGTGTGTACTTGGCACTGGTAATAGTAGTAGGGGTGTGTTTAATCTTGTCTCCTTCTTTCATTTTAGAGGTCTCGTCTGGGTCAAGCTGTCAGCTGGCAAGAAGCCAGAGGAGACGAGTTGTGTTCCCCAAGACCTTGGGTTCCCTTGTTTTGTTACCCACCTTCTCCCGGTGTCGTGTTCTCCACCATCCGTTTTGATTGCGGGTGTTGGGGGTCACAGTGAGGGTAGAGGATTGGGACATTCTTCACTCCTGCGGTGTTGGGCCGGTCGGCATCGGAACACATATGAGGTTTATGAAAGAGATTGTATCCCCAACAGAACCACTGTCTTTATATAAACTTGGAACCCAGGTTCTGAGGGTCACTGGGCCACCCCATTATATTTAATAGTAATCTGACTAGCCAGCTGGGTACTGGAGTATAAAATCTCCAGGACCAGACGAAAAAGGGGTACCGGTTTGCCGTGCAGCCTCAAATTTCAGTCTCGGCTGCATGGTAATACTCTATTTTTCATTAGTCTGTCTCAACGTTTGCTGAGGTGCTTCAGGGCTTCTGCAGAAGATTAGAATATAATCAGTCATTGAGGTAATTCTTAGTGAATACTAGCATTGGTGCTGTTTGGAGCAGACTTCAAGATGCTGTGTCACTATCTGTTTCATTTTGCTGACAGGGGGCTCCCATGCATTCAAGGAAAGAAGCATGATAGGCAAAACCAGGAACGAGCTTGCAGTCAACATCAGACGCACCCCTCTGTTCACCTTCAGGAAGAGCCTCAAGACCTGGCTTTTATGCTGAACCAGAGCTGCACCCCCCCCCCATGGTGCCTTGAGACCCGCACGGGTGAGTAGTGCTCTTCAAACTGCCTTATTGATTGATAGCTCAGGCAAGCCTCAGGAGGGTCTTCAAACTTAATGCTAGCTGTGATGAAAAAGGCAACTTGCAGGTCCACACTGTGGATACACAAGAATACATGAGGAACCAAGTCTAAATATACTTATTGAGCAGCAAGCAGCTCCACATTGTAACCCCAGTGTAATTCAGTTGGGCAACACATCACGGACAATGAGTATTTCATCAGAACATTTTGATCAGTGCTGGCAGCTCAATTTTATAAATAACTGTATAGTCTAGCTCCTACTACCCTCTATTGAATGCATTCTCAACATCCAAGAAAATGAATTCAAAGGCATGCTATCGGGCCTAATAAATCATATTAGATGCTGAATTGCAGTGTTACACCACTTAACCGACCTAAGATAATGCTATTTTCGGTCTTTAAATACCAAGGAATAAATTGGACTCATGATGCAGCTAGTCAGAATCTTGGCAAAACCGTTTCGAATATCTCAATTTTTTTCTTCATTTGCAAACTGTATGATCCTGATTCCAGACTGAAACTTTCTCTTTGATTTGCCACGCCAACACTTTCTAAATGTATCATGATATTCATTATATATGTGCTTGCTTGCCTGACTTGTTGAGTTTAGCTTGTGACTCAAACATACTCAACAGATTGTGATTTCTAATAAGTTAGATGTGTTTTATCACTAACTTTGCAAGAGGTTAAAATCCTAACTTATCATATCAAAATCAGCACATTTTACACAACCCAGATAAGTAATGTTGGGCTATAGAGTGACTTACCTGCATCCCAGATTAAAATAGGGGAGGCATTCCAAAAGTCTACTTAAAGTAGTTCCTAATCACAATGTATTTTATTTAAGAAGAGTGATATCCCACAGCAATGACATATCAAAGGTCCAGCTTTTGTCCAGATCATGGATAATGAAAGTATCAGAAATTAAACCAGAGCATGGTGCAACATCATAATCAGATGAATATTAGTCTGTTTACCCAGCGTAAACAAGGGTGAAGCATTTCCTTGACAAGCAGATCTTCAATAGCGATGGATGAATATCAATGGTACTTAATATTGATGTGATAATATTGTGTGTACCATAATATTGACGATCACTAAGATTTATGTTTGGGGTGGGTGGAATTTGCATAGTCGCGTTACACAAAGTTCAGCAAAATGCAAAAAAATCTCTGCAAGCCACGCAGAATTCCCCGAGCACGCGTATTTGCTTGTTCCGCTTGTTCACGATGCGTTTTTCCTGTTCGGAGACGCTGTTTGCGTGCGAGGGGGAAATATCTCGCAAACTTGCCCATGTGCTCGCCAATTGGCGCACCCATCTTGTTTCACTTGTCCTGCCCGCTCTCGATGCATGTTTCCTGTTCGCGACCGCGGATGTCTGATGGCGCGTCCAAATGACGTGTTCGCGATCGCACACTCTCGCGGGATAGCGCAGCCAGCTACCAAAATCTCGAGGCGCAGGTGAACTGATAGGAAAACTCGGCGGCAGATACAGGGATCCCAGTAAGTCACTACCTCACGCGTGAGCACGCATTTTGAAAGTGCTACCAAGGAAAAAATTCCACTACACCGCGGATTGCGAAATTTTTGGCAATTCAGCGTTCCTCGTGGAACACGGAATTGCCAAAATTTCGCAAATTCTATGAGCAGTGTGTAATTTACCACCCAGGCCTATTTAATAATGACAATATTGAAGTATTGAGTGTCCATTACTTTAATAGTTTTCTAATATCGGTTTCAGGTTTTTGTTCATAATTTGTAATGTTTGTTACTATTTTTCTAAGCATTGTTTTATTTTTTTCCCAATTTATTTTTCTATTGAGGCATTTTTTAATATAATTTTGGTTTACATTTTTTGTTTTATTGTTATTAAATTTGCAACAGTTATGTTTTTGGGTTGCTGGATTTTATAGGTGTTTTAGATAGGTAGTGATTTAAATTATTATTATTATTTTGAATGTATGTGCTAATAAGTAATATCATTATTTCCTCCTAATCTCATTTCGCATCATTGAAAAAATATTGATCAGACAAGGTCAACCTCGAAAAAACAAACAAAGGTCTAGAGATCTAAATAACATCAATGCAAATAATCTTACCTGTATGAGCAATATTCTTCTTCAACCGCCACACAATGTGACAAACCTGATGAGCTCACTGACAACTACACTCACTCTATGACAGATATCTTTAAGGCACTCGCGCCTCTACAGCTCAAAAGAATCCCTAACAAGCATTCTCAACCTTGGCTCAACAGCTCCCATGACAAAGAATGACGTAATGTTAGACTCGCTGAAAGATCTTGGAGAACATCTCCCTCTCTTGCTGACCTCAAACGACTAAGGAAGATTCAAATTGCTTATAATAAACATATCCGTCACTCCAAAGCTCACCACTTTAAATCGCAACTTGAATTGGCCAAAAATAGACCAAAAAACCTTTTTGAAATCATCAAACAACAATCGAACCAACACTCTATTCAACTCTTGTCACTTAAAGAGTCAATCCCAGGCACTTTGGAATTCTCAACCCACTTCGCTGAAAAAAACAAAAAAGATCGAATTAGATCTGCATCTCTCCTTAACAAACTTACTAAATCAAGCTCTCCACTCCCCGTTCTCTGGTTCACCATGTTTGAGCTCTCCTATGATTGCTTCAGCAGCCTTTACTCAAAAAACTGATGCTTTGTGGACAACCTTCAGACTTCCGGACGATCTTGTGCTGTTTAACATATTAATTACTTTAGAACCATCAAATCACCACAACGATCCTCTGCCCCCCAAACTCCTTAAAGAGCTTACTTCATTCATTTTCCCTCTCTTGTTGAAGATCGTACATGAATCCTCACACAAGGCCTCATTCCTGACTCCCTCAAGATAGGTCAAGTCATCCCCATACGTAAGAAACCTAAGGCTGATTTATCTGAACCTAACAACTACAGGTCTATTTCTATTATGACTCTATCCAAACTTCTCGAGAAATATGTTCATACTCAACTCTGTAATCACACACAGCTGATCACTTTCAACTCCTCGACCAATTTCAGTCTGGCTTCATATCAGGGCACAGTACAGAAACCGCCTTGCCTCACATTGTAGACGATGCACTTAGACTTCTAGACAAGAACAAACCATACCTTCTTATTCTATTGGACCTCTCCTCGGCTTTTGATAATGTTAAACACGACAAACTAATTGACCTACTTGAAACAAGGATGGGGTTATCAGGTACAATGCTAAATTGGTTTATCTCATTCTCTCAAAGAAGAACTCAAAGATTTAAAGTAAACAATGACCTCTCCAACAGTATTTCCGTCTCAATTGCAGTACCACAAGGTTCCGCTCTATCTCCCACTCTCTTCAACCTATATTTGGAGCCCCTCACCAAAATTCTGAAAAGATCTAACATTCATTAACGTATGCATGCTGGTGATACCAAACTGTATATGAACATTTCTTCCCTGGAAGACATTGCTACTCTCAACCTTGCTCTCTTGAAAACCCAACAATGGTTATCGCTCAATCACCTTCTACTAAATTCACTCAAAACAGAATTCCTCTTGCTCGCCCCTCATAATCATATGACGCCCATTCAGGACTGGCTCAAACAGATTACAGCCCTTAACTGCACCCCCTAAGTAGTTAACTCTACTAGATCTGTAGGCCTAATTCTGGACTAATGCCTAAATATGCAGGATCACAGCAGTGCTACAAAAAAAGGAGCCAATTACTAAGTCTGTACATTAAGGAAAATCAAAAAGTTCCTGCCACCCTCTGACCTGCAACAAGCTGTCCAATCACTGGTGATCTCCTGCTTAGAATACGGAAGTGCGACCTTGGCTGGTCTCCCTCAAATCCAACCTGGCACCTTTAAGAGACACTCTGAACTCTGCTCCCAGACTCATCACCGGCTCAAGAAAGTATGATCACATCAGACCTGATCTATGCCAACTGAATTAGCTGTCAATTGATGCAAGAATCAAATATAAGATTGCTTGCCTAACCCACAATGCTCTGCACCATTACACACCCTCTTACTAAGCAGACAAACTAGAACTATCGGGTGGGAAAAACACAAAAGGGGAGAAGGAGAAAGAAAGAGATGAGAAACAGTGACAAAGAAAGAAAGCAGGGCTCTGGAAGAACCTGAAAGAGGGGGCATAAAGTGTCTGGTGATGAATGATAGAGGTATTAGGTGGAATCTGGACAATTCTACATTGGTATTTGGAGCCCCTGACTTTTGGTAGCGTAGGCCACAGGCTTCTGAGTAAGCCTGGGCAGAGTATGTGGAGTGGCACTCTGAGGATTTCAAAACAACTTAGCAGAACTCCGCTCCACCCCAGCCACACTTACACATTAAAAAAGGGTAAAAAAAACGACCTACCTTGTTTTCTCTGTCGTCTGCAGGCCGCCCTCCTCCTCGCCGCGGTGTCTCCTCTATCCTGGTTCTCCTCCTCCAAGCGCAGCTCAGGCACGATGTAAAATGTAGGAGGAGAAGGATGACGGAAAGGAGGAGATCCAGGAGACAAAGCAGCGATGAGGAGGGCGGCCTGCAGATGTCAGAGAAGACAAGGTAAGTGTTTTTTTACCCTTTTCTGGGCCGTGGTGCAGGGGGCTGAGGGGTGTACTCCGCTCTGCCGCGAAGTTGGAGTTTTTGCCTTAACTTCGCGTTCCCAGCAGAGTACGGAGTCTGTAAAACTCCGCAAACTCCACAGGCGGAGCAGAGCATGCCGCCTGGGGTTACTTATGAGCAAAATTTGGGCCCAGGAACTTATTCTTTTCAAAATTTGACTAACTGTAAGAATATGTTGGTGTAGGTGAAATGACACTTCCCTTCACTTCATTACACTTTCTGTTTCCTGTACCTTGCATAGTTGCATCGGTGCACTAGACACAGCAGTACATCAGGTATTCCAATCAATGCATTTGCTTGTTACATTTTTGATGAAGAAGATCAAATGTCAACAAAGCCATCCATGCTTTGTCTTTTTACTTCAGTGTTTAAGACAAATGCTTTTTTGGAGTTTGTTGAAGTATATTGTTATCTGTAAGAGCATATATAGTGTGAATCTGTGCAGTTTGATATGCTATTGGAGCATATCTTTAGGGGTTTCTTTTTACTTCTACAGAGCTGAGCAATAGTTGCTGCACCTCAAATTCCAAAAAGATGATGTTGTAGCGTAGAAGCAGACTGCCAACATGTGTTTCGTCGAGTAGACATCTTTTTCAAGGCTCTAAATTTAAACTGTTCAAGCACGTATAAAATCTAAAGTCCCGACATAGTAGCTAGTTTTCAAGATGAGATATTAAATGTTTGATTAGGACTGGCAGGGTATTTTGTGTAAAAAAAACTATGGTACAGAGCACAGCATCAGATTAGTTTTCAACTGACATAATGGACAAGGTGATACAGTCCAAATGCAGGTATAAATATACCGAAACTCTTGATGTTGTTGACACGATGTTGTAGCGTAGAAGCAGACAGCCAACATGTGTTTCGTCGAGTAGACATCTTTTTCAAGGCTCTAAATTTAAACTGTGCAAGCACGTATAAAATCCAAAGTCCCATGTTTAGTTTGGAGAGTTGAAACAGCAATTGCGATAGACCCAACTTCAGACTTGAATCTTGAGTGTGGAAATGTCACTTTTAGGCACTTACAATTGTTGTGCTCATTGTAATAGACGAGACTAAGTACTATTCTGGTCCATTTAATAGTCTGCCTTCCAAAACTGGAGCGGGAGCAGCCTTCTGTATAGGCGAAGACTGGTGTGCTCGTTATGCTAGATGTAGCCTCAAACCAAAGTGTAAAAGTACATCGTTAGGTCATCCATAGTCACGGCTGAAGTTACCCGTAATTTGCAAAGTGTCCCGCTTCTTATGGAGAGGTCCTCTAAAGTGTTAGCCTTGAAAAAGTTGTCTACACGTCGAAACACGAGTCGGCTGTCTGCTTCTACGCTACAACTTTGTGTCAACAACATCAAGAGTTCTTACATATTTATACCTGGCTTTGGACTGTATCACCTTGTCCATTATGTCTGTTCTTAGTGCTGCATTTACGATTAAATCTAACTGACATCAGGGTCAGTTGAAAACTGACCTGATGCTACGCTCTGTACCATAGTTTTATTCCTAGTGTCCTAGTGTATAAGGAAAATAATTTTTCCTATACAGGGTAACACTGGTTAGGTGGCACGGTGTTTACATTGAGCATGCTTATACATAAAGAATCTCACTTATTAAAAACATTGCGGAGGTGCTGACCTTCTCTGTATTACCACTGCCACTTGTCTCTAGTGTGGTGGTATTTTGTGTGTTTGAATACTTTCATTATTGCACAACCATATAGTATTAACAGTATCTATATACATGACATGGAGGCCATAGAGACAAACTAAACAGTCTGAAAACAAACAGCAAAGTTCACAGATTTCTACTACAGTCACCGCACCTGAGGTTGCAATGAAGGCTTAAGAAATAGCTGGCAGGTGGTGCTCTCTAAATAGAAGCGGCGGTCCCCCTCAAGTGAATGGAGGCCATACGCTCTGCTAACCTGGCAGGTTGGAAGGCCACCAGCTAGACTACAAGTATGTTCATAACTCATACCCATAAAGTAGCAACACCATGAATTAATTAGTTGATTTTCACTCTATTTATAACATTACGCATTCTGCAACAAATGTTACATATTTCATAATACCTCATCTGCATGAAATTCAAATTGGACTTTCACATGCATAACGTTTTACCTTCCGTGAGCAAGTTGAAAGAAAATGATCAAAACATGCAAGTTCCAATTACTTACTCCAAACTAAGCCTTGTAACAATACCAACTACTTACTAAACGACAATACGTACATATAAATTACTCTAATTTAACAGATGTGCTGTGTAAAATAAGATTTACAAAGCTTAGACATAAATATGCCTGAATTTATCACAGGTGACAGAATAAGATGTTTTTTTATCTGAAACACAGAGACCTGTAGATTGCAAGGTGTACTGTCTCCTGAGCTGCGTTGGCAAGTTTCCTGAACACATTTCATACATATCTTCTTAAGAAAATAAATAAAGTCCCACGATTTAGAGCCCTCGGTGTTACTTGAGGACCAATATGAATTCTTTTAAATTCATCATTATGATATTTTTATTTTGCTCATAATGTCTGCATTCCCATGTAAAATGCCAAGGACAGAAAACAGCTCGAAGAACCAGGAGACCTACATCAGCTTCATCGAATTTGGCTCGTTAATTAGAGCTTGGTTCCAAATCTTCCCAACAGACATGCAGTTGTTGCCAAGAAGTTTTCTTTTTAGCCCTGCACGCCACAATAAACTGACTAACAATCAACCATTTTGGTGGCTCTCTTTGATCTTTCTGCATGTCATCGAATTCGAATTGCCATTCCATTCTTCCAGTTGTAAACAATAACCATGGTTCCCTTGAAGTTACTCAAAATGAAAATCCAATCACTAAGACTGGGAGTCAAAATGTGCTAAACCCCAAAAGAACATGTAAGAAAGAAAAACAATTGAACAAGAAAAACTTACATTGACATTGGTTTAATTGGATATACAGATCAAACTCGAGTAGATGCCCCATATGACGGTGCAGTGCAAGTGACCAGTCAGAAGATGTGAAATATGTACATCAAAACAATAAAGGGAAAAAACAATATTGACTGTGTAATAGACAGCAGGACCCGGCTTCACTCCAGGCTCCCAAATCATGCACAAGAAATCGTCAGAAATAAAGTAAACACGTCGACATTTCGACCTCATGTATTAATTAATTATAGGGACTTCATCACAACAAGATAATGATAGCCTCCTGTAATTTAATGAAAAACGCACCATCATGCTTCTGCCTCAATGATATCACATGAGAGACCTGGAATTTGATATAGTTGAGGGCTTATCTCTATGTATCATAGGGCCATGTGTATCAACATACCCTTTTGCGATTCCTAAATAGCGATTTTTAAGCAATCACTATTTAGAAATCGCAAAATGGTATGTATGAAGAAATTCGCTATTTTTTGGCGATTCCTTAAAATTCCTTAATTGTGATTAGCAAATTGCTAATCGCAATTAAGGAATAAATTCCCGTTCATTTCTATGGGCCAGGAGGCCCATAGGAATAAATGTGAAATTATTCTCAATTTGCGATTCGCAATTTGCTAATCGCAAATTGAGGATATTTTCAAGGGTGCAGGGGTGTCTCAAGAACACCCTGCTGCACCCCTGAAAATGACATGTGTCGGCATATGGCGCACATACATGCCCTAAGGGCATGTATGAGCGTCACATGGCACCTTTGGATTTTTAAAGAAATGCTTTTTTAAAAGAATTCGCAACTTGCCACCAACTAGAAGTTATTTTTCCTTGATACATTGCATTTAAGGAATCGCAAACTTTGCGATTCCTTAAATGCAATCGCAAAATAAGGAATGGCAAATTTTGCGATTCCTTATTTTGCACCCAAATTTTTTCATACATGCCATTTAGCGAAAATGGGTTCGCTAATGCCGAAATTCTGCGAATTTCGGCGTTTGCGAACCCATTTGGCCTTGATACATATGGCCCATAGTCACTAAATTGTGATTGCTTGGGACTAACTGCAGGTAAATCTATGATTCCAATAGCAAATCACCAGAAATGTTAGGGACAAACTAGCATGCCGTCTGTCGAGCATGTTAATGGTTTCAGTGATATCATAATGAATTTCAGTATAAAGAATGTGCCACATTTTGAGCATAGCACATTGGTTAGCGTATAATTATCTTGAGTTAAATTATAGTGCTGCACAAGTCAATCTATCATGCACAGCAAAACAACTTGGTTGGAAAATACACCAATCCTTAAACTAAACATATCAATTGTAAACTAGTTATATGTGAGAGTGTAGTTGAGTGACATGGCACTCACCAGGAGCGAGGAGAAATTGCTATTTCTTCCAAGCATCCATTCCCCAACTCTATAGTAAAAAAGGATTGTAAAATATTTTTAAAAAGTATCAATGACATTAAAAATAAAATGATGCTATCATGTGGAAGCAGCACCTGAAATTACAGAATGATCCCTTCTTCTACCTAGTCTGAACATGGGCAAGCATGTGTAATATAAAGGCTCACTCGTACACCTGGAATGTGCACTATGTTATTTTAGTTAGATACTGTCATTGGGTTTTAAATGCTCAGCAATCATGTGGCATTGGGTTTTAAAGGCTCAGCATTGATGTGGATTAGATCTCTTTTTTTTTATCGTTCATTCCAAGTTTTTTCATCTGGTGTCAAGTCTGAACTGCAAGCTTTAACTTTTGGAGTACCCCAAAAGCTTAGTCCTGAGTCCCCTGTTGTTCACCTTGTGCGTCAGTTCTCTGGCGGATGTAGTGGAGAGCTGTGGCTTTGACCCTGTTTTCCTATGCAGATTACAAGCATATCATCTTTATGCCGCCATCTGCACAGAATCAAGTAAATTCTGATCTTAACTTGGGCTTGAGTTGTGTCTCCCTATGGATAAATATAAACGAGTTCAAGCTCAATGGGGATAAGATAGAGGTCATGATTTTCGGCAAACATCTTTTTGGGGCCTACAACACTGGCTTGTTTCCACTGGGGGTCTGCTGGCTCCATCTTTGAAGGTTAAAACTTGACATTTCTGCTGTATGCTAAGATATCCATGAAGACTCAGGTGACCAAGGTGACTGCCACATGTTTTGCTGTGCTTAAGCGGCTCAAAAAGATAATTTAGATGAGCCCCATTTCAGCCCTAGGACTGTGATCCAGGCGGCCCTAATTCTATCCAGACTAGAATATGGTAATATATTATACTTGGGAATTGACAGGTCAACTGTTCATCGGCTGCCGATAGTACAGGAAGCAGCTCTAGGCTTTTGTACTGGTTTACAAAATCTGCCTAGGTCTCCCATCTCGTTCATGAACTGCACTGGCTCACAATCTCCAAACTCATTAAATTCAAAGGCCTTATGCTACATGTTTCAGTCTAAATCTGGATTAGGACCCCACTACATTCAGGACCTGTTGGTGCTCTATCAGCGCACTCGAGCACTGAGATCTTTGAATCGCTCTTTGTTTATTGTCTAGTTTTCGCTTGTCCTGTATGCAAGAGGGTTCCTTTTCCTATTTAGGTCTGTAACTTTGGAATTCCCTTCTAAAGTACTTGAGACCCGGTACTTTGTTACTTGCTTTCTGCAAGGGTTTGAAGGTGGCTCTTTTAGCCTGATGTACCTAAAATTCCATACCTTTGCTGCTGTTGTACCTGGAACCTCTAGGAGTAGCTGTGGCATTACAAATCCTTGAATACATTTAAAAAAAAACTCTGAAAACTGGATGAAACCTTTGGGTGGTTGTAATGTGTTGCCACCGCGAGCATACTGTTTCCTCATGCTTGTTCTCAGGCTTGAGGATGTCTTGCTCTTTCACTTATGTACTTTCAAAAAGGATTCCATGATCAGGCGCTGCATGGGGCATTCCAAGGTTCTGAAAACGTCAATCAGTTGTCGGTAATCCTGGTGTGCGGCGGAGGCATCTGGTCGTGGGTGCAACATTTCAATGAATGAATTCCTCCTTTTCATCTACAAAGTCTCCAGTTGTCCATACTACAGTGGTCATTCCCCAAAACTTTTTTTCTACTCCCTTCATGTTTGCTGAAATTCATTCTTGTTGGTTTTAGGACTCTGCAAATGAGTGCTAAAGCGCTTGTGCTCACTGATTAAATAATGGTAAAATTGGCCTGAACCTGATATTTAATTTACTTATAGATCCATAGTAAATTTGTGCAACATGTACCCAGGACCTGTAAATTACTAGTGGCCTGCAGCACTTACTGTGCCACCCACTTAAGTAGCCTTTTAGAACATGTCTCAGGCCTTCTATTTCAGCCTCTGTGCAAGTTTGAATTTCCATTTCGACCTGGCAAAATACAACTTTTGCCTGGCTTACAACTCCCTTTATAAAGCACATAAGTCACCCCTAAGGGAGACCCAAAACAGCCCTTAGAACAGGGTTCCGTGTAATTAAAAAGGTGGACATATTCTTTTTCATTTTACATGTCCTGGAAGTGAAAGATGTCTCCTAAATTTGTTTTTCTCTACAGTGAGGCCTACCTCTTCCATAGGACACCATTAGGTTAGGTTATTAAATGTAATAAGTAATATTGTTTGCTTGGGAACAAGTAGAAATGTCATGTTTGTGTCAAAACCCAAGGTGAACGTCTAATCAGTAGCACTTATCTGAGGTATCCAGCAGGAGCGATGCATGATAAGGGTGCTATCACGCCACTTTATAGTCTTTGAAGTGGTCAATGAGTCAAGGCTAATCACCGGCGATCACCTAAGTGAATGGGGGATGGGTCAAAATAACAAACTGACCAATAGCTGTCCTATCCTTGTCTACAACTGGATCATCCTCACAATATCTTCCTTTCGTGGTTCGAGGAGATGTTTCCCTGTGCAACTCTGTTGAAGTATACACCCCAACATACATATTTAGTTCAGTTCTTATACATTACCCCCACATTACTAGTATCACATTTACCCATGGTAATGTTAATACCTGAATTGATAAACTTAGACTTCTTCTGATAGAAGTATTTCTACAACTGTGAGGTCTGATTTGCATTTGCCCAGCGAATCAGCAAACTCTCACTGATTGCTTAAGAACGTTACAAGTGTTTTTAGGAGTTCTATTTTCAGTTTCCAAAATGCATAATTAGAATTGTTCAATGTCTATTTAGAGTTTTGCTTTCAGTTTCCTAAAGTGAGTAATTGCATCTCTTTTGAAAGTTTTCTTTCTCCTAGACACAATTTGTTTCTAAATCTCTTTCTTTCTCCTTGGTGCAGCTTTTCAATAGTTCTTCAATGCTATGACTCAGCAAGTTCTAGAATGTCGGTACTCATGAGTATGCATGAGCTACAATGGGACGTTCGTTAAATAACTTAACTTGTTTCTCTTTTTCTACTCTCGTACAGATGCTGGCCTCTACTGAGGACCACAAGCTGGATCTCTTAGGCTCTGGATGACTGGAATAGGCGTATGCTCCAGAAGGATGACAACAGGTACATTTTCTGCCGGATCTCTCTGGACACACTTATTACCTAGCAATGGTGTAGCTCACAAATCAAGGTATTTATGCCCTTCTTAGTCCAAAATAGCCACCAAGATTTCAAACCGTCGTGCAGCCAGTTCTAGCATGTTCTGAAAGGTTCAAGTATGTTCTGGAAGCTTCTAAGAGGTTCCAGGATCTTCACAGTTTCTTTTATGCGAGTGTAAGCATGATTCTTCCTGGATGCTTTTGCCACAACACTTGATTGGCATCATGCTTAACATATTGCTTTCCCTAAGTTCCTTGGTTAGATTTGGGTACAATTCATCGATGACATGATGCATAAATGCTTTATCCCTGTGACCCTGCACTTTATATGCTGGTTTTGCCTGGGGCAATAGATGCCCAGGCTTCGCATCTCCCTATGTGCATCCAACATGTCGACCCACCTATATTCACGCTAGTTGTTTTTCTTTTGGGGTTTTTCAGGGCTAGCTGGGAAGTTGTTTTCTGGACGACCATAACAGATTGGTCTCTAAATAATTGTAATTTAAAATCCTCTCTAATGGTAAACTTAGATTTTAAGTCATAATTCTGAAAATGCCACTAAGAGAGAGTTGGCATTTTCATGTCCGAACAATTTGGTGCCTGCAGCCTGTGTTCTGTCTCACATGACTGTGATTAGCATGGCAGTTGGCATTTGTGTATTCCTCCAACACAGTGGGACACAGGGGGACTAGTTCCTGGCACTATGGGCCTTTCTAGGTGCGTGGGGGAGAGCTGTTTTCTGCTGCACTTAGATTTTAAAGGTGCTGCCTCAGCACACTCTTAGAGAACACCCAGAAGGCCTGCATTGTGCTTCAGAGGCCTGATTTGTACTTCAGAAGACTTCCCCCTGCTTTTAGAAGCCTGCTTTGAACCCTCAAATGACTGCCCTGTTGCCAGAGGACTTCCTTGCTGCTTGAACCCTGGACTACCAGAGTGACTCCAACAGATAGTTAACTGGCTCAAAATTCGTGGATAATTTCCAGCCAAAAGTGCCCGAGAACGTGAGAAGACTTGGCTAACAGAGGGTTAAGCACAGGTTAATCTAATGACTTTTTTCATTCACCTTGACAGGGACTGGGCTGACGCTTGAAATAGGTACACAATACAATTTCTAACAGAAACACTAATGAGATATAAATTATTAAGTGTTTCGGAAATAAATCCAAAATCTTAAGTGGCAAGAGTCAAAAACATTAGTCCCGCTATGCATGATGTGCTAAAACCGAGAGAGAAAACAGACTGAAAATATCACTGTATGCATGCAAAAAGTTATTTTGTGATCATTTTCACATAAGAATGTGATGAATAGCTCTCTATTTGGAAATGGAAACTCTAGCATTTGATTTATATGATGACCATCAAAAAACAGTAGTGCTACCAAGCATGATGGACTCCAATGTGAGCTGACCTTAAGCTACATATGCCACTGGCTGTGTTCAAATAAACAAAGGAATATTTGTGCACATTATTACATTTGGTAAGTATGTCACATAGGCTAAAATAAGCACATTTACAGCCTAATAATGATAATATATGATACTGTATATAGGTAAGCCATAACTGATCAATTGCATATCAAACTGAAAATACACAAATGGCGAAAAAGTTAATTTGTAGAGGGTCACTAAAGAGTTAATTTAGACTATGGTCAATAGATTTGATGCAGTCAATCGATTTACATTAATTTACATTCCAAGGAGCTACATAGTTATCACTTCATGGGTAGGTAGAGATGAGTTCCACAGCCTGCCAGGGAATATCCTGGATGAATTTGTTTTGTAGTACATTATATATTGTAGTGCTCAACTGATGGTGCGCTGACAGTTTCACATTAGTTCTTGCTACTACAGTGTAGGATTCAGTCTGTGATCCTCTGTGTAGTTTGACCTATCTAGATAAGGTTATAAATGCACCATATTGCATATTTCAAACCATTAGAACTCTCAGGGGAAAATATTGCGTTCAAATGTTTTTATTGGTTGTTTCCATAAAATTAAATACAGATACCAAAATCAGACTCAAACAAATTAACGACATGAGAATCAATAAAAATGAAAGATTACATTGGTGGGAGATATTAAGGTGTTAGCAATACATTCCAAAAAGTGTGTTCCAAGCTCTGTGGTAGTCATCCTTGAGAAGATAGGTGAAGGGGAAAATATTGGATGCCAACTGGATATTTGAAGTACAGATAACCTATAGATTAGAAGGAGTATTGTCTCCTAAGCAGCGTTGGCAAGTTACCTAAACACATTCCATGCATAGGTTCATCAGAAAATAAATGCAGTTTCAAGATAAACCCCCACATGCATCAAGCATTTTTGTAGTCGCAAACGGCGCGATTCCTTAAAATCGGCCGTTTGCGAATGCAAAAGTGCTTTTTGGGATGCATGAAGCAATTTTAGAATTCGTAACATGTGTGCGAATTCTAAAATTGCGGGTGCTTTTAAGAAGTCGCAGATGTGCGATTTCTTAAAAGCAATGCATCATTTTTTTAAAAAGTGAAAATTCGCAAATAGGGTGCCAAATTTACCGAGTGGTTGAACCACTCGGTAAATTTGGAAAAAGTGTGTAAAATGTGTAAAATGTTTTTTTTTCAACATTCATGTTACGGACACACATGTCCTTAGGACATGTGTGTGTGCAACATGATGCGAAAAATACATTTCAGGGGTGCATGGGGGGGTCCTTTGGACCCCCCCTGCACTCATGAAATTTTCTAAGTGCCACTCGCAATTTTCATTGAAAGGCCCATAGGAATCAATGGGAATTGCGAAAATTAAGTTAAGAAATTGGTATTTCTTTGGGATTCGGTAAAAATTGCGATTTTTACCGAATCCCAAAAGAATACCGAAAATATTGATGCATATCATTTTGCATTTCTTAATTTGCGATTCCTTATTTTTCGCAAATTAAGAAATGCAAAAAGACACAATGATGCATGTGGGGGCTAGAGCCTTAATTGTTTATATGCATTCTCCTTAAATTCAATATTATTTTAATTGTGCTCATAATGTTTGCATGCTGATAGAAAATGTCAAGGACAGAAAACAGATAGTGGAAGGAGGCAGACCTACATCAGTCTGTGAGTTAGAGCTTGGTTCCAAATTTTTTCAACAGTCGTGCAGTTGTTGCCAGACAGGATCATTTGTAGACCTGCACGCCACAGTAAGGCTGAGTAACAATCAACTCTGGTGGTTGCTTTCTTTGATCTTTCCACATGTTAACTAATTCGCATTGCCATAGCATTCTTCCAGTCAACCTCCAATTACTCCCCAGGGAGGTGTTAATGTGATACTCCGCCATAGGCATGGCACATGGCGCCATTTGTTTTCTAACAGCACCACTTCCAACGTGCTGGTAAATAAATGTGGATATTCAGGATGCAATATTTTTGGAAGACGATAGTTTTTTTGCTAATATTCTGATGCACGAACCTTGCTCAAATGATGATTTGGCGTATATCTAGAACTGACCATTCCACGCTCTCAGTCAAGTGCACTGTACTGTAAGTAGTAGGGCATCATTGCATACCAGGATACAGAGCAGTTATTTCCATATTTTGTACCCAGTCTGCCCTTCTGAGATAATCGAGGTAAATGGAACCAAGGAGCACTTTCAAGAAGTGATGAAAGTAACGACTGCCTGCTCTTAAAAAACGTTTTTACAGCCATTGGCAAAGGGAAAGGAGTTCCTAGGGGGCCCCTTCCTGTATGATGGGGGCACGAGTTATGGTTAGGTCACCTAAGCATAGCTTAAAGACTTTGTAAAGTTGGTGCATATAATAAAATTGCACAAGGCTGTATTGGTATGTTAACGCTTTATTTCTTAATTACATGGAATGCTGAGGAGCGCCGGCCGGCGCTTGCGAACAGTGCTGTTCTCCGCGCGCAATGGATCTGCGCGCGCTGCTTGCCTACGCGGCCGACGCACGTCACGCCTACGTGACGTGCATCAACTAGAATGCGTCCGCTACATATCTCCCCCTTTTTATCAAACATTAAAGAGTCACTTACAGTTCATTGTCCAATTCAAAATCTCGATATCTGGAAGGTCTTACCACCTGCCTTCCGCTCCTTGTGACCCTGACTGGGTTCTCCATTGTCTCTTGACTCTGCAACTCATTGCTTACTGTTCCTTCGTTCAGAGCTCCTTCTTCATGCGTGCTTCTCTCCAACCTGTCCCATTCCATTCCTTGACTTCCGTTTTCTCCTTCCTCTTCACTTTCCGTTTCAGCTCTCACTCCTCCTTGCTGCTCAGCGGCCTCTTGACTCTTCTCCACCTCAGAACCTTCCTTGTCTTCCCAGTCGGTGCCCTGTTGCTCCCAGCCCAAAACCTTATTGCACCTGGCCATGCGGTCTTGGGACCACACGTTTCCGTCGCTTAATAGGGCTGCCCGATCATACACCTCCACCACTTGCAACGGCTTGCTGTACTTGCTGTCTCCCTTCTTCTGCAGGGTGGCCAATCTTACTCTTACCCTCTCTCCTTGCTCCAGACCTGTGCCTTTGACATTCCTGCGTTTGTTGTAGTGGTTGCTGTAAATTGTCTGTGCTTTTTCCAGGTTGGCCCGCACCACTGCAGGGGACCATTCACTGGTGATGAGCTTTTCCTTCCAAATTCTGTTGTCGTGGGTAAAGGGTTCACGTCCTCTCAGTATTTGGAATGGACTGTACCCCGTGCCAGTGGGGGTTATTCTATAGGCCCATACCATGTTCTCTAGCGCCTTCTCCCAGTTCTGTTCACTTGATATGGCCGCTTGTATGGCTCCCATCACTACTCTGTTAAACCTCTCCACTAAACCGTTTCCGGCCGGATGGTAGATTGCAGTGTGTTTGACAGTGACGCCATTTCTTTGCATGAACTGGTTCCACTTTTCTGACGTGAACTGGGGTCCATTGTCACTCAAAATCGATTTAGGTATTCCTTCCCTCGTGAAAGTCTCTGACAGGAACTTAAGGATGTTCTCCGTGTCCATGGATTCATCTACTCTTAACTCTGGCCACTTTGAATATCGATCCATGAGCACACACACATATTTCTGCGTGCCTTGGTCATCTAGGACCGGTCCCAAAATGTCTATGGATAGTTCTTCCCATGGATTTGAAGGGGGATCAAACCTTCCTATCGCTGGTCTCAATGGTTTTAATGTCTTGTCCGCCCGTTGACATTGGAGACACTCTCTGACATGCCTTTCAGCCCTTATGTCCATGCCTGGCCACCAGTAATTTTGTTTGGCACGTGCTTTGAGTTTCCCTATGCCCAGGTGTCCCTCATGTAGTAAGTCCATCAGTTTTGAGGTGAGGTTCCTTGGGGGGATTACCTTGTCTCCCCTGTATATGAAGATCCCTCTGTCTCCTATCGACAGTTCTTCCCGCACTTCGAAGTACGGCTTGAGGCTTGCTCTCACGTTTCTTTTGTCCGGCCATCCGTGTACGATGTACCCCTTCACTTCCTTTATGTCGGCGTCCTCTTCATATGACTCTGTCCATTCTTGTAGACTGATTAGTTTCTCTTGGTCCTCTATTAGAGCTACCAAATCCCCACAGCCGACAAGGTCTTCCTCTCCTGGCTCCATGGCAGCTGCCCTGCTCAGATAATCCGCTACTCGGTTCCGGCTCCCGGGAATGTACTCGACATCATACCTGAACTCGAGCAACTTTAGAGACATCTTGGATATCCGGGGAGTGGCACTGGCATGTCCACTCGACGTCAGCACCTTCACCAACGGTTTGTGGTCTGTTCTGAGTAGGAAGCGTGTTCCCCACAGAAATTGCCGGAATCTCGCCATGGCCCATACGACCGCCAGCATTTCTTTTTCAATCACGCTATATTTGCTCTCCGTGTCTGTCAATGCTCTGGATGCAAAGCTGATGGTCTCCATTTCCCCTCTGCCTCTGTCTTGCATGAGTACAGCGCCCAAGCCTTTGTCGCTGGCATCTGTCGTCAGTACCGTGGTGCCTTGTGGGTCGTACCCTTTGAGGGGAACAGCTCCAGTGACGTCCTTTTTGATCAATTCAAACTCTGCTTGGGCTTCTGGTGTCCACTGGAACACTGTGCTGTCTCTGGTCAACAGCCTCAGATTGTGGGTCTTGGAAGCGAAGTGTACCACAAACTTGCTGTAGTACTCCGCCATCCCCAGGAACGACCTGACCTCTTCCTTGTTCCTGGGCGGCGGTGCTTCAGCGATGGCTTTGACATTTTCCGATTTGGGGGTAACACCCTGTCGTCCGATCTCGTGTCCTAGGTACGTTACCGACTGCAGTCCCAACCGACACTTCGACCACTCCGCCGTGAGGCCTTTGTTCTCTAGTGTTTTCAACACCTTTGCCAGCTTCTGATCGTGATCCTGCTGGTCTCGCCCCATCACCAAGATGTCATCCTGGAAATACTGGACATCCTTGCAGTCTCTGAACAGTTGGTGCATCATTTTCTGGAAGACAGCGGCTGCTGAGGCCAACCCAAAAGGCATCCGACAAAATTGGTAACAGCCAAACGGGGTGATGAAGGATGTGAGCCGTTTGCTGTCCGGGTGAAGTGCAATTTGGTGATATGCCGAGGTCAAGTCGATGGTGGAGTACCACTGCACCCCCCTGGTTTTGGTCAACATTTCCTCGATTCTAGGGAGGGGAAATTTCTCCACAACAATATTCTTATTCAGTTCTCTCAGATCCACGCAGAGCCGGACCTTCCCATTTGGCTTCATTACGACCACCAGGGGCGCCAACCATTCTGCACAGGTTATCGGCTCTATTATTCCTTTCTTTTCCAGCCCCTGAAGTTCAGTTTGGACTGCTTCTCTCACCGCGATCGGCACATTCCTCACCTGGTGGGCTACCGGAATGGCCCCTTCCTTGAGCACAATCCTGTGTTGGAAGTTTTCCATCCGTCCCACTGTGCCACCAAACACTTTCGCGTAGTTCTCCTTCCATTTGTTCATGTCCGGCCATTCTTCTTGCTCCGTGAGTAATATCTGCTCTTTTCCTCCTGGATCCAGTTTTATTCCTAGGTCCCCCTGGTCTAGCCATCCCAGGACCGAGGGTCCTTTTTCTGCAATGTACAGCTTGCACCATGCTGATCGGCCCCTGAATTCGAACAGTAGGCGGCGGAATCCCAACATTGGAATGCGGTCGCCGTTGTAAGTGACCGGTCGGATGTCTAGCTTTTCCAACTCCGGTCCCAACTTGGGTCTGAATGTTTCTTCCCATACTGCCTGTTGGATGATGGTGAAGGGGGATCCTGTGTCTGCCACCACAGTGATGGTGATTCCTCCCATTGACATGTCCAGGATGGGTTTCATGGATTTCTTCCCTTCTATGCTCATTACCTGGTCATATATGCACAGGACGGTGACCACCTCTTCCTCTGCAACTTCTTCCAGATCTTCTTCACCTTGCTCGACGCATTTCACTGTTTCCTTAGAATGTTTCTTCCTACACACCTTTTCGTAGTGGCCCAGGATCCCACAGTGTAGGCACTTGGCTCGGAATGCGGGACATCTTCTGTCACGTGCGTCGTGGGACCAACTGCCACATCTGTAGCACGATTTCTTGCTGTCACTCCCTGTTTGTTTCCCTTGCCATCTGCTGGTTCCTTTGGCTGCTGGGTCTTTTCCTCTTTGGTCCTTACGGTGGTCTCCCTCTTGTATCCTGTTCACCATTGTTGGGGTGACAACTTCTTTCTTGGTTGCTGCAGCACACCTCCTAGCCAGCTCCGCCCTTTTTACGATGACCATTACTTCTTTGAGCGTGGTGTCGCCGCTCGCCCACAACTTGTCTTGGACTTGTGTGCTCGTCGTGTGCATCACGATCTGGTCTTTTATGAATTCATCCTCCCACAGTGCGTATTTACACGGGGCCGCTAGTTTCCTCAAGGCCCCTACGTATTCCTCTATGGTTTCTCCAGCCCGTTGTTTCCTTTGCTGGAAGTTGAACCCATCCACAGACACACATATGGTGGGGCGGTACCTCTCATCCAGGTCTTCTACTGCGTGGGCATAGACGTCCGTATCCGTGTCCTCTCTCTTCTTGGGCACCAGGCTCTTGTAAATCCTGAGACCCTCCGGTCCCAGGTTCAGCAGCAGGATACGTTTCTTTCTTTGGGGTGTGAACTTCTCTTCATTTTCATCCTCTAGGACCCCTATGAAATTATCGATATATTCCTTCCAATCCTCCCACTTCATCAGGGGTTCGCCAGGTTTCAGTAGGAACTGCACCGGTGCAATTGCATAGCCTGCCGGTGTGCTCATTCTCACCTCCCTGACCTCTGTCGCCTTGCTGGTGGGGCTCCCTGGGGCACTGTCCTTCACTTCTGTATGGGCGTCCTCCTGGGGACTCCTAGTGCTGGTCCCCTCTTCCTCCCCTTTGGTAGCCAGCGCTGTTCCTACCTTCCACGGTGCGCTGGGAAGGTATTTGCGGTGATTTGTCTTCTGTGGGTTGCGGTGCTGCTTCTCTGGCCACTGCGCCGCCCCTCCGGTTGTTGAGGCACTGCCACGCTCCTCAGCCTGTAGTTCTCGGTGGGCTCAGCCTTGCCCCCTTGTGCTCTCCCCACTCTGGCCTGGTAGCGCCGCTCTGCACTGTGTCCCAGTGGTCAGGGGGTTGCCTGTTGTGCTGCTGCCCACGTGGTGGAGGGTTCGATTTTTTTTTTCTACAAAATGCCAGTCGGATCCTCCCGTCCTCGTCGCCACTGTAAAGTTGGTGCATATAATAAAATTGCACAAGGATGTATTGGTATGTTAACGCTTTATTTCTTAATTACATGGAATGCTGAGGAGCGCCGGCCGGCGCTTCCGAACAGTGCTGTTCTCCGCGCGCAATGGATCTGCGCGCGCTGCTTGCCTACGCGGCCGACGCACGTCACGCCTACGTGACGTGCATCAACTAGAATGCATCCGCTACAGACTTCCGTGAGTTTTAGGTTTGATATGAGAGCGAGAGAGTCATGTATAACATTTGTAATTGCACCTGTCACAAGTGTTCTTGTGCTCCTCGAGGGAGGCGCCATGCACAGCCTTCACTGCTGTGTAACTTGACAGTGCTTGACAACACAAGAATACCTTCTCATGCGCATTCTCACTGCACAGAATAAGGAATGTGTCAGCTGCAGAGCATTCTGTCTACATTTTGCCTTTTTTGAAATTGGGGTAGATAAATGCAAAATTCGCAAAACTGTGTGAAATTGGCCGAACTTTTACATCGACTTATGACACTAGCACAGGAAGACGGGTGAAGAACTGAAGCCATAAAACATGTGCCTTATCCTGCCATCTGTAGCCCAGGTAATATGTTTAGCGATGTGGGAAGAGACATTGAGGGGAGGCATAGCAAGGGCGGGTCATTCCCTTCATTCCACCAGGCCTTTCCCTGGTGGGTTGGCCACCCTGGAGATCGGCTTTAGGGCATGCCCGGTTACTTACCGGTAATACACATTACTCCGAGTCCTGGTCTCCCCGTCCCATTCCTGATACGTGAGCAGCTAGTCTGCTCTACAGAACCCCTACCTAGCTGAGCTGTTTGCACTTCCCCCTTATGATGACGTCACCATCACGTGACTATAAAGGGGGAAGTGCATCCACTAAACATCCTGAGAATACCAAAGAAACCCAGAACGAAAAATAGACAATCACCCAAAGAAAACCCAAACCAGGGAGGGAGGGAAGGGCTCAGGAATGGGACGGGGAGACCAGGACTCGGAGTAATGTGTATTACCGGTAAGTAACCGGGCATTACCTCCTCGTCCTGTCTCCCCGTCCCATTCCTGATACGTGAGCCCATACCCAAGCACACAGTGATTGACAGAAAAAAACAGACCACACAGGTTTGAAACAACAAACAGGTCCATTTAATCCATAGAAAACAGTACATATCAGACATCATGCACCGCAGAAAGGACATGAGCCCCAAAGGCAGCAGAGGCCGCCATCCCCAACTGAAGCCGGTAATGGGAAACAAAAGTATGGGGAGAAGCCCATGTGGCAGCATTGCAAATGTCCCTCAAAGAGGCCCCCTTGAACATGGCCCAGGAGGACGACACGCTCCGGGTCGACCGACCTTGAACAGAGGAAGGCAGAGGACAGCCGGCAGAGTCGTAAGAGGAAACCACGGCACCCCGGACCCACCTAGACAAAGTGGACAAGGAAGGACGCAGCCCCAGCCCCGAGAGGCCATAGGTGACAAAGAGGGAATCAACCTTCCTGAAAACAGCCGTACGCTCCAAATAGATGCGGAGAGCCCTCAACACATCCAAAGAATGAAGGAGCACCTCCTCAGGAGAGGCAGGGGCCGGAAAAAACACAGGGAGAACAATATCCTCCTGACAGTGAAAGGAAGACACCACCTTAGGGAGAAAGAACTGACTCGGGCGGAGAATCACCTTATCCTCGCAAAAACGCAAGAAGGGCTGGGAGGCCATCAGCGCCCCAATCTCACCAACCCGCCTGCCAGAAGTAATGGCCACCAGGAAAATAACCTTAGCAGAAAGGAATTTCAGGGCCACGGAGTCCAAAGGTTCAAAAGGAGGACACGTCAAAGCCCGCAGAACCAGGGGAAGATCCCAAGGAGGCACAGGAGAACGGGAGACAGGACGCTGAAGCAAGAAACTCCGCAGAAGGCGAGCCACCAACGGGGAGACAGAGGCAACAGAGGAACCCCGAAAAGCAAGAACGGCAGCCCACTGAGCCCGCAGGGAAGAAACAGCAAGACCCAGGAGGAAACCATCCCGCAGGAAGTCCAAGACCCGCACAGCATCACAGGAGGCAGAAGAGAGACCCTTCCCAAGGCACCAAGAAGAGAAATTCTTCCAGTGACGGGCATACGATTTCAAAGTGGAAGGACGCCGAGAGAGCTGAAGACAACAGGCAACCTCCACCGAGCACCCGAGATCCAGCAAACTCAACCTCTCAAGTGCCAAACCCCCAGCCGGAGGCGGCGCAGAGAGGCAAGGCTCAGACACAGGGGAAACTGCCAATGAGGGCGAACAGAAAAGGCCAACAGAAGGGGGTACCAAGACCGCCGAGACCACTCCGGAACAACCAGGAGAACCTCCGCCCGATCCCAACGAACCTTCCGGAGGACCCTCGGAATTAAGGCAAACGGAGGGAAGGCAAACAGCAGACCCTCCGACCAGGGAATCGAGAAAGCATCGGAGGCCCACGCCAGCGGAGAGGGAACGATGCTGCAAAACCGAGGAAGAAGGGCTGACTCCTCCGAGGCAAAAAGATCCAGCCAAGGAAGGCCGAACCGGAGGACAATCAGATCGAAAAGATCCGGAGACAGACAGAGGGACACCGAGGACGGGAACACCCGGCTCAAAGAGTCCGCAGGCCCATTCTCCGTCCCCGGAAGATAGACCGCCGTCAGAGACAAGAGATTGGATTCGGCCCACAGGCCGATCTTCCGGGAAAGGAGAAACAGGGCACGACACATGCCCCCCTGGTGATTCACATAAGCACGAACCACCTGATTGTCCGTCTGCACAGAGACCGCCCGACCCCGAAGGAGAGGAGCGAACCAAAGAAGAGCCAACCAGACAGCCCGCAGCTCCTTCCAGTTCGACGACTGGAGAGACTCGAAGCCGGACCACCGACCCTGAGCCTTGGAGGCCCCCAGAACGGCACCCCACCCCAGAGCACTGGCATCCGTGGACAAAACCACCACAGACAGGGGAGGAAGGAGATCGAACCCCCGGGACAGAGACAGAGGGGACAACCACAACTGGAGATCTGCCCGAATCCCCGGAGTGACAGGGATGAGAGTCTCGTAGTCCAAGGAGGCAGGATCCCAGTGAGACAGGACATGATGCAACAGGGGGTACAGATGGAGCCTGGACCAAGGAAGGAGATGCAGAGTGGAAGCCATCTCCCCCTGACTCCACAGCCAGAGACGGGCAGACACCCGGGACTGGGACAGAAGCCAGGAGAGGTGACGAAACAAAGTCAACTGGCGCTCCTGCGAGAGATAAACCATGTCCAAGTCCATGCGGAAGAGAGCCCCCAGGAACTTCAGGGACTGGGAGGGCACTAGGGAGGACTTCCTGTGGTTGATAAGGAGCCCAAAGGACCCCAGCAGAAGACACACCTGGTCCACATCCGAAAGAGCCTGCGAAAAAGAAGGAGAGACAATCAACCAGTCATCCAGGTACGGAAAAACCAGAAGACCCCTGGAATGAAGGATACCTACCAGAGGGGCCAAGAGCTTGGTGAACACCCTGGGCGCCGAGGAAAGGCCGAAAGGGAGCACCCGGAACTGATAGTGAAGGGTCCCCACAGCAAATCGGAGAAAACGCTGGTCGTCCGGATGCACAGGAACGTGTAGATATGCATCCATGAGATCCAGGGACGCCAGGAAACCCCCCGGCAGGACCAGAGGAAGGATGGACTGGAGCGTCACCATCTTGAACGGACGATGGACAACAAAGCGATTGACCCTCTTCAGATCCAAAACAGGTCGAAGATCCGAAGTGTCCTTCTTGGAGACCAGAAAGAGAATCGAATAGCAACCCTGGCCCCTCTCCAGCGGAGGAACCTCCACAATAGCCCGCTTTGCCAACAGGAGCCGCACACCTGCCAACAAAGCATCCCTGCACAAAGGAAGACGCGGCAGGGGAGTCCGAACAAAACCGGGAGGAGGAGGAGAGGAAAACTCGATCCGGCAACCTTCTGAAACAGTCCGAACCGCCCAGGCATCCGGAACCGACAACCACTGGGAGCGGAAGGACTGGAGGCGACCACCAACCGGCAAGGGCAGACAGTCATTGAGAAGAGGTGAAAGCAGGGGCGGCAACACCGGCAGCGGCCCGGGGCTTGGCACTTCCAGGGGCCCCTCGGCCACGACCCCTGCCACGAAAGGGCTGAGAAGCGCCACGAGCAGGAGGCCCAAAAGCGCGACGATAACCAAATCCACGGCCCCGAGAAGGAGGACGGACCGGGGCCAACAACTTGCGGTTCTCCGCCGACTGCTTGACCATGCCCTCCAGCTGAGGACTGAACACCTTCGAACCCTCAAAAGGCAATTTAAGGAGAACCGACTTCTGGGAAGAGTCCGCCTTCCAGGAACGCATCCAAATATGACAACGGGCAGCGATGGAAGCATCAGAAGCAGCCGCCGCCGCCCCTAAATTGTCAAAGGAAATATCTGACAGGTACCGAACTTGTTGCTCCATCAAAGACAAAAGAGGAGTGGCATCCTCGCCGTCCTGCAGCAAGACCGAGAGGGACTGGAAATCCTTAAGGAGCGACTGAACCATATAGTTGGAATAGGCAGTCGCACGGACGGAAAAATTGGAAGCAGCATAAGAACGCTTCACAGCACCCTCAATCCGCTTATCCACAGCGTCCGCAGGCAAGGCGTCCTCAGAAACGACCAAACCTTGAGTAGAGAGGCCAGCCATCAGATTATCCACCTTCACAGCCTGAGGGAACTCAGCAGAAAAACCCTCCAGAGGGTAACGCCGAGACAGGAAACGAGGAAAAGCAGACTTATCCACCTCCCGCCATTCGTGGGATAACACCTTGCGAATAGCACTGTGCAAAGGCAAAGAATCCGGAACAGGCTGAACATATTGCGTGAAGAAGTCATCCTCCAAAACTTCAGCGGCAGGAGGAGAGAACCCCAAATTGGACCGAACATGTGCGAACAGTTCAGTGAGCTCAGCACCCTGAACAAAAATGGCCACGCACACCCTCATCTTCCTCAGGACCCAAGTCATCCTCAGGGTCAGCCTGCGGATCCACAGAAACACGAGGTCTCTTGGGAGGAGGAGCAGCCGCATCCCTAGCCAGGAAAGCAGCAGACACAGCCTCGCTGACAAGGAGGCGCAAGGCAACCAGAGGGGTCGCAGAAGACGAAGCCCCAGCATCCATCACAGAAGAAGAACAAACACCACACCAACAGGCAAAAACAAGGACAAAAAAACATCCAAGAAGGACCTCCTATATACAGGTCGAGGACCCGAACACCTGTGGCAGGAAAATCAACTGGCCGGTACAAAAGGCCCAGCCAGCAGCCAACACGCCCCCTAATAGCACACCTGAGAGGCACAACACAAACACCACCAAAAACCCCTGCCCGCTAAAGCAGGGCGAAAAAGGACCGGAGACCACCCAGGAACGGCCGCTGGAGCAGGCCAACCAGAGCCCGGTGAGTGGCGGTGAGTGGGAAGAGCAAAAACGGCCGCTAACGCGAGCCGCGTGAAGAAAGGAAGCCCCCAAACAGAGACGGCCGCTAACGCGAGCCGCGTGAAGAAAGGAAGCCCCAAACAGAAACGGCCGCTAACGCGAGCCGCGTGCAAGGCAGAGCCCCCAAAAAGGAGACAGCGCGGGGGAAAGGCAGCGCGAGAAAAAAAAGGCGGCCGCTAGAGCACGCCGCCACACCTAGGAAGGAAAATACAGCAGGGAACTCACCAGTAACACAGGCAGCCCCCGAACAGCTACAGCCAGGAAACGCGGTCGTAGATCGCAGAAAAAAAAGAACAGGATGTTTAGTGGATGCACTTCCCCCTTTATAGTCACGTGATGGTGACGTCATCATAAGGGGGAAGTGCAAACAGCTCAGCTAGGTAGGGGTTCTGTAGAGCAGACTAGCTGCTCACGTATCAGGAATGGGACGGGGAGACAGGACGAGGAGGTAATGGAGGGCACTCCATGCCCTAAAGCCACTTCCCAGCTCCCCAAGGTTAAATGCAGCAGTCACAGGAAGACTTCAAGAGAGAGAGAAGGAGAGGGAGGGGGGAAGTGCAGAGAAGTAGGTAAAGGGAAGGTAGATAGAAAGTGATCAGAGAGAGAGGCGAAAGAGAGAGGAGAGTGTAAGAAACGATGGATGGATAGAGATTGCACAAGGAGATTATGGCAGACGGGCTAGTTTGACCATGTATTAGCTGTTCAGGAAGCAATCCCCCACATGCATCAACCTATTTAGGAAGTGCAAACGGTGCGAATCGGTAAATTCGGCCGTTTGCACTTCCTAAATACGTTTTTGGGATGCATGAAACAGAGTGTCAAAATTCTCTATTTTTTGCATTTCTTAAAAATGCGAATGCAATTAAGGAATCGCATTTGTGCGATTCCTTAAATGCAATGCATCATTTTTTTTTAAATTGCGAATTTTGAAATAGGAAGTGCAAATTAACACGAGGTTGACCCTCGTGTTAATTTGCGAAAATTTTTAAAAAAGCAAAAAAATGCATTTTTTAAACTTGCATGTTACAGACACACATGTCCTTAGGACATGTGTGTGTGAAACATGCACTTTAAAATACATTTCAGGGGTGCAGGGGGGGTCCTTTGGACCCCCCTCTGCACCCTTGCAATGCATCAAGAAATTGCGAGGGCAAAAAAAAAAAGCAAAACGGCATTCATTCCTATGGGCCTCTAGGCCCATAGGAATCAATGTAATGCCATTCCTTAATTGCGATTCGCAATTAAGGAATTGCAATTTCCGAAAATTAAGAAATCCTAAAAACTTTTAGGATTTCTTGATGCATAGGATTTTGCATTTCCTAATTAGCGATTCCTTAATTTTCGCTATTTAGGAAATGCAAAATCCTAGATTGATGCATGTGGCCAATATCTCGTATTGCTCCTTTCCAAGTATCTGGAACTCTTGTGTGAATATGAGGAAAGAAGCAGCTGTTGGGTCACCGAAAGTACAAACAGGTGGCCGCTTGACCTTTACATGCAGCCCCCTGATGAGCAGCCGCCCTGGGCTGCTGTTTACTTAAGATAGAACCAACTTTCAGAAAGATGTTAAATAAAAGAGCAAGCTTTTATTTGTACACTAACTGAAGTAACAGAAAAGAAGCAAATAAGGAGTCTTGCTCCACTGAACTTTAGGAACGAATTCATTTTTTAAGACATTTTGCAACAAATGGGTAAAAATGAGACAAAGTTGCTATAAAAATCCAAAACGTGTATTTCATCCACAGTGCATTGAGAAGTATTTTTAAAAGTGGTAGTTAAAAAAAACAGGAACATGGAAACATTCATGCCACCTCTAACCTTAACAACAATGCCAATAGTCACCCATGAGGCAAGTTAGTTCTCATGTGGACCCCATTCTAATGTATTAAATCAAACACAAGATAAGCTTTTGTTCGCCTCACACCCTGAGCTAATGTATTTCAAGGTGCTCTTATAAGTGAAATAAAACCATAGCCTTGCATCACATAATTTGGCCCAGTGGAGATGCCAGGATTCGTCAAAGGTTTTCGAGTTTCACATTGCTCAATTCTGTTTCATTCCAATTCAGTAATCATGGGCCAGATGTAGGAGCCCAAATACCGGTCGGTAACGGACGATTTCGGCCGTTACCGACCGGTATTTAAGAATTGGCATGTAGGGGGCCAATTTTATCGATTCGGTAAAATTACAGAATCGGTAAATTTACCGAATCGGTAAAATACCAATTCGGTATTTTTACCGATTCGGTAAATTCTAGATGCAGTGGGACTCTTAAATACCGGTAAAATTCGGTATTTATGAGTCGGTAAAATAGAATTACCTACATCTAGCCCCATATCTATTCTACACTTGACTCTCCCACGGTGGCGTTAGCTAGCAAGGTGCAGTAGAGGGATGGGTATTCAGATGCAGCATATGACAATATTGTCAAATCTATGGCTCCTCTACAGATTAGGGCTTTTTGGGGGGGCAGTATGACTGAAACCTCGACATAACTGTCCACACCATGTAAATGTTTCACTTCCCCTACACCCACCTTACACGCCCCTCCCAAAAGCCCCACTACCACACCGCTGGCACCAATACAGCCTCCAGGCCCACCACACATCCTAAATGTTTGTCCCCTGGGGAAATGTCTGCGAGTACCAATGAGTTGGAGTCTATGGAAAACGAGATAAAACAAGTATTTTGCAGGCATGCAATGCTGATTTAGCCAATATGCCAGGACACCACGCCCGCTTTCTATCTGAGAGTAACTTGGATATGTTCCTGCATACTTGTGTTTTTTGCCTATGTGATTCCAAACGGCCCATCTACAGACCAACTAGAATTAATTAGGCCCATCCGTTCCTGGATATGTAGATCATCTCCAGCCTCGGTTACCCTGTGTTAATATGCATGGAATTATTTTCTTGTTTTTGATACCTAAGGCATTTTATATTTTTTTCATGTTCTTGCTCTCATGTTTTTAATTATAAATATACCAGAATGACACATGTGTTGCTCAATAGAAGACTTGGCGTCCCTGCATTTTATTGAACTAATTTTATTTTGGCTCACTGATTGATTTCAATAAAGGCTTGGTTCGACTTTTGAGAACCGCAAAAAATGAGCCAGGCCTGTCACAACAGTGGTTCACAATGAAGCAGGATGAAGTGAGGAGAGTACAACTGGATCTAAAGATCAGATTACAAATGTATGATTGAGGACAGAAGGTGAAAGGAAAGCAAACATTTTATTGTGAATCATACTTAGTAATGTATGGCACCTTACAATTGAAAATCTGGGACCGAGACAGGACCAACAATATTTTTGAGACATGGAGAAATTAAGACTGAGAAAAGTGGATTATTAGCTAGGTTGGATGGTAGTCCATCACATGTAAAAATGCCACTATTCTTATTAGGTCCAGTAAACATGTGTTAGAAATGGGGTCGCATGGTGCAGAGCAGGCAGGCCAAACTCCAGAGGACATGTGTGAAGCATCCACACAGCACACACTGACGACACACAAGTCACACTACAAAAAGAGACCACGCCAGGTTAGGTGAAAAACAACATATATATTGTGCACAACAAAGCAAGAAGTAATCACAGGGGTGAACACGGCGCCAACTGGTACCCGGTAGTCATGTATAGAAGGGGACTATTTACAGGGCAGGGCCACTCGGGCCGCTGCCAGAACCATCACAAGAGTATGTGGAATAAAGGTAGGTGCAAGGAATAGATGTAGAGTCCAGCAGCTGTAGCTTTAGGGGAAAACACTTTCAGCATGACTATAACAACATTAGCACCACAGTATTGTCAGAAGGCCTAAACCTGGGGCATAAATCACATTAGCATCAATAATGAACATAGAGCAGTCCGTACCTACTGGCAAGGTCAGGAAATTAGCCGTGTCTTACGATAGGGCTCAATCGCTGTGTGAGCAGGCTTGAAACAGCAACCCCTCAACACCTCCTTAGACATAGAGACACAAGCTTTGTAGACTCATTGGCCAGCAACACCTTAAATCAGGCCCCTTATGCATTAAACCTTCTTAGTATTAGGTATAAACAGGTGAGCACCAAAACATGTCCGTCAGGGAAAATCACATGAGCATGAAAACACCATTCCTAGACATCACTTACATTATGCATACCTGCATTAGCAGGAACTTGGGCATACCATTAGCATAAACATCACATTATGCATCGTAACAGCAGGGCAGACACAGTAGCACTTGAAACATCGTGCCTTATCATTGGGCACAATCATGGGCATCAGTCACCTCCTGCATTTGTATGGAAAACACAACGGCATAAACATGTGAGCAAAGGGGCTTATTACGCACAACAACCTTCAGTGTATGGGCATCTACCTATTTGCATAAATCCTGGGTAATAATCATTGGGTGATAATCATAGGGTGGACTCTCAGTAGGCCCTGACATAAGCAGGGGGCATCCCTATAGGCATAACCCTCATTGTCATAAATGCATGGGTGCAGGAGGCCTGGAATACAACATCATTGCATGTCAATAGTCTAAATGGCAGGAACCCCTCTAGATAGCCAATCTCGGGCAATACTATCACTAAGCATTAATCACAATGCGCATAGATCAGCCTCACTGCATTGGACATCAGCATAAACCTTAGCAGCACTGCAATAAGCATAAAAGTGTTAGCATTAAGACATCAGCCTAAATGCACTAGGATCACCACATTAGCGTAGGTCACATTAGAAGGGGGCATAAAACATTAACAGCCATGCAGTCATTGAGGGAAAGCGGCACACATTATAAGTGCCATCAGCCTTGCAGGTTGGCCTTTGGTGCCACAGCGCCTGGGGAAAATGGAGTCCCTCTTCTGGACTCTGCAATTAAGAGTTCCCCACAATGTTGAAGCTGCCCGCTGTCAACTAAGCAGGCAGGGGGGAATCCCACACGCCGGGATTCCCTCGTAGCGCTTTAGAATCCCGGTGCTGCAGACGTCCGCTCCTCTTCTCCTGGGCACAGTTGTAGCGCCTTGGCAGCAAGCAGAGCACAGTCAATGCGAATAAGGCACTCTGGCAGCACCACAATGCAGCACACATGCAGGGGAATTGAAATATAGCGCTTTGACAGCACAGCGCTGCAGGCCTCAGCTCCTCTTCCCCTGGCACCCTGAATATAGTGCTTACGATGTGCTCAGTCCAACCAGGGGCTTCAGGGATGACAGGTAGCGCTCCTCACCAGCAATGCGAATATAGCGCTCACGAGGCGCTAGGTAGCTGCCACAGATTAAGGGTTCCACCTAAGGACATAGGGCCCACGCTCCTCTCTCCTCTCTGGCCATCTGCATATAGCGCTTGGGCAGAACAGCGCTAGAGTGCAGGCAGGGGGGGTACAGGTAATCCCCCTGGAGCACTCACGAGGCGCTAGGTCCCACCAGCAGACTCAGGGACAACAGGTCACGCTCCTCACATCCTTCTGGGCGCAGTCAAAGGTGCTCCTTGGCAGTCAGTCAAAGCGCTCTCCTTTTCCAGGTGCTAGGGATCAGTCAGGGCCCAGGTGTAGCACTCACGAGGCGCTAGGGCAGGAGAGAAGGCAGGCAGTGCTAGTCCAGGTCAGCGGTCAGTGGGTACTCATCAGTACAGGACAGCAGCCCCTCGGAACCATCATCCCCTGATAACATGGCATCCTGGTACAGCAGCCTGAACTCCAGCAGCGGGCTATCACTAGCCCTGTGTACTGTGGAGGGGTACAGATGGGCTCAGGGGCCAGCACACAGGCCCATGCGGCGGCACCCCCTGGCAGTAGATCCCCTCACGCTCAAGCCCACGCTCTGACTGAGCACATGACATCTCTACTGCTCTACATATACCAGAAAGGCTGGAAGCTTCTAGAAGGTCCCTGGCAGTTCCAGCCTCAACTGTCTCTGTGGGGAGTATAGAGCACCTTGTCACTTCAAACACTAGCCCGCTAACCCACCTGTCAGGAGGCACAAGCAGACAAAAATGGCGTCCATTTTAAAAGTGACATTTTCGCAATGGAAAAAGAACACTAGACCGCCAACCCACTGCAGGCAGGCGGCACAAAGCACACAGCAATGCGGTCCATTTTAAAAGTGACATTTTACAAAGGTGCATTTCTACAATGGTGAAAATGACTCTGCGCACACCATTGCGCAGCATGTATCACTGCATCTTGCACCACACATGGCCTATACATTCCTCTACCACGGGGGAGATATAGGTGCATACACCATTGCACAGCATTTAACATTTGCATTTCAAGTACATCCAAATTACATGTTGATTCCCACAAAAGCGAAACAATTCAGGGAAAAAGGGCCAAGTCCAACAAAATGTAATTTAAACCTGAGCTCAACCCATGGTAGATAAGGCAGAGAGCAGACAGGCACAACTTATTAAAGAAACACTCTCCAATGTATAAACATAAAGATTTTTTTAATGAACAAAATGACACTAAAATGACAGAAATCCAATAAGGGGAATCAGAGACATAAACGTTTAAACCTTTTCATAAATGTAGTGCTAAAATGCTCTAAGCTCCAACCTCTGGCAGCTCGTCCCATTAGACTCGTACAAGGGTATGGTATAAGGCTAACCATGATGGGGCGGGGGGGTCAGAATTTGTTCTGCCTCAGTCCTGGTCAGAAATGTACCTTCAAATCTTAGAAAATTTCAGAGAAGGGATAGTCTCCAGCAGAGCAAGGGTGTAGGCTGTATCTGAAGATGGGCTTGTTGACTACAGGTTGGCAAAAGACATGGTCTTAGTGAAGTCGTCGACGAAGGCAGGAGAAGCTCTGAGTAGGAAAGGTTCGGGTTCTCATCTAGTAAGTCATCAATGTCGATCGGATGCTGCTTGGCATCAGACTCAGAAAAGATTTCTATCATTGGACCGAAACGCTTTTCTGTAAGTCGGATATCCTTAGAGGGGCAAGGCTGCAGACCCTAGCAGAAGATCGTTCAACATCGTCCACTCGCTGAATGGTGAAAATAATTTGTTGCTGTGGCGAAGAAAGTAGCAGGAACTGCATCAAAGAGAGACCCACTGGCAGTGCGCCCTCAGTTGCTCGGCACGCAGATCCCTCAACAGTGCTCCAAAGTTAGCAAACATTTCTTAGTCCAAAGTTCTTACGTTTAGGTAGGAGGAGTACAATCTGACACCAGCTCAAGAGTTTCACAACCTCAGGAACAGCACTTGGGGGTCAGGACTCACTCCCACAAAAGCCACTAGCAGGGTCCATGGAAGGTCCAGTTGAAAATGATCCACGGGGCTGGTCTAATAAAGTGGGCTTCTTGTAGCTTTGCTTTTATTTCCCTGTAGCTTAACAGGATGTCAGCCTTTGGAGTTCACTTCTTTGTCCTGAGTAGAAGTGGGTTAAGTAACAATGGGGTGACCCAGTATCCCTAAGAACCTCAGCAGTACGTTTAATCATAAACAATTGGTTCTTTCGGGTGCTTCTGATTTCTTCACAATTATTTCATTTCATTATACATTTTGTGTTCATACTTCATAACGCTAGGCTGCTCAGAACACCATTACGAATTGGTTCACAAAGAGAGGAATCCAAACCATCATGTGATTATGATTTGGGAGGGTGATGAAAAAGAGCTAGAGGAATTCCACACCTGGTTGAATCAAAGAAGCAATGACATACAGTTCACTATGACAAGCAGCAAGGAGTCGATAGACTTCCTGGACCTCACTTTGAAAACAGGAGAGGGTAAACTATTCTGTGACCTCTACCGTAAACCTTTGGAAAGGAATACCTTATTGCTGTACGGGTCACACCATCCAAGACACTTGAGGGACAATTTACCCTACGGACAATACCTCCGGATAAGGAGAAACTGCACTCACAGAAAGGACTTCTTTAGAGAATCAGAAGTATTGACCAACCACCTGAAGAACAGGGGGTACCCAAAGAACTTGCTAAAGCGTGCCAAGAAACGAGCATGGTACTGCCCGCGTGAACAATTGTTGGAGGTAAGAGAGAAATCAGAAGAAACCAACAACATCGTCTGTGTTTAACACAAGGAGCAACGATGTCAAGAAAATTATCCTCAAATACTGGAATTTGGTTGCTGGTGAACTCCAAACTACTGACAAACCAATCTTTGTTTTCAAAAGGGGAAAGAACATAAAAGACTTATTGGTGAAAGCGTATTTAGAACCATCAAAACAACCAAACCTAAGAGAGTACATGGGTCTCCCATCCATCACTGGGCATCACAAGTGTGGGTCTTGTCGAGCCTGTGACCTGTGTCAGGAAGGAAAGGATTTTACACACAATAACAGGACGTACATACTGTCAGATTTCACCAACTGTAACAGTACGAATCTGATATACGCCATCCGTTGTCCCTGCATGAAAATCTATGTTGGGCAGACAACGCAGAAAGTAAAAACTAGAATCCTGCAACACATGAGCCGCATAAGGTGCAAAACACTAGGGGCACCTTTGGTGGAGCACTACGTGGCACACAACCACACACCCAATGACATGAAGTGGTGGGTACTAAAGAGAATATATGACAATCCAAGGGGTGGGTCTATTGCACGCTCCTTGAGCTATAAGGAGTGCCGATGGATACATTCACTCAACTCACTACAAAATGGGCTCAATGAGGTTCAATCAATCAATCAATCACAGGCATTTATATAGCGCACTACTTACCCGCAGGGTCTCAAGGCGCTGGGGGGGGGGAGTGCTGCTACTGCTCGAATAGCCAGGTCTTGAGCTTCTTCCTGAAGGAGAGGTGGTCTTGGGTCAGGCGCAGGTCGGTCGGTAGGGAGTTCCAGGTCTTGGCGGCCAGGTAGGAGAAGGACCTTCCTCCTGTTGTCGTTCTTCGGATGTTAGGGACGGCGGCGAGGGCGTGGCTGGCTGATCGGAGATGTCGTTTGGGAGCGTAGAAGTTGATGCGGTTGTTGAGGTAGCTAGGGCCTTGATCGTGTAGGGCTTTGTGTGCGTGGGTGAGGAGGCGGAAGGTGATTCTTTTGTTGACGGGGAGCCAATGAAGGTCTCTCAGATGTCCGGAGATGTGGCTGTGTCGTGGGATGTCGAGGATGAGTCTGGCTGAGGCGTTCTGGATCCGCTGGAGTCTTTTCTGGAGCTTGGCGGTGGTTCCGGCGTAGAGGGCGTTGCCGTAGTCCAGTCGGCTGGTGACGAGGGCCTGGGTGACCGTTTTCCTGGTCTCGGTGGGGATCCACCGGAAGATCTTCCGTAGCATGCGCAGGATGTTGAAGCATGACGAGGAGACGGCGTTGACTTGTCTGGTCATGGTGAGGGAGGAGTCCAAGATGAAGCCCAGGTTACGTGCTTGGTCTGTCGGTTTGGGTGCGCTGCCTAGGGCGGGGGGCCACCAGGAGTCGTCCCAGGCGGAGGGCGAGGAACCCAGGATGAGGACTTCCGTCTTGTCTGAGTTCAGTTTCAGGCGGCTGGTCGTCATCCACTCGGCTACGTCTTTCATCCCTTCGTGGAGGTTGGCTCTGGCGGCGGCGGGGTCGTTGGTCAGGGAGAGGATCAGCTGGGTGTCGTCAGCGTAGGAGATGATGTTGAGGTTGTGTTGGCGTGCGATGGCCGCGAGGGGGCTCATGTAGACGTTGAAGAGGGTGGGGCTCACCGAGGATCCTTGAGGGGCGCCGCAGATGACTTCGGTGGCCTCTGACTTGTACGGTGGTAGACGGACTCTCTGTGTTCTTCCGTCGAGGAAGGAGATGATCCATTCCAGTGCCTTCTCCTGGATTCCGATGTTGCTGAGGCGCTGCACTAGGGTGCGGTGGCAGACAGTGTCGAATGCCGCGGAGAGGTCTAGGAGGATGAGGGCCGCTGTTTCTCCGTTGTCCATCAGGGCTCGGATGTCATCGGTGGCAGCGATGAGGGCGGTCTCGGTGCTGTGGTTGGCTCGGAAGCCAGACTGTGAGGGGTCGAGGGATCCATTCGTCTCGAGGAAGGCGGCCAGCTGCTTGTTGACGGTCTTCTCGATGACTTTGGCTGGGAACGGGAGGAGCGAGATGGGGCGGTAATTCTTGAGTTCGGTGGGGTCCGCTGTAGGTTTCTTGAGTAGGGCGCTGAGTTCGGCGTGCTTCCAGCTCTCCGGGAATGTGGCGGTGTCGAAGGAGGTGTTGATGATGTCCCGCAGGTGGGGTGCGATGACCGCGTCGGCCTTGTTGAAGACGTGGTGAGGGCAGGGGTCGGTCGGAGATCCGGAATGGATGGAGTTCATCAGGCGGATGGTGTCTTCGGTGCTGATCGGAGTCCAGGCGCGGAGGGTGGTGGTGGGGGGCGGTGGTTTGGTCGTGGCGTGCGTCGGTTGAGTGCTGAAGCTGTTGTGTATGTCCGCGATCTTGTTGTGGAAGTAGGAGGCGAGGGAGTTGCAGAGGTCTTGCGATGGGGTGATGTCGTTGTTTCCGGCGTTGGGGTTGGAGAGCTCTTTGACGATGTTGAAGAGTTCCTTGCTATTGTGTGCGTTGTTGTCCAGCCGGTCCTTGAAAGCAGTTTTCTTGGTGGCGTGGATCAGTTGATGGTGCTTTCGGGTGGCAAGCTTGAGGGCGGTCCTGTTGTCCGGTGTTGGTTCCCTTCTCCAGGCTTTCTCGAGGGCTCGGCAGTTCTTCTTGGAGCTCTTGAGTTCGTCGGTGAACCATGGGGCCTTCTTGCTGCCGGGTCTGCTAGGCGGGGTCCTCAGTGGGGCGAGTTCGTCCGCGCAGTTGCTGATCCACTTCGTGAGGTTGTCGGCGGCCTGGCTGGGGTTTGCTGAGCTGGTGGGGGGATGCTGGCTCAGGGAAGCGGCGAGCTGGTCGGCTGTGATCTTGTTCCAGCTTCTTCGCGCAACCGGTTGCTGGTGGTGGTGGATCGTCGTTCTTCTGAAGGTGAAGTGGACGCAGCTGTGGTCCGTCCAGTGGAGTTCAGTGGCGTGGCTGAAGGCGATGTCTTTGCCGGATGAGAAGACGGCGTCGAGTGTGTGTCCGGCGAGGTGGGTGGGGGTGGATACCAGCTGCTTGAGTCCGAGGTTGGCGAGGTTGTCGAGCAGGGTGGTGGTGTTGCGGTCGTTGTTGTTCTCCAGGTGGAAGTTGAGGTCTCCCAGGAGGATGTAGTCAGCGGAGGGGAGGGCATGCGGGCTGACGAAGTCGGCGATGTCCTCGCTGAATTGTGTGCGTGGTCCCGGGGGTCGGTAGATCAGGGTGCCTCTGAGGGTGGTCTTCGGGTCGGTGCGGATCTGGAAGTGTAGGTGTTTGGCGGTTTTCAGGGTGTCGTCGGTGTTGGTCGTGATGTGGATAGTGTCCCTGTGGATGATGGCGATGCCTCCTCCAGTCTGTTTGACGCGGTCTCTTCGGGTGATCTTGTAGCCCTCTGGGATGGCGATGGCGATGTCGGGCGCTGAGGAGTCGTTCATCCAGGTTTCCGTGAGGAAGGCGACGTCAGGGGCTGTGGTGTCGAGGAGGTTCCAGAGTTCGATGGCGTGCCTGTGGACGGAGCGGGTGTTGAGCAGGATGCACTTGAGGTGGTTGCTGCTGGAGTTCGGCTTGGTCGGTGCTGGTGTGGTGCAGGTCCGGATGCAGGTGAACTTGCAGGAGTGGCAGCTGAAAGGTCCGTGGGTGCGTCTCGGGGTGGCTCGGTAGCATCCAGGGATCCCGCCGGTGTTGAGTGCGATGAGTTCGGTGGCGTTGTAGGATAGTCGGGTCGTCTTCCGTCGGTGGGGGCCAGGGGTCCTGGCGCTGGGCGCGGTCCAGGCGCGGACGGGCGCAGACGGGCTTACCTTTGGCGCGCCTTCGGCGCACAATCGGCGCGCCCGCTGCGCGTGACCGCTGCGCGTGACCGCTGCGCGTTCGCACGGTCGCCATATATGGCGAAGTGCGAGGGTGGGCGGAGCAGCTGGGAGGCGGGAGCGGGGAGGGTACAGAAAGAAAAAAGGGGCGTGGTTAGCGGCGGTGGCGGGAAGCGGGGAGCGGGTAGGGAGGAGACGGGGGGTGATACAGGCAAGCAGGCAAACAGGCAAAAAAACAAAATAAATACACAATAAGATACAATAAAGCAGAGGGGCACACGGCGAGATAGCGGGGAACAGGAGCCTGCAGGTCAGGCGAGCACAGCGCTACACCGTAGGAGACCACGCCACTCGGTGGCAGGGGGCGTGGTCACACGGCGGCGGCCGGGGCAGCGAGGCAGGCAGGCGGGAGGCACACGCAGCAGCTGGTGGCCGTGTGGCGCGGGGGGTGTCCTAAACTAGGTCACACTCACCTGCGTCGCACGGTCGCCATATATGGCCAAGTGCGAGGGTGGGCGGAGCAGCTGGGAGGCGGGAGCGGGGAGGGTACAGAAAGAAAAAAGGGGCGTGGTTAGCGGCGGTGGCGGGAAGCGGGGAGCGGGTAGGGAGGAGACGGGGGGTGATACAGGCAAGCAGGCAAACAGGCAAAAACCAAAATAAATACACAATAAGATACAATAAAGCAGAGGGGCACACGGCGAGATAGCGGGGAACAGGAGCCTGCAGGTCAGGCGAGCACAGCGCTACACCGTAGGAGACCACGCCACTCGGTGGCAGGGGGCGTGGTCACACGGCGGTGGCCGGGGCAGCGAGGCAGGCAGGCGGGAGGCACACGCAGCAGCTGGTGGCCGTGCGGCGCGGGGGGTGTCCTAAACTAGGTCACATTCACCTGCGTCGCACGGTCGCCATATATGGCCAAGTGCGAGGGTGGGCGGAGCAGCTGGGAGGCGGGAGCGGGTAGGGTACAGAAAGAAAAAAGGGGCGTGGTTAGCGGCGGTGGCGGGAAGCGGGGAGCGGGTAGGGAGGAGACGGGGGGTTATACAGGCAAGCAGGCAAACAGGCAAAAAACCTAAATAAATACACAATAAGATACAGTAAAGCAGTGGGGCACACGGCGAGATAGCGGGGAACAGGAGCCTGCAGGTCAGGCGAGCACAGCGCTACACCGTAGGAGACCACGCCACTCGGTGGCAGGGGGCGTGGTCACACGGCGGCGGCCGGGGCATCGAGGCAGGCAGGCGGGAGGCACACGCAGCAGCTGGTAGCCGTGCGGCGCGGGGGGTGTCCTAAACTAGGTTGAGGAAATCACAAGACAAATGGGACAGCTTTAAACTCTCTTGTGGACAGTTTTCTACCCACACAAGGTCATTTAAGCTCTGTGTAATACCCAATATAGTTGATTAACTACAACAATCCAGCTGGGAGAGCAACCACAATTGTTGACAAGTGGTAGCATTTGAGAGCTTTAAATATCAATCACAGCCAACTGGTTTCATGCATGCTGAGGCACGTTACTTATTCTGCAAATGTATTGTGACGCTGTTATTAACTGATGTACCAATAGTATTGTTTTAAATATTGGCTTTGTCTTTAAGTTATAATCATCTGATTTGCTTCTTAAAATGCTATTGAATCACCAGGCTATAACTGTAACTGTGGTGATAATGTTGCGCTGCCATCAATTGATGTCGTCCAATTTTGTGCTTTGAAATCCTATCCTACCCCACATATTGCGCATTAGTCGACACACAGAAGATAGGGATAATTTCCCTTCACCTCGCACCGAGACGCCTCGTCACAGTTTGACGTTACGTTGGTTGCCAGGCAACGAGTAACGCGCGAGCGCTGGCAGCGTCCTCGCGCTGGCTAATCTGGTTATAGCAAGTAAGAATCCCTTACACTGTCAGTCGAGCGGAGACACTGCACAAGCTCATCCGGCGTCCAGATGAATTAATTTCCTGAATCCTTCGACCATTTTTCGAGCAACGCTATAAATCATAGGTAAGAGGTGGCCTAATCCCGCAATTCCTCCGCACTAATCACAGTCAGTTACCCTTAATTCTACTGGAAGCTAAGCTGCTCTTTACATCTGTAGATCCCACCGGATAACTGACTAGACAAACAACTTGTTCAGCATCCAATTCTGTTTCAACACCGGGAACTTGTAACTAATCTACTTGAGTTAAGTACACTAGACATAGGCGCCCCATTTAAATGCGCTTGTTTCGATATGACAATCTAAACTAGGTATCATATTCTCTCTTCCCCGCAGAGCCCGGCACACAAGGAATCGTGGTATTCCGGTTTGACTATCTGCGGACTAATCAACTCCAAAGGAAAGCCTAGCTGTGCTTACTTGGAGGTGAGTCTCAATCGTGTCAATAACCTTAGTTGGTTAGACATTTTTTAAGGTATTCCCCCCTAGAGCGAATCCTAAACCCTGATTTTAATCTCTAGGCCATCAGGCACTCCCCGCATCCCCATTCACCAGTCCTGAGGAAGACCCGAGCAGACGCTACAAGAGCGCGAAAGTATGGTCGAAAAGTGGACAATTCATACTAGTGGACCATATTTTCAAACAGACTCTGTACTTAAACTGACTAGTGTGGTGTACAGGATACTCTGAAGAATTGTATAAATATTGGTCACGCTTCCCGTCCCCTAAACCTCCCCTTGAAGCACAGAACCTGCACTGTATATATTGTATGGTACAAAACTCACTGAGCACTAATTGTCACAAAACTTTCACTTCATGTATCACTTTATGAAATTGACAGCCTGACTTATAAATGAATTACAATGTATAAAGTATATGAACAAACTCTTTAGATGGTTTGGATTCCTCTCTTTCTGAGTAGAAGTGGGGGCAGGTCTGCCACTTAGAGTCACCTCACAGATCTCAACAGCAGGTGTACTCCTTTCTCTGTCTTCCACAAATCCATTAGTATTCTGAAGAGGGTGGCTGGGATACCACATTTATGTCTGATACTAGTCTGTGGGTGGGGGTGATTCCTGGCCCCTTCATGGCCAATAGAAAAGGTTTGCAGCTGGAACTCTACCTGCTTTTGCAGCACTTCCTGATTGCCCTTCTGCAACTAATCCCACAGTGCCCTTCTCTACTAAAATCAAGATGGTAGAACCTTTCCTCCATTCTGCAAAATTCCTGTCCCCATCCTAGTGCTGTGGCCAAGAACATGAGTAACACTTTCTCTGTTGTCACTGAAAACTGGTTCGGGGTCAGCTCAATTTCTACTGGGATTAGTGCCTTGCTGGCTAGAAGGACAAAAGAGAAGAAGAGGGGCCAAGAACAGGTGTTAACTGCATCTGTCTGTGACAGGGTAGGCCTATTTAAGGAAGATAAAGAAGGTAATTAAGAAATGTTGGTCCTAGGCACTGCCCATATGGTCATCCTGTCAGAGGAACAGAACACCTCCCTACACCCAAGGCCTTGTCTCAGCTCTGGGAAAAAGTTCACACCTCATCAAGGAGTTATTCACTTCCTGGGTTATAGTTAGAAGCTTATGCAAATGGGCTTCTAGAATGTTAGGCATACAAAATCAGATTTTTTAAAAGTACCTTTTGTAAAATATTTAGTAAATCTGACTAAACCAATACATTGGATGTTTACTAAATATTTCAAAAAGTCTAAGAATGAACTGGTTCATATTTAATGTATATGCATTTAATTTTAATATTAATTACCAATCCAATGCTTTCCAATGGAACAGCTACTCCTGCTACAGTGGAAATTTTTTTGGGATCCTTGTGACTGTAAGGAAATCTTTTACAGTAAACATTTCGTACTTTTAAATACCAAGCACCCTGCCTTATTGGGTATTAAGGCCTATGTAAGAGTGACTTATACATGCTTAAAAGGAAGATTTAGGGCTGTCAAAAGGGGTTATTTTGACATTTTTAATTTTCAGTTATAAAACTTGACTGAAGGGCTATAGTAGTAGGCCTGCAGTAATGTTTGCCTCATCACTCTGGGTGGTGGCAACATGTGTGTTGCAGTCTACTAGTGACATTTATCTTACAGGCCCACGGTGCACTTTGTACCATATACTTACGACTTACAGGGAAGTTAAATATGCTAATTTGGTGATTTCCAATTCTGACCTGGGTCAGAGCACATACCCTGAGCATTGGACAGATGTGTCTCAGTGTGCAGAGTCAAAAAGGCAACAATGAAATCTACCGAAAAATGGGGGTGATCAAGCAAAAAGGAGCATTTCTCTACGAAGGCCCCTGAGCTAAAAAGCAAGAAGCAACACCGTTTCCTTGGTAGTTCTTAATGGTTGTCTGAGGAAAGGATGTGTGGAGAAGCCCTTTGCCTTGGCTGAGTCTGCTCCAGCCTCAAATTCTCCTGTCAAGTCCACTCCCTATGGGGTTGGACCACCTCAACAATCTTAGGCCTGCCCTCACAATACTGCTACTCTGTCAAGCACAGCCCCAAATACAACCTTGTCTATGGGGAACCCCTCTCATCTGTAGACCCCAAATAGGATAGAGCTAAAACTAACTTATTATTAAAGTCAACTCAGCAGGGGAATAGCACCACCATGGTCAGAAAGGCAATGTGGCCCATCTTCCCTCCCATGTCATGCTTGTGTCTTCAAGTGAGGGCCAGTGCTGTCCCAAAGGCAAGTAACTAGCAAAGGCTACTGAAAACTGTCAGTGTCAGGAACCAGGCCTCTAGTCATCTCCTGCGAGTTGGTAGTTCCTATCTGGATTAGGGCACACTTGCAGCAAGAAGATGGACCATGAGTCATCCACTTGCTCCTAAGGCACTTTGACCTCTTATGTTTTTCAGAGTGGGGATAAAACCTCAGATTGTAGACACCTTCCTTCCACTCTCACTTCTGCCACCTCAGAGTCTGTACACTGAGGATGAGCAGGTGCCTGGCAGTCCAGGACCTCTGGGTTGAACACACAGTCCCTCTCAAGGATGACATATTCTGGTGGTGTCTTAGGGAAGTCTCTCTGGCACAGGTCCCCTGTCACCTGTTGATGTGACATTGCAGGTAGCACCTCTAGGTAACAAGTGGCCTCACCAGTTCCAGTCTTAGGGTCCACTCCTATCAGAGCAGGTCACCACTGGTTCTATGGTACTCCCACTATGGGTGGCCTTCTTCTCATACCCTTTGTTCTTCTCCAAGTCTTCTTCATCTGTGTGCTTCTCCCCACTACCGGCTGCACTTAATGCTGCTGGAGTCCCCACTGGCATTGATACAGAGAAGAGCCTAATGGCAGGCATCAGGCGTCATTAATGATAATTTAATAATCTAATGATTTAATGATCTAATGTTACCAAAAGGATGGATTTAACACCATCCAGCCAGTATGCTCAATTTAAATTCACATTAAATTCCATTTAATTATCACTGTCTGATCAACTAAACAGATCGTTGCATGATCAAAGGAGGTAGTAGCCGAGGAGTAGGGATAGGTGGCTGGTGGCTGAGAGCAGCTAGCGTGCTCTTCACTTCCCAAGTGTGCCAGTCTCGGGAAGAAGGTGGCACCAGCCTAAAACAACACGACGGGAGGTTTGTGTGTTTCAAGCCGCATTGACCTATTCCCTCTGGCCCTTGGCCCTCTCCTGTTTTCCTTTCCTCCAGAAGGGCAGCCCTGCGGAAGGGCAGAAAACAGTCCACAAGAAAAGGAGAAAACCCAAAAGGCATCAAAAATGTAGTCAGCTGCACTCCAGCCAGCGACCAGTGAAATCAATTAGTTGCCCGCTACCAGGTGGCATACAGCCTCTTGTTAGGGGCTAGGCTCGCTACCTCAAAGAGACTTTGTGTGCGTGCTTGTGCTCTCCTCTCCTTGCTACAAGCTAACACTTCAAGGGAGAGGTTTGACAGTGCACCTTGACTGCGGAGAGTCAGACATTTCCCTGACACTTTGGGGGAGGGGGGAGGGTGTGCAGCATAAAGTTACAACCCTCCTGCACCAGACTACCTGCCATTTACCTATTATTGCAGCAAAACAAGAAAGCAAGCAGCCTACATTGGAGACCCATGAGAGACCCCAGGTGATTGGTGACTGTGAGGAGCAGGCGCGGAAGCAACCAGAGTTAGTCCGGCGTGGCTTGCACCTCCCCTGCAGCCTGTTACCTCATGCTGACCACTCCACCTGAGTGCTCCTCCTGGGCCACACAAAAATGCTCACACAGTGGCATAGATTTCCAGCTGCAGACAGGGGTAAGACAACTATAGTCATGAGCCTAGTCTTCCTCGATTCAGCTCACCTTGTGTGATCTGGAAAGTCACGAGGACCAGTGGTGTCCAAAAGAGGAGAAGAAAGCAGACAGACCCTCCAGTACATCCTGTCCCTCCAGACCAGATCTCACCACTAACCCCAACCACAGCAAAGCTGCCTACAGAAAGTACTCACTAGGCCGCAACTAGAAGCAGTAATTTGTTCCAGCAATTGCAATTTCAAGGAGCTTCCCATCCCCTTAAGCCTCATCGTGGTTGTTCGCTTAAGGGCTTTGCACCTCCCTTGGCAGGAACAGAGCCCAGGATGCTTCAAGGAACTCAAGAGTTTTAAAGTAAACCAAGACCCCTCTTCTATTGAGAGTCACCCTGCTGTTCAAAGCAGGGATTAGGAGATGGATGTTAAATACAGCCTAAGTGATCTCTTTTGGCCAACCACAGCAAGAGAAATCCGAGGCGTGAGAGTCAAAAGCCAAGGAGATCGACTTCAAACCTATTTAGATATGCATTTTACAGGGAAAAAAGAATCTGACCTTGGGTAATATGGCTTGCAATATATGAATTACAAAATTAACTGGTGAGCGCTGTGTTATCATTGCCTTTGGGGTATATATATATATATATATATATATATATATATATATATATATATATATATATATATATATGAATCCACAATCCTGAAGCGCCGAACACCAACAGCAACGGACACAGCCAGGTACAGACCACAAACCAAGGTTTCACAACGAAATAATGTGCTTTATTCCATCAATGGGGATGGCGGCATGACGCGTTTCGTCCGGGAAACCCGGACTTGATCACATTATATATATATATATTACCTACTGGCGGTCGCCAGTAGGTATATATAGTTAGGATTTTTTCTCTATGGGATTTTTGAAAATTCTATGTCGAATAACTTTGGCGTTTGAGGACGGAATTAGCTGAAATTTTCAGGGAAATGGCACATTTTGTTTCTGAGCAGCCCCTGAAAATTTGGGGGGGTTTTGTCAAGGGGGGGCCGAGAAAAAAGGGGGGTCCCAAAACGTGTTTTTCCCATGCAATTTTCCATAGGGCGGTTGGCCTCACTTTTAGCTCGAACGGCTGAATGGATTTCCACGAAACTTGGCAAAATTGTAGGGACTGGTAGCCCGATGTGCCTTTGCTAGGTCTCAATATATGTGTTCCAGTGGATTTTGAGAAATTAACGTTCAAAAAAATATATATATCTGTAAGCGCGCTCCGGGCAGCGCCCCGGTTCGCGTACCTGACGCGTAACGGAACTTCGCGAAGTGAAGCTGATTGGCTCTCTGGTGTCTGTCAACATTCTAAACAGTCCGGAGAGGCCGCCATCTTGTCTCTCGGTAGGATCGAGAGACAAGATGCGGTGAAAAACGAAGGGGGAAATGAAGGAAAGGGGGCAAGGTAGACCCCTCCTGACCCCCTAGGATTGATGAGGGGGATATTAAAGTGCCCCGCGGGGCAAAACATTTTTTTTGTGATTTTTCGCCATAGAGGCGCGTCCCGGGACGCGAACCGGGCAGGTAACTGGCAGCATAACGGGAGTCCGCCATCTTGTATTTTTGGAGCGTCCGGTTCGCATACCGGGTAGCGTCCCGGTAAGCGTAACAAGAGAAACAGTAAAAAAAAAAAATAATGGAATAGATTATCAAGAAAACTTTGAAAAATTGTAGGGACTGTTTGTTTGATGTGCCTTTGCAAGGCCTCAAGATATGTGCACGTGTGGATTTTGTCTAATTAAGGTTAAAAAAATATATATATCTGTAAGCGTGCTCCAGCGCGCTTACGTTACGGGTTTTGTTTGCGCTGCAGAGCCGATACGTCGCGGTTATGCGACGCGTCATGAGGCGTCTCACGTGGCTACGTGATACGTCACGTAATAAAGAATATATTTTACAGATATAGATATTAGCTTTTAAAAAACCATTGAAATTCACTGAAAAAACCATAGGTTATAGACCATATATAGTTAGGAATTAGCATTTACAAAACCTTGAAAATTCACTGAAAAAACCATAGGTTATAGACCATATATAGTTAGGAATTAGCATTTACAAAACCTTATTTTACTCACACAAAACCATTGAAATTCCATATATAGTTAGTTGCACTAACTATATATCGCGCACCCGCAATCCACTGCTGATGATGTCACATATTACATCATTCATGACATGGTCAGTGACATCACTGATGACATCACTGATGACATCTCAAATGACATCACTGATGACATCACTGATGACATCTCAAATGACATCACTGATGACATCACTGATAACAACATCCAGTGACTGTATGTTTCTGTAAAGTTAAAATATGTCTTGCATATTGAAGAATGAGTGGATTTATAAGTGTCTGGATGAAGGATTTAGTAGGTGCATGACTGACTGTATGAGTGAGTGATTAAATGTGTCTCACTGAGTGCATGGGTTAGTGACTAAACTGTCTTAATTTGTGCATCATTATATCTTTTGTTCTGTAAACTGCTGCATGTGTTGATCAGTAGCTATATGAGTAACTATATGGGTTATTGATTGGTTGCCCATGTATTTGTATGGGAGACTGAGTGTGTGTGTGGGTGTCTGGGAGGTGTATGACTCTGTGCATAGATGTGTGAGCAGTTGATTCACTAGATGTATGGGTTCAAAAGTGCATGTGGAAACAGCTGTATGGGCGGTTGACTGTGTGCATGAGTGTATTGGTGAGTGAATGGATATCTCAGTGCTACATGTCAAAGTAAGTACATATGTAAAACACAGTACATGTGAGAGTTGACATATATAAATAACTGTGCATAAGAGCCAGTGAATGTGTGAGTGGCTGTATGGGTCATTGTGAACTTGTATCCGGGATTGTATAAGAGAGTAAATATGTGTTAGTATGGGTTTGAATAAGTAAGGTGTGTATAACTGTATAGTTGAGAAAATGGAGGTGTGATTGATTCTTTGCATGACTGACTAGGTGTGTGTGTAACTTCATGGATGAGTGACAGTCTGTGAGTGTCTGTTTACACTGAGTGTATCTAAGGTTATATTAGAGTCTGAAGAAGTTCATCGTATTATCACATGAATGATGTCATCAGTGATGTGATCAGTAATGTCAAATGAGATGTCATCAGTGATGTCATCAGTGATGTCATTTGAGATGTCATCAGTGATGTCATCAGTGATGTCACTGACCATGTCATGAATGATGTAATATGTGAGATCATCAGCAGTGGATTGCGGGTGCGCGATATATAGTTAGTGCAACTAACTATATATAGAATTTCAATGGTTTTGTGTGAGTAAAATAAGGTTTTGTAAATGCTAATTTCTAACTATATATGGTCTATAACCTTTGGTTTTTTCAGTAAATATATATATATATATATATACATATATTCACTGACAAAACCATAGGTTTCACACCAGTTATAGTTAGGTGGAAATTTTACTCGCGTAAAACCATTGAAATTCCCACGTTATAGTTAGTTGGACTCACTATAACTTGCGCGTGCAATGCACTGCTGATGACGTCACATATTACATCACTCATGACATGGTCAGTGACATCACTCATGACATCACTGATGACATCTCAAATGACATACATGCGTCACTTTTTAAATATGGGAAAAAAAGTACATGTTTGGGCTTTCCTGGGGAGCCTAGGTGGTGAGGATTGTATCTAAGTGTGCAGTGGACTAGGTTTCATGAAGCATATCCCTGTCTGCATTCTTGGACATAGGTGTCAATTTGACTCTTTACAATGATGTTAGCGGTGTTTTAAAACAGTGTAGGAAGCATATTGAGTTTGTTTGCATAGAGGAATTGTATTTTGTAAAATTGCGAAGCTCCATGAGAAAGCGTTTGCCTCACTCTTATTCCTGTTGTGAGGCAGGTGCCAGATTTTGCCTCAGTCTTATCCCTGCTGTGAGGCAGATGATTGTAAATAGGATCTGTGCTGTGTTTCCTAAATGTAATGTCAAAAACCATTTTGGGGAAAATAAATGTTTTTTACATTTTTGAGTATAATGTGGCGCAGAGGTTTAAAAAGTGACGCATCTACCTACATGCGTCAATTTTTAAATATGGGGCAAAAAAGGTACTTGTTTGGGCTTTCCTGGGGAGCATAGGTGTTGAGGCTTGTGTCAAAGAATGCAGTGGACTAGGCTTCATGAAGCCTATCTCTGCTGCATTCTTAGACACAGGTGTTTTGAGGCAAAATCTTGCACTTGTCTCACAACAGGAATAAGACTGAGGCAAACGCTTTCTCATGGAGCTTCACAATTTTACAAAATACAATTCCTTTATGTAAACAAACTCAATATGCGTCCTACACTGAGTTAAAACACAGGTAACATCATTGTAAAGAGTCAAATTGACACCTGTCTATAAGAATGCAGACATGGATATGTTTCATGAAGCCTAGTCCACTGCACTCTTAGATACAAGCCTCACCACGTAGGCTCCCCAGGAAAGCCCAAACATGTACCTTTTTCCCCCGTATTTTAAATTTGACGCATGTAGGTAGATGCGTCATTTTTTAAACCTTTGCGCCATATTATACTCAAAAATGTAAAAACCATTTATTTTCCCCAAAATTGTTTTTGACATCACATTTAGAAAACACAGCACAGATCATATTTACAATCATCTGCCTCACAACAGGGATAAGACTGAGGCAAAATCTTGCACCTGCCTCACAACAGGAATAAGACTGAAGCAAACGCTTTCACATGGAGCTTCACAATTTTACAAAATACAATTCCTCTAAGCAAACAAACTCAATATGCTTCCTACACTGATTTAAAACACAGCTAACATCACTGTAAAGAGTCAAATTGATACATGCGTCTAAGAATGCAGCCAGGTATATGCTTCATGAAGCCTAGTCCACTGCACTCTTAGACACAAGCTTCACCACCTATGCTCCCCAGGAAAACCCAAGCAAGTACCTTTTAGCTCCATATTTAAAAATTGATGCATGTAGGTAGATGCGTCACTTTTTAAACCTCTGCGCCACATTATAATCAAAAATTTAAAAACCAATCATTTTCTCCAAAATCGTTTTTGACATCACATTTAGGAAACACAGCACAGATCCTATTTACAATCATCTGCCTCACAGCAGGGATAAGACTGAGGCAAAATCTTGCACCTGCCTCACAACAGGAATAAGACTGAAGCAAACGCTTTCTCATGGAGCTTCACAATTTTATAAAATACAATTCTATATAACTATATAACTCAATATTTTCTCGGGAAGCATAGGTGGTGAAGCCTGTGTATAAGAGTGCAGTGGACTTAGACATAGGTCTGATCTTCTTTGTACTTGTGGACAGAGCTGTCTTCCACTATACTTTTCAATACAGGCCTCACCTTTTGTGCACCACTGGAGAATCCTCACCTGATCTGTAACCCTGTATAGATCGTTTGCTTTTTGTCATTGCTCTGTTGTTTGGTAATAGTGGTCTATAATGTGCTACTGTTTTTCTTTAACACAGATTGAAATCGTTATTTGAAGAAAAAGCAAAGATGCCCACAAAGGAAAGGACACAGAAACAACGTAACCGGGAAAAATCAAAAACAGCAATGGAATTACAGCATTCTTCCACAACAGATACTTCAAAAAACAGGAACAAAGCTCCTGGTAAGACAACTAAGTCTTTTTTACGTAACATATGTACATCCAAAAAAAATGATGGACACCATGTAGAAAAAGAAAATGAGAGAGTAAAATTGAAAAGGAAGGAGAGAACTTCAAAGAATCCTAAAACTGGAGCAAGAGAGAATAATATGTATAGGAATAGAAGGCAGAATCAGTTTAGAGACATTCGTAGACGAATGTTTCGCAATAGAGTGGTTTTAAATTTGTTAAAAAGCATTAGGAAAGGTAAACAGAGAGCTGCTTTTTATAAGAAAAAGAAAAGTGTAGAGAAGATTGTTGATCAGGCTTTTGAAGTTAAGAGAAAATTATTTATTTTAATAATCAATAGAATTAGGACACTTAACAAGACAATTGATGTTTTCAAATCAAACAGTAGATGGAAAAGAATAATTAATCGGACTAATTTTTGTAAAGTTTTTTCTGGAGAATGGATGCACAGTTCAAGTTGTGAGCCATTTTTTAATGAGGAGAGTTACTTCCAGGAGAATGATTTAGTGCATGCAGTTGACACCAGTGGTCGAGCGTATGAAGTGAAAGACGGTTGTCCGATTGAAAAAGAGAAACTTGTGCCTAGAGAACCAGAAGAGGTGTTATCTGATGGAGTTTTAGGGAGACGTACTAAGGGTCCAGTGTACACTTGGAAGTGTAGTAGTATTTGTAGTGTGCGACAGGAATCAATTGATTTGTTTTGTAATTTCTTACGTACATATAGTAAAAAAAGTATAAAGCAGAAAGTGAAGTTGTTGCAAGACTTATATCCTTGCAGAGTGAGAGGAATCACAGGTTTGCAAGGCCATTCACTGGCTTGTCTTTCTAGAAAAGTCTGTCAGAGTATTTTTCATCATTTTAGGATGTTAGCAGTGCATCATACCAAAATGAGGAAATTAGTGAGAATGTTGTATTATGCAAAAAGTCCAGCACTTAAGCTTAAACAATTAAACAGTGCTCTTTTGCATGGAACAGAATTAGATGTGAAGAAGATTTGTGAAGAAATTGAGATTTGTTATTTTCGTGAACAAGAGGACAGTGTAGAAATGGAGACAGCAATTCAAGGTAATGTGGAAGACAATGTACAGATTTTGAATACAGAAAATTTTGAGCAGGAAATTACCAGGTTTAAGGTGAAATCAAGTGAAAGGCCGAATTTTACTTGTGTGTGTTGTCGACGAAGTCATTATAAGATTCAGACTAGGTTAGTTGATTTATATGCAAAAAGTGAAAAGATGGATAATTATGAGTGGAAAGATTTAGCAACTTATTTGTGGGTGGAGAATTCTTTTGATTTGAGTTCTGATCAGCGTATTTGTAAATATTGTTATGACAAATTAAATCAAAACAGAATGCCTGGTAGAGCTGTTCATAATAATCTGGAGTTGATAGACATTCCCTGTGAATTGATGGATTTAAATACATATGAGTCTATTTTGATTCAATGCGTCCATCCTTTTCAGGCAATTGTTCGCATGGAGCCTAAGATAGGGAAATTGCCTCCTACATATTTGCAGAGAGGATTAAAGGGAAGAGTTGTTTATTTGCCCCTAGTTTTAAAAAAAAATATTGATACAATTGGTATAGAAAAAGTAGAAGAGGAACCTTTAGTTATTCTAGTTAATGGGGTTCCAACAAAGAGTAAAACAATCTGGCAAGATTTAGTGGATGTTAGGAAAGTCAAAAAGGCAACGTTGTATTTAGTGAAAAACAATGAGTACTACAAAGATGTATGTGTTGCAGCAGAGGAAACAGCTGCAGATGAAGACAGTGACTGTTCAGGCGGCCAAATTGAAAAAGTTGATGTGTCTCGAAGTGAAGAAATATATGAACATTATACTGTTCATCCTTTGCATTCCAAAGAAGTAATGGGGAATGCAAATTAATTGTTTCAAATGAAAACAGCAAAAGGAAGTCCCATTAGTGTATTGGAAGCTCGTTGTTTTCCACAGCTATTTCCAACAGGTCGAGGTGGACGATATGACGATCGACCACTTCAAATTCCTGCATCTGAATATCGGACTGTAAGATTATATGCTGAAGATGCAAGGTTTCGTCAATGAATTCCCTATTTGTTTCATCTACTGTAGGAAAGTGACTTGTCTGGGCTTTCTTATGCAGTAAACCATATTCTGAAAAGTGGAGCACATCTACAAAATGTTTCGGCGAGGGACTTTATGGAGAAAGTGAATCTGCAAGATAATATTTTAGAATCTTCTAGTTCTGTGTTTAAAGAGGGTATGGCATATAATCAATCTCATGGCATGTCAGCGTGGTACAAATGAGTATTGGTACCGTCGCCATGGGGAATTGAAATGTATGCTAAGAAACTTAGGAACTCCTACATGGTTCCTCACTCTTAGCTGTGCCGAGTATGCATGGGAGGACTTACTTCAATTTCTACGAGAGGCCAATGCTAATATACAAAATATAGAATTCAAAACACCTGGAGAACTGTGTTCTTTGGATCCAGTGAATGTATGCAGATATTTCAATCATAGATTTGAAGCTATGATGTCTTTTATTACCAACAAAAAAAATCCTCCCCTTGGAGAGGTTTTGGATTTCTTTTGGAGAAAGGAGTATCAAGCGAGAGGTGCTCCTCACATACATATGTTGTTATGGATTAAAGATGCACCCAAATTTGGAACAGATTCAGATGAAACAGTCATGAGTTTCATTGAAGAGTATTCAACATGTGCTGTTCCGAAAACTACGGAAGAAAACAGTTTAAGGCAACAAGTTTTACGCTTTCAATCCCATCGTTGTGGAAAGTACTGTCGTCGAAAATTCAGAAACAAGGACAAGTTCTACACAAAATGTCGTTTCGCTTTTCCACGACCAGTGATTTCTAAAGGAAGAGTAAATAATTTAATGTCTTCTCTGCGACATACTGTGACGAGGAAATCACCAAAAAATACATACAATTTAAAAAGAGACGAAGAGTCCAAGTACATCAACGACTACAATCCAGTGATTTTGTCCATGTGGAATGCTAACATAGATATTCAATTCGTTGCTGACAACTCTATTGCTGTAGCTCGATATGTGACGTCTTACATCACAAAAAAAGAAAAGACAGAACTGAAGGAAATGTGGGCGGACATTTCACATGAAAAGAGTCTAAGCAAGAAATTGTACAGTTACAGTCTGAAGATGTTGTCGCATCGAGAAATTGGAGCATATGAATGTTCTGATCGATTGTCGTCAGCAAGTCTCTATGCCGAATCTTGCTGCAACACAAAATCGAGTTTTGAAATCTGTACAAGAGATAGAGTATTTGGCGGAGAAAGAACCAGAAAGTACAGATATTTTGAAGACAAACATGTTGGATACATACTATCCAAATAGAAGTCCTCACCTTGAGAACGCTTGTCTCTATGAAGTTCTGCAAAGATATATTTATAAGAGGAACATCAGAGAAGATATCAATAATGGAATATATGGAGTCATTGGATGTGAAGGATATCTAGTGAAACAGAAAAAAGGTCATTTGAATAATCACCGCAAATTGAGTTGTGATAATCCAGATAAAAGAGAATTTTATTATTTGGCTCTTTTGCAACTGTTTAAACCATGGCGTGAAGAAGAGGAACTTCTTGGAGATTTTCTCTGTTATGAAGACTCCTTTAATGCAACGAAGGCTACCATAGAATGTCCTGTTTTTCCAAATTATCTGCAAATGTTGAATGAAGAAATAGAGCAAGAAGCCACAATTGCTGCAGAGATTGCGAGAGACAGTTCTCAAGGTAGTCAGAGTTCTGCTTCATTGAGTCAGGATCCACTAGGAGGACCAATTATCCAAAATGAAGCTGCTACTGCCATGGATGAGGTGGAAAGAGCTATGGAACAAGCTCAAGATGATGAAGTTAACTTAGAAGATTTGGTGAAACAACTAAACCTTGAGCAGAAACAGATATATGACGAAGTCACAGAACAGATTGAACATGGATTCAGTCATGAGAAAAAAGAGTGCTCATGTACATCATTTAAGCCTGTCCAACTGTACGTGAGTGGAGAAGCGGGAACTGGAAAAAGTTTTCTGATTAAAGCCATTGCAACGTATCTGCAGAAAAGGACTGAATCACCGCTGTCTTGTGTTGTTACCGCTCCAACTGGGCTGGCAGCACATAACATTAAAGGGATTACTTTACATCGTTTACTGATGCTGCCAGTGGAGTATGATAACAAATTGGAGTATCACAAGCTATCTGGAGATGCGTGTTCCGAAGTTTCAAGAGTCCTGAAGAAAATGAAACTTCTTATCATTGATGAAGTAAGCATGGTGTCAAATATAATGCTTGCTTTTGTGCATTTGAGAATGCAAGAAATTCTTAGAACAGACTATGATGTCTTATTTGGAGGAAAACATATTATTGTTTTTGGAGATCTTCTGCAGTTGACTCCAGTGAAAGCACAACCTGTGTTCAAAATACTCACTCATGAAGATACCAGGAAGTGCCTAGGAAGCATTGGAAACGTTAATATATGGTTAAACTTCAAATATGCAGAACTGATTCAAAATATGCGACAGGCAAAGGATGAAGATTATTAAAATATTCTACAAGATGTAAGGATCGGAAAAGTAAGTCAGCAAGGGAAAGAAGCTTTACATGCACGATTAATTTCAAATTTGTACCCAAATGAAAACATTCTTCCAGAGTATATTTTTAAGAAAATTAATGAGAAGAAATCTGGCATATGTTTGATGCCAACTCTGAAAGAATGTTCCATGTTCAACAACAAAATGTTACAGTTAGAAAATGAAGAGATAGTGAAACTGGAAGCTACTGATAAAATAGAGCATATGGGAGCAACAATTATTTTGTCTGAAATTTGAAATCAAAATTGGATTCATTAGAGAAGACTATATCTAAAACTGCTGGTTTTGAAAAGACTCTGAATGTGTGTTTGAATTGTCGTGTCATTTTAAGAAGGAATTTAAATGTTGAAAGAGGTCTGGTAAATGGAGCAATGGGTTATGTTGTTGGTTTTGTGAATTACAAAAATAGAGATGGAATTGAAATTTTAAAAATTAAATTTGATGACATTGATGAAATAGAACAAATTTGTCGTTGTTCAGCTAGATTTTTGCTCGTGAAAGACTTATATGTTCGCCGAAAACAGTTTCCTATTTGTTTGGCATATGCGGTGACAATTCATAAGTCTCAAGGTTTCAGTGTAGATAGCGCTTTGGTGAACACTGGAAGTTCTGTGTTTAAAGAGGGTATGGCATATGTGGCATTATCACGAGTCAGAACTTTATCAGGATTGTACTTGATTGACTGTGATGAAACAAAGATTTGTGCTGATCTAGATTGTGTTAAAGAATACAATAGGTTAAGAAGAGAGTATGCTCCACATTTGCCTCAATATCCTCTGATTGAAAAACGTGTGGTAGGCCGAAAAAGAAGAAATAAGAGTAATTGCAGTGAGGTAGTAGCAAAAAGACAAAAAGTAGATGAAACTGTAATTGTAAGGAGAAGGAAAAAGGATTCTGTTGAGGATGTTGTTGAATTTCAGTTTGAAAACAGTTCTGGTGTCAACTGCTATGCTTATGTAGTAGTTAATGTTGTTTTTTTTCTTCAAAATTTACAAAAACAGATTGTCGAAAATCGGGAACAAACATTGTGCTGTTTATTGAATTCTGTGTTAGAGAAATGTAGTAGTGATAGAGCAAAAATAGAAAGTGTTTCAGAGATTAGAAATCTTCTAGACATATGTTCAGGTCAAAATCAATTTTCACAGAATATTCAGCAGGATTGTCAGGAATTTTTAATGTATATGTGTGATGTATTGCAAGATGAAGGAGTAGATATAAAAAATCTTTTTAAGCTTTCTTATCAATGGCAACATGACTGTGATAACTGTGCTTCATCAAGTACTACTAGAATAGACTCTGAAAGATTTATATATTTGACTTTACCAGACTGCAAATCAGTGCCTTTTAATAATCTAGTTAAAGCAGCGGATCACAATATGGTGTGTACCCAATGTAAGTCTGCAATGCTGTCCACATTATTTCTACAAAATTATGGTCACTATGTTATTTTAATGTTCCAACGATGTAGACCTGATGGAACTAAATTGACAACTTCTATTAAAAATGTTGTGGCTTCTCAGTTATCGATATCAGGAAGAACCTTTGCAACTGTAGCTATTATTTTTCATGACGGTCCTTCTACAACATCAGGGCATTACACATGCTATTTAAAAACTTCTAAAGGTTGGACCCAATGTAACGATACTCATTTGACTTTCAAACAACGTTTGCCTTTTGGCTTTATAAATTCATACCTAGTGTTTTTACAGCCAAAATTTAGGTAAAGGTAATTGGCCTATGAAGACGGGAGGAGTACTGATATATACTCATACATCTGACACTATTTGGCCAAATGGAAAGGTGCAGGAATGAGTAAAGAGTCATGACTGAAAAAAAGGAGTATATGAAAATATTGAAAATATTTCAGATGTTCTTGGAGTTTTTCCTTCTAGAAAGTCGATGAAATGGTGAAATGGATTTTTTACTGAACAGCAAAGTACTTTGCAATGAGAAAAGAACCTCCATGATATACTATTTGGCCTCAAGGAAAAGTAAGTCAATCAAAGATTAGTGTACATTTGTCATTTGTCAGTATCTAAGGTTTTTTTAAAACACAATCTTTTAGATTGTGTTTTTTTTTTCCCGCTGTCATATGATAAGTAATTTGAACTCACTGTTTTAAGTGAAATTCAATATATTCTGAGAACAGCAAAAATAAACTATGTAACATGTTGTACAAGTTATTCTATACTTTGGGTTGTGTAAATTAAATAGTATTCCCATTCTCTAACATCCACTCTCCCTCGCTTATCTTTGTTTGCTCCTTACTTTTGACCTCTTCTCTCTATTTTTTGTTCACTACTTCTCTGTGCTCAGTGCCTCACTCTACTTGTGTTATTTTCACTTGTGTTTATCTACCTTCTATCATTTCTTTTACAACAACTTCACTGCTCCTCTCTCATCGTTCTTCATCCCATTTCTTTTACTCTGGTTCCGTTACTATCCATCATTTGTTTTCTTTCAATGTCCTTCTCTTTGCTTTCATCACTACATTTTTTCTCTCAGTACCACTGTTTTAGTCGTCTTCTCCTCTCTTTCCTTTTTTTGCTCACTTACTTTTTTTCTTTTCTCACTCATTGTACTCCACCTCACTCAGTTTTTCTTTTAGTGTGTCTACCTTATAACTTCCTCAGTCCATTTCCTTCAATTGTTGTATATTATTCTGTCTCCCTTCATCCTTTCACTCTATGACTGTTCTTCACTTACTCTCAGTTATCTTGTATTCCTCATTCTTCTAAATGCATCCTTAATTAGACTGTTTTCTGTCTCAGTCATTATCTTTTTACTTACTTCTGTTTCCTGATTTAGTTTTGCTAACTCACATTGTTTTAGTATCTTTCTTACCTTCAGTTAATTTCTCTGTTCTTCTCTCTTTTTTTCTTAGTGAATCTATATGCCTTACTCTTTGTAATTTGCTCTCCTTCTATTTCTTTTTCCCTCTTTTTGTCCTCCTTCCTTAGTTTATTTCCCTTTCTGTGTTCTTCACTCTAACTTTATTTCTAAATAGAGTGCTATGATGTTTTTAGCTCTTCATTTGTATCTTTTAATTTAAAATACATATTTTACTAATTATAACTTATTTTTTTGTCTCTCTTTCATAGATACCAAATGTAGTAAAAAAAATTAAAGTTACATTTATTATATGGTAAGTATGACTAAAACAATGTAGTTTGTTATCACCCTTTGCTTTAAGGTCACTAACATTTTCTCAATCTACCTCACTCCTGTGTTTTTACTCTGCTTCTCTCACTTATTCTTATTCTCCATGTTTACTCCCCTTTCCCTATTTACCCTCTCACATTCAACTTCTTTTGATCCCTATTCTTTACTTCACTTACCCTCTGTTCCCTTCCTTTGCTTCTTCACTCATTCTCTTTTTCTTAATTATTTACCTTACTCCTACACATATACCTCATCCCCCTCCCAACACATACACACACCTGTAACATACACCCCACACACACACCTCATACACACAAAAAAAACTCCCACACACACTCCTCAAAAACACACACACATTCCATACACACACATACATCGAACACATATACACCCCACACTCATACACTTCTCACACATATTTTACACACCCTCATCTCTACCCACACCAAAACACTCCACACAACCACACCCACAGACACACCTTACACACCCACACTCCGACCTACACCCACTGACTCCCTGTAAGTCACACACACTGCATTACTTATCTTTTTTTGCTGTTTTACTCAAGCCCATTCAGGTACTGTTTCCTTTACTCTCTTTGTCCTCTCTCTTTGTCACTCACCATGTGTTATCCTAATTCAATATTTCTCCCTCTTTCACCCCTCTTTACTTATACTATGGGTAGCGCACCGGGGAGCGTAACAAGGGGAAAACCAAGAGAAACAGTAAAATAATATTTTAGAGTGCTTTGAGGTAGGGTAGCAGTTGTGTTGTGTGGGTGATTTACTTACTGCACTCCTTCCACTCCTTTTCTCAGTCCCTCTGTTCTCACAGTTCCTCACTCCCGTTCACTCAGTCCGTCTCTCTTACTGTAATTGTCTCTGTTTCTTCACTCTTTCACTACTTGTTCATTATGCTTTCTCCCTGAAGTTCAAGCACACTAAGTTATTTACATTTCTTTGCTGCTTCAATTATTCCATTTCTGTTACTTCTTCTTTTCTTCTTTCATTTTTTTCTCTCTGTCAATCTACATGTTTTAACTTTAGTCGATTTTATCCATCTTATTTCATCCCTCTTTAGTTATGCACACTACTTTTTTCTCTCTCTCCCTCACCAGTGTTATTTAAATCTGGTTCCGTTATTACCTTTTATTTGTACATCATTTTTTCTCTTTCCTTTTACTCTTTACAGCCACTCACATTCTTCATGTGCCTCTGCTTTAGTATTCTTCCTCTCTCTTTCTTTGTTTCACAGCCTTATATTTTTTTCATTTTCTCTCTTACACTTTCCTATATCTTTTACACTGTTTTACTATGTATTAAACAGTATCTCTGTGTTGCTCTCTATTGCTGTCTGTCTCTTAACATTACTCTCTCTTTCTCTTTCTCTTATGCTCTCCTTCTCTTGTTTTTTTTTTTCATTTTTTTTTATTGCGCTAACGGGGCGCTCTCTGGTGCGCGCACCGGGAAGCGCACCCATGAGAAAAATGAAGTCAAGAGTGCTAAAAATTTTAATAATTTTTTAAAAATGGGAGGTAATTCTGAAAATAACTTTTTTTAAATGTTTTTGTTGTTTTATATATTTTTTTATTTTTCTGAAAAAAATTTTTGTTGTATTTTTTGAACAATTTTATGTTTTTTTGGGTTTTTTGGGGGGAACAACGAATAACAGGCATTAGAAAGGGCTCAACAGGAGCAAAAATTTTTTTTACTTCTTGGGGCGTTTTAAGCACTTGTGGTTTTCAAATGCTCTATTAATTAAAATGATACTCATATTCCCATATGAAATTAGTTCACCACAATAAATGCACACTAGCTTCATGTGCACAAAAATCTGTTGAATATTTGGGACCGTTTCCCTCGCCTCTGGTCCCGATAGAGTTTGCTGTGACGATGTACTGGCCACAGGAGTTCGTGGGTTATCCTGGAGGTGACGCAGCTCAGCAGCGCTGTAATTGATTGGATGCCACCTCTGCATGTGGCGGTGCATAGTATAGTTTCCAAAACTATATTTTTTGTTTGTACCTCTAGACAAAACATCTTTGCAAATGAGGCATGTCACATATCGGGCATTGACCTTTTTTTGGTCTCGAGGATAAGAAAAAAATTGCCATATAAAATTGGCTATGTGGTGGGATTTCCGGGGCTCTTCACGCAAGAACTGCCTCGGCTCTACGTCCTCTTCCTCTTCTTCTTCCTCTTCCTCTGGGTTTGGAAGGAACTGTGGAGGTGGTCCTTCTTTCCTAGGTGGTTGTGGTGGAGGTGGGGGTCCACCAGCTGCAGCTACTACAGATGTCATTATTTTAACAAGCAGAAACAGGTCTTCCTCTCACAAAGATGAAAGTCAGAGTGAGGAAAAAGGAGGGGTTTTCATCATTTGGGAAAACAAATAGTTCTAAACCAATGAAAAGTGTTATTTACAGGTCACATGACCTGTTACGCTTACGTTACGCGTCCCGCTCCGCGCCCGTAGCGCTTCCGGTGTGCTGCGCTTCGCGCCTCGTTCGCGCACCGGAGCACTTCCGAGTGCGCTAACGCGGCACGTCATAAGACGCATTACGCGGCAACGCGATACGTCGCACTTACGCGACGCGTCACGATGTTGTTCTCGAACGCGGCAGTTGTGCAAACGGAACGTTTCCCGGTGCGTGGACTGGGTCGCAGCATAAAATTGAGCTAACGGGAAGCTACCCGGTGCGCGGACCGGTAGCGAAACTAAAAAAAATTAAAAAAAAATGATATACATAAAAAAATTATAATAAATACATATAAAATATATTTTTCCTTTAAAAGAAGAATACATTTAACAGCTTTTAATATTTGCTATTAAAAAACCATTGAAATTCACTGAAAAAACCATAGGTTATAGACCATATATAGTTAGGAATTAGCATTTACAAAACCTTGAAAATTCACTGAAAAAAACATAGGTAATAGACCATATATAGTTAGGAATTAGCATTTATAAAACCTTATTTTACTCACAAAAAACCATTGAAAATCGCATATATAGTTAGTTGCACTAACTATATATTTCGGGCACCCGCAATCCACTGCTGATGACGTCACATATTACATCATTCATGACATGGTCAGTGACATCACTGATGACATCACTGATGACATCTCAAACGTTCACTTTTAGACACACCTCCTGCCACAAGTTCTAGAATTGCGAACTTTAGAGCTGGGGAGCTACGTTTGAATCTCGGCATCAGCTCAACATCCTGTGATTCCAGGCAAATCGCTTTGTCTCCCCATGCCTACCACAAATGAATGTGTTCTTCTGTAATGTAAATTGTGCTCATGCCATGTTGTCGAGTTCGCGCTATATAATATTGCAAGGAAAAATAAAGTAGGGAAACTCGAGTTCACATACCACTGAACGCGCACTCTTAAGTGCATCAGCAGTGCACTGTGAATCGGAGCGTTTCACAGGCCTGTCACAGATAAGAAATCCTACAAAACAATATACTACTGGCCGGCAGCAATTCATACCCGGACAACGTCGGGACGGGCTGCTAGTTTATTTATAAAGTTTTATATAGCACAAACTTGACCCAAGAGAGTATCAGAGCGCTTTACATTTAGGATCGTTGCATTACAAGTTACATCAGATACAAGAGCATAGCAAGGTACAGTCCACATAAACAATGTTTCAATAATTCGTAGGAGGGAGGGGAGGAAGGAGTAAAAGCGAGGAGACAAGGGGGAACAATGCCTAATGTCCGGCTGGATAGGTGACGGTCAAGGGGGAAAACCAGGGCCAGACTCATCATTTGCTGTCAAACAGCTCCACCGGTCATCAGCCATGCTGCTCAGGTCTCAGCGTTCAGGAAAAAACAGTTTTTAGTTTATTAGAATTTGCGAAGGTTATATAGAGCCATCTAGACCCGGAGGTATCAGAGCACATAACCAGGGTAACGTTGCATTAGAAGGTACAACAAAAGGATTATAAAGCACTGGCGAGGCCCGTAGGTACTGAATTGACTGAAATTCGGGAGATGAAGCAGCTGCAGAGGGATAAACAACAGGAGCAGGCCACCCACAACACCAACATGGGCCAGCTCATTTGGGTGCTGCAGGACATCAACACAGCCCTGCGCAGGGCTTTTCCATCACCATCTATCTTTTCCGGTTCTCCAACTACATCAAGCCCATCTATATCTGCAGAAGCTACAGGAAGGGAGGACCTGTCAAAGGAAGACACGCCTGTAGACACCCCTGTCTCTGCAGCAGGGAATTCCCTGTGTTTGCAAGCGGGGACATCCATGCAAAAATCCAGGAAATGTTGATGGCAAAACACCCACCACCATCAGCAAGATACCTCAACCATAATTTCCTCCAGTCTGTGGCACACATTCGCTTTGCGGACTACCTCTGGACAACTTTTCCCTTTCTGATGTGAGTAGTATTGTGGACTTTTTTTTTTTTGAAAGTATATTTTTATTGCAGAATTATGAACAAAACATCGGGAATAGCAACCATTAGCACCCCCTCCACACAAGGCACCACATGTTTTCTGGAATATACACAGCCCATCAGCCCACATCCCGGAGGCCGGGCGGCGCAAGGTCAATGTCCAACAAGGTTCCTAGCATGTTGTGCATGGGTGGCTGGTTACAAATATAATCCTGTTTCCGCATTTTAAATCCCCACAACTACAACTTCCCCCCCCCCAAATATCCCCTAAAGAGTCGTGCTTACCACACAGGTCACACTGAAGCTTACTGAGTTTACCTAGCATGGTCCCGCCTATGTATCAGCAAGAGGACTCACCCGTTTCATACGCTGGGTGCCTACCTCCCATCTCTAACGTGGCAGTCCACGAACTCCACTACTCCCCCCCCCCCCTGGTTACTGCTGATGTGGGTGGTGGTGACGTGTGTCGGACAGACGGGCGCGCCAGCAACAATGATTAAATGTTCGTGTTTCTAGTCTCTAGGAACTCAGTGTCCGAGGATCCCTCCTCTGTATCGTCCGTCAAGTAATCACACAAAGCCTGCACAATCGTCTCCCAGGCCCTAGCCGCCTCTATGCCCTTCTCAGTCCCCAATCTGGTGGCCTGCCGCATCCTCAGTACACTCTCGCATCTCGACCACTTCAACAGCTCATTCGTCCACCTCCTCATCACCGGTCCTTCCTTGGTTTTCCAGCGCCACGTGATCTCCCTTTGTGCTAACATAAGCCCCAAATCAATGAACTTGCTCGTGACTTTCGTTTTCGCTGTGTGGGGAAACCACAGTAAGAGGCACGCCGCCATATCAAATTCCACCTCCCTATCCGTGACCGCATTCAGAAGGGCGCCCACCTCGGGCCAATACGCATCCAACTTCGGGCAACCCCACATCATGTGGTCCAGTTCAACCTCCGGTGCTGAGCACCGCGGGCATGCCGCGTCCTGCACCTGGAAGTGCCGGCGGAGCCTCCCCGGGGTCAGGTATGCTCTGTGTAGAAGGAAGAAATGTATTTGTTGGAACCTAGCATTCCTGCTACCCTTCCACGTTCGTTTCAGGATGTGGCCCCATTCAGTGTCCGGAATAGGCTTGCCTACACTGTTCTCCCAACTGGCTTTCAACGCCGCAAGCGGCTCCAGCCCGTCGTGCAACATCCGCGATTGTAGGCATGTCACCGCCTTAATCGTACCCGCGGCCATCATCACGTACTGACAGGACGCTGTTGTGTCCGGTTCCGCCAATCCCAAATTCCAGTGTTTCTGCATTGCTGCAGATATCGCCGCATGCAGGAGATAATCCCTATCGGGAAGGCCAAATTGCTCCCGAAGCACCGCAAACGGGGCCAGCACTCCTTCCATAAACAGGTCACCCACAACATGCAAACCCAGCTCCTCCCATTCCGCCAGCGGAGACCAATCCCCCCCATGTGGTAGCGCCGTCAGCATCCCTATAGGGATCTCCGGGGCATATGGCCTCACTGCTCGCGCCCGCCTCAGGCTCCTGTTCCAGCATAACCGGAGGGTTTTTTCTTCTAGGGTGAGCTCCCTCAACACCAACCTCTGCTGCATAACAATATAGGAAAGGACATGTCTTTGGATACCCATCCCTCGGAGCTGATCAGGACCTCTAAACTCCCTGGCCACGTTCTGTGTCAAAATTTGAAGCTGGGCTGCCAGGTAGTATAACTCAAAATCCGGCACCGCCATCCCTCCCTCAAGTTTGGGCCGAATCATGGTGTGCAACGCCACCCTACGTCTGCCATGCCCCCAGAGGAACTCAATAATCATCGACCGCAGGTCCCGAAAGATCCGCTGCGGGATCCAAATAGGCAGGGTTCTGAAATAATATAGCAGTCGAGGGAGTGCCACCATTTTCAACAACGCCACTCGCCCTTGCACCGACAAAGGGAGAGATGCCCAGAAGGACATGCAGCGGTGTAATCCCCTGATGCACCGCCCGATATTTCCCTCCAGGAGGCTCGCCGCATCATGGTAGATTCGGACTCCTAGGTACGTAAAGCACCTATCCGCCCAGAGCACATTTATCGTAAGGGGGGGGCACTGGGTATTCGCTCGCAACGGGAAGACACAGGTCTTATCCCAATTCACCCTAAGTCCCGACAATTCACCGAAGGAGGAGAGCAGCCCCACAGCTCCGCTTAAGGCCTCATTTGTATCCTCCAAATACAGCAGCAGGTCATCGGCATACAATGAGATGTAATGAATACTCTCTCTGCAACGGACTCCCATAAAGGAGTCCCCCGTCCTGGCCAGTGCCGCCAGTGGTTCAATCGCGAGAGCAAACAGAAGGGGAGAGAGCGAGCAACCCTGTCTAGTCCCTCTGCGTACCGGGTAAGCGGTTGATATGAGTGATCCCACTCGCACTCTAGCCGTGGCCAATGAGTATAGAACCTTCGTCCAGCGCGCAAACCCTTCTCCGAGTCCGAACCTCTCCAGTACCCCATCTAGGTAACACCATTCAAGACTGTCAAAAGCCTTTTCAATATCCACCGATAAAACAGCCGACGCACTGTCCGAACCCAAGGCATCCTGCAGTACACCGATCAACCTGCGCATGTTAATGGCCGTATTCCTTGTAGGGATGAACCCTGCTTGGTCATCGTGCACCAACCTGGTCATATGAGGGAGCAATCTGGTGGCCAAAATGCGGCTCAAGATTTTGTAGTCTACCGTTAGCATGGAGAGGGGTCGGTACGATGCCACCTCCAGCGCATCCCTACCCGGTTTCAGAAGCGGGATCACCAGCGCCTCCCTCATGGAAACGGGAAGGCTCCCCAGCGTCATCGCCTCCGAGTACACTGCTAGCAATCTGGGTGCCAGTACTTCCATATATTTCGCATAAAACTCGATAGGCAGGCCATCTACCCCCGGCGTCTTATTCCTAGCCATCTGCTTAATAGCCCCACGGATCTCCATTAGTGAAATCGGGCCGCCCAGTTCCTTTGCCGGCTCCTCGTCTAGTGCCGGGAGTTGCACCGCGCGTAAGTAATCAGCTATGGTCGCTGGTCCCGCCTCTAGCTGAGTATCATAAAGGCCTGCATAGTACGATTGAAAACGCTCCAGAATGGCCGTTTGAGAATGGACCACCTCCCCTGTGTCGGTTCTAATGCACATAATTGGGCCACTCTTCGGCACCGGGTTAGCAAGCCTCGCCAGCAGGGTGCCCACTTTATCTCTCTCTGCATGGACTTTCAAGAGGTACAGTTTATAATCATAACATCTCAGTCTCTCTGTCTCTCTCGCCACCACTTCCTTCGCTTCCACCAGTCGTCCCTGCAAATCCGGGCATTCAGGCCTACTCCGCTCAATCTTTCTCAGCGCACCTTCCGCTTTCTCCAGATCCGCCAGGACAGTCGTCCGGACATTCGAGAAGTTACCCATGCACACCCCACGTACCACCACCTTCATCGCGTCCCACTCTATTGACCTAGTGGCAGTCGTCCCCTCATTCTCTCCAAAATAGAGCGATATACCCTGGCCAACCCTGTCCCCAAACACCAAGTCCTCAAGCGTGTCTGGCCGCAGCCTCCAGGTCGGAATCGCAGATCTCGCTCTCTGCCATCTGACCGCCATCAACAAGGGATTGTGGTCTGAAATGGTCCTAGCAAGATATTCAGTGTGTGTTACCATGGCAGCTACGGGGGCGCTACATAGTATAGAATCTATTCTGACATGTAGAGCGTGCAGTGTCGAGTGAAAGGAGTAATCCCTATCGGTCGGGTGCTGTGTCCTCCACACATCTAGCAGATCCCACCTTTCCTGCCAGTCTCTCCTTCGTTCCGACAGCCTATGCACCGGGGAGTCAGCCAACGGTGGATGGGATCTATCCCACACTATATCTGTGATGGAATTAAAGTCTCCCCCTAGGATAATGGGGCCCGCCAAAAAGTGGGCCAAGGAGCCCGAGAGAACATCAAAATAACGGGCCTGGTCCACATTGGGGGCATAAACGCTACATAAGACCACCTCAGTACCCTGCAGCCTCCCCCTCACCGCCACAAATCTGCCTCCAGGGTCCACCACCTGCTCTGTTACCTGGAAAGGAACCCCCGCTCTGACCCATATAAGTACCCCCCTCGCAAACGCCGAATAAGAGATTCCAAACACTTGGCCACGCCACCTTCTCTGCAATGCATCACATTCTAGTTTGGTCAAGTGAGTTTCCTGCAACATGGCAATTTGAACCCCCCTTCTCACCAGATAGGCATGCACTTTGTACCTCTTCGACATTGTTCTAAGACCCCGAACATTCCATGTGAGACACTTTACATCAGGTAATGATCCCATCGCTGCCGTCTCTCCTCCACCCCACCAGTGTTAACCAACCCACCACATCATAGCAGCCGCACCCTCCCCCCAAACACCCCAACAAACTTCCCCAACCCCACTCCCCAGGACAGGACCTAACAGCACTGCTCTAGCCCCCATCCAAACGCATAACATCACACTCATTCTACTAATCTGTGGTAGTCTCCACAGTGAGCCTTAAGGGCAATAGGGGGATAGTCCAGCACCAACCCGTGACGGGCCACCCCACACCCCAAGCCCATGACCCCATGAGAAAATCACAACAGAGTACCTGCTAAACGCCGACCATCAGGATTACCGTAAAGCAGTGAAGTACCATCATCATACCCCCATATTAGTCATTAAACAGGCCATCCGCCGTTTGAGGCGTGACCGTCGGTCCTGCAGTACTGTCAGCTTCCGAAAGTTCTCCACCTGATTTGCGCCCTCCGCCTTCCGATTCCGAATCCTCCTCCAACTCTCCTTGCTGCGAGCCCGTGATAGTTGCCGTGGCAGCCAATGCTCCCCTCCGTTCCGCCGCCAACAGGTCCTCCCTCATTGCCTGCTTGAGCCTGTCGCGTTTACGGATCCGTTGCGACTTACGGATCTGGACCGGTCTCTTCTTCTCCTTCCCACCTTTGTGCTGCCGGTCAGTCCCCGCCCTGTATGATTCCAGCCACGACCAGGCCTCGTCAGGAGATTGGAAAAAGTGGATCGTTCCGTCCAGGATCACTCTCAGCCGGGCTGGGAAGAGTAACGAGTATTGGATACCCTCTTCCCTGAGCTCCTTCTTGACCGCAAGGAACGTTGCTCTGTTCCTCTGAACTTCCTGAGTATAGTCTGGGAAGAGTGTGACTTGACTGTTCTCCACCTGGAAGGGTCCCGCCGATCTCGCCCTCTGTATCAACAAGTCACGGTCCTTGAAATGTAAGAGCCTGGCCACCATCGGTCTAGGGGGACGACCCTGCTGGGGCAGACGAGGCGGAACCCTATGCGCCCTTTCTATTGAAAAGAACGGAGATAAGCCTTCAGGAGCAACGGTGGATCTGAACCAGTTCTCCAAATACGCCACTGCATCTCCCCCTTCAATTTTTTCCGGCAAGCCCACCACCCGTACGTTGTTTCGGCGGTTACGACTTTCGGAATCCTCTGCTCGTCTCTCCAGTGCGGCCAATCGGGACAGGATATCGGACAGTTTATGTTCCGTGGTGACCACCGCAGGCTTTAGCTCCTGAAGCCACAGTTCGTTGTCTTTCACCCTATCGGAGAGTTTTGCGTGATCCGCCCTCAGGAGACCCAGCCCCGTAGCCACCTGCCCAATGTCCTGGTGCAATGACTCTTTGGTCGCCGCAATCGCCTCCAATATATTATCCAGGTGTGCATTCAGTCTACGTTCCTGCGCTGACGCTTCCGGACACTCCTGGAGAGCGCCAGCCACATCTGGCCCAGACGTCAAAGTCTGAGTCCGTCCCGCCGCCATGTCGCCATCCACATCCGCCATCTGGAGTAACACCCGGGTGTTCACCACAGCCCCTAGGGCGAGCTGTTCAACCTGTATCAGCAGTCCTCGGGCAGTGTTATCCCTCCTTGTAAGTACTGTCCACACGCCAGGTGGGGGCGCCCCCCTCCCAACTGTGAGTCGCCCGACGCGTGGGAGAGCACACTAGTTATTAAAGTGATCTGAGACCACGTGCCTGTCTAGGATTAATTCACCTCTGTGTGGGCGGCAGGTCCTAACGATATTCCGGCATTGGTCTGGATCCCATTATGTCCACTCTCATGCCGACGCTTCCTAGCTGCCCAGTCCTCTGTTTCAGGCCGATGCTGGAAGTCCAGCTGGGGGAAAGGAAATTGCCGTGCCACCACTTCCGCGGGTTCCTCAGTCCAAGCCCCCACTTCAGGCTGTGCAGGGCCCCCAAGCTGCGCAGCGCCGCATCCGCTGATGATCTCCTAGGCAGAGCGCCCCTAACATTGGGGATATTGTATGACTCGGCCAGCGCCGCACCAGCGTGAGAAGCCCTTTCCTCGGCACTCCGCTCTCCACCTTCCCCTCAGGCTCCGTTAGCGTCGGGACAGCGCCCGGGTCCTCCCACTGAGGCGCCGATCCGCCTTCACTTCGGGGCCCGCTGCACAACGCCGGCTCTCCCCGACATCAGGGTCTCCCGTATCCCTCACCTCTCAGCTCGCTGCCGTGAAGGGCAGCCGGCCTCCCGATTTCACCAGGGCAGCAGTGGGGGGAGGGGCCACCAGCTCGCCAGCCTCGGAACCGCGGAGCGCTCACCGCAGCGCAGACATCCCCCGCTCCTCCAATGCCTTCGGGTCGCCGTCCCGTAGTCCGCACACAGCGGCCGCCCGAGTGCCCTGCGGCCGGGCAGCCCCTTCGAGCTCTGTCCCTCAAGCCCGGGACATCGTCGCCGCCGCCGCCATCTTGGGTACCAAGGCACAACTGCTCTAGAGCTCCGCTCTGTCTCTCCGCACCGTTGCAGGACAGAATCCAGTCCTGTAATGCTCGCCCCCGGCAGTCCGCTGCGGAGGGCGAAAGCTCAGGACGTTTCACCGGTCCTGTAGCAGGTATTTAACAGGATTAATGCGGGATCCGGGACGGAGCTCCGGGCTCACGCCGCCATCCCAGTCGGCGCTTAGACCACGCCCCTGAGTAGTATTTTGGACTTCAGGCAATTTGTCATCTACAACAATGGTTTCATTCACCATGACTGACCACTTCACTTTTTTCGTAGTTTGTTTTACCATGATGTATAATCACTTCACCTGTATCAAACTAATAAATACACAAGTCACAAACTCATTGTCTGCTGTAGTAAATTTCACATCTACCTATGTATATATGTACGCCAATGTGAACTTCATAATGCTAAAACAAGCTACTTCTTTTTCTCCCCACTCAGTTTTTCGGGCCTGCTCCTGTAAAAGGGGAGCCATCTCCTTCACTTCAGGCACATCAGCCCCGGCCTCTGTTACCCCTACTGTCCTGAGTAAGGAGGCTATTGACCTCCTGAGAAACATCTTTGGGTGTCAGACAGCACTACTGCTTGCCATCTAGGGGCAAGGCAACCATCTGCAACAGATGGTGGCCTACCTGGGAGGCATCCACAGTGCTATGTCTGTCCTACAGAGAACTTTGCAGGCTCTGGCCTCCTCCCTCACAGCAGCCTTCCACCCATCCCAAACTTCCACCCCACCTCCTGCCTCTTACCCATCCAAATTCTCATTTCCCATGCCAGTCCTGAGCACACTCACACATACCAATGCACACACTTCAACAGCCCCAAGCAGCACAAGCAAACAGAAATACCAGAAAACATGCAACCGCTCACCTAACACTAACCGCCTCACCACTATCCCCCAGAAAATCCCTAGACACCACACCCCCACCACCAGACCCATTACCCACCTCCAGCATTCATTTAGTTACCACACCCACCTCACCAGACACATCAGTACGTCCACATCACACACCCCAAAAAACGCAAATGAACACACTTACCCATACAACAAGTACCTACAAGACACAAACATGATACATCAGATACACAGACACCTGCACCAACAACACACCTACCCACACCACTCCCTCTACCTCCCAACCGTTCACTCCCTTCCAAACATCCTGCCCATTTCCCCCATGAAATCTTGTTATTTGCCCTTGCCCCTGTCAAACCAAACTCTCTCCCAAAGCCAAAAGAACCCCTTCCACATCCCAACCCATCTCTTTCTCATTCTAATCTACCCCTGAGAAACCTGATCCCCCCACCCCTAAACCCAGCTGTTCCCCTTAGAGGACCACAACCTCTCCCAAAACCAAACACCCCCCTTCCAAAGTCAGGACCACCCCTTCCAAAACCAAAATCACCACTCCTAATATCAACTCCACCCCTCCCAAGGGACATCATCGAAGTGCCTGAACTGACCAATAGATGCCCCTTCATGGGGATGTCCTCTGGCAGTGTCATGAAAAGCACTCTTAGTGGCACAGCAAGGTGCTGGATCACCCATTGTGTCTATGGACTGACCATTGGCCTTTACTTTACTTCATGTGTTTATTTTGAAAATTAAAAACGTTGCTTGTTTCTTACACACTAGTCCTATCCTTACGTTTGGTATTGGATACTTTGGGATGTGTGACTATAGTTGGATTTGTTCACCCTGATTGCTGCTCCATTTAAAGTGGTTAGTATGATCTGACTTTGGAACTAGTGCTGGAGACATACAGGAAAAGGGGAACTGTTCAATAGATGGATATATTGGATACATTCCAATTGGGGCTGATATTGCATTGGGATGTATTACATATGGTAAGTATTTTAGCTTGGCTTTGCCAATGTCAACATCCTTTATCTTGCACTTCTCTCAATGATATAGGTTGGATATGTGTTTCATGTGTGCAAGTTAGAAATGTGTTTACCCACACATAGAGGGTGTTAAAACATCATTCCTATGTAGACATTTTTATGGACATGTGTCCATTTTCATGTGTGTACCTTACACCTCCTTTCTGTAAGTGTGTGAGAAATGCTGTTACTGCTGTGTTTGCTTTCATGGATTGCACTTACACATTACCCAAATATGCATGGCACTTGGCTATGCTTCTGGTTGTCCCTGATATGCTTCAATACACAGATCCTGTGCACAGAGAGGTTTTGAGGCATGTGCAAAGTTGATTGTGGCCTGGGGCCCCAGTCTTTCAGGGGTCCTCGTAGAAGAGGCATTCCTTTTCTGTAGAGAGTATTTACATTGTGCCCATTGCATGCTTCTCACACTGATTATTTGGAACCACATTTACCTGACATTACCTTTTAATGTGGGTGACGTGTGAGCGTCCATCACAGCGATCTAGCAGAAGGCGTATTTTAGCTTCATGACACATCCATACAGATGTAGCTTCACATCAGGATCTAGCAAGTGAGGGTGTCACAGAGATTCATAGGTGTGATATTGATAAGGAGATGCTATTGTGTGACACAATTTAATGCATACATCACTATCCCTGATTGTGAAATGTGAACACATGTCAACATTAGTAGAGTGTGCCTGTGCAGTGTCAGTGACCTGACCAAAAAGGGCATCATGGAGCTCTAATTGGATCATACATTGAGAACAGGGGCCCTGTATATATATATATATATATATATATATATATATATATATATATATATATATATATATATATATATATATATATATATATATATATATATATATATATATATATATATATATATATCAACCACACAAGGTTAGCCCCAAGGAGAGATACCACAGGCAGATAATGTAGTTCGTTTAATATCGTTGAGCAGCCTGCATACAGAATTTCAGCAAAACCGGCAACACCTCATAAATGGCCAAACGCGTTTCAGGAACTCTCTTCCCTTCGTCAGTGGCGTAGGTGCAGTGAACAACAAAGCAGGGATACTTGCGCACAAAATGTTTTAAAGAACCCGCCCCAGTGGGCGTGGCCATCTTCACGGCCACCTGGTCCTCGTAGTCCGCCAAGATTCTCCCATGTGGGTCTGCTTTGTGCACACTCGTTTATGCAATATATATACCCAAGTGGGTTGGTGACAGTCTCTGTTGAAAAGTTCTGTCCTGCTGTAGAGCTGCCCAAACACGAACAGCCTGCCTCCCAGATGCCGATTCCAGGTAGGTTTCAGCGGGGCCCGCAAACAGGCAGTGGGCGTCTCTCTGCGGCTGGCAAAGCCGCTATTTATCAAACACACAAGGTTAGCCCCAAGGAGAGATACCACAGGCAGATAATGTAGTTCGTTTAATATCGTTGAGCAGCCTGCATACAGAATTTCAGAAAAACCGGCAACACCTCATAAATGGCCAAACGCGTTTCAGGAACTCTCTTCCCTTCGTCAGTGGCGTAGGTGCAGTGAACAACAAAGCAGGGATACTTGCGCACAAAATGTTTTAAAGAACCCGCCCCAGTGGGCGTGGCCATCTTCACGGCCTCCTGGTCCTCGTAGTCCGCCAAGGTTCTCCCATGTGGGTCTGCTTTGTGCACACTCGTTTATGCAATATATATACCCAAGTGGGTTGGTGACAGTCTCTGTTGAAAAGTTCTGTCCTGCTTTAGAGCTGCCCAAACACGAACAGCCTGCCTCCCAGATGCCGATTCCAGGTAGGTTTCAGCGGGGCCCGCAAACAGGCAGTGGGCGTCTCTCCGCGGCTGGCAAAGCCGCTATTTATCAAACACACAAGGTTAGCCCCAAGGAGAGATACCACAGGCAGATAATGTAGTTCGTTTAATATCGTTGAGCAGCCTGCATACAGAATTTCAGCAAAACCGGCAACACCTCATAAATGGCCAAACGCGTTTCAGGAACTCTCTTCCCTTCGTCAGTGGCGTAGGTGCAGTGAACAACAAAGCAGGGATACTTGCTCACAAAATGCTTTAAAGAACGCGCCCCAGTGGGCGTGGCCATCTTCACGGCCTCCTGGTCCTCGTAGTCCGCCAAGGTTCTCCCATGTGGGTCTGCTTTGTGCACACTCGTTTATGCAATATATATACCCAAGTGGGTTGGTGACAGTCTCTGTTGAAAAGTTCTGTCCTGCTTTAGAGCTGCCCAAACACGAACAGCCTGCCTCCCAGATGCCGATTCCAGGTAGGTTTCAGCGGGGCCCGCAAACAGGCAGTGGGCGTCTCTCCGCGGCTGGCAAAGCCGCTATTTATCAAACACACAAGGTTAGCCCCAAGGAGAGATACCACAGGCAGATAATGTAGTTTGTTTAATATCGTTGACCAGCCTGCATACAGAATTTCAGCAAAACCGGCAACACCTCATAAATGGCCAAACGCGTTTCAGGAACTCTCTTCCCTTCGTCAGTGTCGTAGGTGCAGTGAACAACAAAGCAGGGATACTTGCGCACAAAATGTTTTAACCCCTTCAGTGCTAATGACAAGGGTAACTCGTCATGGAGTTTCCATTGATTTCAATGGAAAGTCAATGGGAAGAGGGGGATGTACCTTAGCAGCCAAGTGGTTAAAGAACCCGCCCCAGTGGGCGTGGCCATCTTCACGGCCTCCTGGTCCTCGTAGTCCGCCAAGGTTCTCCCATGTGGGTCTGCTTTGTGCACACTCGTTTATGCAATATATATACCCAAGTGGGTTGGTGACAGTCTCTGTTGAAAAGTTCTGTCCTGCTGTAGAGCTGCCCAAACACGAACAGCCTGCCTCCCAGATGCCGATTCCAGGTAGGTTTCAGCGGGGCCCGCAAACAGGCAGTGGGCGTCTCTCTGCGGCTGGCAAAGCCGCTATTTATCAAACACACAAGGTTAGCCCCAAGGAGAGATACCACAGGCAGATAATGTAGTTCGTTTAATATCGTTGAGCAGCCTGCATACAGAATTTCAGCAAAACCGGCAACACCTCATAAATGGCCAAACGCGTTTCAGGAACTCTCTTCCCTTCGTCAGTGGCGTAGGTGCAGTGAACAACAAAGCAGGGATACTTGCGCACAAAATGTTTTAAAGAACCCGCCCCAGTGGGCGTGGCCATCTTCACGGCCTCCTGGTCCTCGTAGTCCGCCAAGGTTCTCCCATGTGGGTCTGCTTTGTGCACACTCGTTTATGCAATATATATACCCAAGTGGGTTGGTGACAGTCTCTGTTGAAAAGTTCTGTCCTGCTTTAGAGCTGCCCAAACACGAACAGCCTGCCTCCCAGATGCCGATTCCAGGTAGGTTTCAGCGGGGCCCGCAAACAGGCAGTGGGCGTCTCTCCGCGGCTGGCAAAGCCGCTATTTATCAAACACACAAGGTTAGCCCCAAGGAGAGATACCACAGGCAGATAATGTAGTTCGTTTAATATCGTTGACCAGCCTGCATACAGAATTTCAGCAAAACTGGCAACACCTCATAAATGGCCAAACGCGTTTCAGGAACTCTCTTCCCTTCGTCAGTGGCGTAGGTGCAGTGAACAACAAAGCAGGGATACTTGCGCACAAAATGTTTTAAAGAACCCGCCCCAGTGGGCGTGGCCATCTTCACGGCCTCCTGGTAGTCGTAGTCCGCCAAGGTTCTCCCATGTGGGTCTGCTTTGTGCACACTCGTTTATGCAATATATATACCCAAGTGGGACAGTATATTGCATAAACGAGTGTGCACAAAGCAGACCCACATGGGAGAACCTTGGCGGACAAAGATCCTAAATGTAAAGCGCTCTGATACTCTCTTGGGTCAAGTTTGTGCTATATAAAACTTTATAAATAAACTAGCAGCCCGTCCCGACGTTGTCCGGGTATGAATTGCTGCCGGCCAGTAGTATATTGTTTTGTAGGATTTCTTATCTGTGACAGGCCTGTGAAACGCTCCGATTCACAGTGCACTGCTGATGCACTTAAGAGTGCGAGTTCAGTGGTATGTGAACTCGAGTTTCCCTACTTTATTTTTCCTTGCAATATTATATAGCGCAAACTCGACAACATGGCATGAGCACAATTTACATTACAGAAGAACACATTCATTTGTGGTAGGCATGGGGAGACAAAGCGATTTGCCTGGAATCACAGGATGTTGAGCTGATGCCGAGATTCAAACGTAGCTCCCCAGCTCTAAAGTTCGCAATTCTAGAACTTGTGGCAGGAGGTGTGTCTAAAAGTGTATGTTGGTGCTCGCCATCAATGAGAGAGACCTGTGCATTCAAATGGGTGGTGAAAAAATACGAGTATGTTGCTGGAGATGTGGGCCGCCGTGCCACCAGTGTAAACACCCATTATTCCGCAACTTCCTTTCCGCATACCATCACTCCGCATACTTTCATTACGAAAGTACCATGACTCCGCAATGCCATTATAACGCATGGCATTACATTTGATATGCTTTTACCACGCATACCTTTACAACGAAATTCGTTGTAAATGCATGAATGGTAAAAGCATGTTTTTTTAAATGTTTGGATAAGGTAAGTATGGGTATAGGGGTATATGTTTTGGGGTACTGAGGTATATGTTTTGAGGTGTTTGGGTATTTTAAGGGTTTAGATATAGTTTTGGGTTATGGGGTACAGGGGTAGTTTTCGGGTTTAGGGATAGGTATGGGTTTTGGGGTACAGAGGTATTTTTAGGGTTCAGGGCTAGGTTTGGGTTTTGGGATATAGGGGTATTTTTAGGGTTCAGGGGTAGGTTTGGATTTTGGGGTACAGGGGTATTTTATGGGTTCAGGGCTAGGTTTGGGTTTTGGGGTACAGGGGTATTTTTAGGGTTCAGGGCTAGGTTTGGGTTTTGGGGTACAGGGATATTTTAGGGTTCAGGGATAGTTTGGGGTACAAGGTTATTTTTATGGTTCAGGGCTAGGTTTGGGTTTTGGGGTACAGGGGTATTTTTAGCGTTATGGGGTAGGTTTGGGTTTTGGGGTACAGGGGTATTTTAAGGGTTCGAGGCTAGGTTTGGGTTTTGGGGTACAGGGGTATTTTAGAGTTCAGGGGTAGGTTTGGGTTTTGGGGTACAGTGGTATTTTTAGGGCTCAGGGCTAGGTTTGGGTTTTGGGGTACTGGGGTATTTTTAAGGTTCAGAGGTAGGTTTGGGTTTTGAGGTACAGGGTTATTTATAGGGTTCAGGGCTAGGTTTGGGTTTTGGGGTACAGGGGTATTTTTAGGGTTTAGGGATAGGTTTGGGTTTTGGGGTACAGGGAATATTTATAGGGTTAAGATGGGTTAGTGTTTAAGGGTGTTGGGGTATTTTAAGGAGTAAGGGTGGATTATGATTATGGGGTGCAGGGGTATTTAAAGGGAGCAGGGTGGGATTAGCACACGACGTGAGACATGGCATGAAGGGCGGAACGTACCACACGCCCCCAGCGTTTGTCACGCCCCCAGCACACGCCCACAGCACAACCCAGACATGCCCACAAGGGACTACTTTGCTGGCACGGTTCTTTTACCTTTTAAATGTATATGGTGGACGTCTGCATAGCCTATGTCCTTCTGCTGCACCTGCCCTTTCCAACGCTGTATTGGGTGTTGTGATTGGTGCTGTGGTTCCTGAGATTACCTGCCTCAAATGTTTGGGCTCTCTCTTTATTATATTAGTATAGATAAATAAATAAATAAATACCTGACCCGTAATATCTTGGGATTCCTCCTATGCTCCCAAAACTTAGTTGATGATGACCTGAATGTGAGCTCCACCAGTGGCCTCACTCTGCTGGCCCACAGTACACCTCCCACTACCCCTAGCCCCACGGGCCTGTGCCCTTTCCCATTGGTTCCTGGTTCCACTGTGTTTGGGCTTGTGATTCTCACCTCAGAATCCAGGACTGGGGGCACAAGATAGTAGTGACTGTGCTAGGTACCCAGGTTGGGCGGACTGGGTTTGGCTGAGGGGTTGCAGCGAAGGTGGAAGGTGTTGGTGTGGTTATAGTGAGACCCTCTGTTGCCGTCTGCCCAGGCTGATCAGATGGGCCAGGACAATCATCCACATACACATCCCCATGAGTGTTGTTGTCACTGAGACTTTATCAAGTGGGGAGTGGGAGTCTGTTTGGTGGCCAAGCTCTGGGCAGGTGTTGTGCCAGATAGACCTGTTATAAAATAGAGAACATTGTTATTGATGGAAGCGTGGTATCTACATCCAAATGTTTTGTGTCACTGTAGGTAAAGACCTAGGAAAAACAAAATAGGTAGAGATTACTATTGTGATATATATTTCTGTGGTATTGACTCAATACATGTACTAGAATTGAGCAGCTCATTAGATGTGCTGATATGTTGTATTTTGGATTAAGGAATGCACATGACATCTCCCAAACATTGAAGGCAACACAGTGGAAAGATAATGTGTATTTGACCACTCCAATGCCTAGTTGTGAACAATGCAGGGGAACACACAGCTTGATTGTATATTTAGCATTAGTCATTATGTGAGCAGTGCAGAGTCAATTGGTCACCTGCCACTTCTAATCACCTGAATTAGCTGAATGCCTTAAAGCTATTTGAGGTACACACGTGATAATGGTGTCACTCATGACATCAAAAGTTTCAGTTGAGGAGACCAAGACAACATCAAGCTAAGTAGGCAGACATGTCTCTGAGTAGAGCATTGTAGGAAGATTGCTCAGTCCATGAGAAATTAACATCAATTGTAATATGTCAGATAAGTTAAAATGGTCACAATCACTATTGCATCTTGTTTTGAGTTACAGAAACAGAGCATCATGAAAGTTGTAGTCATTTCAAGCGTTACTTCCCAACACTTGGCAAATATTTAACTCCACGAGAAGTGAACATCAGCTCTAACATGTCAGGCAAGTGAAAATGGGCAAATTCACTATTGTATCTTGTTTTGAGCTACAGAAACAGGGCCTTGTGGTGGGTGTAGTAATTTCACTCTCTACTTGCCAATACGTGCAAATAGGTTAGTGTAACACCTATTGTAAAAAAAACAGTTTAGTTGGATTTTACATTTACATGTTGCCACATATGATGGGAAAAAAATTATCAAGGACCCCCTGTGAATTGAATAAATTACTGGGACGGGGTAAATCAAACAATGAAAAACAACGCTCCCAGGCAATATATGACAAATGCAACGTAGAGAATGAGTTCAAAGAAGAGATGTTAAAAGAAAACACAATTTTAATTATCTTTATAAATACATATGATGGGCCCATTGATGATGATTTAATAGTAATACACTTTCAGACATCATTCCAACATGTGGTATGTAATGGAGATTAATGCATGTGATCCTATATCCAACAATACAAAGTTGACACTGACATTCAAAGATCACTGATACTTTTGAGTATTTCATGTTAGGATAGCTTATAGACAATACAATAACAAAAGCTGAGATTAGAGCATACAAGGCATTAAAGTGTTTTGACAGTTAGCAAGGTAGAACTTACCAGACTCCACTCCCTCAGGTACTCTTGGCAAGCCCTCGGAATGCAGGATGGCCAAGACCTTCTCCTCCCAGGGAAAGAGTTTTAATGGGGTGCTGAGAGGGCCACTGCCAGTCTTCTGGGCCTCCAGGTATTGCTTGGAGGCCTGGGAACACACCTTTCCCCTCAGGTCATTCCACCTCTTCCTTATTTCCTTCTTTGTGCACAGGGTGGTACCTACAGCATTCACTCTGTTGACTATCCTGTCTCAGATTTCCATTTTCCTACTGAGACTAGTATGTTGGACTTGAGCTCCAAAGAATTGTGGCTCTACTCTTGTGATTTCATCCACCATAGCTGATAATGCAACGTCTGAAAAAAATAGATTTTTGTTAACGTTACATAACTAAATTAAAGTGAGTGACAATGATAATAGAAAAAATGCAACAAAAGTGTGTGGAGGGTGTTAAATTGAATGAGGAAAAGGGCTACCTTATCTCAACAAAAACCCATGGTGTCTGTCTTGCTGTGCTGCCGTGGAGAGGCAAAGGATCATGGTCTGGGATGGGGTGTGTTTTATAATGTGATTTGCAGGTGTGTTCACTTGGCGAATGGATATCAGCTGTGTTGTTTTTGTATCCATCCAATGACCTTAGTTCTGGTGCTTTGCTGAGAGCGTACCGTGATGGCCTACTACTGTTGAGCAACCACCTCGGCAAAGAGAATGCCAGTACAACTGTGTTTTCGTAATCGGCTCGGTAGGAAGCCGTAGACCCTATGGCGACGGATTACGCTTTGCCAGAATTGCAGTATTCCCTGGCCCAGGGGGGAAACACTCTGTCGAAGACGGTTTAGGCTGCATGCATTGTAATATGGCAGGTGGAAAACTACCCACTCAGCTGTCTTCTTTGGACTGCCACCCTGGCAGTACACCAGTGAGACCCCCAAACTTGTAATCAGGCCCTAAGTTTTAGCACAACACAGTATGGCATACAAAGTTGCTGTGCTTTGTTGCATAAAAGGGTGAGAGAAAACCAATGGCATGTATACTGAGATAATCTGCTGTTTTGTCTCTGCCAGTGCTGGCACACTCTCGGCTGCCTTGCACTAAAGGGCACGCCCTTGAAACATAGGGCAATTTTGCATGTGTGCTGCACTGTACAGCACAGATACAAAGTGGCAAAGGTATTAAACATGCTTGACAGAATGCATTCTATCAAGCATGTGTAATACTTCTGCCACTTTGTATGTGTGCTGTACAGTGCAGCACACATGCAAAATTGGAAAAATAAGGATACTTTAAAGAAATGCTCCACTCTAACCCCTGCCTCACTGAAGTGTCATTTTTTGGTGCATTTCCCCATCTACCAATGTTAGTAGGTAGGGATTAGTATCAAGACCCATGTGTGGTTGCAAGGGAACATTCATGTACCACTCATGGCACGCCCACGAAGTACAAAGTAGTGCATACTTTGGGTTACTTTACTTTAGGATCCTTTCCCTGGCAAAACCTGATTTACATTAAAAAGTAAGTCACACCGCAACATTTTGCACTCAGTTTGTATAACTTTTATGAGGCAAAGCTGATGGAAAGTGTTAGTTCATCTGGGCACCTGAGTCTAGAAGCAACAATTTATTGTTAATAAGTCATGGAAGTTTCCACTAAATAGCTGGATAAGGAGAAGGAAGGTCCTTACATTCATGAGTCACCAGAAGAATGAACAAAACAAGAAAAGTGACAAAAATCGAAATAGATAGAATTTGAGTTGAATTTTAAGGGGATAAACACAGTAAAGATCTTAGAACCAAGTAGAAATAATAAGGTTACTTTAGGTCATGCTAGACTGGGCAAAGTCAAAGTTCGGGCTGACTGCAATGAGTGTCGGCCAGCTACAGGACCCAGCCAGACCCCAGTGGACAAAGTACCTTTCCTGTTCACAAACAAAGAGATGCTTAGATGTCGAGACCCACAGTCGCAGGATGTGGCACTCTTCTCCACACAGAGTAGGCGATGCATCAGTTCCAAAGACGGGTACCAGAGTCGAGAGGAGTTGAGCAATGTACCGGATTCTGTCATGCAGTCGTGGGATGGGTCGATCTCACCAAGCTCACCAAGCTGCAGCAGTGACGATACGCTGTCCGATGTGTTGATATTTGGAGGCAAATCGCTTCAGCAACCGGGTCGATGCACCTGTTCTGCTACAAGCAGACAGGAGATGTATCAAAATCTGTGTTGCAAGAATCTGGGCCACTTCCAGTAGCCAGGCACAGAAGCAGGGGTAGAGCCCTAGTAGATCACTTGGAGTAAAGGCAGAGATCTGCTCTTTTCAGCAGATTCAGAGAGCAGCAGGCAGCGGGGCAACAAACATTGAAGCAGGCATACCTGATCAGCAATCTAGTTGAGTCCTTTAAGCAGCACAGCTGTTCTTCTGGCAGAGCTTAGATACAAGTCCAATAGTGTCCATTTTTAGTGTCTCAAAGACCCAGTACTTATAACCAAAAGTGTCTCTGATGTGGGGGTGACTTCAAAGCAGCTCTCTGAAGTACACAAGTATCCCTTTCAACCATGTCCTTTCTGCCAGGGTATCTGTGGGGGGTAATTACTCATTTGTGTGGGGACACGACACTGCCTATTCAAGTGAAGCGTTTGCCTCTTCCTTACATCCTGCCCAGAATGCAGATATATGTAGATGGGTACTCAGATACAACCTAGTCTTCCTTTTTTTTTTTAATTTCTTTTTTTTATTCTTACTTTTGCACAGGTAGCACATTACAGCGCACTTCATCAAATATATTAATTTCCATACATCATAACAGTACTTTTCCTTTCGACTCAAACCAACCCATATAGTAAATTCATGATAAATTACTTCATAAACTGAACTTCATTCAACTAATACAATGCATTTCATTTAAACTCATATATTGGATTCGTCAAAGACTACTTCATCCTATCATAACAACCCCAATCCCTCTCTCCATCTTCTAACAGAGTCCCATATTATTAAGCCTAAACGCTTCCCTTTCCTGCCTTTTCGATCATATATGTTCTTTTCCAGATTATAAGTCGCCAATAAATTAGCCAGCCATACATGCATTGCCGGAGGGTTCTTATCTAACCAAGCCCTGGCAATACAGAGTCTATAAACTGCCATAGCAACAAAAATGAATTCTCTGTGGATAATGTTACTATCTATGACTATCCCTAATAGTATTTGGGGAGGGCTTAAAGTAATTTGAATGCCTAAGGAGGAATCCAAAAAGTTCTCAATCTCTTTCAATAGCGTGTGCAACTGCGGACATGCAGCAAATATATGTATCAAATCAGCATCGAACAAACTACACCTTGGGCATGTAATACCTGTACTGCCCCCCCCACTTTGCTATCTTTGCTGGTGTAAAATACAGCGAGTACAGAGTTTTCTACTGTAGAGACTGCAGTGGTGCTGAACATAATAAAGTGCGGCCTAGATCCAATGACTCTTGGAACCACGCCAACCTCCCCACCCAATTTCTCTGTCCACTTGGAGCTATGCTTGTCCAAATCCTCTGGTTTCGCTGCTGTAAGGCTTGCATAGAAGCTTCGAATAGAGCAATCTCCGCCTAATCTTATCTTCTCCATAATTTCTACCTTACTAAAACCCACCGTCCCCCCCTGCTTACACCCAAGAAAGCTTCTTATTTGCAGAAATGTAAAAAAGTCCCTCCTATCCAAACCATATTTGCTCATTAAATCTGAAAATGGTAACACTCCCTCCGTATTCCTCACATCCCCGATTTGGATTATCCCCTTATCTGCCCACCCCACCATTATCGTATCCCCAAAGATCTGTGACGGGAATGAAACATTTTTGTGCATCCTAGTATAATAATTATATCGGCCAATTCCAACTTTCTTCATAACAGCATTCCAGATCTTAACTGCGGCTTGGACTGTTTTGAACCTTGTCCTTTTATAGTATCCAAAGTCAGTACAATTAAGGAAGCAGTTCTCCGCCTCTGGCCCGAAGACCACAGAGTATATCCTAGATGAATCATTGGTGGTTCTCTGATCTAGACCGCCCGCTCCAATTAATCCCCTCATGTACTGCAATACAGCTGCCCAATAGTATAGCCTAAAATCGGGCTCCCCCCACCCTCCTCTTTCTCTTGGCAGTGACATGTATCTGTAGGCCCTGCGTGTCTTGCCGTGAGCCCAGATGAACCTATTCAGAATATTCTCCAATTCTTTAAACCACTTTGCCTCAAAGAATAAAGGTATTGCCCTGAAAAAATATAAAAATTTGGGCAATACCAACATCTTTATAGCATTAGTACATCCAACTAGTGAAAGGTGTAGATTGTTCATCCGTTCTAGGTCTGTTTTTACCCTAATCAACAGGGGCGCAAGGTTATTCTGGACCACTGCATCTAAATCAGCTGTAATTGCCACCCCTAGGTATACAGCTGAATCCACCACCCTATGATCATTACAAATGACATACTGATAACACACGCTTTGAGTTTTAGAGCTATTTAAGCTATATCCCGCGACCTGCCCAAATTTATGTGCCTCAATCTCAATTTCCCTTATTGCCTCGGTAGGATTAGATGTCAAAATGGCCACGTCGTCTGCATAGGCTAGGGTCTTTGCCTCGTAGCCGTTCAACCTAATTGGCGGGATCTTGTGGTTGCCCTCCAGCTTACGTATCAGTGGATCTAAGTAAAGTGCAAAAGGGAGTGGGGATGACGGGCATCCCTGTCTAGTCCCACTCCTAATACTAACTGATGTTGAATAACCCCTATTAACTCTGATCCTTCCTGACGGGTTTTTATAAAGAGTCTGCATCTATAAAGCCGTTTCCGATCCCACTCCACTTTAGCGTATGCCAGAGATATTCCCAGGAGACCCTATCGAAAGCCTTCTCAGCATCCAAAAAAAGTGCCGCCATAGGGTCCCCCAGGACTCCCGCCGCATCAAACATTGTAACTACCTGCCTAATGTGTTGTGTGGTACTTTTGCCTTGAATAAACCCATGCTGAGTATGGCTTACTAACCCTTCTATCACTACCGCTAATCTTCTCGCCAGTATCTTGGAGTACAGTTTTGTGTCCGCGTTCATCAATGTAATGGGTCTATATGACCCTGGCAGTGATGGTATTTTGCCTTTTTTTTAAATAACAATAATGTCGGCTTCCCCCCAAGATTCGGGTATAATTTCCCCTTTCTGTGCTTTCAGCATAACGTTAAACATATCTCGACCGATCACTTGGTGAAACACTTTGAAAAACTCAATCGGCAGTTGGTCAGGGCCGCTGCTTTGCCTGAAGGTAATAGCTTCAACGCCATGAGGAATTCCTCTAAGCTAAAGGGCGAGTCCAGCATCTCCCTTTCCTCCATAGTTGTAGTCGAAGGGGTAATATCTCTAAGGTAACTTTCTACCTCTCTTAGGGCTCCTGTCCTACCCCCAGCATACAACTCTACGTAAAACTGTCTAAAGACCTCCCTTATTTTAGCTGTTTCAGAGACTAAAGTTCCACTCCCATCCCTAATCTCTGAGATGTCAGAGGCTGCTAATCTTTGTCTAGTGCGGACAGCTAAGTGGCCCACCTTCTCGCTTAGTTCGTACGCAGCTTCCCTCTTAGTTAAGTAATTCTCTGCTGCTTTTTTAGAGATGTTTTCCACAGCTTCTAATCTAAGAGCAATGATTTTAAGGAGGTGCTCTTCAATTGGTGCATTCGACCGCAGATCCCTCGCCAATTCCTCCTCTTCATTCATCAAACTATGGTATACTTCATTAATTTTATCTCTTATCTTTTTCTGGTTGTAGAGTACGTAACTCATTGTCTCCCCCCTCACCCCGGCCTTAAAAGCATCCCACACTACTCCCGGGGGGGCTGTGCCTCTATTAATATCCCAATACATCTTAATCCAGTCTGTCATATGATCCCTGTATGCCTCGTCCTTCAACAGAGCTCTATCGAATGTCCATTGTATATCCTTCCGCTGTATCTGACCTATTCTGATGGTTAAAATCAGTGGACTATGATCCGAAACAATTCGAGGCTGTTTTTCGATTTGTGCCCCTGCCATCAAGGGGGTAGATATCAGAAAATAATCCAGCTTAACCAATACCTTATGGGGCGCTGAATAAAATGTGCTACCATCCATACCTGGTTTCAACTTAACCCACGGATCCACTAAGGAGTTGTGTAAGGCCATATCGGCCAGTGCCCTATGTACTCTCCTCTTCCTACCTAGATATTGCCCTCCTCTCTGTAAGAACGAGCTGCTGGGGTCATGAATATTAAAATCCCCACAGCAAATAATTGGTTCGGACCACAGCGCCAGTTCTGTATCTAGAAATTGAAATATCTCCGGGTCGTCCTCTGTGGAGCCATACACGGACACTACAGTACATTTCTCCCCTTTAAATTTTATTTCCAAAATTACCCACCTACCCCATTGATCCTCCTTTTTTTTTACACCTCTATCTCCCTTAGTCTACCTAATACTGCCACTCCCCTATGCTTAGTAGCTTGTTTGGTTTTTGCCAAAACAGCAAACCCTAATTGGTCCAGGAGATACCCCTTGGAATCTTCTACATGTGTTTCCTGGAGGCAAACCAAATCTAAACGTAGCGTCCTAAGTAATGCCGCAACTCTGAGCCTCTTACCAGCATCGTTAAGGCCACATACATTAATAGTAGCTATTCTACAACTCATTAAAATACCTGAAAGGGTTTGCCCAGCCCGTTGTACTGATTATGGATCCGGGGTTGATCAAATGTCCCCCAACATATCTCTGCATACTGTGTTGATTGTACTCCTTGTGCGCTGTAATGAGCCACTCTGTGCTGCCTCGTATACCCTGTACCCTTACCTTTTTTTAGCCTTTTTTCCCACATTTTCCCCCCTAGAGCCACCCATCCCACCCATCCCACCCATCCTATCGCAGTCTCCCCCCCCGCTTACTGGCAAATAGGTCAATGAGACCTATGTGTAGCCGCTCCGTCTTGTGGTGATCGCTCCCCTCTCCCCCTCCACCCGAATTGTACCTATGTCTCGTGTACCCCCTTTATCCCCCACCATCAAATTACATACCTTTCCTATCTTACTAAGCTTACAGCTTTAAACAAAAAACCAATTATACGGCCTACACCTTGTAGTTCCCCGCATCTACAGCATCTACAGCATCCCGCATAGTATATATAGGTGCTCTAAATGTCTCAGCCACCTTTCTGACTCTTAATCTCCTCCAAGAACTGTTGAGCCTTAATCTCGGACAAGAAAATTCTTGTTCTCCCCCTTATGACTATCTTCAGCCTAGCGGGGCATAGCAAAAATGCCTCTGCGCCTGGAAAGGCTTAATAAGTTGCCTGAGCCGCCATCTTCTCTCCACGGTTGCGTGGCAAAAGTCGGGCCTAGTAAAGAAGGTGGTCCCCTCGAATGATCTTTTTCTGTCCAGTCTGGCCTTATCCATTATTTCCTCTCTGAGTAGGTCATTTCCTACGTATATCAAAATAGCCCTGGGTAGCGCAGGTTGACCTGTCTGGCCCCCGCCGCCCCTGTCTTTCCTAATAGAAAAAGGGAATCTATGGGCCCGTTGGATCTCTTTTTCCCACTCCCACTCAGCCTTAACAGATTAATCACAAATCGCATAATGTCCTCCCCTTCTGCCCCTTCTGCCACCCCCAAAATGCGAATGTTATTCCTCCTCTGGCGATTTTCAAAATCCTCCATCTTCCACTGTATGTCACTTGTCAGCTTTTCCTGCTCCACCTTGAAGTCCTGCCATGCCCCAACCTCATCTTCGAGTTTCCCAGTTCTCTCCTCCACCTCGGTAACCCTCTCTGCGATCCCATCGTATAGTTTATTGATTTTCCTGAGGGAGTTCTGGATTTTTTTTTATGTTTGCCTTGCCCTACGGCTTTCTGTTCTGGCTTCCCCTTGCATTTGTTTGAGAGTGTTAAAGATCATATCAAAAGGGGCCTGATTCTGCAAAGGGGTAGGGGTATTTGCATCAGCGGGGGATTTGGTATCCTCTAAGTAAGTCTGCGAGGTGGCGGAATAATCCCATGTTAATTTCTCCCCCCCCCGCTGAGGGCAATCCTATGTCCATACCTCGCCTTTTCCCCTTAAGTCGTTTCTTTTTCTGCGTGCTCTCTTTCCTAGATGTACTTGATTCAGAGCCCGACTCATCATCCATCTCCTCACCCCCCTCTGAGTCAACTTCGCTTGTCTGGGTGGTGTCAGTATCCTCGTGAACGGAGTAAAAAAGGTCTCCTTCCATACCTTTAGCTGCCAAACTGGTATTACTGCCCCAGCTGTTTCCAACCTTTTGCTTCTTCCCCATCTCAGCCTCCACCTGCATGAGTGCCTCCAACATATCCGCACTTCCCGCAGTCCCGCTGGTTATGGGTGTAGAAATCTCATCTCTCTGAGAGCCTTTTTCGGGGTCTTCGAGACTCTTCGCTATACTGCTGTTGGAGTCTAACAGCAGAACTCCTCTAGTTGCGGTGCTCGCTCCATTATCGCCGCTGTTAGCTGCTGTGGCCGAATCCTGGGGTTGCCTAGCAACCATTACCTCCATGCCGGGAGCGTCTATCGCTGCGTCCTCGAGGACGTTTCTGTATCCTGCCTGCACTTCGCCCGGCTGCATGTTTGACCTGGGACTAAAGGATTCCAACAGGGTAGGTTGCCTCAGGGCTGATTCTTTTCCTTTACACAGCCCGCCTTTCTGCCTCTCTGTGCTCAATGGATCCCCTGCATTGAGCCGAGCCAAATCCTGCTCGGACTGCTCAGCCCTTGCCGAGTTTGCAGCGGTCGCTGACGTTGAGCGGCTCTCCACTTTCTTTCCTTTCTGAGCTGGGACCGGGGCCACAGTCTTTCGAACGGCGCCGGGTCCTCGCTGCTGTAGACCAGGAGTCCCAATGTCATTAATCTTTTTCGTGTTTGCTACGCCGCTTCCAGCGTTGACAGCTTGTTGTCTCACAGTGCCCGCTGTCTTCTCCTTATCTTTCTCCATCTTAGCCTGGTGTGCCGGCATTCTCGCGAGCTGCATCCGGACCTCCGCCGTCAAGTTGGATATTTTTAACCGGAGCCAGCTGACTCCAACTTTGGTTATCGGGTACGTTTTCGAAATGATATCCCACCTCGTTTGAACCCAGGCAGCCAAATCCATAGGTGGGGGTCAAACAGGGGGTGACAGTGTCTCTATTCCATTACGATATGGGTAGCGTGGGGAGAGAGGTCAGGAGCGACTTCTCACCACAACCTTACGGCGGCCATCTTGCCCTAAATGACTCTACAACCTAGTCTTCCTGTGTTTGTGGCTGTCTATAGGGAATGCATAAAGTGCAGCTGCAACCCACCCCAGACGTGTACTGGAGACAGGCTGTTAGGCACACAGAGAAATAAGTGCAGAGAAATCTCCACTTTCTACAAGTGTCATTACTCAAACAGTAATGTTAAATCCATCTCAACCAGTGAGCAGGATTCATTATTACCATTCCAAAGAAATGACACATGAAAAAGAGACTCTTCTATGACAAATAATTACAGTTTAAAAGTGTAGTAAGGGATTCACAATGCTAGCCTTTGATGGAAGTAGGCCTTACAGTAGTGAAAAATGAAATAGGCTGTTTGGGCCCGATTCACAGAACTAACTTAAGACAAAATCCTAAACGTACTACTTTTGGTATTCACAAGGATTTTGTCTCAAGTTTGTCTTAAGACAGACTTAAGACGAAATCCTAACTTAAGTCTGTCTTAAGTCTGTCTTAAGTTTGTCTTAAGACAAAATCCTAACTTCTGTGAATACCAAAAGTAGTAAGTTTAGGATTTTGTTGTAAGTTAGTTCTGTGAATCGGGCCCCTTGCCACTACCAGGACATGCAAAACATAAAGCTACATGCCCTACCTTTTACTTACATGGCACCCAGCCCTTAGGGTTTCTTAGGGCCTACCAGTGGGTTGGTGTATATGTAATAAAAGGGGAGTTTGAGGCTTGGCAAGTCATTTTGAATGCCACGATGAAGTGGCAGTAAAATGCACATAAAGGTACTGCAGTGGAAGGCCTGAGACAGGTTTGAAGGGCTACGTATGTGTATGGCACAGTTAGTGCTGCAGGCCCACTAGTAGCATTTCAAGTGCAGGCCCTGGTTATATGGTATACCTCCTTAAAAGGGGCTTACCACCAGTACTTCAATTATGCCAATTAGGTATACACCAATGTCATCATTTTTAGGGGAGAAGCACATGTACTTTAGCACCGGTTAGCAGTGGTAAAGTGCTTGGAGTCCTACGGCCAGCAAACCATCTGGGGGAAGGCCCCCCTAAGGATGCCAGGTCAAAGAATGTCACTCTCTAACAAGAGCAAACTACTTATTGGTTTAATGGGATGCTGAGCTTGGGGTATCGCCTTCATGGTATCCCTCTCCTAATAGGTACAGTAGCCATTCTTCCCTTGGATCAGGGTAAGACAACAAAGACGTTCACAGGTGAAAGGATTTTGTTGATTGTAGGTGGGTGTTTTTATTATTATAAACAAATAACAATTTAAGAATCACATCTTGAGGACTATTCTTTATTCTGCCAGTTTACTGCCCGTCCTGTGTCCCTTTAATAATCAAAGCAAGGAGGAGAAATCTTCTTGCCTTGCATATTCACATCATATTCCACTTGTAAAAGGCCACATACGATCTTCCTGTTCAGGATGGGCTCCTGTCCCTTTTTAGGGCGCAGTTGGTTTAATTCTGCTATAAAAGGAACACGGGTGAAAATATTGAACCTTTCACGAAAATAGGGAAATTGTTATTTTTATCATCTCATCAGCTAAGTGATGTTAGAGGGAGAGTATTGGCAGAATACTGCTATACTAAAGTCTCAGACACAGAAATGTTGAGGGAAAGAGAGTTGCTTTATGGCTGCTTTTTAAGACTTAAAGCATACATGGTTACGGTACAGACAGATTGTCCCTTTTGGCACCTGAGCTTTTCATTTTTCTGGAGAAGAATAATAGCAGCACTCTGGTAGGGCTTCGGTCCACATTCCACAGATCCCCTGGAACATCAGGGGCATGTTAGATTAACTTTTGCATAAACTTTCTATTCAAAATAAATATTCTTGTTTAGCACATGTGAAGGGAACACATTGCTTATAGGAAAGGTACAAGGGCAATGGTAGAGTTGTTTAGGATATGACTTACATGGCGTGTGTGAGTAGAGGGTTCACCGATAGACAGGTAAGGGAGGAACTATTTTGAATAGAGGACAGTGCAGTTTAAATTGGTTGTAATCATTATGTCATTTTTATTTCCTTGTTTTTTAGTTTTCCGAAAGAGATGAAAGCACCTCCTGAGGAAGAACCAACATCGGTTCAAAATTAAGTTGGAATTTGGCATTCTAAAACCTAAATCACAATGTAATACACTTGGAAGAAACATAATGAAAATGTGTGCATTCAAGTAGAATCAAAACATCTATATTAATAATTAAATTAATTATGTTTTGGAATAGTACGAAGTTTATTAAAATAGAATAATATGTTAATTGCATTCTCAGTGGCTCTGTGTGTTGTAGCATGAGGCATTCAACCCAGTGATTGATTTATGCCCAGTTTTATGAAATACGCTGCACCACAACACCCAAGTTTAAAAGTTTATAATTTGTTCATAAACAGATTTTGAAATCGTGGAATCATCGGCAGGAAATATAGTAAAAGAAATCCTCACAGTATTTAGATGTCCAGTTAGTAGACATGATCAACAATTGCATACTTGTCGTGCCTTGTGATGACACTGTACGTATTGCCCAAAAACTCGGTAAATAGTCTGCTGTGATATACCACATCACACAAAACTAGCATATGAACTTGAACTCTTGTGTCAGCATCGATCTCACTGGATGTGACTTGATAAAATCATGTGCCTTTGCTCCCTGTCCTAATTGTACCTCCATATTCAAATGTACCATTTAGCAAACACCTGTTCAAAGGCCCCAAGTTATATCAGAGGGTCAAACAGAACTCCAGACGTTTGTGATCTGCCATCAGATATATCTTTAACCCCAAGACCTCAATAGTACTGTGTAACTTTCAATGTGATCTAACAGGAAGTAATGTGTGTGCCATAGATATCAATTAGACAAGAATATTAACATCATACACGTCTCAGTATCCATATCGATATATCAAATTGAAAAGTCAAATGAGAAATATTGTTCTGCTCCATGCAATTTTTTTATTTTCCCCGCTTATTCCAGGCCCATATATCAAAAACGTTGTAGCGGAACAATTGGAGTAAAGTAAACAGCATGCAGGACATGCACCCACAGGTCACCTATGGCATAAGCAGATAAGGTATATTAGGGTTCAAAGTCACTGCGCCCATTTTAACCTGTTTCTTATGCCTTTCACAATAACATTTCAATTAAATAATTACTTGAGTAGCAAGGACATTTATAGACTGTATACAGTGTAAGCAGCATGCTTAAGCCCAACATTATTACTGCTTCTGACCCTTATATCCATTCCCTGCCTGCTCCTAATTTTTCTTTTATAGGCAGAATGAAGAAACTCACATACTCCAGTAACAGTCATTCTATTAAAACATTGGACTCAGGTCTGTCCTCTGGAGAAACTTTAATGGAGGGGCCTTATTTGCACTTTTCTCTCTCTTTTTGCCTTTCCTTTTGCCTTTTTAGCCCATTTTTTCCTGACGCTGCTGCCCCCGCTGCCCCTCCCCCCAGCACGACCAGTGCTAACGGCCCAATCCAGCTTCCTGCTCCCGCCTCCCAGCTGTTCAGCCCTCCTCATCCCTACTTAATGGCGGCCACTGCGGGGACAGGCGAGCAAGACCACTGACTCATTGTCAGTGAAATTGCTCTCCCTCCTTTGCAGCTCCGCCATTAAGTGAGCCCTTCCTTCGAGCCCCTGCACTCTCCAGTGTTGGTGTTCGAGGCCCTCCTCCACCCACAGGTTTCACCTATGCCTCATCCCTGGTGGTCCATTGGACCTCTGTCTCCATTCTCTTGCTCCAATTTCTCTCTCCTTTTTTACTCGTTTTTTCCCTTACTTCTATCTCCCTCCTTCACTCTCCTTCTGGGTCTTAACCTCCATTTTCAGTCTTTTTCCCCTCATTTCACATCACTCTCCTGTGTCTTTCCTCTGTTTTTCACTCGTTTTTTACCCTCATCTCAATCTCCCCCTTTCACTCTCCTGTGTCCTCTGTGTCTTTCCTACACTCTTTCTTGCACTTTTGCCATGTTATTTGCACTTTTCTCTCTCTTTTTGCCTTTCCTTTTGCCTTTTTTAGCCTGTTTTTCCCCACCGCTGCTGCCCCCACGGCCCCTCCCCCCCAGCACGACCAGTGCGACCGGCCCAATTCAGCTCCCCTCCCTGCTCCCGCCTCCCAGCTGTCCAGCCCTCCCTGACCCCTACTTAAAGGCGGCCACTGAATGGCTGCTGTGCGACTGTGCTGCGGGGGCGCCAAAGGCAAACCCATCTGCGATCGTCCGCGACCCGACTGAGACCAGAGCCAGGAACCCTGGATCTCGGCACCACCAACGCTACGACCCAGCGGCACTCCACGCTCTCAACCCAGGCAACAACAACTGCAAGCTAGCATCAAAGCCGACACCAACGTTTCCTTCAGCAGTCACCGCTGCCGGCACACCTGCAGCACCACCAAAACCACTGACCCGGCGCAATCCGCTAGCAAGAACACAACTGAACTGAAGACTCTGTAATGCATCCTCCTCAACGTCTGATCCCTCCACAAACATGCCACCAAAATCTGGGACCTCCATGACAGCACTACCTCGGACGTAGCATTCTTTACCGAAACCTGGACCAACACCACCGGACATCGCCATCGTCATTCCCCAAGGATACAAGATCTCCAGGAAGGACCGCCCCACCCACTATGGAGGAGGAATTTCCATCGTCCACAAATCCACCGTCCGCCTGAGCACACTCCTCGACAAGCCCACAGACCTGATGGAACACCTTCACTTCAAGATACTGGCCAGCCCTACCTCCACCCTCCATGGAACCCTCATCTAACGACCTCCTGGACCCACGGCCTTTTGCCAGACGCATCACGGACATCATCTCCCCGCATGCCATCCCGTCCACCAACTACACCCTACTGAGAGACCTCAATTTCCACCTCGACACCCAACTGGACCCCAGCACCACATCCCTCCTGGACAACCTCCAAATCATTGGACTCTGCTGGATTGTGACTGAACCCACGCACTCAGCAGGACACACCCTCGACCCCCTCTTCACAACAGGAAACTCCATCACCTTCAGCCACACCACGGAACTCCCATGGACTGACCATCGATGCGTCCACTTCACCTTCAGAACACCCACCATCCATAGAGACCACCACTTGCTCCCACGAAGAAACTGGACCACAATCACCGACGACTAGCTAACCTCATCACTCAGCAACTCCACCCCAACCATCGCGGAAAACGACGACGCCAACACTGCAGCCCGAACCCTGCACAGATGGATCTCCGACAGTGCAAACACCATAGCCCCGTCAAGAAAAACAACAACACCCACGCCAAGATAGCTAAATGGTTCACCACAGAACTTCGAGAGTCCATACGCACTTGCCGCCACCTCAAAAAGGTATGGAGGAACACCAAATCCAAAGAAGCCCACAACAACTTCAGAGCCGCCTCCAACGCCCACCACCAACTCATCAGAAAATTGAGGAAAAAAGTGATTAAAGACAGAACTCCCCTAATGCACACAACAGCAAAGAACTTTTCAACAACATCATCAAGGAGTTTGCCCAACCCACCAGTTAGTCCACCTACATCCCTCCCTCACAAGACCTCTGCAACAAACCCAGCACCTTTTTCCACCACAAAATCAAGAGCATCTACGACAACTTCGACGAAAACAACCAACACACTGAACCCTCACCAACTACCACCGACACCCTGAAGCCAGTGATCGACAACTGGACAGCCCTCACCACTCCAGGGCCCCCACGGACCCCTGCTCCCACTACATTTACAACAGAGCCGCTGACAGCATCGCACCCATGCTCTGCCACACCATCAACCGCTCCCTGGCGACCACCTCGTTCCCTGACAACTGGAAACACGCTGGGATCAACCCCCTCCTGAAGAAACCCTCGGCGGACGCCACCGACCTCAAAATCTACAAACCCATCTCCCTGATCCTATTCCCATCGAAAGTCATCGAGAAAGCCATCAACAGCCAACTCGCCACATTCATCAATCCGGCTTCAGCAAAAACTACAGTACGGAAACCGCCCTCCTTGACGCAACAGACGGCATCAGTCCCTTACTGGACTAAGGAGAAACAGCAGCCCTCATCTTCCTCGACCTCTCAGCGGCGTTCGACACAGTCTCTCACCGCACCCTAATATGCAGATTCCACGACGCAGGGATCCAAGACAAGGCCCTCGACTAGATTCGATCCTTCCTCTCTGGCAGAACGCAGCGGGTCAGACTCCCCCCTTTCTTCTCAGACCCTACACCTACCACCTGCGGAGTCCCCCAGGGGTCCTCCCTCAGTCCTACGCTCTTCAACGTCTACATGGTTCCGCTCACCCATCGTCAGAACCTACGGACTAAACATTGTGTCATACGCAGACAACACCCAATTTATCCTCTCCCTATCCAATGAACCCAACACCGCCAGACAAAACTTTCGAGAAGGCATGGAAGCCATTGCCAAATGGATGAAAAACAGCTGCCTACAACTAAACACAAACAAAACGGAAGTACTCATCATGGCCCAAACCCAGACACCTGGAACGACACCTGGTGGCCCCCCACCCTTGGAAGCCCGCCCACCCCCACGGACCACTCACGCAACCTGGGAATCATCCTGGACTCAGAGCTCAAAATGGACCGCCAGATCGACTCTTTCTCGTCATCCTGCTTCCACACCCTTTGCCTCCTACATAAGACCGTCAAATGGATCCCCCTCGAACACAGAAAGACCGTCACTCACACTCTGGTCACAAACAGGCTCGACTACGGCAACGCACTATATGCCGGAATAAACAAAAACCTCACCTGCAAGCTACAGAACATCCACAACGCCGCCGTAAGACTGGTCCTCAACCTGCCAAGCCACTGCCACATCTCCTAGCACCTGCGCTCACTCCACTGGCTCCCCATCAAAGCTAGAGTCGCCTTCAAGATGCTAATCATCGCTCACAAGACCCTCCACGACACTGGACCAGCATACCTGAACAGCCGACTCAAATTCCACACACCCCAAAGGACCCTACGATCAGCCCAGCTCTCCTACGCCGTGGTCCCCCATATCAGAAAGACCAGATCGGGAGGCCGCTCCTTCTCCTTCCCCACAGCCAGTGCCTTGAACGATCTTCCGCTTCACCTCAGACAGATAACATCGCTCCCCATCTTCACAAGAAACCTCAAAACCTGGTTCTTCGACAGACCCCCTTCTTGATGGACTGGAACCTGCGACCACCCCCTTCACCCCCAGTGCCTTGAGACCCTTATGGGTGAGTAGTCGCGCTTAACAAACACCTTTCGACATGGCACGTTCCGGTAATACTCACTACGTGGCTACAACTATTACTCCTTTGAGGTTGTATGACAGAACCCCACATGCATTTACCACACATGCCTTTAGAAGGCATTCACTACCCCGACTGCGATGTTACCACACATTACTTTATCACACAAGTTGTTACAAGATCTTGATTTAGGGGTGCTGGACTCCTGAATAATACAAATTACTATTCCAACTCTAGTCTATGCAACTGTAGAAAGGAGTTGGACTTAAAAACCCAACAGCAGTCCAACAACGTGCCCCCTAAAACAAGTCATTGTAACAACTAGCATTGTAAAGTAACGTGTGGTAATGTCACAGTAGGGGTAATTACTGGGTTGTAAAGGCAGTTTGTTGTTGTGACTGTGGGGTAAAGGATGTTTTTCCTCCTTTGAAGATGCACTAATCTTCTGCTGCTAATAAAAGGTGCAAACATGACCCGCTCTCTCCAGACAAGACTCCACTCTCCACTATAGGAAATGAGAGCCCTAGGACCATTTATTGACTATACAAATACACAGATTCAAACCCTTGATGATAAATGGTCATCCATGGAGTCTAGCATATTGTTGGTGTATTAACAGGTCAGTGATATCCAAGATGAAGCTACAAAAATGTCAGCTTTGGATAAAGACATCTTTATGCTGAAAAACACTCAGAAGTCCTAGAGAACAGAAACAGATGCAATACCTTACAGATATATGGTCTTTCTGTGGGCATTGAAGGAGAGGATCCTGTGATATTTTTTACCAAAACTTCTTTGGTTACCTCTTACCACAGTCTTAAACATCCAGTGTGCACACAGATTAGGTCCTCTCTTATCCTCCGGGTCAACTTCTGTTATATCTCATGGAGTGATTATTTTGTTTCTGAAGTTAACAGACCTTTTGAAAGTTCTAACTGCAGCCAAGTCTAAAAAACAACTTCTGTTGTCTGGTGCGAAGATATTTATCTCAGAGGATGTCTCTTCCACTAAAGCTAATAGGAGCAAAGACTTTCTCAATCTTCGTCTGGCTTTGCGTGCTATGGGCACTTGCTAAGGCTGATTTCATTCTTGCATCTTCAAAGTTGCATAAGAGAATAAGACTGCTTCGTATGATGATCCAGCAAAGCTCAGTAACTTTATTCACTTTTATTCAACTTACTCAATGGATATAGCGGGTCCTTTTTCATGTCAAGCAATGTTTTAAATGGTTCCAAATTTATATTATTTTTTCCACAGGTTGTCACTTTATGATTGTTTGTCTTTTTCTAGCTCAATCTTTCTTTTCTTTATATTCTTTTGCAGGCAAACAAGATTTTTTCACTTTCTCATTTTCCTATGTAACACCCCAGTAAGGTGCATTGTCCCTAATTGGTCATGCAGTCTTCCTCTGTATGTCATCATCCCATCATTCCTCCTATTCTTCAACAAAGTATGTGCTCTCAGTCATAAGTTTCTGACATGCACTGTCCTCTATTGTTCTACCTTCTTATTTTTCTTCCCTTCTTCTTTCCTGTTCTATCTTCTTCAATTTTTCACTCATATTCCCCTTTACTTATTTCTTCTATTTTATAACTCTTCTGTTGGTATTGTTTGCGTATAGTTTTATATATATATATATATATATATATATATATATATATATATATATATATATATATATATATATATATATATATATATATATATATATATATATATATATATATTTTGTTTAAAACATTCACAATTGTTTCTTGGAACATGAAAGGATTTGTTCAACCTATAAAAAGGCAGAGATTTTTATCTCACTTGGCTATCTATAATTAAGCCTCCCGGTTTTCAGTTTAAACAGATTTTGACATATAAATACAGATGGAAAACGTTGTTTTCTTTGTCTGTATTTATATATGAAAAATGGAAAAATACTGGCAAAACAAATGCTTGTGCTGCCTCCGTGCTCCTCTGAAAAATCCGTGTCTGAGGTGCACAAGAGCTATGGAAGAAATTTTAAACCGCTCCCATCAAACTGCCCCTCTGGAGAGGGGTGAACAAGTGCAGCCAGGAGTGCTGTGTCTGCAGAAGGAGGGGTTTAAATATTCAGTGCTTCATTTTTTAGCATAAGAATAAAAATTGCTATGTAAAACATTCAGAAAACTCAAATGATACTTCAAAAATGTACGTGTTAGTCAGCATTTATGTGCTCTCTGCCATGAAGTGATTGTCCACACCATTAAAATCTTAGAAAAGCTGTTGAAAAGTGCTTGTTGTGTCTCATTGAAAGGCCCGTGACTCTTGCCCACTGAGGACAGCTGCAGTCCTGTGACTTTTGCATTTTGCCATCTCTTGCTATACCAGTGTTCACATCCAATTCCCTGCACATTTTGAAGGTGGCCCAGATTAATCTTGTTAAAAGGCCCCGCCTTGTAAAAACCTTTCTACAGTCAGCAGCCGCTTTTTCACAAACTCGAGCTTCAAAAACAAACAAATAGGTACCCTGCAAAGGTGCCTTTTAATCGGGCTCTACTCACTTGTTTAAACAGAACACTCACCTCTTCAAATAAAGTTAATGCTAACCAGCAAAGTTTTACTGTTGTGTCAGTATAACAGCTTTATACTGTAACCACTGTATCAAGCCCAAAGAGAAAGGAGATACGCAAGGAAGCGGAAGCAGATATAAGGTAAATAGTTGGAGCAATGCAAGCAGCCAACGTCCATTAGGAGGTGTGAAAACACTCCCAGCAGATAGGGTGCAGCTCCAGCAACCTTTTGTGTTTTTGGTTGTTTGAGAGGAGAAAGGCGATCGATGGGGGCAGGACATTGAGGCAGACATGCCTCCAACAGCTATTAGCATAAAGCCTGGGTCCATCTCTCAGTGAGTATTCACCCCTGCAGGCAGTGAGTCTGAGTGAGAGGTGTTTGGGTCAGTTAGAGGGACTTATTTTTACTTACCAATCGTAGCCAGAGTCTGAAAACTTATTAGCACTTAAATAGTAACAGATATGACTGTTGCACCGTCTGTGCTACACATTATATCCTTCGAGCAGACACTTTGTGTGATGGCTGATAAAATGCTAGTAAAGGAGGGAGTAATGCTTTGACTTTTGCCAGACAACTGCACACGTGAGACCTAATCAATACCACTAATTCATTCATCTTTTCTTAGGGGACAGGGAAGACATTTGCTCCCAATTATTTATTTACAGATTTGTACAGCGCATAGCTGCCCCAGTGACGGGGCGTCCCAGCGCTACCCCGGTGTAAGTGACTAGAGATGGCCCAGAAAAGGAATGAGAGTTATGCCGTGAAGAGGCAGGTCTTTATGGCTTTACAGAACGTCAGGTGGTTCTGGAGTCTTGTAATAGAAAAGGGAAGAGAGTTCCAGAGTTTGGCTGCCAAAACCTTAAAAGAGCAACCACCAGCTCTGGGTCTTTGAACTCGGGGGATACAAGCCAGCCCTTGTTCAGTTGAACGCAGGAGTCGACTCGGAACATACGGCACTAGCATGTTGTCTAGAACCAGAGGTGCTTGTTGGGTCAAGATTTTATGAGCGACACAGAGTGTCTTGAACTGAATTCTTCTATATACTGGTAGCCAGTGTAGCTTAAGTAAAAGCTTAGACACTGAACATGATTTTGGGAGTGCCAACAGAGTCCTTGCTGCCGCAGTAAGGGGGCCGCCATCTTAAGTAAAGGCAGCGAGTGTCCAAAGGAAAAAAAAAGAAAAAAAGGGAGGCGAGTGAGTGGAGTGGAGCGGGGAGACAAAGGGAGACAAGTGCACCCAATGCGGAGGGCAGCGGAGCCCAAATACAACATAACATCGGAACCACCCCCATGTGACAATACTAAGAGGCGCTAAGAGGCGCATAAGCAGAAAGAAGGGTGCTCTTTGCGGGCCACACCCGGCGCTGGCTAGAAACGAAAGCGAAACGGCTGCACGTACAGAGGGCCACCATCTTATGAAGAAGGAACAGGGACAGCAATAACAGCAATAAGTAGAAAAAAGATAAAGCGGGCAAGTCGAACTAGGGTGAAGCAACAAGAGCACCCAAGCAGATAACACCAAAAGGCAGAAGGGTGCAGGTTTCCACATATTCAACACGAGCGGTAGCAGGAACCACGCTAGGGTCAACAGCAGTGGCCCGGGGGTAGTGGAAGGTGCAAGGTGGTGGCGAGTCTGGGTGAAGGGGGACCCGCAAGCAGTAGAACCCAACCCTGTAACGGGGACCCTCCCCAAGAGTGGTGCAAAAAACAGCAAAGGCAACAAAGAACACCTGGAATAAATAGGAGTGCATAGGACAAAGAGCCCAACCCAAAAACCAGCTGATATATCCTCCTGTGAAATCACGGGCCAACGGCACGGGGGACCCATTCCCCTGAAAGAAATACAACTCCAGGGCCAGGTGCGCTAAAAAGCGATCACTAAAGGATGGGATACGAGCGAGTGGGAGGAGAAACAGAGAGCTGGACTCGGGTACACAGACACTAACCTAAACAGCCTGAGACTACAAAGGTGGCGGCAATCAGATCATCACTAAGGCGACTCGTGCAACCAAAGGCGCTAGAGAAACAGAGCTTGCTTCATGGGGAAGTAGATCAAGGGACCCACGCTGAACACACCGCAATAACATCACCTCAGGAGATACGTCGAGAGCGCAACAAAAAAGCGAAGGTCGTGATCACACAAGTGAAAGTGGGTCAGATCACAACCAAGAAGGGGGCCAGAAGGTTCGATCTGGTACAAGCAAAGAGAGGTCTGTTAGCCATGGCTGGTAAAGATGGGAAAAACCTGCAACCACAGAAAAAGAACAGGGGCGACTCCCTCACGGACTCACCAATCAAGCAAAGAGCAGACCTCAACGCTACGCTAGACATGATCCTAAAAAAGCTAGCCGAAGTACATGACCTAGCCAAATCAACCAAGCATATCACGGATGCCATTCAGCTAGAACTAGCGGCGGTCAGAGCTAATATCCATGCTGCAAACAACAGGCTTACAGTGGTGGAGCAGAGAGTCAGCGACATAGAGGACAAAGACCAACACACGATCAAAACCATGGCGTCCCTATCAAAGACCACGGCTACACTGCTGAGGCAGACGGCGAAAACGATGATCGCAACAGCAGGGGACACATAAGAATTTCATGTGTTCCGGGGGGAGAGGAAGACAAAGCAGGGTCTTGCATGGCCCTGATCGAGGGGATGATCCTCAAAATCACGAACATCAAACTCAACCATCCCTTCGAGCTAGACAAGGCATACAGAATCCCATCCTTCAAGGCATCAAACAGGACAAGCCCACGCCCAATCATATGCAAACCAAAACATGCAGTGGAACGGCCATAAGATGATCCTCATGAAGGACTACTCCAAACCCACAGTAGACATTAGAAAGGGGTTTCTAGCCCAGAATGACAAACTAAGGAAAGAAAACATCCTGTTCTCATTTGTGGGCGCAACCAAATTCAAAATCACCAACAAGGGAAAATTGCACGTCTTAGAGGATCCCAATGAGCTGAGCAGATACCTACAAGGACCCTCACAACAAGACATGGAGACCACAAAACCAGGATCAAGCCAGAGAAGAGCATCGCCGGATCCACGAGTGGAGTGAGCAGTTGTGGGGTGCTGGAGTCAGGGCCTCATCCGGGACATCATCCGATACAAACGCTTCTACCTCAGTCAGAATTCCCTCCATATCCCTTTCCAAATACAACGTTGCTAGGTCAAGACATTGTCACAAGACACAATAGAACTTTCTTGCCAGCACTACGATGCAGTCCATTATCACAAAGACTTACAGTAGACCACAGGTTGGCTAGAACTAGAAGCCGTGTGCCTGATCGCCTATGTATCCTTTGCTTGCAAGACATTAAGTGATAGGTCTTTGGGGGGGCAATACAGGATGAGGGTAGGAAATGTGGGGAGAGCACTAGGCAAGATAAGGTTAAAACCTAATAACTGTGAAGCCAATCAAATGTGCAACAAAGGTGGAAAGCAGGAGCACAATCTCCTGAATAGGATAGAACCATAATACTCTCAGGGAGGGCGGAACGGGGATCTTGCCGTCGCACATCCAGCGTGCAAGGGAAAGGAAGGGGGAGGGAGGGGGGAAGGGGGCGGGAGCGGGGGGTAGAGAACCTCCAGGGTCGTATGTCGTGTTGGTTTAGTTCGTTTAGTTCGTCCTTTTGTTCAATGTCTGTTCCACTGATCTACTCTGTCACACTCCTTCCCCCCCTCCCCTATATTCACCCTGCTCTATTCACCACCAGAACAAGTGGAGCCCACAGGGAAACACTAGCACTACAAAGGGGCAAGTACGCAACATCACACAGGGGAGAGCAAATCCGGAGGCGCGCACACACTAGCAGGTATGGCACACAATAACAGCCTCTCTTTGTTAGCAAATCTGAAAATAATCTCCCTCAATGTGAAAGGCCTCAACCACCCGGTCAAGAGGAAAAAGATCCTAGACTAACTAGCCAAGAACAAAGGGGACATTATACTGTTACAAGAAACCAAACTATCCCTTGAGGATTCAACTAGACTAAAGGCAAGATGGATAGGTCAGGTAGCCGGCTCGCCGGCGATAGGAAAGAAAAGAGGAGTGATCATGCTGATAAATAAGAACTCAAAAATATCAATCATTGACCAAAACCATAATGAGGTAGGAAGGCTACTAATAAAACAACTGAAGAGAGGGGACGAAACCATCCAGGTAGTGAACACATACGTCCCAAACGCAGATGACACCTTGTACTGGGAGGGAGTCTCGAGGAAACTGGAGGATAACCCCCAAAATGATATGACGATACTGACAGGTGACTTTAACCTAGCACTAGACCACACTCTGGACAGACAATCACAAGCCCACACCCTCCCCCAGCCTCGCACAACATTCTGAAGAACATATGTATTACATTTGACCTGAAGCACCCTTGGCGAATACAACACCCCGACACCAGAGACTATACATTCTACTCCAACCACCCCCAACTCGTACAGTGGAATAGACTACATCCTAATCTCGGGCTCATACACCCATTTAATAGAACACGCAGATATAGTGGCTAGGACAATCTCAGACCACTCATGCATCAGCTTGCAACTGGCTGGGCGACACAACGAGAATCCCACCCGCAGGTGGAGGTTCAACAATGAAGTTATGACAAATCAATAAGACAAGGCCAGAATAGAACAAGCCATTAAGGACTACATTAGACACAAAGACACACCAGGTATGGACCCCAAAACTTTGTGGGACGCGATTAAAGTGATCAGGGGGACACTAATAGACATCAAAGCAAAACGGAACGGGAAAGCTAAACTATACCTAGACCAACTAGAAAAAGAGATCAAAACCCTAGAAGCCACTCACAGCAGAGACACAAGGAACTATAACGCCTTAAGAGATCTGACAGAAAAGAAATATGAATACAACAAAATTCTGAGTGAAAGAGCTGGTCTGTGGATAAATAAATACAAAGAGATTAATCTATGTGAGGCGAACAAGGCAGGGAATATCTTAGCGTTATACTTGAAGCACAAACAAAGGCAACAATACCATTGCATCCATCAATGACTCACGGGGCAACACACACACAAGACATAAGGACATACTACGTACGTTCCTTGACTTCTACCAGGAACTCTACAAAAAGGACGAAACACTAGACCAGGACAGCTGTACCGCATACCTAGACAGAATAGACCTTCCTAAAATAACAAACGAGGAAGCAGTTTCACTAGGAAGGGAGATAGACACAACCGAAATTGAGACGGTGATTAAGTCTCTTAAAGACAACAAGGCGCTGGGTCCAGACGGATATACGGCCTGCTTCTATAAAACTTTTTGAGCACACCTACTCCCAACCATGAGAAAAGTTTTCAACCACTGTGAGGGGGAGGGAACAGTGTCAAAGTCCATGTCGGAAGCAAACATAATAGTCATCCCTAAAGAAGGCAAGGACATACAAAGACCCCAAAAGTACAGGCCCATCTCACTTATCAATATAGACTTCAAAATCTATGCTAAAATATTAGCCGTGAGACTTAACACGATACTCTCTAAACTGATTAGCAATTCACAAGTAGGATTCCTGAAGTCACAAATGTCTCACGATAACACAAGACTCCTGTGCCATGTTATCGATCATGCCTCCAAGTCTGATAAACCTGCAGTGGCAATCACTCTAGACGCAGAGAAGGCGTTCGACAGAGTGTCCTGGCACTTCCTAGAAAAATGCATGCAGGCGTATAATCTGGGTGATAATCACACGCGTAAGGTCATGGCACTGTACGCTAACCCCAGTACGCAAATAGCTATCAACGGGATGGTGTCAGATAAAGTCACCCTCCAACGTGGAACAAGGCATGGTTGCCCTCTGTCCCCTTAACTGTTTCTGCTGGCGCTAGAACCCCTGATCAGGGATATAGTAGCCAGCAGGATATGCTGGGGGTCACCATCAACAAAGCCACAACCAAACTTGCAGCATACGCGGACAACATCCTCATTATCACAGAGAACCCCAAGCCCTCAATCTCTGCCCTAATGGATATCATAGCTAAATACTCTGCCCCCTCTGGGTACAAGCTCAACAGAGATACATTGGAATGTATGCCACTCAACATCCACAACACCAGAGAAGTACTAGGTGAATCAGGATTAGTATGGCAGTCCGGGTTTATCAAGTATCTAGGCATTCAATTCGGTAAAAACCTCAAAATCACGCTCAACCAAAACGAGAAGCTAATCTTAGAAAAGATAAAAGGGCTCCTGGAGACCTGGTCGCCCACATTTATTACATGGTGGGGGAGGATAGACACGATAAAGATGATGATCACCCGGTGATCAACTATCTGCCGGGAATGCTACCACTTACACTCACGGACGATTTCCACCGCAAAACATACAAAATGATAAACAAGTTCCTATGGCATGACAAAAAACCAAGGATAAGCCTGGAATAATTAAGATTAGATAAAAAAAATGGGAGGGCTAAACCTGGCAGATTTCAGAACATTTAAGACTGCTTTTATAGCTAGACAGGGCATGTACTGGATCCTGCCGATCCAGGGGTACACGCCGCCCTGGCTCAAGATTGAGAAAGCCATACTTAGTAACATTGACCCAATAACACTTCCCCCCACGAATAAACTATCACAAAAAACAGCCCTATACTTAAGAACACGAGACACGCCCTGATTAAAGTAGATCAAAAGATGGAGTATAGAGTTAAGAATTCTAACTGGGCAAACTCAAAGATAAAATATAAGGGGAAACCCCTAGACATTGACGTGTGGAAAAGGCTAAGGATATCATATCCCGACCAGCTGGAAGAAGGGGGAAGCCCCTACACCTTCAACATGCTGAAAAAACAGCATAACCTCCCAGATATAGAACTCTATAACTTCCTTAAAATCAGGACAGCCCTAACTAAATCAAATATAACAAGACATGGAGAATCTGAACAAAGTGGGCCACCAGTTGTCCCACATATACAAACTACTCCGACCCAGCTCCTCCAAGCTGAACGATAAGACAGCCAATTATTGGGAATCACAGCTAGACACTGCACTAAGCGAGCAGGAAAGACAATACTTATGGGTGTCCCCATCGAAGAACATGATCTCCCCGGTGTTAGCTCAGACAAAGTTCTGGCTTCTGCACAAGGCCTACTGGACCCCGGTGCGCTTAGCGATCCTGGGTCTGAGGGAAAACGACCAGTGCTGGAACTGCCACAGAGAACAGGGGGACCTAGCGCACCTAATCTTCCACTGCACAAAAGTCAGAACATTTTGGAGAAAAATATTCACCTTCATAAAGAACGTCCTAGGGTGCACTTAAGGAAGTGTTCGTATCACTCACCACCGCCTTCATAACTGCTAAGTTTAACACACAACAGGACAGAGACCTCCTAGACTTCCTCCTTACAGTCAAATTAGTGCTCACCAAATGGAAGGACACCTCCAAGTCCAACTTCAGGGGGTGGCTCAACTGGGTGACATTCCTGAGAGGAGCCGACATCACAGCCTTAAGAAACTCGCCATGGAGAAAACCAGACAGGGGTATGTGGGCTTCTTTAGATACGTTCCTTGTCCCCTATGAACCCCGATGAATGCACCAATAGGATTTAAAAAATGGGCCCTTCGCCACACCATCCACTGGAGCAGGTCACCCCCACCCCCTCCCCTTTACTCTAACCCCTCCCCTTTCTTCCTTTTCCACACAGAGTAGGTAGGTGACAAGGGGACGCGCAAACAAACATGTCGTCTTGAACTGTTTAACCTAGCGGTCCCCGAACATATAGTAACAAGGTATATATGTTATATGTTAGGGTCTATGTGGATTTGAACAGACTCAAGGATGACCAAAATGATGGGCCATACGTTTAAACTGTACCGCCAGCAGATAAGCCACAAGGGCTGTCAAACCCAGATGGAGAATGCGACGATAATTTCATGTCTTATGTCATTTGTTGTAAGTGTAAAAATACCAATAAAAATGTTTTTAAAAAAATAAAATAAGGAAATATTAAAAAATAAATACTATAAATGCTGAACCCTATCTATAATCCAGACTTAGTTCTCCTTCAAAAGACTCATCTTACAGAATCAGAAGCCTCAAAACTCAAACATAATTGGGTAGGTTCTGTTTTTGTTTCATCTGCTCTTACTTAGAAAAATGGAGCATTTATTTTATGTGACAAGAGGTTGTAACTCAAGAAATTGATTCTGATGGCAGATGGCTATTTATTAAGTTTCTGATTAATGATATTTCATTAATTGTTTGCAATGGGTATGGCCCGACCCAAGCAAGCTATTTATTCTGGCTGAACTTATCTAAGAAATGTCTTCAATATAATGATGTTTTTTTCATTTTATCTGGAGCCTGAAACCAGATTGTAGATCCGTTTATAGATCATCAGTCTCAAGTTTGATTAGTTCCCCCACTGAACACATAAACAATTTAAATCCACTATTTCCCAAAGCTGCCTGGGAGATGAATGGAGGTTGTGCAATCTTTCTATAAAAGAGTTCACTTTTTACTCCCCACCACATGGTACTCTCACACGATTAGACTACATTTTTGTTAGCAAATCGTTATCACAAAACATTACTAATTCTAATATTGTCATTTCTAATCATGCCTCAGTGGTTGCAGATAGGGACCTATGCCCAGCATACCCCAAATCCGGTAGGTGGAGGTTTAATAATTCTCGTTTCCTCTACCTCTTTCACTTCTTTTGCTGATGATTTTTTTGTCTTTCATACAAAGTCAGGTGCATCTCCCCAATTATTATGGGATACTTTTAAAGCTTTGGCTCAGAGTTTTATAATTGATTTTGTTTAAAAATAAAATAATCAATTTGCCAAACAACATAAGTCCTTATCATCTAATAATACATGTCTAGAGCACTGATTCTATTTTTCCGCCTCAGAAACTAACCTACAAGAACTTGTATGTGCTAAATTTCAGTTTAATAAAATAACTACAGACAATGCTTCATCCATAGTTCTACATAGTATTGCTCGCTATTATGGAGGACATAACAAATTAGGAAAACTCCAAGCTAACTATTCAAAAATCTCAAAACAACATACCACATTGGATTCAATCCATTCTTCTAGAAAATATTTTTCCAAACAGCAAGATATTTTAGAGGAATTTATGAAGCTTTATCAATCCCTAGATACTCCCGAAAGTCCTGCTCACCCTTCTCTTATCGAGGCATATCTAATAGATATCACTCTTCCGGCTCACGACAATATTCATTTTACGTCCCTTGAACATGAGCTATCAATTTCAGAAACTCTCAAAGCTCTCAACTCGCTCAAAAAAGGTAAAACTCCAGGACCAGATGGCTTTATGTTTCAGTTTTTTTTTGCATTTTGCAAATGTTCTTATTTCTAACCTTTTACAGCTTTTTGAATTCTTTCATACTTCTGGTTATGCTGGAGGCACCTTTCAGGAGGTTACCATATGAAGATAGTCGAAAACGTTCGCAGTGCAAAGATTATAGGCATATATCCTTAGGAAATGTAGATTAAAAACTTTTTGCCACGTTATTAGCTTTACATCTGGAACCAGTTTTACTTAAATTCCTAGGCAAGGAGTAATCCGGATTTTCTAAGGGTAGACTTTCCTCAATTAATTCTAGACTATTTTTTAATGTATTAATTAAAGCCACTTCTCTTTCTTAAGCATTGGCTTCTATGGCTATTGATGCAGAAAAAGCATTCGACAGAGTCAACTAGACCTTTCTGTTGAAATCTCTGAATTGGCATGGATTTGGCTCTAATATTATCTCACTTGTATCTCTTCTTTAAAAAAGCTCTTTCAGCCTCAATATTGGTTGATGGGTGAATTTCCCAATATTTTCCTTCAAAAAGAGCTGTTCAGCAAAGTTTTCCTTTTTTCCATTATTATTTGTTGTAGCCCTTGAGCCTTTGTTGTCCAAAATGTGTAATAATAATCTAATAACAGGTTTTCAGTATGAAGATAAACACTTGAAAATCTCAGCATATGAGGACAGTAGTCCTCTTTTGCTTTCCAACCCCGTTCGTACGATTCTTGCCTTACTTCATGAAATATCTCAATTCTCTTTAGTGTCAGGTTATAAAATACAATCAAACAAAACAGAGGTCTTGCCCATTACCAAATTGTGTCTTAAACATTGTTTTGATTCTACTTCCAAAATTAAATACTTAGGGCCCCATTCACAAAAGTAATCTGAGACAAAATCCTAACTTTACAACTTTCTGTATTCACAGAAGTCATTTAGGTGTACTAGAGTTAGGATTTTGTCTCAGTTAAACTTACGTTTTGGTCTTAAGTTAAACTTAAGACAAACTTAAGTTTAACTGAGACATAATCCTATTTGTAAACGTGCCTGAGGTACGTTTAAAAGCAGCCCTGGGTGCCAGTACTACTTTTAAAAAGTAAATTGTGCCCAAACTCCACTTTGGGGCACTTAAAAATGGATAACCTACAATGTTTTGGCATATTAGGAACCCCCAGGGTCAGATATCTATAAGGTACACCATTATAAAATTAGTTTTATATGCTCTGGGTTAAGTGAAATTTCACATTTCACTCCCCACATTGTGGTAAAGTGCTGCTCAAATTCGACTTTGATGCTGGGAGCACTGTGGAGGGAGGATCTGCAATATTTCTACAGATTCAGAACCCCTAAAGTCTCCCCTAGTGGCACATGGGGTGGGGGTCCTGTAGAAATCAGTGAAGTACTTACAAAATATGTTTTTATAAGCCCTAGTGCTGGAAAAATGACCCACGTCATTTTCCCTATTGCAAATCCCAGGCCACATAGATTAACATGACAAGAGGTTAGTAACTAATAACTCTTGATAGGAACAGGCTATAAATGTCATTCAAAGACTTCCCAGAATGGTATAATAAATCCAACAATATCATATTGTTGAATTTCTCCTAAAGTGTACATTCAAGAAGTTATGACTGTCTTGTTGGTAAGTCCAAATTCAGCCTTTCAGTGGTCTGCCCTGATTGGTCAGAGTTAAGTGGATTAGCCAGGCTACCTTAAAGAGGTGATAAAGAGCCCCTGGGGTTAACCAGTTCAGCTGGGAGGAAAGTGTGCTGCTACACAGGAATGCCAGAGCAGGGGAAGGAGTCGTAAACCTTGATCTTCAAAGGCAGAGGTTATGGCCACAGTGTCAGTTTCCACTCCACACTTTTGACCCCAACCAGACCTAGGATTAGGGAAGATATGTGCAGATGGAAATGCTCCATCAATATGGTTGCCGGCATGGTGGCCAACCATGCTGGGCCCAGTCCCAAACCCAAAGCCGGTGGTAAAAAACCTGGGAATATGGATGGATTCAAAACTATCCTTTGAGGCTCAGATCAAGAGGGAAATGCTTTGGAATCTTGAAAATCCTCAGGAAAATCCAAGACATTCTCCCTTTATCATCAAGAAAAATCCTGATCCATGCTCTGGTCACAGCAAGACTGGATTATGGGAATATGCTGTTGCTGGGAGCAACAAAAAGAGGATTGCAGAAGTTGCAGTCCATCCAGAATGTAGCCGAACGTATGACCATGAATCTACCGAGAAGGGCACCCTCTTAAAACGCTCTGAAGACACTACACTGGCTACCGATTCAAACACGTGTTACTTTTAGGGCACTATTTTTTAGCCATCGTATCTTGCAAGGAAAAGGCCCAACCTATTTGCACAACCTACTCTCTATATATGAACCAGTACGTCAGCTAAGATCTACCGGAACACATTTGGTTAAAGTCCCTAGGATAAAAAGAGCTCGTATGGGCGCTAGATAGTTTAGCTGTATGGCAGCTAAGAGCTGTAATGCGCTACCCTTGTCCCTCCGGAAAGAACCCTCAGAGAAGATCTTCCGTAAGAAGCTTAAAACATGGCATTTCCCACAATAAGTACACAACTACCTATTGAACTGTAGATCAACAATTTTTTTCAGAGAATTATCAGCGGTTAATCATATAGCGTGGGGACACACCAGCTGGTGTCACCAGGCGCTCTACAAAATCTAAACTAAACTAACTAACTAGGGGGAGAGTCTATGGAAATAAGCCATCCAAGCAGGTGTGTTTAGCCAGCTCTAGACTCTCTGCTGGAAAATCAACCATTATAAATTTGGAGAATCTGGTGCACTCTGGGACAAAATAATGCCACACTCTGCAGGATGTGGTCAAATTTTTAGGGAGTTGGCCTGATCCCATTGGTCAGCAGTGACCTCCTGCTTGACCCAGATAACTGGGAATAGGTTTCTGAGAGGGGCAGAGCCTCTCAGATCTGCTGCTTGAAAATTACTGAAGCAAGAAGTGCCCTGACCACTGAAGACTGAACCATCTGAAACTACAACTCTGTGGATTATCTTGCTGAAAAAGAACTGAAGAGTGGACTCCCTGGAAGCTACAGGTTAAAAGAGTGTATCTGGATAATCACCAACGAAATCTGCACCTTGGAGAACCCCCTGTGGATTTGTAAGGGTTTTGTAACAGTGGATTGTGGGAACTGAAGTCCTAAACTTTCAAGGACCATCTTGGAGCTTCCAGACCCTTGGAGTGAGTTTGAGACACATTGGGACCCCTTGAGGTACTTCAGGAAGAAGTTCAAGAAGTATGGAGAACTTTGGAGCAACTTTGAGGGACCGACTCAACCTGGCCAGCCTGCCTTCAACCGCGAGCCGGCCAAGCCAACCAGGTTTGTCTCCCTAAAAGCTCCAATGGTCCAACTTCCAGAGTTTGACCAGGACTAGAAGAAATCTGAAGCCGGCGAACCCTCACCGGATCCAGCTACATGAAGAGCATCGAGAGACCCCACGAGAAAAAGCTCCAGAAAAGATTCTAAGTCTGCTCTTAGAAAAGGTGACCGAGAGCAACCGCGAACGCCAAGGTGCCTGCCTTCCAGCATGGGTTGGCCTGAATTCCTAGGTTGCCCTGATGAAGGGCTTAAGAAAAAGTTTCTAAGTCCGCTCCAGGGAAGTTGACCGGTAGCTTGTCTAAAGGCAATCCGGCGAACCCTCACCGAATTCGGACTGACATGGAGCTTTGAGGGACATTGGGAAGAAAAGCTCCAGAAAAGTTTCTAAGTGTGAAGGTAGAAACTGAGACCTCGACTTGCCGCAAGTTGTAGCCACTCAGGGCTCCTTCGCGGTTGGCCTGAAACTTTGACTTTGACCCGGTCTATCGCGAGCAGGTATTCCAATATGGTGCTATAATTTTCTAAGTGCTATATCTCCGGTTCCCTACATTGGATTTTTGATCATTTTGGTGTCATTTTAAAGATAAAAATATTTCCTATTTTTATAAATTGGTATTGGATTTTTATTATGTGTGGTGTCTTAATTATTTACAGGATTGGGATTTTTAAATGCTTTGCATCCCTGTCTTTGAAGATAAGCCTGCCTGCCCGCAGCCAAGCTGCCAAGGGTTGAGTATAGGAATAATTTTCTAAGACATATGTTGAGTCCTACCATGTGTTAGTGGCCCTATTGCCAGAGGCAGACATACATTTGCCCCTACCAATAACCCACTTTCCAACAAGATTTATAGAGCAAATTAGATTACAAGCCGAACTTGAAGGGATGGATCTTTACCTGAAATTGAAACTTGACATCAACAGTTTAACAACATCGCAATGACAATGAAGCACATTTTGCCCCAAATAATGACAGGGAAGGGTGGATTTGCAAACCTTGGAGGTTATTAGCAGATTAGCAAAGCAACAAACTCAAATCAATCAGATTAGTCATAAATCAATAATCACCTTATTACAGAGTTATTTGATATAATCCAAAGAAGGTCAAAATAACAAGTACAAAGGCAAGTTATTTAAAGATGGTCATTTGAAAAATTGTTAAATTCCGTTCCTATGAAGGGAATTTCCTTAACGCTAAACTGAACTTCAAAAAGGATCGAAAAATATAAGAGCTGTTTTCAGCATGCACGGTCTCTTAAGACGGAACAAAATGATGGTTTAATCAAGCAAAGGAAAATAGATTACTTTAGAGTCTAACTCTATGAGTATGAATACAAATAATAAATAAGGATAGGGTCTCAAAGGAGTGCAAAGGGGCATCAAGAGCAGATAAGGGCATCTGGACTAACTCAGCAGTACACAATTAAAACATCACATTAACAAACGGTTACATGCCCACGGTTCTCAAGAAATTCACAATTTCATCAAAAAGGTTTTGTTCCCTTTTTAAGAGCCATCACCACACAAAGGAGGCTTACAGCTGACGGCCTTCACAAGATAACTTGTACAGGGTGTTACATCTCGGTCAATGTGCCCCAGACACTGGTGGAAGACACCCATTTTTTGGTTACAGTGAAACTAACGATAAAAATATTTATTTTGAAACTAAACAAATTACACTATTCATTAATTTAGCTACAGCACTTTAGCTGGGCTCCTCAAACGAGAAGAAAGAGTGAGATAATATACAGCAACCAAAAGCACGGTTTCGATATTAGCAGGAATATTTAGCTGAGACCTATGTTTACTATGGCGAACACACTTTAGCTATGATCAACTATAACATGAGATTCAATAAACTATGGTCAAACTTAACATGGAAACCAAACTTTAGAGATATGTAGTGTTAGAACTGGGGGTCTCTAGTTGGCAGAGGTAGGTACCACTGTCCAAATAGGGACCCTTGCTTCTAGTCAGGGCAAGGAGATAACCCTCTGAGATAGCCCCTGCTCACCCTCTAGGTAGCTTGGCACGAGCAGTCTAGGCTAACCAGAGGCAATGCGTAAAGTATTTGTACCAACACTCACAGTAACACAGTGAAAACACCACAAACTGACTCCACAACAGTTTAGAAAAATAAAGGTATTTAATCTAAACTACACAAGACCAAAACGACAAAAAGCCAACATACACAGTTCAAGAATATGGTTTCAAAAGAGTTCTTAAGGTTGCGATAAAATAATCCACAGATGCGTGAAAAGTTCACAGTTGCATCACGTTTACTCACAGTACCTTTTAGTTGTGACAAAGTTCCAAAAGCGGAAGCTGGTGCAGTGGAAAACAAGGGATGCGTTGCTCCTGAGACCCTGGGGAGGCGATGCGACAGCCCCACTGCAGCAGCGGGCGTGTTGTGACGAATCCGGTCGGTATGGGGAGGAAGGCCACTCCTGTGCGGAGGTTCTGTAGGAAGTTTGTTCTCGCAAAAGGCACGATGCGACGATCTTTGGAGTTGCGACGACCTCCGGGGCGACGATGCACGGACCAGCGGTGATCTTCTCTCTCGCAGCTCCTCGATGCGATGGTTTCTGCGACGACACTCGCAGCGACGTGATGCGGTCCGCAAGCAAGCGATGCGGCGATCTCACCCAGCGACGATAGGCTCTGCGACGACACTCGCAGCAATGTTAGACTTTCCCGCACCGGTCTGGTGCGTCCCGCAAACAAAGGATGTGACGGCTCTGGCAGCGTCGTCAGGCGCTGTGCTGATCTCGGCCTTCGTAGCGGCGGGAATCTTCTCGCACTGTCGGGGATGCGCTCCGCAAGCGAGCGATGCGACACTTTTCAATTGCAAAAGTCTCTCAAGCTTAGTTTCAAGCTTCCCAGCACAGGTACAACTTCCAGAGGCCCCACAACTGGATCAAGCACTCTAGGAAGGACAGAACTCTCTCAGCAGAGTTCAGGGAAGTTGGGGGTGAAGTCCTTTTGTTCCTGGGACTTCAGAACAGGGAGCCAGCTCTTCTCAGGCCCTTGGAGATTCCTTCAAGACAGGGGACACAGGACAACAGCAAAGTCCTTCCCCTCTCCTTGGCAGCAAAGCAACAGGTCAGTCCAGCAGAGCAACAGCAGGACAGTCTTCCTTCTTCAGATTCAGCTTTCTCCTTGGCAGAGGTTCCTTCTTGATTCCAGGATGATCTAATTTTCTGTTGTCAGGGGTCCTGTACTTATATCCCTAAAAGTCTTTGTTCTCTGTGTCCAAGTGGGCCCTGAGCCCGGTCTGAACCAGTTCTGGGTGTTGCTTGAGCACTTTGTTTTCCTGGCAACTCCTTTCCTTTCAGAGTGAGGGGCAGGGTCATCAGCCGCCCAGCAGGAGGTGGAGCCAGCATTGTGGAAGGCAGACACAGCCCTATTCAGGCCCAGGTGCTAACTCCTCCCACCACTCAAGTTGCAAATGCAGTAATTCAGCCTAGGGCTGACTCAGCCAGCCTCCTGGGAAATCCCCAGCCCCTGTCACTCTCAAACCAGACAGTCAATACACAAACAGGCCAAGGCACACAGAAGGCCCAGTTCCAACACAACCCCCTTCCAGCCTAAAGCCAGGGTAGACCAAACGATACCTCGATGGGATTCCCTGCTTAAGGCGATAGAACACGGAAACTGTCCCACACAGCAGGGCAGTCCTCTTCTACGCCGTCCTAAACCCAGTTCAATCACTCTATCCATACTCTCAGGGTCTGCCATGCCAATCCCTGTGGAACCCTTCTCCTCACCTGTGGACACCACCTGTGCAGTACCTTAACTTAACTTGCTCACAGGTGTGTCCCAACAGACAGAAAGCAAGCCACAATGACCACCGCCAGTGATCAGGTATGAGACCCAGGCCTTAAGCCTCTCAGGGCCCTCAAACTTCTGTGGCATCAGCGGGTGGGGGGCAGTAGCCCCAGGTGCTTGGCTTCCTTTGTCCACTCCCTCTCTTGTCAGGTCAGGTCTAACATCCTGGGACTGACCCACCAGTCTCGGACCTGTATCCAGCAGCTGGACAGGAGGCTGGGGTGGGCTACCGCACACCAGGTCCCCCTCTTCCTTGGGGATCTGTACCCTCCCACCTGGAGCGGTACCCCCTTCTAGAATAGCCAGGGCACCTGTGGCAGGTGTCCCGCACCATTCACTCACCAGTTCAGGATCTCCCTCCAGCAACTGGTCCGCCAACCTAGGGTTTAACCCCTCAGGTTGCACCGGGGTCAGAGGCGAGGACTCCCTCCCTCTGCACCCCCTTCCAGAGCACTGCACCCTCCCTACTGGAGGGGTACCTCCGGAAGCCAAACTGGTCAGGACACTGGTTACAGATGTCCTTCCTTCCAGGTCAGGCAGATCCTGAACCTGGTCTCCCAACCCAGGGACCAATACCTGCGGTTGTGTACTTGCCTGGCACAACAGGACTTCTGGGGACGAACACAGTACCCCCTTGAGGGTAACACATAACTCATGTGTCCTGTGACAGTCTGCCTGGCACAGGTGTCCTGACCCCTGTCCACCTGACAGCGCGGGAAGATCCCCCAGGACAGAAGTGAGGTCACCATGGTCACTCACTGGGGACTCAGTCCTTCTGACTGGTCCCTGACCCACTGGTTCTCCCACTGGGGACTCCTTCCCCCTCTCACCCCTCAGTCTGGACTTCTGCACCCTCCCAACTGGAGTGGTACTGCCTGACACCAGAACTGGTGGAGGCCTGGTTCCAGACACTCCCCGTTCAACAGACACTAGGAGATCCTCCTCAAATGGCCTACAAGTACAGTCTAGGTCCCCAATCTGGTGTTCTCTTAAGGAACCCTCCAGGCCCAGAGACTGGGTTTCGGGCACCGTGAGACACACCGTCACACACTCATTCCTTCTCCACTGAGACCGGACATGAGCCCCTACACCCCTCCCACTACACTGGGACCTAACTGGGCTACACTGAACCTCTTCCACCTCACAGGTCTGGAAGATATCTGAGCCACTCCTTTTGGGATCACTCCCCACTGCCTCCTCAAACTCTCTGGAATCCACCAAGAGGTCTGCCTCCAACGCAAGCTCTCTGGGGTCAGAAAACTCTCACTCCACCGGGTGTTGGCATTGCTCTGAAAAACAGGGACTTAAAATATGCTCTCCAACAAATGAATCACACAGCCCCCCACAGTTGTTAACCAACCTACCCTTTGCCTCACCCTCCAGTGCCTCACACAAGTACCCCACACCACTCTCCTGAGACTGGCAAGACAGTATCTGACTGTCTCTGTCACACACCCCACACTCTTCTGGCTGGTCTTCACACACACACACACCAAGGTTTCTACCACGGGGAAACCCCTCTCCCTGTACCTCTCTTCTAGAGTCAGTAGAGTGTCCCTCCCACCACTAGGAATATGGTCCCCTGTGCCAGTCCCCCAATCTACTTCAGGGACACTGCACTCCACTGGAACTAAATCATAAACCTGAACCCCCTGGTGTATGTCGACCCCCTCCCTCAAGTAAGGCGCCACATCTCTGGGTGTTTGTACCTCTCTCTCTGCACTAGAGATCATAATCATGCTGCCACCATCCGAGCTGGACTCCACTTCCAACTCAGCAAAGCTCCTTCCTTGAGCGTCCCATTTTTCTTTCTGGACTAAGGCCCACCGGATCATACTTTCCTTGCTTAGCCGGTCTAATTCTTTGCACCTTTGCTTAGTAGCAAGCAGCCACTCATCTTTCTCTTCCTCACTGTCAGAGAAGTCCTCCTCCTCAGAATAATCTGCTAATGTTGCTTCCCAAATTCTGGCCTCATGGGAATACAGGCATGCCTCAAGATCCCTCCTTGCGGAACCTTTCTCAATGGGCAGCGCCCTCTTCTTGCAAAAGGCTTTTATCTCCTCTTCTGTGTAGATGTACAGGTGGAAAAAGTTGACTTCCATTTTGGCAGGATTTTATAGGTGCAACACTAGCCAGAGTCTCAATATCCCAAAAATGCTTTCAGGAGGACACCGGAAAAACAAACAGTATGTGGTGGCGTAGTGGTCTGCACTCACTAGTGATGTACACCAATCACTAAGGGTCTAGTACAAATACAAGTTAAAATCCCACCGCTGCCACAAATGTTAGAACTGGGGGTCTCTAGTTGGCAGAGGTAGGTACCACTGTCCAAATAGGGACCCTTGCTTCTAGTCAGGGCAAGGAGATAACCCTCTGAGATAACCCCTGCTCACCCTCTAGGTAGCTTGGCACGAGCAGTCTAGGCTAACCAGAGGCAATGCGCAAAGTATTTGTACCAACACTTACACTAACACAGTGAAAACACCACAAACTGGCTCCACAACAGTTTAGAAAAATAAAGGTATTTAATCTAAACTACACAAGACCAAAACGACAAAAATCCAACATACACAGTTCAAGAATATGGTTTCAAAAGAGTTCTTAAGGTTGCGATAAAATAATCCACAGATGCGTGAAAAGTTCACAGTTGCGTCACGTTTACTCACAGTACCTTTTAGTTGCGACAAAGTTCCAAAAGCGTAAGCTGGTGCGGTGGAAAACAAGCGATGCGTTGCTCCTGAGACCCTGGGGAGGCGATGCGACAGCCCCGCTGCAGCAGCGGGTGTGTTGCGACAAATCCGGTCTGTATGGGGAGGAAGGCCACTTGTATGGATTCCGGTGCGGAGGTTCCGTAGGAAGTTTGTTCTCGCAAAAGGCACGATGCGATGATCTTTGGAGTTGCGACCACCTCCGGGGCGACGATGCTTGGACCAGCGGTGATATTCTCTCTCGCAGCTCCTCAACGCGATGGTTTCTGCGACGACACTCGCAGGGACGCGATGCGGTCTGCAAGCAAGCGGTGCGGCGATCTCACCCAGCGACGACAGGCTCTGCGACGACACTCGCAGCGATGTTAGACTTTCCCGCACCGGTCTGGTGCATCCCGCAAACGAAGGATGTGACGGCTCTGGCAGCGGCGTCAGGCGCTGCGCCGATCTCGGCCTTCGTAGCGGCAGGAATCTTCTCGCACTGTCGGGGATGCGCTCCGCAAGCGAGCGATGCAACACTTTTCAATTGCAAAAGTCTCTCAAGCTTAGTTTCAAGCTTCCCAGCACAGGTACAACTTCCAGAGGCCCCACAACTGGATCAAGCACTCTATGAAGGACAGAACTCTCTCAGCAGAGTTCAGGGTAGTTGGGGGTGAAGTCCTTTTGTTCCTGGGACTTCAGAACAGGGAGCCAGCTCTTCTCAGGCCCTTGGAGATTCCTTCAAGACAGGGGACACAGCACAACAGCAAAGTCCTTCCCCTATCCTTGGCAGCAAAGCAACAGGTCAGTCCAGCAGAGCAACAGCAGGACAGTCTTCCTTCTTCAGAATCAGCTTTCTCCTTGGCAGAGGTTCCTTCTTGATTTCAGGATGATCTAATTTTCTGTTGTCAGGGGTCCTGTACTTATACCCCTAAAAGTCTTTGTTCTCTTTGTCCAAGTGGGCTCTGAGCCCGGTCTGAACCAGTTCTGGGTGTTGCTTGAGCACTTTGTTTTCTTGGCTTCTCCTTTCCTTTCCTTTCAGAGTGAGGGGCAGGGTCATCAGCCGCCCAGCAGGAGGTGGAGCCAGCATTGTGGAAGGCAGGCACAGCCCCATTCAGGCCCAGGTGCTAACTCCTCCCACCACTCAAGTTGCAAATGCAGTCATTCAGCCTAGGGCTGACTCTGCCAGCCTCCTGGGGAATCCCCAGCCCCTGTCACTCTCAAACCAGACAGTCAATACACAAACAGGCCAAGGCACACAGAAGGGTCAGACAAATGAACATCAACTTTCTAAAAGTGCTGTTCTCAAACACAGGATTTAAAAACAACCTTTCCTAAAAGATGTGTTATTAAATTCAGGGATACTAGACTCTTATGTCCTATCTTGTTCTGTAGTGTAGCTCCTATTTTCCCAATAGGCTCTGCGCATTGGAATAGTACCTACAGCAGTAAAGGCCTAGGCCAGACGTTAACTAGGTCTACTACTGTCGATACTAGACTTAATTTTTGGGTTTGCCAGCTAAGCTCAGAGTTCGCTAGAAACTTTCTCGAATGTTCAGGAAAGAATTAACTCCCCTGATTAGACAAGAAGGGATTTAGTTTCTGACAACCATAGAACATGACAACTTTGCTCTCCCCTAATCAAGAGTCAATCTCAAGAGTCGTGTGAGCACAAGGCAATTATTTTACTCAGTCAGTACGTGCATTCTTAGTCTCATCAGAATGTAGAGAAAAGGAAGAGACGGGCGTGTTCAATAAAAAGGTGTTATGTATTGATCAGTCTCTTTTCTCGTACAAGAGAAATGGATCGATATTATTGCAATACTTATAGTTAAGTAAAGTGCATACATTAAAAGCAATAGTATAAAATAATGCTGTAAAAACATTGATATGGTTTCTGAGCCATATGATGTTTGAAATGATTAAAATATATTTACATACACATATACATTTGACTAAACGTACTCAACTGGTGTTTCTAAATACGCCTACCCCGTGTACCTGACCTAAGTCTAATGCGTGGGCGGGAATAGAAAGTTACAGTTTTAGTTAAGTTTGTTTTTGCCAAGTGAATAACTAAAGAATTCTCTGTGAGGGGTTATTCAGTTCTGTACCTGGAAGTTAGGATGGATGAGGAATGGTATCTCTTTCTCTGCTCTCGATATTCCAGGCTGCCTGCGAGGGCTGCCCGAAAGCGCCGGTGCTGGGTCTCTCGGCTTGAGATAGCAGCGCGTCTCTCAGCGCGTCAGGAAGGCGGGGCTGCTGCCAGCGGGGTCTGCTTCTGCTCTCGGCTTCGGCAAGTATGGCTGCTCCGTCTTGTCACCACGCGTGTGTTTGCATAGGGCAAGGTCGGCAATATTTATACCTTAAAGGTGCCGAGATTGACGTAAGGATGGACATAGGTACGTCAATAAAGATGTCATACGACTTGCTCGTTAGCACATTCTTTACTAAAGTTCTCTGTGAAATCAAAACAATGGCCGCACGGATTATCCAGGTTGTCATAGGTTTGATTTGTTATGAGAACGTCGTATGCCTTATCAGGGGCTGGAGGAATGTCGCTTGTCTAATTAGATCTCAAGCGTTATGACCTAATCAGATAACACGTTCCTGTGCCGTAGTGTGACTACGTCAGATAACGGTATCTGCATCATGGGGGTTTTCTTGCCTCATGGGCTGACTGTTAGTTAACTTGATAGTTAGTTTAACCAGAATAGGGTCAGGAATAGGGGGACTGATTCAGAACCTATAGAAATACACGACACCCACTCCACGCTAACTATGGTCATATCTACTAATCTATGCATAGTATAACATAGTACAACATACTATAGAGTATAGTGTATACCTTACCACCCCAAAATACATAAATGCATTTCGAAATTTTCAAATATACTGAAAAGTTGCAGTCATATATATTGTATGCACTTAAGCTATGAATTAAACGCAAAAGTAAACACGCATTTATATGCATTATTGCTTATTGGTATATGAGAAATACACATGAAATGGCTCTTAATATGGCTATACAGAAAGGAAGTTCGAGACCATTTCATCACATAATAAAATATTTGTGAACATCCCAGCGGGCAGCTAAAGTTCATAAAGTATCTAAAAATAGAAATTTTAGTTCTCTAGGAATAGTTTCTTACTTTAAGCAGAAGATCAGTGTCCCGGGAAAAAATATGTAGAAAAATATTTTAAGGGGCATGCTGAAAAAAATTGCTGTCCGTGAACTGGAGCGAAATTGTTCATGTGACTTTATTTTTAAAGTTAAAGGCCGAATTCAGGGAACGCCGTGTGCGAGTTTACTCAAAAGTCTCTATTTCTGTTCTGGAGAGAACATCATATCATTCAGGCTTTCGAAAAAACTGTCAACAGCTTCATGGGAAAGTTCCACTAAGTCGGAAATAGGGGTAACCATGCATTCGTGCGCATGATTGTCTGCATTGACATTCTGATTCGCATTGCTGACAGAAGGTCGTACCTGTTCGATGCTGCTTTCATCTCGAACTTCACTACTCTTCAATCGTAGTGGTGAAGATTCCAGGAATGCCGTCATCAGGATTGGCAGCCTTTGAGGGCAGCACAAAGCGTGAACCTTGGTAGGAACCAACAGTGTATCTGCATCCACTGGCGCATCCGATTGTAGCGTCAGACAGGTGTCTAACACGCATTCTTCTCCGCATAGCAGACACCTTAGTACAGGTAAAACACACCTTTGCCACATTGGTCGAAATGATAGAAACCAAGTCATGTTTAGGTCTCTAAGCCGGGAGAGTCCCAGGATTTTTGATATCCGGTCCCGGTATCCAATGGCTAGGATCGTATCTTCCATTGTCGCGAGAGTTTGATCTGTGACATGGGTTGCCATAACGAAAAATAAGGACTAGGAATAGGATTCCTGCAATTAGTCCCAGGATCAGGGGAAGTCCTCCAAAAATCGAATGGACGAAATCTGGAAAAACACCCAGTATGGCTTTGAATGGTGTTAATGCCATCGAAAATACTGTCTTAAATACCTTTGAGACCCCAGTGGTATCAGAAATATTTAAGATTTCGCTTAGGATTTCCGCGAAATGTACGGGGGAATTAGTTGATAATAATGTATGTATCTCTGCAGTCGTCCTTGCGACTTGTAGATCATATGTTTCTTTTGATGACGTGAGCCTTGTAGGCGTCTTAAGAAGCACTGTTTTCATTCTGCTTAAAGTATCTATTCGAATAGAAGTAATTTTCAAACTGGGCCATGCCCTTGCCTCCCTGTATGGAAAGGAGCTGGGGAATAAAGAGCGTCCACAGCACTTGACCTTCGCCATTGTAGTTACTAGATAAGGAGTCCCGGGCATAAGACTGCAACATCTGCGGTCTACAATAAGAATGTAACTCCCATTATAGAGTCTTTGAAAGAATGGTTCTATTTCAGTTGCAGGTGCACCTTGCTGGTGACATGAAAGGTTGTATGAATTCCCTTCACAGGCTCCATGTAAACTAATTCCGTTACACAGAAGCGTGCCGCTTAGTGACATAGCACAATTGTTGCCACTAAGAAACACTTTCTGTCCTTTATTACTGACACATGCATGTGAATAGGGCAGGTTCCAAGTTGTTTTAAGGTACCCCTTTCCCAATTTCTCGTACATGCCAGCCTGTATATATTTTTGGCAGTATTGAAACCTGAAGGTTGAGATTGGAATATTTATGATTCCGTGGATTATCCATTCACTGACAGGTCGTTCTGACATTGTCATTGGTAATCTTTCTAGTTTTTCAATGCTCAAGATTGTATAATCAGCACCCTTTTGCGCCATACCGATTTGTCTATCAGTAAGGTTAAAGATTTGGAATAGTGACGTTGTGTTGATTAAACGCCAAGGCACATAGCCTGAACGCAGATTTTGTAACGTCCAGCCAAGCTGTACAATAGAACGCAATTGTGACTGACCATGTTGTAATAACAGTAAGTCTTGCGATAATATATCGATTGCTGAAGACACAATGCTGTCCAATGAAAAAATTCTGGAGGACAGAGTCATTAACCCATTGTCCACTACAGAAAGTGATTTTTCCAAATTGATACGGTCAATTTCCCGTATTCTTTCTGCTGTCTCAATTTGAGTTACCTTCCAGGCCTCATTGTATGCTGCATATACAGAGGCTGCTATGAAACGCCTTTGACGCTGTTTGCGTGGTCCCATTATGAAATCACGCAAGTCAGCACCATCAGTAAGTAAAGTTAGGTGTTGCTTAATTTCAGGCAGTGTGGAAGTTTGTAGCCACTGAAGGCATAATTTGTCCACACTGTAGGTTGTTATTATCCCTGGGTGATGTCTTTGAGGATATCTAGGGTCTGGCCTGGTCATTTTGAAACCCTGTGTTTTATTCAGGAATCTATCTTGACAGTTATTTGTATCTGTGGGCCAGATCAACCATTGTTTCCAATCAGGATGTGTTCTGTTTTGGTTTAATATATGGTTTACGTCTATCTCTTCATCTGTATCAGAGCTATTGCTAAACATTGTTGGCTTTGGAATAGACGGTTTAATTAAATCTTTGATTTTGGCTAAGCCAAGACAGGTGGTTTGTTGAACAGTGTCATTTAAAAATATCATTTGTTCTGGGATCATGCAGGCTCTAAACAAAGCTTCTATACCCTGTACTTGCCATTCTTTTGTACCCCAAACACTTTTCAAATCAACATTTTTGTCCCAATAATCAAATCCAAATGTATTCATTTTTTCAAAGAATGAATCTGAATATATCAATTTTGTGTTGGTTATCATTGTTTTCATCCCTGTCTTGTTCGACAATTTAAAATAAAATGTTTCAGCATTACTTGTGTTAAAACCTGAAAAATATGAATATTTGTCATACACGGTTCTAGAGCTCCCTTTTGGAGGTGTAGCACAATGCTCCCATTGATTATAATTTAAAACATTTCTAGGTTGTGCTGATTTATGCAAAAAATGGTTACCATAGTGGTTATAGCAATACATACTGTCATAATTTGTAGAACCTTACAAATAATCATGTTTTGTAAATTTAGCAGACATTACTAAGTCAGACATCATATTGTTGATGCTTTCGAAGTCCCAATCATCAGCAAATGAGTTTGGTTTTGCAAAATCACTCAAGGAGATCTTGATTTGGTGTGGATATTTCAGGATCTCGACCGGACCATAAATTTCATAGTCAGTGTTGTCCCAGGCTACCCCACCAGGTATAGGATTGGCTGTGAAGTTGGCTGAAGAAAGTTCTCTTTTCTCGACGTGTGAAGATGTGTGTGGTTTGAGGACCAAGTTGATGTTCTGACTTGCTGTGTCCATTTTAGCATATTTTCCCTCAATGAAGCGTCCCAAAGTAAATACCATGATGAGCCAAAGTATGAGGATAAATGCACCAAAACCCACCCAAAACTCAATCCATGGAGAAACCAGATATGTTTCTTTCAGTTGTTTCAAAAGTTCCTTCGCTTTGTCTTTAAAGGATTTTGATGATGGCTGTGTCTTTGATTCACTGAAGCCTTCAGAGGAATCATCGAAGTTGATGAAGTAACCGGATGCAGTTCTGTCAATTGTTCCAATTGGTTCAGGATTTCTGTTATTTGCATTTTCACTCGGCACTTCATTGTAGATTGGTGTGTCTCTGCTAAATGTTTTTATTTGGGTTTTCAGAGGTCTTAGTTCTATTGCATTGTTGCATAGTCCTCGTTGTTCTTCTGTAGGCGTTTCGAATGTGATGAGCCTCTTTGTTAGGACCTCTGTACTGGTAGCAAACCTTGGTGTTCTGCTACTTATTGGGAGTCCACTTGGCCTACTGTTTGTTATCGGCCACATGTTGTGGTTTTACCAGGTCGATGGATACAACTCGGTTCTCCTTTTTACCAGCAAGTGGCGGTAGTACAACTGATCTTGTCCCGTTGACAGACAAGACAGGAACTGCTTTTCTGTAAGAAGGCCCAAATTCCTTCTTTACCGCGATCTTCTCCCTGACTAGATCCCCGACTTTTGGAATCCAGACAGGTCTTGCTGGGACAGGTGGTGATTCTTCAGTGGTTGTTGGCTGTTGTTTCAACTGTATGTTGCTCAGGTCTTTTCTTGTTTTGTTTAAGTCCTGCAAAATAGCCAAACGGTCTTTGACATCAAAGGTTTTTTCTATTACCACTGAAGTCTGACTATCAAGGTCAGAGATCAACATCCTAGTTCCGAATAATAATTCGTACGGACTGAATCCCTTCAGAGAATTTCTTGGCAAGTTATTTAGACTACGTTGGACACTTATTAGATGTTTGACCCACTCAGCTCCCGAACCTAATATCCTTTCCATTATAGATTGCTTTCTGCCTTGGTTTTTTCTTTACACCATCCCGTACCCTCAGGAAGGAAGTGAGAAGATTCCCGCTGGGCTGTGCTCATTTGGCCATGTTTCCCCCCAGGCTGGATTGCCTGAGTGAAAACAATGGTCGAACGTAGCATGCTCTTAGCGTATATGCCATTTAGACTCGCAAATCTTTGTATAATAGTCCGGACGTCAGCCGAGTGCTGGTGATCTACATTATAAGTGGAAACTAGCCTGTATATGTTAATCGCAAGCCATTCTTTTTGCTGGTAATATTATCTGCCTTGATACGACGAGGTATTAAACTGCTTCTCTCCCCACTGCGATCTCTGTTGCAGTTTGGGCAGTTTTTTACAAACATGGTGTAGTGCAGGCTCATGTCTGGCCACCAGTACCGTGATTGTAATTCTTCCAGAGAATCCTTTAATTTAAGGTGTCTGTGACCCTCGCCCATGTGTGCGTCTGCGATTAACAAGTTTCTCCTGTCCATGTTTGGAATCACTCTATCCCCCACTCCAGGGATTCGAGCAAAAGGGACGGAGTTTGCATCGATTATGTATGTATAATTGAGTGGATAGTTGATCGGTAACGCTGAGCAGTCGCCTTTTGATGACGTTTTCACTGCCAGCATTGTTTCACCGTCAATGTATTTTAATGTACGCTTTTTTCGATCTACGGGAGCCGGTTTAGTGGCTGCCGCTGCGGCTGCTTCAGCCAATGAATTCCCCACAACGTGAACGCCATCACGCTGATGACTCAGTGAGTGTGTCACGTGAGTCTTTGGTAGTTCTTTTTTCAAAAGAGCTACTTGTTCCCAGAGCAGTTTCTGCTTTATTGGTGCATCTGTGTCATCTTTGTAACCGTTCTGAATCCATGTCTGCAAATCCTTGTTATATGCTTTGACGCAGTAATATGAATCTGACACTATAAGTGTCGGGAATTCGCGATCCGCATTATCTAGCGCCATTTTCAAAGCTATTATTTCAGTTTGTAGTTCTGAATTAGTTTCTACTGAGTGTGATTTTGTTAAAAGAGGTCTTAGTTTACCTCCGCGCCACACTTCTTTTGTAATCTCACATGTGGGATTGTATGCATGTTCTCCCCAAACGGAGGGTTGAGCATGTCCGTCTGTATAGATTACACAGGCGTAATGTCGTAGAGGAAGAATGTCGATTGGCAGAGGATACGTCTTTTTATATTTTAGATTTTTTAATTCTTCTAGTTCTGGATCAAAGAAGTAGTATACTTTGTCCGTTGTGATTGAATTCACCCATTGTATCCATTCCGGATTCAATGTTGTTGTTGGTAAATTACACGGTGTTGTTAGTGCCTCAAAGGCTGATTCTGCTGTTCTGACTGTGATATGTCTACCGTCAGCTATGTCTTTTTCTCTAGCTATTGCGGTTTGAACTGCACGAATGATTTTTTCTGTATTACTGAATTTCTGTTCAGCTTCTGTGTACAAGTGTGATTTGAATGCAATTGGTACCATTTCTCCCTCATTAGAGGTCAGGTATGTGAATCCGCATCTCCCTGGGATGACTCGGATCACAAGGTTGCGTGTGTTATCACGTGTTTCTAATTTTGTTTTAATTAGCCTGTCTGTTTGTAAGGATCTCAAAATTTCTGTGTGTGTTTGTGTCCAACTGGATCTTTTAAAGTCTGGTTTAATTAGATCATAAAGGGGTTTGACCCTTTCTGCGTAATTTGCAATGTATGTTCTTCCGAAATTTAGGAAGCCTAGAATTGACTGTAGGTTTTTTAGTGTTTTAGGAGCTTGGATTACGGCACATTTCTCTAGGAAATTGTCTGCCAGGCTTTTACCTTCACTTGATAACTCATATCCTAAGAATGGGACCGTCAGATGGGCAATTCTTGACTTTTTAAAGTTGAATTTGTAACCCTCTGCAGCGAACCCAAGTATTATGGTGTTCACTCTTTTCAAGTGAGTCTCCAAGTCATCATCTGTTAAGTAAATGTCATCGACATAAGATAATGCTTCATCATCATATAGTTGTAGTAATTCTGTTACTCTCGCTGAGAATACCCCCGGGCTGTTCTTGTACCCCTGGGCTAACCGACAGAATTGTTTTTGAGTGCCATTTACTGAGAATGCAGTTAAAGATCTGCTTTCTGGTGCTATGTTTTGACAAAAGAATCCATTGGAGATGTCCAAGGTTGTTTTGTATTTTTTGCGCACTATGTTATTCATTAGTGCAGCACTGTGTGAGTTTTGCACTGCAAAGGTTTTGCAACATGTATTAAGGTGTCGGTAATCCAAAACTAGACGATATGAATTGTCTGGTTTGGAGACCGGAAACAAAGGATTGTTCATTTGTGAGGTGCAAGTTTCAATCACCCCCTGGTATTCTAGCTGATCTAGTATTTCATTTACTTGTTTTTTAGCTTCTTGCTTAATTGGGTACTGACTTTGTGCAGTAGGTTGTGATTTTAACTGGATTTTGTGAGGAGGAGAATCCTCATCCCATCCCACATGATTTTTATATAAAGCAGGTGCTAAGGCCACTGCCCACTTTCTAGCAAGTGTGTATTTTTTATGAATCGGTATTTGATTCGAGAAGGCAGGCATAATTACTTCTTCGCCATGAGGGCACTCCCTGACAAACTCTGGTGGCCAGTCTTTTTCAGCTAGAAGGATGTCATAACCCTTTGAGAGGTTATCCCAAAATAGTCCCCTTATTTTCCTAGTCTTATCTCCCTCTATACGTAATGTTATCTCGTATATCTTGTGGGGCTTGCTAACTCTGGTGTCTGCAGTTTCCACTTGAAGGTATTCATTCGTGTCCACTGTCTCCAGATGATTCATAAGGACTTTGCGAGCTATGCTCACCTCTGCTGCGCTGTCTAGCATTGTCTGAGCCCATTCTCCGTTTTTCAGTTGTGTCCTCAGTATTCTCGGCATTTTTAACTACCTTGATACTGGCTACCTTCTTTTTTGGAAATCGTAATTTCTTTTTTAGCTGAGCAGGTTCCTTGTCTTTGGACTTGGCGTGCTCTTCTGACCGTCCTCTTCTTTCCGATTTCTGCGAGGAATTCTGAAAAGATTGAGAGGGACGTGTATCAATGTCTTGATATCTATCAGGTTTTTTAATATTATCCCTATTTCTAAGGTTATATCTATTCCCAGAAGGGTCACTCTGCGGTGACCTCTGTCTTTGGTTTGGAGATTTCTCTCTTCGCCTAGGAGACCTTCCTCGGGACTGGAATTTCTTTTCTTTAGGATTGGATTGTTTGTTTCCATCCCAGTTCTTTTTTGGTGAATTATTATTATTAAAAAATATTTTTTCTGGACTTGTAGTCAGTTGCGGTTTTACTGGTATTCCACCTAGACTATCTCTGCCTAGTTCTTCATAGGATTTTTCTATGATTCTGGCAATTTCAGCTGGTTGGTCTGCTATATCTGTCTCTTTTAACCTCTGGCGGATCGCCACGTTTGCTGCTTCACCTTTTATGTTGGCTAGTAATATAGCCGAGACCTGCTTGAAGTCTTTCAGTAATTTCATACCAAGAGTTAAAGCAGGTTCTGGACCGTATTCATCTTGAATTTGTTTTAGCACATCTGGTATTACCGAAATGGATGGAACACCGTGCGTTTTTGTGTAGATGGAAGCAAAGACTGTACCCCAAGTGTCACAGTCCTCAATGTGTGGTGCGATTCCCATTGGGAGACATATAGTCAGAATCCTGTGTTTTTCTAGCGGGGTGGTGTCAGGAAACACCGCCTCTATTTGGGTAATTTTCTGTGCCAACCAGAATGGTATTTATTCCCGTTTAGCTGGAACTTTACCTAGGCAGGATTGGATGTTCTGTGGTGTAATTTTATTTGTGTTCCCCTGGTGAGGGGTCAGCTGTGGAAGTTTAATCGCTGGCTGAATTGTTGAAGTCCGCATTACATACTGAACTAATTGTCTATGAATTTTTAGTAGTTGTTTTAGCTGTATTAACAGCTCTGCTGCAGGCATTCTTTCGATGTCTGGATATGGTGTGTATCCGGCTAAGACCGGCCACGTTGCTCCTGGTCTTCCTAAAGGACCGAGCCTTGTAATGTGATTGTTATGTTTTAGGGCGCCATCAAATAAGAGCAAATGCTCTTGGAATTTGAGTGGTACTTCCACCTCCTCGAAAGGAGTGTACGTTTCAGGAGGTTCCTCTACTTTGTAATAGTGGAAGTACTTTGTTACAGCATTTGCTGCTGGAAAATGTATCCATGAATAGTATACCTCTGTCTGGCGATATTCGTGTGCCTCGATTACGAATATGACTGTGCCACCTCTAGGTGTCAGTCCATTTTCTATAAGTTTTAGAGTTATAGATCTTCTTTTGATGACCGGAATGAGTATTATATCCGCGTCTGCTGCTTGCATGGTAGCATCAGCATCTGCGAGTTCAGTTGCTAATCTAACTGCCTCTCTTTCATCATCACTCTCTGCCATTTTACAGACAGGATGGTATTACGTTTGTTTGCAGATCAGGTTTCTTTATGGAACAAAGATTAGATGCACAATATTTTGGAACAGTGTATCCTTCAACGTTGACTTGACCAAGAACCATACATAGGAGTTCCCTCCTGCGAGGTTTTGGAGGATATTACCTTTCACCCACTCCAGACGTCTTTGGAGTATTTGGGAAAAGGGGTCTGAGTGAGAAAGCACGACTGAGTTACTCTAAATGTCTTACGTTAGTTTTATCGCCCTTTCCAAACGCGTTGGGCGCCATGTAGTGTAGCTCCTATTTTCCCAATAGGCTCTGCGCATTGGAATAGTACCTACAGCAGTAAAGGCCTAGGCCAGACGTTAACTAGGTCTACTACTGTCGATACTAGACTTAATTTTTGGGTTTGCCAGCTAAGCTCAGAGTTCGCTAGAAACTTTCTCGAATGTTCAGGAAAGAATTAACTCCCCTGATTAGACAAGAAGGGATTTAGTTTCTGACAACCATAGAACATGACAACTTTGCTCTCCCCTAATCAAGAGTCAATCTCAAGAGTCGTGTGAGCACAAGGCAATTATTTTACTCAGTCAGTACGTGCATTCTTAGTCTCATCAGAATGTAGAGAAAAGGAAGAGATGGGCGTGTTCAATAAAAAGGTGTTATTTATTGATCAGTCTCTTTTCTCGTACAAGAGAAATGGATCGATATTATTGCAATACTTATAGTTAAGTAAAGTGCATACATTAAAAGCAATAGTATAAAATAATACTGTAAAAACATTGATATGGTTTCTGAGCCATATGATGTTTGAAATGATTAAAATATATTTACATACACATATACATTTGACTAAACGTACTCAACTGGTGTTTCTAAATACGCCTACCCCGTGTACCTGACCTAAGTCTAATGCGTGGGCGGGAATAGAAAGTTACAGTTTTAGTTAAGTTTGTTTTTGCCAAGTGAATAACTAAAGAATTCTCTGTGAGGGGTTATTCAGTTCTGTACCTGGAAGTTAGGATGGATGAGGAATGGTATCTCTTTCTCTGCTCTCGATATTCCAGGCTGCCTGCGAGGGCTGCCCGAAAGCGCCGGTGCTGGGTCTCTCGGCTTGAGATAGCAGCGCGTCTCTCAGCGCGTCAGGAAGGCGGGGCTGCTGCCAGCGGGGTCTGCTTCTGCTCTCGGCTTCGGCAAGTATGGCTGCTCCGTCTTGTCACCACGCGTGTGTTTGCATAGGGCAAGGTCGGCAATATTTATACCTTAAAGGTGCCGAGATTGACGTAAGGATGGACATAGGTACGTCAATAAAGATGTCATACGACTTGCTCGTTAGCACATTCTTTACTAAAGTTCTCTGTGAAATCAAAACAATGGCCGCACGGATTATCCAGGTTGTCATAGGTTTGATTTGTTATGAGAACGTCGTATGCCTTATCAGGGGCTGGAGGAATGTCGCTTGTCTAATTAGATCTCAAGCGTTATGACCTAATCAGATAACACGTTCCTGTGCCGTAGTGTGACTGTGTCAGATAACGGTATCTGCATCATGGGGGTTTTCTTGCCTCATGGGCTGACTGTTAGTTAACTTGATAGTTAGTTTAACCAGAATAGGGTCAGGAATAGGGGGACTGATTCAGAACCTATAGAAATACACGACAGTTCCTATGAGAAGAAATGCTGGTAGCCATTGTAGCCAGCATCTCCCATGTTAATCTATGGAGCAAGATAGCCTTACAATGGTGAAAAATGAAAATGGCCGCCATTCACTACCAGAGCATGTCACCTGCACCAGTACATGCTCTACCTTTCACATACACTGCACCCTGCCCAGGGGGGTACCTTGGGCCTTCCATAGGGGTGACCAATGTGCACGAAAAGGGAAGGGTTAGGCCTGGTCAGTGGGGACACTGACCAGGAGGACATGGCAGTTCACAGACTGCACACAGGCACTGCGGTGGCAGGCCTGAGACACCATTTTAGGCTACTCATGTGGGTGGCACAATCAGTGCTGCAGGCCCACTAGTAGCATTTGTCATCACCAGCCCTGGCACACCCAGTGCACTTTACTAGGGACTTCTTGGTGATACAAATATGCCAATCATGTATATCCAATCATAATAACAATTTACACAGAGAGCATATGCACTTTAGCACTGATCAGCAGTGGTAAAGTGCGCAGAGTCCTATTGCCAACAGCCACTGGTCAGGAAAAATAAGGGAGGAAGAAGCAAAAAGTTTGAGGATGACCCTGCAAGAAGGGCCCGTTCCAACATGTAGGTAATGTGCATTAGTATTATGGTTAAGCAAAAAGAACTTCACTGCGCCCCTTCTTGTGTATTCTTAAACAGTGGTGAATTTGTGCTGGTGGTTGCTGCCGGTAGGCCGCACTAGAACTTATTTCTAGGACTTTTTTAGTCCCTACCAGTCATGACACTCTGAGGCCTGTTATGGGCGGTGCAAACAGAGTGTGTGGGAGTATGGGGCAGGGATACTCCCGGCTGAAACACAGTCTCCTTATTCTCCGATTGCAGTGAAGGGTAGGGTTGGGATGTATGTCAGTACTACGCATGCTTTTACAACACATGCCTTTACCACGCAACTTGTACAACGCAAGTCCTTACAACGACTTGCGTTGGGGGGTGCTGGATAGTGAATAGTTTAATTTACTATTCCAACTCCAGTCCCCGTGGATAGTAGGGAAGGTTTTGGATAGTAAATTAACTATTCCCTATCCTGGAGCGCCCCCAGCGCAAGTCGTTGTAACGACTTGCGTTGTAAAAGTTGCATGGTAAAGGTACTGCGTTGTAAAAGTTGCGTTGTAAACGCTGTTTAACGTTGGGTTGAAAAGCCTGCACTAAAAACAGCTAGAGAGCAGCTCAACCAGTATCTGCCCAGCGCTGTCAAAGAATAGATATTGTTCACGGTGTTTTTGTCATCGTTGGGCCAGGGAGATTAATAGCAGAGGAGCCAATGTGCCCACCAGAGTCCTGAGCCTTTGTTCACATGCCCTGTAAATTGGCACGTGCTTGCTCTTGGCATGTGATTGCATGCTCTCTCTCGCTTCCTTTCTTTCTGAACAGTCCTGCATTAGGGACGTTGTAAAGCCCTGCGCCACATGAAACCGGCGTTAGGTGTCATGTGGGCGGTCCGGTGCAGAGGGGGCGGTCTGTCCCAGAAACGCCTCGTAAAAGCGACGCAGTGAAATCTCCAAGATTTCACGGAGTCACTTTTACGTCCATGCTACATCAAAACCCTGCGCCTGCTTGAAGCAGGCGTAAGGAGTGACGCAGCCTGTTAGTCATAGGGTGCCCCTGAGCATTGCCGGAGCTGCGTCGCGCTTGTGACACGACTCCAGCAATGCGACACGCATCGCCCTATCCTTGTGCCATGGTGTGCCGCATTGTAAATCCGACGCAATTGTGGTGGCGCATGGAGGGAACTGTGTGTCACATCTTTTCTGGCGCATACCTGCTGATTTGCAGAAATGCGCCAGTACTCGTAAATCTGCCCCAAAATGTGTATATATCTTATATTCAGGGATAGCAATGTGTGTTTTCAGTATTGTAACACAGCAGCAGCTCACTAATATTACTGTAAATAATCTCCGTCACATCCTCACATTTCTCACATGTGAGGTCCTATATTGATCTAATAGAATTTTTTTATATGGAATCTGCATCAAATATGAACAAATGTTTTCTGCAAAATGTCTGTAATAGACTCTCACACATTAAAAATAAATGATAGAAAAATGGTATTTACAACAATCTGTTTAACAATTTTTCAAGGTCGTTACGGCAAGACTCTCTGCAGAACATAGCTGGCTTTATCAGGGGCCCCCCTGAAAAGGCTGGGGCCCTGGGCTAGAGCCCACTTTGCCAATGCCTTAAAACGTCTCGACCACTCCCTTTTATTTTTGGACACGGCCACCTGCCAGACGACCTCTACTAGGAGAGACAGCCATTTCCAAAATGGCCAGCACAGGGAAATGAAAACGGAAGGCCACTGATGAGCTGGCGGGGAAACACGGAGAGGCGAGTAGGTACTCGGCAATTGTACCACGCGGTAACTAATACGTTATTTCACGTGGTTTTTTTCCCTTCCCTCTACCCAGTGAAGCCCTAAAGACCCATAATTGGAGTCTTTTTGCTATTCTCACCCCCATCTGGGTGTGAAGATTCTGACTACGACAGATTTTTGTCTGTAGCCTCAAGGAACTTAGGACTGGCAGGTCGTTAGTGTGTCCTGACCACCCACCCTCCTTCTTTTTGGTCCTGATGAAAACCCGGTACTCCCACACGACGGGTTGAAACATGTAGACCTTACACATAGTGATACACATGGTCATAATATACCTTCTTTGTATCCACACACTTGATTTTAATATTGTCCAGTAACTTGCAAATAAAAATTCTTTTCACACAAGTACACCAGGACAATTTTTAACATTTTTTTCACTTCTCACACACAAATACCCGCTCCACTGTAGTTCAGGTGTCGCAGCACACCCTGATGGCACTCGGCTATCAGGGAGGACCCTGATGATGAAGCATGTCACCAACTAGGTTGGTGAGTGAGGGGTTTTTAAATAAAAGAAGGACTCTCTTCTTTTTGTAGTCATCCCACTCAGACTGTGTTCTTTAAACAGTGTCTGATGGTACTCCTCTTATGTTTATGTATATTTTGGACCTAGGGGACCAGGAGTACACTCCGTTCGCCCTTGCGAACTGATCCCTTACTCTCTCTTTGTTTAATTGTATATTATGATTAGCCAGTAGCGCCTGTCTCTGTAAAAGTTTTTGTTTGCGGACGACTATTTGTTTGCCGTATGATGAATTACCTGTGTTAGTTAAAATTACCATAACGGTTGTAAACAAATATTAGGTCTGTGTCTGGAGTTCCTGCACAGTTCTAGGGTGCCGATATGATGTGTGTGACAGAAAGAAATAGTTTTCCTACCTACACAAAACATAACGTGGTTTTGAAAGTGCATGTTCACTGCGACCAGGCTACAGGACATATTCCTAACATGTAACATGGATTTAAACTGGTATTTGGTGCTTAGAAGTAATTTAAAACCCGGACGTAAAATGGCAAGATAAGAAAAGTGGTCAGGCTAGAACTGAAATTCCCTAGAAACCATATAAAACTTTGGAAATATGAACTCTATTCTACCCGGGCTCATCTGAGTATTTAATAAAAGGCATACACATGCATAGCTGGGCTTCTGATTGGACAGATCTAGTTAAGAATTTGACAAAGGCCCAGACAGCAGCTGGCAATAGAAATAAAAGACATGCAAAGGCCAACAAGGGGAAGAAGGGTTCGCACAGGCCTTCCTGGATCACGTCCACCTGTCTACAGCCTTGTAATACATGTTTACTTTCACACTGTAGGGCTAGAACAGAACTCTAGAAGAGGCCTATAGCAGATGTTGGCTCATAGCTGGAGATTGTCATTTGAAACTTGGTGGGATTATAATGGAAGGCAAAGAGTGTAGTCAATAAGCATGGTGAGCCCAGAAAAAGTAAAGAAGAGGGTACTATGATTAAATGTTTGATGCACGAGACAGTGGGATTTCATGATAAGCATCTCATTGGAAAGAATCAGCATCACAAGAATATTGAATCAGAAGGCATGTGGAAAGAGACTGTGAATTCTAAGAGGATTGTCTCAGGGATCCTAACCAGTCTCTGTCTAATTGTACCCTTTAAAATACTCTTCATGTCCCACTAAAAAGAGAGAACTACTTGGACCACATGTGGATAAGAATAGATATTTGCCCTAACCCCTTTTCCTGCCTGATATCTCCAGATAATGTCCTGAGTCAATAGAGCCAGTAATGTCCCCAAGGTTAGAGGCATCAGCTTCCTGTTATTCCAACAAAAATAAACAGTCAAGGTCTGGTCAGAAAAGCCCGATCGTCCTTGTGGCACTTCCAAAATGCCTCCTAGGGTTCAAGGAGGTCTCATAGTAGACAATCTTTTTATCTGTGTTGAAGAACACTGTTAGACCAGTTATAACTGCACAGTTCTCTTTTCTGCCACTAAGGGACATGCATAATCTTGCTGGAGGGCGCTGAGGATCCTGAGTGCAGAAGAGCTGATGCATAGATTTCTAAGTTACTACGGGTGACTCAATAATTTATTTTTACAAAAAACAGACTAATGTTTGAAGATTGGCTTGTCCGGGACATGTGGAATCTCAGTCACTCCTCACATCAAGACTTTGTCCTCTCTCCTCCAAAGGCTAACAATTTATGTCCTACAATGCTCCCTTTTCTACCCTCAAATCCATCTGTTATGCAGTGAAGTTGTTCGAGGGCTCACCCAGTCTGCTGTCAATATACCCTCCCCATTCACCAGGCAGTGATTGTTGGTTACTCCAAAGTGATATCCTCAGTGGGAAAACAAACCCTCTGAGCTACCCTGTACTGAATTTCATATACTTCACATTCTCTGGGATTTTTTTGCATTTTGTTCAGCTACCCTTCTCACCAGTCATACCTTTCTTCCAGTGGAGTTCCTTTAGAAACCCTCAGGAAAAAACTATGAATGAAAGTAGCTGGATCCGCCTCATGCCCGTGGGGATATTACTGAAGTGTACAGCTGGTTATAAATCAGCTAATGGACCAGAGAACCCAACTCAGGGTGTTAACATTGCACAAAGTTGCCCACTCATTGACTGATATCAAAATATAAGCAGTCTTCACGGCGGGGGGTTTGTACAACCCCACGGGTTAACCTGGACTTTGTCACCTTTCCGCAAACAGTAAAGAAGTGTAAGATATGTAGTTGGTTGATATCCTCCCTGAGGAGTATGATCACGCAAAGATGCTTACAGGAGAATTGAAACCATGGTTATGTGTAGATGGGTTTGAATTTGAATTTAAAATATTTGTATAGCGCTACATACACCATGCGGTTTCTTGGCGCTTATGAAAGCTAGTTTAACAGTAAGAACAACAAGCCAGTGAAGGGGAATTTAAAATCAAATAACATTGGGAAAGGCCTGGGTAAACAAGAAAGTCTTGAGGTCTTTTCGAAAGAGGGAATAATGTCTAGCTAGACGTAGGTGGTCAGGATGGGAGTTCCAAAAGGATGGTGCCAAAGTTGAGAAATTGGTTCCGCCCCATTTCTTACGTCGGTAGCGGGGTACATGGAGAAGAGATTGGGAGGATGATCTAAGCTCCCGGACAGGGGTATACTCCTTTAACAAAGAAGAAATGAAGGCAGGAGCCGTACCCTGGCGCGCCTGGAAGACCATGCAGCCAGTTTTAAAAAGGGATCGCTCCCTAACTGGAAGGCAATGTAGTGCCTTCAGTAAGGGGGTTTATCACCAGTTCCCAACCCCATTAAAAGTTTTTTGTTCGGAGAGGTCTAGAGTAGATCCTATATAGCTGCAGTCAATCACAGACCATGTTAGTGTGTCTGTATCTTCACATGTACTTTCATGTCCCTCTTCAATGCAGGTCCCCAATGCTGTCATTCCTTTCTAGACCATAGACTGGATCTAAAGTATTTTTTTTCTCGTTATATATCCGAGTCTGGAGAAACAGAAGGAATCTACAGCCCTTTCCCTTTGTCATAATTGTATGAAAGCTATGTTTGGCATGCATGGCACGACAACCACGGAGTAACTGAAACAACATATTTGCAAACCTGTTTGGAAAATTGGTGGAACCAAGACTAAAATTAAGTGTTGAGGTCTTTATCACACCCTATATGCTCGAAGTAGTACTCACTTGGGGCACAATGAAGAGACTCCAGGCAGGCAGCATCTACACAATCTGGCACTCAGTGACTTGGGAGGTGATCGAGGTGCACACAACTCATTATAGACATAAGCATCTCTGTCTTCATTAAAAAAGATGGAACCAAAGCTGACAAAGGTCTCTGTTTTGTCTTTTTGCTGCACTAGTCCACGTTACTGAAGCCTTATGTTCACAGAATGGCAGACGACGGCCTGCAGGAAACAGTAGAACAACTAGACGCTTTGGAACACGTTAGATACATTTCTTGAGTAAAATTAACAGGATGATAGTTGGGCTTTGATCTCCCTTAGACCTCGTGGGGGAAAAAGCCTTGCCAAGTGGAAGACATGATTCCTTTATTTAATAAAATATTTAAAATGAGCAGCACTGTGATTATCTGGAAACATGGGCATACCTCGATGGAGTGAGGACTACACAACAGTCTCAACATGATGGCTCAAATCAACGCAGTGTGCGCCTCCTGCTTAAACATCCTACGCATGCTGCAAAATATCTTCACATGGTTGACTCACAACACTAGACAGAAAGTCACACAAGCACTCATTCCCTGCAGGCTGGACTATAGCAACACTGCGCAGGAATCTCAAAATAACTCCTTCACAGACTCCAGACCTTCCAGAACACCGCCGCAAGACTCATACTCGACCTCCCATGCTGCGCCCACATCACACCACTCCTCAGGAAGCTTCACAGACTCCTCATATACAAGTATACCCGATTCAAAATTCTCATGCACATATACAAAGTTCTACAGAACACTAGACCAGAATGTATGAACAGTCAAGGACACTTTCACCAACCTACCTGACATCTAAGCTCTGCTCCACTCTCCCTCCCACACACTCCCCCATCCATAGAAGTAAAACTGGAGGCCGCTCATTCTCCCACATCACACCCAAGACATTAAACAACCTCCCTCAAATCATCAGAGCCACCTACTCATGTCTTGAATTCTGCAAGAAGCTGAAGACCTGGATCATAGTATAAGCAGGTTGAGGACCGCACACCTACCCACCTTCCCAAGTGCATGGATACTCTCTGGGGTTTATTAGTGCACTATGCAAATCAACATAACATAACACATTGACAGGAAGTGAAGGCTCTACGTCAGCTGATGTACTATAGGAGTGCATGTATAGAACACCATAGTCTGTAGATGGAATTTAGTGAAATATGACATACAATGTATGATCGAGACTTAATTTACTTGTATCTTCTGGTTCTGATAGCTTCTTCACTAAAACAAAAGCAATCTGTCTGCAGGCACCCATGTTCTGCAGACTTTACCAGCCTTTTCAGCTGAGGGAGCCAGGGAGAAAATAACTCAAGCGGATCTCTGGAGCCAAGCACGAAGGGAGCAGTCCAACTATCCTAGCGCCAAGTGTTTTGTTCCTTGCATTACATCAAGATTATTCACTCTTGAAGAGATGTAGTGCTACAAAAGCAGTTGTGCAGATAGCGGATGATTTGAAACTGAGCACATGGAGAAATGAAATTAAACACACCGCTCTCGCTCTTGCACAACACATGGCTGTGACCTTACGCTGCCTGCATGTAAAATCTTGGTGTGAGGCAGTCTTCTGTTTTATCGGTCTACAAATTCAGGTTTTATACGTCTTCTTACTGCAAAGAAGCCACGCGATAAAACTTGAAATGCTCAAGCAAGCTACGGGATTCAAATCACACAAAGGTGAACGTCCACCAAGCGTATGTTTTCTATTTATTAGTTTGCATTGCTTTCCTATGGTTTGGATAATGGCGATGTTTGTCTATTGATTTTATTCACCACAAGGATATAATATAGGAAGACAATGTACCCCCCATGCTTAATTTGTAATTGTTTGTGGTTGGAAATATTTGTTGGCATCGCTAACATTTTCATGTCTGTCTAAAATACTGTCTGATACTCAGACTAGATGAAAAAATTGATGGACATGTCATTTCTGTTTTATTGCCATCTAGACAGAATTGGAATTTTTATTTCAGTGATAAAATTGTTCTCAAAGTCTGTTCATGCATTACGGCTCATACATTAAAGGAATTTTTTAAGTACGTGGTGGGTCACAAGCCAGGCCTCTGCCTCCTCCCTACCAGCAGAGGACCACCTCCCATATTAAAAGACCATTGCTATGTCGGTCGTTGTCGTTCTCATGAAAGGGCTTCTACCAACACAGTAGTCACTTCTTGGCGGTCTGATTACATCATTTTAAGTTTTACAAATGCAAATCCCCAAAGTGGGAGTATAGGGCCAAATGTATAAAAAAGTCAGTTTGCAAATACTTAGTTGCAAGTTTATGCAATTCGCGATTGGGAAATCACAAACACTCAATTACAAATGTGCTTTAGACACATTTTACGATTCCCATTGGGTAAATAGACCTACCTCATTAATGTTCGTGAAGGAGGTCTCGGTTTGCGACACATTGGAAATGGCCTGCACTCACAGGGATGGTGGCCTGCAGGGGTCATCAGACCATCATGTCTGTGATTACTTTTTTTTAAAAAAGCATTTTTTTTTGTTATGCAGGTCGTTTTCCTTAAAGGAACATGGGATGCATTACAAAAATAAAAATGAAAAGCTGCCTTTTTCATTTTTTAAGAGTAGGCAGTGGTCCATGGTCAGTGGTCCCTGCATCCACAGCCTGCTCGTAAAAAATATTGGTGCCCACATTCACAAAGGGGAAGGGGTTTGCTAATGGGTTAACAACAACTTGAAGTTGGTGGTAACTTTGAATGTTTTGTGACCGCATTCCTTGTTGCAAAACGTTCCTACATACCAGTGTGACTCTCTATTAGGAAGGGACGCCTTAACACGCCCCTTCCTAAAAGCTCTTCGCAAAACCTATTTTGCTAGTCGATAATCACTGACTTCAGGTTAGGTCGCACCCACGCCGCTACCGCCTGCTCTCCATGGTTGCCCGCTGCCTCCTTGCCGCTTGTTTTTTCCGCCGCTGCTCCCTGCGGCCCCGCCCCCCTGCATCCCCATTCGCCGCCCCGCTCCCGCCACCCAGCTGCTCCTCCCTCCCATCAGCACTGTTATGCAGACCACGCTGCGTCCGCGCAGCGTCCACGTAGCGGGCGCGCCGCTGGCGCGCTGAAAGCGCGCCTAAGGCAAGCCCGTCTGCGCCCGTCCATGCATGGACCGCGCCCAGCACCAGGACCCCTGGCCCTCGACGATACCAGCCCACACATCGGACGTACGATGCTGGCACCCTCCACGCACTCAACGCCGGCCTGCTACCGAGCCACCCCGAAACGCACCCACGGACCCTTCACCTGCCAAACCTGCAAGTTCACCTGCCTCCGGACCTGCACCGCACCCGCAAGGCCAGGCACCAGCAACAATCACCTCAAGTGCATCCTGCTCAACACCCGCGTCGTCAACAGACACGCCGTCGAACTCTGGGTCCTCCTCGACACAACATCTCCAGACGCCGCCTTCCTCCCAGAAACCTGGATGAACTCCTCCTCAGCCCCCGATATCGCCATAGCCATCCCGGAAGGCTACAAGATCACCCGGAGGGACCGCATCAACCAAACCGGAGGAGGCATCGCCATCGTCCACAGAAACACCATCCGCATCACGACCAACTCCGAAGACACTCTCACCGCCACCGAGCACCTTCACTTCCAGATACACACCGACCCCAAGACCACCCTCAGAGGCACTCTCATCTACAGACCCCCGGGACCACGCACACAATTCAGCAAAGCCATCTCAGACTTCATCAGTCCGCACGCCCTCACCTCCTTAGACTACATCCTCCTAGGGGACCTCAACTTCCACCTGGAGAACAACAATAACAGCAACACCGCCACCCTGCTGGACAACCTCGCCAACCTCGGACTCAAGCAACTGGTGAACACCCCCACCCACTACGCCGGCCACATGCTTGACCCTGTCTTCTCCTCCAGCAAGCACATCTCCTCCAGCCACTACACTGGACTGATCACAGCTGCATCCACTTCAACTTCAGGACCCACCACCACCCGCAACAGGTTCCCCGCAGGAGCTGGAGCAAGATCACCACCAACCAGCTCACCACCTCCCTCAGCCAGAACCCTCCCACCAACACAACGGACCCCAACGAAGCAGCCCGCAACTTCACACAGTGGCTCACCAACTGCGCCGATGACCTCGCACCACTGAAGAACCCTCCCAGCAGACCCGGCAGCAAGAAAGCCTCGTGGTTCACCAACGAACTCAAAACCTCCAAGAAAAACTGCCGCACCCTCGAGGAAGCCTGGCACCACGACCAGACTACAGAAAACATGACAGCCCTCAAGAATGCCACCCGCATACACCACCAGCTGGTCCGCACCACCAAAAGGGCAACATTCAAAGAACGACTGGACAACAACACCCACAACTGCAAGGAACTCTTCAGCATCGTCAAAGAGGATTCCTCCCCTGCCTTCCGCGGGAGTATTACCCTAAGCCCTGATTTTTTACTTATTTTTAGCCAGCATAGCGCTCGCTTAGCGCTTTGATTCTAAATCACTCTTACCTGCTTCCAGGGACCCCTCCCTGCTACAGCCTTCCGCGCAGCCAAGCTTGACGCTGCAGCGGACCCAGGAGTCCCCGTTTGCCGCCCTCAGTGGCCGCTCCCCCGGCCACGCCCACTCTTTCTGGACACGCCCCCTGGAAACCTTGATAGGAGCTGAATACGAGCTCAGGTCATCAGACGGATTCCTCCCCTGCCTTCCGCGGGAGTATTAGCCTAAGCCCTGATTTTTTACTTATTTTTAGCCAGCATAGCGCTCGCTTAGCGCTTTGATTCTAAATCACTCTTACCTGCTTCCAGGGACCCCTCCCTGCTACAGCCTTTCCGCGCAGCCGAGCTTGACGCTGCAGCGGACCCAGGAGTCCCCGTTTGCCGCCCTCAGCGGCCGCTCCCCCGGCCACGCCCACTCTTTCTGGCCACGCCCCCTGGAAACCTTGATAGGAGCTGAATACGAGCTCAGGTCATCAGACGGATTCCTCCCCTGCCTTCCGCGGGAGTATTACCCTAAGCCCTGATTTTTTACTTATTTTTAGCCAGCATAGCGCTCGCTTAGCGCTTTGATTCTAAATCACTCTTACCTGCTTCCAGGGACCCCTCCCTGCTACAGCCTTTCCGCGCAGCCGAGCTTGACGCTGCAGCGGACCCAGGAGTCCCCGTTTGCCGCCCTCAGCGGCCGCTCCCCCGGCCACGCCCACTCTTTCTGGCCACGCCCCCTGGAAACCTTGATAGGAGCTGAATACGAGCTCAGGTCATCAGACGGATTCCTCCCCTGCCTTCCGCGGGAGTATTACCCTAAGCCCTGATTTTTTACTTATTTTTAGCCAGCATAGCGCTCGCTTAGCGCTTTGATTCTAAATCACTCTTACCTGCTTCCAGGGACCCCTCCCTGCTACAGCCTTCCGCGCAGCCGAGCTTGACGCTGCAGCGGACCCAGGAGTCCCCGTTTGCCGCCCTCAGCGGCCGCTCCCCCGGCCACGCCCACTCTTTCTGGACACGCCCCTCTGAAGCCCTATTTACCATGTGTCTCCACCGTTCGCGCAGCGGACGGGCGCAGCGGGCGCGACGTTTGCGCGCCGAAGGCGCGCCTAAGGCAAGCCCGTCTGCGCCCGTCCGCGACCGGCCGGGACCAGGGGCCACAGGTTCTGCCCAATTTGTGTCCTACACCTCTGCTCAACTATCTGCAATCACGACTTCCTTCACTGTCCCTCCTTCGTTAGCGGCGCGCATTGCCTCACTCGGCATTTCTGCTCCTCTCTGTCCAACCTTATCCCCTTCCCTCTTACCTATCACCCCCTCTCCATTAATTTGTCAAGTTTCCCCTTCCTCCCCTTGTCTTCCCCTGGAGCCTCGGCACTTTTGTTAAACACCCGGTCAGCTGCTAAGCATCAGATTGAACTTTTCAATCTTCTCTCTACTGATTCCCCCGATTACCTCTTCCTCACGGAGACATGGTTTTCTCCTGATTCTCTCCCCGACCTCCTTGCTATTCTCCCTGACACATATTACGCCCTCCGTGCGGACCGACCGGCCAGCAAGACCGGCGGTGGAGTGGCTATGATCATTCGGTCTACGCTGAAGTTTCAGCTTCTTGACTTCTCTCCCATTCCCAACGTGGATTTCCTGGTCGCTCGGTCCACCAATCTCACTGACCCCCTTACCTTTGTCCTTGTCTACCGGCCCCCTTCGTCAATGCCCCAATTTGTTCCCCTTTTTCAAGATATTTTAGCCACTTTATCAGTTAATAACTCGGCAGTCGTCCTATTAGGCGACTTTAATTACTGGCCGGACGATCCTCGAGAAAGCCAGACTTCTAAAGATTTCTCTGCAACGCTCTGCTCTTTAAACTTTTCACCTCACGTTTTTTCACCCACTCATGCTAAGGGTCATACCTTAGACCAAATCTGGTCCCTTCGTTGCCCCCTTTCTGTTCTCTCCATCCTTCCCTGTCTCTGGTCAGACCATTTTTTAATTTCTTTTAACATTCCTTTTTTCTCTCATCCCAAAGTCCCTTACCCCAAGAACTTGACAGCACGTTGCTGGAACAAAACAGATCTCTCCCTTCTCTCTTCCTCTCTGACTTCCACCACACCTGACTTGACCGACCTTTCCCTGGAAGATCAAGCTGATGCGGTTGGTGTCTGGTTATCCTCCTCCTGTGATCTCGTCGCCCCATTGAAAAACATCAAATCTGGTCGGCCCCATGAGGCCCACCGGTGGTTCACTAGTGAACTCAAAGAGTTAAAACTCAATCTTAGACGATCAGAACGCCAATGGAGGCATCACTATTGTCCTCTCCTTCGCGTTAAGTACAAGGCACTACTTAATGACTATAAAAAAAACATCACCCTGACAAAAAAGGAATACTTCTCTGAAAAAGTCGCTCGCTCTTCCAACAAATCTCGAGAGATTTTTTCACTTGTGAAGCAACTGGCCACGTCCGACCGTACCAGCGCTAGTGTCGCCCCTTCCCTCTCATTCTGTCTCTCCCTCAATAACCACTTTATTGATAAAATCTCTGCTATTAAAGATAACATTCCTGCAGTCTCTCAAACCCTGGATCTCCCGCCTCTCCCTCCCCCACCCTCTTCGTTAGATCTCTTTCCCCCTATTACTACTGCACAATTCTCTGCTTTGCTGGCCAAGGTCAAATCGGGATCGCCAGCTGACATCGCGCCGGCCCGGATTCTTCAAACCCTTTTTTCTCACTCCCCCGGACCCCCTCTCACACTCCTTAATTCATCCCTGGCCCTTGGATCTGTTCCCTCCTCTTTCAAAATAGCTTCTGTTCTTCCCATAATAAAAAAACCCGGTCTAGACCCTTCTTCACCCTCTAATTTTAGGCCTATTTCTCTCCTCCCCTATCTGGGAAAGATTGTGGAAAGCCATGTCACCTCCTGCCTCTCCTCTTACATCGAGAGGCATGGCCTTCTGGCCTCTCACCAGGCGGGTTTCCGCCCGGGCCATTCTACTGAGACGGTCGTCACTGCTGTCCTGGATGAACTTAAGGGAGGGGCTGATTCCAACTCCCCCCAGGCGCTGGTGCTCCTCGACTTGTCGGCTGCGTTTGACACGGTTGATCATGCCATCCTTCTCGACCGTGTCAGCGCAGCCGGCATCGGGGGGTCAGCACTATCCTGGCTGAAGTCCTTCCTTCGGGGTAGGTCCCAGGCAGTCCAGTTTGCTGGTTTTTCCGCCCCTCCCCGCCCCTTGGTGTGTGGGGTCCCCCAAGGTTCCTCTCTCTCCCCTCTTCTCTTCAATCTCTACATCTTTCCTCTTATTTTCTCCCTTCGTGAGCTGGGGGTCTCCGTGTATAACTACGCTGATGACCTCCAGCTCATCTTCGATCTCTCCACTCCTGATTCTTCTTCTTTTTTCAGTACCACCTTAACTTTCATTTCAGACTGGATGATCATGAACCACCTTAAATTAAACCCCGACAAGACGGAGCTTGTCCTCACTGGTGGTCCCTCTAATCCCTGGTCCCCTTCTTACTGGCCCCTCTCTCTTGGCACTCCCCCTACTCCAGTTCCCACTGTCCGTACTTTAGGCCTCAAAGTCAGCAGTGACCTTTCCATTCATTCGCAAGTTAGTGCTGTCATCTCATCCTGTTTCTTATCCCTCCGCCTCATTCGTAAGATATCCCGATTCTTTTCCACCGATGCCCTCAAATCCATCATCTCGGCCCTCATTACCTCCCGTCTCGATTACGGGAATGCCCTCTACTCCGGCATCCCCGGCTTTGAAATGCGCCGGCTTCAGGCCATACAGAACCAGGCCGCCCGGCTCATCTTTCAACTTCCCAAATTCTCCCACATCACGCCTGTCCTCAAGTCCCTCCACTGGCTCCCTGTACGCCTTCGTTCTTCCTTCAAATTAGCTTGCCTAGCTTTTCTGGCCTTCACCCACTCTGCCCCTTTGTTTATTGTTTCTTTGATCACTCCCTACATCCCTTCTCGCACTCTTCGTTCGTCCTCTCAACTTCTTCTTCAAGTCCCCCGCTTCCGTAAAGTTCGCATTGGCGGCACCCGCTTCTCGGTGCTGGCCCCCCAGTATTGGAATAGTCTTCCATTCTCTATCCGATCAATTCCCACCTACCCGGCTTTCCGAAAAGCACTAAAAACCTTTCTTTTTCTTCAGGCCTTCCCTGGTTAGCCCCACTGTTTGCAGTGTCGAACCCGTTTTCCCTTTCCCTTTCCCACCCTTCCCTCCCCCCCTCCCCTCCTTCCCCCTCTCCCCCTTACCTCCCAGCGCCAGGAAGCCGCTTGGCCACAGTGCGCTTAATTAAGTTTCTTTTTCATTTCATTTCATTTCATTTTCAAAGAGCTCTCCAACTCCAGCGCCTGCAACAACGACATCTCACCCTCACAAGGCCTCTGTGACTCACTCGCCTCGTTCTTCCACCGCAAGATCGCCGACATATACAACAGCTTCGGCGCACAGACCACGCACCCAACCACTAAACCAGCGCCCCCCACCGCCACCCTCTGCAACTGGACCCCGGTCAGCACCGAAGACACCACCCGCACGATGAACACCATCCACTCCGGATCCCCTACCGACCCCTGCCCGCACCACGTCTTCAACAAGGCCGACTCCATCATCGCACCCCAACTCCGGGACATCATCAACATCTCCTTCACCACCGCCACCTTCCCAGAGAACTGGAAACATGCCGAGCTCAGCGCCCTCCTGAAGAAACCCACCGCGGACCCCACGGACCTCAAGAACTTCCGCCCCATCTCGCTCCTCCCTTTTCCTGCCAAAGTCATCGAGAAGACCGTCAACAAACAACTCGCCGCCTTCCTTGAGACAAACGGATCCCTCGACCCCCTCACAGTCCGGTTTCCGAGCTAACCACAGCACCGAGACCGCCCTCATCGCAGCCACCGACGACATCAGATCCCTGCTTGACAACGGGGAAACAGCTGCCGTCATCCTCCTGGATCTCTCAGCAGCGTTCGACACAGTATGCCACCGCACACTAATAAAGCGCCTCAGCAACACCGGAATCCAAAGGAAGGCACTGAAGTGGATCATCTCGTTCCTCGCCGGAAGAACCCAGAGAGTCCGCCTCCCCCGTTCCGATCTGCGGCCACCGAAGTCATCTGCGGCGTACCTCAAGGATCCTCGCTCAGCCCCACCTCTTCAATGTCTACATGAGCCCCCTCGCAGCCATCGCACGCCAACACAACCTAAACATCATTTCCTACGATGATGACACCCAGCTGATCCTCTACCTCACCAACGACCCCGCCACCGCCAGAGCCAGCCTCCAGGAAGGAATGAGAGACGTCGCAGAATGGATGAAGACCAGCCGCCTGAAACTGAACTCAGACAAGATGGAGGTCCTCATCCTGGGATCATCCCCCTCCGCCTGGGACGACTCCTGGTGGCCCCCCGCCCTGGGCACCGCCCCCAAGCCAACGGACCACGCACACAACCTGGGTTTCATCCTGGACTCTTCCCTCACAATGACCAAACAAGTCAATGCCGTCTCGTAATCCTGCTTCAACACCCTGCGCATGCTCCGAAAGATCTTCCGATGGATCCCCACTGAAACCAGGAAGACGGTCACCCAGGCCCTCGTCACCAGCGGACTGGACTACGGGAACACCCTCTTCGCGGGAACCACAGCCAAACTACAGAAAAGACTCCAGCGCATACAGAACGCCTCCGCACGACTCATCCTGGACATCCCCCGCCACAACTACTTCTCTGCCCACCTGAGAGACCTGCACTGGTTCCCTGTCAACAAGAGAATCACGTTCAGACTCCTCACCCACGCACACAAGGCTCTCAACGACATGGGGCCGAAGTACCTCAACAACCGCCTCACATTCTACACACCCACCCGCCAGCTCCGCTTGACCAGCCTCGCCCTCGCCACCGTCCCACGTATTCGCAGAGCCACCACCGGAGGAAGATCCTTCTCCTACCTGGCGACCAAGACATGGAACTCCCTCCCCATCCACCTACGACTGACCCAGGACCATCTCTCCTTCAGGAAACCACTCAAGACCTGGCTGTTCGAGCAGTAGCAGATCCCTCCCCTGCCAGCGTCTTGAGACCCTAGCGGGTGAGTAGCGCGCTTTACAAATATGCCTGATTGATTGATTGATTGATTGATTGATTGACTCACCAAATAGGTTTGTTACATGCCAAAAAGCATTTTACGGGTCGCAAATGCCCCAAAATGCCAAGTACATTGAGCCCTTAGTTCTACAACGCAAAATAAAATGTTCCTGACACGTAGGATATTTCTCTGTGTGTGAAGGAAGGGCTTTGCTTACCTTTGAGCCCAGGTCCCCCTTGCCTTTCTTGGTTAATTCGAGAATGGAAAATCTGTGTGGGAGTGCCACCCTTAATTGGCAGGCAATCTAACACATTAGTCATGGTGGTGAAGGAATCAGGTCTGTATGTTAAAGATCTGCTCTAGCTCCTCAAGTTGATGGTACTTTTTCCCAGCATGAGAGCGTGGATTGGAGAGAAATTATTAACAATGTGAATCAATTCAATCACAATTCTCTAGGCCCATAATAACCACAGACTACTAAATAAAGTTAGTTGATTTATTATGAAGCCAAAAACAACTGGACGTATAGATACCTCAAGATGAAGGTGGTAGAAATACATTGAATCCAAAATAAAGCCAAATCTACGAATAAGGTTAAGGCGGTGCAGCACGCACAAGTCATTTAATTCAAGAATCAGGATACAAAAGATCAAGAACCACAAGTGCAAGTTCCCCTGCATTGAAGGTTGATGAAAATAAAGCATTAATCTATCCCTACATTAACCCTAATGTGACATCCCTAACTACGCAATCTTCGGGGAAGGATAGGTTAAGAAGTCAGCGTGTGGATTCTTCCTTATAATTCTATCCACTTCAATGGGACGGGTGCCATGGAGCTACTTAAACAGACCTCGTTCTAAGACGCTTTCTCTCTAAAGGCATAGAAGAAGTGGGGCTCTTACCCTACTTGCATTACTCCACTTTCACACGTGTCTTCCCATGCTTCCTTTCAGGTCAAGCAATCCGATCAGGCCACGTTCTAATAGGGGATTTGCTACAGGACGGCGATCGCTCCCAAATAGTAACACAATGGCCTTGATTGATTCCCAGGCCCTTTCCAGTGAGAAAATACAACAGTTCTCCTTATCAGCAGTAGCTCCCAATTTATCCTCCTCCCTCTTTGCCCAACTCTTAAAACAAAGACATTATTCAAACTAACCAGGATGCTTCTTCCATCACAACACAAACGTGAGAAAGAACAGAATCTAACATGCACATGCATCTCAACTATTAATTCTAAACCGAGAGCTTCCAAGTAAAATGCATTTCAAGCCTACAAATACAGTTAACATAAGAGAAGTGGCAAAAGGAACTTTATGAATTTGCATAGGCTATAAGGCACATCTAGTTACTTGTTCAAGCTACATATAAAATAATATGATTAATAAACACATTCAATAATAAATGGTTATCAGTTGCACAACACAAGTCTTTCCTGTAAGTGTTTTCTGCTGGTTACGTTTGATTTTCCACGGAATTCTCCACATATTCTACATTATGGCCTAAGGACATCACATTCATGCTATTACATTACAAGATCCTTAAAACTTAGGTTAATAGGACAAAAGATCATAAATTCTGCAAAGATCTAAAAACATGGCTATTCAAACAATAGGGTAGCTCTTTCTTCTTGTGTGGGTCCTGTTGGTGCCAGGAAACCTCCTGGTAGCTGTGCGCCTTAGAAATGTAATAATAATAATAATAATATTAATATGCAGATGCAGTCTAAGCATGTGATTATATAATGCACCCTAACAATGAAAAAATGATTTAGCGTTACATCAGTCACCGCAGCCCTAACTGCTGTCAATGATTGTGCACTGGCTAAGGCTCCTCCAATGCACTGTAAGCAAGTCCCCAATTGTAAATTGAATGGGGGAACTGCAGGATTAGTCACATGGGAGTCTCACCTGTCTATATGGAGCTCATGAAACCCTAACCAGCCCCTAATTATCTAAATCTCCAACACATCATAAATGGGGGTTTCAAGGTGACAACGGGTGTGTACATTTCTTAACCAAAATGCATGGAAGTCCTATTTGAACAATGTATGGTCATATATCTGTTTAAACAAGGGCAGTAGTAGGAATAAAGTAATGTCTTTGCTAATGATGGCCACATATAATTGTAAATTCGAGACATTTCATTTCTACTTTTCTCCAAATTCATATGCACTTTTTCTGTTTGGAACATGGTTAACCACATAAAACTTAATACATATACTCCTGGAAAACATTGCATGTGTTTTTTAATTGTTTACAAATCAGTCACAGGAACCAGGAACTTGTATTTGTCCTCTCATATAAGCGTGTCTCTTCTTTTGCAATGGATTATTTAGTGCTTTGTATACACCGTGATGTATGAGTCACCTCTACATATGGACAGATTGTGAACTTATACACGTTTAGGAAGAATCATTTTTTCTGAAAATAAATAATTGCAATTCAATATCAGCTAATTGAAACCTTTCAGAACAAGGGAATGAATATATGAATAAGAGTGCAAAATCTAAACGATATGCAATTTCCTACACTGTGTTCATCTGAAATTCCATGTGTATTGTACCTTCTTGTGAGTGGGCTGGGAACATGAAAACTCTGTGCAAAATAAAAGAAACAATGAAACCACTTTAGTAGAAAACAAAATAATGATGCTGAGACAGGACAAAGAGGCAAACATAGACAACCAACTCATATTTTCTCAACAGGAAGTGGTATGCAAGAAAAGGAGACAGAGTCAGGCACTGGGAGGGGGATACAAAAGGGACAGCGTGGAGAGGAGGTGGAGGAAAGAACACATGAGGAAACGAAGGGGACGCTGCCAGAAAGGACGAGAACAATCCAAAACCACGACCGCTGTTGGTGGGAGAAAGAGAGAGCCAAGACATTGCAGTTGCAGTCCCTGTTGAGAATTGGAGACCAAGGGAGCAGAAGGTTGCGCTGCTGGTCGAAGGACCCTGAGGAGCCTAAGATGGCAGGGAACTCCAACACTGGGAGATCACCACTTTCTGCCACAGTGTCTCCCTGATGCCAATCAGACTGGAGAGATGCCAGGCCCCAGACATGCTCACCGGGAAGTGTGGCTTGACCATGTGGGTTTCCGTATATGGTAGTGGCAAAGGCATTCTTGGCAGAGGGAGGAAGGATGATGGGAACATTTAAAGGAGTGAAGCAGTGTAAGGTACATTTTAGTTGTTTTATTTATTGGTGACTATTTAAGTTTGTTGAGCAAGTGAGAGAAAAAAGATGGAAAAGAAAAGAATAAATTAAGGTAAAATAAAGCAGGGGCCAAAGATAAGAAAGAGAGCAGGGGTACTAAAGAGAAAGAAAAAATAGAACTATTAGGAAGAAGAAGAAGGAGCAGAAAATAGAGGGTCATGCTTGCAAATAGAGCACCCACTTACCGGTCATTTCTATGTTCTTGTCCAACCCATCTGGTCCCAAAGGCAAGGCTTTCCTACAAGAAAAGTCAAGAAAAGGCATCCTCCGGCAAACAGACCAGAAGTAAATCTGAAGACTAAAAAAGGAAAACCACATTGAGGATGAACTGTGATTTTGATTAGACAATACTGACAGTAAAATAATAAAGACTCCTCTATCTCAGCATTTCCAAAGGCTGGTCGTCTTCTTCACCAGATCACATATGGTGTTAGACGTGGGATAGTTCCATTTAAAACAAAATGGAAAACCTTGTACACCGTCTTGTTGAAGAACTACAAAAGCTAGAGATGGGTCCTAGAGTGGTACATCAAGTCTGCAAATATAGAGGAGTCTTCCAAAATGCTCTCAAACTACAAGCTGATAAGTTTCATCAACTATCGGAAAACCAACTGCAGATAGCTACAGGACTATCCCAAAATCAGGAGCCTCTTCCCTTTGGGTCAACCACTTCCTTGCATAAGTATACACCCGGGGAAAATCCAAATGCCTTTCTCATAAGCTTTGAAAGAGCAGCTAAATCCAGTCAATTGCCCAGGTATAGGTGGCCTTATTATCTTACCCCTTTGCTAATTGGGGAAGCTTACGCTGCCTTTCAAGCTGCCAACCTCACAAGAGTACCCCCATACCAGGAGGTTAAGAGGGTGATCTTGGAACATTGGGAATAGATGAGGAGAGTAATAGAATAGCTATCCTGAAGGAGAGGGGCAGCTCTTGAGACACCCCCAGATCTCTTTTTTAACCTAAAGGATGCTGTAGATAGACCAGATCTCTTTGTTTAACCTAAAGGATGCTGTAGATAAATAGCTGAAGCCCCAGGAGAGAATTAATGAAAAGGTTATTAATAAGGTATTCTTGGAACAGTTTATTGAAGCCCTTCCCGAGCGACAAAGCGGTGGTTAAGACATCATGCTAGATTGACCCTTTCTTCCATGTACAGAATCCCAAGGATAGTTATGAACCTAGGAAAACCCAGAACCCCCTTCAGTCCTTCTCCTCCCACTTTCCCGGGAGGTCATCATCCTACAAAAATTAGCCTTCCCACTCCACACCCACTACCCAAGATTTAGAGAGAAACACTGGCCCCAAAGTTTTAATGATGGAAAATAGTGACTGTTAGCAATCAGGTTTCTGGTTGGCAGAGAATACACCTTGCCCAAGCAGAAACCCTAGTCCTAGTCAGGGTAAGTCAGATACATAGCAACAGTTAATCTGTGCTCACCTTCCGGTAGCTAGGCACAGAGCAGAAAGGCTTAATTTAAGAATCAATGGGTAAAGTATTTGTGCACACGACACACAGTAGCAGTGAAAGCACCACAAAAAGACTCCACATCAATTTAGACAAATAGATTATAACATTCTGAACAAAACAAGACCAAAACGACAAACGTCCAATATGTAGAAGTCCTGATACTGATTAGTATTAAGGAATATGTGTATGTAGCTGCCCATATCCATGTCTAGATTCATCTCTGGGATTAAAAATTGAAGGCTGAAGTGCCCAAGGGTGGACCAATAAAATAAAACAGATATGTCACACAACAGATCTACTCCTCTTTTGCCCTGGGTAGTTATACAATTTTAACCAAAGCACTTTCAAGCATTAACTACTACTGGCATTCTTGTATCAAACATAGTGGTTCATTAGTAGAGCATTCCCTGTCTTCTCATATGAGTTCTATCCTGTTAGTAGCACTGGTTTAAGAGCACAATGGAGGTCTCAGCCTTGTTAGTGGAAGAAGGTATCAGTGATGTTAGTGGCACAAGGTGAGCGGCAGCTAGGCAATGAGAGGCATTACAACCGCAATGGGAATATCTTTAAAGGCAGGATTCCCAGGAAGAGTGTGGACCTTACTTGCGTTGGATACCTTAAACTCGCGTTGCTTCTTTGTCTGCTGTTGCTTTGCGTCTGCAAGGTATTTTTTACTGGTACGCAACATTTTTTCCTTTTCTATTACTTCCAAGTGACCAAATGGTGTTCCAAAGACTGTAGGACTGCAAGACATGAAGATCGAGGAGGCCTGGCTTTAGAGGGATGCTCGTATTAGTCGTAGGGTTGCAATGTTGTTCTGAGTAGGCCAAACAGTATGGGTTTGGGACGCAATGTCAACCAGCAGAATCCCCAAAGCCTAGCCCCTTCTGGGGACCAGTGGTGGACTTAAATTCAAGAATCACACCCAAAACAGCTGTCAGATGTCACCGAGATCTCGCGAGCTCTTGGCGGATTTTGTACTCAGCATCAGGCATTCAGGATATGAAGTGCTGGGGGACTGGGAGCATGGCCACGTACCAATATGGGTAAGGAAATCAGGAAGAAAAGAGAAACATATCATGATCAGTCCATAATAAAACCCCAATATAATCATACCATAATGTATACACCCCATAATCATCCCTGCTGTACAGTTTTTAAGGGATGGCTTATAGCATGCATCCACAGTACATATACGGTGGAGCTGATTGCAAGGGTTAGAGGCAGGGTTTTTATGATCTTGTGAAGTTCTATGAACTGGGACTCTGGGAATCATAACAAAGTGACAGGCTTGAGACATGTTTAAAGCGCTACTTAAGTGGGTGGCACAATCTGTGATGCAGGCCCACTAGTAGCATTTAATTAACAGGCTCTGGGCACAGATAGTGCACTTTCATAGAATCCCATAAGTAAACTAAATGTACCAATAGTGGATAAACCAACGTTACAATGTTTTTGAGTAAGAGTACATTCACTTTAGCACTGGTTAGCAGTCCTAAAACCAGCAAAACTAAGTCAGCAAACTGTCAAAAACAGGAGGCCAGAAGGCACAAAGTTAGGAGAAAACAGTAGGAGTACGTTCAAACCTAACGAAGGAACATTTTATAGGAACTCACAACCCTCAGTTCCTGGATTTCCTAAAAGCTAGTTTAAGCAAAGAACCTAGTTATTTGGAAGAGGCTCCTTTTTCACACAAAGAGCCAGAGTTTGAAGGGCTAGTTAGACCCATAAAGAAAGACACTTGGAGAAACAAGAATCACAAAATAAACATGTTTTGCCACCGAGCCTAGGGATTGGACAAAAATGTTAAGGCTCCCCTAATTAATGACAGCACCCTTCACAATGCTTGGAGAAAGGCACAAGATTATGAGAACCCTGAGTATCAGGTATAACACTTACTATATATAGTGACAAACAGAGAGAAAGACCTCAGTTGCTACTACCTCTTTTTCGGAACAGGTTCTTATTTTTGATTGTTCCTACCTATTAGCAGCTCATTTTGTCTTGATTAAGACCTATAAGGCCATTCTGGAACAATTCTATTGGCCGGACATTTATAACCAAATCAAAATGTATTGTCAAACTTGCCCAACCTGCCAGAAAAATAATCCAAATAGACTCCCTGTAGCACCTTTGGAAATGATACCTATCATGGGCGGTCCGTTTGAACGAGTTGGGTTAGATTTGATGGGCCCTCTCATTAGCTTCAGTAAAGGTAACAAATACATTTTAGTATTGGTCGATTATGCCACACATTATATGTAGGCTGTCCCCCTGAAAGTAACCACTGCGAAAGAAACAGCTACTCACCTAATTGAGATCTTTTGATGAGCAAATCCTAATCAACCAAGGTACTCCCTTTGACTCCAAACTGGTGCACCAGATTTTCTGTAACGTACCTCGATCTAGCACCCCCAAATGGATGGGCCGGTGGAGAGGTATGATGGTACCGTGAAACAAACACTTAAACGAATGATGATTTCTGAGGCCGCAACTGGGATCAGCTCCTTCCCTTAGCCCATATGTTATCCCTAGCCAAGTCCAAAGTAGTTTGGGGTGCTTGTCCTTGAAGCTATTTTATGGGAGAAAACTCTGTACTCTTCTGGAAATTACCCACGACAACTGAGACGAAACCTCCGAGGATGATAAGACCCTTTTGGAGTATACTCTTCAACCTAAAACTAGACTCTGGAAATTGCGTGAGTTGGCCCGGACACATTTAAAGCAGGCTTAAAAGAGACAACTGCATTTTTACAATAAAGGATCAAAGAGGAGGGAATTAAAGGTAGGACAGCAGACCTTAAGGCCTTAGTATTGCTGCCCTCCAGTAAAAATAAACTTTGAGCCGAATGGCAAGGTACCTATAAAATACTTGAAAGGGTAGGGAAACTCCTGTAGTACAAATTCACAGACCCACACCCAGATTAACCACATTATTATCCTAAAGAAGTAGTTAGGACCTCCTCCCCAAGATGGCAACCTAACTGGCTCTGAATCCTTTTCTAGAAGCACCATCACTGATCTTTCTCTAGGAGAAACTGTTAATGAAAAACAAAAACAAACATTGATGAATAATTTACAACCATTTCTCCCCATCTTGCCAGACCTCCGAAGTAGAACTCTATTGATTACTCATGCTATATTTACAAAACCAAAGGTCATAATAAAACAAAGACCATGTAGGATACCAGAGACTCGCAGGGAAGCCATCTGTAAAGAAGTTGCATAAATGTTAAAACTGGATTTAATAGAGCCCTCCTCCATCAATTGGTTTTCTCCTATAGTTTTGGTCCTTAGCCAGATGGTAAAATCCCCTTCTGCATTTATTTCAGAGCTCTTAATAGAGTATCTGAATTTGATAGCTATCATCTACCAAGAATAGATGAGATGATTAAGCAATTAGGTGACTCTCACTATATCTCTACTTTAAAACTTAATCAAGGATATTGGAACATTCTCTTAAGAAAAGAAGGTATATAGAAAACTGCTTTTGTTACCCCTCAAGGCCTTTACCAATGTACATTGTTACCATTTGAGTTTTATGTTGCGCCAGTTACATTCCAGAGACTGATGAATCAACTGCTAGAAGCCCACCGTCGATTTGCTGTGGCATAGCCAGACGATATTGTTACCTTTAGTCTTCTTTAGAAGGGACTGTTAACAAACCTAACCGCTGTTCTTAAAACCCTCCATTAGGCCGGTCAGTACATTAACTCCAGTCGAATATTTAGGGTACCCAACAAGAAATTAGTGCTTGAATTGGACTTTCGAGGTAATAACAGAGAATCATTCCAAACTACTCTCACCTCTCTGCATCTCTTACTGACCTGTTGAAGAAGTCAAGGGGAACCAAGCCTATAGGTGGTCTTCCCCAACAGCCCTACAGGCCTAGGTTAATTTGAAATTAATCATTTTATCAAACCCAGTTCTATAATCCTCTAAATTTGAGAAACCTTTTATTTTACATACTGATGCATCTAATGTGGGGCTAGGAGCAGTTAGCCATTGAACCTATCGCAATTTCTATTTCTTCAATGGTAAAATCTTCAAGTATTCTTCCTCTGATCTCACTGTTTAGGGAAGGGATTGGCAGATTGTTGAGGAAGATTACAATGTGTTCAGGCAGTGTTTGTTGGTCTATCTGGTAGATTTTCCTAAAATGACTCAGAAAAGCCTCCCAGATGTCCCAGGACCTAGTTAATTGTGCTTTTGAATCCTCATCTCTGATGTTTTCAATTCTATTTTGGACCTGCTTCTCTTTTACCTGCCATGCAAGTAATCTCCCTGTATATTCGGTCTCTTCATATGTTTTTTGGAGGTATGACATGCTTGCTGTGTCCCCTAATTGGTAGTAATATTCCTGCATTTGTAGTTTTGCTTGCAGCAGCTGTTGTTTTGTTACTAGATTTCTATCATTATTGTATTCTGCATTTGCTTGTGCAAGCCTTGCCTCAATCTCTAGCCTTTTTTCCTTTTTAGCCTTTTGTTGAGGGATTTCTTTAGATGTGATTATCCCTCGTAGCGTAGCCTTAAATGCATCCCACACTGTGCTTATCTAGGTGGTATCTGTATTATTAACAAAGAAAGCACCAATTTCGTTAGCTACCTCTGCGCACCAGTTCTCGTTTTCTAAATTAATTTTGTTAAAATACCATCTCTTAAGTGTTTTTTTTGGCCCTGCTCCCGCTATTACCATTTTAACTAATACATGGTCTGAGAAGGTATTCGGAATGTGATCCTACATATTAATTGCAAAGCCATGTGAGATCAGGAAGAAATCTATCCTGGTAGCTGTGTTGTATTTTGCCGAGAAGCAGGGGAAGTCCTGTTTTCCTGTGTTTTGGAGACGTCATCGATCCACCATGTCTAAATTGCTTTAACAGCTGGCCACAGCGATAGCCACCTGGGGCTTGTTTTGTTTTCGAGCCCTCTTGGAAGAATTAACTGATGGATACTGGCAAAAATTACTATCGCCCCCCATATAATAGGCCCAGGGATGCAGGATAGAACCTGCTTAAGCTGAAGCATATAACTTATATGTACTCTAGACCCCTAGCTGTTATGAAATCTGTTGGACCCGGTCCTTTGGGCAGGTTTACCCCGTGACTTTTTGCTTTTTCCTAGCCTGTTTTTGGAACCTGGATTGGTGATTGTAGGCCTCTGCGCACTTTTTCACTGTGGTACAGTGTAAAGTGCGTGTGCTTTCTGTGTATGGATGGTGAGCGCCCTGCCCTCCCATAGGAATGAATGGGAAATATGTATGCCCATGGTAGATTCCTGATGCGTGGGGAGTGCAGGGGCGAGTTTGATATGTATGAACTCGTGAGAATGAATGCTGCAGAATGGTGTATGCGGCATGGCTGTGTGTAGTCTAGAAGCGCCACTTTTAGAAGTTGGCATAATTGTGTAGTGAGTCTGCTAGCACGTGATTGGCTGATGGGCCTGGCCCAGGCATGCCTGGGCCTGTTGGTAGATGGACTGTCTGGTTTGAGTAAAACAGGGTCTGCAGGGTCTGCAAGGCCCCGGAGGAGGGGGTAGATGAAAGGCCCCTCTGCTGTCAGGGATGGGAGGAAAGAGCGTCTGGTGGTGCCGGGCTGTGCCTGCCGCCCACCCTGCTGGCTCTCCATCCTGGCGGCCCACTGTCACCTCTGGCCCTGAAGCTGTCAGGGAGACGTAAACCAGAAACATTCCAGTACTCAGGGCCCCTTGCACGAAAGCTTCAAAGTACTTCAAAGGCATTTCTGTGTATAAGAAGGGACGGTGTCTCCTTCCAAAGGGTTCTTCTTTTTCTGGAGTTGAATCGACCAGGGGTGGGTGCTGCCCAGCTACTGGATGCCTGGACTCCTGGGGGACCCCTCTGCCTTGCTGGGCTGATGAGGGGACTTTGCTTGCCCCCCCCTTGGAATCTCTGGGACCGTGTTGCAGCATGTAGGAGCTGCATTTGCTGGCAGGAAGCGCTGTGCTTCCCCCTGAGCACCTGGGAGCGCTCTGCCTGATTTCTAGCGCTGTAGAGCGCTTTATCTGGATTATAGCGCTGTGGGTCGTCATGTAGCGTTGGGAGCGCTTTATTTACATTGCGAGTGCCCACCTCGCTTATCTGACCTTGTCTTTCGGCTGCCCGCGCCGATATCTTTAATGCCTGCCCGCCTGCCTGCCTGAATCGGGCCGCCGCGCTGCCCGCGGCGACCCGGAAGTACCTGGCCGGCCGGCCAATCGCAGCGCGGCCGGCCGAAAGTCCCGCCCCCGCAGTCCGCGGAGCGAGGAAGAAGGAGGAGGCGAGGGGAAGATGGCGCTGGATGGCGGCGGGTCGGCCGGGCTCCCGTGAGCTGAGGGAGCCCGGCGGCATCTGAGGAAGAAGAAGAAGCGTGGCGGTCGGCTTGCAGGGCTCCCGTGATGCGAGGGAGCCCTGCTGCATCAAGGAGCCGCCGCCGCCGGAGAGCCCCGCAGAGAAGAGCCGACGCCGCCTCCCAAGGTACCGGTGAGTGCGGGCGTGCAGGGGACAGTGCTGCTTCTGCTTCTGCTCCCGGAGGGAGTTCGGGGGTGTTCCTTGCCGGTGAGGCAGAGTTGGTGCTAGGGCGGCCCCGGTTGGCAGTGGGTCGCCCCAACGTTAAGCCAGAGCCTTGAGGCTCCCACAACCTGGGGGCAGTATTTGGGTCAGAGTCCCCCGCGAGGGACTCCAACGGCGCAAGGATGCTTTGGGCGGCCCCGCTTGGCAGAGGGCCGCCCCGACGATCGCGGGGCATATTACTTGGAGCCCTGTGAGAGGCTCGTAGGGGCATAATCGACTTTGGGGGCATCTAGGGCGGCCCCGGATGGCAGTGGGTCGCCCCAACGTTGGCTCGAGCCCTCGAGGCTCCCCCAGGGCAGTTGCAGTGCCGAGCCTGTGTGGCCACATGTTGCGCAGTGTCTTGCCAGAGCCTGTGTGGCTCCAACGTGGGCGTAGGTGTTTGTAGAGCCTGTGTGGCTCCAGCGTGGCGCAGTTTGCGCCTGAGGGCCAATGAGGGCCCTGGCGCAGTTTTTATGATTCTCCAGCGGCCCAGCAATTAGTGGGCAGCTGCACCGTTTAGGCGCAAGTTGGAGAGAGAGTCCCTGTGTGGGACAGCGAGGGCACCGTGGTGCCAGGCCTACCCAGCTGCGCAGCACTTAGTGCCAGCTGCTACGTTTAGGCCCTTGTGAGTGTTCCCAGGGGCCCAGCAAGTAGTGGGCCCCTGCATCGTTTAGGCCCTGACATTGAGACTCAGGGCGTTCTAGCCCCAACAAGGCCAGTTGGCCTAGGGACTGCCACAGGTAGTGGCTCATGTGATAGTATCTGCCTAATGTGAGTTTTGCGCATTGTGATGTGGTGCTAGGAAATGTAATGCATTTAGTATGATTACGCACCTTGATCTTACACCTCTGAATGTTTTTAGACATCATGTGATTCTTGCGCTATTGCTCTACTCTTGACACCTCTGAATGTGTAGGTTTATGCATAATGTGTCTTACTTTTCCTGCGCTGCACCTCTGAATGTTTAGTCATCATGTGTCTTCTTGCGCTGCACCCCTGAATGTATTTTATTGCATCCTGTGCTTTATCCTTAACACCTCTGAGTGCTTTAGGCATCCTGTGTTTCTCTTTATTACTCCTCTGAATGTAGGTTGTTGCATCATGGGTAATGTGTTCTTTTCTTATACCCCTAAATGCTGTGTGATACTTAGGGGGTTGTTCTTTTAGTACAGGTGGTCCTAGTGAGGTCCTGGTCCCCTGCGTGACAGTCTCCCAAGGAGTTTAGGGTTGCGTAGGTGGTACTTACCTGTTCCCAGTAGTTACTGGATGTGATCTATAACTGTTACTTTGTGTTACAGTGAAGTTTATATACTTTTATTCTAATTTCTGACAAGTATTTCTATATCTGCAAAGTGTTGATTCAGACAGTGGCCCATGTGGCCCTGTCTTGTAAATAATCCCTTGTGAATATTGCCGTGCCAGTTGGCACAATGTACATGTGTGATTTCTATCTGATATGTTTTGACAATACAAAAGTTATTTTAATATAACCTTGTGTGGAGTCTCTTTTGTGGTGTGCCTAGTATGTTGTTGCTGTCGTGCGCTGATGCAAATGCTTTACACATCGCCTCCGAGTTTAGCCTAGACTGCCCGCGCCATGCTACCTAGAGGGCGAGCAGGGGTTATCTTGGCGTGTGACTTCCTTGCCCTGACTGGAATGGTGGTTTCTGCCTGGCTTTGGCCTAAGCCTTAGCCTACCAGAAATAGCCGGTTTCCAACGTTGGTGGGTCAGCGGTGCGGATTTGGACTTGCGTTTGCCCAGTGCCATAGCGACAACTGGCTACATTACAAAAACTCTGCGTTTTTCAGATAGTCACATATTTGGGATTATTGTTTCAGATGTTGTTTTTCCTCAGAAGTGTCATTTTCAGATGGTGTTCCTGCGCTTTATGTTTAGTGGCAGATGAGAGAAAATGACAGGGCGGGACGCCAGTAGATAGGGGAGGTTCCCATAGGTTAGGAATCCCTTGCTGGGTCCAGTGTCCAATCCCTATTCCTGTCCCTGTGTGGGTAGATGGAAGAGAGGGAGGGTGGAGGAGAAATTGCTTGCTCAGGAGGGTGGTTATTCCCTGAGTGTAGTGTGTGTGTCTGGATTCCCCAGTATGGTAGGATCCAGTGGTGGCAGCTTAAATGTGTCCAGTGCGTGAAGTCCCATTCCCAGTTCCCAGAGTATGGTGCCTGGTGCTCAGTAAGAGAGTGACAGGTTGAGAGTCAGAGGCAGTGAGGAACTGTCTCACCAGTCTGGAGGGGGAGTGTGTGGATGAGTGGTGTCTTGAACTGGAGGAGTTCGTGTGAGTTTTTTTTTAAGGAGCTTGCACGTGAGGTGTACCTCTGGTGGTGTGCAGGACGTCCTGCAGAGGCATTGGACAAGAAGGTGGATGTCTGGCGGTGTGCTGGATGTTGTGCAGAGACATTAGAAAGTGATTCTAAAAGTAGTGGCTTGTGTATCTGATGATCCTGTGTAGGTGAAGAGGTTCATGTGTAGCCCAGCTATGTCCCATTAGGATGATAGGGGTGTAGGGGCTCACGTCCTGTCTCAGTGGAGGCGGAGTGAGTGTGGGACGGTGTGTCCCACGTTGGCCCGAAACCCTATCTCAGGGCCTGGAGGGTTCCCTAAGGGAGCGCCAGGTCAGGGGCCTAGGCTGTACTTACAAGTCATTTGAGGAGGATCTTCCTGTGTCTAGAGGACGGGGAGTGTCTGTAAACAGAACTCCGGCGGTCCTAGTGTTGGGCAGTACCGCTTCTAAGTGGAGGGTGCAGAAGTCCTGGTTCGCTGGGCATTTGACCGTCTAGAGTGCTTGACCATTTTTTTTGGGGCCTCTGGAGGTTGTTCCCCGAGGAGGGGGGAGGCCAGGTTCAGGTTCAGCCTGACCTGGAGGGAAGGGCATCTGTAGTCAGTGTCCTGACCGGTTGTTGGCTTCCAGGGGTACCGCTCCAAGGTGGGAGGGTGCAGAACTCTGGAGGGGGGTGCAGAGGGAGGGTGTCCTTACTTCTGACCCCGGTGGGAGGAGAGTGTGTCGCTGCTACGCCGCTGGCGTGTGCTCTGTCTAGCCTGAGACATACTGTGCCTGTGATAGTGGAACTGGAAGGGGGTGCAGAAGGACGGTGTACTTCTGACCCCGGTGCAACTTAAGGGTTTAAATCCTAGGTTGGGAGATTAGGAAACTTCTAGGTCAAGAGGAGTCTCTACTAAGGTGGATCAACTGAAGAGACTGAGGAGGCGGCCCTTGCTGTGTGTTCTGGGGCCCACCTGCAGTTTGTTGTTTCCACTAAGGTAGAGGAAAGGGGGCTTTGCTGTGTGCTGTGTCCCCCCACCTGCTTGAAGAGGGACTGTGCTGTGTGCTTTGTACCTCAGAGGTGGAATCGTTTCCAGGTGATAGACCAGTGACGGAGTGAGGTCCTGATCTGGTGGGAGAGTTGTGTTCTGGTGAGTGCTTCCCTGTGAGGGTTATTCCTTCACCCTGACTGGAAGCAAGGGTCCCTACTTGGTCTAAGGTACTTACCTCTGCCAACTAGAGACCCCCAGTTCTAACATTGGTGAAGTAGAGGTAGGATCGGGCATTCTTGCCGCGACCTCTAGTCAGCCTGAGGGTGTGGTCCCTAGGTTGTAGGATCAGTGTAGTGTAGCTACCCTGAGAGAGTGGAGATTGGCTATTGTGTGCCAGGGGCTTCTGCCCCCACTCTGTGGATTGGTTAGGACCTGTGATCTTTGGATGGCCTAGGGCCTGGTCCTGGCTGTGGATGACTAGTGTGTACCAGTGGGGTATCCTAGTTGTGTCAGAGAGCTTTTGTTGAGGGAAATCCCTGTGGGTTCAGAGTGGCGAAAAACTGTAAGGTGGCCCTGCCCTGCAGGCCCGTCTCCGTGGTTTTGTCGCCCAAAGCATTGAAGACCATCAGTGTAGTGATTGGTCTACCCTGCGTTTTGGCTGGAAGGGGGATGTGTTGGACCCGGTCCTTTGGGCAGGTTTACCCCGTGACTTTTTGCTTTTTCCTAGCCTGTTTTTGGAACCTGGATTGGTGATTGTAGGCCTCTGCGCACTTTTTCACTGTGGTACAGTGTAAAGTGCGTGTGCTTTCTGTGTATGGATGGTGAGCGCCCTGCCCTCCCATAGGAATGAATGGGAAATATGTATGCCCATGGTAGATTCCTGATGCGTGGGGAGTGCAGGGGCGAGTTTGATATGTATGAACTCGTGAGAATGAATGCTGCAGAATGGTGTATGCGGCATGGCTGTGTGTAGTCTAGAAGCGCCACTTTTAGAAGTTGGCATAATTGTGTAGTGAGTCTGCTAGCACGTGATTGGCTGATGGGCCTGGCCCAGGCATGCCTGGGCCTGTTGGTAGATGGACTGTCTGGTTTGAGTAAAACAGGGTCTGCAGGGTCTGCAAGGCCCCGGAGGAGGGGGTAGATGAAAGGCCCCTCTGCTGTCAGGGATGGGAGGAAAGAGCGTCTGGTGGTGCCGGGCTGTGCCTGCCGCCCACCCTGCTGGCTCTCCATCCTGGCGGCCCACTGTCACCTCTGGCCCTGAAGCTGTCAGGGAGACGTAAACCAGAAACATTCCAGTACTCAGGGCCCCTTGCACGAAAGCTTCAAAGTACTTCAAAGGCATTTCTGTGTATAAGAAGGGACGGTGTCTCCTTCCAAAGGGTTCTTCTTTTTCTGGAGTTGAATCGACCAGGGGTGGGTGCTGCCCAGCTACTGGATGCCTGGACTCCTGGGGGACCCCTCTGCCTTGCTGGGCTGATGAGGGGACTTTGCTTGCCCCCCCCTTGGAATCTCTGGGACCGTGTTGCAGCATGTAGGAGCTGCATTTGCTGGCAGGAAGCGCTGTGCTTCCCCCTGAGCGCCTGGGAGCGCTCTGCCTGATTTCTAGCGCTGTAGAGCGCTTTATCTGGATTATAGCGCTGTGGGTCGTCATGTAGCGTTGGGAGCGCTTTATTTACATTGCGAGTGCCCACCTCGCTTATCTGACCTTGTCTTTCGGCTGCCCGCGCCGATATCTTTAATGCCTGCCCGCCTGCCTGCCTGAATCGGGCCGCCGCGCTGCCCGCGGCGACCCGGAAGTACCTGGCCGGCCGGCCAATCGCAGCGCGGCCGGCCGAAAGTCCCGCCCCCGCAGTCCGCGGAGCGAGGAAGAAGGAGGAGGCGAGGGGAAGATGGCGCTGGATGGCGGCGGGTCGGCCGGGCTCCCGTGAGCTGAGGGAGCCCGGCGGCATCTGAGGAAGAAGAAGAAGCGTGGCGGTCGGCTTGCAGGGCTCCCGTGATGCGAGGGAGCCCTGCTGCATCAAGGAGCCGCCGCCGCCGGAGAGCCCCGCAGAGAAGAGCCGACGCCGCCTCCCAAGGTACCGGTGAGTGCGGGCGTGCAGGGGACAGTGCTGCTTCTGCTTCTGCTCCCGGAGGGAGTTCGGGGGTGTTCCTTGCCGGTGAGGCAGAGTTGGTGCTAGGGCGGCCCCGGTTGGCAGTGGGTCGCCCCAACGTTAAGCCAGAGCCTTGAGGCTCCCACAACCCGGGGGCAGTATTTGGGTCAGAGTCCCCCGCGAGGGACTCCAACGGCGCAAGGATGCTTTGGGCGGCCCCGCTTGGCAGAGGGCCGCCCCGACGATCGCGGGGCATATTACTTGGAGCCCTGTGAGAGGCTCGTAGGGGCATAATCGACTTTGGGGGCATCTAGGGCGGCCCCGGATGGCAGTGGGTCGCCCCAACGTTGGCTCGAGCCCTCGAGGCTCCCCCAGGGCAGTTGCAGTGCCGAGCCTGTGTGGCCACATGTTGCGCAGTGTCTTGCCAGAGCCTGTGTGGCTCTAACGTGGGCGTAGGTGTTTGTAGAGCCTGTGTGGCTCCAGCGTGGCGCAGTTTGCGCCTGAGGGCCAATGAGGGCCCTGGCGCAGTTTTTATGATTCTCCAGCGGCCCAGCAATTAGTGGGCAGCTGCACCGTTTAGGCGCAAGTTGGAGAGAGAGTCCCTGTGTGGGACAGCGAGGGCACCGTGGTGCCAGGCCTACCCAGCTGCGCAGCACTTAGTGCCAGCTGCTACGTTTAGGCCCTTGTGAGTGTTCCCAGGGGCCCAGCAAGTAGTGGGCCCCTGCATCGTTTAGGCCCTGACATTGAGACTCAGGGCGTTCTAGCCCCAACAAGGCCAGTTGGCCTAGGGACTGCCACAGGTAGTGGCTCATGTGATAGTATCTGCCTAATGTGAGTTTTGCGCATTGTGATGTGGTGCTAGGAAATGTAATGCATTTAGTATGATTACGCACCTTGATCTTACACCTCTGAATGTTTTTAGACATCATGTGATTCTTGCGCTATTGCTCTACTCTTGACACCTCTGAATGTGTAGGTTTATGCATAATGTGTCTTACTTTTCCTGCGCTGCACCTCTGAATGTTTAGTCATCATGTGTCTTCTTGCGCTGCACCCCTGAATGTATTTTATTGCATCCTGTGCTTTATCCTTAACACCTCTGAATGCTTTAGGCATCCTGTGTTTCTCTTTATTACTCCTCTGAATGTAGGTTGTTGCATCATGGGTAATGTGTTCTTTTCTTAGACCCCTAAATGCTGTGTGATACTTAGGGGGTTGTTCTTTTAGTACAGGTGGTCCTAGTGAGGTCCTGGTCCCCTGCGTGACAGTCTCCCAAGGAGTTTAGGGTTGCGTAGGTGGTACTTACCTGTTCCCAGTAGTTACTGGATGTGATCTATAACTGTTACTTTGTGTTACAGTGAAGTTTATATACTTTTATTCTAATTTCTGACAAGTATTTCTATATCTGCAAAGTGTTGATTCAGACAGTGGCCCATGTGGCCCTGTCTTGTAAATAATCCCTTGTGAATATTGCCGTGCCAGTTGGCACAATGTACATGTGTGATTTCTATCTGATATGTTTTGACAATACAAAAGTTATTTTAATATAACCTTGTGTGGAGTCTCTTTTGTGGTGTGCCTAGTATGTTGTTGCTGTCGTGCGCTGATGCAAATGCTTTACACATCGCCTCCGAGTTTAGCCTAGACTGCCCGCGCCATGCTACCTAGAGGGCGAGCAGGGGTTATCTTGGCGTGTGACTTCCTTGCCCTGACTGGAATGGTGGTTTCTGCCTGGCTTTGGCCTAAGCCTTAGCCTACCAGAAATAGCCGGTTTCCAACAAAATCCAATTGGATTCTCTATGTACAGCACAAGTCAATGTATGTACTTTAGATGCAACTCTGACAGCTGCTAAGGTATTGAATTGGAGGGACTTTAAGCATGTCAAGATGCATGATTAGACAATATATGCAGGGTATGAGTGTAATGATCTCTCTGCACATTAGAGTCCTGTTTATCCATCGTGTCTGCTATCAAGAGCACAAGTCATTCTATATTACTCCTGCGATTGATGTATCTACCTGGAAAAGTGTTAGATATACCCCGGAGCTAGGCTCATACTTAACACTGCTTGAGTGGTCCATCCTCAGTTATAGTATTAGTTGATAAAAAGTAGAAAATACGTTACTGTACTTTCTTTTAATGCCAATGGATTGAATAACAAGTGTAAGGCCCGGGTAATAGAAAGCTGGCTCAGAAGCCACAACCCTGACGCTATTTTGCAACAAGAAACCCATTTCCGGAATGCATCGGATGCAAGCAAGATCTTCCAGAACTGGGCCAGCTGCCATTGTTCAGCAAACGCAGCATGTGCACAGAATGGGGTGGGAATATATGTAGGTAAACACGTGCAATTCCAAGTAAATAATACACAGATGGACCCAGGGGGCAGATGAGTTCTCGCACACGGAAAACTGAATGAGCTAAACTTACCTTGGCTACAAATCCCGATTTGCGATGGATAGTAAATCCCACCCTAATAGTTTGCACTGTGTTTCAATCATAAAAGTAATGCAAATTTGGTGCAAAGCGTTAGTAAATCTGGGCCTGAGTGTCAGTAAGTATGAGTGAGTAAGAATGAGTGAGATTAAGAGTGAATGAGAGTGAGTGAGTGAAAATGAATAAGAATGAGTGCAGGGAGTGTAAGAGAGTATGAGTGAGACTGGATCAGTGTGAATGTTAGAAATTGGCTCAACTTATAGTTACTGTGTAAAGTATTTGTGCAACACCTCATACAGTAACACAGTGAAAGTACCTCATAAAAAGTTTCCACACCAGGTAAGTCAAACTTGAGATATGAATTTTTAAAATATAAACTGTAAAATAGTGCTTAAAAGCAATAAGCGCGTACATAGGAAATCTGGTTGTACTGGACCGGGACAAAGTCAAAAGTTCAAGTCAACTGCGATGGAGCATTGTCCACAGTCAGAGACCCAGTGAGGCCTGCTGAACAAAAGTACCTTGATCATGGCTGCGTCGACGTCGAAGATGCGGGCCGCTACTGAAGCAATACGTCAGTGTCGATGCACGACTGGGGTTGATGTGCAGGTCCTGATCTGTGCAACAACGATAATGTATTGGCTCTGATGAGCGAAAAGCTGTGATACGGCGATTTATCATCGTCATCGAGGAGTCGTTCGATGGAGATGTGAAGACCTTGTGAACTTGTGGTTCCAAAGATAATGGGTCAGGCCGATCCACATAGCAGAGGAGATGCCCGCTTCAGGTCATGCAACAGGAGTGATGCACTGACTCTGATCCATGCAACAGGAGCGATGTGCCAATACTGATCCACATCACAGGGGCGATGCACCCGTTCTGATTCACACAACGACGCTGATGCTCCAGTTCGACAGAGTATGCATGGGTTTTCCTGAAACAAGCACCTTAGGACTCACTTCCAATGGACTGGGGTTACATCACTTGGCAGGAAAGACTCACTGATTGCAGTGGTACCTACTGACATTTTAAAGTGGTGGGGCGTAAATTTTAAGGTATAAAGATATATATTGGAATCCGATAAAAGAGAAAGACAGAGTCAGAAGTCGAGGTGCACAGCTTCTAATAGAAAAATCAACAAAGGATAGATAGAGTGAGAAAAAGATTACATTACCGGGGACCTGGGGTAATTGCACACTTTGCCCATGCGTAAACTGCCTCTGTGAGTGAGCTATCCACAGGACATTTGCTGATCGAGTTAGATATCTGTCAGTATCTCACATGATTTTGTATACATGGACTCTCTGTACGTGTGGGGCACTGGGGAATGTAATAATTATCAAACCTATAAACTCTGATACCAGGGGAAACAGAATTGCAATAAAGGATGTGCAATAATTATCGCATTTTAAACGTTTGCCCATTTAAATGAGACACAAAATGCATATTTTAATATTTTCCAGATCAAAATCCGCATGTACCAGTATTCACCAAATGTTTTCTCCAGGTAAATATCAGCAGGTCTGACCTGTTGAAATGTTTTTGGAAGAACTGTAGGTGATGCCTGTGCAAATAGATGTTTGCGCAGGTAATTGTAGAGAACAGGCCATTTTTAATGAAGGCCTCTCTATATATCCTTACATTCAGTTCACAGGAATATGGCTGGCCAGCCTTGGTCCGTGCAGGTAACAGCGGTGGGGCCGTGTAAGGGGGATTCTGAAGGACGATGGAGAGGGAAAATGTATTATTCATTTAATTTTCCCTTTGCATCATCCCTCGGAATCCCCCCTTACACGGCCCTACTGCTGTTACCTGCACGGACTGCGCCTGTGGCTGGCTAAATGCATTTTGCTTAAAAGATGCTATGCTACAAATGGGTGTCTCTAGCTGGCAGGTTGTTACCCTGTCCAAGTAGGGCCCCTTCTTCCTATTCAGGATAAGGGGATGCACTTTTAAAATAACCCTTTCTCACCCCCTTGGTAGCGTGGCATGAGCAGTCAGGCTTATCTCAGAGGCAGTGTATGAAGCATTTGCAAATAACCAACAGTAATACAGTGAAAGCACTACAAGAGCACACCAGATCAGTTTTAGAAAAATATCCAATATTGTATCTATGTTATAAGACCAAAAACGATACAAAATCCACCATACAGTTCTTAGAAATATCAATAAGCAAAAATAGACTTAAAATACAGTTCCTTGAAGTCAATGGCTCCATCTGGGGCTATCACAGCGTCATGAGCAACAAATCCAAACAGTTCTGGCTGACCACGGTGTTGCGGCCATGCTACGGTGTCGGGAAGACCTGCAAAACAGTACCTTTAGAAATGCAGGGCATTGAGGACCTCGTGATGAGCTCCGAAGAGCTGGCGTTGGCTAGTGTCGGTTTCGGAGGTCGGTGTAGGAGTTGCCCGGCCCTTGAAGTCACACTTTTTACAGATCGAACTCCTTGCGGTTAAAGTCGGGAGGCAGGCATTGCGGCTGTGGTGGGAGGTGCTGCGGTGTGGCGTGCATTGCCCTCAGGTCATGGTCCAAGCAGCAGCTCGGTGACAGTCGTCTAGAGGCATCAGAAAGACCAGGGATACGTTGTGAGGTGATGTGGTGGTCATCGCGGTGCTGGCAGGTCACCGTGCAAGCAGCGGCGTTGTCATTGGTGAAGCGCTGTCGTCAGCTGACGAACTGGAGTCAATGTCGCTGGCATCACTAGGTCATGGCTGCGGTGCGGGTTGAGGGCAGTGTGACGTGTAACATATAAGTGGTGCACTCAAAGCACTGTGCAAGCAGCGGCGTCGATGTCGGAGTGAAGTGGCGGCATCCGGGATACCAGGGTGGTGACAGGAAGTGAGGCAGTGCGAAATGCGGTGCCCACAGGTCGTGGTGCAAACAGCAGCTTGGTGGCGGGCAGCAGCATCGGTGAGACCAAGGTTTGGGTGGGAAGTGTGGCATGCCCTATGCGGTGCCTTCAGGACACGGAGCCGGCAGCTGCATCAGTGACTGCGTCAAATTGCTTTTTCTTCTGTTACAGCACAAAACACACAGTTCCCAGTGCTGGTAGCAGATGAACTTGAAGTATTTGCTGTTCCTGAGAGGGGCAAGCTCTACCTAAGGCCTTGGAGACCCTTGGGAAAACTCAAACAAAAAAGTTGCAGAAAGTTCAGTCCAGTCCTTTCTCTGCCCAAGACAGAAGCAGCCACTGCAGGCCAACAAAGCAAATCACACAGCAAAGTGGGAGTTCCTCTTCACAGCTTCTCCAGCTCTTCTTCTTGGCAGGTGCCTTGGTCTAAAAGAGCTATAAAGTTCTGGGATTAGGGCCCCAATATTTATTCCACATTTCCCTTTGTTCTATCGTGGCAGAGAGTCTATGTGCATAGTTCAAACTGGTTCTGTCCTTTCTGGCCCACTTACTGGCAGGGGGTGAAGACAGCATTGTGTATGGCAGACAAGGCCTATTCAGGTGCAAGGAAATCTCATCCCACTACTCTAAATAGAGCCCAGGTCTATTCAGCCTAGCCCTGACTCATCCAGGAAAGGTAGGACACACCTCAACCCCCCAAGTGGCTGTCTAGAGTGAATGCACATCCCAAGCCCCTGTCACTCAAAAGCTAGACATTCAATCCACAACCCAGCAGAGGCACACAGAATGGTTAAGCAAGGCAATGCCTTCTTTCTAAAACTGAAATTTTCAAACACACAATTTAAAAACCATCTTTACTAAAAAGATGTATTTTTAAATTCTGAATTCAGGCAAAATAAACTCCATTCTCCTTTCTTGTCCCAATGGAAAGTTATGCTTGTATGATGTTACAAAGTAACTCCCATTCATTTATATGGGACAGATAGCCCTTCAATAGTGAAATATGAAATACACTGTAGTTCACTATCAGGACTTGTCACATACACCAGTACATGTCATACCTTCCACATACACTGTGCCTGGCCCATGGGGGTAGCTTGGGTCTACCTGAGGGGTGCCTTATATGTAGGAAAAGGGAAGGTTAGGGGTTGACATAACAGTTCAAAAACTGCATGCAGACACTGCAGTGGCAGGTCTGAGATACACTTACATGGCTACGTCTGTGGGTGGCACAACCAGTGCTGCAGGCCCACTAGTAGCATTTGATCTAGAGGCCCTGGGCACACCTAGTGCACTGTACTAGGGACTTAGTAGTAAATCAAATAGCCAAATCCAGAAAACCCAATCCATTACACAATTTACCCTGGGAGCACGTGCACTTTAGCACTGAGCAGCAGTGAGAAACTGTGCAGAGACACTAAACCAGCAAAAACAAAGTAAAAAAAAAACAGGTAGTCAGAAAACAAAAAGACTGGGGAAACACGCCAAAAGATGCCAGGTCTAACATGCTATATTTGCAAAAAATACACATGTAACAAGAACAAAACATGATTTGTTTCACCCACCCTCTAGAAAATACGAGTGCGCCAATATGCAAAGTTTATTTCTGCAAAGCTTGGAAAATTTCTTGAAAACATTTGCAGTCTTTGTAAACTTTATGAGGTTTACAAAGTTTTAGTATAATAAATAACTGGAAAACTTTTACTAAACGTCACTCCATTGAAAAATGACTTTCAGAACAAAAATGTTCTCCCGAAAAGTTATTTTTCACACAGGACATTTTTTCAGCACAGAAAATGTGTGTGGTAAGGGAACTATGGCGAAGTTGGCAACATCAGCACATTTCTTTACTAGCACATAGTTCAAAGTTTACCAGTTTAGAGAGTGAAATATTAAATGTTGCCCACCCCTACTGCCTACCTTTGAGTCTTTATCTCGAGAATGATGTCAGAGAATACCAAAAATTCTTAACAACCCACATCTTCCACTAAGTAAGTGTATAACCTGATTACACTATAACATTTTGATTCTCTTTTATCCAGTGTCTTCCTCCACTCCATGCACCACAAGCAAACTCCAGCAGAGCTAACACCATACTAAAGCATTGGAGTAGTAGATAGATTTAACAAAATAGGCCATTTGTTGAGGGGACAATTATCCTGAATGGAATCCCTCTGCGATGTTTACGGAAAACGAACGTTTATTATCGCCCAACTCAATCGTTCTGATGTGATCTACGCCAGGAGAATGAAAGCCCTGTTGGCAACATCCACAGAGGCTGTAAATGAGGCAGATACCTCCTGCACCACCAGACTTGGCTTATGAACAAGTAAAACATGTTAGTTAACTGAAGTCATTTTGAAGATACCCATTTAATAAAAAGTGGACATGTAGCTGGCCTGTCCATCATTTCCGAGTAGCTCTAACCAAATCACATTCCTGCCATGTCAGGCTGGCTTCAGGGTCAGCAGAAGCGCCAAGCGTGTGTGGGCCGAGAGCTTTCCAGACCACAATTCTTTCGATTACTGATACCGAGAGGTATAAGAGAGCACAGGAAGTCTGCATATCACAGCCAGTAATACATACTGCTACCAAAAACAAAATCCCTTAACGCAAAATAAAATACTTTCAAATGTAAATAAACATAACAAAATGATAACAGAAAATTCTTAAACCACTGCCCATCTCTCCAATCCTCATATTCCTCTATTTTAAATGCTGAAAATATTTTTTCACCGAATCTCGTCTCCGTCTTGAGAGAATGGAAAGCTTTCCAAACCCTCCCAGTTGAAGCGACCTTCTTCAGCTGTTGGTACGTAAACAATTTATCGGAATTGCAAGATGTCTCTGTAAACTCCAGAAGGCGTTGTTTTTGGAATTCTGCTTGGTCATAATATTTATAGCCACGTCCTGATATGAAAGGTGGCCGGTGAGAGCACCGTGCAGATGTTTGCGCACGCGAATCGAACCATGGTTTTCCAAAGAATGCGTGTTACGCAACCTGTTTGTAAAGTGGCTTCAGTTAAATGTCACATGTAAAACTGCGCAGACGCGCTCTGCCCAAGGTGTTTAAATTAGCAGTAACGACTCTTTTGAAATCAGATGCCAAATTTGCTTTTAAACTTCCCTAACCAGTGTACGTAAAATAACTCTGGATTTAGGTTTATATTAAGTGGCATAACTGTGCCACAAAGTGTGTATTAAGAAGACGCAGAATAAAAGGGCATCCATTGCTTCTGGTAGCGAGGGCTCATTGTATCCTACCTATGCAGCACCATCTGAAAATATTGATCCACTTTGAGGATGGGCAGACCTGAATTAGAGAAATAGTTTCAGCGTGTACGTAATTGGCAAAGCTGATGAATGAAAGAACATGGTTGACCAGAAAATGCGAAACACCTCAGCTTTCTGGTGGCGTCATGAGTTTTAAAAGGTGGACTGATGATTGATGCAGAGCGCCCCCTGATTTTTGTAACGATTTTCCATTTCACATGCTCAAGTTAGCATTCCCTTTACAATCTGTTCTTTATATTATGTTACGGGCTGTGTTCCATCATTGTTTGATGTTAAACTGTGGCTCGCCCAGTACTCGTTGTCTGTTACTACCAACAACATTTTCCATTGCTCTTGTTTTTTCCCCTTTATTTAAGGTGTTCTTGACACCACACAAGTAAATGCTCGCTTATTGTCATATGGATCCATGAGTGTTTTACCAAGCTATATTAATATGACTTCATTAGGATAATATATACTATGGAATTTATACATGTAGTATATTTTTCTAAAAAATATATATATTTACGTTGTACACAACTGACGATATGAACAATGTAAAATTTCTCTGTAAATGTTCTCAATCCATATGACCCAAAATCAATCTTTTTGTAAATTTTCCTTTTATTCATCACCTTCTTTCTCTGGACTCAAACTCACAGAGATAACAACAGTTTTTTGGGCACACGTTTTCACGGCGGTAAAATCAATACATTGATCTATTAGTACCCTAAACTTGAACAAAAAGATCTGATTATTTGTGTACCTAGACCAATAATAAATATTTAACTCAACAAAGTAGTTGCTAAATATGTCATAAAAAACATCATAAGACACACAATTGATGGATGGAATGCAGAACAAATCAAAACATTCACCCCCAGTCAAGAGATCTGGGTTAAATCCATCATTCGTTTACTCACCATGCCACCCCAGTTTAGACCTGGCCATATGCAAATCAGTCTTGACCCAGTGCCTCATGGGAACAGTCCAGCCCGAACTGTCAAGCCAGGTCCTCCCTGGACCAGAAACAAGCATCCTAGGACCGGTTTTGGGGTTTCACCCCTCTTCAGCCAGGATAGCTTGATTCCAGTGGCACAGTGAGCTCAGGTCCCACGTCTGGACATACCTGGCGATCTTAGGGCGAAAAAGCAAAAGACACACAACTGATGGACGGAATGCGGAACAAATCAAAACATTCACCCCCAGCCAAGAGATCTGGGTTAAATCCATCATTCTTTTGCTCATTATGCCACCCCAGTTTAGACCTGGACATAGCCAAATCAGTCTTGACCCTGTGCATCATAGGAACAGTACAGTCTGAACTGCCAAGCCACGTCCTCCCTGGACTGGAAACAAGCATCCTAGGGCCGTTTTTGGGGTTTCACCCCTCTTTAGCCAGGATAGCTTGATTCAAGTCATGGAGAGTACGGGCCTCACGTCTGAGCATACCCGTCCCACTCGGGGTGACAAATGCAAAAAGAACTATTGATGGACAGAATGAAGAACAATGTCATACACTCATTACAGTACAGAGAACTGGGCCTAAATCCATCGTTTATTTGCTCACCATGCCATTCCAGATTGAACCCAGCCATATGCAAATCAGTCTTGACCCTGTGCCCAATGGGAACAGTCCAGCCCGAACTGTCAGGCCATGTCCTCCCTGGACTGGAAACAAGCATCCTAGGACCGGTTATGCCCAGGTCTAAACGGGTATGGCATAGTGAGCAAAAGAATGATGGATTTAACCCAGAACTCTTGACTGGGGGTGAATGTTTTTGATTTGTTCTACGTTCCGTCCATCAATCAATTGTGTGTCTTTTACTTTCTCGCCCTAAGTGCGCCAGGCATGCCCAGATGTGGATCCTGGGCTCACTCTGCCACTGGAATCAAGCTATCCTGGCTGAAGAGGGAATAAACCCCGAAATCGGTCCTAGGATGCTTGTTTCCGGGCCAGGGAGGACCTGGCTTGGCAGTTTGGGTTGGACTGTTCCCATGAGGCACATGGTCAAGACTGATATGCATACGGCCAGGTCTAAACTGAGCAAAAGAATGATGGATTTAACCCAGATCTCGTAACTGGGGGTGAATGTTTTGATTTGTTCTGCATTATGTCCATCAATTGTGTGTCTTTTGATAAAAAAACATCATCGCACTCTGAACAGTAAATAAAGCCAAAAAATACCCAAATTATATTTGCGTCAACCACCAATTTAACTCAAAACAGGAAGTCCCTCTACGCCTAGAAATTCATTGGTGTTGAACATCAAACACCACTGCATCAATCAGCAATCACCCCAACTCAATGGACTCGACTACTCAGGAGTCATAATGACATTCTTTCAAGTGTTGGTATTGAGTGCCATATGAGGTCCTCTTCATGGAAGGCAACTAACTAGCGTATTAACAATTTTTCTTAATTATGGTAGGTGCATTTTACCTTACCATGAAAGAAAAATGAAGCAAACCTTTAGGAATCATATTCAGAGTTTTTTTTATAACAGTCATAAATCTTTTCATCCATTTGAGGACCCTTACAGGGCCACATCTCTTAGGGCCATACATAATAAAAATTGAGGAGAGGCCAGCCCCCCTCCTCCCCGAGCCTTTAAATGGTGCTGGGGACCTTATCCCCCATGGTAGTTTTTTTTTTAAGTAGAAGAGGGCAGTACGGCCCCCCTCTCCTAGCCTATTTTGCCCCCCTGCGACCCCATTCCTTGGTGCCTCAATTTTAAATAGGTGGGTACCCTTGAGCCTTAGCTGGTCACCAATCAAATACCTTGTTGGGGGCTGTGGGGAGAGATCCAGGGCCCCCTGCTGCTCCAGCCTGCTCCCCGCATGCTGTGGGACCAACATGCCTGTCACCCGCAGGGAGCAATTATTTATGCTGCTCCATCGGAACGGGAGCAATCTATTGATCTGCTTGGCAGTGATACAAATCTCAAGTCTGCTCCCAGCAGGTGGGAGCATTTTTAAACCTTGTCAGAGTCCCACAAACCCAATTTTAGAAAATAGAACATTCTGATTGGCCAAGGGAGCTTATATTTCTCTTGGGCCATTTCGCTCCCAAGTGAGCGAGTGCTCTGATTGGCTGCCAGCAACATGAGAAAAATGTTGCTTGCAGCAATTACAGGACTAGTGGACTTTGTCCCCTGTTCAGAAGCAAATACAAAAATAATATAAGGGGTCAGGGTAGGGATACCCTAACCCCACATGGCACATTGTGGGACAAAATAAAAAAATAATAAAACAAAATCGGAAATGTTTGCAGTGATCCTGCAGAATTCCCATAGGATCCAGAAAAAAAAGAAAATGACTGTCCGGGCCTGAGCGATTTTAGGCCCAGTCACCCATCCCCGGGCCACATTACTTAAGGTGAGGGGGGCATGAGGCCTCCCTCCCTCAGCCATTATGTATCCCAGGGTGCCCATCCTTGGGGCCACATTACTTAAAGGTAGGGGAGCACATGACCCCCTTTGTGAGCCATTATATATCTCGGGAGCCCAAACCTGGGACCAAAAGGACAAAAATAGTAGAGGAGGCCACGTGGACTTATTCCCAAGCCTTGAAAGGCTGCTGGACCCAATCCTGCGAGGCCAATATATTTTATTGAAGAGAGGGCGGCTGCACGGCCCACCTACAAAGCAAATAAAGGCCCTAAGGACCCTTCCCCTGGGGGCTAAAATCCCCTCAAAATAAGGGCCATGGCTGCCCCCTCCCTGAGACTTGTATGACCCTGGGGGATTCCATCACCTGATGAGTGGCTCACCTGCTGTGTCCTCGGGAGCCCACACTGGGTAACAGCAGTTGACCTTGTGTTTGCTCCTGCCTGGCAGGAGCATTTTTGAAACGCCCACCAAGCAGGAGCAAACACAAAATCTACTGCCAGTAGGCGGGAACTTTGAAAATGCTCCCACATGTTTAATACAGACTGTTGATCTGTTTCCCTGCCAGCACTGAGGCGTGAATGGAAATAGTTCAAGAGATTGCTCCTGACCGAAGAAGCAGCATATATTTCAGCTCTTGCAGCATGTGGGGAACCGGTTGATGCCGCTGGGTCCCCCACAGCTCCCAATGTGTACATGGTGGGTGCCCTTGGTGGACAACAAGACTCCCTTCCATATTAAAGGAAGGTCCCGAGGGATGGAATCCCCAGGTCTAAAAAAGGCTCAGGAAAGAGGGTTTGTGCGGCCCTCTTCCCATTTAAAAAATTGACAGCCGAGGGATGGTGTTCTCAGGGACTTTTTAATTCTCGGGAAGAAGGGCACTTGGCCCCTTCATTTTTTGGAAGTTTTTGCCCAAGGGGTGAGATCTCTGGGGTATGGGGTCACTACGACCTGACACCGGTTCAGAGAGGGGGCCACACAGCCCCATCCTGCTTTATATAAATTTAGGACATGGGTGAAGGGGCCCTGGGGCCATAATAGGTTCAGAGAGGTAAACCACCCACCCCCCTCCCTTTTAGGCTGACCCTAGCTGACAGCACATGAGCTGTCTCTTCAAGACATCCTGTACTCACTCTATTGACTTACAGCCCGCCCATTGCCTTTTTATTTGTTCTTGCGATTGTTGCTCAAAAATGCTTGCTTGATAATTGTTAATCCTTCCTCTTTGTCATGCCTTTTTCTGTTTGGTTTCCTTCCACAGAGTATCACCCAATACTGTTAACAATACACTTCTATGTTTATGTGTTCATTTGGGGGACTATTTTTTTCTTTGATTCCTGTTCGTGTCACTGTTTGCCTGTCTTTGGTGGTTCAGCTTCGGCTCCCATCAGTTAATCTCCCGTCCTGTTCAAATACGGAGATGAAATGTCAGAGGCTGTTTTCAAAATCGTCTCTTTAATTTTCTCTGACTTCAAAGTGCAAGGATTTCCCCTAAACCTTTCCTGCTTCGTTGCTTGTTGCTTTAGAGAGCCTTGGACATTTGACCTTCAGCAGCCCAATCTTGCAGAACAGTTAATGGCAAGGCTTGGGCAACTCCTGTCACATTTTTTCTGGTGCTTCTTTATATAATGTTAGCTCGAGCGACCTGAATGTGTTGGAGCGCTTTACATGAGGGCTAGTTACACACAATCTCAGATTCATTTTTGGAGGCCTTTTTATAGAGCGCAAACTCAACTGACCCAAAGGTATTGAAGCGCTTTACAAAAGCACCAGTTACATTACACAAGGGCAGGTTCAATTTTTTGTATTTAGATGAGCGAATATTGTGATGCAGACGCTCCTCCCAGTTTACTCATTATTTCCCCTCAACCTGACATTCATCCCTCTCACCTCCTCCCATATTGCTGCATGCCCACCCCGCTGCCTCTTTCTGTCATCCTCCTCTCATACTTCTTATTTCAAGGCGCATTCATGGCGGCTCCCTATGGACTGTGAGGCATTTTTTATTATATAACTAGCAGCCCGTCCCGACCTTGTCCGGGAGCATTCAGGCTTCCCCTACCCCTGCCTCCCCCGACATTGCCCAGCAGCCCGTGCACCCGCCCGCCCCGTCCCCGCCTGCCCCGACATTGTCCCTGGAGCCTTACCTCAGCCGCCACTCCTCAGTTCACCGCTCCTTGCCGCTCTGCTCCTCACCTCCTGTCCGCCGCCGCTCCTCCCCCGCGCCATGTCCGCATCTCCTCTGCTCGCACCGCCGCTGGCCTGTCCGCTGCTCCTCACATCACCGCTCCTCCCCCGCGCCATGTCCGCTGCTCCTCGGACGCCGCTCCTCCCCGTGCTCCTGACGTGAGCACGCACGTCGCGGCCGGCGCTACTTTGGAGGGACTACTTTTTTTTTATATAAATTTTGTAAATAACGTTTATTTTTTATATTTATATAGCCTATAACCATCTACTCACCCTGACGATTTCAACGGTGTATCGGGTGTGTAGATTGGCGCCGTGGTTCCCGAGTTTACCCGCCTCAAAGCCTGAAAGTTCTTACTTTATTATAGTAGTATAGATGAGAACTCAAGCAAGGCAAAGGGGTTGGAGCATTGTACATGAGCGCTAGTTACATTAAACAAGGTCATATTCATTTTGGGGGGCATTTTTATAGAGCGCAAACTAGACTGACCTGAAGGCACTAGAGTGCTTTACAAATGTGCAAGATACAATTCACAAGGTCAGGTTATTTTTATCTGTTTTCAGGTGAGAAAAAGATTAAGTGATGCCGATGCCGTCCATGTTTATTCATTATTTCCCCTCTACCTGACAAATGGGAGCATTCGTTGTTGTTGCTATGTCCAGTGCTCCTACACCCAGGGGGCTGGGACAGAGGGTGGAGCTGGGGGCTTGCTGGTATACAGATGGTGTGAGCAGTTTGTTTAATGGAAAACTCTGGAGAAGTGTGCCAAGTGAATAGAGGCCTGGGGGAGGAGGGATGTGACGTCTGTGCCATTGGCAAGTACTTCACTGCTGTTTTTTATAGGCTGTTCAATCCTCTGGTGATGAAGTTGTGCGCAATGTTATAGTGCTGTTGACTTCCATTGAGGCACTTGTCTTTCTGTCTGTGTTTTAAAAAACCTTGGAATGTGTCCATTAATGTTTCCTGAGGTCATCATGTATTCCTGACTCATACTGCATGATTATGTGTGTCGTAATTAAATAACTCTTCAATCCCTGGCAGCACAGAACCCAGGATGATGTGCTACAAGGATTAACACGTATAGGGTCCCAAACTCGAGACTTATTGGCTATGGCAGTCCGTGTTTTGTAACTTTCCAGCCCCGGGATGGTCTCCCCAGGGCCAGAGCCCAGAGGCTTCCTCCCCTTTAAAAAACAAAAAGGCCCTAGGGCAGGGGGTCCCCAGGGCCTAATAAGGTTTGATGAGGGGCGCCTTGTGACCCTACTTTCCAAAAACCTCATTGACTTTGTTCTCTCTTATGCATTTTAATGTGCGGGAACTGTAAACTTTTAAATTGAATTGGGAAAGTGTGTGCCAAATTTCTTTTTATGTTTCTTCACAAGTCCAATGCATGTGTTGAAAGTGTCCGCTCGAGACAGCTTTTCCACCATTACTGATGCACACTGTCTTCTTTGTTAGAGGCCTACTACTTTGGCTATCTGTGTGTAATTAAACATGCCCACAATGCCGACTGCCCTCGTCCCCGCCTAACCGGGCCCAGGGCACCTGCCAATTTTGGGTCAAATGTAATCACTTTCTCAGCTGGACAGCTACGAGAACTCCAGACCCTCCGTCTGGGGGGCTGTAAGGGTCTCTCGACCTGCCGAATGAATCTATTACACGCAGAAGTTGTACTTTCTCTTTTAAGCCGGCTGAGAATGTGGAGACGTTCTTCAGTAGCTCCACTACTGATACCTTACGTCGTGCCAGGCCCTCTCCGAATTTGTCAGCCTTAATGCTCACTACCTACCACTATCTCAGCCACATATTTTTTATTTAATAGAGGATCATGCCCCAGATGCCTTATTCATTACTGAAACTTTGCCCCATGAGGCTTCAATGCCAGATGTTAACACAGCCCTGCCTCAAAACTACTCCATGGGACCGAGGGATAGGTCAGGCAGACAAGGAGGAGGGATAGCGATTGTAGTTAAATATAAATACTGATGCCAAATACAAGATCTGCCTAGCCCTGGTTTGTGAAGTCGTGTTTTTTGCTCTAGAACTTGCAAATAAATATAGCCACTCCAGCGCCTTGATGTATTGCCCGTCTGGTAATGCAAAAAACACAGTTGATGGACAGAATGTAGAACAATGTCATACATTCACCCCAGTACAAGGATCTAGGCCTAAATCCATCGTTTTTTTGCACTCCACACCACCCTGGGTTAGACACTGGCTATATGCAAGTCAGCTCTGACCCTGTGCCTCATGGGAACAGTCCAGTCCGAACTACCAAGCCATGTCTTTCCCAGACCGGAATCAAGCATCCAAGGACCGGTTTCTGGCTATCAGCCTTCATTCAGCCTGGATAGCTTGACTCCAGTGGTGTGGAGAGCCTGGGACTCACGTCTGAGCATACCCAGCCCACTCGGGGTGATAATTGCAAAAAACACAGTTGATGGACAGAATGTAGAACAATGTCATACATTCACCCCAGTACAAGGATCTGGGCCTAAATCCATCGTTTTTTTGCACTCCACACCACCCTGGGTTAGACACTGGCTATATGCAAATCAGCTCTGACCCTGTGCCTCATGGGAACAGTCCAGTTCGAACTACCAAGCCATGTCCTTCCCAGACCGGAATCAAGCATCCAACCTGATGAGGAGCACATCCTGTGATGAAGCATGACTCCCTGCCAGGTGTGTGAGGGCCCTAATTCCAGGAGGAGGAATCCCTCATCCTTCCTGTAACTCTTGGGACTATACGACCACCTAGTCCCGCTGTCCTGTCTCTCCTTCGACTTTAGGAACTGCATACCTTCTTGTATTGATAATTATTCGGGCACGTATGCTGGACCTTATAAAAGCCCCCAGTCCCTCCTTTTTGAGTTGTTACAATGAGTATACTGTCATGGTGGGTGGCCAAACCATGAGTGACTTTTATTCATGTGTGTGTTGATAAATGTAAGTCTCTTTGCAATTTCTTACAGTGACCTTTGCTCATAGCTATTTTTCTGGGTGTGCCAAAATTCAAATAATTGGGTACTTCGGCTAACAGTTCAGAGATGCAGATCAACCTATTGCTTCATATCTTGATTCACAATGAAAGAAGGAAATCTAGAGGCTGATTTAGAGTTTGGCAGAGAGGCACCCCTTTGCAATGGCATCGGAGTTCCCACTCTCCGATGCTAAAGGCAGGTCCATCTGCTCTACAGTTGGGTGGACCTTGAGTAGATCAGCAATGAAGACTGCTCAAATTCCGTCCCTGACATACTCCTCCAATGAACAGGTGGACTAAAGGCCATTTGAAAGACCACCCAATTTAAAGTGGGCTATTAAAAAGCCAGTATTTACTCTTCCTTACCACTGTGAAAAACATGGTGGCAAGGAACAATAAAATGGAGTGGGGTCATCATTAGCTTTTTTTTTCAAAAACAAAATCCTGCTTGGTGTTTTTGTTTTTGAAGCAACAACATGTTACAAGTTTGATGGATGATCATTTTTACTGTACCATCAGTCAAGCTTTTAAAACATTGAAAGGAACAGCTGTCAACTGCCTTTCTTGCCAATGATAAGAGATGCCTGCTGGGTAGGAAGACATCTCTAATTTCGGAGTACAGTTACTCAGGGCAGCCTAGCATTATACTTTGTCACCCTAATGGAGTGAATAACATACTCCAAACTATATATCCAACGCTTAGGCATTCTAGATCTCTACTTTTGTTTTTAGACCACAGAAGCACAAGCAGTACACCCAAGGTATCTATAAAAGCAGAAATGTGTATACATAGTCTTAATCCTACAGAAGATGTGTTTCTTTTTGTTGAAAGTAAAATGCATTTCTCCATGGGGATTAAAGCCTTTCACTATAGCTGTTAAAGTGCGGGTTTGTTTGTGGCACTTTCATATAATGTAATTTTATGTAGTGTGCATTTGTAATGCAGCACTATCACCTGCGTGGGTATCCAGGAGTAGAGGAGGTGTGTGTGTCTAGCCTTGCCAGTGGTAGGTTGGGTCAGTGAAAAGCCAGGTCTTCAGCTTCCTTCAGCATTCAAGAAGAGAGGAGGAGGATGTGGAGGGAGGGACTGTTCTGTGCTTTAGGAGCAATGTAATAGAATGCCCGTCCTCCTGATCTAGTTCCATTTATGTGTGGGATGTATGCTATAAGAAGTCAGAGGAGCAGAAGTGTCTGGGTGGTTGGTGGAAGGAGATATAACTGTTTGGGTAGTTGGAGTTTAGTTTGTGTAGTGCCGTCAATGTGTGTTTGAGAATTTTTAAATGAGCTTGCATGTGTATCATGAGCCAGTGGAGCTCCCTGTGGTGTGGTGTGATGTGAGCTTTGTGTGGGAGGTTGAGGAAGGGTCTGGATGCCGAGTACTGGACCTTTTGTAGTCTACTAGTAAGTTGCTTGGTGATCCCAGTATACATAGTGTTCCCGAAGTTGAACTTGCTGGTGACCAGGGTGTGAGTGACAGTCGTTCCAGTGTTGCTTAGGGGTGATTTGAAGATCTACCTCAGCATCTTCAGGGTCTGGAAGCAGGATGCAGGAATGGCAGTGACTTGTGTGATCATGTCCAGTTTGCTGTCAATGATTATTCTGAGGTTCCTGGCATGGGTGCAGGATGTGGGTGTGGCTTTGAGTTCAGGTGGCCACCAGTGGGAGACCCATGGTGAGGTGTTCTTGCGAAAGATCACTACTTCTGGCTTTTCGGTGTTGAGCTTGAGACAGTTGCTTACATCCAGTTAATGGCTTTGGCCATAAAGCCAGTGAACTTGTTTCCTGTCTTATGGGTCTTATCCAAGAGGGAGAGCATGAGTTGTGTGTAATCGGAATAGGAGATGATGTTGAAGTGTGTGCTGATAATGTTGGACAGTGGGATTAAGTATACGTTGCAGAGGCTGGGGCTGAGCGATGAGTCTTGAGTCACTCCGCAGATTAATTTGCAGGCTTCCAAGGAGTAATGTGCCAGGCTGATAGCTTGTGTTCTATTTATTAAGAAGGAGTAGATTCAGCAGATAGTGGGACCTTGAATGCCAGTCTTGTGCAGGCGACTGATAAGGATGGGGTGGGAGTCTGTGTCAAATGATGCAGAGAGGTCCAGAAGAATGAGGGCTGCTGTGTCTCCTCTGTCAAGGATCATGCAGATTTGATCTGTGGCAGTGATGAGTGCAGTTTCTATACTGCGGTTGGGCCTCAATCCAGACTGTGGGACATCGAGGAGCTAGAGGTTACTTAGATCATCTGACAGGCATCAGTTGATTAGTTTATTTAAGAGATTTGCTGGGTATAGTAGGACGAAGATGGGGTGTAATTGTAAAGTGCAGGTAGGTCAGCAGCTGGCTTCCTGTACAGGGTCATGACAGTGGTATGTTTCTAGGTGTCTGGGAAATTGGCTGAGTTGAACGAGATGTTGAAGATGGGTGCTAGTTCTTCGCGATCGTAGGAGGCCTTTGGTGAAGGGGTGGTGGAGGCAAGGGCCGGGTGGGACCCTAAGTGGATGATCTTCATGGCAGTAGCGATTTCATTAATGGTAATAGTGAACCACAAGGTGAGGGTTCATTCATTGATTATGATGGGAAGCTGAGTTGGCATGGTGACGGGGTCTGGTTGATGGTCAAAGCTGCTGTATATGGAAATGAATTTCTTAAGAATAATGACAAGAGTTTGATGTATAGTTCTTGAAAGGGACAGATGTTGCTAGAGGCTCAGTGAAATCTTTGATGATGGTGAATATTTCCTTGAAGCTTTCAGTGCCTGCTTTGATGTAATCTGCAAGAGTTGGGCACTTGGTGTTGCATGTCACATTCCAGCTTTCACTACAGCATGTCCCTATAATGTGCAGCTTCTGCGCTGATATTCCTCGAGTAACTGGCGCTTTTTCTTTCAAATAGTGAACCCCCTTCCAGGGGTTTATGAACTGCTTCCCTAAAGGAATTTATTGAATATGCATAATGTGAAATATAGTGTATACACACCTTATTGCCATAACATTCCTGGTGGCAGTGGTAGGCTTTATAATGTAAACTTGAGTTCACGTTTTATGTAAAGATCCCTGGTGGAAGTGGAATACAGAATAGGGTATGCTCTAGAAACTTGGAGCCAGTTATACATATATACCCTTCCATCTGGGTTGGGCGAGCGCCAAGATACTCCTTGGAGTGATAGGAGCGCTATAGAAGTGTCCTTTACATTACATTACATAGCCTACCTAATCGCTATCACTACTGCTACAGAGACTTGCATTCACAACTAAAGACCTTGGTATTTGGCATTGGAACACTATTGCATGCGTTACAGAGACTCGCATGTGCAAGCAAAGACTTTGACATTTGGCATGGTTGTTCATATTGAGAAAGATAGCAAACAGTGATCTAAAACCTGTGAACTTTTGACATTTGAGACATTTGACTTACCAATGACTAATACCAATTATTAGGACTAATACTGGTTGTTACAGAACTAATGATTATTATTCTACCTGTAATGATACCATGGTGTTAACACTTGTTGCATGAGAGTCATAACTCAAGAGAGTGTAGTATGATAAAAGTTGACTACTCAATCACTCTTGGTATAGTTTGTCTCATTGCTCAATGAATGTCGTATTGTTCCATGAATCTCCAATGAATATGAACCTTGAGAAGAACAGAGTGTAGTTCCTAAACCCTATCCCGTGTTTTTGGGTGAGATTCCAGTGCAACTCCAGGATAAAGACTGTTATTTGTACTCTCACATGCATATAGACAAAACTGTTTTATTTCCTTGACAGAACTCCTGTGCTGCAGCTCAACAAGATTCTGGGGTGCAGAACAGCTGAGCAGTGACCTGGGCTGAAGTAGCAGCGCAGTAACCAGGTGAAAATTATCCGACTGCAATATTTGTTTGCTCTTGTCAATCCCATGCAGCTGTTCTGGCAGGTTGCTCATGTGCTTTGGCTGTCGCGCAGAAGGAGTAGAAGCCCGCTAATCTCCTGTGATTCTTTTCTAGCTGCACCGGGGGGTTCTTGTGGTAGTAGGTCTGTGGTGGTGAGGGATAGGTATGCTCCTTACTCCAGCAACGTTTGCCACTAGAGTTCAATGCAATACTTAGAGGTTAAAGCAATTTGTGAATATTGGTGAAAATCCTACTGAAAGCCGAATTTAGAGATCGGTTGCCAGGGAACTCTGTGAAGACCTGGCAAATGTACCAGTCACCATATTTAGAGTGCCATTGACTGTAATGTGCATATAACACTGGCAGTCCACCATATTTTTGACGGAGAATCCTTTCTTCCCAACTCTAAATAAGGTCCTAAGTTATGACTTTGGGCTGGCTAACTTCATTCACAATTACGTTTTGCCTGTTAACCACATCGATGCTCAGCATATTCCCCTCCTATGCTGAAAATTGTTGATTCCCATTGTTTCATGACGAGCTGGGCTCGTCATGAGCGTGCGAGGAGGCTACTTCATGACGAGCCCAGCTCGTCATGAGTGTGGAAGGGGTTAATATCCATGAACCCACCACTAATCAAAACGCTGCTACTGCTTAACATCTTTTATGCTGCTGTATTTTCATCAGTTGCAGTTGGAATTTAGGGCAAGAAAAGAACTTTCTGATTCTTTGGATTAGGCGTTTTACTTCAAATTCAATTTTTTTGCAGAAATGACCAAAAATGTTCTGTGAAATCAGCACCGCCTGCAAAAAAGGGGAGAAATGTGATACTGGCCAAGCACAATAATATCGGGGCATAATACCAAGCAATAATTATCGCTATTGCTTGGTTAGAGACAAAAATTTACCGCTGAACTGCGGCGATTTTTATCGCAGATAAACCTTGGTATTACCAAGGTTTATCGCAAATGAAAAGTCAGCGATATTCATGCATTACCGAGCTAATGCTCTTAGCCATGTTATCCACCTCCCATTGGATAACATGGCTAAGAACTGCTCAGGGCAGGTGTTAGCTTTTGGAGATATTCGCGCTTAGCGCGAATATCTCCAAAAGTTGGTAATAGGAGATAGCGATGTTAGCGACTGTTTCCAGTCGCTAACATCTTGGCACGCCCACTTTGCATTTCATTAGTGATAAATATCACTGACATGCAAAGTAGGGCCCAAGATGGTCGCTATCTCCTACTAGCTGTCGCTAACTGGTGTTAGCGACAGCTAGATAATAGGGAGATAATTTTATCTCCGCTTTCTTGGCTTTTAAAGCCAAAAAAGCGGAGATAAACCCCCTTGATAATATGCACCACAGTTCTTACAAAAAGCTCTACAGGATTTAAAGCACCATGGAAAAGAGCAGTGCTATAACTGTATTGTGCTCCTATGTTGACTTAAACTGTGTGGCGAGAGATTATATTTTTGCCTCTTTGCTCAGCACTTTGCACACTGTTCCACAGGGTCTGGCATGTCTTCAGTGTCTGGATGTACCAAATAGGCAATTCCAATCTCGTCGACATGGAAGCTTTTGCATTTTGGTATGCCTATTCCTGCCTTTCTTCGTGTGCTTTTCACTCTTTGCATTGCTTCAACAGCTCATAATATCATATAATTGGCAAAACCCATGTTACCATTCTGAAAAAACACTAACATTCTGCCAAGTTCTGTTGAGTTTCCACTGTCTTCGTATGGTGCAGATTCTGTAGCTCTGCAATCACCTAATCCACACAGAGCAAATATCTGAAAAATGTGAGGCTTACTTTTTTGTAATTCTGTTTCTATCAGTGAAAGGCTAATTCTTCATCTTTTGCCTCTGCAAGATAGAGCATAACCATTTTTGCTGTTCCTTCTCCAACCAGGTACCAATTAGGTTGTCATTGTTGGCATAGAGGATATCAGCCAAGGCTGAATGTTGCAGCCACAAATAAGTCCAGAAAATGTACCTAATTGTATCTGCAGTAGATAAAGTTATGGTGTACAGGCACTGACTGGAGCTAACGGGCATCAGGCATAGGTTCACTGCTGGTGAGGGCCGGCTTTGTTGATGGGGAGGAGCCGGCCTTATCTTCTGCCTACAGCACTTCTAAGGAATGCAAAACAAATGATTTAGAAGTGTGCCTCAGAACCATTTGTTTTTGCATTTGGGTGGTTCCTGTCTCTTGCAGGGTCGCCAGGGGCAGCGCTGACTTTCACTACTTTGGAGGAGGAAGGAGGGAAGTCTTCTGTTGCTCAGAGGGCCAGTGCATACACTGTAAAGACTATTCATAAATTCAAAACAGAATATGTCTTTATTATCTGATATTTGCTATGCTTTTCAGCATGTCACAATTGCATTGAGTTGCAATTATTATGGCAATTGGTAGAAGTTAAAGATTCTAATCATGATCTTAGAAACAGTCTTGACCCCACCCTGGCGATGATGGTTTTGATGAGCCAAGAGAAAAGCTGTCTTTTGTCCGTATATAATGCCTAGGGCAATACTGTAAGAAATTGTGTTATTGGTTGGAGGGGTGGAATTCCCACTCAGGCAACAACCCAATCCTTGTCAGGGTGAACCACAAAAGTCACTAAATTAACCTGTACTTAACCCTCTGGTAGCTGGGCACAAAAGCAGTTAGGCTTAATTTAGAGGCGATTGGTAAGGTATTTATGCAACACACAAACAAAAAGTGACAACACAACACAGAATATGTCCCAATGTAGAATGATATTGTACATTGTAATAAATAAAATGATTCCAGAATGGCAAACATTTTAAAGGTTTATGGAAAAATAGCATCAAGAAGCAGAAAGCGCCAACGGTCACTGTCTGGTAACACTGGACCGGGACAAAATTAAAAGTTCAGGGCGACCACAATGAAGTTCAGGATGGGCACAGGGCCATGTTTGGTCTGCTGAGAGATGTACCAAATGTACTTGGAGCGAGGTCTGCACAGTGTGGCCTTGCAATGCTCTGCATTGCTCTGAGTCAGTTCCAAAGTGGCTTTCAGCTGTACACAAAGCTTTTTAAGGCTTTGTGTCACTTTGACATTGGATCCGATGAAGCTCGAAGCTGTGCGGCAAGGCTTTGCAGAGCTTTGTGTTGCTCGACGTTGGTTCTGATGAAGTATGCAGCTGTGGTGTGAGCCTTTGCTGGGTTTGCATCAGTTCTGATGAAACTTTCATCTGTGTGGTGAAGCTTTGCAGATCTTCGTGTTGATGCACACCAAATTTGATGGAACCTTCATTTACGCAAGTAGGAGTTCTCTCTGATACCAGCCAAGTATCAAAGACCTGAGGAGGCACATCTTGGCAGAATGGCAGAAGTCATTCTGGTACAGAAAAGAAAGTGCCCACTTTCTAAGAGTGCCATTTTCAGAATGGTGACTTAAAATTCGACTTTACCATTGAAGAGAATTTTAAATTATAATTGATTTGAGTCTAAACAGCATATTTATACCTGCTCTGATTACAAAGCTAGCCCTTATTAAATGTAGTAACCTGGTGTTAGTCAATGGGAGAGATAAGCCTTACAAGAGTGAAAAACAACTTTAGGAGTTTTTCACTACCAGGGCATGTAAAACTTAAACCTACATGTCTTTCATTTTAAATCCCATGCACCCTGCCCTTATGAGGTTTTAAGGCCTACCTTAGGGGTGACATATAAGTATTAAAAAGGAAGGTTTAAGACTCCCAAAAGGGTTACTTTGCTAGGTTGAAATGCTAGTTTAAAACTGTACTATAGGCGGCAGTGACAGGACTGAAACATGTTTTAAAAGGCTACTTTCGTGGGTGGCACAATGAGTGTTGTAGGCCTACTGCTAGAATTTGATTTACAGGCCCATAATACATATAGCAAAGTAAACTACAGCCTTACAGTTAAATTAATTGTGCCAATACGGTGTTAGCCAATTTTACCATATTTTAGGAAGAGAGCACACACATTTTAGCACTGGTTAGCCATGGTAAGGTGCACATAGTCCTAAAGTGAATTCAACAGAGCAGGAGAGGTGAAGGCAAAACATTTTGGACTAACCCTGGAGAGATGGTGTAACATAAAAGTATTTTGCTTTTGTGCAGCTCACACCACAAACCAATGAGCTCTCAAGTGATGATGAAGGAAAAGGAGGCACTGTGCAAAAGTCATAGCTTGAGACCATACAATGTGACCAAGTGGAAGCTGGTATTGATGCAAGGAGTTTAAGGATTCCACCACTACATGATCATCACTTTCTCTCTCTTGTTTCAGCAGAGGCAAACAGCTTTGAGTTTAATTTTTTCAGTGGCCAAATCAATGCACTATACTAAATACATCCAGGCTATGCTTTTCCTACAGCTTCCACCATGGCAGGAGCAAGCCCAATGTGTGCGGGAGCTGTGCACTGACCCAGCCCACAGCAAGCGTAGCAGGGAGTTCAGAGGTCAGCACAATCTACCACCCCAGACATTGGTAAGGGGTGGGCAATATACAGGCCCCAGTGGGTGGGGTCACGGGGGTCCTTTGCTTGCAGCAGCCCCTAGCAAAATTGGAGTCCCCAGGACAGAAATTGGATTGGGTAAAGGGCCTCATACACACCTTTAATAAAAGAATTAAAGCTGTGCTGACAGCCGGGACCTGCATACCCCCAGGAGTATTTTGAAAGGTTGGAGCGAAGCGCTGTGCACTTGTTTTTTTACTTCTTTACCCCCAAAGGCCAAATTTGTTATGCCTGTTTCTCAGGCCCCGGTGGGCCAGTTTCAATACATATTGACTTACTTTGCTCCAGTTGGCCAGCCCAATTCACCAGGAGCATTTTCTTGAAGCCTCCTGACCTTTAAAGATGTTTCCTGCAGGGAACTGGGTTTTTAGCTTTCCTGCACCAAACAAGTTTTCTGCTTGGTTCCTAGAGCTCAAATGCTACTTTTGGGGGCATCTTGAACAGCCGCTCTGCAGCCAGTCTGCAAAACACCCCCATTCCCCGCTGCACTCTTCCAGTCTCAGAGTTCCTTGAAGGGCACTGATGGCTCAGTGGAGTCCAGGTCCAACCCAGAGAAGTCCTCTAGGAATCATCCAGAGTCCCCCAGCACATCAATTTCCACAACTGTTCCTCACGGGCATAAAAGGGCCACTAGCAGTAGAGAGACCCATCCTAGTCCAGGAGGCAGATGTAGTCAAAGTCCAAAAGTCCCTTCATGCAGAACATCTGATGGCTTCTCTTCCAGAAGTGTATCCTTTCATCATCATCACTCCCAGGACCAGTGTATTCTAAACTCTCTCTCTCTTGTGCAGGGATTGTAAGTGGGGGGAATAAATATCTCAAGCAATGCACTCCGGGCCTGTCCTAGGATGCCGCATCATCCCTCCACCTCATCCCAGACCTCATGCACAGCATGTTTTTTAGCAATCCAGTATGACAACTTCAAGTTGGCTTTGGACACTGTGCCAAAAACTTCAAAAGCAAGCCCTCCTGTGTTGGCTCCAGAGATCTGGACATCTTCCTGTCTCAGCCCAGATACTTAGTGACAAGTTGATTAACAAATGAGCATTTCTTACCCAGCCCTTCCTTCCCCTGGAAATAGGTCAAACACTCCTAAATGCTCTATTGTGCAGGAAGGCCCTTTATCCTTTTGCTTGAGAGTATAGTAATTAGCTTGGGTCAGAATGAAAGGGGAACAAGGCCTAGAATCTGATTCTGAATTGAGCCAGGGAATTATGAAAAATCTCAAAGTGCCATAATAAATCTATGTTGAATGATAGGGGCTGGAAATTCACACTCAGGTGCATGTTCCTCACCAGATTGGTACCTCGCTGGACACTATCGGACTAAGTAGTGCGAAACTGTGCTTTAGGGCATATTTCACCAATAACGTGTACTAAATTGAAGCACCATGGGCCTTTATTAAGCACAACAGACCTACTCTATGAATGCTCACTCACTATTTAAAGCCTACCGCAGGCCAGCATCAGTCCCTAAAGTGTCCTTTCTGTGACAGGCTGCCTGCAGGCAGATTCAGGTTGTGAAAAACATACAAGTTCAGCCCACAAACATGCCCACAGTCATGTTTGCGCACAGGTTCATGTGCAACCAGTCCAGAGTCTCTCAGCCCCAGCAAAGACCTTATTGTAAAAGGCAGACACTGGTGGTTAACAATCAACTTCAAATTACCATGAATTTACTGTGTAATGAGACTCGTTCAGAGTAGAAATCCAAAAACCATGTACTCAAAAGCAAAAACTTCTGGGAAGCTAAATGGTACGTGTCACCACATAATAGACAAGGCTCGATGCCATTAGAAAAATTGTGCACAAACACTGGAACGTGGTCTTAAACAAATTAAGAATCAAAGGCAAACCCTTTTTTGCTTTCAAGAGATGGAGCAACGTGAGCGACTCTTTTGGAAGCGCATTAATACCCAGTGCAGAGCAGACAACTAAACAAACCTTATTAAACCTACTGCTGAGCATAGGTCATTCCCAATTCACTAAATGTAAGGCTGGTAAATTGTGCATAGAAGCCAAGGCATTTGAATTTCAAAGCAAAATGTATGAACTAAAGAGTTTCATTAATTGTAATAGTATGAATGTAATCTACGCTATTCAATGCCCATGCAATCTCCCCTATCTAGGTCAAATTACATAAAGAATAAAGCAGCACATCCTGCATCACTCCAGTGGCATCCACTGTGACACTGTAGGAGCTGCCCTGGTGGAGAATGTCAAGAAATTCAGTCACAGGCTGGAAGACCTCAAATCGCAGCTTCCAAATCCCTGTGTAGGGGGCATTTGGACTGATTTTGAATACACAAGAATGCAAATTGCTGCATTTATTGGATTCAATTAACAGAGGACTAAATGAACATGACCAATTCTTCAGTAGGATGATCGATCGCTTACAAATGGGTAATTATAGTCATTTGTGTACTGCGTATGTCTACCAAACCCTGTTTGTTTACATTTGTAATCTCCTTTTTTCACCCAACAGATTAGCACATATTGAAATAAGAAATCCTTGAATAGAATTCTCATTCGATATTATTACATTTTGAACTGGGTATTCCTCATTCCTATATAGTGACACACTGTGGTCCCGGTTTTCTGATACGCGGAAAAGATACAAAGTATCTCTTTGTGCCTCCTCTAACATACACATTGACACGTGGCTACTGCCCTCCTTTATAAACAAATCGATTTAGGCGGCACACGTCTGTTGCTCTCATTATCGTACGGTAAGGTCACTCCTTTCCAACTACCCCTTTTGACCCCGCTGGGGTTTCTTTGGGCCCATGCCGGGGCTTGTAATTATCTTTACAGACTGTTGAGAACTTCTTTAACCCTCATAGTACCTTCATCTTGGTGAGTAGCTATCAATGTCATAACACTCTGTTAACTTTAATGCAGGCATCTTTAGTACGAGCGAAGGATGCAGCCTTTATCACTTCACACAAATATTCGGGAGCCTTGATTAACCTCTTTTTCACCCAGGCCCTGTTAGTTGCTGGTGAGCAGTACCCCACTCTGCCGATTACTTTTTAGATGTACATAATTGTAGTTTAGCTCCCTATATATTACTGTATTTTATATACAGACAGGGGAGCTTTTTAGCCCCTGCCACACAATGATTTTATTCGCCTTTCTGCCTCTGGCATTCTGGAGCTTACACCTCCAAGATGCTCAATGTACTTGTTTTTTTCACATTCCTCATACCTAAATTTCTTTATTACACAGAGGGCCTAATTATGGTGTTGGGTGCACTTAAGTCCGCCCAACACAGTCTCGGTCCTGGGACTGACGGACCTCCAGTTGGCAGTCCCAACCATCTAATTAGGATGCGACTGAGCACTGTTCGGTTGCATTCCTACATTTCCCTATGGGAGCATGCATTACAGCTGTAAACTGGCCGTATTACATACTCACATAGAGAAATGAGAGGTGCAGAAATGAACAGAGGGGCACCATAGGTGCCCCCTGGCTACTAACCAGACGCCGCACACATAAGGAGGAACTGCTGGGGGCCCCCAAACACGCTTTCCAACATGGTTTCCATGTCGTACAGGCTGGCATGGAAATCATGCCAGAAACCATGCATCATATCCCAAGGGTGGAAGGTCTGCCTTTTTGGATTACAAACCAATTTTGACTAGACGATGGGCTCCTTGAGCCTGTCGAAATCCAGCTGGAATGATAGTCCTGTTTCAATTCTGACCAGCTGATACATAAGTAGCCGGTCGGAATTAAAACTGATGATGGGGGTTGGAAAGCCTCCGACCAATGGTCAGAGGCTCTCTGACTTCCATCGTAATCGGCCCCAGAGTGTCGCCAAAACAATTTGAGCTGATGAAGACACAGTATCCAACCAATGGACATTTTATGTGTTGAAACGTCTGTCCATAATTGTATGCTGTTGGACGTAGCTCTCTGCAGTTTCATCCCCAAACTTTTTGCCTTCACCCCTCCTATTTTCTTTATTTCATTTTTTAGCATTATGACTTTTTGCACTTTACCATTGCTAATCAGTGCTGAAGTGATTGTGCTCTCTCCCTAAAGCATGATAAATTGACCTACACCTGATTGACACATTTAATTTACCCTTGTCAGAAGTAAAGTGGTACAGTATGTACCTAATGCCTGTAAATTAAATGTTACTAGTGGATCTGCAGCACTTATTGTGCCACCCGCTTCAGTTGCCCTTGTAAATATGTCTCAAGCCTGCAATTGCAGCCTATGTACATTTTTAAACTGACAGTTTGGCCTGGCAAAATGCATCTTTTGCTAGGCCTAAAACTCCTTTTTTCATACATATGTCACCCTTAATGTAGGCCCTTAACAGCCCATAAGGTAGGGTGCAGTCTATTCAACAACTTGGATGTATACTATTTAGTTTTACATGTCCTGGTAGTGAAAAACTCCCACATTCTTTTTTCACTACTGTGAGGCCTAACTCTCCCATAGAATAACATTGGGTTACCCTATTAATTTAATAAGTGACATCTTTCATTTAGAAACTGGTGGAACTATCATTTTCTGTCTCTAAAGGATAGCTTGACTCAGTTTGACTTGGAGAGCACAGGACTCACGTCTGGGCATACCTGTCCCACTCGGGGTGACAAATACAAAAAAAAACAATTGATAGACAGAATGCAGAACAATGTCATACGTTCACCCCAGTGCAGAGATCTGGGCCTAAATCCATTGTTTTTTTGCTCACCATGCCATTCCAGTTTGGACCCAGCCATATGCAAATCAGTCTTGACCCTGCACACAATGGGAACGGTCCAGCCTGAACTGCCAGGCCTGGTCCTCCCTGGACTGGAAACAAGCATCTTAGGACCAGTTTCGGGCTTTCAGCCCTCTTCAGCCAGGATAGCTTGACTCCAGTGGCATGGAGAGCACAGGACCCAAGTCTGGGCATACCTGTCCCACTCGGGGTGTCAAATGCAAAAAGAACAGTTGAAGGAAGGAATGCAGAACAATGTCATGCATTCACCCCAGTACAAAGATCTTCTAGTACTTCTAGTACTGTACCTGCCCAGATCTGCAACTGCACCTGCCTGAGCCCTGCTGGTCACTGTTGAAATGAGTTCCAGAGCCCTAATAGGTACCCCCCCATGTTCTGGATACTTGGCTGGTATAAATTGAGCTCCTCGTGTGAAGAAAGGGAGAAATCTTGATATTTTGGGCTCCTCACTAGCGCAAATTGGTCTGTTTGAGCCAAGAAATTGCTGCCCATGACAACCACCAACACAAAACTCCAGTGATCCATACTCTTCACACTAAAGCGTCCACCAGTGACAACGGACAACACAACATCTGCATTCCACACTACAGCGATGATAGCCTTTGGTGACTGCCAATGCAAAGCTCCAAGAATTACTGCCCGCAGCGCCCAATAGGGTCTTCGCACCACAATGAAGAGCATTGGTGAGGCCCAGCCTGCTCTTTGTGCCACAGCTACGAGCATCTGTGATGCTCTCCTTTTGGCCTCCTCCACTGTGTACTAGACTCTTGGCGTTGGACTGTAAGAAGGTAACTGTTTCAGGGGGACTGACATGGTCACTGTATCTTGACATGCTCCATTACAGTGGGCCTGAACTTGTGACTTTGTCTCCATCTAGCATGACCAGTGGTGCTTTGTTTTAGGGTTTATACTTAACTAAATGTTTGAAATTGAATATCTCCAGTTGTACTGATTGCATTTTTGTCATTTTGAGTACTCTATTATTCTACATTGATGTGGGATTTTTCATGTGTGTTGTTTGCACTTTCTTACAGTTGGTGTGCTGCATAAATACTTTACACTTTGCTGCTTATTTAAGTTTGACTGCTTTAGTGCTAAGCTACCAGAGGGTTAATGACTTTTGTGGTTCACCCTGACAGGGATTGTGGTTGTTGCTTGAAGAGGGTTACTATCCTCACCTCAACCAAAAACAAATTCCTAACATATGCCTAGATGTTAAATTTGTAATCTGACAACACTAGGAGACATGCTCTAGTTGGTCTATTATACTACTGAAGTTTCACTAGGTTGTTATCCTATCTTGTTTAAACCTGATGCTCACTTACCTTGTACTCCTCATGAGCATTGCACAACTGTATAAACCTTGGTCTTGTGGAACACCTCTTTGTCAGCACTGTTTACCATTGGTTTAAAACATAGTCCATTTTTTAAGAACCATTTTATATGCTTGTTATGTGCATTCTAATTAATTACATACAAAGAGTACATTTGCTAGGCCTCTTTTTATACCATAAATTATCCCCTGTCAACGCTCATCCATCAATTTAAGTTTATAACTGTCTTGAATGCCCATATTCTTAGTAATACTGGGATACCACATTGTCATAATAATTTACACTTCATGAGGGGCTTGCTAAATTTCGTTTTCTTAGGTTATGGAAAGTCAATTACATTTTAAGGTAATTTATTCAGGGCCAGATGTATGACCCTCCAGACGTTTTGTGACTCGCAAAATGGAATGTACAACAGTGTCTCAGGCACTGGTTGCAATTCCCAATGGGGTTTGACCTGCCTTATTAATAATCAGGAGGCAGGTCGCAATTTGAGACCCCATTGGGAATGGCCAGCACTCACAGGGATGGTGGCCTGCTGGGATCAGCAGACCACCATGTCTGTGAATGCTTTTTAAATAAAGCAGTTTTTAAAAAAATGCAGCAAGTTTTCCTTAAAAGAAAACGGAATGCATTTAAAAAAGAAAAATGAAATGTTTCTATTTCATTTTTTCAGAGTAGGCCGTGGCCCCTGGTACCAATGGCTGCTCTTAAAAAATATTTCTGCTGCCAGTCACAAAGGGAAAGGGTTCCTCTACTTGAAGAAAGTGGTAAATAGCGAGTGTTTTGTGACTGCAGTTGCGGATGCAAAATATTCGTACATAGAAGTGCGACTCGCTATTAGGAAGGGACACCCTTGGTATGCCCTTCCTAAAAAGGAGTCGCAAACCCTTTTTTGCGAGTCGGTAACAGGCTGCAGACTCGCAAAATTAGGTTTGTTCATTGCACAGACCTATTTAGCGATCCCAAACTGGCCGATTTCCCATTTGCTACTGCTAAAAACAGTCGTACATCTGGCCTTGAAATCATAAGATTCCAAAACAAGAGTGTCCCTTTACTGTTTCCTTCAAGCAGCCAATTCTAACGTAAGACAGCCCCATGCTCAAAGATTTGAAGGAATGCTACAGAAACTTATGGTGATCTGTAAATCATAATAATTATCATAAATCTTTATTCGGTGTAACTACCGAATAAAAACATATTAAAATAGAATTAACCCGTTAAACACAGCAAATAAGATAAATATATAAAATCACATAAAATAACTCATTAGCAGCACAAAGGACTTGGTTCAATCTTGTGCCAAAAGTGGCAGAAATAAGTACAATATACATAAAATTCATTGAAATAGCAGCAGGTCTGATACAATTATGTATCGACAAAGGTGGGGTTGCCTTGCAATATATACCAGCCACAACACATTTCTCTCAACTTTAAAACAAAGGTTATCTGAAGGCAGCATCCTTCCAGGGGATAATGTTTTTTGTCTGATCTTCCAGATGTTCAACAAGAAACAGGAGATGACAAATACTGTAAGTTGGCTGGTATTGCTTCTCAAAACCCTAATCACCGATCTGTAATCCCTAAACCCAAAATTGCGACAAAGCAGCAATATCTACTTACTTCTGTACCCATGATAAAATGGACAGAGAATTACAACATGATCAATAGATTCTATCACCTGGTGACAGAAGGGGCTGAACACATTTGACTCATTTGACCACTTAGTCGTAATTGTACAAGTGGCAGTGTGCCAGACTGGAATTTCATAACAATGCTTTGTCAAGAGGGGATTCGAACTTATCAAGGTAAATTTCCATGATGTAATCATTTTTAAACTCAAGAAAAGCCACAGTAAGAGATCCCAGTTTCCTATTCCTAGATGTCAATAACATCATTAAAGTGCTGAAGAAGCCCCTTAAGTGTTAATTTCGGAGTCCCACTGGCAGCCTCTGGAGTAGACCAGAGATTCCACATTCTATCTCAGTCAACCTGCATTTTATAAACCTAAACCATGAGATGTTAGAAACCCCGGGTAACTTCAAGACCTCCTCCAGGCCCAACCAGTATGGTGCAAGTTCTGGAGGTGTCCAGACCCTCCATCAATACAATAGTGGTGTAAGACCCACTGTTGTGTAAACAGATATAGGATCTGTGCATTTAAACAACATAGACTGTGGGATTGGTGTTCCGACTGATTCCAGACACCCCCACCGAGTATGTTCACCTGTATACCAGCTAGCTCACAGTGCCACTAGAAACCCCTCTTACCAAGAAGAGAATGGTTATTGGCAACTATCGAACATGACAACTCAGTCCCATCAGGGATCGTGGAAACAGTGTGATACTTTTCTCTCAGTCACTCGTTCTCAATTTGTCTCAGAGACATACACAGAATAAACGGTGGGGACATTTTCCATTAAGCATTTATTGAACTAGCGTCATTCTAGTGTAAAATAGGTGTGCTGAAACAACCATCAGACAGAAACAGATATAAATGATTATAAGCTCCAACAGAGTAAAAGTATGGTAGATTTCCACCAGAGTGCTAAGACAATGAATACAGGCAAGTATTAAAATACATGACGGTAAAAATGCGTACTCCTACGATGCGACCCTAACTAGATGTACATAAGTGTACCTAGCATGTATTTGAGCGTGTAGCCAAGAAACCCTCTAGGATAAAGTCAACCCCATTACCTGAAGTGAGAGACTGTGGGGCCTCTCTTGGTCTCCAGATGGACACCACGTAAGGGAAGTCAGACCACTGTGAGTTGGAGTGTCTTCGTGCAGAAACCTCAGCGTCTTGCATCAGTGTGTCAATATGGATGTCCTTTTCTCCTCTGTCTACCTCTGCAATATATGATGTTTATATACCTAAAGTGGTACCCTCAGGGGTTCTACCTTGTTGTGTCATGTTGAACTTAGGATGACGGAAGGAATGACCCTTATACATAGTTATTATGCAGGAGATGGTAGTCCTGCTGGGTTTCCAAGAATCCACATGCAATTTACTTTGAATTACTTACCTGATAATTTGTGATATGTGTTGGGCATTAGGGTAGCAAGGGTCTCTCCGGTCCACCGCGGCTCTGTAATAGCCGTTTGAGTGGAGAGAGGTAACCCCCACCGAGTGACACGGAACTTGGGCGCCATCTTGGGCAGTTAGCGCTCTAGCGCCAGGCCGCCTAAACGCATAAAAACACCACATTCACGAGCGCGCAGCGGACGCACCGCGGGCACGCCGAAGGTAAGCCCGTCTGCGCCCGTCCGCGCCTGGACGCTGCCAGGTGGCAGGTATCTCTGCCTTATTAACCTTGCCGCCCATGATCTACTCGCGGGAGGAGCTGTTTAAGGTAGAGATCTCCATGCATACCTCCAGCTGTGAGGGCAGGGTCCTGCTACACAATGAAGGTTTATCTAGATGCTGTCCTCATTGTAATGGGAGTATAGGTCAAGTACAAACAATCCCAGGTTCCATTAAAACCTCACAGAGCCGCCCACAATCAGTTCTGGAGCCTGAACTAGGTAAAGCCCAGACTATACAGGGCATGGACACAACTGTCAATTGTTTATATAATTAATGCAAGGTCCATACCTAAACATGCTTCAGAAATCTGGGACCTCCTTGATGTCCATATGCCTGATATATGTTTATTTACCGAAACCTGGCTTTGGTCACACTCTGCGCCCTCCTTGGCAATCGCATTTCCCTCAGAATATGCGGTAGTAAGGTCGGATAGAGCAGAGAAGAGGGGAGGAGGATTGGCGATAGCCACCCGCTCCACTCTGGACTTAAAAGTTCTGGACAGCCAACAATCCCGCTGGAACGGGCAGCACCTTTTATTCCACTCCTCACAGGGTAATTGCCAGATTGGATTATTTTCTGGTCTCTAGCTCCCTAGCACCAGACTCAAAAATAGAAAGGCTCCCTCGGGTCTTTTCAGACCACAACCCCCTAGTATTAACTATCCCTCAGAACCTTAGTGCTGTCTATAAAGAATATAACTGGACGTTTGAAAGAGGGCTACTTAGGGAAGAAGACTATGTAAATAGAATGAAGTAATGGATTAGACAATTCTGGGAAGTAAATAGAGGCACGGCATCCGCAGGGGTGGTCTGGGACACCTTTAAAGCAGGGATAAGAGGGGAAACACTGGCCTATACTCTCCACAGGAGTAAAAATGAAAAACTCGAATTAACTAATAGACTGCATGACTTAATGGAATTAGAACAACAGCTTATCCAAGCGGTCATTAGCCAAGAACCTCTAGAACAGATCCTATTGGAGATAGAGTTGAAAAGAGCCGAGGCCAGTGAAAGTTTGGCAAATAAAGCGGCAAGTAACTATTTAATGAAAAAGGAAAAATTTTACGAATTTAATGAGAGGGTAGGTCATATGCTAGCAGTACGTATCAGACAAAATATGGCAGCGGGAGAAATAAAAGAAATTAAGGATAAAGGGGGAAAAGTTGTGACTAAGGTAGAGGATGTGAGGGAAGTGTTTAGGGAGTTCTACTCTGATCTATATGATCAAGATCTGGGGAATGTTGACACTGAGATAGAGGACTACTTATCAGGAACCTTACATGAGGAACTGAGCGAGGAGAATAAGGAGGCACTGGAGTTACCATTGACATTGGGGGAAGTCCAAAACGCAGTAACCAAACTCCCCTCAGGGAAGGCAGCGGGGCCCGACCAAATTCCGGCGGAATTCTACAGAATTTTTTGGGACACCCTGGGGAGCGATATGTTGGAAACCTGAAGCCAAGCACAGAGGGGGGAAAATACTCCACAATCATGGGCCGGAGCAAACATCATAGTAATTTTGAAAAAAAACAAATCACATTTGGATCCCGGGTCATATAGGCCAATAACACTCATGAATGCCGATGCAAAAATCTACTCCAAGGCGCTCTCACAAAGACTAAGCAAGGTAATTGAGGGTCTGGTATGTGCAACGCAACACGGTTTATACCCGGGAAAGGGACCACACAACATACAAGGCAGATGGTTACCATACTGGATGCAGCAGGTGCCACAGGGGACCCTGTCTCGGCTATTTTCTTGGACGCAGAGAAGGCTTTTGACAGGGTCTCCTGGAGGTATCTGTGGAGGGTTCTGGGCTGGTTTGGTATAGGAGCAGGCTACGTAAAGGCTATACAAGCACTGTATTTAGAACCTATGGCTAAGGTGAGGATAAACAGAGGGTATACTGCTGAAATACGCATAGGATGCGGCACACGACAGGGCTGCCCGGCTTCGCCACTGTTAATTGCGTTATATCTTGACCCCCTCCTGCGCAACCTGGAAGGGAGTCCTAACATCCTCCCGATAAAACTGCATGGTTTTGAATATAAAACACTTGCTTATGCAGACGACGTGGCGGTGTTTACCCCTGAGCCGGAGTCAGCTATTATAGAAATAGAACAGGAGGCAGCAGCTTTTGGGGTAGTGTCGGGTTACTCACTGAATAAAGGAAAGACACAAATTATACAAAATAGCTGGGTTAATTATCAGGACATAAGAGTAGCTCCTGAAGTTACGTACTTAGGTGTCAAAATCACAGCTGACCTAGATAGGTTAGTGGAAATAAATATGAGCCCACTGTTGGTAAAAGTAAAAGCAAATACGGAAAGAATTAACAATCTGCATCTGACCTTGATGGGTCGGATCAATGTAATAAAAATGGTAACATTCCCAAAAATTCTGTATCTGTTTAGGTCTATCCCGTTATTCTTTGACAACATATGGTTCAATAAATTAGAAGCGATCTTGAACAAATTTATTTGGGTCAAAGGGAAGACAAGGAGAGCCTATAGACACCTATCAGTATCCAGAGAAAAAGGCGGCTGGGGGGCACCAGACTTTAGGCTCTATTATTGGGCTGCCGTATTGCAGTATTGTCAGGGGTTGTTAGGTGGGGGAGGCACAGATCACACAGCGGAAGCTAAGCCAGGATTTACTAATGTCTACAGTACGTTATTGGGAGAGGGGGCAGAGAATGGGTTTTTAAACACAACCGACTTTATTTATTTTAAACATACACGGTTTAAGACATTAAAGGCGGCCTACAGGGTCTGGAAAGGGATTTCAAAAAGATATGGTTTAGGAAGGTACAATAATTATACACGACTGTACACAAATTGCTCACTACCGAGGGACATTTTTAGGGACACTACTATGAGGGACTGGCATAACAAGGGTATAGTGAAAATAGGAAATCTGCTTGACAGCCAGGGGAATATGCTACAGTTTGGGGCGTTACAAACAAAGTTCGGGTTAGAACGCCATAGTTTTTACAAATATCTCCAAACCAGAAGTTTCCTAACGCAAAAACAGGGCGGCCTGGCAGGGTTGGGTCAATGTAGAGTCATGTAATACATAGAAGTAGCTAATAAGTGTACGATAAGACAGTTATACGCGGAATTGAAAGACAGTAAAACTGATGAAAGGGGGAAATATGCACAAAATTGGACAGAAAAACTGGGGTCAGGGCTAGAAAGCTTTCAGTTATCTCTGGACCTGGGCAGAACGGTGCTATGCTCAGCTACCTTGCAATCACAACATTTTAAGACCGTGTTCTCATTATATCATACCCCGGCCAGAATCGCCCAGTGGGGCGGAACAACTGGAATAACATGCCCCCGCTGTGACTCAACTGAGGCAGACATTGTACATATGTTCTCACAATGTCCTCAATTGTTTACCTTGAAAAGGGCTATTGAAGAGTTTTTGGATAAATCACTTAAGATCAAGATAAAGCTCACAGATGAATTAATTATGCTGGGGGTGGGGGATACGTCAGATGTTTTGCCAGTAGAGTTTATTTTTGTCTCACTTGCGGTGCTTCGCATTTGTCTAGCAAGAACCTGGTTGGATAAGGCTCCCCCCGTTCCAAGCTTGGATCGCAAGCCTTCTTTCTATGTATAATCTAGAAAAGGCAATTTACGATAGGAAAGGTAGGAGAGCTAAGTTATTAGGTAAAAGGATATGGCAGCCTATCACAAGCTGGAAAAATAGTAGGTTAAATCCAGGACAGTCGATGGAAGGCTGACATAATACCCTATAGACGCTTTTCCTCTTGTTTTGTTTTATTCACCTTTTTTTTCTTTTTTTTTCCTTTTTTGCAATGGTTAGTACATATTGTACACATGTTTGGAGGATTTCTTATGATACAATGTACCAGAGTAAAAATTGTAATGTGTACAACCACTTGTGAAATTGCTGTGTGCTGTAACATATACAGGAATATGCGGAAAAATTCTTCCTAAAAATGTTTAATAAAAAAAAAAAAAAGTTCTGGACACAATTTCCTCACCTAATCTGGAGTTGGTGATCTTTTCTTTGGAATTTGGGCATTGTCAGAAGGTCACAGGGGCAGCTGTGTACCACCCGCCGGGGGAAAACAAAAGATTTTCTGTACCACATTACTGGAAACCCTTGACCCCTATGTGCTATATGCTGATAATTTCTTTATTGTGGGGGATTTTAATTTTCACTTTGATACCATCACGGACCGTGACACAGAAGATCTCTTGGCATCCATGGACATGTTAGATCTTTCACCCAAAATTAGTGAGCCAACCCATATAGCAGGCCATATTTTGGATAATATTTTCACCAATATGTCTACTCTTACAACTGAACCTCCTCTGACAGTAAGCTGGTCGGATCATATGGGGTTAAGTTTCTCTTTCCCTGCCTACAGAAGCCAGTCCCAGGCCCAGGGACGTAAGGTAACTCACAGACAATGGAGGAAAATTACCCCCACTACATTTGGGTCAGGATTTTCCCCTCCATCTTTTCAGGAGTGCAATGATGTAACCAAAGCTATAACTATTCTTGAGACAGAGATGAGTAAGGTCTTTGACTCCATTGCTCCCTTAAAAACAACAACTATATATGTAAGATCCTCCCCTGCACCCTAGTACTCTGACAGTTTGAAATCCGAGAAAGCGGCCTGCAGAGTTAAAGAACGTAAATGGAGGAAAACAAAATCAAATGAAGATAGGCTGACTTACAATGTATTACACAGGCACTATCTCAGGAATTGTAACCTGGCCAGACATTCACATTTAGCCACTCGAATAGTAGAAGCCAAGGGCTCCTCTAAAGAACTTTTTAGAATTCTTAAGGAATTCACTACCCTTACTGTGAGCAATCCCGCAGGTCCTATGTCACAATACTTTTGTGAGGAGCTGGCTCTACATTTCACTAGCAAAATAGATATTATCTACAATTCCTTGTCCTCAAATCCGGAGCAAACGTTAGAAACCTGGATCTCAGATAAGCCCATGCTCTCAAAACTGGAGCATTTTGATACCATAATGTTGGAGCAAGTCCTGGTGTTATTAAGACATAGTAAATCAGGTTCTCCGGTTTATGTGGCTCCGCCCAACATCATGTCCGCCTTGGGGATGGAGTTGGCAAATCCTATTAAAGAAATTTGTAATCTATCTCTATCAACTGCCTCTTTTCCTTTGAAATGGAAAAAGGCATTTATAAAACCTTTGCCAAAAAAATCCTCGGCTGACCAGGAGGATCTTCAAAATTATAGCCCCATTTCTCTTTTGCCCCTATGCTCAAAAATCATGGAGTCTATGGTTAGCCATCAACTGTCAAACTATCTTGAACAGCATAACCTCCTGGACCCATCACAGTCGGGCTTCCATGCAGGCTTTAGTACGGAGTCCGCTCTAACTAAACTGTCAGATACGACCAGGCTGCTGTTAGATGAAGGGACACCTACTATGCTGGTTCTTCTGGATCTATCAGCAGCTTTTGACACCATCTCTCACAGGATCCTTTTAGAGAAACTGTGGGGGATTGGTGTCAAGGGGAGGGCGCTGGACTGGGTACAGAGCTTCCTGTCTGAAAGATCTCAATGTGTTCAACTGGACACCTTTGTGTCCAGGGCCACAATGGTGGACAAGGGAGTCCCCCAGGGCTCTGTGCTAAGTCCTACACTGTTCAATATCTACGTGTCATCTTTGGCTTCCGTTATTAGATCATGCGGGTTTCATACCATCTCGTACGCCGACGATACGCAGATTATTGTCCCGATAGAGAAGGACATAGGTGGAACCAGAGACAGATTCAAGGCTGGCATGTCCAAGATCGCAGTATGGATGAAAAAGAACTTCCTGCAATTGATCTGAAATAAAACTGAGATCCTACTGTTCGGCAAAGCCGAGCAGATATGGACCAAGGACTGGTGGCCAGAAGAACTTGGAGAAGCTCCCCCTCCCAAAAACTGGGTAAAAAATCTGGGTGCTCTAATGGATTCTCAACTATCCATGGAGGAGCATGTTAAGACATTATCGGGTAAATGTTTCGGATTAATCCGTATGCTAAAAAAGATATTTCCCTGGATTCCTCTCTCTGCCCAAAAGGTTCTGCTACATGCGATCTTGGTAAGCAGGCTAGACTACGGAAATGCCCTGCTGGTAGGGATGACGGAAGATTTATTTTCCAAACTTCAAGTCGTGCAAAATATGGCGGCCCGCCTAGCTCTCAATAAACCTGCATGCACCCCCCTCTACCCCATTATTGAATGAGTTGCACTGGCTACCAGTGAGGAAAAGAGCAGTTTTAAGCTCCTGTGTCTGGTCTTTAAAGCCTTGGTTGGGCCAGGACCAGAATATTTAAGGAAAAAATTAATATGCTACACTCCATCCCGTCAGTTAAGATCTAGTGGCCATAAGCTCCTCCAAATACCGAGAATCAAAAAATCCAGGATGGGTGGTCGTGCCTTCTCTCATGTTGCGCCTAAGTATTGGAACGCACTACCAGAAGACCTGCAGATCTGTCCTACATTTATGGCCTTTAAGAAAAAACTAAAATCATGGCTATATTAGTGTATTGATGTCTGTATAAGGTTGTCTGCTTGTTGGGCGCCGAGAGATCCCTTTGGGGATGATTTGTGCACCATACAAATAATAAATAATAATAATAATAATAATGGATGAGGCGAGTTTTCAGGGAAAATCCCACGTCCTGTAAGCAGTACCGTAACTAGGTAAAAGGTCAGTCATACTCACAGTTATGTAGAGTAATGGTTTGGGAGAATATAGGTGGAAGGTTAGGTGACTACCTGAGCCTAAATTGGGGTACCTATATGAAACACAACACCCACTCCTCATCCGACTGGACAGCATAAAAATTATAATGTACAGCTAGGTGTTGTATGCAAGCAACTAATAACTCCATTAAAGTAGTACTTAAAAAATGTAAAATTCTAACAACATATATTGCAAGCGATAGAAGTTTGTCCGTATATATAGTATGAACAATGAATGACTGAAAGCCATGCAGTTCAGCAAAAACGTCTATTGTTTAGAATAGCAAATTTGGTTAATTTGAAAAAAGGCAAATGTTTTCCCAGTACATGATGAGCCAAATGTGTATGTGTCCTGGTTGGGAGACACAACATCGCTACTGCTTGCCATCGCAGAAGACGATCCCTGCAACACCTCACAGATTAGGCCAATCGAGCACAGATGTTCTTCAGCACTATCCACAGCTGATGCTGGGGAAGCCAGTGTGACATCCAATGCCTGAGTATTTGCTGACGAGCCGGTATCCATTCCAACAGGAGCTGAAGCATCCTGTGGTGGCTCCAAGAATGCAGACATCAACATGGGAATACGCTGAGGACACAGCAGAACATGGGCCTTTATCGGGTCCAGCAAAGCATCAACGTCGGGTGGCGCAACTGATGAAAGTGTTAGACAGAGATTCAACATGTTTTCTTGTCTGCAGAACACGCATCGGAGGACAGGCAGAAAACAGTCAATCCAGACTGGCCTAAATGACAGAAGCCAAGACTTTCTCAGTTCCGCGGAGGAAATGTGTGCCCAGATGGAGTAGCATGTGATCATGGTAGCAGCACTCCAATAGCATTTTTTCTATCTCCTTGGTGACTGGGACTTCCTTTGCATATCAGCAAAATTATAATCAGGATACCTGCTATTAGGAACAGGATCAGCAGAAGCCCTCCAGAAATGCTTCCGAATATGGAGTGTATAAAGTTGGGAATAACTCCGAAGACTGTCTGAGAGGTGCTTAACAGTCCAGAACCTATGGTCATAAATAAGTGTACTATCCTCGTCGTATCAGACATATTAAAGATACGTTGTACCATTTCTGTGAAATGGAAAGGGCAATTTATTTGTACTAGTGCCAGCATCCGAGCTGAGGACCTTGAGACCTGGAGATCATAAATTTCTCGGGCGGAGGCTAAGGGCATATTTTACTGTAAAAGTATGTCTTTCATTCGGCTCAGAGTATCAAACCCTATAAAGGAAACATTGAACGAAGTCCATAACGATGCCTCCCTGACTATATGGGTCGGTGGAAAAAATACTTGCATACAGCACGTGTCACTGGAGTTTACAGTGACAAGATATGTGATGCACGGGAGCATCCCACAACAACCTTGATCATTCAGCATCAAGTAACTTCCATTTGAAAGTAACTTGAACACCGAATTAATCACAGCAGCTGGGGATCCTTTCAAGTGACAGGATAAGTTAGCAACTGAACTAATATAGGGCCTGTGAAGCATGATATCCCGGCATATGAGAGATCCTGTTAAAGAGTTCTCGCAGTTTGTACCACTTAGAAATACTTTCATGTCCCCACTCCTGCATCGAAACCTGTATGGCAATTCCCAAGATTCCTTGTTGAATTTCCTACCCATCGCTTCATATCTGCCTGCATGTTGTTGTTCTAGGCAATACTGAAACTGGAGAGTTGTGACCGGTAATGTTATAGGGCCATAGATTAAACATTCTGTGGATGGTGGCTTTGCCACAGTAAAAGGTAATTGGTCCAGTTTTTCAATATATAGCATTGAATTTTTTGCTCCCCTTTGTGCCATTGTTATCTGCTCCTTAGTTAGATTGTATGCAGAAAAAAAGGATGTACTGTTGATAAATCACCAAGGCACAAAACCAGAATGCAATGAATGCAGCGTCCAGCTTAATACCATAATACAACGTAGTTGAGATTATCCGTCTTGTAGTATGGACAAGTCCTGTTCTAGTAAATCTATAGCAGAAGATACAATGTTGCCCAGTGGATAAATCCTGGATGTTAATGTAGTCATACCATTGTCAACTACAGCTAATGCTTTTTCTAGGTTAATTCTATCTATTTCACAAAGTCTATCCACAGCTTTTTGTTGAGACATTTTCCAGATTTCATTATAGACAGTGTATAAGAAAAATCTTTGACGTGGCTATCGGGGACCTAATAAAAAATCTCTTTGATCCACCTTATCTGAGAGTAAGGATAAGTGCTGTTTCAGCTGGGACAGCGTCCAAGTTTTTAGCCAATCGAGGCATAACTTCCCAACACTGTGTGATGTCACCACCCCCGGATTTTCTCTTTGTACTTAGCGTTGGTTCAGCTTATAGATACTAAATCCTTCGGTTGTACCCCTGAATCTTGATTTTCATCTGTTTGTGTCTGTGGGCCAAACTAATCATCCCTTCCAATTGGGGTCTGATGAATTGTACTATATGATTTCTTCTATTGTATCCCCTCCACTTGATGTAAAGTTTTGCCACCCCTCAAAGTATGATGGTGTTGGAATCCGAGGTGTGTTGAAATCCTTGTTCTTGGCTATTCAAAGACAGGAAGTCTGTTGCACAGTGTCATTCAGAAATATTATCTGCTGTGGAATGAGGCATGCTGTAAATAGTGCTTCTGTTCCCTTTACCTGCCATTCCTTTGAACCCCAGACTGATTTTATGTCGATAATGTCCTTCCATACCCTGTTCAGACAGTTGGGAAATAAAGGATGCATAATAAATCTGTTTGGTGTTTGTTAGCATATTTTCTGTGCAGTTGTAGGTGCAACCATATCATAATATGAGGTCAGGTCAGAAATGTTAAACCCTGAAAAATAAGAACATTTTTGTGCAAATGTTTTCAAACTACTTTTTGCATGTGTTGGGCAATGTTCCCATTGGTGGTCGGTAAAAATATTTCGTGGGAAACTGGATTTATGTAAAAAGTGATGACCATAATGATGGTAACAGTACATAGTGAGAGGAAATATAGATGTAACTGCTCCCCTGACAAAAAAGAGACATATCTGGCTCAACAAAAGGAATACAAAAATCCATTCTAACAACCAAGGCCACTTATTTCTCTTCAAAGATCCTGAGCTCCACTAATAGATCAAAGGAAATATTCACAATTGTCAATAAACTGTCCAACCCTGATGAAGTCACAATAAAACCCATACCTTCCCAAGCGCTTTGCAATTCTCTAAATACCTTTTTTATCGACAAAATTACCATGATTAAAGCCAGTATTCCTGCCAGCCGTGCCTGTGAGGCGCCACCATCGACGCAGAGAAACCCCGATCCCTCCATCAATTTCCGACAATAAGTAGAGAAGCGTTTCTAGACCTTCAGCCAAAGTAAAATCTGCATCCCCTACTGATAGATGTCCACCTCATTTCTTAAAAAAAGTTTTTTCTGTATGCCCTGAGCCTTCCCTCTCACTTCTGAATGAGTCATTGACACAGGGTTGTGTCCCTAGAGCTTTAAAAAAAGCTATCATAGTCCCCCTTCTAAAAACACCTTGGGATGAACACGACCCCGATTAACTACTGCCCTATCTCCTTGCTTCACTACCTAGCCAAGATACTGGAATACCATGTGACAACATTCCTCTGCTCCTTCATTGAACAGTCTTAATACCTTGAGGATTTTGCCCTTCCCAGTCAACGGAGGAAGTAATACTGACTGTAATAGACAAGCTTCAGAAGGAAGCTGATAAGGGCCCCTCCCAGGCCCTGGTGCTGTTGGACCTTTCAACAGCATTTGACATGGCGACCATGGCATCTTAGTGGGCGGTGTCAGGGACTCAGGACCTCAGGGCTCGGCTCTCAGCTGGATTACATATTTCCTGGAAGACCATTCCCAGTCTGTTCGCCTATCCCACTTTACTGCAACTAATACGAAATCAACGCATGGAGTACCACACGGATCCTCATTATCCCTGCACTTGTTCAACCTGTACCTACTCCCTTTTATCCTGTCCTTGAGAGAAAGAAAGGTGAGCACTTTAACTATGCAGACAACCTGCAATTAATATTCATCATTGATAACACACCCGATTCAATATCTGAATTCCAAGCCACAATGCTGCACATCCGTAATTGGATGAATAGCAACCACTTAAAATACAACCCGGACAAGACTGAACTGATCCTGACAGGGGGCACTCGGAATCCGTGGAGCTCACACTTTTGGCCAGCTTAGTTGGCTTCTCCCCCTACCACAACCCGCTCAGCTAAGAGTCTTCGGTCGCAATCAATTGTGACCTTACCATGAAATCTCCGATCGGATTGGTAGTCTCTTCCTGTTTCTTTCAGCTGCGGTAGATAAGGAAGATCAGCAGACTTCTTACTAGAGATGCGCTGGTGCAGGCTGTTCTAGCCATGGTGATGTCCCACAGAGACTATGCCAACTTCTTATACCTTGGCCTACCGTTATATCTAATAAAATACTGCAACTTGTGCAGAACCAAGCTGCTAGACTGATCTTCCATCAGCCCTGATGGCAACATTCCTCCCCTCTTATGAGGAAGCTACACTGGCTCCCCATACCACAATGCTGTGCCTTCAAAGTCGGTTGCCTCATTTTTAAATCCTTACATGGCACCAGGCTAAAGTTTTTCTCCAGTCTCATTCAGAGACATAGACCCACCCACAACTGGTGCTCAGCCCATATAAACCTCTTGGTCACACCATTCGTACAAACTGAAGCGACTAGGCGGCTGCAGATTTGTGGTGCTGGCTCCTCGATTCTGGAACACCCTTCCCCTTAATATTAGATCCTGTACTAACCTCCTGAAATTCAGGAGACTCCTTAAGACATGGCTGTTCATGCACGCATACAAATAACTCACCAGGACTCAGGCCACTCCTAGACACAGCGCCAATAAACCAATCAGTGTACATGCACTCTACAAATGATTTTAATATAACATAACATACTGTCATAGTCTCATGTGTCTTCTAACATTTCAAAGCTTAAAATTGCAGCGGATTATTGTAAATGAGACAACATATTATTTACAGTTTCAAAATCCCAATCGTCAGAAAATTTACTGGAGGTAATGATATAATTTAGAGAAATTTTAAATGCATAGGTATTTTTAAAAGAAAGTTCTGTGGGACCAAAAACATCATATTCAACCCTGTCCCAAACTATACCATATGGAATTGGAACAGCTGTAAGGTTCTCAAAGCAAAGGTCTCTTTGTTCACGCTGAGATGTCGTATGAGGTTTCAGGACCAAGTTCACGTTTGAAACTGCAGAGCGTTCTTGGAGATAGTTTCCATTCATGAGTAAGCAAAAGACAGTCACTAGGCCAATCCACAATAGAAAAAACAATATTCCACTTATTATCCACAGCTGTAGCCATGCTGAAACTAGGTAGGTAATTTTCAGAAAAGTGCAGAAATCGTGAAGTTTTTGCTTACAGGAAAGTGGAGCTGGCATTTTTTCAGGTTCACTGGGATCCATAGAAAATGTATCAAATTAGATGAAGTAGCCATATGCAGTTCGATCTATCTTTGGTAGCTCAGCAGGTTTTGTTGAACTGACATATGTCTCTTGTAGAGGCATATTGATGTAGACATCAGTGGTAGGCCGAATTGATATTTGTTTTTCATTTGTGTTTTGAAGTTCTCATTCAAGAGGAACGAGTTCCATTTCATTGTTGGATATTCCATTACTTTGTATTGGCGACTCTTTAAATGTTATGAGTCTTTCTGTCTGAACTTCCTGTATGGTAGCGAGAGGAGAGCATCGGCTACCCTGGAGCTCCCGAGCCTACTAGTCACTATCAGCCACATAGTGTGGTTTGATCAGCTCGATGGAGCCAAATCTCTTTTCTTTTTTGATGGCAAAAGGCAGAAAAAGTACTGTTCTTGTTCCTTCAGCAGCCAGGACAGATACAGGCTTCCTGTATGATGGCCCAAATTCTTTCTTGTCCGCAATATTTTCTCTGACCAGATCCCCGACTTTAGGAATCCAGGCAGGTCTTGCCATGACTGATTTTACTTCCCCATTGCTGGTGCATTTTACTTGCATGTTGCTTTGTAGTGCCCGGAATTATTTGAGATCCTGTAAAAAAGCCAAATGTTTATTGATGTCAAATAGTTTTTCATCTGCCACTGTGCTTTCACAATTGAGATCAGGTACCCACATTCTTGTCCCAAATAGGTCTTCGTAAGGAGTGACACCTCCTAGGGAACTTCTTGGCATATTGTTAAGGGCTCTTTTGACCCCGTATAAGTGATTGACCAAACAACCACCCAAACCTAATACTCTTGCTGTTAAAGATTGCTTTAAGTCTCGGTTTTTCCTCTCCATGACCAAATTTCCCTTGGGAAGGCAAGGAGAGGAATACTGCAATGCAATACCCAAACTTCCCCAGGCTTCTTTGTAAGCCCTTGAGCTAAACGTGGGGCCATGGTCAGATTGTAATGTGCCAACTGCGTATGTCCCTATAAAGACTCGCAAATCTTTTATAACAGTTTGAGGGTCAGCTGAGCGCTGAGGCCATACCGATAGAAATCTAGACCAGAAATCCAATGCCACCAAGATATACGTGTAAGTCCCATCTTATTGTAGGGGGCCGCAGTGGTCCAAATAGAAACAAGCGAGTGGTCTATCTGATATTAGTAATGGTGTCTGTGCTGGACACGACACAGTGGAAATCTTCATCTGCTGACATATGTTGCAATTTAGGACAACATTCTTTGTCTGTTTAGTTATTCCTGGCCACCAATAGCAGTAAAAGAAACTGTCACTGTAACTCCGGCCTGTGCAGAACCTTGAGCCTCATGTGCTGCTAGGATTTAAACTAATCTGCGATCTATGTTTGGTATTACTCTATACCCTACTCCTAGAATTTGAGCATACAGAATGTTATTTGCATCAAACTTTCAGGAGTACTTGAGTGGAAAAACTTTCCGTAAGGCTGTGCAGTTTTTGTGTAAAGCAATGACAGCTACCATTATATGTCCGTCTAATCTTGTTTTTGAACGAGTGATTGCAGCTATGGCAGCAGTCACAATGCCCCCTTTGTGGCTTGATCGGCCAAAGAATTCCTTTCAATGTGAACACCATCACGTTGATATATCAGCGTGTTTATCACATGAGCTCGCGGTAGTTCGTTTTCCAACTCAGCTACCTGTTCACATAGCATTTTATGTATAATTGTGAAAACTTTTGAGTCTTTAAACCCATTTTGACCCAGTTGTGTGTGTATTCATTGTATGACTGAACACAGTAAAAAAGATTTGCACACAATCAGTGTGGGGGATTCTCGATCTATATTTATTATTGCAAGTAACAGGGCTTTTAATTCTGCCAGCTGTGCCGTGCAGTCTCCAAGAGATTGTGTTTTGGTACTGCTAGGATGGAACTTGCCTTCCTGCATACGACCCTTCACAACAGCACAGCCGGGGCTGAATTGTTGTTCACTTCCTATGGCTGGCTGAGAACTGTCAGTATAAATGATATATTCATACTGATCTAGAGCCATTATTTCATTCGGGAGAGGATATTCTTGTTCATATAGCAGAAATGCTTATGTTTTAGAGTAGGGTCATATCTGTACTCTACATCTGTTGCAGTGAGAGAATTAGCCCATTGTATCCATCTCAGATGTAAGGTTTTAGCATTAGGAATGCTAGCCTTTGTAACAGCCTCTGGAGTTACGACAATTATTTGTGTCCCCTGAGCCAGTGCTCTTTCTCTTGCTACAGTGGTCTGTACTGCTGTCAGACTTTTTTCTGTAGAAGCGAAACGCATTTCAGTGTTTGTGTACAAGTGAGATTTGTATGCAATTGGGGCTGGCTCACTTTCATTGATAGTGATGTAGGTATATCCTGATAACCCGGGGACGACCCGTATCACCAGGTTGCGGACATTCACACGTGTCTGCAAGTGTTTTGATGCTATCATGTCAGACTGCTGCTGCCTCCCCTTTTATGTTTGCTAATATTATAGCTGATACCTGGGCAAAATTACCTAAAAATTTCACTCCCTAAGTTCATAGCAGGTTCTGCTCCATACTCATTCTGTATTTGTCCTAATACATCTGGTATTACTGCTAAAAGAGGGATTCCATGAGTTCTGTTATATATGGCAGCGAAAACTGTACCCCAAGAAGTACAATTCTCTATCTTGGGAGCTATCACGATTGTCAAGCGGATTGTTATCATTCTGTGTTTTTCTTGAGGGCTAGTGTGTAGAAATACTGCCTCTAGCTGTGTTATTTTTTGTGCTATCCAAAATGGCATTTGCCCACGTTTAGTGGGAATTTTACCCATAACTGTGTGTAGCGTTTGTGGTTTTATTTTAGTTGTAGATCCCTAAATTTGTCATTCTTGTGTAGCCCTTGCCGGCTGAAGTGTGAGTGTACTCATCACAAACTGTGTCCGGTTTCTATAACGTTTTATTATTTCTTTATGAAGTGGATGTAAGTCTGCCAGTTTTGTGACATCAGCATAAAGAAGGATGACGTTCATATTGATTGTATAATCAAGGGTCAAAAGAAGACTGTTAGTCTCTTATATATTGTGAAATGGAGAAACAATGTTGTTTGATGAATTTATGAGTATAAGTGCCAGATGTAGGAAGGCTATTATCGGTCGGTATCGGCCATAATTAACGAATTTTGGCCGTTAACGACCGGTAATAGGCTTTTCTGATGTAGAGGCCGAAATTAACGATTCGGTAATTTACCGAATCGGTAATTTAAGGAATTGGTAAATTACTGATTTCTTAAATACCGGCTCGGTAAATTACCGAATTCCTAATGTAGGGAGCACTTAAATGAGTTCCTATCCCATGTTAGGATTCGTTATTTACCACTAACTACAGGTTGGTGGTAAATAAAAAAAACACCTCAAAAAGCAATATTATGCAAATTGCTTCAGTGCCATGTTGCAGACATACATGCCCTTAGGGCATGTATGTCTGCAACATGTGCACCCATACACAATTGAGGGGTGCAACAGGGTGTCAAAGTGACACCTTGCCACCCTTCAATATTTTCCCCTTTTACCGAATCGGTATTTACCGATTCGGTAATTGACATTCATTCCTATGGGCCTCCAGGCCCATAGGAATGAATGGCAATTACCAATTTGGTAAATACTGATTTGGTAAATACCGATTCTTAATGATTCGGTAATTTTTACAGAATGATTTGCTACATAGCATTACCAATCGGTAAAATTCGGTATTTTCAAATCGGTAAATGCTATTTAAATGCCATCTAAATGCTATCTGGCCCTAAATGTGATACTTAGGCTGCTATGAACAAAAACAAAGATAACAAAATGACAACTGTTAAAAATAATAGATGATGATATATTTTTGTAAATCAAAGAAGAGATAATACATATATAAAGATTTTTTTACTATAAACGAAGAAAAAAGTGAATACAAATATTAATTTTCACATAAAAAACCTGTCAATTTTGTTCATGTTGTTGTACTCATGTATCTCTGGAATTGATATACCTATCATGTGTTAAATATCGCCTTGCATAGGTGTTCCTTTTTCCCATAGTGCAATCTCCCTGTCCAGGCTTTTCATCCTAGATTCAGGGACCCCATTTCTTTACAAAATTGGGTTGTAGGTCTGCTGCTGATATTGTGTCAATGTCTGGGTGTGGTATGTAGGCCGCCAGGACTATCCAAGTCACTCCATCTCTTCTGAGTGGACCGAGTCTCATTTTTCTTTTGTGTGTGGGAGGGCGCCTTTAAACTAGTTTATGTGCTCCTGGTAGTTGAGCAGAATGTCAATGTCCTCATAAGGACAGTATTTGTCTGGTGTTTCATCCTCACTATAAGAATTACATGTATTTGATTATGCATCTGCTTGGGGGAATCTAAACCATGAATAAAATACCTCTGCTCTTTATGATTCGTGTGCCCTAATCACAAATGTGACTGTCCCACTCCTAGGTGTGACTTCATAGTCTGCTAGTTTTAAAGTAAGGGCAGTTCTAACATTTTCTGAAATGTTGATTTCCCCTTCTTGTTCTTGTTCTGCTAGTTATAAAGTAAGGGCAGTTCTAACATTTTCTTGTTCTTCCTCCCTAGCTGCAGCACATTGCGCTGGCGCAACAGCCTCTTCGTCAGCCATTATTGAAGGAAAAAGTTTCAAGGAAGCTGAGATAAGGTTTTATGCACAATAGGAACAATTTGTCCTTCAATCTTGCTAAACCTACAGCCAATACATAGGATATGCCTACTCAGCAGTGGTGGATATTTCCCTTCCCACTCCAGACATCTCAGGGGAAATGTGAGTAGGGGTCTCTGAGAATAGCACGACTGAACTACTCAGATTTGACCGATAAATAAGTACCAAACCAACGTTGGCGGCGCCATGGAGTGTAGTTCCTATAAACCTATCTAGGATCTGGCGTTTATACAACATAGACTGTGGGATTGGTGTCCCGACTGAATTCAGACACCCCCACTGAGTATGTTTACCTGTATACCAGCTGGCTCACAGTGCCACTAAAAACCCCTCTTACCAAAAAGATAATAGTTCTTGGCAACCATCGAACATGACAACTCTGTCTCATCAGGGATCGTAGAAATGGTGCAATACTTTTCGCTCCGTAACTCGTACTCAATTTGTCTCAGTGAGATACCCGGAAGAAACTGTAGAGACGTTTTCCAATAAGCATTTATTGAACCAGAGTCATTCTAGTGTAAAATATGTGTGCTTAAACAGTCATCAGACAGAAACAGATATACATGACTATTATCACAAACAGAGTAAAAGGATGGTAGATTTCCCCCATAGTACTAAGACAACGAATACAGGCAGGTATTAAAATACATGACAGTAAAAACGTGTACTCCTACGATGCAACCTTAACTATATGTACCTAAGTGTACCTAGCATGTATGTGGGTGTGTAGAGAGGATAAAGTCTACCCCATTACCTGAAGGGAGAGACTAAGGGACCCCATCTTGGTCTCAAGATGGACACCTCGTTAGGGATGTCATACCACTGTGAGCTGAAATGTCTACGTGCAGGAACCTCAGCGTCTTGCGTCAGTGTCTCAGCATGGAAGTTCTTTTCTCCTCCGGCTACCTCAGCAAGATATGGTGTTTATTTACCCAAAGTGGTACCCTCAGAGGTTCTACCTTGCTGTGTCATGTTGGATTTAAGATGATCGAAGGAATTACCCTTATACATAGTTATTATGCAGGAGATGGTAGTCCTGCTGAGTTTCCAAGAAACCTCATACATAATGGACGAGGCTAGTTTTCAGGGAAAATCCCACGTCCTGTAGGCAGTACCGTAACTAGATAAAAGGTCAGTCCAAAGAATCGTTATGTAGTGTAATTGTAGGGGAGAATATAGATGAAAGGATGGATGACTACCTGTGCCTATATTTAGGTACCTATATGAAACATAGCACAAATTTACTGGTAAGGATCTGTGGCCCAATTCTAACCGGAGGGAAATAAGTGGAGTGCTGATGAGGCGATTAGTGAGAATGCTTACAAAGCAATTTTCTGCTAGCTCCAAATCGCTTACATTCTCATGGCCCCAGAGCCCCCCTCCATACAGTGATGCCCCAAAGGCTTGGAAATGACACATTAGGAGAGCTTGGGATTACTGGATGAAATGTAGAACCTCGTAGAGCCCTCACCACGCTTCCTGACTATTGCTCTAGCTTGAGTCTACAATGCATATGGGGAGACGACTCAAACTACTCTGTGAGCGTAACCCCTACATAATCAAATGTGCATACTCTCTGCAAGGTGTCATCTGAAAATCACAATTTGGAAAAGGCAAGGCTGACTAAGCCTGCGACTCTTCTTTAATTGGCAAATGGTGTACCATTAAATTGAGAAATAGCAACACCTGTTATTTACAGTGTATAGAAATGGTAGACGTGCAGTATAGAAGCCTCATTAAATAAAACAAGCATTCGTGTTCTCTTGACTTGTCTGTACACAAGGTGTTTTGCACTGCTGCAGGCACTATCCCCATCCATGTACTTGGCTGTGGCTGAAAGCCTCGATCAGCATGCCTCAGAGGGCTGCCGAAGGACCACCTTGGGATTTCCTGACCCCTGCAGGGTGCGCAAGTGCACACTAGGTCACAGAAGGTTGCAGGCTGGTTTTACAGCAACCATATCTCGTGCATCATGGGATTTGGTTTCTGAGCAACCAGTATAAACAGGAAGTGCAGATGGAATCAGTTTTCCTAGGGCAATAGAGCACGGTGGATCAGTGACGAGACTAGGAAGCTCCACAATATAGAGACACTTGAGGAGTTTGATACCCTCAAGACTTCAAAAGCAGACTTGCAGATACTAATTAAACAAGCAGTGGATGAAGCTGCAAATGATCCACAGTTAAAAGGGCAACAACTAGATGCTAATGATGAACTTGATGGTTCTCCTCAAGGAAAACATATGCAAGGTAAGGCTCAAACTGACATGCTCTGTCACATCATGGAGGTACTGAGAGTCGAGAAAGTTCAAAAGGAGGAAGGCTTTTACGCCCATTACAGTGGCTCCTTGGTGGAGGATCTGCCTTTTCATTACATTCTTCAAGAAATAGTCCTCAAACAATGGAAAGATGAGGACAAGCTTAATGCTACCTGATTCTTGACTAAGTGATACTTATTGAAGGGTTTTGAGGAAAAATTCCCTCAGAATCCCCAAAATAATTTAATTCTGTCTTCCATTGCTTCTTCCTCTTTTTTGTCCTCTGAGGAGTCTACTTTATCGGATCCTATAGACAGGAAGATTGAGTCTTCCCTGAAACGTTCCCTGCTACCAATTTTGTGGTTCTGGCTAATTCATATGCAGCATATGCTTCCCATGTCTTACTCAAGAATTTTCAGAGACCAAATGATTGCCTTCAAGAAAATGCAGATCCTACTGCAATATTGGCCCATATGGTGGTGCTATATCAGTTTTTGTTGGATGTCACTTTTGACTATTTATGGGCTTTGACTTCAGTAGCTGGGGCTGCTATGTCAGGGAGACATACACTCTGAGTGAAACCCGGGAAATTGAAATCCTCTTAGAGGTCACTGGTACAAAAACCTCTGTTTCCTGGATCTGAACTTATCAGTGAAGATATGGTGGGGAAATCGGCAGAAGAAAACATTATTTTAAACCCTTCTAAGCTCTGACAAGGGAAGAAGTTTGTTATACAAAAACAGGCTTAACAGTGACCAGAAAGAAGACATACTTTTTCCTTTCAATGCCAAACTCGTGCATTAGGGAGCCTCGTTTGCCAATAAATCCCAGCTTCAAGGGCAGTCTGACAGAGACTCTAATTCCAAATGACTATATGGCAGTAAGAGGTAGCTTGAAACATTTCCTCCTTCAATGGAGGGCACAGATAACATTGGTTTTGGTGCTTTCAGTTATTCAAGAGGGGTGGAGAATTCTTTTTTGGGAATCCCCTCCTCTTTTACTGTTTCAATCAATGCCTCTATCAAACAATGCTGCAGAAGAGTGCTATAATATTCGCCATAGAAAAACTGCTCTCAAGAAAGCAATTAATTTTGTTTCCTCCCAGTTTCCTCCTCATCAGGAGAAGGAGGGTTTCTACTAAACCCTTTTTCTGATGCTCAAACCAGATGGGTTGTATCAGCCAATTTTCTGTAGAAGGCGTTGAACAAGGGGGTCTCTCAGAACCATTTCAAATGGTTTCCTTGCAGCTGATAATCTCATTGGTTCAGACAGGGGATTATCTAGCGACTCCGGATTTGGAAGATGCCTACTTTTATGTGCCCCTTCACCCCACCAGCCAATCATTTCTCCAGTTTCGTGTGCAAGCAAGACATTTCCAATTTTAAGCACTGCCTTTCGGATTGTCAACTGCTCAGAGGACCTTAACAAAGGTATTAGCTCCGGTTGTTCCAGTTGTACAACTTCATGGATTTTCAATTTTCCCCTATTTGGATGACTGGCTTATCTGTGCTTCTCTAAGGCTCAAGATGCAGCCCTGGCATCCCCAGCGCTTCTTCGCACGATAGACTTGAATTTGAACTTCCAGAAATCACATTTAATGCCAGTCCAGATCATCCAGTTCATAAGGACAATGTTCGATACCCAGAGAGGGTCTGGGTTTTTCCTTCCAGAACAGACTTTGTCTTTACAAAAAAATCTTCAGGCACTATTCTCCCATATCTCTGCATTAGGCAGACCTTGGTTGAGTGTCCAGGGACTGATGGCCTCAACAACAGAAGTGGTGCCATGGTTTCGGTTCAACCTGAAACCTTTAGTGAATGACTTTCCGAGCCATTCATCCTATATCAATGGATTATGAGACTCCAGTTATGGTGACTTAGGAGCCTCTTCTGTGTCTATTAACTACACATCCCAGTTTTCGACTTGGAGTGCAAGGAGCAATGGTCAAAGGAGGACAGATGTTCCTCTAACTGGAGAGAACTGGCTGCAGTTTTGAAAGTAGTCCTGTTTTTTCAATCTGAGGTGGAGGGTAAATACCTCCTAGTCTAGACAGACAATCAAGTAGCTCAACCCTACTTGAATCCCCAAGGGGGAATGAGGTGTCCTTATCTAAAACAATAAGCAAACAAAATTTGTACCAGGGTGGAGTCTCATTTATTGTCCCTGAAGGTGGTGTACATTCAAGGGGCTCTGGATCTTCATGCAGACAGTGTAAGTCACAATCTGCCTTCTTCAGTCCAGTTTCATCTGGTGACTCCACTGTTACACCAAATATGCAACCTCTTTGGGTATCCTTGGATAGACCTGTTTGAGTCTGTCAGAACTGCATAGAGTTGTTTCTTTAAATCCTCTGTTTGGCTGGGATTGCAGACACGGCATGGGCCCTCATGGCCCCACGGTTGCTGTAGGATAGTGGATATACACTGCTGCAAAAGGGTTAGTGCAAGGGAAGGGGAATCAGGATCAAATAACAAACTAAAATAATAAAGAGAGAAGGATTACAGGTATCCATCCCCCTGCAATAAAAAGGGAGGTTTGGTTGGTTAGTTTTGCGTGAGTTGTCTTCTCACCATCAGTAGAGGATGCTGCCTGGGGTTGGATAATTGGTTCTTATTTGAGTATCTGGAGTTCCTTTCTAACTTTTTTCCCTGTGAAGGAGAAATGCACAGATCAAATGAGTGTTATTCAACTTGATGCAAAGGCCACAGTCTCTTTGCATGGTTGAAGGTAGACTTACCAGAGTTCGCCTGAGCTACGTTTCCCTGACAAGTCCCTCAATGGGTTACCTTTTCTCTGTCAGGTCCCGCAGAAAACTATGAATTGTTGAACCTTGGAATAACAAGCATTATTTAGGAACTTGACCTTTGAACTGGGAGTTATTTCAATGAGTTGTCACTTATAGAGGGTGATATAGCATCACACCAAATCTGAGCCCTACATACAAATGTTCTGGGTTTTGTGCAGGTCTCTCAAAAACCATACACTTACACACAATTGACTTTCATGGAGTTTCTGTCCAGAGTTATGAAACATTTAAGCTTCTGGCACTCACAAGTCTTGCATCAAAAGAACAACAAATTATACAGTAAAAAATGCTAACAATATGTAAGGTTTCATACAAAGTACATAAAAACAAATCTCTCACAAATCTCCCATGGAAAGCTTGCCCTGTTAGAATCCATCATAGGCTTAACTGTTGTATTCTACTTGTGCTAGAAAACAACATGCAGACTGAGTTCCAGTGACAACACAGAGCTATTTGAGTGCCAATGGCACTTAGTTGATCTGGAAGATTCTGGAGGGAATCTGTTGTGTTTCTGGGTGGCAAAGGTTCTCCCTCAGGTTCTCAATACAAAGCACTGAGAACCCGACGAGGTGCGGTATAAATATACTTGGCTATCACAAATGGCTGTCGAGATAGCAGGATCTTGCGAGAGCTTGTGATTGAGAAGCAAAAAATGGCAGCAGAGGCTAGTCAATCTCCTGAGCTGAAGAGGTCTATGATGGTGGGACACACAAGGTGGGAGGTGACCTTGACTTGAGTGAAGGGAGGTCTGTAAGGAAAGCATTAAAGTTTCAAGTGACAAGAACAACACATTTCTGCCATGTTTTTGTCTGGTTTGAAGTACCAAAGAGACCCACAGGCGAGAGGGAGATTTGAGCAAAGCCTGTGATGCACTGCTCCTCTTTACATGTGGCTGGGCTGATAAGCTGTGTTGTATACCACTTGTACTTCTGGACAGTTGGGTGCTTGCGTTTCCTGACAGAGACTCCCTGGAACTCATGTCCCCAGTGCATTGCACAGAGATAAATTGTCCACAGGCCTGGGCAGTGGATTCCCTCCGAGTCAGTTGCTCCACCTCAGTCTAACTGCCTAGAAATTGAAAAATGTAGTCTTATTTCCTTGGGCTGTCTCCCCAAGAGGCAGAGCAAATTCAGCGATCTAGAAATGACACTGCAAGGGCTTCTTTTAGAAAGCATTGGGATTATTTTGTTCTTTGCTGTTCTGCTAAATATTGTGATCCTGTTTCTGTTGATCCTTTCCAGGTTTTGAATTTCTTGAAAGGCAGTTTCCTGAAGGCGCTGTCTCCTTCAAATCTCTGTCTTTAAATCATGTAGAGAAGTATAGAGGTGTTTTGAGGGACTTTTCTGCACTTACTCCTTTGCTCTACATTCATTGAAAGGTTTTCATTAACAGAATCCTGTTCCCTTGATTAAAGTTCCCTTTTGGGATTTACTTACTGTTTTGAGGGACTTGTCTGCGCTTACTCCTTTGCTCTACCATTCATTGAAAAGTTTTCATTAAAAGAATCCTGTTCCCTTGATTAAAGTTCCTTTTTGGGATTTAACTTCTGTTTTGAGTGGATTTTAATGTGAGCCTTTTGAGCGTTTGGATTCAGATCACATGGTTTGGTTGACAGCTAAATTAGTGTTTCTTTTAGCCATCACAACTGCTAAACCGATTGGGGAGCTGGTTCCTCTGGTTATTGCTTACCCATATCTTAGAATTTTACTAAGAAAATAATGTTTTTGTCCTGATCCCAAATTGGTTCCTAAGATTAATTCTAAATTTCATACTGATCAGCAGTTGATTCTGCCTGTATTAGAGGGTGTCGATCTAAAGCCAACTCTTCCCTTTGTTGATGTTAGACATACTCTTTTGTGTTATTTAGATATCACTAAGTAATTCAGACTTTCAAATTTCCTCTTTATAGCTTTTGGGAGTGTTAGCAAAGGTAAACAGGAGTCTGTGTCTACTTTGAGTCGATGGATTTGAACGGTCATTTCTCAAGCCTATAAATCAGTTGGAGAATCCCCTCCTTCTCAGATTCAGACTTGTTCCACTGAATTGGGTCTCCTTTCCTGAGGTTGTCTATTCAGGAGATATGTCAGGCAGATACCAGGGCATCCCATCATAGTTTTGTAAAGCATTACAGGTTGGATTGTTGACTGACACTTCCGATAATTTTGATTTGAATGTTGTAAAGGGAGCAGTGAGGTAATTGTTGTTCCAGTATAAAGATTTTGTGGCATCAAAAGTTGGTGCAATGTCATTTGTAACAGAGCTTGTGAGATCCTCACGTCGTATTGACTGGGACAAGTGAGACCAAGGAGGGGGCAATGAAACCATTACTTACCCCGAATTAGGTTCACCTCATACTAGTCAGAGCCCCACCCTCCCAATTGACCACTTCTCTGCACCTCCTATCTTTTGTGTCTTGAGACTCTTAGTATGGATGGAGGGGAGGAGCCTTAAGTCCATGCATGTCATGGACACAAGGGAAGGACTTTCTTTTTAGGAGTGTGGTACAGACCTATGGTGGGTGTGGCCACCTCACGTCATATTCACTGAGCTGAGGGGGACCTAATTCAGGATTATGATGTTTAGGGGTAAGTAAGGATTTCAATAGCCAACAATAATGAATAACACTGGAACACTGTATTAACCACTAACCTTTGGTTCCAGAGCAGCATGTTTCCCGAGGTAAAGCACATCAATGCCTCAACAGGGGTAGTATGAGCTATATAAATGCAGTTACAATTGCAAATATTAAAATCGTCTGGCGAGAGCAAATCACAGAATTCAGGTTAGATGGAAGTGGTTCCACTGCCCAGCTACAATGACTGCTGTAATAGGGGATTCCCGGGCACCATCAGAAGTAACTTTCTTTTCATAGACCACGTTGAAATATATAGAATGTTTCATAGAAGATGGACAGGTAGGGTTGTGCACTTTATTTGTAATTATTACTTTGATTTTAGTTGAAATCGACTGAAGATAACTTCAACTATATAGAGAAATACTTCACATTTAGACCAGATTGATGTAATGATTGCACAAAAATAGCTGCATGAGAAGGCGGTATCGCACGAATCTTATCAGCGGCAAGGCTTTAACTTGGCATGGCATTAAATATTGTCATTGTGTATCCTGGCAGTGCACTCTGAAAGGACATAAAATAATTTGTCATTTTTTGAAAATACTGATCTCATTTTGTCTTCCAGTGGCAAAAATATAACAGCAGAACTGCCTTCCAAGTCACCAGTTTTTATTTTCATGTAATGTTTTTTGGTTCTGTGTCTTTTAATACAGGGTGAATGGTTAATTCGTACAGACGGTGATTAATTAACAGAAAGTTTCTCAAAGCCCACTGGAAAATATTATGAAAAGGGTGTTTTTTTATTTAATTTCACCAATCTTTTATTTTTTCTTAAAAAACTCAATAGTACTCACGGAAATCTACGGACAGATTTCCCCTATATTACACATTTAAATTGCATGAAATGCGTACGTTGTACATATATAAGGCATGAAAACTGTACTCAAGACATACCATCGCATCTAAAAGGCATGCAAGATCCCACCTCATTGTATTGCCAGTATATTTTTTAATGTCATGCATTGAATCTTGGTAGCACAGCTCATGCTGCCATGCCATATATCTAGGAGCAAATTCCCTAATAGTTCACACAGCGCAGTGCAGCACAACAAGTTGTGTGATTTGAGAGAACTGAACAGATCCTTATTTACTAAGATGCTAACTTGTTCAGCTCCCTCTCTTCACTGGCACACTTGTGGCTGCCTAGCACCAATGCAGGCACCCTTGCACCATGCTGTAAGAATGCAAGAATTATTGACAGGATTGTTTTGTGCAGGAAGGTATATTTTCCTGTACAAAAACAATCCTTCGAGGCATATCTCTCTTTCAAGGTGCGCTGCAGAATCCTGTGAAAGAAAATTTCAGCATGAGAGAAAAAAACAACAATTAAATAAAATATACTTAACACAATAATCTGGAATTGAGTGAGACTTCATTCTTAAATTAAAAGTTACCACACCTCTATTACCTATTAACTACTGGAGCAAGACTGTCAGCAAGAGTGCCAGATAGCCAATTTTAGCCCTAATAACCATCAATACTATGGGCCTTATTATGACTTTGGTGGTCTCGCTGAGGGCCGCCATGCCAGCGCCCCATTGAGAGACTGTCATTTCCATTCACACACTGCCGGCCAGATTAGAAGTTTAATCTTGGTCTGGTGAGTGGTGCTTTAGCAGCCCCACAGCAGTGACTTTCCAAGGGTCATATCTTATCCTTGGAATGGCATGGCAATGGGAGCGTCAAAACACGTTCCTGCAAGGCATGAGCTTTGCAGTCCATGCCATGAAGGAACAGAGGGTGCAAGCAGACAGGGGGGCACACCATGTGCCCCCCTGCCCATGCACCCCACAGGCCAAATGCAACAGGAGGCCTTATAGTGCCCCCTTTGTATCCTCCCTGTCACACTTTTCATGGCAGACTCATCGCCATGAAAACTGTGGCAATGAGGAAACTCGTAATATGCTTGGCGGTTGCAGCGGTCCTTTGGCGGACCGACTGCCAAACTCATAACAGGGCAGTCGGACCTCCAGTATGGTGGTGCCACTGAGGCTATGGCAGTTCATAGGACTGTGGTAGTCTTATTAAGCTCTTGATTCACACCCAATGGGCACATTAAATTTACATATAAGTACCTAATAAAGTGGTACACTATGTACACAGGGCCTGTAAATTAAATTCTACTAGTTGGGCTACAGCACATATTGGGGCATTGACTTAAGTAGTCTTTTAAAGTTGTATCTGGTCTGGCATTGCAGCCTGTGTGCAGTTTTTTTTTGTTGTCAAATCTTTTTATTTCGTCTCCATAACAGGGGGTTGCAGTGAAGTGAGTCGTACACAGCGTTAAGCCTACAACCCAACAGGGGCCGGCCGCGTTACTTCATGAAAAATAGAAAACCGTTGCCAGTACACAAGCTCAAAAATATACACAGCGGTTTACCTACAACCCACAAGGGCCGGTCGCGTCACATTCAGTCAACAGAGCCTGTGAAATCACTGCACAAGATAGTTCAAACTTGAGAACATCTGTAACCATTAAACCCAAGAGGTAGAACTATAAGACCAAGATGGTCCAAACTTCAGTAGAACGACAGAAAAGGGGAGAGCAAGATAGAGAAGACAGTAGGAGTAAAGGAAAGGTGTAGACGAAGGGAGAAAAGAGCCACTGGGTGTCCGGGGTGAGGGCCGAGAAGGGGGATGAAGGGGTACTGCGTCAGTCGCCAGGGCAATCAATGTCGCTACTTATGCTCAAAGCCTCACATATCCAAACCTCATGCCAGCAGTCTACCGGGGTCAGGAGGAACTACAGCGTCCTCCACTAATCGCAGCACCCGCATGTTGGGGGGCATGTGACGCGCCTGCTCCGTGGTGCATAGATATTTCACCAGGGGTTGCCACACCGCTTTGTAGCGTACATCGCGGGCCTGCAGCCGGGCTGTGAGAAGCTCCATCGTCATGACATGCCAGAGACGTACAAACCACGCAGCAATGGGCGGGGCTTCTACCTTCTTCCAGTACAGAGCAATGAGCTGCCGAGTCGCACCCAGCATTTGAAGCGCCAGCGCCCAGTCGCTCCGAGTAAGGGCCTTCAATCCTGAAGGTTTAATTCCCAGTAGTATCGTACAAGTGGCTTCAGGCAGAGGAAACCCCAGCACCCTCCTAATGTGACTCAAGACCTTCTTCCAAAAGAGGGTCAGCAAGGGACAGGTCCACCATATGTGCAGAAAATCCCCAGTCGCAGACCTGCACCTCCAACACACAGGGGAAGAGTTTGGAAACATTCTATGTAGCTGCTGCGGCGTGTAATACCACTGGGTCATCATTTTGTAGGCATTCTCCTGTTGTGAAATACTACGATAAATCCGGGATATGTCACGCCACAATCTGGACCACTGCACTGGGGTGACGTCTACGCCCGAGAGGGAGTGCCAGCGTTGTTGATATGGCAGGGAAGGCGGAGTGCGCGGGTGCTGCAGGATCCGATAGATTTTGGAGATCAGCCCCTTCGTCTCTGTAAAGGAGCGAGCCAATTGCTCAAATGGAGTAAAGGCGCGTGTGGCCACGTGGTAGGTATTGTCTGTTAGTACCCAGTGTTTCAGTTGAGCATATTGCAGTCCGGCTGCAAGCGGCACCCTAAATTCCTCCCTGCAGTCCACAAAAGTCTTAAGGGAGCCCCCGTCAAACAGATCTGTGAGCACCCTACAGTTGCCTTGTGACCACTTACGGAAAGCCCCCATCCGATGCGCTGGGGGGAAACTTGGGTTCCCTTTGATAGGGGTATGGGGCGAGGGGAAGGTTGAAAGGCCTTAAGGACTGCTATCCTGTCCCAAATCTCCAGCACTGTTTTCGTGGGCACTGCCAGGTATGCGCTCGGAGATCGCCCTGCCCTAGGTTTCCATGCCAGGTCCCATATGGTGCACCCAGTCACGGCCCTATCCATATGGAGCCACCCTTTTTCGCTTTCCGTTACACCCCACTCCACTACATACCAGAGGTGGGCGGCCCAGTAATAGTCCACCAGGTTTGGGCAGGCCAATCCTCCCCGGTCCCTGGGCGCCAGCAGGAGAGCTTGCGAGAAGCGAGGTTTCTTCCCCCCCCCAGATGAAGTTCGTTAGGTCTCGCTGAAGGCCTCTGATGCTACGTAGCGGGATAGGAGTAGGCAGACATTGAAAGAGATACATGATTTTGGGCAGTATGGACATCTTGATGGCGTTAATTCTGCCCAGCCAGGATGGTACAAGCGGTCTCCAGCGCCTCAGATCCTCCAGGATCGCGCGTCGAAGATCTTTCCAGTTGGCTGACGTCCAGCCTTCCAACGAGGGGGTCAGCGTCAAGCCCAGATACCTGATGTGCTGGGTCGACCATCTATAGGAGGCTAATTGCTCTGAAGAGGGGATGTCCGATTTCGGGATAGTGAGGCTGAGCACCCAGGACTTGCTATGATTGATTTTCAAGCCAGAAGCTCTCTCAAAGAGGCACAACTCAGCATGCACCACCGGTAGGGATTCTCGGGGCCGTGTCAGCGCAAGGATAAGGGAGTCTGCAAAGAGTGCTACCTTATTGTCCTGACTGCCCAGAGGAACACCGTGAATATCAGGGTCCATCCGTATCATATCCGCCAGGGGCTCAACTGCGAGGGCGAATAAAAGGGGCGAGAGCGGACAGCCTTGCCTGGTACCCCTTCCAATATGGATGAGCTCTGAGAGCTGCCCGTTGACCCTTATCCTAGCCCGCGGCGCAATATATGGGGCCATGATCCTGGCAATCATCTTCGGACCGAGCCCCACCCGGCGCAGCACCGCTCTGAGGAAGGACCAGTCTACGCGGTCAAACGCCTTCTCTGCGTCCAACGAGAGAAGGCAGGCAGGGATCTTCCAGTGATGAGCCTTCCCTACCAGGTGAGCGACCCTGCGGACGTAGTCCGCTCCCTGACACCCGTGAATGAAGCCCACCTGATCAGGATCGATCAAGCTGGGCATGTATGGGCCCATGCGCTTCGCTAACAGCTTGGTGTAAATCTTAAAATCCGAGTTAAGAAGAGCAATCGGCCGGTACGACGCACACAGGGAGGGGTCTTTCCCAGGTTTCGGGATCAGGACAATTTCTGCCAGTCCCATGTCAAGGGACGGACCCAGCTCATCGGTGAAGGAGTTAAACAGGCGCAGGAGGTAGGGGCCTAGCTGTGCCTGATACATGCGATAGAAGGATATTGGAAGCCCGTCAGGCCCCGGTGATTTCCCCAAGGGGAGCTCGCAGATTGCCGCAGCTATCTCCTCCGGCAGGATCTGCCCCTCTAGTTCCTCAGAATGCTGCGGATGCAGTGTCGCACCTCCGTAGTGCCCCAGTACTTCCTCCACCAGCTCCAAAGGTGGTCGCTCTTCTGTGTACAATGCCGTATAGTAGTTCCGGAAATCTCGACACTTATCCCCCGCCGTAACCACCCTGGTCCCATCGGGCAGTTGGACATTTGCTATATGTTCCTTCACGGTTCGGGCACTCAGCCTCCGCGCCAGGAGCTTCCCCACTTTGTCCCCTCCCTCAAAATACCTCTGTTTCAGTGCCAGGAGGGAGGTCTCAGCCCTATTTGTGCGCATCAGCCTGAGCTGTCCCCAAAGATTAGCCAAATGTCGTCTCGTGTGCCGAGTGGAGTGGCCCTGATCCTGTGTTTCCGCCGTCCTCAAGTCTCCCACAAGTTTATCTTCCAGTGCGCGGGCGCCACGCGCCCTCGCAATCGCGAGGGAGGTGATATGGCCCCGTATGGTAGCTTTGAAGGCGTCCCAAACCACCGGGAAGGGTGTTTCAGGAAGGTCGTTGTACCGCCAGGCGTCGAACAACCCAAGGTCTGTCAGCTGCTTGCGCAGAGTCGCAGACATAGCTCCCGCGCCACTGGAGGAGTTCTCACTCCTGTCCACCTTAGGATTCCATACTGAATTGAGGTCCCCGCCCACAATAAGGGATGAGCCGGTCTGCGGTATCTGCCCCCCTAGGAGGTCTCGAAGGTAACGGTCCTGCGCCTGATTAGGGGCATAGATATTGCACAGCGTGATGTGACGGCGCCCAAGTTCCACCTCCACACGGAGAAATCGTCCATCACCACCCCGGAAAGGCCTGCCGCCCCCCTGCCTGATACCAGCCCTGCACAAAATTGCCACTCCCGCTGTCTTGGTGTCAGCTGCAGCCCAAAACTGAAGGGGATATTTAGGGTGAGCCATGCGCGCAGTATCAGCCTGCATGAGGTGCGTTTCTTGAAGAAAAATGATGTCAGGGTGTTGCCTTAAGAGATAATGCCAAAGCTGCTTACGCTTATTAGGCGAGTTAAGGCCCTTTACGTTAGCGTCAGGACCTTCAAAGGACTAGAAGCATTCACCGCCATATCTGATTCTGGGCGTCACCCGGCCACAATCGCACAGCACACATCCCACGCATCTCACGCGCACAATAGCTAGGCATCCGCAGCACCCCACCCCAGTCTAGCAACCGACGTTTCCACACCGCACCCACCAGGAGAGAGAGAGAAGGGAGAGCATAGGATAGTAGGAAATAGGAAAAATAGAGGAAAGGAGAGAGAGCAAAGAGCAGCCAGAAAGGCCACTCAGTTAGAAACAACAATGGCGGCCAACAGGGCCTCACTGTGCTGTCCCCGGTACAGAGCATCCTACACTCACAGGTTTGGACGCTCTCTGGGATGTAACTCCCTGAAGGACAGTCGGAGAAGGGGGGTTGTGACAGTCTTAGAAATCCTGAATTCGGGGAGCTCCCACATGCACCCCGCCCCGCACCTCAGGAGCCAGGGTGGAATGTGAGACGGCACGAGGCCCAGAGTGGAGCCCTAGTACTAGAAAAAGTGAAGCGCTAGCATGTCGCCAGTCAAGGAGTCGGAGAGCGCCCACCATGCCCCTCTTTGTCCCCTTCGAGGGACCGGATATGAGCAATGATATCTTGTTTGGCCTGCGAGGGCGATTGCTCACCGTCGGACGGCGGGCGATGCTGTCGGCGCACAGTAGTCCATGAGGGCGCCGGGGCCTTCCTCTCCCACCTATGAGATGGTGACGGGCTCGCCGGCGGGGTCGCCTGCAGTCGTATGAGTTGCGCCGCTTCTGTGTAGGTCCGTATGACTCTCCGCTTGGATTCCCACTGGAATATCAGAGCGAATGGGCTACCCCATTGGTACGCAATGTCCATACTGCGCAACTTCTCAGTCACTGGTCGGAACGCTCGCCTCCTCTTCAGGGTGTTGGGTGCCAGGTCTTGAAAGATCTGAATTTTGTGACCTCTGTATTGTAGGTCTGGTTTATCTCGTGCGGCCTTCCAGATTGCCTCTTTCTTGGTGAAGAAATGGAACCGCGTCAGAATGTCTGGTAGGAGTCCCGATCTGCCCGGCGGGGCGGACACTCGGTGCGCCCGATCCAGTGCCAGCGGAGAAGCCTTCTCGTCCCCCCAGATCTCCTGGAGGAGCTGCGTCACGTATACCATGGCGTCTTCCCCCTCTTCCCCAAGAGGAATTCCCCGGATACGGAGATTGTTGCGGCGGCTCCTGTTCTCAAGGTCCTCCTGCTTCACTTGAAGGTCAATATTCTGCTCTTCAAGGGCCGCCAGGCGTTGCCAGAGGTGTTCCTGATCCTCCGTGCATGCATCCATCATCCGCTCCAGCCCGTCCACACGGTCTCCAAGCTCCGTGACCTTCTTCCGAATCTCCTTCACACACGTGTGCACTTCAGACCGCAGCGACCCAATCTCCGTCTTCAATTTGGACATGAAGGTGGACATAAACGCCTGTGTGACCGGCTGAGACTCCTCAAGAGCTCGCGACGACCCATCTCTGCCTGCGGCCGCCCCAGTCTTACCCCACATCGCTACAACAGTGTTGTCCTTGGGGTCCGCTGACGATTCAGCCTTGTTGCCTTTGTTGGAGCGCGCCATTTCGAAGGACCACCGCCCGAAGTCTAGGGCCTCAGGCACTCCTCGCTGTGTCGTAGAAGCCCAATCGGGGCCGAGAGGGCCGCGTTGAGGTCTAAGCAGGGGTCTAGCTCAGCCCCCATGCCTCCCACCGCACACCAGTCCAGCAATTTCTCCTCTCCACCCGCAAAGCCCCAGCTTACATCACAGGCACACTAGCGGGACCATCAGAGCCCGGAGGAGACCCGGCCAACGGCCACCCCAGAGGAGAGAGCACCAGCAGTACCCCTCACAAGGGCAGCCGAGGCCCGCGTTCCAGCCACCAGATCACCGTATTTAGCCCCACAGAGTCAATGGAGGAGGGCAGCTTGCAGTGTCTATCACCCCTTAGCTCCCAGGGGCCACTCTTACCACCCGAAGGGCCCGGCACAGTACCTGTTTGCGCCTTAGACTGGTGGCGCCTCAGATGTCCAGCTTCTGCTGCAGCGGGGGCCCGCCACCTCCGGCCTCCCCACCACCGAGGGGGCCCTTCAAGGAGCCGCACTCGTTGCAGTCCACCAAGGAGCCCACGGGCCGTCGATCGTCCGTCGCAGGGGGGGTCGTCCCGCACAGTTCACCGCTCGCAGGGGCCCAGCTCCTCAAACCCCTGGGCAGCTCCCCTGCTGCTTCCCCCGCAGGCCGCACTCACTCCACACAACAGGTCCTTACGCCAGTCGAAGGATGGGCCTCCCCGGAGGCCTCCGGCGCCCAGATCCTCTCCTCAAGATGGCGGGGCACAGCGCTTACTGCGCACCCCGGCGTCGGCTCCTCACTAGCGTGGGTCACTGGTGCCTGGGCAGCGGGGTCATTCACCACCCCCGCAACCGGCGATCCTCGGTGCCGCCCAGCAGAATCCCCAGCGGCCAACAGGGGAACAAGCACGCAGGTACTCTGGGGGCCCCCAGACCGCGAAGCCGCCGTCTCTAGGCCGCACCGCTAGGCCCCAAGCGGTCAAAATGGTGGACCACAGTTCCGCAGCTTTCCTCGTCCGTTCCTCTCAGCGCGGGGGAGTCTCTCCTCAGGTGCAGCCGCCCGGGCGGCCCCACCAGCTCTGTCTCGCCGCCTCCACTGCCCACTATGCAAAGGGCCGCTGCTCCGCTCACGCCACTCGGAGGGCCCCGCCGGCCAGCACCCCCACGGCTGCAGCCGGCAGCCGCAGCCGCCGCCAGCCACCAGCACCACGGAGCAGGGAACAGCAAGTCATCGCGGGGGACTCCGGCAGGGGCCCCCTTCAGCACAGGCGCCCCTCCGGCGCTGGACAGCCACCAGGAGATGTGGACTCACCCGGACCCACCGGCAGCCAGAGGGCAGTGCAGCCGCAGGCGGGGGAAAATGGCGGGCTCCACTCAGGACCGCAGGCAACCTCGGCCAGGCAGCCACCGCCGTGCAGGAGGGGCCAGGTCCCCTCGCACCCCGCAGCCAGTCCGTCGCCACGCATAGCCTCCCGCCGGTCGAATGCTCCGATGTCCAGGGATCGTCCACTCGTCACCCACGCCGCAGTCCAAGCCTCAGGGCACAGGGCGCAAAATGGCGGCTACTCCGGCTGGTCGGCTGTGCTGTCACCGCCGAGTGCCTCCCGAAGTCCTCCGGGGTCACAGGCTCCCCGTTCTCCATAGTGCCACGGTCAGCAGGTCTTCCACACCTCCCGGGTGGCAGGTAGGTGCCCTGGCTCCGCGGAAATCACCTAAAACAGCGGCGTGCAGCGGGAGCTCCTTCGGAGCACGTCTCACTGCATTGCCGCCTTGGCCACGCCCCCTTCCTGTGTGCAGTTTTAAACTGCTATTTTGACCTGCCAGAATAAATGGATGTATGTCATTACCACGCATGCGTTTACAACGCATGCCTTTACCACGCAACTTTCACAACGCAAGTCGTTACAACGACTTGCGTTGGGGGGTGCTGGATAGTAAATAGTTTAATTTACTATTCCAACTCCAGTCCCCGTGGATAGTAAGGAAGGTTTTGGATAGTAAATTAACTATTGCCTATCCTAGAGCACCCCCCAGCGCGAGTCGGTGTAACGACTTGCGTTGTAAAAGTTGCGTGGTAGAGGTACTGCATTGTAAAAGTTGCGTTGTAAACGCTGTTCCCCGAATAAATCTTTTTTTCAGGCATACATCTTCCTTATTAGTATGTATATGTCACCCTAGGGCAGGCCCTAAACAGCCAATAGGCCAGAGTGCATTGTATGTAAAAAGTTGGGCATGCGCTTTTAAGCTTTACATATCTCAGTTGTGAAAAACGCTTACATTCATTTTTCACTGCTGCAAAGTCTACCTATTCCATAGCATAACATTGGGTTACTATATTACATATACTAAGTGATAAGTTTTTCTTGGGAACAGGTAGACAAAAAGAGGCCCCGGAGAATCCAGGTTGTAGTGGCTTGCACACATTCCTGCACATTCTTTTACTCATAATACACTGTAAACTTCAAAAATATGCACAGAAAACACCACTTTTTTTCTCACTTTCTATGGGTATGGATGCAGTAGTTGGGCTGTTCCTAGGCCTGCACCCAGAATATCCTATGTATTGTGGCCATTTCTGAAAACTAGTACCTAATGGGAATCCAGGGAGCTGTAGTGGGCATTGATTCTAGCATGTGTTATTATTCAAAATGCTCAGGGAACATCAAACCTATACGTAAAACACCAAATTCCACTTCACTTTTCATGGGGGATATCTGCAACATTTATACCAGGGGTCGGCCAGCAACTAGGAAACTAGACCAGTCTTCAGCATTTCTGAAAAGTAGAGATTCAGGGACTTCCAGGGAGGTGTGTCCTACGTGGATCTAGCGCATTTACCTGGAATGCATGGGTAAAAAACATACAAGTTCCCCAAACTGAACCTGAATTGTGAGAGGGACTAACACATATGATAAGAAGGGATAAAAGCTGTAAGAATATGAAGATCGCGTTGAAGCTGTATTGACTTCAGATGGTTCCAGCATCAAACTATTCTTTTCTGATACAATAGGCCTACCAGGATGGCAGAAATGTTACTGTTGTATGCAAATTCTGGAGTTTTCTGCCACATGAGCTTGTTTATTTGTCCAGTATTTTGATATTTTCAACACATTCTTTGTGAGAAAAAGTGGGGGGGGGATAAATGCAACCCACACAACCTCGACTACTACTAGGTCCCTAGTTCAATTCAAAGACCAACACAATAATGCAAAACCACCACAGTATGTGCACCGTTTGAGCTGAAAATAATAAAATATCACAGACCTGCACACAGGGCCAGGCCTACATTAGAATTCAGGGACAGTTGAAGCTGTCACAGGTTGGTTGCAGCAACCCACACATATTCTGCAGTAGACTACCATGGATGCAGCATTGGTAGGCCACTATATCATGCTATGCCAGATCTATCTTCTCCTACAACAAAACATGCAGCATGGGGATGGAACCTAGGCAACCAATCAATGACGCTAAAAAGTGATGGATGCATTGTGGAGGGTTAGTGAGCAGCATATACAGTTTCCCTTGGACTCCCCCACAGCTAATTGCAGCAAAAGAAACATTTGTGCTACACAATGATTTCCTAATATCCTAGGGTGAATTGGCTGCACTCATGTACATGTGGTGACCTCATGTACACAGGAAAACATATTCTGAAACTATCAAATTCAGCATACTATTCATGTGCAAATGGGGTGTGATATGGATCTGGGTTTACTTGTGTGTTGGGTGCTCTAGATGAAACTACAATGTTATGATCCTGACAAGAAGCAACATTAGTCATACTGTAGTAACATATCACCCTTAACGTACTGGGCAACAAATCAATCCTTTATTATCAAGATTTCAGTGCATTATGATTGTTGAAGTCCTATCCTAACACATCAGCAGTACCATTGGAGCGTTGTTAGCCCCTATGACATGTAAATGGATCAATGTGAGTATGTGTAACAAATTACATCGGCCACTCTTTAAAATGATGGCAATTCTCAGCCAAGTCAACCTTTTAGCAAACACAGTACTTCCATTACATCTCTCATAACGTTACCTTGGAGTCCTCCGACCTTTAGACCTTACATGTCTTACATTGTAGACATGCTGAGGATAACCATAATTGTTTCTTTCCAGAGCTTGAGGAGAGCTGAGGTGGAGAACTACCACTAGTTGCATTGCCATACCATGCTTTCGTGGTTGTGCTTTGCAACACACATAAGTACCTCGGATTTCAAGGTTTAGAACCTGTTTTAATGTTCTCAACATCATTTGGATATGTTGATTCAGTATTGATTTCCCCATTATCTTCTACAAGCATCATTTTGTTTGTTTTTTGTTGCATCTTCAGAGGAGAGGGCACATTAGACAATCATAGTGTCTTACCACCTTTTTGGCGAGGACCTCCAGCTCAAGAACCATAAACTTGTGCTTCCTTTCCCCGCCTGGGTTCACGTGAAATGCGTATGAGCTGGCGCCCGCGCATGCGCAGTTTTCACCAAGAACGCGATGAAGAGGAAGAGGGCAGCCCGGGGACGCCGCAGCTAAGATAAGGCATTTTTATTTATTTTTTAACTCGTTTTTTTAAAGTTTTAACCAATTGTTAATAGGGCGGGTGGGAGGCGGGTGGCGTAGCGGAGCTACGTGGAGTTTCACTGAATTTGTTCTTAACTCTGTGGCGCTCCACATAGCCCCACTCCTCCACTAGGCCCAGGGTTAATGGGAACACATGGAGAGAAATATTGCCTTTCAGCAGGAAATGGCATAGTCCAAAGCTCCGGTTTAAATATAAAATCAAGGCCTTCGGTGGTCATATCACTGAAAATACAAGATTTGAAAAAAATATTATTGTCTAAGGGTGCTTGTGGAAGACAATTTCTATGGACTAGAATCTAGAGAATGCTAAAGTTATTCTGGTATTTTACTGACCCCCGCTGGTTGTTTTCTATCACGAAAGCTAAATAGAGGCAATTGCCACCCAAAAAAATGAAAGATCCTCAGCAGATAGAAATTCTGGTATTTTACTAACCTCTACTGGTCGTTTTCTATCAAGACAGTGAAATAAAGGCAGTTAAACAGAAAAAAGTCAGTCAGCGGAAGCAGACAAGTCCTAGGGCTGATCTCCAGAGCTCACAAAGTACACACACATATAACTACATATTAAAGTATATACAAGAGGTCTCAAATGCTCGACCTAAACAGAAGCTAAAGGCCAAATACACCATTGCAACTCATCTACACGCCCACTCCCATTAGGGAAAGGTCTACGCATTAAGTGGCTGGTCAAGAGCATATACCATCACCCCAACAATTTTGCATATTGGAGGGTTCGATGCTGGCAGTAGTCAACAGTTAAAGGCTGTCCGCGTCTTAGGAAGGCAAGTTGGAAGCTTAGAAAGAATGCTAGACAAAGCATTTAAGGCAATCTCTGAGAAAATAGCATCCTTGTCCATATACATGGGGGTAATGGCGAAGGCAGTAACAGAGCGGCACATGCACAGACAAATGTGTGGTAGGCTGCAAGGTTTGGTAGGGCAGTGGACTGACTTGCTGGTGCCACAGATGTTTTATCACGGCACACCTTGCACCTACAGGTGGAGACAGATAATTTCAATGTGGACAGAGTCATGCAGTGGTGCTGGAACATTTGTCAGAGTGGGGGTGCTGACCAAATGACTTACGTACCTTCATTTTTTTTTTTGCAGAGTTTTATATAGCGCGAACTAGACCCAAACGGAACATAGCACCAGTTACGTTACATGAGGACACACTTTCATTTTAGGCACGGGGAGATTAAGTGATTTACCCTGAATCACAGGAGGCTTTTTTATTTTGGCATCGTTACCGAGACTCGAACCCAGATCCCCAGGTCCGAGGTCGAGCGCCTTAGCCGTTAGGCCAACCCCTCTCCATTGTCCGTTCCATGCTAGTGATGTATATTGTGCGATATTTGTGCTTTACTTTGTAAAGCAAGCACGTCTATATAAATGTGTTAGTAGATCTCCCTTCACCTGTACCATAGCAAAAGTGCAAATAGTGAAAATTACAAAATACCCAAAACATGCAGAGAAAGGAATAGTGAACGCAGATTTTCATGTTAAAAGAATTAGCAGCAAATTGTCAAACGATGTTGCCTGTCATGGGACAGTTTATAGTTTACTGCCCAAATACCTCCACTATGTCCTTGACAGGCCAGGTAAGAGGGGTGGAGGTCTGGCAATTATTTATCAATCTTCCATTCAGGGACATTTCTTTCCAGCTACCTCCGGGGCATGTGAGGCCCTGGGGTTTAAATTGGATCTCTCTAACCATTGCACGTTTAAAGGCTGCCTCCTTTACAGACCCCCTGGGTCGAAGGCCCGCTTTCTTGACACAGTTGGTAGCTTCTTAGAGGAAGCCCTGTGTGCCAACTCTTATACCGTCCTGGGTGATTTTAATTTTTATTTAGAAGACACCACTGATGCCGACACTATGGCCTTAGCTGATGTGATGTCTGCGGGGGGCCTGATCCAGTCGGTAGTAGGGCCAACCTATCAGGCTGGCCATACACTAGACGGGATATTTTCCAGCAATCCCGATCTGACATTCTCGAATGCTCAACCTCTGCCCTGGATTGACCATCGAGTGGTGCTGTTTTCCATCCTCAGCCCACGGATTAAGTCGTCTCTGGGTGAGGGGCAAGCAAGTAGGATGTGTAGGGCGTGGAAAAATATCGACGGGACGGCTTTGGAGGAGCTGCTCCTGGCCTCCGGCCCGGCCCTGCCGGCGGACGTAGACACAGCCACCGCCAAGTATACGGAGTGGATTAATGGGGCCTGTTACAAGTTGGCCCCTCCTAAGAGATGTAGACCCACCAGGCTGGTTCCATCGGCTCCCTGGTACACTGATGCGCTTAGACACCACTGATGCCGACACTATGGCCTTAGCTGATGTGATGTCTGCGGGGGGCGTGATCCAGTCGGTAGTAGGGCCAACCCATCAGGCTGGCCATACACTAGATGGGATATTTTCCAGCAATCCCGATCTGACATTCTCGAATGCTCAACCTCTGCCCTGGATTGACCATCGAGTGGTGCTGTTTTCCATCCTCAGCCCACGGATTAAGTCGTCTCTGGGTGAGGGGCAAGCAAGTAGGATGTGTAGGGCGTGGAAAAATATCGACGGGACGGCTTTGGAGGAGCTGCTCCTGGCCTCCGGCCCGGCCCTGCCGGCGGACATAGACACAGCCACCGCCAAGTATACGGAGTGGATTAATGGGGCCTTTACAAGTTGGCCCCTCCTAAGAGATGTAGACCCACCAGGCTGGTTCCATCGGCTCCCTGGTACACTGATGGGCTTAGAGAGGCCAAAATAGTATGCAAAAAATTAGAACGGCTCTGGCGAGCTAATTATACTGAGACTGACAAAGAGAGACTGAAAATGTGTCAAAGGGCCTACAAAGACGATATTAGAAAAGCAAAGAGTGTCTACTTCACGGAGCGTATTGAGAATGCCAAAAACTCATCTAAGGAACTTTTCGAGACAGTGGCTAGTCTGGCTTCTCCCAAATCCGTGATTGTGCCACCTAATATAGAACTTTGCGAATCACTAGCAAGTTTTTTTCTGAGCAAAGTTCATTTAATCTTTACGTCTCTTGAACCTTTGGTGGCCCAGAGTCTCTTAGAGATGCCCCATGGGAATAGTCCGGTTGGACCCCCGGCAGCTAAATTCTTGGCCTTAGAGCCAGTCGGGACAGATGAGGTATTGAAACTTCTGTTGGCCACTAAATCGGGCTCACCCCAGGACCCCTGCCCGACCGCAATCGCAAAGCTAGCAGCAGTCCCTATTGCGGACCACTTGGCCAGCATTTACAATCTAATGTTTGAGAGAGGGGAGTTCCCTAAACTATGGAAGCGGGCCTCAATTCACCGACTTCTTAAAAAACCCTCCCTTGATATTGCAGACCCCAACAGCTATAGGCCAATTTCCAGGTTGCCACTACCAGCTAAAATGGTTGAGAAAATTATGAACTCCCAGCTCTGTTCTTTCCTGCGTAACTCCAAGGGCCTGGATCCAGCTCAACATGGGTTCAGGGAGGGTCACAGTACCAAGACCGCTCTTATAAAATCCATAGAGGAGGTCTGGAAGGTACTTGATGAAGGTGGCCAGGCAGTGCTGATCCTTTTGGACCTATCGGCGGCCTTCGACACGGTCCACCATGCTTTGCTGGTGGATCGATTGGAGGGCTGCGGGGTCCAGGGTCAAGCACTTAACCTCCTGAAAGCCTTTTTAACAGACCGGGTACAAGTGGTGGCAATGGGGGAGTTCGAATCAAGACCTTTCCAACTCCCAGGGGGGGTCCCGCAGGGCTCCTCCCTAAGCCCCACTTTATTTAACATCTATGTATCATCCCTGGCCCCGGTGATCAGATCCTTTGGATTCGAGCTAACATCTTACGCGGACGACACCCTGATTGTGGTCTCGGTGCTCCCGGGGACAGATGTGGCTGTGGCTGGCAGGTTTCAGGAATGTATGTCAGCAGTCAGTTCCTGGATGGCTAAAAGCTGTTTAAAACTTAACTCCTCCAAGACTGAGGTGGTCATCTTTGGGTCAAATACCAATCTTTGGGGCCCCAGCTGGTGGCCTAATGATATGGGACCACTACCTTGCCCGGCCTCGAAGGTGAAGAATCTGGGTGTCATTATTGACAGCCAACTCTCCTTCAAACCCCAAGTCAAGGCACTGAGCTTCTCCATACATTGGACCCTGAAAATTATTAGGAAGGTCCTCCCCTTCCTACCAGAGGGAAGCAGAAAGACGGTGGTGACAGCTCTTGTACTTTCACGCATTGACTATTGCAATAGTCTCCTCCTCGAGGCACAACAGGGGGTGCTCAACAAACTTCAGGTCCTACAAAATGCGGCTGCCCGCCTTATTGGGGGTCTGCTCAAGTTTTCCTCAGTCACCAAGGAGCTGGAGAAGCTGCACTGGCTCCCGGTGCGGAAGCGGATTCTGTTCAAGGCCCTCTATATAGTCTTCAAGGCATTACATGGTCTTGGCCCTCAGTTTCTTCAGGACCGCTTTCAATGGTACAGACAAGGTAGACAACTTAGGTCGGCCAGTCTAGGGCTGGTTAAAACGACCCGGATCAGGAAGGTGCGTTGGGGCGGAAGGAGTTTCTTTAGGGGAGCAGAGGTGGCATGGAATTCCCTCCCTCTTTCCCTTAAACAGAACGAGAACTGCTGGCATTTAGAAGGGATCTAAAAACATGGCTCTTTTCCCTCTAGGTCTTGAAAACTTTCTCCCTAGGGACTATCACTGCAGCGCCAGGACACCGATTGGTAATAGCGCGCTTTATAAGTGTTATAACAAATAAATATAATAAATAATAAATACTGTTATGTTTCCAAACTGATTGTATCGGAACTTCCAGGGCCACTGTAGTCATGGGTTTGGTGAAAGTGCCCTCTGTCTTTTAGGACTAACAGACAGCTCATGTTAGTTCTGTGGATCAGATAAAGACGCCCTAACGTAAGGAGACTTCAGAAGACTCTCTGGGAAGCCCCTTGCGCCACTGGTTCGTCACTTTTTCCAATGTTAAAAGTGATGCACTGGCATCGCAAGGGCTTGTGAATAAGCCCCTCTGTACCTAAAATAGCTAGTAGACTGCGCAACAGAAGCCGCTGCACAGATTGGGAAAGAATAAGCGCAGTAGCAGAAAGGACTGGTGTAGGGAGAGGCTGGAAAAGGCATAGAGAGTGACACGGACAATGAAAATAATGTGACATAATTTCTTCGGAATAGTGTAGCATAATTTTTTGTAATAGGTTTTTTAATGAATTTTCTTTTATGATTTGCATGTTATGGCCGCTATATCAGACTGACTCGTTCTGATGGCTTTAGAGCTGTAAATAGAAATGTTGGGCTACACTTCAAGACTGCATTACATGTAATATATGGCTGAATTCATGTTTTAGGCATCCTACAAATGGTTATTATCTTCTCTGCCTGCCCTTCCCTCTACTACACCATTGGCATCCTGGGCTGCGGGTACTTGTGAAGGGGGGGAATCTTCATCCTCTGAGTCATTATTGTATGGATCTACGGGTAGTCTTTGCCTTGTTGTAATGTTATATAGAATAGGTATGATTTTGGTTCAGGTCTCAGGAACATGCTGCAGAACCACCCCACTTGTTCTTGTATGGAGGCGACGGACTCTTCCTGTAAGTAGTCCAAACAGAGATTCAGCTACAGATTGTGTCTTTTAGTGAGCAATGTTGTAGCTCCTGTGCCTTGGTGAATAGGGATGCAGATATGGTCTTAGAAGCCACAGCCTAATGGCATACTGTCTCTTAGGAGAGAAATCATCACACATCTGTTATCTATGGTATGTTTGGGTATGAGATGTTAAGGGTGTAGACACCAATCTCCAAGCTCTCCTACAGCCAATCAGTCATACGGGACACAATGTCAGATTCTGAATAAGTCATGTGTACTGCCAGGTTATCAGGCAACCAAGTATCTTATCAGGTTGCCTGAAAGACAGGTTGCTATATATTCAGTGAATGCAAACATTTATGGTTTCTACATAGGTTTTCTGTGGTTGAGGGTGAACATATCAACACAGGGGTTACGTCAACACAACCATTAATGACTGGGAATAGTGCTATGCAATCAAATGTAACCTGCAAGTCCTTTTGTTTATGTGGGAAAAAAATGTCAATATGTATCCTGAAAAATAGGGCATGAAGGAGGAATATAAACACATGTGAAAGTCAACTTTGTGATATTCCGCCTGCTTTCACAACTATACCCTGGTAACACTCAGAGGTAAGTATATGTACACATGACTGGCATATGAGTAAGCCTGACTACACTGGTTATTTCTAGACAAAGATGGGATTATTAAGGAATCGCTATTAAGGACTCGCAAAACGGGATTCATGTAGAAATCGCACAATTAAATGCGATTTCTACTGCTTTCTTATTTGTGATTCGCTAATTGCGAATCGCAATCGCAAATAAGGAAGTGATTTCAAGGGTGCCAGGGTGTCCAAAGAACACCCTATAGCACCCCTGAAATGCAATTGTACACAGGTGTTGCGCACACACATGTCCAAAGGACATGTGTGTGTGTAACATGCAACTTAGAAAAATGCACTAAAGTGCATTTTTCTAAGTTTTCGCTATTTACCACGAAGTTACACTTCGCGGTAAATAGCGCCCCCATATTGCGAAATCGCAATTTTAAAAATGTTCATGAATAGCATTTAAGGAATCTCTAATTGAGATTCCTTAAATGCGATTCTTCGCAATTTTGCGATGTCTGTAATTGCGATTTTTGCATTTAGGAAAAATAGCGCTCGCAAAGGGCCGGATTCTCAGATTCTGGCCCTTTGCGAGCCGATTTCACGTTGATGAATCTGGCCGATACTTCCCTATTCTTCATATCTATTTCCTCCTAACTTTGTTCAAAAAGTATAACACACTTGTCTAAATACCCTCCCGTTTCTACTACTTCTGCTTTGCTGATCTCGCAAAATGTGCACTGCTTCACCACTGCACATAGAACTAACTGCCGTTCAAAACTCTACTGTCGAGGGGTAGGTCTGTGTGTGGAGGAATGTTGCCAAAAAAGACCTCAAATAATCGCACCAAGTTGTATTAAAATATAATGATGAATAATTAAAAAACACAAAAATGGAGGAAAATCGGATAAGTAGTTCATATGATTTCAGAAAATCGACACTTTGCATAAGCCGCAATGCTGAAGGGGATTTCATTGAAAGTCAATAGGGAAGGTAAACGTACTGCAAAATTACCTTTGTAGCATCTTAGCAGGATCTGAGTACAAAAGAGGTGATCTGCGAAGGGATACATTCATTACAACGCATGCGTTAGGTCGCATGCGTTTACGTCGCAAGCGTTACAATGCAAGCGACGTTAGGATGCGGACCATTACGCCGTGCACCATTACATCGCAAACGCATTTAACACACATACGCTTTTAGATCGTGTCTGGTGTTGAAGAACATTGAAACCTGAAACAGGGGTCCCACTGATACTTGGTCCTTTTAAACCCACAAAGAAGAAATTGGCACAGAAGCTGAAATATAAAAGAGCATTTTTATTAACCTCAAATGAGTGAGACTACGTCACACAGAAGCCTTAGCAACTGAATGAGGCAGTCTGAGGAGTACAGAAAACTGTGGCTTTATATATGCTTAGGGTTACATAGTAAGCATAAATGCAAGGGACAGTCCTGGCTCATGTAAGCATGTAAAATGACTAAGATGGGCATACAAGATCTGCTTCCTCAACAAAGTGGGAGGAGAGTTACTTCTCCATACAGCAGCAAAAATACCCTGACAGTTATACTAGAGAAGCAGGTGCATTCTACTAACTAGGCCCTTCTGGGCATGTGCTAAGGTGGAAGATGCTAAATATAACTTGTCTCTAGGCAGACTTCAAGAGCAGTTGACAGAAAGGTAGGACAGAGCACATGGCAAACAAAATGGCTGCCAGAAATACAAAATGGCTTTTAGCTCATGCTAACAAATCCGTCCAATATTTAACAGTGTAATGGACGTGAGGCGGGCGGCACGGACAAGCACCGGGAAATAGGCGGAGAAGCACCGGGACGACGCGAGGAGAAAGAGCTAAGGGGGCTTAAAGTTTAGTGTTTAGGGTTTAGGGCAGTGTGTAGAGATTAGGGTTTAGGGCAGTGTCTGGAGATTAGGGTTTAGGGCAGTGTCTGGGGATTAGGGTTTAGGGCAGTGTCTGGAGATTGTGCGGACAGTGTAGTGTTTAGGGTCTAGGGCAGTGGCTGGGGATTGTGCTGACAGTGCAGTGTTTATGGTGTAGGGCAGTGTCTGGAGAGTAGTGTTTAGGGCAGTAGCTGGGGATTGGGCTGACAGTGTAGTGTTTAGGGTTTAGGGCAGTGTGTTTAGCGTATTGTATTAGGGGTTAGCGCTTAGGATTTAGGGAACTGTAGGGTACTTTTTTAGGCTTTAGGCAAGTGTGTGTTATGTGGGGTTTTTTTGGCAAAAAAACACGATGTAAAACCATGCGGGGTGTTTGTGTGCATTGTAAATGTGTTTTGCAGGTGTTTGAATGTGTAAGCTAAGTTCTGGTTTGTGTGGTGAAAGATTGCGTTGTACATGTGCATGCGATGTAAAGACGCCAATGTGAAGGGATGCGATGTAAACGTTTGCAATGTCGCATCCTACATCCTCTGTGAGTGAACGTAGTTGCACTGATTTTTCACCTTTGGCTAGTAAACTCACTTCCAAACTTAGATTGTGGAGGAAACATCGGTTCCGTCGAACAGGAAGAAGCAGATGTCCTTGATGTCGGTCGGATACATGCAATTCAAAGTCAGATCAGAGCAAGCACAAACCTCCACATATGTAGGTATCCAGTTACCACACTCTAAATGTCAGCATACTATAACCACAAAAAACAGTGCCAGTGCGATGGGGCAGCAAGGCAGTTACCACCAGTTGTAAATGACAGCACGCATGAGGCTACCAGGATCAGACGGTTGGAAAAACGTGGCACACCAAAAGATTAAATGTTTATTAAAGCACAGGAGATATGGCACCACATAGAACTACCCTATTATGAACAAGCATTTGCAATGCAATAGGACTCGCATTTGTGCGAGACCTCTTGCTTTGCAAATGGGAGTGCGGGTGGGCGAGCGGAGGGCAGGGGGGTGAGAAGGCACAGACAGTGGGAGTGCAGGCGGGAGGTGGGAGAAGGCAGGGACAACAGGAGTGCGGGAGAGGGGGAAGAAGGCTCGAGCAACAGGTGGGGGGAGAAGGCAAGGACAGCGGAAGTGTGTGCGGCGGAGGGTGAAAAATTGTGCTTCAATAACACTACCATACAGTGTAGGATGCTTCTTTCCAGTCCAGGGAGGACCTGGCTTGGCAGTTCGGGCTGGACTGTTCCCATGGGGCACAAGGTCAAGACTGATTTGCATATAGCTGAGTTCAAACTGCAATGATGAGAAAAAAAGATGGATTTAGGCCCAGATCTCTCTACTGGGGTGAATGTATGACATTGTTCTGCATTCTGTCTCCCAATTGTTGTTTTCGCATTTGTCACCCCGAGTGGGACGGGTATGCTCAGATGTGAGTCCCGTGCTCTCCATGCCACTGGAATCAAGCTATCCTGGCTGATGAGGGCTGAAAGCCTGAAACTGGTCCTAGGATGCTTGTTTCCAGTCCAGGGAGGACCTGGCTTGGCAGTTCAGGCTGGACAGTTCCCATGGGGCACAGGGTCAAGACTGATTTGCATATAGCTGGGTTCAAACTGGAATGCATGGTGAGCAATAAAACGATGGATTTAGGCCCAGATCTCTGTACTGGGGTGAATGTATGACATTGTTCTGCATTCTGTCCATCAACTGTTGTTTTTGCACTTCTGTTTAACCAAGTCATTATCCCCTGAATGAATAATCAAAATATCCAGGCACCTGCCCACAACCAACATTCATTCAGGCAATTAACCCCTTCGGTGCTCATGACAAGCTCAGCTCGTCATGGCATATACCTCTCAGGTGCTCATGACGAGCTGAGCTCGTCATGACCACACCCGTTTTTATTACGGCCCAGCACTGCAGGGGAATCGCTCCAGCAGCCATGAGGTTAATTAATTATTTCCCTAAAATCCCCCCTTTATCCTTCCATAATACTATAAACAGATTTTTATTAAAACCTACATTTTCTCCAAAATAACTCTTGCTGGCCTGGACCTGGGCCCACTTCACGAAGGAATGCCCCACTACCCAAATTGACATCTCCATGGAGAGGGGGCCAGCCACCAAATCTGAAACGAGAAAACTGAATGAACTTAAGCTTTATTACTAACCAAGTCAATACCACCAACATTGCTCTGCAGGTAGCACTTGTAACAGTTTGAGGACCATCTAACCAGCCGCATAATGGCCCCCCGCCCCACCCCCAGTTATTCGCCTCAGAAGCTGCCTAGTTCAAGTTCAAGTTCGGGCATTTATATAGCGCACTACTCACCCAGAGGGTCTCAAGGCGCTTGGGGAAGGGGTTCATTATTAGTCGAATAGCCAGGTGCTAAGTTTTTTTCTAAAGGAGATGTGGTTTTGAGTAAGGCGGAGGTGAATGGGGAGTGAGTTCCAGGTCTTGGCAGCCAGGAAGGAGAAGGATCTGCCACCCATGGTGGATTTTTGGATGCGCGGGACTGCGGCGAGGGCTTGATTGGACGATCTTAGTTGGCGGGTGGGTTTGTAGAAGGACAGTCGAGTGTTGAGGCATTCGGGTCCTAGATTGTAGAGGGCCTTGTGTGCGTGGGTGAGAAGACGGAACGTAATTCTTTTGTTGACGGGAAGCCAGTGGAGGTCTTTTAGGTGTCCGGTGATGTGATCTTGGCGAGGGATGTCCAATATGAGTCTTGCTGATGCGTTTTGGATGCGTTGGAGTTTTTTCTGTAATTTTGTTGTGATTCCGGCGTATAGTGTGTTACCATAATCCAGTCGGCTCGTGACCAGTGCGTGGGTGACAGTATTTCTTGTCTCGAGTGGGATCCAGCGGAAGATCTTTTTGAGAATACGAAGTACGTTAAAGCAGGAGGATGAGACTGCGTTGACTTGTCTGGACATCGAGAGAGAGGAGTCTAGGATGAAGCCAAGGTTGCGTGCGTGATCTGTGGGTGTGGGTGCTGTGCCCAGTGCGGAAGGCCACCAAGAGTCGTCCCAGGCAGAGGGGGAAGATCCTAGGATGAGCACCTCCGTTTTGTCTGAGTTGAGTTTTAGGCGGCTATGTTTCATCCATTCGGCTACTTCTTTCATGCCTTCGTGAAGATTGGTTTTGGCGGTGTTAGGGTCTTTGGTGAGGGAAAGGATTAATTGGGTGTCGTCGGCGTAGGAGATGATGTTGAGGTTGTGTTGGCGCGCGATGGATGCGAGTGGGCTCATGTAAACGTTGAAGAGGGTGGGACTGAGTGATGATCCTTGAGGTACTCCGCAGATGACTTCAGTGGCCTCTGAGTTGAAAGGGGGAAGTCGGACTCTTTGAGTTCTCCCGGCGAGGAACGAGATGATCCAGCCCAAGGCTTTTCCTTGTATGCCGATGTTGCTGAGGCGTTGTATAAGGGTGCTGTGGCAGACTGTGTCGAAAGCGGCGGAGAGGTCGAGTAGAATGAGGGCCGCTGTTTCTCCGTTATCCAGTAGTGTTCGGATGTCGTCTGTCGCTGCAATGAGGGCGGTTTCGGTGCTGTGTTTGGCTCGGAACCCGGATTGAGATGGATCGAAGGAGTTGTTGGATTCAAGGAAGGCGGCGAGCTGGCTGTTGACGGCTTTCTCAATGACTTTGGCGGGGAAAATGAGGAGGGATATGGGTCGGTAGTTTTTAAGTTCAGAGGGGTCTGCTGTGGGTTTTTTCAAGAGGGCGCTGAGTTCGGCGTGTTTCCAGCTTTCTGGGAAGGTGGCAGAGTTGAACAAGCAGTTGATGACATCACGGAGATGGGGTGCGATGCTGGAGTTCGCTTTGTTGAAGATGTGGTGGGGGCAGGGGTCGGTTGGCGAGCCAGAGTGGATTGAGTTCATTAGGCGGATGGTGTCTTCAGTGGTGATTGGGTTCCAGGCACTAAGGTTGTTAGTTGGCGGAGTAGAATCTGAGGGGGGTGGGGAAGGTTGATCGCTGGGAGTGTTCTTGAAGCTGTTGTGGATGTTGGCAATTTTGTTGTAGAAGAAGGAGGATAACGCATCGCAGAGGTCTTGGGAGGGAGTGATGTCATTAGATGCTGCGGTGGGGTTGGTGAATTCTTTGACGATGTTGAAAAGTTCCTTGCTGTTGTGGGTGTTGTTGTCGAGACGATCCTTGAATGCTGATTTCCTGGCGGATCGAATCAGTTGGTGGTGTTTGCGGGTGGCTGCCTTGAGTGTGGCCATGTTGTCGGTGGTTGGGTTTTTTCTAAATGTTTTCTCCAGGGAGCGGCATAGCTTCTTGGATTTTTTAAGGTCATCATTGAACCAGGGAGCCTTTTTGCTGGCTGATTTGATCTGGTGCTTTTTCAGGGGTGCTAATTCGTCAGCACTGTGGGTGATCCATTGCTTGAGATTGGTGGCCGCTTGGTTTGGGTCCAATGAGAGGGTGGGAGGGTTTTGGTTGAGTGATGTGAGGAGTTGGTCGGAGGTGATTTTGTTCCAGTTTCTCCGAGGAATAGGTTGTGGGCGGTTGTGGGTCAGGGTGGTTTTGTAGCTGAAGTGAACACAGCTGTGGTCCGTCCAATGGAGAGCTGTGGTGCGATTGAAGGAGATGTGCTTGCTGGAGGTGAAGATAGGGTCAAGCGTGTGTCCGGCTACAAGGGTGGGGGTATCAACAAGTTGTTTGAGTCCGAGATTGGCCAGGTTGTCCAGAAGGGTGGAGGTGTTGCTGTCGTGTTTGTTTTCAAGGTGGTAGTTGAGGTCTCCTAAAAGAATGTAGTTCTCGGAGGCGAGGGCATGTGGGCTAACAAAGTCAGTAATGTCATCGCTGAATTGAGTGCGGGTTCCTGGAGGCCTGTAGATGAGGGTGCCTCTAAGTGTGGTCCTAGGGTCGGTGTGAATCTGAAAGTGGAGATGTTCGGCGGTTGCAAGATTATCGTCGGAGCTGGTCGTGATTTTGATGGTGTTCCTATGGATGATGGCGATGCCTCCTCCTGTTTGATTGGTGCGGTCTTTTCGGATAATCTTGTAAGCGTCCGGTATGGCTATGGCGATGTCGGGTGCTGATGATGTGTTCGTCCATGTTTCTGTCAGGAAGGCGATGTCCGGTGACGCAGTGTCGAGTAGGTCCCAGAGTTTGGTTGCGTGTCTGTGGATCGAGCGGGTGTTCAGCAGGATGCACTTCAGGCGGTTAGAGTCGGAGCTGTGTATGGAGGAAGTGGAATTGGTGAGGGTCCTGAAGCAGTTGAACTTGCAGGAGAGGCAGGTGAATGGGCCGTGGGTACGTCCTGGGGTGGCATCGCAGCATCGTGGTGTGCGTCCGGGGTTGAGGGCGAGGAGAGTTGCGGCATCATATATGAATCTAGTGGATTGGGTGCGGCGGGGACCAGGGGGTCTGGCGCTGGGCGCGGTCCAGGCGCGGACGGGCGTAGACGGGCTTACCTTTGGCGCACCTTCGGCGCGACCGCTGCACATGGACGCTGCGCATAAGTCCATTTGTCTTAAATGGAGAGTGGAGGGGGCGGAGCGTGGGAGGGGCAGCTGGGAGGCGGGAGCGAGGTGTAGTGACGGTGTGGGAGGAGAGCACAACAAACAAAATGGCAGCAACAACAACAAACGCTGCAGGGCAGGACGAGATGAGGTATGAGCAGTGAAAACAGTGGAGCGCCTATGGGGAGAATGATGTACCAGTAGCTAGCGGTTCAGGCGCAATGTAAAGGTCACAAGCGCTAAGAGATATGGCAGTCCTTTATATAATGTGCAATGCGCAGGTAAATTAATAAATGTACAATGCACTCAGCAAACAGTGAAAGACAAAGCATTACAAATGCCCAGCAGTTACAAATGCCCAGCAGCGCGATAAAATGAATACCAGTTGAGCAGTGCGCAAATGAAAGCGGAAATGAAAAAAGCACTAAGCAAATCGTAATACACTGAGCGAACAGTGAAAAACAAAGCGTTACAAATGCCCAGCAGTGCGCGATTATTCAATCTCAGGCAATCGTTAGATAATAGAACTTGGCAAAGTTAAAGCGCTGTGGAACGATACCAAGTCGGGAGGAAGTGGTGGGAGCGACCGTTTCTGCCGAGGACAGGACGGTCACAGCTCTCCACGAGGGTTCAGACGCCGTGTAGCTTTAGTGGGTGGGAGGGGCAGCTGGGAGGCGGGAGCGAGGTGTAGTGACGGTGTGGGAGGAGGGCACAACAAACAAAATGGCAGCAACAACAACAAACGCTGCAGGGCAGGACGAGATGAGGTACGAGCAGTGAAAACAGTGGAGCGCCTATAGGGAGAATGATGTACCAGTAGCTAGCGGTTCAGGCGCAATGTAAAGGTCACAAGCGCTAAGAGATATGGCAGTCCTTTATATAATGTGCACTTAGTCACCAAAACAATCTAGAGCACAGCGGTGTGCAATGCGCAGGTAAATTAATAAATGTACAATGCACTCAGCAAACAGTGAAAGACAAAGCGTTACAAATGCCCAGCAGCGCGATAAAATAAATACCAGTTGAGCAGTGCGCAAATGAAAGCGGAAATGAAAAAAGCACTAAGCAAATCGTAATACACTGAGCGAACAGTGAAAAACAAAGCGTTACAAATGCCCAGCAGTGCGCGATTATTCAATCTCAGGCAATCGTTAGATAATAGAACTTGGCAAAGTTAAAGCGCTATGGAACGATAACAAGTCGGGAGGAAGTGGTGGGAGCGACCGTTTCTGCCGAGGACAGGACGCCTCGCCATCGATTCCCATATTCTTTAGCGCCTTTCTCAAAACTGACAAAAACTCGAAAGCTGTGACCTTGCTTGCCTTTGCATGGTCAAAGACAAACCCCTCACTCCCTTTGGAGATTGCCCTCCACTTTGCTTCCCACCTAAAAGGACAAGTTATCTTGGGTAACGATGCTTGCAGTGACCCTTTACCCCAATACCCCTTGCTCTGCTTTTTATCTGCCCAGCCAAATATGAACCCCTTCCTTACGCACAACCCAATTTTTCTCCTGAACCCCACACCCCCTCTGCCCACCAATAATTTGGATTTTCTGAATGCCTCAAAAACATCCTCACTATCAATGTGGAAAATAAGCAAGTCTCAGACCAGTCCGAGCAAATGAACGGCAATGCATGGATTATTTCCCCGAGCAATTGCCAAGACAAAGTCTTCTTAGCCCGTCTCGACTAACCTTGTTCCCTGGCCCAGCCTCCAGCATTCGCGTCCCCAATTCACCCACTGACCATGAATAGCCCCATAATGGTTTTCCCACAGGGGAGATTCCGGCTAGCGTCCTACAATTGTAACTTGGGCTAAACCTCTGTCAATCGTATCCAGAATGAATTGAACAACATCTTCCCTCCTATGCTCTGTCTTGGAACGCTGCTGGGCGCCTGAGAGCAAAAACTCCCTCAAGGCTAAGTTATACGCTACCCTAGTGGATTTAGCCAGGGACCCAACCACCAGTTGTAGCATCCTGTGTTACCACAACTGCTGCGGCATGGGCATCGGGGTCCTATCGGCTTCCTTGGCTAGCCCCGGGAATCTCCCGCACTGGGAAGGAGACAAATCCACTGCTATTTCATTGTCCACCTGGCACCTGTAAAGCTTTGAACGCTAAACCATGGCTCAAACAGCCTAAAACAAACACCCCTCCAAAATAACAACACCTGTTCACCCCTTGTTGACTGGCAATTCACTATCTCCACTACTGTCCTATTATCCACTCTGAAGGTCACTTCCTTGTGGGCGAGCTCCCTCCCCACAATGTAACCACCACTATCAGAGGAAAAAACTCCAGGAATACAATACTCCTACCTCCCTCCTTCCATTCCTCAGGCCACTGTTCATCACACCATCTGCCTTGCCAGTAAAGGCCAAATCATTTAACACCTGCCGCCTCAGAGAACATTTTGTACATCCCATATTAGGTCATCCTATCTTCCCAGTGGAAACCCATTGAAACCTTGCAAAAAGACCCTCCACATTCTCATGTGTTCTTCCCCCCAGCTGACAAGCGCCCATGGTGATGCGGCAGCCTCTGGCCCGCCAAATCCCTGCTCAATCTCCAGCAAAAGGTCCTCCCTACTCTCCCTACCCTACCTGCAAGATTGATATGTCTCAGCAACACCTGAATATCTTTGATTGTCACTTTATCCCAAGCCAGCATCTCATTGAGCAGTCCCCACTTTTTTAGTTTTTTTATCCTCTGGCAAGCGTGCATGCATTATCCTGGAATCGATTGCTGTACCCAAAAAAGACACCAGCATGCTGGACCCCATTGTCTTCTCAGGAGCCAAAGACACTCCTTATTCCCTCATCAGCTGTTTAAAGTTTTCCAGAGCCACCTGGAACTCCTTGGAGCCTGAGGTGCCCACGAAGAAGAAATCATCTAAATAATGCGTCACCAACTAATGACCAGTGCGTTTGAATACAGTCACTGCAGAAAAGAGCTAAAACACTCAAATAATGCACATGACATAGGAGAGCCCATTTGTAATGTTTTGTCCACGTACCATCTACCCTTGAAATGGATGTCCAGAAGATCCCAATCGTCAGGATCGTCTGGACTGGAAGCAAACGGAAAGCCGACTTTATGTCGCATTTTGACATTTCTGCTGTTGCGCCCACCCTCACAACCAGTGACATGGCCACGTCAACTGAGGAATATGACATAGTAGCCTCTTTTTCATCAATAAAATCATTCACTGAGCTCCCTTCTGGCCATGACAAGCACTGAATGCGACACAACTGCTTTTGTTCCTTCTTTTGCACCCCCCCAATGGGTGATCCCATCCTTTTGCCATTTCTGCTGTTGCGTACCTCCCCCAGTAATCTGCGCTCTCCTAATAACGTCCATGTATTTAAACAAAGCCAAGTCTTGCTCCGTATATTTCTCACAGTATACGTTTGCCTAAATTAAAAAGGGGGCAGCTGTCCGATTTCCAACTGTTAGAGGAACCCTTGGCCTCTTGGCCAGCTCGTACTCTTCTTCTTTAGACCCCACTTTCGTGCGTACCTCTCTTATGCAATAAGTTGAGCATTTCGACATATTCTCCCTACCAGATGCAGTTTCCAGCATTAAATGCGCTCCTAGATGCTTAGTAACCCCCAGGTAAGGTAACTTTTTAATCTTCAGTTCTTTACTCTCCACTTTATATTTTTCTCATTATTTGTCCCTTCCCCCTTGTCAGCTGTCGCCCTGCTTTTATTATTCTCCCTATTAGTTGTCAAATTACCATTATCCTCAGTGTCCACGCCACTGTATAATACATATTTACCCTTCCACAACCTACCTTCCTCTACCCCCCACTATTCAACCCCCCCTGTCCCTACCAATACCATTTCCGGCTCCCCCCTTTTCTTGTGATTTACCTGGCTCCAAGGAGGGTGCCCGTGTTGCTGCACTCTGCCTTGCCAGTGGGCCCGTGACCTGTGCCAATTTTGCCAACTTCCTTGTAGGCTCCGCCGCCTTTCTTGTAACCTATAATATACTATGAAACACGTTACTGGGCCCCCCTTTTCCCCCTCACTTTCTTCTCTTACTTCACCTTCTTCCAGGCTTTCTTCATCAAAGCCTAATTCCACGTGCCACTCGCGACAATCTCCTTGATGGCCCCTATCGGGCCTCCACTCTTTTCCCCGGGTGGTGCTGACTGCAACCACCTGAAATCCCCTTCCATCCTCGTTTGCGTATTCCTGCATCCTGATTGCCCTGCGGACCGCTTAGGTCTGTCAGGTGTTGGGGCCAGTAAGACCGCTCGGGGCCTACTTCTACCAGCCACAACAGGAACCCTCGCAGGTAACCGGTGTGCCGCGCAAGGTTCCACCCTCCCTTCTCCTCAGCACCCCTGAGCCCCTCCCAGCTCTGCCAAGTCAGCACCACGAAGTTGCCCCTCCACCTAAAATATAAATGACTGCTCTGGTGTGCTGGGCCTGTGTAACCCCTCCCCTACGTCCCTTCTCCTCTTCCTACCTACCCCTAATTTACTCTATGCCCATCCCCAACCTCCTTTAAACAGATCCTGATCACTAAACCCCCCTTTCTCCCCTTCCCTCCATTGCAGTCCGGCCGTGACCGCTAATGGTTGGCGAGGCATTATGCCCGTCCCCAGAGGCACCCTATCCTGCCCTGCACCGACCCTCTTTTTGCCCAGTCCTCCAACAGCCCTCTTGCCACTATCCCTGCCGAACCACCTTGAGCCATATATGCCTCTACCTGCCCTAACCCGCTTAAACCCCTCACCTCCTCATTCCAGGAGGTGAAATAATCAAGGCCCTCCCATGCATGGCTGCACCCGGCTGGCTCTAGCTCCCTGGGGAAATCTGTTTCCTCCCCCCTGAATCTCCCAAGAGTTGTACCCCAACTCCTCCCTGCTCTCCTCCATTGGGGATCTCACCAGACTACTCTGCTCTTGCGGGCCCCAGCTCATCCACGAAATTGCCACAACATCATCCCCTTGGGCCCCACCCAGCCCACCTTTCCTCCCATGCATCCAACTCACTCCCTTCCTGACCTTCAGAAACCTGCCTCATAGAGGCAGCAGCCTCTGATCCCTCTACGCCCCCCTTTCCCCTCCTTCCCGCTTAAAGCCCCACTTATCCTGCTGCTCTGAAGGCCACAGGCTCATTCAACCCCGTCTCCTGAGCAGACCCGACCTCCCCTGAGTGCTCTGCCGGGCAAGGGCGAAATGTGCTCCTCCGGTGGGCCCCACCCCCTGAGCACACACGCCAGAGCCTCTGCCCGCATTATCTGGGGCCGCTTTCCTGGCATATGAGCAGCCCAAAGATTCACCTCCAATATCCTCGAATGCTTCAAAGGCGGTACAGGCCTCAACGAAAAAAAACAACAACAAAAAACGGCGGCCACCACGCCATCAGGGGAGCACAACTCCCGCGCTTCAGGGATCAGCTTCCAGCACTCTATAATTTTGCATATTAACCCAGCAAGAAAAGCTACACAAAACGCTAAAGCTAAACTGCCTCCAAAAAGCTAAATTGCCTACACTACCCTGCTCTCAGCCACCAGCTCACCATGACCTAAAAAGGTGGCTGGGGACGTCCTGCGCAAGCCCCTATTACTTTGGGCTATAATTAGGCTATAATTAACCAGCCCAAATTACAAAATGGCCGCTAAATGGCTGGCCCAACCCCTCCCTATCTGCCCGGGGGGCAGACCTCACAGTGTTCAGTTGCCCCTAAATCCCCATCTGTCACTTATTGTAATTTTGGTCGTTCCAGGCCCTGGTTAGCCATCCTGCGGGCTGCAACATAATGTGAAATGACATAAAACGAATCAGTGACTGACAGGGTCTGACTCAGCTCTCTATATATGCTAACTTTATATTAAAAGTGTGAAGCACACTTGAAACAAGCAGTCGCTGGAAAAGACTGTCTTCAACACCTTCTCCATATAGTATACATTTATATTTTAAAATGGTGCATTCATTTCAACAGATTTGGCAAAGCAGCTAACGCGGTACTTAAAGCCAGATCTAAACATGTATTGAATTATACGCCCATAATGCGCACAATTTACCACGTTAGTCATGGAGGAAAACACATTTTTCAAAACCTTAACTGTGCATTATATGCTTTTTATGGAGACGTGTTTATGAAAGCATAAAAAGTTATTCCACAGTGTGCAGAGAAGTTCAGGTGACTGTATGCTACAAGAAATCAGTTTGTCGAATATCCCACAACAGCCATGAACAATCAGGACATTCTTCTGCAGGAACTCCAATGTCAAACTGGAAAATCTACCAAGAGCAGCATGTGACCTAACACTAATTATATCGTTGTGTTAATAAAGTAAATGTTGGGTTAACTTCCCAAAGTGAATCTTTTAAGGCCTATAGCCTCCCACCACCGCAATAAATTACTAATGAAAACAAACGTCACCCTTTGACATGCATTAAAATATTGTTTCTTCACTGCAGATTTTAAAAATATTCGTGTTATTCCCAAAAAAGTGTAAAATAGCCATAGCCGAAAAGTAAAAGAAATGTTTGAAATATGATGTGCCTCTAGCGGACTGGTGCCTCCACTTGAAGTCTGGCTGTCTGAGCAGACTTACACCACGAGTTACCCCTCTTCCTCTTGTTGTAAATCCGAGTGTGTAGATATCGAAATGAGAAACTTGAGCTTCAAACACGTTCAAAGTGTAGAGTTAAGAGATCTCAAGTGTTGCGAGACAACGTGCAGCAGTAATGCAATCTATCATGTCAAGAGGCTGAAAATCAAAGTCAGGTATTCTGGCGCTGACATAGGTGGGTTAACCACTAGACCGTACCTCGACTCTAGCTGTACTAAAGAGTAAATGCGATTTGATGATATGGATTAAAAAATACCACACGTCTCACGCAAAACCCTTTTTTTTCAAATGTCCTGAGCAGTACAGAACAAGTCTAAATTTGGTTTAGCTGCAACTGATCCATGGAAAAAAATACTGTTACATTATCACCTGGAAGTTGTTTACTGTTTCTGGAAATTTGATAGCTCGAATTATTTTGGTCTTTTGGTCAGAACAGAAAAATTGACTTCTACTTTCCAAAACGTGCCATACTTAATGATCCAAGAAACTTTACCAAATTTAGAAAAACAGCCTAAGAATGGTTTAAAAGCGTTACCTGTGGCTAAAAGGTGCATTTTTTTCAAAGTGAGAAATCATCCCGCACAAGAACTGTGGACAATTGGGTGACAGAACAAACCTGTTAGGGGTCATGATATGAAAACCAACCCAGACATGAAATGCGTTCAGTCCATTTTATTGTTTATGTTTTATACTAACACCGTTTAAGAGAATACTCAAAAGTAATTTTTAGATATCTATTGTAGTCTGCTAGGATAAAACTGCCTCTGGCAGAAGAGAAAAATTGTTGTAGGTACGCGGTAACAGGAAAAGCCTTTTGACAAGTTCCCTATTTTTCCTACCTGTAAAATAGTTCTTCATTTAAAGAAATGTGGAAGGGAAGTTCGACTTGTGGGGAATTGCTGCGTGAAAGGAGGGACTGTCGTACACATGAATTGTCTGCACTGGAACAGAGGGGTCTGCTGGAGAGATTTCGTGAGAGGCTACTCGGGCAGAGTTTGAAGACTGCTGTGACAAGAGTCAGCAAAGTGAACGGATTTGACGTACTTGGAGGCTCTCAGATCCGGAAGTAGAAGAAGGCCATGACTGAACCGCTGTATCAGGTGTGTAACCATATTTAGTAGTAGATCCAGGGAGGTCAAACGGATTTTATAATGATTCCGGAGCCTTATGAAAACTGATATTACACAGGGAGGAATATTGTGGATCATCCCGATGCTACCCTTAAGAGGAGCACCCATCTTAGGGACAAACTTAATGAAGCAAACATCATTACGACTACAATGTGACTGGGAAACCTGACAAGAAGGATTTCTTCAAATGTAATGAATATAAGTCTTGCAGGAATAGTGGGAATACCAGTACGTACAGTATAACAGCATTCTATAAACCCTGATTTTGACATTTACGTGCTGGTTAGGTCGAGCCTAGAGCAGCGCATGCGCTTCTATAGGCATCGGCCTTTTGGAATCAGCAAGCTCGTGCTCGAAGTAGTGACATTTCATTGGCCTTTGCGTGTGGCTTTCGCACGCAATTGGCCAAAGGCAGCTTTTTGTTCCACCTTTTCTTAGAATATTGACGCCTATGGCTTAGACCCTGGGGTTACATGCAGAGGCAAGCAGTGTGCCATCTGCTTCGGGTCAAATTTCAAAGCTTGTTTTTTGTCACTTTTAGTTTCGCAGCCTCGTGGCCGCGCTTAATTGAGTTTACAAGCGTCCTATACCTCACCCGACGGTCTTACTCAAAGGGACCCCATTTGTCTGGTGGCAAAGCTCTCACTCTAAAATGGAAACTTTATTTGTGCAGATTCTCTAGCGAGTCTCTGGAACTTTACATCCCTGCAGTTTATCTTTGTCTCTGGCCCCTCCGAGCGCGTTTTGGCTTTCCTTGGCTACAGACGCTCTTCTCGGTTCACACACGCACGCACCCCGGCTCAGCCCTGCCCCTTCCTTGTTTGTGAGCCGGTGCTGGGAGAGGGAGGCGGCCTGTGTTTAGATTGGAGATTCTCACTGCAAACAGCGGACAAAAGCAGTAGGTTACCCTTCCGACCCCACTATAAATCAAGTCTGTTATTATCTGAGAGCGTGACTGTAAAGCTCCTCACACATTACAATCCCATTGATCCATAGTGCTGGGCACCTCGATCTAACAGTTCCACTAAAATGAAAGGATGCCGAATGTGTTACAACTACACGTTCTAACAGTTCCATAGAAGTCAAAGTCTTGGACTGAAGATGCATAAATTGCCCCGTTATAGAGTTGACACTTCGCAGCGCATTAATATTCTAGGGCTCTTTTTTTCTTGGAGTGCACTGAGATTTCATTCAGCTTGAACAAATCGTTATAGCGTAAAGTACCTCAGAATGCCCCAAGGCATAAAACTACATTCTTGTCGACATAGCTGCCCGGGCTAAAAGAATGCTGAAGGGGCAGATGCTGAGCAGTGAGCTTCAGAGGTTTCTGCTGCTGTGCCGAACACTAACCGGCCATTGTGCTAAGAGAGAAACTCTGCATAGAACAGGGCAGCTATATGAACTACTTACTGACACCTCCCTCCCCAGATTCACCAAGAGGGCCCCATGACTACTTTAAGTAAATACCTCACAAACAGGACCCACACCTCACTCACCCCTTCTCTCGCTTATCTTCATACTCTGAAGTAACTTTACTTGCAATGGCAAATGTAAGTTTCACGCCTCTCTCCTGTATTTCCCGACCATTGTCCCATTCTCAGAACTCCCATTACACCCCCTTTGTCACATGTTTCCGGTCCTCTGTAAACCTCCTTTTGCCTATTTTCCTTCCCCGATCTTTTGCAAATGTTGTTCACTCACTTCTTTCTGCTCCATTCATCCTCCACTACTACTTTTTTCTTTTATCTTCTTTTGCCCTTTCTACCTCTTGTCTACTACTAATTTTCTGACTTTTACCCTCAATCCACTTTATCACATTTTCTGCTCTCCATTCAACTCTCGCTACACTGTCTCCTTTTGTTCTTTATTTATCCTGTGCTTATGCGTGCCCCTCTTCATCTACCGTTCCTCAATTCCACACCATCAATTGCCCTTTCTTTTTCCTCACTTCTCTTCTCTACACTTCTGTTAGGTTTTCCAATTCTCCTCATAACCTTGGCCTTTTCCACTCCTTTTCCCTGTGTTATTTTACCATTCTCTTTCTCTCTCCTAATCTTCCTCTGTTCTCCCCTTCTTTTCTGAGTGGCAGTTCACCTTCATTTTCTAACCCCCCAATCTCCTTGCCACCCACACCGTTCCTCATGGACCTTGTTCACAATAGCTGACATTGATCTGAGTGCATTGTGGTTGTAAACAAGAAACAGGAGAGGCTTTCCAGTCCGTAGCCTAGCTCGCCCCGCTCAGTAGCCGTCAGGGTCCTTTATTGTCCGTGGTGGCAGCCTCCACCTGAGTTCAGAGCACATCAACACTGCTGTGGCAAATATTGAGGCTTAACAGGAGCTAAAGATTACATGCTTAATATGCAAATCTTGCTGTGGTTCAACTGATGCCCCATGTGGACCTTTTCTTTTAGTTGAATTTCACATGTTCAATAATGATAAGCGCATAATATCCATATTGCAGGTCATGCCTTTTCATTCTCACTCAGGTGTAAAACTGGTGCCCTCTGTCAGTCTTCTTAGTTGTAAGTTAAGAATTAGTCCTATGCATTTCCACTCCGGAGCAGTATTACCAGACAATATTGCAGCAGGGCTTTTGGATTATGTCATATGAACACAGGCAACATTTGACTGGAAACTTTTTTTTATTACAGTAAGAAATGATGATGACAACAGTAGGTTATGTAGCTGCAATAAATTGTTTAAGTCATTGACATTTAGTGTAGCATCACACCGATATACAAACAAGTAATGCTTGATCAATAAGTATGGGGTTGCCAGCTTTCCCATTGTCCCATTTTCTATCTTCTAGAGCCTGGACACCTTCCACGGAGCTGTTTTAACTATAAAGATAGCCATATAATTACACTCTACTCAATGCAACATAAATACACACCACATACTACTCAGTACCACATAGTTACACGCCACATATTTACACTACTCAATGCAACATAAATACACTCCATATAATACCACTCAATGGCACATAATTACACGCCACACAATTGCACTCTACTCAATGCAACATAAATACACTCCACATAATACCACTCTTTGCCACATATTTATATGCTACATAATTACCCTGCACTCAATGCAACATGCACTCCAAATAATACCACTCAGTGCCACATAATTACACGCCACATAATCACACTCTACTGAATGCAACATACACTCCAGATAATATGACTCAGTGCCACATAATTACACACCACATAATTACACTCTATTCATTACAACATAAATAGACTCCACATAATACCACTCAGTACCACATAATAACACGCCACATTATTCCACTCTACACAATGCAATATAAATACACTCCACATAATACCACTCAGTACCTCATAATTACACACCACGTAATTACACTCTACTCGAAGCAACATAAATACACTCCACATAATACCACTCAGTACCACATAATCACACGTTACAATTACTCTAGTCCAGTCAATATAAATGCACTCCACATAATACCACTCAGTGCCACATAGTTACACACCACATATTTATACTCTAGTCAATGCAACATAAATACACCCCACATGCCACTCAGTACCACATAATGACAAACCACATAATTACACTCTACTCAAGGCAACATAAATACCCTCCACATAATACCACTCAGTGCCACATAATTACACGCTGCATAATTACACTCTACTCAATGCAACATAAATACACTCCATATAATACCACTCAGTACCACATATTTATACGTCACATATTTACACTCTACTCAATGCAACATAAATACACTCAACATAATACCACTCAGTGCCACATAATTACACTCTACTCAATGCAACATAAATACACTCACAAAATACCAGTCAGTGCGACATAGTTACACGCCACATAATTACACCCTACTCAATGCAACATAAATACACCACACATACCACTCAGTGCCACATAATTACACACCACATAATTACACTCTACTCAATGCCACATAAATACACTACACATAATACCACTCAGTGCCACATAATTATATGCTACATAATTACACAACACTCAATGCAACATACACTTCAAATAATACCACTCAGTACCACATAATTACACAACACATAAGTACATGCTACTGAGTGCAACATACACTCCACATACTACCACTCAGTGTCACATAATTACAGGCCACATAATTACACTCTACTCAAAACAACATAAATACACTCCACATAATACTACTCAGTGCCATGTAATAACACGCTACATAATTACACTCTACTCAATGCAATATAAATACACTCCACATTATACCACTCAGCACCACATAATTACACACCCCATAATTACACTCTATTCAATGCAACATAAATATATTCTGCATAATACCACTCAGCACCACATACTTTTATGTTAAAATCTTTTTGTTACATCAGGTTGTTCAGTTGTATATAATGTTGTCTTGGTTTGTATAAAGGTAACAAAAATGATTAACACTTTTTATTATAACTTTTCAAGTTGATGCACAGCAGCCACAATGCTTTACAACATAGCCAAAAGGTCTGGCTAAACACATAAGGTCCCAAAGGCGAGACCTATTGGCTATGCCAATGCTTGTTTTTCCTTGTGGCTAACTTACATCGGGAGTAGGAAACACCCCGTTAACAAATGGGTACTTAGCACATGAGTGCAATATAGAAATAGATAGTCACTATCCAGTGAGAAGACATTTTAATGAACGGCATTATGGTTATAGCAATATGTTAAAATTATTTGCCATGTATAAGATTCTACCCTATATGAGGGGTAGGGATAGAGAACTATGTCTAAGATGGTTTGAGTCAAAATACATTATAGAACTGGAGACCAGATGCCAAAAGGGAGGAATGCTGAGGAGGAACTGAGCATACAATTTTATTGAGAGTATTCTGCACACAGTGGCAGCCCCTCCGCTAAGGAAGAGGAGCGTCACCCCTCTGCTTTATGCAGTGTAATAAAAGAAAAAAAAAATGATAATAACTTAAGGTTATTATCATTTTAATTGTTCCCGTTGTGGCATCTTTGTGAGGTGGGCCTGCTCTCAGAGCAGGGGGAGAAGTGGTTTGCACTCCGTATGTCAGCATGAGGGGCCAGTCAACCAGTCATGCGCGCATAGCATGTTCGTCATGCAGGCGGCATATAGCCTGCGCGGAGAACATGCCCACCCCTCCAGTCAGTTCAGTTCAGTAAATCTTTATTCAAAGAATAAAAAATCCTCATAAAAATACATTGCACAGTAAAAACTTCATTAAATTACATTTCTGAACATTTTGATAAAATACGATTAAAAGTGTAGGGAGGAGAGGATACAATTCATGAGCAGAAATAGTTATTTACAACAATTAATTAATTTCTTGTATTTCTCAATCTTACGGCTACTTTAAAAAAACTTAACATGGCACATAAGGTGTGAGTATCACTGGCTTTCTGTAAGAAAAACAGTGCAGCTCTTGCATGGCGAAATTTCTGTTTTCTAAGGATGTCAACCAAAAATAAACGCCTAGGATTTCTATAAAATGAACATAAGAGTACAAAATGAAGGGTGTCCTGCGGAGACCTATTGTCGCAGCCGCAGGCACCCTTCTGCTCAATCATTACAGTAAAACCAGCAGGGTAAGCTAAAATATTAGGTAACAGATTGAGCCTAAAACGGCACATTAAAAATCTATCATAGTGGCTATACATCAGAAACAGATAGGGTTCCACTCCCACCCCATTTGTCACTAAGCCGTGAGCTGCTATTGATCTCTTTACAGGGCCAAGACCACATCTAACAGATTCAAAATTTTCTAGAGACAACTTTTTCACCCTTGGTTTACAGCTGCTAGAGATCAGAGACGGGTCACTAAAGAGGTGATATTGGTCTATCTTTACTAAGGAGCTTTTAACATATTTTAACCAAGGGAGTTGTAGCCCTTTCTCCCTTTGCAAACAGTCTGATACAATTTCCCTGCTCAGTGATGCATCCGGATTGGTCCAAATTCTAATCCATGCTATAATTGGCCTCAGTTTAACATAGTCTGAAATATATGGCATCCCAAGTTCTGCATGAGCAATCTCGGTAGAGGTGGAGTGTGGAATTTTCAGGATTCTGCGAAGAAATGTATCTTTCTCTACTTGTAATTGTCTGCAGTCCCTGAAGCCCCACACCTCCGCACCAAACAAGGCCTTTGCCGTACTGATTGAGCCATGTAGGGTCATTACTTGATCGGGGCACCATCGCCCCAGCCTCCGAGCAAAGCTTAATATAGCACCATTCGAAGAGACTAGCTTGGTACAATGTTCCTCGACCAGTTGACTGATTTGCATATGACCATCAAATAGGAGGCCCATATAGGGAAAAGTGTTTACTTTGTCCAAGGTATGTGACCCTATTTTAAACACACACTTTATTAATGGTTTTTTTGCCGGCCACCATAACAAAAGATTTATTTACATTAACAGATAAATCTAGGTCGGCCATAAACTTGACAAATCCATCCACCAGTTGTTGTAGGGCCCTCGGTGTTCGAGCAAGCAGGACCGCGTCATCCGCGTACAATAGAACTGGGATATGACGCGGTCCTATTTTAGGGCAGTCCACAGCTAGGGAGATAAGGGCACTCTCTAAGGCATTGATGTAGAGTGAAAAAAGAAAGGGGGCGAGTATGCACCCTTGCCTTACTCCTCCTGAGCATAGAAATGGGTCGGTGCGCCCCCCCTCTGGGCTAAAACGGACCCTGGCGGTGGTGTTCCAGTGCAACTCTTTTAAGATGTTTATCAACCCTACATAAATGCCTAACCTGTACATCATGGCCCACAGCTTAGACCTATTTACATTGTCAAAGGCTGCAGCCAGGTCAATAAATCCCATGTAGACCGTGCCCTAGCTGGCTTTTGTGTATTTGGCAGTTAGCAGGTACAAATTCAGACACTGATCACTAGTTGATTTGCCGGCTCGAAATCCATACTGTATGTCAGCTATAGTTCGATGCTCCTCTGTCCACTCCATTAGCCGATTCAAGATCACTCGACCTAATATTTTTGCCGAGACATCAATAAGCGAAATCGGCCTATAACATTTTGGATCGTCCCTCCTCCCTTTCTTAAAAATTGGTACGATCAATGCGGTCGACCAGGAGCGTGGGAGCCCTGATTTAATGGCCGCATTTAAAACCCTGGTAAGGATTGGGGCCCATAGGTCTATGTTGCTTCTATATAAATCTGGTGGAGTGCCATCTGGGCCAGGGGCTTTATTTGGGGTCAACCCTTGGATCGCCTTTGTTATCTCCTCCACTGCAAGGACTATTTCAGCACTCCGGGTACCCTCCCACTCCCCTTCTTGAATTGCTAATTTAGTCTTATTATAAAGACCCTGAAAGTGAGCAACCCATTGCTCTGGCAGGATATAGGTGCTGATCACCGGGGCGGAGTTATCATGGAAACAGGGCCTATTTACAATTCTCCAAAATTCTGCGAAGTCCCTGTTTTCTCCCGCCTCTTTCAAGTCAGCCCATACTTCTGCTTGTAGTGTGTTTTTCCTCTCCCTTACTTTAGTTTTATAGACTAATCTGCAGTTTGCCACTTTTGCCTTGTCCCTCGGGATAGCTTTTTGGGACCTCCAGTCTCTAGCTGAGCGCCGTGTCACAGTGCTCAGAACAATCACAATGCTGCTTTACGGCGTGTGATTGTCTACAGGGAGCCTGGGACCCCTGGTGCTTCTTGTTTCCCTCAAGAAGCCAGGAAGGGATGCAGGGGAGGCCAGCAGCCAGACGATTGACTGAAAGGTAAGTGATTTCTTTCTTTTTTTAACACAACCCCCCCTGCCCTTTCCCCCATCCCACCCCTCTGCTGATTCCAGGTAGCAGGCACCACTGCCTGCACATTATTTTAGATAATAGTAAACCTGTAAATATGGTATTATACTTGGCTTTCTCTTTAACTTTTACAGCTAAAGATAACTATAATGTTTTTCCTTGTTCAGTTTTAACTAGTGTTATTTTGTTCATAGAGGTGTACACTGAGGGAGTCCTGTGTTTGGAGTTTAGGATCAACAGAGCCTAAGAATTTTGTTCATTTCTGTTTCTGTTTTAATGTTTCTTTTGAGCACATCCTTTTTAGAGCATTGATATGTCTGTTTTATACAATAGTCTTGCGGGCTGTTCCTATCCACATCTTTCATATATTCTTTGCCAACTTGGACCTCATTTGGTACCATAGCGAAATATTTGGTAGGTACAAGTATGATGTTGGATTGCTAATAGTAGTATTTATGCCAGTGGACACATGCCAGCAAGATCATGAACTATTACAGACACTTTGTTTCACTTCATGAGTCATCTAGTAAACTGCTAAAAGTACTTCACTTCGATATGATTCAGGCAAGCAGGGTTTTACAAAGCACCCAATACACAAATTGCCTTCTTTGGAAACATAGCCAGTGATGCATAAATGCAATACTAAACCGTAGTAGAAGCCTAAAGTATGCCACTGTAGCAGTGGCACCATTTATTTTTACATAGGGGTTAGAGGTCATGGCACCCAAGCTGTATGGAACTAGCACTGCAGGGCACTGGAATGCATTTCATAAAAAATATTTGCTTACTGCTTAGGGCCTCATGTGCAAATGTTTTAACAAGTGCAAATCCCCAGATTCAGTACATCTGAGGGTTTACAACCACTAAAACACTTTTGTCATGTATTAAATCCAATTAACAACTCAGTAATGTTTTCTGAATTTTCAAACGGGTTAAGTAAACGCTAAGCAATCACTATTTGGAAGGGGCATGTTAAGGGCATCACTTCCAAAAACCAATTCCTTAAGAGATGTATTAATGTTTTGAAACCTAAATCTGGATACAAAACATTAATATTTTACCACAAATTCGACATCGAAGTTAAGCCATTTGCAAATGTGAAGGGGTCTCTCTGGAACCCTTTCCTGTTTAAGAATGTTGACTCCCTAAAGGACAAGTTACTTACCTTCGGTGACGACTTATGTGATAGAGATGTGATCCAGCTGCAGATTCCTTACTTTGAATTTCCCAGGCATCACACTGGATCCGAAAGATTTTTCTTTGAGCAATCCCCCTGCGCGCCGGTAGGTGGTGTCTGCCGGCTCCATGTGACGTAGTCAGCATCGTCGGCGCCGCTGTGATGAGTGTGTCACCTATTTAGGCACCACCTTGGTGCAGTGATGTCAGTTATTTTTCACAACTTTCCACACCAGATGAGCTGAGCCATGAAATACAATCACATTGGCATGTTTCTGAACAACTAGGGCCCTGAAAGGGATCAGCCCTGAACCTTGAAACCTCTCCAGAGTGCGGGAAGGATGGGTGGGTCAGTAAGGAATCTGTGGCTAGATAATGTCTCTACCAGTTAAGGCGAAACTGAAGGTAAGTAACCAGGGCTGGCTCCTCTGTTAAGGTGGAGGCGCATTGTCCACTAAAAAATTGCCCCCAGAGATAGAAAAATAAAATGGTCATAAAGTAAATTTTTTACCATTTTAGTTTTCAAAACCCCATCCCAAGCCATGGTCAAGACAGGGGAGAGGGGGGCTTTCTGATTTCTGCTGCAGACAGTCAGGCAGAAGCAGAATGCAGTGATGAGCAGGGCACTTTAAGTTTAAAGTACACATGACTTTTTGGCTGGCTGTCTTATGAAGGCCAGCCAGAAATGCTCATTTTAAACCTCTCTAACCCAGCTGTCTTAGGCAGCTGGGTTGGAGAAAGTATAGGGCTCTAGTGCTCTCAGGACGGTGAGAGAGGCCGCTTCCTCTAATCCTGGTGTTGCTCTCCTGCAGCTATGCAAATTTATGACATCGCACCGTACATCAACAATGAAGACACCAATGACATCATGTTTAACTTCATGTATGAAATGCATTTATGTATAGGATGTTTGAAACTGTATGGATCATTAGAGGACACGATTTTAAGAAGCAGGTTGTCGTGTCCTGGCTCAAGGAAGACAGACACGATTATATATTTTATAAGGATCTTTGCATCCTTCTCCGTTCATGTCTCTACTCTATCTGCCCCTTTCCTGCCTACACTCCTCCTCTTCCCCTGGTCCCCATCTAACTCCACCCACCCAACTACTAGACTGCTGACTACATAACATCTCCCCCTTTCTTCACAAGACAACAAAACAGTATGTAATATCTTAATAAATGTGTTCACATGTCTTCCTCTACTCCACCAGTGGAACTCTGTAAATATGATGTCATTTAGAATGTTATGACCTGATTCATCACAGTTGGTCTTGGGCTGAGTATCTAGCCAAACGCTCCTGGTGGGGTTTTTGTATATGTGTAACTTGTCCCAATAAATCTACTTAAAAGCTACCTTCAGTCTGGACCCAAGTTACTACATTATTTTGGCGACGAAATCAAGAAAGAACCTGCGATTTCCACCTCAAAAGGAAAAGTAGATGTGTCTGGGAACCTCAAGTTATCTACACTGCTGTAACCAACTGTCAAGAAATCAGCCCCACCAGTGACCTTTGCACCGGTCGCCCTCATCAGCCTTCAAGTTGGTTCCCGTGCTGTGCCCTCAGTGAGAGTAAGCAAGACTGTCCACAAACCCTATCTTCAGCGGTGGTTTTAAAAGGGTAAATAACCACTCCTCAATAACGTGCTGAATCTACAAAACAGGGTGAGCCTACCTACATTTTCGGCGTTCCCTGTGGTGAGTCTGACATCATCATATTACACGCTGCCTAGTGAAGGAGTGTGTTTTCAAAATTTTAAGTCTCTGTCTATGCTAAATTTCCAGCTCCTTTTACTGTTCAAGTCTCTGCCAGTTACTGCTTAGTCTACAGAAATGCTTCTGCTTGTGTCGTTTCCTCAACTGAGGTATTTAGAGACTTCCTAAATTTTATTTCACCACAGAAGTCTACAACATCAATCTACATTTTTTTGTGGGGCATGCAAATGCAAATGCAATTCATAATCAATTTCCTCACGCTCACGCACAGGCTGGTCAAGAAGCGTTTCTACTCTGGTTTGTGCCACTGTACAATTTATTAACTTCTATTCTTGCTACACATGCAGCACCTCAACTAGCAAGTCTGTTTCGAGCGCAGCACAAGCGGTGTTTCTACAAGCAAGGTAATTTTACACTGCCCCAGTTTATTTTCCCTGCGCTGATTGAAGGTGTTTTTTTTTCAACTGTTGGAAAGTTCGCCTGTGTCCACAACAACCTCTCTATGTGCTAATTCCTGGTGCTTTCGTGACTACTCTTTATTCTGGCGTTTTGGGAAAAAAATGATGTGGTGATGTGTTTTGGATTTTGTGAATTTCGTTTTATTTTCCACTTAATATGGTGTCAGACGTTCACCTCAACTGTTGGAGATAACCGTTGCCGTCATTTTAAAAATGTCTCAGAGCACGTGCAGTCTTACCTGCTTTCGGCACTCCTACGTTGTCTTCAGATCTCCATTTGTGACGTCTTCCACCTCAGTAAGGTCGACTCATGCGCCACAGCCATTTTACTCCTGCTCAAAGACGCCCAGCTGCATCAGCGTGCCGGAAGTCACTCGGCACACGTTTTACCTGCGTGCCGCCATCTTACATTTACTGTGTTCCAGGTTGAAAGTATATTTGCGTGTGGGGATGAGGAAGCGTCACGCTCAGCTACGAGGTATTTTGAAACATATTCTTCATCGGAACTTGGATTTCTCATGCCTTGCCTACTAATGACTGACGATGTGTTTTCAATGAACTGCCATGAACTGTCAAGGTCTCGCTGAACTCTGAGTTAAAGGTTTGTTTCAGTGACAATAGTTTTCTTGTTTTACAGAGTCTCAGTTTTTGTTTCATTGTTGACTAAAGGCAATATTTTCAATTCTATAGTAATACTACCATGCCATTTATCAACCATCTGTCTCCTTTGCAGCACGATATTCTAATGTCCTGTTTGAGCACTCGTTGGTTTTTGCTCATTTTCAGCATTTTGTTTTTCAGGTGCACAAATGGAGCACACTGCTGTTTTTGCACAATAGCTGTTCTCTTTCACAGTTTCAAGTGTTTCTAGTCTAAACTATTCCTTTTACAGGTGAACTCTCACACTTAGAACTAAGCAGACTTCAGCATATAGTCTCTGACCGCAACTTATGCATGATGGTTGTATGTATAAAATACAATCTGTTGTTCTTCCTTTCTGCAAGTGGTCTCTCCTATGAAACGTCAAGAATTATCGTGTCCAGCGTTTGTTCACTTAAAGTTGCAGTGGGTCCCCAGACCCATTTGCTTTCAATAGCACACTATGTGGAAGCCCCACATCAGTTGTCCACACACGGACCTCTCTATATTTATTTTTACCCTATGTAGGGTGTGCGCATTTCCACTTCCTCCTTGGAGCTATACAAGGGTGTTAGTCCCTGTACATTGCGTTTATGGGTTCCTACCCAAACGCCGCCAAACGGTGCTAAGGTTATAGTCCTTTAGTATTAACAAAGGTTTGTACCCCTATATTTCATTCTTTGTTTGTGTTATGAGCACACATCCATTTATGCACATAATTTATTTGTCTCTTGACCTCTCCGTGAGGTGTGTTTTTCCTCTCCATGAGGTGTATTTGAGGTCTTTATCAATTCCATGTGCATTTCAGTGACCTCTACCCTACGCCTTTTAAGTACCTTATCTTGATCTCTCCGGAGTGATAGATTTTTGTTTGCTAGTTTGGTTTTGTTCAAAGTACTTAAATTCTTACGCAGTGCACTAGTTTCCCATGTCCTCATGGAGTTTGTTTCCTGGGTGTCATCCCTTTCGTACTGTGCACAATAATTACCCATGTTTACATAACTTTACCCTATAGGGTGTATGGTTTTAATTTCCATAGTACATGGGCTGTTCTACTCTGGGCGTTTTTCTTTATGATATTAGGTCAATTTTCTTACACTATAGCCCAGTTTTATTTTCATCTTGTTAAATATTCTTAAAATTCAGATGGAGAAGTTTGAGTATTTTCGCTCTTTTTCTTCTCTGTCGTCCTCAATTCTCCTGATGTGAGTTGTCTCTTTGCTTACTTACCTGGCCAGTGGGTTTGCGGAAGGCTGCCATTGATGGTTTTCCTACTTATTCTTTAACTTTCCTCTCTTTTTCGTGTTTAGAGAGGAGGATGAGTAATATGTCTACAATGGAATCTAATATGGAATCTCTATTTGTATTTAATATGCTTTCTCATCTCTCTTTTATTATCTTTACTTTTACTGCTAGTTCTTCAGCTCTCTTTTATTCTCTTTTGTACGTTTTCTCTTTTGTACGTTTTTACTTCTGGTCCTGCACACTCTTTGCTTTTCTGTAGTGTGTTATTTTCTTACCTAAGTTTTTTTCTTTGTGTTTTTTTGAGAAAGGAGGATATGTAATATCTTAATAAATGTGTTCACATGTCTTCCTCTACTCCACCAGTGGAACTCTGTAAATATGATGTCATTTAGAATGTTATGACCTGATTCATCACAGTTGGTCTTGGGCTGAGTATCTAGCCAAACGCTCCTGGTGGGGTTTTTGTATATGTGTAACTTGTCCCAATAAATCTACTTAAAAGCTACCTTCAGTCTGGACCCAAGTTACTACACAGTACACTGGTTCAGATTTCTTCAATGAGTCTTTTTGGTCGCTGAATATCTCGGCAGGGCCGCATAGACATGGTTCCAATTTCAGTCATAGCGTCCACCGGAGGGTCTCTTGTCTGACTCCGGCTCTCTTGGTCAGATTGGTCATGTCCTTCAGGGGCGGACACTCCAGTCATTTTTGTCAAGGCTTCTCTCATGTCCGGAGGGCATTTCTTAAAGTGTGATACGTTCCTAGTGATCCGCCGTTGATCAGACTCCGCTGTTATCATGGTGCCCTTCTGCTGGGTGACCAGCAAAGGTTCAGCTCGAAAGCGACAGTCAGTTTTTCTTTGTTGGTCTTGTTTGACAATGACACAATCTCCTTCACGCAAAGACGGTGATCTCGCTCTCCTCTTTGCGTCTGCGTATGATTTTTATCTTGTCCTTGTTGCGGCTGTCAGTCGCCATCACCTCTTGATGACTGCGGAGGGGCGACACCGCTCGCAGGGCTCCTTCCCAAGTCGGAATGCGATTCTTTATGGGACGCCCTAGCATCAGTGTTGCAGGACACTTCCCAGTGGTCGCGTGAGGGGTTGTTCTGTATGCTCTAAGGACCTCATTTAGGGCTGCTTGCAGATCCTCTTTTTCAGCAGTGGCTTGTTGAAATGTCTTTTTAAGTGTGGCCATAAATCTTTCAATGGTGCCATTTGCCTGCGGCCATAGGGGTGTAACTCTCCTATGTTTAAAGTCCAAGTGCTTTGCAAAGGCACTGAACTCGTGTCCATTGAAAGGAGGTCCGTTGTCTGTTTTCAACTCTTTGGGAACACCCCATGCTGCAAACACTTCATCCAACACTTCGAGAGTGCTGGAGGCACTTATGGATGACACGAATTGCGCAATGGGGAATCGTGAGTACTCATCAATGATGGCCACAACATATTTTCCAGATTGTAGCGGTCCGTAGAAATCCATGGCGAGCTCTTGCCACACTCCACTGGGTAGGGTGGTCATTTGCAATGGAGCAGGAGGATCCCCCCGGTTGACCAGCTGGCACTGATGGCAGTCTTCCAGTGTTGACTCCACCATCTGATCGAGAAGAGGAAACCACACCCGTTCCCAGAGAGCTCGTTTTGTTGACACTACTCCTCTGTGGCCTTCATGAGCAAGATTGATGACACCTTGCCGTAGTTGTCTGGGAACAACAATCCGCTGACCTCGCAGTATCAACCCATCAGTGGTGGCAGACAGTTCGTCACAGACGTGTCAGAATGCTTGCATTTCCTGCTTGACAGTCGGATCACTGGCGTCTTCTTCACATTCATGTCTCCACCGGTTAGTCTGAATCCGATGTAGCACCTTCTGTAAGATGACGTCTTGCGCAGTGGCATCTCGGATGGCTTCCATGGGAATGGCAGGTGGCAGTGCTTGATCAGCCACGAAGTGGATGTACTCCTCTGCAATGGAGGGCTTGGATTCAGACGATGCGTGCGGGTGTCGTGACATGTAGTCTGCCGGGTTCTCAGACTTCCCGGGTTTGTGGACAATTGTGAAAGTATATTCTTGTAGTCTCAGACCCCATCTTTCAATCCTCGGTGGCATCTTGGATCTCGGGTTGCCGTAAATAGTGACCAGCGCCTGGTGATCGGTGATCAGGGTAAAGTGCTTGCCATAAATAAAGACATGAAAATGTTCACACGCCCATACCACCGCAAGACCCTCCTTTTCAGGTTGCGAATATGCTTTTTCGGGATCAGAAAGACTGCGACTGGCATAGGCAATGATGCGTCTCTGATCAGAGTCATTGTCGTATTGCGCCAGAATCGCCCCCAACCCCACAGGGCTGGCATCCACTGTAATCTCTGTTTTCCGGTGAGGACTAAAGTATGAGAGGTTATCGGCAGACTCTACCGCCAGCTTGATCTCCCTGAACGCCTGTTCACACTGGGAGGACCAAGTAAACGGTTGACCTTGTTTTGTGAGAGCTTGAAGTGGGTGGCTGATGGTCGCATAGTCCTTGATGTAGCGAGCACAGTAACTGGCCATGCCCAGAAATGACCTCAATTTGCTAACGTCTTGTGGGCTCTTGGTTTCATTCAGAGTAGTTACCTTTTCCGGATCGGGTTTCATCCCAGCACTCGAGAAAATGTGACCGAAAAGTTTCAAAGTGGACTGGTGGAACTCACACTTGTCTTTGTTCAATGTCAAATTAGCTTCCAGCAGGGCATGGCAAACACGATCAAGAGCCTTGTCATACTCACGAATGTCCGATCCGTACACAAGGATATCGTCACTGTAATTTAAAGTGTTAGGGATGTGATGAATGACTTGTCGAATTGCCTCCTGAAAGATTTCTGCAGCCGAGGAGACACCAAAACTCAATCGCTTGTATCTGAATAGTCCAAGGTGGGTTGCAAATGTCGTGATGTAGCGAGACTTGACATCCAGCTCCAACTGGTGGTAGCCTTTGTTTAAATCCAGCTTTGAGAACACCCTCGCTCCATTTAATGCAGAAATCGTGTCGCTGAGATGTGGCCCAGGGTGGCGCTCCCTTTCTATGGCCGTGTTGGGTAGTCGCATGTCAACACACAGCCTCACTTTGCCTGGGGTACCCTTCTTTGGTACAATAACTACCAGTGACACCCATGGAGTCGGACCATCAGTCCTTTCGATGATGTCTGCTGATAGAAGTTCTTGAAGTTCATCCTCCACAGCTTGTTGGAGATGAAATTGTACGCGTTGAGGGTGTTGTGTTACAGGTCAGATCTGTTCATCAATGTGAAGACGGATTTGGCAACCTTTCATTTTCCCTAATCCCTGAAATAGTCTGGAAAACTTACTGATGATGTCCGGGTCATCACTGACCTTAAAGAGAATCTCGACAAGCCGGAGGCGCTCCGCAGTCAGTAGACTGAGTAGACAGTCTGCTTCCGGACCTTTGATGACATGTATGAGCGCTGGTATGGTCACATTTTTATGCCTGAGTGTTGTTGGAAATTTTCCCAAGCAAGGGAGTGGCTTCTTGGCCATCCAGGTGAAAACTCGGACGTGTGCGGGAGTCAATAGTGGCTGAGGTTTCATTCTCTCATATTCCGTGACCGGAATGTAGTTTAGCGAAGCTCCGCTGTCCAGCACAAATTTGGTATCGTGGTTCCCCACACTTATGTCCAGACGTGGATATTTCTTGAGCTGGTCGGGATCTGCAATCATGTTTACATATTCCACTGTGTATTCAGAATCTCTGGATGATGATCTAGAGTCTCGGGATGGTGATCTCCGCTCCCATCGAGATCTTCGTGACTCCCGGCTGGAGTGTGACGAGCCTGAAGACACCGTAGACTTGTCCTGGACTGCTCTTATGTGATGTTTTCTGGTATCAGAGTGAGATGACCTCATCATTCCGCTCCGCCTCTCCTTTTGATAGTCCCCACACATCACTTCAAAATGGTTCGTCCGCCCACACTTTCTACATCGCTGGCCCATGGCAGGGCAGGCATCGACGTGTGGATAGTCATATCCGCACCTATAGCATCTTTTTGTTCTCCTTTCCCTTCGACCAGGGTCTCGCCTCCTATGCTCAGTGTGTCGTTGACGAGATGATGGCCTAGGTCTCCATTGTTTTTCCTTTGAGTTTCGACGACTGCTGCTGCTGGCTTGGACTCAACACGCTTGTTCACGGCTTACATTGCGTCCAGTTTCAATGGTTGTAGAGTGTTCTTCTGCCTGGTCGTAGACGCGAGTCATTTCTTCAATGTCATCTAGTTCATGAGGTTTCCTCAGCAGCCATCTCCGGAGGGTTTCTGAGTGCCATCCATCTATGATTTGTGATTTTATGGCAGCATCTGTCGAAAAAGTGTCAAATTCACAGTGTCTCGATAATCGCCGCAGCCTGGTGATGAATGTACTCACAGCTTCATCTTTTCCTTGACTCACTTGATGAAATGCATGTCTTTCATAGTCCACATTCCTTTTGTGGAGGAATTTTTTGTTCAAGGCCTCATGCACCTTGTCATAGGTTCCTACATCTGCAGGAGGAAAGTCTTTGATTATCTTACTGATCTCTCGGCCCGCTAGATTGCGGAGGGCAATCAATTTTTCTTCATCAATGGTTACCTTGGACCCCTTAATGTAATCTTCAAAGTCCTCAAGCCACTCTTGCCATCTGGGGCCCATGCTCCCTCCCGTGGTCAGTGTTAAGGGTTCCGGGGGCCGCAGATGCGACACCCCCGTGATGATCGGTTTGACTTCATTTCGCTGTGGGGATGTGTTTGGGGTCACCATTGTGGTAGCTCGTCCTTTTCGCTTATCTTTGACTCTGGTTAACTTATTGTTTCTTCTTCGCAGGTGTTCGGATTGATTGATTGCGCCTTGTTCGTCTTAGCTTATGCTTGTTTGTTATTTTTGTCTTGCATTAACTCGTGCTTGTTTGTACCGTTACATTTGCTTGTGCTTGTTTAACATCAGTGTCTTGCATTAACTCGTGCTTGTTTTTGTTTTCAGCAGTCTCCGTGTGTCACTGCTTGTTTGCCAACTGACACGCCTGACTTTAAAATGGCCGCTCTCAGACTGCACAGGGGTGTCCCTTTCAGCAGCCTGACTTCAAGATGGCCACCCCTTGAAACTCTCAATCACCACGAGGATCGAAGCTGCATCCACTCTTCAGGCTCTCGGGGTTCATGCAGCACTCACCGGCAGCTTTCCTGGCAGGCAGCAGGTCTCCCTTGGTCTCCATCGTGCCTCTCGTCTTCATGCACCTGCAGGTGAGCTCGGGATCAGCTCCCGATCGTTAGCTTGCCAAACCCCACGCATCGGGGGTGAGCTCCGACACTCAGTACTCTCGGCACGGGGTATTAGACTTCCCCACGCGTCTCCACGGCTCTCCACACCGCTCCAGACAGTTGTGGCCTCCAGGACTCTCCAGGAGGTCTGGGGTGGGCTCCCGACTTCTTCGTTGGTCCCGCACGACCCCTGAACTCGCATTCACTTTTGGGTGTGAAACGGCGGCGGGTTAAAAATTTTCTTTGGCGCTCGACCGCGCTCCCTTCACATGGCTCCACGCGATCGCTGCATCGCGGAGCCGGGACATTCGCTGCTGGCCTCTTCTTTGGGCGGCAACTTCCTTGGGGCACACTCACGTCGCGACTGCGACGGTTCCTCACCAGTGTCCCCGGGACAGGACGCTGTTTCCAGGGTTACCGAGAGAGCAAGCTGCTCATCCCATCCTTGTCGCCAGTTGTCGTGTCCTGGCTCAAGGAAGACAGACACGATTATATATTTTATAAGGATCTTTATTCTTTGCATCCTTCTCCGTCCATGTCCCTACTCTATCTGCCCCTTTCCTGCCTACACTCCTCCTCTTCCCCTGGTCCCCATCTAACTCCACCCACCCAACTACTAGACTGCTGACTACATAACACAGGTGATGATTGATTGGAGGCAGGGTGGAAACATGTATTTGGGACATTATTACACAGTATACTGTACTATTCGCTTTTGTTTCCCATTTCTCCATTGCAAATATCTACAATTTCAGGACCAGGGCCGATTTGACCAGAACAATTTTAAAGCCAAATTCAGAATCCAGAGCCCTAGACTCCTCAGTATGCAATAGAAATATTAGACCACACCCTCTCCTAGGCTAACCTATCAGTCAAATACAGTCACAGAATGTGTTCAACATGTATGAAGTGTTTGGAGAGCCTGTACTTAAAGTATTTTGCTGTTTATGAGAAAAATGCACAATTTAATGAAAAATCATTATTTAACAGAGTTAGTTGATGTTGTTAATAACAAATAACCCGAAACCGTGTTATTACAATCGTGCACGTTGCCTGTGAGAAATCTGTGTCTAGAAACGTAATTTGTCATGTTTACGTCTCATTTCGATCCACAAAGCTGACAGAATGTGTCACTAAACAGTGCCTACGTCTTTGCAAAACTGGTAAAATAGCGTTAACCGAGCAGAGTTTTAAAATAGACCGGGAGCTGGTGATGGAGCTGGTCAAATTAGTGAAGCCGGTTATCCCAAAATAGGCACCCGTCTGATGGCCCACGATGCCAGCGAATAATAAAATATCACGTGCTTGACTTTCGCTGCTGGTTGATATGTTTTTGAAGGTGAAAGTGATGGGCGTTTTAAACAGAGGGAATATTGATTTTGAAAGTGCAGATGGATAATTCTCTACAGAGGACTTAAAACATTCTACTCATGAACGTTATACGTGGATATGATCCAAAACTCTGGTGAATGTTTTGTAGCCATATTAGACCCTCCTTCAGATTCCCAGGATAGCAGTTAATCAACTATCTTAGACATAGAAAGGAGCAGGTTACTTACTACCCCAATGCAACAAACACAGGGCATATTTACAAGCCCTATCGCCACAGTCGTGTCACTTTTAGTGACGTTCCTGTGGCGATAAACCCTTTGCCTTATTTACAAGGCGGCGTTTGTGGCTTATCTATGCCTTGTAAATAAGGGTCACTTTCACACTACATTTAGCGTGAAAGGGGAGTGCAAGGGGTGTTGTGGTTGGCATTCCGCCGCAACACCCACCGATTTTGACGCTGCCTCCTATTAACAAGGGTGGCGTAAATAGGAAGCAGCACCAAAATTAACAGCAAGGAAAACCTGGTCTTAACATGGCGAACAGAGGAGAAATGCTTCATTTCTCCTCGTTGTTGCGGTTTCTATGTGTGCTGCTGCCATTACTGATTGTTCATGTGCAGGAAGGTGTCCCTTCCTGCACATTAACAATCATTCCCTCAACGCAGGCACCCTGCACCATGGAGCAAGCGTGCCTGCGTTGGCGGTAGGCAGCTTAATTTAGCGCCAGCGCAGGGAGAAAAGCAGGGGTGCATCGTATTATTGTAACTACAGCACATTCCTTCGTTTCTAAAGTGATTTAGCACGGCGTTAGCAATTTTGGAGCTTACCCGCGCTCCGCCAGTTTCTTATGCATATGCCCCACAGTTCTGAAATATTTTATCGTAAGTTCTGATATTGATGTACCCTGTGAAAAAATGACAATGGGGCTAAGAGGCAGCTTCTCAGGAAATCTGACAATGAAAAAGCATACCTTTCTGAAACCCCATCATGGAACAAGGATGTATCAACATCAGAACAGCATTAGACAGAATAGTTCAGAAGGCAGTATAAAGCCTAATATAATATTCCGGAATACTGGCTGCCTTTTCTTTTGAACAGTGCGATAAATAGGTAAGTCTAAACATTTGTAGATTATCATTTTGATTAATATGTCCGATTCCGGAATAATTTTCAACATGCACATTAGACATTGTGTAGTGGAAGTAATAAACACGAAGAAATACATTAAGGATACTGCAATGACATATGAGGCAGCAGTACACAAAAAATGAATTATATATTGTCAGTTCAATAAACTGCATTCATAAATGGTTTTAAGCGTGCAACCTCTATCATCTTTCAGAATCTGAATTTCTCTCGATTTTTCCACCTAGTCAACGGGAGATTAGCTGTGCATCTGTGGAATCAAAATACCCATGAGTTCCAAACACCAAGTGTAATTCATACAAGAACATTTTGAGGGCCCTAGGCCCTAGGCGTCGAGTGAGACCTGCTGCGTTTTAACTGTGTCTGAACTTTCCTGCCGCAATTGTTAATTGTTTAACAGTTCCAAACATAGTCAGGAGTCTGTGTACGGGGATCCTTTCCGCTGCATACTTTCTATTTATTTTCAAGAAAATCCTGCATATACCAGCAATCATCAATGATCAACAATAATCGATAACACTGTAGTCATCACTAACATTAGGTTCCGGACTAATGCGCTTACCACCATAACGTTCTTCATTGCCTCATCAGGTTCTTTAGGCGCTATACACATGCAATTACAATACAATGCAACACAAATGGACTGTTTAGAAATGGCCCAATTCATTACTAACTGGCTGCCTAAGCATATATGATGCTTAGTTTTAATAAAAAATGCAGCTGAGAAAATAAAGGATTTGGTTTGTAGGAAAGACTTTGTGCACAGAGCAAAAATGTAGATAAGGTAATATATTAGTACTGCTAAAGATTTTTTGGGGGGGAGAAGGTCACCGCAACACTCACAACCCACACAAAAACAAACACTTGTGATGTACTTACTGCCACAATAACCTCATAAACAAATGACGATAAAGGGTGTGAAGGCAAATGAATTGTAATAATTAATAATTGTTCATTATTAATAATTATTTGATTCTTAATTAAAATAATTAATTATGTAAATTGTGTGATTAGGACATTTGAAAGTTATATATGAGGTGTGAGTTGTGTTTGTAGGGGTAAAGGGTGGGACGGTAATTAAATATAATTAATGTATTATTAGTTAATGGGTATTATTTATTTAACTGCTAATTAATAATATAATTTATGTAAGTGAGCGTTATTGGGCTTGTAGGGATAAAGGGTGTGAAGGAAACTACATAAAATTAGTTAGTTTTTAGGTAATTACTATTAATTGTTTAATTGATAATTAATTATGTAAAATTTGTAATTATTATAACTTTAATACATGCTCCAGGTGTGAGTGGTTTACTTTGTAGAGGTATAGGACAGGAAGTTATTTAAGTAACAATAAACATAAAAATAGGTTTTTATTGTTTAAAAAACTACATTTATGGGGGGCGTGGCTTGAACGCCGCACAAGATGGCGGCTTAACTCCGGAGCTCCGTCAGCCGTTCACCGGAGCCGGCGATTTTCTCTGCTTTCACCGGACCACCGTGAGCGCTAATGCCCTATTTCAGCGCCGGAACGTGAGGTGAGCAGGGTGACCTGAGCTGCTCTCCTCTACTCCGGCGGTATGCGCATTTATTATCAGTGACGCGCTTCACCTCCCGGCGGCCGCCATTTTCTCTCAATCAGCCGCGAAATCTTCTCACCAACGAGCGCCGCTTCTGTACTTCAGCGTGAGTGATGCGGTTGCTTTCTATACTGACATTCTGCCTTAACGGGCCCCTTTCCTCCTTACTGCCTCATGACTTGTGACTTTCAATTTTGGTTTCTCTCAAGAGATACCGTCATTTTCACTCAGCATGCTACAGCACTATTCCTCATGTCTGACACCTTTCTCCACACACCTTGGGGACGCGCTATTCTGAGTACTACCTATTTCTACTTCCAAGTCGACACAGGCGTTTCCATTTACAATTTTTTGCCATGAGGTGAAATGGTATTCACAATGTTTTGCTGGTTTTATCTGAGGAAGGGTTGTGTGTTTCAGTGACTACCATTTATTTATTTATTTATTTATTTATTAGTTTATATAGCGCTAGAATCACTCCGTAAGGAGTATCTCTGCGCTTCATGCCCAATAAAATTAGTAACTACACAGTGGAAGGCAATTAAATTTCGTTTTTAAACAGAATAGTTTTTAGCTGTTTTCGGAAGGTTAAATGCTCTTTGCATAGCCTTAAGGCCAGCGGAAGCTTGTTCCACATCTTGGGGCCCATAGTTGACAGGGCTCTTCCTCCATGTCTAACTTTTTTGATATGCGGCACCACAAGAAGAAAGTTGTTGCTTGATCTAAGGGACCGTAAAGGGACGTATGGTCTAAATTTCCTTTCCAGGTAGGCGGGTCCTAGTCCGTTCAAGCATTTGTGGATTAGGCAGCATATCTTGAATTTTGCCCTTTGTCTAACATTAAGCCAATGTAATTGCTTAAAGAGGGGTTTGGATGCAGTTCTTGGGGGGGCATTCAGGACCAGGCGAGCCGCCGTGTTCTGCACAACCTGCAATTTATCCAATAGCCCTTCATTGACTGAGAGTAACAACCCATTACAGTAATCAATCCGGCTCAGGATAAGTGCCTGAACCAGGATCTTTCTTGTTGAGTTGGGTAAGAGTGGAAAAATTTTCCGGAGTAAACCAATGGTGTGGAAGCATATCCCTGAAATGTAGGTGACATGTTGTTTTAAGGACAGGTCGTGATCAAGTCGAATTCCAAGATTCTTCACGACCTGTTTGGGTTCAGGGACTGCTCCCAGCTCTGTTGGCCACCAATCAGGAGTCCAAAGTATCTTAGCTTCCCCAAATAGCATGATCTCCGTCTTGCTGACGTTACATTGGAGGTAGTTGTTGGACATCCAATTGGCCACTTCCTCCATGCCAGATGAGAAGGAGTTCCTAACCTCAGCGGAAAGAGTTCTAAAAGGAAACAGGAGCTGTGTGTCATCTGCGTAAGACACGGGAACAAACCCGTATCTACGCAGCACTCCTGCCAGGGGTGCCACATAGATATTGAAGAGCGTCGGGCTCAAGCATGAGCCCTGTGGCACCCCCTTAGAGATCTCGGTTTCCGCTGAGCGAAATGCCCCCATGGTGACTGTCTGGGTGCGATCTGTTAGGAAACTCCTTATCCAATCTAGGGCTTTGTTCTTTAGGCCAGCGTTCGACAACCGTTGAGTCAAGATGGAATGTGACACGGTGTCGAACGCTGCCGATAGATCTAACAGAACAAGTATGACAGAGAAACCCTTGTCCTGGTAGGCGTGGAGGTCATCGGTGACAGACAGCAAGGTGGATTCAGTGCTATATCTGGGGCGGAATCCTGATTGGGATTCATCAAGGGCTTGCACTTGTTCGATGTGGCTGGACAAGTGCTTGTTAACATATTTTTCTATAACTTTCCCCAGGAAAGGTAGCAGAGAGATGGGCCTTAAATTACTCAAGTCAGACCAAGGTATGGTGGTATTTTTCCTGGTTGGTCTGACGAGTGCTCGCTTCCATTCCTTGGGGACAGTGCCTAAAGTGAGTGATAGGTTAACTAGTTCTGTAACCAGGGGGCTTAAATGTTCTTCCAAAATAGGCATGAGTTTAGCAGGAATAGCATCCTCTGGACTTCCACTCTTAATTCGTTTTAAAAGGGCAGAGGTTTCTAGACATGAAATAGGGGGAAAGCTGTCCAGGGATTGCGTGTCCCCGATGGAATTCATGGGATCTGAGTGAAATGTCTCCTTGAGGGGTCTAGATTGATTGGTACATAAGATCTTATCATAGATTTTATCAATTTTGTTGGTAAAAAAACAGGAAACTTCGTCACACAGTTTTTGAGATGCTATATCAGGGGCTTCACATGCTGATGGTTTAGCCAACGTCTGCACTATCTGAAAGAGGACTCTAGGTGAGTTCCCAGCCTCCTGTATTTGAGTAGCAATGTGTGCTTTCCGTGCACCCCTTATTGCTTTATGATACGAAGATAGGCTAGCCCAATATCTTTCTCTATCTTCAAGGAGATGGGAAGTTCGCCACTTTTTCTCCAGTTTTCTGGCTCCTTGTTTAAGAGTTCGTAAATGGGCAGAGAACCAGACTGCATGCTTTTGTACTGGCCTAGGTTTAAAACATTTTAAAGGGGCAATTTTATCAATGGTTGTCTTTATTTCGTCTCCGAATTTCTTGAGAGCAACTTCAATATCATCCGAAGGCCGAAAGACGGGAGAGGTAAAATTTTCTGAAAAAGTGGACGTATTAACTTTGTGCCACTGTCTGCGAGTGCAAGGCAGGGTGCTGGAATATGCTAGACTAGGTTCTCGACGAGGTGTGGTAAATTCAACGATAAAATGATCAGTCCAACTCACCTGAGTAGCAGGTGGGCATAATGTCGCCTGAACATTGGAGAAGACTAGGTCTAAAGTGTGGCCAGCCTGGTGAGTAGGGCCACTGTTTTTCATCAGTAAACCTAGACTTGATAAGTCTGTTATTAGTGACTGGGCATCACATTTGGCTGCTTCTCATCATTCTTCATTGCAGCAGCATTTATTTACACGCTTTTTACAGTTTTTCACCATAAAGCGTACCTCCTGCTTCATATTTACAACATTTTTGTGGTGTCATTGCACTTCCTTCCCCCTGTCACATATGGGGAAGCTCCGTACCCTCAAACTTACAGCATCAAAAACCAAACCGCAACTCTCCTCAGACTCTGACTCCGCAGCGCATATTATGGATGATCATACTTCCCTTCAACCAAACGCTGCCCAAGGCGCAATCCCTAAAGCTACTCCATCCAGCAAGCTTTTACAACCTGGTTCGATGAAACGTTTGAAAACACACCCTCCATCTCCAGGCTCTTCCTCACACTCTGCGTCAATGGATCTTATTTTAGAGGAACTTCGTGCCCTCAAACCCTTCATGACTGAAACCACTAAAACCTTGCAATTTCTTCATGATAAGTGGTCTACTTTGGAATCTAGGGTTCTTTTGGTGGAACAATCTACAGAAACTCTTCAATCCTCCTGCGCAAAAATTTCGCTCTTAGAAAAAGATATCTCTCTCCTGAAGCGACAGTCAGAGGAGTTGGAAAATCGCAACCGGAGGAACAACCTACGTCTTCATAATCTTCCGGAACTTACAGAGGGATCCAACCCAACAGCTTTCTTTCAAACCTTTTTACCAAAAATCTTGGATCTTCCTCCTTCCTCCTCTCTTAATATCCAACGTGCGCACAGACTTGGGCCGAAAGTTTCCACTAAACCCCGCGGAGTCATCATGTTATTCCTCAAGTATACTGACCTCCTTCAAGTACTATCGGCAGCAAAGACTAAAAAACAAGTTATGTGGGAGGGTCACAGGCTATACCTTTCTCAAGATGTTGCTAAAGTCACAGCTGATCGTCGAAAGCAGTTCCTTGATTTGAGACCACGTTTGAGAGCCCTTGGCGCCAGATATGGACTTCTGCATCCATGTCTCTTCAAAGTGACCTACAAAGAACGAACAACCACATTTGAAGATCCACTCGTCCTTGAAGAGTTCCTTCGTCGCCACGAAACCGAGAACATCGACACTGCAAGATTCGTTTAACCATCTTTGTCTTATCTGTTTTTGCCATGTTTTCTCATTTGTATGTCTCTATGTTTGTTTCTGAATTTTGATCCCTATATATGATTGCATGCCTTCTTCCCTTGTATTTCTACCTCTCTGGTGCAATGCTCTCGTGCTATTTCTTATCTCATCTACCATATGTATCTCTAATGTTTTCTTCTATTTTTTATCTTCTTACAGATCCCATCCTCGTGTTTCTTCAACCCGGTGTTTTCGTGCTTCCCTTCATTTTGTTGCTTCGCTGGTTCCTCCGGTGTTCGACGATGTGAGTCTCCGTTGTTGATGTCGTCCTCTTCTGACGTCGTCATCCCTCAGTTCTTTTTTGACTTGTTCTTTATCTGTTGAGATGTTATTACTTCCTTCATACTTTGCTCTATTTTTTCTATTGTTCTTTTTTCTCTTCTCTTCATTCAACTCTTTCTCTTTTCTTTCTTTACTATATTCTATTTATTCTCTTCTGACCTTTTTCTCTTACACTTATTGTTTTCTACATTTCTGCTACTATTCTCTTCCTTTCCATACTCATCCTTTAATGTATCTTATTTCATATCATTTTACTGAAGTTACAACTTCCGAGTAGTTACTTGGAACGTTAAGGGGTTAAATAACCCCATTAAACGTCAACGTGTTTTAACTCACTTGACACGGCTTAAAGCTGACGTAGCTCTCCTTCAGGAATCCCATCTTTCGGACAAGGAGGCTAACAAACTTAAACGTTGTTGGGTGGGACATGTTTTTCATTCTCCTGCTCTAGGTAAGAAAAATGGTACTGTTATTTTATGTCATAAAAAGTTGAATGTTTCAGTTGTATCTTATGAACATGATGATAATGGCCGTTGGGTTATTACTAATCTTCTTATTGATAAAATTCCTATCGTTATTTTCAATGTTTATGCTCCAACAGGTGTAGATAAATTATTTTGGCCTGCTGTTTCTGACAAATTAGTTACACTTAATGAACAATATGTTATTTTTGGTGGTGATTGCAATCAAGTTTTAGACCCCTTTCTTGACAGAAATTCCAAGGTTAAGTTTATTCCCTCTAAGATGCACTCCCAGTTTATTACTTCTATTCGAAACTATGCTCTAGTTGACATCTGGAGACTATGTAATCCCGACCTTAAAGAGTACACGTTCTATTCCCCCACCCACCACTCTCAATCTCGTATTGATTACCTTTTCCTCAGCAAGCCCCTAGCACAACTAGCCACTCATTCAGATATTGGTTCCATATTAATTTCAGATCATGCTCCCGTCTTTGTCGATATTGACCTTATCCCCTTCTCTCCTCATTCAGGGCGCTGGAGATTTAATAACTCTCTACTCCTAGACCCCATATTCTCCACTGAATTTATGGCTTTTACCTCAGAATTCTTTACACTAAATCAACTCCCTGAGTCTTCCTTTGTCACGGTGTGGGATGCCTTTAAAGCAGCTGCTAGAGGTTTTATCATCAATTTTGTTTCTCAAAAGAAAAAACAATCGATCACCAAGTCAACTCAACTTTTGGATAAAATTAAGAATCTAGAATATACTTATTATAACTCTACCTCTGAATCTTCACTTCGCGAACTTATTTCAGCTAAAATTGAGTTTAATAAGTTTACCACAAATGCGGCATCTAATTCTCTCCTTAAATGTAACTCTCGCTATTACGGAGGCCAAAACAAAGTGGGCAAACTTTTAGCTAATTACCTTAAAATACGCAAAGAGAGAACAAAGATTGAATCTTTACAAGGTCCAGCTGGTGTTTCTTTGTTCAAAGACAAAGACATATTAGCTCAATTTGTCTCTTTCTACCAAACTTTATATACCCCTGAATCTCGCCCTATTCCTGATGATCTTCTTTCGTATTTTCAAAATATTCCTTCCCCTCACTCTTCTCATGTTGATTTTCACTCATTAAATTTAGATATTTCCCTCTCTGAGATTTCCCATGCTGCTTCGATCCTCCGTAGGGGCAAAGCCCCAGGACCAGACGGTTTTACCATTGAATTCTACACTCACTTTTCTTCCCTTCTCCTCCCTAAACTTTTATCATTGTTTCAGTCCTTTGTTGATTCCGGCTCTTCTCAGGGCACTTTTCAAGAAGCATTAATTTGTTTAATACCCAAACCAGATAAGGATCATACTTTATGTAAAAATTATCGCCCAATTTCCCTGGTAAACACAGATTATAAAATTTTCGCCAAAATTTTCGCACTTAGGTTAGACCCTCTGCTACCAGAACTTATCGGTCCGGAGCAATCTGGATTCGTTAAAGGTCGTTTGTCATCAGATAATTCTCGTGTTTTCTTTAACATTTTGAGTAGAGCCGCCTCTCTTCCCTCCCCGCTAGCTGCCATTTCTCTCGATGCCGAGAAGGCTTTTGATAGAATCGGCTGGGATTTTATGTTTCAAGCTCTTCGTTGGTTCGGTTTCCCACCTAATTTCATTTCTCTTATCTCCTTACTTTACTCTAGCCCCCATGCCTCCATTTTTGCTAACGGTATCACTTCCGCTTATTTTCCCCTTCAAAGAGGTGTTCGTCAGGGATGCCCTCTATCTCCTCTTTTGTTCATTCTAGCTTTAGAACCCTTTTTAACCAAAATTAGACGTGACGAGAATATTTCCGGTTTTCAATATGGTCCCCAGCAACAAGTTAAACTATCAGTGTACGCAGACGATATTTTATTTTATTGCTCAGACCCTCAAACAACATTACCTTCCTTCCTTACTCAAGTTTCCGATTTTTCTAATGTATCTGGATATAGACTTAACACGGACAAATGTGAAATCCTCCCCCTGAATCCTTTATGTCTAAAACATCTATTTGATACTTCTGGCTTTTCCTGGCAACCCTCTAAGATTAAATATCTAGGTGTTTGGTTCGCCCCTCGTCTCTCTGATACCCTCAAATTTAATTTTGAATCCCTCTCTACTAAGCTCACCTCTTCTATCAATCGTTGGAACTCTCTCTTTCTTTCTTGGTGGGGTCGCCTGGATTCCATCAAAATGATGCTACCTCCTTTGGTCCTATACACTGTTTCTATGATTCCCATTCACATCCCTAATCTACACTTCAAGTCGATAGATTCTATTCTGTTGAAGTTTTTATGGAAAGATAAAAAGTCCCGCATAGCTCTCTCTCTTTTAAAGAAAGATAAATCTTTGGGCGGAGTCAAATTTCCCAACTTTAAATCCTATCACACTGCCTTTTCCTTAAAACAAGCCTTGCGTTGGCTCTCTCCAGATCTTCCGTATTTTCCTCCCCTTTGGCTGACGCTAGAATCATCTTTCCTTCATCCCTATGAATTTAATGAAGTTCTTTCCTTTTCCTCTACCGTCACTTCTCTCCGATCTCCCATCATCTCTCACACACGTTCTCTCCTTCATCCTTACTTGTTATCCTCCTACCCTTCTGCTTCTTCTACTCACACCCAACCTATTTGGCATAATAAACACCTTAAACTCCGTAATCGCTCAATTTATTGGAAATCCTGGCATTCACGAGGTTTAAAATGGGTTTCTCAACTTATTTCTGATACTCGCCCTCTCCCTTTCCACTCCCTCCAAACCCAATTTTCGTTACCTCCCTCTTCTCGTAAACAATATTTATCGCTGCTCCCTTCCCTTATCCAATATCTTTCCTCCCTCCCTGCCACCAACTCTATTCCTATACCTTACCTTTCCATCTCTAATGCTCTTGACCAATCCCCCTCTGCTTCTTTTCTCTATAAATCTCTACAATTATCTACTGACCGCACTAAATCTAAGATTGAGTTGGCTTGGGAGGAAGATTTGTCTCAAACCTGGCCTCCTACTCTTTGGGATAAAATTTGGTCTAAAATTCATAGTACATCTAGAGCTGCCAATACTACCCAAACCTTATTTTTTGTCTATAATCGTACATTATATACTCCCGTACTTTTATCTTCTTTTTCATCAGACTCCTCTTCCACTTGTTGGTCCTGTCCCTGTCCTATGGCTGATTTGAAACACATGCTCTTTGAATGCCCTCCCATTCTCCGTTTCTGGCACTCAGTTTGGTCCCAACTTCATAGAATTTTCCAACTCACTCTCCCCTTTTCAATCCTTCACATTTTTCTAGGTTCCCTTTCCCCTGATCTTTCTGGACCCCACCATAAACACAAGCTACTCGACCTCCTGATAGCCATTGCTTTTCATCATATTACATCGCATTGGAAGCAGTCTAAGGATGTTTCCTTCTCCGCATGGTGGAACGCAGTTTGTTTTAATCATCGTCTAGATACCAATTTTGTCTCCCCTATTTCCCTAGCAATTAAACGTGACCTTCTATGGCTTCCCCTTACCGAATATTTATCTAGAGTTACCAGACCGTCTCCCACTTCTCCACTACGTAATGTTGAAGTTCAAAAACCACCGTGAATATTATACCTTAGTTTATGTCAGTTTATTGATGCATCCTATGATATATGATTCTGCTGTTTTCCCCTTACCCTCACAATTCCTGAAATTTCAATATGTACTGTTTTTGTTTCACGCCTTTTCTTTGATCAATTCCATTCCGTTGTAAGAGAAATTTCTTGTTTTTTATAACTTATGATTGTTTCTTCATGTGCTGCTTTTTCTTCTTTATGCCTTAATAAACTTCAAACTTAAAAAAAAACTACATTTATTATGTTATGTGTTAATTGTGTCACGCTTTTTAATTATAAATAACAATATATTTGTTGGTTGTTATAATTGGCGGGGAGCTGTGACCTGACCTGACCTGGTCGGATCCGGTCGCTCCTCCCGCCGCGTGGCCCACCCTCAGTGTGCCCGGTCTCCTTGCTGCCGCTGCTGCCCGTGAGTTCTGCCTCACTGTTGCCCCTGATCTCGCCGTACCTGTATTTCTTTAAAGGTTGCCAGTATCTGTATTGTATTGTAGTGTGCCAGTATCTGTACCATATTGTATTGTGCCTGCTCTCGCCCTCTGTCTCGCCTCACTGTTTTGCCAGTATCTGCATTTGTTTGCCAGGACCTGTATTGTGCCAGTATTTGTCCCCTCTCGTCCTCTGTTGTGCCCCTGATTGAGTTTGTGTGACCCCATCGCCGTTTCTTCTCCCGCTGCACTTCCCCGCTCCCCGCTCCAAGCCGCTGCTCCCCCGTGGCCCCACCCCGTCCCCTCCAGCATCACAGCACCACTCCCCTCCCCACTCGCCACCCCGCTCCCGCCTCCCAGCTGCTCCTCCCTTGTTCCGCCCCCCCACTCTCCATTATGGCAGAGTCCACGCGTACACGCAGCGGGCGCGCCAAAGTCAAGCCAGTCTACGCCCGTCCGCGCCTGGCCCGCGCCCAGCGCCAGACCCCCTGGCCCCCGCAAATGCCATCCCACCCGCCGGACATACGACGCCGCCACCCTCATCGCACTCAACACCGGACGGATGCCCGGCTGCCACCAAGCCACCCCAGGACGCACCCATGGACCTTTCACCTGCCAACCCTGCAAGTTCTCCTGCACCCGGACCTGCATCGCATCCGCACCCGCCAAGCCAAGCACCAACAGCAACCACCTGAAGTGCATCCTGCTCAACACCCGCTCTGTCCACAGACACGCCGTGGAACTATGGAACCTGCTCGACACCACATCCCCAGACGTCGCCTTCCTCACGGAAACCTGGATGAACGCCTCCTCAGCCATCGCCGGACGGATACAAGATCACCCGGAGGGACCGCGTCAACCAGACGGGAGGAGGCATCGCCATCGCCCACAAGAACACCATCCGCATCACGACCAACTCCGATGACACCCTCACAGCCGCCGAACATCTTCACTTCCAGATACACACCGACCCCAAGAGCACACTCAGAGGCACCCTCATCTACAGACCCCCAGGACCCCGCACTCAATTCAGCGAAGACATCGCAGACTTTATCAGCCCACGCGCCCTCCCCTCCGCTGACTACATCCTCCTAGGGGACCTCAACTTTCACGTGGAGAACAACAACGACAACAACACCACCACCCTGCTGGACAACCTCGCCAACCTCGGACTCAAGCAACTGGTGAACACCCCCACCCACTACGCCGGACACACGCTTGACCCAGTCTTCTCCTCCAGCAAGTACATCTCCTTCAGCCACTCCACCGGACTCCACTGGACAGACCACAGCTGCGTCCACTTCTACTTCAGAAGGACCACGACTCACCACCACCCGCAACAGGTTCCTCGTAGGAGATGGAACCAGATCACCACCGACCAGCTCACCACATCTCTGAACCAGAACCCTCCAGCCAGTTCAACGGACCCCAACCAAGCAGCCAACAACCTCACACAGTGGATCACGAACTGGGCTCACGACCTCGCACCCCTGAAAAACCATCCCAGCAGGCCCGGAAGCAAGAAAGCCTCCTGGTTCAACGACGACCTCAAGAACTCCAAGAAGAACTGCGGTACCCACGAGAAAGCCTGGCGAAAAAACCCGACTACAGAGAACATGACCGCCCTCAAGCACGCCACGCGCAAACACCACCAGCTGATCCACACCACCAAGAAGTCAGCATTCAAGGATCGACTAGACAACAACGCACACAACAGCAAGGAACGTTTCAGCATCGTCAAAGAGCTCTCCAACCCCAGCACCGGAAACAACGACATCATTCCATCACAAGACCTCTGCGACTGACTCGCCTCGGTCTTCCACAGCAAGATCGCAGACATACACAACAGCTTTGGAGAACAGACCTTGCACCCAACCACAGAATCAACGCCCCCCACCACCACCATCCGTGCCTGGACCCCGGTCAGCACCGAAGACACCATCCACACGATGAACACCATCCACTCCGGATCGCCAACCGACCCATGCCCCCACCACGTCTTCAACAAGGCCGGCTCCGTCATCGCACCCCAACTCTGAGACATCATCAACTGCTCCATCAACACCGCCACCTTCCCGGAGAGTTGGAAGCATGCCGAACTCAGCGCCCTCCAGAAGAAACCATCAGCAGACCCCACCGACCTCAAGAACTACCGCCCCATCTCGCTCCTTCCGTTCCCTGCCAAAGTCATCAAGAAGACCGTCAACAGACAGCTTGCTGCCTTCCTTGAGGCGAACGGATCCCTCGACCACTCGCAGTCCGGCTTCCGAGCCCACCACAGCACAGAGACCGCCCTCATCGGAGCCACTGACAACATCCGAGCCCTGCTCGACTACGGGGAAACAGCGGCACTCATCCTCCTGGACCTCTCCGCAGCGTTCGACACTGTCTGCCTAGCACCCTAGTGCAACGCCTCAGCAACGTCGGAATCCAAGAGAAGGCACTGGAGTGGATCATCTCGTTCCTCGCCGGAAGAACCCAGAGAGTCTGCCTCCCCCCTTCAGATCCGAGGCCACCGAAGTCATCTATGGCGTACCACAAGGATCATCACTCAGCCCCACCCTCTTCAACGTCTACATGAGCCCCCTCGCGGCCATCGCATGCCAACTCAACCTCAACATCATCTCCTACGCCGACGACACCCAGCTGATCCTCTCCCTCACCAACGACCCCACCACCGCCAGAACCGACCTACACGAAGGGATGAAAGACGTAGCCGAGTGGATGAAGAACAGCCGCCTGAAACTGAACTCAGACAAGATGGAAGTCCTCATCCTGGGATCATCACCCTCTGCCTGGGACGACTCCTGGTGGCCCCCGGCCCTGGGCAGCGTACCCAAACCAACGGACCACGCACGCAACCTGGGATTCATCCTGGACTCCCCCCTCTCGATGACCAGACAAGTCAACGCCGTCTCATCATCATGCTTCAAAATCCTACCCATGCTCCGAAAGATCTTCCGTTGGATCCCCATCGAAACCAGGAAGACGGTCACCCAGGCACTCGTCACCAGCCGACTGGACTACGGAAACACCCTCTACACCGGAACCACAGCCAAACTGCAGAAAAGACTCCAACGCATCCAGAACGCCTCTGCACGACTCATCCTGGACATCCCCCGACACAGCCACATCTCCGGACACCTGAGAGACGTACACTGGCTCCCCGACAGCAAGAGAATCACGTTCCGCCTCCTCACCCACGCACACAAGGCCCTCCATGACCTGGGCCCAAGGTACCTCAACAAGCGCCTGACCTTCTACTCTCTCACCTGCCAGTTACGATCAACCAGCCACGCCCTCGGGAGGAAGATCCTTCTCCTACCTGGCAGCCAAGACCTGGAACTCCCTCCCCATCCACCTCCGTCTTACCCAAGACCACCTCTCCTTCAAGAAGCAACTCAAGACCTGGCTGTTCGAGCAGTAGCGGACCACCTCCCCCCAAGCGCCTTGAGACCCTCCGGGTGAGTAGCGCACTATACAAATTTATTGATTGATTGATTGATTGTGAAAATATAATGTGGTATTTTAATTATATTATTCTTATTTGTTTCAATTTAAAATGTTTATTAAACATTGTAATACATATGCAATTTTTTCACAATTAAAAACAATTCATGTATCTAATTATATATATTGGATTTAAATATTTATATTTGTTGCTATTTAACCCCTTTGCATGCGTCGGGCGGCCCCCGGCCGTCTGACGTCACGGTGGGCGTGTGCGGAGGATGGCCAGGGGCCGTCCTGACCACACCCAGTCATAAATCACCCGCACCGCGCCGGAATTCGTGCCACGGTCAACGGGTTAATGTAGTTGTTCAAATATTTTATTTGTATAAAGTGAACTACTCTCTCCCTACTGTTGCACAGACTGGAGTTGGAATAGTACAGTTTACTCGTTCGCTATCCAACGTTTTCTTTTCTGTTGCCTAGAATGGAGTGGGAATAGTAAACGTTACCTCTTCACAGTCCAACACTTTCCCTACTGTTGTACTAACTGGAGTGGGAATAGTACATTGTTACCTCCCCTGATTCCAACCATTTCCCTAGCGTTGGGTCTACTGGAGTGGAGATAGTAAACGTTCCCTCCCCGCAATCTAACACTTTCCCTACTGTTAGTGACAGTAGTGGGAATAGTAATTTGAGCCCCTCCTTAGTCCAATGCTTTCCCTACTGTTGCACCAACTCGATTGGGAATAATACATTTTTCCCTCTACAATTCAGCACCTTCCCTACTGTTGCACACACTAGAGTGGGAATAGTAAATTTTTCCCCACAGCAATCCAACTTTTTCCCTACTGTTGCAGTGAACGGGAATAATAAATTTGACCCCTCCGAATAGTAAATTTGAGTAACAAAGAAAGGATTATGAAGTTCCTAACGTGGCTAAAAGTGAATGAGAAACAAGGTGTATATGACTGGCTTAACCGGAACTAATTTAATAATCCTGTCTCCCACCCTGGTTAAAAGGAGTGATGTTGAATCTACATGAAGTGGCTGATAATGAGGTATGATTACCGGAGGAGGACCTAACCTGTGATGGACCTTCCCGGAACCGGCATCACAGGTTAGGTCTCTGCCGAGTGGGCGCGAGCTTTGGATACAAGTTGACTAAATGTGCCCTTTTGATGCCGCTAACCGATGGGGCCAGTCTTGAATAATATTTAGATTGGCTACCACATCTACGGACACCACATGCCACTAGTGCCAACAGACTGGTAATATCTAGGTTTTCATACCTCATTATCAGTCAAGTCTAAATATATGTTTATTATGACCATAGTCTTTAAACAAATGCAAATAACCGTATCACCGAATAGAATATTCACATAAAATACAATAAAACCTTATAAAAATTAGTCCAGTACAAAATTGTTACGCACCATTATAAAAATACAAAACACCAATAAAATTACGTTTACCTAAAACTTAATGTTACATTTAAAACCCATTCCTTCCTTTACTAGAGAGTATATTTTCATTGGTTTAAAATTTCATACAGTACGACAGATTATTCATGAATTCTTAGTGCACTCAGGGCCACCTTTATATATTTCCCAAGGGCAATTGCAATATCAATGGTGGGGATTTCAGTTAGTAGGTTGGCCGCCTGCGCCCTTGATCTTATATCGTGTTTTAGGAACACGGGGCGCAGCCACTGTTTCCGTGGTTCTAATAGTATCAAACAATCAAGTAAGATATGTAGCAGGTCTCCTTTGGTTCCCAGCTTACACCTACAGCACCCTTGCTGATCTAGCATTTTTGCTTTAAGGTCTCTATTTATTAACAGTCACTTAGGGGTCGATTCCGATTCGGGAAACAAATCCGTGCGACGATTCGTATTCGTAGCCGTTTCCATACGAATCGTACAAATCCATCTGAATCGCATAGTACGATCCGTAGGAAAAGAATACGTACAAATGTGTGCGAACCGTACGAAAAGCAAGGGAAAATCCGTATGATACAGGACCCTCACGGTGAACCGTACGAATCGTAAAAATGCTGTACGACCCGACAAGTACGATCTGGACGGGGGAACGAGAACGCAATTCGTACGTAAAACATCGTATGAGCAATTCGTATGGAGAACCTCACATTAACATACGCACCGTACCCCTGAAATCATGGGGTACGCACTGTACTCCTAAGCACCGTACACCTATGCACCGTATACCCATGCACTGTACACCTACTTACCATACACCCATGCACCGTACCCTGATGCACCATACCCTGATGCACCGTACCCCTATGCACCGAATCCCAATGCACCGTACCCCAATGCACCGTACCCCTACACACCTTACCCCTACATACCGTACCCCTGCACTCATGGGGTGTACTCGCGTACCCGGCGGTCTGTTTCGCACGTGGTATGAGTCGAAATATGCTTTTATGGACGTTTTATACTCCCGTGGAAAAAGAGTTGTGCGAAGTGTTGTCGTAACAAATTGTACTTGCTGGTTCGTGAAAAGCTGCTTCAATCTGTACGGACGTCGCATACTGCATGTTCCGAATGCGATTTGTACGTATTTTTAATTCGTATGGTCTTTCGTACGATTCGTACGGAGATCTGCTTTGGGTTCGGATCGTACTTCATCGTGCGCACGGGGACGTTGAAGGTGTACGATTTGTATGGGAAAAATGCTCCGTACGGCGATTCGTAGGGGACTTTACCAAATCGGAATCGACCCCTAAGTGTAGATTCCAACTTCAAATTTTGGGGTCCTGAAGAATTGCCTCCTGATTAGGGGTGTGCCTAAAATTCCGTTCCGCTCGCAGAAATTGCAATAATTTGACATTTTTGCGTTCCGCGGAGAGCGCGAAAATGTCAAAATGTCCACGATCCTCAGCGTATCGGAAATTTTTTACATGCTTGCGCTTTAAAAATACGTTCTCGCGCACGCGATCTCCTTGACTGGATCCTGACATTTGCCGACAAGGTTTCCCGATCCCGTCGCGTGCTCCACGAGATGTTGGTAGCCGTTTGCTCTATCTCGCGCGAGTTCGTGCCCACGATAACGTAATTTGTGAGATCTCGAACACGTCATTCTCCACCGCGAGCGAGAGCGTGAGGACGCGAACACATCATATCCAACGCAACAGGGAGCGAGAGAATGCAAACACGTCATTTTGGACGCGCCATCGACATCCGGCGGAAGTAAGGTGAAGCTCGAGAACTCGAACATGTAAAATTTTCAATCTGGAGAAGAATATCAGCTCTAGCAGCATAAAACCTTCTGCAAATGATGATTTGGATGAAAAAAACGAACTCCTCAGATTGACATTGGGCTGTCTTTTTTTGTGCAAGGAGTCCTTTTTTAAAATGGAGGGAGAGGGAGGAAGTGCCACAGAATCTCCAACTTTCTGTTCCTGTCCAGCAGGCTCCTCCCAGTGCTTTGTCCATCTCCTGCTCATTCTGCCTTTGGATTTTGAGCTGGAAAGATCACTCTTTTCGTCTGCTGCATCATTGCCATTGGATTTGAGGATTTTTGAATTGGATATTTTACAAGTAAGTGGTTGTTTTGTCTGTTTGATTGGGGGCATTGCAGTTGTTGCAACTACAATTTATTTTGGTAACTATCATTCCTTTTTTTTTTTAAATATTGAGGGTAGTAGTATTCAGTAGGCCCAGAGCTAGTCATGGGTGGGTGCATGATGAAGCAATTGTTTCTTTGGTGTTTTTTTAATGTATTTCATTTTCAAGCATCATTTAGCGCACGGATGGCATTGGATTGAGTGGGGAAATGTGTTATTAGGGTGGGCTTTCTGTTGTTGGGCCTGGCCATGTGGCTGGTGGCCACTTAGAAGCCTAGGCCTGCAAGCTTGTCTGACCTTGTCTGCCAACAGTCCTGCTTTCATCCAGTAGGCTCAAAGCAGATAGCCACAGCTACATTAAAAAAGTTTCTGTGTTGTCTGTTGATTTTAGACATCATTTAGGGCATGGATGGCATTGGATTGAGTTGGGAAACGTGGTTTTTTTGGGTGGGCTTTCTGTTGTTGGGCCTGGTCATGTGGCTGGTGGCCATTTTGAAGTCTAGGCCTGAAAGCTTGTCTGGCCTTGTCTGCCAACAGGCGTGCTTTCATCCTGTAGGCTCAGAGCAGGTAGCCACAGCTGCATTAAACAAGTGTTTCTGTTTGGTCTGTTGAATTTAGACATCATTTAGGGCATGGATGGCATTGGATTGAGTTGGGAAATGTGTTTTTTTTTGGGTGGGCTTTCTGTTGTTGGGCCTGGCCATGTGGCTGGTGGCCATTTTGAAGCCTATGCCTGCAAGCTTGTCTGGCCTTGTCTGCCAATAGGCCTGCTTTCATCCGGTAGGCTCAGAGCAAGTAGCCACAGCTGCATTAAACAAGTGTTTCTGTGTGGTCTGTTGAAGTTAGACATCATTTAGGGCATGGATGGCATTGGATTGAGTTTGGTAATGTGTTTTTTTTGGGGTGGGATTTCTGTAGTTGGGCCTGGCCATGTGGCTGGTGGCCATTTTGAAGCCTAGGCCTGTAAGCAGGTCTGGCCTTGTCTGCCAACAGGCGTGCTTTCATCCTGTAGGCTCAGAGCAGGTAGCCACAGCTATATTAAACAAGTGTTTCTGTGTCGTCTGTTGAATTTAGACATCATTTAGGGCATGGATGGCATTGGATTGAGTTGGGAAATGTGTTTTTCTTGGGGTGGGCTTTGTTGTTGGGCCTGGCCATGTGGCTGGTGGCCTTTTTGAAGCCTAGGCCTGCAAGCTTTCCTGGCCTTGTCTGCCAACAGGCCTGCTTTCATCCAGTAGGCTCAGAGCAGGTGGCCACAGCTGCATTAAACAAGTGTTTCTGTGTGGTCTGTTGAATTTAGACATCAAGTAGGGCATGAATGGCATTGGATTGAGTTGGGAAATGTGTTTTTTTGGGTGGGTGGATAAGCGTTGCTGTACCTTTTAGAATTTTGGTGAAGACGTATGCGCCTCTCTTGTGATTTGCGCAAAAAGCTGGAAGAAAAGATTCAGTTCTGATTACTTTGATAAAATAAATGAACTTGGAAGAAAAAGCATGTGTTCATTGGCATCTGTGGAATGCAAGTAAAATATAGCTGTGCGTCCGGTGTGTGGGGCGGTATGCCGCTCCTATTCAGAGCTTTCTGTTGTTGGGCCTGGCCATGTGGCTGGTGGCCATTTGAAGCCTAGGCCTGCAAGCTTGCCTGGCCTTGTCTGCCAACAAGCCTGCTTTCATCCTGTAGGCTCAGAGCAGGTAGCCACAGCTACATTAAACATGTGTTTCTGTGTGGTCTGTTGAATTTAGACATCATTTAGGGCATGGATGGCATTGGATTGAGTTGGGAAATGTGTTTTTTTTGGGTGGGCTTTCTGTTGTTGGGCCTGGCCATGTGGCTGGTGGCTTTCTGATGTTTGGTGTCTTAAAGACATGCCTTCTGTTTTTATCTACCTGCTGTTGCTGCTATCCACAAGGACCAAGGACTTCGGACTTCGGACCCACGCCTCGCGGTACCCGCTCCGCGGGTCCCGCTTCGTTCTGTGTCATTACCCCTTTGGCTGCAGTTGTTCCTGTGGGGTGTACTCTTGGCTGCAGGGCTGCGAGCGTGAAACCGGGACTCACTTTCCCAGGAGTCCCGGTGTTCCAGTGGCCGAGTCACCTGGCCCCGCTCTCCCTGACCGCCCCGCCCCACCTCCACTCCTACATAAGGTTCAGGACTTTGTTGCTGTGTGGTACGCCTTCTGTTTTTATCTACCTGCTGTTGCTGCTATCCACAAGGACCAAGGATTTCGGACTTCGGACCCACGCCTCGCGGTACCCGCTCCGCGGGTCCCGCTTCGTTCTGTGTCATTAACCCTTTGGCTGCAGTTGTTCCTGTGGGGTGTGCTCTTGGCTGCAGGGCTGCGAGCGTGAAACCGGGACTCACTTTCCCAGGAGTCCCGGTGTTCCAGTGGCCGAGTCACCTGGCCCCGCTCTCCCTGACCGCCCCGCCCCACCTCTACTCTCACGGTCTTACGTCCTTAGCTTATAAGTACTAGAGTCCCACGCTGCGCGGGAGCGCGCGGGAGCGCCCGGGGCTAAGCCCGGGCAAAGGGCGGGCCCTCTGTGGCCCTCAGAGGCCCGAGGAGCCTGGCCTGGGCCACAACCCCTACTCGATCACCTTCAGCCCAGAAACATTTGGATATAGAAAACAGTAAGCTTGTATATATCTTACTTCAAGCAACAGGGTTGTTACTTCGATCTTTATTGTTAAGTGCCAATCATATGGGCCTGTTATCACAGTGTTAACATTTGTAACTGTTATTTGCGACTACCAGTGGGGTCTGTTATGAATCGTCGGGAGACCAGAAGCATGGCTGTTGCAGGAGCGAAAAAATTAACTGGTACTCTGGACGATTTTATCGTTCGCACAAATGCTTTAATTGACGAGGGGATTGTATTAATGGACAGGAGGGTGTCCCAAGATCTAGCAAGGGCTAAGAGATCTTCTTTAGGTCTCATTGCCCAGGCACGTACGCCCAATAGCAAGTCCCGTCCCAATACTCTTGTGATGATACATAATGCTGGGGGTCTTGACGTCTCAAGTTCACAACAGGACTTGGAGGCCACCCCTAATCTTAACCTTATGATAGAGAGTGGCTCAGATAGTAATGAGCTAGATAATCAATCTCTGGTTAGCGCCACAAATCAAAGGGGTTTGAAAGAGGGGGCAATCCCTAAACAAAGGGCTAGTAAATCCACCACCGATAAAGAGAAGAAAGCACAAACTGCTCACACCCGGGACGAAACCATCTTAGAACCGGTAACTGTGAACAATAACTTAGCAGTCTGTGCAAATGACATTGGGGGGGGCATTCGACACAAATAGGCTTGCCACTAAGTCTCCCAGATGATACCATCATAGACAATAGTCTGGAGGAAATTCTGGAACTAAGTGGGGAAGTCAATAATTTAGCCAAATGTACCCAGGATAGGAGTGGGCTAAGCATGGTAAACAATAACATCTTTAATATGTTAAAAGCCCTACTCGAACCCATAGAGGTTAGGCTACGTTGCTTAGAAACTGTATTGAAAAACATTCACAAGGATATAAGTGCCCCAAGCTTTAACCTGAACACCAAGGCACCACATCGGGCAAATACAGCTAATAAGCCATCTTTGGCTGGTAAAAGTGTCACTGTGGTTAATAATAACGTTCCCAAGAACCCTAGCAATACCTTAAACTTGGGAGACGCTAAAATAAAGATCCCTGATCTTAAACAAACAGTGAACTCAACTCAACCTAAGACAACTCCCCAAGTCAAATCTATTGATCCCACACCCCCGACTCCAAACCCGGACCCGGCCCCAAGAGTCAAGGCAGCGGCCCGAAGAAACATCCATCTTCCCCCTGAAGCCTGCCCTTATGTAGTGATTCTTACTGGAGTCACAGAAATTTCACCTTCTGAAGTAGAATCCTACCAGGCTCTGAAAAATAAAGTGTGCCATTGGCTCTCTAAAAATCATCCCCTACCGCCGAATATTCCAAGCAATATTTTAATGGTGGGGAGAACCCCGTGGGTGGGCGGGAATAGAAAAAATTTACAAGGGGATTGTATCGTGGTCACTTTTGAGAACACACAGGTGGTAGAACACATATGTAGAGGAACCTCTTGCTTTCAAGCAAGTACTGTTACTGCTAGGCCTCTTTCTTATTTCTACCTACCTGGGAATCAAGTAGATAAAAGATGGAGTTGGTTAAGGGGCCCACATGAGCAAAAAGCCAGACAGAGGTTTAATCCCCCATGGGAGGCGCAACCTTATGGCTGGGATAAGGGTGTTGATGAGGAATGGAATTTGGTTGGGAGAAGAAGAGGCAGACCATTGCCATTTGTCATGGGGCCTCAGAATAGTCATCCATATCATTACCATCAGACTATAAATGGGTATGATAATTATTTTAACTGCCCAACTGCTAATCGATATGAATGTCTGCCAACCTTGGATTGGGTCGATTGACAAACACAGGGCTCACCACTGACACAGAGGTCTAATATTCCCCCCACCCCCTTGCAAAAGGAAAATAGTATTTTGGATATGCGGGTGTCACATCTCACTCCAACCTTTGACGAGGGCGTCGAAGGTGGGGCCCCATTGTGCAAAAAAACGGATGATGCACCGGGCAGACGGGAGATTACCCTGGCAACATGGAACATTGCGGGTCTCAAGAATAAAGTGGATGATCCGATTTGGCGGGACTTCATAGGTTCCATGAACATAATATCTATACAGGAGACCTGGGACACTCAAAATATACTGACAGTGGATGGTTTTACCACTTTCTCCCTACCGGCTGTTGGATCAATGCGGGGCGGGCCAGAGGGGGACTGGTTATTTTGATCTCTGCTAAAATCTCGGGTATATATACGCAAATAGCTACTGGCTGTCCTTATTGTCTTGCAGTTTTAATTACTCATAGGGGTCATTATAATGTTTTGGTTATACATTTTTATAATTCTTTTGACAGAGACAGTCCAGTCAGTAACCTGATGATGTTAAGTTCCTTCTTGGTAAATTTTAAAGAGTCCATAAAGTATGAATGTACCATCTTGTTAATGGGAGATTTTAATGTCCATTGTTGTCAGGATAAATGCCCCCCAAATGTGTTATTTGGTGCCCCGGATGAGGAAAACATCCATTTCGAACATTCAGAGCAGGGCATCTTCTTAGAATCATTGTTGGCCGAAAATGGGTTAATACTCCCAAATGGGTGTGATGAGGATATCCCCACGTTTATAGGCCACGGTAGTGGCTCTGTGATTGATTACATCTTTCTTAGTAGTAGGTGTGGAGCCCAAATTAGTAGCTATTTGGTTGTGCGGTCCCACTTCAGTGACCACAATCCTGTTGTATTAAAAGCTAAGAACATAATCGTTACCAAGGAAAGCCATCCAAATTTGGTGGACAAACAGGATATGCGGTCGACTGACCAAGCACGCAGAATTAAATGGTGTAAGCTAATTCCAGAAGAGTTTTTCTGTAACCTCTGCCTTAGCAGCAGGGAGGATTTAAAGCTATGTATTTATGACCAGGCTGTAGACGGTCAAGTAGTGGAGGCGTATAAAAAGGTTTGCCTCGATATTCTCTCACACCTGACGTGTCAGGGTAAAGGTAGAACACAAGGGAAGGAAGGCTGGTTTGACAAGAACTGCTCAGCGGCTAACCATAAACTTAAGGAATCACTCAAGTCCAAACCAGTAGATAGATTGCTCGTGGCCATCTCAGGAAAGAATATAAGACTGCCATTGAAAGAAGGCGGCGTGACATTAGAGAGGATGCCTGGGCCGACCTGACCTCAATCGATGTATTGAAAAATAGCGCCAAGTTCTGGGATGTGGTTAATCAACCCTATTTTTCAGATCCGAGTAACAATGAATTGGATTGTGGAATCCAAGAAGATAAATGGCACTTGCACTTTAGGTCCATTTACGAACAAGAGTCCTTGGGGGTAGAAGGCATGATTGCATTCCCCCAATTGCCTTATACATTGACCGTGAAAGAGGAAGAGGTGGCCGTGGCCATTGGTATGATGACCAGTAATAAAGCTCCTGGACCAGATGGCGTTCCCTCTGATCTTTTTAAAGTTGACAATTTATTTTGGTCCAAAGTCTTAGCGAATGTTTTTAATAGAGTTTCTAGGACAGGCATTCCAGAGTCATGGACTCAGTCGGTAATTGTCCCTATCTACAAAAAAGGAGATAGGGGTGACCCTGGCAATTACCGACCTATATCCCTCATTGACTCTGCGGTCAAGGTCTTAGGGAGAGTGGTCCTAGGCAAACTGACCCATTGGCTAGAGGAGACTAATACTCTTTCTCCTCTACAGTACGGTTTCAGAAAGGGGCGCAGTACCATTGACCAAAGCTTAAATTTACAACTGCTTATCGGGAAGTACACTTTAGTTAAGCAAGGATCTTTGTATATTTCCTTCATGGATCTGTCCTCGACATTTGACCGAGTAAACAGATCCAAGTTGTGGGGCCAACTCCTTAACATTGGAATAGATCCAAATATTGTGTACTTCCTAGCTGACCTCCATAGGAACCTTACTGCTACGGTCCGTTACGACAGAAAGGGGAACTGCACGGACAAAATTAGCATTATTAATGGTGTAAGGCAGGGATGCATTCTTGCTCCCCTGCTCTTTACACTATATATAAATGACTTGGGTAGAGTCCTGGGCACAGCGTGTAAGGACATCCCGAGGGCAGGGAAATACCTACTGCCAGCCTTACTGTACGCGGACGCCGCCGCTCTCCTAGCTAGAACTGCAGTGGGACTTCAATGCCTGTTGAACTCTTTTTATGTTTTTATGAATAATCTTGATTTAAGTATTAACTTTGGCAAATCCCATGTCATGGTGGTGGGCCATAAAGTGAAGGCCAAAAAAAATGTGATGTCATTGTACTGCAATGGGCATAAGTTGTCAAGAGTCCCCAGATTTCCCTATTTGGGGGTTGTATTTGATGAATGCTCTACGTGGCACCCACAAATATTGGAGAAAAAAACAGCCCTGGCACGCTCCATTTCTGCGGTGCTGGGCTTTTCACGTAAATTAGGGGTGAAGCCCATTGAGGCAGTTTTAAAAGTATATGCTGCCAAATGTACCGCCATGGCTATGTATGGTGCTGACTTGTGGGGCTTCAGGTCAGCTACATCGCTTCAGGTTACGGAAGATAATTTTTTAAAAACGCTTCTTTCCCTCCCAAGATCCACGGCTAGCTTCATTGTCCACCAGGAATGCGGCGTGGACTATTTGGAGGATAGAATTGCCATGGCTCCCATTTTAAAATGGATATCAGTCTGGCTTAACCTAGAGCTTGAAGTGAACCATGAAATTTTAAAAGACTGCCTAATGCTAGATCACTGGGAAAAAATCCCTTGGTTGAAATATGTACAACAGATGTGCGAGAAGTTGGGTCGGCCTGAATTGTTTAACAAACCTTCGAGTCTGGTGAAAGGTGATTTGAAATGGGTTAAAAACACTTTTCTGTTGACCAGAGGAATGGACAGAGAAGGCAGGGAGCTGTTAAAGCCCTCTGTCAGGACCCATCAATTGATTGTTTCCCCTGGCCACGATCTGGAACTTTACCTTAAGGTTGTTAACAACTCCAACCATAGGTATCTTCTAACTAAGTTCCGATTGAACAAGATTCACCTACTAATTTCTGGCCGCCCTGGCTGGACCAGGGGTGCAGACCTAGATCTGTGCAAATGTGACGGTTGTTCGATTATGGATACTGTTCACTTTCTGTTCTTCTGTGAGCACTTTAAAGGCATTAGGAAAAAGTTCATTATACCCTTGTTAAAAGGGAAAGGTTTTAGGCAAGTCAAGCCAGCTTTGTTGTACCTTCAACTTTTAGCTGAAATATGGGAAATTTATAACGTGGCTAAATTTTTAACCATAGCGGTGAGACTTAGCAAAAAGATCACCTGGTCCTAGATCACCCCTCACTAATGCCGACCATTGTTACCTGAATCAAGTCTTTTTAAATGTTCTCATAATGAGTTGTTCTTTGATTGCCATATATATTGTTGTTTTTAAACTTTTTTTATTATGTGTTGCATATCTCAATGGGTACTCCCTTCCTTTTTACGCTGTATTTTATCACTGTTGACTTGTGGACCAGTTTTTCATGCTTGTGTACTTTTATGGTTTTTGTAAATGGAACCGAATAAAGTATTTCTTGACTTGACTTGACTTGACATGCCTTTGTTTTGTGTGTCTGGTGTGTGTTGGTGTGCAATGCATGCACCCTGCAGACCTTTTTTCGGGCCTGTGTATTTTCGTTTTTGCATTTTATTGCATTAAAAAGGCAGAGCAGTGTGCTTTAGCATGCATCCTTTGCCTGGCTTTTATAGGCCTTTTGTCAGTTCATGGTGTTTCCCAGGCCTCCTGCTTGTTGCTTGTGATTTGTGAGTGTCCATGTGGCTGGTGACCTTTTTTTGTGGTGGGAGTTATTAGTGTCCTGCTTTTGCCATATAGGCCTGCATGGTTTTCCTATTGGCTTACTGCTCCCATCCATCCATCCCCTTTGCCAGCAGCAGCTCTATGAATGATGTGATGCTCAAATAATTTAATACCAAATAGTGTCCATCCCACTTCCATTACATTTGTATTTTTGGTGGTTCCTATTCTCTTTTCTATCCTTCCTGAGAGTGTAGTGTGTACACAGTAGTATAACATAGCCCTTGTTGACAAAGTCTCAGAAGTGGCTAGACTATATCTTCTTTTGTTTGTTTGTTTGTACTAGTACAGTAGTAACTGAACCACAACAGCAAATACAACATTTCCCTTATGTCCTTCTCCTGGCTTATTTGCTTTTAGGTGCACAAAAAGCCAGAGGAGGAGGTGTCATCATCATCATCACCCGTTGAACTGCCAGCCAGACAGAAGTCCTGCTGCGCATCACGTCCACGTGTGACCACAACTTGTGCACCTGCGTCCTGCCTGACATCTGAAGATGGCCCCAAAGAAAGGTACCAGGTCCAGTATCAAGAAAGTTGCCGGTGAGAAGAAGGAACAGAAAAAGGAAGTGCCACTAACCACGACTGGTGTGTCAGCCAATGTTTTTTTTTGGGAACAAAAAAATTACGCCTGTAGCAGCGTTGTCCAGGAACCAAGCTGGGAGCGGCACCTCCGCACCAGCGGTCCAACCCCACCAACCTAGGCCCAAGCCCTTGGGTGTCGCAGAGGTAGCCAGTCTACTAACGAGCAGCGATGTTGAAATGTCATTATTGCAATGTAGTACACAATCAATGCGGGCGGAAACTCAGCAGATAAGTGTGCAGCAGCAGCCGCAAGAACAGCAGCAGCAGCCGCAAGAACTGCAGCAGCCGCAAGAACAGCAGCAGCCGCAAGAACAGCCGCAGCCACAAGAACAGCCACAGCCGCAAGAACAGCCCACAATAGTAGTTCTTGCTCCTGAAGTAGGGGCATTTCAGGAAATCGAGCTTCCTGCAGACAAAGTGGAGCAAACCACTGTTTCGGAAGATCTATTGTCTTCCAGACCACCAGCAAGGAAAAGGAGTCTTAGTACATCATCTTCTTCTTCAAGCCCCACTTCTGATGCTTGTGATGCCACTTGGCAGCCACGAGCTCAGTCTGAGAGTGATGCACACCACAAGACAATGCTTCTGAAAAGGAAGGTTCCAGAAAAACTTAGAGTTATTGAGGTAGATATACAAGAGGGGGATGATGTTGATGAAGATGAGCTAGTCATCACGTACATCACTCCCACCCCAAAGGGGATGGAGACCAACATTCTCACCCTATCCAGAAAGGCTGCTACTGAGCGGGATGTAGCACGGATACCACCAACACAGGTTACACCACCACGACCTCCAGCTGCCATATTTTCAAAGGCCTAGCAGGGACCTACTTCCAGCTCAACCATCTCAGTAGGTAGTGGTAGTAAAAGACACAGTGTAGCTGCACAGATTCACATTCCAAGCACACCCTCCAGTTCATCTGTTATTGAAAGTGACACATCCTGCAGTGCCAGAAAGTTTTCCTCCCCAGTTTGGGACTTTTTTTCTGTTAGCACTAAGGAGGAGAACGTTGCTATATGCTCAATTTGCCAACAAGGTGTTCGGCGGGGTAAGCTTGGTACAAACTATGGTACCGGAGGCCAAGCAAGTCATCTCAGAATACACCACACTATCGTGTGGGAGAATCACCTACTTCACTTAAAACAAATTAAAAACAATCAACCCATTGAAGTTGGGCATGAAGAATCAGGGGATGATATTATTGCGGTGGAAGGTGAAGAAGAGGGAGGCATTTCTAGCCCTGTCCCCAGTATTGTAGTGGTACGCCCACATCCTCCTCAGCAACATCTGAGTGGCACCGCAGTAAGAGCCATGCTCAGAGTCAGGCTGAGAGACCAAGGCAACCGGGTACTGCAATGAGACAGACTGCGTCGTTGAGCCTAAATGGGTTAATGAAAACAACAGCACCACAAAGGAAAGTAATCCAGCCTACCATTGAGAGCATGCTTAGGTTGGAGGGCAGTTCCAATTCAACCACCCAATGGCACGGTTGTACAATGCGAAGCTGGCTAAAATGTTAGCACTTCACCCTTCTCCCTTTTTCATTTGTGGAAGGGGTGGGTTTCCTTGAATTTGTGTCAGCCATCTGCCCTAAATGGAAGGTTCCCAGCTGGTCCAATTTTGCAAGAATTGCTGTTCCGGCACTACATCATGATGTGCTGGAATTGGTTGGACAAGCTTTGCAGCAGAGTGCTGTTCACAATATCCACCTGACAACAGACATGTGGACCAGTTGCCTAGCCACATAGTACATGTGCATCACTGCACACTGGGTCTCTTTTGTGGGGGTTAGAGATAAGCTGTCTGAAGGAGGTGCTGTTGACACAGTTGAGATTTTTAAAGCTACTTGGAAACATGCAACTGTAGCCATGTTCGCCATGGAGAAATCTAATACTGCTATAAACATTTTGGAAGGGTTTTGCAGCAAGGTTTTTGAATGGCTGCGCCCAAGAGGGCTTAGTATTGGTTTTGTTGCCACAGATAATGATAGTAATGTACTTAAGGCCATGGAGCTTGGTTCCTATTTCAGGGTTCCGTGTTTGGCGCATTGCATGAACATTATAGTTCAAGACTTCCTGAAAAAAGAACCCATAGTCAGCAACTTACTGACAACCTGCCGAAGAATATGCACTCATTTAAGCTGTTCTTTTAAAGCTCCGAAGAAGCTGAGGATCATTCAACGTGACTATAACATGCCAGTCAAAGCTCTCATTCAGGAGGTGGCAACACGTTGGAACTCAATGTATTACATTCTTGATCATCTGTTTGAGCAGTACAGGCCACTCAATGAATATGTCATGCAAAGACTGGATGCTACGGTGAAAGGCATGACCCTTCAGATGGACCAATGGTGCCTAGTTAAATGCCTGACTGACATGCTTCGTCCTTTTGAGGTCTTGACACGTGAAGTCAGCAAGGAGGACTGTACAATGGGCCAAGCTATCCCATTATTGCAATTGCTGGAGCATCAGCTGAAGAAGGTGTCTGAATCATACAAAGGTGTGGAGGAAAAAAAGAAGCCTATGACTTGGTGGAGAGCTTAGCCCGTCGCTTAGCTGAAAATACAAGGGTGCAAAATAAGATTTTGTCACAAGAACATTACATTTCTGCCACAATTCTGGATCCACGGGCAAAATTGACACTAAAGACATTAATTTCTTTTTCAGAGATGGATGTTGCCCGCTACAAAACTTGGATCGCTGAGGCAGCGAGTAAGTTGGAAAATGAACGGCTGCTAATTAAAAGCCCGCTAGATCAACCCACAAGAAATACTGCAGCAGGGCATCCGGCATCAAGTGCAACTTCGGAGGCTGAAGGCAGTGTGTTTGGCTCAGAACACTCACCATCACTATCGACAACAGCAACAATAACTGGATCATTAGGCCCAGTAGAATCGTTACATGATTGGTATTTACAGTTAGGCATTGGTATTAAGCACAGTGCTGATGCACAGAGAAAAGAGCCCGAAAAAAGGTTAGCAGCAGCACCCCTGAACATTGAGCGGATGGTCTAGGCCTATCTGGACGACCCAACATAGGTGTACATTGATCAAAACCCGTTGCAGTATTGGTATAGGAAAAGGGCCGAATGGCCACAGCTCAGCAGGCTGGCGATAAGCTATCTGGCTTGCCCTGTCACAAGTGTCTCTTCCAAACGTGTTTTCAGTGCTGCTGGTTCCATTGTAATAGTGAGAAGGACCAGTCTCTCACCCAAAAACGTGGAGAGGTTAACAATGATCAAAATAAATCAGCACTTCATACCACCGAATTACACAATACATGAATCAAGGGAGGAGGATGAGGACAGCGACTCAGGTGACAGAAGTAGTGTGTTACATGATTACCTACTACTGGTTGAACTCCTAGAGTTTGAGGACGAACTATACTTCCCTGACAATTAGGCTTGCACTTACTGTCTTCCTCCCTTATTTTCCTTTATTTGTGTGTCTGTCTTTCCGGTTACAAACTTTGAATCACAACAAATCCATCACCACGGTCTTCTACTTTTCTTATTTCAATATTCGAGTTTCAGCTGTCTGCATTTCACAGTACAGTCCTCCGAATCCAGCTCCTCAGCTCCATCCTCCTGAATCTCCCTCAATCCATTGCCCTCAAGACAGATGATGATTAGATGATGCTAAATAGAAGACAAAATAAAATCTTTCCTAGTCCTGTCAAAAGAAGTGGAACATGATGACTACTATAGCTATCTTCCTTTCTGAGCCGAGAGAGACTGCCCATTAACTGAAAAGTGAAAATGAGATGGAACAGGTAATGAATGATGCCATGCATTGGAAGCAGACTTAGTGATTTTGTTGTTGTTTGTTGTGCATGATGTTATTTCATTGTGCACTAATCAGCATTCCACACACTAAACGTAACTCAAGGCAATTTTCGCCTTCTTGCAACTATTTTTAATAAGAAATTTGTACTTCTACTGCAGCTTGATACATTGCTTTTGATTGAATACAGGAAGGGGACTCAATCTCTACACTGCACACTGAGTATGACAATAGCACCGTCCATGATGATGATGGCGAAAAAGACAGCCTGTTAACTTAAGATGAGAAGGAACAGGTAAATGGTAATGAAAATGAATGGCATGCATTGGACACCTGACTCTGAGTGACTGGTGTTTGTGTTTTTGTTGTTTGTGTGCATGAAGTGAAGTCAAAGTGTACTAGTAGTGTTACTGTACACACTAAAGAGTGACTCAAGTCAATAATATTTCTACTCTTGTTGTGTAATAACAAAATTGTATTTCTACTGCAGGCCGATCTTCACAGTCAGTCAGTACAAGTATCGGAGATGATTGATGGAATAATAAGTCAGGAGGACATTTCATGAGTGGCATAAAATGTAAACAAGTCAACAACAACCACAGCAGACCTAAATGTCTGTGTAGAAGTGGAGTCAAGTGTAGCGGTGGGATGACTGCGGTGCATTGATTTAGTCACTTACATTGTAAAATGCTATGTTGCTGGATATGTGATTTGTCCAACTCTTTTAAAAAATTTACTTTAAACGGAGGATGTGCTAAGCGACATGCCATCACTGTGGGCCTGCTCTGTCCTGTTGCTGTTGAAGGTCAATGCTGGAAACAGACTAGAGTAGAGATGATGCATACATGCCACCTCGGAAAGTGTTCTTGTTGCACTACACCATAACTTGTGCATTTTTTATAACTTTGTTTCTCAATATCCCTTTTATTTTTCCATCTACAATTACTGGCCGGGTCTTGCGCTATACTTGGGAAAACATTACCATGCACACTTACCTTACCAATAAGTCTACATTTGCCAGGCAGGCAGTGGCGACTGGCGAGACCCAAGATTGATGGCTGAGAGGACCAAAAGGAATGCCGAGATGCAAATCCACATTTTTGACCAGGATAACACAGTAACAGTATCAACTTTCATCATCTTTTAAATAATTTGATTCTTTTATTGTCTACAATCTTTACAACAGTGTGTTCTTCTTGTTGTTGTTATTATCATTAGGTTTGCTCTCGGTTTATGATTCATCCCTACCAATCTTTAAAAAATTTATTTGCTATCTGTAAAAGTAAGCCCGGAACAACTGAACAAGAACTGTATGTAATCCGGGTCTCCTTATCAATCATCATCATGCATGTATTTCCTTTTTCTCCTTCAACATATTGATATGGATATGGTAGTCTACAGAGATTGTGTTTTGTTGTTTGTCCATGCATACTGTTTTTCATTTTCAAACGTTTCCCCAAACCCCCCTTCCCATCCATTCAACAAACCCTAACACTCTTCCTCCGAGCTGTGTGACTTATTGAGGTATGACTAAATTAAATGTACCCCCAATAATTTATCACACGCTTGCTGGGTCGGATGTGGCGAAAGCAACAGTACTTCAATTTCAAGGCAGAGCGAGGATCTTCTTCTGCTTGGCCACCCATGAGCAGTATATTTTAGAGGTGATTTTTATTTACCAAAGGAACATATACATCCACATTAATTGCCGGCATTGAAAGGATTTGTTGTCATCCTCATACACATCACTAACTGTTACGCTTGTGTCGAGTGTACTCTAGGCCTAGTCAAGTGACTCAACACAACTATAGTTTGTAACTCTGTTTAGTAGGCTATCCCCACAACTGTTGTTTTGTTGTAAAATATTTTTGTATATTATTCTTTCTCGAAAAAAGTTTTGTAATGTACTTCATTCTACTACTCCTCGAAACAGTCTCTCTCAGGTGACTGACTGTCTCATTTACTTTTTTTGCAAATGCTGCTGCCCTGCCAGTGTCTACTACTACCACCACCACAACCATGTCATGTTAGGAAAGGAAACCATCATCACCATGCAGCCATCGCTGTGCCTAAGTTAAACATCAAGCAAAGGTAAGAGAAGTTTGGGGAGGCATAATTAATAATGGACATGTTTTCAATCAATTCTCACACTCCTTTGAGTCCAGTTAAAGAATGCATAGACTAGAAGAGAGAGACTGACAGTTCTAGTAGGACAACTCAGTCAGTGAGGGGTGCCGCATCTATCTTTTTGTGTCTTACAAAGTCAGCCAATTATATAAATCAAACCCTGGCTATGGGTGGCCCTGCACCAGCAAGGAAACAGTGTGATGTAAAACAGTAACCCCACCCACAAAACATTAGCAACATTGTATGTAAATTAGAAATATTGATTTAATAATAACCCTTACAAAAATAAACTATGTAAAAAGCCCACAAAACCTGACCCACCCCTCTCCCTAACCCCAACCAATGTCCATAAAGAAGTCCAACCAAATGTCCAAAACCCCAAAGCCCATTCCCATCCACCAAAACAATAAATAAAAAAGGAGCAATAAACAGGGTCTCCTAGGTTCGGCGGGATTGTCTTTGGAGGACACGCACTGCCTCCTCAAGTAGGGCGACACAACGTTTTAGAGCACAGCAGTTGCAGCCACAGTGGGGGGGCACCAGTGATGGAAAGGGGGTGGCAGCGGGTGGTGGCGGGTGGCCGCCAGACAGTAGCGCCGTACCACTTGAGGGCAGTGACTGGGGCCCGAGGAATTGGAGGAGTGTTCATCTGCTGCCGCCTCCTCCTCCTCCTCTTCCCAGACCACCAGCCATCGATATTCCACTTGTATCGCCTCCAGCTTCTGGCGCCGTGCCTTGGCGGCCTTCTCCTTCTGATCTGGTTTGGAAGGAGTAGTTGAATATCAAAAAGAAAAAACAAGACTATTGTAAAATATACTCTTAAAAAAACTTGCTTTGTTCTTTAACATTTGCGGGATTTTTTCAGGCATTCAACCAACCATGCATCAGATTCCTATCAGCCACCTTTGCAATTTGCATGCTTGCATCACACGTATCCCACACTCTGTCAGTCATAAATATTAAATCCTGCCCGTCCTGCTTCCTTCCACCCGTCTTTCCCTTTTAGTTCAAAACCAGGTGATCTGATCTGAGTTTTAGTCTTCTCCATAAATCTTTCAAAGCGGAGTTGAAATCAGATAGAAGAGGCCATTGGTTACTCAATGCTCCCGCCCCTAATGCCTTTACTAATGCCAATGAAAGGGTGTGTTGACTCTTCAAACGTTCACAACAACTCTTACTTACTTAGGGCATCATAAGGATGGCGGGCGGGCAAAGCCTCACGCTAAAAGGGACCACCTTCCATAAGGGTGGGGGTCCCATGGGGGCAATTAGGATGCACCCGCCACAGTGGCGGGCGCATCCCGTATTTTTAACATTGCGGCGGGCGGTGCTGAAAGCACCGCGTGTCGCAATGATAAAAATACATGTTGTGCTTTTCAAAGCACAACCTAACAGGCACCGCGCGGTGCCTGCCACGTTGTGCTTTGAAAGGCAGGGGTGTACCATAGGCACACCCCATGTGCACCCCCCTCATCCCCGGAGTCCATGAGTGCCCGCAACGGGCCCCCCCAAGCATACTCCGCATGCCTTTCTGTGGCGGCAATGCTGCAACGGAAAGGCATCCCAAAATGCACATTCTAATATGGCTGGTGGTGGCTTTCAGACACTGCCACCATATAGAACCCTTTTCTGCCCGGTCGACATGTCGACCGTGCGGAAAAGCGGCGGACGGTCTATCCTTCCGCCGCGGACCCCCAGCCATTGTAATATGGCGGGGGTATTTTCTACAGGGATGGCGGGCGGTTTGCCACCGCCGGGCACGCGGTGACTACTGCTGGCCCAGCAGGGGCAATCCGCCCGCCATCCTAATGGGGCCCTAAGTCTCAACAGTACAGTATACATACAGTACACCCTTGCAGTGAGTTTAATGTCAATAGTTAAGGATTATGAATCTAACTTACCACCGCCCGCCACTGGCGCTGGCTCGCCCCCTGCAGCTCCATCCGCAACTGCCGCGTCCTCGCCAGCCACGTCACCTTCGCCGCTGGTCCCGGCACTGGTGGTCGGTAGTGCGCCTAGAAAAAACATTACACATTTTTTAGGTGTCATATACACCTCTCCCTATTGGTCAGTAGCAAGATTGAAAAATGAGGTAATAGTATACAATACATCACTAGTACAAATCAGGTAGTACTAGAGTAGACACTAGTAGTTATATGGTCCCTAGGGTCATTCTAGTCTTTGATTAGTTAACCCGAGCCATGCAACCATTTTACCTTTGTGACTTTTATTTTTACACATGTGACGTTACCTCGCAGCTTGTTGTCTAAGACACCTTTGAGCCCATACTGCTACTGTCTAAGCGCTGCAGACAAAGTCAAGCAAAATATTAACAAGCCACTTTTTTATGAAGTTGTGGTGTTAGTCCATATTGCTTATCCATAAAAATGCTACACTTTTTGGCACGGCTGAGAAATGCTTGCAATATACTAACGCGCACCATTTTACAGACGGAAGATTCCCTTCTATGAACCAGAGCTTTGCAGAGCTTATGATGTAACAACTACCAGTACTAGGTTCTTTGAAGGTGAGGGTCCCCAGAATTAGCTCAGAGATCTTCATTTAAAATTTTATATAAACTATATTCCTAACAAGGGGATGGTGGTGCTTCCAACAGTTACTATGATTTCCCTTTTTTCCCCTATGGACTTCTAGTTGTTGTAACTGTAAGTGTAACAATGTTTATTGTTTTAATGTTATGCATTTTCGTGTTGGTGCTGCATTATAGAACAACCTAGATAGCTTGTCAATTGAAAATAAAACTTTTGAACTTACATAGACTCGATGGTATGTGGTGTGGACTTACACGAGTGAGCGAGCGAAAGGAAGGGTAAGCATATGCATTGCTTCCACGACTGAGAGGTCGGGTGTGTTATGTTCTGGGTTGTCTACTTGTTGGGTATCTTGGGGGGTTGGTTTGGAGAGCTAATAGTTATGACGAGACATTACTATAACTAGTCGGGCAGGGGATTGTGGTGGGTTCTGAACTTCTGATTGAGGTCTGAGGAAGGTCCAACCTTCCTTCACCAACATCCTATTTACTTGGCAAAGTTCCATATGTGAAAAATCCCTACAACAGCACTAGTATGTCCTATCCTATCAAAATAGTAATAAATCTGGTTGGGTATTTGTCGGTGGGATTGTCGAAAAGCCTCAAGATTAACAAAGACTAAAGATCAATAAGACTAGAAGTAGTAGAAGAGGACAACCCAAAGGACTGGACTCAATGGCTAGAGCTACTGGTGAATCTGAGTTTTATTGAAAAACTTTTAAATAAAGAGTGGCAAACTGGGCAAGCTTAGTTACTACAGACAGACTTATAGTAGTAGTAGTACAGAGAGTCATCATAGCAGAGGCAGGGATAACAAGAATTTCGAAACAGATAGTACAGATCGAAGGATAATTGTTGGTAAAAAATAGCATTAGGAAACGGAAACAAAAGTTCGGAAAAAATATGGTGCAGTAAAAGTTATTGGAATAAGAATTATTAATATTAAAAACAAGAAGACTTACTAGGGCCAGCACAAGAGCCCTCATTGGTGTCCTCCTGTTGCTGGTGTTGTGCTCCTCCCGCCGACTGCGACCCTGTCTGCCTGCCCCTGGGTGCTGAACAGGAAAGATATAAGAAAGAGATAAACGTTGATGATTGGTGTGAAACAAATATAATATTTTTAAAAAACGGTCAAAAAAACACTGATGTAAACAACAATTGCAATAACTAAATTGACCGATCTCATCTGGTCAACAAGTAGTATCGGGGGTTTCGCAGATCGACTACTCACTATTTATGAACACTAATCCAGTCTTCCATTCTGATTCCAGAATACTAACTAAGCCCAAGTACGACGTACCACCTGACCTAGCCCACCTATTCCAGGCGTGCCAATTGTACATTAAGTATGCATTTCCACTTCTTTTAGTCCTCAACAATGCATATGGTCAAATGGAGGACACATGACTACATTTTTGTATGCACCATATTTTTGGTTGATTGATGCTGATGTTCTGCTAGTGCTAAGCCTATTACCACTCATTGAACAAACTAGAAAAGGTTCTACTAAAGACTGGGGTACTAGCAGCATGTGACGTAACAGAGGGGCATCACGCATACCACTAAAAAATTACAAACTCATACAAAGTAACTAAACCTAAGTATCAATCCGCCCCATCTCTTAGTGACAGGACAAAGTAAGGACTAGAGTCACTATAGCATTACGTAACTTAATTTCTCTAAAATAAACTCTTACATAATCACACTAAGCGAGCGCAAATGCAAAGTTGCAAACAAGTGAGATTAGTAGCACAGAAGAGCACCTGTGTCATAACAAACAATCACAGTAGACGTTTAAACGTAATTTACCTGTAAAGTAAGTAGCAGCATTCTAGCTGGTTGGAAAAAAAAAGATATTCGCAACATATAACACAGAGCAGAAGAACAGACACAAAGTAGTAATATTTAAATAGTTACTCACCAAGACCCAGGACCTCCAATCCTAGCAGGTCCAGCAGGTCCTGCTCCCGGTCCAGGATATCGGACCACTGGTGCGTCAACTGGTTCTGGGTGCACGGACCCCAGAGCAGAGAAACACTGCCCGGTGCACCTTTCCCCACTGCTGACGACGCTCCTGGAGCACGTACTCGGTCCCAGGCCTGACACCTGCTGCCAGGGTTAACGGGAGGTGGCGCTGCAGAAAGAAAACGAGTGCAGCCAACTCTGCCTCCCCAAATAAGGCCCGTGCCTGCACCCCTTGTGGGCGCCGCCTCCGCAAGGAAGGCTGTCGCGGCTCTGGCTGCGATGAGCCCTGTGGCCCTTTGCCATGGTTCTGGGGTGCGTGGGGGTGGAAAAGAAAAAGTAAAAATTAAAAAAGTAAGTAAAATAAATGGGAGAAGCAGGTAATAGAAAAAGAGTGAAAAAGTAGTTAAAAAACACACAAAAAGTAGACAAAACCAAAATCATAGAAGCAGGAAAATAGTCAGAGAGATAAAAGGATTGAAAAGATAGAGGGAGTATTCAAAAGCAGGCCCCAGAACCAAGCAATAGAGTGAAAAACAAGATGGCCGCGCCCATTGCGACCGCGTGGGCAAGTTTGTGTGATATTTTCGCCCCGAGCACGCAAAAAGCAGCGCAAACACGTAAAAGTGTTCCTGACCAGGAAATGCGTACCGCGAACGGGCGCTAGCATGCATTGCGCAACCCGGAACAGGAAATAAGCATCGCAAGCGGGCGGGACAAATGAAAACAAGATGGCCGCCACCATGAGCGACCGCATGGGTAAGTTGGCGAGACATTTTCAACGCGATCATGCAGAACAGGCGGGAAAAAAACATCTGCGTCTTCGCGATATTTCCGCATGTTTGCGGAGATTTTTGACATTTTCGCAATAGTTTGCGAAAGTGAATTTCGCAAATTCTGCCCAACCCTACTCCTGATCCCCGTTGGGACAACTTAGACAAGTAACATGTTGACCACATGAAGCTTAGAGCAACTGCCTATAAAATCACTATAGACAGTTGCCATCTCTCCTTTTAACACAACCAAATGAAAAAGAAAAATGCCAAACAGAAACATACAATTCCCAGGACAACCCCCACAACACACCTGACAGGTGGCAGGGAGGCCTGTATTCCTACTCCCACCATGCCCTCTGTCCCACACCCCAGCAAAATGGAGCCCATACCACCCAGGAGCACATGGAAGCCATTGCATTCTTCACCCTCGCCTTACAGGTAGGTAGCCATCTTCCCTGGGCTGGCTGTTTCTATGTGGGAGACCTGCATCACTACACACAGCACCAATTGCATGCAATGCATCAATACCTGACATGTACGAGTAATTTATGTACCTCTGCATCATGTAATGAGGCACAGTATTGCACTTACAAAAAATAGTGAAGATGAGTCAATTGTGTAGTGGACAAACAGTGGATGACACACAGCTAACAGAATTCTTGCACAGTGCACAACACTGACCATTACCCATCTAATCCACAGGTGACCAAGAACTCACTGCTGAGGACGACAACAACGACCAGCAGAGCCAGTCTCCACCCCGGTACATGGACTCTCAGATGTAGACTCCCAGGATTCTCTGGATGATGAGCTCTAGGCCAGCCCATCTGGTGTGCCAGGGAGCAACAGGTCCCAGGCCCCCATCCTCCCCACCACCATGTCTGCTGCAACAACAACTACACAGCAGACCCCTGCAGTTACGGTCTGTGCCTCCACCGATGCCACCTCCACCACCATCACAACCACCACCACCAGTGCCACCTGCAGCACCCTCCCTGTCCCAGGGGATGACCAGCCCACACCAACAACTGTGGATGGCAGGGAGAGTGTGCGTGGACCCACAGTGGCGAGGCAACAGGTCCATGGCAGCAGGGCAGGTGGGAGGGCCAGAGTCACCCCCAGACCTCAGGAGGTTGGGACTCCATCCCTGGACCACTTCACCAGAGTCATCGGGGCCTACGAACTGGTCCAGGGACAAAGTGGCGGGTCTGAAGAACTATTACACATGCTCATCCAGCGGATGAAGTCCATTGACACCCTCATAGGACAAATGGTGGACCTTTTGGGCCAGCAAGTGGTGTTACTGGGTGACAGACCAGCGTCCCAAACAACACCTCCGCCCCCATCTGTTGTGCTGCAGGATGACAGTGTTCCATCCTCCCCTGCGGCCACAGAGAGGGGTGAGTCCTTAGACGCCGCTGGCCATGCAGCAGTGTCCCCCCGGCCAAGCAACCAAGGGGGCATCCAAAGAAGAGCCTGGGAGTATCTGGAGGCAAAGCACCAGCTAAACGCCAGACACGGAGCCAGCCCTGATGGTAACCCTTTTCCCCACTGCATTGACTGTTTGGACTGTCCCCACACTGCCTTGTGAATGGCACCTGTCTGTTGGACTGGGTCACCACATCAATGTGGTGTCTACTCTTACATCTCATTTACCATGACTGTCAACTCACTGCTCCATCACCAACTTCATGTAAATTTGCCCGCACCCTTCACATGTCAACTTTGTAAATAAAATACCTTACACACTTCAATTGGTTCAGCTTTGTCTTTAGTGCAATATTTAAAGTGTTTAAAATGTCCATAATGTATCTAGAAGGTGTACAGTATGTAGGCCAGGTTAATTTTAAGGCACCTAGGGAGACACAACCGAACAACAGTCACTGGTGAGAGTGTAGCATCACAGACAGTACACTACACCAACCATCTACATAAGTCAACAGGCAGACAACACAATGTGCAACAAGTGTCAACAAACTGAGTCCCGTATGTGTTCACAAATGAAATGTCACTGCCACATTTCCACACATATGTGACTTTACATGTGCCTGTCTGTACCATCCACACATAGCCCTTCATGACCACAGCAATCACACCTTACATAGTACAAGTTGTACCTCGTTACCGACCTTCAAGTAAAGTAGCGGGTGATGAGCTGTTGATGCATGTCAACTCCTTTCTCCTCTCCACTGTCCTCATCACTGGACTCAGGTCCTTGGGCAGGCGGGGGCCTTGGGTCCTCATCATCATCCAGGAGTAGGGGAATCCCCTTGTGAATGGCCATGTTGTGGAGCATACAGCGTGCCACAACCATCTTACAGACCTTCCCAGGCGAGTATGACAGTGCACCTCCAGTCCTGTCAAGGCAGCGGAATCTTGACTTGAGCATGCCAAAAGTCTGCTTAATGACACAACGGGTCCTGCCATGGGCCTCATTGTACCTGATATCAGCCAGGGTCCTGGGATTACAAAGTGGGCTCAGCAGCCATGGACGGCTGAGATATGCAGAGTCACCTAGGAATGACAAACACACATTGTAATGTTGCACAGGCAGAGGGCAGCAGGTCACACACACAGCACGCCATATTACTAGGCATATGCACCCACAATCCAAGCACGCTCGGGAAGCAGATTTGCCATCATCTGGGGCACAATGCTGTTCCTCAGGATGTACGAGTCATGGGCTGAGCTGGGGAATCTGGCACAGACATACGAAATGGTAATGTCTGCCAGGCACACCACCTGCACATTGATCGAGTGATAATGTTTTTGATAGTGAAAAATGTGCTCACCCGCCTGCGGTGGCACCAGACCGACATGTGTGCAATCATTAGCACCAAAAACATAGGGATGTTCCCAAGCGGATAGAAGTCTCTCTTCTCAACTGCCAATTCTGCTCCCCTGGGGAAATGTATGTTTCTGTCCTTATAGATCATCATGGCTGCAAGAACATCCCTCAGCACCAGGCTGAACATGGGTTGAGACATCCCTGCAGCGCTGGCCACGGTCTCCTGGAAGGAACCAGTTGCAAAAAATGGAGGGCTTCCATCACTTTGTACGTTGGTGTGAAAGCTATTGGGTAGTGGCAACGAGGCTGCAGGTGGGGCTCCAACAGATCACAAAGGGTCTTCAGGGTGGGTCTGTCGAGGCAGAATTTGTGAATGATCGCAACATCCTCCATGTCCTCCAGCAGTATCAAGTGATGAAGGAGATTAGGCCTCCTCCTAGGGGATGAAAATGGACACATGTCAATGACAACCATCATGAGATGGCCACGGCACATCCCATTAAGGATATCACGGAAAAACAAAGACTGCCCTGAGAAATGCGTGACACACCAGGTTACATGGGTGGACGTTTGAGCCACACAGAGGGCATACCTCTCAATTTACCATACACAAGTGCCTCAAACAACACATATGTCAATGTGAATGCACACACACTAAACCCCACATTTCACATATGCACGCCTTGCAGCGTACCATCCAGCCAATGTGTGTAAAATGAACATGACTGTCTCATACTCATCTGCTGTACCTGTCACACCTCAATGCATCATATAAACTTGGCACACATCCACAACACAATGATCACAGTAGTCTGCGAACTGTCAATTGTGTGTATGAGCAGATATAAAAGCACAAGTAGCAACATCATACAGTGAGACATGCCTTGCCACAGTCATCACTGACCGACAACACATTGATTAGTGCACAGGTTGTTGAGTCCACTTCAACACTGTCATGCATCATCAACCATCAAATGCATAATTGATATGGCAGGGACTACAGACCAATGTACGTCACACATACCCAACCATGGCACATGCGGGCAACTGTGGATCCAATGGAATAATGGCATTGTGTGCAGTTTTGCCACTGTGTACGTGTTCAACTGTTCCTGATGGATATTGCCATTGCATGCCACCCTACTCACGGTAGCTGCCTACCACCTGGCCACGGCGGTGTGTCATCAGCGCCTTGAGACCCTCCGGGTGAGTAGTGCGCTCTATAAATGTCCTTGATTGATTGATTGATTGACCCCTTACACAAGTGCGGTAGTCATTGGCATGGAAACATGCCCAAATGGCGGTGGGCATGCTCTGCCACCCTACTCGCGGTAGCAACCACCTGGCCACAGCGGTGTAGCACCACCCCTTACACAAGTGCGGTAGTCATTAGCATGGAGACATGGGAAGATGGCGGTGGGCATGCTCCGCCACCCTACTCATGGTAGCTACCGCCTGGCCATGGCGGTGTGTCACCAGCACCACCCCTTACACAAATGCGGTAGTCATTGGCATGAAGACATGGGAAGATGGCGGTGGGCATGCTCCGCCACCCTACTTGCGGTAGCTACCACCTGGCCACGGCGATGTGTCACCTGCACCGCCCCTTACACAAATGTGGTATTCATTGGCATGGAGACATGCCCAAATGGCGGTGGGCATGCTGCACCACCCTACTCGAGGTAGCTACGGCCTGGCCATGGAGGTGTGTCACCAGCACCACCCCTTACACAAGTGCGGTAGTCATTGGCATGGAAACATGGGAAGATGGCAGTGGGCATGCTCTGCCACCCTACTCGCGGTAGCTACTGCCTGGCCACGGCGGTGTGTCACCAGCACCACTCCTTACACAAGTGCGGTATTCATTGGCATGGAGACATGCCCAAATGGCGGTGGGCATGGTATGCCACCCTACTCGCGGTAGCTACCGCTTGGCCACGGCGGTGTGTCACCAGCACAACCCTTTACCCAATTGCGGTAGTCATTGGCATGGAGACATGCCCAAATGGGGGTGGGCATGCTCCGCCACCCTACTCGCGGTAGCTACCACCTGGCCACGGCGATGTGTCACCAGCACCACCCCTTACACAAGTGCAGTAGTCATTAGCATGGAGACATGGGAAGATGGCGGTGGGCATGCTCCGCCACCCTACTTGCGGTAGCTACCACCTGGCCACGGCGATGTGTCACCAGCTCCACCCCTTACACAAGCGCGGTAGTCATTAGCATGGAGACATGGGAAGATGGCGGTGGGCATGGTATGCCACCCTACTCGCGGTAGCTACCGCCTGGCCTCGGCGGTGTGTCACCAGCACAACCCTTTACCCAACTGCGGTAGTCATTGGCATGGAGACATGCCCAAATGGCAGTGGGCATGGTATGCCACCCTACTCGCGGTAGCTACCGCCTGGCCTCGGCGGTGTGTCACCAGCACAACCCTTTACCCAACTGCGGTAGTCATTGGCATGGAGACATGCCCAAATGGGGGTGGGCATGCTCCGCCACCCTGCTCACAGTAGCTACGGCCTGGCCATGGAGGTGTGTCACCAGCACTACCCCTTACACAAGTGCGGTGGTCATTGGCATTGAGACATGCCCAAATGGCTGTGGGCATGCTCTGCCACCCTACTCGTGGTAGCTACCGCCTGGCCACGGCTGTGCGTCACCATCATGGAGCATTGCCTACAGCCAATGAGTGATGATTGCCGTGGCATGATGCAGTTTTGAAAATCGCAGAAGGCGTGCTCCGCCACCGCGGAGGCGGTCATTGGATGCTTTTGAAATATGCACCATCACAGTAGCGCACCCTAAGCCCCGGCAGTGCATCACCACCATGGAGCATTGCCTACAGCCAATGGGAGCGATGACTGCAGTGGCATGATGCAGTTTTGAAAATCGCGGAAGGCTTGCTCCACCATAGCTGAGGTGGTCATTGGAAGCTTTTGAAAGAGGCAGACCTGGACAACCAATTGTTGCAGCTTGGCACCTATGAAACGACCCCAAGGTGCTATAAATCTTTGGGAGTGAGCCTCAAATTTCCACTGCTCACAGAGCCTGCTACCTGGGACCCTCTCCTTCTGCTGCCTACAGAACCTGCTGCCTGGGACCTTCTCCTGCTGCTGCCCACAGAGCCTGCTGCCTGGGATACAGAGCTTGCTGCCTGAGACCCTCTCCTGCTGCTGCCTACAGAGCCTGCTGCCTGGGACCCTCTCCTGCGGCTGCCTACACAGCCTGCTGCCTGGGACCTTCTCCTGCTGCTGCCCACAGAGCCTGCTGCCTGGGATACAGAGCTTGCTGCCTGAGACCCTCTCCTGCTGCTGCCTACAGAGCCTGCTGCCTGGGACCCTCTCCTGCGGCTGCCTACACAGCCTGCTGCCTGGGACCCCTCACCACCCACTTCCACCACAGGTGTTCCATGTCCACAGGGATGGCTAGAACAGAGAAGATCCGTGCCAGTCCATTCACAAGCGAGGAGCTGGAGGTCCTGATGGACGAGGTGCTCCCACAGTACCCAAGGCTGTCTGGTGCCTCCAAAGTTGTGGTAAGTCATCGTAAAGGGGGGGTGTAGGGCGGGGGGGCAGACATGTAGTTGTACTGCTGCAGTATATGCCTGAGGGTGTGGGCTTGTGGCATACACTGACAAACATGCTGTCTCCAGGGCTAAGGAGTTTGTGTGTCCCAATGTCACGGTTTTCCCTGCCTGCAGTTGTATGTCTGAGTGAAGTGTGTTACATTGTCAGCCATACAAAGCCACAGAATGTTGGACATGCAGGTGCCAGGACAGTAATTGCTCGGCTGATTGTCTCTGTGTGCCCCTGTTGTCCGACTCAGTGTGAACCCAGAGGCCATGCCCAGTGCCTGCACACCAAGACAAGATCACATCACTGCACTTACTGTGCCCTTACTCTTGTTCATTCACATTGAAATAAAAATATGCACCATCTCAGCCCTGTATAATTGCACACGACCACACTTGTGTAGATGGTTATTTTGTTGGTGAGTCCATCTACCCCGATGCCACACACATTACATACACATATGTTCACAGGACATGCTCATTGAATGCTGCCCAGTCATGCACACAGTGATTCTACGCACAGACACAGGTCGATATGTGATGTATGTAGTGGCCAGACATGCATAGGACTGGAGATGTGTGCAAGCCACAGAGGGGGTTCAGTACAGTCATTCTGCATGTGTGTGAGATTATCAGGGACCCTGTACGCCCTCATAAATGCATGCAATCACATCTGTTTGGCCCATGCAGCGTGTCCTTGTGAGGTGTACCCCCAGTTTGGGATGAGGGAGATTACATTTGGTAATGAGTCTGTGTCTGTACTGATAGATGTTGGTACATGACACTGTGTCACTGATCATTTCTCCTTCTTTTCTCCCATGCCTGCAGCTCAAGGTACACCAGCGTAAGGCCGTATGGAGGGCCATAGGCAGCAAAGGTGCGAGCCCTGGTGGTATCTAACCGACGACGCACCTACTGCCATAAGAAGTGGGACGACATCAGCTGGCTGGCAAAGAACGTGGCAGAGATGACCTTGGGGCTGCGGCACAGCATGACACCACTGATGGGCCGCATATTGGCAGTGACTCATCCTGAGCTAGATGCACGTCTGAAGGAGCAAGGTGAGTATTTGGGGAGGGTGACTTTGGCTGAAAGCGGATGCATGTGTACAGGGCCTGTGGCAGCGGTAGCCCATGTGATGTTCGTGGGGTGGTGCTGTACTGTGTCATGTGAGTGGCTGCTGGGATGGGTGCCAGTGTCATGCATTGGCCCAAACTGACCTTACAAACGTGATCCTCCCTGCTGTGCATTCCCATAGCCAGATGTGTTAGTATCTACATGGTCATTCAGCATTGGGATAGTGTGGGGAATCTATTAGGGGGGCCACTATCTGAGTGTGACTTTATGTATGCCTACTTTGCATGCACCATGATCATTGAGGCCCACACATCTGATAACAATGTGCCCCAGAGTACCTCATGGTGTTTGGTATGGGCTACTTGTCATTGTGGACTGTCATGTCCTAATAGGTGTGTGTGTTGACCACTCCTGTTCCCTCAAGGTCTGTCAGTGGTAATAAGTGGTGTACCCACATCATGTCCCTAGGTGTGGGCAGAGCAAGTTATGTGTCTGCTACACTTCATCCATGGGCAGGGTGTTGTGCTGTGTGGCCTTAACATGGACCAGTCATGGCAGATATTCAGGGTTACAGGCACTGTTGTGGTCTATGTAGTGTGTTGCTGCAATGTGATTGCATGGTGTGGTGGTCACCATGTTGATTTGGGCATCTCCTATACTGCATTGATTGAATTGCTTTGTCCTGCTGATGACACTAACACAACCCTGCATCTCTCTCTCATGCAGAATCGCCAGTGGACACGGAGGAACAGGAGCCGGAAACCAGTGGTGGCGAGAGTAGCACTACAGCTGCACCGGAGCCCAGTGACACAAAGCTCACCAGCGTATCTGAGGGGACCGGAGTATGCAAGCAGGATCCCTGCCTGAGACACAAAGTACTACATCATCTGATGCCAGTGGTGATGCATCCATGCTGGCAAGCACAGGAAATGGGGACTCTGCATCATCTTCTACCACACAGCGGCCAGTGGCCAGCCTCCCATCCACTTCCTCTGATGCTGCCCATGTCCATGTTAGTAAGAGGGGACGAGTTAGATTCACACCTGGCACCGCTGAGCCTGCACCTCTCCCCCTTGCTGCCCTCAGTGCTGAATCTGTAGAGCTCCTGCACCAGCATTGTTTGGGCCAGACAGCCCTGCTCAATGCCTTCAATGACCATGACAAAAAATTAGGCCAGGTGGTTGCCTACATGGAGGGCACACACTCTGATGTGGGTGGGCTACATCGTACAGTCCAGGCTTTGTCATCCACAGTGATGTCTGCCCTTCAACAGGCACATACTCCCATTCCTGCTCCAGTGCCTTTGTCCACCCCCCAGTCAGTGGCCACATCGGATGATAGTGACCACGGTTACCAAGCGTCTCAGTCGTGATACAGCACAAGAAGCACCCAGCAGAAACAACCCAAGCTGGCCCGCCCACAGACACCATCCCCACAGAAGAACAGATTCACCCCTGAATGCAAAGACAAGAGCCCGTCAGGGAAGAACAAGGCTGAAAAAGCAATGAAGCAGACATCAGGCTCACATGCCTCAGAGGCATCACTAGCGAAGGACTCTCCTGTCCCTAAAACTTCACGCAGAGCTAGGCGTGCAGTGTCTATGCCCACTGAGGAGGTGTTGTTTGGCAAGGGTGCACCTAGGAAGGGCTCAGGGCAACATTCCCTGCCACATCAACTCCAATTCTAAGCCCAGTGAAGCAGGTGAAGGAGGGCACTGTAGGGGCTACCCCTGACAAACAGGCAAAGGAGGGCACTGTAGGGGCCACCACTGGCAAACAGGCAAAGGAGGGCACTGTAGGGGGGACACCTGGCAAACAGGCAAAGGAGTGCACTGTAGGGGGATACCTGGCAAACAGGCAAAGGAAGGCACTGTAGGGAGGACATCTGGCAAACAGGCAAAGGAGGGCACTGTAAGGGTACACCTGGCAAACAGGGGAAGGTGGTCCAGAGGCATAGCCAGACAAAGCATTCCACAGGATCCAGCACATCACCAGAGGGAGTGCGAGTGTCTGCACCTGATGCGGGTCTGTTGGTGTGTGTGCCTGTTGTGTCATCACCAGTTCCCATTGACCCCAGTACAGGGAAGGCATTTCAAATTCCCAAGAAGTGGAAAGACACCCCTCAAACCTCTCCCATACACACTGTGTCACAGGTCTGCATGACTCCACCTCCACGTGCCACTACACCCCCTGGTCCAAACAGACCTCCAGCTTGCCAAGCCACTGATAGCCCTACATCACCTGGGCCTCTCTCTCCCCAGTCAAGTGGTCCTGCTGTCCCCTACACACAGCCAGCTCCAAATCAGCCTGACAGCCAAGAGTGAGTGGTAGTCCCCCTCATACACCTGTCTCTCATACAGGTGTGCTAGTCGTGCCCATTGTTCACCCCCTGGGTGTGTTGCTGGACATGGAAGTTACAGTCAAACACACTCACTGTGCAGCTTCTCATGTCCTGACTCTGCACTTTGCATGCCCACTGGCCTTGTCATTCACTGCTGTTCTGGCTTTGCCTGTGCAGCTTCTCATGTCCTGACTGTGAACTTTGCCATGACCACTGGCCTTGTCATTCACTGCTGTTCTGGCCTTGCCTGTTCTGCTTCTCATGTCCAGCCTTTGCACTTTGCCATGCCCACTGGCCTTGTCATTCACTGCTGTTCTGGCCTTGCCTGTGCAGCTTCTCCTGTCCTGACTCTGCATGTTGCCATGCCCACTGGCCTTGTCATTCACTGCTCTTCTGACATGCCTGTGCAGCTTCTCATGTCCCGACGCAGCACTTTGCCATGCCCACTGGCCTTGTCATTCACTGCAGTTCTGGCCTTGCCTGTGCAGCTTCTCAAGTCCCGACTCTGCACTTTGCCATGCCCACTGGCCTTGTCATTCACTGCTGTTCTGGCCTTGCCTGTGCAGCTTCTCATGTCCTAACTCTACACTTTGCCATGCCCACTGGCCTCGTCATTCACTGCTGTTCTGGCCTTGCCTGTGCAGATTCTCAGGTCCTGACTCTACACTTTTCTATGCCCACTGGCCTTGTCCTTCACTGCTGTTCTGGCCTTTGCTGTGCAGCTTCTCATGTCCTGACTCAGCATTTTGCCATGCCCACTGGCCCTGTTGCTCTGCTATGTTGTACTCTCACCTGTGCCATGGACACTGGCCCTGTTTCTCTGCTGTGTTGCAGTCTCACCTGTGCCATGGACACTGGCCCTGTTGCTCTGCTGTGTTGGAGTCTCCCCTGTGCCATGGACACTGGCCCCGTTGCTCTGCTGTGTTGTGCTCTCACCTGTGCCATGGACACTGGCCCTGTTTCTCTGCTGTGTTGCAGTCTCACCTGGACCGTGGACACTGGCCCTGTTGCTCTGCTGTGTTGGAGTCTCCCCTGTGCCATGGACACTGGCCCCGTTGCTCTGCTGTATTGTACTCTCACCTGTGCCTTGCCCACTGGCCCTGTTGCTATGCTGTGTTGTACTCTCACCTGTGCCATGCCCACTGGCCCTGTTGCTATGCTGTGTTGTACTCTCACCTGTGCCATGGACACTGGCCCTGTTGCTCTGCTGTGTTGGAGTCTCCCCTGTGCCATGGACACTGGCCCTTTTGCTCTGCAGTGTTGTACTCTCACCTGTGCCATGCCCACTGGCCCTGTTGCTCTGCTGTGTTGTACCCTCACCTGTGCCATGCCCACTGGCCCTGTTGCTCTGCTGTGTTGTACTCTCACCTGTGCCATGGACACTGGCCCTTTTGTTCTGCTGTGTTGGAGTCTCACCTGTGCAATGGACACTGGCCCTGTTGCTCTGCTGTGTTGGAGTCTCCCCTTGTGCAGCCTCTCGTGTACTTGCTGTGCCACCTGCCATGGACACTGGCTCTGTTGCTCTGCTGTGTTGTACTCTCACCTGTGCCATGCCCACTGGCCCTGTTGCTCTGCTGTGTTGTACTTTTACCTGTGCCATGCCCACCGGCCCTGTTGCTCTGCTGCGTTGGAGTCTCCCCTGTGCCATGGACACTGGCCCTGTTGCTCTGCTGTGTTGTACTCTCACCTGTGCCATGGACACTGGCCCTGTTGCTCTGCTGTGTTGGAGTCTCACCTGTGCCATGGACACTGGCCCTGTTGCTCTGCTGCGTTGGAGTCTCCTCTGTGCAGCCTCTTATGTACTTGCTGTGCCACCTGCCATGGACACTGGCCTTCCTGAATGGAGTTTGCCTGTGCAGATTATCTTGCATATGATCAGCATTTTGTGCCTTGCTCTTGTCTACTGTTGTTCTACTGTCACATCTATGCAATATGTGAATAAAGACAGTTACTCCTGTTGTGTTTTTTGTCAGTGTCCTTGCTCATTAAAGTTCTTTTGGTGTGTGCATTTGGTTGCCTGTGCCACATGCTCTATGTGTCACTTAAACATTGCCAAGGTCTTTGGCCGCATCACATTTTTAAACAGGGGTGACATGGTCTTCAGTCCATTCAGACACTGATACTAGTGTTAATCGTGATGGCTATTTTACCTGTCATGCAGTTCTCTTTTTAGTGGTTTGCTATTGTTGGCTACATTGTTCACATGTCAGGTTGGGGGACACTGCCGGCACAGGGTGTGATGCTTTGCACAGGTTTGCATGCAGGCTGGGCAATGTCATGATGTATGTGTGTTATTCCTTTATGTGTGCCCACCTATGTATGTGTATGGTCATCTTGTGTTGGACCTTAGTCCTGGTCCCATGGCCTACATGAGATGTGTGCTCTCGGGTAGTCATGAGGTGTGCATTGCGAGGAGTGTGACTTTGTAGGGGGTGTGGATGTGTGTGTGTGCCCCTTGATTGTGAAAGACACACATGTGTCACCCAGGAGTTGTGTGCCTGTTGTTTGTATTGTTCTGCCCTGTGGATATGGTTGTATGCACATGTGTGAGTTGTCTGTTGTGCATTGTGCAGTGTGTTGGTGTGTCCATGCTGTTCTGTCGGACTCCTCCTTGTTGTTTTAGTCACTTATGTGTGTGCAAAGTGTGTGACTTGCACATTAGTGATGTGTTTGTTTGATCATCCATGTGTCTTGAGTGTGCTTGTGTAGACTGTGTTGCCCTGCTGCTCCGCACTGCCATTGTGGTTGTGTTTCTCATGCATTTCAGGCACATGGTGCCTTTTATCCACCTGTATGGCATGATGTGTGTGGTGTAATGTCATCCCCCATGTGTGCCACTTATGCCTACCCATTGTGGGTCTGCACTCCCTCTATTTGTGTATGGTAAACCCTTACATGTCTAATACTGACATGCAAGTCAGTTCACTTTGATGTCAGCTGTCCCCTTGGATTACATGTGTGTGTGTCTCCCCATCACTTCATTTGTGACACTGTGATTTGTGGTGCAGTTCTTGGGCCAAGAGTGATGGTCCACTCTGGACATTGCCCCAATGGTTTATGTGTGGTGTTCTTGTGCTATTAATCAGTGAGGATTGCTCATGTGCACATCAGCTGTGTGTGCTGCCCAGTGCTCTGGTCAAGATGCTTCTGCTCTTGTATCCCAGAGTGGTGCATCTGTTGTTGTGTTGGATGGATGTGTGTTGGCTGTGGTATTGTTTCACTTCCTGGGTGTGCTGTTGTGTTTGTGCTGTGCTAATTTGTGTTGTGCATGTTGATGTTGTATCAGTCATGTCTGTGTGTGACTGTTCTGCTTGGTGTGCACATACTGCTTGTTGTGCATACAGTGCTGTGTATATGTGGCCTTGGCATTGCCCAATGTGCATCCCCTGATGTCCGGTAGTGTTTGTTCATTTTTGATTTCATGTGCATCTGTGGTTGATTTCATGTGGCAGTGTAGTTATCATGGTGCACTTCTTGCGTGATTTGTGGTATGTTGTGTGCATTTTGTTCCTGAGTGATGGGGTTGTGCACTCTTGTTGCGTCTGTGCTCCCATTGCCTTTCCACAGTTTGGCTCACAGGGTATGTCTGTTTCTGATGGGGTACCGTGTGTATTTCTGTAGTGTTTGTGTGTTGCTTTTGGGCAGGCATCTGTTCAGGCATCCCTCTGTGTGTGTGTTATGTTTGTGGCTACACCCAGGGTGTGTGTTTGTGTGTGTGTGTATGTACTGGTAAGTATTGGCAGGCTTCAGTGTGTGTGGCACTGGTGTTGTGTGTTCCTTGTCAGCCACTCCTGCAGTGGCTGTCTCCCTGGTTGTTTGTTGTGTGGTGCAGGGCGTGGATTGTGCTTGCTTGTTGCTGTGCATGTTGCTTGTTGCTGTGCATGGGGGTGCACAGGATGGGCACCTGGCCTGTGACTTGATGGGGTGTGTTGATGTGTGGTTGGGGGTGGTGTGTCCCTGTCGTCTTTGTGCCCTGACCATGCCTTGGACTGGACCAGCCTTCTGCATTGTGCGCATGCGTTGACCGCTGCGGTGACGTGACCGGGACCGGAGCATTGCTCCAAGTTCGTGGTTCATGTGTATCCAAGATGCAATGGGGTGACTTGGTGGCAGGTGGGCCATGTGTGGGTGCCCTTGTAGATGTGTTGTTGCCCCCAGCAGGGTGTCCGTTGTGGTTTTGAACCCTGTGTCAGCCCATGTGTTGTGTGTTGTATTTGTGTAGTTGCGTACCTGCGGCGTCGTCCGCAGCGGCCCAGTAGATGATAGTGCTGTAACAGGTTCATCACCGGATACACATGTAGAGCTGGGTCCATGGCGGTCGTGACCGGGTGGTGTAGACCGGGTCTCTGCTCTCGCGCTCCGCTGTTTCTGGTTGGGCAGTGTCTCTGCTGCGGTGCGTCTGCCTGTTTGGGCCATCCTAATTTGTAGAGCAGGACGGACGTTATTCGCACTGTAGAGAGTCTCCATTTGCTCCCATTGCCGTGGTAGCGGCGCACTTTGATGGCGGTGCACGTCGCTCCGCGGCGGAGTGGATTTGACCTATGTTTTGCTATACTAATATCGCAGACGTGTTTCCCGCTGCTCGCGGGTGGAAAAAGGCATTTTTCTGCCCCGCATGCACTGTGGTGGTGCCACCACCCACCATCGTAATGGACCCCTTAGTTTCTCAGTCACTTTTAGCCACATTAGGAACTGCATACTCCTTTCTTAGTTACTAATACTAGGGCACGTATGCTGGACCTTTAAAAGCCCGTTTGGTCTCTCCTTGTTGCCAACACAATAGTACATTTTACCCATCCACTATCCAACATCTTCCCTACTGTTGCACAGACTGGAGTGGGAATTGTACATTTTACCCTTCCTGAGTCCAACACTTTTCCTATTGTTGCACTGACTGAAATGGGAATAGTAAAATTTCACTCCTCTGCAATCCAGCACGTTCTCTACTGTTGCAGTGACTGGAGTGGGAATACTGATTTGTACCACTCCTGAGTCCAACGCTTCCCCTACTGTTGCATACACTGGATAGTGAAAACTAAATTTTACTCCTCATGAGTCCAAAGAGTTCCCCACTATTGCAGAGATTGGAGTGGGAATAGTATAAGTGTTATAGTTGTGTGTACATTGTTTAGATTGATATTATTATGATGTTTCTGTGTATTTAACATTATAATATTCTCATTTATTAAGTTTGCAACATGTAATATATTTTAGTAAAATGTAAGTATTTTATTTGGTTTTCTTTTGTATGTGTAAATAAATTAGTATGTTTTTTAGAATTTTTCCAGTTTATTTGTTACAGTTTGCAAACTGTCAAATGTACTATTCCCACTCCAGTCGGTGCAATGTTAGGGAAAGCATTGGACTCAGGAAGGATACACATTACTATTCCCACTAAAATATAAATATATATATATTTGTTCGTTTTTAACGTTTACAACAAATTAGTAAATTGTAACATTAATTATAATTATTATTTGATAATAGTGGTAAATTATATGTTAAATAAATAAACATATATATATATATATATATATATATATATATATTGTGTTCTTTGATGTCCTTTTGGAGGTAAATAATGGCAAGCTGACTTCCAAGCTATTCCGCAAAAGTACAGCTGGGAATAACATACTAGATGCAAACAGTAGTCATCCCTATAATTTGGTACGCAGTATCCCCTATGGTGAGCTACTGCGTGCAAAGAGAAATTGCAGTACTGAAACTTCCTTTCAAAGTGAACAAACGACCATGTGTCAAAGGTGCCTTGAAAGAGGATATAGCAAAAAGATCATCAAAGAAGCTGTTGAAAGGGTAAAATTAAAAACGAGGAATGACCTTCTACACCACAAAATGCAAAATGAGGAAGATGAATGTATCAGATTCATCACCACATTTTCTGGGCAGGCCAATGCTTTACGACAGGTTTTTAAAAAACACTGGCATGTGTTATTAACGGACAGTCACCTCAGTAAGAATCTGAGCAGTAATCCACAAATTACATTCAAGAAAAGCAGATCACTGAGGGACGAACTGAGTCATAACCATGTCCGATCAACTACTACTGATGACATCTCAAGGCCAGTGGGATTTAAATGATGCAAGAAATGCAAAGCCTGCAGGAATAGCATAGATTGTGAGGTTCTGATAGTGCCCAATTCTAACAGGGAATTCAAAATCAGAAAAAACCTCCCATGCAACACTACGCACTGTGTATATGTCTTAATATGCCCCTGCCAGAAATGGTACATTGGAAGCACCAAACATGAGGCAAAAAAACGTGTGTTGGAACACCTACGGGCTATTAAAAACTAAAATAGACAGTACCCGGTGTCTCGCCACTTTACAGAAAATCATTTCAGTGATGAAAAGCAGGTACGAATGGTGGTGATAGATTGTGTCAACCTGGGAGTCAGAGGGGGGAACCGGGAACTCTCCCTACGGAAACTTGAGTCTAAATACATTGTTGATCTGGAAAGTCTTGCTCCTAATGGTTTAAACATTAGCGAAGAATTGGCAATTCATTTATATGAATAATTTGTTTTGATCTGAATACAGTTTTGCTGAAGGTAATTTTAATCATGTTTTTATTTTAGATTTTTTTGAGCACTGAAATTTTGACTATTGACGGCCTGGAGACAACACAATGAACTGCACAAAATTGAACTGAAAGTGATTGAATCTGTACATATGAACTGAGTAAACAGGGATTATGCCCACTTGGGCAGAACTGAAATGAGAACTCCGCCCACTGGGGCATGATGAGCAAATGATGATCAAATGCGTTCTAAATTGATACTAGCGCCGTGAATATTTGTTTAAACCGGCATTTGTCTATAAACGCTAATCCCGATATAAGCTGTTCGCACTTTACACAAATTGATATAAATTATGATAAACTGAAATAATGACAGAGCATTGGATGTATTTATCAATTGTGCAAAAGGTTATAAGATCTCTTATCAGGGAAAAAGTTATATGAATTATTTGTATTTACAAGATGCAAAATTGCACATTGCAAAATGGCCGCCATTGTTTTCTAGATGTATCACATGAGGTGTATATTGTGGGTTTTTTCACGCAGTATGTAAACATGGTGGATTGTAGTACACACGAGCGTGATCAAGGGCTAATCCCCGTAACGCATCGTTTTTCCCTTGCTGAATAAATATTGAAACAGCACCTGAAGTGTCCGAGTGGTTCCTGTGAGGACGGGAGCCTGTGAGTGGATATGTATATATATATATATATATATATATATATATATATATATATATATATATATATATATGAGGTTATTTTATAAGTATAACATTTGTATATCATCTAAAATGGTTTAAATATATTTCATGTATATTATATTAGAGTTTAATGTTCATATATATAAAAATCTTTATTCGGCTTATTCACAGTGGAAAAACCATAAAAGTACACAAAATAGCAAACACAGTAAAAATACACTTATTACATATATTTCTGATAAAATTCATTTCATAGTTAAAAGGAGAAAAGTTGATCAAAAATGTGCAAAGTACCGCTTATTCTCACACTGACAAGATTTTTAAAGATTCATTCTGTGTTTCATGATACACTTTAGGAAACTACTAATAAAATAACAGACATTTGGTGTTTCCAACATTTGCAGTCTTAAAAGAGCAGGTCTGCATTGTCGCAATCCCCAAGATTTTAAAATCGGTAAAAGCCAGATCTTTCTGTGGGCTTGGTGGTATTTACAAAGCAAGATCACGTGCAAATTCGACTGCATTGATATACCGTCACACGGACAGGGCGGGAGTATGGCCTCCCAACAGTTTTGTGACGGAAAAGTGACCATCCTAAAGAATATATTTAGCCTGAATCTTGTAATGAGCATTCTCTCGTAAGTTGGCATTTGAAGTTCTAAGTACGGATGAATGACAAAGGCTACTTGGATCATGTTTGAATGGATCACTGCCGTTTTTGTCGAGTTGGAAGCGAGTCTTAACGACTCCAAATGGCATAATGCTTGTCGTTTAAGAACTTTTTTTGGGATGTCCGTTATAGATGTTGGGTCTAAATAGTAGTTCTCAAGGCCTAAATCAGTAAAAAAGTTCCTAACATATAGGAGCCATTTTATTTTTACAGAATTGCCCATATTCATTGAATCTGTGATGATGGCTTGAGTCAGAGCATTTTTGGTTGATTTCCAAATGCGGCGCCACAGCATCAGAGGTTCAATTTTGATTAAATCCTCTAGGTATGGTATAGCTAATTCTAGATGCATTGCATAAATTGAAGTGCCTTTGGGGGTAGCTAACAAGAATCTTAAAAAGGTGTTTTCCGCCCTCTGAATAGGGCTCACATCAGTATACCCCCAGACTCCTGCACCATATGTTGCTATTGCCTGACATTTGGCGTGGTAAATCTTAAGAAGCTCTACTGGAGGCCTCTTGCCTAATTTCTGGGAGAAAGTTATTAGTGCTGCAATTGATCTCCTAAATAAAAGTGCCCTTGTGCTCACTGCTTGCTTCCAGCCAAGTTGGTCATCTATCATAACCCCCAAGTAGGGATAGTGTGAGGTAGGTTCAAGTTTTTGCTTATTGAGGATTATTGGATAGGTTCTTTTTCGGTGTCTGCCTACAGTCATTACGAACGTTTTTTTTACGTTCACTTTTAGATCTAAGTTGCCCATAAAGGACGTGTATCTGTTCACTGCGTTCTGAAGTTCTTTGGGTGTTCGCGCTAAGATGACGGCGTCATCCGCGTAGAGCAGGGCTGGGATCAGGCGGCGATTTATGCGTGGGAGGTCCTGGGCCCCCCTCAACATCTCCTCCTCCAAGCCGTTGGTATAGAGTGAGAAGAGGAAGGGGGCCAGGACGCATCCCTGCCTGACCCCACGCCCTACGCTAAACGGGGACGTCAACTCACCATTGACGCCGAAGCGTACTCTGGCTGTGGCCCCAGTGTAAAGCTCTTTGAGAAAATCTAAAAGGGGTGGATCTACTCCCAATTCAGCCAAGACCCTCCACAGCTTTCTGTGCGAGACGCAGTCGAAAGCTGCGGAGAGGTCGACAAAGACCATATATATCTTAGTAGGGATGGCCTGTGTATATTTCCCCATTATTAGGGTAAGGTTAAGGACCTGCTCTAGGGTACCAAAACCTTCCCGGAAACCAAATTGGATATCCGAAATTATGCCCCGGTCCTCAGTCCACTGCTGGAGGCGCTCGAGAATCACTCTCCCCACTACTTTCCCGAGAGAATCCAGCAGTGAAATGGGCCGGTAGCATTTTGCATCTTGTCGGTCCCCCTTTTTAAAAATGGGGACCATTATTGATTTTGTCCAGGATGTTAGGATTCCCTCACTTGCTGCTGCTGTACATACTCTAGTTAAAATGGGGGCCCAGAGATCTTGATTACTTTTAAAAAGGTCCACCGGGACCCCATCGGGTCCTGGTGCCTTGCCTGTTTTACTACTCTGCAGAGCGTCTAAAAGGTCTGAGATATCAAAAGGGACCAGGATAGGATAATTTACCTTGGGGGGGGGGGATTCAGTTGGATGGGTATTCTTAAAAATTTCCTCAAAGTGGGAGACCCAGGTGTTTTCGTCGATAGCGACTTCTATTTTTGGGGTCTCTCTGTCTATGAGGTATGGGGTTCGAACCGTGCGCCAGAAAAGCTCACTGTTTTGTGAGACTGCACCATGGTGAAGATCATCCCATAGCTTTTGCTTTAGTTGTGCAGTTCGCAGCTTTCTTTCCCTTGTGTATTGGCGCCTGAGCAAGTGGATCTGAGCCGCATCACGTGGATTATTTTTGAGAGCGGATTTCAGCTTTGATAAGGCCGCTGTGCAGTTATGATTAAACCACTTTGGTTTTGAGGGGCGGTTTATTTTAGGTTTTGTAGTAAGCAGGTCTTTTATAACTTCTAATATTAGATTAAAATTTCTCAAGACTTCTTTGTGGCTAGTTGTGAGATCCAGGCATTTCATTATGTTTGAATAGGACTGCGTTACTAATTTTTTCATTATGTCAGATGGGTTGATTTTAGCCCATCTGATTGTTAGTCCATTACGTTTACCGACCTCTATCTTGTTCTGCCTGAGAGTGGTCGCCATCTCTGATTTACGTGAAAGGTTGGCAGGCATGGGCATGGTTAGTCTTAGAGCTGCGTGATCGCTAAGGGGAGTGACAATGACTTCAAAATCTTTAAATGTCGACATTAGAGTTTGGGAGAGAAATATGAAGTCTACTGTTGTCCTATGTCCTCTACCCACATAGGTCGGTATGAATTCGTTTGGATCTGCTTTTACATGGTTTGCAATCTGGAGATCCAGATCTGATAGGGCGATGTTAATTATATTTCCCAGTTTAGAGTGTGCGAGGTGTGCTAGTGGAACATTAAAGTCGTCCACGATTCCACAACACAGTAAATTGGGAGCTGTGCAAGGATGAAGATTGAAATCGCCTCCCCACATTAAATGGGTTGCTTTATTTGCAGGGCTCTGATGGAGTACTTGTTTTAGTTTATCGGTTATGGTAGTAAGAAGAATTATAAAGTTTTCTTCCGATAGATTATTATATGTGTTAGTCAGAATAATAGTGTCTTTGTTAGGAAAAGTGAGTGATAAAATTTGATGGTTGGTGTCCTGCGAAAGTGTGGCCACTTTATTAAGAGGTAAGGAATTTGAGATATAAATGGCTAACCCACCTTTTGGTCTACCCATTGTACTAGTTAGGGCTGGAACATTATAAGTTTTGTAACCTTGTAGATGGAATTCTTCTACGGACCATGTCTCCTGGAGACAAATTATTTGACATGGGGCTAAAAACTTCTGCGCAGAGCCATCCTCGATTTTATTTCGGAGGCCCGCGATGTTCCAATAAGAAGCTATGAGAAATGTAGGGTCATCGATAAATTCTGCTTCTGGAATTATTGTGTTATTGTTACTAGTAGGCGAGACGGTGAAATTGGGCTGCAAAGGGGGAGATAATTCAATATCAGTGGGAGGAATTTCTATTAGTGGTCAGTCGACCATTTCAAGGCCGCTGAACCTATTACTTAGTGGGATGTTTTGCCATGGGTCCCATCGTGTTTGGTCTCTATGTGGGGGCCAATGTGTATACGGTCTTCTGTCGTCCCACCTTCCTCCCTGGCGGCGCTGTCTCACTGAGTGCCAGGAGTAGTCTGGCTCGTATTGGTTATGGGGGCCATTATAAGTAGAAATTGGAAAGTCAACCTGCCTGGGAAATGGGACGGACCAAGGGGGCTCTTGCTCCTGTATATAGCTGTCTATTTGCCTGAAGGGATAGAAAAAGGGGAGGGACTTGATCTTGATTCCTCCATTTGGTGTGATGTCTTCCCAGGCACAGACATAATCCGCTGTTCGAGAGTCCTCGAAAGTGATTGTAATGCAGTCACCGGGAATGGTTTTTCGGGTATTACCCACCCATGGTACCCTGGCTACGGATCTGATTCTACCGCGCCAGGAGGATGGAATTGGGCGGTTGGTCTGGAGCCAGTGCTGGACTTTATTTTTCAGGGACCAGACCGGTTCTGAGGTAAGATCTATTAGTTCTGGCACTCCAGCCATGACTGCCACATAGGATGAGGCCTCTGGAGGGAAATCTGCTGAGAATCTTGGTGGGCCAGGATTCCCCGCAGTGTTTCTCTTGGGCCTGCCCGCAGGTGTTTTTGGTGGTGCTGGCGGGGGGGGTATGGTTTTTGTTGTTGCATTATGCGTGGTTTTCCCTGAGGTTTTGTTGGCTATACTGCTCGGTACCGTTGGAGTAGCGGCAGTAGTAGCAGGCACAGTTGTCATGGGCACAGCCGGGGAAATCAAAACGGTGGTCTGCTGTGGGTTGCTGGTAGAGCTTTGAGCTGCTACAGTTTTTGTTGTTTTGGTTGAGTTTGAGGTGTTATTATTAGTCATCATATTTGAAGTAGTTATCCTGAGGGTCTTATGTTGTGGATTGGGTAAAGGTGAATTAGTGATTGATGCATTGGAGCTTATTGGTTTTTTGCTATTGTTTTGTAATGGATTTTGGGGACATGATGGTAGAAATGACTGATTATTTTTTAGAAGCTTGGAGATTTGCAGTTCTAGGGTTGCTAACCGATGTTCTAAAGGTTGTAGCGCATGTTTGACTACATTGGCTATGCTGGAGAGTGTTAGTTCCTGAGCCTCAGCAGCGTTCAGATCCACTGGGGTTTGTTTTGTGACGTAAGGGTCCAAAACTATCGGGGAGGATGGGTCCTTCTCTACCTGATGCACTACCGCTAAGATCTCGACATGTGTCGCCCTATCATCCTGGATTTGTGGGATACTGGATGTTATTACCAGGTTTTCTGGGGTAGTTGGGTTTCTTAATACCCTTTTCTTACTAATTGCTCCCTCCCTCCTACCCCTTTCTAATCTTTTTTCTGACGAAGAGATTTCTGGAGGAGTTGTTGGAAGCAGTTCGGGGGTTTTTTCAAGGTCGAAGCTGAGTTGGGAGTCCGCTAGCTGAGATACCGACAGATCTACTGTATTTGGTAGACTGCGTCTCTCTCTAGTTGGAACCAACTCAGCGTTTGGGGCTCCTCGCGCTGGAGATCTGGCTTCCGCCAGAGATCCTAATGAGGATCTTTTAGCAAATGCCAGATCTAAAGAGACCCTTTCTTCAATGAGTGTTATGCTTTCATCTATGAGCGTGTTTGCCTTTGCTAGGAAGTCATCCATGGGACCAAGCAGTTTACCTGCAGCACTGGGGACTTTAGCTTTAGGTTTACTCCCTCTCGTAAGAACCATTGCTATTCGTTTTAGGTTGTGGGGATAAGGCAAGTCATAAGAATATTACTATTAATAACAGTGGATCGAAGAATAATATTGGGGTCAAGGGGGATGGCCCAGTCCAGTCTCTACCAGCCTCTAACGGCCTAAAACGGCCCAGTCTTTGCCCGGGTCTTCGCCCCGGGCTGCGACCCGCGGCGCGACCCGCGGCGCGTTAGAGACTGGCTAGATATGGAGGACGGAAGGGGGGCGTGGCCGCCGGGGGAAGAGGCGCCGGCTTCAAGGAGCGGTGGTTTCTGGGCCTCGCAGTCCCCCGGTGGGCTGTTCGTGGACACAGCCAATGCACTGCTACCTGGGCGGGTCGCGCTGAGAGCGAGATGGTGAACTGCCGATTGCAGTAACGCTCCCACCAGCCGACCTCAGCTCCAGGGAGTGCGGGTCAAGATTTGGGCAGACAAACAGTTCCTCGTTTCTGGCACAAAGAGCAGGTCAGTGAGCGGCACCCGCGCAGCGGGTGTCGCGAAAGGTTATAAAGCAGGGATCCAATCAGTGGGCGTGGCCGCCGGGGGAAGAGGCGCCGGCTTCAAGGAGCGGTGGTTTCTGGGCCTCGCAGTCCCCCGGTGGGCTGTTCGTGGACACAGCCAATGCACTGCTACCTGGGCGGGTCGCGCTGAGAGCGAGATGGTGAACTGCCGATTGCAGTAACGCTCCCACCAGCCGACCTCAGCTCCAGGGAGTGCGGGTCAAGATTTGGGCAGACAAACAGTTCCTCGTTTCTGGCACAAAGAGCAGGTCAGTGAGCGTCTGTAACGAAACTGGTTCTATGTAAAGCGCTCTGATACCCATATGTCTCGGATCTAGTTTGCGCTATTTAAAACTCCACTAAGTCGACGCCAAAATAGAAGTTCTCTTCTTTTTAGGGTCAAAGAGTGACAGCGAATGTGTAAATGCGGCCACCTACCAATGTTCATATATTTAATGTTTACTATGTTTAACTATGTTTATATTAAAAACGATATTTTTGTGTTCTATTTTAGTGTATATCAATATTTTTTTCAATATTTTTATGATTTACGTTATAAGTATAGGATAAGGAATTTTTGGTGCTCAATATGTTTGGCACAATATTTATGTACCACCATATGTGTGGTTTTGATACTTTTTCAGTGAACTGGAGAGAGAAGAGAAAATTTCACAGTCAAATGCATTACCGATAAGAAAGCAATTTGACATTTCAGGCGTGCTAGATGGGATAGTACACACTGCCGTTTAATGGGGTTCTTTGGACCCTTGACGTCCCATGTATTCATTCTAAGTTGCATTACACTGAGGGAAAATAAGCATATGCTGATTCTTAAGGAATATAGGGTATGACATTATTGAGACAGAGAAGAAGAAAACAAAAAGAGGAAAGAGTGAAGTGAGGGAAGACCACTTCTGAAAATGTGACTTGAAGAAGTGTGTCATTGCATGGGCAATGGTACAGGATTACTGAAAAAGGAAAAAAGACAAGAGAACACCCCGGAGGGTGAAGAGACAGTGGAACGCCTGAGAGAGAGAGGCAGTTGCAGCTTCAACAGAGAGACAGGAAAAGCTGTGAAGTATTACACATAGGAGCCTAGTTAAACACATCAACCAGGTAGACGAACCTGAGATTGGAACAGCTACACTAATAATATATAGACATGAGGCAAAAGCAGTTACGAAAATAAGGCTTACCATTGAGAACACAGAGATGGGTGGTTGGAATATCAAAGAGAGAACATGAGGGGGGTACTATATGCGGAGTTCACATGAAGGTTCATACGAGAGTAAGAGGGGAGAAAAAGAAATTGAAAAAAGAAACAATAGGTTAGCAGGAATAATATTGCTAATATGAGCTAAGCTGAATGAAAAACATTCAAAACAATGTTGGAATAATACAGTTCAGAAGACCCTAGTTCCATTTCTTCTTGTTTTGTGACGGTTAATGAAGGTTTGTATATGTGCAGGATCTTTGAAGAAGTAAGGTTTTGTCTTTAAAAGTGAGTTTCAAAATGCAGGGGTGAAGTAAGCCATATCTGATGTTCATAGAACTCAGTTGAGGGCGTAGATCCAGCAATTGTTTCCATCGCACTGCTGTAGCGGTAAGCGACCCTGTATGAAAAACACCTTGTGACCTGACCATTGAAGAGAGCCTGCCTTTATGTCCACCAAAAGAATTTGCATTAAATCAGTTAATTGTATGAAAATTAATATATTATTCTGTGATGTGAGCGAGGGCTGGAGGAAGACTTAGAACCGAGGCGATGTGCCCATTGTATAGACAGGGAGGATGTGGTTGGTAGGTTCAGAGTTGAAGGAATCTCCGTTTGCAAGAAGGAATTCATTTTGGAACTTTCTGGAACACACAAAAGGCAAAGATTACTCCTTTTGTTCCTGTTTTCCAAGTTTTAGGTTAATAGTTTCAGTTGAACAATTTATTTAGCCATTTGAGATATGACATGTTCCAGTGTGGAGATGCGTTGAATCAATTTGTTGTAACAAAGCATTAGTGTTGTCCATAAATTGCTTGAGGGATCTGAGTTCCTTCATAACATCTTCCAAAGTCAACAGGGGAGGTGATTTAGTGAAGGAATTAAGGGCCTGATTAGGATGGCAGTCGGATTTATGACCGACCGCCATCCCCGTGGCAAACGGAACCGCCTGACACGCTGTTGGAGGTCCCGCACCCTGAATTATGATGTGAACACCTTCAAGGCAGTCACAAAGTGTATATTTTGCATTGCGGCAGATGCTGCAGGCTCATAGCAGCAAAATACAACATGTTGCTGCCATACAAGTACAAAATATGCACCCCGTGCATATATCTGCACTATATGGCAGGCACCATGCGGTGCCTGCCACATGGTGCATGTTGTATGGTGTATGTTTATGTTGAGGGGCACCCAAGGTGCCCCCTAGGGGCCATGCCAGAGGGCCGTACATTAACGTCATTAAGCAGATGCCATGCTGTTACACCGAAGGAGAAAATGCACTCCAAATGTTGACATTTGACAAGTTACTACTCTCATTTATACTTTTAAATTCGGCGGACTCAGAAGGATTAATGACATTAACATACAAATTAAGCCCTGAAGAAGTCCTTGTCGGACGGAACGCGTTAGCTACTGTTCAGTGATGTGGTTTTAAAAGAAAAAAGATGAATAAAGATTTACTGAAAGAAGAAACCATTGTCATTTGCATTTGTTGTGACTCAGTGATAATGTTTATGAATACTGTTTGACATAGAAAACTATGCAGAATATATATATATGTCCTACTACACGTTATCACTAAATTCTGAATTTGGGGACTGAACCACTCTCTTGTCGGCAATCAATATTACTATAGCAGTGGGATTGCCACCGATGCGCCGTCGGTGGCGGTCCCACTGTCATCTTAATCAGGCCCTAAGTTCCTTTATTGGTTGTTTGACCTAAGTGGAGTAAGTGGCCTTTTTAGGTCTCGCCTTCGCAGCGCGCATGCGCTGCGAAAGGTAAAAAGACCTTTTGGGATCGCTTTGGCTTTTCAGCCAAAAACGTGCATGTGTTCCATTGCCTTCAATGGAAACGCGTGCACGTGTGGCTATTCACTTGCAGGAGCGCGCGGTGCCATATGGGAGCAATTATTGCTCCTGGCGCTGCATGCTCCCGCAAGTGAAGCGATTTCATTCACCCCCTCCTCTCGCCCCTTTCCCTGCTGCCTCCATTAACCGTGAGGAACGCGCTTGTTCACGCTGGCAATCGGGCCGATTCGTTTGCAACCACGAAATAGCGTGTTCATTTGCGCCCTAGACCCTTGTCTCATAATTGTGGCGAGCAATGAGACAGAGAAATTAGCGTCTCAGAGAAGTGTGCTTACCCCGGATTGGTTGAAGGAACTCTCCATGGATTGATTAGAGGGACTCTTAGTTGCGGTCACTTGCTTGCCCTGGGCGGATGAGCCTAAACTAGCCGCAAGTAGTAGTGACTCTAAAGCGTTTGAGCCCCAGTGCATGGGTGTGCCTACAGATACTACTTCTCTGGTGCACGTAACCACCTCCCGTCTGTGGGCGGGTTTTACTAACTGTTTGGTAAAGGCATTCTTAGTAAGGAGAAGTGTTGTATTTCATTCCTAAAACTGTGAGCGCTCGAACAGAAAACAACAGAAAGTAATACTGATACAAAACATGGGCACAAAGAGATGAAAAGGCAGAAGATGATTGAGAGTAAAGCCTGCCAAGAAGCAAATCCTGTCCCACAATCTGACAGGAGAGAAAGAACATGAAATGTATCAAACGACCGAACACGTGTCTGTTCTTTCAGTAGAGTAAAATGACAACATATCATCTACCCTTCTATTTCAGCCTCATGAAATGCCACTGTCCTCCTTAGCCGGCGCTTGATACTGCCCATCTTATACAGAGGCTGCCACTGTCCCCCTTAGCCGGCGCTTGACACTGCCCACCTCATACAGAGGCTACCACTGTCCCCCGTAGCCGGCCAGTGCCTTTAACTGCTTAACAGATAGAGCGGCTCAGACTCCCCTGCAGAGCTAGTGCCTGAAACTGCCCACCAGCGCCTGACTGTCCTATCGAGCCAGCACCCGATACTGCCCCCCCAGTGCTTGACTGCCCTGCTATGCGAGTGCCTTCCTCTGCCTGAGGTGTAAAATGCAGGGGCTTAGGATAAGACGTAAGCACAGACAGGCGACAGAGGGAAGTGAGACAAGTAGGGAGTAACTGCTGGGTGGGAGGTCAGAAGGAGGGTGTGTATCTGCACCCTCGGGGCAAGGCAGGGCAGGCTTTTCTCATTCTTCTTTCCTTGGCTGCTGTGGCGCCCAGACTTCTGCAGGGAGACTGGTGAGTGAGTGCCTGGCACAGGAGATAGGAGATCCAGGAGGCTCTCAATGACAGACTGGTGGCGCTGGGGCAGAGTCACACACACCAGGATAGCTCCTCTCCCCGGCGGCCCTGCTAGGGCATTCGAGAGGCCGGTAGGACTTTGAAAGACAGGGTCACATGCAGGCCAGTGCAGTTGGAAAGTACGTAGGACGTGCCCTCGTATGTTTGCTCATTTATGTATGTGTATGTGTGCGTTATGTGAAGGATCATTTGAACTCAATTCAAATTCCTCCCATTGGTATCTGGGGTACTGCTTTGTAAACAGAACAATTGGGTTCTGTGTGAAGATCACATGATATTCCGTCATCTTCTCTGACTGTCTGTATGTGAGCCTACAACAATCTGCTTAGTCAATACACCATGATTCAGAAAAGGGGGTGGTGATGAACAGAGTGTCTGAATTAAGCAGACCACTCTTACCCAGTCCAAAGATCAGGGCTTGATCCATCACCGTTATTTAGCTCACTGCCCCATCCCAGCTCAGAACCTGGCTATATGCAAATTAGTCTGTCCCTGGCCCAGTGCATCATGGGAACAGGGCAGACCAAACTACCAAGCCAATTCTTCACCAGAAAGGAGACAAGCTTCCGGGGACCGGTTTCTGCCATTTCAGGCGTCGTCGGCCCGGCTTGCTTGAATCCTGATGGAGCAGTGAGCAAGGGACTCATGTCTGAGTATACCCTTCCACGCTTATGGTGGACAAAATGATTCAGAAAAGGGGGTGGTGATGAACAGAGTGTCTGAATTAAGCAGACCACTCTTACCCAGTCCAAAGTACAGGGCTTGATCCATCACCGTTATTTAGCTCACTGCCCCATCCCAGCTCAGAACCTGGCTATATGCAAATTAGTCTGTCCCTGGCCCAGTGCATCATGGGAACAGGGCAGACCAAACTACCAAGCCAATTCTTCACCAGAAAGGAGACAAGCTTCCGGGGACCGGTTTCTGCCATTTCAGGCGTCGTCGGCCCGGCTTGCTTGAATCCTGATGGAGCAGTGAGCAAGGGACTCATGTCTGAGTATACCCTTCCACGCTTATGGTGGACAAAATGATTCAGAAAAGGGGGTGGTGATGAACAGAGTGTCTGAATTAAGCAGACCACTCTTACCCAGTCCAAAGATCAGGGCTTGATCCATCACCGTTATTTAGCTCACTGCCCCATCCCAGCTCAGAACCTGGCTATATGCAAATTAGTCTGTCCCTGGCCCAGTGCATCATGGGAACAGGGCAGACCAAACTACCAAGCCAATTCTTCACCAGAAAGGAGACAAGCTTCCGGGGACCGGTTTCTGCGATTTCAGGCGTCGTCGGCCCGGCTTGCTTGAATCCTGATGGAGCAGTGAGCAAGGGACTCATGTCTGAGTATACCCTTCCACGCTTATGGTGGACAAAATGATTCAGAAAAGGGGGTGGTGATGAACAGAGTGTCTGAATTAAGCAGACCACTCTTACCCAGTCCAAAGATCAGGGCTTGATCCATCACCGTTATTTAGCTCACTGCCCCATCCCAGCTCAGAACCTGGCTATATGCAAATTAGTCTGTCCCTGGCCCAGTGCATCATGGGAACAGGGCAGACCAAACTACCAAGCCAATTCTTCACCAGAAAGGAGACAAGCTTCCGGGGACCGGTTTCTGCCATTTCAGGCGTCGTCGGCCCGGCTTGCTTGAATCCTGATGGAGCAGTGAGCAAAGGACTCATGTCTGAGTATACCCTTCCACGCTTATGGTGGACAAAATGATTCAGAAAAGGGGGTGGTGATGAACAGAGTGTCTGAATTAAGCAGACCACTCTTACCCAGTCCAAAGATCAGGGCTTGATCCATCATCGTTATTTAGCTCACTGCCCCATCCCAGCTCAGAACCTGGCTATATGCAAATTAGTCTGTCCCTGGCCCAGTGCATCATGGGAACAGGGCAGACCAAACTACCAAGCCAATTCTTCACCAGAAAGGAGACAAGCTTCCGGGGACCGGTTTCTGCCATTTCAGGCGTCGTCGGCCCGGCTTGCTTGAATCCTGATGGAGCAGTGAGCAAGGGACTCATGTCTGAGTATACCCTTCCACGCTTATGGTGGACAAAATGATTCAGAAAAGGGGGTGGTGATGAACAGAGTGTCTGAATTAAGCAGACCACTCTTACCCAGTCCAAAGATCAGGGCTTGATCCATCACCGTTATTTAGCTCACTGCCCCATCCCAGCTCAGAACCTGGCTATATGCAAATTAGTCTGGGTGAGAGTATTCTGCTTAATTCAGAGACTCTGTCCATCACCACCCCTTGTTGTAAATTATTTTGTCCACCCTAAGCGTGGAAGGGTATACTCAGATGTGAGTCCCTTGCTCATTGCACCATCAGGATTCAAGCAAGCCGGGCCGTAGACGGCTGAAATGCCAGAAACCGGTCCCCGAAGCTTGTTTCCTTCCCAGTGTAAGAATTGGCTTTTGTAGTCCGGTCTGCCCTGTTCCCATGATGCACTGGGCCAGGGACAGACTAATTTGCATACAGCCGGGTTCTGAAACTGGGATGGTGCAATGAGCTAAAAAACGGTGTTGGATCTAGCCCTGATCTCTTGACTGGGTGAGAGTATTCTGCTTAATTCAGAGACTCTGTCCATCACCACCCCTTGTTGTAAATTATTTTGTCCACCCTAAGCGTGGAAGGGTATACTCAGATGTGAGTCCCTTGCTCATTGCACCATCAGGATTCAAGCAAGCCGGGCCGTAGACGGCTGAAATGCCAGAAACCGGTCCCCGGAAGCTTGTTTCCTTCCCAGTGTAAGAATTGGCTTTTGTAGTCTGGTCTGCCCTGTTCCCATGATGCACTGGGCCAGGGACAGACTAATTTGCATACAGCCGGGTTCTGAAACTGGGATGGTGCAATGAGCTAAAAAACGGTGTTGGATCTAGCCCTGATCTCTTGACTGGGTGAGAGTATTCTGCTTAATTCAGAGACTCTGTCCATCACCACCCCTTGTTGTAAATTATTTTGTCCACCCTAAGCGTGGAAGGGTATACTCAGATGTGAGTCCCTTGCTCATTGCACCATCAGGATTCAAGCAAGCCGGGCCGTAGATGGCTGAAATGCCAGAAACCGGTCCCCGGAAGCTTGTTTCCTTCCCAGTGTAAGAATTGGCTTTTGTAGTCTGGTCTGCCCTGTTCCCATGATGCACTGGGCCAGGGACAGACTAATTTGCATACAGCCGGGTTCTGAAACTGGGATGGTGCAATGAGCTAAAAAACGGTGTTGGATCTAGCCCTGATCTCTTGACTGGGTGAGAGTATTCTGCTTAATTCAGAGACTCTGTCCATCACCACCCCTTGTTGTAAATTATTTTGTCCACCCTAAGCGTGGAAGGGTAAACTCAGATGTGAGTCCCTTGCTCATTGCACCATCAGGATTCAAGCAAGCCGGGCCGTAGACGGCTGAAATGCCAGAAACCGGTCCCCGGAAGCTTGTTTCCTTCCCAGTGTAAGAATTGGCTTTTGTAGTCTGGTCTGCCCTGTTCCCATGATGCACTGGGCCAGGGACAGACTAATTTGCATACAGCCGGGTTCTGAAACTGGGATGGTGCAATGAGCTAAAAAACGGTGTTGGATCTAGCCCTGATCTCTTGACTGGGTGAGAGTATTCTGCTTAATTCAGAGACTCTGTCCATCACCACCCCTTGTTGTAAATTATTTTGTCCACCCTAAGCGTGGAAGGGTATACTCAGATGTGAGTCCCTTGCTCATTGCACCATCAGGATTCAAGCAAGCCGGGCCGTAGACGGCTGAAATGCCAGAAACCGGTCCCCGGAAGCTTGTTTCCTTCCCAGTGTAAGAATTGGCTTTTGTAGTCTGGTCTGCCCTGTTCCCATGATGCACTGGGCCAGGGACAGACTAATTTGCATACAGCCGGGTTCTGAAACTGGGATGGTGCAATGAGCTAAAAAACGGTGTTGGATCTAGCCCTGATCTCTTGACTGGGTGAGAGTATTCTGCTTAATTCAGAGACTCTGTCCATCACCACCCCTTGTTGTAATTTATTTTGTCCACCCTAAGCGTGGAAGGGTATACTCAGATGTGAGTCCCTTGCTCATTGCACCATCAGGATTCAAGCAAGCCGGGCCGTAGACGGCTGAAATGCCAGAAACCGGTCCCCGGAAGCTTGTTTCCTTCCCAGTGTAAGAATTGGCTTTTGTAGTCTGGTCTGCCCTGTTCCCATGATGCACTGAGGCCAGGGACAGACTAATTTGCATACAGCCGGGTTCTGAAACTGGGATGGTGCAATGAGCTAAAAAACGGTGTTGGATCTAGCCCTGATCTCTTGACTGGGTGAGAGTATTCTGCTTAATTCAGAGACTCTGTCCATCACCACCCCTTGTTGTAAATTAGTCAATACACCAGACATTTATTGCACAGGCTGTGGTGAGTTTGCGAGTTTTTTCTGTGAAGATGTACAGTGGGTAAGGTTGTGATTTTCTGCTTTATTGACTGTCGTAGCATCCGATGTCCAAGGCAAATGGACGTGTGCAAACACCCATGCGTGGTTCATTTTCTAATTTGTAAAAATGCTTGGCCTTCCGGGACGGGAAAATGCATACGCAGAGGCCTTTCCCCACTTACGCTCAATCAAGGCCGCAGCACTCCCAACTTCATGCTTAAATTACTTCAAAATATATATTTTATCCCTCGCATTAGGAATGCCTTTGAGCCTTCATCCCTCCATGGGTATATATTTACATATTTGCTCAAAACAACATAATTATATCAGGCCAGCTCTGTCTCTGAATTAAGCGCTCCTGAACTCATTTAAGTCTTGTTGGATCGTCAAGCGGTTCAATAAATACGGCAAAGTGAAAGACAGCTGAGCGGCATTCTTTTGAAGTGCGACGGGAAACGAGGAAGGGGGAGGAAAGGAGCGCGTTTTGTTTAGTCCCCTCAGATCAGATGGTGGACGATTTCAAATAACCTTATGCTCGGCGCCTGGCGGTATTCAATTTCACACGGCTTGATGATCCATAGGCGTAGCTCAAAACAGCTGAAGAAGCAATTTTAATTGGCCAAACTTGTATTTTTTTGTTTTGCTTGTTAGAGGGTCCAGGCAGGACAGGGCAATGAGCAATCTGAGGGCACAAACGTTCATTGGAAAGGGGAGATGCCTCTTCAAAACAGGTGCGAATGGGGGTCTCATACATGGCCATGAGGGCTTCCTATGTTGCATTAGCAGGAATGCTTTTGGGAAGGGCATCGCAGCAAATTATTCACCTGATGTGTTTTGGGGTACACTACTTCAGAAAAGGTGGGTCAAAATCACCCTCAGCAATCACCATTGGGTAACATGCGGGTTATCCATTTTCTTCCTAACTTCTTTGGGTTGAGGTCCCATCACACGGAGGTACATTGTAGTGGGGTTCTGAATCGTAGAGTCTTTGAAATGTAACGACTACCCAAAGCAGTTGAAACTCCGCTGGCAGAGCGCCATTCCGTTTGGGAGGCCACTGATAGATGCCTTGATGACAAACAACAAGGGAACACTCTGGTGAGAGGCTGTGGTGGCCTTACAGTTCTTTCAAAACCCTGACGTCATGCAATGTTTCAGGAACAGACAGTCTCATGACTATCAAAATATGACTGAAGCATCTGAAGCCGAAATGAGGGAACCGGCTTGGTTCAGTGATGAAGTTGTCAGCTGTGGACCAGAAGGTTTGGGTTCTAATCCAACTTTCCACAAATGACCACACTTTCAGAAGCCTAGCCTAATTTCCGTGTTGCCCCTTTACCTTGAATTCCCTGTCTGCTGACATTGAAAGGTTTACTAAAAGCAATATAGTGAACAGCCTTACACTACTCAATGCAACATAAATACACTACACATAATACTACTCAGTGCCACATACTTTTATGCTACATAATTACACTGCACTCTATGCAACATACACTCCAAATAATACCACTCAGTGCCACATATTTACCCTCTACTGAGTGTAACATACACTCCACATAATACCACAAAGAGTCACATAATTACACGCCACATACTTACATTCTACTCAATACAACATAAATACACTCCACATAATACAACTTAGTGCCACGTAATAACACGCCGCATAATTACACTCTACTCAATGCAATATAAATACACTCCACATAATGCCACTCAGTGCCACATAATTTTATGTTACAATCTTTTTTTAATGAGGTTGTTCAGTTGTATATAATGTCGGCTTGGTTTGCATAAAGGTAACAAAAATGCTTAACACTTTTTATTATAAATTTTCAACATGATGCACAGCAGCCACAATGCTCTACAATATAGCCAAAATTTCTGGCTAAACACATAAGGTCCCAAAGGCGAGACCTATTGGCTATGCCAATGCTTATTTGATATGGCTCCAGCAGCATGAGAGGAAAAAGTGCGCTATCTCCCTAAGTCAGAAATGCTTTCTTTTATGGCAGGGGATGCCTTGATAATATTTGTTGACTGACTTTGTAAGATGTGAAAAGAATTCAGAGATTTGGAGGAGGGGGAAGTTTCGCTGCCACTTTGCATTCTGCGAGATATCCCCAAAAAACTATGAAACCAGTACTGTGGAGTATGGAAGTTAGTCAGCCACACAAACATTTCCCAAATTATAGTGACAGAACTGTGAGACAGCAGGGATAATACAATAGAGCTATTGCCTGATTGTGACGTGCGAGACAGCTATGTCAAAGGAATTGTATTATATATAGCAAAATATTACATCTGGTATTAAATGACAAAGAAAAAAGATAAAAAAGTGTCAAAAAAGTATTAGAAAGTGTTCCAAAGTACATATGGACTAAGGAAGCATTATTTTAAGAGGATTTAGGGGTGAGTGTGCCACAATTCCATACAGTTTCTGGTTGCATTTAAGAATAAGTTACCTCAGGAGAATTTGAGTTAAAATGGTGGGGTCACAGAGAGATTCCAAAACTGAGTCGCAAAGTCACTGAGTCAAGAAAGTAAGCCATCTCCCAGTTCTGTAGGCTCTCCGCTGCTCAGGTTGATGTAAAAAAAATGTGAAAGAGGGGTCCATTAGCTGCAAACCGCTGTCTCCCTGCCAAAAATTCACGGAGATCTAATGAGCAGTGGCCGTCTTGCGCAGCTTCCAACCACGGCCTCTCCTGGTTTACATCTTTCATTTGGGGCCCACCCAGGAGGGCGGGGGGGGGGTTGACCGACCACAGACACAGTATTAAGGTGTGACAAAGGCCGCTTTATTGGAAGCAGGTGCATCCTGAATAAACAAACCTTGGCCTGTGCCGAACAAAACTAATCCTCACTAAATAAGGAATACCTAACAAACCCCCACCCCCTCCCTTAAATGATCACAACATACTCACAACCTAACCACACCATCCCATGTGCAACAGGCCTCCTCTTTTACTTAAACATACCTTGACCCCTGCAGTGACACCCCACCTCCTGTCAAGACAATCCCAGTGCTCCAACTTAGCCCCTTTTTCTATGAAAAGCGCCACCTTCTTGTATAGCACACCTACACCTGCTCCAGCGACACAATAGCCCCACAACCTCAACCTGATGCACCGGCCCCCAACAAACCCCCTCAGAGCCACCACCCTAAAACACCCTTTACACCAGCTGCCCCAGAGCAACAGATCACCCCTGGCAACCCCACTTGAATGAGAATTCCGACCTTCCAGGCCCCCCCCAGGAAAACATAAAACCCCCCCAACTAAGGCACCGGGAGGGTGGGCGGGAAAAAACCTCGAGCTTAGGGCCCCCTCCGGCTACCGTGTCACTGCCACTGAAATGGTGGTCAGTGACACAAAATGGCCGTATAAATATCCCCCCAGCCCAACCAGCCCAATACCCAGCCCAAACACAGCCCAAAGCCCAAGGGAGTAGCCCAACCAACCCAAAACCCAGCAACCCCTGCTCAGTTCCCCCCCTCCCTCTGGGCCCCAAACACCCAGGGGGTGGCAGGCCTCCCGTTGGTCGGCCACCACCCAAAAACCCCATTGGTGCCCACCCAGGAGGGCGGGGGGGGTTGACCGACCACAGACACAGTATTAAGGTGTGACAAAGGCCGCTTTATTGGAAGCAGGTGCATCCTGAATAAACAAACCTTGGCCTGCGCCGAACAAAACTAATCCTCACTAAATAAGGAATACCTAACAAACCCCACACCCCCTCCCCTAAATGATATCCCCCAATCACAACATACTCACAACCTAACCACACCATCCCATGTGCAACATGCCTCCTTTTTCACTTAAACATACTTTGACTCCTGCAGTGACACCCCACCCCCTGTCAAGACAATCCCAGTGCTCCAACGTAGCCCCTTTTTTCTAGGAAAAGCGCCACTCGAAAGCCACGTAGTGACTTTTGACCCCCCCCCCCCAGGACATCCCCCCTTTTGGGTATCTGCGCACCCCCAAATCCGCATCCAGGGCCTCTTTCATCTGCACCAGGTATAGCTCCATCACATAACGTGACCAGTGCACCCCGTCCTCTCTGAAGAAATATACCGCCCCATACCTCAGGTCAGGATGTTCCATACGCCCTATCCCCTCCTTAGCACAAAAGTCCTTCATCTCCCTGTTGATTTTCCTCCTGGCCCTGTCTATAGCCCCGGGACGCTCCGCCCCCCTCCAGACCCTGCTCGGAATGAACTCAGACCAGATAACATAGCAGCCTTCCCATTTCGACTTAATTTCTAACAAGTCCTGCTTCATTTGCTTCATCAGCGCCAACCCCTTGCACGTAACCAAGTCATTTTCCCCCACGTGAATAAGCACCACTTCCAGACACACACCCCTTTTCACTACATTTTTCAAAACCGGCACCAATTCGTGTCAACGCATCCCCCTTTTCCACGCCATTGACACCGAAACAATCTGTTGTCCAATTCCAGATTAAGGCTCTGATGCCTGTCCCACTCGGCCCTCTCAGCTCTCTTTACAAATGAATGCCTCACAATGAAGATGTCCAACACCGCCGCATCCGGTTCCGCCACAGAACCTGTAAAGATAAACATGTAAGAGAGCGGCAGAACAACTCCGTCATTGCAGTCCATCTACCCCCGCCACCGAACGTATTTCTTATAACAATCCGATTTCCACCGCCCCAAACGCTTTATGTCTCCGTCCCCCAACCTTTGCGCGCCACGTCCGTCGCTGCCCCAATTCTAAAGGAATGCGTCCCGAATGTCAAGGGGTCCTCACCCATCCACCACAGGGCGTGCCGCAGGACCCCCAGCACCTGACTTGCCGTCACCCGGGCATCCATCCCTCGACCGAATACCTCCCCCCCTGCCTCCTGCCGCCCGGCCACCAATCGCCTACCCCACTCCGCGGGATAGACACCGGCCACCCTCCCCGGCCCCAAAACCACTCAAGTCCCCACCCCCTGCTGATCCATTTTAGAGCACCTAAAGCGTAGAGCCACCTCACGCGCCTGCACCTCCACATCCTCCCACAGCACCCCCGCCCACCTTTCAAACCCACTAGCTCCGACACCCGGAACGCTCCAAAAAACAGCCACGACACAAGCGTGGAAAACAACACCGTCTCCTCCCTGTCGCGACACACCAACGGCAACGCCGTTATCAGGCCTCCCAGCATCTCTTCCATGATAGGCCGCCGCTGACTCACCCGTGCACCTCTCTCCCTTGCCCAACTTTCCAATAACCTCGTCCCAAACTCCCCGGCCGACGGCGGATACCCCCACCAAAGCTTCCCCATGAATGCCACCTTACCCGCGATCGTCACCTTAGACAAACCCTTATCCATCATGGCCAGTATGAAACGCACCACCTGCTCCTCCCACTGCCACCGGTCCCCGTGCCTTACCGCTCCAGACTGCTGAAATTCCGACCACGCCTGTTCGTACGCCTTCCATGTAGATGCCGCCACCGAAGACCTCACCAGTTGAACAACCCTACGTCTCCCACCGACCACAGCTCCTGCGGCACCGGCGTCTTGGTCTCCTCCGCCTCCATGGCTAGCCCATGGAACCTCTGCCACTGTGAATGAGACAAAGCATCCGCAATGTCATTGTCCACGCAGGCACATGTCTGGCCTGAAACAAGATGTCATGCTCAAGGCAGCGAAGTACGAACACCCTCATCAATTTGAGCACCTGCGGGTCCCGCGCCGACTGCCTGTTTACCACCTGCACAACGGACATATTGTCCACTCGGAACAACACCCGCTTGTGAGCCAACTCCTGCACCCACACGGTCACCGCCACCAACAAAGGGAACAGTTCCAAAAATGCGATGCTGCAGCCCCCCACCTGCCACTGAGGCGGCCACTGTTCCGCGCACCAGCGACCCGCCCAGTACAAACCGAAACCACCAACACCCGCCGCGTCGGAAAACATCGTGACGTCCCACTCCCAGTCTTCCGGAGGCGCCATAGGCACCCCGTTAAACCACTCCAAAAAAGTCAGCCACATCCGCAAATCCTCCTTCGACCCCGCCGACAACCTCACGTGATGATGCGGCAACGTCAAACCCGACAACGCCAGGCCCAGTCGCCGACAGAACGTCCGCCCCGCTCGCACCACTCGACACACAATATTTAAATGCCCCAATAGCACCTGCACTTCCCGCACCGTCACCTTCCGCCTGTCCAACATGCCCCTGACCAACGCCACCATTGCCGCTTTCTTGTCGTCTAGTAGGCGTGCTTCCATGGCTGCTGAGTCGAGCTCTATGCCTAAAAATGACAGCACCAAACTGGGACCGTACATCTTCTCTGGCGCCAAGGGAACTCCCAAGTAGCCCATTAGTTCCTGAAAATTGCGCAGCTGTTGCTGACAATCCGACGAACTGGGCCATCCCACCAGAAAAAAGTAATCCAAATAGTGCGTCACCGTCTCAGAGCCTGTGCGCCAGGAAAAAGCCCACTGCAGGAAAGAGCTAAAACGCTCGAACTTAGCACAGGAGATGGAGCACCCCATCGGCATTGCCTTGTCCACAAAGATGCTCCCCTCGAATTGGATTCCCAACAACTGGTAATCCTCCGGGTGCACCGGCAGCAATCTGAACGCTGATTTGATGTCGCCCTTCGCCATCAGCGCACCCTGCCCCACTGCCGTCACTATCTTCCGCGCCATGTCAACCGACGAGTACGACACCGACGCGAGCTCCGTTGAAATGAAGTCATTCACCGATGACCCCTCTGGCCAAGACAAGTGCTGTATCAGCCGAAACTGGCCGGCTCCTTCTTGGGCACCACCCCAATCGGGGATACGATCGGGTTTGGCACCGGTGGCTCCGCGAAAGGACCCGCCAAATCGGCCCTCCCGCACTTCTTTGAACAATTTCTCTCGCACCACCCCTTTCCGCGCATTCACCGACTTGAGGTTATCTGCCCAACGCGCGATCCGCAGCCCCTCGTACCCCAACCGAAAACCCTCCCGGAAGCGCCGGTGCAGAACAGCCGCATCGTCTGCCCGCGGGTACGCCGCCAGCAAAGGCTCCAGCCAGTCCAGCCTAACTGGTGTACGAGCCCTTTCCCAGAGCTCCTGCTCCTCCCCTGCCCCCTCTCCCCTCCCCCGGTCTGGCCACCCGACGCTGCGGGCTGATGTCCCGCCGCCGCATGCTGTTGCCCCGGGGGGCCTCCAGAAGCACACCACTGGGTGTCTCCTACCGGACTTCGAGCATTCATGGTGAAAGCGACACACCTGTCAGCCACATGCCCCCTTGTTGAAATCCCAACGAGCTCCGACCGTGGACTGCCCAGCACTCTCTCCTTGGCCCACCCCCCCACGGGTGGGACGGGCGGAAAAGGGGATTGACGGGAGCGGCAAACCGCTCACCGTGTAAATGGTGCGGCCGAACTTCGCCCTGCCCAACGTCTACTGGTACAAATCCGAGTCCAGCTCCCCCCACTTTGCGTCCGGGTCCGAACCCATCCTGGTCCGAAACTCCTTATCGTAATGTGACCAAGCGTAGCCGCCGTACGTCACATGTGCCCTCCGCACCATGTCCATGTACTTGAACAGCACAACAGCCCTGTCCGGGTACTTTTCACAATAGACGCTGGCATAGATGAGGAACGCCGCCGACCAATTGTCTATCGTCAGCGGTACCTTGGGGCGCCTGGCCAGCTCCTGCTCTTCCTCCTTTGATCCCTCTTTAGACGTGAGCTCCCTGTGAAGGAGCTTCAGCATCTCAACGTATTCCCTTTTCCATATCTTCTCTTTCGTTGCTAGCGAAAGATGGGCCCGAAAGGTTTCGTCACTCCCATGTACGGGAGCTTACGCACCGGCACCACGCAGCTCTCCTTACCTCCACCGCTGCACCACCCCCGGGCCCCGCCGCCGCTGCCAGATTCCCCGCTGCTGCTCCCCCGTCGCCGACTGCCCCGGCGCCCGCTGAAGCTACCGCTGCGCCACTGCCTACCCCGATATCCGCCACATAGCGTCCCTTCACCAGCCGCACCAAGTCGTCCCCCCGTGTCTCCGTCCTCACCGAGACCTGCGCGCTGCGCTTCCTGCCCAAACCACTCCCTGCTCCGTTACACACCTTACCTGGCATCAAGGCTGGCGTCCGCACTGGATCCCGCCGCCTAACCAGTGGAGCTGGGGGGGCCATCACTCTGGGCACATCCAGCTGCGGTCGAACCTGTAAAACACTGCCAACAGCATTACTGCCCCCGTCCCGAATCTCCCCCTCCTCCTCGGACTCTCCTTCACACTCCCTGTGCCTGTCACGCCCGTCCACCAGGCAGTCCACACGACTGAACCCCGCCTTCTCCCTACACACCGTCATCAATGCACCCAGATCCACACTCATTCTCCTCCCATCCGCCACGCCTGAGTCAAATGCAGCATTCTCTGTATCATCCCGCACTCCGTGCTCCCCGGCGGCCGCCTCGACCCTTCTGGGTAGGGCGTGCGGGGACCCCGCACCCAGCCAATTGCCATGTGCCTCCGCCAAGTCCCTCGTTGGAGCGCGACCACCCGCACTAGGCAGAGCCGGCCCATCCCCTCGGTGGATCGGAGCCGCAAGCTGCTCACCGAAGCACCTCTCCCACTGCGCCTGCCAAGTGAAAAACGGGGAGTCCAGCATGCCGGGGTAAAAAAAATCCCCGCCGCACCCCATCCCTTCTGCGGCCCCCTCCCCCAACCGGCCGAGTGGCCCCCTCTCCTAGCCGGCCGCTCTAGCCACCCCCGCCGAGGTTGCCCCTCCCCACCCCCCCACGTCATCCCACGCGGGTCCCCCGCGGGTCCCCGGCCCCCCCAACCCGGACCCTCCCAGGGCGGCCCTCCGCCCCACGCCCCCCAGCCCCACCCCGAGTGCTCCCACCCCCAAAATCCTCACACCCCCAACTCCCCGGCCCCCCATCACCCAGCCTGGCCCCCCCATTGCACCCCCCCAGTCTCCCCCTGCATCCCACCCCCCCACTCCTCTTCTGCCCCACCCCGCGCACCCCCGCCGGCGACAGCGACCTGCTGCGCCCCACCACGCTCTCCCCTCCCCGATGAGGAATGAGGACCACCAGTCCAGCTCTACCTCGCCCCCCCTCACCCACCTCCCCCCTGCCGCCTCTCATCCTCCCCCTCCCCCTCTAGCTCCGATTCTTCGATTAGTAACGGGGAATCCCCCCCCACCCCTCCTTGCCCCCCTTTCTCCACCTCCACAGCTCCCTGCCCCCCTGGTCCCCCCTGCCCTCCATCGCGTCCTGTGCCTCTCCCACACCCCCTTCTCCCCCACGGGGCACCGCTCCCCCTCTTGCCCGCCAGCGCCTCCTTCCCCCGCCTCCTCACGTAGCACCGCCGCCGTCGTCTCCCCCCCCGGCCCCACCTCCCGTCCTCCTGTGCCATCCACAAAAGCCAGCTCCGACCTGGCAGCAGCAACCTTCTTCCCCCGACCCCTTCCTCCGCTTTCCGGACCGCAACGCTGCCCGCCCCCTCGCTGCCCGGCCTCAGCGCCCCTCCCGCCCCGTCCCCCAGTACCGCGAGCCCTCCGCGGCCAAGACCGCGGGGGGTCGCAGGCCAGCACAGCTGCCGCGGCCAATTGGCAGCGTGCCGTGGCGGCCTCACCTCAGCTTCTGGCCTGACGAGGTCGAGCCGCCCCGCCTCTCCGAGCAACCGCAGGGCTTCCAAGACCCGCAGATCCTCCATGCTTGCCATGACGCCGACAACACCACCAGCAATACCGCGACTTGGAGACCGCAAAACCACGCAACACCACAACAAAACCGCCACAATAACCTCGAGCCTAGAAAAAACCTCGAGCTTAGGGCCCCCTCCGGCTACCGTGTCACTGCCACCGAAATGGTGGTCAGTGACACAAAATGGCCGTATAAATATCCCCCAGCCCAACCAGCCCAATACCCAGCCCAAACACAGCCCAAGGGAGTAGCCCAACCAGCCCAAAACCCAGCAACCCCTGCTCAGTCCCCCACCCTCCGGGCCCCAAAAACCCCAGGGGTGGCAGGCCTCCCGTTGGTCGGCCACCCTCCCAAAACCCCATTCCCTTCTTAAGAAATTTCCATTATAACAAAGTCTCCTTCCATCCTGGAAACTGGGATTCATCCAGAAGAATTGGAGAGTTATTTTAAGCCCAATTTTATTTAAGAAGTAAAAGAAAGGATAGTAAAAACGGATGGAGGCCCCGAAGCTCCGTATTGAAATTTGGGGGTGCTGAAGAGAAGAATTCACTTGACTTTAAAAGTGTTTATGAAAATGGGATGGGGAGCTTGAATTGTGTAAAAGTAGGGAAGAAATCAAAAATAATTGAACCTAGCAAAGAGTTTTATCAATGTAATGTTTTACTATCTTTGGAGTAGATTACTTTGTAGGATAGAAAGGTAATTGAATTTGTAAGTAAACTCAACAATGTAAGAGAAATCTCTTTGGTTACATTTACTCATATTTAATTGTAAATATTGTTTACCAAGTTAGAGAAAAATTGTCACTGCAGGCACTGAAATCCCGACAAGGCAAGTGGAGATCTAAAACTGTGGCTGAAGGTAATTCATAAGGGGAGCAGAAACCATGCACAGCCTCTGCTAACCATGTGGACTGTTGGACCATCCACCAGCCTTTAAATGAGGCCTTGTTTGTGTGGTAGTGTGGAGGTTAATTATCTCTTGGGGAAAAACCACATCTTCGCTGCCTTCCCGAATTCCAGGGAGGTTTTAATGTTTCTTGTCTTCACCAACAGAGAATTCCATATTATTTCTGGGACGGAGGAGGTTCCACTGAAACAGTCTAGAAAGGAGGGTCGGAATCTATTCTGTGAGCCATTCTGCAGTTTCATTTGGTTGAAGACTGCCTGAGCCAAAGATGTGAGTAGTGTTTGCCTTTAGGCATAACTCTGGCCTTGGGAAGTCAATGAAGTGTCGGCAGTGCAGAAGGGATTCCTGCTTCCGGGTTTGAGATCTGATGGTGTACTTAAAGATGGAGGGGCTGATGCTGCTTGGGAATCTAATATCACTACAACCAGGGCTTTGAGTGGGCCAGGTCTCACCGGGTCTGAGCACCAGCAGTTTTTTTAAAGGAGGCCTCGAAACGGGTCTGTATCGGGGTTCCTTTTTGTGTCCGTTTTTTTCCTGACTGCAGTGACCGCAGGCACATTGATGTGCGCGTGCTAACACTGTTCACTTCTCACTAGTGGAGAAGTTACGGCATGACGTCATGCCAGGTAAACATTGTAGGGGAAGGGAAATCCTTTAAAGAGAGTCATTTTCTGTCTGGATTTCCCTTCTCTTTTTGAAACTCAGGAGCAGGAACATTGTTGTGGTGTCACCAGAGCTTTAAGTGGAAGCTTTTTCAATATTATAAACTAGCCATAGTTGCTACTTATTTATCTTATGCAACTAACAACCATTGACAAAGCCAATTGTCCTGACTTGTAGGTATGATGTTACTTGTTGCATCATATATCTGGATGCAATGTCAGAAACAGCAAAATACCAGTCGGGTGGCACACTATGCTAAGAATAGATTTATAGCAATGGCGGCTCCTCCATTGAGGTGTGGGGGTGTCGCCCCGCTGCTTTCTCGCAGTGCAAGAAGCAGAAACATGAAATGGTCAATCACCATTTCATGTTTCTGCTTCTCACACGGAGAGAAAGCAGAATTGCCTGGAGTGCCTGGCTGGGGGTGGGCGGGTGGGTGTTCCTGCTCGAGTGCAGGGGAGGCATGGATAGCCCAGTGTCTTGGGTGCTGACAGTTTGTTCCGCCCCAGGGCCGACCAAACCAGTCATGCGCTGTTGTGCACTCTCTCTTTTTCACTATCTAGGCTGCTTGCAGCCTACATAGAGAAAATGGATCCCTGGCCAACAGGCGCCCGTCTGGGCGCCGTCCGCTGCACATCATCAATCACAATGCTGCCATTGCAGCGTTGTGATTGGCTTAGGAGAGCAGGAGGGAGGCTGGCCGTGGCGCGTGATCCGGATGAAGCAGTCGGAGGAAGGTAAGTTTTAAATTTTATTTTGCTTACTGTCCCACTCCCCCCACACCCGCACAAAACCCCCCCACCCACCTGTCTTGACGGCTGCGACCGCTATCCTCTCTTCCATAGCACCTGCCTCCTCCCCTTGATGGTAAACTAGTATTCTGTCTCTAGAGGGACTGGGAGCAATTAACGGATTCACCCACTCGGCACAAACCGGATTCCAGCACATATCTCAGCCTGACACCTAGCAGACAGAGCCGTTGCTCATGGCAGGGTCTGTGCTGACATGCCACGAGCCGCGCGCATTCCTCAAGCAGCCTTTGAGAATAACAAGCGTGGGTTACTGGGGTTCACTTATAGCCAAAGTGCCTTACACACAGCCCTACTGTGTTATGGAATTGTATGTTATGTTAGAGACATTTCTGTATCACACACTAATTATTAGCACCCTGTCAAAACCGATACTCAGTTTTATCTATCTCTTAACCACATCGACGCTGATGACGAGCTCAGCTCGTCATGAGGTACACCTCTCGTACGCTCATGACGAGCTGAGCTCGTCATGAACCGCAGGATTCTCAAATCTTCAGAGCACAGCGGGAAAATGCGCAGCACCGTTGCGGTTAAGGATGAATAGCTAAGTTTACCATGCCGAGGCTTCAACCAGGGACCTGCAGGTCACACACTGCTCTCAGCAGTAGATGTTCAAGCCATCGACTATCTTAGCAGCTGAAATACTCATAGAGGGCACGAGCTAACCCACTCCATCAACTCACCTTGCCCACTGAACATTCACTAAACCCTCCCGCCGCAAAAAAAGTAACCCTGTTCTAAAATACCAGCCCAGCGACTTGACCACACTATGTGGTCTTTTACAAATTGCGTTGGTTCCCTATTCTGTCAAAGACCAGAGGAGCTTAGAAATGGGCTTTAAAGTGCTACATAAATGACACTGCATCCTTTAAAGATTAAATCTACCTTTTTTTGGTGCGTTTCTGGCAAATAAGGTGCATTTGGAATGTGCATTGTATTTAAAAGTCTTTACCCGGTGTATGTTTTGTGTATCTTTGTGTCCTCACCCTAGTCGCTGTCAGCCATTCTCTGTTGGGTGTTTAGATGGCTTTGTCACTTTGGTTGATCTATTGGTAATTTATCACTCAGTCTACAGTAGTCGTTGTCAAACTGCAGGGTTGTTCATTTATGGAAAACTTATTTTCTGTAAGTGCTCCCAATGTTCCAATATCTCGATACTAGACCACAGAGAACTGGACCAGGGTCACAAACTTGTCACAAGTGAGTTGCTGGGATTGCAATTTAGATCTTTTGATTCCGCAGCCCACAATTTGTCCATTATTTTCCGTCTCCCTTATTATTGGGTTAACTTTGATTAATGACAAAATGAACCGGTTGGCCCATATATTAGTAACCCCTCCCCCCTAGAACTTGTTATTACTGTTGCTTCAACTGTGTCTATATTCTATCATTTTTCCACGTCACAGTGATGTTCTATTCAATATTTTTGAAAATCTTTTCTTTATTTGGCACTGAGTTGTAAAATGATGTTGCAGAGGTGTAATTCCAGTGTGCTCTATTATGTGGGAAAGATCCTGTTTAAGTGAAAATACAATTTTGTTGTGCTTTTTGAAATGATTTGAGTGAAAATGGCAAGGCTACCCCCATAAGGGTCAAAAGCAGTCTAGGCTGCAGAGGACACTGAGCTGATGACTGCCTGAACGTGTCGCGTGGCAGAAAGTAGAGAGCGACTCAGTCGTCTTGCAGGAGTTTTAGCTCAACATTTAAGGCCAGAACACCAGGCTTCAAGTCACCTCACCCAGCGGCACACAGTGTCACCTAGTTTCCCTGCCTAACACCTCCGGAGGTCTCTATATCCACGATCGTCTCCAGCAGCACATAAGCCCGGGAGCCTCAGCTCAAGATGCCGGAATGATGTGAGCTTCGTTAAGAAGTCTCCCCCGGGCCACCGCGGCTTCTTGGAGTGTCTGTAGTCACCTCTACCACCCCAACTTGGTTATCAACGCTTCCCTAGCTCACCCTGGAATTTTGGAAGGTGGGTGCCCCATGAAAATACCTCGACACAATCGCCTGCACTCCAGGCTGCCTGACTCCAAAATGGCAGATGCCAGCCATGTACGATAGCAACACAAGCAAGTATTTATGCTAATTCTCAGCCCGCACCAATGCTAATGTGGAGCAATATACTGCGCAACCCTCCCTCGCACAGTCCGCACCTGACGAACTGACTCCTATCTGCCCAGAGCAACTGGTGAGCTTTGCAGCGTTCTGCACTTCCATGATGGCGGCGCGTCCTTAGCAACGCATCCTTTACTGCGATCCCGCGATTCCGCGATCCACCGGCTGCACTCATCTGCCTGCATGCGAACAGCCTGGACAGCCTGCCATAAGTGCCTACTCTCAGCCACTACAAGTATATGGGGGTGGCTTAGCTGTGGTAACAACTCGCCGGGTCACACCCCATGCGGCCCTTTCAAGATGGCAACAGGTAGCGGGCCACATCTCCTTCTCCACAGTGGCTAAACCCAGCGACACCTGCAATGGAGCAGTCTGCCAACAGCGTCTCTCCTCTCATCCAGCCCAGGTTGAGCCATAGTTTATCATCATAAATGGTGGTTTCCGCATTCCTACACCACTTCCTATGCCCACAATGGATGATGGTCCATAGCAGCTGACTCAGCTGGACATTCCAGGGCTCATTTTCCATCCCTCAACCTATTGTCAAGGGGAGGGAAAGACTAATAAAACCTACCCAGGAACCTGTGCTTTCAGTGTCCTCAACTCAGCTTTGATCTTGAAGTACGCCGCTTAGACGCCTCTGAGTCTGGTACCCTTGGTCTCTTAGGCCATTGACTGCCATTGCTTGCCCGACCTCGGCGCTTCCGCCATAATCACTCAGCGTGACCTACGCTTGACCCGAAAAGTGGCCTCGTGCAATACCCTCAACCCAGCATTCCCACTACCTAACTAGCCTCACGAGGTCCAGGCTGCCAAGTCTACTCATCAGAAAAGGGTGCTCTCCTCACTGCAAACCACTGGTTCCAGCCCATCTTAACACTCAACAACTCAGCTCGGGTGTCAGCTTGTCGCAAGATCTCATATTCTCCTCACCATGGCAGATAGGGAAAGCAGAACCAACAATAAGAAGGTGCGCCTCAGAATCACCAATCAAAGCCAGAGCGGACCTGTCAAGCACTATGGACATGGTCCTGAAAAAACTCACAGAGGTCCATGACCTAGCCAAGGCGACCAAATGCAACACAGACACTATGCAACTTGAACTAACAGCGATCCGTGCGGACATGAGCTTTATGAACAGAAGCATCAACAAAGCAGAGCAACGCATAAGTGACATGGAGAACAGAACCATTCAATCCTCTAAGACCATACAGCGTCTCCAAACCACGACTGATGCCCTCATAAATTAAAATGGCGAACTGGAAGACCGCAATAGGAGAGGGAACATACTCATCTTTGGCATCCCAGAGAATTCCGAGAAGGACGCAGGCTCATGTGTTGCGTTCCTCGAAACATGGATACCGATGATCACTAGGATTACCTTCCAACATGGCCTAGAGCTCGACAGAGCCCATAGAATTCCCACCTTTAATACCCAAGGAAGTAAAGGGCCTCGCCCTCTGATCTGTAAACCTCTAAGATACCAACATGTGGAAGCCATCCTACAGTTTGCCAGAAAGAACCATCAGGTCAAATGGGAAGGTCAACGCATAATATTTACCCAAGACTACTCCAGAGAAACGGTTGAAACGAGGAAAGGTGTCCTTCTTCTGAGAGACAAGCTAAGGGCGAAAGGTATCCAATTCTCGTTCGCAGGCCCCTCAAAATTCAAGATCACTGAGAACGGCAGATCCCGCGTCCACTCTTCTCCTCGAGAGCTCGAGAAACATCTAGAAGGCTCTCCATCACATGACATGGACCTCTCCAGCAGTTCCTCCAACAAGAGGAAAACGGAAATCCAGGACTCCGCTGTCGCTTGACACGTTGATGAACTTCATACTGGTATCGTTGTTAGCTTTGGGTTTTACTAATATTGGTTCATGTTACCATCTAGTTATGTCCAAGCCTCATCTTGGTTCACACCGTAATTGTTTAGGCCTCATGGTTTGCCTTATGGGTCCCTTGCTCATTGCACCATCAGGATTCAAGCAAGCCGGGCCGAAGACGGCTGTAATGCCAGAAACCGGTCCCCGGAAGCTTGTTTCCTTCCCAGTGTAAGAATTGGCTTTTGTAGTTTGGTTTGCCCTGTTCCCATCATGCACTGGGACAGGAACAGACTAATTTGCATACAGCCAGGTTCTGAAACTGGGATGGTGCAGTGAGCTAAAAAACGGTGTTGGATCTAGCCCTGATCTCTTGACTGGGTGAGAGTATTCTGCTTAATTCAGAGACTCTGTCCCTCACCACCCCTTGTTGTAAATATTATGGGTCCTGTGGCCAGATAGTACTCATGACATGTTGACGTATAGTTCAATCTCCACTCAAGTTTGACCTTTAGATATCTGTTTGCAGGCTGTCCTTTTGTGTTTATACCCCTCCTTTAAGGAGGTCAGCTTTTGCCTTATTCATTTGTAAGTGAATGTTGCCTAAGGCTTAACCCTACCATTGAGGTCTGTTACCATTGCCTCGAAGTTGAAACTGTATTTCTACTTAGATTATTCCTGTAGTTTTAATAGGCTTTCTATCACTCCTGTGCTGCCTCTAGACGGTACTGCCGTCGCTGCTCCTACGTTCGATTTCTCGGAAGGGGAGGGGGGAGAGGGGTGGGACAGGGGGTGGGTAGTGGGAGGGGAGTTGAGGGGAGGGTTGGTGGTCTGTGGGTATTTGTTTCAATGGTTGTTCTCCTTATGTTTATTTATTGTTCCCTTTTATTCTGCTCCTGCTCCTTTTTCATTGCAGATGTTTCCTTTCACCCTTCCACACCATGTACATTATGTATGGTACTTAGGCTTCATCTAGTCTTCACACTACCAAGGCGGGCTCACCTTCAGCGACCCTACCCGACTAGATGACCCAGACCAAGTCATTAGTTGATAACCTTAATATCATTTCTCTTAACGTCAAAGGCCTCCACCATCCAGTGAAACGAAGAAAGGTCTTTGACTACCTTCTAAAGTCCAAGGGAGAAATTATTTTACTTCAAGAAACCAAACTCTCAGAGAAAGATCTCGATTTCTTAAACCTTAACTGGGCCTCACATATTCTATGCTCCCCGGCTAACCACAAAAAAAGAGGTGTGATCACCCTAATTTCAAGAAAAGCAAACATTTACGTCACCTCACATTCTGACGACGCAGAAGGTAGAGTAGTAATTACACATCTGTTGAGAGGGGAAGACCCAAAACATGTGGTAAATATATACGGCCCTAACTCCGATGATCCAGACTTCTGGGATTCTGTCACAACCTCTATGGAATCCATACCACAAGATGAACTTCTAATTGTTGGTGGCAACTTCAACCTTCTGCTAGACACTGTCATAGACAGACAATCCAAATGCACCAATCAACCATTCCGCTCTCACGATGCGCTTAAATGCATTTGCTCCAAATTTCATCTCAAAGACTCCTGGTGCCTCCAAAACCGTGATGGGAGGGATTTCACCTTTTACTCTGCGCTGCACAACTCTTACTCTAGAATCGACTATATCCTAATTTCCAGCTTCTTCACCCACCTTATAGATGAAACTGACATTGCACCCAAATTAATCTCCGACCACTCTTGCATTACCATTAAACTTGCTGGTTCCCACTCTATTCTTCCACCAAAACGCTGGTGCTTTAACGAAGAAATTCTGTTAGACCTGACAACCTTGGCGTGGTTTTCCCCTATCTTTTTGCCTCTGCCTCCTGTATTTCTGATGCTGTGCTGGATTTCGTTTTTGCTGGTTTAGATGCTTTGGACACTCTGCCACTGCTGATCAGTGCCAGAGTGTAAGTGCTCCCTATGTAAATTATCATATTGATTGGGTATACCTGATTGGCATATTTGTATCACCATGAAGTCCCTAGTAAAGTGCACTGTGTGTGCCAGGGCTGGTGATGACAGATGCTACTAGTGGGCCTGCAGCGCTGATTGCGCTACCCACATAAGTAGCCCTAAAATGGTGTCTCAGGCCTGCCACCGCAGTGCCTGTGTGCAGTCAGTGAACTGCCATGTCCTCCTGGCCAGTGTCCGCACTGGTTGGGCCTAACCCTTCCCTTTATGTACACATTGGTCACCCCTATGGAAGGCTCAAGGTACCCCCCTGGGCCGGGTGCAGTGTATAGGAAAGGTAGAGCATGTACTAGTGCAGGTAACATGCTCTGGTAGTGAGCAGCAGCCTTCTTGTGTGCTCACTGCTGCAAGGGTATCTTGCTCCATAGACTAACATGGGGGAGACTGGTCCCAATGGATACCAGCCTATCTTCTCATAGGAACAAGATGGGACATAAGTGATTGATATCCCTGAACTCAGAATGTAATAACACATCTTTTAGGAAATGTTGTTTTTAAATTCTGTGTTTGTGAACAGTACTTTTAGAAAGTGGCTGTTCTCTTGTCTAACCCTTCTGTGTGCCTGGGCCTGCTTGTGGATTGACTGTCTGGTTTGAGGGTGACAGGGGCTAGGGAGCCCCCGGGAGGTTGTCTGAGTCAGCCCGTCTATTTGCGACCTGCGCCCCCAGAAACACTGTGCCGCCGAGTATCGAGCTTGCCCGGAGCCTGGAAACACCTGACGACCTCGCTGTCCCTTGCTGGGGCCGCGGAGACCAAGATCGAAGCAGCTGTGTCCTCATTGGCTGAGAGCGACGAGCCCCCTCAGCAACGCCACGCTGGGATTGGTTCCCGGGCCGCTGCGTCATCGGGAAAGCCGCGCTGTGAGTGGCTGAAGTTCCGATGTCACTGGGGGCTCGCCTGCGGAGCTGCGCATCCATTGGCTTGTGGAGGAATCTGCGAGGAAAGGTGCCGGAGTTACGCCCGCCTGCAGCGAAGGAGCCCGTGTTCATCTCCACACCCCCGGCCTGCCGTCCTCGCATCTTTCAGGTATTTCAGCCCTCCGCCGCTCGTTGGATTGTCGAGAGCGGGCGGAGAGCTAGCGGGACCGGCAGAGGCCGATTGGGGGTCTGTGTCAGCTAATAGGCTCACTGTGGAGGCATAAAAGAAGCGCTACAGTAGAACCAGCGCTAAAGACACGGCAGTGATTATTGTTGGGAAGTTTCACCGCCCACAAAGAGTTCTTTACTTTTAGAAGAGACTTGAGACTGTTTCTTTTTCTTTTAAACGTGTGAGACTTTCCTGGAAACTAGATAAATACTAAGAGGAGTTACATTTTGTGCAATAGTACAATAACTCTGCCTTTTTACTGCTGAAACTATATAAAGTCATATTTTTGATATACTTACCTGTGTGGTCTACATTTGTGGTGTACAGGGGGGTCATTGTGGGGATTGAATGCAAATGCTTTACACATTGCCTAGGAGGTAAGCCTGTCTGCTCGTGCCAAGCTACCTAAGGGGGTGAGCAGGGGTTACCTACTGTGTATATCCTTTTACCCTGACTAGAAGTGAGGGTCCCTACTTGGTCAAAGGTACTTACCTCTGCCAATTAGAGACCCCCAGTTCTAACAAATTCTTTCTGACCAACAGAATAAACGTCAGATTGAGGAGGCAATCAGAGAATATATCTCACTAAACGATTTCACAGGTTCAAACACTGCAGTGGTTTGGAACGCTCTCGAGGCCACAATCAGAGGTGTCATTATTGGCATCAGGGCATGCACCAATAAAAAGTTAAATGCGGAACTAGAAAACTTCGAAAACGATATTAAAGCTTTAGAAATCGCCCACTCTGCTAGTTTACATAGTAACCACCTCCTTGACCAACTCACCAAAAAGAAATACAAATACAACACGATTGTGAGCAGGCGCGCTGGTGTTTGGATTAATACATTTAAAGCACTAAAGCTGTGCGATGGTAATAAAGCGGGGAAACTACTCGCTACATAGCTCAAACATAGACAAAAACAATTCACCATCCCCGCGATTAAGGATTCCGCTAACAATACTCACACCAAACACAACAAAATATTGGCATCCTTCCAGGATTTACTCCTCACTGCCGCCGTAAAAATCATTCTTAATAATTGGAACGACACTAGAAAAGCCTCTTTTAAATGATGGATGAACTGGATTACCTACTTGAGAGGGGCTGACAACATTTCCCTTCAAAATACCCCCTGGCGCCCCCCTCACAGACAAATGTGGACCATTCTTGACAACTATTTCAGTGCACATAAACCACCTTGAACTGTATCCCCACCGCGCTGCCCCTAGATACCCACCCTTGTTCGCAGCAGCTCCCACATACACACCTACCTATTTATTCACTATACACATTGCGCTACTTATTTTTGTACACATGGCAGACGGCAACTTCAGGTGCCCACAATTAACCTCAGTTGCCAAGGGATGTTGCCTAAAACAGGTCTCTACTCTGCAATGATCTTACCTATCTCCCCCCCTCCTTATTTTTCTTTATTGTTCTCTATTTCTTTCACTACGAGTAAACTGTCGTCAGATTGGTATCTTCATTTGCTTATAATATGTTACTTTATTTTTTGTTTATTACCGTACCTATGTATACCTTGCGTGAACAACCAATAATAATAATAAAAACTTTTGAAATGATACTTTCATCATTTCTTCGGGACTTGAAATTAAGGGTGGGCTGTTGGGCGTGTCAAAGGATTGTAATATTTTAAGAATCCACCAGGAAACAGGATAGATGAAAGTCTAGAAGTTTATTCCAACATAAGGATCCCATCCAACAGGCTTCAACATAAACAGCAACTGAACAGGTTTATCTTCAAAGCTCAAGCAGAACACAATGACATATCACAATGACATATTCAGTATTCCACCATCTTGACATATTCAGTATTCTACAGTGACTCTATGATACATTCCCTCTCTAAGAATAATTAACAGTGAGATAAGCATATCACAAGGATCCCTTTTATTGTGAAAGGAAATGAGTATAAGTGCAGCCTCTGAGAAGTGACCTGACCCTGGCCAGACCTTGCAATGTCTCAGACCTACGTCCATTGACCCTCCATTCTCTACTGGCTTCTATTGTGTTGCGCCCTTAAGACTGCTCTGCTTACATAAATATTACGGAGCCGAGTTTGACACTAAGGGACTCCCAGGAGACTACATTGAATGGATCCTTTCTTGTGGACTGTCAGGCGCTCATCAAACCTTGTATGCTGCTTATGTCGGAGTACTCCTGCAGCTCCTAGAAGACAGCTGGAGCTGATCATCTAGCTTATAACCCTGATGCCCTTGGATGACGTTAAATGCAATGTATCGCAAATCGAGCTCCAGGCATGACCCTCACGAGACTGTCGTTTTCAGTGCATTAATAATGCTTCTTGTACCTTCTTGCCCTTCTGTTTAAGGAACCAGCATTTCTTTTTTATTTATTTGTTACTACTTATAGCTGTGAGGGATGGAGTGCCTAGAAGTACAGTTATGCTTCTGTGAAATCTTCTCTAGTATACTGCCAAGGGTTTGAGGAGGCCACTACATTTTGAGGGCAGGTGAAGGGTGCTTTATGTATTTGGGTGTAAAGTAAGAAGCCTGAGAAGGTCACTGCTTTTACTTGTCTTTTTAGCTTGCCAATAAGCATGTTCTTGGTGATTGTTGAGGCCTACGTGAGTGCTATCATGCTGACAGGAATCCTCATGCTAAGTTCTGTTTGAATGACCAAAAAGGCTATACCATTTATTCTGAACCTCTGAAGAATGTATTACATTTTCAGTGGTGGCAGAAAATGTTATTTGATTTTAATTTTTGTGGTGGCACATTTGCCAGACCTTCGAAGTCCTAGGGTGTATTGTTCAGAACCTATTCTGAAGGAACTAAGAGGAGTCCAGTTCTTGAGCAGACTTCTGCACTCCAAAAACGATGTGATGGCTATATGTAACAAAGAATGTACAGTTATGCTGCGAACTTAAGTTGCTGTGTGAATGGCGTGTATGGGGGTTAAGCTAGTGGATTGATATCTGAGTCGAAAGGCTCCAGTCGGATGAGTAATTTGGTATATATATTATATGATATACATTTGTCCTCTCTATAATGCCTTTATGGAATTCTTATGACAAAATAATCATGGACCCACACATTAAATGATTTCTTAATGCCACAAGTGCCTTGAGAAGGCATTATAGGAAGTACATACGGCACTACAAAGTATGTATATGTTAATGATGAGTTTGTACATGCATGCTATCCAATGTTGTACCAATGTTGGCCATGCAGGTATTTCTAAGCTAGGCTAGCCCAGTCTCGCTGAATACATTTTATACTGAGCCAATGTATGTCCTTCGCCACCTGATGGCAAGAAAAGAGTGTCTTGTTGAAGCCAACAAGCACATTGTAGAGCTAAAGAAACTCAAATGGAATTCATGAAAAGCACTGCATATTAATCTGCTGCTGCTGGGTGCACACTAAGGGTGTGTGATATTTCTCAGTTTACCCCAAATAAATCCTCGGGTAATAGAAAATTATATGTTGTCGCGAGTCAGCGAGTGTGTCCTGAGGGCAGGACCACCATCACAAAAGACACTTCAAGCAAAGCACAAATAGTGGTAGGAAGATATTTTTGAGGGTTGGAGGCCTAATTTACTGCAGGTGACGAGGCAGAATGGATTAAGCTGCATCGATTTACTTTACGGTTGTTTTCCAAGGTGGATTTGCATCCGCAGCAAAATCCGAAATGCAGCACAGTCGATGAGGGTTGTTCAGTAGTTTCTGAAGTCGGCAGATATTAGCTTGGGCAGTACAAGATAGGAGGCCAAAGGAGAGTGAGATGATAACAGTTTTCTTGACTGTGAGCCGGGCGCCACGTCTAACAAAGACCCTGATTGGAAATGAGGTGCAATAACGGGTGCGCGTTTTACACCCTCTCATTATTGCATGGCATGGCAAAGAGCGGATGTATATAACCCCGGGTTTCATAGCCCTGCTGGAGAATTGTGTGGACTTTGTGCATTGTTGAAATGGTTGGCAGTGCTTGCACCCGCCATTTTTGTGTCGCAAATACCTAGGGCATGTGTCAATGTGTGCATGATTATATTCTTGTTTCAGGCACAAACCTAACCTTACACCCAACAGTTTATTGGTTTCTTTTTGTGCGCCTAGGATGTCAGCAGAACAAGCGGTAGACAGTTTTGCCAGTCACTGTCTTAGTTAGAAAAGATTCACAATTGCTATATTAACATACCTGCTTTCTCAAATTTGCTTGAAAATACACCATTTGCCCACTCTTTTTTCAAAATTTTCTTAGTGGGAGAACCCGATCAAACCCCCATAGGTGGTTTAGGCACTCTCGCTCTCTACAGCGCTGTACGACAATTGTTTTACGCCCACCACTTTCAAATGTCACCAGCTGCCACTGATTTTTAGCTTACGTGTTTTAAGCCAAGCCTGTAATAACATCGGCCACGCAAATTTGAGAGACCCCCCAGTTTTTCTATCCCACTTGAAGCCCTGACTACAACTTCCAGGGAGTGAAAACGGGCTTGAAATCTGGCCCGCCCTGAGTCTTCACTAAGACTTGTAATCTCAAGCACCGAGGAAAGAGAAGTTTGGCAAAATGGGACATAGGGCCAATGTTTTCTTCTTTGTGGAAAACAGACACATCAAAACACAATGCTCCTTGCCTCTTTTTATGCCACTGGTGACAACAAGAATGATGAAGTAATTTATCTTTCATTTTTCTTTAACTTGATTCTTAAACAAAAGTACTTGTTTTAACCCACTTCCCCGCACGGCTAATTCCCTGTGCTGGGGGGAGGGAGGGCACGCGCAGCGTTGCGGTGCTCACGGCGAGCTCGGCTCGTCATGCAGCATGGTGGCGCTGTGCTCATGACGAGCTGAGCTCGACACCACCACGCCCGTTCCAATGGAACGGCCAGCACAGCAGGGGAATTATCCACGCATGAGCATGGCGCAAAGGGCTCATGGCGAGCTCAGCTGGTCATGAGCACAGATCGGCCGTGCCTCATGACCAGCTGGGCTCTTCATGAGCACGGAACGGGTTAATTTTCTTTTGTCAAAGATGACACGATCCTACAATTGACTGTCTCTCTTTATTAATAAGGTTACACATACATTCCTGTACTGTTTTTCATCCTTGAATTAAAACACATCTGTACAAGTGAGGATATTATTTCAGGATCAAATCATTTAGAGTTTTGCCTACCCCTGGAATCTTCCACTAGCAGATATGCATTTTTTCTTTATGAGGGTACACGTTTTGTGGAGTAGATAGTGGTAACTTATCTGCACTGAAAAAGAGCATCTCCTTACAGTTGCCGAGTATTTAGAATGCTTTAGAATACAGATGTGGCTACGGAAACAAGAAACATCTGTTAAGAAAAAGGCAGACCCAATAGTTCCTCGTATTTACGAAAGGATTTTTTATGTTTAAAACATGTACATACATACGGCCAAAAATGGAGAGCTATGTTATTGTATTGTGTTGTTTGTGTTTGTATGTATGCGCTTGTATGTTCATGTCTCTAAGTGTATGAGTGTCTGTTTAATGGAAGGTTTACATGTGGACGGATGAACCTGTGTGCATGTGTGTGTCAATTTGTGTGTGTGTGTGCGCGCCCTCAAATTACCAAAAATAATGGTCGATATGGTAGGATATATGCTGGCTATATCTGAGAAAATATGGAACCTAATTGTGTCAGTGTAGGCATGTGGGTGACATTTGTATTTAGTGCCCATCTTTAGCATATTGGTGACATCCACGGGCTTTATTATGGTCATCGGAGGTTCAATGATAGGTAACACTGGCACATAGTCTGTCTTACATAGCTTGTTATAGGCATTACATGGGTAAAGTGGGCAACACTGATGCCTGATGGCTCCTTTTGAGGCATCACTGACACGTGGCTTTGATAAATGAATATGTGAGATACGTTTTTACTCGTAGGCATAGATGGATACAATAAACTGATATTGGAGACCAATATTGTGGACTTTACTAAATAGATAAGCTTCTATTTGCGTACAAACACCTTATTTTTAAACCACACCTACAAGTCCTTGTCTGGGGGCAAGGAATATTTGTTTTAAATGGTGACTTCGCATTCGTAATCAAAATGTTAGAAATGTTGGAATTCCTTGAAAATGCGAGGCAGATGTTCGGTGGCTAATTTATTTCATTACAATAAGATATACATTTATTACACATATATATAGTTGCTTTTTGAGCGGTAATGTATGTGAAGTGAGGATAATTATCCTTGATGTGATTTTCTGTGTGACAAAAGGAAGTTGCGGTTTGTCATGACTCACGTGGAGGCATAGTAATCGGTTTTCCGATACAAATATCATTACCTTTCGTCACTCCCTCGCTTTCCTTCAATACATATGAGGCACACCTGCCTCATCAGACCAGTCACATGTTATTTCCTAAAATGAAATCCACATGCGCCCTACACGCCCCCACACCGCCTGCCAGTAATGTAGGATTAGTATTGGTGTCTGATGCCAAGGGCTGTAATATCGGTTTAAGTTTCTGATTTTCCTGAGACTGTTAGGTGTCTTCATACCGCTCTCGTATCAGAACCTGTGAGATCTGTCTGACCTGGGGGGTAGCCCTAATGTCTATGGCCTGAGAGTACTAAATTGGTGTAACTTTTTAGGTCGATTATTCAAGACCTTTTGTATATACTTTAATATATACTTATCATATACTTATATGAGTATGTACTTTGTGGGCTCTGGAGATCAGTCCTAGGACTTGTCTGCTTCCACTTAGGGACTTTTTTTCTCTTCAACTGCCTCTATTTAACTGTCTTGATAGAAAATGACCAGCAGAGGTCAGTAAAATACCAGAATTGCTCTTATGTATGTAGTTTGTGGGCTCTGGAGATCAGCCCTAGGACTTGTCTGCTTCCACTTAGAGACTTTTTTTCTGTTCAACTGCCTCTATTTAACTGTCTTGAAAGAAAACGACCAGCAGAGGTCAGTAAAATACAAGAATTGCTTTCTGCTGAGAGACTTCCTTTTTTTAAAATTTTCTGGCAACTGCCTCAATTTAACTTTCTTGGTAGAAAACGACCAACAGAGGTCGGTACAACACCAGAATCACTTTAGCATTCTCTAGATTCCAGTCCATAGAAATTGTCTTCTACGAGCACCAGTAGACAATAATATTATTTTCAAATCTTGTATTAATTATATTAAAAACAGAGCTTTGGACTATACCATTTCCCGCTGAAGGTCAATATTTCTCTCCCTGTGTTCCCACACCTGGCATATCACGCAGTTGGTGCTTACTTTGCCTCCATTTTTAAGAACAGTAGATGTTTCAGCACCCAGGCTAATGTGCTGCATAGCTAAATACATATAAGGCCCCAAATGCGAGACCGATAGCATAGAGTAGAAATTCTAGAAGGCCATATGAAATGAAATACTTAAATAATCTATGCGACCTGAACAACCTAAGGCTTCTTAATCTATGCGACCTGAACAACCTAAGGCTTCTTAGACAATGTGTTAGAAAAAACATAGATATGCTTTTTCAAATGCAACTTGCCAGCAGAGAACATCAGGTGGTGTCACGTGCTGCATTCACTCGTTCACTGGATTTTTAAGCCTCAACAACTTGAAAGGTTCAGCGCTAACACAGCAGTAAGTCACTTCTATTGGAAAATACAAATTTTGTGAATTGGGCCCAGTGTGATCATGCCTCTAAATGATGAACTAACCAATATACATTTGCTGTTTTAATGCTAACTGCAGCCACATAACAACTTTGAAGTTTTGACAACCTTACCTAAGCCGTCACGTGTTGCAAAATGGAGATTGAACCTATTGTGTTACAATGACTGAACACATGAATTAGCTCAGAGTTGCTGGCTTTCCCCATTGAAAGCCTTGGAGCTCAGCCAGTCTGAGGGTCTGGTGCTGAGCCAGGCACAAGCCCAACTTGGCAACAGCATGTCTTTTTTATTATCTCCACTTCGTGGTTGAGAGGAACAATAGATTTAACTAGAATGGTTGAGATAATAGACCATGTCTGATGTAATTTAAACTTTTTCCCTGTTCTAGACACCTGGATTTGATAAATGGCCCCTGTGGGTGCTGCCACAAATTGTTATCCTTATCCATGAACATTGTAATGTTATCCTCAGGATAAATAGCATTTGGAAGTTTTGCACTTTCAGCTTTTTTAGTGTTACCTAAAAAGTCTTGAGTTTTGCCTCTGATATGGACTTGCCCAAATGCTGCTATGAGCAAATGAATTAATTTAGAAAGTCGTCTTTAAACTGTGCTGGGACTTGAATACTTGTTGTACAATGAACGATACACCTTAAAATATATGCTATGGTACCACGTGCTGTACATTTTAAGGGCATTGCAAGTCACCCATGATTTCCACGGCCATATACAGGAATAAGGCCAGAGGCATCATTCGCTTGTAGGGTAATGAAACCCCAAGGTGATTTCTAATATTCTTTTGACATGAAACATGGGGTATTGTAGCCCTTTAATACATGGTCACCTCATCGCCCTTCTCACAAACGGCTTAAATATTTAGGGGCATATTTATCTAGGTTTTGCATCTCCTTTGCACCACGCAAGGAGAATCAAGGGTGATGCAACACCTGAATGAAATATATCAAGCTACGTCACCTTACATGGCCTTGAGTGGCCTGATAAGTCAAGAGTAACACATGCAGTGGAATTTCTGTGCCTTGCGTTACTATGTATGAGGTAGGCATGCCGTGGATCGAGCATGGCTGTTCCCATGCATCTACCCATGAATTCTGACACATACCCAGATTTATGAACGTTGGTAGACCTGGGATCCATCAGAACTGTACGCCTTACCACCAGAGGCGCACCGAGGAGAAATATCTTTCTTCGAGTTGTTTCTTCTTTCTAAGTGGGCTGTATTTTGCAGCCCACTTAGACACAGGAAAATGCCTCTGATGATTGTTTTTGTGCAGGAAGGTGTTCCTTACTGCACAAAAGCAACCCTACCCGCCATGCAGACACCCTTGTAACCCTTGCAGCATGATTTGATGGTGCCTGCTTTAGCACTAGGCTGCCAAAATTGTACCAGCACTTGGAAAGGACAGGAATGCTGTGTATAATGGAAAATATGGCTTGTTCCTGCCCTTTCACGCAGCACAGCAAGGTGGCTTGCTGCATTGTGTTGCGTGAATTTGTGATAAATATGTCCATTGGTGTCTCAGTCTTTCATTTGAAAGAGGTTGTATGGTTGCAAACATGAAGAATAAAGGCAGACTCTGTAGTGAGAAAATAAACACACCCAAAGCGTTTAGAAATATTTGTAAAAGAGAAATTGGAATCAGTTTGATGTAGGTCAGATTAAAAAATGCTTTAGCACAGAATGTCTGGAGAGATGCAGAGAGATTTTAGCTTTAAAGTACCAACTTATAGAGTGCCAAAAATAAACAGGTTTCATGAATATATCATTCTGCTTATCAAAGTTCATTTTAGAAAAACATATCAGAAGCACAATGTTGAGAAGACTGCTTCAAGAAAAGACCAGGAGGCATGGTAAGAGAAGCAGAAGTTTACTCATAGCACAACTTGGCATCCGACCACCTAAGTGACGCAGCAGCAACTGTAGATCGTAGAGTGCTGTCAGCCTCACAATCTAAGCAGCACGAGAAGAGAACATAGAGAAAGAATGTGGGGAGCATGGAAACTCCAAAAAGGTAAGAATAATCATACAATATAAAGTAGCATAACATCACAATACATCCTCTCCCTTTAATACAATAGACAGAAAACAAAGAAGAAAAGATAAACAACATAAAAGAAGAAATTGTAAGAGAAAAAGAGAAGAAAATAAAGTAAAGACCTTATGATCTAACATAATCCTGAAGATACACTGGTGGTCTCCGATTCCTAACAGACAACCCAACATCACGAGTGTTAGAGAAACTAACAAGGCCCTTCCCCCTGATTCCTTGGGAAGAAGCAGACAAATCGTTGGAACATGAAACATTTTCAACAACTTTAGAACCAGGATCATTTCCAATAGCCTTATCAGGAATAAACATCAGACCCAAACAACCTTCATCATCTGTGGAAGACTTGGAAATAGATCCACCCTTTTGGTACAAAGCCACTCTGCATAAATCCCAAAGCTCTCCTCCTTCGATGACAACAAAATACTTTCCCACACTGACAACTCGGAAAGGTCCTTTGAACTTAGTAAGACCACCTTTAATCCTCCCTGACTTCAGTTTGACCCAGTCACCAACCGAGACCCTAGAAGGCAGAACATCAACAACTCGCTCACCTCCAGAAGATACCCAATTTTTGAGCCAATATGGAACAAGACGTGAGCGAGGAAGACGCTCTCTTATAACAACGAATGGAGACCTGAGGGTGAAACTATGAGAAGTCATGCAATAAGCCCACAACATGTCTAGAACAAGGCGTTTGGGGGCCAACCCATTGGCTAAAGCAAGTTGTAAGGCACCTTTGACAAGTCTGTTCGCCCTTTCCACAATCCTATTACCCATGGGATTGTAAAGAGGAATACACGAATGTCTCACACCATACTACTCAAGAAAGCAACGCATCTCCCCAGACGTGAGTCCCATTATCAGTAAGTAAAATTTGTGGAATGCCTACACACAAGAATAAAGTCTCATGCACACCAATTACAGAATTTGTGGTAACATCCTTCAAAAACTCAAGATGCAACCATCTCGAGTGCACATCCACAAGCACAGCAGCAAACCGCATTTCTGGGGAAAACTCTGAAAGAGGACCAATAAAATCAAGACAAATAGTGCTCCACGGCTCACCGGGATCCTCAATATGACCCATTAAACTCTGTGAACCAACTTTCAGTCTCTTTTCGCTCTCCCTACAAAGGGTGCAATCAACCACCCAGTCCCTAATCTGATCATCCATGGCAGGCTACCAGAATTATTTCTTGATTCACCTGATAGTCATACCTTGGCCCAAATGACCCTCATGCGCTAGTTTAAAGATGTACAATCTAAGGGCAGCCGGAGGCACAAATCTCTCACCTCTCATAACAACATCTTTACCATTCAGCGAGAATTCATCCAAAAGTTTCCAATACGGTCTAGCTGATGCTGACACCATACTCTCATGAGGTGAACCTTTTTTAATAAGAGCAATAACCTCTTGCAAAACAGAATCACTGATCATGGCCTCAGACCACTGTATTTTAGAAAAAGAACCCAAACTGCATCCACAGACATCAAAAACAAAAGCAAAAGCATCTTCACTTTCCAGCTTGTTGACCACATCCTTGTCAACTGTTTCCCAATCAAGTGACATGCGTAACAAGCAATTTGTTTGTAAATTTCTCCAACCATGAATGAACTCAACATCACAGAGGTACTCCTGTAACCTCGCAGCAAACCTAGCAAGACGTGCTGAACGCTTTCCAGCACCTCCAGCCAACAAGATTTTCATTAGAGGCTTGTGATCGGTCCTTAACACAAACCTAGATCCCCACAACTATACTCTGAAGTACTCTACTCCCCAAGCTGCAGCAAGAGCTTCATGCTCTATTACTGAATATTTACTTTCAGACTGAGTGAGAGTTCTTGATGCAAAAGCAATTGTCCTCTTAGTGCCCCTCTGAAGTTGGGATAGTACCACACCAATGCCAGTAAGACTAGCATCAACGGTATGCAACGACTTACTGGAAGCACTGAAAGGCGCAAGAATGCCAGCATTGCAAATTTGTACCTTGATTTTTGAGAACGCATCAGACTGATCACTGCCCAAATCAAATTTGCAACCTTTGCGAAGTAATTTCCTTAAAGCTTTAGACATATCAGCAAACCCCCGCACAAATTTAGAATAATATTCGGCAAGGCCCAGAAAAGATCTGAGCTGGTCCTTGTCCCTTGGAGGAGGAGCATTTCTTATAGCTTCAACCAGATTCTTTTTAGGAGATATGCCACCGCTGGAGATTGAGTATCCCAAATAGTCAACCTGATTAGTGAGAAAATTACATTTTTCTTTGTTAACTGTAAGAACCTGCGGCACAAGCTTCCACAAAACCTGCCTAAGAGTCGTGTTATGTTCTCGATTGCTCTTCCCTGAACCGTCTTGAAAACAGACAACACCGGACAGACCTTTGAACATATTCGAAATCATTCTTTGGAAGACACTCGCAGCTGAAGCTAGCCCAAAGGGCATGCGAGTGAACTAAAAAATGCCTTCCGTTGTGATACAAGCTGTCAGAGACTTTGAGTCAGGATGCAATCTGATCTGGTGGTAAGCACTTCTCAAATCAATTTTGGAGAAATACCAACCAACCCCAACAGACTGCAACAACTCATTAATGTTAGGCAGTGGAAAAGTGTCAGTAACTATGTCTCTTTTCAAAGACCTGAGGTCAATGCAAAAACGGAGCCGACCATCTGACTTGAGCTTCAAAACTAGTGGAGAAATCCAAGAGGACGCCTCTACTGGTTCAATGACACCAGATTTCAATAAATCGTCCAACAAATCTTTAAGGTCCTGTCTCACAGACAAAGGTACTTCTCTAAGTTTGTGTTGTACCGGGGACGCATTGGGCTTGAGAATGATCTTGTGCTGATACCCTTCGACACAACCAAGTCTATCTTCAAATACTCTGTGGGTATCTTGAAGAATGTCATGAACTTGAATGTCATCTTCTACTATCATGATTTGGTTGGGAACTCTCGAATTAATGACAATATGAAGGCCATATTGGTGCATCCAACCAAGAATAGTGGGAGCCTCTTTAGCAACGTAGACTTTCCCATGGGTGGTACGTGAGTCAAAAGAAATTTGACCAGACATGTACCCCAAGACATCTATAGACTGACCCTGATAGCCAATTGAATTAATATCCTTATCCAACAAAGAACCCACTCCCAGGTAGTTCGAAACCAAGACTCAGGAATAATCGTGAACATGGATCCAGAGTCCACCATCAATGTGGCATCTTTACCACAAACATTAAATATAGCAGTGGGTCTACTTAATCTAGGAGAGTCTTGAGTAGCTCCCACCATAGTTTGTTCACTCATCTCTCCAACAACCAATACCTTATTTACAGTTGTCTTGTAATCATCACTTATTTGTACAACATTCACTTAAGTTTTGGTCTTATCAGACACATCAGATTGCCTACACACCCTGGCATAGTGCCCTTTTCGCCCACACCGCCGGCAATTCTGATCAATCGCAAAACATGTTTTAAAGTCAGCCAGATGGTATTGACTGCCACAACGTAAACATTCTCTAGTCTTGAGTTTAGGTGTAGACCCAGAAACATTGGAAGGTTTACAGCTTTTTTTAGATACAGCATTAACATCAACATATTCATCTTTAATTTCTATATCTGCTACTTCTTGTGACAATTTGTCCTTCTTGCTCAATTCTTTAATGCAATTTTGAGATTCTTCAATGACTTTATCCATATAAATAGCATCTTTCAAAGAAGGGTCTTTGGCAGCCCACAACCTTTCTTGTGTCTTTCTGTCGCGGCATGGAACGATCAACTGATCACGGATCAGTTCTTCTGTCATTGTTCCAAGGCGACACTTGACTGACAATTCACATAACCCAGAAACAAAATCATCAACGCTTTCTCCTTCAAGTTGCGGCTGGGTGTAAAATGTGTATCTAACTAAAACCAAATTAACCTCCTTGGAAAACCTAGTTTCAAGTCTCTTAATAGCTTCCTTAAATACATCATCCATAGGTTGGCCGTTAGGTCCCATGGCCACAGGTAAATATTTAAACACATGTTGACCTTCTGTACCCAAAGCACTCAATAACAAGGCTTTTTTTCTGTCAGTAGAAAAATTGCTACCATCCAAAGCTATAATATAGTTATAAAGCATTTCAATCAAATATTTCCAAATTATTTAAGGCGACCTGGCTGAGAAAGAAACATTGGTGGAGTAATTACATTGGAGGAATTAAAAGCCATGTCTAAAATGAAGGGCGTAAAACAAACTGTGGAACAAAAATTGTGTAAAGTAATGAAAGCGAATTAAAAAGCAAAACAAAATGAGCCAGGAAACAACAAGGTGTGCAGATCACCGTAGGTAAGTGCACTTGGTAATGCAATATGTGGAAAGATGACAAACACAGGTGCGAAGTACCACAGAAAACCACAAGGTGTCAGTCAAGCAAGCGAACTGGAGCCAGAGGAGAGAAAAAAAATGTGCAGTACAATGAAGATCGTATAACTATAAACAGTACCATACTCAATGATGGGAGACTTGAAGAATAGTACATTTTCAAGGCAGCCGAAGACGATCGGAAACGTAAAGAAAGCCAAGTTCAAAGACAAAATGAATCATAGAGACACAATAAAAAAACAAAGATGCCGGCCCGTTACGCTGCGTTACGTACGTTGTGCACAACACGCTGTGAGATCTCTGGGTGTGCCGTGCGTTCCAATGATGCCGATGACGACGTCACTGCAGGCAAGGGCACAGCGCACGCTCCTCCAATGGTCACGCCAAGCCAAATTGTCCAGAAATAGGGAAGAATACCTCAAAGAACGGCAACAAAGAGGCAGGGCAGTGTGAGAATCGGCAACAGCTCCTAAGATCCTCTGAAGACATCTGGAAGTCTGTACAAGGCAAGGACCGGTTTCTGGCTTTCAGGCCTCATCAGCCAGGATAGCTTGACTCCAGTGGCATGGAGAGCACGGGACCCACGTCAGGGCATACCCGTCCCACTCGGGGTGACAAATGCAAAAATACCAATTGATAGACAGAATGCAGAACAATGCCATACATTCACTCCAGTACAGAGATCTGGGCCTAAATCCATTGTTTTTTTGGTCACCATGCCATTCCAGCTTTGAGTAAGACACTACCCGTCTCTCCTTCTCCGTGTCTACAGATCTCTGGTAGGACGGATGTATCCACCTGTCCCCCGTGTTGATACTGGATACTCTGGTACTTCACCTTAACCCTTTAACGCCGGGTCGGAATTATCACCGGCTACACAAACCTGTATCTTTTGACATAATACAGCCCTGAAGAGTCACTGGTTCACTGCCCGATTGAGGAAACACGTGTCGGCTGGTTGTTTTCTTTGATGTCACCCTTACAGAAAGGAAGGTCCAATATATTTCATTTTGAAAGAAACCATTCAATTGCGTCTACCTTGTTTCATTCGCTACAAATTGTTTTTCGCTTTTGATGACATTTATATATACCTACCATAACGTGTGCACAGGACTTTTGTTGTATTCACTGAGTGGACCCTTGCCACTCCCTGCAGAGATTTTGGGGTCTCCTCTGACCTTGTAGTACCGTCTCATTATTGTTGCTTTTCACTAAATAACTACCGCTACCAGTCAAGGCACCGTTCTTCCTGTATACGTGAAAACCCTACACAGAACCTTAAGAAGATACTTTTAAATTGGAACGTTCAAACTCGTCAGAAGATTGACCTAAGTTGGAAGGTAAAGAGAGTCAATCACTAGAGTCCAGGTCCAACAAGGGGGCAAACCTGTTAGAAACAGGAACAGAGCTACAGACCTGCTGGCAGGGGATGGGTAAAGTGCTCTTTAATAAACGGCTTAGGCCATATGCATCAAAACTATATATCGCAGGCAGTTTATAGAATAAACACAGAGGAACTATATCAATCTGCGACTGTGGCAAAGGAGAGTTATGTAAATGCCCTCAAAGATCGCTAAAGAGCCTTTGATTTTCAAAACTGAGAATAACAAAGTCCCAAGCCCAATCCAGGGAGTCCTTCTGACCATGATCAGGTGGTTTTGAACAAGATTAACAATGTTAGAGGTTTGTGACATCCAATGCTGGGCTTTGACCAGTAATTGAGTTATTGACTCACTTTGATTATCTCGGAGTAATGGAAAATTAACTAGAATTAATGCAAAGGTGTAGGCTGCTGGTGGTAGGTTCATGAATTGATGGTTGTTCGTTGTTGAAAGAGAGGATAAACGGGGCTTAGAGATAGACTTACTCATATAAGTTTGCTACTTTACAGTATTGTCTGGGCAATGTAACTGAGAAGAACTACATCTAGGAGTAGTTTCTGTATGGCCGGGAGTTGGAACCAACAATTTTACAGTATTACGGGAAATGGCAATACTTGGAGGACCCTGCCATGGCGAGGTACCAGCAAACTTACTTTTACAGCCCTGACACAAAATATGAATATTGAAATTATAGGATTTACAGAGTGCAACTGGGTTATCCGAAGCATAAAATGCAGATTTGGTGTTGGCGAGATTACAGTTAACACCCCCAAAGATGTTTGTGATGCCCTACTAGATATTAACCCTTCAATTGTGCGATCCAGGGCTTCCAAACGCACAAAAATCGGCTGCATTAGTTGTTTAAAGTTATCTTGGAACTCATGCCAATTTAAAGAAAATGTTGCGTAGTCCCGATGCAAGCCACTACTGGCAATAGCAGTAAACCCAAGGAGGGAGCAGTCTCTCCAGTTTTGTGGCAGGGCATGTCAGGGTTGTTTTGGCAAGCCCTCTTTTCCTTTTGCCATTAGTTTCAGATGGCATAGGTAGGAGGAGAACTCGCTGACACAGCAGGTTGCCAATGAAGATTGAAAGGCAGGCAGGGTGTCCATTGACTGTTCTTGCAGCTCAGTACAGCGCTACGAGGCCTTCGGGTAGTAATGCGCTTTACAAAACCCACTTTCATTTCATTCATTTTCATTTCAGTACCAGCAAGAGCGTTAGCCCTCCCCCCCCCCAGATAAAAGAGAGTTGTGAGTTCCCCCCGTCCCCAATCCCACCGAGATCCTACTTTCTGTCAGAGCAATTTCCCTTTCCAGAACTGTTGTTGCCTTTGCCAAAAAGGTATCCAAAGATGTGGTAGATATCTCTGCAGCAGAAGCAGGAATCATCTTTTTCTTGCCCATAATGCGCCCAACGCACTAGAACATAGACATTAGAGGGGGGGGGGGCATCCTAGCCTCCTCTGGGCTCCAACAGGCATGGACAGGCCTGCCCTCGGCCCGGGTCACTAGGTCACATCCACGCGCGCCCTGTGCCACGGGATCGCAGTGCGCTTTAATACTTTAACTGAGGAGAGGAGTTGGCCTAACGGCTAAGGCGGTCGACCCTGAATCTGGGGAGCTGGCTTCGAGTCTCGGCAATGACGCTGAACATTCAGTGATTCTGGGCAAATCACTTAATCTCCCCGTGCCTAACAAAAATGAATATGTCCTCAACTGGTGCTATGTAAAGTGCTCTGATACACGGTACAGGTCAAGTTCACACTATATAAAACTCTATATTAAAAAAAAATGCGCTAGTTTCCTGAAGGAGCTGATGGGATTTGGATTCTCCCCGGTGGCGATGAAGCAGCTCCCCCACAACACAGCAGAAACCAGGAAACAGTTGGGTAGGATGACATCACAGCTCACCTGAAACAACTTATTACAGTCGAGCAGATATGTCATATCATTATTATATCATTATTATAGGTGACTAAAGACGTCCCTACTTGACTGTAATAAGAAACTTTCATGCAGGGATTGCAGACTGCCATCAAATATAACATAATAACAATACATTGTATGTATATAGCACCACATGCTGCACTTTATCAACGTCTGAGCAGTGAAAACTGAAAAGATACCCAGTTGAGATGTCCCTACAACGATTTGCACAATCTCTCTGAAGCTTCCTAGGCTACAGCTAAACTAATTTTGTTTCTAAATAAACGCAAATCTTAAGTGATGCTCATTTCCTAGTATATTCTTTTTGTATTTTTTATTCCATGGCTTCATGCCCCTATGTTGATAGGTATTGTTATCCTAAATAATAGAAAGTGAGGTGTTGAATGTTGTAGCCCCATTTCAGAACAGTTTTCAATAGAAAGTTTAAACAAATGTAATAATTGTTTTTAAATATTAGAACCTTCGAACACAATTACAATGGAGGTGAACAATGTCAGCAAAGCTTCTGGAAAAACACTGATCTATATTGTAGATATCTGTGGTAGATTCCGCCCGGAGGTAGGTAAGCTGCCGCACCATGACGGAGCGAGAGCAATGACAGACTGGGGCTTCCTCTGGCAGCAGATCCCCCTCTTGATACACCCCGCCATCACCACCAGCAAGTGTGTTCGGTGGAGAACCATGATTTATACGGGGGAATCACATGCAGATCAGGTAACACTTGCTCACAAAAGTGCATCTGTATGTCATCTCATTGTTAGAGAGCCTGCATGCAAAGGCGTACAGAACCCAACTTTAGATGAGCCTTCAATTGGTCTAAATTTGCGTGATAAATTGAAGGAGCACCAGTGAGTCTCAACAATACACATTGGTGTGTGTTAGGTCCCAGTTACCCTATCCACTATTAAGAAAGGTTCACGCTTTGGGAATAGAACTGTATTTGTGGAAGGGGTACTGCAAGGGCACATTTAACCAGCAGATAGGTTTTCAAGGTGTTCCTGTGCAGTGTAGCCTGGGATAGCCACGCCAATTGAAAAACTGTCCACTCCACCCCCCTTTCCTGCTTACGAGTGCAAGAAATAATTTCTCTGTGTAATTGCTTTCTTATTGGCTATTTCCACCTGGAGAAAAATGCCATTCATTGAGACATATACTGTATTTGAAAATTTTAGTGAGTACCAAGATTATAAAACTGTAAGAGTGGCATTTTTTATTACATGGTAAAAAGTAAAGTTCTTTGAAGAGGTGAGTCTTCAAATCATTTCTAAATTAGAGTAGCAATGAGGTGGTCCTGGACAAGTGATGTTGGTCCCGATCCTGAGTGGACCAATGGAAAAGGCACGCTGCCTTGTTTTTTTTTAATAACTTTTCTTCATTTGCAAATTGATTGTGTCCCGGCCGCAGGTGTGGTATGAACCTCAAGTGATGGTCAGCTTGAAGTGCAAGAAAAGTGCTAAATGTTTGTACATAAATACCATGGTTTGCATAAAAGCTCATTAATGTTAGGCCTGGGCGGTAAATTCCGTTCCGCTCGTGGAATTTGCGGAATTTAGGTAATTTCGCATTCTGCGGAGAACGCAAAAGTGGCAAAAATTCTGCATTCCGCGACTATGCGAAATTTTTTGATTGTTTGCGTTCTCAAAGTGCGTGTTCGCGAGATATTTCCCCCCAAGCACGCAAAAAGCGATTGCGAACAGGAAAAAAGCTTCACGAACAAGCAATTCCGCGTGTTAGTGAGATTTCTGCATGTTCACTGAGATTTTTTACAGTTTCGCGGAGATTTGCGAAACGCAATTACGCAATTTCCGACCATCCCTAATAATGTACATATGTGAATGAACATAGTACAATCTATTCCCCTTCATACACAATGATATATTTATATATATATATAACTGCTCCATACTTCGTGTCACTCTCACACAAAATAACTGCTCCATATTTCATGTCACTCTCACACAAAGAAAAAGCACTCGTGGTGGCGAGTCCCAAGGTTTATATAAGGGGCTCACGGTGTCCAGACGCGTTTCGGCTGATGCCTTTTTCGAAGGTGCTATGGCGCAACCGAAACGGCCGTTTTTTATGTCTATTCTCAATCATTAAACAGTGAGAAGAGAAAGAGGACAACATTGCCATTTTTTTGGTAGACATCTTAGAATGTACAAACATGACGTTAGTCTTACAGACGTTATTTTAAGTTGCATATTCAACTGTTTTCAATCAACATATGATGACACGCAATATGTAAGAGCTGATACACTGTATCTAAGTGCCATTTCTCGATGTCTATGATTAAGCCCACAGATGGGCGTCAATTCGTGATAGATCCCACATATGTCTAATCACATCTTAACATTTTAACATGGTGGGAATAACACGGTCCATGGTGACACGTGGATTTTAATCATGTCCATTTTCTTATGTTATAACTAAGCATCGGCTGAAAATCCGTTCCGCTCACTGAATTTGCGAATTTTTGGCAATTTCACGGTCCGTGAATCGCGCAAAATTGTCAAAGAATTTGCAATTTGTGAGTTGGCAGATTTTTTTTGCTTGGTCTCACTTCAAAAATACAATCTCGCCCGTGTGGTGTTGACTTACCGTGATTCTGAGTTCGCTGAGTTGTTTTCCTCACGGTTTGCGTGCGCTGCGTCATTTTCGATCTTGCTGTGTGATCGCGTGAGACTTTTCGACCGCGAGTACGTCATTGCGTGATCGCACGAGACTTTTCCACCGCGAGTATGTCATAGCGTCCCGTCATCTTGCACTGCGAGATGCTCAGAACGTGAATACGTCATAAGGGCTTGCAATCACGCCTCACGAGAGTTAACAATTGCAAACAAGTAGACGTAGACGAACTTCTCGCTTTCCCGAAATAGCAAAAATTGCAATTCTGCACAAGAAATCTATCGCTGGCAGCATAAACCTTCTAAAATTGATGATTTGGATCAGAATAACTCCTTAGATTGACATTTGACTGCACTTTTTTGTGCAAGGAGTGCATTTTCGGGGAGTTGGGAGGAAAGAAGTGCTCCAGAGTCTCCAACTTCCTGTTCCTGTCCAGCAGGCTCCTCCCAGTGCTTTGTCCATGTCCTGGTCACTTTTCATTTAGATCTGGAGCTGGAAGGATTATTCTTTGTGGCTGCTGCTGGATATTTGTATTTGAGGACTTTTTGTTTGGATCACTTTTGGAGTTGAGATTTTACAAGTGAGTTGGTGTTGTTTGTTTGGGGCATTGCAGTTGCTGCAACTACAATTTATAAACTTTTTCACAACTTTAAAAAAAATAATTAAAATATATTGTGGGTAGCCACAGTATCTAGTAGGCCCAGAGTTAATCATGGGTGCATGATACAACTGTTTCTGTGAGTTTTGTTGAACTTAAATATCATTTACGGCATGGATGGCATGGAATTGAATAGCTCACTGTTATTATATCTACGTAGATGTTTTTTTGTAATTTTGGGGTGCATGTTAAAGCCACACTAGCCAGTAGGCCCAGGGGTAGTCAGTGGTGCATGGGCAATGTCTTTCTGTGGGGTCTCTTGAATTTAAACATCATTTAGGGCATAGATGGCATTGGATTGGGGTGATTTCTGTGTGTATTTCGATTTTTTGGGTGTTGTTGGGGCCTGGTCCAGGGCCTGGCCTGTGATGTATTCCTATAGGTTCTGTATCGATCCCCCTATTCCTGACCCTATTCTGGTTAACAAGTTAACTAGCAGCCATCCCATGAGGCAGAAAACCCCCATGATGCAGGAACCGTTATCTGATAAAGCCACACTACGGCACAGGAACGTGTTATCTGATTAGGTCATAACGCTTACCATCTAATTAGATAAGCGATATTCCTCCAGCCCCTGATAAGGCATACGGAGTTCTCAAAACAAATCAAACCTATGACAGACCTGGGAAAAACCCTGCGGCCATTGTTTTGATTTCACCGAGAACTTCAGCAAAAGAATGTGCTAACGACCAGGTCGTATGACATCCTTATTGACGTATCTATGTCCATCCTTACGTCAATCTCGGCACCTTAAAGGTATAAATATTACCGATATTGCCCTATGCAAACACACGCGGTGGTGACGAGATCGGAGCAGCCAGACTTGCCGAAGCCCAGAGCAGAGTAGACCCCGCTGGCGCAGCCCCGCCTTTCCTGACACGCTGAGAATGAGACGCTGCTTTCTCCTGCCGAGAAATCCAGCTCCGGCGCTTCCGGGTAGCCCTCGCAGGCAGCCTGGAATATCGAGACCAGAGACGAGAGATACCATCCCTCATTCATCCTAGATTCCAGGTACAGAACTGAATAACCCCTTGCAGAGATTTCTTTAGTCAGTCACTTGGCAAAACAAACTTAACTTAAACTGTAACTTTCTATTCCCGCCCACGTATTAGGCTTAGGTCAGGTACACGGGGTAGGCGTAGTTAGAAACACCAGTTGAGTACGATTAGTCAAATGTAAATGTGTATGTATTCATTTTAAACCTTCATATGGCTTAGAAACCATATCAATGTTTTTACAGTATTATTTTATACTTCTGCTTTTATTGTATGCACTTTACTTAACCATAAGTATTGCAATAATATCGATCCATTTCTCTTGTATGAGAAAAGAGACTGATCAATAAATAACATCTTTTATTGAACACGCCCGTCTCTTCCTTTTCTCTACAATCTGGTGAGGCTAAGAATGCACGTACTGACTGAGTAAAATAAGTCGTCTTTTGTTTTCACACGACTCTAGAGATACACTCTTGATTAGGGGAGAGCAAAGTTGTCATGTTCTATGGTTGTCAGAAACTAAATCCCTTCTTGTCTATCCAGGGAGGTTCAACTCCTCCTTGCCTATTCGAGAAAGTTTCTAGTGAACTCTGAGCTAGCTGGCAAACCCAAAACTTTAAGTCTAATATCGACAGTAGTAGACCTAGTTAACGTCTGGTCTAGGCCTATACTATTGAAGGTATTATTCCAATGCGCAGAGCCTATTGGGATAATAGGAACTACACTACATGGCGCCCAACGCGTTTGGAAGGGCGATAAAACTAACGTAAGACATTTAGAGTAACTGAGTCGTGCTTTTTCACTCAGACCCCTTTTCCCATAATACTCCAAAGACGTCTGGAGTGGGTAAAAGGTAATATCCGCCAAACCTCGCAGGAGGAAACTCCTATGTATGGTTCTTGGTTTAGTCAACGTTGAAGGATACACTGTTCCAAAATATTGTGCATCTAATCTTTGTTTCCATAAGAAACCTGATCTGCAAACAAACTAAATAACGTTCCTGTCGGTAAAATGGGAGACAGTGATGACGAAAGAGAGACAGTTAGGATAGCAACTGAACTCGCAGCAGCTGATAATGCACTGCTAGACACAGACCCGGATATAATACTCATCCCGGTCATCAAGAGGAAATCTATAACTTTAAAACTTATAGAAAATGGACTGACACCTAGAGGTGGCACAGTCATATTCGTGATTGAGGCACACGAATATCGGCAGACAGAGGTATATTATTCATGGATACACTTTCCAGCAGCAAATGCTGTAACAAAGTACTTCCACTATTACAAAACAGAGGACCCTCCTAATGAGTACACTCCTTTCGAGGAGGTGGAAGTACCACTTAAATTTCAAGAGCATCTGCTCTTATTTAATGGCGCCCTAAAACATAATAATCACATCACCAGGCTCGGTCCATTAGGTAGACCAGGAGCAACGTGGCCGGTCCTAGCCGGATACACACCACATCCAGACATCAATGGGATGTCTCAAGCAGAGCTTTTAACACAGCTAAAACAAATAATAAAATTACATAGACAATTAGTCCAATATGTGATGCGGACTTCAACAATTCAGCCAGCAATTAAAATTCCACAGCTGACCCCTCACCAGGGGAACACAAATAAAATTACACCACAGAACATACAATCCTGCCTAGGTAAAGTACCAGCTAAACGGGAACAAATACCATTCTGGTTAGCACAAAAAATCACCCAAATAGAGGCGGTGTTTCCAGACACCACCCCGTTAGAAAAACACAGGATTCTGACTATCTGTCTTCCAATGGGAATCGCACCACACGTGGAGGACTGTGACACTTGGGGTACAGTCTTTGCTTCCATTTACACAAAAACGCACGGTGTTCCATCCATTTCGGTAATACCAGATGTGCTAAAACAAATTCAAGACGAATACGGTCCAGAACCCGCTTTAACTCTTGGTATGAAATTACTAAAAGACTTCAAGCAGGTCTCGGCTATATTATTAGCCAACATAAAGGGAGAAGCAGCAAACGTGGCGATCCGCCAGAGGTTAAAGGAGACAGATATAGCAGACCAACCAGCTGAAATTGCCAGAATTATAGAAAAATCCTATGAGGAACTAGGTAGAGATAGTTTAGGTGGAATACCAGTAAAACCCCAACTGATTGAAAGTCCCGAAAAAATATTTTTTAATAATAATTCAACATCACAGAAAAAGAGCTGGGATGGAAACAAACAATCCAATCCTAAAGAAAAGAAATTCCAGTCCAGAGGAAGGTCTCCTCGGCGGAGAGAAAAATCTCCGAACCAAAGACACAGGTCACCCCAAAGTGACCCCTCTGGGAAAAGATATAACCTTAGAAATAGGGATAATATAAAGAAGCCTGATAGATATCAAGACATTGATACACGTCCCTCTCAATCTTTTCAGACTTCCTCGCAGAAATCGGAAAGAAGAGGACGATCAGAACAAAGAGAAGAGCACGCCAAGTCCAAAGACAAGGAACCTGCTCATCTAAAAAAGAAATTACAATTTCCAAAAAAGAAGGTAGCCAGTATCAAGGTAGTTAACAATGCCGAGAATACTGAGGACACAACTGAAAAACGGAGAATGGGCTCAGACAATGCTAGACAGCGCAGCAGAAGTGAGCATAGCTCGCAAAGTCCTTATGAATCATCTGGAGACAGTGGACACGAATGAATATCTTCAAGTGGAAACTGCAGACACCAGAGTTAGCAAACCTCACAAAATATATGAAATAACTTTACGTATAGAAGGGGATAAGACTAGAAAAATAAGGGGACTATTTTGGGATAATCTCTCCAAGGGCTATGACATCCTTCTAGCTGAAAAAGACTGGCCACCAGAGTTTGTCAGGGAGTGCCCTCATGGCGAAGAAATAATTATGCCTGCCTTCTCAAATCATATCCCAATTCATAAAAAATACACACTTGCCAGAAAGTGGGCAGTAGCTCAAGCTCCTGCTTTATATAAAAATCATGTAGGATGGGATGAGGACTCTCCTCCTCACAAAATCCAGTTAAAATCACAACCTACTGCACAAAGACAGTACCCAATTAAGCAAGAAGCTAAAAAACAGGTAAAAGAAATCCTAGATCAATTAGAATACCAGGGGGTGATTGAAACTTGCACCTCACAAATGAACAACCCTTTGTTTCCGGTCTCCAAACCAGACAATTCATATCGTCTAGTTTTGGATTACCGACACCTTAACTCATGTTGCAAAACTTTTGCAGTGCAAAACTCGCATAGTGCTGCACTAATGAATAACATAGTGCGCAAAAAATACAAAACAACATTAGACATCTCTAATGGATTCTTTTGTCAAAACATAGCACCAGAGAGCAGATATTTGTCTGCATTCTCAATAAATGGCACTCAAAAATAATTCTGTCGGTTAGCCCAGGGGTACAAGAATAGCCCAGGGGTATTCTCAGCGAGAGTAACAGAATTACTACAAACATATGATGACGAAGCATTATCTTATGTCGACGACATATACTTAACAGATGATGACTTGGATACTCACTTGAAGAGAGTGAACACCATAATACTTGGGTTCGCAGCAGAGGGTTACAAATTCAACTTTAAAAAATCCAGAATTGCCCATCTAACAGTCCTGTTCTTAGGATACGAATTATCAAGTGAAGGCAAAAGCCTGGCTGACAATTTCCTAGAGAAATGTGCCGTACTCCAAGCACCTAGAACACTAAAAAACCTACAGTCAATTCTAGGCTTCCTAAATTTCGGAAGAACATACATTGCAAATTACGCAGAAAGGGTCAAACCCCTTTATGATCTAATAAAACCAGATTTTAAAAGAACCAATTGGACTCAAATACACACAGAAATTTTGAGATCCTTACAAACAGACATGTTAATTAAAACAAAATTAGAAACACGTGATAACACACGCAATCTTGTGATTCGAGTCATCCCAGGAAGATGCGGATTCACATACCTGACCTCTAATGAGGGAGAAAAGGTACCAATTGCATTCAAATCACACTTGTACACAGAAGCTGAAAAGAAATTCAGCATTAAAGAAAACATTGTTCATGCAGTTCAAACCGCAATAGCTAGAGAAAAAGATCAAGCGGACGGTAGACACATCACAGTCAGAACAGCAGAATCAGCCTTTGAGGCATTAACAATACCTTGTAATTTACCAACAACAACATTGAATCCGGAATGGATACAATGGGTGAATTCAATTACAACGGACAAAGTATACTACTACTTTGATCCAGAACTAAAGGAATTGAAAAATCTAGAATATGAAAGAACATTCCCTCTGCCTATCGACATTCTGCCCTTACGACAATACGCTTGTGTAATCTATACAGACGGACATGCTCAACCCTCCGTTTGGGGAGAACAAGGATACAACCCAACATGTGAGATTACAAAAGAAGTGTGGCGCGGAGGTAAACTAAGACCTCTATTAACAAAAACACACTCAGTAGAAACTAATTCAGAACAACAGACTGAAATAATAGCATTGAAAATGACGCTAGATAATGCGGATCGCGAATTCCCGACACTTATAGTGTCCGATTCATATTACTGCGTCAAATCATATAAACACGATTTGCAGACATGGATTCAAAACGGTTACAAAGATGACACAGGTGCAACAATAAAGCAAAAACTGCTTTGGGAACAAATAGCTCTTTTACAAAAAGAACTACCAAAGACTCACGTGACACACTCACTGAGTCATCAGCGTGATGGCGTTCACGTTGCAGGGAATTCATTGGCTGAGACAGCCACAGCGGTAGCAACTAAATCGGCTTCCGTAGCTCGAAAAAAGCGTACAGTGAAGTATATTGACGGTGAAATAGTGCTGGTGGTGAAAACGTCATTAAAAGGCGACTGCTCGGCGCTACCGATCAACTATCCACTCAATTATACATACATAATCGATGCAAACTCCGTCCTTTTTGCTCGAATCCCTGGAGTGGGGGATAGAGTGATTCCAAACATGGACAGGAGAAACTAAAAGATTCTCTGGAAGAGTTACAATCAAGGTACTGGTGGCCAGGCATGAGCCTGCATCATACCATTTTTGTAAAGAACTGCCCAAACTGTAACAGAAATCTCAGTGGTGAGAGAAACGGTGTAATACCGTGTCGTTTCACTCCAGAAAAGATCAACAGTAAAAAGCAAAGCGTCCGATTAACATATACAGGCTAGTTTCCATTTATAATGTAGATCACCAGCACTCGGCTGACGTCTGGACTGTTATACAAAGATTTGCGAGTGTAAATGGCATATACGCTAAGAGCATGCTACACTTGAGCATTGTTTTCAATCTGGCCCTCCAGCCTGAGGGGAAACATGGCCAAATGAGCATAGCACAGCGGGACTCTTCTCACTTCCTTCCTGAGGGATACGGGATGGTGTAAAGAAAAAACCAAGGCATAAAGCAATCTATAACGGCAAAGGTATTAGGTTCGGGAGCTGGGTGGGTCAAACATCTAATAAGTGTCCAACGTAGTCTAAATAACTTGCCAAGAAATTCTCTGAAGGGATTCAGTCCGTACGAATTATTGTTTGGAACTAGGATGTTAGTCTTAGACCTCGACAGTCAGACTTCAGTGGTGAAGGAAAAAAGCTTTGATATCAAAGATCGTTTGGCTGTTTTGCAGGACGAAACAAGAAAAGACCTGAGCAACATAAAGTTGAAACAGCAGCCAACAACCACTGAAGAACCACCACCTGTCCCAGCAAGACCTGTCTGGATTCCAAAAGTCGGGGATCTAGTCAGAGAAAAGATCGCGGTAAAGAAGGAATTTGGGCCTTCTTACAGAAAAGCAGTTCCTGTCTTGTCTGTCAACGGGACAGGATCAGTTGTACTACCGCCGCTTGCTGGTAAAAAGGAGAACCGAGTTGTATCCATCGACCTGGTAAAACCACAACATGTGGCCGATAACAAATAGTAGGCCAAGTGGACTCCCGAGAAGTAGTAGAACACCAAGATTTGCTACTAACACAGAGGTTCAATCTAAGAGGCTAATCACATTCGAAACGCCTACAGAACTACAACAAGGACTATGCAACAATGCGATGGAACTTAGACCTCTGAAAACCCAAATAAAAACATTTAGCAGAGACACACCAATCTATAATGAAGTAACAAACGACTATGCAAGAAACAGTAATCCTGAAACAATTGGAACAATAGACAGAACTGCATCTGGCTACTTCATAAACTTCGATGATTCCTCTGAAGGCTTCACTGAATCAAATACACAGCCATCAACAAAAACCTTTAAAGATAAAGTTAAAGTACTTTTGAAACAACTGAAAGAAACATATCTAATTTCTCCATGGATTGAATTTTGGGTGGGTTTTGGTGCATTTATCCTCATACTTTGGCTCATCATGGTACTAACTTTGGGACGCTTCATTGAGGGAAAATATGCTAAAATGGACACAGCAAGTCAGAAAATCAACTTGATCCTCAAACCACACACATCTTCACACGTCGAGAAAAGAGAACTTTCTTCAGTCAACTTCACAGCCAATCCTATACCGGGTGGGGTAGCATGGGACAAAACTGACTACGAAAGTTATGGTCCGGTTGAAATCCTGAAATATCCACACCAAATTAAGATCTCATTGAGTGACTTTGTAAAACCAAGCTCATTTGCTGATGATTGGGACTTTGAATTTATAAATAATATGATGTCTGACTTAGTAATGTCTGCTAAATTTACCAAACATGATTATTTGCAGGGTTCGACAAATTATGATAGTATGTACTGTTATAACCACTATGGTAACCATTTTCTACATAGATCTGCACAACCTAGAAATGTTTTAAATTATAATCAATGGGAACATTGTGCAACCCCTCCAAAAGGAAGCTCAAGAACCGTTTATGACAAATATTCATACTTTTCAGGTTTCAACACAAGTAATGCTGAAACATTTTATTTCAAATTGTCAAATAAGACAGGGACAAAGACCATGATAACAAACACGAAATTGATATATTCAGACTCATTCTTTGAACAAATGAATACTTTTGGTTTTGATTATTGGGACAAAAATGTTGAAGTAAAAAGTGTTTGGGGTACAAAAGAATGGCAAGTACAGGGTATAGAATCCTTGTTTAGAGCCTGCATGATCCCAGAACAAATTATATTTTTAAATGACACTGTTCAACAAACCACCTGTCTTGGCTTAGCCAAAATAAAAGACTTAAATAAACCGTCTATTCCAAAACCAACAATGAACAGCAATAGCTCCACAGATGAAGAGATAGACGTAAATTATGTATTAAACCAAAACAGAACACATCCTGATTGGAAACAGTGGTTGATCTGGCCCACAGATACTAATAACTGTCAAGACAGATTCCTGAACAAAACACAGGGATTCAAAATGACCAGGCCAGACCCTAGCTATTCCCAAAGACAACACCCAGGAACAATAACCACCTACAGTGTGGGCAAATTATGCCTTCAATGGCTACAGACTTCCACACTGGCAGAAATTAAGCAACACCTAACTTTACTTACTGATGGTGCTGACTTGCGTGATTTCATTATGGGACCGCGCAAACAGCGTCAGAAACGTTTCATAGCAGCCTCTGTATATGCAGCATACAACGAGGCCTGGAAGGTGACTCAAATTGAGACAGCAGAAAGTATACGGGAAATTGACCGTATTAATTTGGAAAAATCACTTTCTGTAGTGGACAATGGGTTAATGACTCTGTCCTCCAGAATTTTTCTCTGGACAGCATTGTGTCTTCAGCAATCGACATAATATCGCAAGACTTACTGTTGTTACAACACGGTCAGTCTCAATTGCGTTCTATTGTACAGCTTGGCTGGACGTTACAAAACCTGCGTTCAGGCTATGTGCCTTGGCGTTTAATCAACACAACGTCACTATTCAATATCTTTAACCTTACTGATAAACAAATCAGTATGGCCCAGAAGGGTGCTGATTATACAATCCTGAGCATTGAGAAACTCGAGAGATTACCAGTGACAATGTCAGAACGACCTGTCAGTGAATGGATAATACATGGGATAATTAATATTCCAATATCAACCTTCAGGTTTCAATACTGCCAAAAATATATACAGGCTGGCATGTACGAAAAATTGGGAAAGGGGTTCATTAAAACAACATGGAACTTGCCCTATTCACATGCATGTGTCAGTAATAAAGGCCAGAAAGTGTTTCTTAGTGGCAATAATTGTGCAATGTCACTGAGCGGTACACTTCTGTGTAATGGAATTAGTTTGCATGGAGCCTGTGAAGGGAACTCAAATAACCTTTCATGTCACCAGCTAGGCGCACCTGCAACAGAGATAGAACCATTCTTTCAAAGACTCTATAATGGGAGTTACATTCTAATTGTAGATCGCAGATGCTGTAGTCTTATGCCCGGGACTCCTTATCTCGTAACTACGACTGCGAAGGTCAAGTGCTGTGGACGCTTATTGTTCCCCAGCTCCCTTCCAGACAGGGAGGCAAGGGCATGGCCCAACTTGAAAATTACTTCTATTCGAATAGATACTTTAAGCAGAATGAAAACAGTGCTTCTTCAGACGCCGACCAGACTCACGTCATCAAAAGAAACGTATGATCTCCTAGTCGCAAGGACGACTGCAGAGATTCACTCCTTATTATCAACTAATTCCCCCATACATTTCGCAGAAATCCTGAATGAAATCTTAAATATTTCTGATACCAGTGGAGTCTCAAAAGTATTTAAGACAGTATTTTCGATGGCATTAACACCATTCAAAGCCATACTGGGTATTTTTCCAGATTTCGTCCATTCGATTTTTGGCGGACTTCCCCTCATTTTGGGACTAATTGCAGGAATCCTATTCTTAGTCCTTATATTTCGTTATGGCAAACCATGTCACAGACAAAACACCTGCGACAAGGGAAGAAACAATCCTAGCCATTGGATACCGGGACCGGATATCAAAAATCCTGTGACTATCCCGGCTTAGAGACCTGAACATGACTTGGTTTCTTTCATTTCGACCAATGTGGCATCGATGTGTTTTACCTGTATTAAGGTGCTTGCTATGCGGAGAAGAATGCGTGTTAGACACCTGTCTGACTCTACAATCAGATGCGCCAATGGATTCAGAAACATTGTTGAGTCCAATAAAGGCTCATACTTTGTGCTGCCCTCAACGGCTACCAATCCTGATGACGGCATTCGTGGAAGCTTCACCACTACGATTAAGGGGTAGTGAAGTTCAAGATGAAAGCAGCATTGATCAGGTACGACCTTCTGTCAGCAATACTAATCAAAACGTCAATGGAGACAATCATGCACACGAATGCATGGTTACATCTTTTTCCGAGTTAGTGGAACTCTCCCAGGAAGCTGTTGACAACTTTTTCGAGAGTCTAAATGATATGATGTTCTCACCAGAGCAGAAATAGAGACTTTTGAGCAAGCTCGCACACGGCGTTCCCTGAATTTGGCCTTCAACTAGAATAGCAAAAATACCATGAACAATTTTCCCTCCAGTTCACGGACAGCGATTTTTTTTAGCAGCCCCAAAATATTTTTACGAATTTTTCGGGACACTTATTTTCTGCTTATAGTAAGAACTATTCTTAGAGAACTAACAGCCTGATTCATGAAGCGAAATAGCGCCCGCAATGGCTGCGAAAATGCAATTGCGGGTGCAAAACACGGAATCGGCATTCAAGTACGCAATAGCGAATTCGCAAAAAAAGAATAGCGATTTAAATAGCGATTACGCTATAATAGTCGCAGACTCCGGGTAGTCGAGCATTAGCGATACGGAAATAGCGACCAACCACGGAATCTACGAAAGGAATAGCGAAACGCAATATTGTCTCAATCGGCATTCATGAAATAAATACAATAGCGAAAAAGCGCTAATTCGCACGTTTGCGCGGCGCAATTTAAGGACAACTCAAAGCAGGTGGTAACCATAAAAGCCATGATTAAGTAAAATTTGAAAAACTGTTGGCCAATCACCAACAGGTCCAGGCCTGACCAATCACACATAAGGACATTCAGCAGCAGCATTAGGCGTTCCACAATGCCTGGGATGTACATGGTGGTGAGGCGGCGAAGGCTACAGCGAGCAGCACGGAGGAGACGCATGAGGCAGCAAAGGATTTACCGGCAGCGGGTCACCTTGCTGGGCCAAACCAGAGAACAGATTTATGCTAAATACAGGCTGAATGGGGAAATGATCACCTGGCTGATACAAGAACTCGACCCCATCATGCAGCACCCAACAAGGCGAAACAATTCTGTGCCCACACATGTGCAGGTATTGTGCAGCCTGCACCTCCTGGCCTCCGGCAGTTTCCAGGGCATAGTAGCCGCTGCTGGGGGGATATCCCAGCCCACCATGTCACGCTGCCTCCACACTTTTGTTGACGCCATGCTCAGCCAGCTCCACCGCCACATCACATTTCCCACGAGCCAACAGGAATTGGACCTGACAAAACTACAATTTTACAATGTCGCCCATTTTCCCCATGTCCTCGGCTGCATAGACTGTACCCACGTCGCCATCTACCCACCAGCTGCCACGGAGTATATGTACCGCAACAGGAAGTCCTACCACTCCCTCAACATACAGATGGTCTGCAATGCCAAGACCATCATCACTGACATTGTGGCCCAGTACCCAGGGAGTACCCATGACTCCTTTATCTTCAGGCACAGCGGACTCCACACACGACTGCTCAGGGGAGAGTTTGGGGAAGGACACCTACTTGGTAAGTACACTTTGTCGACCATGTCACATTGCTATGAAGTAACTGCGCTGCACAGGCAATCAACATCTGCTCCTCTCATTCAGGTGACAGTGGCTACGCCCTACGGGAATACCTCCTGACCCCTTACCTCAACCCTGCCACACCTCAGCAACGGCGCTACAATGTTGCGCACATCCGGACAAGGAACTGTATAGAAAGGACATTCGGCCTGCTCAAGAGCAGGTTCCGTATTCTGCACAAGACAGGTGGGGCGATGTATTACAGTCCTGCAGCGTGCTGCCGCATTGTGGCTGTCTGTGCAATGCTTCATAACATTGCAACCAAGCGCCGGATACCTGTTGACATCTCAGGCAGTGAATCTGAGGGGGACGACCGGCCACCAGCACATGCGCACCATGCACGCGGGGAGAACCCAGCTGAAGGCCACAGACGTCGCAACCACATCACAGCGAACAATTTCTAGCCCACCCTCTTCCCCCAACCCACATATCACAATTGCATGCAAAATGTAATGATTACACAAGGCTAATGTGTGCAGCAAAATAAATGTATTTGTTCCATTCACAAGAAAAAGGTTATTGTTTCAACTATTTACAAATTACAGTATTCCTGCATACTGCAGTGTGAAGTAGGTTCTTGGCAGGCTTAGCGTCAGCCTGTGGCAGTGTCCCTCAGACAATGTCATTGGCGCCTCCGGCGCGTAATGCCCAGGCGCCTGTGAGGCTCATCCTCATCCTGGGCAGCTGTACCAGGCGTTGCCCTGGTGCTGCGCCTAGGTGGCGGGACCTGCGTGGCAGAGTGGCTGCTCACACTGGAGGCACCCTCACTGGCATCGTCTCCCCCTACAATGGCCGGTAGCACAGGTGTATGCAGTGCCGTCACGGCGGTGGTCAGGTGCTCCAGCACCCTGGTTATGTCCTCGCAGCACTGGACCAGTTGGTGCTGCTGGGTCAGAGAGCGCCGCGACAGCTGGGTGGTGGCATTTGCTGCCACATAATTTGACCTACTATAGGCCGACAGCCGGCTCATCAGCTGGTGGTGGCGCCTGCTTGCAACACTGCGGTGCTTGACGAGCGCTGCAGTATTGTCCTCCATTGCCGCCGTCATGCGGTCCATGGCCGCCGTCATGCGGTCCATCCGCTCTCCGACTCCCGCCACATTGCGGCCAATTTTATGCAGCTGGAGCTGGATGGCTCCTTGCTGCTGCGACTGGCGCTGGTGGATTCGGAGCATGCGCCGCTCCACGCTCATGCAGGCATGGAGATGCCCATTGCCCCTCCTGCTGTTCGGCCGCTGTGTTGCGGCTGTGGCTGGCCCAGATCTGGTTGCACGAGCTGCAGGTGGTGTAGCAGCTGGTGTTGCTGGTGCGGCAGGAACTGGAGGCACATTGGTGGGGTGCCTGGCTCTGGCAGCCGGTTGGCCGGCAGATGTAGGAGCACGTACGGTGGGGGGCCTGGCCTTGGCAGCCGGTTGGCCGGAAGATGTAGGAGCAGGTACGGTGGGGGGCCTGGCTGCTGGTGTTGGTGCAGCGGCAGATGCAGGAGCAGGTACGGTGGGGGGCCTGGCCTTGGCAGCCGGTTGGCCGGAAGATGTAGGAGCAGGTACGGTGGGGGGCCTGGCTGCTGGTGTTGGTGCAGCGGCAGATGCAGGAGCAGGTACGGTGGGGGGCCTGGCTGCTGGTGTTGGTGCAGCGGCAGGGGCTGGTGGCTGGGTTTCGGGTAGTGATTCCTCCTCCTGGGCCTCCTCATCAATCTGCAGCCTCTCGCTGTCACTGCTATCATCGCCACCTGTGAGGGTAAGTGGATACTCATTAGGTGCATGTGACTGTCAGACGTGCAGATGTTACATGCATGCTGGGTGTCATTCCCTGGATGGCTGTGGATTTGGGCACTTTGGAACCTTTCTGGCCGCATTGTGGTACTACTACATTGTGGACATACTACATCTCCCACAATGCTTCAGGGCATTTCCTGATGCACAACATAGGCATGACTAAGGGCCAATGAGTGAGCCTATTTGGTCAGGGACGGTCATAGGGGACAGGGTCGCAGTCGCATGCCACTTACCTTGGGTGTCTTGGGTGGGGCGGGAGGAGTCCAGAGGGGTCACGCCAACACACGCCTCCCTCTCCAAGGTGTTCTCAACCTGGTCCTCCAGGGGTGTGTTGGGTGGGACAGTCGGTCCGCCACCTCCAGTGCCCGATGCCTCACCAAGGCGCTCCGCCACCCTCTCCTTGGCACGACCTCGGAGGTCGTACCAGCGCTTCTTCAGCTCCTCCAACGACCTGTCCGCCACGCCCACCGAGTTTACGCTGGAGGCTATCCCCAGCCAGATCCTCCGCTTGTCCTGCTCTGGGACCTTCCTGGAGTTGGGGCCAAACAGCCTGTCGTGGTTGGCCACCACCCCTTCAATCAGGTTCTCGAGCTCCTGCTCGGAGAACTTGAGCTTGCGCTTTCGTCCAGCGCTGTTGCTGGGGCCAGGGACAGGTTCCTCGGACATGGCGGTCGCTATTTCTGCCGTTTCTGGAGTCGCTAACGGTGGTTTAGCGTCTGCTTTCCGTCGTGCACACTCGAAGGATAGCGTCACTGTGGTGTTTGGGGGTGGGAACTGGCTGCTTCCTGGTTGTGATGTAATCACGGTGCTCGGAATGCGTCTTCCCGTTTTCCCGATCGCGCGAGAATGCGACTCGCATTCCCGATCGCACGGGATTGCGAGTCACAATCCCGTGCGATCGGGATCGCGAGTCGCAATCCCGATCGCAGGTAGCCGGGAATAGCGATTTTTCTGCGTTTTTTGTAGGTCGCTAACGGCTTTAGCGCCCGCGTGCGAGTCGCTATTTTTCCAACGAAAAGTACATGAATGCCGTTTTGCGTTTCCTCAATAGCGAGTCGCTATTACTCGCTATTAGGGACACGCAAAACGGCCCGTACATGAATCAGGCTGTAAGATTTCTATTTTTAGATACTTTATAGACATTAGCTGCCCGCAGGTATGTTCATAATTATTTTATTCTGTGATGGAATGGTCTCGAAACTTTTTTCTGTATTAAGAGCCATTTCATGTGTAAATTCTCATATACAAATTAGTGATAATGTATAGATATGCGTGATTACTTTAGCATTATTCTACAGCTTGAGTGCATATATTACATGTGAATGTTTTTTCCGTATATTTGATAATTTCAAAATGCATTTATGTATTTTGGGGTGGTAAGGTATACACGATACTCTACAGTATGTTTTACTATGCATAGATTCGTAAATATGTCCATAGTTAGCGTGGAGTGGGTGTGATGTATTCCTATAGGTTCTGTATCGATCCCCCTATTCCTGACCCTATTCTGGTTAACAAGTTAACTAGCAGCCATCCCATGAGGCAGAAAACCCCCATGATGCAGGAACCGTTATCTGATAAAGCCCCACTACGGCAGAGGAACGTGTTATCTGATTAGGTCATAACGCTTGCCATCTAATTAGACAAGCGATATTCCTCCAGACCCTGATAAGGCATACGGAGTTCTCAAAACAAATCAAACCTATGACAGACCTGGGAAAAACCCTGCGGCCATTGTTTTGATTTCACCGAGAACTTCAGCAAAAGAATGTGCTAACGACCAGGTCGTATGACATCCTTATTGACGTATCTATGTCCATCCTTACGTCAATCTCGGCACCTTAAAGGTATAAATATTACCGATATTGCCCTATGCAAACACACGCGGTGGTGACGAGATCGGAGCAGCTAGAGTTGCCGAAGCCCAGAGCAGAGCAGACCCCGCTGGCGCAGCCCCGCCTTTCCTGACGCGCTGAGAACGAGATGCTGCTTTCTCCTGCCGAGAAATCCAGCTTCGGCGCTTCCGGGTAGCCCTCGCAGGCAGCCTGGAATATCGAGACCAGAGACGAGAGATACCATCCCTCATTCATCCTAGATTCCAGGTAAAGAACTGAATAACCCTTTGCAGAGAATTCTTTAGTCAGTCACTTGGCAAAACAAACTTAACTTAAACTGTAACTTTCTATTCCCGCCCACGTATTAGGCTTAGGTCAGGTACACGGGGTAGGCGTAGTTAGAAACACCAGTTGAGTACGATTAGTCAAATGTAAATGTGTATGTATTCATTTTAAACCTTCATATGGCTTAGAAACCAATGTTTTTACAGTATTATTTTATACTTCTGCTTTTATTGTATGCTCTTTACTTAACCATAAGTATTGCAATAATATCGATCCATTTCTCTTGTATGAGAAAAGAGACTGATCAATAAATAACATCTTTTATTGAACACGCCCGTCTCTTCCTTTTCTCTACAATCTGGTGAGACTAAGAATGCACGTACTGACTGAGTAAAATAAGTCGTCTTTTGTTTTCACACGACTCTAGAGATACACTCTTGATTAGGGGAGAGCAAAGTTGTCATGTTCTATGGTTGTCAGAAACTAAATCCCTTCTTGTCTATCCAGGGAGGTTCAACTCCTCCTTGCCTATTCGAGAAAGTTTCTAGTGAACTCTGAGCTAGCTGGCAAACCCAAAACTTTAAGTCTAATATCGACAGTAGTAGACCTAGTTAACGTCTGGTCTAGGCCTATACTATTGAAGGTATTATTCCAATGCGCAGAGCCTATTGGGATATTAGGAACTACACTACAGGCCATGTGGGTGGGGGCCTTTTTGAGGCCTGGTCCTGGGCCTGGCCATGTGGGTGGGGGTCTAGGGGCCATTTTGAAGCCAGGGAATGTGCTTTGTGCCATAGGCCTGCGCCCAGTTTGCCTTGCTTTCATCCATTATGCCCAGTGGTAGTCAGTGGTGCATGGGCCAAGTCTTTCTGTGTGTTCTCATGATTTTAAACATCATTTAGGGCATGGATGCCATTGGATTGGGGTGATTTTTTGTGTGTATTTCGATGTTTTGGGTGTTGTTGGGGCCTGGTCCAGGGCCTGGCCATGTGGGTGGGGGCCATTTTGAGGCCTGGTCCAGGGCGTGACCAGGTGAGTGGGGATGTAGGGGCCATTTTGAAGCCAGGCAGTGTGCTTTGTGCCATGGGCCTGCGCCCAGTCTGCCTTGCTTTCATCCATTATGCCCAGGGTTACTCAGTGGTGCATGAAACAACTCTCTCTGTGTGGTCTCTCTCTCTCTTCTATTAATTTAAGCATCCATTTTGGATTAGAATTGCAATTTTTTATTTTGGGTCTTTCAGTTTTTGGTTGTGTTGTGTTAATAATAATAAATGCCTAGTTGCAAATATTAATTGAAGCACTACATATGAAACATTTATTTAACTGATGTTACTCTGGCTTCCATTGCTTTAGGTGCACAAAGACTGACAACCAGGAATCATCCTCATCATCATCACTTGTTCTAGCGCCAGGAAGAAGTCCTGCTGCGGTGTGTGCACACCGTCACCTGACGTCATGTGTGGTGGCCACAGACAACTCTGTAACTCGTGCAACTGCATCCTGCTGTTCTGACATCTGAAGAAGATGGGCCCAAAGAAAGATGGCCGTAACTCCTCTACCAAGAAAGTTGTCAGTGCCACTGCCAGTAAGAAGGAGCAGAAGAAGCAAGTGGCGCCACTTACCAAGGAGACTGGTGTGCCGACAGATACTTTTTTGGGAAAAAAAACTACGCCTGCAGCAGCGGTGTCCGCCAGGGACCAAGCGGGGAGCAGCACCTCCGCTTCATTGGTCTCAGTGCCACCACGCCAAGCTAGGCCCAAGTCCATGAGTGCTGCAGAGGCAGCCTCTCTAATTGCTCTTTCACCATCGACCAGTGATATTGGCGTTGACTCATCACAAAGTAGCATCCAATCAACACAGGGTGTAACTCATCTGACGAGTGTTCAACCACAGCACAACGACAACCACAGGTGCAACAAGGAGAGGTGAAAGGAGAGGCGCAAGAAGAGGCGCAAGGAGCGGCGCAAGGGGAGGCGCAAGGGGAGGCGCAAGTAGTGGCACTAGGAGAGGCGCAAGGAGTGGTGCAAGTTGAGGCGTAAGTAGAGGCGCAAGTAGAGGCGCAAGTAGAGGCACATGGAGAGGCACAACTGCCCACAATACTTGTTCCTCCAGAAGTAGGGGCACATCAGGAAATCGAGATTCAAGTGGAGGTATCATCCGAGCAAGCCACTCCTCCTGATGATCCATTGTCTTCCAGATCCCCAGCAAGAAAAAGGTCAAGGAGGGCTAGTACAAGTTCTTCTTCAAGTCCCCTTCCTTCTGATGATCTAGATCTTGATTGACACCCACCAATGCAGTCTGAGAGGGAGGCACGCCATGAGCCGACAATGCAAGCTAAAAGGAAGGTTCCCGCAAGGCTTTCACTTATGGGTGATGACGAAGAAGAACTAGAAGTGGTGTATTCTGCTGCTGATGAACAGTCTGACGATGACAACCCAGTCATCACAGTCGTCACTCCAGCCCCAGCGGGCATGCAGCAGACAGACATTTTTACACTATCAAAAAATGCTGCTGCGCAGGATGTGTGTGGTGTGGCACCACTGGTGGTACCACCACCAACACAGGTAACTACTACACCAACACGACCTACAGCTTCCATATTCTCTCGTCAGAAGGGCCGGCAGGGACCCCCATCCAGATCGACTGCCATTACCTCAAGTAGTGGTGCTCTAAGTGCACAACAGAGTCAAATTCAGCTACGCCCATCCTCCACTTCATCTGGCATTGAAAGTAGCACCTCCACCACCACAAGAAATCTCAACTCTCCAGTTTGGGACTTCTTTAGTATTAGCAAAAAGGCTGAAAACCTAGTCATTTGTTCGATTTGTAAACACGTAGTTAGTCGGGGTAAGCTTGGTACCAACTATGGTACTGGAGGCCAGCGAGGTCATCTCAAAAAACACCACATTATCCAGTGGGAGGCGCACCTAAGTAACATCCGGAAAGCCAAAAGTACAAATACAAGTGTAGAGATTGATATTGCATCTGATGACAAGGAGGAGCTGATCGTGCAGGGGGAGGTGAACAACTGAGAGATATTTTTTCTGGTACACACAGTACCCCTGGCAGCAGCACTGCAGTGGTAGCGCTCCCACCCTACTCTATCCCGGCAACATCAAGGAGGCACAGTAGTCTGGTAGAGACACCAATGCGAAAAAGTACATCAATGAGCCTAACTGGGTTGAAGAGGTCTGGATCCTCCTCATCACATATGAAAATGGTCCAGACCACCATTAAAAGCATGTTTTGGTCGGAGGCGCCATTTGAACGCAACCACCCAACGGCACGTCTTTGTAATGCAATGCTGGCTAAAATGTTAGTGCTGGACCTTCTCCCTTTTTCTTTCGTGGAAGGGTGAGTTTTCAAGAATTTGTGGCAACAGTCTGCCCTAAATGGAAGGTTCCTAGCCGGTCCTATTTTGCCAGAGTTGCGACTCCAGCACTATATCAAAATGTGCTGGAGGTGATTGGGGCAGCTTTGCAGAAGAGTGCTGTTCACACTATCCACCTGACAACAGACATGTGGACCAGTTGCCAAGCCGTTGATTATATGTGCATCACTGCACGCTGGGTCTCATTTGCGGGGGTTAGAGACAAGATATCTGCAGGTGTTGACAGTGCCACAATTTTTAAAGCTAGTCGGAAACATGCATTAGTAGCCATGTTTGCCATGGAGAAATCTCATACTGCAGTAAACATGTTGGAGGAGTTTAACAGTAAGGTCTTTAAATGGCTGCATCCAAGAAAGCGCATGATTGGTTATGTTTCCACGAATAATGGCAGTAATATAGTTAGGGCCAGGAATGATGGTGGCTATTTCAGAGTGCCGTGTTTGCCGCACAGTATTAACATTGTTGTTCAAGATTTCTTGAAAAAAGAAAACAAAATCAGCAAGTTACTGACCACCTGCCAAAGAATCTGCACACATTTCAGCCATTCTTTTAAGGCCCAGAAGCAGCTGAGGATCATTCAACGTGTCCGTAGAGTGCCAGTCAGAGGACTCATCCCAGGAGGTGGCAACACGTTGGAACTCAACCTTCTACATGCTTGAACGTCTGTTTGAGCAGTACTTGGTAATCAATGAGAATGTCTTTAACGCACGGCGTGCTTCTATGAAAGACATGAGGCAAGGGAGGAGCGCGAGGCAAGATGGCGACCGTAACGGTCGCGTGAGCTAGCCGCTCTGCCGGACCTTGAGAACTTCGGCGTCTTCTGCTGAAAGCTGAGGGTTGGAAAGTTGATGGAAGGACAAAATAACCTTCGCTCCTAATGCTGATGAAGGATTGTATGTGGAGCTGTCTCGGTGTCTCTGGGAGCGGCAAGCAGACACTTTGTCCTTGCTATCGGCATTGATAGGAGCGGGATAGTGGAGACCGTAGCGGTTGTTCTGCGCTGGTTACGGAGGGCGCGCCCAGTAAGACGGCACACCTGTGGAAGCTGCAGCGCGGGTGTCTCGGTGTCTCTGGGAGCGGCAAGCGGACACTTTGTCCTTGCTATCGGCATTGATAGGAGCGGGATAGTGGAGACCGTAGCGGTTGTTCTGCGCTGGTTACGGAGGGCGCGCCCAGTAAGACGGCACACCTGTGGAAGCTGCAGCGCGGGTGTCAGAAGCTCGGAGAGCGGAGAGCGGAGCCGAGCCGTAAGAAAATAATAACGGAGACACAGCTTTTGTTCCGGATTTTGCAATTATTTGGCGAATATAACTTTCAAGCAATGCCTCCTAAAGGACGAAGGGGCCGGGGGCAGACTGCCCCTGGGGCTGAGACACAGGCTGAGATACAGGGAGAGCGTCTGAATTCGAGAGGAGATAACGCTGCTTCAACACCATTGCAGAACACTCCGAGCAGAGGCAACAGTCGAGGGGAGGTACCGGCCAAGGAACCTGAAAAGGCTGGAAGAGGTAATCCACGACTGCATGAGAAGGAGTTGGAGACTGCACTGCATGAGGTTTCTAAGACTGCTAAGACTGTTAAAGTGACTAAAGGTATTCCTGAACTTTTTAATACTTTGAAAAATAAGGAGCTCTTAAAAGGTACAAAGCACATTCCACGTCAGGATTCTGATAATGATACTGTGCCTGCAGAATCTGTTGAGGCTCTGATAGAGCGTATTGAGACTGGTCAGGGGTCACAAGGAGGCTCTGATAACTTGTTGAGTGAAGAGGCAGAGTTAAATAATGATGACGGTGGGGTTGGAGGATTGTGCGAAGAGAATGAGATACAGTCGGTTGAGACTGCCATGGTTCAAAAGCCTGTAGATAATGTTGGTCTCCCTAATGGTACCACCCCCGTCAAATACATTGAGAGTACAGACTCTGCAGATTTTTACTCTCTCTCAGAGCACTCCATATCATCTACGGAGGATCTTGCTCAACAGTATGCTGAACAGATGAGTATGGCTGAAGGAAGCTTTAACAGCAGCTATGAGGCTGAAGAGGGGAGCTCTGAGCAAATGAAGGGACAGTCTGGGCAGACTGTACGCCGATTGCGGCTGACACAGGATGGGCATTATGATCACACAGGAGCTGCCTCACAGTCTGGTGAGGAGAAAGATGATGAGATATCACTTGAGCTTATTTACAAGACTATGATGATACACAGAGATGAGCATAGACAAGACAGTCTAAGAGTGCAAAACTCATGTAAAAAAATTACAAAATTCTGTCAGGCGGCTGACTAAATCTCATACAGAGTTCCTGGGCAGAATTACTGAGGCTGAGACGCGCATATCTACTTTAGAGGACGAGGTAACACAACAGAAGAGGATCATTGCCGAACAACTGACCCATAAAGAAGAGATTAACTGGAAAGTCATTGATCTAGAAAATCGCGCGAGGAGAAATAACTTGCGATTTTTACAAATTATGGAAGGAAAAGAGGGGTCAGATCCTCGTGGCTTTATAATCGAGCTTCTTAAAAAATCATTCCCAGATTCAACTAGATGGGATTGGTACCGGGAAGTCGAAAGGGCGCATCGTTTTCCTTTTAAAATACGATCAAACCATTCGGAACACCGCGATTAGAGACCAAGAGCTTTATTAGTGGAATTTAATGGCTTTTTAGCGCGAGAGGAAGTATATAAGAAGGCAAGACCAGATAAGAAAATCAGCGCACTTGGTTGTGAATATTTTGTCCGCCCGGATTTGTGTAAACAAACGGTGGATCTGAGATGGCAATTGCGACAGCTCATCCCTCTTTTTCAATCCAAAGGAGCTCAGGTCTACCTTATGTTTCCTGCGAAAATGAAAATTGTGTATAAAGAGCGTACTCATTATTTCACAACATCACTGGCAGCTAAGACTTTTTTGGACTCAATGTAATTAGATTTAGTTAATGTGTAAACTAATGTAGTGAAATGAGTACATAATGATTATGATTATACTACATCTTTAGAGATTTATCTAAGAGTTGGGTAATTATGTATATGGCCTAGCCCTCAGGTCAGTGGGAAGACGCATATGAGTATATTGTGTCGTTTTCTTTTCTTTAAATTAGCACTAAGTTCGCGGGCGAAGGTAGGGAGAATGGGGAAAGCTCGCAATCAAGAGGACCATAAGTCCTAAAGCCTCAATAAAGGGTTGGGGAGGGGGGAAGGGTACACTTGTTTGGGGGGCTTTGTGGGTGGCACAGTGGGGAGGTGTAGGGAGGAAAAGTGGGAAAAAATAGTTCTTGGGCACAGTGAACTGCAAATTGAGAAGTCTAATTGTGATTTAGCGCTGGTATGGAGTATCATGCTTTTTGTTGTATATGAGTGTTTAGAAATGATTTGGATCTTGAATATAACCCGAAATATTAGAATAAAGGGAAATTTATCTAGACTTTTTCAATGGCAACTAAGCGTTTAAAAATTTGTTCTCTAAATGTATCAGGACTCAATAACGTGAATAAAAGGCAGAAAGTCGCTGCTGAATTGAGGTATATAGGACCACATATCGTATGTATACAGGAGACTCACTTACCTTGGTCTTAGAGATTGGTCTTAAGAGAATTGGGATATACACTTGTAGTCGCTACAGGTCAAACTAGTCTGATTAATGGTGTTGCTATTATGTCTAAAGGTAACATTGCTGTAATAGGTAAAACTTTGGCGGATAAAAAAGGAAGATGGCCAATAGCAGAAATAAGTGTAGAAGGTAAGACGCTAACGCTTTGTAATATTTATGGTTCAAACTTAGATGACCCAGAGGCTTTAGTGGAAATGAATATTGAGTTAACTATTTGGGCCCAACCTATAATTATCTGTGGAGATATGAACATAAATTTGAACAATACTGCTGTAAAGGAAGGGCTGGCTATGTACAAAGGCCGTAAACCAAAAGTATACAAGGCGTTGGCAAGCTTAGCACAGGACCATGGGTTGGTGGATGTGTGGGGGCAATTAAGACCACAAGATACTGGGTATACGTTTTTTTCTTACCCACATAAAAAATTGGTTAGACTGGACTACTTTTTTACTCCTGTTTCAATTACTTCAGGTGCAACTATTTCTGTATATCCTAGAATTTCATCTGATCACTCCCCGTTACTATTAGAGATCGATACGGAGCTAAATAAACCTAGACAAACTAGTTTCACATTTGACAGGAAATTAATTTTTAATGAGGAGTTTCAAGAACATATAAGAAAATGGATGAAACTATATTTTGAAGAGAACGAGGGATCCAGTTCACAAGATATAATATGGGACTCTTTTAAAGCTGGATTTCGGGGAGAATGTATAAGCTTTTCGTGCAGGATTCAGAAAAAAGCTAAACAAGAGTTAGATAGATGATATGATCAGTTGATTCACGCTGAAACACAGTTAATGCAGGAGATAATCAATAAGGGGCCAGGTCTAACTATACTGGAGGATAAAGTTGCCAGGGATAAAGCGAAAATATCAGGTATCTGGTCTGAGGAAAATGCTAGGAAATATCTCTCTTCAAAAATGGATAGACACGAATATGGAGAAGCAATTGGGAGAAGATTGGCGATTCAATTACGTATTAAAGAGTCGGCCGGAAATATTGCTCAAATGAGAGATTCTACAGGGGTGATGCAGTCGACACCACAAGAGATTCTTAAGATTTTCCAAAAATGTTACTCTGAGCTATATGAAGGACCATCTGCTCCCGGATTAAAATGGAATACAACATTAGCAGAAGGCCTAAAAATGGTGGACTCAACTGTCTCTCTGGGGCTAGAGGATATAATTACAGAGGAGGAGCTGGATAGGGCTGTTAAAAGTCTAGCAAAGGGTAAAGCTGCTGGCCCCGATAGACTACCCAGCAAAATATATGTACAATTTTATCAGGATATTAAAAAAGAACTTCTAAAAACAGTGAGAGAAGCTCAGGTGGGAAATCCCCCAAGAACGTGGGCAGAAGCCACTATCGCAGTCTTCTGTAAAAAAGGCAAACCAGCAGATTGCGTTGGGTCATATAGACCGATTTCGCTGTTAAATTCCAATAATAAAATAATCTTAGCTAATCGGTTGTCAGATTGTATCACCCCTTTAGTATCACAGCATCAGCATGGTTTTATTCCCAGAAGGGGGACGGTAGAACATGTAAATACAGTCATCTCTCTCTTTGACACTGCCTCAGTATATAAGAATGACCTAGCGCTGATTCTGTTGGACGCGGAAAAAGCGTTTGATCGCGTGCAGTGGGAGTACCTCTGGGAACTAATGAGGAAAATGGGATTTGGGGTGAGATTTATTAGAGCAATACAATCTCTGTACTTAAAACCCGTAGCAAAGATATCAGTTATGGGCCAACTCTCTGACAATGTTATTATAACACGTGGTACGCGACAAGGTTGCCCCTGCTCTCCCCTTTTATTTGCTCTCTATATAAACCCTTTTATTGAGTTATTGAGTCAGAATATTCTGATTCCTCCCTATAAAGTTCATAATTTTTATTTTTCAGTGTTTGCCTATGCTGACGATATAGCAGTGGCAACAACTAATCCTGCAACAGCAATTAAAGAAATTGAACGATTAGCACAGGTATTCGGTCTTATAGCAGGCTATAAATTGAATGAGACTAAAACTCAAATTCTCTGCTCTGATACAATTACCTGGCTAGATAGCAGGGTGGTTAAAGAAGTGACGTATTTGGGAATCTTAATCAGGGCAAATATGACGGATTTAGTGCAAGCTAACTGGAATACATTAATGGCAAAAATTACGGCAGATTTGGATAGATGGGAAAGGTTGTGCCTAACCATTATTGGAAGATCAAATGTGATAAAAATGAACATATTGCCAAAGGTTTTGTATTTGTTTAGATTTATACCTTTAGAAATAACTAAAGATAAAATACAGGACCTGCAATCTAAATGCGGAAAATTTATATGGAGCCCGGGGAGACCTAGAAGGGCAATGAAATATATGACGCTGCCAGTTTTAAGGGGAGGAATGGGGGTACCTGATTTTTTTCTTTATTATGTCACTTGTTTTTTACTGAAAATGAAAGTTCTAATAATAGGAGTAAATGAAGCTGATGATACTAACATGTCAAATATTTTTGATATACAGTTAGGGACAAATGCAAAGCATATTCTTGTTAAAGAAATTGACAGGAGTTATTTCAAGCGAACAAGGTTCAAGGTAACCATGGGGGCTTTTAAGGTCTGGAAATGGTTTATGAAAAATATGGATTTACCAAGAGTGTCATATTATACTCCGCTTAACGCACATAGGATTTTACCAGGCATTTTTTCTGATGCAATGTCTAATAAGTGGCAGCAGAAAGGCATCAAGACGTTAGGACATATTGTTAACAAGAATGGGATGTGTAAATATTTTGAAGAGATCAAGGACGAATACTCACTGCCCAGATGGTATTTTTTTAAATATCTACAAATACGGGATTATTTAACTCGACGGGGTGGGAAATTAATTCAACATCAAGTTATTGAAGAAATTTGTAGATCAGTCAAAATTGGAGTGATTTATCAATCCTTGATCTCTGCTAAGAAAGATGATTTAGAAAAAGTGCAGCTGAAATGGAGAGAGTCTCTAGGAGATTTCGAGATTGACGTAGAAGATCTTTTAATTTTGTCTAAGGAGGGGCTCATGTCGGCGAATTTGAAAGCTCAGTTTTTTAAATCATTATGTGATTTATATTATACACCCAAGCGAATGGCAAAATGGGCAGTGGGAAGTCAAGGTAAATGTTTTCGTTGCGGTGAGGAGGATGCCGGAGCGATACATATTTTTTACAGCTGTGTTAAGTTAAAGGGATTTATTGAGCACTTGGAAAAATTCATCTCTTCAGTGATTAAAACCACGGTCGTCATTTCTCCAGCAATGATGCTGTTAGGAAAAATTCAAAAAGACAATATTTTGGAAACACTTTTTCAACACCGGCATTTTATTTTCTTTGCGATGACAGTGGCACGTCTTTGTATCGCCAGGGAATGGTTACAGGAAAAGTCACCGGATTTTCATCAATGGCGTGATAAAATGCTGAGTTTATATAATTTGGAGTGGAGTTTATTTTCAATTAAAGGATTAAGGAAAAAGAGACTGGGTATTAAAATTTGGAGTGCCTTCCGAGACTATTATGAATTATGAGTTTATCTCTCCTGAAAGCTAACATAATTTGGACTTTATTATTTGATGATGTACTTGTTGAATATTAATTCGAGATGTTGTCTGCAGTTTGCTGTGCTAAGAACAATAAAAAAAAATTAAAAAAAAGAAAGACATGAGGCTAGAGGTGGAGGAATGGAACCTAGTTAAAAGCCTGACAGACATGCTTCGTCCTTTTGACGTCTTCACGCGTGAAGTCAGCAGGGAGGACTGTACTTTGGGCAAAGCTATCCCATTGTTGCGCATGCTAGAGCACCAACTGAAGGCGGTGTCTTCAACGTTCCAAGATGATGCTGATAAGCTAGATGCATATCAATTGGCGGAGAGCTTATTCACCCGACCACTTGACAATCCAAGGCTTAAAGGAATACGTCGATGGATTCCAGTCCGGGCTTTAGAGAGAGCCTGTTGTTCGCGCCTTGCAGTTGGAGCAGTCACTGTAGGGAGAGGAGAAGATCCTACCGCTCCGCCATTCCGCAGCAATCCCAGTACCCAGACAGGGGGCCAGCACGCTGCAGACTCGTCTAGGCGGCAGCGGTGGCAGCGAAGGCAGAGAAAGCCGCACAGCGCCTCCTAAATGCTGACCAGGAAGTTTGCTCCAAGTTTCATTGATCGCTTGGTGGCACCGCGGTGAGTCTGGGAGCACGACGGGGGTAGCAGGAGCATTCGGCGACCCCTCTCCCACCTGCAGCTCTCTCTCGGTGGCTTTTCCGAGTTTGGTTCGGCCCTAAACTCAGGTGCAGAGCGGAGGGCGGTGGCCATCAGCCGGTGGCACCAGTAGGTCCTTGTTTTTCTTGCAGTGGTGGGACAGTCAGGAACAAGACCCCCTAAAGGTGCATCCAGGACTGAGCACAGCATACAGTGTGTCTTTAGGAGCTACTGGGCTGTTGGGCAGCATCGTGCAGCCACAACATAAAATATGAGAACAAGAAATTCAAATCTGCTTCAACATCAAGAGAAGTCCCGCCCCCACAAGTCAGCAAGACAACATAAGGAAAAAATGCTTTATCCCTCTGGCAGAGGGGCTTTAATATTGGGGTTAAGTCCAAAGGACGGACTCGCGGAGGTGGAGGTAGAGGTGGTTCAAATAGGAGACTTGCCTTCAGCTCCACTACTAGCGCCTAAACTTCAACTAGGACAGGATGGTATCCTACATGAGCCCACACCCAACAAGAGCTCACTTAGCCTGAACTCTAGAAAAAAATCAATCAGTACTGACAGTAATAGAGACATAAGGGAATTTCTGCTTCATACAACGCCAAATTTGGCGGGCTCAGGACATAATAACACCATCACTAGTCCAACCACAGTCGTCTCTATTATATCGCCAGGGTCCCACTCACCCAGGCGCTTGACCATCCCATTATCGCCTAAAATAATCATGGGGCCGGGGGGCTTAATAGCACAAACAACTACGACAACTTTGCTTAGCAACAATAATTGCAAAAATAGCCCTTCCAACTTAGTAACCCAACGACCACGGGACACGCAAATGGACTGCCTGGTCAATGGAGAGAAAGGAGAGACTGGGGCAAATGGGATGATCGGGATCAAGGGGGTCAGAACAATCAACGCTCAAGCATTAAGTGCAAACGCTGAACCATTTGTAGCCACAGTAACTTACCCTCCAATCCAAAGTGCACCGTTTATGACAATGTTCCTTTGACTCCTTCGATTCCTGTAACCCCTAGCTCGCTAGAATGGAGAGAGGAAAAGGAAACGGAGCCGAAGCCGCCCAAATTAGATCACCAACTTGTACTAATTAATGACGTCTTGTCTTCAATGGTAAATGCCGCAATAATGCATGCAGACAAACTGGATGCTCAAATAACCATTCTAATAACAGTTGCTGGTCTGATTTCAGGAATAGACTCCAAACTAGAACATCTGAATTCTTTGATTCATCGAGCTCAGGCAAATACAACTGCAACACTTAAACAGCAGGACTGTGGTTGCAGTCCTGTACTGCTTAACTCCTCGGAAAAGCTCCCTGAGATAATTAACACACTAATTGAGGATCTTAAGTCAGAAACCAGCAAGCATCGGAACACAGTATACTCCCAGCAGAACAACAACGATCCCGCTCTGATTGAAAATTTGCAGCATTACCAAACCAACGTCAAAGAACTCCAGCAAGACATCATTAGGACAGAGGAGGAGCATCTATGTAGGGCCACAGAAACGGCAATAGAACCTAGCCGCGTCAATGCTAAAGAACAAGAAATGTTAAACACCTTGCACTTGACAAGTTCAGATATCGCCCACCTTTCACGGAAAAATAAGAAAAAATTTAAAAAGTTGAATAAACAAAGAAAAATCAACTCCATCTCTAATGGCTCCATCAGGCAGTGGCTGCTGCCGGAAAATAAAGAGGCTGGGACCCACATCGATAACGACTCTGAGACTATTATTCCTCTAAAGCCTCACATTCTAAATGAAAATACTATAAGTTCAACTAACCTGGGTAAATTAACCTTGAAACAACCCCCGGGGACTCTTCGGATGAGCGCACGGAGCAACGGTCAAAAACTGTGGACACAAGCGAAGTAAAAGCTAGCTGTTGCTCTAACCGCCCACAAGGACAGATATCTTGGGACGGAAGGCACGCCTCACAAAGAACCCAGGTATCCAATTTAGGGAGCTCCTTGCCGACCAACGCGGTGGATAATGTTCGAGCGGTTCGACCAGTGACACACTAAAAATAAACAAACAATCCCCGGGCCAAAGGGGACCTCATGGCTCTCCCAAGTTCATAGCCCAAAGAGCGAGGGAAGCTTCACCAACCTTACCTAAGCCCGAGAGCAAAGACCAGTTGACGGCTGGTAACATATATTATGCAGAGGCCAAGGTCGACGGCTTGGCACAGAAAACCTCAAACGACACAACTTGTCAAAAAACGCAGGAAGATACGATACAACATAACCTGACTTCCGTCACTCACGATGACTTGAAAATATTACTCCGCCCTGAATATCTCTCACAGGGCAAGTGGGACATCCTTAACTGCAGTAATCTTTTAAAACTCTGCGCCAACATCCCAGGTCTAGAAACTATGAAAACAACAGACATTGAAAGCGTTTCCTTCCTTACCCCAGGTCCAGGTGAGAGCAATGAAATTACAGAATTGCTTTTCTCAAATCTAGATATGGTTCAGGCATTAAAAAGAAATAAGGAACAACTGGAAAACTGGGGCATAAAGATTACGAGCAGGCCTGTGCCAAAATATCCAATGGCTCTGAAATATAGGTACTCGAAGCAACAAACTGCCTTCTGGAACTGGACACTCAAAAAAGGACACCAGTGAACGAGATACTCTACCAACTGCCACCAGCATTGTCCATTCTTCATGGGACCAATAGTGGCACAAAAATAAATCCAACAAGTGATGGTTCAATTAAAGTAACCACAAACCTGGGCCAAGGCACTCGGTCTTTCTCAGTTGAGAACAATATCAGCAAAGACTGGTCCTGGGTGCCAAGGGCCTTAAATCATAATTCCTAACTCCAGCACCATAATTCCTAACTCCTTACAGCTCCCGCTAACGGCCCCCCCAGCCAAGCCTAAAAACTCAATGACTAGCTCTCAAAGTGCAACTACCATGTCCTGGAATGTAGCAGGGATTTTAAAGTTAGTACAAAACCCGGCGATACTGCTGTTCTTAGAAGGAGTGGACATAATTTGCATTCAAGAAACGTGGGCCATTAAACCAATATCAAGGATTTGCGGAATACTGTAAACCAGCTATTAAGGAGAACATATTTGGTAGACCATCTGGAGGAATCTCTATATACATCAGGCACTCTCGGAAAATACAATTTACAGAAATAAAAACATCATCAAACATGTTCATGGCAGGTACCCTGAAAGGCTTATCGACAAAGAAGGGCCCACTAACAATACTCTTAATCAATGTTTACTACAACCCTCATGGACCGAGAGATAAGGACAAGCTGCCTCAGTTAATAAGTCATATAGAAAATCTTCTCCTACAGTATGCACATATGGAATCAATAATACTTGGTGATTTTAACACACATAATATTGGGGCTAAGGTAGCACAAAGTACTCGCTCTATGGCTACAGAGGCCTTTATTGCCCTGATGCTCTCTTATCAGCTGCTATCAGCTCATTCTCTACTCTTAAGGGACACATCAGGAGCTCTCAGTCCGCCAACGTACAATAATCAAACTACTATAGATTATATTCTACTAAGCAGCCAGCTACAGAATCTTATGACAGACTACAAAGTAGACCAACGCAATGAAAGCGACCATGCCGCACTAACAATCACGTTAAAGTTTACAGTAGACAATCGTTACACTTTACAACGCGTTGGGTCATCAAACGGAGTTGAACTATTCATATTGCCGAGAAGGATCAAATGGGGTCCTGTGCCAATTAACAAATTTGAGAAATGGGAAAAAATGGGCTGATGGGCTACAAAGCGAAAACAACTGGGGCGCAATAGAAGTATGGGATCAGTCTGCACGTAAACTGGTAATACTACTTCAAGGAGGCATAACAACTAAAACTCCTCCACATCCCTTGTACAACTTTGGACACATTCCTGCAATTAAAGAGAGTGCGAAACAATTAAGAACCAAACGAAGGGCTTATCAGAAGACGAGCTCCGTACCCGCTAAAAGGCTACTTCAAGAAGCAGCAAAAATCCACTCGAAGAAAGTTTGGGCCGCAAAACGGGACTGTATTGAGGCGAAATGGCTAAAGATCTTTGATCTACTGAGACCCGGAAAGCTCCAAGAGTTCTGGTAATACCTAAATACTTTAAACCAAGGAGCCAACCACAGAGAGAACTCCCTTGATGCTGACACCTGGGTAGTCCATGTGAAAACACTGTACAAAGAGGAAGGAAGTACAAATCCACCGAAAAAAGCCCCGGACGAGGCTGGACGACCTGCCAATATCACCTATCCTATAAAAACCGTGGGCCACCTGGTTCCCCCCGAAAAAAAGGTAGTTAATACAACATTACAAAAGATTAGACACAATGGGGCACCAGGACTTAACGGCCTGCCTGGTTCCCTTTTCAGGGAAGACACGGATTTTTGGACAGACAAACCGACCACGCTATACGCCGAATGCCGACTCATGGGGGACGTCCTTGATTCTTGGAGAGGGTCGCTATTGCACCCAATACATAAGAAACGGCCAAAATCCAATTTTCAAAACTATCGCATGATTGCCCTGCTTGACATCGAGGGCAAGACCTATGCAAGTACCCTTCTGGTGGAACTTTCAAACTGGGTCAGCAATGAGGGCCTTCTGCCCTTTTATCAAACAGGGTTTAGACCCGGAGCATCAACAGTGGACAACATTATAGCGCTCTCATATCTCGCACAGAAGGCTATGGCACGAAAATTAAACAAAACTTTGATGCTTTGAAATAAAAGAAACCACTTACTTGTATCGCGGTTCATCTGGAGCACGATACCTGATTTGCACTTTAACTCTGTGTCTTTTTCTTTTTCAGGCGGAACCTTCACAGTCAGGGCGACGCTGTGGGGAACACCGGAAGTGCCAGGGAAGAAGCTGGAGAAGGGACCGACACCAAAGCCAGAAGATTCAGAAGAGATGAGGGGAAGAATGGCTCCGCGGCTAAGAGGAGGACTAGAGGACAAGGCAGGATACATAGGTGAGTGAAACTCCAACGAGCACAAGCGACCGGCAAAGCTCGAGGCAGCCTTTTATATGCAGAGGCGGGGCTCACACGCGCTGCATGTTTCAGGAGATTCAGTTTTAAAACGTGCAGCGCTTATTAGCATTCTGACAAGGGGCTTAACTGAATGTGCTTTTAGACCCTGCTAACAAGCATTGCTAAAATCAAATGACAAACACTCAGGAACTTTGGATTCTTTTATCTTGCTAAACCCCACTAGTGCATGTTCAATTGTGAAAGTACCTAAACTCTTTCTTGGTATGAGAGCTTTTATAAAGAGCTTATGATTTATGGAAGCAAGTCCTTACTGTGATAAAGAAGGGTAAGCTCGCTGCTTAGAGCAAACCCTGACACATACAGAACACAAGTCCAAACTCCATCTTACCTAGGCAGTGGGGAGACAAGCTCTACATAGGATTGTAGTGTTCAGATTACATCCTCTCCCCCTTAAAGAACTATATCCCGCAAGGTCGATAAGGATGGGGTATACGGAGTGTCGGCTATGCAAATATAAATATGAGAGTTTGGCCCATATTCTATTTTGCTGCCCGATCCTGTGTTTAGAGCGTAGACTTTACCTTAAGCCAATTTTACTACAACAAGGGATCAGAACCACAAAGGAGGCTGTGCATCATCTGTACACACTGGAAACAGTGAAACATATGGCTATGTTTGGCAAATGTATACAACAGACCCGTCGGAAACTGATGGACCTCCCCAGCTAATTGACCGGGCCAATACCTGCACGGATCTCTAACTTTGTCGAGACTTAACTGCCCATCCCATTGAGACCAGGCATGATTGCCGGTTGAGTACAAACGGACTAATGAATTTTAGACTTTAGTGTTTCCTTTTTTTTTTTGCTAACAAAGCTTATGTTTTTAATTATTTAATTTTTTTTAATAATGGAATGTTTCTTTTTTTACTTTTGGTTTTATTTTAATGGTTTTGAGTAACCACAAATAAAATGTATTCATTCATTCATTCATACATTGTGAACAACATTACATGTGTGCCACTATTCTGGATCTACGGTACAAAAAGGCACTGGGCAGCAATACATTCATTCCTTTTACTGAAGCAGATGTTTCAAAGTACAAACATTGGCTAGATCTGTCAGCCACTCTGTTCGAAAAAGAGCGGCAGGAAATTGAAGGAACCGCCACAAGTACTACTGAATCAGCAGGCCATCCGGCGTCAAGGACCACTTCTGTGGCCGAAGGCAGTCACTTTCCCTCAGAGCCATTACCGACACCAGCAACCGTATCATCATAATCCTCACCTGCACCAGGCCCAGCCATAATATTGTCGGAAGTGGATTGGATAACTCATCAAGGGTTTGCTCATTCCAGTGTTGATGCAAAGGCCACAGATGGTATGCAAAGTGGAGCACCCCTGGATGACCTTGAGTGGATGGTGCAGGCCTATCTGGATGACCCAACAGAGGTCTTCATTGTTCACAACCCATTGCTGTATTGGTATGGGAAAAGGGGTCCATGGCCACTGATCACCAAGCTGGCTCCAAATTATTTGTCTTGCCCACTCGTAAGGGTGCCTTCTGAACATGTGTTCAGTGCTGCTGGTGCCATTGTAACTTCAAAAAGGACCCGCCTCTCACCCAAAAATGTGGAGAGGTTAACAATGATCAAGATGAATCAGCACTTCATACCACCAGATTACAAAATACGTGAATCCACGCAGGAAGAAGAGGACACCGATTTAGGTGACGGAAGTTCTTCTCTGTTAGCTGACCTACTCCTGTTTCAATTCACAGAGTTTGAGGACGAGCTCTACTTCCCTGACACTTAGGCCTGAAATACTGACTTCCTTTTTTTTGGTCCTTATTCACTTTTATTCCTGTGTGTCTTTCTTTGTTTCGCAACTTTTACTACAACAAAACTCTTATCACAACATATCTATCAGCAGCACTGTCTTAGTCTTATTTCCTTATTGAAGGTGCCGCTGTCTGCATTCCTGAAGTTCACAAGTTCTCAACTCATTCATGCTCCTCTAGCCTCCTCCTCTAGATTCCCCCTATCCATTTCCCTCAAGGCAGATGGCTGGATTACGCAGAATCCAGAAACTGTTGCTTTGTAGACGAGTCCCCTCACAAGAAGTGGAACTGGAATTACTGACTATATGCTGATTGCTGTCTGTTACTTCGGAAATTGACACGAGAGGCTGCCCTGTGGGCCTTCACTTTAAGAAGAAGAAGATGCGGATAAAAAGTGGAACAGGTAATGAATAATGAGATGGCATGCAGTGGACAACACTGGCTGTTTGGCTCTGATGAAAGCAATTGCTGTTTGTTTGTTGTGCATGAAATGAATCATATGTGTTCTGTTATTATTTAATCTTTTACACACTAAATGTAACTCAAGTCTACTCTGTTTTTACCTTGTTTAATTCAAATTGTACTTCTACTGCAGGGGCCACTACGTTGCATTTTTTAATATGGAAAATGTCCTTGGACTCCCTGTGTGTAGACTGTTACTGCATGAACAACATTGAGTTTGCCAATATACCATGATGATGATGAGTCTTGATGATCAAAGTTACATAATATCTTTATTCAGTCACTCACTGGGATGGATGGATCATCATAGTCAGTTTACGGAAGAACTCTGGCCATTTCGTGAGTGGCAAACAGGTAAACAAGTCAACAACAACCTCAGCAGAACTACATGTCTGTCTAGTCGTGGTATGGAGTGGTCGAGCCAGTGTAGTGTATCCAGAGTGCAGACAGCAGTTCATGTCAATTAAATTGCAGCTATGTGGCTTGCTGCATACAATTAGATATTCTTTGTCTGTCTGTGTCAAAGAGGCATACATCAGGTTGGTTCACTCAGTGGTGCCTGCCTTGACCGTCTGCATGACCCTGGCCTGCTGTGTGCTAATTACTATCCTTGAAAAGGAGTCTCAGAGTACGCACTTTGAAAATGATGCTTGTATGTAATACTGTCGCCTCTGAAAGTGAAAGTGTTATTTTTGCACAACACACCGTACCTTATATTGTTTCTCCGTGGTGTTTTAATATCCCTTCCTGTTTTTCCATCAACAATTACAGGCCGGCTTTTACCATGTGCGATGGGAAAAACATTAACTCAGGCTTAACATTAGCAATCCGCAATTCCGCATCCGCCAGGCAGGCAGTGGACAGTGTCACTGGTCACCAAGATTGATCGACGGAACGTCAGATGGAATGGAGGAGTACCGCGAATAAGAGGAATGGCTGGATGTATGCAACTTCCCAAATTGAACAGGACAACTACAACATACAGTTACAGTATCCTCTTCACTTCTCCTTATCTTTTAAATAATGTTATTGTTGTGAATTTCTATGAGTGCGACTCTGTCCGTTTGCTCTCTGCTTCAAATTCATCCCTACAGCTATTTGATAAGTTTCTTTGCTATTTTTAAAAAATAATTTAATGTACTAATAAGTGTTTATTCTCTATGAGAGCAGATAGGCAAGTGAAATTGCATAATTACTGCAGCCCTGCACTGTCAAATTGCTTCTTCATAGTTAGTAAGTTGTAGTAAGCACTACTTTTCAGTAACCTAACCATCAATTTGGCAAACAACTCCATGCATGCAGTGCACTTCCTTTATGTCCCTTAATATGGATATATTTGTATCCAAAGATTTGTTTTTCATCATTTGTTGTTTGTCCATGCTGTGTTTTAATTCCTCTCTCCACAAAAATTTCCCAAAAACCCCCATTCCCATCCAATTTTCAAACCCTAACCCTCTTCCCCCGGGCTGTGTGGTTTTCATTGAGGTGTGACTAAATGACAACAATAGTTCCACACAGTTGCTGGGGAGGATAAGGTCAAAGTAAAAATCAATTTCAAGGCTGGTGAAGGAATCCGAGGATATATTCTTAATCTTATTCTGCTTGACACACACCCATGAGTATTTGCAAATCAAATCAGAATTTCATGTGCGCCATCAAGTGGATTGATCATCAACAACATCCTCCTCCTACATGTGACGAATGCTTACGCTGCTTTCACCTTCAGTACTATTTCTTGTAGTAGCCATACTCCACGCAACTTGTACTTATATTTTGAATAGTTTAGCATTGCTTAGGCTAAAATGTATGGCACTGTTCTTTTGTACTGTACTATCTAGCGTACTGTTCTAATGCTCTGCTCAGGCCACTCAATGTTTAATTTCCTTTTTTTTCATATGCTGCTACTGCCAGTGTGTACCACTACTACTACCACCACAGCGATGACATTTCATCCGTCCAGGATTCCATAGCCAACCTTAATCGCCATTGCCATGCAGCCAGCCCTGTGCCTAGCCCTATTCTCCAACACGAATCATAGCTAAGATGAGCATTTTGGGGGAGGAAGAATAATGGAGTAGGAGAAGAGAGACTGACGGTAGTACTAGTAAAGTAGTAGGACAATTGAATTCACTAAGTCTGTCAGTGGCACTTTTGTTCAAATTTGGGAGATTAGACAATTTGAATCAACCAGCCAGATAAGTTTCAGGAAAACAAACGTACAGTTAAACCCCCCCCCCCGGCCTCCCCCACAAAACAGTAAAAAAATGCGGATGCTATGTTTAAGTTGATATAAATAATTATTTGAGCCCTAACAAAAATAAAATATCCCTCAAGAAGACCCGACTCACCCCCTCCCTAACCCCAACCAATGTCCATGAAATTAATGTCCCCAGTACAGAAACCCCAACGCCCAATTCCGCCCCCCCCCCAAAAGTCTTTAGAAAAGGGGCAAGGGACAGTCTCTCTACTTCCGCCGGCAGGGCTTTCAGCCTCGCCACCTCCTGCTCAAGGTTAAACACTTGCAGGGTCAATCAGTGCACACGAGCCTTGCACTTGCAGATACTCTGGGGGCAGCTGTTGTTTTTGCTGCTCAGTGGTGGCGCCTGGCTGCCGGACCACGGCTCCATACCGCTGGAGGTTTGCACTGACTGTATGTCCCATGGGCAGCGGAGGAGGATGCAGCTGTCGTGGATGTTGTTGACTGCGACTGCAAGTCATCCTTCTCTTCCTGGGCCACCAGCCGCCGATATTTGGCGACAATTGCCTCCAGCTTCCGTTGCCGGGCCCGTCTAGCCAACTCCTTCCTTGTTAGTTTATAAGGAGAATCTATATGAAGAAAGAAAAACATACTGTAACCAATGCTTCTTAAGATTAACACAAATTATTTCAGCAGAAAGTTGTGTCACAGTAGCACTAGCAACTTGCAAGCACAGTACATAACATTTGTGGTATGTATCTATCTAACCTCCAACTTCGTCGGCCTCTGCTCAAACATTAGTGGTAGTTTCAGGAATTCTACTAGCAAAATATGGACTCACTACATTAGAATCAGACAGTACACCAGTCTTCTTCTTCTCTCTTGTTTAGCGAAATTGGTACGTAAACTTGTGGAAGCCGGCATAATGCCAGCGCAGTCAACTTGCACCCGAGAAAAACAGACGCAAGCCATGATGACACAGACTTGCGTTACTGTTACCAGTACATGCAGGTGGTGAAGCTCCTACTTTTCTATTACGGGTAGCACTGGCCATACTTATTGTGTTTTTATCCAGGAGCCTAAATCGATATTACTATTTTATGCCCTTGTTCGGTTATAATCAATAATATCCCTATAACGGCATAATAATCATATCCATATTCAGTCGTAGCACATGCTGTCACATTAAGCAAGGCTACTTCCCCGGCCCCCTAGAAAGCACAACGAGTTCTCTAAACAATCCAAACCTCCAGCAACCTGGGAAATCCCCCTTGCTTTTGTTTTGATTTCATCCTAGAACTCCTGTAAAGCACTGTAAGAACGGCCAGTTCTTAGTGACATCTTTATTGACGTCTTATGTCCAACCTTACGTCAAACCCGGCACCTTTCAGGTATAAATATACCAACGTTGCCTTAAGCAAACACACAGTGGTGATTTTGGAGCAGAGCAGCTATCTACTTGCCCGAGAGCCCAGCTGATGCGAGAGCCCACGGACGCTGCCCCTCCTGTTTTGACGCACTGAGAGAGACGCTGTCTTTTCTCCTGCCGAGAAATCCAGCTCCGTTGTTTCCAGATACCTTCGCGGGTTACTGGGATATGGAGTCCTGAGAGAGAGATACAAGACCTCCTGCTTTCTAATACCCAGGTACGGAGCTGACTAAACCCTTGAAGAGAATTCTTGAGTCAGATTCTTGGCAAAACAAACTTAACTTAAACTGCTACTTACTCACTCCTTCCCACGTATTAGGCTTAGGTCAGGTACACCGGGGTAGGCGTATTTAGAAGCACCAGTTGAGTACGTTAGTCAATGTATATAAGTATGTATATATTTTATCTATTTTAAAGTATCTTATGGCTAAGAAACCATATCAATGCTTTTACAGTATTATTTTATAATCCTCCTTTTACTGTACGCACTTTACTTTACTATGAGTATTGCAATTGTGGCAATTCATTTCTCTTGTATGTGGAAGAAGACTGCTCAATAAATTACATCTTTTATTGAAAACGCCCGTCTCTCTTTCCTCTGCACTCTGGTGAAACTAAGTATGCACACTTGACTGAGTGAAATAGCTGTCTATTGTTTTCACACGACTCTAGAGATACACTCTTATTCTGAGGGAGCAAAGTTGTCATGTTATATGGTTGTCAGAAGCTAATCCCTTCTTGTCTATCCAGGGAGGTTAAACTCCTCCTAGTTTATTCGAGAAAGTTTCTAGTGACCTCTGAGCTAGCTGGCAAAAACCTTAAGTCTAATATAGTCAGTAGAGACCTAGTCGACCTCAGTCCTACGTCTACACTGCTGAATATATTATTCCAATGCACAGAGCCTATTGGGAATATAGAAACTACACTACATGGCGCCCAACGTTTGGTAAGGCGATAAATCTAAAGCAAGACGTTAGAGTAACTAAGTCGTGCTTTTTCACACAGACCCTTTTTCCGTAAATACTCCAAAAGACATCTGGAGTGGGTAAAAGGATAAAATCCGCCGGAACTTAGTAGAAAGAGATTTCTATGTATAGTTTTTGGTATAGTCAACGTTGAAGGATACAGTGTTCCAAAATATTGTGCACCTAATCTTTGTTTCCTTGAAACCTGATCTGCGACCAAAAAACCTTCTATCAGAAAAATGCCTGACGGAGACGAAGAAAGAGATGCTACAGCGTCTCAACTGTTGTTGGAAGACACAACTCTCCAACTGAATGACCCGAATGCTATACTCATTCCGGTCAACATAAGAAGAACTATAACTCTTAAACTTATAGAAAATGGACTAACACCAAGAGGTGGAATAGTCGTATTCATAATTGAGGCTCATGAATATCGGCAGACAGAGGTATTCTATTCATGGATAAACTTTCCAGCAGCAAACGCTGTCACACACGACTTCCACTATTACAAAATAGAGGATCCTCCGGATGAATACACCCCTTTCGAGGAGGTGGAAATCCCACTAAAATACCAAGAGCACCTGCTCTGGTTTAAAGGCGCCCTAAAACATAATAATCACATCACCAGGCTCGATCTACTAGGTAGACCAGGAGCAACGTGGCCGGTTCTAGCCAGCTACACACAACATCCCGACATCGAAAAAAGTCAGTACCAGAACTTTTAGCACAGCTAAAACAACTGATTAAAATACATAGACAATTAGTCCAATATGTAATGCGGACTTCAACAGTCCAACCAGCTATTAACATTCCACAGCTGACCCCTCATCAGGGGAACACAAACAAAATTACACCACAGAAAATACAATCACGTCTGGGTAAAGTACCCGCAAAACGGGAACAAATTCCATTCTGGTTAGCACAAAAAATCACTCAAATAGAGGCAGTATTTCCGGATACTACCCCTACTGAGAAACACAGAATTCTGACTATCTGTCTTCCAATGGGGATCGCACCACATGTGGAGGACTGTGACATTTGGGGCACAGTCTTTGCTTCCATTTACACAAAAACACATGGTGTCCCGTCCATGGCGGTAATACCAGATGTGCTAAGACAGATTCAAAATGAATACGGTCCAGAACCTGCTTTAACTCTGGGTATGAAATTACTGAAAGATTTGAAGCAGGTTTCGGCTATATTATTAGCAAACATAAAAGGAGAAGCAGCATCTGTGGCGATCCGCCGGAAATTGAAAGAAACAGATATAGCAGACCAACCAATTGAACTTGCCAGAATCATAGAAAAATCCTAAGAAGAACTAGGTAGAGATAGTTTGGGTGGGAAACCAGTAAAACCCCAACTAATTGAAAATCCTGAAAAAATATTTATTAAAAATAATATAAACACTCCAAAAAAGAGCTGGGATGGAAATAAACAATCCACTCCCAAAGAAAAAAGATTCCAGTCCAGAGGAAGGTCTCCTCGGCGGAGAGAAAGATCTGCGGACCAAGGACACAAGTCTCCCAAGAGGGAGCCCTCTGAGAAAAGATACAACCTTAGAAATAGGGATAATCTAAAGAAACCTGATAGATATCTAAATATTGATACACGTCCCTTTCGATCTTTTTAGACTTCCTGGCATAAATCGGAAAGAAGAGGACGGTCAGAACACAGGGAAGAGCACGTCAAGTCCAAAGACAAGGAACCTGCTCATCAAAGTAAAAAATTACAATTTCCAAAAAAGAAGGTAGCCAGTATTAAAATAATCAAACATGCCGAGGATACTGAGGACACAACTGAAAAATGGAGAATGGGCCCAGACAATGCTAGACAGCGAAGCAGAAGTGACCATAGCTCGCAAGATCCTGATGAATCATCTGGAGACAGTGGACACGAATGAATACATTCAGGTGGAAACTGCAGATACCAGAGTTAGCAAACCTCATAAAATATACGAAATAACATTACGTATAGAGGGAGATAAGACTAGGAAAGTAAGAGGTCTATTTTGGGATAACCTTTCCAAAGGCTATGACATCCTTTTAGCTGAGAAAGACTGGCCACCAGAGTTTGTCAGGGAGTGCCCTCATGGCGAAGAAATGATTATGCCTGCCTTCTCAAATCATATTCCAATTCATAGAAAATATACATATGCAAGAAAATGGGCAGTAGCCCAAGCTCCTGCATTATACAAAAATCATGTAGGATGGGATGAGGACTCTCACCCTCACAAAATCCAGTTAAAATGTCAACCAACTGCACAAAGGCAGTACCCAATAAAACAAGAAGTTAAAAAGCAAGTCAGGGAGATCTTAGATCAACTTGAATACCAAGGGGTGATTGAAACATGCACCTCGCAAATGAACAATCCTTTGTTTCCTGTCTCCAAGCCAGACGATTCATATCGTCTAGTTTTGGACTACAGACACCTTAACTCATGTTGCAAAACATTTTCAGTACAAAACTCACACAGTGCAGCACTAATGAATAATATCGTGCGCAAAAAATACAAAACAACATTAGACATCTCTAATGGATTCTTTTGTCAAAACATTGCACCTGAAAGCAGGTATTTGACCGCTTTCTCAATAATGGGGTCGCAGCAAAATTTCCGTCGACTCCCACAGGGATTCAAGAATAGCCCAGGATTATTCTCAGCAAGAGTAACAGAGTTACTACAAATATATGATGATGAGGCATTATCATATGTCGATGACATCTATCTGACAGATGATGACTTGGATACTCACTTGAAAAGAGTGAACACCATAATACTTGGGTTCGCAGCAGAGGGTTACAAATTCAACTTTAAAAAGTCACGAATTGCCCATCTAACTGTCCTGTTTTTAGGATATGAATTATCAAGTGAAGGCAAAAGCCTAGCGGACAATTTCTTAGAGAAATGCGCTGTCCTCCAAGCACCAAAAACGCTGAAGAACTTACAATCAATACTAAGTTTCCTGAATTTCGGAAGAACTTACATTCTAAATTATGCAGAGAGGGTTAAACCTCTCTATGAATTAATAAAACCAGATTTTAAACCAATCAATTGGACTCAAAAACACACAGAAATTTTGAGATCATTGCAAACAGACATGTTAACTAAAACAAAATTGCAAACTCGCGATAACACACGCAACCTTGTAATCTGAGTCATCCCAGGAAGATGCGGATTCACGTACCTAACCTCTAATGAGGGAGAAAAGGTACCAATAGCTTACAAATCACACTTGTACACACAAGCTGAAAAAACATTCAGTATTACAGAAAACATTGTAAATGCGGTTCAAACTGCTGTAGCAAAAGAAAGAGCCCAAGCCGAAGGCAAAAGGATAACTGTTTTAACAGCAGAATCAGCCTTTGAGTCATTAACAAGCCCACGCAATTTAACTACCGTGGCATTAGATCCAAAATGGATACAATGAGAAAATTCTCTTGCTACAGAAAAAGTGAAATACTATTTTGACCCGAACATGAAAAAACTGAAAGATCTAACGTATGAAAAAGAATATCCTCTGCCAATCGAAATTCTGCCCCTACAACAGTACGCCTGTGTAATATATACAGACGGAAATGCAGAACCCTCAGTTTGGAGAAAACAAGCTTACAATGCTACGTGCGAGGTTGTTAAATGCCGGTGGCACGAAGGTAAATTGAGACCACTGGTAACAATGTCTCAATCTGTAAAAGACAATTCATGTCAACAAACTGAATTAATAGCTTTAAAAATGGCGCTTGATATTGCCGATCGCGAATTCCCGACACTAATAGTGTGCGATTCACATTCCTGCGTCAAGTCTTACAATAATGACTTGCAGAACTGGGTTTAAAACGGTTACAAAGATGATACAGGTGCCACAATCAAGCAAAAAACGCTTTGGGAACAAATAGTTCTTTTACGAAAAGAACTACAAAAGACTCACGTGATACATACACTGAGTCATCAGCGTGATGGCGTTCACGCTGCAGAGAATTCATTGGCTCACAAAGCCACAGCGGAAGCAACTCAACCGGCTTCCGTAGCCACAAAAAAGCGTTCAGAAAAATACATAGACGGGGAAACCATGCTGGCGGTAAAAACATCTTTAGAAGGCAACTGTGCAGCACTACCCCTGAACTATCCACTCAATTATACATACGTAATAGATGCAAACTCCGTTCCTTTTGCTCGAATCCCTCGAGTGGGGGATAGAGTGATTCCAAACACGAACAGGAGAGTCCTGTTAATAGCAGATGCACACATGGGTAAAGGTCTAGGGCACCGGGAGATCAAAAAATCTCTGAAAGAATTACAAACAGAATACTGGTGGCCGGGGATGAGCCTGCAACATTACAAATTTGTAATGAGCTGTCAAAACTGCAACATAGATCGCAGTGGCGAACCAGCCGGAGTAGTGCCAGGACCCCAATTAGAGAGCATAAGGCGATCTATACGCATAATCAAACAGGAAAAATGCGTCCCACTGTATATTATTTAAGACTAAATTCACTTAAAATGTGGACCCAGTGCTCGGCTGATGCCAGAACTGTTATAAAAGATTTGCGAGTCTATATCGGCACATACGCAATTGGCATGCTACATTCTGACCAGGGTCCTGCTTTCAGCTCTCGAGCTTATAATGAGGCCATGACCAGCATGGGCATTGCATTGCAGTACTCTTGTCCCTTCCATCCTGAGGGAAATGGGATTGTGGAAAGAAAAAACCGAGACATAAAGCAATCTATAACGGCGAGGGTATTAGGTGCGGGTGATGGGTGGGTCCAACATTTAACAAGTGTCCAACGTAGTCTTAATAATCTGCCAAGAAATTCTCTGAAAGGTTTCAGCCCGTACGGACTATTGTTCGGGACTAGAATGCATATTCAGGACTTAGATAGTCAGACTTCAGTGGTAGAAGAAAAATGCTTTGATATCAAAGATCGTTTGACTATTTTACAGGACTTAAATGAAACAAGAAAAGGCCTGAGCAACGTAAAGCTAAAACAGCAGCCAACAGCCACTGAAGATAAACCACCTGTCCCAGCAAGGCCTGTCTGGATTCCAAAAATCGGGGATCTGGTCAGAGAAAAGATCGCGGTGAAGAAGGAATTTGGGCCTTCTTACAGAAAAGCAGTACCTGTCTTAGCTGTCAGCGGAACAAGATCAGTTGTACTACCGCCCCTTGCTGGTAAAAAGGAGAACCGAGTTGTATCCATCGACCTGGTAAAACCACAATCATGTGGCCAATAATAAGGAGTAGGCCCATTGGACTCCCAAGATGTAGCAGAACACCAAAACTTGCTACAATACAAGAGGTTCAAACTGAGAGACTAATCACATTTGATAAACCTACAGTGAATAAAAAAGGACTATGCAACAATGCCATGGAACTTGTGCCTCTTGAAACCCAAATTGTAACAGTTCGTCAAGAAACACCTGTCTACAATGATGTAGCCTCAGACTATGCTAATGAAACAAAGAAAAATGCAAAAGCAACTGAAAATCCGGAAGCGATTCCAACAATTGACAGAACTGCATCAGGCTACTTCATCAATTTCGATGACTTTTCTGAGGATCCAAGCGAGTCTGAAGAACAGCCAACAACAAAAACTTTTAAAGACAAAGTAAATGAACTTCTACATCAACTCAAAGAAACCTATCTGATTTCTCCATGGATTGAATTTTGGATTGTGTTAGGTGTACTTTTCCTCCTGCTTTGGCTCATCATGGTTCTTTGTTTGGGAAAATTCATTGAAGGAAAATACAGTACAATGGACACAGCAAGTCAGAACATCAACTTGGTCCTAAAGCCACACAAGTCATCTCATATCGAGAAAAGAGAACTATCGTCAGTGAATGTCACAGCCAATCCAATACCCGGTGGGGTTGCATGGGACAAAACAGATTACGAAATCTTTGGCCCGGTCGAACTATTGAAATATCCACACCAGTTTAAGGTTTCATTAAGTGACTTTGTAAAACAGAGTACATTCTCTGATGATTGGGACTTTGAAAGTATTAATGATATGATGTCAGATTTAGTAATGTCAGCAAATTTTACAGAACATGATTACTTACAAGGTTCATCTAATTATGAAGAAATGTATTGTTACAACCACTTTGCACATCGCTATTTGCATAAATCTGCTCAACCTAGAAATGTTTTTAGTTATAATCAATGGGAACATTGTGCAACTCCACCAAAAGGTAGTTCGAAAACATTTTATGAGAAATTCCCATATTTTTCAGGGTTTAACACAAGTGATGCAAAAACGTTTTATTTAAAAATGTTAAATAAGACAGGAATGAAAACGATGCTGACGAATACTAAATTGATTTATTCAGAAACATTTTATGAAAAAATGATTACATTTGGTTTTGATTTCTGGAAAAACAACATTGAAACAAAAACCATCTGGGGTACAAAAGAATGGCAGGTGCAAGGTCTAGAAGCATTATTTAGTGCCTGCATGATCCCAGAACAAATTATATTCTTGAATGACACCATTCAACAGACAACCTGTCTTGGCCTAGCCAAAATTAAAGACTTAAACAAACCGTCTATTCCAAAGCCAACACCTGACAGAAATAGCACTACAGATGTTGAGATAGACGTATCCCATATTTTTAACCAAAACAGAACACATCCTGATTGGAAAAAATGGTTGATCTGGCCCACAGACACAAATAACTGTCAAGATAGATTCCTGAACAAAACACAGGGGTTAAAAATGACCAGGCCAGACCCTAGATACTCCCAGAGACAACATCCAGGGATAGTTACAACATACAGTGTAGGAAAACTCTGCCTCGAATGGTTACAGACATCCACACTGGCAGAAATTAAGCAACACTTGACTTTACTTAAAGACGGTGCTGACTTGCGTGATTTCATAATGGGACCACGCAAACAGCGTCAAAAACGTTTCATAGCGGCCGGTATATACGCAGCTTACAATGAAGCTTGGAAAGTGATGAAAATCAAAACAGCAGAAAAAATACGAGAAATTGATCGTATTAATTTGGAAAAATCATTTTCTGTTGTGGACAATGGGTTAATGACTCTGTCCTCCAGAATATATTCACTGGACAGTATTGTATCCTCTGCGATTGATATCATAGAGCAGGACTTACTAATGTTACAACACGGTCAGTCCCAATTACGTTCTATTGTACAGCTTGGCTGGACGTTGCAAAATCTGCGTTCAGGCTATGTGCCCTGGCGTTTAATCAACACAACGTCATTATTCTCTATCTTTAACCTTACTGATACACAAATCAGTTTGGCACAGAAAGGAGCAGACTATACGATTCTGAGCATTGAAAAACTTGAGAGATTACCATTGACAATGTCAGAAAGACCGGTCATTGAATGGATAATACATGGAATAATCACAATTCCGATAACAACTTTCCAATTTAAATACTGTCAAGAGTATATACCAGCGGGCCAGTATGAAAGGTTGGGTAAAGGGTACATTAAGTCATCATGGAAATTACCTTACACACACACATGTTATAGTGAAAAGAAACAGAATGTATTTCTTAGTAGGAAAAATTGCAAACAATCACTAAGCGGTATACTTCTGTGTCAAGGTATTGACCTGCATGGGGCCTGTGAGGGGACTTCAAATAACCTTTCATGCCACCAGCATGGCACACCTGCAACACGAATAGAGCCATTCTTTAGACGACTTTCTAACGGGAGTTACATTCTAATAGTGGACCACAGCTGTTGTGGCCTGGTGCCAGGAAAAGCCTATCTCGTGAGCGTGAGTTCCATGGTCACTTGCTGTATGCAAGTATTGTATCCAAACAGCACTCCAGATATGGAGACAACAATTTGGCCTTCTTTGAATATTTCTTCTATTCGAATTGATACTTTAAGCAGAATAAAGTCTGTCCTTTTACAGACAACGGTGCCCTTGACTTCATCAAAAGAAACGTATGATCTGCAAGTTGCAAGGACAACGGCGGAGATACATACCCTTTTATCATCAAATTGCCCAGTGCATTTCGCAGAAATGCTAAGCCAAATTCTAAATATGTCTGATACCAGTGGTATCCCACATTTTTTTAAGACGTTTTTTTCGGGACTGTTAACACCCTTCAAAACAGTTCTGGGCATTTTTCCTAATTTTGTCCATTCTGTCTTTGGCGGCCTAACACTTCTATTGGGTCTCGTAGCAGGAATTTTATTTTTGATACTTCTGCTCCGATATGGCAAGCCAAGTCGCAGACAAGACTCCAGCAACGATGGAAGAAACGATCCTAGCGATACGCTATCGGGACCGCATAACTAAAGTCCTTGGATTAGCCCGGCTAAGAGATCTTAATATGACCTGGTTTCTTTCATTCAGACCCATCTGGCAGAATTGCATCTTACCTGTGCTTCGATGTATGCTATGCGGAGAAGAATGCGTGTTGGACGTCTGTCTTACACTACCATCAGCAGTACCAATGGATATAGATACTTTGCTAAGTCCGATAACGGCTCATGCATCGTGTTGTCCCCAGCGGCTACCCATTCTGATGACGGCATTCATTGAGACTTCACCACTACGATTAGGGGGTAGTGAAGTACGAGATGAGAGCAACATCACCCAGGTACGACCTTCTGTGAGCATTGCTGATCCTGACATCGACGATAGCAATCATGCTCGAGACTGCTCAGTTGCGGCATTTTCCAACTTGGTCGAACTTTCACCTGAAGCGGTAGACCACTTTTTTGCGAGTCTGTCTGAAATGATGTTCTCCACTGAACAAAAAGAATAACTTTTAAGCGAACGAGCACACAGCGTTCCCTGAACTCTGAATTCGGCCTTCAGCTTTGATAAACAAAAGCTACTGAAAATATTTGGAACTATTTTTCTCCCACTAAAAGCAAAAAAAAATTTTTTCTTTCTTCGATTCCAAAATATTTAGCTTTTTCTGGCACTTGTACTCTGCTTAAAGTAGAACTATTCTTAGAGAACAGAGCTTCTATTTTTAGGAACTCTAGAGACAATATATTACCTCAGCCTCTAGCACATTTACAGCGGCTGTATTTATATGTGATGGAATGGTCTCGACCTTTTTTTCTGTATTAAGAGCCATTTCATGTGTAAATTTCGCAAATCGTTCAGCAATCATATATATGCATCGTTTCAACTGAATGATTACACTGCTTGAAAAGCGTACCGTACCAATATCATTGTCATGTATTTCGCATACACCATTTCAAATGCAAAAAAATTATTTTGGGGTGGGTTGGAATACACATGCACCTATAAATGTTTACTATTGCTTAGTTTTAGTAATGATGGACATTAGATCATGGAGTGGGTATTGTGTTTTTATCCAGGAGCCTAAATCGATATTACTATTTTATGCCCTTGTTCGGTTATAATCAATAATATCCCTATAACGGCATAATAATCATATCCATATTCAGTCGTAGCACATGCTGTCACATTAAGCAAGGCTACTTCCCCGGCCCCCTAGAAAGCACAACGAGTTCTCTAAACAATCCAAACCTCCAGCAACCTGGGAAATCCCCCTTGCTTTTGTTTTGATTTCATCCTAGAACTCCTGTAAAGCACTGTAAGAACGGCCAGTTCTAGTGACATCTTTATTGACGTCTTATGTCCAACCTTACGTCAAACCCGGCTCCTTTCAGGTATAAATATACCAACGTTGCCTTAAGCAAACACACGGTGGTGATTTTGGAGCAGAGCAGCTATCTACTTGCCCGAGAGCCCAGCTGATGCGAGAGCCCACTGACGCTGCCCCTCCTCTTTTGACGCACTGAGAGAGACGCTGTCTTTTCTCCTGCCGAGAAATCCAGCTCCGGTGTTTCCAGATACCTTCACGGGTTACTGGGATATCGAGTCCTGAGAGAGAGATACAATTTAATTTCTAATTTCTAATTTAAAACACTTGTAGAGCGCGGCGTACACCTTGCGGTTTCTTGGTGCTGGAGGTTCAGAACTGAGGGAGAAAGACCAAGGAAGGGTAGAATAAGTATTAGGCGGGGAAAGCCTGGCTGAAGAGGAACGTTTTCAGGTCTCTACGGAAAGAGAGATACTGAGTAGCAGAACGGAGATTGTCTGGAAGTGAGTTCCAGAAGGTAGGAGCCAGAGTTGAGAAGTTAGAACCGCCCCATTTTTTGCGTGAGAAGCGGGGGATCTGAAGAAGGGACTTGGAGGAAGACCGAAGATTTCTAGCGGGGACATAGGGTTTAATTAGTGAGGCGATGAAGGCGGGGGCAGTGCCCTGGCGGGCCTGAAAAACCATGCATCCTATCTTAAAAAGGGAGCGTTGTTTCACGGGGAGCCAATGAAGCTCTTTTAGAAGGGGGGTGGAGTGGTGATAGCGTGGAAGGCCGTATATCAGCCTGGCCGCCTGGTTCTGGATGGTTTGGAGTCTACGCAGGCTATACGCTGGAATGCCATGATAGAGGGCGTTGGCGTAGTCCAATCGTGAGATTACCAGGGCGGCTATGATGATCTTAAGTGCCTGGGGAGAGAAAAAGCGGGAGACAGAGCGGATAGTTCGGAGAGTGAGGAAACAGGAGGAAACCACGGAACTGATTTGTGAGTGAAGAGTGAGCTGATTATTCATTTTAACACCCAGTGTCTTGACCACAGTGGAGGGGGATGGTGCCGGGCCAAGAGAGGGGGGCCAGAAAAGAGAATTCCAGGGGCTGGATGAACCACCAGTAAGAACCAACTCGGTCTTGTCGGGGTTCAGTTTAAGGTGGTTGTGGTTCATCCAGTCCCTGATAAATGTCATAGTCGACTGAAAATTAGAGACCGAGAGAGGAGAGGGGGACAGATCAAAGATGAGCTGGAGGTCGTCCGCATAGTTATAAACAGTGACCTCCAGCTGCTGGAGTGCATAGATAAGAGGAAAGATATAGAGATTAAAGAGTAAGGGAGAGAGAGAGGAACCCTGGGGAACACCACAGGTGACAGGGAGAGGGGTGGAGGTGAAATCGCCCAGACGGACCGCCTGAGTGCGGTCCCTCAGAAAGGAGGAGAGCCAGACCAGACCTCCTGCTTTCTAATACCCAGGTACAGAGCTGACTAAACGACGTGTATTTAGCAAGGACCCCCTGAAGACATAGATAATATAGTTCCTAGGTCAGGGAAAGAATCTCATTTGACAAAAAACAACCTAGGCAACTAGAAGTATAAAGGGACATGGATTGATGTAGAAGGACCAGGCTGTCAAATAGTATAAAGGCAGTATTTTATTATCAAATTTAAAAACACAATGAGCAGTAACATAAAACAGAATTAAATGCAAATGAGTCAAAAAATGTTACAAACTAAAATTTCATGAATAGTGCATTGTACATAGAATAACTTATACAGTGATTTGTACATAATATGGAGACGATTAGGTTAAAAAAAGTAAATAAATGTAAACAATGTCAAGGTAGTAAAAAAGGTGGCCTAATATTTCTCTACGCGCGTTTCGGCGACCAGCGCCTTCTTCTGGAGTTGCCACGTGAATTTCTAAAAAATGGAAAAAAGTCATACAAGGAAATACAATTATTGATAACGGATAATCTGACACATTAAAAATAAGCAAACTTGTCAATAATAATTCAGCCATAACGTGAACCCTTCTATTTTTCTAGATAACATCATATGATTAATGAACCTGTTAGTCTTTGTTCATTTCCTTACTTATTCTAATCCTTTAAGCGGGTTGGAGAAGAGAAGGAAAAAGGGGGGGTTTTCGGGTTTTTTGGGTTTTTTTTTCCCTTCTTGTTTGATATTTTATTCAGTATGTGGGGACTTCTCCATTCTCCATTTACCAGGGTAGACTGTAGATAAATCAATAGATAAGCTTATATAAATGGGATGATTGTTGTTGTGTATCACTACTCCAGGTTCTATCATTCACAGTGATTTAGTAGGTGCTCTAGTCTTATAACTGAGGAGTAGAGAATAGCTATTAGCTATTAATATATCGTATTTGTACTTACAAGTAGCACTGAAGTGGAGATAGCGCACTGTGATCAGAGGTTTCTGGTTTTACTCTCTTTAAAGCGTTGAGGCAGGCTATGTTAAAGCTTCAAAACAAAAAGATTTTAAATTGTAATCAATTACTTGTCTTTTATGCTAGATACATATATGATTACAGTCTGCGAGGTTTAATTACTATACAGGCTTTTGGTACCATTCCTATCTGTTCTTGGGGGGACCACGAGAAGAAAAAGGAGCGTTTTCTTTTTTTTTTAAATTAAAAAGTAAAACAAATTCTTTGGTTCCAATAATATCACTTTTAGTATTTTAGTTCAGGATGCGCGACTGCTTAATTCAAAAAGCGCGACTGCTATTATAGATATATGAAATGCAGAAACGCTGAATTACATAGAAACTGACATCTGTCTAGTAGACTCTTTCCAGTTCTTTTTTTAAAATATATATAGAAAATGGAAAATTAGCTATTCTTACCCAAGAAATAAAATCAAGCTCCTTGTTGGACTTGGGATGACGAATCTTGAATATGGTTTGGATCAAGTACAATGTATTAAAAGATCTCCCTGCCTAGAAAAACATGGGAGGTGGGTTTAGGAAGAGCATACATTTATGTCATTGCGGTGATCTAATTTGGGGAGCGAGGCAGGTCTAATCTGACTTACCCGAAGACAGACGGCAGGGCTCCTTGACTCCCTCGAGGTAACGCACAGACTCGCGTCTCGACCGGGAGAGATGATGAATTTCGGATGTAGTTTGGATTAAGTACAATATATTAAAAGATCTCCCTGCCTACAAAAACATGGGAGGTAGGTTTAGGAAGAGCATACATTTATGCCATTGCGGTGATCTAATTTGGGGAGCGAGGCAGGTCTAATCTGACTTACCCGAAGATACACGGCAGGGCTCCTTGATTCCCTCGAGGTAGCGCACAGACTCGCGTCTCGACCAGGAGAAATGGTGAATCTTGAATATGGTTTGCATCAATTACAATGTATTAAAAGATCTCCCTGCCTAGAAAAACATGGGAGGTGGGTTTAGGAAGAGCATTCATTTATGCCATTGCGGTAATCTATTTTGGGGAGCGAGGCAGGTCTAATTTGACTTACCCGAAGATAGACAGCAGGGCTCCTTGATTCCCTCGAGGTAACGCACAGACTCGCGTCTCGACCGGGAGAAATGATGAATGGATGTATGTTTCAAGGGCCGCGTTTTTATATTGATAGTCACGGGTCGAATAGATTTCAGCTGAAGGAATGTTTATTTTGCTGAGGATAGAGATAGGACTTTCTTTTTTTGTGCGGAACCCTCGTAACGGAAGTTTTGATTAATGTTTGTTTTAGCTAAAGGTAGAGATAGGACTACCTTCTCTGTCCTTTTAGAAATTTCGTGGCATCCATTACTAAGAGATGCGGGGCTAGAAACTGAAGATAGAGATAGGACTATCTTCCTTGTTCTCTTAGAAACTTCGTGGCATCCATTTCTGAGAGATGTGAGGTTAGAAACAGAAGGAGGACTTATCAGTTTGTGATTTTAATATACATTCTTATTCTTTGTCAGTAGCATTAATGGACTTTTATGAAGTTTTATATGAACATTTATTAATTACGCTGTAAATAATTAAAAATAGAAGAAAGAAAGGGGATTAGATATTATTTAACTCTAAAGAACTAATTTTCATAAACATGTGGAGCAAAATGATAACTTTAATTTAATAAGTGAGACTAGAGATCGAATATATAAGGCTCAATGTGTTGGAGATTCAGAGATCATGTATAGTAGGGATCGAAGGTGTATTAAAAAACGGCTAAAGGGTGAAAATCGATTTTATCCTGTGGTGTAAGGCTTATATATCAGTCAGAAAGACATATGTATTTATTTATTTATACAGTTAATGTCTATTCTGCCTACATAATTACATATTTCTTTATGTGATTTGATAAGGTGCGATGTTGTATCCATATTTCATTATATATTTGGTAAAGGGCTTCATTTTCGAAGGGCGAACTAAAGTCTTTCAGTGGCAATTTTATTAGTGGATGGCATGTTCCCATGGGATTTCGCTGTTCAATCCCTGGCTGAAGGAGTTAAAAACAAAAATCCAAAAGACTTCTCTTTTTTTCCGAATCGCAGTACCTCCTTTAGCATCAGGGATATGTATTCTCTCTAGAATTCTCCACTTAAAATCTTCTACACTATGTCCTTTCTCTAGGAAATGTTTCACCATCGGTGAGGCAATCTTTTTAGTTCTTATTGCTGAGCGATGCTCACTTAGGCGGGTTTGAATCATACGTGACGTTTCTCCTACGTATCCTAGAAGGCAAGGACATTGTATGAAGTATATCACATTAGTTGATCTGCAGTTCCACATTTCTTTGGCTCTTGTGGTATGGCCATTGTGGGTGAATTCTTCTCCTCTCATGATATTTCCACATGAGATGCAGGAGGAACAGGGGAATGTCCCTTTTACAGGGTTGTTAGTTAGGATTGATCTTTGCGTCCAATTCTGAGAATGGAGAAGTCCCCACATACTGAATAAAATATCAAACAAGAGGGGAAAAAACCAAAAAAAAAAACGAAAACCCCCCCTTTTTCCTTCTCTTCTCCAACCCGCTTAAAGGATTAGAATAAGTAAGGAAATGAACAAAGACTAACAGGTTCATTAATCATATGATGTTATCTAGAAAAATAGAAGGGTTCACGTTATGGCTGAATTATTATTGACAAGTTTGCTTATTTTTAATGTGTCAGATTATCCGTTATCAATAATTGTATTTCCTTGTATGACTTTTTTCCATTTTTTAGAGATTCACGTGGCAACTCCAGAAGAAGGCGCTGGTCGCCGAAACGCGCGTAGAGAAATATTAGGCCACCTTTTTTACTACCTTGACATTGTTTACATTTGTTTACTTTTTTTAACCTAATCGTCTCCATATTATGTACAAATCACTGTATAAGTTATTCTATGTACAATGCACTATTCATGAAATTTTAGTTTGTAACATTTTTTGACTAATTTGCATTTAATTCTGTTTTATGTTACTGCTCATTGTGTTTTTAAATTTGATAATAAAATACTGCCTTTATACTATTTGACAGCCTGTGTCCTTCTACATCAATCCATGTCCCTTTATACTTCTAGTTGCCTAGGTTGTTTTTTGTCAAAACAGAGCTGACTAAACCCTTGAAGAGAATTCCTGAGTCAGATTCTTGGCAAAACAAACTTAACTTAAACTGCTACTTACTTACTCCTTCCCACGTATTAGGCTTAGGTCAGGCACACCGGGGTAGGCGTATTTAGAAGCACCAGTTGAGTACGTTAGTCAATGTATATAAGTATGTATATATTTTATCTATTTTAAAGTATCTTATGGCTAAGAAACCATATCAATGCTTTTACAGTATTATTTTATAATCCTCCTTTTACTGTACGCACTTCACTTTACTATGAGTATTGCAATTGTGGCAATTAATTTCTCTTGTATGAGGAAGAAGACTGCTCAATAAATTACACCTTTTATTGAAAACGCCCGTCTCTCTTTCGTCTGCACTCTGGTGAAACTAAGTATGCACACTTGACTGAGTGAAATAGCTGTCTATTGTTTTCACACGACTCTAGAGATACACTCTTATTCTGAGGGAGCAAAGTTGTCATGTTATATGGTTGTCAGAAGCTAATCCCTTCTTGTCTATCCAGGGAGGTTAAACTCCTCCTAGTTTATTCGAGAAAGTTTCTAGTGACCTCTGAGCTAGCTGGCAAAAACCTTAAGTCTAATATAGTCAGTAGAGACCTAGTTGACCTCAGTCCTACGTCTACACTGCTGAATATATTATTCCAGTGCGCAGAGCCTATTGGGAATATAGGAACTACACTACATACTCTGTTACAAGGGCTACTGCTTAATTAATTTAACCTTCACCCTGCCCCTGACTACTACAAAAGGAAAATGAAGAAGATAAATAATATGATCATCTATCCCTTCAGATGATATTTGCTTACATATGGGATGACTTTAGGTGCTTTGTTTTTGATTGAGTAAACACCGATAGGCCACACATGAATTACAGAGTTGCAAAAACATTATTAACAGAGGTAGTGAGTGGTCCTCGTAATCGCGGGATATATGCACGCTTGCAAACTACTGTTACTAGTCATGGTAGTATTCTGAAAAATTACAACTTCTTTCCTCAGCTTTGCTACTCTGGCACGGATGTGCGGTGTTACATGCTCTTCAAAGTAACACTCTTCATCCAGTGACCATCTACTCTGTCTACATAGACCTATGCTATTTATGAGGAAGATACCATCCAGGCATCCATCCATTCAAAGTAAATGTCAATCATTCATCTTAATGTCTGACTCTCAACTGGGCAAACCTTACTTTTTCTCACCGAAAAACAACCTTTTTATTTTATTTTGTAAACCGCCAGCCATGCATCCGTGCTTGACTTGCATTTGAATTTGAACCAAAGGATATATTGCGCACACATACAGTTTCTGTTTCACTCACCCAGGCAGTCCTCTTTTCTTTCTCCTACCACCCACCCTTGCTTCAGCCTTCAACCGGCCATGCATCAGATTCCCAGCCACCTCGGGCAGCATTCAAAAACACGTATCACTCTTTGCCAGTCATTAATTTTAACTCGCTCGTCCTTCCTTAGACCCTTCTTTCCCTTTTCGCTCATCCCATCCATCAAGTTCATCTCTGATCTGACTTGGCTTCTCGATAAAACTTTCACTGCTGAGTTGAAGCCAAATTTAGAGGAGGCCATAGGTTACTCGTCAACTCCCGCCTCTAATGGTATTGCTAATGAGAAGTCAAGGGTGACTGTCTTCTACCTGGTTGACAAAAACTTAGTTCTAAATTTGTAAGTCTTCTTAACAGTAAAGTGTGCTTGTGCTGTACAACATATACACCCCTGCAGAGAGCCCACTCTGCAATCTCAATAAGTAAGGAATATAATAGCTTACCACTGCCCGCCACTACCAAGGCATCCCCCACTGCAGTTTCTGCTGGCTGTGGCACCACATCTGCCCATGGAGTGACCACCTCCGCGCTGGCCCCGGCACTGGTGGTTGGCTGTGCCGATGGTGTTACGCCTAGAAAATACATTTAATATTTTTAGATGCCATATACACCACTCCCTATTTTGTCTAGGAATGAAACATTTTTACTAGTACTACATAAACAAATGTAATAATTTGTGACTCTCTAGTCTAAACTAAAAATGTCCTTTTCTTCAGGGAAGGGTGTTTTTTATTCATGCTTAGCCATAACATGTGATGCTACACTTTTTGGAACAACTGATGAATGCTTGCTTTTTAACATGCACCATTTTTCTCATAACAGACAGAAGCTTCCCTTCTACGAACAAGAGCAAGATCATATGAATGTTAGTCGGAGTCGTCAACGATTCATCCCCACCAAGACTTTAAGTTCCAACCAGGTGAGGGCTCTCCCAGAGTTAATGTGTGAAATCAGCCACTTTTCAGTCGTTCACCGTTTATCTTATATGAAGTTGATTTTGATATGTTTTAATATAATGCACAATTTTTACAGAGTACACACAGAGCTAGTTGTTCTACTTTTAATAAAGCTTAAGAATTACATAGACTCTGTGGTTTTTGGTCATGAGTGAGTGAGCATGAGTCCGTGACTCTGAGAGGTCGGGACTCTGACCCCGTAGTCTTATGTTCTGGGTTGTATAATCATTGGGGATCATCGCTGCATTCGGGAGCTAAATAATGACTCTGATACACTAGCTAGTCAGTAAGGAGATTGGGGGTTCATCTTTTGTTATGACTGAGGTATGTGGAAAGTCTAACTGCGCCTATTATAGCCAATGCCCTATTTCTTGTCCATAGTTCTGTATGTGCAGAATCGTCCCTGCAACAGTAGTAGTATGTCCTCCTATCCAATCAAAAAGTAAACTAGTATCTTATTCTTGGTGGCCATTGACATTTTATTGTTGGGTATTGTCAAAGCATAAACATTTAGAAGACTTCAATAGACATTATGGACAACCCAGAGGACAGCACTCAGTGCCTAGAACTATTGCTGAATAGGAGTTTTGTTTAACACCTTTTGCCAACTGTGCAAGCTTAGCTAGCAACACAGACAGACTAATAATAATCTAGTAGTAGCACAGAGAGTCATAGTAGAGGCAGGATAAGAATTTAGAAATAGTCTAAAAGAAGATCAAAGACGATTTAGGAAAAAATAGAATTATGAGGAACGTTTGGAATAAATAGGTGCTGTAAAAGTTAGGGAAGTATAATTCATAATATTAACAGGAAAACTTACTGGGGCCAGCAGAGGAGCTCTCGGTGGATCTATCCTGGCCTTCCTGTTCCTGCTCCGCCGGCACCGCTACCTCCTCCTCTGTCCTCTTGCCCCTGGGGGAGCTGATGTACAACATGAAAGAAAGACACAAACATGGATGATTGTTGTCAACCAAATAAAACATTTCAAAAAAACAATAACAAATTATTTAGGGGAAATAGACAACAATTGCACTAAATTTATTGACCTATCTGATGTGGTCTACTAGGATATTAGTATTGCTGGATTCACGGACCGTCTACTTGGAAAGTTATGTAACTCCCTAAACCAACAACAGAAAGGTTCTACTAGGACTGGCAGACAGCACTCCGCAGCACGCGAAGTGACAGACACAGTCCATCATGATTGCAGACCACTAAAAAGTTTCCTACTAAATAACCAGTCATAATATTCTCAAACTATCAATCCACCACCACTATCTCTTCTTAGTGGCAGGAGTACAAAGGAAGGACTGGACTTGAGTCTCTAGTGTCTGGCATTACGCAGTTCTGTAAAGTACACTCATACATAATCACTAAGGCCAAATGAGCGCAAAATTGTAAACAAGTAAGCATAGTAGCACCGCCAGTGAGCAGGAGAGCACCTGAAATCACAGAAGCTTTTGAAACATAATTTACCTGCAATGTAATCTCTAGTGTCTAGCATTACGCACTTCTGTAAAGTACACTCATACATATTCACCCCGGCCAAATGAGCACAAAATTGAAAACAAGTAAGCATAGTAGCACCGCCAGTGAGCAGGCAGGCACCTGCAATCACAGAAGCTTTTGAAACATAATTTACCTGTAATGTAATCGGTAGAATTCTTGCTCTTCAGAAAAAAACAAATATTTGCAATATCATAACACAGAGCAGGAGAAAACAAAGTAGTGATTAAATAGCTACTACTACTCACCAAGCCCAGGGATCTCAACGCCAAGCAGGTCGAGCAGGTCTTGTTCCCGGTCCAGGTTGTCGGACCACCGGTGTGTCGCTTGGTTGTAGGTGCGTCGGACCCCAGACTCCTGATACATGGCCCGGCACACCTTCCCCATAGCTGGCGACGCTCCCAGGGCCCGTACCCGGTAACGGGCCTGCTGCTTGCCGCGACGGTCTTGGGGAGGTGGCACTGGACAAAGAAAACCAGTGCGGACACCTCCACCGCGATGAAGATCTCCCGGGCAGTTACTGCCTCCCCCCTTAAGCCACCGCAAGGGAGCCGGCTACGGGGTGCGGGACCCTTCCCCTTCAGATTGTTGCCGGCTCCCTTTGCCATGGTCCTGGACAGTTAAAGGAAAATAAAATAGGAAAGAATAGGGAAAGTAAGTAAAAGAAAAGAGAGTTAAAAAAAGTAGTTTTAAAGTAACCAAAAGTAGAAAAAACACAAAATATAGATGTACAAAAATAAAGAGATAGATAATGAGTAAAAAAGATTAAAAAAGTTCAAACAAACAAAGGATTAGAAAGATTAAAGGAGGATTGAAAAAGTATGCCCAGAACCATAGCAATGAATGAAAAACAAGATGGCCGCGCCCATTGTGACCACGTGGGTAAGTTTGCGAGATATTTCCCCCGCGAGCACGCAAAAACGGACGTGAACACGCAATTGTGCCCCGCACGCAGGAAATGCACAACGCGAGCATGCAACTAGTGCCCGGAAATGGAAATACGCAACGCGAACAAAATGGCGGCGCCCATATACGACCGCATGGGTAACTTTGCGGTAGCCGCGCTGAAAAAAAACTCAGAAAACACGCAAAAATAAAAAAATCCGCAAATTCGCAAAAATTCGTGGATTTTGCGGAACGCAAATTTGCTTTCGTGTGAATTTGCGTACCGCGAATTCGCACATTGCACCCATACTTAGTTATAACATTCAATTTTGCCCACAGATGGGCACCCATAATTAGTCTGTATAACAAATCCATTGCACTTCTCTTCTCATAGTTGAACACAAATATAACCATACTTATTCAAAAAAGTTTTTACTCTGTAATAGCAATAACCCATCCCATCCCCTGAATATCATTCCACAAATATCTCTTGTGGCACCTATCTACAACAATAGGGCCAGATGTTTACAGTCATAGAAACACAATTATTCTCCCAAATGTACAGCCAGTTCTTCATGCAAGTTTAAACCCCCTGGTGTCTTTGTTTGGAGATCGATGATGAACCTCGATTCTAATCTTCTAAGGCTCATTACTCTATCTCCTCCTCTGGGGTTGGCTGGTACATGATCCAAAATGAAAAAGGTCAAAAGGCTTCTATCCCCCCTGTGAAATGTTTTAAAATGGCGCGCCACTGGATAAGTCATATCCCCATTCTTTATAGCGCTAGCATGTTCGAGCACCTGCATTTTCGTTTGGCGAATAGTGCTCCCAATGTATCTGAGCCCACAGGGACATATAAGACAGTTTACAGTGTATGGGATGGTACAGGTAACAAATTTGTTAATTTATTTCAATTTCTTCACCCCAGGAACCTGATAGGTCACAACTTTTTTACTGCCCACGCACACCTTACATTTGCTACAAGGGTAATGAGCATTTAAATCCTTTCCAAACACCTTTGGTACAATTCTCTTGGGAAAACTGCTAATAAGTGTGTCTCGGAGGGCCCTAGCTTTTCTGAAAGTCAACAAAGGATTCTTAGGAATATCCATTCCAATCACCGGATCCATTTTGAGAAGACTCCAGTATTTCCTGAACACACTCCTAAATTTGTCTGCATCTTTAGAAAAGGTGGTTATCATCCGAAAACCACCTCTATCATCTTTCTCCTTAACATTGTTCTCTAGGAGCCTTTTTCTTGGCTGTGACTTCACTCTTTTCAAGGTTCCCTCTAGAGTCTGCTCACTATAGCCTCTTACATGAAATCTCTCAAAGCTCTCACCTGCATACTTCATAAAATCCTCCACTCTGGTATTATTCCTCTTTATGCGAAGCAACTCCCCATAAGGGATGCTATTAAGGAGCTTTGCAGGGTGTCCACTCTGGGCATGTAATATGGAATTGCCCGCTGTGGGTTTCCGATACAATTTAGTACAGATCTTATTGTCAACCACAACCACTTCCAAGTCTAAGAAAGTCACTGAACTGGCACTAATCTCTGCCGTGAATTCCAAATTAAACTTGTTGTTGTTTAACATCTGTATATATTCTTCAGCTGATTCTCTGGTTCCTCTCCATATGATAAAAAGATTGTCTATGTATCTATGCCATGGAACAATCTTATCAGTCAATAGACTCTTATCTGTAGCTAAGGCCACCTGCTCCTCTCACCAGCCCACAAATAAATGTGCGTAGCTGGGGGCGAAGCAGGTTCCCATGGCTGCCCCGGACACTTGTTTAAAGTGCTGATCTTGAAAGAGGAAGATGTTAATATTCAAGCAAAAACTCAAAAACTCTTTGAGTATTGTGCTATACTCCGAGTGTTTGAGTGCTCGATTCTTTAAGTGAAATCGTATCGCATTTAATCCTTGTTCGCGTGCTATACTGGTGTACAGACTAGTGATGTCCATTCCCTATCATCAAGTCCCCTTCACATACATGTACTCTGTCTAGCTGGCCCAGAAAATCTTTTGTATCTTTAGTATATGACCTTAGATTGACTACAAAATCAGAGAGGAAATGGTCGATATACATAGAAACATGTTCTAGGAGGCTACCTTGCGATGAAACAATGGGCCCACCTGGGGGTAAAAGGGCATCTTTATGCACCTTAGGCAGGTGATAAAAACATGGTGTCACAGGATTTAACCTTCTTAGGACTAAATATTCTTCTGTTTCTATCATCCCCTTTTCATACCACTGTTTTAACATTGCATGACAATCAGTAATGCTTTTCATGTATACTTCTCTTTTCACTCCAAGATAGGACTCTTCATTATTCAATTCGCGTAAAGCCTCTTTATTGTATGCATCAACAGTCTGTAATACAATATGCCCATGTCAGAGGGCTTCAGGACTATTGAAGTGTCTTTTCTGAGTCCATCAATGGCCATATACTATTCCTTAGTGAAATTACATTCATTCAATAAATCATTATCACATTCATGCAATTTCATCAGATCCTGTATGACTCTATCCGAGAAAGTGTCAATAATGTCATTTGGCATTTGAGGAAGAAAAGTAGATACTGGCCTGAATGACGTAGAAACTCTTCTCTGTTCAATACCTAGTAACCCAGCCGGGTTCTCCTCTACCAATGGGCCATCTATTTCTTCCTATAGATCTTCCAGTACTTGTATTGCTGGGATATCACGTCCCAACAAGACATCTGTTTCTCGTTGAGGATCAATCTCTCCTCGCCCCTCCGTTTTTTTGGGACGAAGTTTAAAGAAATTATGCAATTTCAATTTCCTGGTAAACTTAAACACATCAATGCGTGTTTGGGTATATTCAATTCTCCTCTTGGGACAAAAAGTGAATCCCAACTGTAGGACATTTTCCTTGATTTTACTCGAAATACGTGGGGTCAAATTAATGATAGTAAGGTTATTTGATGCAGAGTGGTTCAGCGTCGCTTGTTGAATTTCTTCTTGCTCCTGGTTACTATTGGGGAGCCATATCCTTTTGCACTAGTATCCCCCTCTCCTTGTTTTCCTCCATTTCTTTGCTCCAGAGGTTTTCCCCGTACATTGCGCTGCCACGACTGTCGTATCACCTGGAACTCGTCGTGAAAAAACGCTGATTTGTTGCCGGATGAAGTGCCTGGTCCGGTTTCATCCTCTGACTGCTCCGGTGTTGTTACTTCAGCTTCCGAAGTTTCTTGATGAGGGGCTGACTGTGAGACCGCCTTTGTTTGCAAGGCTCTGCGTGGAGAATCGAATTTTTTAGCGAACGTTAGAATTCTTCCCGAGGCATAGTCTCATTCATCCAGTTCAAATTTCTCTTGTTTGCGTGTTCTGATTTTACCATCATAGCTCTTGAGATGTTTCTTCATTTCTTCTCTAAGGGAATCTTGTTTACCTTTCTCGCCATGTGATCCTATCTCTTGCTCAAGCTCTTCGATTGCTTTCCGAGCTTTAGCATGATCACTCCATGCAAACTCGATAAGGATTAATAGCATCCCCTTACAGGACTCAGCCGTATGTTCCAACCATTTTTGGAGCAGCAGGGGGTCTGGGTTCTCATAGGCTGGAATGGTATATATTCTTAGGCCCCGCGGAACCCTTTGAACCTCTATGTAGTTCTGTAGTGATGTCCCCTCCCACCACTTGCGTATTTCACGTTCGTACAATCTCTCAAGAGCCATGAACTGACTCACCAGGGTTGTGGGTTTTTCATTGCTTTTCTGGGTTAACGTGACCTCAAGGGCCTCTTCGACACGATCCACATCACAGTACATGTTGATATTTATATCACACACTGGAATTTCCAAACTTCTTTGGAGTATCAGCCACCTCGCACTATTAAAAGATCAAAGACTCGTGTAGACTATCTCCTTTTCAGGCATTACCAACTCTTCATACGGTCCTCTGTCTTTATACGGTGCACGGAAATAAACACAACTGCTCCCGATTTTGCACCGGTTCCATGCACTCCCGTGCGGGTGCTTTCAAGCGGGCAATGCTCCCGCAACAATTACTGCTCCATACTTCGTGTCACTCACACACAAAATTGAATGTTATAACATGAGAAAATGGACATGTTTAAGATCCACGTGTCACCATGGACCGTGTTATTCCCACCATGTTAAAATGTTAAAATGTGATTAGACATATGTGGGATCTATCACGAATTGACGCCCATCTGTGGGCTTAATCATAGACATCAAGAAATGGCACTTAGATACAGTGTATCTGCCCTTACATATTGCGTCTCATCATATGTTGATTGAAAACAGTTGAATATGCAACTTAAAATAACGTTTGTAAGACTAATGTCATGTTTGTACATTCTAAGATGTCTGCCAAAAAAACGGCAATGTTGTCCTCTTTCTCTTCTCACTGTTTGATGATTGTTAATAGACATAAAAAATGGCCGTTTCGGTTGCCATAGCACCATCGAAAAAGGGGTCAGCCGAAACGCGTCTGGACACCGTGAGCCCCGTAAATAAACCTTGGGACTCTCCACCACGAGTGCTTTTTCTTTGTGTGAGAGTGACACGAAGTATGGAGCAGTAATTGTTGCGGGATCATCGCCCACTTGAAAGCATGGAACCGGTGCAAAGTCGGGAGCAGTTTTATATATATATATATATATATATCTCTTCACCACAATCCCCTTCGATCAAGAGTACACACAAGACCCCAGGTAAGCTGCTCACTTGCTTTTATTGACAAACAGGCATGACGCGTTTCGTTTTTTTCAAAACTTCCTCAGATGCCGTCAGGATTTTGCAAGTGCTGTTCCCGCCAGGTTTTTAATCAGCATGCCCCTCTTTGATAGGTCGAGACACCGATGATGTTGTAGCTGTTGGGAAAGCACGAAACCAAGGAACTGGATATATATACAGAAGCATATTCAAAATATAAGCAAAGCAAGAATGGATCTTTTCAACTGCATTTGAGCTAATCGATGTAGATCCTTAATTGTCTTAAATCACAATTTTTATACCAACATTTCTGGAAAATATTATCCTTGAAAGTATCAATAGTTTATTCATCTGATTATCCGCATCATTGGTATATATAGTATGTTGTCATTGTTTTGTCCTACACCATTTTTTTTAAAAATATGGCATCATGGACCCAATGTACATACTCAGGGCATAGGGTAGATGATATCTTTTGTAGATCAACTGCTTTGCGACCAGACCTGAGTTTTGTACCACAACTGAAGTAATGAGCGTAGTGCTGCATCAATATTCGTAGGAAGTTACAAAAAATCCTGTATCATTAAGGTGTTTGAGGCAAGAGCCCTTTATGATTCCCTGAGAATATAGGAGTAGATGAGCAGATATCTATCTCTGCATTTGCATTTGATAAATGGCAACATTTTTTAAGGATCACATCTCTATTAAGGGTCAATTGAAAATTTACCACTTTCTATGCTGAAAGTGTCAAAGGGTATGACACTAGAAATTATTTTTGCTGTAGTTATCCACTCAGAATGGAACGTATGCCTTCCATCCCAGTGCAGTACTAGGGGGAAAGTGATGCAGATATACTACATTGTTTTAGATCATGGGAATTACTCAGTCAAGGAAATGTCTGCAACCCATACTGATCAAGGCAGAAGGTATGTCAATAGTGAGTTTAGGTGCCTGGCTGAGCAAATAACAAATGCAAAAACAACAATTGATGGACAGAATGCAGAACAATGTTATACATTCACTCCAGTACAGAGATCTGGGCCTAAATTCATTGTTTTTTGCTCACCATGCCATTCCAGGTTGGAACCAGCCATATGCAAATCAGTCATGACCCTACTCCCAGTGGGAACAGTCCAGCCCGAACAGCCAGACCAGGTCCTCCCTTGACTGGAGCAAGCACCCTAGGACCAGTTTCGGGCTTTCAGCCCTCATCAGCCAGGATAGCTTGACTACCAGCCCTGCTTTCAACCTCCACCTCTTATATCCTAAGCAAATGCTCAGTGAGATGTGTCTATAGTGTGGGCAGGCTCAGTAAATGACTGTAAGTAAGGTGATATTTAATTGTAATAAGTACCAGAACATAGCAACCTGACATCAGCAAATAACAATACATTCACACTCAGTGGTATATTCAGTACCCATTAGCATCCATATCAGCCAGCCTGGATGTGACAACACTTACACTTTTTTTCAAAACACATCCCCAACCCCTTTACCTTGCAACTTACACTCGCCAACAATACTTTAAATACAAGTACTTCTCGGAAAACAAACACATCATCATCTCCTCTCATTACTCCAAAGAAACAAAACATAAGACGCACACCAGCACAACAAAATCACAAACACACACTACCTCATAATACTCCCAGTCTCAAACTATAAAAATACATCCACTCCCACCCTCCTGTTAGTGGTACGGGATAGAGTTGTGTTTAGTGTGCGAATGAAAGTGCTATCATTTGGTCGTTGGGGTAGAAGGGTGTATAGGTGTGGTTTGTGGACTTTTGTTGTGGGTGTTGAGACATTGAGATGTGTGTAGGGTTTGTTTGTAGTAAAAGACTCAAGTACATTTGCTGTGAGTGTGTCAATATGTTTGTTGATGTGGATGGGTTTCAGTGGGTAATGGTGAATGGAAAAAGGTCAGCATTTTGGGCCTTAGGCCCTTGTTCTCTCCACCCTTAGCCTCACCGCCAGGTCTGAGATGACCTGAACCCTAGGCTTAAATAGCCCTAGTGGTCAGGTGACCCCTTTGGTCAATAGGCACCCTAACCCTAACCAGTCACAACAATAGCCCTAAACCCTAGAACCAACAGGAGAACAGGCTCTTACAGCCAATCACAGCCCTAGTCCTAACAGCCAATCAAAGTCCAAACCCTAAACCCTAAGCCCAATAGAAACCCTTACCCCAGGAACCAATCAAACCCCTAGACCTATCCACCAATCAGAACCCAAACCCTGAGCCTTAAGTCCAATATGATCACTATGAATGGGACCAATGAAACCCCTAAACCGATCAGCCAATCAAAAACCTTACCCTAAGCCCAATAGAAACACAAGATACAGCAGCCAATCAAAATAAAGAAATAATAAAGAAAAATAAAAAAATAAAGAAAAGACACAGAACTATGGTGGAATAATGAATATTAGATCAAGGGAAGATGGGAAAAATGAAAATAATACAGAATACCATAATACATAGTAGGTGGCAATAGTTAAAAGTAAGTAAAAATGAATACATATGATGACTCACCAGCACCAGCAGGAGCGGCTTCTGAGGCTGGGGCATCTCCTGCAGCACCATCACCCTGAGCCCTGGCCAAGCTGTTGCTGCTGTTGCTGACAGTCCTCTCCCACTTCCCCTTTTGCTTGGTTCTCTTCAGTTCTTCTGAAATGAGGAAGGATAGAAATACCAATTATCATTTTAGCAGTATTCTCTCCAAAAGAGCATTTTTACAGGCATAACAATGAAACGCCTGACAATCTAACCCTATTCCTCCCTCCACCCTAAAATTAGTTATTTGTTTTACACATTATTTGCTTCCTACAAATGATATTGCTACTCCCATCGATTCATACTTTGTCGCTATTGTTGGGCAAAGTCAGTCTCTCTTTGCATACTTTACCTCACGGTGATGGAGACTGTACTAGCGACATAAAGCTAAGTCATGGAGGAATGACAACACCCCTTATTGCAGACTAGCCTAGTGACTTACCTAAAATCAGCCCAAGTAAGCCTCTGCTTCACCCTGGAACAGAATCCACAAATTATCATTCACTTGTCATTCACTTTCAATCCTCAAGACCTACACCCTCCGTGTCAGACTGTCAGTGCCAACATGCCCTCAACTCTGCTTCCCATGCAATGCTCTCGTCAAAGTGTGTAGAGAAACCCTAGAGATGTGCCCTCTCATTTGAAACCAAGACAGGGAACGCAGGCACTATCTGCTACAAAAAGTGCATTAATTTATGTGAGTGGAACATTAAAACTCCTCTGACATTTTTACTGCAAACAAGGTACCACTTTTATAAATGAATGTCTTTTTTTCTCTAAAGGAGTCTACTCAAATAAATAAATGAGGGAAAAATTGTATTTATATATATGATTATGATTAGTTGCATTTGTACATTGCACATTCACCCAAAGTTATCATGGCGCTAAACACTTAGGGCCCAATTCCGATGTCGGACGGTCAGGAACATTGACCGAACTAACTAGTTTCGTCGGTTATGGCCCTGCAAGTATGATGCTACCGAACCCTGTTCGGTCACACTTGTATGTTTCACAATGGGAACAAGCATTCCGAGCAGAATGCATGCCGGCATCCTGAAATGGATCGGTGCAGTTTATCCAGGCACCCTGTGGCCTGCACCCCAAGGTGCCTTCCACCGGGTGCAGGGATCAACAGAGGGGCACCATAGGTGCCCCGAGGCCAACATTCGGCAGCCTCGCGCCCATGGGGGCATTACAGGGGGCCCCCAAAGACAGTTTCCAACTGCCTTTTTGTGCCGAAAACACCGGCACAAAAAGGCAGTGAAAAACTGCCATCGTACTCCCTCAGTCGTAAAGAGGCAATTGGGGGAGTACTGAAGGATTTCCGGACGGCGGACGGGCTCTCCAAGCCCATCGTAAGCCATCCGGAAATCCGAGTCGGATTCGTTTCTGACCGAGCCCATCGGAATGGCTGGTTCCGAAACGAATCCAGCCAGCACGTTCTGATTCGGGTGGAAGGGCTCCGACTATCGTTTGGAGCCCTTTCGTCCAAAATCGGAATCGGTCCCTTAGAAGAGAGAACTGACATACTCCTGCAAATTTCTATATTTCATAACCAAAGGCTTTCTCAAAGAGCCAGGTTTTCCACGTAGGTCTAAAAGTTTCCAACAATGCAATTGGTAGAATAGATATAGAGAGGGAGTTCAAGGACAAGAGGGATAAAACTAAAAATCTTTGACTACCAACTCTTGTTTTGAGGAACCTAGCAATCACTGAGAAATTAGTGTTAGATGAAGGCAAACCCACTGCAGGGACATAGCTTGCAATCTGTCTAAGATGGGCCTTAAGCACCAACTTGGCTTCTGCATTTTGATGTAGTTGGAATCGCTTTTGATCACAGCAGCATCTATTTGGGAGGCCCAGATAGATGCTGCTGGTGTAGTCTATACTTCCCCCAACTGTTGCTGCCATAATTGTTTTCATGCCTCCTAATGAGAGATAAGGAGTAAGTTCCCATCCTGTACAGAGAGTGAAACTGAAAATCCCTTTTGATGACATAATAATAATTTGCGGCCTCAAAGATAGCTGCTGGTCCACTATTATTTCCAAACTTTATGCAGCCACTTTGGGGGAGTTATTGTTAGGTATAGGTTTCCATAGGAAATGCCTTTTTTGGTTTGCTAATAATTTTGGTTCCATTTGACAAATCTTCAAAAACTTTCCAAAAAGGTTCTCTTTTTTGCTTAGCTTTGTCCTGGGAAGTTTTGGGGTGATCCGTCAAGCAAGGACTGACAGAGAAAAAGGGAGGTCCCAAAACGCATTTTTTTTTGGAATGTGGGAAGTGTAGGAGAGTAGGGTCTGCTATCCTATGGTCACCCCAAATGTTTGCTTTTTGCTTCACTGGTTTCTGACTTAATGTGGCTGTGGGCCTGCTAATCAGACCCACAGCCTGCTGTTCTCTCTCTAAATTAATGCCAATGCACTCTAGGTGCATTGGCAATTGGAACTGGTTCACCTTATAGACCCCTGTAACAGTGTACCCTAGGTACCCAGGGCATAGGTGTATCCAAGGCCTACCAGGGGCTGCAGCATGTATTGTGCCACCCCTGGCCTGGCCTAGCTATTTGACACAACTGGCTGATCACTCAGCTGGGGTTGGTTGGTGTAATCACCTCTTACTTAGGTATAGTATATATATATCTAACCTATATGGACACATGTTAACCTATGAGTCACTCCTATGGAAGGCCTCGACAATCATGGAGGCAGAGTGCTTGGTTTCATGTGAGATGGTGCTCTGGCATGAGCTGAGCCTGTCTGCAGCTTTCGGAACAACGTCCTTCAGCTGTTTCATGATATTGCCATACCATATACTATAAAGTGCATTATGAACCTCGCGGTTAAATGCTATCTTTGGTTTGGCTTTATCAAAACATGTCGAGTAAGGTGTCATACGAATTGGAATACTACCCCCTCGCCAATTCTGGTGACAGGGGTAGCATTCCACCCTTCGAGAGGGACACGACATGTACCTAGCCTGAAACCCGGGTAAAGTTAAACACGAGCCTCAGCATCACAAAATGGATGCTGCCGCCACAGACACAAGTCTGACCTCCTGCTGCTGGGAGTCCTTCCAGCTTGGGAGGCTTGGATAAAGGGTTTCCTGTCAGGGGAGGTGCTTGCACTACCCCAGACAGGATTTTGTGTAGTGGGTTTGGGAGGGCTGAAAAGAATGAGACATGCCTGGGGCACACAAGGTGTCACAGTGCATATGCCAGTTCAAACCGGTCCTGGGGCTCTCCATCCCCAGTCCTGGCGCGAAACTGGACAAAGGAAAGGGGGTGTAACCACCCCCTTCCTGGTCCCACCCAGAGGAGGGACCTAGCATGTAATCCGGCCCCTAGATTTGGTTTAAGAGTAGGAGCTGTGTCCTAAGACTTCAGATTATCCTGAACTCGATTTGCAACTAAGAAGAAAACTAGACTTCGACATTCTGCTGCACAGAAGACTGAAGAGCATCTCCCTTGTGGCCAAGGAGTGACCACCCTGTGAACACAGGCACCATCCAGCAACTTGACATCTGCTTTGCCGCCGCCTCCCGCCGGAGCCTGAGCCCACAGCCCAACAAGACCTGGATTACTAGATATCTCCCAGCCCGATCCACAGTCCCTGAAAAGAAGAGACCCATGGAGGCATCGAGAGACGTGGGACCGGCCATCTTGAAAGACCCCCAAGAAGCTGACTGCGCAGCACCCGAGGTATCCTCCATGCTGTGCTTTGGGGTTTAAAAAGCCTCCCACCGAGCAGCATCTGCACCGAAGATCAGCCCCCCAGCATCTCCACAATCTGCGTGGGGCCCTTTTGCATTTTGCCACTTGACGCGTCATCCCGGTTACTGGCCCGTTGGCTAGTGGCCATCTTGGCGACGAAATCTACAATCAACACTGCTGGTCTGGTTGCTCCAGACTGGCCCTCGCTCCTGGAAAAAGGAACAGCCCCTCTGACCTTGCTGGTCAGAGTAACAAGCTTTCTTCACTTCCTGCGTGGCTTGCTTTTGCCAAGGCCTGTTTGCTTCAATCAAGTTGCCGACACCGCCATCAGCGAGAGCCTGCGTGGGACAGATCGTGATTGACTTCTAAACATCGCTGACCTCTTCGTGTCCACGTGGCTGCAGAGACAAGCTTCCTTTCTTCACCTGTTGGCTCCGGACATCGCCTGGTTCCCTCCTGGTTCCACGATAGTCACTGGCTAGTGACTTTGAACATTGTCCCCTCTGCTTTCAGGTCTTCACATCTTCAGATCCATCCTTGGATCCACCGGAGCTCTTCTCGACTGGCCGCCTGCAGCATCTTCATCTTCAGGCTCCATTGAACCACACGACGAAACCCGACGCACTTTGAACCCTATGCACCCGCTTCCTGTGGGTGAGGTAAAGCTGGCACTCCGGTGCTCCTGTTGAGAGAAACATCTCTAGTGTCTAGGTTTTAAGTTGTTAGGTTCTGGTCCATCCGGAAGGTTCCCTTTGCAGTAACTTTGTACTTTTTACGCACCCATTGAAAGTCTATGGGCGCCCACGTGTAACTTCAAGCACTGCACCCGCATCCCGTGGGCCTCCTGGTCACTAACTATTGTTAGCTCCTCGTAGTCCCAGCGATTCCCAAGGCCCTAGGCCTTCTTCCTTTTAGATACGTGGTTCTTATACCACTATTTTATTATATGGTTTGAGTGGCCACCAGGGCCTATCCATATTGTGCAACTTTTGTATATTTAAACACTGTTTTGTTTTAACGCATTTGCTTCTGTGCTCATAAAGAGTATGGGGGTACTGGTAGTAAATAAATATATATATATTTTCAATATATATCTGTGTGGTGTCCTTTCATTTGGTATTCAAGGAGAGTGTATATGGTAAAACAGCTTGCTTCACATGCCTTTACAGAGTTTAGCCTAAGACTGCTTTGTCCATGCTACCCATAGGATAGCTGGTCTATAAGGTTGACTTACAACCAATCATCATAAGGGTTGCTTGGCATGGTACAAGGTGATCACTAGAACTAGTGAGCATCATATACCAGGCCAACTTCTCACATTGGTGGCAGCGGTGGGATTTGAGCTTGCTGTTGTTTTACCATTGCAATGTTTGAAAATATCATTAGAAAGATCATACAGGTACCTGTTAGGTACATATAAAATAAGACTAGTATACTTAAGTTCTACTGAACTTAGTTGTTGTAGAGCATAGGAATTAGCACACCCTGACTACAACTACTAGATAGGTTTAGTAGGTAAACACCAGTGTAGGTAGATTGCAACACATCCACCCACACAAGAGCAATGTCTGGAGCAGAGGGGTCCACTGGAACTATCCCTGTTGAGAGTGACCCTCCAAGGGCACCATCCAAATTTGCTTTGTTAAGCTTTAAAGAGATGAGGCAGCTGTGTACCTTAAGAGGTCTCAAGACGGGTCAGAACCCTACCACAACACACCTCAGAGAGCTTTTAGACCAGTCTAAAGCTCTAAAGACCGCAAATCCTGACCCCAAAGGGTCTGGAGAAGAAGGCCCTCCCTCTGAAGATGATAACACTGATGCCCCTGTCCCTATTGTCCAGATAGATGAAGACCAGAACACTGGGGATACTCAGCCTGAGGATGAGGAGGAGGAGGAGGAAGAAGAAAGTGATTCTGATGATGAGAGACTTAGTCAGGTGCCAGTCAGGAGACTTAGCCAGGCTAACTTAAGCCAATTTGGGGCTGAGACAGGGTTAAACCCACTCAGTCCCCCAGGTTGACTTAACTAGGAGCCTAGGAGGAGAATGTATCACTCAGGTGAATCTAACACTTCCCATGCTTCTAGAGGTTCTCATGGTCACTCCAGAAGGAAAATGACAACCCCTCAGAGGAAGGAACATGATGCCAACATGAGAGAGGCTGAGCTTAGGATCCAGAAGAGAGAGCTAGAAATAGCCCTGATCCAAGAGAAACTTGCTAAAGCAAGACAGCCTAGAGAGAGTGGATTAGGATCCACTGGTGGCAGCACTATCCCTAAGGATAAAGGCAGGTCCTATGACAATAGACACCTGAGTAAGATTGTACCCCCCTTCAAAGCTGGGGATGACATCCACAAATGGATAACTGCACTTGAGAGGGCCTGCAGAGTACAGCAGATCCCTCAGGAGCAGTGGGCAGCAATCTTGTGGCTCTCCTTTGAAGGTAGAGGCAGAGACAGACTCCTCACAGTTAGTGATGAAGATTCTAGAAACTACCTGGTCCTGAAGAATGCTCTGGTTGATGGGTTAGGCTTAACCACTGAACAGTACAGGTTGATGTTCAGAGAGACCCAGAAGACACAGACTCAGGACTGGTCTGAATTTGTTGAATGTGCCACTAAGGCTCTGGAGGGCTGGTTGCTGGGAAGTAAGGTTACAGACTATGAAGGATTGTACAATTTACTTATGAGAGAACACATTTTAATAATTGTCAGAACCAGCAGTTGCATCAACACCTGATTGACTCAGATCTGACCTCTCCCCAAGAATTGGGAAAGAAGGCAGACAAATGGGTTAGAACCAGGGTTAAGCAAAAGAACCAGAACCAGAACCAGAACCAGAACCAGGGTGGTGACCAAAAGAAGGCAGACCAGAAGGGTGGGGAGCAGAAAGCTAACGACCAGAAGTCTTCAACAGGGCCCCAAACTAATAATGAGGGTGGGTCCCAAACTTTCAAGAAGAAGAAGAAAGAAGGTCAGAAGAAGCCCTGGTGTAATTTCTGTAAAAACACCTCTCACTGGACCAGTGAGTGTAAAAAGGGTGGAGCCCCCAACACTGCAGCCCCTAAGGCACTTGCACCCACTAGTACAGTCAGCAGTGTTGGTCCACAAATTAAGGGGGTAGTGGGTATCACCTTGGGAACTGAGGGAGAGTCTGGCCTAGTCAGAACCCCTACACAGGATGTTCTGATTTGTGATGTGGACATGGATTTGTCCACTACTGTGAGCCCCAGTAATCTGGGCAAGTACAGACAGACGCCTTTGATTAATGAAAAAGTGGCTCAAGCATACAGGGAGACATGTGCCAGTGTCACCATGGTGACACCTAGCTTTGTGGACCCTGGACAATACATACCAGGTGATAATTACCTGGTGACCAATGCCAGCAATGTCACTACTACACATAGTCTGGCAATTGTTAATTTCTCCTGGGGAGGGGTAACTGGCCTAAAAAGAGTTGTGGTTAGTGCAGATCTCCTAGTTGAATGTTTGTTGGGCAATGACCTGGAGAGCTCTCTATGGTCAGAAGTAGAGTACAGGACTCATGCAGAGATGTTAGGGATATCATCACATGTCCTTGCTGTGACCAGGTCACAGGCCAAAAAGTGCCTCTCTGAACCTCAGGTCTTGGATCCTGGAACAATGGACCAAGCACCTACCAAGAAGAACAGGAGGGTTAAGGCAGTGCCTTCCCGCCTGCCTACAAGTGAGGATCAGTCTTCCCAGGAAGATGATCTAGAGACCCCTGGAAGGAACTGTCCCTGAAGAACTTGAGCCTGACCAGTTTGAGTTTCTGGGGACAGGGGGACCTTCTAGGGCAGACTTGGGGGCAGGCTCAGTTAACCTGTCCTTCTCTTGAACCCCTCAGACAGCAGGCTGCTGCTGAGGCTGCTGGGAATGCTCAAGGTACCCATAAAGTGTATTGGGATGATGGGCTCCTTTATTCAGAGAGTAGAGACCCCAAGCCTGGTACAACCACGAGGTTGGTTATACCTCTGCAATTTAGGGGCTTCCTTCTAACCTTGGCCCATGATATTCCTTTAGCAGGACACCTAGGCCAGAACAAGACTTGGGACAGGCTTGTCCCTCACTTTCACTGGCCTCACATGTCTGAAGATACAAAGGAGTTTTGTCGCTCCTGTGTAACCTGCCAAGCCAGTGGCAAAGCAGGTGGCACAACAAAGGCCCCCCTGATACCACTACCTGTGGTGGAGGTTCCCTTTGAAAGAGTGGAGATTGATATTGTAGGTCCAATGGATCCCCCTACAGCATCTGGGCACAGATTCATACTGGTGGTGGTGGACCATGCCACCAGGTACCCAGAGACAATTCCCCTTAGGACCACAACAGCTCCTGTTGTGGCCAGGGCCTTACTTGGAGTTTTCTCCAGAGTGGGGTTTCCTAAGGAGGTAGTATCTGATAGAGGTGCAAACTTCATGTCAGGCTACTTGACAGCTATGTGGAAGGAATGTGGTGTCAACTACAAGTTCACCACTCCTTATCATCCACAATGTTATGGGCTTGTTGAAAGGTTTAACAAGACCCTAAAGGGTATGATCAAAGGATTACCTGAGAAGCTCAGGCGGAGATGGGACATCCTTCTACCCTGCCTTCTGTTTGCTTACAGAGAGGTCCCACAAAAGGGGGTTGGCTTCAGCCCCTTTGAATTGTTGTTTGGGCACCCTGTAAGAGGACCCCTATGTCTAGTGAGGGAAGGATGGGAGTTACCTCTCAGAAAGCCCAAGCAAGACATTGTGGACTATGTACTTGGTCTCCGCTCCAGGATGGCTGAGTATATGGAGAAGGCATCCAAAAACCTTGAGGCCAGCCAAGAATTACAAAAGCTTGGCATGACCAAATGGCTGACTTGACTGAGTACCAGCCTGGACAGAAAGTATGGGTGTTGGAGCCAGTGGCCCCAGCAGCACTCCAGGACAAATGGTCTGGACCCCATACCATTGTTGAAAAGAAGGGAGAGGTTACCTACTTGGTGGACCTAGGAACTCCCAGGAGCCCCCACAGGGTGCTCCATGTCAACAGATTGAAGGCATATGTTGACAGGGCAGACATGGGCTTGCTCATGGCTACAGATGAGGGGCAGGAGGAAGAGAGTGGCCCTCTCCCCGACCTGTTGACTCAGAACCCTGAAGATGGCTCAGTTGATGGTGTAGCCTTGGATGGCAGCCTCACTGAACATCAGCAAAATGACTGCAGACAAGTTTTACAGTCATATAGACATATGTTCTCCTTGACACCCAGTCAGACTAATTCGTGTACCCATGTGGTGGACACTGGTGACAGTCTTCCTGTGAAGAACAAGATTTACAGGCAACCTGACCATGTCAGGGACTGTATAAAGACTGAGGTGCAAAAGATGCTGGAATTAGGTGTTATTGAGCCTTCAGAGAGCCCCTGGGCTAGCCCAGTGGTTCTGGTCCCCAAACCTCATACCAAAGATGGAAAGAGAGAAATGAGGTTCTGTGTGGACTACAGAGGACTCAATGCTGTCACCAGGACAGATGCACATCCTATTCCAAGGGCAGATGAGCTCATAGACAAATTGGCTTCTGCCAAATATTTGAGCACATTTGATCTAACAGCTGGCTATTGGCAAATCAGGTTAGCTGAGGAATCCAAAGCCAAAACTGCTTTTTCTACCCCAGGAGGTCATTACCAGTTTGTGGTGATGCCCTTTGGTTTGAAAAATGCACCTGCCACCTTCCAGAGGTTGGTGAATCAAGTCCTTACTGGGTTGGATGACTTTTGTGCAGCTTATCTGGACGATATTGCTGTCTTCAGCTCCACCTGGGAGGATCACCTGGTCCACCTGAAGGAAGTGCTAGAGGCTCTGCAAAATGCAGGTCTCACTATCAAGGCCACAAAGTGCCAGATAGGGCAGAGTAAGGTTGTGTACTTGGGCCACCTTGTAGGTGGAGGCCAAGTTCAACCACTGGAGAGTAAGATCCAGACCATCAAGGACTGGTCCCCTCCAACCACCCAGACTCAGGTCAGAGCTTTCTTGGGCCTGACTGAGTACTACAGGAAGTTTGTAAAGAACTATGGGTCCATTGTGACTCCTCTTAATGACCTCACATCCAAGAAGATGCCCAAAAAGGTTCAGTGGACAGTAAGCTGTCAAAAGGCATTTGATGACCTGAAGAAGGCCATGTGCTCTGCACCTATCCTGAAGAGTCCTGACTACTCAAGAGAGTTTATTGTCCAAACAGATGCTTCTGAGTTGGGAGTGGGAGCTGTGCTTTCACAACTTAATGTAGATGGTCAAGACCAGCCCATTGCTTTTATTAGCAGAAGGCTGACCCCTAGAGAGAAACGTTGGTCAGCCATTGAGAGGGAGGCCTTTGCTGTGGTGTGGGCCCTGATGAAGTTGAGACCATACTTATTTGGGACTCACTTCAAGATTCAGACCGACCATAAGCCCCTCTTATAGCTTAATCAGATGAAGGGTGAAAACCCCAAACTACTCAGGTGGTCCATTTCCCTACAGGGGATGGACTTTACAGTGGAGCACCGCCCAGGGACTGACCATGGTAATGCAGATGGTCTCTCCAGGTACTTCCACTTAGAACATGAAGACACAACTGGTCAAGGTTAGTCTAATGTCCCTGCGTTTGGGGGGGGGGTTGTGTAGGAGAGTAGGGTCTGCTATCCTATGGTCACCCCACATTTTTGTTTTTTGCTTCACTGGTTTCTGACTTAATGTGGCTGTGGGCCTGCTAATCAGACCCACAGCCTGCTGTTCTCTCTCTAAATTAATGCCAATGCACTATAGGTGCATTACCAATTGGAACTGGTTCACCTTATAGACCCCTGTAACAGTGTACCCTAGGTACCCAGGGCATAGGTGTATCCAAGGCCTACCAGGGGCTGCAGCATGTATTGTGCTACCCCTGGCCTGGCCTAGCTATTTGACACAACTGGCTGATCACTCAGCTGGGGTAAGTTGGTGTAATCACCTCTTACTTAGGTATAGTATATCTATATCTAACCTATATGGACACATGTTAACCTATGAGTCACTCCTATGGAAGGCCTCGACAATCCTGGAGGCAGAGTGCTTGGTTTCATGTGAGATGGTGCTCTGGCATGAGCTGAGCCTGTCTGCAGCTTTCGGAACAACATTCTTCAGCTGTTTCGTGATATTGCCATACCATATACTCTAAAGTGCATTATGAACCTCGCGGTTAATGCTATCTTTGGTTTGGCATTATCAAAACATGTCGAGTAAGGTGTCATACAAATTGGAATACTACCCCCTCGCCAATTCTGGTGACGGGGGTAGCATTCCACCCTTCTAGAGGGACACGACATGTACCTAGCCTGAAACCCAGGTAAAGTTAAACGCGAGCCTCAGCATCACAAAATGGATGCTGCCACCACAGACACAAGTCTGACCTCCTGCTGCTGGGAGTCCTTCCAGCTTGGGAGGCTTGGAGAAAGGGTTTCCTGTCAGGGGAGGTGCTTGCACCACCCCAGACAGGATTTTGTTTAGTGGGTTTGGGAGGGCTGAAAAGAATGAGCCATGCCTGGGGCACACAAGGTGTCACGCTGCATATGCCAGTTCAAACCGGTCCTGGGGCTCTCCAGCCCCAGTCCTGGCGTGAAACTGGACAAAGGAAATGAGGTGTAACCACCGCCCTTCCTGGTCCCACCCAGAGAAGAGACCTAGCAGGTAATCCGGCCCCTAGATTTGGTTTAAGAGTAGGAGCTGTGTTCTAAGACTTCAGATCATCCTGAACTCGACTTGCAGAAAACTGGACTTCGACATTCTGCTGCACAGAAGACTGAAGAGCATCTCCCTAGTGGCCAAGGAGTGACCACCCTGCGAACACAGGCACCATCCGGCAACTCGATATCTGGTTTGCCGCCGCCTCCCGCTGGAGCCCGAGCCCAGAGCCCGACAAGACCTGGATTCCCAGACATCTGCCAGCCCGAGCCACAGTCCCTGAAAAGAAGAGACCCGTGGAGGCATCTAGAGACGTGGGACCGGCCATCTTGAAAGACCCCAGAGAAGCTGACTGCGCAGCACATGAGGTATCCTCCATGCTGTGCTTTGGGGTTTGAGAAGCCCCACCACCGAGCAGCATCTGCACCGAAGCGTCTCCACGATCTGCATGGGGCCCTTTTGCATTTTGCCACTCGTCGCGTCATCCTGGTTATTGGTCCGTTGGCTAGTGGCCATCTTGGCGACGAAATCTACAATCAACACTGCTGGTCTGGTTGCTCCAGACTGACCCTCGCTCCTGTAAAAAGCTTGCTGGTCAGAGTAACAAGCTTTCTTCACTTCCTGCGTGGCTTGCTTTTGCCAAGGCCTGTTTGCTTCAATCAAGTTGTCGACACCGCCATCAGCGAGAGCCTGCGTGGGACAGCTCGTGATCGACTCCTGGACGTCGATGACCTCTTCGTGTCCACGTGGCTGCAGAGACAAGCTTCCTTTCTTCACCTGTTGGCTCCCGACATCGCCTGGTTCTCTCCTGGTTCCACGGTAGTCACTGGCTAGTGACTTTGAACATTGTCCCCTCTGCTTTCAGGTCTTCACATCTTTAGATCCATCCTTGGATCCACCGGAACTCTCCTCGACTGGCTGCCTGCAACATCTTCATCTTCAGGCACCATTGAACCACACGACGAAACCCGACGCACTTTGAACCCTATGCACCCGCTTCCTGTGGGTGAGGTAACGCTGGCACTCCGGTGCTCCTGTTGAGAGAAACATCTCTAGTGTCTAGGTTTTAAGTTGTTAGGTTCTGGTCCCTCCGGAAGGTTCCCTTTGCAGTAACTTTGTACTTTTTACGCACCCATTGAAAGCCTATGGGCGCCCACGTGTAACTTCATATTTAACAACAAGGGGTGGTGATAGACAGAGTTTCTGAATTAAGCAGAATACTCTCACCCAGTCAAGAGATCAGGGCTAGATCCAACACCGTTTTTTAGCTCACTGCACCATCCCAGTTCAGAACCTGGCTATATGCAAATTAGTCTGTTCCTGTCCCAGTGCATGATGGGAACAGGGCAAACCAAACTACCAAGCCAATTCTTACACTGGGAAGGAAACAAGCTTCCGGGGACCGGTTTCTGGCATTTCAGCCTTCGTCGGCCCGGCTTGCTTGAATCCTGATGGTGCAATGAGCAAGAGACTCACATCTGAGTATACCCTTCCATGCTTAGGGTGGACAAAATATTTAACAACAAGGGGTGGTGATGGACAGAGTTTCTGAATTAAGCAGAATACTCTCACCCAGTCAAGAGATCAGGGCTAGATCCAACACCGTTTTTTAGCTCACTGCACCATCCCAGTTCAGAACCTGGCTATATGCAAATTAGTCTGTTCCTGTCCCAGTGCATGATGGTAACAGGGCAAACCAAACTACCAAGCCAATTCTTACACTGGGAAGGAAACAAGCTTCCGGGGACCGGTTTCTGGCATTTCAGCCTTCGTCGGCCCGGCTTGCTTGAATCCTGATGGTGCAATGAGCAAGGGACTCACATCTGAGTATACCCTTCCACGCTTAGGGTGGACAAAATATTTAACAACAAGGGGTGGTGATGGACAGAGTTTCTGAATTAAGCAGAATACGCTCACCCAGTCAAGAGATCAGGGCTAGATCCAACACCGTTTTTTAGCTCACTGCACCATCCCAGTTCAGAACCTGGCTATATGCAATTTAGTCTGTTCCTGTCCCAGTGCATGATGGGAACAGGGCAAACCAAACTACCAAGCCAATTCTTACACTGGGAAGGAAACAAGCTTCCGGGGACCGGTTTCTGGCATTTCAGCCTTCGTCGGCCGACTTGCTTGAATCCTGATGGTGCAATGAGCAAGGGACTCACATCTGAGTATACCCTTCCACGCTTAGGGTGGACAAAATATTTAACAACAAGGAGTGGTGATGGACAGAGTTTCTGAATTAAGCAGAATACTCTCACCCAGTCAAGAGATCAGGGCTAGATCCAACACCGTTTTTTAGCTCACTGCACCATCCCAGTTCAGAACCTGGCTATATGCAAATTAGTCTGTTCCTGTCCCAGTGCATGATGGGAACAGGGCAAATCAAACTACCAAGCCAGTTCTTACACTGGGAAGGAAACAAGCTTCCGGGGACCGGTTTCTGGCATTTCAGCCTTCGTCGGCCCGGCTTGCTTGAATCCTGATGGTGCAATGAGCAAGGGACTCACATCTGAGTATACCCTTCCACGCTTAGGGTGGACAAAATATTTAACAACAAGGGGTGGTGATGGACAGAGTTTCTGAATTAAGCAGAATACTCTCACCCAGTCAAGAGATCAGAGCTAGATCCAACACCGTTTTTTAGCTCACTGCACCATCCCAGTTCAGAACCTGGCTATATGCAAATGAGTCTGTTCCTGTCCCAGTGCATGATGGGAACAGGGCAAACCAAACTACCAAGCCAATTCTTACACTGGGAAGGAAACAAGCTTCCGGGGACCGGTTTCTGGCATTTCAGCCTTCGTCGGCCCGGCTTGCTTGAATCCTGATGGTGCAATGAGCAAGGGACTCACATCTGAGTATACCCTTCCACGCTTAGGGTGGACAAAATATTTAACAACAAGGGGTGGTGATGGACAGAGTTTCTGAATTAAGCAGAATACTCTCACCCAGTCAAGAGATCAGGGCTAGATCCAACACCGTTTTTTTGCTCACGTGTAACTTCAAGCACTGTACCCGCATCCCGTGGGCCTCCTGGTCACTAACTATTGTTAGCTCCTCGTAGTCCCAGAGATTCCCAAGGCCCTAGGCCTTCTTCCTTTTAGATACATGGTTCTTATACCACTATTTTAGTATATGGTTTGAGTGGCCACCAGGGCCTATCCATATTGTGCAACGTTTGTATATTTAAACACTGTTTTGTGTTAACGCATTCGCTTCTGTGCTCATAAAGAGTATAGGGGGTACTGGTAGTAAATAAATATATATATATTTTCAATATATATCTGTGTGGTGTCCTTTCATTTGGTATTCAAGGAGAGTGTATATGGTAAAACAGCTTGCTTCACATGCCTTTACAGAGTTTAGCCTAAGACTGCTTTGTCCATGCTACCCCTAGGATAGCTGGTCTATAAGGTTGACTTACAACCAATTATCATAAGGGTTGCTTGGCATGGTACAAAGTGATCACTAGAACTAGTGAGCATTATATACCAGGCCAACTTCTCACAGGGAGCACAACTAACCCCCTTGGGAGGGGCCCTATGAGAGGGCAGGAAGCATTGTGCCTGTCCCCAGAGGGGCAGGATGACATGAAGGCAGTGAGGGAGCTCAAACTACAGCTGGCCAAGATGTAACTGGAAGCAGAGAAGAGGAAGGATGAGTCAGAGAGAGCCTTACCCAGGCAGAAGGCTAAGGCTGAAATGGCCTAGGCTGAAATAAAAGTACTGCATGAGATGAGCATCAAGGAGCTGTAGCTCAAAGTCAGGCAAACCTCAGAATCCAGCAGCAATTGTGGCAGCAATAACCTGGTGTCTCTGGGAGAAATGAAGGTTCATATCCCAAAGGATCTGGTGCCTAACTTTTTTGGAGGGGATGACATAGATAAATGGTTTGAGGCCAATGAGGTTGCTCTGGAAATGCACAAAGGATTAGGGTTAAAGTCTCTGGAAACACATTCCCAGTGAGGGGAGGATGCCTTATTAGCCCTAGGGAAACAGGACATGATAAGTTTTCCTCACACGAATGACACTCTTATGTAGAAATTCTGCATACCCCAAAGATGTACAGGCAGAGATTTAGGGACAGCTAGAAGTTGTCCAAACAGTCCTGGGTAGATTTTGTGGACCACTTTTGCAAGGCACTGGATGGTTTAGTGAAAGGCCGTGATGTCAGTAATTACCAAGGTCTCTAAAATCTGATTGCTAAGGAGCACGAGAAGGCACAGCCCATCAGCACGGGATTCTATTCCCCTGGCGGCTCATCAGGCCTCAATTCCCATGTACCCAGAGGAAAGATATGCTTATCTATACCCCCATGCATCCTTGATTGCTGTTGTCGGCAAGGGGCCATTCCCCCAACATTCGAGGAATGGGACGCTTATCTAAGCCATGATCATTGTATTCGACAAAGAGCAATAATCCCTTGGCCCTATCCCTCCTGCAGCTGCCAACACCAGACCACCACACCTTGCTGAGGTCATTGACCCCTATGCTACCTCTCAGGCATTTAATTTGCTGTCCTGATGATGATCCGCTACCCTTGCCAGGATTGAAACGTCGTCGACAACTACATCTTGATTCACAATTATGTATTATGATTCTTGTAGGGCATAAGATGTTTTTACAAATTGTATTTCTATGTAAAGTCACTATGAATGTGCATGCCTGAGGTCTGGGAATCTGGTGATTTTCAACCCCTTGTTTCCCACTGCACCTTAATTATATTTTATTTTTATTTTTGATTACTTGATAAATACACCTGTGCATTTGGAGAAAATGTACACAGTTCACAGTGTAGGCCTGTGTTACATTACCACTTACATTTAATTGTGAAAGGGACCAGTGTCTCCTATAACAAGGAGCACATGTTTAGCAATTGTTTGTGGCACCACTCGAACAAGTGATAAAATCATATGGGCTCGAGGTTATCTCTAATGCAGATGAAACTCAGCTTGTCCTCAAAATGGGACCTAATCTTGAAGATTGTAAAGCAAAATTCCAAGACTGCATCGATCATATGCTACATGGATGCAGCAGAATTGTCTGCAACTTTATGCAAGCAAAACAGACGTTATATTGTTTGCCCACTTGATTTTGTTGGAAGACTGGTGGCCTACAAGTTTAGGTATCGTTCTTACTCCAAAAGCAGTGGTGAGAAAACTATGAATTATGGTGGAGGAGAAATTTGTCCATGAAGGAACATGTAAATTACATCATGAGTACATGTTTTGGCATAATGACTGCTTTATGAAAAGCATTTCAATGGATACCACTTCAATCAACAAATTCCCTATCCAGGCTGAGGTTCTTTAATTTTGACTCCATCTTACATTTGTCGTCATTTTTGTGTTGCCTTTACATAGGCGGCTCTATTCATGAAGTGTCTATGCCCTTTGGACTGCAACGTGTTGAAAACTCCCCTCTGTCCTTGCTTTGAAATCAATCTCAGACAACAGCTGGCCTAACTGCATACAGACATGTCCTGCCATTACTGATTGACCTATAGGTGCTGTAATTAATTTACTTGTGGGTTGGGCAGAAACACGACGTAAGGGGGACGTTCTGGTTATATGATGCTTTTTTTAATGTTCTCCTATTGGCTAATATTTTGCAGATCTTGTATGTCCATATTAGGTATTTTGCATGCTTGCAGAAGCTAGGACTGCCCCTTTCTTTTATGCTGAGTTTGTAACCCTAAGCATATAAAAGGCCTCTGTGTTTTGTACTCTTTAGACTGCCTCATTCAGTTGCTAAAGGCTTCTGTGTGACGTAGTCTCACTTAATTAAGTTTAATAAAGATGTCTTTTCATATTTCAGCTTCTGTACCAAGTTCTTTGTATTAGTGAGACCCCTGGGAATGAAGATTACAGTTCTTCAAATGTCGCGGCCAACGTGGGCTTCATCAGAGAAGTGACTTTCTGAAGGAGTGATCTTGTCAGGAGACTGAAATCTACTGAGGAGGACAGGACGGGACTCTACTACTCTGTGCACAAGGATTCTGGAGATTCTTTGTCTTTGCAGCCCAGTATATTTCTGATCTTCCTGATTTTGATCCTCCACATGATGTCACTCCTGACTGAGAACCTTTTTGGTGTGAATATTCTAAAAAAGAACCGTTAGGTCATTTAGAACTTGGCAGTTAGAATTTTGACAACCTTTTGATTGGTAAAAGTAAGGTAGTTTAGTAACGCTTACTGTAGCTTTGGAATTTTGGAATTTGTGTTGGCCAACTTTTGATTTGTATGGATTTGATATGCAAATTGCAATTTGTGTAGACAGGTAATGAGGAGATTTTCCTCTATTTGGTTTTGTTGAACGGTGCACGTACAAAAAATACATTAAGCACTACTTTGATTATAATATTGTATATTTTGCAATATTTTTGGCATGCCTGTTTCAAAGCTCACATAGAGGAATGTGTTGCTTTATTTGGAAGGTACCATAGTGTGATGTGAAATAAATTAGCCGGCTCTCCTAGAAGGAATACCTAAATAGGTTTAAGTATACAAACATATTTCTTCCTTGGTGATTCTGTATCCCCAGGGAATTAAAATATGGACATAATACATACAAGGATCCTTTGTTCTGTGCAATTTTATGAATGAAGATATGCAGAGCGATTTTTGGTGTTCTGCCAGCCAAAGCTAGTGAATTGAGTGTGTTTTGGCTTCTTGGATATGTAGCAGTCTGTTTTTGCAGTCTTTTGAAACACAATGGAGAAGCGTTTCTTGTAAATACGACTTACAACTAGTATTTACAAATGGTTTGGTTTAAGTACAGTCTGTGGGCTGTCCTTTGTTTCTGTTCTGAGTATTGGTTTGTGGGTTAAATGTGTGTTTAAATGTCTCTGTGATTTTCCCATTAGTGCAACTTCTGTAAGTGGATAGCGTTGGCGCTATTTATGAAATGCATGGCTAAACCGCGCCGTATTGTGTGTCCTGAGTGTTTGACCCCTTTCTGTTTATGTCTGAAATGAGCTCAAATGTGTGTTTGTGTTTCTTTTTGATGTTTTCAGTCTATTAAGCAAAATATCTAAATGCTTAAAAACTAAAATGTAAGTTCACATTCACTAAGAATAAAAAAGCCCCAAAAACGAAATTGGGTGTTTTGCGAAAAATAAATAAACTTACAGCATTTTGCTTAGATACATTGTGTTAGATATTAACAGGCAAACACTACAGCTGAAGTAAATTTTTGCTGAATTCAAACGCATATTATAGAACACGCATTGATATGTTTTAGTTTGAAAAAGACAGCCACCGTGCTCATGTTACAAACATTGAGAGACAAGCTACATAAACAGGAATATTTATTCAGCCAGGACTTTGCCCTCAGTTGCACAGGTGAAACTTTGCATTTCAGAATGTTGTTTTAAAAAGGCTCCAAAACTAAGGTTCATTATTTTGTATTATAGGAAGACATTTCAATCAAGGGTTTTCCTCTCTTTAAGCATTTCTATAAGCATATTCTTGGCTCTGTTGCTAAATAATAATTAACCCATGTAATGAAGAAACATTTAAAAAGAAAGAAACAGTAACAGATGCTGAAACAAGATAAGGCAAGTGCAAGAAACTAAAAAGTTAACGATGTCTTGAACATTGATTGGCAATCTCAGATAAAGATCAATCAGGGAAATTGGTTTTGCGAGGTCAGTTTCGGGTGAAGAGGTCAGTTTCTTACAGTTTATTTCAGAGTAAATCTGGTTAATGTGTACCACCTTGTTCGCCAGGCTATCTTTGCGGGCCTACGTGGCACAGAGCAAAATGAAAAAAAAAAGAAAATGAAGTCAGATTCGAGGAATTACAGAGCCTTAATATGTGGAATTATCAAAAATGATTGGGTTATAAAAATAAGTGCTACAAAATTCGTTTTTTACTATTCATGAAGCTTAATACTTACACTGTGACCTCCTAGCATTATAATGTAATTTAAGTTATGTTTTACTGCATAATGAGAAAATTAGCATATAGAATTTCACTTGGCGCAGGCGTGAAAAACAAATTTTTCTAAGGATTTGCATGAGATATGTCTAATGTTCAATCTCTGCAATTTTTAAAGAACATTCTGAGGATGATTAATAAGTAATGCAATTGTAGGATCTTTATTTTTAAGTGCCCCAAATATCAAAGTTGAATTTGGGTAAAATTTGGGCATTTTTGCCATTTACAATAGCTTTAAAGTGCTTTAGGCTTCAGTAAATGCATACATTTAGGTATAATACATATTTGCAGGTTGTTCCCATTTGGGTTTGCTTTTAAATGGCTCAGTGAGCCAATGTGCCTGGTGCAGAGGTTTGAGTTTAATATCAGGGTGGAAGGTTTTAACTTTGGCTGGACATAACTGAGACCTTCATCCATTTAAGGTTGATGAAATAGGTACCATTGCAAACAAGCATTTGTTCTAAAAACTGGTATGTGTGTTATTATGTTCTGCGAATTATTCACAGTAACTGTTTTAATAATCTTAGGATAGAAATAAATTGTAGCCCCTAACAGGAGTAATATATATATCATGTGTTTTTAAATAGGGTTGGTTATTGCAGGTTAGAAAGAGTTGGGAAGGTTTTCTTGTCTTTTCAGCCTTTGAGTGAGGAAGAGATAGAGGGCTGAGGAGCACGCAAGGCAGATTTTGACCTTAAGGTCAGTGAGTCAGGATAGGAGTAAGTGTAAACAGGTGGAGAAATCATTGCTTAGAAAAGCAGGGCCTCAAAGGGTGTTGGCGCACGGGACACGCAGAGTGTCTGTGAAAGAGTTTTTGGGACGTCACAATTAAGGTGGTTTAGCATGTTTTCAAAAGATGGTTGGTTACAGTTGATATTTTGTGTGTTATGTGCAGTGTCAGCAGTATGTTGAAAAAGATGTGTTTTTTTTATTATGACTTCTTTTGAAAAGAAATGTATGTGCGTTTTACATGTTTTTGCATTGTATCCTTTTATGAATTGTTCCTGCTGGTCCTGTGTGTCAGAAGTGACACAGTAAGTTGTGTTTGACAGCCAAATCTCCACTAACTGGTGATCTGCTGTCAAAAGGAGGGTGAGGATTTTAAGCGTGACAAATTAAGCAGGCCCGAATATTCTGTTTTGGGCTGCAGGTTCACAGTGCATAAAGTGCATGCAATGGTGTTGTGTGTTACCGCTTATTTACATATGCTATTGTACTTTGTCTATGCTTTTTGTGCTTGATATACAGCACGTATATCTGATGGCTTGGCATATGTGTTTTTTAATTTTGTTTTTATTTTATGCATGTTTTTGTTTTATGTTGCTGCTTTAGATACTATTATAAGTTCACCTGTGTTGTGAAGGGTTCAACATGACGATGTATATCGCTGCACAACAGTTGGGTGAATTTGCGCTGATACTAAATTTCACAGATATGATTTTTCGTGCTGTGAACAAGACAGACAACACTTCACCAGTGTATGTCAAATTTGGCTATATAGTATTGAAGTAAAATAAAAGAGATATACAGGATCTAAATTTATGTATCCTGATTGTACGTAAGGATAAATGATAGATTTGTGACTCTTGTACATGGTGACCTAATTTCTATATTACATTAGTCAGTTTTGTTCTGCTTCCTAAGTAGTGTATGGCTTTGTACCATAAAGGAAACAAGGCTTCATTTTTCCCTGAAGAAGGAACTGGAACATTAGCTGAGGTTACCGTATATGGAGCCGAGGCAAGATGGCGGATGCTCACTAGACCGCTGTGAGACACTCTCCCGTGCTGAGCCTAATCAATGGTCTAGGAGGGCTTGGACCTTGGGCGTTCACTGCAGGACCACTCGAGAATGCCATACGCAGCCATAAGCGACATTGCAGCATTAGCCGTGTCGGGACTACAGTGGCATAAGCAGTATTAAGCAGTGTTAAAACATGAAGAATGGATGGTGCTTACCTTGATGCATTAGGAGACTCCTCATCTTCATCGGGGCAGTCACGGCCGCTACTCCATTGCATCGCATCTGCCCTCGGCCTTACGGTGTTAAGGCTTTTCATTCAGCTTCGCGCCATCAGAGAATCCCGAGACAAGCCAAAAAGTGTTCGTGTTACTGACCTCGTCGTGCAGAACAGGCAGATGGCTCCGAAGAATGCAGCAGCGGTGGCGGCCGCTTCCAAAACCCGGGCTGCCAAACAAGCGCTTCGTGATCAGAAGCTGGCGGCAAGGCGCGCCGGTTCCCTGACGGATGAAACTGCTGGCTCCGATGGGGGGCAGGCTCTGTCCCAGATAAAGCATCAGAAAGCGACAAAAACTATCAACATCCCGGGCCCGGGCCCCTCTGTTGTCGACCTACTTCGGAAAACGCCGGCTGGAGCCGCGTCATCCCCCTCTCTCCATCACGTAACAAGCGAGCCGCTGATTGCAGCATCGCCCGCAATCCCGGTGGTGCCTTCCAATACGGACTCGTTGGGGCTAGCAGCGACCCGTTCCGAGCCTCTCGAGGCGGTGAGCATTCCAGTGAGTATCCCGGCAATAACCACAATCACAAACACAGCCGATTTGTCCGCATCACCACCGCCGCACGGCTTAGCAGCTTCTGTGGAGGGCCCAGGGGGTGTTACTGAAGAGACGGTAGGGGGAGAAACTCTGACAGTGCCTGCAACACCAAATTCCCAAGCGCAAGCAGTACTATCAGCCTTAGTAGGGGTGGATATACAGATTCAGGAGCCAGGCCCGATAATAACTGTGCCTATAGCATCAGCATTAACATTTACTATTAATGAGTCACTGAGAGCTGAGGTCATTCAACCGAAAGTACAGCCACAATTACAAGACGATGCTGCACTTGCAACTGGTATAGGCAATACAGCTAATATGCCCAAACAGCCATCGACCGAAACTCTTCTTGCTCCATCCAATATGGCTAATGAGGGGGGAAATTTAACATCACTCCCTCTAGCACAGACTGTGACTCAGTTACAAGGCGCTCTGGCAGTAGCCATACTATTGGGAAATGAAAATGAAGAGGGGCCAGCAACGTCTATGCCGGGCCCTATAAGTGGAGCCGGAATCACCTCTGACACAGATCTACATCTAGAACCAACAGAATTCTATACTATCTCTGAAGGCCGCGAGGACCTAGGGAGGCATCAAGATTTGGATTCCGATCTATATTCCCTATCCGATTTGCAATCAGGCTCCAGTACCAGCACGCAAGATAGCGACGCGGATGAGCTATTGGACAAAACCACAATGGGAAGGCATACAGTGACTAAAAAAAAAAGAAGCCATCACGGCGCAGCAGGCCGTATTCGGGATTATGCTCCTGCAACAACCTCTAGTTCTCAAGGGCCTTCTTCCTCGAAGGAGCAAAACACTACCTTAACATCGGTAATGGACACGGTGTTGCAGGCGATTGCCTCCCATAGGGAGCAAACCTCCAAACATGGTCGGAAGGCTCAGCAAGCCCTACAAAAGGTACAAGGTGTGGTACGCAAGCTCTCCAAATCTGTAGCGGCCTCCAACGCAAGAATGGCAGATATGGAAGATCGGATAGTGGTCAACGAGGCTGAAGCAACGGTGGTGAAAGAACAGGTCGATGCCCATGACGCAGAACTGACTGATGTAAGGTGGAAACTGGAGGAGATGGAAAATCGCATGCGCCGCAACAACCTCCGGATACTGGGGGTCCCGGAGAAAAGCGAAGGAGATAACATACGCGGTTTTGTGATTCAACTTTTCAAAGATACATTCCCCGAGTTATCTTCTTGGAATTGGGAGCTAGAAGTCCAGCGTGTCCACAGAACCCCGCCTACATTACGGGATAATAACTCTCAAAGCAAATAATCCAGGGCGATACTGGTTTATTTCGGCAACTTTCTTCTGCGCCAAACTATTGCCGAGAAGGCAAGGCCCGATGCTCATCGGTCTCGAGGTGACATTTCATACTTTGCTAGGCCGGATTTCTGTCACACAACTGTGGAGCGGAGATGGCGGCTCCGTCAGCTAATTAAACCCTTTATGGACAAAAGGGCCAAGGTTTATTTGAATAACCCTGCTACGCTTAAAATTTTATATAAGGGTCAGGTTAAATTCTTCACTTCTGAAATCAAAGCGAAGGCCTTCTTAGACAGCATGACGTAAATGCGAGACAATGATACCTTCCATTAAGAACTCTAAGATCAGTGTTTCAGTGATTACTATGTTTAATACTTAATCCCCGGCTGGTGGGTTGTGATTTATGACATAGGAGGTATAATCACGTTTAATGGGACTATCTAGCTCCAACTAGTTCTAATTTTGGCGCCTATTCTTCTTGCTATGATAATCACTTAGAGTGTGAATACGATGCCTGTATCACTGATCCAATGATTTACTGTTGGGCACTGGTGGGTTCTTCATTTCGCCTCAGTGGGCATCATAAGGTCCTAAATAGGCTATTCTAGGTTTAACCTCTTTTTGTTTCGTATCTCTCCGCTGGCCCACACACGCGCTATTAGATAAACACGGAAGTAATAATATGGCACAGCGCGGGGGGGGTTTCTCCATCACTACAGGTTTCTCCATCACTACAGACTCTAGCTAGAGTCTATATGCCTCAAAGGGTGGTGTCTGGGGGGTGGGGGTTGGGAAGGGGGGTGGTGGTTAAGGGGGCAAAGAGGGGGGGGAAAAATGTAAAAAAATTGGCAAACTCAGACGTAAGCCGAGATGTACACAAAAATCACAAAAATTATGGTTTGATGTGAACCAATATAACCAAAGTAAAAAAAAAAAATTGTAAAAAGCAAAATTGTTTTATGCATTATGAGAACATTGGTGACGCAGGGTTCCTATATTCTATATCTAGGCTAGACTCTCATGTCAATAAATGGGGAGAATAAGTTTATGCACCTGGAATGTGGCAGGCCTCAATCATAAAAATAAAAGGGCCAAGCTATTTCAACTGACACGTCAGACCCCAGTTGACATAATATGCCTGCAAGAGACACATATAGCATACGCAGATAGAGATTTACTCAAACTACCTGGTTATAGTCTTATGGTTACTACATCCCAAACATCCAAAACCAGAGGTGTAGCCATCTTAGCTAAACCTATAATAGGTACCCCAATTCGTAAATCGGCCGACAAACATGGTAGATGGGTCATAGTTCAGTTACAAGTAGGCATTACTATCTGTGTAATTTATGGCTCCAATCTAGATGACCCAGATATTTTTCGGGAACTCGAAATTGAACTGGCCTCTTGGGTTGGCCCTCTGATTTTTTGCGGGGACTTTAATATTGATATGGGGCTGCCCACAGAGAATCACCCGTCTGTAAAGTATAAAGGGCGTAAACCAAAGGTATACAGCGCACTAAGGCGGATGATGAAAAGCCATAATTTAACGGATGTTTGGGGGCTACTTCGGGGGCCAAACACAGATGGTTCTACTTACTTTTCTTTCCCCCACAATAAATACATCAGAATCGATTATATTATGTCATCTATAGAGGAGGCGGACATTATAGAAATAACCAAATCCCCGAAAACAATATCCGATCATAATGCGCTGACCATCATTTTCGATACTATTAATATGGTTAAGCCAAAGACTCAGTGGACTTTTGACAGGAGGTTATTGGTTAATCAGGAATATGTAACCTATATCAAATTATGGGCCCAGTCCTTCTTTGACTGTAACCAGTTTAGTGCGTCTCGTTTAATAGTATGGGACTGTTTTAAAGCAGCATTGAGGGGAGAAACTATTTCGTTTGTAGCAAATAAACAAAAGAATGAAAAGCATACTAACATACAACTTATGCAAGAACTCTCTAATCTTGAGACTCATCACGCCTTCCAAATAAATCAGGCTCAAAGAGGCCAAGTAGATTCTACCTCAGATCCGGGAAAAACTTTAAACAAAATAATGATTTTAAAAAATGAGATCAATAATATGCTCATTCAAAAAGCTGCTGAAACGTATCAGGCTAATAAGACTAGACTGTACGAAGCAGGAGAAAACGTGGGAAAGCAGCTAGCATTACGTACTCGACAAAAACAATCATTGGGCAGTATTAAGAAAATAGAATTCGAGGGTAATGAACATACAACTCCTAAAGCGATTGTTGAGGCATTCCAAAAGTATTACCAAAAACTTTACGGCAGTGATATCTCACATTCTAATAGCGATATAATATCATTTTTAAACAATTGGTTGCCAGACCAGGCTTTACACAAAGCTATTGATGATGAGACCAAGGCTAATCTGGATAGAGAAATTACGCTCACTGAAGTGGAGATTGCTTTAGCTGAGCTGGCCAACGGTAAAGCGGCGGGTCCGGATAAAATCCCATTGGATCTGTATAAAATCCTTGGTGATCAAATAACTCCTTTTTTGCTTGATCTGTTCCTTGGAGTGCAGTACCACACAATCCCCCCAGAGTCATGGAAGCAAACAAATATAATAATTTTTCATAAAAAGGGCAAACCACCTCACCTACCTTCCTCATATCGGCCCATATCCTTGATCAACTCCGACTCAAAGCTATATGCTAAAATATTCGCAAACCGGCTGAGTGGGGTCATCAAACATCTTGTGTCCCCCTGGCAACACGGCTTTATCCCTGGCAAGGATACCACAGACCATACTCGGAGAGCCATAACCCTGTTTGACATCATGGGCGCCACGGGGGGCGAGATGTCGATGATCCTCCTCGATGCCGAGAAGGCATTTGATCGAGTATCATGGCAGTTTCTTTGGAACATCCTGAAAAGCAAAAACTTTGGTAACAACTTTATTAAAGCCATTAAAGCCATTTACTCCAACCCCACAGCCAAAATCACCATAGGCAGCAATGAGTCGGAGTTTATCAAGGTACAAAGAGGCACAAGGCAGGGGTGCCCATGCTCCCCGGCTCTATTTGCCCTCTATATCGATCCCCTTATTCAGAAGTTATTAACTTCACCTGCAATTCAACCAGTCATTACCGGCTCTTTCTCCACAAAAGTCATGGCATATGCAGACGATGTCGCTGTTATAACCACCAATCCCTCTGAAGCTATTCTTGAAATCGAGACAATCACTCAGGCATTTGGGCTATATTCAGGGTACTCTTTGAATAGGGACAAAACGGTGGTACTAGCCACTAATAACACTCATTATGAAAGCATACTTAGGGTAAAACAGGCTACATATCTAGGAATATGCCTCTCTGCGGAGGTAAGCAAGATTAGCAAACTAAATTACTCCCCCCTTATTGATAAAATTAAAGGAGACCTTAAAAGGATAGATAGCTTGCACCTATCTATAATCGGCAGGGCCAATTACGTTAAAATGAATATATTCCCAAGGGTCTTATATTTTTTCAGAGCAATCCCTGTATTGCCAGGAGAACATTTTATTAAGACTATTGATTCTCTTATTTCAAAGTTTATTTGGAGCTATGGAAAAATAAGACGGGCCCTCCCTCTGCTGGCGCTACCTCAAGATAGAGGTGGCTTAGCTTTACCGAATTTAAGATTATATCTTTGGGCAACATTAGTACAATATATGGACCCTCTTTTGACTGCTAAACCTAGGGCTTTAACCTCTATGGCTCTATATATCCCGTCGATATATGAGCTTAGCTTGGGGGAGAAATATAAGGGGTTGTTTTTAAGACAGGTGGAATCGTCATACTACAAAAAAATTAAATTAAAGACAATATTAGATGCACGTGCGGTATGGAAAGCTATCTGCAAACATCTGAATATTCCTACATTTACGAAATATACACCAGTATGGCACTGCAAGATTATCCCCCCCATTTGTAACGACATTAGATCCCAGAGGTGGGTGCTCCTTGGCATTAATACAATAGGCGATTTTTTGGGTTATAACATCCCATCATCTTTTGAGTCCTTCCAAGAAAGATACAACATTCCCGTTTGCGATTTCCTAAAATTCTATCAAATATCGTCCAGCATCTGTAATATTACACCAAAAATTCTACTAGATAATATACCTTTATTGGACATTATAGGGAAAAACTCTACAAGAATCGGGGTTTTATATCAGATGTTTATGGCCAATACTCCAGACGACCTCAAACGCACGGAACAATCTTGGGCCTCGAAATTAGCTAATCCTAACGTAGATATAGATTTCTCGCTAGCTCTTTCAGCAAAGCTCTTTATAGCTTCTAATTTAAAGGCCCAATATTACAAAACCATATATAATCTATATTATACACCAGCCAAATTATTTGCTTGGGGGCTCAAGACTGATGACAATTGTCCTAGATGTAAACAGCCATCTGCAAATCTCTTGCATATGTTCTCTGAATGTCCTGCATTGTCAACAGTCAAAGCTATGATACTAGAGTATTGGGCCCAAATCTTTGGGCATCAGATAAGAGACTCTATAACATTGCACTTATTAGGCCATGACGACTCCCTGGATCACAATAATGAAGAACAGGCGGTACTTTTTCTGGGATATGCTGTACTTCGAATAATTCTGGCAGCTAGATGGAAAGATGTAGAGCCCCCTACCTTTCATATGTGGATTAGTCGATTTATTGCCATCTATAAACAGGAAATCGCAATCTATGCTACAAGAGGCAGGAAAATAAGGGCAATTGGTAAACAGCTGTGGGAGCCCATCACTAGGTGGTATAATACTGAAAGTGGAAACCTTGTTTTGGATGTATGATTGTGTATCTTGCTACTTTGCTTCTTTTTTTTTTCTCCCTTCTGTTTTACCTTTCTCCCTTATTGACTATGTGACTTGCCGCTTTCTTGGCTTCGAACGATGTTACTGCTTGGCATGGTTAAAATGTATATGGTTTTTGTTGCTTTTACGTCACTCCCTTAGTATATTTCTAAATTGACGGATGATTCATATACCTTAGGTACTATATTGATTACTCATTTCAACATATGTCATGCCTTCATGTTGTATTGCATACATACTTTATTTATCTGCACTGCTTATGTCAAGTAACTTATGTTGATTGTCTGAAGATGCCTATGAATAAATAAAATAAAAAAGAGGTTACCGTATATGGTTTAGCGGCCAGTGGTAGAGTTAAAATTTGTGAACTATTTTTGATTTTTGTTCACCCAAGTAATTCCTTGTTCTTCCTATAGATTTTTCTTTTGTTACTTCTCCCCTGACCGATGTCGCATCGTGCCTAGCTATTGGGATTTTAGCTGTGTCCTAGTTCCATTTCTCTTTTCCATATTCCTTTCACCAGTTAGCCCTTTTATTATTTTTGTATTGTTCAGGTTCACACTTCCAGATTGCAGTGATGTACCAGAGACACCCATATTATGTATAATTCCCTTTTGTATGACCAAACTGGTTTTCAAGAATTTTCTTTAGGCCTACTCTGATGTTTTCCAGTCTGACTGTCAGGGTAGTGATGGACTGGTTAACTGACTCAATACTATAGTAAGATTATTATTATTATTATTATTATTCTGAGTTTTGTATAGCGCCTGGTTACCAATAGGCATCCCAGCGCTTACCAGAACATAGCACTACTAAAAAGATGCAAGGATTAAACGGAAAACAGAAAAGTTTTTAAAAGCTTACGGAAGCGAAGAAGACTAGCCTCCGAGCGCAGATGTAAGGGCAATGAGTTCCACAAGGAAGCCACATTTATTGAGAACCTTCTGCCACCAGTTCTTGCATCTTTCACCCTGCCAACCTGAAGGAGATGTTGGTGGTCAGAGCGAAGTGAACGAGAGGCCTTGTAGGGCTGGACCATCTCATCCAGAATGGGTGGACCGACTCCGTGCAGAACTTTGTGGGCAATGCAGAGTGACTTGAATTTCACCCTGTCCCTCACAGGGAGCCAGTGCAATGCCCTCAACGCTGGACGGGCAGATTGACGCCTAGGGAGACCCGTCAAAAGCCTAGCAGCCGCGTTCTGCACATGCTGCAGTCTGTTCAGGGTAGATTCGGGTGCGCCCAGGAATAGCGCATTGCTGAAATCCAGCCGCGAGATGATAAGTCCCTGGATGAGGAGCCTTCGAGTGGCCACTGGGAGCAAGGGCAAGATCTTCTGGGCTGAGCGGAGCAGGCCAAAGCACACGCCAGCGGTCTTTTTGGCGTGGGTTTTAAACGATAGGTCCTGCTCCAGCCATACCCCCAAGCTCTTGATCTCCTGCTTGGGGGGAGGCATCGGACCCAGACAGTCTGGCCAGCTGCTGGGGGACAAAGATGGAGAAGAGTTCCCCAGCAGCATCAGTTCCGTCTTGGAGCCATTTAACTTTAGGGCTGAGCTGCACATCCACGTGTAGATCTTTTCAAGACATGAGTGCAGCCGGTCGGGATGGTGCGCCGACTGGGAAAGGCCAACCACCAGCTGAGTATCATCAGCATAACTGATGATTTTAATACCCAGCGGCCGAACCACACTCTCCAGGGGGGCCATGTAAACGTTGAATAAGGTAGGGCTCAATGAAGAGCCCTGTGGCACACCGCACTGGAGAGGGGTTGACGATGATTTTTCCTGGCCTTCCCACACCTCAAATGTACGACCTTCCAAGAAGGAAGCGAACCATTTGAGGGCCAGACCCGTGACCCCCACCCCCGACAGCCGTTGGAGAAGCACCAGATGGTCCACGGTATCAAAAGCAGCGCTGAGGTCCAGGAGGATCACTGCCACTGATCCCCCCGAATCCAGCATGCTCCTCGCATTCTCCACGACCGCCAGTAGGGCGGTGTCAGTCCCCTGACCGGGGCGAAAACCCGTTTGGGAATCGCCCAGGAGGGAATTGGCTTCCAAGAAGTTCGAAAGGCGGCTGTTCACCAGCTTCTCCGCCAAGATAAGTTTTCCACCTCAATAGGAGACACCTTACTTTTTTTTTAATATGACAAATTCAATGCCTATTCTAATTTGGTTTTTAGTTCCTTTTTTCTGCTTCTTTAATTTTTGGTGGGATCAGATGTGTTCCAAATAATGGAAATACCAGGACTCTATAGTTCTTGTCTTTTGTTTCCACATTTTGATCATTAGCTTTTGTATTGCATAGTCCACCTGATGCACAATTAGTAAAGGGAGGTATCTACATGTCCCTGATAATATGAATTATGCGATTTCTCTTTTGAGGTGTTGTAGATAAGGAATTAGGGAACACCTATATGTAATTATTGAGAGAAAAAAAATGTGTTTGCCCCATTAGACAATGCCACCATGTGTGAGGACATCTATTCAGATAGAATTCCCATGTCGCTATCTATCCTTAGATGGTAGAGGATATGCTCTCACATGGAAACCCAATTAAAGAGGCTAGAGGCACTGGTTTGCCTACTGCCTTTGTCTTTGTATTGCCTTTGAGAATGACAGTGTATTTTAGATCACACTAGTCCCATGGCGTATGGCCATTCCTTTGAAGATTGCAGGCCACTTGCTTGCAGTCCCCTTGTTATATAATGAACTGTTTTTGTACTTAATTGAAGGAAACTAACAACTGTGTCACATCTCCTATGTCACTAGGTTCTGTGGGATTAAGTCATAATAACCTGCGGAACTCACCCACAATCCCATCAGTGACAGCTAACAGATGAAAAGTCCCAGCACCCAGACAGCGATCGCCAGCGTGCCATCAATGGTATCTCCAAAGTATTGTGCTTGCTTCATCAGAAGGCGTTGAACATCAGAAAAGAAGGAGGAGCTGGTTTTGCCACAGAACCAGAGTTTTAGTGCAAAAGAGCGAAATAATTGAGGCTTCAGTTTTCCACCTGTCATGTGCTGGTAACCTCTGACAGTGAGCAGTCCCTTGAGCCCCTTGGCCTGAGGTTTGGCCACACCCCCCCCTTTTATTTGCTCCAACGGAAGTGCAGTGCACCGGAGGATCCAGGATTGGCAAAAGGCACTACATTGTGGTACCTATGATTAAATGAAAGAGCAGCCCGAGCATCCTCTGACACTGAATAAAGAGTGTTGGAGCCTGAAAGTGTTGCTGAGTGTGACAGTCTGTTGCTCTTTCCCGATTAATAGTACTTGCGTCTGCATGAGATGATCTGTGCCCATGACTAAACGAAGAGCACAATATCTGTAGTGCCTGCAGCACAGGAAATATTGGTGCACTGCATTGAGACATCGAGACTTTTAAGTGAGCTGTGAGTGTTTGCCAGAAGGGCACTCCAACGGATACTGAGAAACATCATTTTCATTAAAGGCCTGAATGAAGAGGCCCATGCGGAAGAAAACAACAGAAGCAGATTTGATGGACAATAGAAGCCTGCCAGAGAGGCTTCGACGGACTCTGGGTATTTCCCGTGTGATTGCATAGAATGGGTGTTTGGAGACTGATTCTTATTGTTTTACTGGCATTGTCAATAGTCGCTGAAATAACTAGGAGCCCTGAAAATGTTTGCAAAATAATTTTAGGATTTGCCTGTGTAATGGCAAAAGGAGGGTCTGAGGTTCTTTAATTTTGACTCCATCTTACATTTGTCGTCATATTTGTGTTGCCTTTACACAGGCTGCTCTATTCATGAAGTGTCTCTGCCCTTTGGACTGCAACGTGTTGAAACCCCCCTCTGTCCTTGCTTGGAAATCAATCTCAGACACCAGCTGGCCTAACTGCATACAGACATGTCCTGCCATTACTGATTGACCTATAGGTGCTGTAATTAATTTACTTGTGGGTTGGGCAGAAACACGACGTAAGGGGGACGTTCTGGTTATATGATGCTTTTTTTTTATGTTCCCCTATTGGCTAATATTTTGCAGATCTTGTATGTCCATATTAGGTATTTTGCATGCTTGCAGAAGCTAGGACTGCCCCTTTCTTTTATGCTGAGTTTGTAAACCTAAGCATATAAAAGGCCTCTGTGTTTTGTACTCTTTAGACTGCCTCATTCAGTTGCTAAAGGCTTCTGTGTGACGTAGTCTCACTTAATTAAGTTTAATAAAGATGTATTTTCATATTTCAGCTTCTGTGCCAAGTTCTTTGTATTAGTGAGACCCCTGAGAATGAAGTTCTTCAAGGCTCTTAAAATTAGTTCCCTGGACTATGGGACTATGTTAATGGCCTCTATGAATGAAGGGCTGTTCTCAAAACTTCAGGTGGTCCAAAATACTGCAGCACAATTAGTATAGCATCTTCCACCCCTATTGCCTTTAGTACCCATCATAAGATGCCTCCACTGGCTGCCGATGAAAAAGCGTTCATGATTTGAACTTCTCTGTTAGTTCCAATCAATCAATCAATCAATCAATCAATTCAATTTCAAAAGTCTTTATTCAATACATAATCATAAAAGACGTTACATTTAAAACAATAAAATATTGACATTCCATCCTCATTCAGTAACAGATTTACATTGAAAATAAGGCCATAATTACTCCGTCAGTATATACAATGGAACAATAAATTAGTTAAAAAACAGGTTTAAAAACACAATAAAATTCAAGGTTCCTGGGTCATAATACAATAGGCCAGTTTTTAAATAGACATTTTTTTAATATCCTTAGTGCTTCAGTTCCCGAGGTAATCCCCATCATTTGACAAATTGGCTTCCACCATCTTAACCTCAAGTTTTTATATACAGGGTATGCAAACAAAATATGAGCTATTGTTTCTGACTGTGTCGGGCAAAACAGGCAATCCATACAAGAACCTGTATCCCACTTGTCCGTATATGATTTAATAGGGAGGGTGCCTATCCTAAATTGGTGGTACCATTTCCTATCACTGGGTACTGTGATAAGATCCCAATACCCTTCATAGTCAGGTTCATATTTGGTCTCTAAAAAGTTTCTTGACAAGGAGGAACTCGTCAGGGATGTAAAATGTTTCGTAGTGACCATATTCCAGTACAGTTCCCTCAAAACCTTACGTGATGGAAACTCACTCTCTATAGGGTGTTGCCACAGTGAAGTAAGGCCTATTTCAATATATATGACCTTTACCTGCCTCAGCCATAACATTTTTCCCCCACTATCAGCATTCCTGATTTCAAGTAGGGCATGTGCATACTGGCGGAGCTCATGGATAACCCAGAGCCTCCTCCAGTAGGCCACTGGTCTGAAGGGTGCCACATCCTCTAGAAACTGGCTTCCCAGATCATAATAGAGCGGTATTAAAGGAGTAGACTAAGGCGAACCTGTCATACCTCTCATAAATTTGTTTTGCGAGGTTGTAAGTGCCGCTAGATTGCTAAAACCCCATAATTCGGCCCCATACAGAACCGAAGCTACACATTTTGCATTATAGATTTTTAAAACAGGGGCAATTGGCTTTGTAAGTGATAAGCGTTGTTATTTTAACAAAGCACCAGATAGTTGTGCGTGTTTAAGTAACTGCTGGTCCAAATGTGGATTCCAGTTTAACCTAGTGTAATCCCGAGGTACGTAAAAACATGAGTCTGCTCAAGTATAACATCATTCATGGTGACTCTGCCTCTTAGAGCTTTTTGTTTATGTAAAACCATAAATTTGGACTTTTCTACATTACTTTTAAGACCATAATCCTGACTGAATGACTCAAATCTCCCCATAGCTTGCTGGAGGCCTTGTGGTTATTTGAGATTAATACGGTGTCATCGGCAAACATTAACAAAGGTATCTACCTGCTGTTTAAAGATGGAGCATCAGTAGGATGGTCCATAAAGTACTGGGTCACCCTGTTGATGTAAAGAGAGCATAAAGTTGGTGCCAATACACACCCCTGCCGCACCCCTCTGGCAATAGGGAATCTATCTGTCACTTGACCTTGCTGGCTCCAGCGAACTTGAGCAAAGTTCGCCACATGAAGTTTAATTAAAAAAGCCAGTAGGTCAAGAGGCATTCCCTGTTCGGCAAGGACACTCCACAGCTTGGCTCTCGGGACTAAGTCAAACGTCGACTTCAGTTCTACGAATGCGGCATATATTCTACCTCCATTTAGAATTGCAATATGCCAATAAATTAAAACAAATCTAAAAACCTGGTTGATTGTACTCTGATGTGAATGAAACCCAGCCTGTAAGGATGAGAGAGTATCAAACTCATCGATCTAGTTATGGATTCTACATAACACAAGCCTTGCTGTCACTTTCTCAATACAATCGATTAAACTAATAGGCCTGTAATTATCAGGGTCCGATCTGTCCCCTTTTTAAAAATCGGTATGATCTCTGCTCCCCTCCATGACTCAGGGATTGGTGAACCCTGAGAGATTGTATTCACTAAGGTCTGTATGTATGATGACCATAGTACACCACTATACAAGAACAGGTCGGCGGCGACACAATCAAGTCCAGGCGCCCTGCTACTCGGTACAGTGTTAAGAGCGGCTTCAACTTCCTGCTTGGTAAAGTAGAGCGCGGGATTACCAACGTTGGTGATCGATGGACCTTGGATAAATTCACATTCACATTCTCCGGTTTCATTTGTAAACTGTGCCTTAAAATGTAAAACCCAGCGTTCGGGAGCTACATGGTTATTCGGTGGTTGGCTCGGCTTTCTCTTGCCCCACTTAACCAAATGCCAGAAATCAATCATATTCCTATCTTGGCTTGCACAATACAGCTCCTTTGAATATTTCTCGTCCCAATCCCTTTTTGCTTTAAACTGCGCTACCTTGTACTCCACCCTTGCATTGTGAATCCTATCCCTATTCTTAGATCTTATTGCCGCAGCTAGTGCTTTATATGCCACCTTGCATGATTTCTCATACCATGAGTCAACTGGAGCCTTTGCAGATCCCCCCTTTTTTTTTGGTATACTAGATATAAAAAAGCCCTTTAGCTTATTAAAAAGTTCAATATGGACAAGTGTAAAACTGGACTTATTTTCCTATTTTTCAAAGCACATTTGTAGACATATGTTCGCTTTTGTCACCAAATTGTTGATGGTCTCCAAATGATATTCATTATTTAGTAGGTTTGACCATTTGACTCTCCTTGAGTCATTGCTTAACTGTAGTACTACACCCGCAAGGGAGCCAACTTTAGGTTGGTTGCCTATTGGAGCAAGTAATAAAAACCAGGAGGGCATGATCACTCTTTACCCTCTCTTGGACAATCATATCTGATAAGCAAGGCCAATATTCCTTTTTAATGAGTATGTAGTCTATACGGCTACACCTCAGCCCACTTCTATTTGTAGGGGAGCCATGCTTATCAGATTTTGCCCTCCCATTTACCGCTCTTAATCCGTGCTCCAAACAGAGCACTTTGAGCTGTAAGGCCGCTTCAGACCATTTCTTAATTGGATTCAGTGTTAGTTGTGGGATATCCCATAACAAATCTTCCTCTCGATCTAGATCAGGGGTCTCCAACCTTTTCCGTAGTGAGAGCTACTTCTGATCAGTGAAAATCATTGTGAGCTACCAAAGGCAGCGCAACTCGTGAATTGTTCCCAAAGCTCCCCCACGCCCAGCTTAATTGACTAAAGGGCCTCTACAGAGAAAAAGCTACCCATTTAGTGTATGCAATGCACAACATGAAACCAGAAAGCCTAGCAATCATCCAGGCTTTCCTCTTCAACAAACTGAGTGATCCTGACCTCTGCAGTCACCAGCTAAGTAGACTACAATCATAAGAAAGTATAGGACCCTGCACTTAACCGCATGCGTGCGGGCGGAATTCCGCCCGTACGCTGGGAATCTGTAAAGTGCACTTTACATGACGAGCTAGGCTCGTCATGAGCGTGCGAGGAGGCTACCTCATGACGAGCCCAGCTCGTCATGAGCGTCGAAGGGGTTAAGATCTAGGACGGTATTTCAAACTATCTATCTATCCTAAGATTTATTACCTGAACTAAATATCTCACATCCCTATTTGGTTCCCTACAAAGTGCACCCAGATGATTGTAGGCTTACCGTAACTTTGTGTTACTCCCGGTGCTTGCTGTGCTGCTCTGCTGGCTCACGCATACAGCAGGGGCAGAGGCTCTCTCTCAGAAGGGGGCATGTGCAAGTCAAGTGAAATCATTCAAGGACACTGCTAACTGCAGGCATCAGTCATTACTCTGTGGCAGTAGTCAATGCTGGTACTCTGCCGATGGCTTCACGCTAGGCAGAAGCTGCAGAAACTTTTCTCTGGACTGGGCCTGGGGCTCAGGAGAGTACGCAGATTGCATGCTGCCTGCAGTGCTGTTTTACCGTGGCTGCAGAGGAGTGTTTTAATGAGGGCTAAGGTCAGTGCTCCCCCCTATTTTTACCAGGCTGCAACCATTATCTACCTGGGTGGCCTCTGGAGGACTAAATCATCTTCTGATGCCTCAACTATGCGGCACGAAAGAGCACGCTAAAAGGTGAAACTTAACCCTAGCAGCCGCTGGCAAGCAGAATAACAAATTTAAGCTGCCTCAACCAGTGTCAGCGCACCCTTTGTGGTCATGATAGGCAGGCACGCCTTGCCAGAAATAATAGCAAAGGTACTACCCCTCTGAATCACATGTGGGCGCTGCCGGGTGACGGTATCTGAGGATTGGATCTCTTTTAGTTATTGCCGTGATGCACGCTGTGTCAGTCCACGTGGTACCTCTGAGGCGGCAGCAGGGCAGAGAGTCTCATCTAGAATGAATCACGCACTGCTCACGCCGGGCTGACGTCACGTACTGTGCTAGAATGAATAAGAGGCCAAAAAGGCCTAAAAATAAACATAATGACAATGATAGAGTACATAAGCGGGCATCGGGATGCGAGCTACTGGTAGGTTGTTGACAAGCTACCGGTAGCTCGCGATCGACCGGTTGGAGACCCCCGATCTAGATCTACAGTATTTGTATCTAATGGTTCGAAGGAACAGCTAAAGTCCCCTGCGACCACTATATTTCCCACTCCTTTATACTGGTTGAGGTAGGAATCAAGAAGTGCAACAGTGCTTGAGGCTTTCCCGCCAGGCAACCCTCTTGCATATACATTAAAAAGTATAAGATCCTCAGCACCAGGAACATTTATCTTAACTATTAGGATATCATTACTCTCTATATCCAACTGTTGGACCGTGTACCTGTCACTCTGTCTTGCCCAAATAGTTAGCCCCCCATCGCCCTTCCCCCTTTGGCCAGCAATTGCCGGTTTATAAAAATGTATGTAACCTTGTCTAAACTCTGGGCACACTGACCAGGTTTCCTGAAAGACCACTATTTCATTGGTATCAATGAAAGATAATTGTAAACAACACAATGAACCGGGGGTCTAAACGCCTCAATTCAGGCTTATCAAGGGCACTCTCCTACTGGTACAGTGTCAACCTATGTTATATAGAAAACGGGAACTCTAAACTAGGAAACATGAGACTAAAGTGATATTTGGTAAGGATCGGCCTGTAACAGAATCTGGGTGACCATCAACTCTTCACGGTGATCAATATTATCATTTGGTCAGCCAGTTCAAGGGATGGTGGGTCTCTTGATCATAGAGCACACCATACCGATGTATAAAAGGCTAGATCTTGCCCAAATTCACTCCAGAAGAGTAAAGTGAGTAAAACTATAATTACCCACTGGAAAAAACAAGAAAAAAAAAGAAGAAAAAGCAGTGCAAGAAAAAGTGGTGGTGGACATGGTGGTGGTGGATGTAGTGGTAGTGGATGTGGTGTATGTGGTGGTGGACGTGGTGGTGGTGGGGATGGGTGTGTGGTTGCTGACATGGTGATGGTGGACGTAGTGGTTGTGGACATGGTGGTGATGGATGTGTTGGTGATGGACATGGTGTTGATGGACATTGTTGGTGGTGGACATGGCAGTGGTGGACATGGTGGTGGTGGGCGTGGTGGTGGATGTGGTGGACATGGTGGTGGTGGACGTGGTGGTGGTGGATGTGGTGGTGGTGGATGTGGTGGTAGTGGTGGTGAACGTGGTGGTGGGTGTGATGGTGGTGGACATGGCGGTGGTGGAGGTGGGTGTGGTGGTGGACGTGGTGGTGCTGGACATGGTGATAGTGGATATAGTGGTGGTGGACATGTTGGTGATAGATGTAGTGGTGGTGGATGTGGTGGTGGTGGTGGATGTGGTGGTGGTGGTGGATGTGGTGGTGGTGGATGTGGTGGTGGTGGGTGGTGGGCATGGTGGTGGTGGAGGTGGGTGTGGTGGTGGACGTGGTGGTGGTGGATGTGGTAGATGTAGTGGCGGTGGGTGTGGTGGATGTGAAGGTGGTGGAGGTGGTGATTGTGGACATGGTGGTGGTGGACTTGGTGGTGGTGGACATGCTGGTGGTGGATTTGCTGGTGGTGGATGTGATGGTGGTGGTGGATGTTGTGGTGGTGGACGTTGTGGTGGTGGACATGGTGGTGGTGGACGTAGTGGTGGTGGATGTAGTGGTGGGGGATGTGGTGGTGGTGGATGTGGTGAACATGGTGGTTGAGGACATGGTGGTGATGGTCGTGGTGGTGATGGACGTGGTGGTGGTGGATGACATGGTGATGGTGGACTTGGTGGTGGATGTTGTGGACATGGTGGTGGTGGATGTGGTGGTGGTGGATGTGGTGGTGGTGGTAGTGGTGGTGGACGTGGTGGTGGTGGTGCTGGGTGTGGTGGTGGTGGTGGAGGTGGTTATTATGGACGTGGTGGTGGTGGGCGTGGTGGTGGTGGACGTGATGGCGGTGGATGTGGAGGTGGTGGTGTATGTTGTGGTAGTGGTGGGTGTGGTGGTGGTGGACGTGGTGGTGGTGGACATCGTGGTGGTTGACCTAGTGGTGGTGGATGTGGTGGTTGTGGTGGTGGGTGTGGTGGTGGTAGACGTGGTGGTGGCAGATGTGGTGATGGATGTGGTGGACATGGTGGTTGTGGACATGGTGGTGATGGACGTGTGTGATGATGGACATGGTGGTGGTGGACGTGGTGGACATGGTGGATGTGCTGGTTGTGGACATGGTGGTGATGTACATGGTGGTGATGGACGTGGTGGTGGTGGACGTGGTGGTGGATGTGGTGGGCATGGTGGTGGTGGACATGGTGGTGATGGATGTGGTGGTGGTGGATGTGGTGGTGGTGGATGTGGTGATGGTGGTAGTGGTGGTGGACATGGTGGTGGTGGTGGACGTGGTGGTGGATGTGGTGGATATGGTGGCGGTGGACGTGGTGGTGGTGGATGTGGTGGTGGCTGTGGTGGTGGTGGTAGTGGTTGTGGCCTTGGTGGTGGTGCTGGGTGTGGTGGTGGTGGCCGTGGGGTTGGTGGTGGACATGGTGGTGGTGGACATGGTGGTGGTGGACGTATTGGTGGTGGACATATTGATGGTGGATGTGGTGGTGGTGGTGTACAAGGTGGTGGTGGACGTGGTGGATGTGGTGGTGGTGGACGTGGTGGTGAATGTGGTGGTGGTGGACGTGGTGGTGGTGGATGTGGTGGTGGATGTGGTGTTGGTGGGTGGTGGACGTAGTGGTGGTGGATGTGGTGGTTGTGGACAAGGTGGGGGTGGGTGTGGTGGTGGTGGGCGTTGTGGTGGTAGACGTGGTGGTAGTGGACATAGTGGTTGTAGATGTAGTGGTGGTGGATGTTGTGGATGTGGTGGTGGTGGTGGAGGTGGTGATTGTGGACGTGATGGTGGTGGACGTGTTGGTGGGGGATGTGGTGGTGGATGTGGTGGTGGTGGTGGTAGTGGTGGTGGACATGGTGGTGGTGGAGGTTGTGGTGGTGATTGTGGACATGGTGGTGGTGGTGGTGGTGGTGGATGTGGTGGTGTTTGTAGTGGTGGTGGACATGGTGGTGGTGGATGTGGTGGTGGTGGTGGAGGTGGGGTTGGTGGTGGTGGACATGGTGGTGGTGGACGTGGTGGTGGTGGACGTAGTGGTGGTGGATGTAGTGGTGGTGGATGTAGTGGTGGTGATGTGGTGGTGGTGGAGGTGTGATTGTGGACGTGGTGGTGGTGGACGTGGTGGTGGTGGACGTGGTGGTGGATGTGGTGGTGGTGGTAGTGGTGGTAGTGGTGGTGGACATGGTGTTGGAGGTGGGTGTGGTGATAATCCTACAGGAGTCTGCCAGCAGGATGTGCAAAATTCAGCAGCGCCTCTAGGCATTTATTGCAATGCATGGGCTTCACACAGAATTTGGCATCACGGTATAGTACACAATAAAACATTTCTTAGCACATAATTAAATAAAGAAGCTCAAAGAGCTCTTTCGGCATCTCTGGCAAGTGTGAAAGAACAGCACCATAAACCTCTAAGAAACAAGATCAGAACAGGTAGAAATGCGTACAGTGTAGTTTCTGTAAGACTTTCCAAAAGTGACTCTAATCAGGACATAATTAAACCTTTCATGTCTATTTTACAACATCTAGATAGCAAAAGACTGGGATCCAATGATGAAAGCGGAGGTGACACCAAAGTAGCAGGAAGCAACAATATAATTTATGGGCTCATTACCTCAGTTGTTTAATCGGGTGTGATCTTCGGCATAACAGCCTTCAGCGAGCAAAGCCAGAAACGGCAGGGGCTGGGGGAGCGGATTCCTTCGAAGTCTGATGCCGGCTGCAAGCAAACCAGCATGAGTGAGGAGAGAGGCAAATGGTGTGCGATGTGCACGTGCCCGCACACATGCACTGTAGCAATACGCCTTTGGGTGCATTTTTGAGAGACCTTACTTAAGTCTCGCTGAGAACGCATGCACGTTCGCTCAGCGAGACCTAAAAAGCCTGTTTTGAAGGGTCACAAAAAGGTGCACATATAAAGGGTGATTACAGATTTTATTCACAATACAAATCATTTGTTGATGGTACCATATTAAATCGAGGTATTTTGATGCATTCTAAGGTAATTGTACCCCGTGTAAAATGATGATCCTAGAATAAGATTTGATGAACCAGGTTTGAACGAAAATACTATTCTCATAGAGCTAATGAAGGTGCTCCAGAAGCTAAAATGAAAGTATATTTTCTGTAAATGCACACTGTCTTCCTCAGTCATTTGAGGATAATGTCCGGCAAACTGTGTAAAACATATATGTCTAACAGCAGCAGCAGCCTTGCAATTCATTTTCCTGTGTTCTACCGCAGCCTCCCATAGTGTTCTAATGAACAACTAAAGCGCTAACATTCATATTTATGACAAAAGTGTGGCACATGTGACATCATTTTAATTGAACACAACCTGTAAAACTTTTTAAAAATCCTTTAGAAATTAACAAAATGAGGGGAATCATTTTGTCATTGGAAATATGGTTGGTGCTGTAAAAAGCAAAAATATGACACATTGTCTATAAGTTCTCAAACATTGTTCTTGTATCCATTTCCCTAAAACATTCTCACATGCAAATTGTAAAATGTACTTCTAACAGCGTGGAGATCAACCTCAGTTTTACCACATGTTCTAAAAACCAACTAGAGTGCTAACATTCTGTATTTATAACAAAAATGATTGCACACCTCAACACCATCTTTATCGAATCAAAGCTGTAAAACTGAAAGTCTTTCCTGCAAGTGATACTGGAGTTAAAGAAGAAATGAGGAAGCTTGATAACAAGAAAGTCTTGCAAGATGGCCACCCAAGAAAATATAACTCAACTACAGCCCAGATATTGCCCCCAATGTTGCCCACATATACCCAATGATAGAAGTGTACAAAATGCTTAAGTAACGTGTGCAACAAAGAATGTGATCAATTGAATAAAAACATTAAAAATTGTGTGAAATTAAGTTATAATGAAGGAAACACCACGCAACTAAGGGGGGATGTTAAGTTTATTATCACACCTCAGCCACCGCTGAGCAACTGTCACAAGAGAACACAGTCACCTCTGGGAAGCTGCCATGGAAGCTTGGTGACCTTAAGGTTCTGATGGCAGGAGCCAGTCCCCAATACCTTGGTTACTGGTCCTCGGCCAATCCCCAATGACCACAGACCAGCCAATGCTTCACCACCCAAGGCAGAATGCCACACATCTCCCTCCTTTATACATTAGCATGAAGAACACAATTACATGCAAGCTTAATGTTAAACTGTACGTAACATGTAGTCTAGGAAAGATATCCACAGAAAAAGGGGGGAGAAAGAGAATTGTCCTGGGTACGTCCTCCTTAATCAAATGTATTATATCAAAACAGAGCACCCAGTAAATATATACTTAATAACTCTCCTTTGTCAGAAAAAACAATGTTTTTCTTATAAAACCCTCACCCACCAGGATTACTCCTTGGTGGCATGCTTCATCATGTAAATGTAAATCCATATTTGTACAGCGCAAACTACTCACTCTTATGGATCTCAAGGCGCTGGGGGCCGTCTTGGAAATTAAGTGAGCTATTGCCCAGAGTCACATAGTGCTGAGCTGGAGCCGGGGATTGAACCGTGAACCCTGTGCTCAGAAGGTAGCTGCCCTGGCCGCTGCACCACAACTCTCCACTCTATGAAGTCCACCCCGATCCACTGCAGATTGGGTGTGCTGCGACCTACAATTTACGTGGGAGCACTCTTTAGTCTTTATATGACGATAAAGAAGGTGTTTAGTGCCATTGAAATAGGTCCCCAGGGTCCTGAAAAGAGCCATAGGGGCACAGCTCGGAACATGTTGGCCTATAGGATCGCATGCACATTACAGACCTTGTCTTCCTAACTCCCCCCTAATTTTTATTCATACCGACTAGAGGCAGGTATAAAATTGTTATAACTACTAGCCAGGTATTTTTAAATTTATATCACAACTGGGTACCTTTCTCCACTCCCTCTCCCTTTTCATTTAAACACCTTCTTTATTGACATATGAAGACCAACAAATGCCCCCACGCAGTTCGTAGGTCGCAGCATTCACAATTTGCAGTGGGTCGGGATTGACCCGATGATGAAGCATGCCACCAAGGGGTAACCCTGGTGGGTGAGGGTTTTACAAGAAAAACATTGCTTTTCTCTGCCACAGAAGAGTTTTAAGTATATATTTACTGGGTTCTCTGTTTTGATATAAGATTAGGAAAGATAACCACAAACGGGGTAAAGACAGAGAGGGCTACGACAAGAATGGGGTTGGGAAAGAGAAGGAAGGAGAAAGAGAACATATCATAGTGTTTACTATGGAAACAGATCCTCGTTTGTTTCAGCTAATTACAAAGTCTTTGAGATGAGCCAGGAACCTGATCCTCTGCCCACTCACCCTAGACGATACCTGATAGACCAGCCAATGCTTCTCCACCCAAAGCAGGATGCCACAAATTGTAACTAGCAAAAAACACAGTTGATGGACAGAATGTAGAACAATGTCATACATTCACCCCAGTACAGAGATCTGGGCCTAAATCCATTGTTTTTTTGCACTCCACACCACCCTGGGTTAGACACTGGCTATATGCAAATCAGCTCTGACCCTGTGCCTCATGGGAACAGTCCAGTCAGAACTACCAAGCCATGTCTTTCCCAGACCGGAATCAAGCATCCAAGGACCGGTTTCTGGCTATCAGCCTTCATCAGCCTGGATAGCTTGACTCCAGTGGTGTGGAGAGCCTGGGACTCACGTCTGAGCATACCCAGCCCACTCGGGGTGAAAATTGCAAATAACACAGTTGATGGACTGGACTGTTCCCATGAGGCACAGGGTCAGAGCTGATTTGCATATAGCCAGTGTCTAACCCAGGGTGGTGTGGAGTGCAAAAAAACGATGGATTTAGGCCCAGATCCTTGTACTGGGGTGAATGTATGACATTGTTCTACAATCTGTCCATCAACTTGTGTCTTTTGCAATTTTCACCCCGAGTGGGCTGTGTATGCTCAGACGTGAGTCCTAGGCTCTCCACACCACTGGAGTCAAGCTATCCAGGCTGATGAAGGCTGATAGCCAGAAACCGGTCCTTGGATGCTTGATTCCGGTCTGGGAAAGACATCTTGTGGTAGTTCGGACTGGACTGTTCCCATGAGGCACAGGGTCAGAGCTGATTTGCATATAGCCAGTGTCTAACTCAGGGTGGTGTGGAGTGCAAAAAAACAATGGATTTAGGCCCAGATCCTTGTACTGGGGTGAATGTATGACATTGTTCTACATTCTGTCCATCAACTGTGTTTTTTGCAATTTTCACCCCGAGTGGGCTGGGTATGCTCAGACGTGAGTCCCAGGCTCTCCACACCACTGGAGTCAAGCTATCCAGGCTGATGAAGGCTGACAGCCAGAAACCGGTCCTTGGATGCTTGATTCCGGTCTGGGAAAGACATGGCTTGGTAGTTCGGACTGGACTGTTCCCATGAGGCACAGGGTCAGAGCTGATTTGCATATAGCCAGTGTCTAACCCAGGGTGGTGTGGAGTGCAAAAAAACGATGGATTTAGGCCCAGATCCTTGTACTGGGGTGAATGTATGACATTGTTCTACATTCTGTCCATCAACTGTGTTTTTAATTTTCACCCCGAGTGGGCTGGGTATGCTCAGACGTGAGTCTCAGGCTCTCCACACCACTGGAGTCAAGCTATCCAGGCTGATGAAGGCTGATAGCCAGAAACCGGTCCTTGGATGCTTGATTCCGGTCTGGGAAAGACATGGCTTGGTAGTTTGGACTGGACTGTTCCCATGAGGCACAGGGTCAGAGCTGATTTGCATATAGCCAGTGTCTAACCCAGGGTGGTGTGGAGTGCAAAAAAACGATGGATTTAGGCCCAGATCCTTGTACTGGGGTGAATGTATGACATTGTTCTACATTATGCCCATCAACTGTGTTTTTTGCAATTTTCACCCCGAGTGGGCTGGGTATGCTCAGACGTGAGTCCCAGGCTCTCCACACCACTGGAGTCAAGCTATCCAGGCTGATGAAGGCTGATAGCCAGAAACCGGTCCTTGGATGCTTGATTCCGGTCTGGGATAGACATGGCTTGGTAGTTCTGACTGGACTGTTCCCATGAGGCACAGGGTCAGAGCTGATTTGCATATAGCCAGTGTCTAACCCAGGGTGGTGTGGAGTGCAAAAGAACGATGGATTTAGGCCCAGATCCTTGTACTGGGGTGAATGTATGACATTGTTCTACATTCTGTCCATCAACTGTGTTTTTTGAAATTGTTACCCCGAGTGGGCTGTGTATGCTCAGACGTGAGTCCCAGGCTCTCCACACCACTGGAGTCAAGCTATCCAGTCTGATGAAGGCTGATAGCCAGAAACCGGTCCTTGAATGCTTGATTCAGGTCCGGGAAGGACATGGCTTGGTAGTTCGGACTGGACTGTTCCCATGAGGCACAGGGTCAGAGCTGATTTGCATATAGCCAGTGTCTAACCCAGGGTGGTGTGGAGTGCAAAAAAACGATGGATTTAGGCCCAGATCCTTGTACTGGGGTGAATGTATGACATTGTTCTACATTCTGTCCATCAACTGTGTTTTTTGCAATTTTCACCCCAAGTGGGCTGGGTATGCTCAGACGTGAGTCCCAGGCTCTCCACACCGCTGGAGTCAAGCTATCCAGGCTGATGAAGGTTGATAGCCAGAAATCGGTTCTTGGATGCTTGATTCCGGTCTGGGAAAGACATGGCTTGGTAGTTCGGACTGGACTGTTCCCATGAGGCACAGGGTCAGAGCTGATTTGCATATAGCCGGTGTCTAAACCAGGGTGGTGTGGAGTGCAAAAAAACGATGGATTTAGGCCCAGATCCTTGTACTGGGGTGAATGTATGACATTGTTCTACATTCTGTCCATCAACTGTGTTTTTTGCAATTTTCACCCGAGTGGGCTGGGTATGCTCAGACGTGAGTCCCAGGCTCTCCACACCACTGGAGTCAAGCTATCCAGGCTGATGAAGGCTGATAGCCAGAAACCGGTCCTTGGATGCTTGATTCCGGTCTGGGAAAGACATGGCTTGGTAGTTCGGACTGGACTGTTCCCATGAGGCACTGGGTCAGAGCTGATTTGCATATAGCCAGTGTCTAACCCAGGGTGGTGTGGAGTGCAAAAAAACGATGGATTTAGGCTCAGATCCTTGTACTGGGGTGAATGTATGACATTGTTCTACATTCTGTCCATCAACTGTGTTTTTTGCAATTTTCACCCCGAGTGGGCTGGGTATGCTCAGACGTGAGTCCCAGGCTCTCCACACCACTGGAGTCAAGCTATCCAGGCTGATGAAGGCTGATAGCCAGAAACCGGTCCTTGGATGCTTGCTTCAGGTCTGGGAAAGACATGGCTTGGTAGTTCGGACTGGACTGTTCCCATGAGGCACAGGGTCAGAGCTGATTTGCATATAGCCAGTGTCTAACCCAGGGTGGTGTGGAGTGCAAAAAAACGATGGATTTAGGCCCAGATCCTTGTACTGGGGTGAATGTATGACATTGTTCTACATTATGCCCATCAACTGTGTTTTTTGCAATTTTCACCCCGAGTGGGCTGGGTATGTTCAGACGTGAGTCCCAGGCTCTCCACACCACTGGAGTCAAGCTATCCAGGCTGATGAAGGCTGATAGCCAGAAACCGGTCCTTGGATGCTTGATTCCAGTCTGGGATAGGCATGGCTTGGTAGTTCTGACTGGACTGTTCCCATGAGGCACAAGGTCAGAGCTGATTTGCATATAGCCAGTGTCTAACCCAGGGTGGTGTGGAGTGCAAAAAAATTATGGATTTAGGCCCAGATCCTTGTACTGGGGTGAATGTATGACATTGTTCTACATTCTGTCCATCAACTGTGTTTTTTGCAATTTTCACCCCGAGTGGGCTGGGTATGCTCAGACGTGAGTCCCAGGCTCTCCACACCTCTGGAGTCAAGCTATCCAGGCTGATGAAGGCTGATAGCCAGAAACCGGTCCTTGGTTGCTTGATTCCGGTCTGGGAAAGACATGGCTTGGTAGTTCGGACTGGACTGTTCCCATGAGGCACAGGGTCAGAGCTGATTTGCATATAGCCAGTGTCTAACCCAGGGTGGAGTGGAGTGCAAAAAACGATGGATTTAGGCCCAGATCCTTGTACTGGGGTGAATGTATGACATTGTTCTACATTCTGTCCATCAACTGTGTTTTTTGCAATTTTCGCCCCGAGTGGGCTGGGTATGCTCAGACGTGAGTCCCAGGCTCTCCACACCACTGGAGTCAAGCTATCCAGGCTGATGAAGGCTGATAGCCAGAAAACGGTCCTTGGATGCTTGCTTCCGGTCTGGGAAAGACATGGCTTGGTAGTTCGGACTGGACTGTTCCCATGAGGCACAGGGTCAGAGCTGATTTGCATATAGCCAGTGTCTAACCCAGGGTGGTGTGGAGTGCATAAAAAACGATGGATTTAGGCCCAGAACCTTGTACTGGGGTGAATGTATGACATTGTTCTACATTCTGTCCATCAACTGTGTTTTTTGCAATTTTCACCCCTGGTGGGCTGGGTATGCTCAGACGTGAGTCCCAGGCTCTCCACACCACTGGAGTCAAGCTATCCATGCTGATGAAGGCTGATAGCCAGAAACCGGTCCTTGGATGCTTGATTCCGGTCTGGGAAAGACATGGCTTGGTAGTTCGGACTGGACTGTTCCCATGAGGCACAGGGTCAGAGCTGATTTGCATATAGCCAGTGTCTAACCCAGGGTGGTGTTGAGTGCAAAAAAACGATGGATTTAGGCCCAGATCCTTGTACTGGGGTGAATGTATGACATTGTTCTACATTCTGTCCATCAACTGTGTTTTTTGCAATTTTCACCCCGAGTGGGCTGGGTATGCTCACACGTGCGTCCCAGGCTCTCCACACCACTGGAGTCAAGCTATCCAGGCTGATGAAGGCTGATAGCCAGAAACCGGTCCTTGGATGCTTGATTCCGGTCTGGGAAAGACATGGCTTGGTAGTTCGGACTGGACTGTTCCCATGAGGCACAGGGTGAGAGCTGATTTGCATATAGCCAGTGTCTAACCCAGGGTGGTGTGGAGTGCAAAAAAACTATGGATTTAGGCCCAGATCCTTGTACTGGGGTGAATGTATGACATTGTTCTACATTCTGTCCATCAACTGTGTTTTTTACAAATTGTAACTAGTCTAAACGCTCTTTGCTTTTTGTCACTAATTTGGAACTCAGAAAATGTGTTCTCACTTGAGCTTTCTAGCTTTCTAGCCATAATCTCCATGAGAAAAACAACCCCCTTATGTTGGTAATGTCTAAAGGAAATGCTTTTAGTTTTACAGTTTTTATTCACTCAGGATGATTTCAGGTGTTCAACGCTTTTGTCATAAATACAGAATGTTAGCGATCTGGGTATCCATTAGAAAACTGTGGGACAAACTCGGACAACAGAGGGCTGGGGGGATGGAGTAGGGGTAAAGACAACCCATTGAGCATTCCAGCCAGGCAGAAGGGCAGTGGCAGCACAATGGTCTATACAGGGCAAGCGGGAGGGGCAGTGACAGAAGAAAATGCCATGGAAGGCAGGTGGGAGGGGGCAGCAAGCCAAAAATGCAGGACAGGCAAGAGAGACTGTTGTTGTAAGTGAGTATCCACACTCGCCAGAATAATCCATGAAGCCAATGTTAGCAAAAATGTATATACTATTTATTAACATGTACAGTCTGTGTCATACAGAGAATGCCATAACAGTAAACTGCCCACTATATATATATTTCCCCTCATTTTGAAACATTAAAACCCACGAGCATGCCCACACAATTTGGCTCGGATCTACAAACTATAACACATAGGCATAACTGCGCATATCATGTCGCCCTCATGTCTTGTGTTCACAATATGCTGCATTATTTAAATAAGCAGAGCTAGTGAGTGATATGAGCAAAACAACATTTTGCGCATGTGCACACCACTCATTCACATGTAACACATATACCAGCTGTTGCAGCAGAACAATTCATGGAGGGCAAGAGGGAAAGGCAGTGGCAGCACATCTGACCATGGAGGTCACAGACACAAACAATGGAGTTAAGGAGGTAGGTGGCAGGGGCAACACGCCAACCACACAGAGAAGGCAGCAGGTGTAGTTTAAGCACAATAGAGAAGACAGGGCAGGCTAGAGCACAGGGGTAACACTGCAGACCATGGAGACCTGGAGGAAGGGGGCAGGAGAATGTACATGGAAAACTGAGGGCAGGGCAGATAGAGGGGGTAGTCACAGCACAACAGACCATGGAGGGCAGGAGGGAGGGGGCAAGGGAATGCCATAAGGTCATGAAGGGCAGAAAGGAGGGGATAGGGCACAGACCCTGACAAGTGAGGGGAACAGAGGTGACAGGGGCATTGAAAGGGATTGGGCCAACTAGCTGACCATGTAGAGCAGGTGTGAGGGGCAGTGGCAACACAACAGATGATGGAGGGCAGGAAAGAAGGGGGTAAGGGCACACATTTGGACAATGGATGGCAGAGCGAATGGACTGGGGCAGCCAGCCACCTACACAGGGCAAGCAGAAGAGGCAGTGTCAGTACAACAGACCACACAGGGCAGATTTGATGGGCAGCGGTAGCACATCTGCCCTTGGAAAGCAGGGTTGAGGGAGCAAGGGTATGCACATGGACAGTGGAGGGCAGGGGTCAAGATCAGCTAGCTATACAGAGAATGCAGGAGCAGCAGTGGCAGTACAACAGACTATGGAAGGCAGGAGGGAAGGGGCAGGGGCCCGCACATGGACAACAGAGGAAGGGAGGGGGCAGGAGCAGGAAGGTGACCATGCAGGGCAGTCAGGAGGGGCAGTGAAAGCACAATGCACCATGCAAGGCAGGAGGGACGGAACAGGGAAATGTACATGAACAACAGATGGAACGTGGGTAGTGGGTCAGGGGTAGGGGTAGAAAGCTGACCAAGTTTGGCAGGTGAGACAGGCAGTGGCAGCACAACCGACCATAGATGGCAGGTGGTAGCGTTAGTGGCAGCACAGTAGACAATGGTAGTCAAGAGGAAGTAGGCTTGGGCATGTACAAAGGACCATGCAGGGTGGAAGGGAGAGGGTAGGCTCTGTACAACAGGGCGAGCAGGAGGAAGAGTGGCAGCATACCAGACAATGCAGGGAAGGCAAGAGGGGCAATGGCAGCGTAACAGACTATGGAGAACAGGAGGGAGGGGCAGCTCAATGGACCATGGAGGGCACTATGCAGGGCAGATGGGAGAGGAAATGGCAGCGCAACGGGCCACGCAGGGCTGGAGTGAGGAGACCAGGACACGGACTCGGACAACAAAGGGTAGGGGAGAGTTTGGAAGGGCCATCAAGCTATGTACAGAGGGCAAACGGAAAGGAGAGTGGCAGCACAAAAGACTACACAGGGTAGAGGGAGGAGTCAGGTAATAAACTCGGACAATAGAGGGCAGGAAAGAGGGGGTAGGGGCAGCAAGTTGACCACAGACGAAATGCTGGGATGGGCAGGGGTAGCACAACAGACCATGGAGGGCAGGAAGGAGGTGGCAGGGACAAGCACAAAGAGAAGTAAGTGTAGGTACTTATTCATTTTCAGTTCTTCTTAGACAACGAGAGTCAGGCACCATCCCAACTTAGTTCTATTTAACTTCAGAGCAGGAATGAAGGAGGAGACGTGTATTGCATTACAAATGTAATTGAATTGGCTTTAGGTGCTTTATAGTTGAACAGTACATTTTACAAGCATTACAAAAACGTGTACATTTTAGTTCCTCTCTGAAACTCAGTTGATTGGTCTCAGTGGATGAAGTTCTCCTCTGTCTGAATTCCAGCTGTCCAGACGAGACTGTCCCAAAGTACATATCTTTGGACCATGAAGCAGTGTCCTTCTCCGTGGTTACATTGTCCAGGTTTGTGAAGTAGTTTTTGTTTGGTTGAGTAGCCTATGGTCTTGTATTTCATTTTACTGTAAAGTTATATGACAGTGACTTTATTTGTCTGATTAATAAAAACCAATACAAAAAGTCAATCAATATAAAAGAGTTAGTTAAAATACAATAATATTTCTTCAATTCTTAAAAACCACCATTTGGTGTTTTTGTTTTTTAAAATGCAGTTAATATAGTTCCTTTTAATGCGGCAAAGCGAAGTTTCAGTGAGGGCCAGCCCGTGTGGGACCCTCCGCCAAATGGGTCCAGGGTAGTGCCAAGGTTGGCCTGTCCATAAGGGCTTGGCGGGCGTGATATATAAACTTAGCAAAATTGGCCATATGCTTCACTGTGTCCAACAAAAATAACTGTTGAACAGCCTCATTTGCCGTCTGTGTCCCTAGTTGAAGAAGAATGGGCCTTAGGTAGAAACAGCGGGCTGGCAGCAGGGTAGGGCAACATAGCAAAATGTGGGCCAGCGATTCCCGCTTATAGTAGCAGAAGCGGCACTCCGTAATGGCTGGCTTTACTTTCGCTGAGGGATACAGATATTTTAGGGGGAGCGAGTGTAGTCTGGCCGCTAGTATCCGATGTAGGACTTGCCTCCCCACCGGCAGTGTGAGATGTGGTATAAGGCCATGTGATGTATGAAGGGAGCTTTGGGTCTCATGAAAGCCTCTAGATGACAGAGCTTCGATGTCCAGTATATGAGAGCATGCTTTTGCTTGCTATTTTATTGATGTTTTCATTGTGGTTTACTTGATTGTGTTGGGATCCAAATTCTCAATGGCTAAGTTCAGCAACTCTTTGTCTGAGACAAGGCCAGTAGACCTTGTTGGAAAATTTTGTTTATGATACTCTTCATTGAGTTTTCTGAGCCCACGGTTGTTAGGTAAAAGTATTTTGCCAAGCTCGCCAGATCTTCCAGGGATTGTTGATTGAGGTTAAATTCCAGCCAAATTAAAGTATTCCTAGTGCATGCTGGAAGGCTAAATAATTTTTTATAAGCTGTGCAGTGGATCTTTTCAAGGTCCTGCGCAAAGTTGCCTGGAAACGCCTGTATCGCATAATTAAGGGAAGGTAATAATTTTGCCCTCAAGACTCGCAGAATAGCCTTAATGTTGGGCTCTCTAAAACGGCATAAAGTTTACAGATGGCAAAGGTAAACATTTTTCCTTTCTGCTTAAGCGTGTGGCGGTGGACCTGTGAGCGCCCAGTTTCGCTGAACCAAATTCCAAGATAGTTATATGTTTGTGTACTATGCAGTGTTAATGGGCCCAAACTCCATTTCATCCATTTATTTTTCAGGTGGCGTCCAAAGATTACTATCTTGGATTGTGTTGGATTTGCAACCAGCTTGTTTTTAGCATTATACTGTGAGAGTGCTCTTAGAGCTTTTTGGTGGCCGACTTTAGTGTGATCCAAAAGCACCAAGTCGTCTGCATATTGCATCAGCTGGATCTTGGTTCTCACAATCCTTGGCGTCGCTAAAGTGGCTCTGTGCAGAGCACTACCCTAGTCTGCTGTATATAAGTTGAAGAGCATCGGAGCAAGGACACAGCCCTGCTTTAGCCCATGAACTGTGTTGATTTTTGCGGTAGCAGATTCCCTTGAGAGTTTGACTCTTACCCAAGTTTGCGAGTACAGTGATCTGACGGCCTGTAGCAGTTTTGGACAGATTTTCCAGCTGGCCAGTTTCTTCGATAGGATGTTACGGTCTACCCCATCAAATGCTGCTGTGTAATCAATGAAGCAGGCAAAAAGTGGTTGATTGCCATGATCAGTCGTTTTGTGTACCAAGTATGAGAGGGCGATTATGTTATCTAAGGTGGAAGCTCCAGCTCGGAATCCAGTCTGGTAATAAGGAAGCAGATCTTCCTTGCTAACCCAGTCTGTTAGTTTGTTCAGGAGAGTACTTGCGTAAGCATTGCCCTCAATATCCAGTAAGGCAATCATATGATAATTCCTGGGGTCAGTGCTTGGCCTTTTTTGTAAATTAGATGTAATAGTGATCCTCTCCAGGAATCTGGGACATCTTCGAAGAGCCTACACTTTGCATACAACTGTGCCAAATTTCCAGCCCAAAAGGTAATGTCCTCCCTAAAAAGTGAACCGGGCAAACCATTTGGACCAGGGGCTCCATTATGGCATATTTCTTTTTAAATGGTTCTTATTGCCTGTGTTCCTGGTGAGGTGTAAATGGCCATAGTATCCATGAATTCAGTTGACACTTCCCTTGGTTTATCCCCAAAGGTTTTTGAACTTTCGGTTATATTTGTCTTTGAGTCATCGGTGTAAAGTGTTTTTACATGGGTTACCCAAGTGCTTGCATTGAGTGTGTTCTCTCTATTGGTGTTCCCATGGATTACTATGTTTAAGTATTGCCAAAATTCTTGAACTTTGCTGGGTGCAAGCAGCTCGAAGATCCTCAGCCATTTTGCCTCTGTGAGTTTGCGTTTAACCTGCCTGACCAATGTTGTGTGGCTCTTAGCTGCTAGTTTTAGTTCTTTTTTTGCAGATTCAGATCAAGTTGTTTGAAAGGCCCTGCGTTTGAAATTCAGTTGTCTGGAGGATTTCTTAATTGGTGGTTGATGTCCCAATTTATATACGGAGTTACCTTGATTTCTATCGATGTTGCTAGTGATGCTGCTCCCCCGAAGCTGAGATGCTAATTCATATGCAAGTGAGCCCCATTCCCCTATGCAACCCTTGTTGTTATGGCCTGTCTGCCAGCCTTTCCATGTTGCTTTCCATGAGGCAAACCTAAGATTCGGGAGGGGGCCCCATTTTATTCTTCTGATGAGACTATATAGCTCTTCTCCCTTTTTTGCTCCAATGCAGCGAATAGTGTGGCGTTTTTTCCCAGTAATGGACAACTCTAAGGTTAGAGCTGCATGGTCGCTTTCGTTCCGAGGTTGGACAGCATAGTTTAGCATGTGTTTTTGTAGGTTCTTGCTTAATAAAATATAATCTATTGTGGTCATGTTATTGTAAGTAGGTGCTAATAGTGTTGTTGGGTTGACTTTTATGATTAGAGAGTGTGATGTTACCAGGTTATATGCTCGCATTAGGGCGTTAAATCTTCAGATGTTCCCATTGGGGTGGTTTTCCGGTGCGTTTAGCCCTATATCGTGCATGTTAAAATCACCAAGAATGATGGAATCCATGCCTGCATGCTGTAATAGCAGAGATTCAATTTCATTTAACAGCCCAGTAAGTTTATATTTTGAACTCGACCCATGGTGGTTGAAGTAGACATTGATTAAAAGTATAGGTGTTGGGCCGCCTGTCGTATTCAAGCCTTTCAAAATGCCAGCCAGGAGCATGTCTGATGAATTCTTTATTACAGAGAAGTGAACTTTCAGTGCGTGCTTGATGTATATTGATATGCCACCTGACGGTCTCCCGAAAAAGCTGGTTTTAATTGCGGGTTTGAAATATTCAGCATAGCCCCCTAGTGGTGTTGATGAATGGCCCATGTTTCTTAGGCGCAGATTATGTCTGCTCCTGCAAGGAATGTTATTACCCCTGGGATTTGCAAGGCTTTACGTATCCCTGCAACGTTCCAGGTCATTATGTTTATCGCTTGGTGGTTTTCAGTGGGGCTGCTATGCTGAGCACTGGCAGTGTTTAAAACATAGGTGGTCTTTGATGGTATTTGTTGGTAACCCGATAAAGGCCTAAGGTTAGGAGCTGGCGTTTAGAGCCAGAGGGAGCCAGGACCAATCTTTGGTGCTGTTCCCCTTGGTTGAACATAAGCGATTCCCTCCATCAACTTATTTGGTGATTTGAATTGAGTTGTTGCTCCGCTGTGTTGCTTGTGGGCCACATGGAGCCATGTAAAATCGTTCCAGTGGTTAGTGCAGTTAGGTGTTTACTGTTCATCCACTTCTTTCTATTCAGATCTTGTTCTCCCTGTTGGGCGCAGGGTACTTTATTTTTCAAAATCTCTGGATATTTGTTGACAAGTGGGGGCTTGAGTTTTATTCCCCAGTTGCATTGTATGCCCTCTCAAAATGTTCGCCATGATCGGGTTAGAAAAAGCTATCTCAGTTGTTTCGTTTAATTCGCTCGGCCCTGGGCCGGAGACAGTCACCGACTCAATATCAGTTGTTTTGATGTTTGCCAGGCCTGGCATATTTTCGCAGAACTTCAGGAGGTTTCCTCTGTTGAGGATGTCCCAATTCCCCTGCAAAATATATTCAGGATATAACAAAATTTTCACATTTTCTTGGCCTGTGGCACGGGCCTTGGGGGGTTGAGTAAATTGGATGAGATCTTAGTAGTTTCCAAAGGCTCTATTAGATTCCTGAGGTTGAAGGTGCGGTCCAGGGCGGACGGACAATCTGTGAGACTGACTTGGGCGATTTTAGTCTACCTTTGATCATTACTTTTATTTGCAAAATAGGGCTCATTGTGAGCTACTGACTGTGCGGCAGCAGGTTTGTTTGTGGTTTCTTGGCATTGCTCTTCGATCTGTGGGCCCTGTATGTTAGTCAACAACTGGTCACTGGGCTCAGGAGGTGTTATGGACTGAGTTTTAATCGAGGGCCCGCTTAAATTGCCTGTGGAGCTCTGACTATATATTTCTGAGGTGAATGTACCGCAAATTTGTGTGCCCCTGTTTTGATCAGAAGTAATTGTTTTATGTATGGGGCCATAGCCATTTTGATTTTCCATGCTATATTCTTTATTTTCATGTTTTACTGATACAAGCCAATGCTTAATAGTCCCTTCAAGAATTTATTGGCATTTTTTGTTTTGTTTAATTTTCTCAGTTTTTTCTTGTTTTTTTTGTTTGAATATGTTTATTCGCATTTTGTCATAGTACAGCATTACACATATGCATACAGAAATAATAAATGTAGCTGTAGCATGAGGCATTGTGCACAGGCCGTTGCGGGTATCCACTCTCGTGCGAAAGCATGGCAACAAGGAATAAGAGTGAAAAAGAATTGCACAATTAAACAGCGTGACAGATTCTCATTACACCGTTCAATAATATTAGTGCTCCATGACGGAGAAAAGCAACATCCGTAGTGGGACTGCATATCCTAGATTTGTTCAATTCAGAGCATAGGCTATGCCATGGCTGTAAAACCAAAGGAGTCAATCACATTCACAGTATACCACATATCCAAAGCTGTTTCTTGAAAACTATCAAATTTAAAGAACAATCCAAAGTATACAGAAAACAAGGGATTGGGTGGCGCCTAACAGCAATCGTGTGTGTGTGTGTGAAGACATCGATGTGGATAGAGAGCAGGTCCATAGTGCTTCGTGACAGTGGTATTGTGTACGTCGTAGGGTTCATCTCGCGTGCGGTAGAGCGTGGGGGGGTCCCACAAGAGGAGGGGCACATAGGGAGGGGGAAAAAAAAGAGGGAGGGGGGGACAGCGGCAGTAGACGTGGGAGTGGACAGAGAGGCACAGATAATTACACAATGTTATGCTGCAAGCACACTTGATGGTAGGTCGTCAGGGCGTTATCCCAATCCAGTGCTATGGGGTACTTCCTGAGCCCCGCCGTCTCCTCCCTGTGCAGCGCCACACTCTCTGCTCTCGCCCAATTATCCAGTGAGTTACGCCACTGTATCGCCTGGGGAGGTACACCATGCTTCCAACGCCTAGTTATGAGCCGTTTCGCTGTGATCAGTCCCAGGTCCCAGAATCTCGCTTGGACTTTCGTCTGCTTTGTCCGTTTGAATAAGCCTAATAGGCAGGCTTCCCAAGTGTTCGGTAAGGTACCCCCTGTCGTGTTTGCCAATACAGTTGATACTGCAGCCCAGTAGGGTTGCAGCAAAGAGCACGCTCAGAGGACATGTAGGAACTGTGCGTCTACTAGCCCGCATCTGGGACACGCTGTTGCAGTGAGTCCAAAGTATCGGTTGATTTTGTCCGGAGACAGATACGCCCAATGTACAATATAATACTGTATAATCCAAAAGCGTGCATTGCGCGGTACATGCAAAGCCCCAGCCAGTATCAGTGTCCATTCTCTGTCCGTCCAGTCCCGACCTCTGTCAGCTGTCCATTTGTCTCGCAGGCGCTGAGGGGAGAACTGTGTGTGTATGTGTAGTGCTTGAGCAAGCCAATGTATTAGGTGAGAACCATTCCCCATCACATGTAGGTATTGAATGAGCAGGTGTGTAGGCAGTTCCTCTGCCAATGGACCCCAGGCCCTCGTTAGCGTATGCAAAAGCTGCGCGTGGGTCAGGAACTGTCCGGCCGGTAGTCCCGTATTGTCCGCTAGTGTCGCAAAAGGAAGCAATGTACCCTCCGCAAATAGGTCGCCCAGACTGTCCAAATCGGCCGCTCCCCAACAATCTAGTACAGCTGTCGTGAGCATTCCGGTTCCCCAAGGCGTACCTAGCAGTGGGAGATTGGGCGCATACGGTTTAGTCGCTGCGGTGAGTTTCAAACTTCTCAGGTAGCACTTCTTCGCTACCGCAAGGTGTAACTGACTCGGAGTATGGGTCTTAGCTAAAGGGTGAAACAGCGCATGTATCTGCGAACCCGACATGATTGTCTCCGCTGTGGCCGTATCTCCCAAGTTTCTCCCACTCAGCCAGTAAGCGACCCACTGCAACTGCGCAGCCAGGTAAAAAAGCTTGTGGTTGGGGACCGCCAGTCCACCACTCTCCGTCGCAGCATAAAGGGTTCTCAACGCCACTCTGGGACGCCCTTGTTCCAAATCAATCGCCTGGTTAGAGATTCCAGTTCGCGAAAGGTGTGGACCGGGACATATAACGGCAGATTTGCATAGTAATACAGCAACCTGGGCAGAACGATCGCTTTTGCCAGCTTGATGCGACTGGGTACATTCAGCGGAAGAGTATTCCAAAAGGATACTTGGGCCGTGAGCGATGATATTGCTCTCGTGAGATTGCCGTCCAATAGGTCCACGGGGTGTCAGTAAACATGGATTCCCATACCAAAGAAGCAGTTCGCCCATCACCGTGATCTCGCACTCAGGGGTATCTACAGCAAAAGAGTATACCCCCGACTTCGCCCAATTAACTCGCAACCCCGACATTTCGCCAAAGTTGCGGAATATGTCCGTGAGCACGTGTGGGAAGCAGGTTAGGTCTTTGACATAGATCAATAAATCATCGGCATACAGAGATACGGAGTGTATCCCGTCAATCAATGGAATACCCCAATCCTCACCAGAAACACGCAACTGTGCCGCTAGAGGCTCCATTATGAGAGCGAATATTAGGGGGGAGAGAGGACACCCTTGTCTCGTGCCTCTGCGAACACGGATCAGGTCCGAGAAAAGCCTGTTCGTGCGCACGCGCACCACGGGGACGGAGTAAAGAAGTACTACCATTCGAGGGCGCACCCAGACAAAATTTTATCAACACTAGCGCCAAGTAGGGCCACTCCACCGAGTCAAGCGCTTTCTCAAGGTCAAGCACAATACACCCCGAGCGGGGCCACTGGGATACCGCCAGATTCTGCACACAAAATAGTCGCCTTATATTATGCGATGGGCCACGGGTGGGGACAAATCCGTTCTGGTCCACATGTACCAGGGCAGGGATCAGAGGTGCTAATCTCTGGGCCAGCGCAGATGCTAGGATCTTATAGTCTGTATTGAGAAGTGCAAGAGGTCTGTAAGACCCCATGCTCAGCGCATCCCTGCCTGGCTTCAATAGTGAAATCACATTGGCCTCATTCAGAGATGAGGGGAGGGCAGCATCGTGTATCGCTGCCGCGTATACCCGTAGCAGCTCAGGGATGAGAATGGTAGAGTAAGCCTTGTAAAACTCCGCCGGCAGGCCGTCGGGGCCCGGGGCCTTATCATTTGAGAGAGAGAATATAGCAGCGCGGATTTTTTCCGCCGTGAATGGGGCGCCCAGTTCCTCACTCTGCGCATTAGTGATGTTAGGTAACGGGAGGTCTAATAAGTACTCAGCAATATCCTCTGCAGTGACCCTCAAACGGGAGCAGTACAGGCTCCCGTAATGATTCGTGAATGCCTCATGTATAGCCCTCTGGGTGTAGACCACAGCCCCCTGCATGGTACGGATCGACATCACAGGTAATGTTTGGGTGTCTCTCCGTGTCAGCCAAGTCAACAGCTTGCCCGGTTTATCCCCGGCGTGGTGCGTACGTGCCGAGTGTGCTGCATAATTTAAATTCTTTAATCTATCAAGAAGCTGAGCATGTTTCCCTCGAGCATCTAGTAACCGCGTATCGTCCCCCTCCACTGCTTCCCGCTCGCCTGCCAATAGCTCTGCCTCTGTCTGTGTCAGTTCCCTGTCCACCTGGCACTTCAGTCCCGCCTGCGCCCCAGACAATGGCCTCTCGCGACCACTTTAAATGCGTCCCACTCAACCTGTGGGGTGGATGCAGTATCAGTGTTCTCTTCAAAATATTGTAAAATGCGGGCCGATAGCAATTCCCGGAATGGGGCGTCCAGTAAAACATCCAGCTGGAGACGCCACGTGGGAATCAGTGGGTGTGGGCGTTCCCAGGCGAAGTCAAGCGTGTGTGGATTGTGATCTGAGTGGGTGCGTCCCAGGTAGCAGGAGTCAATGACTAAGGGCAGAAGGGCACTAGTCAGCATAAATCTATCGAGTCTAACACGTAATGCGTGAGCGCCCGAGTAGTATGAATAAACCCTTGTGCTGGGATTGCGCCTACGCCAGGCATCAACGAGATCCCACTGCATCGCCCAGTCAGCAAAGGCTCTCGATGTACCGTGTATCGTCGCATTCGCCAAGGGGGGGAAGGATCTATCTAGTGTGACATCAAGAACACAATTGTAGTCACCCCCTAGCAAAAGTGGCACGCCCGGCCATGCCGCTATCGCCGTTGACAATTGTGTGAGGAAACGCCCCTGGTCAATGTTGGGAGTATAAACAGAGGCTATGACTTTATGTTGGCCATCTAGTCGGCCCTGAAGCAGTGTGTACCTGCCTTCGCCATCAATGTTGCTGTGTGTAATATTGAAGGGGACCCCCGGGCGAATCCATATCAGAGTCCCACGCACGTATGCAGAGTAGCCCGTAGCATATACTTGCCCCCTCCATCGACGGCGCAGAGTATGTACCTCCGCGTCCGTCAGGTGCGTCTCTTGTAAGAGCGCTATCTGTACCTGGTGATGCTTGAGATATGAGTACACCTGATAACGGCGTGAGAGGGTGTGCATACCACGTACATTCCATGTGCAGAATTTAATCGCAGACATTTTGACATTGCCTCCCCACCATCCAGGCCCCCCGCCCACCCACCACACCACAACCAGCAACCCAACAGATCAGATCGTTACAAAGTGCATTTTGCGTGGACCGCATTATCACAACATCCTGCCAACACACATCTAAGGTAAGGGAAATAAACACCAGACCCATAACTGAGGAACTCAGAACCATAATGCCAAAAGGTCGACTGCGGAACATGCTGTCGTCCAAACACTCTAAAGAGCACTAACTGTTCGTAAGTTCTAGGGGGGGTTCACTGAGCTCGTGAACTAAATGTACAATCAAGTCATGCAGGTGTGACGGGGAGTACTACCCCTACCGCAGGCATCCGTTGTCTCGCAGCCCTGTTTCAGTAAGAATACTCGGTATCAGGTGCAGGCAGAGCGGCTGATGATCCATAACCACATCGGACAGTTTGTGGGCAAGAACTTACCACCGGGGGGGTGTCACCCCCGCGTCTCCCGTGGAGACCCACCAGCAACCGGGCCGTCTGCAGCGAGGCGCCAACACCAGCCCCAGCGCCCAGTGTCAGGGTCCTCAAGTCCGGACCTCTCCACAGTACCTGCAGAACCCCAGACGCACCTCCTCCGGCCAACAGTGGCACAGGTGCGCAGAGACCACAGGCGGGCGCCGCATACTTCCCACCGACGGTCGGTGGGGCCATGTCAAAGTCAATGAAGCAAATCAGCCGTCTGCGGTGTGACATCTGGGAGTTCGGTTGATGCCTGAGAGTTCGGCAATCCATATATATACTCATCGTCGCTCACCAGATTCTCAGGGCTAGCTCCCGGGGCCAGGATTTCCATCTGTGAGCCGCTGATCTCTGCCACTCTATGGATAGCCTCCTGCTGCTCTTCATGGCGATGTTCAGGGTCGGGCCCACAGTTGCCTCCGGGTATATCGAGCTCGCCGCCGAATGTCTCCTGCGTCGGCGACGCCGGACTCCACCACCGCGGCGCGGCCTCGGGGGCAGTCCACCTGGTTCTGGGACAACGCCCGAGTCAAGCCAGGACTCAGCAGCCTCCGGAGTGTTGAAAAAATGAGTTTTGTCCTGAGCCATGACTCGCAGGCGAGCAGGGAACAGCAGGGAATACTTGAGCGCCAGACGGCGGAGCCATTGTTTGACCCCCAGGAAGGAGTGTCTTTGCCGCTGCACCTGTATTGTGTAGTCCGGGAAGAACATAATCATTGCATTACCAATCCTGACCTCCGACAGTTTTCTGACCTCTCGCAGGATAGTGTCTCGGTCGCGATAGTTCAATATGTGAATAAGCATGGGTCTGGGATTGGAGCCCTCCGGGGGCAGTTTAGCTGGAACGCAATGGGCGCGCTCCACCACAAAATGCTGTGAGAGGGTGCCGTCCGGGAGAATGTCTCTGAGCCACTGTTCCAAATGCTCCGGCGCCTCTCTGGGCTCCCATCGCTCCGGCAGGCCCACGATGCGAATGTTGTTTCGTCTCGCCCGTCCTTCCGCATCCTCTGCACGATCTTCCAGGAACTCCACCCTGTTAAGGAGATCCTGGACATGTTTATCCATCTGTGAGATCTTGGGAGATAGCTCTGTCACCGCGGACTCCAGAGTCGACGTCCTCTCAGAAAGTTTTTTGTGGTCGGCTCGGAGGTGTGTCATATCTATGGCTACGCTATCAATTTTAGTCTCCAAGGAGGCGCGGGTTAGCTGCATCGATTCCTCAAGTCTTTCCATGGCTGCCAACATCGTGTCGAGCTTGGAGGCTGTTTGGTGCATTTCTGCCTGCTTCACCATTTTCCCCTTCACCGACGTGTTGCTCATGACAGCTCTCGTTTTAGGTCCCCCCGACATGGGCGACAACAGCATAATCAGCCAGAGGTGCAGGTCAAGGATAATCACTATTAGAGCAGCCTAACGCAGTGCAGTCAGGGTGTTCTGCAGGTCCCTGTAGTTCCAACGCACGTTGTGGGCCTGTCACCAGCTGGCCCAGATGTTCCGCGGCCACACCCACGTGCAGGTGCCTCTGTAGCAGGATTACAGGGAAGGTCGCCGCTCAGATGTGCAAGTGATCGTGGCGAGGCAGTGTAACCCCAGGGCTTCCAATATGGTCACAAGATGGTATGAGGGGGGAGGAAGCGCAGGAATCACTGGGTAGGTCTGTGGTAATTATCCAAGCCTGGAGTGGGTGGTCATGTCCAAGGGCGCCCACACCACAATTGGTAGGGCAAGTCACCAAGGAAGTCTCAGTGGGGGCCCTCCGACGATAATTCTCACTGCGGCGTCCTCACACACAGGGACCCAGCTCCGAGTCCCGTCTCCCGAAAGGCAGCGGAGGGAGGAGGGGAGGGGGGGAGTCTTCTCTTCGGCACCACTCACCACTCTTCTTGGCGTGCTCAGTCCAATTCCCTGGCGGCCCCGGAGCGCCGCCGCAGCACAGCAGTTAACGGCTCATCATCGGCGAGTGTGGCCCCATGTAGGATATCGAGTACAGTGTCTCTACTTCAAGTGGCCCACAGCGCTCCTTCGCACTACGAGATCAGGTAGGTAGGCCGCAGCCTCGGTCTCAGTTGGGCCCGAGTGGCCGCCAGGAGGGGTCCCGGGCAGGGGCGCCACAGTCGGAGTTCGGGGGCGCAGAGGAAGGCATGAAGCCGGGCCGGTTCATGGCCGTCGAAGGAGGCACACCACAGGGCTCCCCGGGGAAATCCCCCGGCCAACTGCAACTCCTGGTCCCAGGTCAGCTGTCCAGGTAGGGTCCCAGCAGCATCCGGAATCAAGCCAGCCCCCGGCCGGCTAAGAAGGCTCACCACAGGGCGCCCCAGGGAAATCCTCAGGTACACCGCTTCACCGGGTCCCATGGTAGCCGTCCGGGCAGAGTCTTAGCAGCACTCAGGAGCCGCCGGAAGTTGCGGGCGGCAATCTGCGTCGCTAGGCCTAGTCGGCCGGTCGGATCCCCGACCTCGATTGACCCTTCACGCCGGCCCGCGATAGCAGGAGGCCGGGCAAACTGTGTCTGTCTCCACCGGAGCGGCTCGGAGTGAAGCAGCCGCTCCAAACTTCGCCAGCCGATAGAGGGGTGCTCCACACACACTCGCTGAGAGCTTCATGCGAAAGCGGGCAAAAATGACGGATAAATGGCCTGCGGTAGGGGAGCCTCTCACGGAGCTCTACCTAGGCACGTCCGTCGCCATTGCGTGCTCAGCCACAACCCCCCCTAAGTTTTTTCTTGTTTTTCCTGGATAATGGTAGTGGTGCTAAGTCATTTAATTTTCCCGGGCCAGCATCAGTAATGAGGCATGTTTGTGATTTGAACTGCAAGTTTGGTGCCAAAGCCGGGCTGTTGATGCTCAATGGGCCTTTGAAGTTGCCACTGTCATTCCTAAAGGATTCCTGCGATTATTCTGAACTGTCTTGGGTATCTTGTGGCCATTGCTGTGGGTCCAGCCTTGACTGCGAATCCCTTGTTTCTATTTTGGTCGGTTGATTTCCCATAGGCCCTTGTAGGACATTCGTAACTTTTGTTGTATTATTTTCTTTGTGGCTGGTCTTCGTATTTGGACTCAGATATATTACTCGTCCACCTGGTGGCCCCTTTCTTGAGGTCCGTAACTAGGGTGCTCATTATTTCTGGGAGTTTTTCCAAGGTCCACAGTATTGGGGAGCACCCGCAGTCATTTGGTATTACCTGTATGTCTGTGTTTGCCTGGGCTCTGCGTACCAGGGAGTTTATATGTTCCAGTTTCGAGTCCACTCCAGAAATCAGGCTGGCGACTCTGCGTGAATTATGGCAGCATTTGCCATCGAGATCAAAGCTTCATTAATCAGAGCAAGATGGTTTCTATTTTTTGTGGCTCCGAGTCGATTTCCATTACTTTTTTGGGCGAGGCGAGCCACCATGGGTCATTTATGCTTAGTCGGCTTAGGTCTGGATCTCGGTCAGATCTCTCTTTTAATAGGAAGTCCCCTTCCCCAAGCTTGATGGGCTTAAAAGGAAAAGCCAAGGGGTCCAGCTGGGGTTTCAGAGATGGACAGTTATCCATGGTGACCGTGATATATGGAGCTGAAGAAGGAAGATCTTTGCCTATATCACTCTCCTCTTCCATGGGGCCACTGTCTAAATCTGTGGACCCCGATGTGCTGATTCCTGAGTGAGGCCAGCTGAGATCAGTTGCATTTTCTTTTATTTGTGGATGTGCGCTGTTGCCCCTAACTATAATGATTTCTGGTGAAAGCAGAGCGCTCAGTGAGGGGCTTTGATTCAAAATATCATATTTTTCAGTGCATACTAAGGTATTAGCAACATTTTCGTTGATTTTGGTGCTAATTGCATAGCAAGAGGTTTCTGCTGCCCTTTCCACGATTACTGGAGTTGCTTAATGTGGGCAGTTGTTGGAAATTGTTTTGGATGTTGTTGTTGCCTTTGAGGCTGTTGCTCCTGCTAGATGCATTACTGTTACTGTTGTTATTGTCAGTTGCGGCGTACTTACTCAGATTTTTAGTTGTATGTATATTGGTATTTTTTATTATTGACAAAAGAGAGTTTGATTGCTCTTCTCCCAGTTGTTGCCCATCCTATAAGGTCCGAACAATTTCTTACACTGGTTTTGCCGGGGGGGGGGGAGGGGGAGGTGGGAATACAACATCTTAGTCTTTTGGCGTCTCGCAGATGTGTGAGGGCGGTAATTGGCCTGTGGCTGGATTAAACCTGCATTCCTTGTCCGCATGGTTATCTCCTGGTCCTGGTCCTGATCCTTGGACCTTGGTCCTTGATCGATGGTGAAATTCCTCCTGGTGGACGTAAGAGTCTGCCGATGCGGGAGGCAGGAGGCGAGGGGGCTGAGTCGGAAAGCGGGAGGGAAGCGCTGATAGGTTAAGAGGGCGGGGGAAGAAACCCAACCACAATACCTCTCACCTCTTGCCACCTCTCACTGCCGCTCAACGACCACCTCCCGCCGCATTGAAGTACCCCCTGCAGCTTGGGGGCACAACTCGCGGCTGTTGGAGAGCCGGCGCGTGCCCCAATGCAGGGAATTTCGGCCTGTAAGCAGCTGGAGCAGTAAGGGCGCATTCCGAGCAGTTTTGTAGCGGAGCGATTACTTCAGCGTCTCCTGCTCCCGCTCCTGCTCTGTTTCTGGCTGCTTCTGGCTATGGTTCGTCCGAAAAGCAGAACTGGATTCCAGAGTTTCATTCCTCAGGAATCATTCACCTCACCAGTAAAGTTATATAGGCTCTTTGCGCTCGGTCCATGGGGTCTCCAGGGCTACAGTGGGATCATCACTAAAGTGCTCTGCAGTGATCCTATGTGGTCGTTTGGCTACAAAGCTGTATTTGAAGTAAACTCTCTGCATGTTTATCTTCCTAACTATCAATAGCGCCATCAAATCTGTAAACATAGCAGTTTAGTAGCAAGGTGTCAGTGCAACTGCTGAAAAGAAGATGGCATTTTCTTTTTCAACACTATGCATATATTTTGGTCGTATCAACAAGAGAGTCCCAAATATTGCACCAGCATTCCTGCTCCTGTAAATTACTGATGCCGGGGGTATCAATAATTCCAGAATGTAGGACTGCTGAGATATTCTGCATCAGACTCTGAGGGTACCTGTATAAATGGAAAATTACTGGGGGATTCGGATTACCAGCAGTTAAAGTGCTGTGTTAGTCACATGTCCACATTGTTATCGTTGAGCACAGCAACAATAACGCTGGTGTTGGTGAGTGGAGCAGACAGTGCCCCTCCATTCTTTAAACTTACAAGGGTTGATTTTTTTCATAAAAAACAGATTTAAAGTTATAATGATTGCTTTGTTTTTACTGTGAAAGTACAGGGGACCGAGCCCCAACGCCTGTGCACAGAAACGGATGCTGCTTACCAAATTCAAATTCCAATTCAAATTCAAATTCAAATTCAAAAGTGCTTTATTCGAGTATTACTCATAAAAGCAGACAAACAAACACATAATAAAAGTACAATTAAATTACGCGATCGAATATGACTTAAGCACAATACATATTAAAAAGACAATTAAAATTACATTTCATCCAGTATATATGATCCAAAGTGCAAAGTTCATATAATAAAAAAAACCAGATTAAAACCAGTTAAGACACCTCGCGTGGGGAACAGAGAGTAGATAATCTAGCAATCTCTGTTCAACTAAGCAGAGAGTAGTTACCCTACTAGCAATCTCTGCCTAATTACCCACGCCCACCCCAAATACTTTGCAGTCGCTATTGTAATCCAGTTTAAGGAGGTAGATTTTACTATTCGTAGAGCTACCATGCTACTTTTAGTACCCAGGTTTCTACACATGGGAGCCAACCAGACACGTCTGGGAACGGAATATGCATAACAGGAAAACAAAAAGTGACCCAACGTTTCCTTTCCTTCCCCACAAACTGGGCATATAGCTGGAACCCCATCTCTCCATTTTACTGTTAAGTTACGTAGAGGTAGAGAGCCAGCCCTCATTTGAAAAAACAGTTTCCTGTCCATGGGTTTCGTTATTAAATCCCAGTATATTTCGTACATGGGAAAAAGCTTGGCTTCAAGAAAAGTAGCCGTCATAGACCCATGGTTTTTACTAAGAAGACTCCTGTTTTCAACCTGTTCCCAAAAAAGATTTTTTATAAATAGCTTGGATGGGAAGGACGACCCAGTTGGGTCGGACCATAATTCAGTTAACCCTAGTTCACATAATGCTGATTTTAATGATCTAAACCATCTGATTTTATAAAATCGGTCTGCTTTGATGACATCAGCAAACCCTGCTGCATATTGTGACAACTCAGGGGTGGTCCAGATTCTACGCCAATATAATATCGGACGAAGTTTGCACATTGCCGATATTTCTTTCCTACCAAGATCATATCTAAGAGGCAAAAGGGGGCTGCTCTGTGGGGTGCCTGTTAATTTTCGAAGGAAGTTATTTTCTGATGTCTGTAACTCCTTAAGGTTTTCTTGCCCCCACATCTCTGCCCCATACAATGCTGAACCTATGGCCTTTGCCTCGTATATGATCAAAGGAGGTTTGATTGGTTTGGTCAAAGATTTACAATGCTCCTTGATGATAGTACCAGCCAATTGTTTGTGTCTTAGTACTGCAATGTTTAAATGTTGGTTCCATCTATTGTCGTTTGAAATGTGAATCCCCAGGTAAGTAAAAGAATTTACTACTTCGAGGCGACGCCCACTCATGGATATTTTAGATTTAAAATTTCTGCAAGGATTAAAAACCATGAGTTTTGTTTTAGCTGCGTTTACCTCCAAGCCGTGGTCACTACAGAATTTATCAAAAATTACCAGTGCCTTTTGCAGACCGCTAGGGGATTTCGATAAAATTAAGGTGTCGTCTGCAAACATTAAAATAGGAACTTTTGCACCTGCAAGAGAGGGAGCATCCACAGGCTGGGATTGCATGCGAGAAACAATTCCATTAATAAAAACTGTAAAGAGTGTTGGTGCCATTGAACAGCCCTGGCGAACTCCTCGCTCGACTGGAAAATCAATGGTGTCGTTGCCGTAGCCACCCCATTGAATTTTAGCATAAGTGCCCTCATGGAGTCTCATGATCAAGGTTAGAATAGTCATTGGCACCCCTAGAGCTGCCAGCACCTCCCACAATTTTGCCCTCGGCACCAGGTCGAATGCAGCCCGTAGGTCAACAAACGCTGCGTACAGACTGCATCCCCCCAAGGCCACGGTCCTCCATTGTATCAGTTGAAAACGGAAGACCTGGTCCACAGTGCTGGTTGCTCTGCGAAACCCAGCCTGAAAAGGAGATAAAACATTCTGCTCCTCTGCCCAATCTAGCAAGTTGTTAATAATTACACGCCCAGCAACCTTTTGAACCGTGTCGATTAAGCTAATTGGGCGGTAATTGCAAGGTTGGGCACGGTCTCCCTTTTTATATACTGGGATAATAACAGCACCACGCCATGATACCGGGATTTCAGCGCCCCTAGCAATATGATTTAGTAAGAGGCAGATGTATTTACTCCACCTAGCGGTGTCATTTAAAAAGACATCCGCAGGGACTCCGTCGATACCCGGGGCTCAGCCACTGTGAACAGATTTCAGGGCAGACAGAACTTCACTCTGCACAAAGATGTCATCATCTGCAAACAGGTAAGTTGGACTTAAGCTGTTGACAAATTGGTCCCTGGAGGAGTACTGCTCGCTGAAAAATGTAACCCATGCATCATGGGAGACGTTGTTATTGGGAGCTTCTGGAGACCTATCGTGACCCCATTTGACTATATGCCAAAATAGTCTAGAATGTTTACGGTCACTTGCACATTTCAACTTCTGCCAGTGGTCTTCATCCCATTCTCTTTTTGCTCTAACAATGCAATTTTTGTAGTGCTTCCTGGCAGATCGAATCCCATCCACGTTGTTACTTTTGATCGCAGCTCCTAGATTAAATCTTGCCGCCCTACAATCTTGATTATACCACTTTGCTGATTTGTGTGGGCACACCCTCTTGTTGTTTACAGGTTTTAAGAAGAAACCTTTGACTTCATTAAAGAGAGTCATGTGTGCTTTAGTGATATCCTCATGGCCCTGTGAACACCCAACTACGCTCTCCAGTGCCACAATGGCCTTGTCAGTCGCTGCTCCTATTTTTTCAAGGATCTGCTGATCTGTCTTAACACCTGCCCACCTCAACCTACGCATATTGTTGGATGGAAGAATCGTCGGGAGCACAAGTTGATCACAAGGGGTTGAAGCAATTTCATTAGATGTCCACCATTTGTGTGAGACACATAAAGGGTCGTGGTCGCTTTCTGGCCTGGCTATTACTACCATGTCATTGAGAGATGACCATATAGACATGCTACAGATGACATAGTCAATGCGACTTTTATTTCGCCCATTATTAAAAGTCATGGCAGGAACACGATCTGATTTAGTTCGACCATTCAGGGCTCGTAGCCCATGCTCCAGACACATTGCGTTTAAGCCTAATATGTCAACCGTCCAGCGAGTTTTCGGTGGAGATTCTAATGTGGGGATGTCCCAGAGCTTATCTTCCTCTACTCCAAGAGGAGAGTCACCAGTGATGAGAGGTTCGAATGTGCGATTTAAATCGCCTGCAATTAGAATGTTTTTCCCTGCAGAGTGAGTCTCAAGAAGATTAAAAAGACTCAAAAGAACCTCTGATTTACCTTTGCTACTACCTCTAGCATAGATATTATAAATATCTATGGAGATGGATAGATCACTAGTCAATCTGATAAGCTGAATATCTTTTTGGTCAAGCTCCACACATTTTACAATAGTTTTTAAAGACTGCCTGATCCATATAGTGAGACCCCCCCATCGGCCGCCCTTTAGGGCCCTTAGTAGCAGGAACATGAAAATGTATATACCCCAAGGCGAAGATAGGGTCACACGCCCAAGTCTCTTGAAAGATACATAGATCATAATTGTTGATAAATCCAAACCAGTCTGCACAATCCATCCTGGAACATAGTCCAGCCACGTTCCAGGACAAGAGCTTCCCTGAGTTAGATATCGTAAGAGAACAGGGGTTTGTAATAATCTCGTGTGTCATCCTACCACCAGTGTCCTGGTTAATAATATTTTCATTGGGTGGGCCTACTAAATCAACAACGGGATACCCCTGAATACAATCTTTAGTTGAATTGCTGACCCTATTAATGATACTTCCATCACAAAGAAACAAAGACATGGATTTACAAATAGGTGGTTGTCAATCGCAAGCATTCAAGTTAGATAATACAGAAAAGCGGTTTTCCAACCCCAAGCCCCAGTCCACTGAAGCAACATCCTTCCTCCCCCTCTTTGTCACAATGTTCCATTTGGTTCGCAAAATACTAGAATTTGGACCGCTTCCCTTTCTTGGGTAAAAGAAGTCCAGAGTCAATGGAACAATTGAGGTTGATCTCCGTTGTGGTGGAAAAATGTTGGGCAGGATGTTAGGCAAAACCCCTGGGTCGGAAAAGTGTAGAACAACACACTCCCCCTTAAACTTTTTCGCCCTGTCCCCAATCCACTGTACCCTTCTCGCTTTAACGAGCTCTTCTGAGAGTTGCTGCTTACCCCATGGAGAAATAACCATGTTATTGGTCAACCATGATAGAGATTTATTTATTAAGGAAGATGTTGTTTCCCGCTCATCATGGGCCAAGGGAGGAACATTGGCAAGAACAAGTACCAGTGGGGAAGCTTCTACTACAAGCTCGAAAGTCCCTTTTTCAGTGATTGGGTCATCAACAACAGGAACTGGGATGAAGGCATTAGAAGCATCACCAGCGAAAATACTCTTGGGTGCCATTTGAGGGTTTGAAACAGAGGTAGGAATTAATCCACTGCTATCTATAGTAACTGGTTTGCTCAGGGTGGCCTCAATCCTGGTAGAAACATTTTCTGGGATTTTACCTATCTCACCCACGGTCTTTTCTAATAGACCTTCTAGTCGGCTAACCTCAGATGATAACTTGTCTATTTTACTGACCAGAGGTTTAACCACACCTTTGATTTTATTATCAATCAAAGCCAGTAGTTTGTTAAATTGAGCATTAGAAAGTGTAACAGAAGCCTCATTGGTCAAGTCAAAGTCCTCTTCCTCTGAGTGTTTCCTCGGGGGATTTGCTACTCTGTTCTTGGCTGACCTTAAACCCTCCCGTTTCCCCGGAACTAAAGTGGGAGCTGGAGGGGAGATTAAGGGCTCGCTACTAGTTGTTAGCTCTATCAGAGCTTCATTAATGCTAAGGTCTTCAATTCCAGCAACAATACCGCTGGGCTGAATAATAATAGTATCTGGAGCAGAATCGAGTATTTCGCCATTAGAGCAACTATTAATCTGAAGCCCAAAAGGATCATCTGAATCAGTATCAATAAGGGGGGATTGGGTGGATAAATCTATTCCCAGGGAAGATCTCCTGTCACTATTGATTCTTTCAACAACGTGTACAAGATAGTTCTCAATAGAGTTACTAGGAGTAACTAACTTTTTCGGCGGCATATTTCTATGTGCACACATCTACAAAAGTAAACACATGAAAGAGTCGGCAGAGTGTAAATTAAAGAGAAACTACGTTTTACAGCAGAACAAACCAAGAGACCAGACCCAACCCAACCTTGTCCAACCTCGGACGGCCTCAGACGGCCCGCCCTTTGTCCGGGCTTCGTCCGGGCGTCCCGCGAGACGGGGGTAACGCGCTATTTCAGCGCCTCCTGGCGCCTGATGACGCGGCGTGCGCCGCTCGGGATGCTGGGGATGGTAGTTCAGTGTCCCCCCTCTCACCGCGCTCCGCTCGGCAACCTGACTCGAGGATGGCAAATGAGTCGGCTGCGGGAGGCGGGAGGGCGAGCAGCAAAGGGCAAAGGTCTCCGAAGTTCCTTTCAGGTCTTCAAGGACTGGCAGCAAGGACCGGCACAATCCTGGTAGGTTTCCCCCACTCAACCGGGGTAACGCGCTATTTCAGCGCCTCCTGGCGCCTGATGACGCGGCGTGCGCCGCTCGGGATGCTGGGGATGGTAGTTCAGTGTCCCCCCTCTCACCGCGCTCCGCTCGGCAACCTGACTCGAGGATGGCAAATGAGTCGGCTGCGGGAGGCGGGAGGGCGAGCAGCAAAGGGCAAAGGTCTCCGAAGTTCCTTTCAGGTCTTCAAGGACTGGCAGCAAGGACCGGCACAATCCTGGTAGGTTTCCCCCACTCAACCGGGGTAACGCGCTATTTCAGCGCCTCCTGGCGCCTGATGACGCGGCGTGCGCCGCTCGGGATGCTGGGGATGGTAGTACAGTGTCCCCCCTCTCACCGCGCTCCGCTCGGCAACCTGACTCGAGGATGGCAAATGAGTCGGCTGCGGGAGGCGGGAGGGCGAGCAGCAAAGGGCAAAGGTCTCCGAAGTTCCTTTCAGGTCTTCAAGGACTGGCAGCAAGGACCGGCACAATCCTGGTAGGTTTCCCCCACTCAACCGGGGTAACGCGCTATTTCAGCGCCTCCTGGCGCCTGATGACGCGGCGTGCGCCGCTCGGGATGCTGGGGATGGTAGTTCAGTGTCCCCCCTCTCACCGCGCTCCGCTCGGCAACCTGACTCGAGGATGGCAAATGAGTCGGCTGCGGGAGGCGGGAGGGCGAGCAGCAAAGGGCAAAGGTCTCCGAAGTTCCTTTCAGGTCTTCAAGGACTGGCAGCAAGGACCGGCACAATCCTGGTAGGCTGCTTACCACATCTGGGACTGTATTACAGAAAGTGGCCCAGGAGTGCAAAACTATTTCAGAAGGGTCAGCAGAGGCCTGCGCAGCCTCTTCTGTATACTGATAACACCGGTGTACATATAGCACCAGAACTATGATAAAAGGGTGCTCCTTTATTCGCATTAGGACGTGGCCCATGCAAAGGAAGCAATACCTTTCCCTCTGGATGCAGAGGAAAACATGCTCTTAGGAGGTGCACTGAAAGTGTGACGCAAAAAGGTTACGCACTGTCAGTGTGCCCCCTGAGCACAACCCTTTCGAGGGGCTAAAAGAGGTCCCATGGATGCCCCTCCCAGATATCCCCTGGCAGGTGGGAGCAGTCACTCACTCACTGAACCCTCCTGCAAGGGGATCTTCTTGAAAGTCTAGACTGGTTGCCGCCTTCACTGTGAAACACAGATCATTCTTCTTAATAGGGTGCACTTTCCCTGTTTGTGCCAGGCGCACTCGCGTAAAAGTGCACTGTTGCTCAAACAGGAAAAGTGTGCTCTTCTAGTAATGTGGGCCCTGATATTTCCAGTTTTTTAGGATGTTTCCCACTGAGACATTTCGGAGGATTTTTCCACTGAAGTGTATGGGAAGGAAAATATTGAGAATGTGGTTTTACCATGTGTAAGGGTCCTCAATTAGCCGCGATGCGCCCCCCAGTCGCAGCGCGGTAATAATGACCTCCAGGACACGCTCTTGGTCTCCGCGTGGTCCGGACTAGTTCCGTGACCACGCCTTTCTTTATTTATAGAATACGCGACCGTGATACGTCACGATCGCGCTAGCGCACGGCTACGTGCGCAAACACTAGACCGCGTACATGCGGTCTTCAAACATTACACTCCTTTCAACCTTTATTAAATGAAAGGAAAATCAAAAGAAGAGGGAGGGGGAAAAACAACCAACAGTACTCTGTCTCAAAGTCACTCGGTTAATCACGGACAAGTGATATATCAAATGGCCGGCAGGCCTGTTACCAGTCTGATGAGCAGGTGCCACAGTCCTAGCCCACGGCAAAGTCCGCTAGCTGCGAAGATGGCGCGGGATTTCTTCTTAACCCATAGCCAGCGGCCTCTCCTCGGAACAGGACCCTTCGAGGGGTGTCTTGTCGGGCTGGGGTTGACGACAGTCCGTCACCGGAGGGGTGAGGGCTATCTGCACTTGACCTTCCGGAATCCTGAGAGTTCGCCACAGCTCTTCCATCGGGGCTTCGTTGCTCTCTACCTGGGGAGTCGATGCCGGACGCCATGGGGCTTGAGGAGGTTCTGTCTTGGTCTTGATCTTGTTGTCCTCCTGACGGGGTGGCTACTCGCTTGAAGAATGATACGTTGCGTGTGACGCTTTCGCCGTCGCGCTGGGCCGTTACCATCGTGCCCGACCGGCGCGTGACTGTCCATGGACGGGGTTCAAACGGGAGCCTGAATTTGCTCCCGGGGAACCGATCCTTCACGTAGTCTCTTTCTGCAATGGGTGATGGTCTGGCCCGGCGTCTAAAACTGGCATACTCATTCGATCGTTTTCTGTTCCGCAGTGTCTGCTGGGGGTCCGCCTCATGAAGGGTCCAAGTGCGGTGATGAGGAATGGTGTCTCTGACGATTCTGCCCATTGCGGATGGTCCCGGGGCAGCAGTAGTTGTGCGGTGAGGTGTTAGCCTGTATTCTCTCAGGAATGTGTACAGAGCCCTCTCGACTGGTGTTTCTTCTGCCTGAGCGATTCTAATGACTTTGTTGAGGGTCCTCATGAATCGCTCCACCTCACCATTGGCTTGGGGCCATCTGGGGGTGATCTTCCTGTGTTGAATCCCCCATTCCTGGAGGTAGTCGGCGAGTTCTTGGCTTTGGAACGGTGGCCCGTTGTCCGTCTTCATTTGTTCAAAGATGCCATGAGTGGCGATTATCTTCTCCAGTTTGGCTGTCACTTCCCTGGCGGTCAACGATGTTATTATCTCTACTTCGGGATATTTTGTCAAGTCGTCGATGACGACGAGCATGTGACGGCCGTCGGGAAGGTGTCCGAAGTCGGCGCTTACTCGTTCCCATGGTCTCGTAGGATCATCCTCAGTGATTACGGGGTTTGGAGGCTCAGGTGGACCTGCCGCTTGACACCAGTGGCATTCTTTTACCAGCTGTTTGACTTTATCATCCATCTCTGGGAACCAGACCTTCGCTCTGAGCCTGCTCTTCGTTTTCACGATCCCTTGGTGGCCGCGATGCGCCAGCTCGACGGCCTGTTGCGTTAGACTAGCCGGCATCACAATGCGGGGTCCTCGGAGAAGGCAGCCTTGCGCGTCCACCGATAGTTCATCCTTCACTCTGAGGATCGCCTCTAGAGCCCTTTTTGCCTCGGGGGTTCTCTGACCCAGTGAATTCTGGAGTGACTTCCAGTCGCTGTGTCGTGAGGCGTCTATTGCCAGCTGGAGGACTTCGTCACTGCGGGTCGCTTCCACGATCAGGTCGATGCCCATGGGCAGGGGTCGTGAGCGCTCCAGGATGATCTTTACGTACTCCTCCGTTTCTTCCGCATCTTCCCGTTCCTGCATGGTTGCCGCGCGGGGATGCCGGGAGAGGTAGTCGGTCGGATTACTTGCTCCAGGCTTGAATTCCAGTTTGTAGTCATATTCTTGGAGCTGCAAGATCCACTTTTCGATTCTGGGGGGGGGTTTGGAGACTGACCCCCGGAATAGAGGAAGCAGGGGCTTATGATCGGTGGATACGGTGAAGGGATGTCCATAGACGTACACATGGAAGTCTCTGCATGCCCAGTGGATTGCGATGGCCTCCCTTTCAATTTGAGAATAGCGTTGTTCAGTCTCTGTTAGGGAGCGGCTCGCGTAGGCTATTGGCACCCAGTCTTCTCCATTTTGGCTTTGTGTCAGTACTGCCCCGAGTCCATACGGGCTGGCGTCAACCGCGATGTTGGTAGCTTTGGTGGGGTCCAAGTATGACAAGGTGGTGTTAGCAGACAGGGTGGCTTTAGTGTTCTGAAATGCCAGCTCTTGCTCTTTTTCCCAATGCCATGGGGTGGTAGATTTTGTAAGTTCCCTTAGTGGTCTCGTGAGATTGGAGAGATCTGGGATGAACCGCCCGCAGAAGTTCACCATCCCGAGGAAGCTTCGCACTTCTGACGTGTTGGTCGGGGCGGGTGCTGCTTGCACGTCTCTCACCTTTTCAGGGTCTGGCGCTACTCCCTTGTCGGAGAAAGTGTATCCGAAGAAGCTGATCGTGTTCTGTAGGAATTGACACTTTTCTCTGTGTAGCGTAAGGCCTGAGTCTTTGATCCTCTTCAGCACGCTCCTGAGCCTCCGGTGATGTTCTTCCATGGAGTCGGCGTATATCAGCAGGTCGTCGCTGACATTGAGGACTCCAGTGATTCCACTCAGCACCTCTCGAATGGTATTTTGGAATACTTCTGCTGCGCTTGATATCCCAAAGTTGAGCCTCCGATAGCGCCGGAGTCCGACATCAGTGGAGAAGGTGGTGATATACCTGGAATCCGGGTGCAGGGGCAGTTGGTGATATCCTGACCTCAGATCCATTTTGGAGAACCACTTCGCTCCATTTAATTCTCCCAGGATGTCGTCTATCGTGGGCGTCAGATGTCTTTCTCTTTTGACTGCGGCGTTGAGCAGGCGCATGTCGACGCAGATGCGTACTTGCCCTGGTTGCTTTGGTTTTCGCGCCACCACAATTGGCGATACTCAGGGGGTGGGCCCGCTGACTTTCTCGATGATTCCTTGATTCACGAGGTTCTCCAGTTCTTGTTCCACTTTTTTTCTCAGGTGGAATGCTATCCGTCGATGACGCAGAGCCACCGGCTGAATGGACCGATCGATGTGTAAGGATACTTCTTTCCCTCGGAGACATCCAATGCCCTTCAACACATCTTCGAACTCTTCAATGATCGTCTCGAGTTCTTCCTCCAGTACTGCCATTGCGAAAGATATTAAATGAAGTTCTTCGGCTGTTTGGCCACTGAGTAGCATCCCACTGCCTTCTTTGGTGACGTAGATGGTGGATGGTGCTCTCTTGTCCTGGTGTTGTACATCCGCTTGGAAGCACCCAATTAGCGGTATGGGCGTCTTCTGTCCGTATGCAAAAACTCTGATTTTGGCAGGCTTCAGACTCGGCTTGTCTCGCAGTTGGGCGTAAACGTTTGCCGCCATAAGTTCGATGGATGCACCTGTGTCAATGGTTGCTCTCACTTCTTGGTTAAGTATCCTTATCCTGCACTTCGGAAGTCGTCGCTTCTTTTTCAGCGGCTGGTCTATGGCAAACACATAGTGTACCGGGTAGCTGTGTGCGTCGTCATCCATGTCTTCGCTCTCGGGGTCTTCCCGTATGGTGTGAGCGGCTTCGGGTTTGGGCTTGGACGACCTGCACACAGATGCGAAATGATTCATGCGCCCGCATGACCCGCACTTCCTTCCTCGAGCTGGGCAGTCCTGCGCTCTGTGTGGCGCGCCACCGCAGTATCCACAGTCTTTGCGGCGTTCTAACGGCCTACCTCTCCCCGCCGGGCGTTGTTTGGGCCGCACCACGTTGACATGTTCCGCCACGTGCACCTGTTCAGTTTTGATTGGTCTGTGGAGTGCTGCTTCCATATAAGACGCCCTTGCCTGGGACAGTTCTTTTGAGCGGCCCAGCTTTAGGATCTCCACTAGTGGTTTGCCATCTTCTTGGAGGATCTTCACCCTCAGGTCTGAGGAGTAACAGGCCTGGATGAGTTGTCCGCGAATTTCTTCTTGCTCGTCGCGGAATCCGCATATGCTCGCTAGCTCTTTCAGGCGGCCGTGGAAGGCGTCGAGGGATTCATCCGCTTCCTGTCGCGCTTACCGGAAAATAAACCGCTCGTAGTCCTTACTTTGCATCGGCTCAAAATGGGCATTGAGCGCTTTGAGGAGCGTGACATACGTGTGAGGAGTAGCTTCCGTCAGGGTTTTGTAGATTCGATAAATGTCCTTCCCACCAAGATGTAGGAGGAGCGCCCTGCGTCTCTCTCTGGCTGTGCCTGCGCCTTCGAAATAGAATTGTAATCTTTCCACCCAGTCCTTCCATCTTGGGGCGAGGGCAGCAGGCGTGCCGTCGACGGAGAAGGGTTCAATTGGCGGTATGGACGCCATGTTGAGGGGAGGTGATGTCACTCACTGTCTCAGGCACACAGGGCAGGTGGCCACTGGCTGATGATCCACACCGACCAGGCCGCCAGGATGCAGCAGCAGGGGGCGGACGCTGAAGTGTAGATTTAATTTCTACCTCGTGGGCCCTTCCCAACACAGGAGTTCATATTTTGGAGAACTTGATCACCAAAGAAAAATCCAGCCTCCTAGGTGGTGCAGAGAGCACGTGGCACCGTAGTGCAATATTCTCTTTCAGGGCCCAGGAGCTTCGTGGCCATGAATAAAGCTAATCTCCCCTCTGACCTTTCCAGCAGCTGGGAATGCAAGCGTGCGCCGGTAGTCCCCTTGCTCTGGGCACTTCACTCCACGTGGTGTTGCTAGCGTGGCCCAGCCAGGCACAGGACTTCGCCGGTCATTGGAGGGGCAGGGCAGGCAGTGCTTCAGGGCACGCTGTGGGCTCTTCAGGCCTCGTCGCCATTGTAAGGGTCCTCAATTAGCCGCGATGCGCCCCCCAGTCGCAGCGCGGTAATAATGACCTCCAGGACACGCTCTTGGTCTCCGCGTGGTCCGGACTAGTTCCGTGACCACGCCTTTCTTTATTTATAGAATACGCGACCGTGATACGTCACGATCGCGCTAGCGCACGGCTACGTGCGCAAACACTAGACCGCGTACATGCGGTCTTCAAACATTACACCATGGGAGATATAATCCACGAGTCAGGGTTACCTCCCAAGTCAAAATGTACGAAAATCCCATTGATGCTGAACTGCTAGCGGAGTCCGTGTGCGCTCATCCTTTCATGAGCTACTTTGATGAGCGCCCAATCAATGAGTAGCTGATACACAGATTGGCAAAGTATTGTAGCAGCAACAAAGCGCAATCTGTATCTAAAAAGAAAGAAGGCCATTGCTGTCCACGAATCTGGTGTCAAGAACTTTGCAGTTCCATGTTATTAGCATTATGAAGATCGTGATTCGGATAAATATGATGGCTGTTATTATTAATATTACTATAGTATCCATAACCAGAAAAGGAAAAATATCATTATTATTGCACAGGCTGATGGTAGATCAGCAATTTGGTTATTTAAAACATGAGTCTTTTTGGTGAACTCGCTTCGTTGTTCAAGTTGAGCCTACAGGGCTCCTCTGGCTGCAAGACCTTTTGTAATTACTTACACCATGTTCATGCCGCCTGCTGCTTGCCATAGGTTCCCTCCAGTGTCCCTCTCAATTGCTGCATCCTGACTCGTTCTTGGTGCCGATGGCTCACTTCCGTTTAAGACAGAGGAGCCGCGCCGATTACAGTCTCCCTGCAGGTTCCATTCTTTATCTGTTTAGTTTGAGAACTCCTTTCTTTATTCACTGCCGGGATGGTGCAGCCTTGTCCAAGTGCTTCATCATTCTCGCACTTTCACTTTCAGCGCAGCCTTAAAGCCTTACAATTTGTAAATTGTAGTATGCAAGCACCATTGAAAAAGCAATGAAAGTTTTGTGGGAGGGTATTTATGTAAGGTCACATCTATTATACACCATAGCTGTGTTCTCATCTATTTGATCCCTCTGATTGTATTTTCTGGAGTAGGTCAGTGCACTAGCTCACGAGGACAAATGGAGTGTCTACTAAAAGAAAACCTACTTCAGATTTTTAAATAACCGCTAAATATGTGTGTTTTATGAACTACCGAGGTTTAGCTCCTTGACAGTGATGCATGTGGTGCCGTGGCAGGCTGTAGCAATTTCAGTACAGTAAATTCTGAGGCCTACAGAGAATCAGAGCACAGCTGCCCTACTTGCTTGGATAAAGGGAAGGGATTTTGGGCTGGAGGAATGAAATTGCAGATGTTTGAAAGAAAAATAAATTATACCATTGAAGTGTCTCCAGCGAAAAGAGCCTCCGAGTTGGTACATTTTCGTTAGTGGCCCTATTCTTTCAGGGCCTCGTAATACTCTGCTCATAGATGGCATCTATCTGTGGCATGCAGCTCACAAGCTGATGAGTAAATATATATGAACTTATCAAGGTAATGTTATCCTTTACTTTAATACTTGCAGCCGTAGCTACACATCCGTGTGTAGTGCACAGTAGTTTCGTGCTAGGCTTACTTTCAGCTTTCAATTGGCCTGTAATTGCTTAGATAGACCTGTAATCCCACTTGGTTGGCGTGCACAACAGAACGAAAACCAGAAAAGAAACAATTTCACTGAATCATGGCATTGGCTTGCTACAGGAGATCAATTAGTTTAAATGGCCACTAACTCCCTTTAATCTTTACATTTGTATTCCGAATTAGCGTTCTGTCCTTTTGCACAGAACTATATAAAAGTTTGGAAGCAAATCAAGGAACATATTAATATTAAAGAAATTAAATTATTATTCGAAAGTGAAACTGTAGAAGAACCTTCAACTGTCATCCATATTCGAAGTAGGTTTCTAGCAGTCGCTTAGTCAATTAGGCCAAGCTTTTCACTGCCCACACTGTTCCCTGCTATCATCTCCATTCTCAATGTATTTAAGATTTCTGGCTGGTTGTGCAATGCCTGACTGTACTCACTAGGAACAATGTAAAATGTTTATATGAAACTTTTACTAAATTCGAATATGCAAGACCTTTTGTAATTATCGACACCATGTTAATACTGCCTGCTGCTTGCCATAGGTTCCCTTCAGTGTCCCTCTTAATTGCTGCATCCTGACTTGTTCTCGCAGCCGGGAGCTCACTTCCATTCAAGACAGAGGAGCACCGCTGATTACAGTCTCCTTGCAGTTTCATTCTTTATCTGTTTATTTTGAGAACTCCTTTCTTTATTCACTGCAGGCAGGCATGGTGTAGCCTTCTCCCATTGATGCCTCATCCTCGCGCTTTCACTTTCAGTGCAGCCTTTTTTTAAACTGCTTATGGAGGGGGGGCATTGAATGCAGCAGTCTGCAAGCTGTAACCTCCGCATAGCACATTGCAAGGGAACTTTCCAGAAAACACAACACTGGGAGTATTTTTTCGTTCAAAACCCTTTCCATGTGATTCAAATTTTCGTTTGTGCTTCCTGATGGAAATTGTGATTTATGTTTTACAGCCCACATTATGGTCTGCTGTGGCCACTGAGCATGGTTTGCCCATTCAGCTTTTGCTTACATTTGTATACTGAGAACCAAAAGGGGATAGGTCCAAAACACGTAGTGGGGGCTAGACCTTATATTTAAATTGCAAAAACACACAGTGCCCACACCACAATTACTCATTCAATATTCAAGAAGGGTAAGAAACCAGTTTATTGTAACCACCCTTAGACAGCATTACTCAGTGTCTATCATTTTATGCTTTTTTTCAAATTTTCAAAAAATCATAACAGAATAAAGCACTACGTATTGGAATATTTACAAGACTAAATACACTTTGTACATACATCAAAAAACAAACATTATTTACACACTAAAAAACAGTTCTGCATCAAACATTACAAAAAATTATAATTACATCACAACCAACAAATATTACAATAAAAACATGAAGAAAAATGATTTCCAAGGGGGTATAAGCAACTTAATAGCTTGTAAACGCTTAAAATTGCTCAATTCCTCCACATGATTGGCTGCGTAGACGGAACACATGTCGCACTGTTCCCCCATCACACAATGAGTATGTTTTTAGAAACAGAAAATCATACCATTCTTTAAACATCTAGGTAGTCTGCAATGCTAAACATGTAATCACAGATATTCTAGCAAAATTCCCAGGAAGCACTCATGATTCCTTAATTTTTTGACACTGTGGTTTACATCGCAGACTCACAAATGGCGAGTTTGGAGAAGGATACCTGCTAGGTAATTGTGTGGCACACACAAACAGTAGTATGAAATGTCTGAACTTGCAGTATCTCACTAAACATCAACATACTTTATCCCTGCAGGAGACAGTGCATATGCTGTGCGGAACTGCATCCTCACACCCTACCTCAATCCATCCACAGCTGCTGAGCGGAGGTACAACACTGTCCACAGAGCCACAAGAGCCACCATTGAGAGGACCTTTGGAATCCTCAAAAGCCGTTTCCGGTGCCTCCATTAGAGTGGAGGTACCCTACAGTACAGCCCGGAGACATGTTGCAAGATTGTGGTGGCCTGAACAATGCTACACAACATCGCTATCAAGAAGGGCACCCCAGTGGATCTGACAGATTCAAACTCATCAGATGAGGAGGATCCAGCTCCCCAACGCAGACGTGCAGGTGGAGCCGGGGCAGCTGCCGGGTGTCAGAGATGTGATGACATCACGCAGAACTACTTCTAGGTGAGAAAATAGACCACAATGACCAATGTTGATGAAAAGAAATTAGGTTTATTCCATTGACTGCATGATGTGAAAAGCCACACAGTGTGACTGTAACTTTGTTGGTAGCACATGTTATGGTCTTTGTTTTCCTCACGTTTGCTGCTCCTTCCACGGCTCCCGTCCTCCCTGCACAGCGGCCGGGCTTTGCTCCGCCAGTTCATCGAAGTGAGCAACCGACCGGCCGGGCTTGGCTCCGCCGGCCGGACCACGACTCCCAGCAGCCTCAGGGGTCAGCGACGACGCCACTAACGAGCGCGCCAGGAGGCGCATAAAGCACCGGCAGGTGCAGAGTCTCCTGTCTTTGTTTTCCTCACGTTTGCTGCTCCTCCCACGGCTCCCGTCCTCCCTGCACAGCGGCCGGGCTTTGCTCCGCCAGTTCATTGAAGTGAGCAACCGACCGGCCGGGCTTGGCTCCGCCGGCCGGACCACGACTCCCAGCAGCCTCAGGGGTCAGCGACGACGCCACTAACGAGCGCGCCAGGAGGCGCATAAAGCACCGGCAGGTGCAGAGTCTCCTGTCTTTGTTTTCCTCACGTTTGCTGCTCCTCCCACGGCTCCCGTCCTCCCTGCACAGCGGCCGGGCTTTGCTCCGCCAGTTCATCGAAGTGAGCAACCGACCGGCCGGGCTTGGCTCCGCCGGCCGGACCACGACTCCCAGCAGCCTCAGGGGTCAGCGACGACGCCACTAACGAGCGCGCCAGGAGGCGCATAAAGCACCGGCAGGTCCCTCGTCCCGCGAGGACGCGCGCGGGACGCACCGGACGAAGCCCGGACAAAGGGCGGACAGTCTAAGACAGCCCGAGACTGTCAGAGACTGGGCTGGGTCAGTTACTCTGCCCGAACTCAGGAACTCAGGAGGTGAGCCATTGTTATAGCTGGGGGTTACCTAGTATCACTGCACTAGTCCTGGAGCGGTTGAATTGTCCTGTGACTCTGAGAATTTTGTTGTTCTTTTGTTTCAACACATTTCCGAGAGGGCTTTGCTCATAGTTCTTCGGTGTGTTATGTCTGGCAAAAAGTCATCCCCCGCTAAAAATACCATGGACAACTACCTTTTCCAGGTAGTTGCCAAAATTAACAGCGATAGAAGATCTTCACTTGGGCTGAGATCATCATATAATCCATTCATACCAACATCGCCGGTACCAGCCCTGGCTCAATCCCTTGAGCAACACAGCTCCTGTTGTGCTCCCGCTGTTGTTTGTGACTACGCTGACAATACCACAATGATTCAGTCAGTCTATGTAGAGTCAGACACCGAAAGTGAAGAGGTGGCTGACCAACACTTAGCCGAGGACAAAGCCCCCACTCCTGTGCCTGCACCACGTCCTACTAGAGGTGCCAGAAAGACTCAGACAAAGCGAGGCGGGCTAAGATCAAGTCGGAGAAAGATTGCATCCCCTCCTAGTAAAACCTTGGTGGAGGAAGATGGATCATTAGACGACGCCTGTATGTCTATATCCAGTGGACAATTTAAGAACTTGTTGGACATGATAGACATTAAGATACAGGGAATTGTCAAGCCACTGATAGGCAGAATAGAGAAGCTCACTAAAGAGGTTAATCGTTTAGGGGATATTTTGAACCACACCTTAGCTGAAGTAGGCAAAGTGCCTGATGCAGTTTCCAGGAGGGTTGAATTTAATAAGGCCTCCTCTATTCTGGCGGGCGGTGGGGCTCTCCCTCTAATTGATCATTTGGTGGCTCCCCAGGCTCCCCAGGTATCTACATTGGATGGTGTGCAGGAGAAAGATGTCCCTTCTGTTGTATCTTCTGCCCCAGAACCTGTTGATGGCACGGTGGAGCTGATAGTTGAGGCTTCTCCTTTGGTTTTGGTTTTAGCTATAGTCCCTCTATTGGCCCCATGGCAGGAAGAATCTACTTCATCCCTGTTGTCTAAAGCCTTATATTGGTTGACAAATAATATGAAAATAACTCCCTGGGGTAAGCACCAGCTGGCCGAAGAACTAGTAAAGGCCAGGAGGGTGAAGTGGATAGGAAATAGTGTTAAGAAGTTCCAAGGTGACTGTGTTGTTTTACATTTCTCTGACCCAGAGGTTCTGGCGAACATTCTGCCCAACCTTCTACCCCCACAGCGAAGATCTACTGAAATCGTTCCGCTCACTTTAGATTTCTTCTACTATCGTAGTGGGAGGGTTTCTAATAAGATTATGTTAAAGACAAAGTGGAATGTAGTTCCTATGAAAGGGCGGAGGGAAGTGCAGTCGACAGAGTGGGGTTTAAATTTAGAAAATAGGTTTTCAGCCCTTTCTAACCTAAATGACTGTGACTGACTTTCCAGGGGTAAAATTGTAGCACCCATAGCTAGTGTGGATCAAATCTTATTTAGCTTGCCTGCCCAGAATGATATTTGTCTTAATAACGGATCGATGAATAACTTGGCTGTTTTAGTAGAAGCTGAGACCTGTACAACGAATCCTCCTCCTGGTGCATTAGAGGGACGTGTGTCTGGGGTTGCTAACCTAATCTCCTGGAACTTAGCTGGATTGACCTCTAAACTCGACTGTGGGGATTGGCTTGGTTTTATTACCCAATTTGATATTTGTATATACCAGGAGACTTGGGCATGTGAACCTGTCTTTATATTAGGATATTTGAATTTCTCTGTGCCAGCCGTAAAGGGTCCGAAAGGTAGGCCTATGGGGGGGCTTACCATCTGGATTCGACAGTCGCTAAACCTCTCAGTTAAAAGCATAGCTATTAACCATAACGATATACAGTTGATTAGAATAACTACTGACACTCTTGGGTCACTTGATATCTATAACATATATGTTAGGAGTGCTAAAGGTGGCCGATCTGAAGTACTATCAGCCTTGGATAACATTCTCGATGATCACTCCCATGAGAACAACATTGTTATAGCAGGTGACCTTAACCGGACGTTTGAGCCTTTGGTTGCGGGAGAGGCCTCCACTGGAGCTGAAGAGGACTCTCTTTGGGGTATCCCTGAGTTACAATTGAAACTAGTGTCTCGCTGGACTGAAGACATAATAGCCATTAATGCAATGTGTCTTGAAAAAGGCCTGAGAGCCATGAACGGTAGAACAGCGAGGGATAAAGATGGCTCAGTAACTTTCGATAACGGGAGGCACAAAAGTAGAATTGATTATGTGATCTGTAGTTTGTCTTTGTGGCCAACCCTCTGTGATATGGAGGTGACCGGGAGACCAGAGAGTGACCACAACCCCTTATGTGTGACTCATAAATGGTGGTCTGCAGAGATAAATTCTACATGTATGAATGACTTTGTTCCACCGCTCATCATCCCTGAGAATAATATGCGCAGACTAAGATGGGATTCTGTAGTTAATAATCAACAGGCTATAGATACTATCAACAGCAAAACTGACCAAGCAATCTTAGCCATGGAACTGATTAGTGCCTCTTCTTCTGGCTTGGGGGACGTGGTTAAAATTCACGATACCCTCTTTGCCAAGATCAGGGTGCACTTTTTAAAACCTAATAAGCGAAAGGGGGCTCCGGTTCGTAAAGATGCAAGATGGTATAACGCTGACTGTAGGAAGGCAAGACTCGCCCTTGGACAAGCAATTAAGAAGAGAGACTGTGTATCTATTTGCCTTGCCAGAAAGGAATATAAAGTATGCATTGTAAAAGCCAAGAGGGAGTGGGATGAGCAACATTGGTGCAAATTGAAAAAGGCCTGCGATAGGAAGGATTCCAGAGTATTCTGGAACATTGTAAAATGGGGTTCTGAGAGAGCTGAAGAGTCCCCAAACAACAATGTCTCACAAGAGGCATGGGTAAAATTCTGTAGCTCACAATATACTCTTAACACCCTGGCCACAGATGATGATAGTTTCACCATGAAGTTTTCTGAAGATTGTCCTTTTACTCATACAGAGATTATGTCCGCTATTTGCGCAGTAAAACGAGGGCGGGCTCCTGGTCTAGATGGAGTACCCGCTGACATCTTTTTAAATGATAGGGAACGCTGGTGCAAATATATTTACTTGCTTATTAATTCTATTCCTCAGGGAGCTGATGTCCCTGATTCATGGAGAGGTGCAGTGATAATCCCCGTGTATAAAAAGGGGGATCGTGCTCAGCCCTGCAACTACAGGCCTATTAGCCTTATTGACACCGTGCAAAAAGTTGTGGGTTGTGTTGTGGTCAATAGGCTCCACGAATGGGCAGAAGATTATAACATCTTATCTCCCTTCCAAGCAGGTTTCAGAAGGGCAACCAGTACGATTGACCAAGTGTTCCGTTTCCAATTGCTACAGTGGAAGACCGTGATCCTAGGGGGGGGCAGCCTGTATGCGGCATTCGTCGATTTGCGGGCTGCCTTCGACCTGTTTCCACGGGTCAAACTGTGGCATGTCTTGCATAGCCTGGGGGTACCAGATGAATTATTAACAATGATACTGTGCCTCCACAAGTCTAACTTTGCTAAAATCCAGTGGGGCGGCCACGGGATGGTCACAGCTGATTTCCGTGTTGAACGAGGTGTCAGACAAGGGTGCTCAATGGCTCCTACTTTGTTTACATTGTTTATAAATGGTGTAGTTTCTCGATTGGTACCTGCGACAGTTGATGCTCCTTCTCTTTCAGGCCTAAAAATCCCCATACTAATGTTTGCGGATGACACGCTAATTTTATCAAAAACCCCTCGTGGCCTACAGCGTGCTCTGTTGATTTTTGAGAATTTTTGTGGGGAACATGGACTTGAGGTGAATACCACTAAAACTAAACTTATGATTTTTAAGCCGCATCGCAGCTTCAAGTCCAAAATTATGATGAGCGGCCGGCCTTTAGAGTTAGTCAACTCATTTACATATTTGGGTATCCAAATCGCTGATAACAACAGGTGGAGCCAGTACTTAAATACTGATATATTGCGGCATAAGCAAATAGCGGGCGCCATTAATTCAGAGCACAGGAGGTCTCTAACTAAACCTGTTAAACCCGCCCTATTGGTTTATGAAGCAAAGGCTATTGGGTCTGCACTATACGGCGCAGAAATGTGGGGCTTTGAAAATCTTAAATCTTTGCAAGCCTCAGAAAACAAATTTCTACGGGCACTCACTGGTACACCTAAAAGCACTCCGTTGTTACCTCTTCGATACGATCTCGGCAGAAAACAAATCAAGGATTTAGCCAGACTACGCCCGATTTTGTACTGGCGCAGACTCTGGACTACTCCCGAGCTCTCACATTATGCTGCGGGTTCTGTGGATGTCATCAAGGCTTATGGCTTCCACAAAATAAGCTGGCTTAATTCTCTGAAAGCTATGTTATGTGAGCTTGGGTTGAGTTCTCTATGGCTGGACCCTGCTGGCGCATCATTTCCCTCCAAGCTTGTCTTAAAAAACATTTTTTGGGAAAATGTTGCTAACAAAATCTTAAACACTTCTAGCTCTGGGTCCATGTCTATGTACTTCCTTGAGGCTAAAATGTATCCAGCCTTGGAATCATATTGGGATATCATCTCAAAGCCAGGTAACAGGAAGCTCTTATTTCAACTGAGAGCTGGTGCACTCCCTATAAGAACATTGACTGCTAAATGGGGCTCAGGTGGAAGTAACATCTGCCCAGCTTGTGGGACAGGGAAGGAGTCATTGGGCCATTTTCTGTTTTCTTGTAAGGTATACGACGTGCCAAGACGTGTCTGGTTAGCACCTATGTGCAGGAACCTTGGGACAACATGTAGTTCTGTAGCTATGCGAATCATATGTACGAGCCCAGTCTCTTGGATTTTGATAGCTACAGCAAAATATCTCGGCTGGGCGTGGGCGATCAGACAGAGACTGCTAGTTAAATAACTATTCTCTGTCTGAAAAACTGGTCCCCATGAATTTGATATTACTTTTTAAGCCAGAGACTGCTAGTTAGTTAAACTATTCTCTGTTTGTAATATTTGACTTCTTGTATTTGTATTCCTGTTCTTAGATTACCGGCGTTCCATATCTTGAAAAAACTTTTTATCAATTGTATTAATTCCTTTTTTAACCATCTATTAATTGTTGTAATGGAAAAATCTTTTTAACTGAATGTATTATATGTATATCTAACAGTGCTGCGTCAATCTGTTTGACAGACAAATTTAATTTATTTTTAAATATTTGTGTGTACCATGCTTTTATGAGTAATAACTCGAATAAAGCACTTTTGACTTGACTTGACTTGTTATTGTCCTCACAGTGCCATCATGATAGTGAGTTAGGTAGTCCTCATAGCATGTGTTGCCTCACAACATGCCATTGATGCATGCCGCCCTTCACCTCTGGCGTGCACGCCCTGATACCCCTCCTTCAGCCTGTGCACTTGCCTCGCTGTTGTCATCCACAGGTCTGCCCTGACGCCCACTCCTACGCCTATCAGCAGGAATAGGTGGAGTCGGCGTGCTCCTGCTGGATTGCCCATCTGTATCCAGGCTCCCTGGTGTCCCTATTCCCCCAGTGACAACAGCCCGCAGTTGGTCTAGTGCATGTGTCACCTGCACCAGGCCCCTGGCAACGTCCTGGCAGCAGTGTGCCATCTCATGTTGCATGCTTATGCTTCTCCGTGCTAGCATGGATATTGCTGTGGATTGCCGGCTGACAGCCCTAGTGAACTGGTCCAGGCGGGTGTGTAGCCGATGTTGTTTCCTGCGCCGGGCCTGCCTATCACTTCTGTTTTCCCTCAGATTTGCCACCAAAGCTTGTGCAATTGCTGTCACCCCAAGTCTTAGCTCCGACATGTGGTGGTTGTGTTGCGCTAGCTGGCACTGGATTGACATAATTCCTTTACTTTGCTGGCGCTAAACACGCAACATGTTACCCTCCAGCCATGCGAAGACCGAGTATGTACCCGAGGAGGCATTGCTGGTGTTGGCCTGTGCCCTCTGTCTTGCACCACTGCCAGTTGTGTTTGGTGCACAGGATTGTGTTGTGCCCTGCCTTGGGTTTTGTGTTTCTGCAGCCTGTGTTCCCTCTTCAGCATCCGTAGACTCGGATGCCATTGGTATTAGTGCAGGAACAGTTCTGTGCCGTTTGGTTGCTGCTGATGGTGTGTCCCGTGTGGCACCCTGCCTCTCCTGCCCTGCCCGGTCCTCATCTGTTGCCGTCTCCCCCACTGCAGCCACTGTGTCCTGTGTTGTAGGTCCAGCTGCAAAAAAATAGCACACATGAGTTGTGTCTAATTTTTTTTTCCATGACAATAAAGCTCTTGTTACTACAAATGACATGACTACTTGTCTATTTTGCACATTGCTAGTATGACTGTTCCCTCTGTACCCTTTGTATATGTCACAGGACCAAGTCACAGTGCATGGGACTACATTTCCCATAATGCAATACTGGGTGACCCTCAAAACATGGACCGGATTCCTATTCATGCATGGGTATTTTGGGGTATGAGTGGGATGGGTATGTTTTGGGGATATTGGCGTGCATCTTACCTTCTCTGGTGTCTTTGTTGTTGGAGCTGTCAAGGTCAGCCACGCCCGTCACTGCCTCAGGAATGAGTGTGCCCTCCACCAACTCCTCCAGGGGCGTCGGATCTGGTGCAGTGGAGGTCCCACCGCCAGTTGCCTTTGCCTCTGCCAATCTGGTGGCCACCCTCTACAGGTGCAGGCAATCAGGTGCAGCATGGGCAGTCACACTTTCTGGTTGCGATGTCATCATTCTGCACCTGAATTGCTTTTTTCCATTTTTGTGATTCTTTATTAGCGAATTCGCTAATAAAGAATCGCTATTCGAGTAATCGCACAATGATTCTGTGATTTTTTGGTAATGGCTATTTAATAGCAATTTTTTATCTACATCCCGTTTTGTGATTCCAAAAGTGCGATACTCAGAAAATCGAATTTTCAGAATTGCAAAAATGGATTTACCTACGTATGCCCCCATGCCTCTTATTTGTATGTTTTGAAAACCTGCAAGAGGTGTGCAAACATGCACTTTGTACTTATAGTCGTTGCTTATGAGAAGCGAGGCTGGCAGTAACTGTGCCTCTTTTACTGCCAGCCTTGCTTGTCATAAGCAACGTCTATAAGTACAAAAAGCATGTTTACGCATGCTTGCAGGTTTTCAAAACAGATAAATAAAAGGGATTGTCATTTACAATTCCAATAGCTAAAAACTCTCGCAAATGGGAGACCTACTCCATTGCACATGCTTGTTATATTCGGTCACCACCACAGATGGGGGTGCAGCACTTGTCAGCTCGTGCCACCAGCTGTCTGATTACTTTCCTGCTACCACAGAAAGCAAGTACGTGCTGTCTTATGATTATGCGCTCATGCGCATCTCAGCCATGGAGTGAGTGACCAAGAAATGGTGGTGTGTTTCAGATAAGGCCAACTCTTGATAAGTGGAGAAAGCCACTGCGGGAAAGAATGAGGGGGAGAGACGTTTTCTCTAGATGTAAATGGGATGCTGCTATTTTTAAATATTTTCAGTCATTTCTCGTTCACAGTCATATAGTACGTCACCCGCTTGACAGACATGCTCTTCTTGGTTGCTAAGAATATCTCTAGCCCACTTTAGGCATCTGTGAAACTCACAGCCACAGGAATCCCACAACTATTTAAAATGGCTGTGAGGTTTCAGAATTCAAAATGCAAATAAGCTACAGTTTAGTATAGAAATAAATAGGGCTCTGCAATTTTGATCTCAGCAAACTGTGACAGCGAAATGGAGCCCTCTGGGGAATGAAGCATGGAGTAGAAGGGAACACCGCTGACCAGCGAGGTTTATTTTAAAGGTCAAGCGTCCCTTGGTCCAATGACTGAAGGCAGTCTGCTTTGAGGTTCAGTCCGGCTCAGACATCCTGCCTTGAATTCCCATGTAACCTAATTATGATTCACAGAACACTCATACTGCCATAACAAAAAATCCTTTAGCAAAACCAATGCGCCTGGCACTTACAATTTGCTTCATTATTTATAAATGTGCAATATGCAAAAAGTAGACAAACATATAAAAATAGTAAAATGCCCAGGAACACTGTCCTGACACTTTAGCCCACTATTTTTCAGGAAGCTGTGCAATGTGGTCAGGCAAAATGCCATCGTTCATGGTGCAACAGAGCCACGAGATGAAGTGGACTGACCTATTTCCCCATGCTGTATGCCTTGGTGGGTGGAAGGGGTCTTACGCAAATCCTTTGTACAAATATATAGATGTATATTTTTTCATTATGGTTTTTTGAGAAAGAAAGAGGGTGCCGAGAAATTTAAATAGGCCAGACTTGAAAGCAACTAAAAAGACTAAAAAGAAAAAATAACCTGCATGTTAAAGTCACAAATGTCTACTCAAATGTGTAAAACTAATTAAATTATTGAATCCTCATTGAGCCCTTCGGAATTTTAGAGAAATTCAGTTTTAGTAAATCTATCTATCTATCTATCTATCTATCTATCTATCTATCTATCTATCTATCTATCTATCTATCTATCTATCTATCTATCTATCTATCTATCTATCTATCTATCTATCTATCTATCTATCTATCTATCTATCTATCTATCTATCTATCTATCTATCTATCTATCTATCTACAGGCGGGACCCTTGAGTTTGTGAACCTTGCATCCAGTGGTTGTTTACCAGGCAGGTGGTACTTAAACCTCCAAAGGAACTTGAGTTCAGAAGCTTGCACTCTGTGATGGTGCAACAGGCCTCTAGAGTATGTGAAGCTTGAACCTGATGGAGCTGTACCAAGTAAATGGTGCACAGGTAAAATTGTACCAACTGCTCTGTAGCTGGACCCCTTGAGTTCATGAAGCTTGCAGTTAGTGTGGTGTGCCAGGCATGCAGTGCTAGCACCTCCATGAAGCTTGATCCAACTTGCGGTGTGCCAGTACCTCTGTAGCAGACATCTTTAGTCATGAACTCTGCGCTGAGTGGTAGTCTTCCAGGCATGCAGTATTAGCCCCTCAGCAGCTGGGTACCTTGAGTCCATAAAGCTTGCGCTTGGTAGTGGTGTACCAGGCCAGTGGTACTAGCACTTCCATAGCCAATCCCTTTGAATCCATGAGACTTGTACTAGTGGAGGTGTACCTAGTTAGATGTACTATCCCCTCTGCAGCAGGGATCTTTGAGCATGTCGAGCTTACAACTGATAGCTGTGTACCAGGCAGGCAGTACTAAAACCTGTAAATGCCAGTCCATTTTGTTATTGAAGACTGCATCCTGTGGTGATGATTGTGCCCTTTGAAACAGTGAAGCCTGCACACAATGGTGGTTTACCGGGAAGATAGCACATGTGTCTCTAAAGCTGATCCCCTTGAATCCATGAAGATTACAGCACTCCTAACTGACTGGGCAGACTGGGCTCCACTCTGAGTGTATCTGAATAAATAAATATTGGTTTGTATTCTCTACTCTCTGACCGACTCTTCATTTGGTATGGAAGGCTGAGAGGTGGTCGTGAGTGACCCGGGTGACCCTAATCGGGCAACTTCCTTCAGTTGGTGCCCGAACAGGGACTCCTTCGGGTGAGTGACCCACCCCCTTCCGCGGACGGGGGTGGTCGAGGCTATCATCGGGTCAGACTGATGGTTCATGGATCCCTGTATGAGGAGATTGATTTCTCACAGCTGCCCCTTCCATCCTGCCGAACGATGCCTCACCCAGAGGTCCTCCTGACTGGAGTCCTAAATGGTGAGACCCTTGGATCTGACCGTTTTGTCTGGAGAGTTGGTAGTGGAGAATGAATTTGTTTTGACCTGCATATATCAGGTGAGTTTGTTTTCGTTTTTAGAGGATATGGTACCATTTTGGTTTGCATTTGGTACGGTCTGAAGACTTTGGGATAAAAGCATTTGCAATTGCTTTGCCAGGCATAATTAGTGAACTTGTTTTCTTTTGAAAATGCCTGGAGTTAGCAAACTGATTTCTTTGTGCTGTCGTTGTTGTTCTGCAAATGCTCCATTGGAAGAAGCTCAGCTGCCACCTCCAGAATCACTCCAAATTTTGATATGTATGTGAAGCATGGTCTTGGCCCTCTTATGTTTAGTACATTATGGCACAAATATACAAGGGACAATGCCAAGTTGCAGCCACCATTAACACGCCCTTTCGATGAACAAAAGATTGGGTATTTACAGGAACAGTTATTTCAAAAGCGAAGTAGACAGTCTACGTTTGATTCTCTCAGAACATGGCAGAAGGAAAGCTAGGCAGAGACGACTGAAGTCCGAGAAAGAGGCCTGGAAAGGGAAAATGCAGACTCTGACTCAGAAAGCTGTGACATATGGCAAAGAGAAACAGGAAAAGGGAGTTGAATGTGAAGATAGGAGGTTTCAATTGCATATTGATAAATCGTATTTGGCTCAAGAGGAAACTGACATTTTTGTGGAAGAACTGTTAGATACTCGGCCCACCTCCATATGCTCCGCAAAGTATATATCCTACTATCCCTGTGCCATCACAGCCGCCTGTTACAGCTGTCCTCACTGCACTCTAGAATATCGCCCCATAATGCTTTGCTGGGCCTTTGGTTGGCATTGTATTTTTGCCCATAACTTTGCTTGGGGTGGTCCTTGGAGGAAGGGAACACCACCGAATTGTTCAGCACGATATGCTCTTTGTGTTCAAGCCATCTGCTTGGTCCTCCCCCTAGGTTAGGGGGGACCCCAAAATGATCACCCCTCTCATTGCCTGATATATTTCAATGCTCACTTTTTTGGAATTGGTTATATGTTTTTATCATGTAAAGGTAAAGTTGTTTTATCAAAGGGTTGTGGGTGAACTCCACTAATTGGCGTAGTTGCAGTTTTTGCATGAATTCCATGTTCTCAATGTAATGCGGAGTTAGCAATTCTCCGCAATCTCTGCTCGCGGAGCGGAGTTCATTGCCCACGATTACCCAATTGTCAATTTTACTGACCTCTTCTTGTATGTCAAATGTTCACGGATAGTTCTGCGTAAGGGCACGATAGGCCTATTTATGCTCACCCTGGGGTTTCTTTTTGTCTAATGGAACATATTCAAATGTCCATAATGGCACACATGATGTGGCACTTGGGATGATGCTGCCTTTGGGTGTGCCTTGCAAACATCTGAAGCCTAAAGTAAGATGGGTGAAAAGATCATTGACCAAGAAAATCTATGAGGGAGTGACAGATCTTGAAGTTAATAATTACAGTAATGGTATTACTTTCGTATATATTCTTTCTTCCATAATTACCTTTGATGAAACTGCCATGGCCATGGGTGAGAGAGTTAGACAATGCTTTGGATGTAAGCTGCAGATATAGTCTGATTCTACAGAAGTAGGTTTGTGTGACATCACCACCCAATTGATAAGTATGCAGATATATTCTGAGCAGACTAGATATGCTGTCGATTTCATCCTAGCTAAGAGTGGTGGTGTGTGCATGGTAGTAGGAGATCAGTGTGTAGTCGGGATCACTAATATAGAAAGGAACATTACCCAACACATTTTAGATATCTTAGAAAATGTTAAAGCGTAGAAAGTGGAAAGTGGTGTTGGTCTCTTTTTTTTTGGGCAGTTGGGGTTGGATCCTTGAAAAGGTGATTTATTTCATCGTAATTTTGATTGATTGTGTCTTTGAGCAATGCCTTCCCTTCTGTTGCTCTTATTGCACCACCCTTCTTACTCCAAAAAATAAAATATCAATTTCTGATACTAATGCAACAATTATGATCCAGAAAGAGATAGCCAATCATATGCAAATAGATGAGGGCATTTTTGAGACTTCTTTCCTCCTTACAGTCTCCCTTCCTGATGTTAAAAACATGGAGCGCTCCTAAGAAGTTCATTCATGACTGATGAGTTACTTGTTCTTTGTAGAGAAAAATTTTTTTTTAGCTCCCGCTAAAAGGAGGGTCTGTTAGAAAAGAAAAATCATGCTTACGCATTATACTATGTATGTTAGCATGCGTGGCACCATTTTCTTTTGATGCCACCATTTTAGGTTATAGTCAATAGGTTTGCCCTGCTATTTCCAAGAAAAGGCACTTGTTAGGTTTTGCTTCTCCAAGGCTAGGTTTTGATTCACTAATGAATAGACTGTTCTTATTAACACATACCTTTCCCTCTAGATAGATACCCTCTCCCACTTGTCTGGTGGCAGACACGGGCGTAATTACCTTGAATGGTCGATAGTGTGTGCCCGGCTGCAGAATTGAAACTTTTTTTTTGTAATACACTGTTTTGCCACGTATGCTTGGAAAATTCCATTGTGGGCATGCCCTCATTGAGTTTGAAATATACATAATTTATTTCTATGTTTGCTGATGTCAGTCCCTCTGCAGCACTCCTACCTGACTGGGCAGACTGGGCTCCACTCTGAGTGTATCTGAATAAATAGATATTGGTTCGTATACTATACTGTCTGACTTACTCTTCTTTTGGTATGAAAGGCTGAGAGGTGGTCGTGAGTGACCCGGGTGACCCTAATCGGGCCACTTCCTTCAACTCCATGAAGCTTGAATTAGGTAGGGGTGTAGCAGGTGGACTGTGCTAGTGTGTCTGCAGCCAGACCCTTGAGTCCACAAAGCCAGCACCTGGTGGTAGTGTGCCAGAGGGCAAAACTAGTTCCTGAGCAGCCAGGCCCCTTGAGGCCATGAAACCTTCCCTCGGTGGTGGAGTTCAAAGCAGATGGAACCAGGCTGGGATCCTCTATTTCATGAAGCGTGCACTCCATGGTGATGTACCAGGTGGGCGATAGTGTTACCTACTGCTGCCAAGCCCCTTGAGTGTGTGAAACTTGTACCCAGAAGAGGGTATACCAGGCAAGAGGTACTATTATCTATGTGGCTGGTTCCTTTGAGTCTGAGTTGCTTGAAATTTGGCTGTGGTGTGCAGGGTGGGCAGTACTAAGGACTCCACAGCGGGGACCCTTGAATCTGTGAAGCTTGCACCCAGTGATAATCTGCTCATCAAGCAATGCTAGCACCACTGCCGCAGGGCCCCTTCAGTCCTTGAAGTTTGCACGAAATAGTGGTTTGCTGGGCATGCAATTCAAGCCCCTCAAAAGCAAGGCCCAGGAGTCTGTGAAGCCTGCCCCTAATAATGGTGCACCAGACAGGAGGGGGTAGTAGCTCCTCCTCAGCTGAGCCCCTTGAGTCTGTGAAGCTTGCACCCAGTGGTGGTGTACCAGGTGGGCATTACTTCCCTCTGCAGCCAGATCTCTGTGTCTGTTCAGCCTGTACCCAGCAGTGTTTTATTGGTAGATGGTCCTCACCCCTCAGTAACTGGGTCAATAGAGTACATGAATCCTGCACCCAGTGTGGTGTACCAGGCAAGTGATGCTAGCATCTACTAGCCAAGCCCCATGAGTCCATGAAGCTAGCACTCGGTGTCAGCGAACTGGGCCTGTCATACCAGCCCTTCCACAATCAGGCCCCTTGAGTCCATGAAACTTGCATCTCGTGGTGGTGTACTGGATTGAAAGTACTAGCACTTCCACAGCAAGACCCTATGAGCCTGTGAGGCTTGTACTGGTGTGGGTGTACAGTATAGGCAGTACTATTTCCTCCAAAACGGGGCCTTTTTAGGCCATGAAGTTTGCGCCCGGTGGTGGTGCACCAGCCGGGTGGTAGTAGAACCTCCACAGACCAGCTCCTTGAGCCCAGAAGCTCTATCCAGTGGTAGTGTACTGAATATATGTGAGTCTGTTAAGCTTGCACCCGCTTGTGATGTACACGGCGTATAGTGCTAGTAGCACTGTAGCCGGGCCCTTTGAGTCCGTAAAGCTTCCAATCTGTGATGGTGTACTGGGTGGAGGTTACTATAGCATCTGTACAATAGCATCTCTAGCCAGGCCCTTGAGTCGGTGAAGCTTTCACCCGATGGTTGTGAGGTGGGCAGTCATCCCTAGTGTCTCTTCAGTCTGGCCTTTTTAGCCCAATAATTCCGCATCCAGGGGTGGTGTACCAAACATTTGGTACTTGTGCCTTATCATCCAGTCCCCTTGAGTCTGTGCAGCTTGTACCTGGCAGTGGTATATCAGGTGGTTGGTTTGAGCACATCTGTGTCTGGGCCTCTTGGATCCATGAAGCTTGCATCTAGTGGTGATGTACCAGGGGCCGTGTTATAGAAGTGCCCCGGGGGCGCAACTTTGTTATTACAGAAGGGGTTCTGTAATATTGAAAGAGCTGACACATACAGCGAAAGTACTTGCGCTCCCTCATTTGCATGGGGTTGTGGCCCCATGCAAATGAGGGAATTCCTTAGCCTCAGTGCCCTTGCTGTATAACAGACGCAGGCACAGAGGCAAAGAAGCTCTCAGGAGGCGCACTAATAGGGCACCATCTAAAAGGTGGAGCACTGTCAGTTCACCACTGGATTGCAACCCTTTGGTAGGGGGTCCCATAAACCCCCCAGACATACCCTTGCAGGCGGGTACAGTCACTCACTGTCTGTGAAAACAAGGAGCAGTTTCAAAGCTGCAGCTCAGTTTTTCACCTGAAAGCTCCGCCCCTGGGCAGTTGAGAGTTCGCGGCTGCCCTGGGGGGCAGCACATTCTTCCTAATACGGCACATTTTCCTTGATTGCACTGTGCGCACATTTTAAAAGGTGCGTCCAGCACAATCAAGAAAATGACCTGCATGTATAATATGGCCCCAGGTGGGCAGTACTAATGCCTCGTCATCCAAGCCCTTTGAATCTGTAAAGCTTGCACCCAGATTGGGGTGTACCAGGAGTGACATATTATCACCTCCTCAGCTTTCCCCCTGAATCTTTGATGCTTGCAATCTAATAGTTGTAGACAGGCAGGACAGCACCTCTACAGATGTGCTCCTTGAATCTGTGAAGCTTGCACCCAGTGATGGTGTATCTGGCAGGCAGTACTAGCACCTCCTCAGCCATGCCCCCTCAGTCCATGAACCTTGCAGTGCGTAGTAGTGTGCTTGGCATGCAGTAATAGCACCTCTGCTTATGGGCCCCTTGAATCAGCAGAGCTAAGTCCAGGAGTGGTGTGCCAGGTTGTTGGTAGTAGCCCCTTTGCATCTAGCCCTTTGTGTCCGTGAACCTGGATTCAGTGGTGCATTGTACTTGCATCTCGTCAACCAGGACCCTTGAGTTAGTGAAGAGTGTACCTTTTGGTGGTGTACTGGGTTAGTGGTTCTGGCACCTGTTGGGCCTCTTGATTCCTTGAAATTCGCCCCTGGTGGTGATGTACCAGGTGTATGAAAATGAAAAAAGGCCCCTTCAGCCAGGCCCTTTAATCTGTGAAGCTTGCACCCATATGGTGGTGTACCAGGAGAGAGATGCTATCACCTCCACAGCCTGGCCCCTTGAATCTGTGATGCATGCAATCTGATGGTGGTTTGACAGGCAGGCAGGGATAGCACCTCCACCACAGGACTCCTTGAGTTTGTGAGGCCTGCACCCAGTGGTGGAGTGTCTGGTATGCTGTACTAGTGCCTCCACAGCCAGGCCTCTTTAGTCCTTGTAGCTGGTGCTATGTAGTACTAGTGCCTCAACATCTCAGCCATTTGAATCTGTAAAGCTTGAATCCATGAGTGGTGCACCAGACAGGTGGCAGTAGCCTCTCTGCATCTTGGTCTATTGAGCCTGAGAAGCTTGATTCCATAAGTGGTGTATCCAGTCGGCAGTACTATCCACTGCATAGCTAGGCTCCTTGTATCCATGAAGCTTACACCTAACAGTGGTAGTAGCTCATCTGCAGTCAGTCTCCTTGCGCCTGTGAAGCTTGAATCCAGTGCTGGTATACCAGGGGACAGTACAATCCCCTCACCAGTAAGTCCCACTGTGCGTGGCCTAGATGGCCAGGATGTTCATACCTGGATGTCCAGTGCCTTCCTGAAACTTAACCCAACCATGGCAGAATTCTTATTTCTAATGTCAGACTTAAGTCAGCAAACTTTTAATCTACATGCCTTTACTGTGTGTACTTTAATCTTCAAGTCTTTACTCCACAGTTTCATTGGAAAAAATGACAACTGTCTTTAATACACAAGTCTTTACCCATCACATGTATTTTTTACTCTGTATCTATCTATCTATCTATCTATCTATCTATCTATCTATCTATCTATCTATCTATCTATCTATCTATCTATCTAACTCTTTATCTATATTTCTACCTATCTATATACAAATATATACGGTTTCAGGGACGTTATAGTTAGGTTGACTTTCACTCGTACAAAACCAGAGAAATTTGGCTGTGTTAGTTAGCTGAGATAACTATAACAAACACCCTTGCAATACACTATTGATGATGTCACATATTACATTACTTCTTGACATGGACAGTGACAACACTGATGACATCAACCAGTTACTGAGTATTTCTAAAAAGGTTAAGAATGTTATATATATATATACATGCAAAAATAACAATTTATGGATAAAATGCAGAACAATGTCGTACATTCACCCCAGTACAGAGATCTGGGCCTAAATCCATTGTTTTTTGCTCACCATGCCATTCCAGTTTGGACCCAGCCATATACAAATCAGTCTTGACCCTGCTCCCAATGGGAACTGTCCAGCCTGAATTGCCAGGCAAGGTACTTGCTGGAGTGAAAAAAAGCATCCTAGGACTGTTTTCGGGCTTTTAAGCCTCATCAGCCAGGATAGCTTGACTCCAGTGGCAAGGAGAGCACGGGACCCATGTCTGGGCATACCTGACAAATGCAAAAAGAACAATTGATGGACAGAATGCAAAACAATGTCATACATTCAGACCAGTACAGAGATCTGGGCCTAAATCCATTGTTTTTTTTTCTCACTATACCATTCAGGTTTGGACCCAGCCATATGCGCCCAGACTGTCTGGGCCTAAATCCATCCAGCAATCCGTCCATTAATTGTTTCTTTTGCACATGTCGCCCTAAGTGGGAGGTGTATGCCCAGACATGGGTCCCGTGCTCACTACACCACTGGATTCAATCTAACCTGATTGATGAAGGGTGATGCCCTGAAACCGGTCCCAGGATCCTTATTTCCGTTTCAGGGAGGACCTGGCTTGGCAGTTTGGGCTGGACTGTTCCCACAAGGAACAGGGTTGAGACTAATTTGCGTATGGCTGGGTCCAACCTGGGGTGGTGTGGTGAGCAAAAGAATGATGGATTTAACCCAGATCCTTTTGACTGGGGGTGAATGTTTGCATTGTCAGTATTCCATTCATCAATTGTTTCTTTCGCATATTTCACCCTAAGTGGGAAGGGTGTGGCCAGACGTGGGCCCTGTGCTCACTACACCACTGGATTCATGCTAGCCTGGCTGATGAAGGGTGATGCCCTGAAACCGGTCCCAGGGTCCTTATTTCCGTTTCAGGGAGGACCTGGCTTGGCAGTTTGGTCTGGACTGTTCCCATATGGAACAGGGTCAAGACTGCTTTGCGTATGGCTGGGTCCAACCTGGGGTGGTGTGGTGAGCAAAAGAATGTTGGATTTTACTCAGTTCCTTGTGACTGGGGGTGAATGTTTGCATTGTCAGCATTCCATCCATCAATAGTTTTTTTTGCATTTGTCGCGCTAAGTGGGAAGGGTATGCCCAGACATAGGTCCCGTGCTCACGACACAACTGGATTCAAGCTAGCCTGGCTGATGAAGGTTGATGCCCTGAAACCGGTCCCGGGATGTGTGTTTCCGGTCCAGGGAGGACCTGGCTTCACAGTTTGGGCTGGACTGTTCCCACAAGGAACAGGGTCAAGAATTGATTTGCATATGGCTGGGTCCAAAGAAAAAGAATGATGGATTTAACCCAGATCCTTGTGACTGAGGGTAATGTTTGCAGTGTCAGCATTCCGTCCATCAATTGTTTCTTTTGTATAGGTTGCCCTAAGTGGGAAGGGTATGCCCAGACTTGGGTCCCGTGCTCACTACACCACTGGATGCAAGCTAGTGTGGCTGATGAAGTCTGATGCCCTGAAACCGGTACCATGATGCTTGTTTCCGCTCCAAGGAGGACCTGACTTGGCAGTTCGGGTTTGACCGTTCCCACAAGGAACAAGGTCAAGACTGCTTTGCATATGGCAGGTAAGCGTGGGCGCAAAATCCGTTCCGTTATTGGAATTTGCGGATTTTTGGCAATTCGCGGCCCGCGAATAGCACGAATTTGCCCAAAAATGCGTAAATTCGCAAGCTGACAGATTTTTTTGCTTGGTCGCGCTTGAAAAATACAATATCGGGCGCGCGGCGTTGACTTACCGTAATTCTGTGTTCGCTGAGTTCTTTTTCTCCCAGTTTGCGTGTGCTGCGCCATTTTGGAAGTTGCTGCGTGATCGCGCGAGAGTTTTTCGACCGCGATTACGTCATCGCGGCGCGCCATCTTGCACAGCGAGAGTTTGACAACGCGAGTACGTCAAGGGCCCGCGATCACGCATCGCGGAAGTAAACAATGCCAAAGGCGTAGATGCGGCGCGCAGCTGACTTCCGGCAGGAGATTTGAACAGCTCGCTTTCCCGAACTTTCAAAAATTGCAATTCTGCACAAGAAATCCACTGCAGGCAGCATAAACCTTCTGAAAATGATGATGTTGATCAGAATAACTCCTCAGATTGAGATTTGGCTGCACTTTTTTGTGCAAGGAATCCATTTTTTTGGGGGGGTGGGAGAAAGGAAGTGCCCCAGAGTCTCCAACGTCCTGTTCCTGTCCAGCAGGCTCCTCCCAGTGCTTTGTCCATCTCCTGGTCACTTTTCATTTGGATCTGGAGCTGGAAGGATTACTTTTTGTGGCTGCTGGTGGATATTTGCATTTGAGGACTATTTAGACTTTGTATTGGTTTTGGATCACTTTTGGATTTGAGATTTTACAAGTAAGTTGGTGTTGTTTGTTTGGGGCATTGCAGTTGCTGCAACTACAATTTTAAAACTTTTCACAACTTTAAAAAAAATATATTGTGGGTAGCCACAGTATCCCGTAGGCCCAGGGTTAGTCATGGGTGCATGATACAACTGTTTTTGTGAGTTTTGTTGAACTTAAATCTCATTTATGTCATTGAATTTTAGCTCACTATATGTGGAATTTTAATTTTTTATATTGGGATGCCTGTAAAGTCACACTAGCCAGTAGGCCTATGGGTAGTGAGTTGTGCATGGACCAAGTCTTTCTGTGGGGTGTCTTGAATTTAAACATCATTGATGGCATGGATGGCATTGGATTGTGGTGATTTTTGTGTGTTTTTCGACTTTTTGGGGTGTTGTTGGGGCCTGTCCATGTGGGTGGGGGCCATTTTCAGGCCTTGTCCAGGCAGGACCTGGCCATGTGGCTGGGGGTCAAGGGGCCATTTTGAAGCCAGGCAGTGTGCTTGGGCCTGCACCCAGTTTGCCTTGCTTTCATCCTTTAGGCCCAGGGGTACTCAGTGGTGCATGGACCAAGTCTTTCTGTGGGGTGTCTTGAATTTAAACATCATTGAGGGCATGGATGGCATTAGATTGTGGTGATGTTTGTGTGTTTTTCAACTTTTTGGGTGCTGTTGGGGCCTGACCATGTGGGCGGGGGCCATTTTGAGGCCTGGTCCAGGCAAGGCCTGGCCATGTGGTGGGGGTCAAGGGGCCATTTTGAAGGCAGGCAGTGTGCTCAGGCCTGCACCCAGTTTGCCTTGCTTTCAACCATTATGCCCAGGGGTAGTGAGTGGTGCATGGACCTAGTCTTTCTGTGGGGTGTCTTGAATTTAAACATCATTGAGGGCATGGATGGCATTGGATTGTGGTGATTTTTTAGTGTTTTTCGACTTTTTGGGGTTTTTAACTGATGTTCCGCTGGCTTCCTTTGCTTTTAGGTGCACAAGAGAACCACCAGTGCCAGGAAGAAGTCCTGCAGCGGTGTGTGCAGCACAACGTCACGTGACGTCACGTGGGGCCACAGACAACTCTGCAACTCGTGCAACTGCGGCCTGCTGTTCTGACATCTGAAGAAGATGGACTTATAGAAAGGTTGCCTCTACAAAGAAAGTTTCCAGTGCCTCTGCCAGTAAGAAGGAGCAGAAGAAGCAATTGGCGCCACTTACCAAGGAGACTGGTGTGCCCACAGACACTTTTTTCAGGAAAAACAAACAACGCCTGCAGCAGCGGGGTCCGTCGGGGACCAAGCTGGGAGCAGCACCTTCGCTTCATTAGGCTCAGTGCCACCACGCAAGGTTAGGTCCAAGCCCATGAGTGCGGCAGAGGCAGCCACTGTCATTGCTCAATCACCATCGACCAGTGATGTAGGCTCAACGCAAGAAAGTAGCACCCAATCAACGCAGGGTGTTACTCAGCTGACGAGTGTTCAACAGCCACAGCCGCAAAGACAACCACAGGTGTAACTAGTACAAGCGCAAGTACAAGCGCAAGTACATGCGCAAGGAGAGGCGCAAGTAGAGGCGCAAGTAGAGGCGCAAGTAGAGGCGCAAGTAGAGGTACAAGGAGAGGCGCATGGAGAGGCGCAACTAGAGGCGCATGGAGCGGCACAACTGCCCACAATGCTTGTTCCTCCAGAAATAGGGGCACATCAGGAAATCGAGATTGAAGCGGAGGTATCATCCGAGGAAGCCATTCCTCCTGATGATGATACATTGTCTTCCAGTTCCCCAGCAAGAAAAAGGTCAAGGAGGGCTACTACTACAAGTTTTTCTTCAAGCACCCTTCCTTTTGATGAGCTTGATCTTGATTGGAACCCACCAATGCAGTCTGAGTGAGGCACGCCATGAGCCGACAAAGGTGGCTAAGCCGAAAAGGAAGGCTTCCACTTTTGGCTGATGATGACGACGAGCAAGAAGTGGTTTTGCTGCTGATGAAGTTTGACGACGACCCAGTCATCTTAGACGTCACTCCAGCCCCAGCGGGCATGCAGCAGACAGACATTTTAACCCTATCCTGAATTGCTGCTGAGCGGGATGTGGGCGGCATGGTACTGGTACCACAACCAACGCAGTTAACTACTACACCAACACGACCTACAGCTTCCATATTTTCTCTTCAGAAGGGCCAGCAGGGACCTACAGCCAGCTTGACCTCCATTGCCTCAAGTAGTGGAGCTGTAAGTGCACAACAGAGTCAAATTCAGCCACGCCCATCCTCCACTTCATCTGGCATTGAAACTGAAAGTAGCACCTCCACCACCAGCAGACATTTCCAGTCCCCAGTTTGGGACTTCTTTAGTGTTAGCCAAAAGGCGGAAAACATGGTCGTTTGTTTGATTTGTAAAACTGTAGTTAGTCGGGGTAAGCTTGGTACCAACTATGGTACCGGAGTCCAAAAACACCACACTATCATTTGGGAGGCGTACCTAAAGAAGATCCAGGGAGCCAAAAGTACAACAAATCCAAATGTATCCATTCATATTGCACCTGATGATGACGAGGGGCTGATCATGCAGGGGGGAAGTGAAGAAGCAACAGACATTTTTTCTGGTACACCCAGTACCCCTGGCAGCAGCACTGCAGTGGTAGCGCCCACACCCTCTGCCCCTGCAACATGTATCAGGCACACTATGAGTCTGGGAGAGACACCAATTTTCAAAAGTACATCAATGAGCCTAACTGGTTTGAAGAATGTGCATCATCATCATCACGTAAAATGGTCCAGCCCACCATTAGAAGCATGTTTTGGTTGGATGCGCCATTTGAACGCAACCACCCAACGAAAAGCTGGCTAAAATGCTAGCGCTGGACCTTCTCCCTTTTTCTTTCGTGGAAGGGGTGGATTTTCTAGAATTTGTGACAAGAGTCTGCCCTAAATGGAAGGTTCCTAGCCGGTCCTATTTTGCCCGAGTTGCTGTTCCAGCACTACATCAAGATGTGCTGGAGGTGATTGGCGCAGCTATTCAGAAGAGTGCTGTTCACACTATCCACCTGACAACAGACATGTGGACCAGTTGCCAAGCCCTTGATTACATGTGCATCACTGCACACTGGGTCTCTTTTGCAGGGGTTAAAGACAAGTTAAAAGCAGGTGTTGACACGGACACAGTTTTTGCAAGCTACTCGGAAACATGCAACAGTAGCCATGTTTGCCATGGAGAAATCTCATACCGCATTAAACCTTTTGGAGGTGTTTGACAGGAAGGTCTATGAATGGCTGCATCCAAGAAATTGCATGATTGGTTATGTTTCCACGGATAATGGCAGTAATATAGTTAAGGCCATGCATCAAGGTGGCTATTTCAGAGTGCCGTGTTTGGCGCACAGTATTAACATTGTTGTGCAAGATTTCTTGAAAAAAGAAATCACAGTCAGCAAGTTACTGACCACCTGCTGAATAATCTGCACACATTTCAGCCATTCTTTTAGGGCCCAGAAGAAGCTGAGGAGCATGAAACATGAACGTAGACTGCCAGTCAAAGACTCATCCAGGAGGTGGCAACACATTGGAACTCAATCTTCTACATGCTTGAGCGTCTGTCTGAGCAGTTGCGGGTAATCAATGAGTATTTCTATGAACTGGGTTCTACTATGAAAGACATGAGGCTAGAGTTGGAGGAATGGAAGCTAGTTGCAAGCCTGACAGACATGCTTCGACCTTTTGAGGTCTTCACGCGTGAAGTCAGCAGGGAGTACTGTTCTTTGGGCAAAGCTATCCCATTGTTGCGCATGCTAGAGCCCCAACTGAAGGCGGTGTCTTCAATGTTCCGAGATGATGCTGAAAAGCAAGACGCATATCAGTTGGCGGAGAGGTTATTAAGCCACCTAGTTGCCAATGAAAGGCTTAAAAACATACATACAGAACAACATTGCATTTGTGCCACTATTCTGGATCCATGGTACAAAAAGGCCGTGGCCAGCAAAGCATTCATTCCTTTTGATGAAGCAGATGTTTCAAAGTACAAACATAGGCTAGCTCTGTCAGCCACTCGGTTCAAAAAAGAGCGGCAGAAAATTGAAGTCGGCAGAATTACTACTGAATCAGCAGGCCATCCAGCGTCAAGTTCCACTTCTGAATCTGTGGCCGAAGGGAGTCACTTTCCCTCACAACCGTTAACGACACCAGCAACCGTATCATCATCCTCACCTGCACCAGGCCATGCCATATATTGTCGGAAGTGGATTGGCTAACTCATCAAGGATATGCTCGTTCAAGTGATGCAAAGGCCATAGATGGTACGCAAAGTGGAGCAACCCTGGAGAATCTTGAGTCGATGGCGCAGGCCTATCTGGATGACCCAACAGAGGTCTTTGTTAATCAGAACCCATTGCTGTATTGGTATAGGAAAAGGCCTCTATGGCGACTGATCACCAACCTGTCTCTAAATTATTTGTCTTGCCAACTCGCAAGTGTGTCTTCTGAACGTGTTTTCAGTGCTGCTGGGGCCATTGTAACTTCAAAAAGAACCCGCCTCTCACCCAAAAATGTGGCGAGGTTAACACTGATCAAGATGAATCACCACTTCATACCACCAGATTACAAAATACGTGAATGCACGCAGGAAGAAGAGGACACTGACTTAGGTGACGGAAGTTCTTCTCTGTAGCTGACCTACTCCCGTCTCAATTCATAGAGTTTGAGGACGAGCTCTACTTCCCTGACTCCGAGACCTGAAAATGACTTCCTATTTTTTCGCCCTTATTCACTTTTATTCCTGTGTGTCTTTCTTTGTTTTGCAACTTTTACCACAACAAAACTCTAATCACCTAATGACAACAAGTCCATCAGCAGCACTGTCTTTATCTTATTTCCTTATTGATTTTAAGGTGCCGATGTCTGCATTCCTGAGGTTCACAAGTTCACAACTCAATCATGCTCCTCTATCCTCCTCCTCCAGACTCCCCCTATCCATTTTGCTCAAGGCAGATGGCTGGATTATGCAGAATAAAGAAACTTTGTCTTCGTAGACGAGTCCCCTCAAGTGGGACTGGAATTACTGACTACATGCTTGCTGGTTGCTGACAGTTACTTCTGAAATTGACAGGAGAGGCTGCCCTGTGGGCCCTCACTTTCAGAAGAATATGCGGACAAAAAGTGGAACAGGCAATGAATAATGAGAAGAAGATGGCATGCTGTGGACAGCAATGGCGGTCTGGCTCTGATTAAAGCAATCGCTGTTTGTTTGTTGTGCATGAAATAAATCATATGTCTACTGTTATTATTTAATCTTTTACACACTAAATGTAACTCAAGTCTACTCTGCTGTTTTTTTACCTTGTTTAATTCAAATTGTACTTCAACTGCAGGGGCCACTACGTTGCATTTTCCAATATGCAAAATGTCCTTGGACTTACTGTTTGCCAATATACCATGATGATTGATTAAATAATACATCTTTTTTCTTTACAGTCACTCACTGGGAAGGATGGATCATCAGCATCGGTTTACGGAAGAACTATGGCCAATCCGTAGGTGGCAAACAGGTAAACCAGTCTACAACAACTACTTCAGCAGAACTACATGTCTGTCTAGTCGTGGTATGGAGTGGTCGAGGCAGTGTAGTATTGTTATGCCAGGCAGAGTCCAGACAGCAGTTCATGTAAAATTGGGGCTATGTGGCTTGCTGCATACAATTAGATATGCTTTCTCTGTCTGTGACAAAGAGCCTAGGTATGCTACATCAGGTTGCTTCACTCAGAGGTGCCTGCATTGACCGTCTGCATGGCCCTGCCGCAAGCATGGGCCAAAAATCCGTTATGTTTCTTTTGCATACGTCATCTTAAGTGGGAAGGGTATGCCCAGACATGGGTCACTTGCTCACGACACAACTGGATTCAAGCTAGCCTGGCTGATGAAGGGTGATACCCTGAAACCAGTTCCAGGATGCTTGTTTCCTGTCCAGGCAGGACCTGGCTTCGCAGTTCGGGCTGGACTGTTCCCAAAAGGAACAGGGTCAAGAATTGATTTGCATATGGCTGGGTCCCAACCGGGTGGTGTGGTGAGCAAAAGATTGATGGATTTAACCCAGATCCTTGTGCCTGCGGGTAATGTTTGCAGTGTCAGCATTCCGTCCATCAATTGTTTCTTTTGCAAGGGTGCCCTAAGTGGGAAGGGTATGCCCAGACTTGGGTCCCGTGCTCACTACACCACTGGATGCAAGCTAGTCTGGCTGATGAAGTCTGATGCCCTGAAACCGGTCCCATGATGCTTGTTTCCGGTCCAGGGAGGATCTGGCTTGTCAGTTCGGGCTGGATGGTTCCCACAAGGAACAGGGTCAAGACTGATTTGCATATGGCTGGGTCCAAACTCGGGTGGTGTAGTGAGCAAAAGATTGATGGATTTAATCCAGATCCTTGTGACTGGGGATGATTGTTAGCACTGTCAGAATTCCGTCCATCAATTGTTTCTTTTGCATATGTCGCCCTAAGTGGGAAGGGTATGCCCAGAAGTGGGTCCCGTGCTCACGACACAACTGGATTCAAGCTAGCATGGCTGATGAAGGGTGATGCCCTGAAACCGGTCCCAAGATGCTTGTTTCCAGTACAGGGAGGATCTGGCTTCGCAATTCGGGCTAGACTTTTCCCACAAGGAACAAGGTCAAGAATTGATTTGCATATGGCTGGGTCAAAACAGGGTGGTGTGGTGAGCAGAAGAATGATAGATTTAACCCAGAACCTTGTGACTGGGGGTAATGTTTGTATTGTCAGCAATCCGTCCATCAATTGTTTCTTTTGCACATTTTGCCCTAAGTGGGAAAGGTATGCCCAGACGGGGGTCCTATCCTCACAACAACTCTGATTTTAAGCTAGCCTGGCTGATGAAGGTTGATGCCCGCAAACCTGTCCCAGGATGCTTGTTTTCAGTCCAGGGAGGACCTGGCTTGGTAGTTCGGGCTGGACTGTTCCCACAAGGAACAGGGTCAAGACTGATTTGCGTATGGCTGGGTCCAAACTGGAGTGGTGTGGTGAGCAAAAGAATGATGTATTTAACCCAGATCCTTGTGACTGGGGTGAATGTTTGCATTGTCAGTATTCCATTCATCAATTGTTTCCTTCGCATATTTCACCCTAGGTGGGAAGGGTATGGCGAGACGTGGGCCCTGTGCTCACTACACCACTGGATTCAAGCTAACCTGACTGATGAAGGGGGAAGCCCTGAAACTGTTCCAGGGATTCTTGTTTCCGATCCCGGGAGGACCTGGCTTGGCAGTTCGGGCTGGACTGTTCCCACAAGGAACAGGGCCAATACTGATTTGCATATGGCTGGGTCCAAACTGGGGTGGTGTGGTGAGCAAAAGAATGATCGGTTTAACCCAGATCCTTGTGACTGGGGGTGAATGTTTTCATTGTCAGAATTCTGTCCATCAATTTTTTCTTTTGCATATGTCACCCTCAGTGGGAAGGGTATTCCCAGACGTAGGTCCCGTGCTCACGACACAACTGGATTCAAGCTAGCCTGGCTGATGAAGGGTGATACCCTGAAACCGGTCCCAGGATGCTTTTTTCCTGTCCAGGGAGGACCTGGCTTCGCATTTCGGGCTGGGCTGTTCCCACAAGGAACAGGGTCAAGAATTCATTTGCATATGGCTGGGTCCAAACGGGGTGGTGTGGTGAGCAAAAGAATGATGGATTTAACCCAGATCCTTGTGACTGAGGGTAATGTTTGCAGTGTCAGCATTCCGTCCATCAATTGTTTCTTTTGCATAGGTTGCCCTAAGTTGTAAGGGTATGCCCAGACGTGGGTGCCGTGCTCCCTACACCACTGGATGCAAGCTAGTCTGGCTGATAAAGCGTGATGCCCTGAAACCGGTCCCGTGATGCTTGTTTCCGGTCCAGGGAGGACCTGGCTTGATAGTTCGGGCTGGACGGTTCCCACAAGGAACAGTGTCAAGTTTGATTTGCATATGGCTGGGTCTAAACTGGGGAGGTGTGGTGAAAAAAAGAATGATGGATTTAACCCAGATCCTTGCGACTGGGGGTGAATGTTTGCATTGTCAGTATTCCATTCATCAATTGTTTCCTTCGCATATTTCACCCTAGGTGGGAAGGGTATGGCGAGACGTGGGCCCTGTGCTCACTACACCACTGGATTCAAGCTAACCTGACTGATGAAGGGGGAAGCCCTGAAACTGTTCCAGGGATTCTTGTTTCCGATCCCGGGAGGACCTGGCTTGGCAGTTCGGGCTGGACTGTTCCCACAAGGAACAGGGCCAATACTGATTTGCATATGGCTGTGTCCAAACTGGGGTGGTGTGGTGAGCAAAAGAATGATCGGTTTAACCCAGATCCTTGTGACTGGGGGTGAATGTTTTCATTGTCAGAATTCTGTCCATCAATTTTTTCTTTTGCATATGTCACCCTCAGTGGGAAGGGTATTCCCAGACGTAGGTCCCGTGCTCACGACACAACTGGATTCAAGCTAGCCTGGCTGATGAAGGGTGATACCCTGAAACCGGTCCCAGGATGCTTTTTTCCTGTCCAGGGAGGACCTGGCTTCGCATTTCGGGCTGGGCTGTTCCCACAAGGAACAGGGTCAAGAATTCATTTGCATATGGCTGGGTCCAAACGGGGTGGTGTGGTGAGCAAAAGAATGATGGATTTAACCCAGATCCTTGTGACTGAGGGTAATGTTTGCAGTGTCAGCATTCCGTCCATCAATTGTTTCTTTTGCATAGGTTGCCCTAAGTTGTAAGGGTATGCCCAGACGTGGGTGCCGTGCTCCCTATACCACTGGATGCAAGCTAGTCTGGCTGATAAAGCGTGATGCCCTGAAACCGGTCCCGTGATGCTTGTTTCCGGTCCAGGGAGGACCTGGCTTGATAGTTCGGGCTGGACGGTTCCCACAAGGAACAGTGTCAAGTTTGATTTGCATATGGCTGGGTCTAAACTGGGGAGGTGTGGTGAAAAAAAGAATGATGGATTTAACCCAGATCCTTGCGACTGGGGGTGAATGTTTGCATTGTCAGCATTCCATTCATCAATTGTTTTTTTTTTGCATATGTTGCCCTTAGTCGGAAGGGTATGCCCAGAAGTGGGTCCCATGCTCACTACACCACTGGATTCAAGCTAGCCTGGCTGACAAAGGGTGATGGCCTGAAACTTGTCCCTGGATGCTTGTTTCCAGTCCAGTGAGGACCTGGCTTGGCAGTTCGGGCTGGACTGTTCCCACAAGGGACAGGGTCAAGACTGATTTGCATATGGCTGGGTCCAAACTGGGGTGGTGTGGTGAGCAAAAGAATGATAGATTTAACCCAGATCCTTGTGACTGGGGGTGAATGTTTGCATTGTCAGCATTCCATCCATCAATTGTTTCTTTTGCATATGTCGTCTTAAGTGGGAAGGGTATGCCCAGACATGGGTTCCTTGCTCACGACACAACTGGATTCATGCTAGCCTGGCTGATGAAGGGTGATACCCTGAAACCGGTCCCAGGATGCTTGTTTCCTGTCCAGGGAAGACCTGGCTTCGCAGTTCGGGCTGGACTGTTCCCACAAGGAACAGGGTCAAGAATTGATCTGCATATGACTGGGTCCCAACTGGGTGGTGTGGGGAGCAAAAGATTGATGGATTTAACCCAGATCCTTGTGACTGAGGGTAATGTTTGCAGTGTCAGCATTCCGTCAATCAATTGTTTCTTTTGCAAGGGTGCCCTAAGTGGGAAGGGTATGCCCAGACTTGGGTCCCGTGCTCACTACACCACTGGATGTAAGCTAGTCTGGCTGAGGAAGTCTGATGCCCTGAATCCGGTCAAATGATGCTTGTTTCCGGTCCAGGGAGGACCTGGCTTGTCAGTTTGGGCTGGACGGTTCCCACAAAAAGAACAGGGTCAAGACTGATTTGCATATGGCTGGGTCTAAACTGGGGTGGTGTGGTGAGCAAAAGATTAAGGGATTTAACTCAGATCCTTTTGACTGTGGGTGATTGTTAGCATTATCAGCATTCCGTCCATCAATTGTTTCTTTTGAATATGTCGCCCTAAGTGGGAAGGGTATGCCCAGAAGTGGGTCCCGTGCTCTCGACATAACTGGATTCAAGCTAGCCAGGCTGATGAAGGGTGCTGCCCTGAAACCGGTCCCAGGATGCTTGTTTCCAGTCAAGGGAGGACCTGGCTTTGCAGTTCGGGCTGGACTGTCCCCACAAGGAACAGGGTCAAGAATTGATTTGCATATGGCTGGGTCAAAACAGGGTGGTGTGGTGAGCAGAAGAATGATGGATTTAACCCAGATCCTGTTGACTGGGGGTAATGTTTGTATTGTCAGCATTCCGTCCATCAATTGTTTCCTTTGCATATGTTGCACTAAGTGGAAATGGTATGCCCAGACAGGGGTCCTGTGCTCACTACACCACTGGATTTAAGCTAGCCTGGCTGATGAAGGGTGATGCCCGCAAACCTGTCCCAGGATTCTTGTTTCCAGTCCAGGGAGGGCCTGGCTTAGTAGTTCGGGCTGGACTGTTCCCACAAGGAACAGGGTCAAGACTGATTTGCGTATAGCTGGGTCCAAACTGGGGTAGTGTGGTGAGCAAAAGAATGATGCATTTAACCCAGATCATTGTTAACGGCGTTGAATGTTTGCATTGTCAGCATTCCGTCCATCAATTGTTTCTTTTGCATATGTCGCACTAAGTGGGAATGGTATGCCCAGGCATGGGTCCTGTGCTCACTACACCACTGGGTTCAAGATAATCTGGCTGATGAAGGGTGATGCCCTGAAACCGGTCCCAGGATGCTTGTTTACATTCCAGTAAGGACCAGGCTTGGCAGTTCGCGCTGAACTGTTCCCACAAGGGACAGGGTCTAGACTGATTTGCATATGGCTGGATCTAAACTGGGGTGGTGTGGTGGGCAAAAGAATGATGGATTTATCCCAGATACTTGTGACTGGGGTGAATGTTTGCATTGTCAGCATTCCATCCATCATTTGTTTTTTTTGCAGATGTTGCCCTAATTGGGAAGGGTATGCCCACAGGTGGGTCCTGTGCACACTACACCACCCGATTCAAGCTAGCCTGGCTGCTGAAGCGTGATGTCCTGAAACCGGTCCCAGGTTGCTTGTTTCCAGTCCAATGAGGACCTGGCTTGGCAGTTCGGGCTGGGCTGATCCCACAAGGGTCAGGGTCAAGACTGATTTGCATATCGCTGGGTCCAAACTGGGGTGGTGTGGTGAGCAAAAGAATGATGGATTTAACCCAGATCATTGTGACTGGGGGTGAATGTTTGCATTGTCAGCATTCCATCGATCAATTGTTTTTTTTGCATATGTCGCCCTAAGTAGGAAGGGTATGCCCAGACGTGGGTCCCTTGCTCACTAACCACTGGATTCAAGCTAGCCTGGCTGATGAAGGGTGATTCCCTGAAACCAGTCCAAGGATACTTGTTTCCGGTCCAGGGAGGACCTGGCTTGTCAGTTTGGGCTGGACTGTTCCCACAAGGAACAGGGCCAATACTGATTTGCATATGGCTGAGTTCAAACTGGGGTGGTGTGGTGAGCAAAAGATTGATGGATTTAACCCAGATCCTTGTGACTGGGGATGAATGTTTGCATTGTCAGCATTCCATCCATCAATTTTTTTTTGCATATGTCGCCCTAAGGGGGAAGGGTATGCCCAGACGTGTGTCTCATGCTCACTACACCACTGGATGCAAGCTAGTCTGGTTGATGAAGCGTGATGCCCTGAAACCGGTCCCATGATGCTTGTTTCCGGTCCAGGAAGGACCTGGCTTGGCAAGTCGGGTTTGGACGGTTCCCACAAGGAACAGGGTCAAGATTGATTTGCATATGGCTGGGTACAAACTGGGGTGCTGTGGTGAGCAAAAAAATGATCGATTTACCCCCAGATACTTGTGAATGGGGGTGAATGTTTGCATTGTAAGCATTCCGTCCATCAATTGTTTCTTTTGCATATGTCACCCTAAGTGGGAAGGGTATGCCTAGACGTGGGTTCCGTGCTCATGACACACCTGGATTCAAGCTAGCCTGGCTGATGAAGGGTGATGCCCTGATACCGGTCCCAGGATGCATGTTTCCGGTCCAGGGAGGACCTGGCTTCGCAGTTCAGGCTGGACTGTTCCTATAAGAAACAGGGTCAAGAATTGATTTGCATATGGCTGGGTCCAATTGGGGTGGTGTGGTGAGCAAAATAATGATGGATTTAACACAGATCTTTGTGACTGAGGGTAATGTTTGCAGTGTCAGCATTCCGTCCATTAATTGTTTCCTTTGCAAAGGTTGCCCTAAGTGGGAAGGGTATGCCCAGACTTGGGTCCTGTGCTCACTACACCACTGGATGCAAGCTAGTCTGGCTGATTTTTTTTTTTTTGCAGAGTTTTATATAGCGCGAACTTGACCCAAACTGAATCAGGTATCAGAGCGCTTTACATAGCACCAGTTACGTTACATGAGGACACGCATTCATTTTTGTTAGGCACGGGGAGATTAAGTGATTTGCCCAGAATCACAGGATGTTTGGCGTCGTTACCAAGACTCGAACCCAGATCCCCAGATCCGAGGTCGAGCGCTTTAGCCGTTAGGCCAACTCCTCTCCCCTGATGAAGTCTGATGCCCTGAAACCGGTCCCATGATGCTTGTTTGTTGTTCAGGGAGGACCTGGCTTGTCAGTTTGGGCTGGACGGTTCCCACAAGGAACAGGGTCAAGACTGATATGCATATGGCTGGGTCTAAACTGGGGTGGTGTGTTGAGCAAAATATTGATGGATTTAACCCAGATCCTTGTGACTGGGGGTGATTGTTAGTATTGCCAGCATTCCGTCCATCAATTGTTTCTTTTGCATTTGTCGCACTAAGTGGGAAAGGTATGCCGAGACATGGGTCCTGTGCTCACTACACCACTGGGTCCAAGATAACCTGGCTGATGAAGGGTAATGCCCTGAAACCAGTCCTAGAATGCTTGTTTCTGTTCCAGTAAGGACATGGCTTAGCAGTTCGTGCTGGACTGTTCCCACAAGGGACAGGGTCTAGACTGATTTGCATATGGCTGGATCTAAACTGGGGTGGTGTGGTGGGCAAAAGAATGATGGATTTATCCCAGATACTTGTGACTGGGGGTGAATGTTTGCATTGTCAGCATTCCATCCACCATTGTTTTTTTTGCAGATGTTGCCCTAATTGGGAAGGGTGTGCCCACAGGTGGGTAATGTGCACACTACACCACCGGATTCAAGCTAGCATGGTTGCTGAAGGGTGATGCCCTGAAACCAGTCTCAGGATGCATGTTTCCAGTCCAGTGAGGACCTGGCTTGGCAGTTTGGGCAGGGCTGATCCCACAAGGGACAGGGTCAAGACTGATTTGCATATGGCTTTGTCCAAACTGGGGTGGTGTGGTGAGCAAACAAATGATGGATTTAACCCAGATCATTGTGACTGAGGGTGAATGTTTGCATTGTCAGCATTCCATCCATGAATTGTTTTATTTGCATATGTCGCCCTAAGTGGGAAGGGTATGCCCAGACGTGGGTCCCGCGCTCACTAAACCACTGGATTCAAGCTAGCCTGGCTGATGAAGAGTGATTCCCTAAAACCGGTCCAAGGATGCTTGTTTCTGGTCCAGCGAGGACCTGGCTTGGCAGTTTGGGCTGGATTGTTCCCACAAGGAACAGGGCCAATACTGATTTGCATATGGCTGGGTCCAAACTGGGGTGGTGTGGTGAGCAAAAGAATGATCGGTTTAACCCAGATCCTTGTGACTGGAGGTGAATGTTTTCATTGTCAGAATTCTGTCCATCAATTTTTTCTTTTGCATATGTCACCCTCAGTGGGAAGGGTATTCCCAGACGTAGGTCCCGTGCTCATGACACAACTGGATTCAAGCTAGCCTGGCTGATGAAGGGTGATACCCTGAAACCGGTCCCAGGATGCTTTTTTCCTGTCCAGGGAGGACCTGGCTTCGCAGTTCGGGCTGGGCTGTTCCCACAAGGAACAGGGTCAAGAATTCATTTGCATATGGCTGGATTCAAACGGGGTGGTGTGGTGAGCAAAAGAATGATGGATTTAACCCAGATCCTTGTGACTGAGGGTAATGTTTGCAGTGTCAGCATTCCGTCCATCAATTGTTTCTTTTGCATAGGTTGCCCTAAGTTATAAGGGTATGCCCAGACGTGGGTCCCGTGCTCCCTACACCACTGGATGCAAGCTAGTCTGGCTGATAAAGCGTGATGCCCTGAAACCGGTCCCGTGATGCTTGTTTCCGGTCCAGGGAGGACCTGGCTTGACAGTTCGGGCTGGACGGTTCCCACAAGGAACAGTGTCAAGTCTGATTTGCATATGGCTGGGTCTAAACTGGGGAGGTGTGGTGAAAAAAAGAATGATGGATTTAACCCAGATCCTTGCGACTGGGGGTGAATGTTTGCATTGTCAGCATTCCATTCATCAATTGTTTTGTTTTTGCATATGTTGCCCTAAGTCAGAAGGGTATGCCCAGAAGTGGGTCCCATGCTCACTACACCACTGGATTCAAGCTAGCCTGGCTGACAAAGGGTGATGGCCTGAAACTGGTCCCTGGATGCTTGTTTCCAGTCCAGTGAGGACCTGACTTGGCAGTTCGGGCTGGACTGTTCCCACAAGGGACAGGGTCAAGACTGATTTGCATATGGCTGGGTCCAAACTGGGGTGGTGTGGTGAGCAAAAGAATGATAGATTTAACCCAGATCCTTGTGACTGGGGGTGAATGTTTGCATTGTCAGCATTCCATCCATCAATTGTTTTTTTTGCATATGTCACCCTAAGTGGGAACGGTATCCCAGATGTGGGTCCCGTGCTCACTAAACCACTGGATTCAAGCTATCCTTTCCTGATGAAGGGTGATGCCCTGAAACCGGTCCCAGGATGCTTGTTTCCGGTCCAGGGAGGACCTGGCTTGGCAATTCGGGCTGGACTGTACCCACAAGGAACAGGGCCAATACTGATTTGCATGTTGCTAAGTCCAAACTGGGGTGGTGTGTTGAGCAAAAGAATGATGGATTTAACCCAGATCCTTGTGACTGGGGGTGAATGTTTGCATTGACAGCTTTTCGTCCATCAGTTGTTTCAGTTATATATATACATGCCAAAGTGCATTGAAGAATGAGTGGGTGTATAAGTATCAGAATGGATGATTTAGTGGGTGCTTGACTGTCTGTATAAGTAAGTGAGTAATTGAACGTGTCTTAGTTAATGCATGGGAGAATGACAAATCTGTGTACATTTTTGTATCAGTCTGTCAGTTGATGTGTAAGTGGCTGCATGAGTTGGTGAGTAGCAACATGAGTGTCTATATGGGTTAATGATTGGTTGTCTGATGACCTGTAGGGATGCCTGAGTGTCTGTGTGGGTATGTGGGGGGGGGTGACTCCATACATGGATGTGTGAGTGGGTGATCTAGTGGGTGTATGGGTTCATGAGTGTGTCTGCAAGGAGCTGTATGGGTTAGTGACTGTGCATATGGCTGTGTTGGTGAGTGAATGGATGTCTCAGTGGTATATGTGTATGGAACTACATATGTGAAAGGCAGTATATGTGAGTGCTGTTAGGAATTAGGTTTAGTCCCTTTTCAGTGACCATGTACTGTTATCACGTGACCTACCAGTTTAGGATATAGGTCAGTCCTACCTTACTGTCAGTGCTTGTTATTGCTAAATGTTTGGGTTCCTGATTGCTGTTCCCTGGTTCCAGTGTCTGTTGGAGCTTTTCAGACTATTCTCACGCGCTCGTGAGCTTTGCAAATTCCTTTTTAGAACTCGAGTTTTTGGGCTCCTGATCCCCTTTCCTTCCCTTGTTTTCCTTGTGTAGTTAGTTAGTGTCCCTTTTATTTTTTTTTTGTCTTGTTCCGGTATTTCCGTTTATATCCCTGTTCATTGTAGGCTGGTTTTTTTTTTAGGGGCTCCTGATTTTCCTCCCATCTAGATACCTTGTTCATTCCTCTTTTCGGGCATTGAGTGTGGAGGAGTCGCGGTGTTTTCCTCCCGCATTGGGTTTCGTTTGCGCGGCTCCTCGTTACACCGCTCCACCTCGTTATGCGCGGAAATGACGTTTTAGGTCATTCCGCGATCAGGTCCCGATCCCGAGTGCCGGTATAGTCGGCTGGTAACCGCACTCTGCCTTTTGTATATAGTGAGTGCTGGTGTTTTATAATCATACAGAAACGGGTAGGGGTTTTTTGTTCATACCACAACAATAGGTATGTTTTTCTCCTGAATACTAAAACGCTACGTGAGACACCCTACAAGTTCTTGTTCTTTGCTGGGAACCAAGAGACGTTATCTTGGTCCTGGATTACCTGCTGACCTAATTCTTCATGAGGCCAAGCCTGTACCCTCAACTGGTGAGTGCAAGGGTATTGTTTTAGTAGGGCATGGTCACTGGTATAGGGGTATCTGGGTGAGGTATATGACGTAGTGAATTGTGTTTTCATTGTTTGTCCAGGTGCAGAAGCGTGGAGAAGGGAGCAGTGAACTCTTCATTCTACAGGGGTGGAAGGCTTGGTGTCTCCTCATATTCCACCCCCTTTCTTGGTTCATAGGTGCACTCACAGTTGTCATCTTGTGGGTGCCCTGTGGGTCGGGGAAGTGGATTGGAACATACCTCGTTCCTGCAGTGTGCGGGCTGAGTGGAAGGAATCCAACAGAATAACAAGCCCACGAAATATCACACTGCCTGGATGGGCATGGATGTGGATTCAGGGGATCTCCCTGGTGGGGGGGCTTATGTCCCTACCATACATGACGTGATGGGGGCTCTGGCGGCCTTACAGGCTCAGGTACAGGACTTACGTCAGGAAAATGTGGGCTTAAGACAGGAACTGGGGGCTGTGAGGGCTAGAGAACAGACACAAACTAGGGGGCCAGGACCTGTTATACAGCCTGCGACGTTCCAGTATGGAGGAGGGGTGGGACAGAGTACCAGTGGAAGTGGGGCACCTATAGCGGTTACTGTGACATCCCCTGTTCCTGTTCCTTTGGCTCCCCCTGAGCGGTTTACAGGGGATAGCGATAAGTTTGGGATGTTTATGAACCAGTGCCAATTACATTTCATGTGCAAGCCTAGTGCCTTTCCCGATGACTCTACCAAAGTCGCTTTCACTATCTCATATTTGGCTGGCACCGCTGCTCAGTGGGCTATTCCCTTGGTGGAGTATTACGACCGAGTGTTGTATCATTACACGGATTTCAGGGAGTTGATGCGGGGATTGTTCGCTAAACATGCGTTTATGCAGGCGAGTGACACGGAGCTATTGAAGCTACGGCAGGGCAGACTGGATTTGTTAACGTAGATAGCCTCGTTTAACCGGTTAGTGTCCGAGACTCATTGGCCAGCGGAGAAGCGGACTTCCCTGTTCTATCAGGGTCTTTGCGAGGAACTTAAGGACGTGGTATCACAGGTGGTGGATCCACCTGCGGATTGTGCTGCGTTCATAGATCTTGTTGTGAAGCTAAACCATCGATTGTCGGAGAGGCGTGGGGACCGTATTCGATTTCAGGTATCCAGGGGTAGCTGTTCGAAACCTGAGGTTAAGCCACTTGGGGAGCATAAAATAACACCTGAGCCAATGGAGATAGGAGGAGTAAGAGGGCCCCTTACTCCTGAGGAAAAGAAAAGGAGACGAGAGTTGAATCTATGTTTATATTGTGGTCAGGGAGGCCGTTTCGCCAGGGAATGTCCTGTCAAACCATCAAGTGTTGGGTATGGGAAGAAGGTAGCATTTGTCCAGGTGGAAGGACGCTTGAAACAGTATGATGTATTGGGGGCAATAGATCTGGCACCTAGGCATTTCATTATTACTGCCCATCTTCTGCTTTCTGTGCACAATCAAGTGCCGGTGTCTGTGTTGTTGGATTCTGGTGCTACCGGAAATTTCATTGATATTTCATTAGCGGATAAACTAGGGATTTCATGTCACTACAAGGAACAACCAGAGCCGGTGAGAGCCATAGACGGGACTGAACTGACATCAGGGTGTATCACCCGTCAAACCGTTCCTTTACGGTTATTGTGTGAAAACGGGCACACAGAAATGGTGGTTTTTAATTTGATAGACGCCCCTTCTTTTGGTTTGGTTTTGGGGGTTCCTTGGCTGCAGGAACACAATCCTAAGATCGATTGGGTACAGCGTTTGGTGACGCTGGATTCCACCTATTGTCTGAAACATTGCTACAGAGAGGCCAGTGAACGGGTCACCCCTTTGTCTTGTGCTGTAACAGAGGCGGGCTGTGTTCCACAGCAGTATTCCGTTTTCAAAGATGTTTTTGATAAAGGACAGGCTCAGGGTCTTCCCCCGCACCGGTCATTCGATTGTAGGATAGATTTGGTGCCAGGTATTCCTTTGCCATGCAGTCGCATATACGTATTATCAGAACCCGAAGAGCTGCATCTCAAGGAATATCTAGATGAGATGTTGAAGTTGGGTTTTATCCGTCCCTCCTGTTCGCCTGTGTCATCAGCGATTTGCTTCATACCGAAGAAGGAGGGGACATTGAGGGCCAGTGTGGACTATCGGACCCTAAACAAGGCCACGGTGAAGAACAAATACCCTCTTCCACTCATCCCCGTGTTGTTGGACCAGCTCCGCAAAGCCACGGTGTTTACCAAATTGGATTTGCGGGGCGCCTACCATCTTATTCGTGTTCGACCCGGGGATGAGTGGAAGACGGCTTTTAAGACCAAATACGGTTTGTTTGAATACTGTGTAATGCCGTTTGGCTTATGTAACGCGCCAGCGGCATTCCAGTTCTTCATTAATGAGGTCCTTAGTGAGTACCTGGACAGAACGGTCATCGTCTACCTGGATGACATTCTTATATATTCAGAAACCGGTGCAGACAACCAAGAACATGTGACACAGGTGCTACAGAAGTTGCGTGAACATCAACTGTATGCCAAGTTAGAAAAGTGTCAGTTCAGCACCGCCGAGGTGGAGTTCTTGGGATTTATCATCTCGGCGGAAGGTATTCGAATGGACCCAAAGAAGATTCAGGTGATTGTGACCTGGCCCATACCTTCTACAGTGAAGCACATTCAGGTGCTTTTAGGGTTTGCCAACTTTTATCGTCGTTTTATTTCCCATTTGTCCGATATAGTGGCACCCATGACCCGCCTGTTGAGGAAGGGGGTTCCCTTTGTTTGGTCAATTGAGGCTCAGGAAGCTTTCCTGTTGTTGCTTAAGAACTTCACGTCGGCACCTGTGTTGGCGCATCCTGATCCTGCCATGCCGTTTTTTGTGGAAACAGATGCTTCATCGTGTGCGGTGGGTGGGGTGTTATCCCAACGGGAGGAGGGTACAGGCTATATGCACCCTATCGCCTTTTTCTCTAAGACCTTGTTGCCGGCGGAATGCAACTACACCGTGGCGGAGAGGGAATTGTTGGCTGTGAAGCTGTCCTTCGAGGAATGGCACCATTATCTATGGGGCGCCCGGCATACTATTACGATCTATACCGACCACAAAAATCTGGAGTTCTTCCGGTCTGCCGGGGCGTTGACTCCGCGCCAGATTTGGTGGGTCTTATTTTTTAACGAATATGACTTAGTTATAACTTATCGACCTGCAGCACAGCAGATTAAATCTGACGCTCTATCCCGGATCCATGTTGATCCGAGAGAAGTGAGTCCCTTGAAGGAAGATAGACCGAGGATCGATGGTGAGAGGATCATTGTGGTCGTAACAACTGATGACTTCCCTTCCCTGGTAAGGGAGCGGTTGCGTCAGACGGATTTGGCTCCTTGGTTGGCATTACCCCAGGTTGTATCTCGGGATGGGTTATTGTACCATGAGAGTCGGTTGTTTGTTCCCCCAGTCCTGAGAGAGATGATTTTGGTAGTGGTGGATCTGTTTACGAAAATGGCACATTTCATCCCGCTATCTAAGATCCCTACCGCAAAGGAAATGGCTTTGGTGTTTATGACCTCTGTCGTGAGGATGCATGGCTTACCGTCTGTAGTAATATCTGACAGGGGGGCTCAGTTTGTGTCTCATTTCTGGACGGAGCTTTGTTTGGTGCTCAAGACGGAAATACGGTTATCATCGGCGTATCATCCGCAGTCCGATGGTCAGCCTGAGCGTACCAACCAGACTATGGAACAATACTTGAGGTGCCTGATTTCGTCTCTGTCATGTGATTGGGTGACTGCTCTCCCTATAGCAGAATTTGCTTATAATAATAGTCTGCACTCCGCCTTGGGCATGACTCCTTTTTATTGCTCTTTAGGGTATCATCCTAAAGCGTTAGCTATCCAACCCACTGGGCACGTGCCGGCCATCGATGACGTGTGTAAGAGGTTGAGCAACATCTGGGAGGTGGCAAGGGAGCGGTTGCAAGAAGCTAAGGCCGATATGAAACTGCAGGCAGACCGACATCGGGCCCCTTCCCCCTGTTATGGGGTGGGTGATCGAGTATGTTTGGCTTCTCGTAATCTGAGAATGTAGGGGTCTCGTAAATTGCAACCGCGGTTTGTGGGCCCTTTTCCGGTGGTTCAGGTGGTTAATCCGGTGGCTATGAAGCTCCAGTTGCCACAGGACTATAAAGTCCATCCTGTGTTCCACACTTCATTATTGAAACCTTATGTCCCTTCTGATCGGGTGCTGCCCCCTCCTTCTCCTTTGGTAGTCGATGGACAAGAAGAATTTGAGGTCCAGGCTATTCTTGATTCCAGGCGTAGGAGAGGACGTCTATATTATCTGGTTGACTGGAAGGGTTATGCCCCGGAGGATAGGACATGGGAGCCAGCTGGGGGGGTACATGCACCTCATTTAGTTAGGTTGTTCCATTGACAGCATCCCCTGAAACCCCGACCGGTGGGGAGGACCATCGGGGGGAGGTACTGTTAGGAATTAGGTTTAGTTCCTTTTCAGTGACCATGTACTGTTATCACGTGACCTACCAGTTTAGGATATAGGTCAGTCCTACCTTACTGTCAGTGCTTGTTATTGCTAAATGTTTGGGTTCCTGATTGCTGTTCCCTGGTTCCAGTGTCTATTGGAGCTTTTCAGACTATTCTCACGGGATCGTGAGCTTTGCAAATTCCTTTTTGGAACTCGAGTTTTTGGGCTCCTGATCCCCTTTCCTTCCCTTGCTTTCCTTGTGTAATTAGTTAGTGTCCCTTTTCATTGTTTTTTTTGCTTTGTTCCGGTATTTCCGTTTATATCCCTCTTCATTGTAGGCTGTTTTTTTTTTTTGGGGGCTCCTGATTTCCCTCCCATCTAGATACCTTGTTCATTCCTCTTTTAGGGGCATTGAGTGTGGAGGAGTCGTGGTGTTTTCCTCCCGCATTGGGTTTCGTTTGCGCGGCTCCTCGTTACACCGCTCCACCTCGTTATGCGCGGAAATGACGTTTTAGGTCATTCCCCGATCAGGTCCTGATCCCGAGTGCCGGTATAGTCGGCTGGTAACCGCACTCTGCCTTTTGTATATAGTGAGTGCTGGTGTTTTATAATCATATAGAAACGGGTAGGGGTTTTTTGTTCATACCACAACAATAGGTATGTTTTTCCCCTGAATACTAAAACACTACGTGAGACACCCTACAAGTTCTTGTTCTTTGCTGGGAACCAAGAGACGTTATCTTGGTCCTGGATTACCTGCTGACCTTATTCTTCATGAGGCCAAGCCTGTACCCTCAACTGGTGAGTGCAAGGGGATTGTTTTAGTAGGGCATGGTCACTGGTATAGGGGTATCTGGGTGAGGTATATGACGTAGTGAATTGTGTTTTCATTGTTTGTCCAGGTGCAGAAGCGTGGAGAAGGGAGCAGTGAACTCTTCATTCTACAGGGGTGCACTCACAGTTGTCATCTTGTGGGTGCCCTGTGGGTCGGGGAAGTGGATTGGAACATACCTCGTTCCTGCAGTGTGCGGGCTGAGTGGAAGGAATCCAACAAGTGCTGGAGTATATAAGTGACTAAATGTGAGAGTAAGTGGTTTTGAGAGTGGCTGCATGGATGAGTGGGTGCTTGTGTCAGTGATTGTACAAGAGATTAAGTATATGGTACTATCTGTATGAATAAGTGAGATGGTGTGTGTATAACTGTATAGGTGAGTAAATAGCAGTGTGATTGACTCTTTGGGTGACTGACCAGGTGTTTGAGTAACTCTATGGGTGAGTGGCGGTGTGTGAATGTCTATATGAGTGTGTGAATGCATGTATCAGTGGCTGCATTGATGAGAGACTGCATGTATGAGTGACTGTATGGGTTTGTGAGTGGATGTGTATGTATACCTATGAATCAGTGATTGGGTATTTACTAACTGGTATTGGTGTCTCTATGGTTTTGAGAATGGGAGTCTGTATCTTAGAGTGGATGTATCAATGGTTGTATTAGGGTGCGAGGAGGTGCATCAGATGATCACGTGAATGATGTCATCAGTGATGTTACTATGTAATGAGTGATGTAATATGTGACGTCATCAGCAGTGCATTGTGAGGGCGCGAGTCATAGTTAACTTAGCTAACTGTTACAGATGAATTTCTCTGGTTTTGTACGAGTGAAATGTCAACCTAAGTATAATGTCCCTGAAACCTGTCTTTTGTTATGTGAATTACTTAAGGTTTTGTAACATTTTAGATTGGAACAGCAATGCTAGTATATCTTCAACAATTTTTGTTAAATTGCTGTGTGTACCATTTACATTACGAATTAAAACTGGTGTTCTACATTTTTAAGCTTTTATAAAGTTAATGTGATTTTTTATCCTTTTTAAAATATGCATTTATATATTTATTTCTTTTTTAAATTGAGATTCGCACACCCATCGCATACAGGTCACAGTGGGGGCCAGAATCCAAGCAGCCTGCCCCCATATTTTTTAAGCCGTGCATGATGAGTGTACAGTGCGCAATGGGAGCGCGGGTCTCATTTTTCATGTTTACGAAATTTCAATACTAGATATATTATATATTTATGAAATCTATCGTATATACTTTATTGAAAGAGTTATAAAACTGATTTTAACATAAATAAGATGACGATTAAACTTCTTATAATGAAGTTACGGAAGCCGCGACGGTCTCGCGTTACTACACGTACTTATTTCCGGGTTCACGTCAGTTACGCAAATCCAGCACAAGTTATTTAGTTTTAAAAGTATATATATATAACTTTATGTGATTGTGTGATTTTTTGTGCAATTTATGGCAGTGACGTAGCCTGCAAGCTCCGACTTCGTCTGAGGAACCCTTTTCGTCATCTTACATTTGGATTTACATTGTACAAGGGAGGCTGCCGGCTGCTCTTCATATGGAGAAGGATTTTTGCCGAGTTGGAGCCTCTGCCGACGACAAGAGGCTCTGTTGCTGTGTTTTTGAGAAGGCCTTTGGGCTGAAGATTTCTTTAATACTTTGGAGTCCACTACAGTTTGCGAAGGTTGGTTTGACCTTTGCACCCCCAACTTGAAAAGTGAAAGGCAGTCAAAAGGGGAACTTTTTTTTATTTTTTATTTTTTTAATTGAGAGTTCATAAACATTACAGGATACAATAATATATATAGCTACATATTTCAAAATTTCAAAGGATAAATACATTAATTTGAGTTTACAATACAAGAGGTAACAGTATAATCGATAGTCATTTCTACCTGGTCAGCATTATATTCATAATAATCCTATATACAGAGACTTCATAATAAGTTGAAATAAAGTGCAGGGTGCAGAAACTGGATGCATACACATATACGTACCCAAAATAAAGTGCAACGTGCTATATCTGGGCGAATGGAAAATATTACTGTATGGTACGTATTCAATTCTACATGGTCAGGAGTATAAGCACAATCTTCCAGAGACAGAGAGAGTTCATAAGTGTTAAAATGCAGAGAACAGAGTCAGGATACATCCCTCCTTTTATATTTACTTTGGGAAGAGGGCAGAGGGAAATTAAGGACCTTGGAATAAAGCGCAAAATGCTATAACTGGGTGAGTACAAAATATTACAGTGTGATACAATATTCATTTCTAAATGCTCAGCAATACAAACACAATATTCCTATAGTGCAGAGAGTTCCTAATAGGTTAAAGTGCAAAGTGCAAAATCGGAATGTATACCCATAAAGGTACCCTATCCTTTTATATCAAATTTGAGAAAAAAGCAGAAGGAAATTAAACTCCTTAGAATAAAGTGTAGAGTACTATATCCAGGCAGATATATATGCGCTTTCCTTTTATACTCACTGCAATAGGTTCTCCTACATTTGAAACACACTCCAATAATTTTCATACTTTCTTACTGCCCCTGATTGTATTGCATACTTCTTTTCCATCTCTTGTACTCTCTCTCTTGTACTCTGGTTAGTTTTGCCCTCCAAGCATTAAAAGTAGGTACTTTCTCTGTTCTCCAAAGTTGTAGTATTAAAGACCTTGCTATTAAGGCTGCAATAAATAAACTTTCCTCATTAACAGAAATAGCAGAAGAGCAGCCCAGGACTGAAATAAATGTATCAATAAAAATGAGGGGATCAATTATGATTTTAAGATATTTCTCGATCTCCTCCCAAAAGCTCTGGATTTTTGGGCACTCCCAGATGATATGAGTCCAGGTTCCTTTCTCTGCACATCGAAAGCATTTGTCTTCTATTTGTGGGTATATTTTATGAAGAAAAGAGGGTGTTCTATATATGCGTTCAAAACTTGCTCCTCTAAATATATCTATATTAAACTTATTGAGCCTCTTCCAAGTTGGTTTAAGAATCTGCATGTCTTCCCTTTTCTTCCATCTATCCCTCACTTTTTCATATAGAGAAGAAGATTGATTCTCATTGAAGATTGTAATCCAATTTCTAATTTTCAGCTGTATGGGGGAGTTAAGGGATTCGCTAATAGTAGTTTTGTAGTACAGGTTTTCCATGTCAAGTTGTTCTAGAATGAGTTTTAACCTAATGAATGATCAATTTAAAATTGTGTTTGAGTGTTGCAGCCCTGTTTCAATCTCTGCCCAGGTTTTCCAACAGTTTCCCTTAGCAAAGTCGTGGATCTGAGCGAATCCATTTTCCTCCCATAATCTTAATATATTACTCTCTAGGAGACTTACTTCCCACGTAGATAGATTCGAGAGCCTAGTTGAATTGTTGACTCTTAAAATATCATAATGTGCTAAGAGCTGAGATTTTTGTTTATACATCCTTTGCAAGGTCGTATAGCGTACTTTTTCGGGGGTACTTAACAACTCTTGTGGGGTCTACTATGTTATCCTCCCTTAAAATCATTTTCATCATAAAATTGTCTGCCACTTGAGGATCTAAAAAGAAAAATCTAAAACTATGATGCGCAAATGCTGCATAATAGTAAACTCTGATATTTGGTAATGATAGCCCACCTTCTGCTACAGGATAGCTTAAAGTGCTGAGTGCTAATCGTGGTATCTTATTTGTCCATAAAAAAGAGGAGAACATACTGTCTATTTCTTTTAAAAAAGAAGCCTGTATTTCACATGGTGCTGCGCTAAAAAGAAAATAAAATAACAGAAGAATGGACATCCGTATTAACGCAGCTCGGCCTATTATTGATAGCAGCAGCTGATTCCATCGCGTTAGCTGCGAGTGCACCTTTTTCGACAATGGGATGTAATTTAGAGAAAAAAGATCTTCTACTTTCTCCATTACATACATTCCTAAATCCCTCTTTGGGCTGGTATTATATGCTTGTCTGAATTCTGATATAAGAGAAATCACCTTGCAGTTGCATAATATTATTTCAGTTTTGGTCTTGTTGATCTTATAACCCCCTATTTTTTTTAAATCTGCAAAGATTCTCATAACTTCTGTTTGAGTATCAATCATAGGGTCCAAGAAAAGAACAATATCATCAGCAAATAATTTTATGATCATCATCCCTTTGACCGGGACCCTATGAGCTCTTTTTTCCCTAATCGTAAATGCTAAGGGCTCAATAAATAAAGCAAATAAAATCAGGGAAAGGGGACAGCCGTGTCGGGTAACTCTATTTATTTGACATGGCCCTATATTAACAGAATTCATTAAAATTTGTGCCTGGGAATTAATGAAGAGCTGTTCTAATAAAATTATAAAATCCCTTGGGAAGCCAAACCTTTTTAAAATTGTGAAAAGACAGTTCCAAGAAACAAGATCAAATGCTTTTTCAGCATCTAAAAAACAGATCTGTGCCTTAACCTTATTAACATTAAAAAAATCAAGTGCCTCTAGTAAAACATTTGTATTAGTATAAAGCTGTCTTCCTGCTATAAAACCGCAGTGAGCTATCCCGATAAGTGAACCCACCGTCTTATTTAACCTATTGGCAAGAAGTTTAGTAAAAATGTTGTAGTCAATATTCAAAAGGCTTATTGGCCTATAAAAATTTACATTTTCCCTATCCTTATCTTTTTTTTAAATACTGACCACTACTGCCATTTGAAAAGATACAGGTGTGTCACCTCCTTGTAATAGATGATTTTGCTAGTCTTAAAAACTCGGGGGAGAGTACTGTGGAGAATGCCTTAAAAAATTCTGCAAGGAGCTGATAACCGAATCTATTTCTTCCTTTGTGAATTCGGCTAGCAGCAGCTCCTTATAGTGATTTTCCAAAAATGGAATTTGTAAGTCCTGTAAAAATTCATTAATTAATTCTAATGAGACCTGATGAGATGGTGAACAACACTTACAACGCAACTTTTACAACGTAGTGCCTTTACAACGCGGTATTTACAATGCAAATCATTACAACGCATTGCGCTGGGGGGCGCTCTAGGATAGCGAATAGATTTAATTTACTATCCAACACCTTCCCTACTATCCATGGGGACTGGAGTTGGAATAGTAAATTAAACTATTCACTATCCAGTGTCCCTCCTTCTCCTTTTTCCTGTCGGATGCCATCTTGTTGCTTCCTATTGCGTCCCCTGATTCACCTTGTATCCGCCACTCTAGGAAAGCTTTTAAAATTTTTACTTGATTCTCATATCGCTACTTATTTAAATTGAAACAGACCTTTAGGCATAGAGCCCCAGAGTTCCCCTTTCCTTATGTTGCACGGAGACCTTCTAAGAGGTTTTGGGCTTCCAATATGTCTATGAGAATAAAATAAAATTCTTTAGCTATCACTTTTAACTTAGATTGTTGCACAATCATCGCCTGCGCCCCCTTGGCCTTGAAAGAATCAATCATTTGAATAAAGTCCTTCCGTCTGTGAGCAGTGGCAGCTGACATGTCAGAGAACATTTTAAAGTTCTTGATTTCATCGGCAGTGAATGATCTCCTGGATATTGCTGCATTTAAAATTTGCTCTTTGATTCTGTAGTTTGAAAAGTTTATTAAGATGGTTCGTGGATACTTAAGATTCAGAGGCTTGTGTGCGGGTACCCTATGGGCTCTGGTTATTGTGAGGTCCCCTTTCAATTCAGTTATTGCCTTCTTCAACAAAGTCTCAGTCAATTTGACCATTTCTATACTTTCCTGGCCTTCCGATATTCCCATGAGGCGTAGGTTGGATCTCCTTTTGTAGTTCTCTAAGTCTTGTAGCTTTGATTCCATCTGGGACTTATTTTTATTCACCATACCTGTAGATCCTTTTGCATGGTAGTGATGGTGTCTTCGAGGGCTGAGACACAGGTTTGTGCCTCAGTGACTCTACTTGGTAGGTTAGCTAAGTTCTCCTCCATCTTTGGCAATCTATTGTTCAGCTGTGATATTTCCAGTGCTTGTGATTTTTCAGATCTCTCAATTCTTGTAAGATAGTTACCAGCAGTTCCTGTACTGAACTATCTTGTTCCGCCTTTCTCTTTGCAAAGTTTTCACCGAGTTCGAGAGACTGACGCATTTCTTTTTCTTTTTCTCTTTCTGCCTCTGTTCCTACTTCCGGTTCTACTTCAGATGCTGGTGCCAGACCCGGCCTATGTACCATTGTCTCTTCTCCATCTACTTTTTGTGGCATCTGTGAGCATATGTTAGCCTCCTTAGTCGGTGGCTGATTATTCAGCGACAATTTCCCGTCGGCAGCTGTATTTATTTCTACCAGGTCGGATCCTAGATGCGATTTTAACTGAGGCTGTGGATGGGGGACTTGGTCTCACAGGGCATGAGAGGGCGACAGGGCGTGAATAGGGGCGAACCGTAGATTCTGGCCTTGTATAACTTGTAGGACTTTCTCACCCGTTTGGTCTTTTGCCTTTTGCCCCTACTACTTGGTTGTGGAGTGCTAGTAACCTTATCCCGCGCCACCGGGGGCTTAGAGAAGAGAGGATACTGCTTAGAGTATACCGGATTGTCATCCTCTCTGTCAGGTGTACTCCCTATTCCGCCCCCCTCTTCACTGCCTTCTTCTTCGCCATCCACAGCCAGCATACTTAGATCTGCAGAAAGTTCAGACAGTGACTCTTCCTCCTCTTCTTACTCAGAGGCAATTTTTCCAGCTAGCGCTCTAGCTTTTAAATCCATTCTTTGCTGGGCATTTCTTCTCCCTCTTCTGGCAGCTGTAGACGCTACTACAGTTGTTGGCGAGGATTTTAGAAACTCCTTCCCTACCCCAGCGTTAGCTTGTTTGTTTCGGAGCTTCGCTGCCGCTGCCGCTTTTAAGACTACCAACATTTTATTACTCTTTCTTAGATGTTTAGTTGCTCACTGAACCAGATGTTTAGAGAGTCACGAGATTGAGTAACTCCAAGTCCTTAATACCAAGGAGGATCTTGCGATGATTGAACCAGCAGATCAGATCGAGGGTTTTTCTGCAGAGAACTGCAATAGTTGCTTTCTTCTAATATTTAAACATGTCAGCCCAGGTGCTTAATGAGGTTCATATACACCTGTACACATTGATCTGGGTCAGTGAACCACTCTTTGCAGGCTCAAAGCTCACAGACTTCTCACAGATATTTTTTCCCCCCGGGCTACCTCCTGCTCAGACCTTCATTCCTGCTCTAGCCAGACCTAATTGTACAGTTATTTTCGTCTCTGGGCATCTGCTTTATCGCCTCACCTCGTTGTCTCACTGGGTGACCTTATTCGTCTTGGCACACCTCGCCATGCCATCACAGCATCCTCTGCATGTCAGCGCCAGAACCAGAGCCAGCATCTCAGGGGGGAGATTCTTGCGATTCCCCCCTCACTTTTATATGTCGCCTTGATGCCGAAGCACAGTCACAGGCATCTGTTCCAATGCCCCCCACGTTACCGAACCGCCTGCCCCAAAAACTGCGTATGATCGAGGCAGATGTAGAAGCGGCCGTGGGTCGCGGGCGGTCACGGATGAAAGCGGCTGCAGGTGCTTGAGTTAGGTGCAGGAGTGGCCGCGAGCGGCTACGGGTGAAAGCAGATGCAGGGCTTACGGGCGGGCAGGTGGCAAATCACCACACATAGGAACCAGGCCACCGACCGATGGAGGAGCAGAAGAGCGGCTTAAGGTAGACTGGCTGGAATCGGGCAAGAATCAGTGGAGGAACGCAGCAGCGGAAGCCATCTCAGAGCAGCTTCGTGGGCGGAGCCTCGGCAATCAAGGGACACTAGCGACTACCTGCGTGGGTCACGTTCGCCGCATCTCTCCCTCCGACAGTCAAAAAGAGAACTTGAGCAATTAAGTGCCTTGTAAATACATTAGGACTTTTCTGCCACTTTGCACTACACAGAATTTAATACTATTGAGGCCTGGTGTGGCGTTGTTGTTTTAATTGACACTCGCTAAAGGCATCAAGTAACAGCGCACCACAAAGGACTTTGACCTTATTTTGCAATCTAGCCACAATGCTTCATGGACATTGGAGTCCAGTGAAGGTTATAAATGCAGACCATAACCCAATAACCAGAACACCAGTGAGATGGAATGCATTTGCATGATAATTTGGAGAGTACTGTTTTTCATTTAAATTTATTTTGATCTGATAAGCGGACATAAACTGTGTACTATTCCTTTTTTTAACAGCAATGTGTATTTTTAGATGTCCTTTGTTTGTGTTGCCAAATCTGGCTTAATAACATTCAGGTGTCATCAACCCTCTTGATTGCATATGATTAAGATCCCTCTGCATTGAAACGCGTAAAGCTGTTTGCTGTGCTGCCTGAGTAATAAATCCTTGATTTAATGAAAGGCTGGTTGGAGTGGCCTGTGTGATTTTCTTGTGCAATATACATTTATTATATATAATTTACGAATCGATTAATGTACATATTTGTAAATTTTGTATATTTGTAACTGGAATAAAGATGTATTATTGTAAATATATATTTTGGGAATCGCGTATGGTACGCACTGGTTGTGCGTCAGGTACGCAAAACACATGCGACTTCAAAAGAAAGCATTTCATTGGTTAAGAAGCTTTCTATTCTAGTACCTGCAGGACCCCACCTAATTTTCTGATTCTTCCAGCAGCATCTTTAGAACACACAGTTGTTGTGTGTTCTCCTCTTCATTTAATTATTTGGGTGTTTTTTATTCACTAAGAAAATTACTTCTGCTAATCCACCACAGGATATTCCTGCAGAAGAAGAGGAAGTGGAAGAACCAATCATTTGACGCAAAGAGATTATTGTGTGAGCTTTCTTTTCTATACCACTTTGAGACAAGAAGGTGAATGCACAGAAGGTGACCAGCACTATTTGTGGAAATGTCCTATCTCGGGATCCAAGAAAAAATATTCCTATAGAATACCCGAATCGTCTTGTGTGAGAACAACATTGTTGCCAACTTCAAGAAAGTGAGCAAGATGATGAGGTCGCAGGGCCTAGCGCTTTGGCTTCTTCCGCATTCACCCAAAATGGACACATTTTTCCAGAGTTCGCTGAACTTAAGCAGCACTGCATAAAGTGCAAAAAACAACTTTGTGCTGGAGAGCAATCTGTTGAAGCTGTTGTGGTTGCTGCAACAACCACCGCTGTAATTTCTTTTGTTTTGCAATGACTTTATAATTGGAAAATGTTTGAAAAAGTGTTTTCAGTTCATCCTGTTGATTTTGTTTAAAAATACACCAAAAAAAACTAATACAAAAGTTTAAAAACACAAAAACAGTAAAAAGAAAAAAATAAGAAACAAATGGTTCTTTTTAGAACCACCTATTTGGTTGAAAATAAACACACTTGTATGTGTTGTATGAATTGCTGCAAGTGTAATATGTGAATCCTTGTATGAGCGCATGAGTACTGCCTGAGTGAATGAATGAGTGCAGCAGTAATGCGTGGGTCATTGGATGAGTGCATCGGTAGAGCCTGAATGCATGAATGAGTGCATGGGTAGTGTCTGGGTGATTGAAGCAGTGTATGGGTAGTGCCTGAGTACTTGAAGAAATGCATGGGTAGTGCCTGAGTGCATGGATGAGTGCAACAGTATCATCTGAGTGATCAAATGAGTGCATGGGTAGAGTCTGAGTGCATGGATGAGTGCATGGATACTGCCATGGCTTAAGAAGGAGTGTATGGGTAGTGCCTGGGTATATGGATTAGTGCATGGCTAGTGTTTGAGGGTATGAATGAGTGCATGGGAAGTGTCTGCATGATTGGAGGAGTGCATGGGAAGTGCCTGCATGATTGGAGGAGTGCATGGGTAATGTTTGAGGGAATGGACAATTGCAGAAGTAGTGTTGAGTGATTGCATCAGTGCATCGGTAGAGCCTGAGTGCATGAATGAGTGCATGGGTAGTGTCTAGGTTATTGGGGCAGTGCATGGGTAGTACCTGCGTACATGAAGCAATGCATAGGTAGAGCCTGAGTGCATGGAGGAGTGCATGGGTAGTGCCAGGGTGATTGGAGGAGTGCATGGGTAGTGCCTGAGTGCATGGATGAGTGCATGGGTAGTGCAAGGGTGATTGGAGGAGTGCATGGGTAGTGCCTGAGTGCATGGATGATGAGTGCATCGGTACTGTTTGAGGGAATGGACAATTGCAACAGTAGTGCCTGAGTGATTGCATCAGTGCATTGGTAGAGCCTGTGTGCATGAATGAGTGCATGGGTAGTGTCTGGGTGATTGGAGCAGTGCATGGGCAGTGCCTGAATACATGAACCAAAGTATAGGTACAGCCAAAGTGCATGGATGAGTGCATGGGTAGTGCCTGGGGATTGGAGGAGGGCACGGGTAGTGCCTGAGTGCATGGATGAGTGCATGTGTAGTGTTTGAGGGAATGGGTGTGTGCAACAGTATTGTCTTAGTGATCAAATGAGTACACAGGTAGAGTATGAGAGCCTGGATGAGTGCATGGATACTACCAGGGTGAATGAAGGAGTGCATGGGTACCGCCTGAGTGCATGGATGAGCGTATGGCTAGTGTTTGTGGGTATGGAAGAGTATAATAGTAGTGCCTGAGTGATTGGAGAACGGCATGGGTAGTGCTTGAGTGATTGCATGAGTCCATGGGAAGTGTTTGCCAGAATCGATGAGTGCAATATTAGTGACTGAGTGATTGGATGAGTGCATGGGTAGAGTGTTAGTGCATGGATGAGTGCATGGATACTGCGAAGATGAACGAAGGAGTGCATGGGCAGTGCCTGAGTGCATGGATGAGTGCATGGCTAGTGTTTGAGGATATGGATGTGTGCAATAGTAGTGCCTGAGTGATTGGAGAACTGCATGGGTAGTGCTTGAGTGATTGCATGAGTCCATGGGTAGTGTTTGACAGAATAGATGAGTGCAATATTAGTGACTGTGTGATTGGATGAGTGCATGGGTAGAGTGTTAGTGCATGGATGAGTGCATGGATACTGCGAAGATGAACAAAGGAGTGCATGGGCAGTGCCTGAGTGCATGGATGAGTGCATGGGCAGTGTTTGGGTGATTGCATGAGTTCATGGGTACTGCCTGAGTGCACAGATGAGTGCATGGGTAGTGTTTGAGCGACTGGACAATTGCAGTAGTAGTGTCTGGGTGATTTGAGCAGTGCGTGGGTAGAGCCTGAGTGCATGGATGAGTGCATGGGTAGTGCCTGGGTGATTGGAGGAGGGCATGGCTAATGCAGGAGTGCATGGATGAGTGCATGGGTAGTGTTTGAGGGAATGGATGAGTGTAACAGTAGTTTCTGAGTGATTAAACAAGTGCCTTGGTAAATTCTGAGTGCATGGATGAGTGCATGGATACTGCCAGAGTGAATGAAGGAGTGCATGGGCAGTGCCTGAGTGCATGGATGAGTGCATGGCTAGTGTTTGAGGGAATGGATGAGTACAGTAATAGTGCCTCAGTGATTTGATGAGTGCATGAGTAGAGCCTGAGTGCATGAATGAGTGCAGGGGTAGTGTCTGGGTGATTGGATGAGGGCATGGGTAGTACCTCAGTGCATGGAAGAGTGCGTGCCTACTGTTTGAAGGAATGGATAAGTACAATAGTAGTGTTTGAGTGATTGGAGGAGTGCATGGGTAGTGATTGAGTGATTGCACGTGTGCATGCGTAGTCTTTGAGAGAATAGATGACTAATATAGTAGTGCCTGAGTGATTGGATGAGTGCATGGGTAGAGCCTAAGTGCATGGATGAGTGCATGGGGACTGTTTGGGTGATTAGATGAGTGCATGGTTAGCGCCTGGGTGCATGGGTAGTGTTTGAGGGAATGGATAATTGCAGCAGTGGTGCCTGAGTGATTGCAGCAGTGCATTGGTAGAGCCTGAGTGCATGGGTAGTGTCTGGGTGATTGGAGCGGCTCATGACCAGTACTTGAGTGTACCTAGTAATGCATAGATTGGGCCTGAGTGCCTGGATGAGTGCAATCTATAGTGCCTGAGTGATTGGAGGAGTGCATGGGTAGTGCCTGAGTGATTGGATGAGTGCATGGGTAGAGCCTGACTGCATGGATGAGTGCATGGGTAGTGCTTGTGTGATTTGAGGAGTGCATGGGTGGTGCCTGACTGATTGGATGAGTGCATTTCTATTGTTTAAGGGAACGGGTGAGTTCAATAGTAGTGCCTGAGTGCATGGATGAGTGCATGGGTAGTATTTGAGAGAATGGATGAGTGCATGGATAGTGCCTGGGTGATTGGTTGAGTGCATATATAGAGCCTGAGTACATGGGTGAGTACATAGGTAGTGTCTGGTTGATTAGAGGAGTGCATTAGTAGTGCCTGAGTGATTGGATGAGTGCATGGGTAGTGTTTGAGGGAATGGATGAGTGAAATACCAGTGTTTCAGTGATTGGATGAGTGCTTGAGTAGAGCCTGATTGCATGGATGAGTGCATAAGTAGTGCCTGGGTGATTGGAGCACTACATCAGTAGTGCCTGAGTGATTGGATGAGTGCATGGGTAGTGTTTGAGAGAATGAATGAGTGCATCAGTAGTGCCTAAGTGATTGGATGAGTACATAGGTAGTATTTAAGAGAATGGATGAGTGCAATGGTAGTGTCTGAATGATTGTATGAGTGCATGTGTAGTGTCTGTCTGATTGCCTAGGTGCAGGGATAGTACTGGCTGATGTTATCTTAACGTTTTTAAATAGTTTTAACATTCCACATTATTTTTATTAGGAATAAATAACACATAAATGAATGTTATCATGCATGTTATGAGTTTTTACCTTATTTTTTTAGTAATTTAGATACATAACTCTGTTGAACTATTTTAGAATAGTATTGTTGTAAACTGTAATAAAACACTTATCAAACTTCACCATTACCTACTGTAAAGAAGAAGAAAAATAAATGTTATATATTGTAATGTATTACAGAAATTAAAATATTACACTTTTAAGAACAAAACACAATTTTAGAATATATAATATATTATAGTTTCCCTTTTTTGCTGTTCTCAGATTCTACCGAACGTCACCATACACAGTGATTTCAATGTAGTATTATCATACAAGAGCGGGGAAAAAAACAATCAACAAGATTGTGAATATTTCTTTTTTTTACCACAAAGCATTATTTAAATATGTGTACCTATATGTTTACCTATATACAGTTTCTAAATTATGACTAACTTGTACATTAAGTTGTTTATTACTCTCATGTACATTTGCTAGAATGCACTTGAAAGTGATAAATGTACTTATGCAATATATACAATGCAATATAGACAAGAAAAATATAAACTATTACTTTTAAACACAATGCACTATCAATTACCACGAATAATAACTCAAACACTAATTATGCATAGTAATTTTTTCAATCCTGTCCACTTTCTATTCACATCTTCCCAAAAGGCTGAATAATGAATTCAAAACTTTCACTTCGTAAAAATACAATATGAAATTTTTAATTCGTGATCACATCTTCCCAATAGGCTGAATAATGTATTCAAAACATTTGCTTAAAAAAATCCAATATAAATGTGTTAATTCGTTTTGACATCTTTTCTATAGGTTGAATAATGTATTCAAAACGTTGGCTTCAAAAATAACAAATATGGTAATCTTGTTTAAAATTTCAAGTGAGCATCATTGCAATGTGTCCATCCTTTATTGTACTTCAAATACACAGTATAGTGTCCAGATGTTGTAGTAGGCCCACCATAGAAAATAATAGCCAGTGCTATAAAAGTTCTTCCTAAAATAGATATTAAACTTTTATTTTGGTCTCCAATTTACTTTCATTTGCTCTACAAAGTTGAAACACTAAAAATTGATATTTTCCAGAACGTTCTATATGTAATGTAGACATCATATCTGATTTACAATGCAAACATTTCATATCCTGATTGGCTGTTTTTACTAATTTGTTGAAAGGTACTGATTTACAATCTGGCATCGTCAAGTAGGTGAATCATTCTGTGTCTATTTCAGTGCTGGAAATAAATGAACACTTCACATTTATGATCCCATCTATAACTTACTCCAAATAAGTATTCAGGGGCAGATTTATGAAGGCCTTGCGCCGCCGGTGCGTCATTTTTAACATGGGAAAAAGTGACGCACCGGCGGCGCAAGCCTTCATAAATCTGCCCCTCAGTCTTTATTCCTTCATGTTCTAATACTCCAAGCATAAACATTAAAAATTCTTGTGCTTCTACCATCACTATTTAGTAATGTAATAGGGCGATACGAGCCCGGCTCTCTGGCTGGCATGTGTTTTTTCAAAAACACCACAACATCTGCGTCCGCCCAGGACTCAGGTGCCGGCCCCCCTTTTTGAGCCAACAGCGTAACCTCTATTAAATCTGGTCCGATAGATTCCTTGAATATTTTATTAAACTCCAATGGAATTTGGTCCGGACCTACTACCTTTTCAGATGGCAAATCTAGCAAAGCCCCGCTTATTTCATCAGGGGAGAACACCCTCTCAAGTTCCACCCTATCTATCGAGTCTACCTTCTGTACAGCTATTTTATCTAAGAATTTCCGAATGTCCAGAGACACCACAGGTGGTCCTCTACTATATAGATGCTGATAAAAGAGCCTAAAAGTCTCTCGACTACCTAATGCGTCTGTTATGGCATTCCTTTAAGCATCATAGATTTCAGATATCTCCCCGGCTGCCATTTTTTGCCTGACTCTTAAAGACAGCGTATGTCCTACCCACTCGTTGAATTCATGGCAATGCTCTTTTTTAGCCAGAGATATGTCTGCTGCTTTCATAGCAAAATGATCCCCCGCCTCAGCCTTATTTATAGCCAACTGAAGTATTATTTCATCTATCTGTCCTCCTGTACTAATGGCAGTAGCTAAGGCCTCTTCAAGTTTATTTATTTTTTCCCTAATTTCCGCCTTCCGTTGTCGCTCCTTTTTTTGGCAACGCAGACTGTAACTGATTGTTTCTCCTCTCACTCCCGCTTTAAAAGCATCGCAAACAATTCCCACACTAGAGCTCCCTCGGTTAAAGTCCAAAAATTCCTTGATCCAGGCCTTCATAAATAAGACATAATCAGGATCATATAACAACCTCCGTTCAAAGGTCCATCCCAAGTTTTGCTTCTCCCCCATTAAGAGGTTAACTGTAAAAACTAGCAGGTTGTGATCCGACATTATCTGGGGGTGTCTCTGGATGCCAGAAGTAGTGATAAATTGATTTGAGGCAAAAAAATAATCCAAACGAGAAACAACCTTATGCTGAGCTGAAAAAAAGGTGCTACCTGTATCTGAGGGTTTCAAATATGCCCATACATCTATCAAGCCATTATTGTGAACTAGATTTGTTAAGGCAAGACTAACACTTCTTGTTTTCCCAAGATACTTACTTCCTGGCAAGCCCCATCGTACCCCCAAGCCAGTAATGTTAAAATCCCCACAGATAATCATCGGAGTGGGCCACATAGCCAAACTGGAATCTAAAATTTCTAACAATTCTGGGTCGTCACATGTTGATCCATACACCGAACAAAGTGTATATTTAAATCCATTTAGCAAGCATTCAATCACCACCCACCGTTCCCATTGATCTATGGTCTTTCTGAGAACCCTAACATCATTCCTCCGGGTAAGAATTGCCACCCCCCTAGTACGGGAACCCTGTGGCGTGTGTGCCAAAACTTTAAACCCCAGTTGTTCCAATATATGAGCTCTACTGCCCTCTATATGTGTCTCTTGAACACAAAGGAAGTCTACCCGCAGAGACTTTAACCAACTTGCCGCCCTATTCCTCTTATTTTGGTTGTTTATCCTGCAAGTATTCACTGTCAAAATTCGCAAACTCATGGTTTAAGATTTCTCATTTCTTTCGAGTGAGCCCTTCTTTCATTTAAACTCTCCCTTCCCGCATTTATGTTTATACTCATTGTTCGAACCTCCTTGAGTGACCAGACAAAAACATATTGTATCCAGCTATGCAGTCCCTTCTTTAACCTCGCAAATCGAAATACCTCATACTGTGCTGAACCATAAAAAATATTCTCTAAAGTTATGGCTACGCGATTAAACGGCATATTAAAAAAAACTATCCATCCCTGTCAACATGGCTTTATAATGGGTCGTGGAACCACACAACATGTACGGCATGTGATTACTCCCTTTGATGCAATGAAGATCTCAGGAGACCCTATGGAGACCTTGTTATTAGATGCTGAAAAGACATTCAATAGGGTCTCCTGGGATTTTCTATGACAATCATTGAGATGGTTTGGGTTGGGAGAGGGGTTCATTAAACACATTCAAGTACTTTATTTGGCACCTACAGCTCACCTTCGGCTAAATGGGAACTACACTTTGCCTTTTAATATTCAGAGGGGGACACGGCAGGGGTGTCCGTCTTCACCCCTGCTATTTGCTATATATATATGGACCCCTTAATATGGTTATTTGAGGCCAGTAATGGAATCTGCCCAGTTGTAAGCCAGGGGGTTGAATCTTAAGTCCTCGCCTATGCCAATGATGTGGCTATTATCAACGCAGATCCACTTTCGGCGTTGGCAGCCGTCGAGTCACTTGCACAAGAATTTGGTACATACACAGGGTATGCACTCAATAGATCTAAGACTCAAGTAATAATGAATCGGGTTGTTAACTTTGAAGATCCCCGTGTCACAGAATCGGTAATATATTTAGGTATAAGGGTTATGTCTGACCTAGAAAACTTGGTGGCTAAAAACATTGAGCCGGTAATTAGGAAGGCTAGAACGTACTTTGATAGATTGAATAATCTTCACCTGTCTCTTGTGGGATGGTGAAACGTTAAGATTATGTTTTTACCAAAGATTTTGTATTTGTTTAGTGCAATCCCAATGGAATTTCAAAAATCTTGGTTTATCATTTTGGAAGGTTTAGTTAATTGATTCATTTGGGCACATGGGAAAACTAGGAGTGCTCTTCATTTTATGTCTTTGCCACGGGAGAAGGGGGGGGTTTTGGTTCCTGATTTTAAAAGTTATTACTTGTCAGCCGCTTTGCAATGCATGGGCATATTGGTCGGGTCTAGCCCAGGTGACATGGATGGGGAAATAGAGCTCCCTGATGTCTATAAACTATTATTGGGAGAACACGCAGAGAACTGTTTTTTGACATTTACGGAGCCCAGCTACTACTAGAGGACAAAATGTAAAACTCTGTTATCATCTTTCAAGATCTGGGGGGGCACTAAAAAAGAAGATTGGTTTGGGGAGACTTAATCATTATACTTTGCTTTATAAAAACCCCATTCTTCCGAAAATGTTCTCCGATGAGGTCATGTCAGGAGGGGCAATAAAGGGAGTTCCAAAGGTTGGGTATCTTATCCGGAATGAAGGGGTTCGACAATTTAGAGGTATTCAGCTGGAGTTTGGGCAGGAAACGGGTAATTTTCAAAAATATTTACAGCTCCAAAGCTTTTTCGACACAAAATTGGGGGAAGGAGGGGTGGGTTTAATAGTAATGCTATTATTGACATCATGCAAGGCAGCGCTAAGGGCGCCATTAAGCTTATATATGCAGAGTTGATCAGCTTAAAACAGGATTACTTAGCCAAACATGAGATTAAATGGGTTGAGCGTGTGGGGTCCGCGCCAGACGCACTTACAAAATCTTTAGAGCTGGCCCGGATGGTTTTGTGTTCTGCCGGGCTTCAGGCGCAATATTATAGAACTGTTTTTTCTTTATATTACACTCCAGCTAGATTAGCACAGTGGGGTGGGCTATCAGGCAATACTTGTCCTCGGTGTGGGGGGATGGCAGCAGATCTTGTGCATATGTTTGCATCCTGCCCACGTTTGCAGGGCCTACTGGAATCTATTATGGCATTTTTAGATCGCTCTCTTGGGGTAAAAACTACACTAACCCTGTGCTAATTCTGTTGGGAATAACTAATATAGAACAAAAAGAGTTGGCCTACCAATTTCTCTTTGTTGCTATGGCTGTATTAAGGATCAATATTGCTTCTGCCTGTTTGGTTCCTATGAAAGGAAGGGGAAGAAATCGAAGTTGTTAGGACGGACAATCTGGGCTCCCCTAGCAAGATTGAAAGAATCAGATTAACTGATAGAAATTAGGGGAACAAGCTAAGCATGATGGTGGAGGAAAATTGGATGAGCTAAGCTCAATGGTGTGTTACTCTGAATCAAGATCTATGATTATGATTATCTTTGTTGTGATTGTTCTCTCCCTACCTCTTGTTTATTAGTTTTTGGTCCATTTCTTCAGTTGTTCTCTGCTGACTTTGTGTGTTTGCTTCCTTCTAAAAACCTTGTACTACTGTTGTTTTTTGTATTTGGTTGTGTTTACTGTGCTGATACTCAGGGGAAAAAATGTGAAAACTCAATAAAGATTTTTTTTTTTTTTAATGAAGTGTCCAAGCGGAATTGAACCCAGGTGTCCATCCTGACTGTGCGGTCCTTACTGGGCGGGTGTGAGTAAGCCAGCTTACTGGACAGCGGTGTGTCACCCCTCTCTGGACCGGCCATGCTGTCGGCTGTCAGGAAATGGAAATCTCCTCCGGATTTCTCATGCCATTCTCTTTGTTAATTCAGAAATTCGGCGTTGGTCACAGGAAGGCCTGACACTGCCCACCCGTCTCACTGACCTGCTACCACAAAAGGTGACACACAAAGGCCACAACAGGAAAAATTATTTTAGGGAGACACTGGCAACAAGTTTATCTTTTGCAATCAAATTTACATCATGGATTCAGCCTGTGATAGCATTCTCATCATGTCCATCAGTTTCCGAGAAGGGTCGGCTAATTTCAATTTTTTTGTCTGTGCAAAAATGTAATACATTTCTGTGATCCTCGCATTCAAAATCAGCACTAAACAGGTGGTTAAATAAAACTGTGCCAAAGCCAATAAAAAAAAAATACATTCTTGTGCTTCTTGTTGAACATTAAGAGTAAATATCAAAGAACCAGTAAATATTCCAAAAGATGTCGAACAGTAGAAGCAGTATGGATTTTACTTCTGTCAGTTACCAACTGTTTAAATTTATGACTTAATAAAGAACAAAGGGCTAGATGTGGGTAAATAGGTTTTACCGATTCTAAAATACCGAATTTTACAGATTCAGTATTTTAGAATCGGTAAATCCTATGTAGGTAATTCATTGGTAAAAAATGCTGAATCGTTAAGATTCGGTATTTACCAAATCGGTAATTACCGATTCGGTATTTGCCAATCATTCCTATGGGCCTGGAGGCCCATAGGAATGAATGTCAATTACCGAATCGGTAATTACCGATTCAATAAATACCGAAAAATTCAAGGGTGGCAGGGTGTCACTTTGACACCCTGTTGCACCCCTGATTAGTGCTGGTGGGCACATGTGGCATACATACATGCCCTAAGGGCATGTATGTCTGTCACATGGCCCAGGTGTAAATGCACATTTATGCATTTACATAGGAATTCCTTATTTACCACCAACTAATAGTTGGTGGTAAATAACAAATTCTTAAAGCCCAGAAGCACTGTTTACAGTGCTTCCTACATCTCATTTACCGATTCGGTAAATACCGAATCGGTAAATACCGAATTGGTAAATGATGATTCGGTAAATACCAAATCGGTAAATACCGATTCGTTATTTACCGAATCGGTAAAATAGCCTCCTACATAGGAAAAGGCTTTTGCCGGTCGGTAACGGCCGATTTTGGCCGTTACTGACTGATAAAAGCCTACCTACATCTGGCCCTAAATCTTTATTCATGATTTTCCATAATTTCACAACAAAGCTCTTCAAGATAAAACACAACATTCAAAAGTACATTAGCATAGCAGTTGATACTTGAACTGTTTTCCAACTGGTATACTACAATCTCATCAATAGTTTCCATTTTTATTTACTTTACACCTTCCTCGATTCTCTTCAGTGGTTATCTTTGTTTGATCCTCTATTGAATACTTGACATATTTCCGTTTTGTACACACTACACGTTTTTCATATATGGGATATTCACCTAAACGATGAGTATAAAGTCTTCTTAAATGATTGTACTCTCTTACACAATTTGCATCTGCACTAACCTATTTCTCCCCATTCAAATACAAACCAGATAATTTTCTTACTCGAGACAATGAAACATATGCCATTCCCTCTTTGAACCCTCTACTTCCAATATTTACAAAAGCACTGTCTATACTTAAACCTGAGATTTATGAATAGTTACTGCATATGCTAAAGACAAAGGAAACTGTTTTCTGCAAACATACAAGTCTATTACAAGCAAAAAATGTACAAAACAATGCCCAATCTGTGTTACCTATTTAATCTGATCAATTTTTGTCTTCAAAAACTGTATTCCATCTTTGTTCTGAAAATTTACAAAATCAACAACTTTTCCCATTGCTCCATTTACTAAACCTTCTTCTACATTCAAATTACGCCATAAAATTACCCGACATACATGTAAAGCCTGCAATCTTAGATACAGGTTTTTCCAAAGAATCCAATTTAGACTGTTGTTTCTTTGTGAGAAGAATAGTCACTCCATGATGTTCAATATTATCAATAGCTTCAATTTCCACTATTTGTTGTTTTCCAGTTTTGAAATGTCTTGGTTAAATGTAGAACACTCTTGCAGTGTAGGCATTAGGCAAACTATAGACTTGTCTCCAAACTTATTGTACATTATTCCAGCTGCTGTGTTTCCAGTTGTAATCAAGTTCCTCAGTAGCCGACTTTCTTCAAGACACCAATTCTTATATCTTGAAGAATATTTCTATGATGTTCATCACTTGCTTGCCGCATATTCAAAATGAAACCAGTTGTTCACATTTCCAATACTTCTCGAAGATTTTCTACTATCTTCATGCACAAGTGTTTTAAAAACAGGTTGACCTTTTACAGTAGTAAGTTGTAGTAGATCACCAAATACAATTGCATGTTTTCCTCCAAACAAAACATCAAAATCTCTTGAGACCATGCTCATCTCATCAATGATTAGAAGTTTCATTTTCTTCCGTACTCTTGAGACTTCATAACAAGCTTCTCCAGATAGCTTGTGATATTCCAATTTATTTTCATTTTCAACTGGTAGCATGAGTAATCGATGTAAAGTAATACCTTTAATGTTGTGTGCTGCTAATCCAGTTGGAGCTGTTACAACACATGATAAATGTGATCCCGAAGTTTTGTATAGATAACTGGTCAAAATGTTAATTAGGAAACTTATTCCTGTTCCAGCTTGACCACTGATGTACATTAGACTAGGTTTGAGCATTGGCATTCTTTTTTTTCATGTTGCAAACCATGTTGTATATGTTCTGGCACTTGTAGATATATTTCTTTTTGTTCAATGTTTAGTTGTTATTCTAACTTTTCCAACTGAATAATATCCTGGTGTGCTTGTTGCATTGCAGTTTCTACTTCATTCATGGCAATTGCTGCTTCATTTTCAATAATTGGTTGTCCTAGTGGATATTGACTTAGTGGACCCAAACTTTGACTATCTTGAGAACAGTCTCTAGCTATTTCAGCTGCAATAGGAGTTTCTTGTTCAATCTCATCATTTAATAGTTGTAGATAATTTGGGAAGATGCTGCATTGAATATTATTTTAACATGCATTTAAAGAATCTTCATAGCAGTCAAAATCTCCGAGTAATGTCGCTTCAACATGCCAAGGCTTGAACAGTTGCAGAAGTGCTAAATAGAAAAATTTCCTCCCATCTGGACTTTCACAACTGAGTTTTCGGTGGTAATAAGATTTCCTTTGACATGTTTTACCAAACATCCATCACAATAAATTACTGCATATTTTTCTTCATTTATATTTTCTGTAACATTTCTTTTAAAGATATACGTTTGAAGTATTCCACAGAGACATACGTTTTCCAGATATGGACTCCTTGTGGGATAGTATATATCCAACATATTAGTTTTAACAATATCTGTACTTTCTGGTTCATTCAATGCTAAATATTCAATTTCTTTTAATGTTTTCAATACTCTATTTCGTGTGCAGGCAAGATCTAAACTTACCCAAATTATTCCTCTTGACTTTGACTATAAATTAGCAGAGCTCAACCGATTTGAACATTCATAGGATCCAATCTCTCTGTGAAAAAGCATTTTCAAGCTAAAGCTGTGCAATTTCTTGCTAAGACCCTTTTCCTGTGAAATTTCTTCCCAAATTTCTTTCATCTCTGTCTTTTCAGATTTAGTTATATATGATGAAATATAGCAATAAATTGAATTATCTGCAACATATTGAATATCCATGTTTGCATTTCACATTGTCAAAATCACTGAATTGTAATCATTCATGTACTTTGTATCTTCAGTGCTTTTTAAGTTGTATGTATTCTGGAGATTTCTGAGTTATTGTACGCCTTACTGCTGACATAAAGCTATTTACTCTTCCTTTTGAAATTATTGGATGTGGGAATCCAAAACGACACTTTGTATAACATTTTCCCTTAGACTTGTATTTTCGTCAACAGTATTTGCCACATCAATGACTTTGAAAACGTAAAACTTTCTGTCTCAAGATGTTTTCTCCTCCTTCTCTTGGAATAGTACAGGTAATATACACTTTAATGAAAGACAAAACACTTTCATCAGTATTAGTTCCAAATGCTGGCGCATTCCTGATCCATAGTAGCATGTGTATATGAGGAGCACCTCTGGCTTGGTACTCCTGTCTCCAAAAGAAATCAGTAACTTCTCCAAGAGGTGGATTATTTTTATTGCAGATAAAATATATCATGTCATGAAATGTATGATTAAAATATCTGCACACACTTGTAGGATCCAAGGAACAGAGTTCTCCAGCTGTCTTCAATTCAATATTTTTTACATTTAAATTTGAAGGCCATAAAACGAGGAATTATAATGGGGAATAGGAAACAGGCTACGAAGCACATATCGAAAGCACCAAGCAAACACAGGAAGGTCAATATGACCCTGTTGAATTACTTAACAGGGGCTGTTGAGACGTAGAAAGACAGATTATTTCCGTAGAGGAGACATTAAATAATGAAACGATAGACCCATCTCCATCACAAGAATAAACAACAGATAGTACGGTGAAATGTGATCGAAGTGACTTAAGTGTTGTAAGTGTGGGAGAGAAAGATCTCACCGCTAACGTTTCTCATGCGCAATCTCATAATGGGTGTGTTCAGAAAATTCCCGATGACATTTTTGAAGGAGCTTTAGTTAGCGATCAACCACCACCTTTGAAAAAAATCATGTAACTCATTTAAATCGACGACAGGCAGTAACACCAGAGAAGACGCAGTTATAATCCACCCAATTCCAGTCCCCACCCATAGATCAACTGAGATTTATTCAAGAAAGACACACAGGAAATAGCAGGGGGTTAAAAATAAAACACAGAAGGAAGCGGTTATCACAAGCGCCCCAAGGAGGAAAAAAACCTGTATTGAACCTTCAAGCAAATTTGTAAATCTGCAAATAGCTATAAAATATTTAAAGGAGCTTGTGACACAATCTATTAATACCCTTGCGAGTAGACTTGATAAAATAGAAATATGCCTACATAAATTTCTAGCGGTCCACCTAAAGCCTACCCAAGAAAAAGGTGCAGTAAATCAGATACCAATGGGCCACTATGTGCAACCAGAAAAAGTTATCCTAAAAACGACACCTTCATCAGTAATGAAAGCACCAGGAGCAAGTGAACAGGGCGGATGTCAGAGTCTCTGTCAAAATGTACCTGTGACCATAGGAAAAGGCACCACACAAGAATTCAAGGCATATAGATCTAAGGAGTGGGGTGGGGAAGGTCACAAATTAAGTGATGAACGGAAGGGTGTAGAAAGTATGACTAGCGGTCAATAATGCTTCTGGGTGGGGGTCTAGTGCACAAACACTTAACCTCCCACCAGCAACCACACCATATACCATCATCTTAGCTAATGTCCCGCAGCTTCCCCGAGCAACAATGGAAACCTTGCCAGCCTTAAGAAATAAAGCTATAAACTGGTTGGGAAACACGATAGGTTTAACAAACGCCCTCTTTAGGGAATTTAAGATGGCAAGGAGAGTCGACTGGGTAGGTAACGGCAGTAAACTAAATGAAGGAGACGGCATAGTTCTCTTGTTAGGAGCACCGGCATTGGTTAGGGAAATCCCATTGAGCACGCGCTATTTAAACCCACCCAATACTGGCATCCAAGTTTTCCCACTGGGTTTCTTTTATCAACCAAAAACCACAAATACCCTAAAAAATCACGTCCCTACAGACGGACATGGGATGGTCCACGCTATAATCTAGCTGTGTCAAACAGATTCGGACCTCTAACAACCTTGGATGAGAATGACTGACAACTAACTAGCAGGTATCTGCCTAGGCACAAGAATACTTTTATTGTTGAAAACCCAGATGTAATGACCCCGCAGTATTTGACCCTGGAAGAGCAAGTGGATAAAGGGGAAAGTAATCAAAATAGTGTTGATGTTTTTGGGGGGGTCATACGAAACTAATTGACCATCAGTCCGGGGTATGCAGAATCTTTTTTTGGAATGTTGCAGGTTTAAAGAGCAAAGTGAATGACCCGGTCTGGTTGAATTTTATTAGTAAATGCTGCGTTATATGCTTGCAAGAGACCTGGATCATTGACAATCTACACATTAACGGATTTAAAACATACCATACTCCTGCAATACAGTCACCTAGTGGAAGGCCAAAAGGGGGACTATGTGTTTATATTTCGAACTTGTTAGGGGCAGATAGTATTGAGATGGTTAGCTCAGAAATTCACTATCAAACTGTTCTAATACACCTGGATTTTAGCAGTACACTGGTCTTGATTAACTTTTATAATAATGTGGAAACAGGACAAATGGGAGCTATATTGAGAATCTTAGTGGGTATATTAGCCATTTAAAACCAAAAGGTGATTCTGAGATCATTTCCATCTGAGGTAGGGACTTCAACATCAGCTTGTGCCCACTTGCAGAAATAGGGAAATGTGGTTTGACTCTAGATACGAATGGCCCGCCAATCCATTTCCAACATACAGATAAGGGAGAGCTGTTCAATGAAATCATGTTTAAACACGACTTGGGATTCTCTAATCATTTATATACGCCTAAAGTGGAGTTTGGTCACACTTTCATAAGTAGAGGTGCTAAATCAACCATTGACTTTATTACCATGCCAAATCACTACGCAAGCCAAGTGAAAGCTTATAACATACATCAAAATGTTATGAGCGATCACTTGCCAATCAGTGTAAATATTGCCACCTTATATTGTGTATTAGAGAAAACCTGTAATAAAACAGCATGGGTTCAGAACATAGAGTTTGAAAAAAAACAGGTATGCTATCCGCTGGGCGAGCAGGGAGTCCGAAGAGTTAAGTAAAGAAATATTAACAAAGGCAGCAAACCCAGTTCAAATATGTTTTAGTGATAGCCCAACACATGAAGATGTTCTAAAAGCCTTTAATAGCATTACTGAGGTGGTTAAAAGTACTTAGTCAGCGGAACATAAAGGCATGTGTAAGTCTAGGAAGGGCTGGTTTAATAACAACTGTACTAAAAGCTATTCAAACCTTAAGAACGCCCTCCGCAGAGCAGTGAGGGATAACAGTGAGATTAGGGCTTGTAGAAAACTGTATAACGCAGCCAGGAAAAACAGGATGAACGAGCTGAAGGATAAGGCTTGGAAAGACCACTGTGACGCCGCCAAGAGTAAAGATAGTTTGAAATTCTGGTCGGCGGTGAATGCCACTTTCCTTTATAATAAAATTGATGTACTATCAATTGAGGTGGCCATAGAGGAACAAACCTGGATAGACGTCTTCACCAATGTCTATTCAAAACAGAGGATTAGCGAGGAAGCTTCCCAGAGTCAAGACTTAGGGAGGGCAGACCAGTATTTTACGCCTATCAGTTTTCATATCTCACTCCAGGACGTTAACGTTGCAGTTAAGGCAAGTAAGTGTGGTAAAGCTACTGGTCCGGATGGGGTACCAATTGATCTCCATAAGTCTAGCCTGGAGGTATTGGGCCCCATTTTAACTAGGGTTTTATAAGCATGTTGCGAAAAAGGATTCATAAGTACATGGTCTGAATCAATCAAAGTCCCCATTTTTAAAAAGGGTGAGAGGGAGAATCCTGCTAGCTGCCTCCCAATATCTTTGTTGGATTCTTTAATGAAGGTAGCAGGCAGGATCATTTTAGATCGACTACAGGCATGGACCGAAGAATATGGTATTCTAAGTGACTTCCAGTATGGTTTTAGAGTTGGTTTAGGAACAACAAGCAGATTTTGAACCTTAGTATTTTAATTGCCAAATATTCGCAGGCTAAATCAGGGAACTTTTACCTGGCCTTCGTAGACCTCACAGCTGCCTTCGATTGTGTAGTCCATGAAAAACTGTGGGGTGTTCTTAATGAGTTAAAAGTTGATCCTTTTTGAATCCAGTTTTTAAAGCAGTTATACCTTGGAGCAACTGCAAAAGTTCGCTATGGTATAGAGGGTGAGTGTACCGAGCCGTTTAGAGTGGAGCGTGGTGTAAGGCAGGGTTGTGTTTTGCCACCACTCCTGTTCTCCCTATATACTAATGCTTTGGAACAGGAGTTGGTGTCACACACTAGGGATCCACCAATTGTAAACACCCGTCCGATAGCCTCTCTCCTCTATGCCGATGATGCGGTACTTATGGCCCGCACCCAGATTGGTTTTGAGAGGGCTCTTTCCTTTTATACTAGTTTTATGGATAGTCGAGGTTTAAAACTGAATGCTAAGAAAAGTTTTGTTATGTCATGCGGGAGAGAGAAACATAAGTACAGAAGCTACCAGGCGGGGGGAAGTACGGTGGAAACCATTAACCTGTTTAGTTATCTGGGTGTCCGTTTTGACGGAACTGGCTCTTGGGCTCCGGCCTTTAAGGCAAGGAGTTTACTTTTTATGAAGTCCATTGCAGCCTTAATAAATTTTACTTAAAAATTGGGGAAAAGGCAGCCTGAAATTCTGCTAAAAATATATCAAGTCAAATGTGTGAGCATTGCAGTTTACGGGGCAGGTATTTGGGGCTTTCAAGACTGTACATCAATTAAAAGTATAGAGAACGCCTTTTTAAGGTTCATCCTGGACTTTCCAATTAGTGCTCCTGTTTTTAACTGTCATTCTGAGCTAGGAGTCGCATATCTCTCTGATGTAATTAAGGCCCAACCGTTATCGCTATGGCACAGAATTTGGACCTCAGCTAGCACAGGCCTTAATAGGGAAATAATAAGGGATGTAATGAGACTAGATAATGCTCGCTAAATGTTATGGCTCAAATATGTTAAAAATGTTATGCAGGACATTGGACACCAGGAATATTTCACCTCGCAGAACTCGCCTGTCACCACGCCGTGAGGGCAACGGCCTTCATTCTGCCACACAGGACCGCCGTGAGGGGAACGGCACAAGTCGCACAAGTCGCGCTGTGGAGCAGCGGGAGGACCACAGTTCCCAGCTGCCCCGGGGACCCTGTGATGCCGCACACGCGCCCGGAGGCGCTTCAAATCAGCGGTGCGCCGAAGCGCTCAGGGGAAAACAGAACTCGCCTGTCACCACGCCGTGAGGGCAACGGCCTTCATTCTGCCACACAGGACCGCCGTGAGGGGAACGGCACAAGTCACACAAGTCGTGCTGTGGAGCAGCGGGAGGACCACAGTTCCCAGCTGCCCCGGGGACCCTGTGACGCCGCACACGCGCCCGGAGGCGCTTCAAATCAGCGGAACGCCTCTCACCCCGCGAGTCGCGCGCGGGAGCAGCCGGGAGAAGCCCGGGACAAGGGCGGGACAGTCTTTGGCAGTCGTTGGCAGGAGGAGGCAGGGCAGGGCCATATACCCTGCTCCTCGCAATGGGGAAACGTAAGCTGATTGTGAATGGCGGAGAAGGTAAGAATCCCAAAGTCCCCAGGAAATCAGAGACCATTATTTCATATGTGACATCCGCAGTAGGGGATCTAAACGACAAAATTGCTAATGCGGAAAAAGAACTGGGTCTCGTTCAGCCAGCCACAGAGCAGAGGGACCTAAAAGACTTAATAGACGTAGCAGTTCCGAGTCCGCCCCACATATCCCACTGGAACCTAAAATAGTTGTTATGGCTCCTACCGCCTACTCTGTGCCTAGGCCCATCACTCCACCGCAGGACCTGGGTAGCGATACGGAACATCTTGATTCCTCCTTGAACATGCCACCCAAGACAAAAAATACACGAGGCGAGGAACCCTGTAAGGATCACACTGATAGAGCGGATAATTTGATACTCGAGGGCCTTCACGCCAACCTGGCCGACGTGGTAGAGGGACTTTTCGAATCACGGCTGGAACCATTATTGGTCAACATAGCTAAAGACATTGTGGACACTCTTAAATTATGTGTAGACAATATTATGAAAAAATGCGAAAGAATAGATAAATATCTTAAGGAGTTTAACCCACATTGCCAGACACCAATCAGGAGTAAAATAGTATCTGAGCAACAGGGGAGGGTTAACACACCAACTGACGCACCACCTAGTTCACCAATGCAAGTGCCCAGCACCAATTATTTACCCGTGCTTACAACACTTACAACACTCGATGACAAGATTGCTTCTTAACGGGGGGCACAAAAGGCTGGTGGCGAGGGGATAGGGCCCCCTAAAGTGTTACCCACCCCTAGACCCCAGGAGCATCACCCTAGCGAACCCAAAAAAAGACTGAGTCGACCAGTGGATCTTCCTCCAGACGCAGCAAGTCTAGTTGTTATTTTAACTGGGATTCTGTGCCTTAAACCACATCAGAGGGAAGCGGAGTTAGATCTACTAAATAGAACTAGGAGTTGGTGCACACAGTTCAGTAGTGGAAGCCTGGACGTGGGTAAACACATAATAGCTGCACGAAGGGTAGATTGGGTGGGGAGGAGGCCCAAAAACATCACTGGGGACTGTGTGATCGTTAATTTTAATACACCTCATATAGCAGACACTCTAGTCTGGGATGGATCTGATTTAGGTGGTGTAGGTATTAGAGCACTCCCACTAGGGTACTTCTATCCTCCCCCCACCTACCCGACCTATCCTCAGCCCAAAACACATTACCCGTATACTCCATTGCCCCCAGGAAGAGTAGAGGGCATAAGAGCGAAGCCCCATGTATCCTATCAAACTCAGCAGGCTTTATTGCGGGCAAGACCAAATACCGTAGCAGCACCAGTCCTTCAAGAACAGCATACTCACAGTCAGGGGCAAGGGATTGTACTTAGTAACAGGTTCCATCCTCTCTTGATTACCTCTGCTTTAGATACTAACGATTGACAACTACCCACTGTTTCACCGAGTCGGGATGTCACTACCGTAGCTAGCCATCGCTATGTTACAGCAGTGAGTTGGAACATTGCTGGGTTAAGGAAGAAAGTCACTGATGCTAGAATGGTTAAATCTTGTAACACAACACGATATCCTGGGTTTCCAGGAAACATGGGACACCACTGATGATTTCTTCTTAGATGGATACCGCAGCTTTTCAGTTAAAGCTACTCCGGGGGAGGGTGGCAGGCATAAGGGTGGTCTGTATATACTCTTCTCTATAAAATTGGTGGGTACTACACGGAAAATTGCTCACACATCGGAAAACATCTTAGGTATAGAGTGGGCTAGGCCAAATTCCCCGCTAATTCTGATAATTAATTTCTACAACGCACCCGATAGGGATAGAACCTGTTTACACCTGAGTTCCCTATCTTCCTTTTTAATAACATATAAGTCACAGCAACCTGCTTTATTCGAAACCCTTTTATTGGGAGATTTTAATGTCCCCCCTTTTGTAGCTGGGGATGCCAGGATAATGAGCAATTGGGACCTCCGGGAGCAGTCAGCACTCACTTTGAGCATACCTCACAGGGGGCGGAATTGGAAAATCTACTAGCCAACCAAAATATGTACGAGGCACAAGGGTCTTGGGAGGATGTGAGAATGCCGACCTTTGTTGGTAGGGATGCTAACACTGTCATTGATTATATCTTTATTTCACCGGGGTTAGTCGACACAGTGGTATCCTATGAAGTAAGTTCCTCCCCATTCAGCGATCACAACCCAGTGGTCTTGTTCCTGAACGTGGGTCGCAACATCGTCACCCAGGTTGAGCGTCTGGAGGGCCTTGGTGATACCCTTGTTCCTAAGGAGCAGGGTCGTAGATTGAATTGGGCAAAGGTTGTGCCAGATACCTTTATGGATAACCTCGTACTGAACTCACAAGATGACATGACAATCTGTATGGATAGCACATCCGAAGGTATTGCCATTATTAGCTCTTTTTCCACCATATGCTCTAAGATCAATAAGGATTTAACAAGCGCTAAGAAGCAAGTAGATTCCTCCACCCCAAGATGGTTTGACAGGGAGTGCTCAAAGACACACAATGATTTACTTCAGGCCCTGAAACAGCAGCCAAGAAACAGGGCTTTGGTGATAGGGCTTAGGAAAGAATATAGACAGGCCATCGAGACTCGCAAAAAGTCAATAAAAAGTGAGGCTTGGGACAGCTTAACAACGGCTAATGTTCTGAAGGACAGCTCTAAATTCTGGATGGTCATAAACCATTCTTATTTCGCTGCATCAACTAACACTGTTATGGACTGTGTGATTCCCGAAGACCTATGGGTGGATCACTTTAGTAAAATTTATAACAGTGAAATGATTCCAGCACCCGGTAGATCTCAACAGCCTCTGACAGAAGCATCCCCCCTTGTCTTTACTGAACCAGAGGTCAGCAGGGCTATTGATGAGATGACCAAACATAAGGCCCCGGGAACCGACGGCGTCCCGGCAAACCTATACAGCTCAAGATCACCCCTGTGGGCTAAAATACTCACCAATGTTTTTATTGCAACTGTCACAGCAGGGTTCCCTAAATCCTGGTCCACCTCAACCATTGTTCCAATATACAAGAAGGGCTCAAGAAGCGATCCGGCCTGCTATAGGCCGATCTCGCTAATTGACTCTGCCGTTAAGATTCTTGGCAGAGTCATTTTACGCAGACTGGGCATCATTACTAAAGAGAAGGGGGTCCTCTCTGATCTCCAGTATGGCTTCCGTGAGAAACGAGGTACAATTGACCAGTGTTTGAACCTCCATATGCTGGTCAGTAAGTACACCATGGCGAAGGAGGGCCACCTATATCTGGCCTTTATGGACCTCTCCTCGGCCTTTGACTTGGTCAATAGGGCCAAGTTATGGGCTATATTGGCTGGCATTGGGTTTGATCCTCCCCTGGTAGACTTCTTGGCCGCACTCCACGAAGACCTATCAGCCTCCATTAGAATCACCCGAGAAGGAAACACCACCAGACCTTTTAACTCCAGAAGAGGTGTGAGGCAGGGCTGTATTTTAGCCCCGCTCTTGTTTACTCTCTATATTAACTCCCTGGATAAAGCCTTGGAGGGGTCCACACTTGATATTCCGTATGTGGGGGGCTGCGCAGTGCCCGTTCTACTATATGCGGACGACGCGGTCCTCCTAGCCCGCACAGGCCTGGGGCTACAAAGGCTTCTGGACGCGTTTGGTGACTTTATGACAAAGTTAGACCTTTTGATTAATAACAAAAAATCACATGTTATGGTGGCTGGGAGGCGGCTAAGGCCGAAAAAGCTAAAATCCTTTACCTGCTGTGGAGAGAGGGTTTCCAGGGTGCAAGTCTTCACATACCTGGGTGTGATTTTTGAGGAAAAGGGTTAGTGGAAACCACATGTGTCTGCGAAATCAATAGCTGTAACTAGATCAACCTCAGCTTTGCTGAGTTTCGCAAAGCGACTTGGCTCACGACCAATGGAGGCATTACTGAAAGTTTACAAAACTAAATGCCTATCCATAGCCACTTACGGTGCATCGCTGTGGGGCTACTCCCCAACTGGCGAATTGCAGATTGTGGAAAACCAGTTTCTTAGATCTCTACTAAGTGTTCCACAATCAACACCAGTTTTTTCACTACACTCGGAGTTAGGTTTAGGCTACATTACTGACCTGCTTCTTTTGGCACCATTGGTATGTTGGGCCAAAACCTGGCTGAACAAGGACATTACACTTAACCACACTATTCTCAGGGATTGCATGGCTCTGGATAACGTTTCAAAGATTTTGTGGCTGGCTTACGTAAAAGGCGCACTGGGAAGTCTTGGCAGGCCCAACCTTTTCAGCCACCCAAACACAATATGTAGGGGGGACGTGAAATGGATTAAGGATAACTTCTTGAGGAGGGCATTGCAAACGCGGGAGAGTGAGGAACTGACTAAACATAGAGCCAGAGCCAACTTCCTCCTCCTGACTACGCCCTCAATTGAACCTTACCTAAAAATTCTAAGCCACCCATACCACCGACACTTGCTTATCAGATTTAGGTTCAACATTATACAGTATTCCTTAGGTGACTTCCCCGTATGGGGGGGTCCCAGACGAGTCAATCCCTTGCAGCTGCAATAACTTTTCAGAGCAGTCCCTCATGCACTTTGTAATGTTTTGTGATCATTTTAAGAAGTGTAGAATGCAGTTTTTGGCCCCTATCTTAAGGGAAGCTGGTTTTGTACAAGTACGCCCAGCCCTACTTTACTTACAGCTACTAGGTAGCCCTAGGACAGTCTTCGGGGTTGCTAGCTTTCTGGTCGCAGCCATGCGTTTGAAGGCCAGGAAGCTATCCCCGAGGTACTTGGAAGGGTGACATCACTATACTGTAGATTCTGTTAACGTTTTTAAGTTATTTATTCTCCTCTTTATTACATTGTGATTGAATTGTATTTGTACCAACTTTTTAACTACTAGAATGCATTAGATACTGCTACCGGGCTTGACTTTTTAAAGATTTTAACCATATGAATTATGTGACATGTCAAATTTTTTAAATATGTATTGTCTTGTTGCTTTTATGATTTTAACTAATCGACTAAAGCTTGCTTTTGACTTTGAAAAAAAACAAAAAACAAAGCACCTCGCCTGATAACATGAATTCTATCAATCAGAGAGAGTATAAAAAAGCTTGTATGTTTCACTTAGAAGAAGTTAGGCTAACTCTTGAAATGAACAAACCCTTGGTAATTAACCATCAAATAATTAACATTACGTTTGATATCCAACCATATCTGTTATATGTCACGGGTGGATATGACAGATATCTATTGACAAGATTTAGATTTGGGACTTTCCACCACCTGATTACCCACCCAGCCATTAATGATTGGTCAAGGGAACTTTGTTGTTGCCCTTGCGACAATATTTTTTCACAAAGTACAATACATGCAATCCTATTCTGTAAATGTTATATTAGCGAAAGGCGCAGATGGATAATACCCCTACTAAAACAGGGAGGGTGGAGGGAGTGTCGCCCTTCATGTGTGCATTTACAGATTCTGGTAAATTGTTATTGTATTGGCTTTATGGTGGATTTTCTGAAGAGTGTGTTGAGGACTAAGAAATGCCTAAGTAACTGAACCACAAGACATATAATGGGTTGGAACCACTTAGCACGAGATGGATTGCTTTAGGATTGTTTTTTAGGAATGAACTCTTGAAACACAAGTATTGATGAATGTTATATGTAAATCATGATGATGTATTTTTTCTTTTAATGTCTACTTTTATGATTTTAACATTTAAAATCGAATAAAGCTTGTTTTTTATTTGATTTGACCTTCCACCAACAAATAAGCACCAAATTGCTCCCACTTACCATTGTTTTCCTTTTCAATTTTTTAAATATACATCAACATTCCTAGTTTGACTTCTATAGTTAGTACGTCAACAACAAATACAAACATAGTTTGGTTTTTCAGATGAAACTATCTTCAACTTTGTAATTTCTTCAGCAAACTTGTCAGTACTAATATCTTCCACCTGTTCTTCAACACCTACACTTATCAAGCTCTCACTTTTGCTACACGCCTCCTGTGAACCAAACAAATGAAACTCTATATCATCACAAACTTTTTTTACATCTGATACTGAACCATGCATAAGAGCTGTGTTCATTTCACTTAAACACAATACAGGCCATTTACATAGTAGAGTCTTACTAACTTCCGCATTTTTCTGAGTGGTATACTGCTAACATTCTTAAATGAAGACATGTACTTCAACACACGTTTCTAGAAAGACAAGCCAGAGAATGACCCTGCAAATTAGTATGTTTTCTCAATTTACAATGACCTAATACTTGCAACATCTTAATCTTTAATTTAACACTTTTTTTTAGCTATACTTGCAAGAAAACTCGTAATATATCAATAGATTCATGTTGAATACTACTCTCACACTTATACAGTGGAGCTTGTGTACGTCTCCCTTGAACGTCTTTAGCTATTACTTCTTCCACATTTCTAGGAACCATCTTTTCTTTTTCAATTGGAAAACCATCTTTCACCTCATAACAACGACCACTGGTATCAACTGCATGAACTAATGTATTTTGTTGAAAATAGCTTTCTTCATTAAAGAAAGGCTCAGTACTAGAAGTGTGCTTCCATCTACCTGATTTTTTTTGACGCAAAAGTTACTTCTATTCACCTTTTTCTTTTGCTTTTCTCCTTCATCAAGTGCATTGTTTCATTCAAAGCTTTCATTCTCTTCAATACCAAAATAAATCATTTTTGTTTCAATTCAAAAGCTTTTTCTACTACATTTTCAATCTGTTGCTTTTATAATCTTTCAATACATTATGTAGTACTCTACTTCTAAACATTCTCCTCCTCATGTCTTTAAATTCTTTCAGCCTTTTTTCAACAGGGATTATTTTCCCATACCATGATTTTCTATTATTATGTCTTTTTTTGTTTCTTTCCACTTGGTTGTACAGCTTTCCTTTCTCTTTTCCACATTTTCAAAATGCTTTACATTCTTTAAAAGTCTTTTAACAAACTCTTTCGTTCTCTTACCAGAAGTCTTTCTTCAATTTAAATTTTGAACTTGACCTATTCTCTGCATTTCTCTTTCCCTTAAATAGTATTGTTTTGTTTCTTGCTCTTTCTTTTGAACTTTTCTTGCCATACTCAAACCTTATTAGTAAAAATTGTGAATATTTGAAAAAAAAGTTTAAATAGTTACGCAAATTAATTTTATAATATTCCAGTAATTATATACAAAAATCAACATCTATAAACAAACACATAGTTTCCATAACACAGAAATATTTACAATATTATACTTTACATATTATCAAACTTATATTAAGAACCAGGGGCCCGATGTAGGTCGCCAATTACCGGTCAATGTATGTGTCAAAAAATGGTCTGAATCGATAAAAACCAGTCGGTAAAATTCCGAATCTGTATTTACCGATTCGGAATATACCGAATTCTTATCTACCGAGTCGGAAAATAAGAAATGGCTATTTTTGCGAATCGGAATATACCGAATTCTTATTTACCGATTCGGTAAATAAGAAATGGTAAAAATGGCATATCGAGATATAGGAAACACATAAAATACCGAATACCATGAAAATCGGTATTTAAGAGTCGGTATTTAGCATGGATTGAAAGCAGGTGGAAACCAGATGCAGGATATAAAAGAAGGCCCCAAAATGCAACAGTGTAACCACAATGGCGGCTTTCTACATAATGACAAGGCATCTACGGATACAGGCGGCAGGAGAGAGGGTCTGGCAAAGGGAGGAGCAGGTATACAGGCAGAGGATCACCCTCTTCCAAATGACTGAAGCTGAGATCCTGCAAAGATACAGACTACACCCCAGAACCATCCTGGACTTGATCAGGGACCTCCTCCACCCATATCTGGAACACCCAACCCCAAGAGCACACGCCATCCCCCCCCATGTGCAGGTGCTGTGCTGCCTACACCTTCTTGCTTCTGGGAGCTACCAGAATGTGATAGCTGTGGTAGGTGGGGTGTCCCAGAGCTGCCTATCAAGTTTTTTCAGAAAATTCCTGGACGTCATGATGCAGAGGATGGGACATTACATTGAGTTCCCCGACACACCTGCAGAACTAGCTGAGACCAAAACCGATTTCTACCAAGTCGCACACTTCCCGCACATTATAGGCTGTATCTATGGTACGCACATCCCACTATGCCCACCTGCAGCAACAGAACACATATATATAAACCGAAAGTCTACGCATTCAATCAATGTGCAGGTGATCTGCAACGCTGCCAACATAATTATGGACATTGTTGCCGAATTTCCAGGGAGTACCCACGACTCCTACATCTTCCAGAATAGTGGGATATACAGACGCCTTGTTGCTGGTGATTTTGGGGATGGATACCTGCTAGGTAAATAATTATGAGACACCCTGATAGTCAATGCAGAAGGAGCAATCATGAGTATGTGACTAACCATTATTTCATTTTCCACCCAGGTGACAGTGAATATGCCCTGCGTTCATTTGTACTCACCCCCTACCTGAATCCCTCCACCAGGAGTGAAAGGTGTTACAACGTGGCACACAGAAGAACACGTTGCGTGGTGGAACGCACTTTTGGACTGCTGAAAAGCAGATTTAGGTGCCTCCATAAGAGTGGAGGTGCACGGCAGTACACGCCAATTACATGTTGCAAGATAATAGCGACCTGCGCCATGCTGCACAATCTTGCCACCAAGGAGGGCACAGAGGTAGAAATCACATATCATGAGAACATAGATGATGGCACTGAACAAGCCAATCACAATGCAGCAGGAGCAGTGCCAGAAACAGATGGGAGACTGAGACGCGCAGAAATCACCACCAGATATTTCTAATAGAGTGAGGAGACACAGGCATCTTAGTTCTTGAAGCACTCAGTTTAATTTCCACTAATGGACTTCAGAAATACCAGTACACATTAACCAAATAAAATGCACTTTTCACACTGGGTGGCCAGAGTTGACATCACTGCGACCTATCCTATGTTCAGGAATCTTTGTTAATGTTTGCGCTTACGCATTATGTTGTGGGAGCTACGGGGCAGGGGGTCAACTTGCGCAGTGGTGCCAGGGTCATCTGCATGGAGCCTGGTGCTCCGACGAACGTCCTGTACAGGCGTGCTGAATCCACTCCTGCGTGTGGACTCCTCTGTATCCCCGGCACACGTGTTACCAGCAGTGGCTGTCTGCTGTGTCAGCAGTACCTCCATAGCAGAGGTCACTCTCCCCATGCCCCTGGACAAGTCACTGCAGCAGTGCACAATTTCAGTCTGCATGTTCACTGACCTGCGGCATAGCAGGGTGGTTGCAGTTGCCAGACGGTTGATGGACTTATTCAGCTGCTTGAGTTCATGCCTATTCCTGCGCCTTTCTGTCTGGTCACGCTCCAGCATGTCACATAGGGAACCCATGCACACATCCATTTGCCTCACCCCCTCTGCCATGGACTCCATTCCCTTTCCCATGGACTTCATTCCTAGGGACATGGAGCATATCCCCCGATCAATGTTTGACATCCTGCTGTTCAGGATGCACACCTGTCTGTGCACAGCCATGATCCCTTTGGCCTGCAGGCGCTGAATCTTCACCATGGTGGATTCCAAACCGGCAAAAAACCCCTGCATATTGTGCCCCTCGTCGCGCTCACGTGCCCTACGACCACATACACTGGCACGCACAGATCCTGGTGACCCCTGTTGCCCTGCGTTGCCAGCCAGTGGTGGAGTGCTAGGTGTGTCTACCTCCACCTCTTCTTCATCAGAGCTTGCAAGGATCCTGAGTGGTGGAACGTCCTGCCTCCTTGGCCTCGCATGCACAGGGTACCCTGAGGTTGGTGTGTCCGGAGGCTGTGTCCCAAACAGCAGGGGTGACAGTGGCTGTGCTTTGGTGTTTTCCTCCAATGCTGTGGGTGCCTGCGCTATGGAAGTGTCCTCAGGGACAGTGCTGGGTCCTGACGTGTCAGTAGGCTTCTCCCTCGCAGCCGTTGCTGGTGCACTCGCCTCCCCTCCCTGCACTGCACTGCGCGATGACTCTCCTGTGGGCAGACATGGACAATGGTCACCTGTGTGTCTTTATTACACTCATTCCTATCACAATATTTGCTATGCTTCAACTGCTTGTGTATGGGGAGTTGGCATGGCATGCAGGATTCTGTGTTGGCTGCTTTGATGTATGTTCCTATGACTACGGCTACCATGATACATTGCAGGTGAATACTGATATGTGTACTGGATTGTGATTCAGTCACCCACATTGGGGAAGGGGCCAGGGAATGGGTCGGGATTCATGTCCATGCATCTTACCTTTCTTTCTTGCAGCTCTGGCTGAGCTGTCAGCATCCCCAATCCCGTGTATACATTCCGGCTCCATGGTGGATTCCGCCAGCTGCTCCAGTTCAGTGAGGCTTGGTGCACGGTTTTTCCCTCCACCTGTGACTGAGGATTCTTTCCTCTGCGCTGCAATCTTCTTTTTGGTGATGATCTTCAGATCATACCACCTTTTTTTGATGTCTTCAATTTGACGATGTGTGACCCCTAGGGCATTTACTTTGCTCTGGATCGCCAGCCAGGTGTTTCTCTTGACAGACTCTGCTACTTGCAGGGACTGTCTCCCAAAAAGCTGGCTGTAATGCTGCACTACCTCCTCCACCAGCACCTGGAGCTCAGTTGTGCTGAATTTTAGCTTCCTCTTTCTGTCACCTCCATCCTTCTGGGCTTCCTGGGACTCCATGGTGATGCTCTGCTGGGCTCAGTGCAGCCTGCTCCTCTGTCTCCCCTCCAGCTCTCTCTACAGTTCTGATGCTCTGCACCTGCATGGGTGTGGCCACCTCCAGGTACTGGGGTGTGGTACTTGCATCTGATTGGTTGCTTTCTCAATTGCTTTGTTGTGGGGTGTGGTGGGTGTCCCTGATTGGTTCACTGGCTCACATGTCATCTATTCGTATTTTCGAGATCGGATTTTACCGATTCAGTAAATACCCATTTGGTAAATACCGATTCGGTAATCTCCGAGTCGGTGTCTCCCGTTCATTCCTATGGGACTGGAGGCCCATAAGGTTGAATGGGTGATACCGATTCAGAGATTACTGAATCGGTATTTACCGATTCGGTATTTACCGAGTGTGGATTCCGAATGTTACCGAATCGCTATTTTTTACCGATATTTTTCCTACATAAGGTTTTCCGATTCATAAATACCGATTGGGTATGAATTGGTATTTAAGAACCGGTAAAAATAAATTACCTACATCGGGCCCCAAATGTTTAAACAGTAACATCTTAGCGCAAATAATTTTTACATTTGAGTGGAAAAAGTATATGTATTAATTTCTACTCATAAAATATGGCACCTGAGTATTAAACAAGCTATATCAAACATTGCACAATTCCTTCATTTAGAAGACATCACAACCTCTGTACCAGAATAATAGATCATAACTAAACAATGTCTCTACTACTATCCAAACCAACCAGGTTCAGATGTATAATATATCAGACAACCGATGTGGAAGTACACACATACATAATTCACAACAGCATAAAGTCCCTTAAAATTCACAGACTGGTATTCCCATTTCAAAATAACACCTACAGTGTTGAGCTTACCCAAATATAAAGCAGCAAACCTTCACATATCTCTCTTTCATATTCCTGAAATGATGTGTGCATGTGTCTGTACCTGTTGCTAGTGGCATCATTTATAAAACAAACATACAACTAGATGTATATTTCTCTTTTATAGGTCTAGCATCTTCAGATGCATAACACATATGAGAATACATGTGCAAGTAGAGAAATACCTAAGTCACAACACCATGCAGACCTTAAAACTTGACAGACTACACTTTACATCTAAAACAGACACTGGAAATTATGTGGTATATTTAAAGTGTACCTTTCCACAGACCCATACAAAGTAGCCCATCCATTAATACCTCAGCAAACCTCACTTTTGTGCTGCAGCTTGACTGTTCTACGACTACTCAGGGTGTACCGCCTACCCAAATATAAAGTAGCAACCCTTTGTATATCTCTCGTGTAAGCCTCCCCATATTCTTAAAAGTATACATGCTCATGTCTGTACCATTGCTAGTGCCATCATATATAAAACAAACATACAGATAGATGTATGCCTGTCTTTTATTTGTCTAGCATCTTCAGATGCATAACACATATCAGAATACATCTGCAAGTAGAGGCATACTTCAGTCACAACTCCATGTAGACCTTACATTTTGACAGACAGCACTTCACATTTCAAGCAGATACTAAAAGATTATGCGGTATATATTGAAGTATACCTTTCCACAGACTCATTCAAAGTAGCCTAATCACTGATCCCTCTACCAACATGTGTTAAACCTCACTTTTGTGCCGCAGCTTCACTATTCTGTAACTACTCAGGATGTTGAGCCTAGCCAAATATAAAGCAGCAATCCTTCACATATCTCTGCTACAAATCTCACCATATTCCTGAAAGTATGCATGCATGTGTTTGTTCCTTTTTCTAGTGGCATCATATATAACAGAAACATACAAATAGTTCTATACCTGTGTTTTTCCACAGACTCATACAAAGTAAATAAATCAACAATTCCTCTGCCAAAATGTGTTAAACCTCACTTTTGTGCTGCAGCTTCAGCATTCTGCGTGTACTCAGAATATTGGGCCGACCCAAATACAAAGCAGCAACGTTTCTCATGACTCTGTTGTAAGTCTCACCATAATCCTGAAAGAATACATGCATGTGTCTGTACATTTTGCTAGTGGCATCATATATAAAAAACATACAAATAGATGTATGCTTCTCTTTTAGACGTCTAGCATCTAGTAGAGACATACCTCAGTCACAACACCATATAGACCTTAAACCTTGACAGAATACACTTTACATTTGAAACAGACACTGAAAATTATGTGGTATATTTAAAGTGTACTTTTCCACAGACTCTTACAAATTGCCCAATCATTAATCCCTCTACAATCATGTCTTAAACCTCGTTTTTGTGCTGCTGCCACTTCACTATTCTGAGACTAATAAGGATGTTGGGCCTACCCAAATATAAAGCAGCAACCCTTCGCATATCTCTCCAGTATGTTTCACCGTATTCTTAAAAGTATACATGCACATGTTTGTACCTTTACCAGTGACATCATATATAAAACAAACATACAGATAGATGTATGCCTGTCTTTTATACGTTCTAGCATCTTCCGATGCATAACACATATCAGAATACATCTGCCAGTAGATGCATACCTCAGTCACAACACCATGCAGGCCTTAAGTTTTGACAGACTGCACTTCACATTTCAAGCAGACACTAAAAAATGATGCGGTATACTTGAAGTATACCTTCCCACAGACTCATTCAAAGTAGGCTAATCACTAATCTCTCTGCTAACATGTCTTCAACCTCACTTTGTGCTGCAGCTTCACTATTCTGCAACAACTCAGGATGTTGGGCCTAGCCAAATAAAAGCAGCAATCCTTCGCATAACTCTGCAATAAGACTCACCATATTCCTGAAAGTATGCATTCATATGTCTGTTCCTTTTGCTAGTGGCTTCATATATAAAAGAAACATACAAATAGTTCTATACGTGTGTTTTTCCACAGACACATTCTAAGTAGCTTAATCAGTAATCACTTGCCAACATGTCTTAAACCTCAATTTTGTGCTGCAGCTTCAGCATTCTGCGAGTAATCAGGATGTTGGGCCTACCCAAATGTAAATCAGCAACCTTTCTCATGACTCTGTTGTAAGTGTCATCATATTCCAGAAAGTATGCGTGCATGTGTCTGGGCCTTTTGCTAGTGGCATCATATATTACATAAACATACAAATAGATGCATTCTTCTCTTTAATACATCCAGCATTTTCAGATGCATAACACGTATGAGAATAAATGTGCAAGTAGAGACATACCTCAGTCACAACATGATGCAGACCTTAAAACATGACAGTCTGCACTTTACATTTGAAACAGACACTACACATTATGCAATATATTTAAAGTGTACCTTTCGATACACTCATATAAAGTTGCATAATCATTAATCCCTCTGGCAACATGTTTTAAACCTCACTTTTTGTGCTGCAGCTTCACTATTCTGTGACTACTCAGGATGTTGGGCCTACCCAAGAAGCAACCCTTTGCATATCTCTCCTGTACGTCTCATCATATTCTTAGACGTATACATGCATGTGTCCGTAACTTTGCTACTGCCCTCATATATAAAACAAACATACAGATAGATGTGTGCCTGTCTTTTATACATCTAGCATCTTAAAATGCATAACACATATCAAAATACATCTGCAAGTAGGGATATACCTCAGTTAGAACACCATGCAGACCTTAAAATTTGAAAGACTGCACTTCACATATCAAGCAGACACTAAAAATGATTTTGTAAATCTATATCTATACTACTATTATAAAGAGATAACTTTGAACCTTTGAGGCGGGTAAACTCGGGAACCACAGCGCCAATCCAAACACCTGATACATCGTTGTAATTGTCAGGGTCTGCAGATGGACATAGGCTATATAAAAAAATAAAATATACGTTCTTTAAAATATTTACGTATAAAAACAAAAGTAGTGCCTTGGAAGTAGCGCCGGCCGCGACGTGCGTGCTGACATCAGGAGCGCGGGGAGGAGCGGCGTACAGGAGCGCGAGGAGGAGCGGTGGACAGGCAGGGAGGAGCGGTGACGAGCGGCGGACAGGCGGTGAGGGGCGGTAAGGAGCAGCGAGGAGCAGCGGACAGGCGGGGAGGAGCGGCGGCTGAGGTAGGTGAAGCGGCCCGTGTGCGGCTCAATGGGGGCCCTGAAAGTGGCGGGTGCGCTCCCGGGGACCCACGGACAACGTCAGGGCGGGCGGGGGCCCTTAAGCCTGAGACAACATCGGGGCGGGCGGGGGCCCAGAAGCCTGATTGCTCCCGGACAACGTCGGGACGGGCTGCTAGTTAATATAATAAAGAGAGAGCCCAAACATTTGAGGCGGGTAATCTCAGGAACCACAGCACCAATCACAACACCCAATACAGCGTTGGAAAGGGCAGTTGCAGCAGAAGGACATAGGCTATGCAGACGTCCACCATATACATTTAAAAGGTAAAAGAACCGTGCCAGCAAAGTAGTCCCTTGTGGGCGTGTCTGCGTTGTGCTGTGGGCGTGTGCTGGGGGCGTGACAAACGCTGGGAGCGTGTGGTATGTTCCGCCCTTCATGCCATGTCTCATATCGTGTGCTAATCCCACCCTGCTATCTTTAAATACCCCTGCACCCCATAATCATAACCCACCCTTACTCTTTAAAATACCCCAACACCCTTAAACACTAACCCGTCTTAACCCTATAAATCTACCCTGTACCCCAAAACCCAAACCTATCCCTAAACTCTAAAAATACCCCTGTACCCCAAAACTCAAACCAATCCCTGAACCCTATAAATACCCCTGTACCTCAAAACCCAAACCTACCCCTGAACCATAAAAATACCCCTGTACCCCAAAACCACCCCTGAACCCTAAAATACCCCGTTACCCCAAAACCCAAACCTAGCCCTGAACCCTAAAAATACCCATGTACCCCAAAACCCAAACCTAGCCCTGAACCCTAAAAAAATACCCCTGTACCCCAAAACCCAAACCTACCCCTGAATCCTAAAAATACCCCTATACCCCAAAACCCAAACCTAGCCCTGAACCCTAAAAATACCCCTGTACCCCAAAATCCATACCTATCCCTAAACCCTAAAACTACCCCTGTACCCCATAACCAAAAACTATATCTGAACCCTTAAAATACCCAAACACCCCAAAACATATACCTCAGTACCCCAAAACATATACCCCTATACCCATACTTACCTTATCCAAACATTTAAAAAAACATGCTTTTACCATTCATGCATTTACAACGAATTTCGTTGTAAATGTATGCGTGGTAAAAGCATAAAAAATGTAATGCCATGCGTTATAATGGCATTGCGGAGTCATGGTACTTTTGTAATGAAAGTATGCGGAGTGATGGTATGCGGAAAGAAAGATGCGGAATAGTGGGTTTTTACCCTTCCCCGGTAAGTACATTGGTGGCACGGCGGCCCACATCTCCAGCAACATACTCATATTTTTTCACCAGCCATTTGAAAAATGCACAGGTCTCTCTCATTGATGGCCAGCACCAACATACACTTTTAGACACACCTCCCGCCACAAGTTCTAGAATTGCGAACTTTAGAGCTGGGGAGCTACGTTCGAATCTCGGCATCAGCTCAACAACCTGTGATACCAGGCAAATCGCTTTGTCTCCCCGTGCCTACCACAAATGAATGTGTTCTTCTGTAATGTAAATTGTGCTCATGCCATGTTGTCGAGTTCGCGCTATATAATATTGCAAGGAAAAATAAAGTAGGGAAACTCGAGTTCACACACTACTGAACGCGCACTCTTAAGTGCATCAGCAGAGCACTGTGAATCGGAGCGTTTCACAGGCCTGTCACAGATAGGAAATGCTATCAAAATAAAATCCTACAAAACAATATACTACTGGCCGGCAGCAATTCATACAAGGACAACGTCAGGACGGGCTGCTAGTTTGAAGTATATCTTTCCAAAGACTCATTCAAAGTAGCCTAATCACTAATCCCTCTGCCAACATGTCTATAACCTCACTTTTGTGCTGCAGCTTCAGCATTCTGCGAGTACTCAGGATGTTGGGCCTACCCAAATATAAAGGAGCAATGTTTCTCATGACTCTGTTGTAAGTCTTACCATATTCCTGAAAGTATGAATGCACATGTCTGTACCTTTTGCTAGTGGCATCATATATAAAACAGACATACAAATAGATGCATGCTTCTCTTTTATACGCCTAGCATCTTCAGATGCATAACATGTATGAGAATGCATGTGCAAGTAGGGACATACCTCAGTCACAACACCATACAGGCCTTAAACCTTGACAGACTACACTTTACATTTCAAACCGACAGTGAAAATTATGCAATATATTTAAAGTGTACTTTTCCACAGACTCATACAAAGTAGCCTAATCATATCTGCCAACATGTCTTAAACCTCACTATTCTGTGACTACTCAGGATGTTGGGCGTACCCAAATATAAAGCAGCAGCCCTTTGCATATCTCTCCTGTAAGTCTCACCGTTTTCTTAAGAGTATACATGCTATGCGTATGTACCTTTGCTAGTGTAGTGTAGTTCCTATCATCCCAATAGGCTCTGCGCATTGGAATAATATCTTCAATAGTATAGACGTAGGACAGAGGTTAACTAGGTCTTCTACTGTCGATATTAGACTTAAAGTTTAGTGTTTGCCAGCTAACTCAGAGTTCACTAGAAACTTTCTCGAATAGACAAGGAGGAGTTTAACCTCCCTGGATAGACAAGAAGGGATTTAGTTTCTGACAACCATAGAACATGACAACTTTGCTCTCCCCTAATCAAGAGTGTATCTCTAGAGTCGTGTGAAAACAAAAGACAACTTATTTTACTCAGTCAGTTCAGTGCATTCTTAGTTTCACCAGATTGTAGAGAAAAGGAAGAGACGGGCGTGTTCAATAAAAAGATGTTATTTATTGATCAGTCTCTTTTCTCATACAAGAGAAATGAATCGCTATTATTGCAATACTTAGAGTTAAGTAAAGTGCATACAGTAATAACAGAATTATAAAATAATACTGTAAAAGCATTGATATGGTTTCTTAGCCATATGATACTTAAAATGGATAAAATAGATACATACATATATACATTGACTAATCGTACTCAACTGGTGCTTCTAACTACGCCTACCCCAATGTACCTGACCTAAGCCTAATACGTGGCGGGAGTAGATAAGTAGCAGTTTAAGTTAAGTTTGTTTTGCCAAGAGTCTGCTTCAAGAATTCTCTACAAAGGATGATTCAGTTCAGTACCTGGGAGTTTAGAAGGCTGGAGGGCTGGTATCTCTATCTCAGGTCTTGATATTCCAGCTGCCTGCGAGGGCTGCTTGGAAGCGCCGGAGCTGGATTTCTCGGCAGGAGAAAAGGCAGCGTCTCTCTCTCAGTGCGTCAGAAAGGAGGGGCAGCGTCTGTGGGCTTCGCTGTCAGCTGGGCTCGTCGGCAAGTCTCGCTGCTCCAAACTTGTCACCACCTCGTGTGTTTGCTTAAGGCAATGTCGGTATTATTTATACCTGAAAGGTGCCGGGATTGACGTAAGGATGGACATAAATACGTCAATAAGGATGTCATACGAACTTGATCGTTCGCACATTCTTTACTGAAGTTCTCGGCTAAATCAAAACAATGGCTGTGGGGATTTCCCAGATCGTGGTAGGTTTGATTTGTTTTGAGAACACCGTATGCCTATTAGGGGGCTGGAGGAATAGTGCTTGCCTAATGAGATGGCATGCGCTATGACCTAATCAGATAACGGGCTTCTGTGCCGTTGTGTGGCTAATCAGATAACGGATTTCTGTGCAGTTGAATGGCTGCTAGTTAATTATTAACCAGACAAGGGTCAGAAACAGGGGGATCGATACAGTACCCATAATAAATACACCACACCCAGTCCACGTAGTCTATGTCCATATTTACAAGTCTAGGCATAGTAAACATACTAGTAGTGCATGTGTATACCGAACCACCCCAAAATACAATCATTTGCATAATGAAATTTGGAAATGCGAAATACACGAAAAGATGAGTATAGTTACTATATGCACTTCAAGCAGTATAATAAATGCTAAATCTAAACGCATATTTTGAAATAAGCATGAATGAAATGCGGAAATTACACATGAAATGGCTCTTAATACAGAAGAAAAAGTCGAGACCATCTCATCACAAATTCATAATACTCATGAACATGCTAGAGGGTAGCTAATGTGTCTTGAGTAGCTAAATATAGAAATTTTGTTCTCTAAGAATAGTCTTACTCTAAGCAGAAGATAAGTGTCCCAAAAAAATTCGTAAATATTTTGGAATGGAAGGGGAAAAAATGTCTCGCTCTCTGTAAAAACTGGTGAGAAAATTTCTTTTGCTGTATTTTCAAGGTTCAAGGCCAAATACAGGGTGTATGGAACGCCGTGTGCTAGTTTGTTCAAAGTCATTCTTTCTGCTCTGGTGAAAACATCATATTGTTGAGACTTTCGAAAAAACTGTCAACTGCTTCTTGTGAAAGTTCCACTAATTCGGGTAAATTTTGTAACATGCATTCATGAGCATGATTGCCTTCATTGATGTTTCGATCAGCATAGCTGACAGAAGGTTGTACCTGATCGATGCTGCTTTCATCTTGTACTTCACAACTCTTCAATCGTAGTGGTGAAGTCTCCACGAATGCCGTCATCAGGATTGGTAGCCGCTGGGGACAGCACAATGCATGAGCCGTTACCGGACCCAACAAAGTCTCTGCGTCCATTGGCACATCCGATTGTAGTGTCAGACAGGTGTCCAACACGCATTCTTCGCCGCATAGCAAGCACCTTAATACAGGCATAACACAACTTTGCCACATCGGTCTGAATGAAAGAAACCAAGTCATGTTCAAATCTCGTAGCCGTGCTAGTCCAAGGACTTTAGTTATGCGGTCCCGGTAGCCAATAGCTCGGATTGTTTCTTCCATTATCGCTCGTGTCTTGTCTGTGACGTGGTTTGCCATAGCGAAGTAACAGGATCAAAAATAGGATGCCTGCCACTAGTCCCAAAAGGAGAGGAAGTCCGCCAAAGATGGAATGGACAAAATCAGGAAAAATACCCAGGATGGCTTTGAATTGGGTTAAAGCTCCTGAAAACACTGTCTTAAATACACTCGCGATTCCGCTTGTATCAGAAATATTTAAGATTTCGCTCAGTATTTCTGCGAAATGTATGGGGGAATTGGTTGATAACAGTGAATGAATCTCAGCCGTTGTCCTTGCAACTTGGAGATCATTTGTTTCTTTTGATGATGATAACTTGGTTGGCGTCTGTAGGAGCACTGTCTTCATTCTGCTTAAAGTATCAATTCAAATAGAAGAAATTTTCAAACTGGGCCACAACCTTGCCTCCCTGTCTCGGGCATCGTTCGGGAACAATACTCGTTCACAGCACATGACCTTCCTAGTCACTGTTATGAGATAAGGTTTTCCAGGCAGCAGACTGCAACATCTGCGATCTACAATTAGAATGTAACTCCCGTTCGAGAGTCTCCTAAAGAATGGTTCTATCTGTGTTGCAGGTGTGCCTAGCTGGTGACATGAAAGGTTATTTGAGTTCCCTTCACATGCTCCATGTAAACTAATACCCTGACACAAAAGTGTACCGCTTAGTGACCTTTCATAATTATTGCCACTAAGGAACACACTTTGTCCTTTATTACCAACACATGCGTGTGTATAGGGCAAGTTCCATGTTGACTTAATGTATCCTTTACCCAACCTTTCATACTGGCCTGCCTGTATATATTTTTGGCAGTATTGAAACTGGAAAGTTGTTATCGGAATATTTATTATCCCATGTATTATCCATTCAATGACAGGTCGTTCTGACATTGTCAATGGTAATCTCTCAAGTTTTTCAATGCTCAGAATTGTATAGTCAGCACCCTTCTGTGCCAAACTGATTTGTTTATCAGTAAGGTTAAAGATATTAAATAGTGACGTTGTGTTGATTAAACGCCAAGGCACATAGCCTGAATGCAGATTTTGTAACGTCCAGCCAAGTTGTACAATAGAACGCAATTGGGACTGACCGTGTTGTAACATCAGTAAGTCTTGCGATATTATATCGATTGCTGAAGATACAATACTGTCCAGTGAATATATTCTGGAGGACAGAGTCATTAACCCATTGTCCACAACAGAAAGTGATTTTTCCAAATTAATACGGTCAATTTCCCGTATTTTTTCTGCTGTCTCAATTTGAGTTACTTTCCAAACTTCATTGTAAGCTGCATATATAGAGGCCGCTATGAAACGATTTTGACGCTGTTTGCGTGGTCCCATAATGAAATCACGCAAGTCAGCACCTTCTTGAAGTAAAGTTAGGTGTTGCTTAATTTCTGCCAGTGTGGATGTTTGTAGCCAATGAAGGCAGAGCTTGCCCACACTGTAAGTAGTTTCTATCCCTGGATGTTGTCTTTGGGAATATCTAGGGTCTGGCCTGGTCAATTTGAACCCCTGTATTTTGTTCAGGAATCTGTCTTGACAGTTATTTGTGTCTGTGGGCCAGATCAACCATTGTTTCCAATCAGGATGTGTTCTGTTTTGGTTTAAAATATGGTTTACGTCTATCTCAGCATCTATAGAGCTATTACTGTTCGTTGTTGGCTTTGGAATAGACGGTTTGTTTAAGTCTTTGATTTTGGCTAAGCCAAGACAGGTAGTTTGTTGAATAGTGTCATTCAAAAATATAATTTGTTCTGGGATCATGCAGGCTCTGAACAATGATTCTATACCTTGTACTTGCCAATCTTTTGTACCCCAAACAGTTTTTGTTTCAATGTTACTGTTCCAGAAATCAAAACCAAATGTATTCATTTGCTCAAAAAATGAATCTGAATATATCAATTTTGTGTTGGTAAGCATGGTCTTCAAACCTGTCTTATTTGACAATTTGAAATAAAATGTTTCTGCATTACTTGTGTTAAACCCTGAAAAGTATGAATATTTATCAAAAAATGTTTTGGAACTACCCTTTGGTGGAGTAGCACAATGTTCCCATTGGTTATAATTTAAAACATTTCTAGGTTGTGCAGATTTATGGAGATAATGGTTACCATAGTGGTTATAGCAGAACATTTGATCATAATTAGATGACCCCTGCAAATAATCATGTTCTGTAAATTTTGCAGACATTACTAGGTCAGACATCATATCATTAATACTTTCAAAGTCCCAATCATCAGCAAATGTGCTTGGTTTTACAAAGTCACTTAACGAGATCTTGAATTGGTGTGGATACTTCAGGATTTCAACCGGGCCATAGATTTCATAATCAGTATTGTCCCATGCTACACCGCCTGGTATAGGGTTGGCTGTGAAGTTCACTATAGAAAGTTCTCTTTTCTTGACGTGTGAAGTTGTGTGTGGTTTAAGGACCAAGTTGATTTTCTGGCTTGCTGTGTCCATTTTAGCATATTTTCCCTCAAAGAAATGTCCCAAGCATAGTACCATGATGAGCCAAAGTATGAGGATAAATGCACCTAATGTCACCCAAATTTCAATCCATGGAGAAGTCAGATAGGTTCTCTTTAGTTGATGAAAAAGTTCCTTTGCTTTGTCTTTAAAAGTTTTTGTTGATGGCTGTACTTCTGGTTCGCTTTGTTCTTCTGAAGAATCATCGAAGTTGATGAAGTAGCCGGATGCTGTTCTGTCAATTGTTCCAATTGCTTCTGGATTACTTTTTGCTTTTGGCTTTTGCTTTGTTTCATTAGAAAACTCTGTAGTTACATCATCGTAGGTAGTTGTTTCTTGATGAAAAGCTTTGATTTGGGTTTTAAGAGGTTCAAGTTCCATTGCTTTGTTGCATAGTCCTTGTTGTTTCACTGTAGATTTTCCAAATGTGATCAGTCTTTCAGTTTGAACCTCTGTGGATGTAGCAAACTTTGGTGTTCTGCTACTTCTTGGGAGTCCACTTGGCCTACTATTTGTTATCGGCCACATGATTGTGGTTTAACCAGGTCGATGGATATGACTCGGTTCTCCTTTTTACCAGCAAGGGGCGGTAGTACTACTGATCTTGTCCCGTTGATAGACAAGACAGGAACTGCTTTTCTGTAAGAAGGCCCAAATTCCTTCTTTACCGCGATCTTTTCTCTGACCAGATCCCCGACTTTTGGAATCCAGACAGGCCTTGCTGGGACAGGTGGTTTTTCTTCAGTGGTTGCTGGCTGCTGTTTCAACTTTATGTTGCTCAGGTCTTTTCTTGTTTCATTTAAGTCCTGTAAAATAGCCAAGCGATCTTTGATATCAAAGCATTTTTCTTTAACCACTGAAGTCTGACTATCTAAGTCCTGGATTAACATTCTAGTCCCAAACAATAGTTCGTACGGACTGAGTCCTTTCAGAGAATTTCTAGGCAGGTTATTTAGACTACGTTGGACACTTATTAAATGTTTGACCCACCCAGCTCCCGAACCTAATACCTTTGCTGTCATAGATTGCTTTATGCCTTGGTTTTTTCTTTACACCATCCCGTTTCCCTCAGGAAGGAAGTGAGAAGAGTCCCGCAATGCAATGTTCATTCTGGCCAGGCACCCCCCATAAGCTGTTTTTAGAGCTAGAGTGAAGATTTTGGTCAGAACGTAACATGCTTCTTGCGTATATGCCATTATAGACTCGCAAATCTTTTATAACAGTTCTGGCGTCAGCCGAAAGTTGGGGTCTACATTATAAGTGAAAATAGTCTCTTCATGTTAATACGACGCATTTTCATACTGGGTTTTGTTTTTTTGTTGATTTGATACCTTCTGGAGTGAAACGCCATGGTAGTAAACCGTTTCTCTCGCCACTGCGATCTCTGTTGCAGTCTGGGCAGTTTTTTACAAAAATGTGATGATGCAGGCTCATGCCTGGCCACCAGTACACTGATTGTAATTCTTCCAGAGAATCTTTTAGCTTAAGGTGTCTGAGACCCTCACCCATATGTGCGTCTGCTATTAACAAGCCTCTCCTGTCCGTGTTTGGAATTACTCTATCCCCCACTCCAGGGATTCGAGCAAAAGGGACTGAGTTTTCATCGATTATGTATGTATAATTGAGTGGGTAATTGATCGGTAGCGCTGAGCAGTCGCCTTTTGATGACGTTTTTACTGCCAGCACAGTTTCCCCGTCAATGTATTTTACTGCACGCTTTTTTTTTAGCTACGGAAGCTGATTTAGTTGCTACCGCTGTGGCTGTCTCAGCCAATGAATTCCCTGCAACGTGAACGCCATCACGCTGATGACTCAGTGAGTTTATCACGTGAGTTTTTGGTAGTTCTTTCTGTAAAAGAACTACTTGTTCCCAAAGCACTTTTTGCTTTATTGTTGCACCTGTGTCATCTTTGTAACCGTTTTGAATCCATTTCTGTAAATCGTTATTGTATGATTTGACGCAGTAATACGAATCGCATACTATAAGTGTCGGGAATTCGCGATCGGCATTATTTAGTGCCATTTTTAACGCTATTATTTCAGTTTGTTGTTCTGAATTATTTTCCACTGAGTGTGTTTTTGTAAGTAGAGGTCTTAATTTACCTCCGCGCCACACTTCTTTTACAATTTCGCATGTGGCGTTGTAAGCCAGCTCTCCCCAAACTGAGGGTTGAGCATGTCCGTCTGTATATATTACACAGGCGTACTGTCGATTGGCAGAGGGTATTCTCTCTCATATTCTAGATATTTTAATTCTTTCATTTCCGGGTCAAAATAGTATTTTACTTTGTCTGTAGCAACAGAATTTACCCATCATATCCATTCTGGATTCAGTGCCGTTGTCGGTAAATTACATGGTGTTGTTAATGCCTCAAAAGCTGATTCTGCTGTCTGACTGTAACCTGTCTACCGTCGGCTTGGTATTTCTCTTTTGCTACAGTTGTTTGAACCGCATGAACAATGTTTTCCTTAATGCTGAACCTTTTTTCAGCTTCTGTGTACAAATGTGATTTGTATGCTATTGGTACCTTCTCTCCCTCATTAGAGGTCAGGTATGTGAATCCGCATCTTCCTGGGATGACTCGAATCACAAGGTTGCGTGTGTTGTCACGTGTTTGTAATTTTGTTTTAACTAACATGTCTGTTTGTAAAGATCTCAAAATTTCTGTGTGTTTTTGAGTCCAATTGATTCTTTTAAAATCTGGTTTTATAAGGTCATAGAGAGGTTTAACTCTCTCTGCATAATTTATAATGTAAGTTCTTCCGAAATTTAGGAAACCTAGAATTGATTGTAAGTTTTTTAGTGTTCTAGGTGCTTGGATTACAGCACATTTCTCTAGGAAATTGTCAGCCAGGCTTTTGCCTTTACTTGATAGTTCATATCCTAAAAACAGGACAGTTAGATGGGCAATTCTTGACTTTTTAAAGTTGAATTTGTAACCCTCTGCTGCGAACCCAAGTATTATGGTGTTCACTCTCTTCAAGTGAGTATCCAAGTCATCATCTGTTAGATAGATGTCATCGACATAAGATAATGCCTCATCATCATATATTTGTAGTAATTCTGTTACTCTTGCTGAGAATAATCCTGGGCTGTTCTTGAACCCCTGGGGCAAACGAGAGAAATTTTTTTGCGCGCCATTTATTGAGAACGCGGTCAAATATCTGCTCTCTGGTGCTATATTTTGACAGAAGAATCCATTAGAGATGTCTAATGTTGTTTTGTATTTTTTGCGCACTATGTTATTCGTTAGTGCAGCACTATGCGAGTTTTGTACTGCAAAGGTTTTGCAACATGAGTTAAGGTGTCTGTAGTCCAAAACAAGACGATATGAATTGTCTGGTTTGGAGACAGGAAACAAAGGATTATTCATTTGTGAGGTGCAAGTTTCAATCACCCCCTGGTATTCAAGTTGATCTAGGATCTCTTTTACCCGTTTTCTAGCTTCTTGCTTAATTGGGTACTGCCTCTGTGCAGTAGGTTGTGATTTTAACTGGATTTTGTGAGGAGGAGAGTCCTCATCCCATCCCACATGGTTTTTATATAATGCAGGAGCTTGGGCTACTGCCCACTTTCTTGCAAGTGTATATATTTTATGAATTGGAATATGATTTGAGAAGGCAGGCATAATTATTTTTTCGCCATGAGGGCACTCCCTGACAAACTCTGGTGGCCAGTCTCTTTCAGCTAGAAGGATGTCATAGCCCTTGGAGAGATTATCCCAAAAGAGACCCCTTATTTTCCTAGTCTTATCCCCCTCTATACGCAATGTTATTTCATATATTTTATGAGGTTTGCTAACTCTGGTATCTGCAGTTTCCACCTGAATGTATTCATTCGTGGCCACTGTCTCCAGATGATTCATAAGGATCTTGCGAGCTATGCTCACTTCTGCTGCGCTGTCTAGCATTGTCTGAGCCCATTCTCCGTTTTTCAGCTGTGTCCTCAGTATTCTCGGCATGGTTGATTACTTTAATACTGGCTACCTTCTTTTTTGGAAACTGTAATTTTTTATTTTGATGAGCAGGTTCCTTGTCTTTGGACTTGACGTGCTCTTCCCTGTGTTCTGATCGTCCTCTCCTTTCCGATTTCTGCAAGGAAGTCTGAAAAGATTGAGAGGGACGTGTATCAATATCTTGATATCTGTCAGGTTTCTTCAGATTATCCCTATTTCTAAGGTTGTATTTTTTCTCAGAGTGCTCCCTTTGGGGAGACTTGTGTTCTTGGTCCGGAGATCTTTCTCTCCGCCGAGGAGACCTTCCTCTGGACTGGAATCTTTTTTCTTTAGGAGTGAATTGTTTATTTCCATCCCAGCTCTTTTTTTGAGTGTTTAGATTATTTTTAATAAATACTTTTTCAGGTTATTCAATAAGTTGGGGTTTCACCGGTTTTCCACCCAAACTATCTCTTCCTAGTTCTTCATAGGATTTTTCTATGATTCTGGCAATTTCAAATGGTTGGTCTGCTATATCTGTCTCTTTCAACCTCTGGCGGATCGCCACATTTGCTGCTTCTCCCTTTATATTTGCTAATAATATTGCCGAGACCTGCTTGAAGTCTTTTAGTAATTTCATACCAAGAGTTAAAGCAGGTTCTGGACCGTATTCATCTTGAATTTGTTTTAGCACATCTGGTATTACTGACATGGATGGAACACCATGTGTTTTTGTGTAAATGGAAGCAAAGACTGTACCCCAAGTGTCACAGTCCTCCACATGTGGTGCGATTCCCATTGGAAGACAGATAGTCAGAATCCTGTGTTTCTCAACCGGGGTGGTATCTGGAAATACCGCCTCTATTTGAGTGATTTTTTGTGCTAACCAGAATGGAATTTGTTCCCGTTTTGCGGGTACTTTACCTAGACAGGACTGTATGTTCTGTGGTGTAATTTTATTTGTGTTCCCCTGGTGAGGGATCAGCTGTGGAATTTTAATAGCTGGTTGGACTGTTGAAGTCCGCATTACATATTGGACTAATTGTCTGTGTATTTTAATTAGTTGTTTTAGCTGTGCTAAAAGTTCTGGTGCAGACATTTCTTCAATGTCTGGATGTGGTGTGTATCCGGATAGGACCGTCCACGTTGCTCCTGGTCTACCTAGTGGACCGAGCCTGGTGATGTGATTATTATGTTTTAGGGCGCCATTAAACCAGAGCAGGTGCTCTTGGTATTTGAGTGGTATTTCCACCTCCTCGAAAGGAGTGTACTCATTAGGAGGTTCCTCTATTTTGTAATAGTGGAAGTCCTTTGTTACAGCGTTTGCTGCTGGAAAGTTTATCCATGAATAGAATACCTCTGTCTGCCGACATTCGTGTGCCTCAATTACGAATATGACTGTACCACCTCTCGGTGTCAGCCCATTTTCTATAAGTTTTAAAGTTATAGATTTCCTTATGTTGACCGGGATGAGTATTGCCTCCGGGTCTTGCTGTAGGAGACTATTGTCAGCCGCTAGGAGTTGAGCTGCTATTCTAACTGTCTCCCTTTCTTCTTCAGCTTGTGACATTCTAATGTCAAGAAAGTTATTTTATTTATTTGCAGATCAGGTTTCTATGGAAACAAAGATTAGATGCACAATATTTTGGAACAGTGTATCCTTCAACGTTGAATAAACCAAGAACCATACATAGGAGTCTCCTCCTACTAAGTTTGGCGGATTTAACCTTTCACCCACTCCAGACGTCTTTGGAGTATTATGGGGAAAAGGGGTCTGTGTGAAAAAGCACGACTGAGTTACTCTAATGTCTTACGTTAGATTTATCGCCCATCCAAACACGTTGGGCGCCATGTAGTGTAGTTCCTATCATCCCAATAGGCTCTGCGCATTGGAATAATATCTTCAATAGTATAGACGTAGGACAGAGGTTAACTAGGTCTTCTACTGTCGATATTAGACTTAAAGTTTAGTGTTTGCCAGCTAGCTCAGAGTTCACTAGAAACTTTCTCGAATAGACAAGGAGGAGTTTAACCTCCCTGGATAGACAAGAAGGGATTTAGTTTGTGACAACCATAGAACATGACAACTTTGCTCTCCCCTAATCAAGAGTGTATCTCTAGAGTCGTGTGAAAACAAAAGACAACTTATTTTACTCAGTCAGTTCAGTGCATTCTTAGTTTCACCAGATTGTAGAGAAAAGGAAGAGACGGGCGTGTTCAATAAAAAGATTTTATTTATTGATCAGTCTCTTTTCTCATACAAGAGAAATGAATCGCTATTATTGCAATACTTAGAGTTAAGTAAAGTGCATACAGTAATAACAGAATTATAAAATAATACTGTAAAAGCATTGATATGGTTTCTTAGCCATATGATACTTAAAATGGATAAAATAGATACATACATATATACATTGACTAATCGTACTCAACTGGTGCTTCTAACTACGCCTACCCCAATGTACCTGACCTAAGCCTAATACGTGGCGGGAGTAGATAAGTAGCAGTTTAAGTTAAGTTTGTTTTGCCAAGAGTCTGCTTCAAGAATTCTCTACAAAGGATGATTCAGTTCAGTACCTGGGAGTTTAGAAGGCTGGAGGGCTGGTATCCCTATCTCAGGTCTTGATATTCCAGCTGCCTGCGAGGGCTGCTTGGAAGCGCCGGAGCTGGATTTCTCGGCAGGAGAAAAGGCAGCGTCTCTCTCTCAGCGTGTCAGAAAGGAGGGGCAGCGTCTGTGGGCTTCGCTGTCAGCTGGGCTCGTCGGCAAGTCTCGCTGCTCCAATCTTGTCACCACCTCGTGTGTTTGCTTAAGGCAATGTCGGTATTATTTATACCTGAAAGGTGCCGGGATTGACGTAAGGATGGACATAAATACGTGTGGAGAAGTGTGGCTCACTGATTAGAGGCGGCAGACCCGTAAGCAGAGAACGGCCCGGGACCAGGGTTCGATTCCCGACGCGGCAGGGTCGTGGACCAGGGTCAGCGGACTCGATAATTCTCGCCTCGGTGCCTACTCTAGTCAGAAACCACACTCGGCAACTCTGGGCATCAGCTTGCCTCATCTTCACAACGGCCCCCCAGACCGCCGGGGATGCTTGGTCGCACCTTAGAGATACCCATCAGGGACCATCTCTCAGGGTGAGCCAGGACGGGTTCCCCAGCGGTCGAAGCGCGGAGATACTCCTCCGGGAGTCGATTCCTAGCGCTATATAAACCCACAATTAAATTAAATTAAATTAAATTAAATAAGGATGTCATACGAACTTGATCCTTCGCACATTCTTTACTGAAGTTCTCGGCTAAATCAAAACAATGGCTGTGGGGATTTCCCAGATCGTGGTAGGTTTGATTTGTTTTGAGAACACCGTATGCCTATTAGGGGGCTGGAGGAACAGTGCTTGCCTAATGAGATGGCATGCGCTATGACCTAATCAGATAACGGGCTTCTGTGCCGTTGTGTGGCCAATCAGATAACGGATTTCTGTGCAGTTGAATGGCTGCTAGTTAATTATTAACCAGACAAGGGTCAGAAACAGGGGGATCGATACAATACCCATAATAAATACACCACACTAGTGACATCATATGTAAAACAAACATCCACTTCCTAATGCCAAATGGTTACCCATCACAGGCGAAGAGCTAGTACTGAACACCTGCACTAAATTTAACATTGCCAAAATGGGTGATTTATATCCAGGGGGCCACATTTTTGACCTGGATGACAAGTCCTCATTCCCTGACATCACATTCATGGACAGATTTGTCCTAGCGAGACTACGCTCCGCGTTGCAGGCTAAGCTTCCAGAATACCCGCAGGAACCTGTATCTTTCCCTCCCCTCACGATAGTGATAGGCAGTAGTAAAGGGGTCCATATCATATCACAGTTCTACAAAGCGTGTGTTGACATTATTCCAGTAAACGATGACAAGATACACAGCACCTGGGAGGCAGACCTGGCCAATCCCATTACAGATGAACAATGGTCGGCATGTTGTGCAATCACAAACACGGTTTCCCTTAATAGTCGTCACAAACTGATCCATTTCAAATTCTTGCGCAGGATGTACATCACCCCAGCTAAAACACACAGAATGGACCCCACTAGGCCACATTGTTGTCAGAGGTGCAACTCCCCGTATGCTGACTTTGCTCACCTCGCATGGACATGCCCAGGCATTCATGCCTTTTGGACAGGCATTCATGCCTTTTGGACAGACATACATAAGACACTAAGCAGTATCCTAACAACTATGCTAGAGCAGAGGTCCGAGAAATGGCCAGGAACCCTCCCCAATCTTCCCCGAGCACCTCCCAAAGTAAACAACCCACTCCATCGGGTCCAGAGGCAAGGGAGATGGTCCCAAACATACAACCCGGGTTTGCACAATTCAAATTTGTTTGTATTTTTTGTGGGCAAACAATTACTTATGGTGAGCAAAGCATTAAGCTCATCAACCGTGCTGGTGACAACCACGTGTGCCCCAAGAAACCTTAATTTTTTCCTGGTTTTTTTGCTCTAGTTGAGCTGTTTACAATTCCCTGTTTTTTGTGTGTCCCCATAAAAATAACAAAAAATATATAAAATTGTTTATAAAAGCCAAAAAAAAGTACAAAATGTTCCAAAAAACAATAAAAAAAATATAAAACAACAAAAATAAAACAAAAACAGTTATTTTTAGAACTACCTTCAATTTATAAAACAATCTGTCATTCTTTTTTCCCCCTGGTACGCTCCCCGGTACGCTCCCCGGTGTGCGTACCGGACGCTCCCCCCGCGAAAATCGAAATAAATAAATAAAAATATTTTGGGGCCCTTTTATGGCCCCCACATCCAACCTAGGGGGTCAAGGGGGGTCTACCCTGCCCCCTTTTGGTCATTTCCCCCTTTGTTTTTGCCACCTCTTGTGTCTCGATACTATGAGACACAAGATGGCGGCCGCTCCGGACTGTTTGGAATGTTGACAGACATCCGAGAGCCAATCAGCTTTCCGCTCGCGTACTCGCGTAGCGCGCCGGTACGCGCCCCGGTGCGCGTACCGGGGCGCGCCTATAGATATATATATTTTTTTTAACCTAAATTACTCAAAATCCACTGGTGCACATATCTTGAGACATAGCAAAGGCACATCGAGCCCAGTCCCTACAATTTTGCCAAGTTTGGTGGAAATCCATTCAGCCGTTCAGGCTAAAAGTGAGTCCAACCGCCCCATGGAAATTAACATGGGAAAACACGTTTTGGGACCCCCCTTTTATCTAGGCCCCCGCTTGACGAACCCCCGCAAAACTTTCAGGGAAGGAGCGGAGCGGAGCGGGCCATCTTCTTTGAGAAATTCGCGAAGATTCGTCCACCGGTGCCAAAGTTATTCCCAATAGAATGTTGCGGATTTCCTATGGAAATCAATCCTAACTATAACTACCTACTGGCGACCGCCAGTAGGTAATATATATATATATATATATATATATTACTTCCAAAGGGATCCTTTGTCAGCCAGCTAGCGCTCCAATTCTTATTACTTCACAAAAGATGCAGCACTCCAGATCAGGTTGCTTATGGTATTATTTATTCATACCAAACCAAACACCAACTCAACCAACGCATTTCAGCCTCACAGGCTTTTTTCATGTATATATGATGTATATATATATAGATGTTGAACTGGCTGCCGAGTTTTACAAATTGCATACACTATGAATAATGGCAATGTATATATATTAATTAAATATATTTATTACTTCTTTTTTGTGGAATATGTTATGAACATAACATGTTAAAGATCAGGAATTATTCTGTAAACACACACTCACAAAAATGTAAATGTATGTCTTCCCTTTCTATGACCATGTGACTAATGATGTACTGGAGAGAGGTGGGGTTCACTATATGCATTTAAAAAGCAATTGGTTTTTACTGGCTGTTACAGTGTGATCAAGGGCGTCTTTGCCCGAAATGCGTAGCTGTTGTTTGCGGTAAAATAAACATCATTGCTGTACCTGGTGGTCCGTCTCCTTCATCGCCGGCGTGTCGTGCTCGTTTGCCTGCTGCTGCTGGAAGTCGAGAGGAGCTGCTTGTGCATATCGTAACGGAAGTTGGTTTGCTTCCGTAACGGACCCCTTCCCCTTCAAGTTGGCGGCCGCCATCAAACCGTCTTTGTTGTTTGTCCGTGGTGGAACTGCGGCGGCCTCCCCTGGTATTGCTGAAATCTGCAGAAACCGACGCGGGATCACGACGGATGGTTGGGTCGGAGGGCCTACAGACGGGTGTTTTCCAATGTGTGGTGAGTGAAAGTAGAGGCATACATTCCGGTGGGGAAGTATACGGGCAGTGAAATAAGCAAAAGGAAGCATTTTCACCTCTTACTAAAAAGAAGATTACCGTTTACCTTAAAAATGTCAGCTGAAACAGTAAGGATACGTGAAGAAGCAGCTAATGAATTATTCAGTAAAACATCCACATTGACAAGGAATTTAAAAAAAACATCTAATGCAAATCAAAACGCAGATCAACCGATTAGCATGAAAAGTTTATTCAAGGATTTGGAGAAAAATAAGAAGCTAGAAATCACAAAATAGCGGGAACATAAGTCACTTAGTAAATATGCGGAAGTAGGCAGAGTTCCACGTGGGCTGCGCATTCTCCTAGCTCCCAGTTTTGACAAACCGAACCCAGCCATGTTAAAGGAGTGGGGTGAGAGCGATTTGGCCGCATCTATGAATCTAGTGTGTATTTTAATTAAATATGCGACCATAGATCGTGAAAGTACATTGGAGATAATTGGAGAAACTGAGGAAATAAAGAAATTGTCTGATATAATGAATGATCATCTACAAAAACATGAGGAGAAAATAAAACTCCGCAAAGCAACTAAATTTGCACGTGATGAAGATGATTACAACAATGGACAAATATTTATATTTGCTCGAAAATATAATACGGTAAAAAGACAAGAATACAGTAAAAAAAGTACTAATATGGCATCCACATTGTATGCGTCTACAAGTACCAACACAAATATACCAGTAAACGCAAGTGCAGATGAAGATCAGTCTAGTTTGGCCTCAATTTCTTTAACCAGTGACTCAAGTATGGACTCTGCAACTCCAAATTTACAAGGGCTAACACAGCTAAATCTAGAGCAGGAGACGGATTTTATCGTGGAAGAAAGACTTCAAACTTTACGACCGAGGCAAAAAAGACAACAAACAGGCAGAGAAGAAACCAACGTAGAAAAGAAAGGAGACCCAAGTGCAAACAAAATGCAACAAAAAAAGAAGAACAAAAGCACTTGGGCAAACAAACGGCAATAGAAAATACCATTATCAACTTATCTACAGTGGTTTTGAGTAAAGCTGAGGAACAATTGCTATCCTTGGGACTTAACTATTGTCCCGTTCAAAGTTTTAACTATGCTATGACGAGGATAGATTTGTTCTGTTCCATCCGAAAACTGAAACTGAAAAAACATTTTGCTCTAAAAACTGCCAAAGACTCTATAGCATCTGAAGGCATTTTAAACATCAGCTCAGATGGCAATTCAATGGATCCTAGCAGGGGCTTGTCTGCCTCGGATGCCCATACCTTTCTGGACATACATGACTTACATAGTACCACCGAGTCACAACCATCAGGAACTGATTTAGATCTAGCTACCCAAATAAGATTAAACAGAATTGACATACATCAAAAAGGAGCGGGTTTGAGTCCATTCAAAAGCAAATCGAGCTTCATGCCACTCATGCCCAAAGATTCTATTGACGTTTTCCATGACTGTGTAACAAATGATATCAAGAAGCTTTATCAAACTACTAAAGGCAAAAAGAAAAAGAAATTTGTAAATACAAAACGTAAATATGTGAAATTAATGAAGAAACTGGGCGACAACAATGAGATTGTAATCAAAAACTCTGATAAAGGGGGAAAGTTGGTCATCTGGCCGAAAACGGACTATATACAAGAAGCCAACAGGCAATTGAATGATAACATCTGCTATGAGAAATCGACGCAAAAAGAATATATAAAAGCTAAAGAGACTCTGTATAATATGTTGGGACAATGGCGTAGGGAAGGTTTAACTTTTGAAGAATTCAAATACATAAAGGTTGAATTTCCTGTTCTCCCTACCCTTTACTTAATTCCCAAAGTACACAAGGGGGTAAGTCCAATACCAGGCAGGCCAATTATATAGGCTATCAAAAGCATGGGGGAAAAGGCAGGAGAATATATAGACTATTTTCTGCAGGACATAGTGAAGAACATACCCTGCTTTGTGAGAGATCCCAGTGATTTTTTAGAAAAAAATCAAAAACCTGGAATGGAATTCGAACATGCTTTTATTGACGTTAGATGTAGAGTCTCTCTACATGAGCATTGATCACTCACAGGGATTGGCAGCGGTCCAATACTTTTTGGCCAGGAGACCGATTGAGTATTATGAACATAACAAGATTATTGTAAGTCTCATTGATTGGTGCCTCTATAACAATTTTTTCTTGTTTGGCAAAGATGTGTTTAAACAACTGAGAGGAGTAGCAATGGGGGCCTGTTTGTCCCCCAGCTATGTGTGTTTACACGTCGGCTGGTGGGAGGAACAGGTCCTCGCTGCTCAATATAAAACTTGGGTTGATGAAAACATTAAATGTTATCTGCGATACATAGATGAGATTTTTATTCTATGGCAGGGGAGTGAAGATCAGGCACTCAAGTTTGTACAAGAGATAAACACTAATTCTTTAAACTTACATTTCACTGCTCACATGTCTAAGACGTGCATACCATTCTTAGATGTAGAGGTTTACATTAATAATTCCTCCATCCAAACAATATTACATAGAAAATCCACGGCCAGAAATGCCACGCTTCATGCTAGCAGTATGCATCCCAAGCATCTAATATTTCGTACGGCGAGATTTTAGGATTAAAAAGAATATGCAGTTCTACGAATGATTTCGACCTTTGCCTGAATGAAATGGTCACTCGTTTTAAAGCACGTGGATACACTGATGCAGTTTTAAAATAGGCCATTAATAAGGCTAAACTCAGAACTAGAGAAAGCCTTTTTAAGATCAGTGATTCTAGAGATACTGAAATAGAAACACCTACAATTCCTATCAATCCAATATGTACTAAAGATTGTCCGCGATTGATAACTACATTTAGCAGCGAAGACAGACAATTGAAAGCCATAATAAAGAAAAATTGGCCTATCATACTAACTGATAATGTACTCAATTCCAGACTCCCACAGACTCCAACTATTACATTTAGACGAGCCAGAAACCTGGGGACTGTCTTGGACAAGGCCGCCCCGGAATTAAAACATAATACTTCCTGGCTACAGCCAATGAAGGGTTTTCGCAAATGTTCTAGTTGTAGAGCTTGTAAATTCGGTCTTAATGCCACTCATTATTCCACACCATTCTGTACACAGCAAATACCCATCGCTGGCAGTTTTAATTGCAAAACTGATTTTGCCATATATGTTTTGACTTGTACCTGTGGCTTGAACTACATTGGTGGCACCAAGCTACAGGTCCATGTCAGAATATTGCAACATCTTAGGGCCATTTTACATAGTGACCCGGCTTATCCGGTGGCCCGCCACTTTAAAAGCACACACAACAATGACGTGGCTTGCTTAAAATACTTTGTGGTAGGAGCTATCCCTAAACTAAGAAGAGGTGGAAACAAATGACTATTATTAAGGCAATTAGAAACGAAGATGATTCTGGAATTCGACAGCTAATGGCCAAATGGTCTTAACAATACAGAAGAAATGCACCACTTTTTATGAAGTGATTTTATGAGCGATAGTTGGCTTTAATATTGTTAACTCGCTCTGTCTGCCAATTGGAAATGTATATGAATTAAGTCTGCTTTACAGCTCCGCAAAATGTACGCAAATGACAAGGAGTCTGTTTTTCCTTTCCACTATGAAGAGGTGTGTCACATGAAATTGTATAAACGCTGCGAAATTACTTACACTCGTTCTCGTGAGCAAGGAGGTTTCCCTCTGAAACGCGTCCAGTGACTAGGCGTTTATGGAATAAATTACACACTGTTATAGAGAAAGTGGCCTGGACATTGTTTCTTTGATTGGTGTTACGATTGTTTGGAATTTTTGGGAGTCGCGATCCCGTCTGGGCCCGCCACTATGAGCAGCTGGGGTTTCTTCACAAACGTGACGGTGGGGATAAATATATATATATATATATATATTCACAGAAAAAACCATAGGTTATAGACCATATATAGTTAGGAATTAGCATTTACAAAACCTTGAAAATTCACTGAAAAAACCATAGGTTATAGACCATATATAGTTAGGAAATAGCATTTAGAAAACCTTATTTTACTCACACAAAACCATTGAAATTCCATATATAGTTAGTTGCACTAACTATATATCGCGCACCTGCAATCCACTGCTGATGATGTCACATATTACATCATTCATGACATGGTCAGTGACATCACTGATGACATCACTGATGACATCTCAAATGACATCACTGATGACATCACTGATGACATCTCATTTGACATTACTGATCACATCACTGATGACATCATTCATGTGATGATACAATGAACCTCTTCAGACTCTAATATAACCTTAGATACACTCAGTGTAAACAGACACTCACAGACTGTCACTCATCCATGGAGTTACTCACACACCTAGTCAGTCTTGCAAAGAATCAATCACACCTCGATTTCCTCAACTATATAGTTATACACACCTTACTTATTGGAACATATAATAACACATATTTACTCTGTTATACAATCCCTGATACAAGTTCACAATAATCCATACAGCCACTCACACATTCACTGGCTCTTATGCACAGTTATTTATATATGTCAACTATCACATGTACTGTGTTTTACATATGTACTTACTTTGACATGTAGCACTGAGATATCCATTCACTCACCAATACACTCATGCACACAGTCAACCGCCCATACAGATGTTTCCACATGCACTTTTGAACCCATACATCTAGTGAATCAACTGCTCACACATCTATGCACAGAGTCATACACCTCCCAGACACCCACACACACACTCAGTCTCCCATACAAATACTTGGGCAACTAATCAATAACCCATATAGTTAGTCATATAGCTAATGATCACCACATGCATCAGATTACAAAACAACAGACACAATGATGCACAATTTAAAACAGTTTAGTCACTAACCCATGCACTCAGTGAGACACATTTAATCACTCACTTATACAGTCAGTCATGCACCTACTAAATCCTTCATCCAGACACTTATACATCCACTCATTCTTCAATATGTAAGACATATTTTAACTTTACAGAAGCATACAGTCACTGGATGTTGTCATCAGTGATGTCATCAGTGATGTCATTTGAGATGTCATCAGTGATGTCATCAGTGATGTCACTGACCATGTCATGAATGATGTAATATGTGACATCATCAGCAGTGGATTGCAGGTGCGCGATATATAGTTAGTGCAACTAACTATATATGGAATTTCAATGGTTTTGTGTGAGTAAAATAAGGTTTTCTAAATGCTATTTCCTAACTATATATGGTCTATAACCTATGGTTTTTTCAGTGAATTTTCAAGGTTTTGTAAATGCTAATTCCTAACTATATATGGTCTATAACCTATGGTTTTTTCTGTGAATTTCATTGGTTTTTTAACAGCTAATATCTGTAGCTGTAAAATGTATTCTTCTTTAAATCCAAAAATATATTTTATATGTTTATGAATAATTTTTTTTTTAAATATTTTTTTTTCTTCGTTCCCGCTTCGCGAATCGGGAAGCTTCCCGTTAGCTGACCTTGATGCCGCAAAATAGACCGCGAGCCGGTAAACGTTTCTTTACCGCAAGTGCCGCGTTAGAAAACAACATCGTGACGCCTCCCGTCCGCATGACGTTCCACGTTGTCGCTTGATACGTCATATGACGTGCTACGTTAGCGAACTGGTACGCGAAGCGAGTGCCAAAGCGCAGGTTTCTGGAAGCAAACAGGGAGGCCCTGCAAAGCGCTTAACGTAAACACAGCAAGTCATGTGACTTGGTAATAACACTTTTCATTGGTTCATTTCACTTTTGGTTTCCTAATGATGTAAGACTAGGTCATATAATCTAAAATGAACACTTTTGATTGGTTGAGAACTCTTGTTTTTCCCAAATGATGAAAATCCCTCCTTCTTTCCTCACTCTGACTTTCATCATTGTGAGAGAAAGACCCTTTGTGATCACTGAGCAATGGCTTCTTTAGTAGCTTCAGCTGGTGCTTCCCCACCACCTCCACCACATCCAAGGAAGAGTGGACCACCTGCTCAAGTTGTAATTCAACAAGAAGAAGAAGAAGAGGAACAGGAGGACGAGCACGAAGAGAGGCAGTTTTTGCCTGAGCAGCCCAAGACGTCTCACCGGAAAGAAAACTTCATTTGGCAATTTTTTAAAATTCCCAAAGGTCAGAAAAAAGTAAATGCAAGATACGTAACTTGCCTTATATGTCAAGATAGACTGTCCAGAGGGACCGACAAAAAATACAGTTTCGGAAACTACACAATGCATCGCCATATGACTAGGTGGCATCCTAACAACTACAGTGCTGCACAGTTTCGGAACGACCTAGATAATCTCCCTATTATGGCCAGAAGATCTGTTGTACCGGAAGTAACGGGACCAGAGGGCAGGGAGATGGTGCCAAATATACAAATGAGATTTGGTGAAGTAAAACACACCTGCGTATTTTGCGATGGATTCATTTCCTACGGAGAAAGAAGCATCACTCTGATCAACAGAGCTATTGACTATCATATGCAAGTTTGTCCGAAACGCCCAAAATAATAAATACTTCTTTTTTTTGTTTTGTTGCTCCTGTTGAGCCCTTTACAATGAATCGTTTTCATTGCCCCCTCCAAGAAAAACCCCAAAAAATATAAAACTGTTCCGAAAAATTCAAAAACAGTAAAAAAATGTTCAGAAAAATAAAAAAAAAAGTTCTTTTCAGAACTACCTCCCCGTTATTAAAAAATTGGTACAATATTTGGAACTGTGCCAACCTCTATTTCTCTTAGTTCGCTTCCTAGTTCGCTCGCTGGTACGCGAACTGGAAGCGAACCAAAAACAGTAAGTATAAGGGAAGGAAACACACACTTATGTTAAAAGAAAGACAGCTATAGGGGAGTAAACTAGAGATACTATTACCCATAATCCACTACTGATGATGTCACATATTACATCATTCATGACATGCTCAGTGACATCATCAGCAGAGGATTGCGGGTTTTTTGGCAACATGCCTTATCCACGGTTTAATAACGCTGCCTTTTGCTTTATATAAGTTTTCAAATTGTATGAAATATATACCAATAGGTCTTTATGAACCTTTAGGTAGTGCTTTTGTTCATGAGGTCTGGTCGCTTCCATACACATACAGATGTTTCAAAGATGATCAAGAAGTTTATCTGAATGGAGAGGAATGCACTGAGACGCCAGATCATTCACTAATGTGTAGGCACATACAGTTACACGATTCATGCAACAAACACCGACCAAATATGGCTTGCGTGTTGCAAGGCACGCCAGTTCCTGCTATCATCCCCACGTTCAAGTTGTTGGAAAATGGTAGTTATTTGATGCTCAATAATGAAGATTGTTCTGAGTTAATTAAAAGTATTCCTTTTATCGTAACAGTAAGTGAACGGGTTATTTGCTGCAGAAATGTTCTATTTCCTCCCACACATGAACATAGGGAGTTTTCAATCTGGCCACAAATACCAACCTTGGGACACGTTTCAACGGCATGACAAGAATAAGAGCTCTTTTGTCTCAGAGAGAGGTGGCCTTGAGTTCGGCCCGTGAAACTTTCGTACTTCACATAGCGAACACCCGTACACAGGTTTGCCTTTCAATTTCAGCAACATGTTTCCGACTATCTTTAACGCATCCTCCACAAAATCCCTGGCACACTTTTTTAAAGTTGTTACCAGTGGTCTCGTGACTTCATTTGAGAAAATCTTTGGAGTCATCCCTGCTCCCTTTCATTCCATTTTCTCCACTCTGGTTCGTGGATTGCATTTTTACTTGCATTACCAGCGGACGCTCTTGTGCTTTTTTACATTTTTAAATATGGATGTCCCTCCTATGCAACCTCCGACCCTGCAGCTGCTGACACTGTTCCGCAATCGCATGCTAGAATATTATGGCACAATGCCGTTGGCGATATTAAGCACGGCATATGGATTATCTTTTCGGTTCTCCTACTTCACCTGTGTCCAGCCTGTATTTCACTGCCTGACCTGTGATTTCGATTGGGCCATTGATTTGTGTCTCTGCGGACCGGTTTCTCCTGACGTCGACTTTAATCAGCTGATGACTCCTATCATTACTCACGAGTTGATTTGTCCTGGCGAAAGGATTATGGCTGTGGCATTGATGCATGGACTACTTGGTCCCTGGAATTTACTGGCGGCAGCACAGTCTTTCTTGGAACACAGCTTTCTTGAAAACCCACCGAGCTGTCCTCTGATGGTGATAGAGGATCCGGTGCTGGGAGAGCACGTATGTTCTTTTCCGCTTTTAAATTGGATGGCTGAACTGTTTTCGGATGAAGACGGTGACTTCCTATTGGAGGCTGTTGCAGCTTATTTTGCATACACAGTTATGTCATAGACCTTTTTCATGTTTGATATGCTGAGTACTAGCATTTCATTGACAATTCATTGACTTATTTGTCAAGTTTTTATTATTTACCTTGCCTATTGGCTTAAGACTCGATAAAGTACTTGGCTGTTTTATTTTTCTTTAGCATTGAATTTTCCTAGTTTTTAATGCTTTACCTTGCGGACCGTCCACATATAAACTTGCAATCTGCTCTCATGAGATGGCACTTCTATTATCTTATTCAGTTCGTTTCCGGATCATGAGGAGGTGTCATCTAGGTCCTGGATATCTTTACACCGTGTTAAGTTAGCATGGGCTCATTACCGGTTTAAACGCCATTTTTCCTTTTTTGCAACTTCTGCACACGACACTTAGTTGTTGCTTTAGCTTTCCACCTAGTAGTTCATCGTGGTTTACATGAGAATAATATGTTATTGGTCTACTATCTGCTTTACTTGTTAAACTATATCTGTACAGCGAGTGCTAAAGTTTCAAGAACAACACGATACAGAATTGTTATGAGGTCTGATCTCCACGACTTCATACTCATAACATAAGTGCAACTTCTGCCAATTCTGGGCATGAGGCGGGTTTTATATTGCTTTGCCGAACACACATACACAACAGTTGATGCGGTTCACATGAAGAGAGAGCTGGTGTATGCTGATGTGATTCCTTCAAATCTAAGACACTAAAGTATGGACACGCCCTAAACCAACACAAAGAGACCTTCTTAGCAAATAATATAATATGTGTATTAGGGAGGGTGAGATATAAGCAGCCGCGGGCCGTGGAGGGAGTTACGATGGGGCAGGGAGGCGGGGAGGGGGAGAAGCAGGGTGGAGCCCTCTCTACCTTGCCCTTCCCCCTCCCCGCCTCCCTGCCCCACCGTAACTCCCTCCACGGCCCGCGGCTGCTTATAAGTGTTGCTAACTCTTATTCATTTACAGCATGTTAACATACTGTCACCATTCGCTTTTTATGTACTAGTAACTATGCTGGTAATTTTGCTACTGATAATATGTGTACTTGTATTCTCCACCCTGCTTCTCCCCCTCCCCGCCTCCCTGCCTCACCGTAACTCCCTCCACGGCCCGCGGCTGCTTATAAGTATTGCTAACTCTTATTCATTTACAGCATGTTAACATACTATCACCATTCACTTTTTATGTACTAGTAACTATGCTGGTAATTTTGCTACTGATAATATGTGTACTTTTATTATCTAAGGTACTACGCCTGAGAAGACGGCATTAGTAAATAAACATTTCAAATACACATGTGTTCTTCTTAACTCCATGTTCTGGTTTCTAAGAAATATATAACGACCGACTGTTCATGAGTTCCACGTATCCTGAGGTACTATAAATTCATATTCTGGATTGTCTAAACATTGAGAGTTTGTTATATCCAATGTGACACTGTACCTAGCTTGCTAAGGAGTTTTTGATTACTAACGTGAGTTTTGGGACACCCTAATTCGCCGAGGTTCCAATCCTCTGTCCACAGTTCTGTGTGAGAACAGAAACCCTGCGACAGGGGCACCCCCGACCCTTGCTGGAGCTTCATCACACTTGCGATACAACTCCAGCAATGCGCCACCTTTACGGCACAGATACATCACGCATCTGTGCTGTTTTTGCCCCATGATGCGCCGCATTGTAAATGCAGCACACCATAGGTGACGGAACAGCGGCACAGAATGACTAACACATCCCTGGTGATGCGCCAGTCATCATAAATCTATCCCTATGCTTCTTATCTTGTTAGAGATGAACCGCCATATGTATCATCAAAGTTATTTGCATTTCCTAAATAGCGAACTTTAAGGAATAAATAGCGATTCTTTACCATTCCTAGTTTGCGATGAGCTATTTGCTAATTAGCCGAATGTAGCCCAATGAAGCCCAATGTAGCCCAATGTAGCCCAAAGATGGCCGCCAGACACACAAAAAAACAAATGTAGCCCAAATATCAGCCAGATGTAGCCCAACTATAGCCCAGTGACAGAATGACCAATCAGCTTCGCAAACCTCCGTTACGCGAAGCGGAGCGCTGTTACAGATATATATCTTTTTTTGAACGTTAATTTCTCAAAATCCACTGGAGCACATATATTGAGACCTAGCAAAGGCACATCGGGCTACCAGTCCCTAATATTTTGCCAAGTTTCGTGCAAATCCATTCAGCCGTTCAATTATTATTTTTATTATTTTTTTTTGCCCCGCGGGGCCCTTTTAAAACCTCCACATCAAACCTAGGGGGTCAGCGAGGATCTACTATGCCCCCTTATAGTTATTTCCCCCTTTGTTTTGACCTCCTCTTGTCTCTCAAACCTACCGAGAGACAAGATGGCGGCCGCTACGGACTGTTTGGAATGTTGACAGACGCCGGAGAACCAATCAGCTTCGCTTCACAAAGCTCCGTTGCGCGAAAAGTCCGCGAACCAGAGCGCTAACCGGTCCGCTGTTACAGATATATATCTTTTTTTAAACGTTAATTTCTCAAAATCCACTGGAGCACATATATTGAGACCTACAAAAGGCACATCGGGCTACCAGTCCCTACAATTTTGCCAAGTTTCGTGCAAATCCATTCAGCCGTTCGGGCTAAAAGTGAGGCCAACCGCCCTATGGAAAACTCAATGTTAAAAACACGTTTTGGGACCCCCCTTTTTTCTCGGCCCCCACTGGACGAACCCCCCCCAAATTTTCAAGGGCTGCTCAGAAACAAAATGTGCCATTTTCCTGAAAATTTCAGCCAATTCCGTCCACAAACGCCAAAGTTATTAGACATAGAATTTTCAAAAAACCCATAGAGAAAAAATCCTAACTATATATACCTACTGGCGACCGCCAGTAGGTAATATATATATATATATATATATATATGCTATCCAAAAGACGCGGCACTCAGGGGAAGTTCAGATGTTCAAAAAGGTTTTTATTTAATCAAGCTCAACCGACGCGTCGGTTGAGCTTGATTAAATAAAAACCTTTTTGAACATCTGAACTTCCCCTGAGTGCCGCGTCTTTTGGATAGCATGTAAATGAAATACGGGTCTGGGTTCGACCCTTGCGCTGAGCACCCGCTGATAGTGTGCGTCTGCATGCTTGGACCCTTTTGTGGATATATATATATAACACGCTAGCAATTGGAGAGCCACAGGAGCTGGGATGCTGGTGTTATTTTGCAACTTTGCAAGTCCAGGACACTTGTTCTCAACCCACTGGGGTTTTATTTTGTTTTTACAGTGCACCCCATGAGCGACTCACTAGAGGAACAAAGCCTACCACTACAAGGACCAGCAGGCAGTGCCTGCTGCCACGCCCACTGCGGCGAGTTTCACTTGAAAAACAGGTGGGAGTAATCGACTCTGTGGACTGCCTACAAACATTTGCCCGTGATCAAGTGCTCAGGTAGCACGAAACGCGTTGGGCGTTCAAATTTGGAGGACTCTGGTTTGGCTTGCAGGCTGCAGCTTTTCATCCCGAATAAATGGCTAGAACCAACCTGTGGCTGTGTGGCTTCATTCAAGTGGGCAAACTTTCGTGTTGATATATATATATATATATATATATATATATATATATATTACCTACTGGCGGTCGCCAGTAGGTATATATAGTTAGGATTTTTTCTCTATGGGATTTTTGAAAATTCTATGTCTAATAACTTTGGAGTTTGTGGACGGAATTGGCTGAAATTTTCAGGAAAATGGCACATTTTGTTTCTGAGCAGCCCTTGAAAATTTGGGGGGGGTTCGTCAAGGGGGGGCCGAGAAAAAAGGGGGGTCCCAAAACGTGTTTTTAACATTGAGTTTTCCATAGGGCGGTTTGCCTCACTTTTAGCCCGAACGGCTGAATGGATTTGCACGAAACTTGGCAAAATTGTAGGGACTGGTAGCCCGAAGCGCCTTTTGTAGGTCTCAATATATGTGCTTCAGTGGATTTTGAGAAATTAACGTTCAAAAAAAGATATATATCTGTAACAGCGGACCGGGCAGCGCTCCAGTTCGCGTACTTTTCGCGCAACGGAGCTTTGTGAAGCGAAGCTGATTGGTTCTCCGGCGTCTGTAAACATTCCAAACAGTCCGTAGCGGCCGCCATCTTGTCTCTCGGTAGGATCGAGAGACAAGAGGAGGCCAAAGCGAAGGGGCAAATGACCATAAGGGGGCATAGTAGATCCTCGCTGACCCCCTAGGTTTGATGTGGAGGTTTTAAAAGGGCCCCGCGGGGCAAAAAAAAAAAATAATAATAATAATCGAACGGCTGAATGGATTTGCACGAAACTTGGTAAAATATTAGGGACTGGTAGCCCGATGTGCCTTTGCTAGGTCTCAATATATGTGCTCCAGTGGATTTTGAGAAATTAACGTTCAAAAAAAGATATATATCTGTAACAGCGCTCCGCTTCGCGTAACGGAGGTTTGCGAAGCTGATTGGTTCTCCGGCGTCTGTAAACATTCCAAACAGTCCGTAGCGGCCGCCATCTTGTCTCTCGGTAGGATCGAGAGACAAGAGGAGGCCAAAGCGAAGGGGCAAATGACCATAAGGGGGCATAGTAGATCCTCCTTGACCTCTTAGGTTTGATGTGGAGGTTTTAAAAGGGCCCTGCGAGGCAAAAAAAATAATAATAATAATAATAATCGAACGGCTGAATGGATTTGCACGAAACTTGGCAAAATTGTAGGGACTGGTAGTCCGATGTGCCTTTGCTAGGTCTCAATATATGTGCTCCAGTGGATTTTGAGAAATTAACGTTCAAAAAAAGATATATATCTGTAACAGCGCTCCGCTTCGCGGAGATAAAATTATATCTGTATTACCTAGCTGTTGCTAACACCAGTTAGCGACGGCTAGTAGGAGATAGCGACCATCTTGGGCCCCACTTTGCATGTGAGTGATATTTATCACTAATGACATGCAAAGTGGGCATGCCAAGATGTTAGCGACTGGAAACAGTCGCTAACATCGCTATCTCCTATTATCAACTTTTGGAAATATTCGCGATAAGCGCGAATATCTCCAAAAGCTAGCACCTGCCCTGAGCAGTTCTAAGGCATGTTATCCAATGGGAGGTGGATAACATGGCTAAGAGCATTAGCTCGGTAATGCATGAATATCGCTGAGTTTTCAGCGATATTAATGCATTGCGGTCGTTTTTTATCGTATTTGCGATAAACCTTGGTAATAGCAAGGTTTATCTGCGATAATTTCTGACGATGCTTAGCGGTAAAAAAATTGTTGCTAAGCATCGTTAGGGATAAATATCGCTTAACTTTGGTAATATGCCCCAACGTCTGTTAACGTTCGATTCGAAGGAAATCAGGAAGTGTTGAAAAACATTGTCTGCGCCATCTTGCCTTTTTTCAAATGCCACACTTTTGTCGTGCACGGCAGTCATTTTAGATGCCTTGACCAGACCCACTCTGTGCACGCTGTCGATCCTTAGCATGACTCCCCACCCTCGCAAGCATCTCCCCCAGGCAGTGGTCACCCCCGCTCTCTGTCTTATGCATGGGTAATAAACCACCCCCCATCTGCGCTGCTCTTCCCTGAGAATCACACCCTGTGCCCGCCCGACACCTCCCTTTCGCCCTATTCACTACCGCACCCTCTGACACTCCTTTTCCTCTGTGTCCGATTGTCCAGGCCGGTCCTAGGGTATCAGCTAGCCCTGCAGATGTAGTTTATGGCCCCAGCTGTAAAGAATCACCCCTCTTCAAAGGAGTTATAGTAGATCAAGGCCCACACTCGATGAGATCCGTCACAGCAGACGCGTTCCTATTATCTGAAAACCATCCTGTATTGTGATTGGGGAGGGGACCGAGCCTGAAGCGGAAGATTCCAGGGATGACTCTTTGTACATCAAAGTTTTTACAATTATGTGTCACATTAAAAATATATAGCACTCCAACAAAGTAGTAAGATTATAAAACTTTAATAACTTATAAATATATACAAGAAAACAAAAACAGTAATAACATATAAACATTTTTAGGGAAAAACAACGAAGTAGCGGTCGGCTGTGCGAATAGTCCCAACGCAGCACAACGTCCAGATTTCTGGCGTAGGGCGTCGCGGGGGGTGGGTCATCAGTAGCAAACTGTTGTGCGAATAGTTCCAAGGCAGCAGAACGATGGCACCAAGGTGATGTCCAGTAAGTTGCCGCACTGGTTTTGGTATCCTACAATGCTGCTCCGAATAACGGCATGGGGCGCCCCGGGGGAGGCGGCGTGAACGGGCCTCTCCAGGTGGAGTGTCATCTGTTGTAGTGGGGCGCCCCTTTACCGTTTCAGTTGCCATTCCGTCCGTTTTTGGTCCACTGTGTCAAAAGCCGCAATTCAGCTGAGTTGCGCCCACTCTTGCGGTGCAGCGATAGGCGGCTGTCACAGGACTCTCAAAATGGTGGCAGGCTGTTTCCTTTTTGGGCCTGGTCCACTGAAATGGCCCTGGGACACCTTGGAAATCGGACGCTTGTTTGCTAGGTCTTGGACCCCATTCTCGAAAGCGTCCCCTCCGCCTTGAGGATTTATCAAAAGTTTTGGGGGCCCCCGACTCCTGTAGGCTTCTGGTGGGGAGCGGTTGCCATGATTGCTCGCGGAATGACCACGACGGAGCTACGAGATGGTGGTGCTCTCATGCTGAAGCCAGCTTCAGTCTGAAACATCCAGAAACAAGGTGGGGCTTTCATCGTTTGGGAAAAAAAAAAAGTTTTCATCCAATGAAAAGTGTTGTTTTTAGGTCATATGATCAAGCCTTCCATCATTAGGAAACCAAAAGTAAAATGAACCAATGAAAAGTTTTATAAACAAGTCACATGACCAGTTATGCGGCATAGGGTATAAAATGCGGAGAAAATACGTTGGCACGTGAGGCGGCGTCAGTAGCGGACCGATGTGCGAATAGGCCGAAGGCAATACAACGCGCCAAGATCCGGATGGCACCGAGGTGGTGTCCAGCAAGTTGCAGCACTGGTGTGGCCATCCTACAATGCTGAAAGTCGGCGTGGGGCGCCCCGTTGGCCTGTGAGTTTGCGTCAGTAGCGGACCGATGTGCGAATAGGCCGAAGGCAGCACAACGCGCCAAGATCCGGATGGCACCGAGGTGGTGTCTAGTAAGTTGCCGCACTGGTGTGGCCATCCTACAATGTTGAAAGTCGGCGTGGGGCGCCCCGTTGGCCTGTGAGATGGCGGCAGTAGCGGACCGATGTGTGAATGGGGCCAAAAGCAGCGCAACAATATTTTCGGAATAGAAGACACCACAAGGCGCTGAGATGCCAAGATCCGGATGGCACCGAGGTGGTGTCTAGCAAGTTGTGGCACTGGTGTGGCCATCCTACAATGGTAAAAGTCGGCGTGGGGCGCCCTGTTGGCCTGTGAAATGGTGTCAGTAGCGGACTGATGTGCGAATGGGGCCAAAGGCAGCGCAACAATATTTTCTGACTGACACCACAAGGCGCTGAGATGCCAAGATCCGGATGGCACCGAGGTGATGTCTAAGTTGCGGACCGATGTGCGAATGGGGTCAAAGGCAGCGCAACAATATTTTCTGTATGGAAGATACCACTAGGCGTTGAGATGCCAAGATCCGGATGGCACCGAGGTGATGTCTAGCAAGTTGCTGTACTGGTGTGGTCATCCTACAATGCTGAAAGTCGGCGTGGGGCGCCCCATTAGCCTGTGAGATGGCGTCAGTAGCGGACCGATGTGCGAATAGGCCGAAGGCAGCACAACGCGCCAAGATCCGGATGTCACCGTGGTGGTTTCATAGTTGAGAGGCACTTCATCTGCAGTGGGGCGCCGAGATCCGGATGGCACCGAGGTGATGTCTAGCAAGTTGCTGTACTGGTGTGGTCATCCTACAATGCTGAAAGTCGGCGTGGGGCGACCCATTAGCCTGTGAGATGGCGTCAGTAGCGGACCGATGTGCGAATGGGGCCAAAGGCAGCGCAACAATATTTTCTGAAGAGAAGACACCAAAAGGCGCTGAGATTCCAAGATCCGGATGGCACCGAGGTGGTGTGTAGGAAGCTATGCAGTTGAGTTGTGTGCGCACTTGCGGCGAATAGGTCGAAGGCAGCATAACAATGTTTTCTGAATAGAAGACACCACAAGGCGTTGAGATTCGGTTACCACCGAGGTGATGTCTAGCAAGTTGCCGCACTGGTGTGGCCATCCTACAATACTGCTCCGAATAACGGCGTGGGGTGCCCGAAGGGGGGGGGGGAGGCGGCGTGAACGGGCCTTCCTAGGTGGAGGCTCGTCTGCTGTAGTGGGGCGCCCCTTTACCGTTTCAGTTGCCATTCAGCTGAGTTTCGGCTGCTCTTGATGCTTCAGCGACAGGCGGCTGCAACAGGACTCTCAAAATGGCGGCCTGTTCTTTGGATTTGGGCCTGGTCCACTAAAATGGCCCTGGGACACCTTAGAACTCGGACGCTCGATTTTTTTTTTCCTTTCCTGTACATGCAAAAAAAGGTAAATGCCCGGTACGTTACACGCTTCATCTGCCACGATGAACTCTCCAGAGGAACCGAAAAAAAATATAGTTATGGTAACTATACCATGCATCGTCATATGGAGAGGTGGCACCAATTAATTATAGTGCTGCATAAAAGAGAGATTTGGAGGAGAACCCTTGACCTGCTAGTACATTCATCAAAGAAGTGGCACTGACAGCATCAGAGGCAAGGGAAACGGTCCCAAATATTTAGAAGAACTTTGGAAAGATTAAAATGACATGTTTAGATTGTGGCAAATTAATTTCATGTGGACAGATGAGTGTCACTCTAATAAATACAGCATATGAACATCATCATAGTCGATGGTTGGTAGAGACATTTTGACTATATCCTGGACCTGCCCGTCCTCGCCCAAAATGGCGCCGGAATAAATGGGACTCGTAACTCCTTGTTGTGTACTGGTTGCAGAACCTTGAAATCACGAGATACGTATGCAGTTTTGAAGCACATGGCGGGCGGGGACGAGAATTTATTGAATATTTCGACATCCCTATTGATATTAAGTTCTGATGTGTTATTGATTACTGTACTATTGAAAGTTCGAATTAACGTCACCGATGGTACTTGCCCGCAAATGTATATCTAGATAATTTTATTGTAACTGGCCCTGTCGTATTTTAATTATAAAATGTACGTCCACCGATTCCGTAACTGTTAGACACCTTAGTTCTTGCAACCTAATGGCCCGCCCGTTACGTTCCTCTACAGTGTAAATGTCTACTCATCATATACGATTACAGTTTGCTCCGTGGCCGGCCCACGTGGTTATAGGCTCGTATTTGTATAATGAAATTTTCACAATAAAGGTTTTTAAAAGAAAACATGGTAGTAGTATATACATTGGTAAAGTTTTTAATAATAGTCACTGTTTTAGAATCAGTAAAAGGCAAGTGAAATAAAGCAGACCAATTACATGAAGGGTAAAAGGTATAATTCGAAGGAACGCAGTAAAGATAAATGGTCAAGGGCTGTTGTGTTTTCTACTCCTGCAACATAAAGTGATCGATAAGAATCTCCTATTCAGGCGTATCGGCGACTAAGACAGCAGGTCGACCCTCTTTTGCTCAACGGCTCCGTCATGGGACGAAGAAACGCTCTTTTTCTCGAAAAAAGAATATATTTTACTTGCAGGACAGTTGTAAATTTTCCGGGAAAGTACATTAGCCTGGAACATTATAACATATATTTAAGAAAAAATAATGTTCGGAAGTAATAAAAAGCGTAATTTTTAGGTCATATGACCAAGCCTTTCATCATTAGAATAAGAAAAGTAAAATGAACCAATGAAAAGTTTTATTAACAAGTCACATGACTTGTTATGCTTACGTTACGCGCTGCGCGCCCCGGATGACTTCCGGATGCGCTAACGCGGCGCGTCATATGACGCATTACGCGACAACGCAGGTCCAGAATATAGTCAAAATGTCTCCACCAACCAGCGGTTGGAACACAACCCCTTTCAGCAGGCTAAATAGTTCTGTTAAATGACAACAGAAGGGACAGGCAACAAGAACCATCAGTCAAAGAGGGGAGGGCTAGTTCTTCTCTACCGGGTTACATTGGGGCGCTACCGGAACTGATCGAATTGGTAGTCTACAGTGTTTCTGGATATTCAGACTGAAGCTGGGGTTAGCATGAGAGCAGCACCATTTCGTAGCTCCGTCGTGGCCATTCCGCAACCAATCATGGCAGCCGCTCTTTATCGTTATTTTGGTCGGGGTGGGTGGCGGAGCCAAGCTGTTTTGCAGCCATCATTGTGTGGAGTTCAGTTCATCTCACTAGTTTTGTATTTGTCATGAGGGGTTGTTCCTAATGTTTCTATTTTAGCAAGGTCAAAAAGAGATCCCATTAGTGGCCTACTGATTTTGCTCGATTCCTTTTCTTTTTTTTTTACACGATTTTTCGTTATCTGCGAAGACTAAACAGAGTATTGCGACTCTGTGTTTGTTTGTAAATAGAGAATGAACCAAAGAGAACCAATTCTAAAACAGAAAATACTTGGATAACAATCAATGAAATGGAGAGAGAAGCAGGCACGACGTATTACAACGGGGGCAAAGGCCTGCGTTAACTACCCTTCACTATGTGCAAAGAGAGAGTACTCCTAATAGAAATGAGGGGGGGGGCACCATTCAAAGCAGATCAGTGTGCATAAACACGAAAATGTTTTCACTTACCACGTACTTGACATTCGACAGCTTATGATATTTGCTATTAAAGAACCGTTGAAATTCACTGAAAAAACCATAGGTTATAGACCATATATAGTTAGGAATTAGCATTTACAAAACCTTGAAAATTCACTGAAAAAACCATAGGTTATAGACCATATATAGCTAGGAATTAGCATTTAAAAAACCTTATTTTACTCACACAAAACCATTGAAATTCCATATATAGTTAGTTGCACTAACTATATATCGCGCACCCGCAATCCACTGCTGATCATGTCACATATTACATCATTCATGACATGGTCAGTGACATCACTGATGACATCACTGATGACATCTCAAATGACATCACTGATGAGATCACTGATGACATCATCCAGTGACTGTGTGTTTCTGTAAAGTTTAAATATGTTTTACATATTGAAGAATGAGTAGATGTATAAGTGTCTGGACGAAGGATTTAGTAGGTGCATGACTGAATGTATGAGTGAGTGATTAAATGTGTCTCACTGAGTGCATGGGTTAGTGACTAAACTGTCTTAATTTGTGCATCATTATGTCTGTTGTTCTGTAAACTGCTGCATGTGTTGATCAGTAGCTATATGATTAACTATATGGGTTATTAATTGATTGTCCAAGTATTTGTATGGGAGACTGAGTGTGTGTGTGGCTGGCTGGGAGGTGTGTGACTCTGTGCAGATCAATGTGTACTTGTATCAATGATTGTATAAGAAAGTAAGTATGTGTTAGTATATGTTTGAAAATGTAAGGTGCTCTATGTTTAACTGTATAGACAAGAAAATGGAAGTGTGATTGATTCTTTACAGGACTGACTAGGTGTGTGAGTAACTCCATGGATGAGTGGCAGAGTCTGAGTGTCTGTATAGGTGTATGAGTGCATATGATAGTGTTGTAAAGATGAGTGATTGTATGTATGAATGATTGTATGGGTGAATGAGTGAATGTGTGTGTAGACGTAGGAATCAGTGAGTACGTATGTAGTAACTAGTATTGGTGTGTCAATGGTTTCAAAAATTATACTCTGTATTTAACACTGGGTGAAACAGAGGTTATATTAAAATGTGAGGAGATGCATTGTATTGTCACATGAATGATATCATCAGTGATGTGGTCATTGATGTCAAATGAGATGTCATCAGTGATCTCATCAGTGATGTCATTTGAGATGTCATCAGTGATGTCATCAGTGATGTCACTGACCATGTCATGAATGATGTAATATGTGACATGATCAGCAGTGGATTGCGGGTGCGCGATAAATAGTTAGTGCAACTAACTATATATGGAATTTCAATGGTTTTGTGTGAGTAAAATAAGGTTTTTTAAATGCTAATTCCTAACTATATATGGTCTATAACCTATGGTTTTTTCAGTGAATATGAAAATATATATATATTCACTGAAAAAACCATAGGTTATAGACCATATATAGTTAGGGATTAGCATTTAAAAAACCTTATTTTACTCACACAAAACCATTGAAATTCCATATATAGTTAGTTGCACTAACTATATATCGCGCACCCGCAATCCACTGCTGATGATGTCACATATTACATCATTCATGACATGGTCAGTGACATCACTGATGACATCACTGATGACATCTCAAATGACATCACTGATGACATCATCCAGTGACTGTGTGTTTCTGTAAAGTTTAAATATGTTTTACATATTGAAGAATGAGTAGATGTAGAAGTGTCTGGATGAAGGATTTAGTAGGTGCGTGACTGACTGTATGAGTGAGTGATTAAATGTGTCTCACTGAGTGCATGGGTTAGTGACTAAACTGTCTTAATTTGTGCATCATTATGTCTGTTGTTCTGTAAACTGCTGCATGTGTTGGTCAGTAGCTATATGAGTAACTATATGGGTTATTGATTGATTGCCCAAGTATTTGTATGGGAGACTGAGTGTGTGTGTGGCTGGCTGGGAGGTGTGTGACTCTGTGCAGATCAATGTGTACTTGTATCAATGATTGTATAAGAGAGTAAGTATGTGTTAGTATATGTTTCAAAATGTAAGGTGCTCTATGTTTAACTGTATAGATTAGAAAATGGAAGTGTGATTGATTATTTACAGGACTGACTCGGTGTGTGAGTAACTCCATGGATGAGTGACAGAGTGTGAGAGTCTGTATAGGTGTATGAGTGCATATGATAGTGTTGTAAAGATGAGTGATTGTATGTATGAATGATTGTATGGGTAAATGAGTGAATGTGTGTGTAAACATAGGAATCACTGAGTGCGTATGTAGTAACTAGTATTGGTGTGTCAATGGTTTCAAAAATTATACTCTGTATTTAACACTGGGTGTAACAGAGGTTATATTAAAGTGTGAGGAGATGCATTGTATTGTCACATGAATGATATCATCAGTGATGTGGTCATTGATGTCAAATGAGATGTCATCAGTGATGTCATCAGTGATGTCATTTGAGATGTCTTCAGTGATGTCATTTGAGATGTTATCAGTGATGTCATTTGAGATGTCATCAGTGATGTCATCAGTGATGTAATTTGAGATGTCATCAGTGATGTCACTGACCATGTCATGAATGATGTAATATGTGACATCATCAGCAGTGGATTGCGGGTGCGCGATATATAGTTAGTGCAACTAACTATATATGGAATTTCAATGGTTTTGTGTGAATAAAATAAGGTTTTTTAAATGCTAATCCCTAACTATATATGGTCTATAACCTATGGTTTTTTTCAGTGAATTTTCAAGGTTTTTTAAATGCTAATTCCTAACTATATATGGTCTCTAACCTATGGTTTTTTCAGTGAATTTCAATGGTTTTTTAATAGCAAATATCATAAGCTGTCGAATGTCAAGTACGTGGTAAGTAAAAACATTTTCGTGTTTATGCACACTGATCTGCTTTGAATGCTGCCCCCCCCCTCCCCCTCATTTCTATTAGGAGTACTCTCTCTTTGCAGATTGTGAAGGGTAGTTAACGCAGACCTTTGCCCCCGTTGTAATCCGTCGTGCCTGCTTCTCTCTCCATTTGATTGATTGTTATCCAAGCATTTACTGTTTTAGAATTGGTTCTCTTTGGTTCATTCTCTATTTACAAACAAGCACAGAGTCGCAATACTCTGTTTAGTCTTTGCAGATAGCGAAAAATCGTGTAAAAAAACAAAAGGAATCGAGCAAAATCAGTAGGCCACTAATGGGATCTCTTTTTGACCTCACTAAAATAGAAACATTAGGAACAACCCCTCATGACAAACACGAAACTATTGAGATGAACTGAACTCCACACCATGATGGCTGCAATACAGCTCGGCTCCGCCACCCACCACGCCCAAAATAACGATAAACTCCATGCAAATATTGCAAATATATACAACACACCAGCAAAGTAACAGGGTAAAACATTTTATTAAACAACTATTTACATAACTATTTTATACTTTTTGTTGCCCGATCCGGCTAGCTCAATCGATCGAGCATGAAACTCATGCACTCTGATGGTTCAAAGTTTTGAGGAGTGCTTGTAACACTGTCTGAAGCCTATTTGCACTTGCTTCAGCTTCACTATTCTCAAAGTAAAGTGGGGGCTGTTTGAGGACGTGACTGCATTTGTGAACAATGTAATGCGGTGCCACCCTGAACCGCTTGACGGAGGCCCCGAGGGACGGTGTGATGGCGCGGACTCGGAGGGGGCGCTTGGCTCCGGCTCCCTCCCCAAGTCGTGTTCTCCTGGTGTAGCCTGAGATCGCCCCCGACATAGGTGGCTGGCTCCCGGGATCAAGCGGAACTTTTTGCCTTTTGGTAACTCTTCCATTCTTGACCTTGTCCCACAATCCGTTTCACCTAAAGACACGCTGTAGTGGGGCGCCCCTTTACCATTTCAGTTGCCATTCCGCCCGCTTTTGCTACACTGTGCCTCTTCCGCTATTCAGCTGTTTACCGCCCGCTCTTTCGACTACAGCGTCTCGCTCACCATGTAGTTGAGTTGCTCCCGCTCTTGCGGTGCAGCGATAGCCGGCTGCCACAGTACTCTCAAAATGGCGGCCGGCTCTTCAGATTTGGGCGTGGTCCACTAAAATTGCCCTGCGACACCTTGGAACTCGGACGCTTGTCTGCTAGAGATTGGGCTCCATTCTCGAAAGCGTCCCCTCAGCCTTGAAGATTCTACAAAAGTCTTGGGGGCCCCCGACTCCGCAGGCTTCTGGTGGGGAGCGGCTAGCATTATTGCTCGTGGAATGGCCATGACGGAGCTACGAAATGGTGGTGCTCTCATGCTAACGCCAGCTTCAGTCTGAAACATCCAGAAACACTGTAGACTACCAATTCGATCAGTTCCGGTAGCGCCCCAACGTGACCCGGTAGAGAAGAACTAGCCCTCCCCTCTTTGACTGATGGTTCTTGTTGCCTGTCCCTTCTGTTGTCATTTAGCAGAACTATTTAGCCTGCTGAAAGGGGTTGTGTTCCGACCGCTGGTTGGTGGAGACATTTTGACTATATTCTGGACCTGCGTTGTCGCGTAATGCGTCATATGACGCGCCGCGTTAGCGCATCCGGAAGTGATCCGGGGCGCGACGCGCAACGCGTAACGTAAGCATAACAGGTCATGTGACTTGTTAATAAAACTTTTCATTGGTTCATTTTACTTTTCTTATTCTAATGATGAAAGGCTTGGTCATATGACCTAAAAATTACGCTTTTTATTACTTTCGAACATTATTTTTTCTTAAATATATGTTATAATGTTCCAGGCTAATGTACTTTCCCGGAAAATTTACAACTGTCCTGCAAGTAAAATATATTCCTTTTTCGAGAAAAAGGGCGTTTCTTCGTCCCATGACGGAGCCGTTGAGCAAAAGAGGATCGGCCTGCTGTCTTAGTCGCCGATACGCCTGAATATGAGATTCTTATCGATCACTTTATTTTGCAGGAGTAGAAAACACAACAGCCCTTGACCATTTATCTTTACTGCGTTCCTGCGTATTATACCTTTTACCCTTCATGTAATTGGTCTGCTTTATTTCACTTGCCTTTTACTGATTCTAAAACAGTGACTATTATTAAAAACTTTACCAATGTATATACTACTACCATGTTTTCTTTTAAAAACCTTTATTGTGAAAATGTCATTATACAAATACGGGCCTATAACCACGTGGGCCGGCCACGGAGCAAACTGTAATCGTATATGATGAGTAGACATTTACACTGTAGAGGAACGTAACGGGCGGGCCATTAGGTTGCAAGAACTAAAGTGTCTAACAGTTGCGGAATCGGTGGACGTACATTTTATAATTAAAATACGACAGGGCCAGTTACAATAAAATTATCTAGATATACATTTGCGGGCAAGTACCATGGGTGACGTTAATTCGAACTTTCAATAGTACAGTAATCAATAACACATCAGAACTTAATATCAATAGGGATATCGAAATATTCAATCTATTCTCGTCCCCGCCCGCCATGTGCTTCAAAACTGCATACGTGTCTCGTGATATCAAGGTTGTGCAACCAGTACACAACAAGGAGTTACGAGTCCCATTTATTCCGGCGCCATTTTGGGCGAGGACGGGCAGGTCCAGGATATAGTTCAAATGTCTCTACCAACCATCGACTATGATGATGTTCATATGCTGTATTTATTAGAGTAACACTCATCCGTCCACATGAAATTAATTTGCCACAATCTAAACATGTCATTTTAATCTTTCCAAAGTTCTTCTAAATATTTGGGACCGTTTCCTTTGCCTCTGATGCTGTCAGTGCCACTTCTTTGATGAATGTACTGGCAGGTCGGGGGTTCTCCTCCAAATCTCTCTTTTATGCAGCACTATAATTAATCGGTGCCACCTCTCCATATGACGATGCATGGTATAGTTACCATAACTATATTTTTTTTCGGTTCCTCTGGAGAGTACATCGTGGCATATGAAGCGTGTAACGTACCGGCATTTACCTTTTTTTGCATGTAGAGGAAAGGAAAAAAAATTCGAGCGTCCGAGTTCTAAGGTGTCCCAGGGCCATTTTAGTGGACCAGGCCCAAATCCAAAGAACAGGCCGCCATTTTGAGAGTCCTGTTGCAGCCGCCTGTCGCTGTAGCATCAAGAGCGGCCGAAACTCAGCTGAATGGCAACTGAAACGGTAAAGGGGCGCCCCACTACAGCAGACGAGCCTCCACCTAGGAAGGCCCGTTCACGCTGCCCCCCCCCCCTTCGGGCACCCCACGCCGTTATTCAAGGCAGGATTGTAGGATGGCCACACCAGTACGGCAACTTGCTAGACACCACCTCGGTGCCTACCGAATCTCAGCGCCTTGTGGTGTCTTCTATTCAGAAAACATTGTTGTGCTGCCTTCGACCTATTCGCCACAAGTGCGCACGCAACTCAGCTGCATAGCTTGCTAGACACCACCTCGGTGCTAACCGAATCTCAGCGCCTTGTGGTGTCTTCTATTCCGAAAATATTGTTGCGCTGCCTTTGGCCCCATTCGCACATCGGTCCGCGACTGCCGCCATCTCACAGGCCAACGGGGCGCCCCACGCCGACTTTCAGCATTGTAGGATGGCCACACCAGTGCGACAACTTGCTAGACACCACCTCGGTGCCATCCGGATCTTGGCATCTCAGCGCCTTGTGGTGTCTTCTATTCAGAAAATATTGTTGCGCTGCCTTTGGCCCCATTCGCACATCGGTCCGCTACTGCCGCCATCTCACAGGGCAACGGGGCGCCCCACGCCGACTTTCAGCATTGTAGGATGGCCACACCAGTGCGACAACTTGCTGGACACCACCTCGGTGCCATCCGGATCTTGGCGTGTTGTGCTGCCTTCGGCCTATTCGCACATCGGTCCGCTACTGACGCCGCCTCACGTGCCAATGGATTTTCTACGCTTTTTATACCCTATGCCGCATAACAGGTCATGTGACTTGTTTATAAAACTTTTCATTGGTTCATTTTACTTTTGGATGAAAACCCCACCTTGTTTCTGGATGTTTCAGACTGAAGCTGGCGTCAGCATGAAAGCACCACCATCTCGTGGCTCCGTCATGGTCATTCCGCGAGCAATCATGGCAGCCGCTCCCCACCGGAAGCCTGCAGGAGTCGGGGGCCCCCAAGACTTTTGTAGAATCCTCAAGGCGGAGGGGACGCTTTCGAGAATGGGGTCCAAGACCTAGCAGACAAGCGTCCGATTTCCAAGGTGTCCCAGGGCCATTTCAGTGGACCAGGCCCAAAAAGGAAAGAGCCTGCCGCCATTTTGAGAGTCCTGTGACAGCCGCCTATCGCTGCACCGCAAGAGTGGGCGCAACTCAGCTGAATTGCGGATTTTGACACAGTGGACCAAAAGCGGACGGAATGGCAACTGAAACGGTAAAGGGGCGCCCCACTACAGCAGACGAGGCTCCACCTGGGGAGGCCCAATCACGCCGCCTTCCCCCCCCCCCCCGGGGCGCCCCACGCCGTTATTCGGAGGGCGGCAACTTACTGGACATCACCTTGGTGCCATCCACATTTCAGCGCGTTCTGCTGCCTTGGAACTATTCGCACAACCGACCGCTACTGTCCATTGTTCCTTCTTTTTCCCTAAAAATGTTTAAATGTTTTTACTGTTTTTGTTTTGTTGTATATATTTATAAGTTATTAAAGTTTTATAATCCTACTACTTTGTTGGAGTGCTATATATTTTTAATGTGACACATAATTGTAAAAACTTTGATGTACAAAGAGTCATCCCTGGAATCTTCCGCTTCAGGCTCGGTCCCCTCCCCAATCACAATACAGGATGGTTTTCAGATAGTAGGAACGCGTGTGGTGTGACGGATCTCATCGGGTGTGGGCCTTGATCTACTATAACTCCTTTGAAGAGGGGTGATTCTTTACAGCTGGGGCCATAAACTACATCTGCAAGGCTAGCTGATAGCCTGGGACCGGCCTGGACAATCGGACACAGAGGAAGAGGAGTGTCAGAGGGTGCGGTAGTGAATAGGGCGAAAGGGAGGTGTCGGGCGGGCACAGGGTGTGATTCTCAGGGAAGAGCAGCGCAGATGGGGGGAGGTTTATTGCCCATGCATAAGACAGAGAGCGGGGGTGACCAGTGCCTGGGGGAGATGCTTGCGAGGGTGGGGAGACATGCTAAGGATCGACAGCGTGCAGAGAGTGGGTCTGGTCAAGTCATCTAAAATGGCTGCCGTGCACGACAAAAGTGTGGCATTTGAAAAAAGGCAAGATGGCGCAGACAATGTTTTTCAACACTTCCTGATTTCCTTCGAATCGAACGTTAACAGACGTTGGGACATATTACCAAAGTTAAGCGATATTTATCCCTAACGATGCTTAGCAACAAATTTTTTACCGCTAAGCATCGTCAGAAATTATCGCAGATAAACCTTGCTATTATCAAGGTTTATCGCAAATGCGATAAAAAACGGCCGCAATGCATTAATATCGCTGAAAAGTCAGCGATATTCATGCATTACCGAGCTAATGCTCTTAGCCATGTTATCCACCTCCCATTGGATAACATGGCTAAGAACTGCTCAGGGCAGGTGTTACTTTTTGGAGATATTCGCGCTTAGCGCGAATATCTCCAAAAGTTGGTAATAGGAGATAGCGATGTTAGCGACTGTTTCCAGTCGCTAACATCTTGGCATGCCCACTTTGCATGTCATTAGTGATAAATATCACTGACATGCAAAGTGGGGCCCAAGATGGTCGCTATCTCTTACTAGCGGTCGCTAACTGGTGTTAGCGACAGCTAGGTAATACGGAGATAATTTTATCTCCGCTTTCTTGGCTTTTAAAGCCAAAAAAGCGGAGATAAACCCCCTTGATAATATGCCCCGTTATCTCTCCCACACTACCGGTCCCCCTGGGCTTAAACGCCGAGATGGTAGGGACTGCATCCCGTGAGGATAGGCCGAGACGTCACTCAGCAGAAAAAAAAGTAAAAAAAAAGTCTATAAACATACAATAAGTTAAAAGTCAATCATTCTTCATTCCTTGTAGTACGCTCCCCAGTCCGCTTCCCGTTACGCTAACCGGGCGCACCCCACCAAAAAAACAATTTATTTATTTTTTTGTTTGCCCCGCGGAGCCCTTTTAAAGCCTCCACATCAAACCTATGGGGTCAGGGAGGATCTACTATGCCGACTTATGGTCATTTGCCCCTTCGCTTTGGCCTCCTCTTGTCTCTCGATCCTACCGAGAGACAAGATGGCGGCCGCTACGGACTGTTTGGAATGTTTACAGACGCCGGAGAACCAATCAGCTTCGCTTCACAAAGCTCCGTAACGCGAAAAGTACGCGAACTGGAGCGCTGCCCGGTCCGCTGTTACAGATATATATCTTTTTTTGAACATTAATTTCTCAAAATCCACTGGAGCACATATATTGAGACCTAGCAAAGGCACATCGGGCTACCAGTCCCTACAATTTTGCCAAGTTTCGTGCAAATCCATTCAGCCGTTCGGGCTAAAAGTGAGGCCAACCGCCCTATGGAAAACTCAATGTTAAAAACACGTTTTGGGACCCCCCTTTTTTCTCGGCCCCCCCTTGACGAAACCCCCCCAAAGTTTCAGGGGCTGCTCAGAAACAAAATGTTCCATTTTCCTGAAAATTTCAGCCAATTCCGTCCACAAGTTATTAGACATAGAATTTTCAAAAATCCCATAGAGAAAAAATCCTAACTATATATACCTACTGGCGACCGCCAGTAGGTAATATATATATATATATATATATATATATATATATATATATATATATATATATATATATATATATATATCCACTGAAAAAAACATGGGTTTCAGGGACGTTATAGTTAGAAATTAGCACTTAAAAAACCTTTGAAATTCACTGAAAAAACCATAGGTTTCAGGAACGTTATAGTTAGAAATGAGCATTTAAAAAAACGAAGAAATTTACTGAAAAAAACCTAGATTTTAGGGACGTTATTGTTAGTTGGACATTTCACTCGTACAAAGCCTGAAAAATTCGACCGTATAGTTAGTTGAGCTAACTATAACTCACGCCCCCACAATGCACTGCTGATGACGTCACATATTACAACATTCATGACATGGTCAGTGACATCACTAATGACATCACTGATGACATCTCAAATGATATGACTAATGACATGACTGATGACATCATCCAGTGACTGAGTGTCTGTAAAGTTTAAATACGTTTTATAAATATATATGCGAATGTGTGGTTGTTTAAGTGTCTGAATAGATGATTTAGTAGGTGCGTGACTGACTGTATAAGTGAGTGAATAAATGTGTCTGACTGAATGCATGTGTTAGTGACTAAATTGTGTAAATGTCTGTATCAGTCTGTCAGTTGTTGTGTAAGCGGCTGCATGGATTGGTGAGTAGCTACATGAGTGTCTACATGGGGTATTGATTGGTTATCAGAGTATCTGTATGGGTGCCTGAGTGTCTGTGTGGGTGTTTGGGGGAGTGACTCTGTGCATAGATGTTTGAGTTGGTGATTCACTCGGTGTAAGGGTCCAAGAGTGCATCTGTGAAGGTCTGTATAGGTGGGTGAGTGTGTGTATGGGTGTGTTGGTGAGTGAATGAATGTCTCAGTGGTACATGTGTGAGTAACTGCATATGTGAAAGGCAGCATATGTGAGTATTGGAGTATATAAATGACTATACGTGAGGGTGAGTGATTGTGAGAGTGGCTGTATGGATGAGTGTGTGCTTGTATCATTGATTGTATAAGAGTATACGTATGTGTTATTATCTGTATGAATAAGTGAGGTAGTGTGTATAACTGTATAGGTGAGTAAATGGGAGTGTGATTGACTCTTTGCATGACTGACTAGGTGTGTGAGTAACTGTATGGATGAGTGGTGGTGTGTGAGTCTCTGTGTAGGTATATCTGACCCACCCCCTCCATGCACCACTGTGGATTAAGTTCCCTTGAATCCTGAGGGTCCCTGGGGGACAACTAGCCCACCAGGTACCTCCAGTAAGTGCCACAAAGCTGCTTTGCAGAGAGGTGTTCTGAGGCCACGCCCCTTTTTACATCACACTGCAAACACAGCTTCTGGTGCACTACTGGTGGGGCGATGAGGTTCTCTTGTGTCTTGAGTGGTGGGCTCCGGGGCATGGTGGTCCGTAATGGACCCCGAATTAGAATATTTAGTGCCCCGGGGATGTGGCGGTCCCCGGGACTGTGGGGTGGGGCATGTGCCCCCGTGCATAATCAATTGAAGCCATGGGGAGGTGGCAGTCCCCAGGTTTTGGGGGGCCTGGGAGCCCCCCCACATCCAATTAAAGAAGCCCCGGGGAGGTGGTTGTCCCCGTGGCTGCAGGGGGTCTGTGTGCACCCTGCTTATCATTTGCGTAGCCCTGGGGAGGTGGTGGTCCCCAGGGTCGATCGAACTCTTGGAGTCATCTGTCCTTTGGGACTTGTTTGGTTTTACAGACATGGATATTCCCTTTACATTACCAACTATCTGTCACGTTTTGGTTATTGTACTGTGTTTTTTCAAAAACAAATAATATATGTTGCAAAAAAGGTAAACCAAAACCTTTTAACAATTGTTCTGAGCTGCTTATTCAAAGCCGTTGAACTTTCTCCTTCCTTGGAACTACATCTTGCTTCTCTTGAACCAAATTGGCATGAGAGCCTCCTCGGACAGACATATAGAGCCTAATTCCCAGGGAAATGTTTCTTTAATTTATCATCTTTAACATTTCTATTTGCAGTTTTATATAACGCGAACTCAACCTGATGTATTGGGGCGCTTTACAAGAGCACCAGTTATGTTACACACGGACTCATTCATTTTTCGTAGGCACAGGGAGATTAAGGGCCTTATTACAAGTTCAGTTGAGTAAATATATATTTCTCTAAACTTCCATCTCTGTGTGTTCTATTGTTACCCTTCCACTGATTTATTTCATATACACATTTAGTTTGATATCCTGTGGTTCTTTTGAGTGTGTTACTTTAGTACAACTCACGACTAAGTTTAATTATTGGTTGAAATAAGTCCCTTGTAGCACACCTTGACTTTAACCATTATTACAAGTACGGCATTCCACAGCACCACCGTACTCACAGTGGGGGTCCGACCACCGAAAACACTGTGGGTCCCCCTGCAGTATTTTGATTGTGGCAGTCGGACCACAGCGACCACAGGGAATCCAGGATTCGGAGGTGGTCATGCAATGAAAGGGGGCAGCAAAATGCTGGTAGTGCTGCTGCAGCACGGTCCTGAATATTACGAGTTGCCTGTCCATCGCAACGCACACGACAGCAAGGAGCTCTTCAACATCGTGAAGGAATCTCCAACCCCAGCTCCAACACCAACGACATCCCGCTGTCGCAAGCCCTGTGCGACTCCCTCGCCACCTTCTTCCACTGCAAGATAGCAGACATCTTCAACACCCAGACAGCCCCAACAGACAGTAACACAACAGACCCTCCGCACACCATCGACCACGTCCCCTAGCTAGCCTGGACCAGCGTGAGCACCGATGACACCATCAAGGCCATGAGCACAATCCACTCCGGCTCTCCATCAGACCCATTCTCGCACCACGTCTTCAACAAAGCAAGCAGCTCCATCGCACCCCACTTACGCAACATCATTAATCTCTCCCTTGAGACCCCGACCTTCCCAGAGAGCTGGAAACATGCCAAGATCAGCTCCCTACTCAAAAAACACAAGGCAGACCCAAGAGACCTCAAGAACTTCCGACCCATCTCTCTGCTCCCCTTTCCGGCAAAGGTAATCGAGAAAATCGTTAACAGGCAGCTAACCCGATACCTCGAAGAGAACAGAATCCTGGACCCTTCCCAGTCAGGGTATCGCAGTAACCACAGCACCGAGACCACCCTCATCACCGCCACCAACAACATCAGGACCCTGCTGGACAATGGGGAGACTGCAGCACTCATCCTCATAGACCTCTCCGCCGCCTTCGACACTGTCTGCCACTGCACACTACGCGCATGCCTCCACGCCGCAGGGATCCGAGACATGGCTCTGGACCACCTCCTTCCTCTCCAGCAGACCCCAGAGTGTCCGCCTCCCCCCGTTCCTTCTCGAAGCGTCCGAGATCATCTGCAGCGTACCCCAAGGATCCTCCCTCAGGCCGACACTGTTCAATATTTACATGGCCCCGCTTGCACATGTCGCCCGACAGCACAACCTCAACATAATCTCCTACGCCGATGACACTCAACTGATCCTCTCCCTCACAAAGGACCCCATCACCGCCAAAGCCAACCTCCATGAAGGAATGAAGGCCGTCGCCGACTGGATGAAGATCAGCCGCCTGAAGCTGAACTCGGACAAGACGGAGGTCCTCATCCTCGGCTCCAACCTTTCAGCCTGGGACGACTCCTGGTGGCCAACGGCACTGTGGGCAGCCCCGACCACCACCATCCACGCACGCAACCTGGGAATCATCCTCGACTCAACGCTCTCAATGACCAACAAGCAAGTCAACGCCGTCTCCTCCTCCTGCTTCAACACCCTCCGCATGCTCCGCACGATCTGGCAGAGTGGCAACTGGGCCCCCTGCCCCTCTTGGGCCTGGGAGTGCTCATGGGGGGCACAGAGTTGCACCGCAGTCCCTGCATGGTGTGGCATGTATGCCACACCATGCAGCAGGTGCTGTCTTGGCAGCGTCTGCAGTTAAAGCTCACCTATTAGCCTTATACAGTTGCTGTTGTGAGATTGCCGCAGCACCACCCACCTGTCATGGATTACAGTTGTAATCCAGCAGGCGGGTGCTCAATGGTCTTGGGAGTCCTCCTGTCGGTGTGCCGACAGGAGGACAGCCAAACTTGTAATGAGGCCCTAAGTGATTTGTACAGAATCACAAGATGCTGAGTCGACGCCATGACTCAAACCTGGCAGCAGCGTAGGAAGGGGGGTGTGGGACGCCCCGGGTGTCATCACTGAGAGGGGTGACAAAATGGCAAAAATATGTGTTTTTAAAATAAAAATAAAAAATGTGGGCTCACGACAATTAAAAAACAATTATATTATTTAAAACAAGTGGTGCGCAACAAAGAAAAAAAAAGAAAGGTAAAGCTTTAAGTATCTTATTTTTCCTTCTTTTAATAATTTCAATGTGTGGGGGGTGACAAGAGATTTTCCACACCGGGTACCACCTGACCTTGCTACGCCACTGAAACCTGGTTCCCCAGCTCCATAGTCGGCAGCTCAAGTCATTATTCCACATCCTGTCATATTCCTCTCTTTGACCAATGTCCCTCATTGTAATTCTAATGCTTTTGTTCTTGCAGTAATCACTGTTCATCCATAATGGAACTCCTTTGTTTATAGTTGAATCTTAGTTTAACTTGGAACTCTCTATTGCAACTTAGATATGGTTTGGAAATAACGTCAAAGAATAATTGTAGTTTAGCACAATATGAGCTATCCTATTAGCCCTCTAGGAACCAAAGGGTTTTTGAGTAAACTATATAATGCTTCATAGTGGCATAATTGTGGTGCTATTTATTTAGTAGACATTTACTGTTAATTAGGTCTTTACCTGATTATAACACACTATGTCTGACAGATGAAAAGTAGATTTCTGAGGAAGCTGAAAGAAGCTTTCCTCCTTGTCTTATGATGAGAGACTCTATTAGAGCATATGGGATCGTCGGACCAGTAACGCTTTCCTGGAGCGTATATTTCGACCTTTCTTTTCTAACTTACAGTATTATTTCTGTTGTCTTTTTTTCCAATGGACATATAAGGCTTCCTTGCACCTGATCCTTCCTGATTTTTCTGACTAACTATACAGGGGCTCTCAGTTATATGTTCTGATATATGGTACAGTAACATATGGGTTGAAAATGCTGTAAATTTTTCAGGCATTTCAATAAGTAATTCTGTCACTAGATTATATTAATTGGACTATCAATGATTCATTTTTGTCCAACATTGTGCATGCTGGTTGTTTTTTTAGCTGTTTGTTTTTTGTGTATAGACACAGGGGCATATTCTCAAGAATGTGTGATAACCATCACAAAAGTAACTTAACGCAACTCTCAACATTGCCGTATAATGCGGGAAAATTATGTTGGGTTAATTAATAATTCACAACAAAGCGGTACCATGTGATAATCACCAGATAACGCGTCAAATGACCGCGTTAAATCAACACCATGCCGCAAAAATGCGAAACGCGAACGCAAAAAAAGCTGCGATGAGACCAATTGCGATAGAAAACCCAGCAACAGGCCTCCAATTCACATGTGTCAGACGGGAAAAATCACCATAAAAGTAGAAAAAACAGACAAACAAATGCCAAACAACAGCGAAGCACAATGGATGTTGCCGGCGCAAGTACGGAGGAGAACCAGAACCCCACAAGCCCCCCGGAGGACATGCCTGGGACCTCGGGGTCAGGGAAGGCCAAGGAGAAGAAAAGTAGGAAGAAGCAGTTCAGTCCGTAGGAAAACAGAATCCTGATAACAGAGGTGGTAGAACACCATCAACAACTGTTTGTCACCTCCACTGTGTCATTGGCAACCAAAAAGAGACTATGGCAGTCCATCATGGACAAGTTGAATGCAGTGGGAGTACTGAAGATGACAATGGAAGAGGTCAAGAGGCACTGGAATGATTTCAAGTGCACAACCAAGCTGAAACTCGCCAACAACCGGAAAGCAGCAATGCAGACTGGAGGTGGGAGTCCCGCGCCACAGGAGGAGCTGGACGATATGGAGGAAATGGTGTCCACAGTCATAAGTGGGGAGACGGTGGCAGGAGTCGGGGTACTGGACACTGATCAACATGACCAGACACAACAGCACCAGGGTGAGTAATGACCAGGGACTGGGGGAGATTGGAATAATGGCACACATGCACAATTGAGCTGAGCACATCTGCGGACAAATCATGCCCCAGCCCCCAACTCCCACCAAGAGACCAATGTACCCTAGTATGCAACATCTCAGCACTGCATGAGCACAGAAATCAAAGGCACTTTGCAGGAAAGGGATAAGGGGCAGCGAAATCAGAGTAGCAGGGGCCACTCCCCCAAAATGCAGCACACACACAACATGCAGAGCTCATCAACACTGACAATAATGTAGCACAAACTGTAAAACGTCCACAATTGAGCACAGGACACAACTGGTGCTGACTGGGTGTAGACACTGGCCAATCACAATTGGCATTGCAGGGAAATGTGAGTCGATAATGTACAAGTACAAACATACACACGTCTGCTGTCGAAATGTCCACAGTCCCCCATCAAATAGGCAGCTCCTCCCAAACAGCCATGATGTACACAGTCATGCAGTCTGTATGTAAACATGTACAATCTGACAACATACATATGAACACATTGTTAAACTGCATCTCCCGTTCACATTGCAGAAGGAGAATGAACACCTCCTGCAGAGCAGCCCGACCCTCTCTTCTCTGATGACAAAGAGGACCACCACAGCTTTGACTCCGACACCCTCCAAGAGTTCATTGACAGCCTCCGCAACCCACCTCTAGGAGCAGGGCAGCCCAGCTGCAACAAGGAGACCCCAACCCCTGCAAAGACAACACAGCAGGAAGCACCCACCACCACGGCTGCCTCCCAGGGCCCCCACGAAGAACACATGGCCTTCAAATGCCGTGTGTCAGAGTGCCAGGAGCAGCTGGCTGAACAGGTGCAGGGAGGCTTCGACTGCATGGCAGACAAACTAGATGCCATATGTGGATGTCTAAGTCCCATAAGGGACCACTCACATTACCTAACAGTCACCCACAGTCTGCTCCATGCTCTCCAATGGACCATGGCTGACATCGCTGGAGCCCTGACTCAGAGGATAGAACAACTGTCCAGTCAGAGTGGCTCTAGTGATGTCACACAGGAGTTGGGAAACAAGCAGAGGTTAATGGAGACCACGGAGTGGGTGAATGCGGAAAGAGTGGCTGCCACGGCTGCACACCAGCGAATGGTAGCTGGGTTCCTCAATGACCTCAAAATCATCATCATGGCATTGCTGTCGCAAGGCCTGGCGCTGATGCATGCTGCTGCTACCACTCCATCCACATCTCCGCCCCCTGAAGTGTCAGTGCCACACAGTGGGCAGACATTCCACCTCTGGCCCCTGAGGTGTCACTGCCACACAGTGCTGGAGAAAGGCATCACCACCCACACGTGAGGCACATGAAACAACAGAGGACGAAGACGCAAATGAAACCGCCTTCATGGTAAGAAGGACGCAGTAGCATTCATCTCCGCCATATGGGCGGTTTCAGCTTCGCTCTGACCTCTGCATCATCACCTTCCACTGTCCCCTGATACACTCTGTGACACTCACCTTGGACCAAGCCATGGACTGCCATATTCTGTTTGATCGCCAATGACACAGCAAACAGACTGAAGACTAAACTCTTCCTCTTCCTCTTCCTTTGGACTTGTCATTCCCTGAAGGACTCTGGCTAGCCTTCCACGGGCCAACATTGTGAAGTGGGGTTTGCATGGCCCTGTGCCGGGTCATCTGTGGCGATCACAGGTAAACTGGTGCTATGGGCTGTTAGTACCAGCGTGTGAATGGGGTGATACATTTATCGCGAATTTGGCTGCGATCAAGTGCCGTTAACTCAGCGATACCTCCTGGAGAATATGCCCCATATTTTCCAATGCTTTTTACCTCACACCACGTGATCACTTTTGGCATCTAGCACCATTTCTGCACGTCAGAGTTGTTTTCCACTGGCTTTTGCTTGTTAAAATGAAAATAATATTGAATGTATTAGGCGAATTATACATTTTACAACTATTGGCCTAAATTTTTCTAGAAAATGTATTTTGGAATGAAGACATAGTAAGCCATTGTTATTTGCTTTAAATACATGATGGGCATTTTTATTTACAGCCCTTGTAGAGTAAAAAATACCCTTCTTCTCTATAGTTCTCATCAATAGGTCCAGAGTAATTTGATGGAAATTATAGCTGGCTAAAAATTTCGCCAAGAAGAATAATTAGGTTGCTGATCTTTTTATATCTTTTGTTGCTTCTTCGTGTATTTCGTCTGTAAATGATAAAATGTTTACCTGCGTTAATTCACTACTGGTATTGCAAATATAACTTTGCAGCATACTGAAATGTGTAATTTTGTGTATATATTCCAGTTGCCTGTTTGTAATGCTACACATACGCCTTTCCATGTGTAAAGTTGTACTCGTGCTTTAATTAAGGGTGAGTGATTGCATTTATGATTGTACAGCGTTTTCATGTTTAGTTATGCATTACATTTTATTAAGGTCATTCTAGAATGTCAAATATGATCAGATTCTATCTGTTTTAGGGTAGGCTGTTTAGGGTCACGCGGTCACAACAAACACATAAAGTTCTAAACATATAGCAATGCATTAAGTTGGCACACTCCTATTGAAACTCCCAATATTTGTTGATATGCCTGTTACTCTTTAGGTTGTGTAACTACGATATGTGTTTTCCGTTGATTATTTATAGTAATATTTTATGTCGCTTGCATGAACTTTATAGAAGCATTATTATGGTTTTTTTTCTGTCTTTAAATGTCCCTGATTAGGAGGAAGTTTCCATGAGTCATGCTTGCTTGAGGGGCAAGTGGACGGATACCTGAGAAACATGCACTCTGTGTAGTTCTCAGGAAATAATGAGGTTTACATAACGAGTTTAAATTTAAAACTAAGGCTTCATCCGAAGCCTGTTTTTCCAATTGGAAAAAATACGCGCACTCCATAAGCTTGACATCAGACCGTGGATTTCGCAACCGATTGTTTTTTATTATTTAGGTTAGTAGTTAGGTATAGTGTGTGATAGGAGTATGTCTGGTAAAGGGAGAGAGAGGAATTTTGATGAGAGTGCGATAGGGCCCTCCCTTGTATTCTGTAAGGGAGAGAGCTGAAATGCCCCTCTCGATATGGCACACTACTGCTCTCTTATAGTGCAGGCTTCTCTAGGCAGCCTAGCTCCAAGGAATGCACCCTTACACCATGGTGCAAGGGTGCCTGTGTTACAAGGAAAATAGTTTTTGTCAATGAAGGGATACCTTCCAACCCTAAAACAATCCCTTGAGGCATTAGCCTCTTTCTATGTGTACTGCACTATGCCGCACCCAATGAAAGAAGAAATGACAAAGAGGAAAAAATGTTTTTTCTTTTTATTACTCCATTCTCTGTTTCACTGTATAAAATTTGTGTAGATATTTACAAAAAAGTGAAAAATCATTCCAGCGGAGCCGCGGATGGGGCAACACTGAAATCGACTTGCACTGAGTCCGTTGCATATTGGCAAGACAACCCCAGACGTTCGTGAGGCTCATTAAGTACACTATTCAGTGAAGACAAGTAAAGCAAATAGCCAATTACTAATATTATCGCTGTAGGCACATTGTAGCCTATTAATATTTTTCACTTTTTTGTAAATATCTACACAAATTTTATACAGTGAAACGCGAGTAAGGTGGGGAATTTGTGCACCCCGTCCTGTAGAAGGAGTTGATCTCCGAAACATGTCGACGCACACAAGAGGTGATGTACATTAACACAACATCAACACCTCGCACTTCACCATTTTAATAGTACCAGCCCGGGGGCCTTATAAAAGTTTTTTAGTTTCACCCCACGAGCCAGGCACTTTTTAATCTCACTCACCACACCACTCACTCAGTAAAACCCCCACATGCACCACACATAGTCATTGATTAAAGTGCTCCCCCGTAGTCGTAGGTCGCAGCACACCGCATCCCTTAGAGGGGTGCGAAGACCCCAATGATGAAGCATGACACCAAGGGTCCTTTTGGTGTGTGAGGGGTATTTTAAAAACACTAAGTGCTCTCTATCACAATAGTGAACACTTTCAGTCACCACTGGTGGATTCCTTTTGTTTATATATGCCTACTAAGGGAGTACGCATCCACTCGTAAGACTCTCTCTCCCCCTTGGGTTATTTACTGAATCAAGCAAAATATACACACATTGGACTTGTCATGAGTTCATAAATCAAAGGAGGTTTTCAAAGGTATTTAGATAGATTAATGAGGAGGCAGCAATAACAAGACAAATTTGCATAGGATATTGCCCGAATCATAGTAAAGTTAGGGGTGGGTGCCAGTAAACTACACCACGCCACAACTTAAAGCTCTTTCTTATGGTGTTAGGCAACCTGTCCAAAGTAATATCCCTGCCTTCCTATTGTATCTCTCACAGGGTTAAAACATGTAAAGCCCTTTCCTACTGTATTTGACATGGGGTCTGCATTAACAATATCCCTATCAGTTATGAGCAATGGAACCACTTTTTAGATTGACTATGGCAAATATTTTACAATCATATTCTTGTGCACGAGAAGGTCAACATATGGGCGTGGCCATGGGCCCTCTCTTCGTCCTGCTTATTACATTTCTTTTCTCACATAACCTTGCATCCAGTTTTGCTTCAAGCTAGGCCTAAAATTATTGAAATTCAAAAAATCTAGGTCACTGGTATTAACTCACACCGAAATCTCAGCCTACTAGAGTAAAATGTTAGTTTCCTTGTAACTGAATATCTGTCTAGAGCAGTGACGCTTAAAGTACTGCCGTTTGCAGCCCTTCTGACATTTACATGCCGGCCCCTGGTCAACAGTAGCACTGGGCTGCTGTTTTCTTGGCTACTCACTAATATTGAGAAATATTTTAAATAAAAGGGCAAGCATTTATTAACAGGTTAACTGAAGATAAAGAAAGGAAGTAAATCTTGCAAAAATGTGTAAACATATAATAACGTTTCTTCAAAATTCCCAAATTGTATTTCATTAGCATGCAGAAGCGTTTCACCTTAGTACATCAGATTATATCAGTGCATTGAGAACAACACACAAGCTTCCCCCACCCTGTTAACAATGGAAATAGAGAACTAAGAGACAAGTCAGGTGTTCTGCAACACCATCTGAGTGGCCTGTGTTGCTATTATACATAGACAACTTTATAGTTTACTAAATAAAACACAGGAGAAGGTTTTGAAGAGTGCACATTTAAAAGTTGTGTATTTCGAGGTCCTCATTTATGATAATGTAGGAAACCGAGGTAAAGTGAAATAAAACACCTGCTATTATCACACAAGCCAGGATTGATCTTAGTTTTTTTTGGTGTCACAATGAGCAATACAACCTTTATTTGTCCATGCTTCCCGTTTCCTATACCCACCACTGCCCCTCCCCCCCCACCGACTGCCACCCTTCTGGCATCAATGTAGCTGGCAGTCACACCACAGGTCAAACTTTTTCACCCCTGGAAAATGTTTGCGAGTACCCATGGCATCAGGGCTTAACAAAATTTAATAAGCATCCTCCCATAAAGGCCTATGGGCCATTGGCCTACTGACTTTATCATCACTTTTCACAATAAACAGATCAGTCCAATGGCATTTGACTTAACAATTCCCATTGAATCAATCAGGCCCACAACCTTGATCACTGGCTTGTGATCATACTCCAACTCAGGGCTACTGTATGGAGTATAATCTGTGCACTACAAGCGTTCTTTTTCATTGGAAGAATACAACTTGTATCTAATTAAATCCTGCAGGGAGGAAAAACTAACATGTGGGCAGAGTTAAAACACCTTATCAGTAGCGCTTCTTGAAGTTATTTTCTGTTGATTCCATGAGGTATGGTAACAACTGCCTTTTCAACCCAAACCTATAAAGTGGATTTAAGTTGTATATATGTCCTTCTCAGATCATCAGACTAGTGAGAGGATTCCATTAAAGAAGAGTTTTAAACATTTTAACTGCTCTATTTTGAGATGCAATGATTATTCGCCTCAATGACTGGGGCCCTGGGTTTATTGTGCACATAAATAGACTTCTACGATATCAAATTGCCAAACATTTGAGAGCGCATCCGAGTTACTGACATCTGACTAATTTATAAGTCCCTAGTAAAGCTCAGTACACGTCCCCGGGGCCTGTAAATGAAATGCTACTAGTGGGAATGCAGCACAGATTGTGCCATCCACTTAAGTAGCCATTTAAACATGACTCCGGCCTGCCACTGCAGAGCCTGTGTGTACAGTTTTAAACTGCCATGTCGACCTGGCAAGTTAAACCTACTACCAGGCCCAAAACTTCCTTTTAATACATATGTCACCCTTTAGGTAGTCCCTGGACAGCCCAAGGGCAAGGTGTAGTATATTTAAAAAGTTGGACATGTACTCTTAAGTTTTACATGTTAAGGTAGTGAAAAACTCTTGAATTCATTTTTCTGTACTGCAAGGCCTATATCTCCAATAGGTTAACATTGGGATTTCCTTAGTACACTTCATCATTGTACCTTTCAATTGGGAAAAGATAGACTTGTGAAGTTTGGTCTCTCTGGACTCACAATTTAAAATCACAACTTAAGGTGAAGTTGGATTTTAAGTAGCTAGTCTGAAATGGCACTTTTAGAAAGTTGCCATTTTCTTATTTTAACAATTGTGTGCCTTCTGCCTGTTTTCAACAACATGTCTGGGGTGGGTGACAGATGGACTTTGAGCATTCCCTTCAGACAGCCACACACAAAGGGAGCTTAGGTGTGACTGATGGGCCATCCACATCCTGATAGACCACCCTGGGCAGGATGGGAAGGAGGAGCTGATACAGCTGAATAGGCTATGTCTGTACCCACAAAAGGTTGCAGTGAGTCTGGACCCAGAGCAGTTAGCGCAGGAACCCTTTGCACTTTAAAGGCATCTCTTTAAAGTCTCTCCGACTTCAAAGGCAAAATTGGGTATAAGTACTGGACCTCAGACACCAGCACTTTAGTACCCTTCTGGACCTGAGGATAGTCTGCCAAGAAGAAGAACTGCTGTGCTGCTGAAAAGACTGTCACTCTGCTGTACTCTGCTGGACTGTGCTGGACTCCTGCCTTGCTGTGCCTGCCCTGCTGCCTGGTGTCCTCCTTGCGTGGGAGTGAGAAGGACTGGACCTGCATCTCCAGACCCCAGAACCAAAGTGACTTCAATGGCTTTCTGGCTCACCTCCTTTCTGAAGTCTCTGGAACATCAAAACCTTTCAACAACCCTGCTACAGCACTTCAACTCTTCCAAATTTGAGCCCTGCCCTGCCAAGTTGTGCCAATCTAGTCCTGTGCCCTTGGTAGTGGGTTTTCCTCTGCTCTACCTGCATAATCCATGCATCGCTGTCGTTGTGCCTGTCATAACAGACGCAACCCCCCTCGACACCAACGCATTGCCGCTGCCACCAAAGGACAAAAACATCACATCGCTGTCTGTGTGGCTCAATGACAACACATCTCTGAGTGCGTAGCTTGATGACAACGCATTATCTATATATCCTAAGAATCGGACCTGAAAGGAATCACTGACAGAATATCGACTACCACAATATCGAGGTCCCAAAATATCAGGACCTTAATTCGATGTCAAGAATATCGGCATCCTCTCTACATAATGGTAAGTATAAAAATATCAAAAAAATATATATTGTTGTAAAAAATATTGTTGTTAAAAATATCGTTTTTTTTTAAATGTTTAAAAAATAATATAAAATAAAGTAAATAATACATATAATTAAAAAACATAGTTTTAATTATTATAAAATGATTAAAATTAGAAATAATATTTATATTGTAAAAAATTAAACATACATATATAAAATATAATATATACATTTACTTAATAATATTAATAAAACAATTATTATAATGAATTATAAAAGGTTAGAAACATATTAAGAATTATAAATACATACAGCTGAAACGCGTTGTTTGTGAGCAATAAAATCTTCACAGTTATGGACGGTGAGCCGCCTCATTCCTTACTGGTTTGAACCCTTTGATTGAATTTATGGCATTTCACTACCACGACAGGCACCGGCACCTGGGCAGGCATGCAGCGTTTGGCGAAAACTGTTTTTGTATATATATATATATATATATATATATATATATATATATATATATATATATATATATATATATATATATATATATATTACCTACTGGCGGTCGCCAGTAGGTATATATAGTTAGGATTTTTTCTCTATGGGTTTTTTGAAAATTCTATGTCTAATAACTTTGGCGTTTGTGGACGGAATCGGCTGAAATTTTCAGGAAAATGGCACATTTTGTTTCTGAGCAGCCCTTGAAAATTTGGGGGGGGTTCGTCCAGTGGGGGCCGAGAAAAAAGGGGGGTCCCAAAACGTGTTTTTAACATTGAGTTTTCCATAGGGCGGTTGGCCTCACTTTTAGCCCGAACGGCTGAATGGATTTGCACGAAACTTGGCAAAATTGTAGGGACTGGTAGCCCGATGTGCCTTTTGTAGGTCTCAATATATGTGCTCCAGTGGATTTTGAGAAATTAACGTTTAAAAAAAGATATATATCTGTAACAGCGGACCGGTTAGCGCTCTGGTTCGCGGACTTTTCGCGCAACGGAGCTTTGTGAAGCGAAGCTGATTGGTTCTCCGGCGTCTGTCAACATTCCAAACAGTCCGTAGCGGCCGCCATCTTGTCTCTCGGTAGGATCGAGAGACAAGAGGAGGTCAAAACAAAGGGGGAAATAACTATAAGGGGGCATAGTAGATCCTCGCTGACCCCCTAGGTTTGATGTGGAGGTTTTAAAAGGGCCCCGCGGGGCAAAAAAAAATAATAAAAATAATAATTGAACGGCTGAATGGATTTGCACGAAACTTGGCAAAATATTAGGGACTGGTAGCCCGATGTGCCTTTGCTAGGTCTCAATATATGTGCTCCAGTGGATTTTGAGAAATTAACGTTCAAAAAAAGATATATATCTGTAACAGCGCTCCGCTTCGCGTAACGGAGGTTTGCGAAGCTGATTGGTCATTCTGTCACTGGGCTATAGTTGGGCTACATCTGGCTGATATTTGGGCTACATTTGTTTTTTTGTGTGTCTGGCGGCCATCTTTGGGCTACATTGGGCTACATTGGGCTTCATTGGGCTACATTCGGCTAATTAGCAAATAGCTCATCGCAAACTAGGAATGGTAAAGAATCGCTATTTATTCCTTAAAGTTCGCTATTTAGGAAATGCAAATAACTTTTATGATACATATGGCGGTTCATCTCTAACAAGATAAGAAGCATAGGGATAGATTTATGATGACTGGCGCATCACCAGGGATGTGTTAGTCATTCTGTGCCGCTGTTCCGTCACCTATGGTGTGCTGCATTTACAATGCGGCGCATCATGGGGCAAAAACAGCACAGATGCGTGATGTATCTGTGCCGTAAAGGTGGCGCATTGCTGGAGTTGTATCGCAAGTGTGATGAAGCTCCAGCAAGGGTCGGGGGTGCCCCTGTCGCAGGGTTTCTGTTCTCACACAGAACTGTGGACAGAGGATTGGAACCTCGGCGAATTAGGGTGTCCCAAAACTCACGTTAGTAATCAAAAACTATTTAGCAAGCTAGGTACAGTGTCACATTGGATATAACAAACTCTCAATGTTTAGACAATCCAGAATATGAACTTATAGTACCTCAGGATACGTGGAACTCATGAACAGTCGGTCGTTATATATTTCTTAGAAACCAGAACATGGAGTTAAGAAGAACACATGTGTATTTGAAATGTTTATTTACTAATGCCGTCTTCTCAGGCGTAGTACCTTAGATAATAAAAGTACACATATTATCAGTAGCAAAATTACCAGCATAGTTACTAGTACATAAAAAGTGAATGGTGATAGTATGTTAACATGCTGTAAATGAATAAGAGTTAGCAACACTTATAAGCAGCCGCGGGCCGTGGAGGGAGTTACGGTGAGGCAGGGAGGCGGGGAGGGGGAGAAGCAGGGTGGAGAATACAAGTACACATATTATCAGTAGCAAAATTACCAGCATAGTTACTAGTACATAAAAAGCGAATGGTGACAGTATGTTAACATGCTGTAAATGAATAAGAGTTAGCAACACTTATAAGCAGCCGCGGGCCGTGGAGGGAGTTACGGTGGGGCAGGGAGGCGGGGAGGGGGAGGGGCAAGGTAGAGAGGGCTCCACCCTGCTTCTCCCCCTCCCCGCCTCCCTGCCCCATCGTAACTCCCTCCACGGCCCGCGGCTGCTTATATCTCACCCTCCCTAATACACATATTATATTATTTGCTAAGAAGGTCTCTTTGTGTTGGTTTAGGGCGTGTCCATACTTTAGTGTCTTAGATTTGAAGGAATCACATCAGCATACACCAGCTCTCTCTTCATGTGAACCGCATCAACTGTTGTGTATGTGTGTTCGGCAAAGCAATATAAAACCCGCCTCATGCCCAGAATTGGCAGAAGTTGCACTTATGTTATGAGTATGAAGTCGTGGAGATCAGACCTCATAACAATTCTGTATCGTGTTGTTCTTGAAACTTTAGCACTCGCTGTACAGATATAGTTTAACAAGTAAAGCAGATAGTAGACCAATAACATATTATTCTCATGTAAACCACGATGAACTACTAGGTGGAAAGCTAAAGCAACAACTAAGTGTCGTGTGCAGAAGTTGCAAAAAAGGAAAAATGGCGTTTAAACCGGTAATGAGCCCATGCTAACTTAACACGGTGTAAAGATATCCAGGACCTAGATGACACCTCCTCATGATCCGGAAACGAACTGAATAAGATAATAGAAGTGCCATCTCATGAGAGCAGATTGCAAGTTTATATGTGGACGGTCCGCAAGGTAAAGCATTAAAAACTAGGAAAATTCAATGCTAAAGAAAAATAAAACAGCCAAGTACTTTATCGAGTCTTAAGCCAATAGGCAAGGTAAATAATAAAAACTTGACAAATAAGTCAATGAATTGTCAATGAAATGCTAGTACTCAGCATATCAAACATGAAAAAGGTCTATGACATAACTGTGTATGCAAAATAAGCTGCAACAGCCTCCAATAGGAAGTCACCGTCTTCATCCGAAAACAGTTCAGCCATCCAATTTAAAAGCGGAAAAGAACATACGTGCTCTCCCAGCACCGGATCCTCTATCACCATCAGAGGACAGCTCGGTGGGTTTTCAAGAAAGCTGTGTTCCAAGAAAGACTGTGCTGCCGCCAGTAAATTCCAGGGACCAAGTAGTCCATGCATCAATGCCACAGCCATAATCCTTTCGCCAGGACAAATCAACTCGTGAGTAATGATAGGAGTCATCAGCTGATTAAAGTCGACGTCAGGAGAAACCGGTCCGCAGAGACACAAATCAATGGCCCAATCGAAATCACAGGTCAGGCAGTGAAATACAGGCTGGACACAGGTGAAGTAGGAGAACCGAAAAGATAATCCATATGCCGTGCTTAATATCGCCAACGGCATTGTGCCATAATATTCTAGCATGCGATTGCGGAACAGTGTCAGCAGCTGCAGGGTCGGAGGTTGCATAGGAGGGACATCCATATTTAAAAATGTAAAAAAGCACAAGAGCGTCCGCTGGTAATGCAAGTAAAAATGCAATCCACGAACCAGAGTGGAGAAAATGGAATGAAAGGGAGCAGGGATGACTCCAAAGATTTTCTCAAATGAAGTCACGAGACCACTGGTAACAACTTTAAAAAAGTGTGCCAGGGATTTTGTGGAGGATGCGTTAAAGATAGTCGGAAACATGTTGCTGAAATTGAAAGGCAAACCTGTGTACGGGTGTTCGCTATGTGAAGTACGAAAGTTTCACGGGCCGAACTCAAGGCCACCTCTCTCTGAGACAAAAGAGCTCTTATTCTTGTCATGCCGTTGAAACGTGTCCCAAGGTTGGTATTTGTGGCCAGATTGAAAACTCCCTATGTTCATGTGTGGGAGGAAATAGAACATTTCTGCAGCAAATAACCCGTTCACTTACTGTTACGATAAAAGGAATACTTTTTAATTAACTCAGAACAATCTTCATTATTGAGCATCAAATAACTACCATTTTCCAACAACTTGAACGTGGGGATGATAGCAGGAACTGGCGTGCCTTGCAACACGCAAGCCATATTTGGTCGGTGTTTGTTGCATGAATCGTGTAACTGTATGTGCCTACACATTAGTGAATGATCTGGCGTCTCAGTGCATTCCTCTCCATTCAGATAAACTTCTTGATCATCTTTGAAACATCTGTATGTGTATGGAAGCGACCAGACCTCATGATCAAAAGCACTACCTAAAGGTTCATAAAGACCTATTGGTATATATTTCATACAATTTGAAAACTTATATAAAGCAAAAGGCAGCGTTATTAAACCGTGGATAAGGCATGTTGCCAAAAAACCCGCAATCCTCTGCTGATGATGTCACTGAGCATGTCATGAATGATGTAATATGTGACATCATCAGTAGTGGATTATGGGTAATAGTATCTCTAGTTTACTCCCCTATAGCTGTCTTTCTTTTAACATAAGTGTGTGTTTCCTTCCCTTATACTTACTGTTTTTGGTTCGCTTCCAGTTCGCGTACCAGCGAGCGAACTAGGAAGCGAACTAAGAGAAATAGAGGTTGGCACAGTTCCAAATATTGTACCAATTTTTTAATAACGGGGAGGTAGTTCTGAAAAGAACTTTTTTTTTTATTTTTCTGAACATTTTTTTACTGTTTTTGAATTTTTCGGAACAGTTTTATATTTTTTTGGGTTTTTCTTGGAGGGGGCAATGAAAACGATTCATTGTAAAGGGCTCAACAGGAGCAACAAAACAAAAAAAAGAAGTATTTATTATTTTGGGCGTTTCGGACAAACTTGCATATGATAGTCAATAGCTCTGTTGATCAGAGTGATGCTTCTTTCTCCGTAGGAAATGAATCCATCGCAAAATACGCAGGTGTGTTTTACTTCACCAAATCTCATTTGTATATTTGGCACCATCTCCCTGCCCTCTGGTCCCGTTACTTCCGGTACAACAGATCTTCTGGCCATAATAGGGAGATTATCTAGGTCGTTCCGAAACTGTGCAGCACTGTAGTTGTTAGGATGCCACCTAGTCATATGGCGATGCATTGTGTAGTTTCCGAAACTGTATTTTTTGTCGGTCCCTCTGGACAGTCTATCTTGACATATAAGGCAAGTTACGTATCTTGCATTTACTTTTTTCTGACCTTTGGGAATTTTAAAAAATTGCCAAATGAAGTTTTCTTTCCGGTGAGACGTCTTGGGCTGCTCAGGCAAAAACTGCCTCTCTTCGTGCTCGTCCTCCTGTTCCTCTTCTTCTTCTTCTTGTTGAATTACAACTTGAGCAGGTGGTCCACTCTTCCTTGGATGTGGTGGAGGTGGTGGGGAAGCACCAGCTGAAGCTACTAAAGAAGCCATTGCTCAGTGATCACAAAGGGTCTTTCTCTCACAATGATGAAAGTCAGAGTGAGGAAAGAAGGAGGGATTTTCATCATTTGGGAAAAACAAGAGTTCTCAACCAATCAAAAGTGTTCATTTTAGATTATATGACCTAGTCTTACATCATTAGGAAACCAAAAGTGAAATGAACCAATGAAAAGTGTTATTACCAAGTCACATGACTTGCTGTGTTTACGTTAAGCGCTTTGCAGGGCCTCCCGGTTTGCTTCCAGAAACCTGCGCTTTGGCACTCGCTTCGCGTACCAGTTTGCTAACGTAGCACGTCATATGACGTATCAAGCGACAACGTGGAACGTCATGCGGACGGGAGGCGTCACGATGTTGTTTTCTAACGCGGCACTTGCGGTAAAGAAACGTTTACCGGCTCGCGGTCTATTTCGCGGCATCAAGGTCAGCTAACGGGAAGCTACCCGATTCGCGAAGCGGGAACGAAGAAAAAAAAATATTTTAAAAAAAAATTATTCATAAACATATAAAATATATTTTTGGATTTAAAGAAGAATACATTTTACAGCTACAGATATTAGCTGTTAAAAAACCAATGAAATTCACAGAAAAAACCATAGGTTATAGACCATATATAGTTAGGAATTAGCATTTACAAAACCTTGAAAATTCACTGAAAAAACCATAGGTTATAGACCATATATAGTTAGGAAATAGCATTTAGAAAACCTTATTTTACTCACACAAAACCATTGAAATTCCATATATAGTTAGTTGCACTAACTATATATCGCGCACCTGCAATCCACTGCTGATGATGTCACATATTACATCATTCATGACATGGTCAGTGACATCACTGATGACATCACTGATGACATCTCAAATGACATCACTGATGACATCACTGATGACAACATCCAGTGACTGTATGCTTCTGTAAAGTTAAAATATGTCTTACATATTGAAGAATGAGTGGATGTATAAGTGTCTGGATGAAGGATTTAGTAGGTGCATGACTGACTGTATAAGTGAGTGATTAAATGTGTCTCACTGAGTGCATGGGTTAGTGACTAAACTGTTTTAAATTGTGCATCATTGTGTCTGTTGTTTTGTAATCTGATGCATGTGTTGATCATTAGCTATATGACTAACTATATGGGTTATTGATTAGTTGCCCAAGTATTTGTATGGGAGACTGAGTGTGTGTGTGGGTGTCTGGGAGGTGTATGACTCTGTGCATAGATGTGTGAGCAGTTGATTCACTAGATGTATGGGTTCAAAAGTGCATGTGGAAACATCTGTATGGGCGGTTGACTGTGTGCATGAGTGTATTGGTGAGTGAATGGATATCTCAGTGCTACATGTCAAAGTAAGTACATATGTAAAACACAGTACATGTGATAGTTGACATATATAAATAACTGTGCATAAGAGCCAGTGAATGTGTGAGTGGCTGTATGGATTATTGTGAACTTGTATCAGGGATTGTATAACAGAGTAAATATGTGTTATTATATGTTCCAATAAGTAAGGTGTGTATAACTATATAGTTGAGGAAATCGAGGTGTGATTGATTCTTTGCAAGACTGACTAGGTGTGTGAGTAACTCCATGGATGAGTGACAGTCTGTGAGTGTCTGTTTACACTGAGTGTATCTAAGGTTATATTAGAGTCTGAAGAGGTTCATTGTATCATCACATGAATGATGTCATCAGTGATGTGATCAGTAATGTCAAATGAGATGTCATCAGTGATGTCATCAGTGATGTCATTTGAGATGTCATCAGTGATGTCATCAGTGATGTCACTGACCATGTCATGAATGATGTAATATGTGACATCATCAGCAGTGGATTGCAGGTGCGCGATATATAGTTAGTGCAACTAACTATATATGGAATTTCAATGGTTTTGTGTGAGTAAAATAAGGTTTTCTAAATGCTATTTCCTAACTATATATGGTCTATAACCTATGGTTTTTTCAGTGAATATATATATATACATATATATATATATATATATATATATATATATATATATATATATATATATGTAGATATATATATATATATATATATGCCAGTAGGTAGTTATAGTTAGAACCTTGTTTCTATTCAAAAAGCATCTTCTCTTATCCCAATAACTTTGGCGCCGGTTGATGAATCTTCGCTACATTTTCAAAACTAGTGGGGCGCTCAGGTCAGCTCCTATCTTTGAAGTTTCGGGGTGGTTCGGCAAGCAGGGGCGAGAAAAAAGGGGGTCCCAAAATGTGATTTCTCAATGTTAATTCCCATAGGAAACTTTGGACACGGCTACAGCCGAAACTGCCGAACGGAATTACACCAAATTTGGCAAACAGGTAGTGCTTGCTTCAGAATCCGTTCAGTAGTTGCTGAGAAAATAAAAGTTTTGATATTTAGAGGCACGGAGGATCCGCGCACCCTCCCGACCACTAGCTTGATGCTAATTGGCTGTCAACACTCCTAACCAGGAAGTGTTGGCAGCTGTCTTGTGCCTCGGTAGAACCGAGGTATAAGAAAACAGTAAAACAAATGAGCAAAACAAGAAAAGGGGGCAGGGTAGAAACACCCTGACCCCCTAAGCCTGCCCAGGGGATCCCACAAGGATCCCATGGCCAAAAAAAAGCATTTTTCTTTGAATAAATCTGCAAAATTCACGGAGAATCTGCGGATCCTGCTGCAAAAAAAAAAAAAAAAAAGCGCGGTGCTGCTGTGCTTCGTTAATATTTAGGAGCCGGGTGGGCCAGGTCCCGGGGGCAGAGAAAAAAAGTGTGGGGTCCCAATCCGATCCACACTGCCACAGGGACCGCAACCTCCCGGGGCTTGAATAATTAGTTGCGGGGGGCATGCAGCCCCTCCACAGCCCCAGGGACTGCCACCCCCGGCTTCATTTTGAATGGTTGGAGGGGCCCCCAAACCTGCCAAACCCCGGGGACCGCCACCCCGGGGCTTTTATTATTTAATTAGCGGGGGTACACAGCCCCCCGCTGTCCCGGGGACCGCCACCCCACAGGGCTTCTTTTTGAATGGGTGGGGGCCTCCAAGGCTCCCCAAGCCCTGGTGACTGCCACCCCCGGGGCTTCATTTTGAATGGGTGGGGAGGCCTCCAAGCCCCTCCAAGCCCCGGGGACCACCACCCCGGGGCTTTTTTTTATTTAGTTTGCGGGGGCACGCAGACCCCCACTGCCCCCCGGGGACCGCCACACCATGGAGCTTCTTTTTGAAGGGGTGGGGCCCTCCAAGGCCCCCCAAGCCCAGGGGACCACCACCCCAGGGGTTTTTATTATTTAATTTGCGGGGGTACACTGCCCCCGGGGCTTTAAAAAAAAAACACCTATGTGGGGGAGGGCTCGAGCCCCCCCACATGCCTCGGGGACCGCCACCTTCCTGGGGCACTAATTATTCAATTTTGGGGGTCCATGACGGACCCCCAAGCCCCAGGGACCACCATCTCCCTGGGGCTGTGAACACATTTGGAGGGGGTCTGGAGGCCCTGCTCCTGGAGCCTGTGATGGCCCTGGGGACCGCAACCCCAGGGCCGGCTCCTGCAGTGTCCCAGGGTGCCCACCCCCGGGACGCTGTTGTTTGCTATGGCAGGGCAGGAACCATGCAGCTCCCGCCCTGTAATAGCAAACATGGTTTAGATTTTGGAAGAGAGAGCAGGCAACCTGCTCTCTCTTCCAAAATCCAAACCAGATTGTTTTTCCACACGGAGTGCTGCATGTCAACAGCTCCCCATGTGGAAAAGCAATGACGGCTTCCGCAGGAGGCGGGGAGCTGGCAGGGACCGTGGGGGCATTCGTGCCCTGCCCACGGTCCCCAAAGGAGAGGGCCAGCCCCGGGGGATGGGGTCCTTGGGGCTAGAAGTGGCCCGGCAGGGTGCCACGCGACCCCCTCCCCTGTATATTAAATACATTTAAAGAAAGGAGAGGCCAGGCCCCGGGGGATGGGGCCTCCGGGGTCATATTTGGCATGAGGAGGGGGGCCTCACGGCCCCCTTACAAAAAATAAATAAAAAAAGATGACCAGGCCCCGAGGGATGGGGTGCCCGGGGCCAGAAGTGGCCCGGGAGGGAGGCCATGCGTCCCCCCTTCTACCCCAAATAAATAAAGGCAGGCCCCGGGGGATGGGGTGCCCGGGGCCAATAGAGGTCTTAGGAGGGGGGCCATGCAGCCCCCCTTCCTAAAAAAAATCAATATGTGTGGCTATTCCCCAGGGGATGGGGTATCCAGGGCCAGAAATGGCGATGGGAGGGGGCCCACACGGCCCTCCCTCCCACTTACATTTTAAAAAAGGGGACCAGGCCCAGGGTACAAAAAAAGGCAACTAGCCCACCAGGTACCTCCAGTAAGCGCCACAGAGCTGTGTTGCACAGTGGTGTAAAAAGGGACGTGGCCTGGGCCACCTCTCTGCAACGCAGCAAAGTGTTGCTCATTGGAGGTACCTGGTGGGCGAATTGGCCCCCAGGGACCATCAGGATTGAAGAGGAATTAATTCCCCTCTTAAAATGTGTCACAGGGCATGTTTGCACACATGTCACCACTGTGAAATGCGCCCCCTGGCGCATTGTAAGTTGGAGAATTAATTTCCCTTGAATACTGAGGGTCCCTGGGGGCCAACTAGCCCACCAGGTACCTCCAGTATGTGCCAGGGAGCTGCGTTGCAGAGAGGTGTTCAGAGGCCGTGCCCCTTTTTACACCTCTCTGCAATGTAGCTCGTGGCACTTACTGGAGGTACCTTGTGGGCTAATTGGACCCATGGACCCTCAGGATTAAAGGGGACTTAATCTCCCAACTTAAAATCTGCCATGGGGCACATTTTCACAGTGGTGAAGGGAGGGGTCGGGGCCTGAGGTGACATGTGTGCAAAAACACCCTATGGCACTTTTAAAGTAGGGGAATTAATTCCATTTCTTTTTTTTTTTTTGTCCTCATTTCACCTTAAGCATCTGCAAATTCGCATATGGAAGTCCACCTTCCAAACTGGGCGCCCTGGGTCTATGCTCTTGCATTCGCTTTTTAGGCCTACCAGGCCAGCTTCATTTGTGCGAGGCTTGGTGTAATCATTGGACCATATACACTTAGACTAACCTCATTTCAGTACCCCAAGTGATTTATGGCCCCAGATGTTCCCCTCCCCTTGGTTCAATCTCGCCATGCACAACACTGCTCTTAACCAGGTCTCATATTGCGGTCTTTCCACAGCCTGCAGATCTCTCTACGGGCTACTAATATCAAACACAAGAATAAACAGGTCAACTTATTAGATAATTGGTATGTAGGATTATTCTCAATACCAAATATAACTAGTGTCGGATTGAGATGGAACGTAACTTTAAAAACAGCCTCCAACGCCCACCCCACATTTCCCCAAAAGGTTTTTAGAAAAATACAGTCAAAAAACATATGTATATCATCAGCCTCTACTAAACCGCACCTAGAACATTTAGGAGCTAATGTTGATACAAATCTAGCAATTTTTTTGGGGGTATAGTACAATCTATTTACCAAAAAGAAATGATTTTTCTTTAGAGAAGCTGATTTAATATACTCGTATAAATTATAAAGAGAGGGATAAAACAGATCAACAGAGACGTCTTCCAGCGATGAAGCACTCAATACCTTATAAGGGGGAGGAAGAGCTATCTCTTCTGCCTCAACTACCACTCTATACCAAATCCCTACTTCCTTTTTTGGGGGGTTTACATTTTGGAGGATATTCTCGATTTCCCAATTTCCACCAATAAGATCTCTCTCAGCAGTGAACCAAGAACATATTTGCAGGTATTTAAAGCGGGAGAGAGAACCCCCTGTTTTGGCATTTAACCCTTCCATGGATGGACACCGTCCTGTGATATTAACTCGGACCAAATGTCAATTCCTGCTCTCTTAATAGGGATGGCCAAGGTGTCATCTAGGCAAGCAGGAAGTCCTGGAGAGTCCCAGATTGGGGCAAAATCAGAATAATATCTTATTCCCCACTTTGTTTTCAAATTTTGCCACACCCTGAGAGCGGACCTCATTACTTTTAATCGTACCTTTTTGAAAAATCTGGGAGCACCAAACTTATACAAAAATCCGGTACTACCTCCCTCAAAGTGAACCATAGAATCCAGAATCAGTCCCCAATTGGAGCTAGGGGGGAATAGAGTAAGCAACAAATGTTTTTAAACAAAAAAACAAAAGAGTATATAGAAATATCGGGGAGGGCGAGGCCGCCCTTAATCAACCTCCGTTTTAGCTTCTTCCAAGACAGTCTGGAGTTTTTATTGGCCCATATGAAGCTCCCTATCTTACTTTGAATGTTTCCCAGTAACTTTCCAGGGAAATCAAATGGTATAGCCCCAAACAAATATATCAACTTTGGCAGAGTAACCAACCAAGTTTACTCTCCGGTAGATGAGATTCTGCCATTTCATGAAAAGATGGTCGATTTCTTTAGAAATTTTCTTCAGATTAATAGTGGGGATCTCCTCTATATTATGGGTTATAATAATCCCTAAATACCTAAACTCCCCACAGTGTCTCCCAACATAGTCTTCAACTCCCCAGCACATAACCTCAGTTTTAGATATGTTAACCAAGTATCCTGAGAGGAGACCAAACTCTTCCAAGGTGTTTTCTACCCTGGGAAACACCTCTACTGGGTTGCTGGTGTACACCAGCAGGTCATCTGCATAAAGGGCTAACTTACACTTAAACTCAGAGACCCGAAAGGGGGTAATCCTCTCATCGAGTATCAAAGCCTGAGCAACAGGTTCAATGTAGATATCAATTAATTCCATTTCAATCCTGATGGCTCCTGGGAACCAACTAGCCCACCGGGTGCTTCCAGTAAGTGCCACTGTGCTGGGTTGTAGAGAGGTGGTCCAGACCATGCCCCTTTTTACACCTCTCTGCAACGCAGCTCTGTGGCGCTTACTGGAGGTACCTGGTAGGCTAGTTGGCCCCCAGGGGCCCTCAGGATTGAAGGGGACGTTTTCTGTCAACTTAAAACGTGCCACAGCGTGTTTGCACAGTGATGAAGGGAGGGGGCAGGGCCTGAGGTGACAAGTGTGCAAACACGCCCTGTGGTGCGTTTTAAGTTGGGGAATTAATTCTTCTTCTATTCTGAGGGTCCCTGTGGGCCAACATCCTCACCAGGTACCTCCAGTAAGCACCACTGCGCTGCGTTGCAGAGAGGTGGGCTAGGCCACGCCCCTTTTTACACCTCTCTGCAACGCAGCTCTGTGGCACTTACCGGAGACACCTGGTTGGCTAGTTGGACCCCAGGGACTGTCAGCATTCAAGGGGACTTAATCTCCCAACTTAAAACGGCCACAGAGCGTGTTTGCACACGTCACCTCCCTTCACCACCGTGCAAACATTTTAAGGGATAGTTTTTATCCCACTGCCCTATTATGCACTAGGGCCTAAAAGAGGAGGTCATGCTAATCACAGGGGTACCCCAATGCATAGTGTTCCCTAGTTTATGTAGGAGTTTTTACTGTATTCTAAGTGACTTTTAGCATAGCACTGGCTCTAGACGTGGTTAGTCAGAGTCAGTTACCACCAGTACCCATCTGAAAAAGTTGTGGGCACAGAATGAGTTTTCAGCAAGGCCTCTTTCTGCCCCTCTGTTGGTTCTTTCTGCACATGTCTTGCTTCTTCCTGCACTTTGTTCGTCTTTGTAGACTTCTGCTGCTTCTTTCTGCATTTCGTTTGCTTCTTGCTGTGAATTTTTCTTCTTTCTTCACAGGTCCTACCAATGTTGGCATAGTTAGAAACAAGCATTTAAAAAACTTTGAAATTCACTTAAAATACCATAGGTTTCAGGCACATTATAGTTAGAAATTAGCATTTAAAAAACCTTTGAAATCCACTGAAAAAAATTATAGGTTTCAGGGAAAGTTATAGTTAGTTGGACATTTCACTTGTACAAAACCAGAGAAATTCCCCGTTACAGTTAGTTCAGCTAACTATAACTCGCACCCCGCAATGCACTGCTGATGACTTCGCATATTACATTACTCATGACATGGTCAGTGATATCACTGATGGCATCACTGTTGACATCTCAAATGACATCACTGATGACATCATCCATGTGAATATTAGATGCATCTTATCACACCCTAATATAACCTTTGACACACCCACTCTAAATTTCAGACTGCCATTCTCAAAACCATAGACACTCCAACACCAATAATCCATACCCACACATTGATTCTTAGGTTTACACACACATCCACTCACTCACCCGTACAGTCACTCATATTTATGGTAACTCAGTACAGGACTATCATATGCACTCATACACCTATATAGAAACTCACACGCCGCCACTCATCCATAGATGTACTCACACACCTAGTCAATCATGCAAATAATTAATCACACTGCCATTTACTCACCTATACAGTTATACACACACCAGCCCAATTACTCATAGAAATACTAGCACATTCTTACGCTAGCATGGAATCACTGATACAAGCACACACTTATCCATACAGCCACTCTCACGATCACACACTCTCACTTATAACCATTTATAAACTTTAACACACATATATACTCCCTTTCACATATGTAGTTACTCACACATATACCACTGAGATATACATTCCTTCACCAACACACCTATACCCACACTCACCCACCCATACATTCCACCACAGATGACCTCTTGAAACCATGCACCCAGTGAATCACACACTCACACATCTATGCACAGTCACACACACCCCACCCTCACAAACACTCAGGCACCCATGCAGATACTCAGACAACCAATCAATAACCCATATAGACACTCATGTAGATATTTGCAAACCCATGCAGCTGCTTACACACCGACAGACAGATAGAGACATTCAAAGAGTTTGGTCACTAACCCATGCATTCAGTAAGATACATTTAAACACTCACTTATGGAGTCAGTCACGCATCTACTACATCATCCATCCAGACACTTATACACCCACTCATTCTTCAATAAGCCTTTCCCTATATATATTAAACATATTTAATTTTACAGAAACACACAGTCACTGGATGATGTCATCAGTGATGTCATTTGAGATGTCATCAGTGATGTCATCAGTGATGTCACTGACCTTGTCATGAGTGATGTAATATGTGACATCATCAGCTGTGCATTGCGGAGCACGAGTTATAGTTAGCTGAAAAAACTATAAGGGGCGAATTTCTCAGGTTTTGTTCGAGTGAAATGTCCAAGTATCTATAACTTTCCCTAAAACCTATGTTTTTTCCAGTGAATTTCAAAGGTTTTTTAAATGCTAATTTCTAACTATAATGTCTCCGAAACCTCTGTTTTTTATATACATGTATATACCAGTAAAATAACATTTTAATAAAATATATATAATACATTTAAATATTAAAATATTTGTATTCTTTTACAATTACATTTTACACTACATTAACAGCAATATTAGGGACAATATTTGATAGCGGAGGGGATAAAATTACCATTCCCTCTCCAGGGAGTGCAACAATAGGGAAAGTGTTCGATAACAGAGAGGCCAACATTACTATTCCCACCCCAGCGAGTGCAACAGTAGGGAAAGTTTTAGATAGCAGAGTGGAATAATTTACTAATCCCACTCCAGCAAGTACAACAGTAGGGAAAGTGTGTATAGCAGAGGGGACTGATTTACTATTCCCACTCCAGCAAATACAACAGTAGGGAAAGTGTTCGATAGTGGAGGGGAATAATTTACCATTCCTACTCCAGGGAGTGCAACAGTAGAGAAAGTGTTGGATAGCGGAAGGGTAACAATTACTATTCCCACTCCAGCAAGAGTAGGGAAAGTGTTGGACAGCAGCGGGGGTAACAATTTCTATTCCCACTCCAGCGAGTGCAACAGTAGGGAAAGTGTTGGATAGCGGAGGGGAATCATTTACTATTCCCACTCCAGGGACTGCAAATGTAGAGAAAATGTTGCATAGCAGAGGTGTAACAATTACTATTCCCACTCCAATGAGTGCAACAGTAGGGAAAGAGTTGATAGCGGAGGGGTAACAATTTCTGTTCCCACTCTAGCAAATGCAATAGTAAGGAAAATGTTGGATAGCGGAGGGGAATCATTTACTATTCCTACTCCAGGCAGTGCAATAGTAGAGAAAGTGTTGGATAGTGAAGGGGTCACAATTACTATTCCCACTCCAGCAAGTACTACAGTAGGGAAAGTGTTGGAAAGCAGAGGGAAGTAATTTACTATTCCCACTCCTGTGAGTGCAACAGTAGGGAAAATGTTGGATTGCAATGGGAAATAATTTTCTATTCCCACTCAAGCAAAATAATTAAAATTAATAAACAAACAATTAATAAATAAAAAGAAAATGTCTACCACCATATTCCCCTATAAATGACACCACCAATGTTCTAAAATAAAACACTATTAACATAATTAATTAATAGAATGGGGGTTGGGAGCACAATTCCTCACAGTCCCAGAACAGTTAACCCCTTTGCATCCTGGTAAATGCAGTACACAGTTCAAACTTACTTCAAAATTCGCTGTAGTTTTTCACCAAAGTTGGTGCAGACATTGCTGCACATCTCTAGACACGTGTTTCTGGGTTGAGCCCTTCATCAGTAGAGAGCAGCAGTATTGGAGAGCAAAGAAAATTCATCTGGGGTTGCTGGAAATGCTGCCAAGTTTCTCTCAGGTCACAGTACCACTCACAGGCACACACGTGCATCTCCAAAGTGTGTCAGCTCACTGGCTCAAGGGAGCCTTTTAAACAGAATGGGGGTTGGGAGCATACTGCCTCACAATCCCAGCACAGTTCGCCCCTTTGCATGCTAGTAAATGCAGTACGCAGTTCAAACTTACTTCAAAATTTGCTGCAGTTTTTCACCAAAGTTGGTGCAGACATTGCTGCATATCTCTAGACACGTGTTTCTGGGTTGAGCCCGTCATCAGTAGAGAGCAGCAGTATTGAGGAGCAAAGAACATTCATATGGGGTTGCTGGAAATGCTGCCAAGTTTCTCTCAGGTCACAGTACCACTCACAGGCACACAGGTGCATCTCCAAAGCGCGTCAGCTTACTGGCTTAAGGGAGCCTTTTAAACAGAATGGGGGTTGGGAGCACACTGCCTCACAGTCCCAGCACAGTTCGCCCCTTTGCATCCTGGTAAATGCAGTACGCAGTTCAAACTTACTTCAAAATTTGCTGGAGTTTTTCACCAAAGTTGGTGCAGACATTGCTGTATATCTCTAGACACGTGTTTCTGGGTTGAGCCCGTCATCAGTAGAAAGCAGCAGTATTGGAGAGCAAAGAAAATTCATCTGGGGTTGCTGGAAATGCTGCCAAGTTTCTCTCAGGTCACAGTACCTCTCACAGGCACACAGGTGCATCTGCAAAGCTCGTCAGCTTGCTGGCTCAAGGGAGCCTTTTAAACAGAATGGGGGTTGGGACCACACTGCCTCACAGACCCAGCACGGTTCGCCCCTTTGCATCCGGGTAAATGCAGTACACAGTACAAACTTACTTCAAAATTTGCTGGAGTTTTTCACCAAAGTTGGTGCAGACATTGCTGTATATCTCTAGACACGTGTTTCTGGGTTGAGCCCGTCATCAGTAGAGAGCAGCAGTATTGGAGAGCAAAGAAAATTCATCTGAGGTTGCTGGAAATGCTGCCAAGTTTCTCTCAGGTCACAGTTCCACTCACAGGCACACAGGTGCATGTCCAAAGCTCGTCAGCTTGTTGGCTCAAGGGAGCCTTTTAAACAGAATGGGGGTTGGGAGCACACTGCCTCACAGTCCCAGGACAGTTCGCCCCTTTGCATCCTGGTAAATGCAGTACAACACTTTAAAATACATTTTATAAAAAAAAATATTGAAATTAAATTACTTCTCAGCCTACTCCCCTATCAACCCACAACCCGCTCTAAATAAATTACACAAATAACATAATTAATAAAGAATTAATAATTATTAATAATCAATTAGTAAATAATTAACAATATATTATTTACCACAATTTACAATATAACATTTTAAATACATAAGTATTAAATAATTAAAAATATAAATAAATTAATTATTATTAAATTACTTCCCACCCTACTCCTCTATAAACCCACAACAAACTCCTAAAAAGATAACATCATTTACACAATTAACAATTATTTATTAATGATTAACAAATAATTAGTAACTAATTTATAATACATTATTTACCACAATTAACAATATAAGATCATAAATACTTAATTATCAATTAATAAAAAATATTAATTAATTAATTATAATTTAATTACTTCCCACCCCATTCCCCTATAAACCCACAACCAGCTCCTAAAAAAATAACATTATTAATGTAATGTATTTACCAAATAACTAATAATAATTAATAAACAATTAATACCTAATTGATAATACATTTATTACTACAATTATCAATATAAAATATATAAATCTTAATTAATAAAACATAACAATTCATTAATTATAATTAAATTACTTCCCAACCTATTTCCCTACAAACCCACAACCCGCTACAGAATAAAAACACAAAATTAAATTAAAAATAATGAATAACTTCTAAAAATTATTATTACATTTATTATAATTAAAGTACTTCCCACCCTATTTCTCTTTAAACCCACAACCCGCTACGGAACTAAAACCCAACATTTACTTTAAAAAAAAATGTATATACATATATTAAAAAATAAATATAATGCTTAAACAAAAATATAGAACACATATATTTAAAATACATACTAAAATACATAACACTAATGTAAACATCAATATTATTAACAACGATATTTTTACAAACGGTGTTACTGTCTTTGGTATTAAAATTAACAATATTTCTTACCTTACTGTCGGTATTCTGGTCCACGATATTCTTGCAGTCTATATATTTTTTTACCTCGATATTTAAAACGTGATATTATGGTACTTAAAAAAAAATAACTCAATACTCTGTCTGTTCACACCTGACATATCGCCTCCTTACTCCTCGCATCTCGCCCTCGATGCAATCACCAATCAAGGTACTTCTTTATCGGGACATGGTTGGTCTCTATATCCAACCAACGCTCCTTCGAGGTCTGCCTGAAGTTTTGGATTTACCCCAGTCAAGCGCGACAGTTTAACCCCAGTCGGCACTTTATGCTTTTAAGCACTATATTTGCAGCTATCTTTCAAAAATTCATAACTCTGGTTCTATTTATTGGGTTTTTGTAATTTTGGTCTTGTTTTGTTCAATAAATTAGGTTCTAATTTTCTATCTACTGTTTTACTGTTTTAAGTGTTGCAGAAATACTTTACACAATGCCTCTTAAGTTAAGCCTGACTTCTCTGTGCCAAGCTACCAGACGGTGACCACAGGTTAATTTCTGGTGTGTATCTGACTTAACCTGATTAGGATTGTGGACCCTCTTTGGACAGTGTGCATACGTCTACCAACCAGAGACTCAATTTCTAACATTACCCTTCTCTGAGATTTAGGGGGATATTCACAAGGACTCATCTCAAATTTATCCCCACCTTAACACATCAAAAGTGGAGATAGATTTGACACCCCATTCACATGCTGGTGCAAACTGCAGACATCGCCTATATTCCCGTGATAACTGCCCCAAAATGTATCCCCACAGTGAACACCACCAACTAACCCTAATGAGATGCAGAGTATGTGTTCCTGTGCAAAAACACACAAAAAAAACACAACACCACTTTGACAACGAATTGCCAGATCCGCGATGCAAGTCATAACCACGCGATTAGCCGCGGTAGCAGCAGATATTTAACGGATGTATGACGTTATAACGCATACTTTTACTCCGCAGACCATTACAACGCGACTTTTACTCCGCATACCGTTACAACGACTAGCGCCTTGGGGCGCTGGATAGTGGTAAGTATAATTTACTATTCTAACTCCAGTCCCCGTGGACCCTAGGGAAGGTGTTGGATAGTAAATTATACTTATTCCCTATCCTAGAGCGCCCCCCAGCGCAATGCGTTGTAATGGTATGCGGAGTAATGGTCGCGTTGTAATGGTAGTGCGGAGTAAAAGATCCGTTGTAACGGGTGTATACCATATTTAACACCTGCCTCCTGCAGGTGTAAAGCCGGACGACTACCTGCAGTAGGCACAGAGCCCCGCACACAGCCTCACCCTAAGAACAAATGACGCCATTGAGCTACTCATCATGCAGCTCGGAGCCCCAACAGGGCCACAACACCCACACCACCACCCCCAGGACCCGGACCCGGACCCACCCCCTCCCCCCGGACCACCACAGAGGCCACGCAGAGTAAGACAGCGGTCCTATTGAAAATGCACTAGTCTCACAGACTAACGCCCGAGGAAGTCATTGCCCACTACAGGCTCAAAAGGACTACCATCATCCACATCATGACCCACATCACCCACAGGTTGATGGTCCCAACACAGCGGAGAACCAACATCCCTCCACAGACAAAGCTTCTGGCTGTGCTGTACCTGTTGGCCTCTGGTACCTTACAACCAACAACTGCCATAGTCAGAAGGGTCTCACAGCCAGCCCTATCAAATTTCATCACACCTGTCCTGGATGCCATCCTCAGCTTCATACCCCAGTACCTTCACTTCCCCCACACTGCGCAGGAACAGCAGGAGACCAAGCAAGGCTTCTACACCATAGCTGGATTATTGGCTGTGTTGGGGCAATAGACTGCACACATGTCCCTCTTGTGCCCCCTGCGGATACAGAACCCCCACTATTTCAACAGAAAGCATACGCATTCCATCAATGTGCAGGCAATAGTGGACCACCGGGGACTCTGCACCAATGTGGTCGCAAACTACCCCAGCAGTGTGCACGAGTCCATCATCAACCAGCGCTTCCAGGATGGCCCATATGGAACTGGACTGCTCATTGGCAAGTGCCAAATTAACACACCACACACTTCAAAGCCACCACCACACAATGCACAACTGTGGGAATGCACACGTGACCAAACCACATAAAACATGGCAATCAACATGCCCACCTACCAGACACAACAACACCACTCCATGGTGCTCCTGGGCTACCCCTGCACACAATACAGCCATATCATGGCACCACAGCCACACAACAGCTGAACGTGTGTAGATGCGGAATGTAGTCATGTGCAAAGGATGCAAGTGACCAGTGAATGGCAATGTACACAGCGAGTTAGGCGTGGATGTGCAGGACAGACATGGGTAGGCAAACCACAGATATGTTCATGCAGACAACAACTGCTGGTGACTGGAGAGTAGTGAACAGTGGACGCACCCATGTTACACCAGGCCTCTGGCTCAGATAGTGGAAATGTCGCTCGCTGCCTCCCCCCTGTGTGTGTGAGCATAGTGGGTGGGCCCTGAGTATGCCAGGGCTGTGCAGGGTGTGGAAAAATACCCTGTGGTGCAGAGCATGGTACTCTCCCAGAAAGGCCAAAATCACTGACAGAGCGGTGCCTCGCAGTCTGCCACGAGGCCGACGTTGTTAGCAGCGGGGCCTGCGACCCTGTGCGCCTGCTGCACTACAGGACGCTGATACCCAGACCAGGTCTGCCCGCCCCAGCGCCCCAAGACCACACTGCTCACCTGCCGACACTGATGTGTGTCAAAGAGGGCCCACCACGTGCCGGGACAAGCTCCAAGCCCCACTCCCGCAACCTCTGCAACCTCCGCAGACCATCACTGGCCCCCACGATGCTGGCCCACATTACTCCTTTCTCATTGACATACTCCACTGGCATCCCCTTTGTCACAGTAGGTCTCACATGTGGAACTGTGTCCTGAGTCCGGAATGGTAGTGACCCCAAGTCCATGGCAGTGGCCACAGTGCCAGACTCCCTTCGATCAGGGAGGCATAATTCCATATAGCGGGCCTGCGACACATGGTGCCACTAATTCTGTTCAATGCAAGTCGGTGATACGCGGTGCCACTAACCCTGTTCAACGCAAGCCGGCGACACATGGTGCCTCTAACCCTGTGCACCAAGAGTGACCGTCAACCTCCGGCAGAACATCGTTGGTGTCTGAGCCTTTGGCCTGGGGGTTGTCATCAGCAATGGGCAGGTAATGCTTGGTGTCGGGCATGAGTCTGTGGCATTCATATCCTTTATGTTGACGGACACAGCTGGCATGTGCCCTCTGCATCCTGCCATGGGGGTACACCTTCCACTGTCTACAGAGACACTCCGCGACAAGCTCCTATTACATCTATGGACACCATCTCCGCACTCGTGACCTACCCCAGACTCCGCAGGTCAGCGTCCCATGGCGGTCGGCCCATGTCGGCCGCTTTGCATCTGGGGTGACTAACCCTGTGCGACTCAAGTCATCTCCCATGTTGCTCTGCCATTGCTTGTCGGAGTGCCTGATGACTGTTGGAGTTATTGCCAGTACCAGCTACTCCCTGAGGGCTGGCTTACACTCACCCCACACACAGCCAGCACAGGCGTCACTGGATTAGTGGGCCTGCCATCATATCCTGCTGACCCAAGTAGTGACTCTTTTCTCCCTGCTCTGTCACAGGTGATCAAGGCTATGCACTCTGCCCTTGGATGATGACACCCCTCCGAGACCCAAACACACACGCCCACAGGCAGTTCAATGCGGCCCACATACGCACCCGGGGCATCGTTGAACGCACATTTGGAGTGTTGAAGTTACGTTTCAGGTGTATGGATGGCACAAGTGGAAAATTCCTGTACAGCCCGGAGATCGTGTGCAAGATGATCATTGTATGTTTTGTGTTGCTTCAAATCTGTGTACGCACCAAAGCCCCATGGATCCCAGTTCCAGAAGTACCGGATGATGATGGGGACGATGGAGCAGGTGGCTCACATCCCACTGCAGCTGCGGCAAGAATGGGCCGTAGGAACACCATCATTGACAATTACTTCTTATGAGCCCGTGACATTGTGGCCATCCCTGGCAATCATGGCAAGTACAAAATGTCCAAAAACACAGCATGTGTGAATAAAACATACTTGCTGGTTAAAGGTTGTACTTGTAAATTGTCATGTCATGGTTTCATGCTGTGTCAGATGTGATTTGCCATGTTGTGCACATTTGTGGCACCAGTAGTGTCTTGTGTTCTTTTGTAGTGGTGTTTCTGTTTGTACCGTGATGTTGTCAATGTTGAGCTGCACTTATACTTATGTGCATATTCTGCAAGGTGGTTGATTTGCTTCTGCGGCTCTGATTTGTCTGCCACTGGTCCCTTTCAGGCGGTGTGCCTGTCAGTTCTGTGCTTCCATGGTGCTGGGATGTTGCAGACATGGGTAACTTGTGCTCTTTGTTGAGTTGTGACTCTTGGGCATGGTTTGTCCACAGATGTGTTGTTGACATCAGGGGTTGTTTGTGCGGATGGTTCTGTCCGAGTGTGACCTGCTCCATTCCAGTTGTGGTCTGCACTCAACCACCTCAGTGTCATGCTGTGCACATTGTCATCGTGATTGGACAGCAGTCATGATACTCGTCATTTGGTGTCTCTTGCATTGTCAGTGTGGCGGACATATATGCATGCTTGCTGTGTTTTGCACGTTAGCATGTGTTGGTTGTGTGCTTGTTGATGAGTTGTGTGGGTGCCCCTTTGGGCACATGGTGTACCTGGTGTTTGTGTGTGTGCTGAGGTGTTCCCGCGGGATCAGGGACATGATCCTGAGTCATTGTGGGTGTGCAGTGCGCTCTGTTTAATTGTGCATATGTGCCATGGGCCCGTCTCCCCCGTCCACCCACTCCCTGGTTGGTGCGCACCTTGTTGATGTGGTGTCGGGTCATGTTGGACAGTGTCCGGATCCACGACTCCTGTCACTGTCTCCCGCCTGGTGACTGTGGCCACCATCTTCTCCATGTCATTCGGCTCCTGGTGTTCTGCTGGCCCCCCTCCTCCGGCGTGCGTTGCTGTTTCCGTGTTGGCAGCGAGTTTCTGCTTGGTTTTGCCATTCACATCAGTCCAGGGCCTCTTGTACTCTTCCATTGTCCTCCTCTGCCATGCGACGACATTCACATGGTCCGAGATGGTGTCCATCTTTGCCTCTTTGTTGCCAATTACACGTTGGAGGTGACGTACAGTTGGTGGTGGTGTTCTGGCTCATCTGTGGTGATGATCTGGTTTTCCTGGTGACTGGACCCCGGCTTTCTCTTCTCATTGGCCTTCCACGGGCTCTGTATTCCTGGGTGTTCCTCTGTGGGGATTGTGGGGTTCATGTTGTCCTCTGTAGTAGGTCAGGGTGCATCCATGGTGCTCCGCAGTTGATGTTGTTTTTAGTGGCATTTTCCGTTTGCTGTTCTTCTGCTTTTTCCCGCATTACGCATGTGTAATGCTGGCCTCTCACTGTTTGTCAGTTTTCTTATTGCGTTTGGGCACATCGTGTCTTTTTACTCATTGGAGTTTGTGTTTTTATCTCCGTCGCGGTGGTTGTATCGCGGACATTGTCTGCGGTTTCGGCAGACTATCTCATGTTACCGCCTTGTTGTGAATTCCGAGTTAACACAGTGTTGTTTTCTTGCGATAGGCTGCGATGTGTGAAGGTGGGTTGGCATTTTTTGGTGATGTTTAGCACACGTTCTTGTGAACATACCCCATAAAGTGATGCATTAATGCCATCTGGCAAAAGTTGTATTTCTGCAACATAGCAAGGAAATACTGTAAAAGGCTACCAACATCAAAATGCTGGTGATAACTCCACACACATAAATGTGGGAAACGAATGCCCCTCTGTGAGCAAAAATCCTATATACAAGGGTTATATATACCGTATTAACAATGTTTTGGAGTATGGCCCCGTAGATGCACTGCAGTCCACAAAGCGAAGTCCTTAGTGCTGAATGTGTTTGTGGTAGACACCATTTCAGTAAACTCCACAATGAGAAAGAATGCAATGCTGTATGTAAAGTAAACTCTAATTGGTTTTTGTTCATTCTGCACAATGGAAAGACTAGCCTGCCCACAGAAGGCTAATATAAATCGAGAGTTAATACTCTGATGCAGTAGTAAAATTACAGCAGAGGAGAGCTATAAAATTACCCCTAGATTTGTGTTTGGTCCATTAATGACAATAGCTTGCGGTAATATTGTGACCATGTTTTACTGAATTTATGTGGATGAAGATGTCACCAGTTTTCTTTTGGATTTGAGTGTTGTGGTTCTTCTATGATGGAATGCAGTAATGTACCATTGGCATTGGTAAATGGTTGAATGGTAATTGTACTTCGTATTTACAAAGCTCACACAAAAACTCAAAAGTATTTCTAATCTAATCTAAGAGAAGGTGATAAAAGCACACACTCACTGCAGAGTTAATTTGATTTTAGTCTTTCTTCTGGTAGGTGTAGAACCTGGATCATTAGGATCATACATATAAGATACTTCACAGAGATGAGAATAATCTTTCTTTTTCAATAACACCTGTAAGCTCTCTCCCATTTAAAATGGATATGATTCCTGCCAGCAGAGTAAAACACCCTAGTATTTTTAAGACTTGTAATTCCCTTGCTTCCCCCTTTTTTATCCTACCTATACGATAAATGAAAAGGGTGGTTTACCCAAATAAGTCAGTGGGGACCTGGGTGCTATATGATATATGAGAAAAGGGTCCCAGTGAACCGTTTAAACATTAGTCATATTTATTTACAACAACAATAATAGAAACATTAAAGCAAAACACTGTAAATTAATCACAATGGGCAAGATCTACAATACATGAAATACAATAACAGTGCCCCAAGAAAAGAGGGAAAGAGGGAAAATAGCGTGATGATGTGAGAGAGAAAGAAGTAAATAAGAAATGATAATAGTTGTGACAAATAATTATTTCCAAATCATTAACCAGTTACAAACTAAGTTGGCTTCAGATCCCTGAGCCAAAACATGGTATCACAGATTTCCAAATATTCGTCAAGAATCGTGTATTTGACGCTGGCATATTATATCCAAAAATTGGGGGCGGCGTCAATTAAGATGAAAAGAAAGTAGCCGTCGACGTTTCGACCCCACGCTACAACTGTAGGCATATTAAGGCCTTACATCGGGGTCTTCTTCAGGACAAGAAACGTAAAACCAAGGATGCACTATGATTTCTATAGGAATATAAATAAAACTACATTAGTACAGTGTTCTCCATCAAATTAGGGGAAATTGAGACGACATCATCCAAACCATAAAAGAATGTTACCATGGTGCGTGGAGAAATTAATTTCACACGGTGGTAAATTGAAGTATTTTCTTTCTTTTCAAAATCGTCAATATCTGAAACAATAAAGATAAAATTCCAGATCGGCTGTATTATGCCACTTAATCGTCATCCTTAAAATTGAATGAATGAATTACTACTCGACTTTTGCCAATCAATTACAAAAAGCCGCTTGTATATACCTTGAAGACTCATAAAAAGCATCTTCGGAAAGGACCAAGGCAGACCAAACCTCTATCAACCGTGTTGATAAACATATGTCACTCCTGACATAATAGTAGATCAGAAATTCCACTCAAAGTTAAACGCCAAATTTTGAAATCTCATACATACTATGACATGTAACCAATATAGTGTATCTTCTTGTAGATAACTCCATAATACACTGTATCAGCGGTGGAAAGGATCTATAGTGTATTCAAACCCTAAATTCGATCATATTGTGACAAGATTCCTACCTGGAAAGGGTAGAACGTAAGTGCGTCAAATCTTTTGGTAGTTATGGAAATGCGATCTATCACGAAAACAAGACCTGAGAAACAGACATGCGGAGAGTTACTAATCTCTACAAAGCCCAATTGCAAGAGAATACCAATCACCACTGCCGCTCCACACCCAGTGTCAGAAAAACATACCTAATCAGGGCGGGTTGCCGCGTCGTGTTCAGTCACATTCAAAACGGGTGGTTTCCTACATCGGAGAAAACATTATTAACCCTGTACACTATAGCCTCGCCTGGTCCATAAACCATACGCAGACGTATCATACCTGGTAGAGGTATTCCGTCTAAATCGGGATCCGCTCTCAGTCACGGGAGAAAGCACTCTGTAGTCGCGCTCTGGAAAAAAACCACTAACGATATAAACAAAGGACTACCACTAAAGAAGTTCCGGGTCGTCTCTAGGGGCAACTCTATTGGCGGTCCTAGAGTAGTAGAAAACGGACTAGCGTGGGCCTCAAAGCATAGTAAAGGTACAGTGAATAGTCACTCCATGCAATTGAAATCATTCATACTGACTAGTCGAATATGTGGGTATTGATCCCGCGAATATTATAAACATAGGCAAGCGATCAAGATGGACTTGTGACATATCAATAATTAAATTTGGCCAGCACGACATCTTTGTTATTATTGGTACCGCATCATAAACCAGAAACATAAGGCACATATTTCCAGATGGACCCATATTATGACGAAAAAGAGCCACGCACCTCTCGCACAGGAGGGTGAAGTGGCCTGCATTCACACAGTCGATAGGTCAATAGGTAACTCCCTAGATGAATGTAAATATATAGAATATATGTTGAATAATTAGAGTTATCATCAATTAACAAATCAATGTTATGTCTCGCCTGATTCACCAATATAGACATATCCAGTAGTTGAGCAATTCATATATGGTACTGGAAGAGATTGTAAATGCAACAGTTCTAGTTATCCATAATCTAAAAGTATACCTATACACACATAATGAAATGGCATCACTTATATTTGTATCTTCAGATATAGCAGATTCATGCTGATCGAAAACATGTAAGCAAACCAATGTGATATCTCAACATAGCATACAGATAAAATAAGAGGCACCTCTCATGCATGAGGGTTAAGGTCTTTTATTACGGATTTACCGACCAAACCTAGCCAACTGTGCATAGCTGCTCTCCGCTTCGTTCAATCCATTTCGGATAGTGTCTAGAATGGTCATCCATTTGGATTCTCTGAGAGTGAGAATGTGTGTGACGTCGCCACCTCTAGGCCCTACGATAATCTTCTCTAGGACTAGCCATTGTAGATTATCTGGAGTATGGCCATGTCTAGTGCAGTGGTCTACCAAGGGGGCCCCATGTACGTTACATCTAATTCGACTACCATGCTGTAGGATACTTACCTTGACTTTCTGTTGGGTCTGGCCTACATATGCTAAATCACATGGGCACTTGATCATGTAGATTACGTTAGACGTATTACAGTTCGTGTGAGATCGTAATGTGAAAGACCTGCCTCTATACGTCAATTCCTTTGTCTGGATCGCTGTGTCACATGCTGCACAGGTACCACATCTAGTGTGACCCACAATTGGTGGGAGATTCCACAAAGATTGGATTGTTGGATTCCGTGGTATGGGTAGGAAAGATTGTACCACCTCATCTTTAATATTGCGTGCCCTCTTAAAAGAGTGTAGGGAGAGGGCCTTCTGTCCAATGTCGTCCGCCACTAAACTCCAGTGGTGGTTGATGATTTTTTTGACATCATTACTCCGAGTTGATAAAGTAGTCACACAAATAATGCGTTCCAGGGCTGTGTTTTGTTTTGGTTCAGATGTTAGCAGACTTTCGCGAGGACTATACCATGCCCTTTTTCGTGCCCATTTCACTAAACATGCCGGATAGCCACGTGCAAGTAGACGACTTGATTGTTCTTGTGACTCAGTCATATAATTCTCCTTGCTAGAACAATTTTGACGGATCCGAAAGAATTGGCCAACAGGTAAATTGTCGCATAGTCCCCTCGGGTGATGGCTACTGTACTGTAAAAGAGAATTTCGTTCCGATGGTTTTCGGAAGAGTGTTGTTTGCAGGAGATTTGCCTCGGAATCTACATAAATCATGATGTCCAAAAATTGAATCTTTTCACTACTGGCTTCTAAAGTGAACTGAATGTCTGTGCTCTTGCTATTCAGCCAAGTATGGAATGATATGAGGTCATCTTTTGTACCTTCCCAAATGCACAGCACGTCGTCTATATATCGGACCCACAACGCCATGTGGTGTCCTAACGGGTTGGTATTATTAAAGATGAATTTATTCTCAAAATCATCCATGAACAGTACTGCCAGGTTTGGGGCAAATGTAGCCCCCATCGCTACACCTTTCGTCTGGAGAAAGAAGTCATTTTGAAACATAAAAAAGTTTTCCATCATTGCGATTTGCAAAAGTTCCAAAATGAAGTTGGTCGGTACCGGGACTGGTGTGGTCCTAGTATCAAGAGCCTTCTCCATCACAGCAATGGCATCCATTTGTGGAATACTAGTATAAAGTGACACAATGTCACAAGTCACTAGTATTTGGGTACTTGGGTCAAAAGATCTTTGATCAATTAGATTAATTACTTGTGTGGTGTCACGGAGATACGCCCTGGTCTGTGTGGCAAGTGGTTTCAGGAAGAAGTCTATGTACTGGCAAAGTGGTTCCAGCATTGAACCACACCCGGACACAATCGGTCATCCGGGTGGGTTAGCCAGGCCTTTATGCACCTTAGGCAAGGTGTAGATGGTCGCAAGGCGAGGGTTGACTTTGATTAAGAAATTTGAACTCCTGCTCAGAGAGGAAACCTTCATCCAGACCTCTCTGTGTTGCTTGTAAAATTGACAGAGCAAGTTCTTTTGAGGGGTCACTATTGATTTTTTTATAGCTGATACCATCTCTTAACTGTCTATAGATTTCTTCTTTATAGGCGTTAGTATCCTGAATCACAATTGCCCCGCCTTTATTGGCGGGCTTGATGACTATATCCACGTTGTTCTTAAGACCCTCTAGCACCAATTTTTCACTTTTACTCAAATTAAACCTCATGTACTTTGGTCTAGAGACAGCATTCTCCACATCCTGGGTGACTACGTCTTCAAAGGCAAGGATTTTGTTGCTCATGGCGTAAGATGGTGGAAAAAAGGTTGAAGGTTCCCTTAATCCTGTTACGGACGATCTTTGTTGGGCGGTGGAGTGTCTGAAGAAATATCGAAGGCAAATCTTCCTGAAGAATCTATATAGTTCGGTTTTCAATTGAAATTTGTTAGGGAGAGTAGTTGGTACGTAGGAGAGACCCTTACTCAACACCTTATGTTCTTCTTCTGATAGCTGATATTTAGAAATGTTCACTATCGGGTTTGAGACAGTCACTGTTGTTGCCATAGATGTAGCTGGTACAGGTGCAAAGATCACCACCGGTAAGTGTTCCTCCTCGTGGAGATTTCTCCATGGGTTTCCGGGCGGAATGTTACTTGTTTCTGTGCCCTGCCCCTGCCTCCATTCTGGTTGCCTGCGTTGGATTGTTGTCCCCGTTGTTGACCACGGGACCAATTGCCGCGACCCCGAGGTGGTCTCCATTGAGTCTGGCCTTGGCCCAAAAAATGAGGTGGTGGTGGATACTGTGGATAGCCAAAATCTTGGTATTGGTAATTGGATGATGGTCCTGGCGTGGTTTGTTCGGATTCGCTCCCCCAGCTATATGAAGAATCCAAAAAAGTGGTATATGTTCTTCTACCTCTAAAACCTCCTCTACCTCGATTCGAAAAACGACCCTGGTTGTCCTGTTTGTAGTAGTCCGGTTGGAGGTAGGGGTAGACGTTCTTCTTATCAAATGCTCGCAAGTCTTTAGCCAATTTCTCAAGTTTCTTAGTTTCGGTAGTAACATCAAAGTCTTTCAATGTGGCATCCAGGGTCTTTTGTGCAGATTTGGCATTAGTTAGAGTATTGTCACCAAGTATTTCAGCTCTCAATGCAGCAATTTCTTTTGTGAGGGATTAAACTTGTTCAGCTGCCGTTTCCACCCCCAGCACCATCCCGTGCCGGGAGCAATTGTTTGCGACGTAGCTGAATCCCTCCTTAAACTTTGGCACATCAACGAATATGGCTGGTTCAATTTCAAATTGTAAACCCACTGGAATAATATTTTCTTGCAAATATTTAGTTGGTAGATATCCATGTAGGCGTGTCCTAATAAGTTTCTTCTCAAGCCCCTCTAATCTAGTGACCTTATCATTCAGAGTGACATCAACGTGTAAAACCGTGTTGGATAAGCATTGGTTAGATTGGTCCTGTATAAGTGTGTTAATATAGTCTTTGGTATAGGAAAGTAGTTCACTTTCCACCATGGTCTAAGCAGATAGAATCTAAGAACAATTTAAGTTAAACAAAACCTCGCAGGTATGCACTTGCTCAGATTAGATAAATGAAAAGGGGGGTTTACCCAAATAAGTCACTGGGGACCTGGGTGCTATATGATATACGATATAAACAAAGGACTACCACTAAAAGAAGTTCCGGGTCGTCTCTAGGGGCAACTCTATTGGCGGTCCTAGAGTAGTAGAAAACGGACTAGCGTGGGCCTCAAAGCATAGTAAAGGTACAGTGAATAGTCACTCCATGCAATTGAAATCATTCATACTGACTAGTCGAATATGTGGGTGACATATGTTTATCAACACGGTTCACTTGTTTTGATAGAGGTTTGGTCTGCCTTGGTCCTTTCCGAAGGTGCTTTTTATGAGTCTTCAAGATATATACAAGCGGCTTTTTGTAATTAATTGGCAAAAGTCGAGTAGTAATTCATTCATTCAATTTTAAGGATGACGATTAAGTGGCATAATACAGCCGATCTGGAATTTTATCTTTATTGTTTCAGATATTGACGATTTTGAAAAGAAAGAAAATACTTCAATTTACCACCGTGTGAAATTAATTTCTCCACGCACCATGGTAAAATTTTAATTCTTTTATGGTTTGGATGATGTCGTCTCAATTTCCCCTAATTTGATGGAGAACACTGTACTAATGTAGTTTTATTTATATTCCTATAGAAATCATAGTGCACCCTTGGTTTTACGGTACTTGTCCTGAAGAAGACCCCGATGTAAGGCCTTAAGTACGCCTACAGTTGTAGCGTGGGGTCGAAACGTCAACGGCTACTTTCTTTTCATCTAAATTGACGCCGCCCCCAATTTTTGGATATAATATGCCAGCGTCAAATACATGATTCTTGATGAATATTTGGAAATCTGTGATTCCATGTTTTGGCTCAGGGATCTGAAGCCAACTTAGTTTGTAACTGGTTAATGATTTGGAAATAATTGTTTGTCACAACTATTATCATTTCTTATTTACTTCTTTCTCTCTCACAGCATCACGCTATTTTCCCTCTTTCCCTCTTTTCTTGGGGCACTGTTATTGTATTTCATGTATTGTAGATCTTGCCCATTGTGATTAATTTACAGTGTTTTGCTTTAATGTTTCTATTATTGTTGTTGTAAATAAATATGACTAATGTTTAAACGGTTCACTGGGTCCCTTTTCTCATATATCATATAGCACCCTGGTCCCCAGTGACTTATTTGGGTAAACCCCCCTTTTCATTAATCTAATCTGAGCAGGTGCATACCTGCGAGGTTTTGTTTAACTTAAATTGTTCTTAGATTCTATCTGCTTAGACCATGGTGGAAAGTGAACTACTTTCCTATACCGAAGACTATATTAACACACTTATACAAGACCAATCTAACCAATTCTTATCCAACACAGTTTTACACGTTAATATCACTCTGATTGATAAGGTCACTAGATTAGAGAGGCTTGAGAAGAAACTTATTAGGACACGCCTACATGGATATCTACTAATGAAATATTTGCAAGAAAATATTATTCCAGTGGGTTTGCAAATTAAAATTGAACCAGCCATATTCGTTGATGTGCCAAAGTTTAAGGAGGGATTCAGCTACGTCGCAAACAATTGCTCCCGGCACTGGATGGTGCTGGGGGTGGAAACGGCAGCTGAACAAGTTCAATCCCTCACAAAACAAATTGCTGCATTGAGAGCTGAAATACTTGGTGACAATACTCTAACTAATGCCAAATCTGCACTAGAGACCCTGGATGCCACATTGAAAGACTTTTATGTTACTACCCAAACTAAGAAACTTGAGAATTTGGCTAAAGACTTGCGAGCATTTGATAAGAAGAACGTCTACCCCCACCTCCAACCGGACTACTACAAACAGGACAATCAGGGTCGTTTTTCGAATCGAGGTAGAGGAGGTTTTAGAGGTAGAAGAACATATACCACTTTTTTGGATTCTTCATATAGCTGGGGGAGCGAATCGGAACATACCACGCCAGGATCATCATTCAATTACCAATACCAAGATTTTGGCTATCCACAGTATCCACCACCACCTCATTTTTTGGGCCAAGGCCAGACTCAATGGAGACCACCTCGGGGTCGCGGCAATTGGTCCCGTGGTCAACAACGGGGACAACAATCCAACGCAGGCAACCAGAATGGAGGCTGGGGCAGAGCACAGAAACAAGTAACATTCTGCCCGGAAACCCATGGAGAAATCTCCTCGAGGAGGAACACTTACCGGTGGTGACCTTTGCACCTGTACCAGCCACATCTATGGCAACAACAGTGACTGTCTCAAACCCGATAGTGAACTTTTCTAAATATCAGCTATCAGAAAAAGAACATAAGGTGTTGAGTAAGGGCCTCTCCTACGTACCAACTACTCTCCCTAACAAATTTCAATTGAAAACCGAACTATATAGATTCTTCAGGAAGATTCGCCTTAGATATTTCTTCAGACACTCCACCGCCCAACAAAGATCGTCCGTAACAGGATTAAGGGAACCTTCAACCTTTTTTCCACCATCTTACGCCATGAGCAACAAAATCCTTGCCTTTGAAGACGTAGTCACCCAGGATGTGGAGAATGCTGTCTCTAGACCAAAGTACACCAGGTTTAATTTGAGTAAAAGTGAAAAATTGGCGCTAAAGGGTCTTAAGAACAACGTGGATATAGTCATCAAGCCTGCCGATAAAGGCGGGGCAATTGTGATTCAGGATACTAACGCCTATAAAGAAGAAATCTATAGACCGTTAAGAGATGGTATCAGCTATAAAAAAATCAATAGTGACCCCTCAAAAGAACTTGCTCTGTCAATTTTACAAGTAACACAGAGAGGTCTGGATGAAGGTTTCCTCTCTGAGCAGGAGTTCAAATTTCTTAATCAAAGTCACCCTCGCCTTGCGACCATCTACACCTTGCCTAAGGTGCATAAAGGCCTGGCTAACCCACCCGGACGACGGATTGTGTCCGGGTGTGGTTCAATGCTGGAACCACTTTGCCAGTACATAGACTACTTCCTGAAACCACTTGCCACACAGACCAGGGCGTATCTCTGTGACACCACACAGGTAATTAATCTAATTGATCAAAGATCTTTTGACCCAAGTACCCAAATACTAGTGACTTGTGACATTGTGTCACTTTATACTAGTATTCCACAAATGGATGCCATTGCTGTGATGGAGAAGGCTCTTGATACTAGGACCCCACCAGTCCCGGTACCGACCAACTTCATTTTGGAACTTTTGCAAATCGTAATGATGGAAGACTTTTTTATGTTTCAAAATGACTTCTTTCTCCAGACGAAAGGTGTAGCGATGGGGGCTACATTTGCCCCAAACCTGGCAATACTGTTCATGGATGATTTTGAGAATAAATTCATCTTTAATAATACCAACCAGTTCGGACACCACATGGCATTGTGGGTCCGATATATAGACGACGTGCTGTGCATTTGGGAAGGTACAAAAGATGACCTCATATCATTCCAGACTTGGCTGAATAGCAAGAGCACAGACATTCAGTTCACTTTAGAAGCGAGTAGTGAAAAGATTCCATTTTTGGACATCATGATTTATGTCGATTCCGAGAAAAATCTCCTGCAAACAACACTCTTCCGAAAACCATCGGAACGAAATTCTCTTTTACAGTATAGTAGCCATCACCCGAGGGGACTACGCGACAATTTACCTGTTGGCCAATTCTTTCGGATCCGTCGAAATTGTTCTAGCAAGGAGAATTATATGACTGACTCACAAGAACAATCAATTTGCCTACTTGCACGTGGCTATCCGGCACGTTTAGTGAAACGGGCACGAAAGAGGGCATGGTATAGTCCTCGTGAAAGTCTGCTAACATCTGAACCAAAACAAAACACAGCTCTGGAACGCATTATTTGTGTGACTACTTTCTCAACTCGGAGTAATGATGTCAAAAAAATCATCAACCACCACTGGAGTTTAGTGGCGAACGACATTGTACAGAAGGCCCTCCCCCTACACACTTTTAAGAGGGCACGCAATATTAAAGATGAGGTGGTACAATCTTTCCTACCCATACCACGGAATCCAACTATCCAATCTTTGTGGAATCTCCCACCAATTGTGGGTCACACTAGATGCGGTACCTGTGCACATGTGACACAGCGATCCAGAAAAAGGAATTGATGTATAGAGGCAGGTCTTTCACATTACGATCTCACACGAACTGTAATACGTCTAACGTAATCTACATGATCAAGTGCCCATGTGATTTAGCATATGTGGGCCAGACCCAACAGAAAGTCAAGGTTCGTATCCTACAGCATGGTAGTCGAATTAGATGTAACGTACATGGGGCCCCCTTGGTAGACCACTGCACTAGACATGGCCATACTCCAGATACTCTATAATGGCTATTCCTAGAGAAGATTATCCTAGGGCCTAGAGGTGGCGACGTCACACACACACTCACTCTCAGAGAATCCAAATGGATGACCATTCTAGACACTATCCGAAATAGATTGAACGAAGCTGAGAGCAGCTGTGCACAGTTGGCTAGGTTTGGTCGGTAAATCCGTAATACAAGACCTTCACCCTCATGCATGAGAGGTGCGTCTTATTTTATCTGTATGCTATGTTGAGATATCGCATTGGTTTGCTTACATGTTTTCGATCAGCATGAATCTGCTATATCTGAAGATACAGTCAGTCAAAATATCTTTATTCGATTTAGTTAAAAATCATACAAAGAGATAAAAACATTACATACAATTTAAAATATATACAGTACACGCTATTTACAAAATGTTTAAAATGACAAACCAATCAGAGCATACGTAGGCATAATAGAAGAAGGAAGACAAGTTTGTAATTCTTTCAATGTAACACTAGGATCTCGCATCTTAATTAGCACAGTTTTTATCTGAAGATACAAATATAAGTGATGCCATTTCATTATGTGAATAGGTATACTTTTAGATTATGGATAACTAGAACTGTTGCATTTACAATCTCTTCCAGTACCATATATGAATTGCTCAACTACTGGATATGTCTATATTGGTGAATCAGGCGAGACATAACATTGATTTGTTAATTGATGATAACTCTAATTATTCAACATATATTCTATATATTTACATTCATCTAGGGAGTTACCTATTGACCTATCGACTGTGTGAATGCAGGCCACTTCACCGTCCTGTGCGAGAGGTGCGTGGCTCTTTTTCGTCATAATATGGGTCCATCTGGAAATATGTGCCTTATGTTTCTGGTTTATGATGCGGTACCAATAATAACAAAGATGTCGTGCTGGCCAAATTTAATTATTGATATGTCACGAGTCCATCTTGGTCGCTTGCCTATGTTTATAATATTCGCGGGATCAATACCCACATATTCGACTAGTCAGTATGAATGATTTCAATTGCATGGAGTGACTATTCACTGTACCTTTACTATGCTTTGAGGCCCACGCTAGTCCATTTTCTACTACTGTAGGACCACCAATAGAGTTGCCCCTAGAGACGACCCAGAACTTCTTTAATGGTAGTCCTTTGTTTATATCGTTAGTGGTTTTTCCCAAGAGCGCGACTACAGAGTGCTTTCTCCCGTGACTGAGAGCGGATCCCGATTTAGACGGAATACCTCTACCAGGTATGATACGTCTGCGTATGATTTATGGACCAGGGGAGGCTATAGTATACAGGGTTAATAATGTTTTCTCCGATGTAGGAAACCACCCGTTTTGAATGTGACTGAACACGACGCGGCAACCCACCCTGATTAGGTATGTTTTTCTGGCACTGGGTGTGGAGCGGCAGTGGTGATTGGTATTCTCTTGCAATTGGACTTCGTAGAGATTAGTAACTCTCCGCATGTCTGTTTCTCAGGTCTTGTGTTCGTGATAGATCGCATTTCCATAACTACCAAAAGATTTGACGCACTTACGTTCTACCCTTTCCAGGTAGGAATCTTGTCACAATATGATCGAAATTAGGGTTTGAATACACCGCTGATACAGTGTATTATGGAGTTATCTACAAGAAGATACACTATATTGGTTACATGTCATAGTATGTATGAGATTTCAAAAGTTGGCATTTAACTTTGAGTGGAATTTCTGATCTACTATTATGTCAGGAGTGACATATGTTTATCAACACGGTTCACTTGTTTTGATAGAGGTTTGGTCTGCCTTGGTCCTTTCTGAAGGTGCTTTTTATGAGTCTCCAAGTTATATACAAGCGGCTTTTTGTAATTAATTGGCAAAAGTCGAGTAGTAATTCATTCATTCAATTTTAAGGATGACGATTAAGTGGCATAATACAGCCGATCTGGAATTGTATCTTTATTGTTTCAGATATTGACGTTTTTGAAAAGAAAGAAAATACTTCAATTTACCACCGTGTGAAATTAATTTCTCCACGCACCATGGTAACATTTTAATTCTTTTATGGTTTGGATGATGTCGTCTCAATTTCCCCTAATTTGATGGAGAACACTGTACTAATGTAGTTTTATTTATATTCCTATAGAAATCATAGTGCACCCTTGGTTTTACGTTTCTTTTCCTGAAGAAGACCCCGATGTAAGGCCTTAAGTACGCCTACAGTTGTAGCGTGGGGTCGAAACGTCGACGGCTACTTTCTTTTCATCTTAATTGATGCCGCCCCCAATTTTTGGATATAATATGCCAGCGTCAAATACATGATTCTTGACGAATATTTGGAAATCTGTGATTCCATGTTTTGGCTCAGGGATCTGAAGCCAACTTAGTTTGTAACTGGTTAATGATTTGGAAATAATTGTTTGTCACAACTATTATCATTTCTTATTTACTTCTTTCTCTCTCACAGTATCACGCTATTTTCCCTCTTTCCCTCTTTTCTTGGGGCACTGTTATTGTATTTCATGTATTGTAGATCTTGCCCATTGTGATTAATTTACAGTGTTTTGCTTTAATGTTTCTATTATTGTTGTTGTAAATAAATATGACTAATGTTTAAACGGTTCACTGGGACCCTTTTCTCAAATATCATTCTTTCCTGATACAGCAGAATAGAGAGACAGGCTGTGAGAAAAATCTAATCGAGTTTCTAGTATTAATCCGAGTACTTTACTGGTAATGTCGCGATTAAATGTTTAAAACCATGAGAAAATGTGAATATGTGTGAAAATGGCAGAGACAATTTTGTTAAATGATGCGACAAACAACATTCCTCAATGTCTGTACTGAGTACTGCCTTCAAATGTACACTGCGATCAACAGAGTTCACCACTTGATATCAGAAGTGCATCAGCACGACAGACAACATTTAATTCAAACTCGATTTATTTAAGGCAGAGATTATTGTACCCCCTCTCCCCCCGAACACGCATCATCACGGGATACGTACACGCTAAGCGCCAAAGGTACTAGTAACTCAGTGCACCAAAATCATTATCACGTGACCTTTCTAAGGCAGAATTCACAAGAAAAAAAACATTACTATCAGTACGGCCTGCCCGGACCGCACATCATCGCAGGCTCCACAGAACCTTGTTGTTACAGATACCACTAACTCAGTGCTAACCAAACTTAGTATAACACCTATCAAACCCTACACAATATCCCTTTAGTATGCTTTCTTCAAAAACTTCTTTTATATCACTTATAGATTTAGTTGAATAATAACATTTATGCTGCATACATGTTATATCTTTCACTTCAATCATATTTACAGATAATGCAATCCACCCTAAGATCTACACGGTGTACAGCAGGGTTTACAACTTCAATTCAGCTTTTCATCTACACTATAGACAGTAGGATATTCACCCTTGATTTATTTAACACAGGGTCAATTATACTGTATGTATTCAGATTTTGTTAAAATAAGTGAAAAAAAGCATTTTTATAAAACTGTGCTGAATAGTAGCTTTGATGTACACTGTGGACAGTAGGATTCACAACTTGAATTTAGCTTTGTATCTACACTACAGACAGTAGGGAATTTAGCCTTGATTTATTTAAGGGACAGACAAAAAATACTCCTGTGGCTCTGCTAGTATGTAAGAAAGTAGAACACAGCGCCAAAATGTACCTGGACCCCCGGCAATACCAAGTACCTCTGGGAAATCACCTTCAACATCGCAACCAGACATATGTCCCCATTTGGAGAAAGTTAGAATGCACTGCGTGAAATGCAATTGTTTAATTTGTTATGGGAGCAATCAGTAGACCTAGTTTTCAGAGCAATTGATGACCATTGATGGTTGTTTTTTTTTAACCTCAAAATTCATGCCGACCAGTATGCAACACTCAATATTTTGAGTACAGACCGCTCGATTCACGCATCATCGTAGGATGAGCACACGCTGAGCACCACAGTTACCACTAACTCAGTACACCATAAATAATCGCCACCTGGCCTTATTAAGGAAAAATTCAGTTGCCAAAAGACACTCTTATTAGTGCGTTCTGTCTGAACCATGCATCATCGCAGGCTCTACACAAACCACCCCTATTTCAGTGTACCACAAGTCATGAAACATTTACAATAGAATCTTCTGTGTATTATTCCTTATATAGTGCTCCTACCTGTGTACAGCAGAAGTCATAAACCGTTTATAATTGAATATCTGTGTATGATATCATGATTACTATTCTACTTGTTACCAACAGCAACCTAATAAAATGGAGTTGAGCACACAAGTCCATACCCACTTCAACTATCTAGCTGTGTCTGTGTATTTATTATGTTTGTAAAATGCTGCTCCTGTGCCCTACCACATTATATTGTGCTATAAATAGCGTATGCAACCATCTTACCTCTGACAGTAAGTGTGGGCTAATTCTCCTATTTAAAATTTACCATATAATTATATAGCTCAAAATCAACCCAAAACTATATCAGCAATTTACATGAGCACCGTATTTACAGTACATTTTAAGGCATGTAGATTACGTGATTACTCTACAATAACCGGATGTGGCCGCAACTCCGAGCCTCGCACACTGATTTCCAGCACCAAGTTAGACAGTGTACCTGAATGACCACATATATATATATATATATATTAGCTGCCCTTCATGTGCCAAAAACTACAACTTAAACCTTTCACAGCCCTGTATTACTACAGCTACAACACTCCACTGAATGTACAACAAACATTCATAATCGTAGAAATGCTTTATGTCCACCATCTTTTCTGTGTGCAACTATGGATGAATATAGAGTCAGTGATACCCAGTACCTTTCATGTTGGCCATGTTGTGAAAATTTACAGATATAATGATACATATGCTTTTAAGACCCGGGTGTCATCAGCACTACAAAACGGAAACCCGAATCATTTGATTTCTCATATAGCTAACAACGGAACCACACCCATAGCTCCGTAATCATGGTTCAGAGCCTCAAACAGCACTGGCATATGTCAGTCCAGCCCACTCCACTTACGCTTCCAGGAAAAACCAAAAACGCAACATTGCCCAAATTTCCATTGTACTGATTCCTTAGTTCCAGGTCTGGTTGTCAGAACGGCACACACACACTCCCTCATGCCTGGTATACACCCACACCACACCCATCCAGCACATGCATCACTACACACGTGACCCTTCCAATAAAAAAGACGGGGAGCACGTTCTCTACGCAATTTTAGAGTTGCTCCCATCGCAAGCGCTGTGATGGCCCGTCCTAGTGGTTTGGACGCCTGATGTAGGCCCGAACCACCGAGTACAACGGTCCACCACTACGTGCGTGGCCTCTTTGGTCACTGAGCTAGTGGTACCGCAAGGACTGAGCGGATGAGAAACCTGCGATGATGACGGGAGCATGAGTATGTCCTTTCCCATAACCATATCAAGACTCAGCACCAAATGTGAGACTTCTTAGTGGCAGAGCGGAACTGCATGATGTAGAAGGTGTCCTGTCCACGAAAAGGTGAGCAATGAGGCCTAGGTGCGCATCGGAGCAAGTCGATGGGGTGCACCTAGGCCTTATTGCTCAAAAAGGCGACGCAGCGATTTAGGCGTACGCAGTCCTATATACCATACCTTATTGCATTTATATATTTTTTTCCAATAGCAGGAACGTTTTTATATGTCAAATGTTCGACGCTCGTGATAATTGAAACCACATGTATCACTTCGCACCACTTGCTTTCACAACCGCATAAAAACATTAGTACTATAGTCATTTTAAAAAAATCAAAGCCTATTAAACAAGTTGGAACTGTACAAATTGTTGTTTTTAAACGCGGGACGGAAGGTGACTGAAAACACAATGTAATTCTACTCCACATTAAGATAGTATCAAATACCAATAATAACATCTTTCTTTTACTGTCTTTTAGATGTAGAGCTTCAGGGTGCATTACGTCTCGGCACGTGGTGAAAAACACACCGGTGATTGAAAGGTGAGCTGTGAATATTCTTTTCAGTCACTCTCTCACTTCCTCTCTCCTTTGATAAAGAAATGACACACAATGTTAGGTTTCTTTTTATCTTTCAGGTTGTGTTTCACAAATTGGCGTCCCCCTCCCCCAAACACGTCCACAGCTCTATGTTCATGCATTCTGCGATGATGCGTGGCCATCGTAACAACGTCTGAGAAGGCTGCTTCGACACGTGGTGCACCCTGTTTGAATCACGCCAATGGCACAAGGTAAGCAAAGAAGCTTGTTTCCGAAGCAACGACAAGTCATCTGTGGGCAGTCATCTGTGGGCGGAGAGAGTGGCTAGTGTGCAGCAGCTTAACTGTGTAGGAATGTATAATTGGCAGTGAGAATAGATAGGCTACAACAGTCTGAGGGGCATATTTACAAGCCCTTGCGCTACTTTTGTGTCCCTTTTAACAAGGGAAAAGGGGCGCAAGGAGCTTGTAAAACTGCCTCTGAGTTTGCTGGAAAAAGCACTCACCTCTGGACTCAGCGAGTCAATGGGGTGCAACAGTCTAAGTACGCAGTATTGAGAACTCACCGCTATGCAGTGGGAGTGCATGGGATATACTACTTTAGAAGAAAAACAGCGCACAGACACCACCTTACACCTTAACTTGGAAGTTGATGAAATACATTATCCTGAGTGTACAAAGAAATAAACCAAAAATATACTTGTGCAGTTGTATGTGCTATGCTATTACTAACCACCACGTGCTAGGACACACAACAGTGGCAAAAGGTGAGCTACGAAGATTTTCTCCAGTATTAACTGCTCCACCTATAACTTTCTCTCTCTCAAAGTTTTAGTGTCGTTTTTTCTCTCTTTCTCTCTCTCACACTCTCTCACATCATTTCTCTTTCTCTTTTAAAGTTATAGATGCTGCTTTCCACTCTTCCGTCTACAACCAAAGCTGAGTTCAAGTTATGAACTCTGTTGGTCACAGTGTTTACACAACGTAAGCAGAGCGGTCTAGATATACAATGCCTCCGATTCAATGTGTTAGAAATAAAGGGGCTTATTTACAAGCCCCTTGCGCTACTTTTGCGTCTCTTTTAACATGGGAAAAGTAACACAAAAGTGGTGCAAGGGGCTTGTAACTAAGCCCCAAAGAATGTTGTTCTGCATAATGACTTGATCTTTTACCTAATTTTATCTCATCTCTGAATCATGTTAAAGACCTGTTGGTCCATACTGTAAATCTGACGCAGTAGGCACTTCTGTACAGACACCTCTTGAACGCGGGCCAATAAGAGAGGTGGAATGTATCAGGCGCACTGCAGATATGCAAATCAAAATATCTTGCCAAGTATTACCTTAACTAGTAATGTTTGACCACTTTTAGTCATATTGGTCTAATTTTGAAGACTTATTTTCATTTTTGTTTTGCAGATTACCTGCCCTACTTCTCTTTGAGTCCATATCACATTTTGTGTATTATATTGTTTTGTTAAAGTTATGTTTCTAATAAGTTATTATGTTGTTATCTTTAAGTTACGTTTCCAGTTATTTATTGTTGTTTCAATAAAAGTTAATTTTAAACAACTTATATATGTCTTCATTTTCTGACATTTCACTATTATTTAGTGTGATAATAATACAATTAGAAAACATTTAAAAATAGAAATTATATTTATAAGTAGAAGTATAATACTGATGCTAACTCTTTACCAGCTCTTTACCAGAGTCTATAGCTACGACTAACGTTTCCTATGGAAAACTTTTAAAACTCCAGCACTGTAACTGTTTCGATTAGCACATAGTGTGGTGAACTTCTAACCTCTGTCCTCATTTAAGTGTTCCATGAACTGTTACTATGTTAACCGGCAGTAAGCAGTTTAGGGGTGGGATTGAAAGGTTCTGGCTTTACAGAAACCGTTATATTTACCCAGGATCCTCTACATGACAGAAAGGAAAGCAAAGTAAGACAGAACACTGTGTACCAGATTTACAGCCCCTTTACGCCACTTCGGTATCACATTTCCCGTCTTAAAATTGATGCAATAGTAATGCAATGAACTTGTAAATCTGCCCCTATGCACATTACGAGCAAAAGAAGTACACAACTCTTTCAATTCTTTATCGATCACCATTAGGCAGTTTTGCTCAATGATTCACAATGCACTTCAATAAATATTCCGTGCTTATTTAAATGGGAGATGTGATTGTCGACATTTCAAAACATAGGGCCATATTTACAAGGACGACGTTAAAATTGTCGCCACTGTAACGGCAGCAAAATACAACAAAAAAACATCGAAAATGGACTTCAAAATTCTTTGTTATCTTACCAGAAGATTTTCTCAACATTGCTGTTTGGTATGCAAGAGTGAGAGCCACCCCCGGGGCAATAAAATAAATGGTTGGGGGTGCTCCAATGCCCCTCTGCAAAATTAGAAGTGGGGGGCCTCAACGACTCCCCCAAACCCCGGGAACCACAACCCCCCAGGGCTTTGTGTATTGTGGTAAGGGGGCTGCGTGGCCACCGGATGAAGCCCTCGAGGGCCCTGGGAACCTCTACCCCTGAGGGCCGGCTCCTGCAGTGTCCCGGGGTGCCTGCTGTTTGCTATGAGAGGGCAGGAGTCTCGCGTCTCCCCCCCCCCCATAGTAAACTTGGTTTGGATTTTGAAACAAAGAGCCGTAAAATCTGTTCTCTCTATCAAAATCCAAACCAGATTGCTTTTCCAAATGCTAGTTAGCAGCTCCCCATGTGGAAAAGCAATGCCGGCTCCTGAAGGACGGGGAGAGCCGGCGGGACTGTGGGGGCACTGTGGCTCCCCCCACGGTCCCCAACATCTTTTATAAGACCCGGGGGATGGGGTCCCTGGGGATATTAGAAATTAATGATAGGGGCTATTATTTTACTGCAAAATTAAATTTCGCGCACCTAGCGCAGCACTCAGTGCGGCCCCCTCTAGTGCACGCGCTGGATGCACGACTCATAATCTGTAGGGTGCCCTACCCCAGCGCCTTTGGTGCACAACTTCTATGTGTTTGGGTGCTGGCATTGCTTTTCCACATGGGGAGCTACTAACATGCAGCTCCTCATGTGGAACACCAATCTGGTTTAGATTTTGAAAGAAAGAACAGATTTCCCTGCTCTCTTTTTCAAAATCCAAACCAACTTTGTGATGGGAGGGTGGGAGCCGAGGCTCCCGCCCTCCCATGGCAAACAGCAGTATCCGGGGGATGGGCACCCCGGGACACTGCAGGAGCCGGCCCTGGGGAGTGGTGGTCCACAGGGCCCTTCAATGCTCCAGGAGGGGGGCCACGCAGCCCCCCTCCCACAATACATTAAGCACTGGGGTGGAGGTCCCCGGGTTTTGGGGACCTTGGAACCCCCCAGTCCTTTTTTTTTGTAGCCTCGGTGGGGTGACGGAGCCCTCTTGTGCTCCAGGAGGGTGGCCACGCAACCTCCCTCCCACAATACATAAAGCCCAGGGGGGTGGTGGTACCAGTGGCTTTGGGGACCTTGGAGCCCCCCCAGACATTTTTTTTTGCAACCCCGGGGGGGGGGGGGGGTGAGCGTCCCCGGGTCTGGGGGGCCCCTCTGGGCCACCCGTAAAATTTAATAATTTTGCCCCTGTGATTTGGGCCCTCAGGGTGCTAATAATGTAAAAAGCTCTGTTTTATTATTATTATTTTTTTCCCGGCAGAGTTTGCGCACCCTACGCGCACTTGCCGTTTTTTCCCGCAAAAAATAAAAAAATGTAGTGGGCCCTGGGGGTCCTTCTGGCACTCCCTAAGCACCTCTAGAGGGTCAAAGTATTTTTACCCAGCTCCCTTTCTACATTTTGCACAATTGTTGCACTGACTTCTTCAGCCTCGCTTCTACAGCGGCACAAAATGGCTGCCAACAGTTCCTGGTTTCGAATGTTGACAACCACTTGACAGCCAATTATCATTCAGCGCGTGATCGGAAGGCTGCACTTATGATGCGCTCACTGTGCGGTCAGAGTCCGCGGATCCACCGTGCCCATAGATATATATATGCTTTTAACTATAATTTTCTCAGAAAATACTGAACAGATTGACACCATTTAAGAAAAAGGCACACGTCTGAACTGAGGACTACATCTCTGCCAAATTTGGTGTTATTCCTTTCAGCAGTTCAGGTTGTAGCTGTGGCTAAAGGTCCTATGGGAAATTGCCTAGGGAAAACATGTTTTGGGGCCCCCCTTTTATCTGGGCCCCCGCTTGATGAATCACCCCCAAACTTTCAGGATAAGAGCGGACCGTAGGGCCCCACGAGTTTCAAACATTTTGTCAAGATTCGTCAACCGGCGCCAAAGTTAATCCAAATAGAATGTTGCGATTTCCTATGGAAAATAGGTCCTAACTATAACTCATATATATATATATATATATATATATATATATATATATATATATATATATATATATATATATATATATATATATATTCACTCAAAAAAACATAGGTTTCAGGGCTGTTATAGTTAGCTGGACATTTCACTCGTACATAACCATTGAAATTCCTCGGTTATAGTTCGTTCTGCTAACTATAACTTGCGCGCCCGCAATCCACTGGTGATGATGTCACATATTACATCATTCATGGCATGGTCAGTGACATCACTGATGACATCTCAAATGACATCACTGATGACACCACTGATGAAATCATCCAGTGAATGTGGCTTAGTTCGTTATTTAAATATGTATTATATATATATATATAGCAATCTGCATTGAAGAATGAGTGGATATATAAATATAAACATCTGGATGAAGGATTTAGTAGCAGTGTGATTGACTGTTTACTTGACTAATTTATAGTGTCTCACTAAATATATTGGATTGTGACTAAACTGTGTGAATATCTGTATCACTTCGCCAGTTGTTGTGTAAACTGCTGCACCAGTTGGTTACTAGCTATGTGAAAGTCTCTATTAGCTATTGATTAGTTAACTGAGTATTTGTTTGGGAGAGTGAATGTGTGTGTGGTTCGGTGGGGGGGGGGTGTGACTGCCCAAAGATGTGTGAATAGTTGATTCAGTAGGTATATGAGGTTAAGACTGCATGCTATAACAGTTGTTTGGGTAAGTGAATATCTTTATGGGTGTGGTGATGAGCAAATATATCTCTCAATGGTACATGTCCAACAAACCAGTAAAATAAAAGGCAGTGTATGTGACAGTTGTTGTATATAAAAATGTATACATAAGACTCAGTGATTGTATGAGTGACTGTATGGATAACTGTATACTTGTAATAGTGATTTTATGACACACTAAGTATGAGTTACTATCTATATGAATAAATGAAGAAGTGTGTAGCAGAGTAAATGTAAGTATGATCCATTGTTTGCAAAAGTGAGTAGGATGACTGCATAAGTGAATAGGATGTGTGCTGGTGTTTAATGTCGATATAGGTGTATAAGTATATTTGATAGTATTCTATTGATCATTTATTTTATTTTATGTATTTTTTAAACTTATACGCAACAAATATCCTTGGGCGTCTCGGCGCTGTGGACTAAGCAGATATCGGAAACTGGCTTATTGGTTAAAAAAACATGTTTTTATCATCTTACGAAAGTGTAACAGTGACTGACAGGAACGGATCTGTAACGGAGTATTGCACAATCTTGCAGCTGTCACAACAAAACGCCTGTCTCCCCAAGACACCGTCTTTGTACGTGGTACATGTAACTGGTATGCAGTGGAGGAACGAAGTTGTCAATTGGGACAGTATGTAGATAACTGATGTATGAGGAACTAGGGGCCTAATTTACGTGAAGCTTTGAAGGCAATGCATAAAGCCTTGAATTTTATGCGATTCCTTACTGCCAACCAGTGGTAATTTTTAATCACGTGAGATACGTTTAAATTTAGGGGTCCCTGACAACATTCTGGCGGCTGCATTTTGAACGGTTTGCAGTTTGTTGATTACCCTGCTTTGTGCGTTAGCAAACAACCCATTGCAGTAATTCAAATATGACATCACCAGCGTGCTGACCAAGTTTTTCCTGCAGTTTTGGGGAGATAAGGGATCATTTTCTTAATCAATCTAAGTTTGTGAAACGCTGTCGAGACCACTTGATTGGCATGGAAAACAAAAATCAAAACCATCATCAAACATGATTCCTAGGTTCCTAACCTTAGTGACCGGGTAGGGCAGGGTACCTAATGAAGGTGGCCACCAGGAGCTGGACCATGAAGGAGACAGCTTTCCAAAGATAATGACCTCCGTTTTTTCGGAGTTCAATTTAAGGCAGTTGCTGGCCATCCAATTACTGATGGCCAGCATGCCTTCTTGAAAACTTACAGCAACCTTCTCTCCGTCATTGTTCACCGCGAGCACCAACTGAGTATCATCCGCGTAAGACGTAAGGCCCATCCCGTAAGCTTTTATGACTCTAGCTAGGTCCGACACATAGATATTAAAAAGTGTCGGACTTAGGGATGAGCCTTGGGGAACTCCACATGGTAGTGTCAGTTGGGCAGATTGAAAGGAACCCAGGGTCACAGCCTGGGTCCTGTTTGAGAGAAAGAAGGAGAGCAGTTATTGTGCCCTATCTTGAATGCCCATGGCCAAGACACGGTCGATCAGGATGGAATGATCGACCGTGTCAAATGCAGCTGACAAAACTAGCAATATGAGCACAGCTGTGCATCCCTGATAGTTCTTATATCTTCAGAAGCTTTAATTAAAGCTGTTTCAGTAGCGTGTAATTTACGAAACCCAAATTGAGTGTCGTCCAACAAATGGTGGTCCTCAATAAATTTGGAAAGTTGTGAATTCATCACCTTCTCCGCCACCTTGGCAAGAAAAGGAAGGCTAGCTATAGGCCTATAGTTCTTAGTGTCCTCTGGCTTCAGGTAAGATTTTTTTTAAAGTGGTTTAAGGAAAGTGTTTTTCAATGAATTAGGATAGATTCCAGATGTAAACATGGAGTTACAAAATTGCGCTAATACTGGAACTATTAAATCCGTAACAGGGGCCAGCACTTTAGGTGGGCAAGGATCATTGGCTGATCCAGATATTATGGTATTCATTATCTCAACAATTTGTTGCCCTGTAACTGTGTCGAATTGCGCAAAACAATGATCTGGGGGATTTGTAAAAATCAGCTGTGTTTTGAGATTTTTCTTAGTTGAAAATTCCGTGTAAATTGTATTAACTTTCTCATAGAAATAATCAGCTAAAGAGTTGCACAAGGATTGCGATGGAACGAGAGCGACCACAGGTGGTCGCCCTGCTAACTTGTAAACTACTTGAAATAGTTGTTTAATAGAGTTTCTGGCTAATTCAATTTAGGTTGTGTAGAATTTCCTTTTTTCCTGCACAATCATTATTTTGTATTTGGTCAATTCTTCCTTGTAGAGCATTTTTAAATCTGTGGCGTAAGATTTACGCCAGTGTCTTTCACAGTTTCTACCTTTCTGTTTCTGTTCCCTAAGAGAATCAGTAAACCAGGGTGCCGAAGGGGAAGACCGGTCTTAGAAATAGTCTTCTTTGGCACCAGCCTATTCATTGCATTATCCAGCCAATACTAGTGTATGATGAGGTGTATCCGATTGTCACATTAATGATGTCATCAGTGATGTCTTCAGTGATGTCACTGATCATGTCATGAATGATGTAATATGTGACATCACCAGCAGTGGATTGGGGGCGCACGAGTTATAGTTAGCAGAACTAACTATAATGGAGGAATTTCAATAATTTTGTACGAATTTCTAAAGTTTTTTAAATGCTAATTCCTAACTATAATATATCTGAAGCCTATGGTTTTTTCAGTGAATTTCGAAGGATATGTAAATGATCATTTTTATACTGATTTTCTACAGCAGTTTTTTAACTGTTTATATTTACATATTTTATTTTTTAAATGACATTATATATTTTCAATAGAAATGGAAATAAAAATGTTTTTTACATTTTGAAACTGAAATATTGTTTTTTTTTGTTGAATGTATAAGTGCAGAACGATAAGTGTATTAGTTAGTTAGGGGACTGCATGCATAGTGGATAGGGGTTTGAATCAGTCCATTTCCTAAGGTCTGGCTCAGTGCATGGGTACTTGGATACTGACTGAATGAGTAGAGTACTGCAAGGAGAGTGCCTGGGTGAATTTATAAGTGTTTGGGTTTTGACGCTGTAAATGGATTAGAAGATGATGCTGAATGGATTACCAGTGGAGTGCAAGAGGAGTGACAGGGTGTTTCCTGGAAGTGTATGGATACGGACTGGAGAATTAAAGATGTGAAAGAAAAGTGTGTAGGTGGTTACAGGACTGCATGGATAGTGGATAGGCGTTTGAAGCAGTCCATGTGCTATGGCCTGGCTCAGTGCATGAGTACTTGGGTACTGACTGAATGATTAGAGTACTGCAAGGAGAGTTCCTGGGTGAATTTATAAGTGGTTGGGTTTTTGCACAGTGAATGGATTAGTGCACGGTGCTGAATGGGTCACTGGAGGAGTGCAAGGGGAGTGGCAGGGTGTTTGCTGGAGAGTAAAGATACTGACCGGGGAATTGGAGGTGTGAAAGACAAGTGTGTAGGTGGTTAGAGGACTGCATGCATAGTGGATAGGGGTTTGAAGCAGCCTATGTGCTAAGGCCTGGCTCACTGCATGAGTACTTGGATACTGACTGAATGATTAGAGTACTGCAAGGAGAGTGCCTGGATGAATTTATAAGTGTTTGGGTTTTTGGCGCAGTGCATATATTAGTACATGGTGCTGAATGGGTCACTAGAGGAGTGCAAGAGGAGTGACAGGGTGTTTCCTGGAAGCGTATGGATACTGACTGGGGAATTGAAGGTGTGAAAAACACGTTTGTAGGTGGTTAGAGGACTGCATGAATAGTGGGTAGGCGTTTTAAGCAGTCCATGTGCTAATGCCTGGCTCAGTGCAGGAGTACTTGGGTACTGACTGAATGATTAGATTACTGCAAGGAGAGTGCCTGGGTGAATTTATAAGTGTTTGGGTTTTGGTGCAGTGAATGGATTAGTACATGGCGCTGAATGGGTCACTAGAGAAGTGCAAGAGGAGTGACAGGGTGTTTCCTGGAAGTGTATGGATACTGACTGGGGAATTGAAGGTGTGAAAGACAAGTGTGTAGGTGGTTAGAGGACTGCATGCATAGTTGATAGTCGTTTGACGCAGTCAATGTGCAAAGGCCTGGCTCAGTGCATGAGTACATGGGTACTTACTGAATGATTAGAGTACTGCAAGGAGAGTGCCTGGGTGAATTTATAAGTGTTGGGGTTTTGACGCAGTGAATGGATTAGTACAGGTGCTGAATGGGTCACTAGAGGAGTGCAAGGGGAGTGACAGGGTGTTTGCTGGAAGTGTATGAATACTGACTGCGGAATATAAGGTGTGAAAGGCACGTATGTAGGTGGTTAGAGGACTGCATGCATAGTAGATAGGTGTTTGAAGCAGTCCATGTGCTAAGGCCTGGCTCAGTGCATGAGTACTTGGGTACTAACTGAATGGTTAGAGTACTGCAAGGAGAGTGCCTGGGTGAATTTATAAGTGTTTGGCTTTTGGCACAGTGAATGGATTAGTACATGGTGCGAATGGGTCACTAGAGGAGTGCAAGGGGAGTGACAGGGTGTTTGCTGAAAGTGTATGAATACTGACTGGGGAATTGAAGGTATGAAAGACAAGTATGTAGGTGGTTAGAGGACTGCATGCATAGTGGATAGGTGTTTAAAGCAGTCCATGTGCAAAGGCCTGGCTCAGTGCATAAGTACCTAGGTACTGACTGAATGATTAGAGTACTGCAAGGAGAGTGCCTGGGTGAATGTAGAAGTGGTTGGGTTTTGGCGCAGTAAATGGATTAGTACATGATGCTGAATGGGTCACTAGAGGAGTGCAAGGGGAGTGACAGGGTGTTTTCTGGAAGTTTATGAATACTGACTGGGGAATTGAAGGTTTGAAAGACAAGTTTGTAGGAGGTTAACCCCTTCAGCGCTGATGACAAAGCCAGCTCGTCATGGGCGTTACCTGCGCTACGCGCATGACGAGCTGGCTTTGTAACGTTACGCGCGATTTTCAAATTTCAGCGCACAGCGGGCAAACCCGCTAGCGCGGTAGAGGTTAAAGGACTGCATGCATAGTGGATAGGCGTTTGAAGCAGTCCATGTTTTAAGGCCTGGCTCAGTGCATGAGTACTTGGGTACTGACTGAATGATTAGAGTACTGCAAAGAGAGTACCTGGGTGAATTTATAAATGTTTGGCTTTTGGTGCAGTGAATGGATTAGTACATGGTGCTGAATGGGTCACTAGAGTAATGCAAAGGGAGTGACAGGGTGTTTGATGGAAGTGTATGTATACTGACTGGGGAATTGAAGGTGTGAAAGACAAGTGTGTAGGTGGTTAGAGGACTGCATGCATAATGGATAGTTGTTTGAAGCAGTCCATGTGCTAAGGCCTGGCTCAGTGCATGAGTACTTGGGTATTGACTAAATGATTAGATAACTGCAAGGAGAGTGCCTGGGTGAATTTATAAGTGTTTGGGTTTTGGTGCAGCTTTTACAATTTTTTCAGATGGGTACTGGTGGCAACTGGCTCTGATTAACCAGTCGTAGATCCTGTGCTCTGCTAAAAGACACTTAGAATACAGTTAAAACACCTACATACACTAGGGAACACTATGCATTGGCGTTCCCCTGTGATTAGAATGACCTCCTCTGTAAGCCCCTAGTATATAATAGGGCAGGGGGATTAAAACTACCTCTTAAAACGCACCACAAGCCGCATTTTCAAACTGCTGAAGGGAGGGGGGCTGTGCAAACACGCCCTGTGGCCGTTTTAATTTGGGGGATGAAGTCCTCTTGAATCCTGAGTGTCCCTTGGGTCCAACTAGCCCACAAGGTATCTCCAGTTAGAGCCACAGAAGTGCGTTGCAGAGAATTGTAAAAAGTGGCACGGCCTGGACCATTTCTCTACAAAGCAGCGCAGTGGCGCTTACTGGAAGCACCTGGTGGATTAGTTGGCCCCTATTATTGAATGCAAATTATTTCCCCATCTTAAAACGCGCCACAAGGTATGTTTGCACACGTCACCTCAGACCCCATCCCCTCCCTTCACCACTGTGTAAACACTCCTTGTGGCAGTTTTAATTTGGGAGATTAAGTCCCCTTGAATCCTGAGGGTCCCTAGGGTCCAAATAGCCCACTACGTACCTTCAGTATGCGCCACAGAGCTGCGTTGCAGAGAGTTGCAAAAAGGGGCACGGCCTGGACCACCTCTCTGAATCAGAGTGCAGTGGCTCTTACTAGAATCACCTGGTGGACTAGTTGGCCCCCAGGTTCCCTCAGGACTGGAGGGTAAATATTTCCCCATCTTAAAACCCGCCACAGGGCGTGTTTGAACACGTCACAACAGGCCCCATCTGTGAGAAAGTGCCATCTTTCTTGCATGGTATGCCCCCACTTTTTGCTGAATTGCTGATGTGCTTTGACTGAGTGTGCCCTGGGCTCCTGCCAATCAGGTGCCTAGGGCCCGTGTTCCTTCCCTAAAACTAAATTGAAGCTGAAACCCAATTGGCATCTCTGACCACATGTCAGCCCCTGGTAAATGGTACCCTAGAGACCCAGGGCATTGTGACCAAAGAAGACCCCTAAGGGCTGCAGCACTTATTGTGCCAACCTTAGGGGCCCTGCACCCTGACACCCACACACTGCCTTTGCAGACTGAGTGTCCTGGTGCAGAACTAAATAAAGTGTTGACATGGCACACTTCCCTGTGTGCCATACCCACCAACCCACTGCCCTGGCATACATCAGTCACCGCTCTATCTGGGTACCCTATGCCAGTGGTGTGGGCACAGGTGCATGAGCCCTGTGCCCCTACTGTACCCAGGACCATTCCTGGGCACTGTAAGTGCAGTGATGCCATTAAGAGTATATGGTGCTGGGAGGTTGTCATATGGAATTCCACAGCACCAAAATGGCTACACTGAAGACTGACAAGTTTGATATCAAACTTCTCAGCACATTAAACCCACACTGATGCCAGTGTGGCATTTAATGTAAAATGCACTACAGAGAGCATCTTAGAGATGCTCCCTGAAAAGTAACCTACAATCCTCGTCTTGTCTGAGAGGCTGCCTAGGCTGCCACACAGCTGATATGTTGCTGTATCCCTGGGTGGAGACCCCCCCGCTCTCTTAGGCCTGCAACAATGCACATCCTAGGCAAGGTGCTAGGTCTCCTCCCCCAAGATGGGCAGAGCGAAGCTTCAAAGGCATACCACCTTTGTGAACTTCTCCAGACCACTTGCTGTACTTAGCAACTGTCCCCCACCGGTTCTGACCCCAACTCTGGCTGGAAGACTGACGGGAAACCCTACATGAGGAAAGGAGGTTGTGCCAGCCTGTGCCAACTCCACCCCTCAGGTGGGAGAGGCGAGGTAAAGCACAACTCCAGGCCCTGGCCATCTTGAGGATGGGAAGTCCTGCCCAATCAGAGATAGGCTCCTGCCCCCCTCACACAGGAGAGGAGCAGGATAGGGGGTGTACTCACCCCAGGACAGGGACCTATTTGTCCCTGCCCTTCCCCTACCTGTAAGACCCCAACATTTAGTATTTAGGGGCACCTTGAACCATCCTTCCTCAGATCTCGATTTCAAAACAAGAAAGAAGACCAAGAAGAAGAAGACATGCCGTACAGCTGCTAACAAGAGGACGTCACCAACTAATTTGGCCCAAGCCCTACAGGCCTGTTGATCCTTGAACCTGTTCCTGCTAAATCCAGGTGTCTCCTGTGGGCAGCAACCTCAAGAACCTGCCTGCCTTGACCCTCTTAGAGACTGGGACTCCCACGAGCAGTGGTTCTGCTCAAACAGCAACACCCCTGGTGACAGTCAGGAACTACAAATCCAGCCCACTCTGCACCCGACTACTCCGGCCTGTGCCCGAGTGGACAAAGACCCTGAGGACATCCCCCCAGCAATTCTGACCTGGAATCCAGTGCCCAAGGACCCTCCTCAAAGACCCAGATGACTCCTGCAGACTCTGAACCAGGGACCACTCTAACCACGACCAGCAGAGGGTAAGATTTCCCGACATCCAAAGACACCCCTGCACCCGGCGCTCCCCGGCATCCTGTGCCCAACTCCAGGGTGCCTACCTACCCTCCAAGATCCAAACTTACACCTCGAAGTGTTCGTCACTCCAGAAGATCCACCATCCCCGAGCCTGCAGCCTTTGTTCCCTTTTAAAAATTTCCATTGAATAACATTGAGCGCCCGACGGCTCAAAAGCACCCTGCACCCAGCCGCCCGAGTGCCCCTGGCAGTGCAACCTTTGTCCTATCCTTCTTCCCCATTTGCCCTTAGCAAGTGACCAGGAGCCCAGCACCCACAGCCGCGTGGCCTGCTAGCCAGCAGCCACCAACCAAAGGCCCCCTGCCTCTCATTGGATAACATTGGGCCTAACTACCTCTGCACCCGGCTGCCCATGTGCCGCTGAGGGTGAACCAACTGTACCCACCTGACCCTGGGTGACACCTGAGTCTATGCCCAGATCCTTAACTCCAGTCGAGAAATTACCTAAAAGCCGATAACTCACTTTTCTTCCATATTCTAACATTGACTGGTTTCACTTGGAAATTCTTCTAAGTATGGTATTTTGGAACTTACAAATATTCCTCTAATATCAGCTGAACTACGAATTTACTCACCTGTTATCAGAAGAGACCTCAGTGCTGCATCTTTGAGCCCAGTACTGATCCTGAAAAGTAATTCTAACCGTACTTACCAGTAACTTGAATTTCCTTCCATAGGATATCATTGCCTGCTTTTTGCTGAAAAAGTTTCTAAATGTCGATTTCTAAAACTTACAAATATTCTCTAAAATCGTTCCAACGATAAAAATGTAATTACTTGGCTAGGAGTCCAGCACTGCATTACAAAAGTAACATGAACATACTTTACCTGCAAATTGAATTTCCTTCCATAGGATAACATTGGTAATTCCAACTGAAAAAGTTTCTGTCAACTTTGAAAATACAATCATATTCCTTAAAAATCATTACTGTAACTAAAACCCTTTTACTTAACTGTTTACAGCTCATGTCCCGGGACTGAATCTAGGATCCAGTCCTGTGCTTAGAAAAGTAATCTACACATTAACTAATTGCATTTCACCAGAAATTCCCATTGAGCTCAATGTTGCATTGTGTTGCCTATTGCAACAAACTGTAACTATTGCATTCAAAAAGTCTATTGCCTATTTGAAAAGTATTTAACTAAAGTAACTCATCCTGAGAAAGTATATATTTGATACCTTGTTGATTCTAAAATAAAACAACTGTATATTTTGATACAAAACAATTGGCCCAGAGTTCAGTTCTAAAGTGTGTGCGACCATTTGCTGACTGAGTGTGTACAACAAATGCTTTACACTGTCCTCTGATACTTCCTTACTGCTCGACCAAGCTACCACTTTAGAGAGTAAGGTTATATCTAACTTTAACTTTAACCTCTGCCAAACCTCTGGGGACTGGGGGCTCTATACGCACTGTACCTTACTTTGGTCCAGTATATATATATTACCTACTGGCGGTCGCCAGTAGGTATATATAGTTAGGATTTTTTCCCTATGGGATTTTTGAAAATTCTATGTCTAATAACTTTGGCGTTTGTGGACGGAATTGGCTGAAATTTTCTGGAAAATGGAACATTTTGTTTCTGAGCAGCCCCTGGAAATTTGGGGGGGGTTCGTCAAGGGGGGGCCGAGAAAAAAGGGGGGTCCCAAAACGTGTTTTTAACATTGAGTTTTCCATAGGGCGGTTGGCCTCACTTTTAGCCCGAACGGCTGAATGGATTTGCACGAAACTTGGCAAAATTGTAGGGACTGGTAGCCCGATGTGCCTTTGCTAGGTCTCAATATATGTGCTTCAGTGGATTTTGAGAAATTAACGTTTAAAAAAAGATATATATCTGTAAGCGCGCTCTGGGCAGCGCTCCGGTTCGCGGACTTTACGCGTACCGGAACTTCGCGTAGCGAAGCTGATTGGTTCTCCGGTGTCTGTCAACATTCTAAACAGTCCGGAGCGGCCGCCATCTTGTCTCTCGGTAGGATTGAGAGACAAGAGGAGGCCAAAACAAAGGGGGAAATGACCATAAGGGGGCATAGTATATCCTCCCTGACCCCCTAGGTTTAATGTGGAGGCTTTAAAAGGGCCCCGCGGGTAGCGCCCGGTTCGCGAACCGGGAAGCGTTCTGGGCAGCGTACTATAATGAAAAATGAATGATAGACTTTTCAAATACTGTATGTTAATTGATTGTTGGTTTTGTTGATTATTTTTAATTTTTTTTATTTTTTAAGCAATTATTTATTATTGTGATTGTGTTTCAAAATTTAATAACATTTCTAATATTTAACTAGTTTATGAATTACATATAAAAATGATTAAAGACTCAAACAATTTTTTAATATTACATACAATTTTATTTTTCAGATTGTTTTTCAAAATTTAATAGAACGTCTACACGTCTAGCATTTGACTGTCCGATATGTCCTCTTGTTGAGTGAACATAAGTTCCCACATTTGACCGTCATCATAATGGCGTAAATGATCGACAGATTCTACACATTGAAGTAATTCATAGTCCCGTGTCTCATCCATGAATTCTAAGTCATCAATGGGTTCCATAACTTGTTCATTGTTGCTGTCCAGAACAATTTCGAAGGAAACATTCTGCTCACCTTCCATTTTATTGCTGTAATTTGCATAAAAAATAAATATATCAGTAGTGATAGGGCACTGTTGGGTTTAAGTTCAGACAGGTACTTGTGAGTTTATAACAGAGAAGTAATCTATGGGCACTGTATGGTTTCAGGCGTGAAGTAGTACTATTAAAAAGTGCCTGTGAAGAAGCCTAAGTAAATTCATAATTATACCACAGAAACCTAAATCAATCCATAATTATAATAAAGAAGCCTTTCTCAATGTCTAACTCTTACAGAGGGATAGTAGAAGAAGCCTAAGTAAATTCATAATTATACCACAGAAAACTAAATCAATCCATAATTATAATAAAGAAGCCTTTCTCAATGTCTAACTCTTACAGAGGGATAGTATATAACTATCTGAAAATGTTTTCAAATTTATAAAATAATATCTCACCTTCTAAAAACAAGTTTAAGTTGTGAGTGAAAATGATCTTGCAATGTAATTCAGGAAGTAGTAGTCAAAATGGCTGTGTTTCTCTCTCTTTCTTTATATATATTCAGGTACATAACCAATCAAATGTCAGGTAAAAAAAGTAGAAAATGAAAGTAACATTTTAATTGGTTGTCAATTCCAACACTTCAGATGTGTTTTGTGAAGTAATTTACCTCAGGGTATTTAGAGAGGTCTACAGGCTAAATGGTTAAATGGAATTTCAATCAAATTTGTGAAAATGGTAGGCATTGGTATGTAGTATGAGGTAATCTATATTTGGTGAAATTGTCTCCAGTCGCTTTTCTGTAAACTACTTTCCCACCTTTTGTGATGGTGCGCTTCCCAGGGAGCGACCCGGTACGCGAACTGGTGAGCGCCCCGGTTCGCGAACCTTAAGCGTTACGGGAGTCCACCATTTTGTGTTTCGGTCGAATTAAGATACAAGATGGAGGGCAAATAATGTTCAGAATGGGTAGAAGGGGGCACGGTAGACTTATCTTGACCCCCTAGGTTTTCTGAGGGTGGCTGAGGAGGCCCATATGTGCGAAAAAAAACACATTTTTTTTTAAATTTAGCGAGGTTAGCTCCCGGTTCGCGTACCGGGAAGCGCCCCAGGGAGCGTACTTTGTTGAAAATTAGTGAAAAAAGTTAGAGTAAAATAATAATTGTGAGTGATCAGATGTAGGGTAGCTCTGAGAAGAGCTTTTGGGTTTATGGTACATTTAGGTACTTATAAGTAGGTACCAATGCACAGTCTTAAATTCAGAATGAAAACTCTGTTGCCCTCATCTGAGAAGTGAACTCCATCTCCTCTGTAGATATCTTGCATGTAGTAACGCAAGTTATTGTTGTACAGGGAGCCCATTCCATGGTCTCTCATGTAAGCTGAAACAGATTTGTTTACATGCTTCCTCGACTTCTCAATTTGTGGACAAAATTGGTTTGACCACCTCCATTTCTGTCTTTGGCATATATTTGAATATACCAAGGCAGTCTGAGGAAAAAGTGCCATCAATTGCTCAAAGGTGTCCTTTAAAAGCATTTCCAGACCTACCCCAGTCAAAGTGCCCAAATCATTACCTCCACAGTGCACAATTAACAGGTCAGGTTTTGGCAAATGCATAAAGGTTTTCACCAATGGTATCAATTGGTGACATTTTAATCCTCTGTGGCCAAACCACTTAATTTCCACATCTTGTAAATTGAGGTTAGGTAAATTCCTGTTCTCAGCATACCTCTGAGCCCAATAGATGTAACTATGTCCAACAATCCAGACAGAAAACATGGTGAGAGAAGGTTCTCCTGCAGTCAGATGAAGTGTGGCAATGAAATGGCAGTTGAAAAAATAAGAGTTTAAAATGAAAAAAACTGTGGAGTTTCTGTGTTAATGAAGCAGTAACAGTGATTGGTGGATTTTGATTGCTGAAAACAGAAAGTTAGGGTGCATGGATGAGTTGTTTGAAAGATGTATTTTGAGTGGTCAAGAAAAAATCATTAAATGAAAGAATGCACTGGATATGAGGTGCACTGAGAGTTCAGAGTTCAATTGCAACATTGTTGTGTGAACTTGCAAACACCAGAAGTCTTCCAAGAGGTGGTTGCCATGCAGAAAAGGCATGAAATGGCAGAGGGGGGAAGGGTTTTCATTTGAAAAAAAGTGAGGGAAGAGTTTTGATTGGGTGACATGAGAGATATGTGTGAAGAATTACAGCATTTCTGTGCTTTTGATAGCTGCAGACTCTGGAGTGCATACCTTTTGCTCTGCTGAAGACAAATTGGTGTGTTTCTGAGACTGTTTTCAAACTCAAAGTATTTGCTAAGCTGAGAAAATATTTCTTTAATTTAGATAGAGAATAGTGTGCTTTAAGGAGAAAATTATGAAGAAAGTTGTGTTTTTCAAATGTTGCTTTGTCTCAAGTGTTTTACAAATAGATTTTGTTTCTTTGAGAAAATGTAATTGGAGAAAATGTGAAGTATTAGTACTGACAGGGTGTTTTTCTGCATAGGAGCTGTGGAGTCTTTTCAAATTATGACTTGAAAATCGTTTTTGAGGAAAATGAATGGTTATAATATTTCTGACAAGGACATAATGGTGTATGCTTCTTTATAATGCAATTGACTGTCTCTGATGTTATTTTTCCCATTTCAATGTAAGACCTTTCTCTGTGGCGCAAATTGCTTGTAAATATGCTCCCACCTGTGCATGGCAAATTTAGATTTTGAATGTTTGTGTTACATAGCCATGTTAAAAGTGATACAAACATGCTGCAAAGGCAATCAAAAAACGCTTTTATGTGTCTTAAGGACATTTTAAGTCATTTTCCCATGTGCAGTGTTTTGAAATTATGATTTAAAAATCGTTTTTGGGGAAAAGGAATTGTTTTTAAATTTATGACAAGGACATAATGGTGTATGCTTCTTTATAAGGCAATTGACTGTCTCTGATGTTATTTTTCCCATTTTAATGTAAGACCTTTCTCTGTGGCGCAAATTGCTTGTAAATATGGTCCCACCTGTGCATGGCAAATTTAGATTTTGAATGTTTGTGTTCATAGCCATGTTAAAAGTGATACAAACATGCTGCAAAGGCAATCAAAAAACGCTTGTATGTGTCTTAAGGACATTTTAAGTCATTTCTCCATGTGCAGTGTTTTGAAATTATGATTTGAAAATCGTTTTTGGGGAAAAGGAATGGTTTTTAAATTTATGACAAGGACATAATGGTGTATGCTTCTTTATAAAGCATTTCAGTGTCTCTGATGTCATTTTTCCCATATTACATTAAAAGACCTTTCTCCGTGGGGCACATTCCTTGTAAATATGGTCACACTTGTGCATGGTAAATTTAGATTTTGACTGTTTGAGTTACATAACCATGTTAAAAGTGACCCAAAAAAATTGCAAAGGCTTTCAAAAAACACTTTCATGTGTCTTAAGGACATTTTAAGTCATTTCCCTGTGGGCAGTGTTTTCAAATTATGATTCGAAAATCGTTTTTGAGGTAAAGGAATGTTGTTAAAATTTATGTGCGCCATATGCCCCCAAATTTCTTTTTCAGGGGTGCAGCAGGGTGTTCTTGAGACACCCCTGCACCTTTGGAAAAATTCCTAATTTACGATGAGCTAATTGCTAATCGCAAATTGCACCTTCATTCCTATGAGCATCCTGGCCCATGGAAATGAATGGGTAATTTGCAATTAGCAATTTGCTCATCGCAAATTAGGAATGGTAAAGAATCGCTATTTATTCCTTAAAATTCGCTATTTTGGAAATGCAAAATAGTTTGATGATACATATGGCGGTTGATCTCTAACAAGATAAGAAGCTTAGGGATACATTTATGATGACTGGCGCAATGAAGTGGACATCACTTACTTCATTGGTAGAGCTTTACATGTATTATCTCCTCTGTATTCTTCATCAAGCGTAACTTTAATCTGCAATCCTGAGTAGGCCTCACCTCAAACAAACCTCTGGATAGGCCACACCTTATCGTCATCATGAATTAATCATTTAAAATGCTAGGGACAGATTTATGATAGGTGTATGCCTCTTTTGCGCCACTTACAAAACACTGCCCATGGGGAAATGACTTAAAATGTCCTTAAGACACATGAAAGTGTTTTTTTAAAGCCTTTGCAATTTTTTTGGGTCACTTTTAACATGGCTATGTGACTCAAACAGTCAAAATCTAAATTCACCATGCACAGGTGGGAGCATATTTACAAGGAATGTGCTCCATGGGGAAAGGTCTTATAATGTAATATGGGAAAAATGACATCAGAGACAGTGAAATGCCTTATAAAGAAGCATACACCATTATGTCCTTGTCATAAATTTACAAACCATTCCTTTTCCCTAAAAACGATTTTCAAATCAAAATTTGAAAACACTGCACATGTGGAAATGACTTAAAATGTCCTTAATTCAAAATTTGCTATTCCTTATTTTGCGATTGCACTGAAGGATTTGCAAATTTTTGCGATTCCTTAAATGCAATGTATCAAACAAAAAATATGCAAAAAATGCCATTAAGGATTTGCAAATTACCACCAACTTCTAGTTGGTGGTAATTTGCGAATTCTTTTCAAAAAGCTTTTTTTCCAAAAAACAAAAGGTGACATATGACGCCCATACATGCCCTTAGGGCATGTATGTGCGCCATATGCCCCCAAATTTCTTTTTCAGAGGTGCAGCAGGGTGTTCTTGAGACACCCCTGCACCCTTGGAAAAATTCCTAATTTGCGATGAGCTAATTGCTAATCGCAAATTGCACCTTCATTCCTATGGGCCTCCTGGCCCATGCAAATGAATGGGTAATTTGCAATTAGCAATTTGCTCATTGCAAATTAGGAATGGTAAAGAATCGCTATTTATTCCTTAAAATTCGCTATTTAGGAAATGCAAAATAGTTTGATGATACATATGGCGGTTCATCTGTAACAAGATAAGAAGCTTAGGGATACATTTATGATGACTGGCGCAATGAAGTGGACATTACTTACTTCATTGGTAGGCCTTTACATGTATTATCTCCTCTGTATTCTTCATCAAGCGTAACTTTAATCTGCAATCCTGAGTAGGCCTCACCTTAAACAAACCTCTGGATAGGCCACACCTTATCGTCATCCTGAATTAATCATTTAAAATGCTAGGGACAGATTTATGATAGGTGTATGCCTCTTTTGCGCCACTGTGCGTCACTTTTGTGATGCAGCGGCGGTGCAAAAGATTTGCTATGAGGCGACAAAATTACAAATTGATGCATTTAGGCAGATGTGTCATGGTGTAAAAAAAACGTGCCACATGAAACCGATGCAGCAGTGATGCAAAAGATGCACCATGTTGCAAGACAGGCTTCACTTCGGGCCATATGTATCAAGCTAATTACCATTCGGAAAGGTCAAAATTCTGCGAATTTCGGCCTTTGCGAATGCTAATTAGACAAATGGTATGTATCAAACAAGTTTGATGCAAAATAAGGAATAGCAAAATTTGCTATTACTTATTTTGCGAATGCACTGAAGGGTTTGCAAATTTTGCGATTCCTTAAATGCAATGTATCAAACAAAAAATATGCAAAAAATGCCATTAAGGATTTGCAAACTACCACCAACTTCTAGTTGGTGGTAATTTGCGAATTCTTTTCAAAAAGCTTTTTTTCCAAAAAACAAAAGGTGCCATATGACGCCAATACATGCCCTTAGGGCATGTATGTGCGCCATATGCCCCCAAATTTCTTTTTCAGGGGTGCAGCAGGGTGTTCTTGAGACACCCCTGCACCCTTGGAAAAATTCCTAATTTGCGATGAGCTAATTGCTAATCGTAATTGCACCTTCATTCCTATGAGCCTCCTAGCCCATGGAAATGAATGGGTAATTTGCAATTAGCAATTTGCTCATTGCAAATTAGGAATGGTAAAGAATTGCTATTTATTCCTTAAAATTCGCTATTTAGGAAATGCAAAATAGTTTGATGATACATATGGCGGTTCATCTGTAACAAGATAGATTTATGATGACTGGCGCATCACCAGGGATGTGCCAGTCATCCTGAGCCGCTGTTCCGCCACCCATGGTGTGCTGCATTTACAATGCGGCGCAGCATGGGGCAAAAATGGCACAGATGCGTGACGTATCTGTGCTGTAAAGGTGGCGCATTGCTGGAGTTGTATCGCAAGTGCGATGCAGCTCCAGCAAGGCTCAGGGGTGCCCCATCTCCACAATGTTGCGTCAAGACCTATGCCTGCTTAAAGCAGGCGCAGGGTTTTGACGCAGCTTTCTCCTATCTGATTGTAAATGCGGCACACCATGGGTGGCAGAGCAGCGGTGCACGTTAACTGGTGCATGCCTGGGGATGTGCCATTTAACATAAATCTGCCCCTTTACATTTAAGTATGTGCAGGGGACACAGAGTCGGTGAGGCTTATCCAAGGTTAAGAAGAGATGAGTCCTGTTCACTGAAAAATTAGACATAGGCTTCACCTGCTCAGCATCGCTGGACATGGCTAAATAATAGCTGCAAAATGTTACTCTTGTTAAACAATTTTACTATTATAATCTCTGAGATTTGTCTCTTACTTTGCAACATCTCATTGTTGTTATCTTTCTTTAAAGATAAAGACAACATCAACATGAGCGATAATCTGCAATCAGTTGATTTTGACCTCATCATTGAACTTGTAATTGAAACATCAGTGGATGTTGATCCCTTGGATGATTTAAATCCTGAGGATGAAGAAGAACGTGATGAGGATGCAGATTTGTCCGAATTATATGACATAGGGTGGGAAGCTGACCTGCTTGATCCTATGGAACTATAAACATTTATTTTTAAAATTTATAATAAATAAAAAGTAAAAATGTAAACCGTTTAATTTAAAAATAAAGACACCTTCAAAAACAGGTTATGTGTAGTGTCTTCAATAAAATATTAAAATATGCTCATAAAATTAGATCAGATTCACATATAAGATAGCACAGGTAACATGAATATAAATTCCATTTCTTTTCTGCTATTTCTGTATTCTAAAATTGCCATGCACTAAAAAATCTTATATGTAAAAATGTAAAGTAGTGTTTTAAGTTTTTGATTACTGTTATTGATGTACTGTTGGGTAATAGTGGTTAATAACATTTTTTAATATATTTTACCACAGATTCAACTGCAGATCATTTCAACATTTCACCATGCCAACGAAAGAAAGACTGAGAAAGGCTGTAAAACGTCAAAGACAGCCGGTGATTGAAAAAAAGCAGCAGTCCTCTAACAAAAAGATTTGTCAAGTCAACAAGAAAGCACCGGGTAAGAGTACAAAAACATTCATAAGAAATAGTTGCAGTAAAAAAAATATTACTACATAAAATGTTTCAGTCCAGAAAAAGAGAAGCAATTCAAATGGAAAGGAAAGGCCAATCAAAAATGTTACTGCTAGAGCAAGAGATAACTCTGTGCATGATAGTAGAAGGAAACAACAGTTTAGGGACATTCGTAAACGAATGTTCCGCAACAGGATAATTGGCAATTTGTTAAAAAATATTAAGAAAGGTCAACAGAAAGTGGTTTTTTATAAGAGAAAAAAAAAAGTTGAGAAAGTTATTGATCAGGCATTTGAAATTAAACGTAAGTTATTTATTTTGATAATCAATAGAATTAGGGAGCTAAACAAGGCAATTTATGATTTCAAAAGAAATAGTAGATGGAAGAGAATAGTTAATCGTAGTAATTTTTGTGAAGTTTTTTCTGGAGAATGGATGCATAGTTCTAGCTGTGAGGCATTTTTTAATGAGGAGAGTTATTTCCAGGATAATGATTTGGTGCATGCAGTTGACACCAGTGGTCGTGCTTATGAAGTGAAAGATGGTTGTCCAGTTGAAAAAGAAAAACTTGTGACAACAGAGGCAGAAGAGGTGTTAGGTAATGAGGTTTTAGGAAGACGTGCTAAGGGTCCTGTGTACACCTGGAAGTGTAGTAGTATTTGCAGTGTGCGACAGGATTCCATCAATTTGCTTTGTGATTTTGTACGGTCATTTAATAAGAAAAGTTTGAAGCAGAAAATAAGGTTGTTGCAAGAATTAGATCCTTGCAGAGTGAGAGAAGTGACAGGTTTGCATGGTCATTCACTGGCTTGTCTTTCCAGGAGGGTATGCCAGAGTGTTTTTCATCATTTCAGGATGCTAGCAGTGCATCATAATAAAGTGAGGAAATTAGTTAGAATGTTGTATTATGCTAAGAGTCCAGCAATTATGCTTAAAAAATTATGTGCTGCTCTTTTGCATGGTTCTGAAATGGATGTGAAGAATATATGTGAAGAAATTGAGTTTTGTTACTTTGGAAGTAAAGAGGAGAATGTTGAAATTGACCAAGAAGAAGCGGGTAATGTGGAAGATAGTGTACAGGTTTCCAGTACAGATAATTTCCAGTGGGAAATTGCCACGTTTCAGGTCAAATCAAGTGAGAGTCCAAATTTCACTTGTGTGTGTTGTCGACGCACTTATTATAAGAATCAGACTAAGTTAGTGGATTTATATGCAAAAAGTGAAAGGGAAAATAATAGTGAATGGAAGGATTTCGCAACATACTTGATGGTAGAAAATTGTTTTGATTTGGGATTGGATCAACGTGTGTGTACTTATTGTTGTTGCAAATTAAATCAAAACCAGATGCCTGCTAGAGCAGTTCATAATAATCTGGAATTGGTTGAGATTCCTTCTGAATTGAAGGATTTAAATACTTATGAATCTATTTTGATTCAAAGTATCCATCCCTTTCAGGCTATTGTAAGAATGGAGCCAAAGACAGGGAAATTGCCTCCATCAGATTTACAGAGAGGATTAAAGGGAAGAGTTGTTTATTTGCCTCTAGATTTGAAGAAAAACATTAACACAATTGTAGTAGAAAAAGTGGACGAGGAACCTCTGGTTATCTTAGTTAATGGGGTTCCGACAAAGAATAAGAAAATATGGCAAGATTTAGTAGATGTTAGGAAAGTTAAAAAGGCAACATTGTATTTGAAAAAAAATAATAAATACTATAAGAATGTATATGTTGCAGAAGAGGAAGTAAGTGAGGAAGAGGATAGCGATTTGTGTGCTGGTCAAATTGAGAAAGTAGAAACTTCTACTAGTGAAGAAATATATGAACATTATAGTGTTCATCCTTTGCATTCCAAGGAAGTCATGGGGAATGCTATTGAGTTGTTTCAAATGAAACAAGCCAAAGGGAGTTCCATTAGTGTTTGGGAGGAAAGTTTGGAAGCTCGGTGTTTCCCACAGCTTTTTCCAACAGGTCAGGGAGGAAGATATGATGAGCGACCTCATCAAATTCCTGCTTCTGAATACCGGACTTTGCGATTGTATGCAGGAGATGCTAGGTTTCGACAATGCATTCCTTATTTGTTTCATCTCCTGTTTGAAAGCGATCTGTCTGGACTGTCATATGCAGTGAACCACATCTTGAAAAATGGTATGCACATGCAAAACATCTCGGCAAGTGACTTTATGGATAAAGTCAATGTCCAAGACAGTATTTTGGATTCTCACCTGATTAATCTCATGGCGTGTCAGCGTGGTACTAATGAGTACTGGTACCGTCGTCATGGTGATTTAAAATGTATGCTGAGGAACTTAGGTACTCCCACATGGTTCCTCACTCTGAGCTGTGCCGAGTATGGCTGGGAAGACTTACTTGAATTTCTACGAGAGGCAAATGCTAACGTAGAAAACATCGAATTCAAGACACCCGGAGAACTGTGCTCTTTGGATCCAGTCAATGTATGTAGGTACTTCAATCATAGATTTGAAGCTATGATGTCTTTCATCATGAATAAGAAGAATCCACCTCTTGGAGAGGTGTTGGATTTCTTCTGGAGAAAGGAGTACCAAGCAAGAGGTGCTCCTCATATACATATGTTGCTGTGGATCAAGGATGCACCTAAATTTGGAACGGATCCAGAAGACTCAGTGATGAGTTTTATACAACAGTATTCTACGTGTGCTGTTCCAAACGCAAAGGAGAAGAAAAGCCTAAGAGAAAAAGTTCTGCGTTTCCAAAGCCATCGATGTGGAAAGTACTGTCGTCGTAAATTCCGAAACAAGGACAAGTTCTACACCAAATGTCGTTTCGGTTTTCCACGACCGGTGATTTCTAAAGGAAGAGTAAACAGTTTGATGTCTTCGCTGCGACATAATGTGATGAAGAAATCACCTAAAAACACATACAATTTGAAGAGGAACGAAGAGTCCAAGTACATCAACGACTACAACCCGGTGATTTTGTCCATGTGGAATGCTAACATGGATATACAGTTTGTGGCTGATAACTGTATGGCTGTGGCTCGGTATGTGACGTCTTACATCACCAAAAAAGAGAAGACAGAATTGAAGGATATGTAGGAGGACATTTCCCATGAAAAGAGCCTCAGCAAGAAGTTGTACAGTTTCAGTCTGAAGATGTTGTCGCATCGAGAAATCGGAGCGTACGAATGTTCTGACCGGTTGTCTTCAGCAAGTCTCTATGCCAAGTCCAGGAGTATCATTTGGGCGAGTCTTGGTCTTGCTGCAACGCGTAATCGAGTTCTCAAACCTGTGCGGGAAATTGAGTATTTGGCGGAAAAGGAGCCAAACAGTACCGACATTTTGAAGACCAACATGTTGGATACATATTATCCAAATCGAAGTATTCACCTCGAGAATGTTTGTCTGTATGAGGTTCTTCAAAATTACATATTCAAGAGGAACATCAAAGAAGATACTGAGAAAGGAGTGTATGCTGTAATAGGAAGTGAGGGATGTCTGGTCAAGCAAAGAAAATGCCACTTGGTAAACCATCGAAAATTGAGTGGCGAATCTCCTGAAAAAAAGGAGTTTTTCTATTTAGCACTTTTGCAACTTTTCAAGCCTTGGCGTGCAGAAGAGGAACTGCTTGGAGATTTTCCCTGTTACGAAGACTCTTTCAATGCCGCCAAGGAGACCATAGAATGTCCTGCTTTTCCCAAATATGTACAAATGTTGAATGCGGAAATTGAGCAGGAAGCAATGATTGCAGCCGAGATTGCCAGAGACAGTTCTCAGGACAGTCAGAGTTCTGCTTCATTGAGTCAGGATCCACTAGGAGGACCTGTTATCGAAAATGAAGCTGCCACTGCTATGAATGAAGTGGAAAGAGCCATGGCACATGCTCAGGAGGATGCGGTTAACTTAGAAGAGTTGGAAAGACAACTCAACGTTGAGCAGAGGAAAATATATGACGAAGTTACCATGCAAATTGATCATGGATTAAGTCATGACAAGAAAGAGTGCTCATGTACGTCGTTGAAGCCTGTCCGACTGTACGTGAGTGGAGAAGCGGGAACTGGAAAAAGTTTCCTCATTAAAGCAATTTCATGCTATTTGCAGGAAAGGACAGAGTCATCGCTGTCTTGTGTTGTCACCGCTCCAACTGGACTGGCAGCACATAACATTAAAGGGATTACTTTACATCGTTTACTGATGCTGCCAGTGGAGCATGACAACAAATTACAATATCACAAGCTATCTGGAGATGCTTGTTTTGAAGTTTCAAGAATCTTGAGGAAAATGAAACTTCTTATCATTGACGAAGTAAGCATGGTTTCCAATGTCATGCTTGCCTTTGTGCATTTGAGAATGCAAGAAGTTCTCAAAACAGAGTATGATGTGTTATTTGGTGGCAAACACATCATTGTTTTCGGTGATCTTCTGCAGCTGACACCAGTGAAAGGGCAACCTGTGTTCAAAATGCTCACGCATGAAGATACCAGGAAGTGCCTAGGCAGCATTGGCAACGTCAATATATGGTTAAACTTCAATTATGCTGAACTGCATGAAAATATGTGTCAGGCGAAGGATGAAGTTTACAAGACTATTCTACAAGATGTTAGAATTGGAAAAGTGACCGAGCATGGGAAAGAAGCTTTACATGCACGATTACTGTCAAATTTATATCCAGAACAAGATGTTGTGCCTGAGAATATTTTTCAGAAAATTACTGAGAAGAAATCTGGAATATGTTTGATGCCAACTCTTGCAGAATGTGCCAAATTCAACAACAAAATGTTGCATTTAGAAAAGCAAGAGATTGTGAAACTGGAAGCTATTGACAGAGTAGAGCATATGGGATCAACAATTATTTTGTCTGAGAATCTGAAAACAAAATTGGATTCATTAGAGAAGAGTATATCTAAAACTGCAGGTTTTGAAAAGACTCTGAATGTGTGCTTGAACTGCCGTTTAATTTTAAGAAGGAATTTACATGTTGAAAGAGGTCTGGTAAATGGATCAATGGGTAATGTTGTTGATTTTGTAAAATACAGAAATAGAGATGGAATTGAATTTTTAAAAATTAAATTTGATGGCATTGAGGAAGTACAGCTAATTGGTCGTTGCTCTGCTAGATTTTTGCTTGTAAAAGACTTATATGTTCGCCGTAAGCAGTTTCCTGTTTGCTTGGCATATGCGGTGACAATCCATAAATCGCAAGGTTTAAGTGTAGACAGTGCATTGGTGAATATTGGCAGTTCTGTGTTCAAGGAGGGTATGGCATATGTGGCATTGTCACGAGTTAGAACTTTATCGGGATTGTACTTGATTGAGTGTGATGTCACAAGCATTTGTGCGGATCTAGATTGTGTTAAGGAATACAATAGGTTAAGAAGAGAGTATGCGCCACATTTGCCTCAATATCCTTTGTTTGAGAAATGTGTGGCAGGCCGGAAACGAAGAAATGTAACCAATACTGGGGAGGTTGTAGCAAAAAGACGAAAAGTCGATGAACCTGAAATTATAAGCAGAAACAAAAAGAATTCTGTTGAAGATGTTGTTGGTTTTCAATTTGAAAACAGTTCTGGTGTCAACTGCTATGCTAATGTAGTGGTTAATGTTTTGTTTTCTCTAGAAAATGTAAAAGAAGAGATTGTGGTCAATTCTGATCAAAGATTTTGCAGTTTGTTAAATTCTGTGTTAGAGAAATGTAGCACTGATAGAACAAACATAGAAAGTGTGTCTGAAATTCGAAATCTGTTAGACAGATGTTCAGGCCAAACACAATTCTCTCAAAATATTCAGCAAGATTGTCAGGAGTTTTTAATGTATATGCTTGATGTATTGCATGCTGAAGGTGTAGATGTAGATCAGCTGTTTGGGCTTTCTTATCAATGGCAGCATGACTGCGAGAACTGTATGGTATCAAGTACTACTAGTGTAGACTCAGAAAGATTTATATATTTAACTTTGCCAGACAGTAAATCAGTCTACTTTAATAAGCTAGTAAAAGCAGCTGATCACAACAAGGAGTGTAGCCAATGTAAATCTGAAATGATGTCCACATTATTTATACGAACATATGGCCAGTATGTCATTTTAATGTTCCAACGATGTAGGCCTGATGGAACAAAATTGACAACTTTAATTAAAAATGTTGTGGCTTCGCAGTTGTCAATATCAGGAAGGACTTTTGTAACTGCAGCAATTATATATCATGACGGTCCTTCAATAACATCAGGACATTACACAGCTTATTTAAAGTCTAGAAATGGCTGGTCATTTTGCAATGATTCTGTTTTAATTTTCAAAAAAAAATTGCCGTATGACCTTAAAAACTCTTACCTGGTGTTTTTAAAACCAAAATTTTAGGGAAAGAATCTCGGGATGTGCTCTGTGGAATTTCAAGAAGTTCTAATGGCTCCTACACGATTTGGCCTTGAGGATAAGTGTAGTTCAGAGACATAACTTCTAACCATAAGACTGGACGTCATGGAGAAATAAGTGCACTTTGAATGAGTTCAGAAAAACTATTTCTTTTTATAAGCTAATTGAAGCAGCCAATCAAAACATAGAGTAGAGGGAATGTAAGTCTGCAATGCTGTCTACTGTTTTACATTGCTTTGTGATTAAAAGTGATGTAGAGAATTAAATAATTGTAGTAGTCATAGAGGTAGTGTAAGTCTGCTTCATAGTAAGCAGTATCAGTGTCATAGGAAATGTAGAACATGACTGAGCAAGAAGGGGAAGATATTACTATTCCAGGATTGTGAAAATGATCTTCAACATTTTAATTCTGAAAGTTGCAGAAATGCCAAATGACGGGATTGGCTTACAAGAAATCCAAGAGTTATAAATGGCTCTGACAAGATTTGGCTTTGTGGAAACTTGTGGTAGAGAGCAAGAAGTCATTTATTGCATGTAACATGTTTTTAAAAACGATGGAGGTTTTCTTTCAGAAAGTGGCGGGCTGAAAGTAATAACAGCACAACAGAGTGTAAGCTGTTCATAGGACATCCTTTGACGTCATGGAAAGTAAGTTAACTTTAAGGAGTTCTGAATTCTGATTTGCTATGTTGTATGGGTTTTTTAAACACAATCATTTTGATTGTGTTTTTTTTTCCCCGCTGTTATATGATGAATACCTTCAAGTCACTGTTTTTAGTGAATTTTGATACATTCTGAGAACAGCAAAAATAAACCATTTAACATGTATAATTAATTCTGTACTGTTTGCATTTATGATGTATATGTAGAACTGTGTAGGAGGCATGGAGAAGGTGAGGCTTCTGTAAGTGTCAAAGTTGTTGCATGCAGTGCTGCACTTCTGCGTACTCTTTCATATGCTGGACTACATCTGCACAATGAGATACCTAAGCAAAGGAAACACAAGTGATGTGATTGTGAAATGAGCAAAAGAAATTGCACGTATTTCAATTACATCACCTGTGTTTCCTATCATTACGAATCACATTGTGCAGATCAAGTTTAGGTCTGTCCAGGGAAACAGAGGAGGTTTGGCCTTTGTTCAAGAGTGCAGTGGACATGACTCACTTCATTGGTAGACCTTCACATGTATTATGTCCTCTATTCTCTTCAACAACTCGAAATTTCATCTGCAACCCTGAGTAGGCCTCACCTCAAACAAACCTCTGGATAGGACACATCTTATTGGCATCCTGAAGCAATCATTTAAAATGTTAGTGTCTTCCGACACTTTTCTGAGACAACAGCAATGCAAAAGATGCACCATGTTTTAAGATAGGCCTCACTTCATCTGCATCAAGATACTGTTAGTTTAAAATGCATATCTTTAGGACTGTGTAGGGGGCCTGGAGAAGCAGAAGCTTCTGTAAGTGTCAAAGTTGTTGAAAAACTGTTTGTCCTTCAATCTTTTCCCTTGTCTTTTGTAATTTTTAAATACATGTTTTAATATTTTTCAAATGTTTGTTCTCTCTTTCACAGATTGAAAGTATAAAAACAAAAAGTGAGTAATTTAACGACAATTATAAGGTAAATGTTTTGTACTCTTTTCGTTACATTTCTATCACATTTAACTTCTATTAGTTCCACTGCTTCATTTCTTTAACCCTCAGTTTCCTGCCTTTGCTACTTCCCTCATTCCTTTCTCTATTACCTACTTACTCAACTCCTTCCACTCTTTTTCTCAGTCCCTCTCTTCTCATAGTTCCTCACTCTTGTTCACTCACTCCGTCTCTATTACTCTTAGTGTCTTTGACTGATCACTCTATCACTATTTGTTCATAATGCTTTCTCTGTGTAGTTGAAGCACACTAAGGGGCATATTATGAACACAGCCAATAAAATTATTGCTGTTTTTATTGGCAGAAAACTGGTGCAAAAGTGGTTTTAGCGGCAGTTTTCTGCTGCAAAAGCGGCTTTAGCGACACATTTCTGCCAATAAAAGCTGCAAAACTTTTATTGCCTATGTTGATGATATGGCTCTATGTTACTTACATTTCTTTGCTGTTTCAATTAATCTTTTTCTGTTATTTTTTGTTTTCTGTTTTCTATTTTTTCTCTCTGTTATTCCCCATGTTTTAATCTTATTTTGAACAAGAAACTCCAAGAAACTCTTCTTTGTTAATGTTATACTCTCTTTTTTTTTCTTTCACTTCCTTATCTATTTTGTTTTTCACAATTATACCCTCTTCTGTCTTTTCTTCGGTAAATAGATCTATTAAACAGTATCTCTTCTTTACTCCCTATAGCTGTCTTTCTTTTAACATCACTCTGTTTACTTTCCTTATACTTACTCTTTTTTTTTTTTTTTTTTTTTTGGTTAGCTCCCGGTCCGCGTACCGGGAAGCTAACCGGGAAGCGAACCAAAAGAAATAGAGCTTGCCAGAGTGCTAAACATTCTAGCAATTTTTTTTGAAAGGGGAGGTAGTTCTGAAAAGAACTTTTTTTTTTTTATATTTTTGTTGTTTTATATTTTTTTGTATTTTTTGAACATTTTTTGTTTTTTTTGTATTTTTTGAACGATTTTATATATTTTTTGGTTTTTTTGGGGGGGAAACAACAAAAAACAGGCATTGAAAAGGGCTCAACAGGAGCAAAAAAAAATTACTGGGGGCGGTTAGGGCAATTATTATGTTCATAAGCCAGGTTGATAGCATTTATACTCATATTACCACATGCTATCAACGCACCACAGTGCATACAAGTATGTTTCATGTGGCCAAAATTCTCTTGTATGTTTGGCACAGTTTCCCGTGCCTCTGCTGGTGTCAATGATATTGACGATCTTGATCTGGCCACAGGAGTTGATGTTGGATTTTCTTCCAAATCCCGTATTTCCGCCCGGCTGTAATTAAGTGGATGCTTCCTGGTCATGTGCCTATGCATGGTATAGTTCCCATAACTATACTTCTTATCAGTCCCTCTTGATAATTTATCTTTGCAGATGAGGCAGGTGACATACCTCGCATTCACTTTTTTTTGGCCTGGAGGGATTGAATAAAACTGCCAGATGAAACTGGCTTTCCTATGGGAAACCCGGGGCACCTCTTCCAAGAACTGTGGTTCTTCTCTCTCCTCTTCCTCCATTTCTTCCTCTTCCTCCTCTGTGTTGGTCATGACCTGGGGAGGTGGTCCTCTCTTCCCATGAGGAGGTGGAGGTGGTGGTGGGGGTGCACCAGCTGAAGCAACTACTGAAGCCATTTCTGAAGTATTAATAAAGGTCTTCCTCTCACAATGATGAAAGTCAGAGTGAGGAAAGAAGGAGGGGTTTTCATCATTTGGGAAAAACAATAGTTCTCAACCAATGAAAAGTGTTATTTTTAGGTCACCTGACCTAGCCTTACATGATTATGAAACCAAAAGTGAAATGAACCAATGAAAAGTGTTATTAACAAGTCACATGACCTGTTATGCTTACGTTACGCTCTCCGGTCCGCGCCCCGGATAGCTTCCGGGCCGCTGCGCTTCGCGCCTCGGTCCGCGCCCCGGGGCACTTCCGGGTGCGCTAACGCGGTACGTCATAAGACGCATTACGCGGCAACGCGATACGTCGCGCTTTCGCTACGCGTCACGATGTTGATTTCTAAAGCGGCAGTTGCGCAAACGGAACGTTTACCGGTTCGCGGACTGGGTCGCGGCATCAAGATGAGCTAACGGGAAGCTTCCCGGTTCGCGGACCGGGAGCGAAACAAAAAAAATATTTAAAAAAAAATTATTAATAAACATATAAAATATATTTTGGGATTTAAAGAAGAATACATTTTACAGCTATAGATATTAGCTTTTAAAAAACCAATGAAATTCACTGAAAAAACCATAGGTTATAGACCATATATAGTTAGGAATTAGCATTTACAAAACCTTGAAAATTCACTGAAAAAACCATAGGTTATAGACCATATATAGTTAGGAATTAGCATTTAAAAAACCTTATTTTACTCACACAAAACCATTGAAATTCCATATATAGTTAGTTGTACTAACTATATATCGCGCACCCGCAATCCACTGCTGATCATGTCACATATTACATCATTCATGACATGGTCAGTGACATCACTGATGACATCACTGATGACATCTCAAATGACATCACTGATGACATCACTGATGACATCTCAAATGACATCACTGATGACATCACTGATGACAACATCCAGTGACTGTATGTTTCTGTAAAGTTAAAATATGTGTTACATATTGAAGAATGAGTGGATGTATAAGTGTCTGAATGAAGGAATTAGTAGGTGCATGACTGACTGTATGAGTGAGTGAATAAATGTGTGTCACTGAGTGCATGGGTTAGTGACTAAACTGTCTTAATTTGTGCATCATTATGTCTGTTGTTCTGTAAACTGCTGCATGTGTTGATCAGTAGCTATATGAGTAAGTATATGGGTTATTGATTGGTTGCCCAAGTATTTGTATGGGAGACTGAGTGTGTGTGTGTGGGTGGCTGGGAGGTGTATGACTCTGTGCATAGATGTGTGAGCAGTTGATTCACTAGATGTATGGGTTCAAAAGTGCATGTAGAAACACATGTATGGGCGGTTGACTGAGTGCATTGGTGAGTGGATGGATATCTCAGTGCTACATGTCAAAGTAAGTACATATGTAAAACACAGTACATGTGACAGTTGACATATATAAATAACTGTGCATAAGAGCCAGTGAATGTGTGAGTGGCTGAATTGATCATTGTGAACTTGTATCAGGCATTGTAAAAGAGAGTAAATATGTGTTAGTATATGTTTGAATAAGTAAGGTGTGTATAACTGTATAGTTGAGGAAATGGAGGTGTGATTGATTCTTTGCATGACTGACTAGGTGTGTGAGTAACTCCATGGATGAGTGACAGTCTGTGAGTGTCTGTTTACACTGAGTGTATCTAAGGTTATATTAGAGTCTGAAGAGGTTCATCGTATTATCATATGAATGATGTCATCAGTGATGGCATCAGTGATGTCATTTGAGATGTCATCAGTGATGTCAGCAGTGATGTCATCAGTGATGTCATTTGAGATGTCATCAGTGATGTCATCAGTGATGTCATCAGTGATGTCATTTGAGATGTCATCAGTGATGTCATCAGTGATGTCATTTGAGATGTCATCAGTGATGTCATCAGTGATGTCACTGACCATGTCATGAATGATGTAATATGTGACATGATCAGCAGTGGATTGCGGGTGCGCGATATATAGTTAGTACAACTAACTATATATGGAATTTCAATGGTTTTGTGTGAGTAAAATAAGGTTTTTTAAATGCTAATTCCTAACTATATATGGTGTATAACCTATGGTTTTTTCAGTGAATTTTCAAGGTTTTGTAAATGCTAATTCCTAACTATATATGGTCTATAACCTATGGTTTTTTCAGTGAATATGTATATATATATATATATATATATATATATATATAGAGCCATTTTCCTCCAGTAAGCACCACAGAGCTTGTTGCAGAGAGGTGTAAAAAGGGGCACCACCTCTCTGCAACGCAGCGCAGTGTCACTTACTGGAAGCACCTGGTGGGCTAGTTGGCCCCCAGGGGCCCTCAGGATTGAAGGGGAATTAATTCCCCAACTTAAAACACGCCACAGGGAGTGTTTTCAAACGTCACCTCGACCCCCGTCCCCTCCCTTCACCACTGTGTAAACACGCCCTGTGTCCGTTCTAAGTAGGGAAATTAAATCCCCTTGAATCCTAAGGGTCCCTAAGGTAAAACTAGCCTATAAGGTACCTCCAGTAAGGGCCACAGAGCTGCGTTGCAGAGAGGTGTAAAAAGGGGAGTGGTCTCTGAACACCTGTCTGCAACGCAGCTCCGTGGCGCATACTGGAGGTACCTGGTGGGTTAGTTGGGCCTCAGGGACCCTCAGTATTTAAGAGAATTAATTTAATAACTTAGAACTCGCCCCGAGGCGCGTTTGCCCAATGGTGACCCCGCATATAATACCACAAAGCCCCGGCTTGGGGAGGACTTTGAGCCCCCCCACCCATGTTTTTTAAAGCCCCGGGGGTGGCGGTCCCCGGGGCTGGGGTGCCCCTCTGGGGCCCCCATTACTATAATATATTGCCCCCGGGTCTTGGCCCCCCCGGGGGCTAATTAGAAATGAAGCGTGGGAGCCCGCGCTTCATGTTTTTTCCAAGGCAGGATGCGCTGTTCCTACGCGCATCCCGCGATTTAAAAAAATTATTAAAACATTTGGGGCCTTGGGGGTCCTTGTGGGACCCCCTGAGCAGGCCTAGGGGCCAGGGTGTTTCTACCCTGCCTCCTTTGCGTGTTTATTTTTTTGCTTTCTTGTGCTTCGGTTCTACCGAGGCACAAGATGGCTGCCAACACTTCCTGGTTTGAAGTGTTGACAGCCAATTAGCATAAAGCTCATGCTCGGGAGAATCCGCGGCCCTAGATGTATATATATGATTTAGCTTGATTTTCTCAGCAACTTCTGAACGGATTTAAACCATTTAATAAAAAGGCACAACTCTGAACCTGAAATTTGGTGTAATTCCGTTCAGCAGTTCGGGCTGTAGCTGTGGCTAAAGGTTCCTATGGGAAATTGCATGGGGAAAACACGTTTGACGAATCACCGTGAAACTTTGAGGATAGAAGCGGACTAGAGCGGCCCATAAGTATTGAAGATTTCGCGAAGATTCGTCAATTAGCGCCAAAGTTATTGGGAATAGAATGTTGCAGATTTCCTATGGTAAATAGGTCCTAACTATAACTACCTACCGGCGACCACCAGTAGGCTATATATATATATATACACAGATGTAGTGCACAAGGCCACGTCTTGCCGTTTTGGAATAAATTATTCTTTGATCTTTGACCCACGGAGTAGGTGCCTGTTTTGAATATTGCGGAACCAGGATTGGAACCATATCTATATATATATTCACTGAAAAAACCATAGGTTTCAGCCACGTTATAGTTAGGAATTAGCATTTTAAAAACCTTAGAAATTCACTGAAAAAACCATAGGTTTCAGCCACGTTATAGTTCGGAATTAGCATTTAAAAAACCTTAGAAATTCACTGAAAAAACCATAGGTTTCACACATGTTATAGTTAGCTGGACATTTCACTCATACAAAACCATTGAAATTCCCCTGTTATAGTTAGTTCAGCTAACTATAACTCGCGCGCCCTCAATGCACTGCTGATGATGTCACATATTACACCACTCATGACATGGTCAGTGACATTACTCATGACATCACTGATGACATCTCAAATGACATCACTGATGACATCACTGATGACATCATCCAGTGAATGTGTGTCTCTAAAAAATAAATATTTTTTATATATGAATATCTAAAGGTCGACTGAAGAATAAATGGGTAAATACGTGTCTAAATAGATGGGTTTTTTTGTAAAATTGATTGTATAACTGACTTATTAATTGTATCTTAGTGAATACATGTATTAACGAGTAATGTTTAAATATTTAAATATCTGTATCAGTGTCTCACTTTGTGTATAAGTGGCTGCATGGGTTGGTGAGTAGCTACATGGGTGTGTATATGGGTTATTAGTTTGTTTTTTGAGTATCAATATGAGTGTCTGTATGATTCGGTGGGGGATATTACTTAGCAAATAGATGCATGAATGAGTGACCCACTGTATGTTTTTTGAAGACAGCATGTGTGAAGGACTGTATGGGTGGATGAGTGTGTGTATGGGTCTATTAACGAGTGAATGACTGTCTCAATAGTGTCTTTATTAGTAAGTACATATGTTTTAAACTAATATGTGTGAGTATTGATGTATATAATTGAGTATATGTGTGAGTGAGAGATTGGAAGAGTTCCTGTATAAATAAGTATGTGTTTCTATAAGTGATTGTTTAAGAGAGTAAGTATGTTTATGTTTCTGTAGAAGTAAGTGTAGTGGTGTGTGTGTAGCTGTATATGCAAGTAAATGGATGTTTGATAGTTTATTTGCATGTGTGAGTATGTGTGTGAGTAACTTTATGGATGAGTATCAGTGTGTAACAGGATGTATAGGTGTATGAGTACATATGATGAGTGAGTACATGTATGAGTGACTATATAGAACTGTTGGTGAATGAGTGGATGTGTATGTAGATTTTGGAATTACTGAATAGGTTGTTGTAACTGGTATTGGTATCTCCATTGTTTTTGTTTCTATTTTGAATGTGTGTATCAAAGGTTATATTACGCTGAGAGGAGGTCTGCCACTCTTTCACAAGGATGATGTCATCAGTGATGTAATTTGAGATGTCACTAACCCATGCATTCAGTAAGATACATTTAACCACTCACTTATGGAGTCAGTCACGCATCTACTAAATTATCTATCCAGACACTTATACACCCACTCATTCTTCAATAATTTTACAGAAACACACAGTCACTGGATGATGTCATCAGTGATGTCATTTGAGATGTCATCAGTGATGTCACTGACCAAGTCATGAGTGATGTAATATGTGACGTCATCAGCAGTGCATTGCGGGCGCGCGAGTTATAGTTAGCTGAACTATCTATAACGGAATTTCAATGGTTTTGTATGAGTGAAATGTCCAGCTACCTATAACATGTGTGAAACCTATGGTTTTTTCAGTGAATTTCTAAGGTTTTTTAATTGCTAATTCCGAACTATAACGTGGCTGAAACCTATGGTTTTTTCAGTGAATTTCTAAGGTTTTTTAAATGCTAATTCCTAACTATAACGTGGCTGAAACCTATGGTTTTTTCAGTGAATTTCAAATGTTTTGTAAATTATCATTTTTAAATGTATTAATTGTTATATTTTGTATACTAATTTACTACATAGTTTTAAAGTATTTATTTTTAGATTTACATTACATATTTTTAATATAAATTGAAAAAAAATGTTTTTAAAAGTATTGAAATTGTAATTTTTTTATTTGATATTTTTTTAATTTATATATATTTTATATAGCAGGTAATGATATCCTATGTAAAGAAATTCAAGTTACTGTTAGTTCAATTAAATTTACTTTTCAGGAATAGTAGTGAGCTGAAAGATGCAGCACTGAGGTCTCTCCAGATAACAGGGAAATACATCGGAATTCGTAATTCGGCTGATTTTTGAGGAATTTTTTTTCAGTTCCAAAATTCCACACTTAGAAAAATTTCCAAGTGAAACCAGTCAATGTTAGCCTATGAAAGGAAATTCAGGTTACTGTAACTACGATTAGAATTACTTTTTTTTAGGATCAGCAGTGGGCTGAAAGATGCAGCACTGAGGTCTCTCCTGATAACAGGTGAGTAAATCTGAATTTGTAGTTCGGCTGATTTTTGAGGAATTTTTTTTCAGTTCCAAAATTCCACACTTAGAAAAATTTCCAAGTGAAACCAGTCAATGTTAGCCTATGGAAGGAAATTCAAGTTACTGTAAGTATGGTTAGAATTACTTTTCAGGATCAGTAGTGGGCTGAAAGATGCAGCACTGAGGTCTCTCCTGGTAACAGGTGAGTAAATCAGAATTCGTAGTTTGGCTGATTTTAGAAGAATATTTCGCTCAATAGTGAAGGAAGGGGGCGGGGCCCGATGTGACATGTGTGCAAACACGCCCTGTGGCGCGTTTTAGTTTGGGGAATTAATTCCTCTTCAATCCTGAGGTCCCCTGTGAGCGAACTAGCCCACCCGGTACCTCCAGTATGCGCCAGGGAGCTGCGTTGCAGAGAGGTGTTCAAAGGGCACGTCCCCTTTTTACAACACTCTGCAACTCTGTGGCGCTTACTGGAGGAACCTGTTGGACTAGTTGGCCCCTAGGGGACCTCTGTATTGAAGAGGAATTAATTCCCCAACTTAAAACACGCAACAGGGCATGTTTGCACACATATCACCTCAAGCCTCGCCCCTTACCTTCACCACTGTGCAAACACGCCCGGATTAAGTCCGCTTGCATATTGTGGGTCCATGGGGGCCAACTAACCCACCAGGAACCTTCAGTATGCGCCCGGGGGCTACATTGCAGAGAGGTGTAAAAAGGGGCGTAGCCTTATTACACCTCTCTGCAATGCAGCCCCCTGGCGTGTTTGCAGAGGGGGAACTAATTCCCCTTGCATACTGGGGGTCCCTGGGGGCCAATTAGCCCACCAGGAACCTCCAGTATGCGCCAGTCGGTTGTGTTGCAGAGAGGTATAATGAGGCCACGCTCCTTTTTACACCTCTCTGCAACGCAGCCTCCTGGCACATTTGCAGAAGAGGAACTAACTCCCCTTGCATACTGGGGGTCCCTGGGGGCCAACTAGCTCACCAGAAACCTCCAGTCTGCCCCAGGGGGCTGCGTTGCAGAGAGGTGTAATCAGACCACGCCCCTTTTTACACCTCTCTGCAACGCAGCCCCTTGGCACGTTTGCACAGGGGGAACTAATTCACCTTTCACACTGGGGTCCCTGGGGCCAACTAGCCCACCAGGAACCTCCAGTATGCGCCAGGGGGCTGCATTGCAGAGAGGTGTAATGAGGCCACGGCCCTTTTTACACCTCTCTGCAACGCAGCCCCCTGGGGCGTATGAAGAGGGGGAACTAATTCCCCTTGCATACTGGAGTTCCCAGGGGGCCAACTAGCCCACCAGGAACCTTCAGAATGCGCTCGGGAAGGTACAGAGTACAGTACAGCGTTCCGTACAGAGTACTGTACAGAGTACTGTACTCCATACCCCGCAATTTAATTTTTTTATTTTTTATTTTTTGGGGCCTTGGGGGTCCATGTGGGACCCCCTGAGCAGGCCTAGGGGGTCAGGGTGTGTCTACCCTGCCCCCTTTGCGTGTTTTACGCATTTGTTTTCTGCTTTCTTGTGCCTCAGTTCTACCGAGGCACAAGATGGCTGCCAACACTTCCTGGTTTGGAGTGTTGACAGACAGTTGACATCCAATCAGCATGCAGCTCGTGCTCGGGAAGGTAAGCGTACAGTACAGAGTGCAGTACAGAGTACAGTACAGAGTACGGTAAGCTCCTATAGATATACTTATGATTTTACTCATGATTTTCTCAGGAACTACTGAACGGATTTACACCATTCAACAAAAAGCATGATTTGCGAACAGAACTCTACCTTTTTGCCAGGTTTGGTGTAATTCCGTGCAGCCGTTTGGGCTGTAGCCCTGCCTAAAGGTCCTATGGAAAATTGCATGGGAAAAACACGTTTTGGGACCCCCCTTTTTTCTCGGCCCCTGCTTCACGAATCACCCCAAACTTTCAGGAGAGGAGCAGGCCATTTTCTTGGAGAAATGCGAAGATTGGTCCACCGGCGCCAAAGTTATTCCAAATAGAATTTTGCGGATTTCCTTTGGAAAGTAGGTCCTAACTATAACTACCTACTTGCGACCGCCAGTAGTCCCATAAATGATTGGGAAGCAATTTAGGGAGGTATGCAGACCTGGAAACGGAATACAAGCAAGTTCCAGGAAAGCCAGTGATGAATCCACCGACCTACGTGCAGAGAACTGACTTCTGAAACAACACGATGCACTGCAGCAAACAACATGCCGAGTCAACCACGAACGGGGGAACTGGCAATGTTGTAATAAACTTTTACTGCATTTTGAAAATGACACTCTGCTGAACTATGGCAAAACAAAAATCCCCGCTTGCAGCAAATGTAAGTTACCAGACTTTAAAAACCAGTGAGACTTCAGGTACCATAATGCCCGAACAAACCGCTAGCAGCGTTTACCAGAGGCGGGGCATAAATGTAAATAACATCACCTGAACCCACTTTCAAACTCGCAGGGACTGAGACAGTACCTCTGAAGAAGTTTTTAAGCCAAAACGAAACGCGTCAGGTGCCTCATACTGCTAATAAATTGCTGCCTGCAATCTGCATACCGTGTGCGTCTCCTTATACTCTTGAAAAGGAAAAGAATGCTGTTGGATGTATAGCGACTGGTTCTGTCGCAGAGAAAACACACCACCACAAAGAGCGCCGTCTACTTTCCCCGCCCTTGAACCACAACTGACTTTTCTCGGCCAAACCGAAGACCAGGGAAATCGGCTGCCGCCTGACACCGGAGTTAGGTTGCGATCCCTCGCAGTCCGAATAAAGATTGGGAAGCAATTTAGGGAGGTATGCAGACCTGGAAACGGAATACAAGCAAGTTCCAGGAAAGCCAGTGATGAATCCACCGACCTCCGTGCAGAGAACTGACTTCTGAAACAACACGATGCACTGCAGCAAACAACATGCTGAGTCAACCACGAACGAGGGGACTGGCAATTTTGTAATAAACTTTTACTGCATTTTGAAAATGACACTCTGCTGAACTATGGCAAAACAAAAATCCCCGCTTGCAGCAAATGTAAGTTACCAGACTTTAAAAACCAGTGAGACTTCAGGTACCATAATGCCCCACAAACCGCTAGCAGCGTTTACCAGAGGCGGGGCATAAATATAAATAACATCACCTGAACCCACTTTCAAACTCGTAGGGACAGAGGCAGTACCTCTGAAGAAGTTTTTAAGCCAAAACGAAACGCGTCAGGTGCCTCATACTGCTAATAAATTGCTGCCTGCAATCTGCATACCGTGTGCGTCTCCTTATACTCTTGAAAAGGAAGAGAATGCTGTTGGATGTATAGCGACTGGTTCTGTCGCAGAGAAAACGCACCACCACAAAGAGCGCCGTCTACTTTCCCCGCCCTTGATCTACAACTGATTTTTCTCGGCCAAACCGAAGACCAGGGAAATCGGCTGCCGCCTGACACCGGAGTTAGGTTTGGATCCCTCGCAGTCCCATAAAAGATTGGGAAGCAATTTAGGGAGGTATGCAGACCTGGAAACGGAATACAAGCAAGTTCCAGGAAAGCCAGTGATGAATCCACCGACCTCCGTGCAGAGAACTGACTTCTGAAACAACACGATGCACTGCAGCAAACATGCCGAGTCAACCACGAACGGGGGGACTGGCAATGTTGTAATAAACTTTTACTGCATTTTGAAAATGACACTCTGCTGAACTATGGCAAAACAAAAATCCCCGCTTGCAGCAAATGTAAGTTACCAGACTTTAAAAACCAGTGAGACTTCAGGTACCATAATGCCCCACAAACCGCTAGCAGCGTTTACCAGAGGCGGGGCATAAATGTAAATAACATCACCTGAACCCACTTTCAAACTCGCAGGGACTGAGGCAGTACCTCTGAAGAGGTTTTTAGGCCAAAACGAAACGCGTCAGGTGCCTCATACTGCTAATAAATTGCTGCCTGCAATCTGCATACCGTGTGCGTCTCCTTATACTCTTGAAAAGGAAGAGAATGCTGTTGGATGTATAGCGACTGGTTCTGTCGCAGAGAAAACGCACCACCACAAAGAGCGCCGTCTACTTTCCCCGCCCTTGAACCACAACTGACTTTTCTCGGCCAAACCGAAGACCAGGGAAATCGGCTGCCGCCTGACACCGGAGTTAGGTTTGGATCCCTCGCAGTCCCATAAAAGATTGGGAAGCAATTTAGGGAGGTATGCAGACCTGGAAACGGAATACAAGCAAGTTCCAGGAAAGCCGGTGATGAATCCACCGACCTCCGTGCAGAGAACTGACTTCTGAAACAACACGATGCACTGCAGCAAACAACATGCCGAGTCAACCACGAACGAGGGGACTGGCAATGTTGTAATAAACTTTTACTGCATTTTGAAAATGACACTCTGCTGAACTATGGCAAAACAAAAATCCCCGCTTGCAGCAAATGTAAGTTACCAGACTTTAAAAACTAGTGAGACTTCAGGTACCATAATGCCCCACAAACCGCTAGCAGCTTTTACCAGAGGCGGGGCATAAATATAAATAACATCACCTGAACCCACTTTCAAACTCGCAGGGACTGAGGCAGTACCTCTGAAGAAGTTTTTAAGCCAAAACGAAACGCGTCAGGTGCCTCATTCTGCTAATAAATTGCTGCCTGCCATCTGCATACCGTGTGCGTCTCCTTATACTCTTGAAAAGGAAGAGAATGCTGTTGGATGTTTAGCGACTGGTTCTGTCGCAGAGAAAACGCACCACCACAAAGAGCGCCGTCTACTTTCCCCGCCCTTGAACCACAACAGACTTTTCTCGGCCAAACCGAAGACCAGGGAAATCGGCTGCCGCCTGACACCGGAGTTAGGTTTGGATCCCTCGCAGTCCCATAAAAGATTGGGAAGCAATTTAGGGAGGTATGCAGACCTGGAAATGGAATACAAGCAAGTTCCAGGAAAGCCAGTGATGAATCCACCGACCTCCGTGCAGAGAACTGACTTCTGAAAAAACACGATGCACTGCAGCAAACAACATGCCGAGTCAACCATGAACGAGGGGACTGGCAATTTTGTAATAAACTTTTACTGCATTTTGAAAATGACACTCTGCTGAACTATGGCAAAACAAAAATCCCCGCTTGCAGCAAAAGTAAGTTACCAGACTTTAAAAACCAGTGAGACTTCAGGTACCATAATGCCCCACAAACCGCTAGCAGCGTTTACCAGAGGCGGGGCATAAATATAAATAACATCACCTGAACCCACTTTCAAACTCGCAGGGACTGAGGCAGTACCTCTGAAGAAGTTTTTAAGCCAAAACGAAACGCGTCAGGTGCCTCATACTGCTAATAAATTGCTGCCTGCAATCTGCATACCGTGTTCGTCTCCTTATACTCTTGAAAAGGAAGAGAATGCTGTTGGATATATATATATATATATATATATATATATATATATATATATATATATATATATATATATATATATATATATATATTCAAATCTTGCAGGAAACCCATTCAAAGAACTGCCACTGAAAGTTAATAGTTCACAGGTTTAATGGCAGCATGCTGACAGCATCACTGAGCACAGAATGCCTCTAATACCCACCCGGCGCATCTAATTTCAAGCATCCCCTATGGGGAGATGCTTCGATTACGCCGGGTGTGCAGTAACTCCGAAGATTTAAAGACAGCTCAGGAGGACAGCAAAAAACGATTTTTAGAACGTGGATATTCCAAACAGACAATTCACAAAGCTATTGAAAAATCGATGAGGTCAACTAGGGAGGAACTTCTGATTGGCAATAAAAGGAAATCTGTGCCAGAGAGGGAAGATGTAGAAAAGGAGGTTGGTCAGGAGAACAAAAAGTTCCGCTTGATAACAGGTTACAGTAGGTAACATCAGGAGTTATACAGGATTGTAAATAAACACTGGCCTCTAGTGACCCGAGACCCTGTTATCGGAGCAACCCTTCCTAAGAAAATCTCCCTGACTTTTAGCAAAGCTCCCTCCCTCAGAGACAAAATTGTCGACACTAGTCCTGAACCTTTCAATAAAACATCTTGGTGGCAACAAAACAAAGGGTTCTACCGTTGTAAAACTTGTAAGGCGTGTGTCCATGGAGTGAATACCAAAACATTTATGGACGGTTTCACTGAAATCCCTCACCCTATCACACAGGTGTTAACTTGCAAAACAGAATTTGCAATTTATGTACTCCAATGCCCTTGCCTACTCAGATACGTGGGCAGCACGAAACTTGCGGTACATAAGCGTATTTTGCAACACCTTCGTGCAATTACCAATGGAGATAACACCTATCCAGTTGCCCGGCATTTTAGAGAGATGCATCAGAGTAATAACAGTCTACTAAAATACTGGGTGATTGATTCCATCCTAGCAAGCAGAAGGGGTGGGGATAGGGAAACAAAATTGAGGAGATTGGAAACTAAGTACATCCTCCTACTTAACACCAAGAGTCCGGGGGGGCTCAATATTACGGAGGATTTGTACACGTGTTTGCCTTAATTTGTCCTTGATATATTCGAAATGAGAGAGGATGTCAATTATCAGGATAATTTTAGCCCGGCTGGGAACTATTCAATGTAACTCAATATGTTTAGACCATTCTAAATGTTCAGGCTTTTGATTAATTGGACCTGACACTGACCTGTACATTCTGCCTTTTTAGTAATTAGCTGATATCACTTTGATGGGTATGGTTGAGTAGGATAGACTAATGGGGTCCTTGTTCCCTGATAGTCTTTCTGACTGATCCTTTCTATGCACTTTATTCACGGTGTTTATTTTTTGCAGTAAAGCGTATTTGAGACAAATTAGTATCAGTATCAACTTGTGGTCAAACAGATGTTTAATGTTTTATCATAGATATATACTAGGGACTGTTGATTTGATTACATCTATTCATACTTGAAATAAATTTGGAGTTGGGTAGAATGATGATTTATATTAATAAAGATACAGCATTATGTGATAGGGCCCGATATTCAAAAGGGCTATCAGTCAATGGATTACGTTTATATTGTATGTACCATTATGTAGCAATTTGCACTTTGGCAGATTTTTGCACATTCGCTTTGCGATATTTTGCACATTGAAAACTGCACTATTGCGATTTTTTGCACATATTTGATCATCATGCATTTGCACTTTAGTTAGAAATATGTAATCTTTGCAGTATCACATTATATATACAATTGGGTATTTTACCATGATTTGATATCCTCAGTCCAATAAGCTCTATCACAAACCTTTTGATGCATACTATGTACTTATTATTTGACATTAACCATTGATTTTACCTTAGTACAAATGTCATATTTATCCAATTCTTGTCTGGTATTTTACCATTATTTTTGTTGATACTGTTTCTTTGTGTGTTTTTTCCATGTATTTTAACGTTGGGAAAACCTAGCAAGTATCTCTTCTATGCTTATTGCAACACACTGCCCTCCCATGTGACGACTGTTATCCAATTACTGGCAATATAAAATGGTGTTTCATGTAAATGAACATTGTCATGTGAACAAGGCTCTTGCGAGCCGAAACGTCATGAGGCTTTTTTCTGCACCTTAATTAAAATCTTTGGAGCAGTACAGATGGTCCGTGTCCGTTAACTTTTTTCCTGGCTGGAGGTGGTCCAGAGCGCGAGGAAGGTGACGGTGTGGTGTGGTTGATATATATATATATATATATATATATATATATATATATATATATATATATATATATATATATATATATATATATATATATATTCAAATCTTGCAGGAAACCCATTCAAAGAACTGCCACAGAAAGTTAATAGTTCACAGGTTTAATGGCAGCATGCTGACAGCATCACTGAGCACAGAATGCCTCTAATACTTCACTCGCCAAACACGTTTCGAGAGCCCCATGCTCTCTTCTTCAGTGGCATGTAGTTAATTGATGTGAAGCGCCAGCGCTTTTACACAGTCTTTATGCATCACCTGCCTGTAGGGGCGTGGCTGACAGCACGGCCTCCTGGATGATGTAGTCCGAATCACATTCCCCAGTGGGTGCGCTTCACATTCAACAATAAAAACCAGATGTAATGTCCCAAGTGGGTCGAGGTCACCAAGGATTCAGTCAGCTGCCCTGCTTTGTTGCCGCCACAGTGAACAGAGCGAGCACCATCCCGCACTGGCGCAGGCTCACCTTTCTTCCTGAGAACAAGACCCCAGTAAGAGCCCGCCCGGACCCGCAAGTCAGCAGTGGGCAGTGTTCGCCTACCTGCAAGTTGGCTCTTCTTAAACGAAAACTTTGTATTTTGGATTTGTTAAAACGGCCAATCGCGGTCGTGGAAGAGCCCTGCCACATAGAAGTGGACCGAGCTGCAGTCACTGGACCAACAGCATGAAGGGCAGGAAGGTCGTGATGCAGGTTTGAAATATGCTGCGCTGTGGCTGTGTGACAATTTCCAGACCCACTGGGGTTTTTATTTGCTGAACATTGACACTGCTAAGGAGCAGCTCACTGGAGCGATATTTGTGGGCACTACATATACCAGCAGGCTCACTGTGAGCCAACGCCCACTGGGGCAGGTGAAAATGATTTAATGAGGCCGGTGCTCCACGCAGTGTGTTTAAGTGATGCCTCTGAAGAAATGCTCGAGGAGCATGAAACGCGTCAGGCAGACAGATTCATTTGGACATTGTTTTTCCCTCCACTGCGCTGTTTTCTGCATAATAAACACAAAAATTCACCTACCTGCAAGTTGGCTCTTCCTAAAGAGAAACTTTGTATTTTGGATTTGTTAAAACGGCCAATCCCAGTTGTGGAAGAGCCCTGCCACATAGAAGTGGACCGAGCTGCAGTCACTGGACCAACAGCATGAAGGGCAGGAAGGTCGTGATGCAGGTTTGAAATATGCTGCGCTGTGGATGTGTGACAATTTCCAGACCCACTGGGGTTTTTATTTGCTGAACATTGACACTGCTAAGGAGCAGCTCAATGGAGCGATATTTTGGGCACTACATATACCAGCAGGCTCACTGTGAGCCAACGCCCACTGGGGCAGGTGAAAATGATTTAATGAGGCCGGTGCTCCACGCAGTGTGTTTAAATGATGCCTCTGAAGAAATGCTCGAAGAGCATGAAACGCGTCAGGCAGACAGATTTATTTGGACATTGTTTTTCCCTCCACTGCGCTGTTTTCTGCATAATAAACACGAAAATTCACCTACCTGCAAGTTGGCTCTTCTTAAAGGGAAACTTTGTATTTTGGAGATATATATATATAGATATATATATATAAATGGAACCTCATGTTGAACATATACAACTAACGCTTTAACATGTATTGCACTAAGGTTCAGTGCAACAAAATAGAGCATTGTTTTCATTTGCAATCACGTACTATTGCATTCAAAAAGTATTTATGCGACGTGATCTGTTTGCGAATAATCATGTATTTGTACTGATAATAATTCAATGTATTTATGAATGGCAAACTGACTATCGCTATATATGTAATTTGTAATAGGGTAACCTCGTGATAATGAGGACAATTTTTATCCTTTGGGCATTTATAGCGCGTGTTGCATTAGCACTTTGAAGATTGGGAATGCTTTAAGATAGTTGAAATGTTTGGAACATTTTAATAACAACATGCATTTGTGCACTGCAGTACCTTTGATCTGATGTAATGGCAAAAGGAACACATTCATTGTATACCACTAACCATTGTAATATGGCGCCCATGAAATGGGAATGGAAGGCGACTCAAAATGTAAGTCCGCCCTTTATGTTTATCATTGCCTGGAAAGGCGCGAATTTTGAATGTGCTCCAAACCCCCTTTTAAGTATGACCTCCGCATTATCCCTTCATCAGTGAGCAAGGACGCATGTCCGAAACGCGTCTGATGACTGGCACCACCACCACCATTCTATGGAATAAATAATTCTCGAAATTACAAGACTGGTTTGCGGTATTTATTTTGGAGTCTGGGTACCTGTGCGCTGGCTGACGGCTGCAGCTGGCGACTCGTTTGAGTTTCATATGATCGGGACAAGGTCGGTTTCCCGAAGACACAGACCCCTCCACCGTGAAGTGAGCTGATTATGGACAGATCGCTTTGGATGTTATGTTCCGGTGAGGAGCAACTTTAATCAGCCCCCTGCGCAGTATGGACAAAGGCGGCGAGAATCATCGAGGCACAGCTGAGGGGGAAGCCGGCTGACATCACCCGGAAGCAGAGCTAAGGTGAAATTGAACGCATTAGATATTTGTGCAGGTTGTGGAGGCACCGCGATAAACCAGCAATTCAGGAGCTGAGTTAATATAGCACCTGGAACTTTGGGGAATAACGTACTTTAGGTGGTGCCATGTCGGAGGAGCGGGAGAGAGAAGAGGCATTCGAAGAACTCTTTCTTAATCTGCCTAAAATAAAACAAAACACAATGGCAGGGACTAGTAAAGTAACCAACAATGAAACTGAAGTAAAAAAACTGATGAGGGAACTTAAGAAAAACCGGAGAGGAGAGCTCACCAAGTGGTGGGAGATCCGCTCCTTGGAAAAATATCACGAAGTCGGGAGAGTGCCCCGTGGTTTAAGGATTATGTTAGTCCCGAGCTTTGAAAATCCGAACCCGGATTTATTAAAAGACTGGGCTGAGAGTAATCTCGAGGCGTCAATGCGCCTACTATGTTTGCTGGTTAAATATGCTAAGGTGGATCGCCAGAAGATCCTTGATGAAATAACAAGAATTAATGAGGAGCTTAAAAAAGACATCTACAAGGCGGATAAAGCCTATATTGAACAGACTATCAAGGAAATAACGGAACGCTTGAAAAAACAAGAGGCGACGATTAAAACGAGGAAGGCGTATAAGTTTGCTCGAGATGAGCAGGATTACGCTCTGGGGCAGATATACACCTTCGCAAGGAAATACGATCAGCTACGTAAACAGAGAAACGCAGCACCAGCCAAAGGTATGATATCAACATTGCCTGCTAATTTGACGCCTATGGATCCCACCTTATCAGGCTCAGATGCAAGTCTGGTACCAAGCAGCGATGGCTCCGAGGAGGGCGCATTAAACGCACGAAGTGAAGACTTGGGCCAATTAACATTGGCGGAGGAAATAGAATACGTGAGACTCCAGAGGAAGCAAACATTGCGAGCACGTATTCCAAACTCCGCGCAGTCCAAAGGCGCAACAGGAGACGCAAGCAACGCCGCAAGTGCGCCAAAGCCAAGTGGGCGTCAATCCAAGAAGAAACAATGGCAGAACAAAAAGCAATAAATGGGAACACGATAATTAATCTATCAGCAGTGCAGTTGGATGAAGCGGAAAAACAACTTCTCTCATTGGGCCTATCATTCTGCCCTGAGAGCAATTTTAATTATTGTAACACCAGGGTGGATATCTTTAAATATATCAGAAAGATCAAACTCAAAAAATACTATGCCATAAAGAGAAGCACGACGGCCAAGAGCAGCAAGGATAAAGACAAAAGTGCTAATCCCAGTGGCCTGTTAGCCAGAGACATCACCTTGATGAAGACAATGCACCAACTGCATATGGAAATGGATGATACAAGTAGTACACAGGACATGGCTGACTATGAGGAACTGAATCTAACTCAAACAGCAGGTACCTCCTTCAGAATGGCATCAACTTTTGTCCCTAATATGCCCAGAGATGCCATCGATGTTTACGCTGACAGACTTGTTGAGGAACTCAAAAAACTTCAAATTAAGACTATGAAGCAGCGCAAACAACAAGATCACAGAATGAGAGCATATAACATCCTCATGGACAAATTGAAGAAGGATACTAAGGTAGTCATAAATCAATCAGATAAGGGAGGAAACATAGTCCTCTGGGCAAAAGAGGACTACATCCAGGAAGCATATCGTCAACTCAACGACCCTATCTGCTATACCAAGATTGATTTTAGAGCAGCTAAACTCATTGAAGAGACATATGCTAAAAAATTACACCAATGGAAACGAGATGGACTGATATCAAGGGATGAATTGAAATTTTTGCATAACACACATCCAGTGTTACCAAACATATATTTGATACCCAAAGTCCACAAGCAAACAATACCTGTGCCAGGGAGACCTATTGTATACGCCATAAATGGTGTTTTTGAGAACAGTTCCAAATACATTGACTTTTATCTGCAAGACTTCGTCGTCAAGTTACCGGCATACCTCAAGGACACCACCGAATTTTTATACAAACTTAATCAATGTACTTGGTCTGGAAATTACCTCCTTATCACCATGGACATCACCTCACTTTATACGAGTATTGATCACATGGATGGTATTAGAGCGGTGAAATATTATTTAGAACATAGACCCATTGAATTTCATCATCAGAACAAAATGCTCTTATCCATGATAGAGACTTGTCTCAGTAACAATGTCTTTGTATTTAAAAATGAGGTGTTCAGACAACTAAGGGGGGTGGCAATGGGGGCATGCTTTTCCCCTACCTACGCGGGGCTCCACGTGGGGTGGTGGGAGGAGCATGTCCTCAGAGCCACTCATGGAACATGGTGGAATAATAACATCATTGAGTACTGGAGGTATATAGATGATATCTTCATCATTTGGCATGGCAGTTTACAAGAAGCTGAATCATTTGTTGCTGATATCAACAACAATCAATTAAATCTTAAATTTTCAGCAGAGATTAAGAAGGACGAAGCGACCTTCTTGGACGTGCATGTAAAAATAAATGAGGGTAAAATTGTAACCAGTCTCTATAGAAAGTCTACCTCGGGGAATACCATTCTGCATGCCCAAAGTTTCCATCCTAAACATACCATAGCTGCCATTCCCTATGGAGAATTCCTAAGAATTCACAGATCATGTAGTACATTGGAGGAGAGAGACCATCATCAAGAGGAGTGTAGACAACGGCTCCTAGTGAGGGGTTATGACAACAGGAAGTTACTTTCAAGCATGACAAAAGCAAATAGAATAGATCGTCAAGAACTTCTTAACCCCCTTAGATCCAATCTCAAGGCCTCTCCTAATGAGAAAAATGAAACCAATACCATCCGTCTCATAACTGGTTACAGCCGTCAGGCAAAGGAAATTACAAGAATCATAAAACGCGATTGGCCCATCATTCTAACTGATAATGTCCTCAGGGACATTATGCCTCATTCCCCCACTATTACATTTAGAAGGGCGTACGCAATGCGTAATGACTTGGTTAGCAGTAGCCCGGAGACACCTTTGGAGAATTGGTTATCTCCCCGCAAGGGATTTTTTCGCTGTATTAGTTGTCGTGCTTGCAAGTTCGGTGTAAACACCAGATCTTGCCTGTCACCATTCGACACAAAACCAATCATGCTCAAATCCCACTATACATGCCGCACAGAGTTGGCGGTTTATGTATTGAAATGCAGTTGTGATCTCACCTATGTGGGAAGCACTAAGGGAGCAGTCTATTTGCACATTCTCCAACATCTGAGGGCTATAGTGAATGCGGACCCCTCGTATCCGGTCGCTCGACACTTCCAACAGGTACACAAGCAGAACTTAAATCATCTAAAGTACTTTGTTATTGATGCGATCATACCAAGCAAGAAAGGTGGTGATAACGAGAAACGCTTACGCCAATTAGAGTCCAAGTACATTGTGATGTTGAATAGCAAACACCCTGGGGGGTTGAACACAGGGGAGGACCTTCGCAATTTCCTGTAGATATATGCAGCCTATATACACTTCACATGTCTGGCTGCATGAGCCTGTGTATCTGTCTATATGTAGAGCAGAAACTGTACAAAGTGAAACTCATTATACAGTTGTGTTTTGGATGTATGATATACATCTCAGGGTGACCTCAAATCATTGTTTTCTTTGCGGTTTTACTTGCTAGTACCCAGAGCCCTATATACATAATGATTAATTAAAATGGGCAGTAAGAGTTCTTGAAATGAGTTAAACGTTAATATTATATTGTAGCACTTTATTTGCACGTATTTTACACTTTGTTATTAAGGCTCTCATGTTATTTATATGAGATGTACCTTTTTTAGCCTTCACTCATGCATGGAGTGTCTAACTAAGGAATCATACTGCCATTCTCAAGGTCCGTTGACGTTGGGCTTATCTACAATCAAGATTGATTGTTTGAAACAATATGGAATATAGGAGGAGGTCTTGATCATTTTGACCACACTATTATTGTAATGCCCTCCATCTCATGATTTATTATGAGTAGTCATGAACAGTCTTGTCCTGAGGTACCGGATGGTACAGTATATAGGTAGGACTGGCCCTATGGCAGACCTCATGAGAACACAGAGTTTATTTACACCCTTACTTATTGTGGTTTTCTTTTTGTGTGTATTTGTACAGATAGCATCCAACATTTTGTATGTTCCAACATAAACAACTAACGCTTTAACATGTATTGCACTAAGGTTCAGTGCAACAAAATAGAGCATTGTTTTCATTTGCAATCACGTACTATTGCATTCAAAAAGTATTTATGCGACGTGATCTGTTTGCGAATAATCATGTATTTGTACTGATAATAATTCAATGTATTTATGAATGGCAAACTGACTATCGCTATATATGTAATTTGTAATAGGGTAACCTCGTGATAATGAGGACAATTTTTATCCTTTGGGCATTTATAGCGCGTGTTGCATTAGCACTTTGAAGATTGGGAATGCTTTAAGATAGTTGAAATGTTTGGAACATTTTAATAACAACATGCATTTGTGCACTGCAGTACCTTTGATCTGATGTAATGGCAAAAGGAACACATTCATTGTATACCACTAACCATTGTAATATGGCGCCCATGAAATGGGAATGGAAGGCGACTCAAAATGTAAGTCCGCCCTTTATGTTTATCATTGCCTGGAAAGGCGCGAATTTTGAATGTGCTCCAAACCTCTTTTAAGTATGACCTCCGCATTATCCCCTCATCAGTGAGCAAGGACGCATGTCCGAAACGCGTCTGATGACTGGCACCACCACCACCATTCTATGGAATAAATAATTCTCGAAATTACAAGACTGGTTTGCGGTATTTATTTTGGAGTCTGTGTACCTGTGCGCTGGCTGACGGCTGCAGCTGGCGACTCGTTGGAGTTTCATATATATATACATGTGATCAAGGCTATCCTTAGCCGAAACGCGTCATGGCGGACTGGTGCTGGGCTATATTTAAATAAAGAAAATTTTGCACCTTCGAGGGTCTCGCTGGTTCCTGCTTGCGTGCGTGGCTGCCTTGCTGCGTTTGCCGGTGTTGGGAATCCAACATACCTCATATATATATATATATATATATATATATATATATATATCAATTCCGTTTTTCTGCCGAAGGCAGAATATCTCGCGCACTCCCAGCTTTAGGCAGATAAGACCAGTAATCCAATTAAATGTAGAAGTTGTTTTATTCCATAACAGCTCGTTTCCAGCACACTGCTCGCCGCGTTTCGCGGCACCACGCCGCTTTTTCACGAGACTTAAATGTTACATTAGCTGTTGTTACTATTCATGTTTTAAATAAAGTGTGACTACACAAAAGAAAACCGGGGAGGAACGAAAATTGAGGTAGTCAGAGTGAAAGGGGACTGTTTTCAGCTATAGGAAGTCACCTGGTCTAGGAGACTTCCTTTCCCCAAACCGCTAGGCATCCTGGTACATGTAGTACAACCTGTAATTTCATTACTTTTGGAACAATAATCATACAGTTCAATCTATTTCATTAACATGATTAGATAATCATGATCATTATCTGCAAATTAATTATTTTATACCGTATCACTCCCTTTTTGCCCTCCAGTGGGTCTATGCATCCATCTATGTAAATTACTTCAAACATTGTCCATTTCTACTTATCCCCTCCAGTGGGTCATTGTTTAAAAGAATGGTGTCTACCAATCCATTAGTGTTGCTTTTCACAATAGGGTTATTTACAGGGCACTGGTTTCCGCTAGCGGTATATCCATTATAACAATTACTGTGCAGTGTAAAATCAAAACAAATGTGCAAAAGAAAAATTCAAATAAGTGCTTTTGAGGGCAGGATTTCTGTAGCGTTCAAAATGTCTATATATACTTCTGTATATTTTTGGGGGGTACATTTGATGAGAAGACTGGGAATTAGAGGTGGTAATGAAGTTCCTCATCCTGGTTAAGCCCATGAGGGCTTAGCGTTCGAAAGTTCAAAATGTGCTTAGATTCCTTCTGTCGTAAAGTTCTTTCGCGATCACCGTTCTTTCGCCACCGTTTCAATGGCATAGAACTTCATTTCTTTCCAGTTACTGTTATGTTCTTTTTCCATGTGTCTGGAAACGGCATTACTTCGATCACAGTTAACCGTGGCCCTCACATGCTCAAGGATTCGTTTCTTTAGTTCGCACTTTGTGCTGCCCACATATTTCAATGCACACGGGCATTCTATTATGTAGACAGCATATTGGCTCTTACAATTGATCAATTGTTGAATTTTCCAAGTTCTTTTGTTGGCCATCTGAATTTCTTTCTTGTTGATAGCAATTGTGCATACCTTGCAGCCTGAGCATTTAAAAAACCCTTTTGATTTAAACCATGGATCTGGTTTTTTTGGTATCTGAAAGTGGCTATGAACCAATTTGTCCCGCAAGTTTTTAGCTCTTTTATAAGTCACCTGTGGGTGATCTCCTACAATCTTGGCTATCGTGTTGTCCATATGCAAAATATGCCAATTTTTTCTTAAGATTCGCATCACTTGTTTATTGCTTGTGGAAAAGGTCGTTAATAATCTTATTTTTTGGTCTTTTTCCACTTTTGGGGCCTTTTCTTTCATTAGCTCAGTTCTGTTTTTGGATTCAGTTCTCAACAGGGCTGTGTCGATTATGCCTTGATTGTACATTCTTTTTTTGAATCTTTTTGCAGCATTTTGTCCATGCTTTATCCATTCATCCTCACTCGAACAAATCCGTTTAATTCGGAGAAATTCCCCGTACAGGATGTTTTTGATCAGACTTGTTTGCTGGAAGCTTTGTGCATGGAGCACACAATTTGTTGCTGTCAATTTGCGATGTAAGGTAGTGTGTACCTGATTGTTTTCTATATATATCTCTGTATCGAGAAAAATTACCCGTGTTTCGCTGATCACATAGGTAAACTTCAGGTTGTAATCCGAGTTGTTCAGTATGTTGAAGTATTCCATAAGTTCTTCATTTGTACCATCCCAGACCAATAGCAGGTCGTCTATGTACCTTAGCCAAGCAATTGTTTTGTTTTGAAATCGCTCATTCTCGTTCTTCCAAGCCCATTCCTGTTCCCAGAGACCCATAGTTAGGCAGGCGTACGATGGACTAAAGGCATAATCTCGAGCACTCCATCTCCCAGAAATCACCACAGTTCCATTCGGACAGCCCATCTGGGCGTGGCAGATGTTGAAAAGACGTTAAAAGCGATGGGGGAGTGTTCATCATGATATTGCCTTTGAAAAAGTGAATAAACGAAACGCGTCAGGCAAAGAAGTGATTTGCTTTTATTTCTGCTTGCAGGTGGATGCTGCCCGTACCAGTGATTCAAGGAACAGGTTGAGCCTTACGCAGCTGCTCGTGTGCCTTCCAAACTGTGTGTGTCAACCAGGAGCTTCATATTTTGGCGGCTGCACGGCCGTCGGAGTGGCACCACCCCGTGAACACTGGGGGCCATGGGGCTTGGTATATACCTACCTGATCATGGGGCAACTGTGCTGGATTGAGGACAGTGACGCTTGTGGGGGCTCATTCAGAGCTTACAAGAAATTTGCATCCATCTGAGGATTAATCTCGAGCACTCCATCTCCCAGAAATCACCACAGTTCCATTCGGACAGCCCATCTGGGCGTGGCAAATGTTGAAAAGACGTTAAAAGTGATGGGGGAGTGTTCATCATGATATTGCCTTTGAAAAAGTGAATAAACGAAACGCGTCAGGCAAAGAAGTGATTTGCTTTTATTTCTGCATGCATGCGGATGCTGCCTGTACCAGTGAATCAAGGAACAGGTTGAGCCTTACGCAGCTGCTCATGTGCCTTCCAAACTGTGTGTGTCAACCAGGAGCTTCATATTTTGGCGGCTGCACGGCCGTCGGAGTGGCACCACCCCGTGAACACTGGGGGCCATGGGGCTTAGTATATACCTACCTGATCAAGGGGCAACTGTGCTGGATTGAGAACAGTGACGCTTGTGGGGGCTCATTCAGAGCTTACAAGAAATTTGCATCCATCTGAGGATTAATCTCGAGCACTCCATCACCCAGAAATCACCACAGTTCCATTCGGACAGCCCATCTGGGCGTGGCAGATGTTGAAAAGACGTTAAAAGCGATGGGGGAGTGTTCATCATGATATTGCCTTTGAAAAAGTGAATAAACAAAACGCGTCAGGCAAAGAAGTGTTTTGCTTTTATTTCTGCTTGCAGGCGGATGCTGCCCGTACCAGTGATTCAAGGAACAGGTTGAGCCTTACGCAGCTGCTCGTGTGCCTTCCAAACTGTGTGTGTCAACCAGGAGCTTCATATTTTGGCGGCTGCACGGCCGTCGGAGTGGCACCACCCCGTGAACACTGGGGGCCATGGGGCTTGGTATATACCTACCTGATCATGGGGCAACTGTGCTGGATTGAGGACAGTGACGCTTGTGGGGGCTCATTCAGAGCTTACAAGAAATTTGCATCCATCTGAGGATTAATCTCGAGCACTCCATCTCCCAGAAATCACCACAGTTCCATTCGGACCGCCCATCTGGGCGTGGCAGATGTTGAAAAGACGTTAAAAGCGATGGGGGAGTGTTCATCATGATATTGCCTTTGAAAAGGTGAATAAACGAAACGCGTCAGGCAAAGAAGTGATTTGCTTTTATTTCTGCTTGCATGCGGATGCTGCCCGTACCAGTGATTCAAGGAACAGGTTGAGCCTTACGCAGCTGCTCGTGTGCCTTCCAAACTGTGTGTGTCAACCAGGAGCTTCATATTTTGGCGGCTGCACGGCCGTCTGAGTGGCACCACCCCGTGAACACTGGGGGCCATGGGGCTTGGTATATACCTACCTGATCATGGGGCAACTGTGCTGGATTGAGGACAGTGACTCTTGTGGGGGCTCATTCCGAGCTTACAAGAAATTTGCATCCATCTGAGGATTAATCTCGAGCACTCCATCTCCCAGAAATCACCACAGTTCCATTCGGACAGCCCATCTGGGCGTGGCAGATGTTGAAAAGACGTTAAAAGCGATGGGGGAGTGTTCATCATGATATTGCCTTTGAAAAAGTGAATAAACGAAACGCGTCAGGCAAAGAAGTGATTTGCTTTTATTTCTGCTTGCAGGCGGATGCTGCCCGTACCAGTGGTTCAAGGAACAGGTTGAGCCTTACGCAGCTGCTCGTGTGCCTTCCAAACTGTGTGTGTCAACCAGGAGCTTCATATTTTGGCGACTGCACGGCCGTCGGAGTGGCACCACCCCGTGAACACTGGGGGCCATGGGGCTTGGTATATACCTACCTGATCATGGGGCAACTGTGCTGGATTGAGGACAGTGACGCTTGTGGGGGCTCATTCAGAGCTTACAAGAAATTTGCATCCATCTGAGGATTAATCTCGAGCACTCCATCTCCCAGAAATCACCACAGTTCCATTCGGACAGCCCATCTGGGCGTGGCAGATGTTGAAAAGACGTTAAAAGTGATGGGGGAGTGTTCATCATGATATTGCCTTTGAAAAAGTGAATAAACAAAACGTGTCAGGCAAAGAAGTGATTTGCTTTTATTTCTGCTTGCAGGCGGATGCTGCCCGTACCAGTGATTCAAGGAACAGGTTGAGCTTTACGCAGCTGCTCGTGTGCCTTCCAAACTGTGTGTGTCAACCATGAGCTTCATATTTTGGCGGCTGCAGGGCCGTCGGAGTGGCACCACCCCGTGAACACTGGGGGCCATGGGGCTTGGTATATACCTACCTGATCATGGGGCAACTGTGCTGGATTGAGGACAGTGACGCTTGTGGGGGGCTCATTCAGAGCTTACAAGAAATTTGCATCCATCTGAGGATTAATCTCGAGCACTCCATCTCCCAGAAATCACCACAGTTCCATTCGTACAGCCCATCTGGGCGTGGCAGATGTTGAAAAGACGTTAAAAGCGATGGGGGAGTGTTCATCATGATATTGCCTTTGAAAAAGTGAATAAACGAAACGCGTCAGGCAAAGAAGTGATTTGCTTTTATTTCTGCTTGCAGGCGGATGCTGCCCGTACCAGTGATTCAAGGAACAGGTTGAGCCTTACGCAGCTGCTCGTGTGCCTTCCAAACTGTGTGTGTCAACCAGGAGCTTCATACATATATATATATATATATATATATATATATATATATATATATATATTTATATTTATATATACATATATATATATATTCACTGAAAAAACCATAGGTTATAGACCATATATAGTTAGGAATTAGCATTTAAAAAACCTTATTTTACTCACACAAAACCATTGAAATTCCATATATAGTTAGTTGCACTAACTATATATCGCGCACCCGCAATCCACTGCTGATCATGTCACATATTACATCATTCATGACATGGTCAGTGACATCACTGATGACATCACTGATGACATCTCAAATGACATCACTGATGACATCACTGATGACATCTCATTTGACATTACTGATCACATCACTGATGACATCATTCATGTGATAATACGATAAACCTCTTCAGACTCTAATATAACCTTAGATACACTCAGTGTAAACAGACACTCATAGACTGTCACTCATCCATGGAGTTACTCAGACACTTAGTCAGTCATGCAAAGAATCAATCACACCTCCATTTCCTCAACTATACAGTTATACACACCTTACTTATTCAAACATATACTAAAACATATTTACTCACTTATACAATCCTGGATACAAGTTCACAATGATCCATACAGCCACTCACACATTCACTGGCTCTTATGCACAGTTATTTATATATGGTAACTCTCACATGTACTGTATTTTACATATGTACTTACTTTGACATGTAGCACTGAGATATCCATTCGCTCACCAATACACTCATGCACACAGTCAACCGCCCATACAGCTGTTTCCACATGCACTTTTGAACCCATACATCCAGTCAATCAACTGCTCACACATCTATGCAGAGAGTCATACACCTCCCAGCCACCCACACACACACTCAGTCTCCCATACAAATGCTTGGGCAACCAATCAATAACCCATACAGTTAATCATATAGCTAATGATCAACACATGCAGCAGTTTACAGAACAACAGACATAATGATGCACAAATTAAGACAGTTTAGTCACTAACCCATGCACTCAGTGAGACACATTTAATCAGTCACTCATACAGTCAGCCATGCCCCTACTAAATCCTTCATCAAGACACTTATACATCCATTCATTCTTCAATATGTAAGACATATTTTAACTTTACAGAATTATACAGTCACTGGATGACGTCATCAGTGATGTCATCAGTGATGTCATTTGAGATGTCATCAGTGATGTCATCAGTGATGTCACTGACCATGTCATGAATGATGTAATATGTGACATGATCAGCAGTGGATTGCGGGTGCGCGATATATAGTTAGTGCAACTAACTATATATGGAATTTCAATGGTTTTGTGTGAGTAAAATAAGGTTTTTTAAATGCTAATTCCTAACTATATATGGTCTATAACCTATGGTTTTTTCAGTGAATTTTCAAGGTTTTGTAAATGCTAATTCCTAACTATATATGGTCTATAACCTATGGTTTTTTCAGTGAATTTTCAAGGTTTTGTAAATGCTAATTCCTAACTATATATGGTCCATAACCTATGGTATTTTCTGTGAATTTCATTGGTTTTTTAACAGCTAATATCTGTAGCTGTAAAATGTATTCTTCTTTAAATCCAAAAATATATTTTATATGTTTATGAATAATTTTTTTTTTTAATATTTTTTTTTCTTCGTTCCCGCTTCGCAAATCGGGAAGCTTCCCGTTAGCTGACCTTGATGCCGCGAAATAGACCGCGAGCCGGTAAACGTTTCTTTACCGCAAGTGCCGCGTTACAAAACAACATCGTGACGCCTCCCGTCCGCATGACGTTTCACGTTGTCGCGTGATACGTCATATGACGTACTACGTTAGCGAACTGGTACGCGAAGCGAGTCGCAAAGCGCAGGTTTCTGGAAGCAAACCGGGAGGCCCTGCAAAGCGCTTAACGTAAACACAGCAAGTCATGTGACTTGGTAATAACACTTTTCATTGGTTCATTTCACTTTTGGTTTCCTAATGATGTAAGACTAGGTCATATAATCTAAAATGAACACTTTTGATTGGTTGAGAACTCTTGTTTTTCCCAAATGATGAAAATCCCTCCTTCTTTCCTCACTCTGACTTTCATCATTGTGAGAGAAAGACCCTTTGTGATCACTGAGCAATGGCTTCTTTAGTAGCTTCAGCTGGTGCTTCCCCACCACCTCCACCACATCCAAGGAAGAGTGGACCACCTGCTCAAGTTATAATTCAACAAGAAGAAGAAGAAGAGGAACAGGAGGACGAGCACGAAGAGAGGCAGTTTTTGCCTGAGCAGCCCAGGACGTCTCACCGGAAAGAAAACTTCATTTGGCAATTTTTTAAAATTCCCAAAGGTCAGAAAAAAGTAAATGCAAGATACGTAACTTGCCTTATATGTCAAGATAGACTGTCCAGAGGGACCGACAAGAAATACAGTTTCGGAAACTACACAATGCATCGCCATATGACTAGGTGGCATCCTAACAACTACAGTGCTGCACAGTTTCGGAACGACCTAGATAATCTCCCTATTATGGCCAGAAGATCTGTTGTACCGGAAGTAACGGGACCAGAGGGCAGGGAGATGGTGCCAAATATACAAATGAGATTTGGTGATGTAAAACACATCTGCGTATTTTGCGATGGATTCATTTCCTACGGAGAAAAAAGCATCACTCTGATCAACAGAGCTATTGACAATCATGCTCATGTTTGTCCGAAACGCCCAAAATAATAAATACTTCTTTTTTTTGTTTTGTTGCTCCTGTTGAGCCCTTTACAATGAATCGTTTTCATTGCCCCCTCCAAGAAAAACCCCAAAAAATATAAAACTGTTCCGAAAAATTCAAAAACAGTAAAAAAATGTTCAGAAAAATAAAATAAAAAGTTCTTTTCAGAACTACCTCCCCGTTATTAAAAAATTGGTACAATATTTGGAACTGTGCCAACCTCTATTTCTCTTAGTTCGCTTCCCAGTTCGCTCGCCGGTACGTGAACCGGAAGCAAACCAAAAACAGTAGGTATAAGGGAAGGAAACAGACACTTATGTTAAAAGAAAGACAGCTATAGGGGAGTAAACTAGAGATACTATTACCCGTAATCCACTGCTGATGATGTCACATATTACATCATTCATGACATGCTCAGTGACATCATCAGCAGAGGATTGCGGGTTTTTTGGCAACATGCCTTATCCACGGTTTAATAACGCTGCCTTTTGCTTTATATAAGTTTTCAAATTGTATGAAATATATACCAATAGGTCGTTATGAACCTTTAGGTAGTGCTTTTCTTCATGAGGTCTGGTCGCTTCCATACACATACAGATGTTTCAAAGATGATCAAGAAGTTTATCTGAATGGAGAGGAATGCACTGAGACGCCAGATCATTCACTAATGTGTAGGCACATACAGTTACACGGTTCATGCAACAAACACCGACCAAATATGGCTTGCGTGTTGCAAGGCACGCCAGTTCCTGCTATCATCCCCACGTCAAGTTGTTGGAAAATGGTAGTTATTTGATGCTCAATAATGAAGATTGTTCTGAGTTAATTAAAAGTATTCCTTTTATCGTAACAGTAAGTGAACGGGTTATTTGCTGCAGAAATGTTCTATTTCCTCCCACACATGAACATAGGGAGTTTTCAATCTGGCCACAAATACCAACCTTGGGACACGTTTCAACGGCATGGCAAGAATAAGAGCTCTTTTGTCTCAGAGAGAGGTGGCCTTGAGTTCGGCCCGTGAAACTTTCGTACTTCACATAGCGAACACCCGTACAGAGGTGCACACCCTTTTCAATTAAGATTTGCCTTTCAATTTCAGCAACATGTTTCCGACTATCTTTAACGCATCCTCCACAAAGTCCCTGGCGCACTTTTTTAAAGTTGTTACCAGTGGTCTCGTGACTTCATTTGAGAAAATCTTTGGAGTCATCCCTGCTTCCTTTCATTCCATTTTCTCCACTCTGGTTCGTGGATTGGCATTTTTACTTGCATTACCAGCGGACGCTCTTGTGCTTTTTTACATTTTTAAATATGGATGTCCCTCCTATGCAACCTCACACCCTGCAGCTGCTGACACTGTTCCGCAATCGCATGCTAGAATATTATGGCACAATGCCGTTGGCGATATTAAGCACGGCATATGGATTATCTTTTCGATTCTCCTACTTCACCTGTGTCCAGCCTGTATTTCACTGCCTGACCTGTGATTTCGATTGGGCCATTGATTTGTGTCTCTGCGGACCGGTTTCTCCTGACGTCGACTTTAATCAGCTGATGACTCCTATCATTACTCACGAGTTGGTTTGTCCTGGCGAAAGGATTATGGCTGTGGCATTGATGCATGGACTACTTGGTCCCTGGAATTTACTGGCGGCAGCACAGTCTTTCTTGGAACAGAGCTTTCTTGAAAACCCACCGAGCTGTCCTCTGATGGTGATAGAGGATCCGGTGCTGGGAGAGCACGTATGTTCTTTTCCGCTTTTAAATTAGATGGCTGAACTGTTTTCGGATGAAGACGGTGACTTCCTATTGGAGGCTGTTGCAGCTTATTTTGCATACACAGTTATGTCATAGACCTTTTTCATGTTTGATATGCTGAGTACTAGCATTTCATTGACAATTCATTGACTTATTTGTCAAGTTTTTATTATTTACCTTGCCTATTGGCTTAAGACTCGATAAAGTACTTGGCTGTTTTATTTTTCTTTAGCATTAAATTTTCCTAGTTTTTAATGCTTTACCTTGCGGACCGTCCACATATAAACTTGCAATCTGCTCTCATGAGATGGCACTTCTATTATCTTATTCAGTTCGTTTCCGGATCATGGGGAGGTGTCATCTAGGTCCTGGATATCTTTACACCGTGTTAAGTTAGCATGGGCTCATTACCGGTTTAAACGCCATTTTTCCTTTTTTGCAACTTCTGCACAAGACACTTAGTTGTTGCTTTAGCTTTCCACCTAGTAGTTCATCGTGGTTTACATGAGAATAATATGTTATTGGTCTACTATCTGCTTTACTTGTTAAACTATATCTGTACAGCGAGTGCTAAAGTTTCAAGAACAACACGATACAGAATTGTTATGAGGTCTGATCTCTACGACTTCATACTCATAACATAAGTGCAACTTCTGCCAATTCTGGGCATGAGGCGGGTTTTATATTGCTTTGCCGAACACACATACACAACAGTTGATGCGGTTCACATGAAGAGAGAGCTGGTGTATGCTGATGTGATTCCTTCAAATCTAAGACACTAAAGTATGGGCACGCCCTAAACCAACACAAAGAGACCTTCTTAGCAAATAATATAATATGTGTATTAGGGAGGGTGAGATATAAGCAGCCGCGGGCCGTGGAGGGAGTTACGATGGGGCAGGGAGGCGGGGAGGGGGAGAAGCAGGGTGGAGCCCTCTCTACCTTGCCCCTCCCCCTCCCCGCCTCCCTGCCCCACCGTAACTCCCTCCACGGCCCGCGGCTGCTTATAAGTGTTGCTAACTCTTATTCATTTACAGCATGTTAACATACTGTCACCATTCGCTTTTTATGTACTAGTAACTATGCTGGTAATTTTGCTACTGATAATATGTGTACTTGTATTCTCCACCCTGCTTCTCCCCCTCCCCGCCTCCCTGCCTCACCGTAACTCCCTCCACGGCCCGCGGCTGCTTATAAGTGTTGCTAACTCTTATTCATTTACAGCATGTTAACATACTATCACCATTCACTTTTTATGTACTAGTAACTATGCTGGTAATTTTGCTACTGATAATATGTGTACTTTTATTATCTAAGGTACTACGCCTGAGAAGACGGCATTAGTAAATAAACATTTCAAATACACATCTGTTCTTCTTAACTCCATGTTCTGGTTTCTAAGAAATCTATAACGACCGACTGTTCATGAGTTCCACGTATCCTGAGGTACTATAAGTTCATATTCTGGATTGTCTAAACATTGAGAGTTTGTTATATCCAATGTGACACTGTACCTAGCTTGCTAAGGAGTTTTTGATTACTAACGTGAGTTTTGGGACACCCTAATTCGCCGAGGTTCCAATCCTCTGTCCACAGTTCTGTGTGAGAACAGAAACCCTGCGACAGGGGCACCCCCGACCCTTGCTGGAGCTTCATCACACTTGCGATACAACTCCAGCAATGCATTCGCCGAGGTTCCAATCCTCTGCCCACAGTTCTGTGTGAGAACAGAAACCCTGCGACAGGGGCACCCCCGACCCTTGCTGGAGCTTCATCACACTTGCGATACAACTCCAGCAATGCGCCACCTTTACGGCACAGATACATCACGCATCTGTGCTGTTTTTGCCCCATGATGCGCCGCATTGTAAATGCAGCACACCATAGGTGACGGAACAGCGGCACAGAATGACTAACACATCCCTGGTGATGCGCCAGTCATCATAAATGTATCCCTATGCTTCTTATCTTGTTAGAGATGAACCGCCATATGTATCATCAAAGTTTTTTGCATTTCCTAAATAGCGAACTTTAAGGAATAAATAGCGATTCTTTACCATTCCTAGTTTGCGATGAGCTATTTGCTAATTAGCCGAATGTAGCCCAATGAAGCCCAATGTAGCCCAATGTAGCCCAAAGATGGCCGCCAGACACACAAAAAAACAAATGTAGCCCAAATATCAGCCAGATGTAGCCCAACTATAGCCCAGTGACAGAATGACCAATCAGCTTCGCAAACCTCCGTTACGCGAAGCGGAGCGCTGTTACAGATATATATCTTTTTTTGAACGTTAATTTCTCAAAATCCACTGGAGCACATATATTGAGACCTAGCAAAGGCACATCGGGCTACCAGTCCCTAATATTTTGCCAAGTTTCGTGCAAATCCATTCAGCCGTTCGATTATTATTATTATTATTTTTTTTTGCCCCGCGGGGCCCTTTTAAAACCTCCACATCAAACCTAGGGGGTCAGCGAGGATCTACTATGCCCCCTTATAGTTATTTCCCCCTTTGTTTTGACCTCCTCTTGTCTCTCGATCCTACCGAGAGACAAGATGACGGCCGCTACGGACTGTTTGGAATGTTGACAGACGCCGGAGAACCAATCAGCTTCGCTTCACAAAGCTCCGTTGCGCGAAAAGTCCGCGTCCTGGGCCGCTGCCCAGTCCGCTGTTACAGATATATATCTTTTTTTAAATGTTAATTTCTCAAAATCCACTGCAGCACATATATTGAGACCTACAAAAGGCACATCGGGCTACCAGTCCCTACAATTTTGCCAAGTTTCGTGCAAATCCATTCAGCCGTTCGGGCTAAAAGTGAGGCCAACCGCCCTATGGAAATTAACATGGGAAAAACGCGTTTTGGGACCCCCCTTTTTTCTCGGCCCCCCCTTGACGAACCCCCCCAAAATTTTCAGGGGCTGCTCAGAAACACAATGTGCCATTTTCCTGAAAATTTCAGCCAATTCCGTCCACAAACGCCAGAGTTATTAGACATAGCATTTTCAAAAACACCCATAGAGAAAAAATCCTAACTATATATACCTACTGGCGACCGCCAGTAGGTAATATACATATATACATATATATATATATACATATATATACATATATATATGTATATATATATATATATATATATATATATATATATATATATATATATATATATATATATATATATATATATATATATATATATATGTTCAACAAGAGGTTCCATTTTGCCGGGGGCCCCAATCCTGCAGGGTGTGCTCCAGAGCCACCATATCATTCCTTTTCAACCCCGGCCGCAAGGCGACCGGGGTGGAAAAGCGGCGGACGGTCTTTCCGTCCGCCGAGGTCCCCCCGCCATACTAAAATGGCAGGGGGGGAAACGAGTGTGGATGTCGGGCGGATTGGCCCCGCCAGGCTGGCGGGGGCAATCCGCCCGACATCATAATGAGCCCCCTAGTGTCTGTTCACGATTTCTGGTTAAAAAAGTTATTTGCAGCACAGTGCAGGTTCCTCCACATTTCTGTAATATATATATATATATATTCACTGAAAAAACCATGGGTTATAGACCATATATAGTTAGGAATTAGCATTTACAAAACCTTATTTTACTCACACAAAACCATTGAAATTCCATATATAGTTAGTTGCACTAACTATATATCGCGCACATGCAATCCACTGCTGATGATGTCACATATTACATCATTCATGACATGGTCAGTGACATCACTGATGACATCTCAAATGACATCACTGATGACATCATCCAGTGACTGTGTGTTTCTGTAAAGTTTAAATATGTTTTACATATTGAAAAATGAGTAGATGTAGAAGTGTCTAAATAAAAGATTTAGTAGGTGCGTGACTGACTGTATGAGTGAGTGATTAAATGCGTCTCACTGAGTGCATGGGTTAGTGACTAAACTGTCTTAATTTGTGCATCATTATGTCTGTTGTTCTGTAAACTGCTGCATGTGTTGATCAGTAGCTATATGAGTAACTATATGGGTTATTGATTGATTGTCCAAGTATTTGTATGGGAGACTGAGTGTGTGTGTGGCTGGCTGGGAGATGTGTGACTCTGTGCAGATCAATGTGTTCTTATATCAATGATTGTATAAGAGAGTAAGAATGTGTTTGTATATGTTTGAAAATGTAGAGTACTCTATGTTTAACTGTATAGATTAGAAAATGGAAGTGTGATTGATTCTTTACAGGACTGACTAGGTGTGTGAGTAACTCCATGGATGAGTGGCAGAGTGTGAGTGTCTGTATAGGTGTATGAGTGCATATGATAGTGTTGTAAAGATGAGTGATTGTATGTATGAATGATTGTATAGGTGAATGAGTGAATGTGTGTGTAGACGTAGGAATCAGTGAGTGCGTATGTAGTAACTAGTATTGGTGTGTCAATGGTTTAAAAAATTATATTCTGTATTTAACTCTGGGTGTAACAGAGGTTATATTAAAGTGTGAGGAGATGCATTGTATTGTCACTTGAATGATATCATCTGTGATGTGACCATTGATGTCAAATGACATGTCATCAGTGATGTCATCAGTGATGTCATTTGAGATGTCATCAGTGATGTCATCAGTGATGTCATTTGAGATGTTATCAGTGATGTCATTTGAGATGTCATCAGAGATGTCATTTGAGATGTCATCAGTGATGTCATTTGAGAGGTCATCAGTGATGTCATCAGTGATGTCACTGACCATGTCATGAATGATATAATATGTAACATCATCAGCAGTGGATTGCGTGTGCGCGATATATAGTTAGTGCAACTAACTATATATGGAATTTCAATGGTTTTGTGTGAGTAAAATAAGGTTTTGTAAATGCTAATTCCTAACTATATATGGTCCATAACCCATGGTTTTTTCAGTGAATTTTCAAGGTTTTGTAAATGCTAATTCCTAACTATATATGGTCTATAACCTATGGTTTTTTCAGTGAATTTCAATGGTTTTTTTATTAGCAAATATCAAAAGCTTTAAAATGTCAAGTACATGGTAGGTAAAAACATTTTCATGTTTATGCACGCTGATGTGCTTTGAACGCTGCCCCCCCCCCCTCTTTTCTTTTAGGAGTATTCTCTCTTTGCAGATAGTGAAGGGTAGGTAACGCAGGCCTTTGCCCCCGTTGTAATCCGTCGTGCCTGCTTCCCTCTCCATTTGATTGATTGTTATCCAAGCATTTACTGTTTTGGAATTATTCTCTTTGGTTCATTCTCTATTTACAAACAAGCACAGAGTCGCAATACTCTGTTTAGTCTTTGCAGATAGTGAAAAATCGTTAGAAAAAACAAAAGGAATCAAGCAAAATCAGTAGGCCACTAATGGGATCTCTTTTTGACCTCGCTAAAATAGAAACATTAGGAACAACCCCTCATGAGAAATATGAAACTAGTGAGAGGAACCGAGCTCGACGCCATGATGGCTGCAAGACAGCTCGGCTCCGCCGCCCACCCCACCCAAAATAACGACAAACCCTATGCAAATATTATAAATATATACAACACACCAGCAAAGTAACAGGGTAAAACGTTTTATTAAATAACTATTTACATGGCAGCCTGCTGCAACATCGATCCAAATGCATGCCGCCGTTCCCGGGATTTCTCCCCGACTACTCTGCGGCCTACGAGATGGAGAGGCCGGGGCGTTGACTAGGCGGGGCCTCCGGCCGCAACCACAGCGCCAACGATCGCTGCTGACGGAGGGGAGCCTTGCCGGTGAGAGCCACTGATCTGAAGAACCGCTGCCTGCGGTGCCTCCCTGAGCCGCTTGACGGAGGCCCCCGAGGGGCGGTGTGGTGGCGCGGACTCGGAGGGGGCGCTTGGCTCCTGCCCCCTCCCCAAGTCTTGTTGCCCTGGTGTGGCCTGAGATCGCCCCCGACATAGGCGGCCGGCTCCCGGGGTCAGGCGGAACTTTTTGCCTTTTGGTGACTCTTCCATTCTGGACCTTGTCCCACAATCCGTTTGACCTGAAGACACGTCCTGCGGTGCCCTGGTCCGACCATCACATATACCTGTGCCAGGAGACGGCGTGGGGTGCACTGGAAGGGAGAGGCGGCGTGAACGAGCCTCCCCCACCTCCCCAGGTGGAGGTTTCTCAGCTGCACCCCAGCGCTTCACTCGGCCAGCTGAATTGCGCCTACTCTTGCTATTACAACGTCTCACCCGCCATCCGGCTGAATTGCACCCACTCTTGCGGTACAGCGACAGACGGCTGCCACGGAGCTCACGAAACGGCGGTCGGCTCCACAGACTTGGGCCTGGCCTGCAGGGATGGCTCTGGGCAACCCTGGAACTCGGACGCTTGACTGCTAGGGCATGGGCCCCATTCCCAAAAGCGTCCCCTCAGCCTTGAAGATTCTACAAGAGTCACCGGGGCCCCCGACTCCCGCAGACTTCCGGTGGGGAGCGACTGCCACGATTGCTCGCGGAATGGCCACGAGGTAGCCACGGGGTGCTCTCATGCTGATGCCAGCTTCAGTCTGAAACATCCAGAAACACTGTAGTATCGCGTTGTCGCGTAATGCGTCATATGACGCGCCGCGTTAGTGCACCTGGTGTGCGAAGCGAGGCGCGAAGCGAGACGCGAAGCGCAGCTACCCGGAAGCGATCCGGGGCGCGGCGCGTAACGCGTAACGTAAGCATAACAGGTCATGTGACTTGTTAATAAAACTTTTCATTGGTTCATTTCACTTTTGGGTTCCTAATGATGTAAGGTTAGGTCATGTTACCTAAAAATAACACTTTTCATTGGTTTAGAACTATTTTTTGTCCCAAATGATGAAAACCCCTCCTTGTTTCCTCACTCTGACTTTCATCTTTGTGAGAGGAAGACCTTTTTTCATCACTTAGCAATGGCAAGTGTTGTAGCTTCAGCTGGTGCATCCCCACCACCACCACCACCTCCTAGGAAGAGAGTACCACCTTCTCAGGTGGTGGTTGAGCAAGAGGTGCCCCCCGCCCCACCTTCTTGTTGCCTGATTCGGCCAGCTCAATCGATCGAGCATGAGACTCTGTTGTGATCTGAAGAACCGCTGCCTGGGGTGCCTCACAGAACCGCTTGACGGAGGCCCCCGAGGGGCGGTGTGGTAGCGCGGACTGGGAGGGGGCGCTTGGCTCCTGCCCCCTCCCCAAGTCTCGCTCGGCCAGCTGAGTTGCGCCCACTCTTGCGGCCTACGACATGGAAAGGCCGGGGCGTTGACTAGGCGGGGCCTCCGGCCGCAACCACAGCGCCAACGATCGCTGCTGACGGAGGGGAGCCTTGCCGGTGAGAGCCACTGATCTGAAGAACCGCTGCCTGCGGTGCCTCCCTGAGCCGCTTGATGGAGGCCCCCGAGGGGCGGTGTGGTGGCGCGGACTGGGAGGGGGCGCTTGGCTCCTACCCCCTCCCCAAGTCTCGCTCGGCCAGCTGAGTTGCACCCACTCTTGCGGCCTACGACATGGAGAGGCCGGGGCGTTGACTAGACGGGGCCTCCGGCCGCAACCACAGCACCAACGATCGCTGCTGACGGAGGGGAGCCTTGCCAGTGAGAGCCACTGATCTGAAGAACCGCTGCCTGCGGTGCCTCCCTGAGCCGCTTGACGGAGGCCCCCGAGGGGCGGTGTGGTGGCGCGGACTGGGAGGGGGCGCTTGGCTCCTGCCCCCTCCCCAAGTCTCGCTCGGCCAGCTGAGTTGCGCCCACTCTTGCGGCCTACGACATGGAGAGGCCGGAGCGTTGACTAGACGGGGCCTCCGGCCGCAACCACAGCGCCAACGATCGCTGCTGACGGAGGGGAGCCTTGCCGGTGAGAGCCACTGATCTGAAGAACCGCTGCCTGCGGTGCCTCCCTGAACCGCTTGACCGAGGCCCCCGAGGGGCGGTGTGGTGGCGCGGACTGGGAGGGGGCGCTTGGCTCCTGCCCCCTCCCCAAGTCTCGCTCGGCCAGCTGAGTTGCGCCCACTCTTGCGGCCTACGACATGGAGAGGCCGGGGCGTTGACTAGGCGGGGCCTCCGGCCGCAACCACAGCGCCAACGATCGCTGCTGACGGAGGGGAGCCTTGCCGGTGAGAGCCACTGATCTGAAGAACCGCTGCCGGCGGTGCCTCCCTGAGCCGCTTGACGGAGGCCCCCGAGGGGCGGTGTGGTGGCGCGGACTCGGAGGGGGCGCTTGGCTCCTGCACCCTCCCCAAGTCTTGTTGCCCTGATGTGGCCTGAGATCGCCCCCGACATAGGTGGCCGGCTCCCGGGGTCCGGCGGGACTTTTAGCCTTTTGGTGACTCTTCCTTTCTCCCCGACTACTCTGCGGCCTACGAGATGGAGAGGCCGGGGCGTTGACTAGGCGGGGCCTCCGGCCGCAACCACAGCGCCAACGATCGCTGCTGACGGAGGGGAGCCTTACCGGTGAGAGCCACTGATCTGAAGAACCGCTGCCTGCGGTGCCTCCCTAAACCGCTTGACGGAGGCCCCCGAGGGGCGGTGTGGTGGCGCGGACTGGGAGGGGGCGCTTGGCTCCTGACCCTCCCCAGTCTTGTTGCCCTGGTGTGGCCTGAGATCGCCCCCGACATAGGCGGCCGGCTCCCGGGGTCCGGCGGAACTTTTAGCCTTTTGGTGACTCTTCCATTCTGGACCTTGTCCCACAATCCGTTTGACCTGAAGACACGTCCTGCGGTGCCCTCGCAATGCGGCCTGGTCCCTGAATGTGTGCAGGGGGACGGTATTGATTGGATCAAGATGGCGGCTTCACACAAAGCTGACTCAAGTGTTGCTGCTGATGCTATGCAGACAAAAACTGGTTTTCAGTTTATACATTCTTCAGGATTTTTCCATCCAAGGCTGGTTGAGAGTTTGTAGAACGATGGCTTCAGATTTTCAACATACTACTCTTCAACATTCTTCATAAATGTAACAATGTGAGACTCACTAGGAGAACGGCCGTTTATCTTTCCTTTCAAAATGCTGCCAACAATATTTTCTGAATGGAAGACACCATCTTGTAGCATAAAGGGCTGCGTCAAGGGTGGTATTGCCCAGAATGTCTTGTTTTCTAGTGCTCGTAATGACGAAGCCAGAACTGCCGAAAGGGATTCTGGTCCTGCCGCTACTTATTAGAGACATTGAACTATACTCTGGACCTGCCTGGCCTCGACCAAAATGGCGCCAGTATGGGAGCGACTTGCAACTCCTTATGACGTTCTAGTTACTTAGCCTTGACGTTATGGGGGATGTATGCGGTCTTTGTGCACATGGCGGGCGGGGAAGGGTACTGACTGGGAATACGGACAACCCTATTGATGTCGATTTTTCATTATTGATTATTGATTATTGTATTAATAAAGCTTCGAAGTAATGTTACCCATGATACTCGCCCATGGTATGCGTATGGACGATTTTATTGTAACTGATCCTGTTATACTTTCAATTAAAAAATCAACCTTCACTGATCCTGCAACCGTTTGTCACGTTTATTTTTTTCAATTAAATGGCTCGCTTGTTACATACTCCTATACCCCTGGCTTTTGAAAGACACCATCTTGTAGAATAAAGGGCTGCGTCAAGGGTGGTATTGCCCAGAATGTCTTGTTTTCTAGTGCTCGTAATGGCGAAGCCAGAACTGCCGAAAGGGATTCTGGTCCTGCCGCTACTTATTGGAGACATTGAACTATACTCTGGACCTGCCTGGCCTCGACCAAAATGGCGTCAGTATGGGAGCGACGTGCAACTCCTTATGACGTTCTAGTTACTTAGCCTTGACGTTTTGGGGGATGTATGCGGTCTTTGTGCACATGGCGGGCGGGGAAGGGTACTGACTAGGAATACGGACAACCCTATATACTTTCAATTATAAAATCAACCTTCACTGATCCTGCAACCGTTTGTCACGTTTATTTTTTTCAATTAAATGGCTCGCTTGTTACATACTCCTATTGATAGAGCGCGCGAGGTCACCCAGCCAATGATTCCGCCGTTTCCGGCTTCAGGGCCCATATACTTTCAATTCACACTATTCATTGACCAGGCGACTTCACGGGCTGCTATCAATTGTGTGTTTTCCCTACTTGTTATGACTCAGTGTACCCGACTTACCATCCACCGACACGGGTACCTATGACTTCAATGGATCAGGGGCCTAGCTGTAAAAGGAAAGGCAGCAAATGTAATTTCAAATGACATTCAATGTTGTTAAAATGACCACGGACAACTGGAAGTTTTAAAATGTTTATCTAAAGTTCGTTATCATCAAGCATAAGATACACAAGAATGAGGCAATCAATAACCAAGATAATGTAAATGATATAACTATAGAGAAATAACGACAGGGTAACCATTCAAATGTAATATGGAATGCAAGTGGGAAAAAAATACTATATAATCTCAGAAATGTTTTAGCATGGACAGACTATGCATGGGTTACTTATAGGAGAGCCTATAAAGAGTAACACGCTAAACTTAAAGTAAAGGGACCTTTAAACAGTCTAGGTAAGGAGGTTCTAGACCATATCAGAAAATGACAAACTGCAATGCAAAATATAATCTCTAAAAGGTAGGGTGACATGGGAACATATCATGAAAAATCTGCAAATGACTTTCGTTCAATAGTTTGCGACAAAAGCATGGAAAAATCAACGTGTGCAAAGGTGTCACTTTATTGTAGCGAAAGGTAGAAATATAGAAAGGTGCAAGTTTAAAGAACTTAGAGCAGTATTTACCTAGACTGGTGTGGAAACCAAACCCTGGCCACGGGTCAGTTAAGGACAGGAAACCCTCAAGGAAGGATACCCCTCAAAGGACAGCAGGTGCAGAATGGACAACCCGGACAGGACAAGATACCCTCAGATTAGGAATCAGGACAGGACCTCAGGACAGGACAGCAAACCCTCAGGATAGGACCGCTCAGGACAGGACCGCACCCGCAGTTTGGAAGCAACGCCTGCGCTCCACCCTCTCTGCAGCTATCGATCAAGACCCCGATTGGGTCAGCGAACTCCCAGCAAAGTGCTTCGCCAGCACTTTAAGGTTCAGTAAAAACCTTAGTCTATGGTCAATTTCGGACAGAGTGCTCCGCAGCTCTCTGTATCTTCAGTCACCTATTGAGTACGATGGGTCAGTGACAGGTCAGCTAAACCAGACAAGTCGGACAATTCCCTAGGTAAACCCAGGGTAGATATACTCTTTTGGGACGGTGTACCACCCCCCCAATGTTGCAAAGTGTCAGAATCCCTCAATTTGGATTGGTCCTAAGGTAGGATTTGGGTAACACACCAATCAGAACACGCTAATTTGAGCCTATATTAGCATACTTGGGTACCGCCTAGAGAGATTGGGGTTCTCATGAGAAACTGTGCAGAAATACGAGTGACAATTAACATTGTAACATATGAGGAGCAACAATTCTCCGTTCTCGTAGCGCAGAGGTGGCTTTCCCAGGCGCATCTTGACTGTGGCTGCCAGCTGGCTGAGTTCCACTGTCCAAAGTTGCCACCTTTCAATATTCTCTGGTCATGCGCAGAAGAGACCGTCAATATGGCTCCCAATCAGTTCGGACCCCCATTCCCCGCGGTACATGAAAAGCAAGCGAGAACAAATTAATACACAAACATAACGTTATGAAATCACATTCACAGGGTTGTACTTTCAACTTATCATCATAAAATATACTTATGCAGTCTATATGTTAGCTACATGGATACAATCACAAGAGCAGTGGCACGAGCAGTACCACATGATGGGCACAGCTATGTATTACGCATGCGCATAAATTTCCCTCCACTTCTGCAGACGCGTCAGGACACGTGAGTGTGGCTGACGCATGCGCAGTAACTAAATACAAGTGGCAGCCATTTTAAGTGACTCGAGTAAATTATTTTAGTAAAACATATAGGCAAGCGTCTTAATCCTTATTTAAACTAAATATAAACGTTAGTAAGACTTACACTTATTACTTTGTTACACATAAACGAGGTTCATGACTTCGGCAAGATCGCAAAATATGCGAAGCTTTGCTTCATCAATCCCCTCTTTGATGATATTTACTATCATCACAAAATAAATGGAACCAGATGCCAACTTTCTTTCACACTTTATACAATTCTATCTCTTCCAGCAAGCGTTCCAACTTTTCTCTTTCAGTTTTGGTAGGGTGAGAAGTCTTCGCCTTTTTGTATATCTGATCATTCACTTCCTCCAATTCAATCTCATCCACACTTCGTTTCACCCCTCTGGCATTCACTTCATGCTTTCCGGTGCGCTTGCGGCATTTGCAGCAGACAAATATGAAAAATAGGATGAGACCTATAATTCCAATTGGCATCAGTACTTTGAGCAATAATCCTTTACCTATACTAGCGAACCAATGACCTACATTTGAGAGACCATCTACCAGTCTCTTCCAGGCACTATCAACCTCGAGTGGTCTGAGTTCTTTTGCCAAATTAGTAATATTTTTCACATATCTTTTGATCTGTACACTTTTATCCGGAATATAAGTGCAACAATGTTGCGCCTTCAACATCCGGCAGACTCCGCCCTCTTTCGCTAATAAGGTGTCAAGAGCAAGTCGATTCTGCAAAACCATTGATCTGATCGCAACCATTTCGGTGTTGACCAGCAGAAATCCATGAGCTGTCTCAGTAGACAATACATCCACTATAGTAGACAATTTACAAATTCTGTGAGTGTTCAGAACCACTCCCACTCCAGGTATCAGTGCACTGAAAATACTACCCATTATTTCACCTATGCTTTCTCTTTTACTACGCACTAAGCCATTAGTATTTTCACTGCTTCCAGCGCCTCCATTCACATGGTATATTTTCGGGAAGACAATGCCAAAATAGCAACTTCCATACCAGTGATCCGGCAATTTGAAATAAGCCTTGTCCCCACAAATATAATAAATTCCAGGAAACACAGGCTCTGACCCATTTTTGAAACCCCAACCTCCAATTACCTTGTAATTATGTTCGCATTCACTGGAACCAATGAAAATGTTATTATAATAGCTAGTCTTCTCGCGGTGAAGACATAGCTTGCCTTTCTTTTCAAAATCCAGCAACAGAGCAGGACCCGCCCCACCAGTTGAGATGCCTTCCATGTTCTCTGCCCACTTTGGCTTTTTCTGACTTTCGTCATTAGCCTTCTTTTGTATTTTAATTCTCCTTTTCTCTGCCATGTTTAGGAACATCTTTTCCTGCTCATGCAAAGAACAAGTCAAGTTATCTCTGTGTGCGTCCGCTATGTCAATGTTACCTATAGTCAGGAAATAATCTCCCATGTATCGTATTGCGTCACTTTTGGTATGTACAGGATTCAAGTTCCCACGTATAGGAAGTTCAGAAAAGATCACGTCATTGTTAGAGTAATAGTACTGTAACGGTCCTCTTTTGTAAAATAAGCTAGCTAAAATACTACAGGAAATTCCGTATGTCAGTGGCAAGTGATGGTATGTCACGCCTTCAGCTACAGAAGTAGGTAGCTTCATGCAGACATAGCAATCTTCAATTTCCATAGTCTCTACATAGTGTATTAACAAGTTTGCGAAAACATTTAAGCGTGTCCTGTTTTTGATTCTATGATAATGTAGTTCCTCATCTGATGCTTCTAAGTCTTGTTTTGTTTGTCTCAGTGCTCTTTCATGTCTAGCTACACTCTGTGTTGTCAGCTCTTCACTGTCAGTATTTACATTTTCAGTAGGGACAATGTTAGTATCTTTACTCACAGCAAAGGGTATAAAGATTGTTAGTCCTATCCAGAGTAATATCAGGACAACTACACTACAGACACATACCTTGCAGCAAGTTTTGCAACAGCTGCGACTAGGTCTACCACTCACGGTTGAATCAGACATTTTGGCTCAGAAGAAGTTTCTCGACCCCTCTTTGTGACTTTACACGAGTATCTTACTTTGTGTAAATTCACGGTGGCTCTTCTTCCTCTTCGTCAGAGTACTCAGGGACGGGCTCTCCGTCGCTTACGTCAGTGATGTCGAGATCTTCAAGCTCTTCTAACACAAGTGTCCATTCGGGTGACTTGTACTTTTTGTTTTGTCTCTTTATTCGATCACTCCTTCTTTTGGAAGAATCTTCTGGTTGTTCTGCTATACGAGCACTTCTCCTTTCTTCTGCACATTTTTCTTCTACTGTTTTTATTCTCAATCTCAATTTCTTTATGTATTTAGGCTCAAGATGCTTTGTTTTCTTAAGTCTCTTGGTTGGTACTTGGACTTCGTTTCCTTCTCTTGCCCTCTTATTCTCATTAGCTTGTGGCAATTCTGCTTCAGTTTCTTCTTCTTCTATCTGACTAATTCCAGGGCTAGTATCTGTTTCTTCTGCCTGGGTACTAATCTGGCCTTGTTCAGGTATACTGTGTGTTTGCTCTTCAAGTGTCTCTGATTCTGTTTCCTGAACACGTTCTTCTAATTCTATCTGATCCTGTTCAAGCACTTCGATCTCTGGACTTTCTTCTGCTCGAACTATTACACTATGTCTAGTCTGTCCCTTCCCGATATCAGGTGTCAGTGGTGGAGTATCGATCACTTGTTCTGTATTCCTCTCTTGTTCAAGATCCTTCACTTGTTCAGTATCGGGCACTTGTTCAGTCTTAGTCACTAGTTCTGTATCAATCACGTGCTCTGTCCCTGTCTGACCTTCTCCTTCCTCAGTTTTGATGTGAATCTCAAGATTCTGAGGCTCTTCGCCTATGCCTTGCTTTTCCTGACTAGTCCACTCTCTACCTTCCCAAAGTCTTTCATTTGTTCGAATAGGGTCTTCAGTGAGGTCAATCAATGGAATCCACTCTTCTGGCCATATGCTTGGCAGCTCGTCTTCAGCTACTTCTGGCTCAGCTCCTTGGACCCCTTCAGCAGGCTGGGCTCCTGGTAGTTCGTTGTCAACTATTCTTGGGCCAACGTCTGCTGATTCTGCAGCTTGACTGGTACTGGGCTGTACGCTGTCAGCTACTTCTGGTCTGGCTCCTGCAGAGTCCTCTGCTGGACGTCCTTCAGCTTCAGGCACTTCGTCTGGTGGTACCTTCTGGGTGTGGCTGGCGTGTATCCAACGCGGAACCCCAGCACACTTGACTGCTGTGGTAGTAACCAGAATCACCTGACGTTTTTCTCCCCACCTTGGCTCCAGGCAGGTCTTCCGAGTGTGCTTCTTTATCTTCACCCAGTCCCCCGGGACCAGTTTGTGGAGAGGAGTCGTTGGATTGAGGATGGCGTCTTCTCCGATCTGGCGAGAGATAGAACGCACTTGGTCACCCAATCTCTTGCAGTATTCAAGTACCAAATCATCAGTAATACTCAACAGTTTGCTTCCTGGTACCCATGCTTGTCTCATTATTCTTCCCATAATTATTTCATGGGGACTTAGGCCTGTTTTGCGATCAGGAATACTTCTGAGTCCCATTAGGACCAAGGGCAGGGCCTTCACCCAGTTCAATTTAGTTGCATCACACAGTTTTGCTAGTCTGTTTTTGATAGTTCCATTTATTTGTTCCACCACTCCAGAAGCCTCTGGACGGTAGGCACAGTGTAGCTTTTGTGCAATTCCAAAGGCCTTACAGAGTTCATCGATGACGTCATTATGAAAATGTGAGCCTTGATCTGATTCAACAGTGACTGGCACCCCGAATCTAGGTATCAGTTCTTTTAATAAACATTTAGCTACCGTTTTTGCGTCATTTTTGGGAGTGGGGAAAGCTTCCACCCATTTTGAAAATAAACAGACCATGACAAGGACATATCGTTTCCCTTCACAATGGGGCATGGTGATGAAATCAACCTGTATCCTTACAAAGGGACCCCCGGACCTCCCAATTTTCCCCAGTTCCACTACAGTCTTCTTCCCTGGGTTCATCTTTTGACATGACAGGCACCTCTGGCAGAGGGACTCTGCTACTTTCCTGAACTTCTTACTGTACCAAGTCTGTTGGAACACTAGAATCATGGCGTCCCTTCCAATGTGTGATCCTTCATGTATCAACCTCGCCATTGCGCTAAGTAGGTGTCTAGGTAACACAGGCATACCAGTTGGACCTATAATGACACTATCCACACGTCTTGGTCTACATCCATCTTCCTTCCACTTCTCTCTTTCTTGCCAAGGTGCCGCCTGCTGCCACTCTTTCACCTCATCCCATGTAGGCACTTCCTCAAACACCTGAAGTTGGCAGCTGGTTCCTGGCCCCCCTCGTTTTGGATTCACGATATACCGATCTCTTGCGCACCATTGGGCCACTCGATCAGCATAATCGTTCCCCAGTGATACCTTGTCCATGCTCTTTTTATGAGCAGCACATTTTACCACTGCCAGTTCCTTTGGTAACTGGATTGCCTCTAAAAGGTCTTGAATAACTTTTCCATTTCGAATAGGAGTACCCGATGAAGTCAGGAACTCCCTCTGCAGCCACAACTGGCCAAAGTCATGCACAACCCCATAACAGTACTGACTGTCAGTATACACTGTTATGCGTATGTTCTTCCCAATTTGGCAAGCTTTTATCATAGCAATCAATTCGGCTACTTGTGCAGACTTGATGTGATATAGATAACCTGCTTCCTCAATTTTCTCTAAGGACACTACTGCATAGGCAGCACTCAGGCCTCCTTGTTCATGCCTTAGACATGAACCATCTACAAATAATTCTTTGTCATGCTCAGGCAAGGGTGTTTCCTTTATGTCTGGGCGTGGCTTGGTATTGAATTCTGTTAGGTCAATACAATCGTGTTCATCATCCACCCCCCCTTCCATATCCTTTGGGTCGGGGAGTAAGGTGGCTGGGTTCAGAATACTGCACCTAACAATGTTTACATTTGCAGCACCCACAAGAATCCTCTCATATTTAGTCAGCCGACTAGGGGTGAGATACTGTGTTTTTGTTCTGGTCAACAAAATTACCACTCCATGCGGAACATACACAGTTACCGGATGTCCCATGACAATTGACTCACTCTGTTCTAGACTGGCACAGGTAGCAGCTACTGCTTTCAGACAACCTGGTAATCCAGCAGCCACTGGATCTAAGGTGGCAGAGAAATATGCCACAGGCCTTCTCGTCGTGCCATGGTCTTGAGTTAGGACTGACAATGCGCAATTATCGCGAGTGTCACAGAATAGGGCAAACTCTTTGGAGTAGTCTGGCATTCCCAATGCAGGAGCAGTACACAGACAATTTCGCAGTTTGGTGAAGGCCGTTAAGCTTTCATCATCCCATTCTACAATCTCGGGTGTCCCTCTCTTGGTCATTTTTATCAAGGGCCTGGCTAGGACTGCAAATCCCAGAATCCACTGCCTGCAGTATCCTATCACACCCAGGAACATTCTGCTCTCTTTTTGAGTACGGGGTAACTGCATCTTTTGAATTATCCTCACTCTTTCCGATGTCACTTTTCTGACACCTTTTTCTATCTGGTGCCCCAGATATTTCACTGATTTTGCACAAAACTGTAACTTGTCAGGGGACACTTTATGTCCCTTTTCACACAGATGATTCAGTAGGGCAATGGTGTCAATCACACAATCCTTATGACTTTTAGACGCCACCAAGAGGTCGTCTATGTATTGCACTAAGACAGAGTTCCCAGGTAAGACCAAAGTTTCCAAACATTTTTTCAAGATCTGATTAAAGATAGAGGGGCTCTCTGTATACCCTTGAGGGACCCGGTTCCAGCAATACACGTGACCTTCGAAGGCAAATGAGAAAAGAAATTTGCTATCTGGATGCAAGGGAATGGAAAAGAATGCATGACACAAGTCTATCACTGTGAACCACTCAGCATCCCAGGGAATCTGATACAGAATCACTGCTGGGTTCGGGACAATAGGGCAACAGGGAACTACTATTTTGTTAACTTTTCGCAAATCCTGCACTACTCTGTACTTGCCACTAGGTTTCTTAATGCCCATAATCGGAGAGTTACATGGGCTACTCATCACCTCCTGTATGATGTTTCCTTCTAACAATTTCTTTATTTCCACAGCAACACCAGCTTTCACTTCTGCATTCATCCTGTAGGGTTTAGTATTGGGGTATACTGCATTGTCCTTTATTGCTATTTGTATGGGGTCCACATTTTTCATCAACCCTACATCTTTCCCAGTAAAGTCCCACACCTCCGGCTTCACTGCTTCCTGGAGTTCTTTGGGTAAATCCTGTATGGTCATTCGTTTAATTTCCGAGTCAGGGCGGACTAACATTAATTTATAAATGCCGTCTTCATCTGGGGTCTGAATTTCAACACCCTTTGGTGTGCAAAAGATGGTACAGTTCATTTTGCACAGCAAATCGCGTCCCAGTAAGTTTACTGGACTGGTGTCGCAAACGACAAATCTATGCATTTCCTTAAAGTTTCCAATTGATATTTCCATGGGCTTGGTAACAGGAGTACTAATCAATTGATTAGATACACCCACTACTTGGATGGCTTTTCCCGAGAGGGGTAGGTTTGGAACGTCCACTGTTCTTACAGTAGAACGGGTAGCGCCAGTGTCCAACAGAAAGGTGACATCGTTTCCGTCAACCTTTCCTTCAATGTATGGTCCGGACTGGTCTACCGGCAAGGAGGCGCCAAGTACGCACTCCTCGTCCTCCCCTCTCAGGCCCCGTCAGTACTGGTCATCACAAAGGAAGGTATCATTTAGAAGATACTGCGAAGTTGCTGCATTTCTGTTCTCATTGCTTTCCCAGACTTCTATCTCATCTCCCTCTGCCTGTTTTCCCCTGTATACTTGCTTTGGTGCTCGGGGCACCTGAACTGTTTTTACCTGTGGTTGAGTCTTTCTCGGTCTCTCTTTCTGCGTCTGTGGAGTTAAATCAGGAGTTTTAGGGTTATCTTCGGGCAAGTAAGGACACTCGTTACGCCAGTGCCCAATTTCGCCGCACTGATGGCAGGGAAATTTCTTCATAGCCTCTTCCCTGCTCATTTTGGGCCGGGGCTTGCCTCCTCCCCCTCCCCCAGGGCCTTCATTCTTAGCATTTTTGACCATGTTACTCAACTGCTTTTCCTGCTGCTCTGCGAGCTTCACCTGAGCCCACATCACCTTTTCCTTGAGAGCCTTTTTCTTTTCTGCCATCTCGTCCTCGCAGTACTTTGCGTACCGCAGGACCTCATCTACCTTTTTGGAGTGCCAACAGATTTTGTTATCTTTTATCCACTGACAAATTTCAGGTCTTAAACCGTTTACAAACCTGTAAATGAAGTGCGTCATGTCCTTCATCTCTATGTTATCTATACCACTGTATGTTTTAAACACCTGTAACAGCCTTTCATAATAGGAGTGCACTGTCTCTTCTCTTTCCTGCGTTGTTCTATCTATCCTGGTCCAATCAGTTTCCTTTGCTGGGACCTTTAGTTTCAGATGCTGAATTACTTGCTCATATTTTCTCATCACTTCTTTCGATGGTTCCCCAGTTTTTTCATCTCTCGGGTATTCCTCACTAGGCCAGGCTATAGCTATTTTACACTCGGTCCATAGATCGACTGGGACCACAATGTCGAAAAACCCATCCAGGTCTTTCCACAGGCATTTCTGCACCTTTACAAACCTTTCCACTTGCCGGTACCATTCAACTGGCTTCTCCCGCAATTTCGGGAAATCGTTAGTAAAGGACACAATATCCTGTCTGGACCATGGAACGTGCACATACCTCCCACCGGGTACTTCGCGCATGGGGCATAAAGTTTCGGGCTTATCTACCTCTCTCAAAGGAAACTCAGGGGTTGCTTGTCTGGATCGGGCCTCCTCTTTCTTATGTGCCCACCTCGTTTTCCACCTTTCCACGTCTCCCCATTTTTGCAAAACTGCAAGCAACTCTTTAATCTGCAATTTTCTTCCTGACACATTCAGACTTTCTAAATCTTTGTCGGAAAACTCAGCTCGGTATGGTTTCTGCAAGGGCTTTGATCTTGATATATCTATCCCCATACTAGCTGCAGTGTCGGTCAGTTTTTCATGGAGCACCCTAGTACTCCGGGTAAGACTTTTACACATAAACAGCAACTCTTCTTCAGAATAGGTATTCAATCTGTCTAACCCCACATTTCCTGCCATTAATTCCTCTATTTCTACTCTCAGTTTGTAGAGGTCTAAAGGTTTCGTTTGCGGAGCCTGTTTTTCTAATTCACGACTCCAATTTTCAATTTCTTCTGGCGTTACCAAAGAGACACTCCTGGTACCTGTTGCTGACTCTAATTTAATTTCTTTCATATCAAAAGGATTATGCCTCTTCTGCACTCCCTTCCCGGTTTGTTTGTTTGGCAGGTCCAAGAACACAACATCAGACTCACACTCACTGGACTGATCGTCTATTAGTAAGGGCTCTTGCCTCGGCGGGGCCATTATCGGGTTCATAACTGGAAGGTTCGGACCTCCTTGACTATTCCCGTACAACGGAACCACGGGTCCGATTGTTACCGGAATGGTCAAAGCTTCAGGACTGGTATTTAACTGGGAAATTTTCTGAATTATTTCTGACCTCTGCCTAGCTATGACCTCTTGCTCCCTTTCATCTAATACTCGTCCTAAAGTTCGGTCAGGTATCATCTGTGGGGTCAGTTGAGGAGTAAAACTCGGGGCAGTAGGATGCGTCTCACTTGGTCCCCCACCATAATTTGGCTTCGGGAACAAAGTTCCTGTCCTAAATGACCTGCGCTCCTCCCCATATGGAGGCTGCAAAAAGGGCGCTCCTGAACTTAATGACTTCTCTTCGTTTTCATAAAGAGGTCTGGGGTAAAAGAGCTTTTCACGGGAATATTTTTCCTCCGGGATCCCGGACATACTGGGATATATATTTCGTACCTCCGGGGGCTAGCGCTTCTCAAGATACGGCAATACCTGGCCCCCTCCCCCTCTACATAGGGATCTGTCCTCCTCCTTAATAGATGGACGTTGGGCAATTTCTGCTGTACTGGAAGGTCGGGCTCCCTCATTATAAGGTGGCGGACTTCTCGTAAAAATGTCATCTAAAAATTCATCGTCTGACTCCCCAGGAGCTCCCCAATGCTTACTCTTTTCTGTCCTTTTCTCTCCCCCAGAAGGGTTACCTGCTGGCATCATGGGAAACAGACCCTCAACAATCATGCTCTGCCTCCACTGTTTCATCCTCTTATCCCTGGTCTCTTGTTTCAGCCTGGGGTACCATTTAGTCAGACCTTTGTCCATTCGTGGTTTCTCTCTTTCAAAAGCCTCAATCTCCCATTCCTCTAATGCCTCATACTGCGTTAGTCTCGGTCTGGGACATAATTCATTCATGCGGGTTCTCAAATTGAATAAAATTCTACCATTAAAAGTACCGTCTAACGGAAAAGCCAATACTCTGTCATCTTTTGTGTACTTCACCCAATTCTCCAACCACACACAGGTGTTGTACCCTCGGTCAAACATCATGAATGAGGCAGGAGTATTTGGTGGCGGGACAACAACGCCTTCCCTAGATTTAATCGGTTTGTCCGTTTTGAAATAATTCTTTACCCTACTTACAAGGGACATCTTCCTCTTTCCTCCGTACATAATATCGTATCTATTGGCTTTCCACTGATCCCTTTCAAACCCTTGGTTTCTCGGATCGGGTCTAGTCTCTGGACAATACGAGTGCCACATACGATTTCTACGCTTAACTTTGTTTACAAAGCTACTTCCAATCAGAACGCGCCTTGCAATTGCGTGCAACCAATGAGGTACGTGCGTTCAAATAATTTCGGCCAATGGGTGCGCGGCCCCTTCGTGAGACAGTTCTCACTCCTCGGCGCTTCACCCCTCCTTTACAATTCCAGCCCCGCTACCCGCCCGCTGTTTCTACCAATCCCAGCGCGGCACGGAGTGACGTCAGAGACGCTTCGCGACTGACTCCCTCCCTTCACAAGGTAACGGAAACTTTCTTTCCTTTTAAAGTGCTCAGTGCTTGGTTATTTTACAACAAATACACATTCGCCACAGTGCTCAAGTGTCTAGACAGGATAGCTTTGTTTTACTGCAAGTAAACTACTTCCATTTACTTTTCACGCGCTGCGGGCAGATCTCTTCCGCCTACCCTTCACTCTAGCATCGGTGAACCTGTTATTCCCCTAAACTCATCCACTTCTTTCCGGGATATGTTCCGAGTCTAAGGTTTCTCAGCGGACCCCTTTGCTTTCACCCAAGCTCCGAGGAACCTGCTACTTTTCCGATGTGACCCTTACTAGGTTACGCCACTATGGGAATTTTGCCAATGAACCTCGTTACTGACATTTATTCACACATGTATTCAGAAAACCCTAGTTAGTGCTTCCCGGTTATCCTAACCTGCACCTAACTTTCCTTTAAGCCTGTGACCTCAGGACAATGGATTCTATTCACCACTTGCCCTTTCAATTCCCCGGGGAGTTCGGACAACACGAAACAATACGGTTTACGAACGCATGGATTAATACATATAACAATATAAGAACAAGAATAATAACAATACAGCAATTCATGAATTTCAGCAGCGTATTCACAAGAGAATGATCAGCTCTCTCAGAACAGCCACTCTTTTAGCAGCATTAATGTACTAGCAGCTTCCGACTCAACTAGTCTAACTAATCCTGCCTAACCTTTAGCTAGTCCCTAACCATACCTCTGCTTACCAGAAAACTGATAGAGCGCGCGAGGTCACCCAGCCAATGATTCCGCCGTTTCCGGCTTCAGGGCCCATATACTTTCAATTCACACTATTCATTGACCAGGCGACTTCACGGGCTGCTATCAATTGTGTGTTTTCCCTACTTGTTATGACTCAGTGTACCCGACTTACCATCCACCGACACGGGTACCTATGACTTCAATGGATCAGGGGCCTAGCTGTAAAAGGAAAGGCAGCAAATGTAATTTCAAATGACATTCAATGTTGTTAAAATGACCACGGACAACTGGAAGTTTTAAAATGTTTATCTAAAGTTCGTTATCATCAAGCATAAGATACACAAGAATGAGGCAATCAATAACCAAGATAATGTAAATGATATAACTATAGAGAAATAACGACAGGGTAACCATTCAAATGTAATATGGAATGCAAGTGGGAAAAAAATACTATATAATCTCAGAAATGTTTTAGCATGGACAGACTATGCATGGGTTACTTATAGGAGAGCCTATAAAGAGTAACACGCTAAACTTAAAGTAAAGGGACCTTTAAACAGTCTAGGTAAGGAGGTTCTAGACCATATCAGAAAATGACAAACTGCAATGCAAAATATAATCTCTAAAAGGTAGGGTGACATGGGAACATATCATGAAAAATCTGCAAATGACTTTCGTTCAATAGTTTGCGACAAAAGCATGGAAAAATCAACGTGTGCAAAGGTGTCACTTTATTGTAGCGAAAGGTAGAAATATAGAAAGGTGCAAGTTTAAAGAACTTAGAGCAGTATTTACCTAGACTGGTGTGGAAACCAAACCCTGGCCACGGGTCAGTTAAGGACAGGAAACCCTCAAGGAAGGATACCCCTCAAAGGACAGCAGGTGCAGAATGGACACCCCGGACAGGACAGGATACCCTCAGATTAGGAATCAGGACAGGACCTCAGGACAGGACAGCAAACCCTCAGGATAGGACCGCTCAGGACAGGACCGCACCCGCAGTTTGGAAGCAACGCCTGCGCTCCACCCTCTCTGCAGCTATCGATCAAGACCCCGATTGGGTCAGCGAACTCCCAGCAAAGTGCTTCGCCAGCACTTTAAGGTTCAGTAAAAACCTTAGTCTATGGTCAATTTCGGACAGAGTGCTCCGCAGCTCTCTGTATCTTCAGTCACCTATTGAGTACGATGGGTCAGTGACAGGTCAGCTAAACCAGACAAGTTGGACAATTCCCTAGGTAAACCCAGGGTAGATATACTCTTTTGGGACGGTGTACCACCCCCCCAATGTTGCAAAGTGTCAGAATCCCTCAATTTGGATTGGTCCTAAGGTAGGATTTGGGTAACACACCAATCAGAACACGCTAATTTGAGCCTATATTAGCATACTTGGGTACCGCCTAGAGAGATTGGGGTTCTCATGAGAAACTGTGCAGAAATACGAGTGACAATTAACATTGTAACATATGAGGAGCAACAATTCTCCGTTCTCGTAGCGCATAGGTGGCTTTCCCAGGCGCATCTTGACTGTGGCTGCCAGCTGGCTGAGTTCCACTGTCCAAAGTTGCCACCTTTCAATATTCTCTGGTCATGCGCAGAAGAGACCGTCAATATGGCTCCCAATCAGTTCGGACCCCCATTCCCCGCGGTACATGAAAAGCAAGCGAGAACAAATTAATACACAAACATAACGTTATGAAATCACATTCACAGGGTTGTACTTTCAACTTATCATCATAAAATATACTTATGCAGTCTATATGATAGCTACATGGATACAATCACAAGAGCAGTGGCACAAGCAGTACCACATGATGGGCACAGCTATGTATTACGCATGCGCATAAATTTCCCTCCACTTCTGCAGACGCGTCAGGACACGTGAGTGTGGCTGACGCATGCGCAGTAACTAAATACAAGCGGCAGCCATTTCAAGTGACTCGAGTAAATTATTTTAGTAAAACATATAGGCAAGCGTCTTAATCCTTATTTAAACTAAATATAAACGTTAGTAAGACTTACACTTATTACTTTGTTACACATAAACGAGGTTCATGACTTCGGCAAGATCGCAAAATATGCGAAGCTTTGCTTCATCACTATACCCCTGGCTTTTGACCCTTTCCTACGCGCGGTCTGTACTACCGCCCTCGGGCGATCTATGTAATGAACAGACTACCATTGCCGAAACACAAGGGAATGCATCTCAGAGAGATAAGTCAAGTACGTGGTATATAAAAACATTTTCGCGTTTATGCACGCTGATGTGCTTTGAACGCTGCCCCCCCCCTCATCATTTAGATTACCACCGCCCATTGCACAAAAGCGTACCGGGCGCTCCTCACGCAAAAAAAGGGCAGGGCCCTTTCAAAGCCTCCACATCAAACCTAGGGGGTCAGGGAGGATCTACTATGCCCCCTTATGGTCATTTCCCCCTTTGTTTTGGCCTCCTCTTTTCTCTCGATCCTACCGAGAGACAAGATGGCGGCCGCTCCGGACTGTTTAGAATGTTGACAGACACCGGAGAGCCAATCAGCTTCGCTTCGCGAAGTTCCGTTACGCGTCAAGTACGCTACCCGGAGCGCTACCCGGAGCGCTGTTACAGATATATATATTTTTTTGAACGTTAATTTATCAAAATCCACTGGAGCTCATATATTGAGACCTAGCAAAGGCACATCGGGCTACCAGTCCCTACAATTTTGCCAAGTTTCGTGCAAATCCATTCAGCCGTTCGAGCTAAAAGTGAGGCCAACCGCCCTATGGAAATTAACATGGGAAAAACGCGTTTTGGGACCCCCTTTTTTCTCGGCCCCCCCTTGACGAAACCCCCCCAAATTTTCAAAAATCCCATAGAGAAAAAATCCTAACTATATATACCAACTGGCGACCGCCAGTAGGTAATATATATATATATATATATATATATATATATATAAAGAAGTACTTTCTCTCACTCAGGAAAAGAAGCCACAGACGCCCAGGGATGCTTTATCTGTTTATTCCATAGCAGATTGTCTTCTACCGACACGTTTCACCTTTACGGCTTGATCACGGTACAGTAAGTCATGTCACACTGCAGTATACATAGGATGATATGCAGAAAAGCCCTGATTTGTTAACAAATGATTTGTTAACAAATCAGGGCTGTTTCTGATGTATTGAACAATGAAACATGTTTATTTTTTTACCAGTGTCAAATCGCATCTGTATTGTGAAGATTGACATTGTTATGGGTAAAAAAATGTCCCTCGTCAAAATTAACCATTACAAAATGGCGCTTATGAATTGTGACCTGTGTAGCAGATTTCTATGTCTATGCATATCATCTTATGTATACTGCAGTGTGACATGATTTGCAGTACCGTGATCAAGCCGTAAAGGTGAAACGCGTCGGAAGAAGACCATCTGTTAAGAAATAAACAGATAAAGCATCCCTGGGCGTCTGTGGCTTCTTTTTCTGAGTAAGAGAAAGTACTTCTTTGCGATTTTGAGATTCCAGATTCGAGCCACAGACTTCCGTGTTGTCAAGCCTCATATTACCGGAGCTTCGTGTAAGCAATATATACATATTTATTACTATCCCTTTAAAAATGATTTTATTGGAGTGCGGTGACTTCCTTAATCCAAAGGAATGTTGGTGTACTGATTGAAACACGAGGACTAGCCTGTCCTGGACACCGGCACCCGCTATGGAAAGAGCGCTCTCCTTGGGGCTGTTTGTTGATGGATATATATATACATATATATATATATATATTACGCTCAAACTTTTCTTCTCTTTACAGAAAAGGCACAGCACTCAAGGAGGATTGTAGAAACCACAAAAAGGTTTATTCAGGGAAACTGCACAGACGTGTTTCGGCGTACTGCCTTCGTCAGTGTGTCAGTTACAACAAACAGTCAGCATGTTAATAAAGTTTAACTTAATCATGGACACAGACATAGGACTAACCCCTCAAATAACACCATGAGCGCCATGTTGGAATGTGTTTCCAAAGCCTTATTACATATGTAAAAGACTCACTACGCCCACTGAGGGACTACGTGTTCATGTTTAGAGGGTCTATTCATTACATATGTCTAGAAATATCGACAGAAAATAAAGCCGTGGATCGGCTAATGTCCTATGTCAAAATTGTCCCATCATGATTATAGTACAATTAAAACATACCGAGAAAAATACACTGATTCTTCAAATTCAACATTTAAGCTGATCAAATTACACGATACAGAAAAGGGGGTGGTGATGAACAGAGTGTCTGAATTAAGCAGACCACTCTTACCCAGTCCAAAGATCAGGGCTTGATCCATCACCGTTATTTATCTCACTGCCCCATCCCAGCTCAGAACCTGGCTATATGCAAATTAGTCTGTCCCTGGCCCAGTGCATCATGGGAACAGGGCAGACCAAACTACCAAGCCAATTCTTCACCAGAAAGGAGACAAGCTACCGGGGACCGGTTTCTGGCATTTCAGCCTCTTCAAATTACACGGGCAGTTGCAAAATACATTGATGATACATGTAATAAATTGGTTCAATCAATAAATACAATCTATTCAATTTAAAGATTTCATTAATGAGATCCAATTCGGATAGCAGTAACCACATGGCTTGTATGATGTTTTCGCCAACCTGATAACAACTAAATAAATAAATAAATGCAAATCAGACCAAAGAAAAGACCAAAAAGTTATCTGTATATGTAAACACACCATTTCATATATGATTCTCAGGAGAAGCTGTGAGATTCATTAGTCACAGGATTAACAGATTAATGGTAGGCCATCACTATATGTATAGGTGACCCCTTCAGAGATGGTGCACATACATGGGAGATATAACACCACTTTCCTAAATGAAACGCCATCTCTTCTCCACTATTAAGCCCTCTGGGATGTTTAGTGAAGAGATCTAGGATGTACCTCGACTCCAGCCTCCAGAGTCTTCTCAGGCGATCACCTCCCCTGACATTGGGTGGGACAATGTCCAACCCAAAAAATTGAAGTTTGTCTCGATCCCTACCGTGTACCTTGGCAAAGTGCCGGGCCACCGGGTAGGCAGGATCCGCCTTTTCGATGGCCCGCAAATGCTCTAGTATCCTCAATTTTAGTTCCTTGATTGTACTGCCGATGTAGCGAAAGCCACAAGGGCAGAGCAAGCAATATACTGCAAATTGTAAGCTGCAGGTTATGAACTTTTTGATGGCCATTGTTCTCCCTGTATCTGGTATTATGTAGGACAGGACTCTTTTGCAGCCGGCACAGGCCTTGCAGCGCCCACAGGGAAAGAACCCTTTCATCTCTTTAAGAGTCTTCGCTTTAGGTATAGGTTTCTCTAAGTGACTGGTAACTAACATGTCTCCTAAAGACCTAGCTTTACTGAAGGTCAACAGTGGATATGCCGGTAGATCTTCCTTCAGTACACTGTCTGTTTGCAGGATATGCCAGTTCTTTTTTAACATGGCTCTGAGATCGTTAGCACCTGATGAGTAGGGAGTGATCAACCTAAATTTCCCCTTGTTGGTAGCTGCATTCTTCTCACGGCCACCTCCTTGGGTTTTGGCAGTGAGTATGGTCCCCCTCTGAATCTTTCTCACCTTCCTCAGTGTGTTTTGTAGCAGTTCCTCACCATAGCCCCTAATTGCAAAGCGCGCTAAACATTCCGAGGCAGCCGCCTCAAAATCTGAGTCCCTCGAGCAATTCCCCGTAAGGAATGCTCCTCACAAGTTGGGGAGGGTGGCTACTGCTGGCAAAGAGTGTTGAATTGCCAGCAGTCTCCTTTCTGTAGAGTGCAGTGTGAAGATATATATTAACTGCTCGCATTCACAGAACAAATTCTCATTCAAATCCGTCCCAGAAAAACGAAAGGCAGACCCAAATTGCTGTGCAAAACCAGGTTTCTTTGGCAACCGCCCGCACCTCCACCATGACGCGTTTCAGACTCGTCCGAGTCCTTGATCGCATAACGCTATCCCATGCCATTTTTTTGTTTTTAAAGTGCTTGTGCATCACACAGAGTCACATGGGTGAGACAGGCAAGCTGACGGCAATACAGTACGTGTTGATTATACATAGTCCTCATAGTGAGGCATTAAAACACAACGGAACAAACACTGCTGTACATATATCACAGGGTTAAAAGCATAATGCAATACTTCAGTCAATGTCCAAACACAATTTGTAAATAAATAACTATTTCAATAAATAGATAAATACACATTTGTATACATATAATTAAATACCATCAGGATGTATAAGAACATAGGGACTTAAAAACAATATCATAAATATAATATGTTAAAACCATTATACTAAACGGAAGTCCTTGTGTAAAACCAAATCCTGGAATATAACCCTTTGCATAAATTGATAATGTGAATTTTCATCAGCAGTGATTGAAAATAAAGCTCAAGTGAGCAATGGCCAACCAGACTTTACCCATGTGAAAACTCATTAAATATAGAAATGTGTAAACTAATGATCCCCCTAGTGCAGTTATACAATGGCTTACTATTAATTCATTGACAACCGTCAATAATAAAATTCTTTTAAATAGTAAAACCATATCTAAAACTAATACAAAAGAGTAATAAGATGAAATAAATTTCATAAGGAAAATTTACATATTAACTAAAAAAGTGGGCAAGATGCCGGCTTCGGGGCAGCAATGTCTAAGGGCAGTTGAGAAATCCATTAGCAGTTGATTAAAGGCAGGTATAGAAATCCTCACTCATGTTCAGGCCATTCGGGGTTTTACTATTCAACTCTAGGATATATTTTGTCTCCGGCCGTCTTAAGAGCTGTTCCCTGTTACCACCTCTTCATAGGGGCGGAATGGTATCGATTACAAAATACCTCAAGGAATTGATGTTGCTTTGATGACTATCCTCAAAATGTCCCGCCACCGGGTAAGCCTGGTCCTTGTTGGCAATAGCCCGCATGTGCTGGAGTATCTGTTTGTGGACCTGCAATTTGGTACTCCCCACATATTGCAGGCCACATGGACACTCCAGCACATATATGGCGTATTCAGTTTTGCAGTTCAGAAATTTTCTGATAGGGACTGGTTTGGGTTTAAAGGGTGAAATGAATGCCTTTGTATTAACCCCTTGTGTGCATGCTTTACAGCTAGCGCATTTGTAAAAGCCTACTCTGCTGGCTAGCCAGTTCGGTGAATTCCCAATTATCAGGACTATTTTTAACTAAGGCATTACCCATGGACGGTGCCTTCCCGTAGGTGATATTTGGGGATTTAGTTAAACCACTACCCAATACTGGATCATGCAGTTCCAATGGCCAGTTCTTATTGATGATCTTTCGAACCGACTGGTGCTGTCGATTATATGTAAGCACCAATCTGGTTGGTTCTGACATTAGATCTGAATTGCTCGACTGAGGAATAGGTTTTTTGGCCAACATTGATTGTCTTTCCTCAACATTTGATTTACTCATGGCTGTATTGATAGTTTTTCTAGAGTAGCCCTTTGCCAGGAATCTCTCTTTGATCTCTTTTTGGGCCTGTGTGCACTCAGTTTCAGAGCTACATATTCTCTTGATCCTTAGCATCTCCCCTTAGGGGATGCTGTTGATCAGGTGCGAGGGGTGATGGCTGGAAGCATGTAGAATTGTGTTACCTGATGTAGGCTTTCTATGTAGACGGTATTCAAGCTTGTTATTTTCTACATATATCTCCACGTCCAAAAATATAATGCTTGTTTTGCTGTCTTTTACCGTGTACTCTAGATTAAGATTGTTTATGTTTAGTTCAGATACAAATGCCAGTGCCTCAGATTCACAACCCTTCCAAATGACAAACAAATCATCAATAAATCTGTACCAGCATATGACATGATTGTCAAGGGTGCTATTGTGTTTAGCCATGAGGCCCTGCTCCTCCCACATGCCCATGTGAAGGCAGGCATAACTGGGAGAAAAGCAGGCCCCCATGGCTATCCCCCTGATCTGTTGGAAAATTTGATTTAAAAATAAAAAATAATTATTCTCCAAACATACAGTAATCATGTCAATTAACATCTTATTGTGGGCAGAATGGTGCAATCTCCTTTTGCTCAAGTAAAATTCTACTGCCTTAATGCCATCACAATTATGTATGCTGGTATAAAGTGACGTGACGTCCATTGCAATCAACACACAATCATTTTCCCATTTGATCAGTTCTAATTTGCGTAAGAAATCCCCTGTATCCAATATGAATGAAGGCAAACTTCTAACATATTCCTGCAGAAAAAAGTCCAAGTATTTAGAAGTATTTTCCAACAGGCTGCCTATGGCCGATATAATTGGCCTACCAGGGGGTTTCAAAAGATTTTTGTGGACCTTCGGGATGAAGTTGATAGTGGGTATAACCGGATAATCGGTCTTTAAGTATTTAAACTCGTCCATACTTAACCCCTTCCATGCTCATGACGAGCTCAGCTCGTCATGCAGTACACTGCTCGTGTGCTCATGACGAGCTGAGCTCGTCAGGAACAATGGGAATAAATGAGTGCCAGCGCTCAGGGGAAATTGCTGCAGCATTGATGGTGTTAAAAGTCCTGCCGATTTCCATGCCAAATGTTTGTTGTTAAAATCACCCCAAAGTGTTTTGACTGCTGGCATGGTACTTCTCTTGAAACAACTACGATCATTCAGTTGTAAGAGAGCTTCCTCCATATAGAGCTCTCGAGGCCACATCACCACATTGCCTCCCTTATCCGATTGTCTGATAATGATGTTATTATCTCTTTGTAATTTACTGATCAGTTGGGAATATACATAATCCTGTTTGGAATGCTTACTTTTTGTCCTTGAGATGGAACAATAAAGTTGTTTTAGTTCACATGTCACTTTTTCATGGAATATATCAATATTATCCCTGAGCATAATTGGGAAAAACTTAGATTTTACCTTAAAGTTGGTTCTTGTCGTCATCTTTGTGCTCTCCAAGCATGGTTCAGTTGTTGATGTGCTTGGTTCATTCAACATTGACTCTAAATCCATATACAAGGGCATGTCACCAGCAGTTAAAGTCATGTCATCAGGCAGCGGAATGCTGTTATGCTCCACATCTATGGAATTGCCATTGCTATTTTTCATAGAATGGTACTTACGCAGTTTTATTTTTCGCACAAATTTATAAACATCTATTCTTGTTTGAGCATAATTCATATCTTGTGCGGGACTAAACGATAGTCCAAGCGACAGCGTTTTTCTTTCATTTTCAGTCAATGTTTTCTTTGTCAAATTAATCACCATTTTATCATCCATTTTGGTCATCATTGTTTGTTCCATCTTTTGTAAGTGCTCTTTTTTTTGGTTTTCGGTTTTCCTGCACCGATTGCATTAGCATGTTGCCCCTCGTTTTTTGTTCCTCCTGTCTTTGCCTGTTGTACCTTGTGTTTTGTCCCCGTGGGCGCAGTGACTGTATTCTGTCTCTTCTTACATAATCCAGTTCTTGCCCCAACGAGGGTTTGGTAAACCCCAATCCTCTTTGCATTGATAATTCATTTTCTGAGTCACTGTCAATTGCCGAACTTAGTTCAGAGCCTGATGTAGGGGTTTGTAGTTCTGTATGGGGGCCCAGGGCGTTGGGATTCATTTCAACACTTGGTAATGCTGTCTTTACTGCATCATATTTTTTTGCGAAAGTGAATACACGCCCTCGGTCACAGTCTGCCTTGTCCCTCTGGAACTTGAAAGCCTTACGTTTTATTATGGAGTCCTCCTCTTTTTGCAAACGTATGTTCATTTCATCACGGTATTTTTTGCTCAGGTCATCATTCCCTTGTTTTACAATCTCTTCATTTAAGTCGGCAATCTTTGACTGTAATGCCATTCTATCACTGTCAGCATATTTAATAAGAATGGCTAGGAGTCGTGCAGAAGAGTCAAGGTTACAATTTGCCCATTCCGATAACATATTGGGGTCCGGTTTTTTTCGTACGTAGGGGCCAGCATAATTCTCAGCCCCCGGGGTATTCTACCCACTTCCAGGTACCTTGTTAGGGATTTACTCTCCCACCTCTTAGACTGTTCAGTTTTGCTGCATTTCTCCAGTCTTTTAAAAAGCTCTCTAAGGTCCCGTGTAGCCGATGGCACATTGCTGTCTCGTGCCAATGATATGCTCACAACACTCGGTGAATCATTCATTTCATATACACCACTAGAAACAGAGTGACAGCATTGTACCATACTAATCATAATGAGCAACAATAGCCACTGGAATCAAATTAACATTGAGTACAGCATCAGTGTGTTGCCTGGTGTAAGGAGCTCTACCTCGAGGCAGTAAGTGCTATGTAAATGTAATAACACTATAATTAGAGGCTCCTGACATCCTACAGGTGTTGAGGCAGACATCAGACGTAGGAGAAGGGGTGCGGGCTGATGGAAAGAACCTGCTCTATTAGGTTGTTTAACTGCAACTAATAGTTACATTTGCTCACATTACCAACAGCTAGAATATGTCCTCCCTGAGGAAGAGTTATTCTTGGTTATGGGTGAAAAACACAAGGAAGACTGGGAAGCGAAAAGGAGATTAGGTATGTTGCTTCATGTACGCTGCACTGTCCACTGTATAAAATTAGCTCTGCATGCGTAAATATGGTATGTTCTGGTATGCTCCCTAGTTTACTCCTGACGTAATACTCAACTCCTTGAACCTTGTAGAGCCCCGTCGCAGTAAGAGGAGTCAAGTAGGTTCCACTCACCCATGAACTACCTCATCCCTGGATAGCAGACCTAGGCTACCTGACCTGACAGAGTGTGTGCCGCATTAGTTATCCATATCAATCTCACCCCGCAACTGTTTACGTTATAGCCCGCCCGCTGCCTACCACGGTCCACCCAGTCACAGTGCGCCAAACCTGTTTACCCATGTTAATTCTATCCATGTTGTGTGCTCCGACAACCTCCCCTTGCTGTTGTCCTGCAGCAAGAAAAGAGACATCAGTTACCTATGCCCCCCCCCGCACTCTGCGTGGCCAATTATGGTCCAGGATCTGGTCCACATGTGTGTGCTCCATAGCATTTTTCTTTTTTTTTTCACCTTCACTCTTGCAGCTGTCCTGCCGTAAAACAAAACAACATAATCAACTCCCCCCTCACCCCCCAATCAGCGATGCACCCACATTGACTTGACCCCCTGTGTAAACTCCAGGCGCTTATACAATTGCATATATCCTAAGATCCTATTAGAATAATACAATAAGGCTGCATGCCACAAAAGTCAGCGATATAGATAGCACACAGCCGTGCTAATCCAGAGCCTGTGTGCAATAGCACGAGTGCTGCCTGCAAGTGTGAAGATTTCCTCTAAATATTGCCCACTTTCAACCAAAAGATGTAAATCCCCCGAATGAAAGGAAGCATCGTGAGAGGAGCAGCAAGCCCCTCCTCGCCGCAAGCAATCGCGTAGTGAAGGAGGCGCGGCTGTGGGGAGGGGGAAGGGGGTGCGTGAAGACCGCGCATGTCCGTCGAACGCGCATGCGCGAGCCAGCGCAATCCGCCGGCCGAGAGGCCGCCAATATGACCTTCGTGAAAAGCGCAGGAAGTGCCACACAAAGATTCACACAAATCTCACCACAAGACCACAATGTCAATGCGTGAATTCTCGAGAATGCCCTTCCACACCGCAGCGACGAGCGCTGCAAACGAAGGCTTTGGGGTGGGGAAGGGGTCGGGCGCGAACAAAGTAACGCACAGCGCGAGCCCGCGACCAAGACGCCGACCCAGATGCGCGCAATAAAACGCCCAGCGTGGGCCCCAACCCCGAGGACAGAGACCCGCACCAGAGCCACGCGCCCGATCCTCGCTCGGCTTCTGTGAGAGAAGCCCAGCTGCCCGGAGGAAAGATCCAAGCGCAGCATACATGCTAACACCTGCGTGGGCCCCAACCACGAGGACCCGACACCACCACGGCGGCCCTACAGGGGAGCGCCCTGGCGCTCGGCGAGTGCACGCTGCTCCGGCGAGGCCCAACGATTCCGACTGCAGCCCACCCTCCCCCCGTGAGCCGAGGGAGGGGGCAGAAAGCCTGGCGCAGGCCACCCCGACGTCTCATCCAACACCCCGGCAGGCCACAGAAGCAAAACTAGGTCCGGGACCAGCGCGTGCAGCCCGCAGGAAAAGGTGAGCCCACCCCCCTTCTAGCGCCACCTTCCCGCCGCATCCCGCCCCCATCCCAAAAGCGATCCCCGACCAAACAGAGACAGCCACCCTCCCTCCCGCAAGCCCAGACAACCGCACATGGACCGCCGGGCCCCCCTCTCCCCGTGCACGCACCCGGGAACACCACCCCTGCCGCCCCCAACAACCCCACCCTGCCACCCCTCAACCCAGGCCAGCATACCGGGAAGACCAGAGCGCCCAGAGCAGCGGCTGCGCACCCAGCACCGAGGAACTCCCCACCTCCCTCACACCTGCACCAAGGAGCATCCCTACCTAAAAACAGCAACGGGCAGTCACCCGCTCAGGGTCCAGGCAAGGGAGGGCGAGGGTCAGTGTGAGCAGCGGCCAGGAACAAAGAGGGCGCTTGACCCTCGCCCCCTGGGCTATATTGTCACTACCCCCTCCCCCAAGACACAGGAAGTGACATCATGGGGGGACCTCTAATGCCCCCAACCACTAGCCTGCTCAGGGTCTGTGCCATCCTATGGCACTAAGGGTGGCCGCCCTTGTAGGTAGACACCTTTGGTGTCCCGGGGCAGCCAATCAAATGCATCAATTGCTGCCGCCTCACGGCTCCGGATAGCGTCGGCAGACATGGTGCTTCCAGCGGCGGTTGCCAACCCTCGTCAAGTGTTTACAGTCAATGCTGACAATCTCCGTTACACACTCCTTCACTGGTAATATGGCAGGCTCCCTACCTACAGGTAGGATGCAGCGTTGGTTCTTCGCGTTTCACAAGTCAGCCGACTTCTGTGTGTGCCGAGACGCTGCCAAATCCACTATGTAGGCGGTAATATATCTTTTTTTGACTAAGTTCGCACTCCCCCTGCAAGACAGTGCAGACAGGCCCACCAGCAGTCCATAGTAGAAATCCTTTTATTCAGGCAAACCAAGTAGCATGAACACAGTGGCTCCTCATTGGTCTTACTTATACAGGCAATAAATAAACAGTGATGAGGGACATTGTCTACTGTTTCAGTCACAGCGAGGAAAGGCTCAAGGTGGGCAGCGGTCGACTCGCAAAATCACAATTGTTAAAGTATAAATGAAGTCAGCAAGGGAAGGTGTGAGCCCATTCTTTGTCCAGAAAAAGTCAGTGGAAGGAGCAGGACATGTACTCCCATGGAGTACTAAATGAGAAATGGAAATAAAAACTGTCTATCTATCGAATCATCAGGAGAAGAATACAAGAAAGCCAAATAAAAGTGAGGGTAAAGAAGAAATTAATCTCGGGGTGGAACAGACACTAGAATAGGGCAGAAATGCATCCACTAAAGAGCAGGAATCTGAGGTAGATAAGAAGCCCTCTAATCTTGAGCAATGGGCTGACCAAAAGCCTAATCTAGGTAGTATTGCGTGCGATGCTGTCTACAACAGACTGCTGAAGCTGACTATAGCAATTCCGCAAAAGTGAATCGTTCAAATGAAAAGCTCATCATCCAATAACAAACCTGGATGTAACAAGAATGTGTACAAATCAGCCATAAAAAATAAAATCACTCAACTGCTCTCTTCAGATCACTTAAGCAAAATATCCAGCCAAGGGACTTCGCAGTTCCATTTATTAGAGCATAGAATCTTGCAGAGAAGTTGGGAATTAAAGTCATGTTAGGTGTATTTCTACTTCATGTCCGGTATTATGTAGACTGAAACCAAAACTGGGCTGGGGCTCAGAGTAGTTCAGTTCAGTTTCAATCTTTATTTTCGATCGATTTTAGAACATAAAAGATGTACAAACATGTATTCAATAAAACAAACAGATAATATAGACCCAAAATCATTAAAAAATCATTAAAAAGATAGTGATAAATTCATACACTATACATTAAAATTGCGAAGAATAGTAAGGCCAAGCCTCACGTAACTATCTAACAAAATAACTTTAAGGCTTAATGTGAGACGCTCACCGAAAGGAAGCTTCAGGCACCGAGTGTCCGCTCCTGAAACTTTGGAAAATACTTGCAAAAACACAAAGACGCGCCCTGAATACCGCTTGAAAAACTTCAGGCCCATTCTTTCAAACAAATACAAGAGCAGTCCTAGAAGACATCGTTTCTTTCATGTGAGACAGTTGATCACAAAAAAGAATAAGCTACATGGTCCTGAAGAGAACTTCCTTCAGTTGAGGGAGTTCGAAAAGCATAGACCAGTTCTTCGTACAGCCTTAGGAGTGTCCTTATATGACACAAAATAAAAAGCTACTAAAAGATATCCCATGGCTGTTGTTTGTAAATATTTCATGTAAAATGTATATATTGGTTTGATTTTGGTAAAAGAGAAGGTGTGGATAGGTTGTTGGGTGAATGCAGGAATGTATGAAAAGAATGTGAGAAGTTGAAAGAATGAATGTAATACAATTCTGTCTTTTAGGATGTTATAAGGTGCAAATGTCAATCATGTGTTTCTAAATATAAAAAAATCTGGTTCAGATATGTAAAAGTAAATAAAAGAAATTGATTTATTTCAGACCGAAAAAGAAGTCTATGGTACATATTGTTTGAAGTCAATACGTTCCTCTTAAAAGACACTAGAATAGAGTGGCAGTACTGGCAGTCACTTTGTTGTACAATGGTATTATGAGGAGGCATCTATTGGCATTGTCAAAATATTCTAACTGCAGTCACCCCAATAGTGAGGGAGTTGGGAAGCCCAGGTAGTCTCTTTCTGGAAATATTTTGCCTTTTCCATGTTTACCAGAAGAGCCTGTTTTAAATTTGATCTGTTTATGAGAGATTAGAGTTCAAACGAGAAGGAGCGGACCTTATTAACATCATGAAGACCTAGGATACTTCCCGGCTCGGAGTCATTGGAGCCGATCTGATCTTCTGTGTTTAGAAAACCTATACCTTCTGGTCTCAAAAGAAGTGAACGATGCAGAACCGAATTCATTTTCGTTGGAAGAATACCGGTTCATCCTGTGTAGTGAGGTATAGAACAGCAAGCGTCTTTATTTATAAACAGCAATCAATATTAAAGAAGGGGAATCAGGCCGAGTGAAGTGGGCTTACTCCTATATATGGCTTCCTGGAGTACCATGTAGCCTTACATGCACATCACTTCAAAACACAAAGCCACTACTAGGGGACCTATGTTTCTCTACTGCACACACCAGCCATGTTGTGGTCCACATAACCCCTGCACCAGGCACATGGCCAGTGCTTAATTTGTAAAAGAATAAGTGCTGGGGTCCAATGTTTTGCTCAGAAGCCTATGACCAGGGCAACAGATTGTCAAGTACTAAGGCTGTCTAGTCTTTATTCCAAGCAATGCCTCTTTTATCCACCACTAAACACTCCCTTTCCCAGTACCTCAGTATTGCAGGTTCTTTTTCATCCCTGTTTGTTCTTTCTCGTCCTCCTTCTTTCTCCCTTTTGTGCTCCTTCTCTGCCTTCTACTTATGGAAGCATGATGGTCCCTACAAATGAGTGCTGGTGGACCCCACTTGCAACCACCTGCTCAAATTAAGCATTGAAATGGCCCATGTCCGATGCCAGTATTCAGGTATATGCTGAATGCGAGAAGCATAGCATAGCTGCTGCTTGGAGTCTGAGCACAAGATGCTGAATACTGTCCACATATGGGCTGCTGTTTGGGCAACTGAGCTGTCGTCCTTCCCTGTGTTAACAGCTGCTGTGCCACAGAGTGTTAGCTATGGTAACCGTGCGGAGCAATATTTGATGATTGTTTTCTGGGCACTGATTCAGTTTTCATGTCTGGACACGAACAATGGTTGCACTGCACCGGCATGTACACTCATCCTGCTTACAGAAGTCTGCCACGGGGAATTCAAACAAAGTAAGTCGAAGGGTGATCAGGTATCCTTTCCTCATCTAAAGTTCTTCCTCAAGGGATGGCTTCTGTGTCAAGGATGTAGTCATTCGTTGTTCTCACAAAGCATTGCAATGGAATTAATGAACATTTTGAAAACGCACACTGTCCTTTAAACCGTAAACTAAAGGTTGACACAATAGATCCCAGCGCCAGCTTTGGGGCAGTGCGACCCACGCCACTGCACCAGGCGCCAACCTCGTAGGACGCTGTGTTTCCACATTTCTAATGGAGCTAAAAACACCTTCGCATAGTTCATTTTGTTTCCAGTAATTTTCAGACAACAATAAAAGTGTCAAGATAACTCGGGTGATTAATAGGCCTGCTGGAGAGAGCTCTGAGTTTTGTCTAGTGGCAGTTTGAATTCATAATGAAGTAGCACAAAAGGTTAATATGCCTGCAAAGAAGTGTACCGTGCAGGTGACAGAATTGTATTTTATGCAGATAGCTCACTCATAATATAGCATACTGAGCTATGAGCTGTCATCAAGAGAGCTGCATGCAAACTGCAAGGTATAGGTTAGAGCTTTATGTTTTCCTCCCTGGTCTTCCATTATACTAATGTTGCTAAAAAGGGTTTGTTTGGGCAGAAATAAATTCTTCTTAGTAAAACCAAACCCAACCACTGTTACATTTTGAATCAGGAGTGTGTGCTTATCCAGACCAAGTACTTTAAAAATATACACATTGTTCCTGCTTTGTGCGTCCCCGGGGCACAACAGTAATACAGAAGGGCCGCAGACGCTTGTGTATCTCCTTCTGTAATACTGATAGCGCTGACGTACATGTAGCACCAACACTATCATGAGATGGTGTTGCCTTATCTGCCTGAGGGTGTGGCACCATTAAAATGAGGGAATCACTTAGGGCCAGATGTAGGTGGCCAATTACCGGTCGGTAACGGCCGAATTCGGCCGTTACCGACCGGTAATTGGATTTTGAGATGTAGGGCATGCATTTACAGAATCGGTATTTTACCGATTCTGTATTTACCGATTCGGTAAAATTACCGAATCGGTAAATACAGACTCGGTAAAATACCGATTCTGTAAATGCAGATGTAGCTGGCACATGTCAGAGTGCCACAGGGCTTTAAGAATCGGTATTTTACCACCCAATCCAATTGGGTGGTAAAATACCGAATCCAGGTGTGCATGCACATGTGTGCATGCACACCTGTGCCATGTGACACACAGACATGCCCTTAGGGCATGTCTGTGTGCCACATGGCGCAAATGCCTATTTTTGAGGGTGCCAGAGGGTGTCAAAGTGAGACCCCCTGCACCCTTGCTAAAATCGGTATTTACCGATTCTGTAATTACAGAATCGGTATTGCCCATTGATTCCTATGGGCTGCAAGGCCCATAGGAATCAATGGGCAATACCGAATCGGTATTTACAGAATCGGTAAATACCTAATCTGAACGATTCGGTATTTACCGAATCTGAAATACCTACATCTCCCCCCCTCTATTTAACCACCTCTTAAACACCGATTCGGTATGAATCGGTATTTACGAGGTGGTAAATTAAAATTACCTACATCTGGCCCCTAGTCTCTGTCCCGTACCAAATTACGGATGTGAATGCAGAGACAAACATGCCTTTGAGAGGCGCACAGAAAGGGAGTCGCAAATAGGTGGTGCATTTTTATTGTGCCACCTAAAGTCCGACCTCTTTGGGGGACCAAAGGGGGTCCCTTTGACCCCCCAGATATCCCCCTGCAGGCAGGTCCACTCACTGCACGCACTTGCAAGTGGATCTCTCTCCCCTCTTGAAAGTGCAGTCAGTATACTGACTTCACTGTGTAAGACGGAGCAGCTTTGAAGTAGCTGCTCCTTATTTCACGAGTTTGCAGCGACTCCGAGGCAGCGCAATCTGCAGAATAGTGTGCCATTTCCCTGTTTGCGCCCTGCGAACCTTTTAAAAGGTGCGCCATTTAACAAATTGGGAAAGTGCACCGTACATATATTATGGCACCAGTATGGATGAGATGTGAATCCTACACCTTGTAATCCTCATTGACTTAAAAAATATATATATATTTTCTGATTGGAATCTCATCCAAGTACAGTTTCGTATTATAGGAAATATTACCAAATAGTACAACCACAGTGAGCATCATGTGGTACTTCAAATGTTGCCAAGGCCATTCTCCAACATATCAAAAACATCAATAAAATGATACTACATCAAGGAAAAAGAAGACCCCCATTGCCCATCTCGTTTAATCCTCACTGTTCTATGTAACAATTCCTATACACTGATTTGCGCAAATATGATGAATTGTTTCTGTATAATGTGTATGGGATGTAAAGTGTTTTCACACGCTATAAGGAAATGCATGTAAGAAAAGGGCTACGGAGACAAGGGGGCCACTGTTGGTTGGTGGTAGTCAAGGAATCCATAGAGAAGGATGTCAATGTGGTGTGCCGACAGGGATTGCCGCTGGGTGCCACCAGTCCTCAAGCCAGCCCTGGTAAGATCAATCCAACTTCCAATCAGCTTCTTCTTATCGAGTCTGACAGGCTTTGTCATTAAAACAATTTAGAATCTACAACAGGGTATGCTGAGTTAATTATGTGTGTGCTTATTTTTTATGTATTTAGGTATATTATAACACTAATATGCAGCCTTCCACTTACTGCTACTTCCCAGTGCTTGACGTTTACGAGTAGCACTCAAGTCTGAAGCAGCTGTGAGTTGGCTAACATTAATAAGGTCAGCTTGCCCTCAGAAATGCTAAATTGGCAGTTACAATAATTACATTGGCTCATCTATCTCATGTATATAATCCCATTTATTTTAGGCAATGCAAATCCAAATTCGGGGGATAATCTTTCATGTTAATAGTAAGCATTGCACATACTGTTGGTTGATTTTAATATGACAACCCCATTTCTAGAATGCTACACTTAGTCTACGAAGTTTTCCAATTATGGCTAAGATACCTTTTACATTTTGCCACAGTAGGCAATCAATCAATCAAATAAACTTTATTCGTTTTTTGTTTGTAAAACCATAAAAGTTACACAAATACACACTCGATAAAAACAATTAAAAAGGAAGTTAATACATGATTTAAAACAATTATTCTGTACCGCTAACGAACCAACTAGGTTAATAAACATGCCCAGTTACACCGACTTTACACATCCATACAGGTCCTGGATTTCACAGAAGCTTTTAAAAACCCTACTATAAAAAAAATACAGTCTTCTTTCAGGACTTGAAGATACAGAAGGGCCGGGCGAACCTTTCTAAAATCCATTCTTTTTAAAATACGAACGAGAAAGTGCTTACGGAGAATGTCCTACAGTTTACATGAGAACAAAAAGTGCAGCAAATCATGGGAGACTGGCCGTCGCAGCCGCAGGGAGCTAGCACATGACCACTGCTGAATCCCTTAGGTCTGACTAACAAGAAGTGGAAGAGGTTCATCCGGAACCTAGTTAACAGAAACTTCTTATGTGTTGACAGCGACCCCAAAAGATAAGGTTCCATCAACGGGATTGTTTTAAGCATTAAATACATCCGGACCCTAGGTTTCAGCACCTCCTTAGCTTCCCTGTCCGCTTTCCTTAGAGTCAGAAAAGCTATCTTTGTTAATTCCACATCCTTCTTGACGATAACGTCAGGGTTGGTGAATAAATCCCCCCGCCCTATCCCTTCAAAACTTCTTTTAATATACATAAACCAAGGAATAAGGGCCGAGTTATCAAGAGACATACACTCTCTTAGTATTAGATGATTAAGAGTTAAGTCTTTATTCAGCCAGCACTTAAGCCAAAAGATTAGAGGTTGCAGGGCAAGAGCATCTCTTAGGTAGGGGACCCCTAATTCCTCATGGACCACAGGGAACACATAGGAAGCGTTTCAGGAAGTCATTCTCCACTACCTGCAGGGAATCCACGGCAGTGTATCCCCAAATTTCACTACCATAGGCGGCTATGGACAGGCTGTTAGCTTGATAAACTTGCAGGATAGCTCCTGTAAGTTTCTTCCCTACCTTAGAGGCGAAATTAAAAATTGCAGTGTTTGCGCCTCGAGCCAGATCCCCTTTTTTCCTCTCAATTAGGGGACCCCTTTTAAGTTGGTCATCAAATAGGACCACTATTTAAGAAAATGCATTTGAACAAGGGATCCTGGTGGTGCCAACACTAAAATTAATTTCGATTCTTGCTCCACTTTCATAACATAGGACTTACAATTGTTGACTGCCAAATCCCGGTCAGACATGAATCTGGAGAACGTGGTTAAAAGGGATTGTATGCCCATTTTGGTCTTGGATATGAGGACTGCGTCGTCCGCATAAAGCAGGACATGGATGCCACGCCGTCCTACCTAGGGGTGGTCCACTCCCCTTGCCCGTAATGCATTATCCAGTTCGTATATAAATAAATAAAAAGGGCGCCAAAATGCTTCCTTGCCGGACCCCCCTCTTAATCTCAAAGTCCCTGGTGACCTTCAGGTTCTGTGAAAACCTAACATTAGCTTTAGGTCCTCGAGAAAATGAACTATACTGCTTTCACCCCCATTGCCCTAATGGACTGCCACAGCTTTACCCTATTTACGCAGTCAAACGCAGATGTCAAGTCCATGAAGGCAAGATGGATGGTTCCGGGGCGAGCAACAGAATATTTGCTCAGTATCATGGATAAGTTAAGACACTGAGCAACTGTAGAGCGTCCCGGCTGGAATCCATATTGGACATCCAACATAATCTTATGTTTCTCAGCCTATATTGACAACCTCTGTAAAATAATCCGTCCCACTACTTTGACCACAGAATCAATTATCAAAATCGGTCTGTAACAGTAGGTACTATTTCTATTACCCTTCTTAAAGATAGGGACTATAGTGGAGGATGCCCAAGACTGAGGGCAACTGTTTTTAGCTGCTGCAATAAAAACTGACTCCAGTATCGGGGCCCAGAACAGGGAGTCTGACTTAAATAACTCGGGGAGGATCCCATCTGGACCAGGTGCTTTGTTATTGGATAGTCCTATGATACCGTCCAGGATCTACCCCCTTTCAAAAGTTGTTACAGGGTCCTGCGTATCCTGGCTTTCTTGGGGGTTAGGCTCGAGAGGGCATTCAAACATAGATTTAAAATGAAGTACCCACTCCTCCTCTATAATATGTGTGTTTAATGTCCCCCCTTCCTGGTCAAAAAGGGGTCGATTCACAACACTCCAAAACCTTGCACTGTTCCTTAGAGTGCTTTAATCTATCAGCTTCCTCCAAGCTTCCTCCTTCAAGGCTCCCTTACGTTTGGCCAGGGCTAGCTTATATTCTTTACAGCAAGCACATACCTCGGATTGAGTTCTTGGCTTGGCTGCCAAAGCCTCCCTCAACCTCTTTGCTGCTTTAGAACAGTGGCAATCAAACCATCTGGGTCCCTGAGTGGTATTTCTACTGGCTGGAACACTTAAAATGGTACCAACTTTATGCGCTATCGACTCGAATGCTCCAAGAATCTCATTTGGGGAGGAACCCTCAGTTGAGCAAATTGTTAATTCATGTGCGCAGGATACTTTTACTTCCTTATAATATTTCTCTGGGGACACCTGGGACCATTTTAATCTGCGCTTACCATCCATCGGTCTCAGTAGACCCCTAGTTGGAGCAGCCTCAATCTCGTCTGTTAGTGGGCCCACCATAAACACCGTTAATGGATTATGGTTGCTAAACTCACTCTCCACAATATTGAAAGCATGAAAAAAGGATTGCATCGAAGAGGAAATTAAAATGTAGTCAATAAATGACCCCTTACAGTGCCCTTTAAAAGTTGGCACATAAAACTTGGTATGCGGATCAGTTAAAGACATCAAAGCCACCATATCCAGTTCATTTAACATGTTGTTCATCAGTTTCCCCTGAGCATGATGTTCAAAATGAAAACCCCACATACGGGGTAGCCCACCTCAGAGATACAAGAAGTTGTTGGGTTGCCACAGGGGTGTATATTAAAGTCCTCAGAAACCACAAGATTATATAAACTGTGGCCCAAGAATTTTCTTATGAATGCTCCCAAAGTAGTGATATTACAGACCTCATGCAGACCAGCGTCTGAATTGTAGAAATGAACAATACCCCATCTAGTATCCCCCTTTTGGCAGACAATGCCAGAATTCCACGGTGTGTGATTGTCAACACCTGAATCTGGCAATTGACAGCCACAGAAATATATACAACTAACCCGCCTTTTGGTCTTCCACTTGCCGAGGGGATAGCCGTGACGAAAAAAGCCTTGTAACCTTCCAGAAGTAGGTCACAATCTACTGACCAGGTTTCTTGGACGCTGATTACCAGGAATTGCTGCACATATTGCACCCACCGTGGATCTTGGAGCTTATTGGCCAGCCCTGCAATATTCCAAGATAAATAATTATTATATCTAACAACCGGGGGCCTTACCGCTTCCTCCACGGGGGACTGGTCAAGAGCAACTTGTTCCAGCTCTGGGGGTGGAAGTTCCCTTAGTCAATCGCACTCCTCCAAGCCTGTTAGAGTAGCACATCTGTTATTTAGCGGTATGAAGGGATCGATACTGGGCTGTCTATCTAGTTTAGAGGGTGGATAGGCCATAGGAATAGGCTGTTGCCGAAATACTGGTCTATTTTGCCACCTACCTTGAAGAGGGACTCTGGGCACAGTTTCAGGTAAGTCCCTATAAGGGACTGGCCTGTAGTAGTAGCACAGGGGTAGAGCCCTTATAACAGATCCCAATAGGGGAGGGACGCTGATGTCCCTAGATAAAATACGGCCCGCAGTATGGGGATTATCAAAGTTTACAATAACGCAGTCACCAGGGCCTATTTTGCGTGAGCTCCCTATCCAACTGACCCTGCATGCCAGGAGGATATTTCTTACCACGCGAGCACCCATGATGGTATTTTGTGTGAACCAGTGAGTTAGTTTGTTCATTAATTGCCCATGGTCTTCATTAACCCTTGTGGGAAGTGACGTAACATTTCCCAGGACCACTACATATGGGGTGGATTCAGGTGGAAGGTCAATAGTTGGGAGACTTGATAGGTGTAAGTCCCTTACTTCTGGTCCTTCTGGTCTCTTTGCCTTAAGGGGCTCAGAGGGCCCAGCTCTTGTGGGAATCCGATGTGCGATAGCTGGAGTATCTAAACTACTGGGCCTAATGCTATTGGAAATGCTCTTCTCTAGCACCTCGCTATTTACAGTGGGCCCCACAGATGAGCTTACTCCTGCTCCTATACCCATTGAGGCTGCATGGTCTTTACTAATGTTGCCTTTAACTGTTGATATAGCCTGCGGATTACGGTTATCCCACCCCTCTAGTTTTAATAACCTGGCTTCTACTGAACTCAATTTTTGAAGAATTAGGTCCAGTAGAGGGGACATCATAGTTTCAAGCCTGCCCCAGGAATTCCCCTCTTGGGTGCTGTCAGCGCGCTGCCCAAACATTGCCTAATTCATAGAAATAAGTGGACCCACTTCTCTGGCATTTGTGGTAGGGACAGCTAGTAATTTTTTTCCAGCTGTACCCTGAGCAAATTTATTTGATTTCGCTGGTCCCCGACTTTTCTTTTTCATAGTGGGAGATTCATTAGTATTAGTTGACTTCAGTTTTGCTTTCTGGCCTCTGGTTGCAGCTTTGGTTTTAATGGGGCTAGTTTCTTGCTCCATGGATGAACAGGAAAGAGAATTTATCGTTGTTACTGAAGCAATAACTGGGGACTGACTAAACCGGGATGGAGATACATCCTGATTTTTTAGCCACCAAAGAATCGGCAATTGTGGGGGTTACAGAGAGTCTACTTTGCAAAGGGTGGAGGTCAAGAGATAGGCTGTGTTCGGTAAGTTTTATTTTATTAATGAGAGCTGACTCTGCCCTCAAAATGAAGGCATCTAGAGGCTCAGCCACGCTCTTCCTAAGATTTGGCTTCCACTTGTTCATGTTGGCTATTTCCAAACACACAAAACTAATTGCACAGGTTCCTGCTAAAGTGCTAATGTGCTAAACCATTTTTAGGGCAAAGTACTTAGTGCTATGTGTAATGAGGAGAAGTCATTATGTTACTATACCACAAACCAAATAAAAATGCCAGATCTAAAACTCAACAAGACCTTGTATTTACACTAAAAGTGCAAAGTGCATAAATATTGTTTAGCGGCATTAATACCGGTACATATAAACGGATTAAAAAGCACTAAAGTGCATTAAGCGATCCAAACCCCCGGGTCAGAGAACAAAGTCTAGGTCCATATGTATTTTTCATGTCACGTTCAGTATATATAGTTTAGTCACACCTGAACCATTAGAGCAAAAAATGTTAGGAATAAACTGCTAACGATGGAGCACCAGAACAGCTAGTAAACTCAAAAGACTGTAAGGACAGGAAACAAACAGTACCTGCGAGCAATCTCCGGGAGCAGAGTCAAAATTCCACAGCCTCAGAAGAAAGAGGGGTGACCCTGCCCTGCCTCTTCCGGCCCCTGACTCCTACAGACGGGCCCGCCCTTGGCCCGGGCTTCGCCCAGGCGCGGCCCACGTGTGTCCCGTGCTGCGGGAAGCTGTAGGTAATTTTATGCGCCTCCGGCGCACTGTACCGCATCACTGTGGTCGCAGGGGTGGCTGGGAGGTGTAGTCCACAGTGCGCAGTTTGCCGTTCTCCCTCACGGCAGGTAATCTCCCTCAGCATGGCCGCTGCCCTCACAGCGATGGGGACAGGAGGTCAGTCCCACTCACTGCTGCCGGTATGTGAATCCCGCATTGCAGGAGGCTGTGGGTGATTTTATGCACCTCTGGCATGCTGTACCGGGTCACTGCGGTGGCAGGGGTGGCTGGGAAGTGTAGTCCGTTGTGCGCCGTTCGCCGTTCCCCCTCGCGGCAGATAATTTCCCTCAGCACGGCCGTTGCCCTCACGGCGATGGGGAGAGGAAGTTATTCCCCCTCGCTGCTGCCAGTGTGTGAATTCCCACAGTAACACATTTGCAACGGCAGGGCAAATGTATTGTAATTCTATAGGGGGCTGTAGCTTTCCACAAACGCACATAATTTTCCTTTTCCTGGATAGTGAGGTCCTTGGTGCTGCACATAACATAATATCCACAAGGCTTGCCAAGCTTCCTTCGTGGTGGCTTGTGGAAAACAGTGTTGGCTACTTCACCAGATTCAAGGGGTTCGGTCCTAATAGTTTTGGCCATAAGCGAGGACTCGATGTGCGCCGTCCAGGCATTAACCAGTTCATGAGCTCTTCCACGGGCAAGCATAACAGAGATGGGCATTTTCGGTGCCCTTAGAATGTCTTTACACAGTTCTAATTAGCTACATTTTTAGATGATTTGTACTCTCAGCTCTTCCTCCACATTATTGAATTCAAAGGTGCTTGTGAATCCATAAAAGCGAGCAAAGATTGCTTTTTTTTAGTCAGTCATAGGACAAAACGTTCATAATCTTGGTTTGCTTGTGTGGCTAATTTCATGCCGCATCTTCATCATCTTGCCAATATCCAGAAGTGAAAGACATTGAAGTTGAGAGGGGAAATCACCCACCATAGTAGTATTTACCATCCTTGTCAGGGTGAATCTCTTAAAGTTACTAAACTAACCTGAGCCCAACCCCCTTGCTGGGCCTGGCCCTTTCTGCAGGGTCACCCCCAATACATTTGCCTTTACCTTCCATTTTTTGCTGAATCCATTTTTGCTCACCTTAGGACTGTTTGCACTCTACCACTACTAACCATTGCTAAAGTGCTTGTGCTCTCTCCTTTAAACATGGTAAAACTAACTTATCACCAATTGGCATTTTAATTTACTTATAAGTCCCTGGTAAAGTGGTACTACTTGTACCTAGGGATTGTAAATTAAATGCTACTAGTGGACCTGCAGCACTAATTGTGCCACCTACGTAGGCAGCTTTTTAAACCTGTCTCAGGCCTACTTAAGCCAAAACCTTCCTTTTTAATAAATATGTCACTCCTCACATAGCCCTTCTCCTAGTGGGCCTGGACAGAAGGCAGAGAGCAGTGTATATGAAAAGAAGGAGATGAAATGTTAAGTTTTTTATATCCTGATAGTGAAAAACTCTTAGATTCATTTTTCACTATTGCAAGGCCTACCTTTCCCATAGGATGAAATTGGAGTTACCTTATTGCATTTAGGAAGTTTTCATTTCCAAATGGGAACAAGTAATCAGTTCATGTTTTGTGTCTTTGGAATTATAATACCTAATCCCAACTGATGGTGAAGTCAGATTTTAAATTACAATTTTAAAAATGCTACTTTTTGAAAATTTGGATGTTCCTGCCTTAACTATTTACTATCTGCAGCCTCTCCCGGGGTCACATAACAGTGTGTAGTTGGCAGTTTGGCTTTGTGTATTCCTCCTAGACTGTCACACACAATTAAGAGCTTAGGTGTGCCTCGATGGGCCATTATTGGCAGGACAGGAGGGAAGTGCTGGGCATAACCCTACTGATACTTAAATAGGTTGTGTCCAGCCTCCACTCAAAGGGGTGCATACCCCCTTTAGTTAGTCTGGAACCAAGGCAGAGAAGGCAGGATGCTGGGGACCTCAAATGAAATTTCTAGAAGCTTCTCCCACCTTCCAGAACAAGGGCACCAGGTATAACTGTTGGACCTCAGACACCATCTCTTCTGTACACTTCTGGACTTGTGGATACTAGGCCTGGGTGGAGATCACGAAGTTTTATTCCACGGAATTCCACAGAGTTCCTGGAAAACTCTGTGCTGACCCTACCATGGAAATTCATCCAGTCAGGCTCTCCTTCATGCAATATGACAAGTGCACTGCAATTCATGCTGTCCTTGGAGTTGCTGGTTAACTGCTGCACTAAGCTTCTCCCTATCTTTAGCAGGCAGCAGGATGCCATAGGAGGCTAGGAGAGACTGACAGGCTGTGCCACTGTGGATAGCCACCATTTGAAGGAGGTAACTACTAACTAGTGGCACTTGTAAACTCCCATCTGCTGTGAGTGCAGAGTTTTTATAAACTTCACACTCAAAATGGAGTGCAGAGTTCTAAAACTCTGCAAACTCTGCTGGCGGAGAAGTGTTAACCACCCACACCTAGTGGATAGTCTTCCATGAAGAAAGATTGCTGTGCTGCTGAAGGGACCACCACTCTGCTGGACACCACTCTGCTGGACTGCTGCCCTGCTGGACTAGTGAATTGTTGGATTGTTGCCTTGCTGTGCTGACTTGCTTCCCTCTCTACTGGGTGAGAAGGACTTGACCTGCATCTCTGAACCCAGGAGCCTAGAGAGACTCCAAGGGCTAGATGCTTGGCCACTGGATCAGAAGCCTCATGGACATATCAGGCTTACAACAATGTTGAACTCAGCACCTGGACTCTGCCATCTGTGAATCTGGCCCTTTCAATCTGTGCCACCCCAGTCCTGAACGCTTTGGAAGTGGGCTTGAAGATGTTCTGCACAAAGAGATGCAAAGCCCCGCAAAGCCTCACCGCACAGCTGCCAGCCTCATTGGAACTGACGCAAGGAGACACAAAGCCCCGCAATGCCTCACACACAGCTCCCAGTCTCATCAAAGCTGATGCAAAGCAAAGGAAAGCCTCATAAACCATGGCCACACTTAATTGGAACCCACGCAAAGTGACGCAAAGCCTTGCCAAGCTTCGCTGCAGAACTCACTGGAACCAACACAAACCCTCGCCACACAGCGCCATTGGAACTGACGTCAGATGATGTGAAGTCTCACAAAGCAATATCATGCAGACTGCACAATAGGATTTAAGGTACTTTGTTCAGTGAACCTAAGTGGTCCCTGTAGCTGGCCCGCATTATATCGCGGTCAGCCTTAACTTGTGGCTTTGTCCCAGTCTGGCGCACCCAGAGAACCATAGTTTTTTGGCACCACAGTTAATGAAATCTTTGAACCTGCAAATCTCTGGTTTTACTGATAAGATTTTTGGTCATTATGCTCTTGCTTCGTTTATTAAAATGCACTCAGCTTTTGTGATGTGTTTTCACTGTGCTGCTGTTTGAAGTGCTTCACAAATACTTTACAATTTGCCTTTGTGTAGGAAAGTGCCTCTTTTGGACATGGTTTACCCCCTTTGTTTCCTGAAAAATGATGTAACTCCCACTAGAAGTGCACAGGGCCCCTGCCAACCAATGCCCATGTGCCAGATCTTTTTCCCTAAACTGTACCTTATGTTTCTCAATTGGCACGTCAGTAGCCCTTGTAAGTGCCTAGTAAACGGTACCCCTGGAACCTAGGGCATTGGCACTGAAGAGGGACCCCAAGAGTAGCAGCACAAATTGTGCCACCCTAGGTTCCCCACGCCGCGGCCATGCACAAGGCCATTGCAGACTGTGTGCCTTGGTGCAGATAAACCAAAGAGTTGACGTGACACAAATCCCTGTGTGCCATGCCCACAGACAAATCCTAAGCTATAGGTAGGACAACCATCCAGGAATCAACATGGATATTGCAGGGGCATATCTGCTCATGCAGATATGCCCCTGCAATATCCATGTCGATCCTGGATATTGTAAGTGAACAGGGAAGCCATAGGGAGTGCATGGGCTGAACTCTCATCATTACAAGTTCCCGAGCTCAATGATGGCTTCACTTTGTTCTGGGATGTTTGGTACCAAATATCTAATCTTAATAAACCTCCACCCTTTCAGGAAGAGCCTTCTGTGGGGGGAAGCTTCAAAAGCCTTACAGCCTTTGAAATGTGACTCCAGCCTCTCCTAATAGAAGGAGCTGCTCTATCCCTCCTGTCTTCACCTCTTTTTGCAGGAAGACAGGTGGGAAAACTAATCAAGAGTAGAAGGTGGGCTCCCCTTTGCCAACTCTACCCCTCATTTTTCAGTACCCATCATCTTGAAGATGGTGGGACTTCTCCAATCAGTGCTAGGGCTATGCCCCCCTACAACAGGAGGAGGACATAATAGAGGGTGTAGAAACCCTTGATAAAGGGCCCATTGGCCACTACCAGTCAGTTCTTTTTAAATGCCCCTAAATTTAGGATTCAAGTGGCATCCATCTCCACACCCTGAATTAGAGTATCCTTGGACACAAGAAGAAGTCAAATGAAGAAACTTTGTTGAACTGAGAACTGCAGACCTCGCGGTGGACTTTAGATGCAAAGTCCTGCCTACTCCCACATAACTTGACAATCGCCATCCTTCAGCCCATCTTATTGCTGTGTGGCCTCCACAAGCCCCAGAGGATCATTAGCACTTCACAGATCGCCAAGGAGCTCCCCTGGAATAGAGGAGTTACCTCCCTTCAGCTGCTGGTCTTAAAAACAGCAAAGTCCAGTCCAGCGTCATCCATCTCCCCAGGTGCTCTTGCTTTGGAGGGTCAGCTTGGTCTCTGCACTAAATGTTGAGCCCCAAGACCCACTGGAGCTGAAAAACACGAATACCCATGGTACCGCACCCCTGGCTATGAAAACCTATGAATCAGGGTCCAGGCGGACTCCAACTTTACAGAGAGCCAGCACCCAATGAGGGATATCAGGACTCTTGAGATCCACCTCACAGTTTCCCAGGTGCTCCAGAGTCATCGATCCAAGGTACCATGTGCCGGGAGGTGCATTTGTTGATGCCATTTCTCAGCTGCACATCTCTACTGCACCCAACCCACCCAGCCAGGGCATCTTGGAGCCAACTTTCCTCCTGTGGCCCCAAAGTCCTTGTGATCTCTACACCCTCTTTGCTTTCCTTTTGCAGGTGGCCCCCTTTCTTTGTAGCGAGCAAGCTACAAAGTCCCCTTGCTCCTGGTGAAATCCAAGAAGCCTCTGAGAAGATGAACTTAGAACTTTGGACCTTGGCTCCCAAACCTTCTGATTCCAAAAAGTGAACCACAAAATTAACTATATTGCATTGATTTTTTGATGGCCTTTTTCCTTCCATAGGGAATGTATTGTGTGTAATTGCGCACAATTGTGAATCTTGCATTTACTTTGATTTTTCTATATTACTAAACGTACTTATCTTGTACCCGAAGTTCTTGGTTGAAATATTTCTATAAAAAAAGTCCTATTTTACTAACTCGGTCTCGACTTCATTCATTGAGTGTGTGAATCATTTATTGCTTCTGTGAGTACAATAAATAATTAGCACTACCCTCTTATAAGCCTAACTGCTCACCTGCTCACCCACAATACCACCAAATAAAGTGTTATTATTATCTACTTTTGTCTCTGTAAACCAGTAAGGATCTCGTCAACCTCTTGTACGTCTTGTGCATGCACACAGGTCTTGGGCATGCACATGCGCAAGACTTACAACATACTGCTTTTTTCATTGTAGAGGGACGCTAGGAGCAAGGAGGAGAGCGGCCGGGCAGGGGAGGCGGCAGACAATCAGGTAAGTGCCTTCTTTTTAAATTTTTAAATCATTTGGGATGGGGGAGTGAGCCGAGCAGAGCTCCACTGATTTTGTTTTGTGGAGGCACTACGCCAGCTCTGCCCACCCTTAGTCTCACCCCCTTCAACCAGTAATCGAATTTCTTACACCCTGCTAGTTATGGCACACAGCAGACGGGCTTAATTTAGAAGCACAGTTTATAGTATTTATGCAGTACCAAAGCAGGAGTGAAGTCAAAACATAACCCTTGTTCTAGTCCAGTGGTTTTGGTCCCCAAGACTGCCACTCCAGGTGTCACTCTGGAACTTTGGTTCTGTGTGAACTACTGTTGGCTCAATGCTGTCATCAAGACTGATGCACATCCCATCCCTACAGCTGATGAGCTCATAGATCAACTTGTAGCCTTCATCAGTAGCAGGTTACTTCCCCGGGAACAGAGATGGAGTACACTAGAGAGCAAAGCCTTTGCTGTGGTCTTGGCATTGAAGATTTGCAACATGCCTGTTTGGTGCTCACTTCCGTGTTCAGACAGACCACAGACACCTCAAATGGTTAATGCGGATGAGGGGTGAAAATCCCAAACTGTTGAGGTGGTCCATCTCCTAACAGGGAAACAACTTTACAGTGGAACACCATCCTGGTACAGAGCATGCCAACGCTGATGGTCTCTCTAGATTCTTCCACCTTAGTGAAGAGAGTTCCTGAGGGGTTGGGTAGCTGTCCCCACTGTCAGTTGGTGGGGACACATGTTAGAGCTGGCATCCTTGGTGTGTTTTCCCCTAAAGTTTTGCCTTCAGGTCTCTTGTTTTTGCTGCCTTTGTTTTTGTTGGCCTTAGTACTCTGCACACTTTACTATTGCTAACCAGTGCTAAAGTGCTTATGCTCTTTCCCTAAAACATGATAACATTGACTCATACCCATTGGCATTTTTAATTTACTTACAATACCCTAATAAAGTGCACTACACATGCCCAGGGCCTATAACTTCAATGGCACTAGTGGGCCTGCATCAATGATTGTGCCACCCACTTAAGTAGCCCTTTAAATATTTATCTGGGCTGCTATTGCAGAGCCTGTGTGTGCAGTTTTACCTGGCATCTTTACAAAGCAAAATACATCTTCAGCCAGGCCCAAACCTCCCTTTTTAATGAATATAAGGCACCCCTATGGTAAGAGCTAGACAGCCCAGAGGGTAGGGTGCAATGTATCTAAAAAGCAGGACATGTACCTTTAAGTTTTAGATGTCCTGGTAGTCAAAAACTCTTAAATGTGTTTTTCACTACACCAAGTCTGTGTCTCCCCTAGGATAACATTGTGATTGCCTTATTACAATTTATAAGTGTAATTTCCAAATGGGAAGATATAAATGGTTCAGGTTTGTTGTCAGTAGGGTCCTAATTTAAAATCTTGACTTACAGTGAATTTGGATTTTAAATTACAATTCCGGAAATGACACTTTTAGAATGTTGCCATTTTGCTGCCTAAGCCATTTGTTGCCTGAAGCCTGCCTCTGGACACATGGCTGGGTGTAGTTAGCAGTTGAGCTTTGTGTATTACTACTAGACAGCTACACACAATGGGAGCTTAGGTGTGACTGAGTCAGCCATCACTGGCAGGATGGAAGGAGGAGCTGGAAACAGCCTCACTTACACCTGAATAGGCTGTGTTGTGTCCCCACACAAGGGATGCATACCCCCTGTAGTTAGCCTGAAGCCATGGCAGGGAAGGCAGGGATTCTGTCTAGCCTAGCAGCTCTTTAGAACTGACATATCGCCAGCTGCTCACTGAACTAATGACTTTACACTTCTTGGCGCTATTTTCACTATAAACTTTGAAATTCAATATCTTCAATTTTACTAATTGGATTTTTGTGGTTTTGGTCTTGTTTTACTTACTAAACTAAACTCAATGTTTCTAACTTGGTGTGGGATCTATTTTGTGAGGTATTTTCACTATTTTACCATTTCATGTGTTGCACAAATACTTTACACATTGCTTCCTAGTTAAGCCTGACCGCTCTGTGCCAAGCTACCAGGGGGTTGAGCACAGGTTAATTTGGAGTTTGTTTGTGCCTTACCGTGACTAGAATTGTGGTCGCTGATTCACCAGGGCTCACACCTCAGTCAACCAGTTACCCAATTTCTAACAGTGTGCTATTTGAAGCATAATTAAACTGCGATAGATAAGAGAACATGATTTATTACTGCTACAATGGGCGCAGTCTGTGTAATGGATGATGCTGTAGTGGCACCACGTTGTAGCTAATGTTTTTCCATGCAACAGATACTTAATGACCACTGAATACATCATGATCACTAGAGCATGCAAGAAGCCTTTTCCCCCCTTGCACTTGCATGAACTGGGGCCATGGCACAATGGCGCCTATTAATGACCATAATTCAGAGTTGATATTGTTGAACAGATAATGTGTCCTCTGCGATCAGGGTAATGGAAAAGCGAAAATAAACTAATAGGGCAGTGTCAGCAAAAAACGTAGCACACCCCAAATGGCATGGGATCGAAAGGAGATTCTAAAGGGACCATGGGTTCATGTAGGTTTTGGAATTTACTGATATATTGAATCGAATTCTTCAAGCCAATCCTGACAGCAGGCCAGAACTGGAAATGGAAATTGACAAAGTTACACTGGATGTTGGACTGCTCTCAACAGTCCAACGAAAGATAACCAACAGAGTGGATGCTGTAGAAGTGGTAAAGACTATGATGGAATATGAAGAGGTGGACCTTTGTAAATATGTTAGGGAGCTTCAAAAAAAGTTATTTGCTTGAAGACTCTGAGGGATGATCTCAAAAAAATATTATTAGTGGTAGGCCTTCCAGAGTGAGCAGAGGGACGTAGCATGGAATTATATGTGGAGGTCTGACTCAGTAAGACTCTAGCGCCAAAGTGATTGTTCACATTCTTTACCATGGAAAGGCCTCAGAGGGCAGAGGTACCACCTTTACCACTGTGCACTGAGACATGGCTGATAATTGCAAGGATTTTGAAGTATCGAGGCCGTTATTTGATGTTACAAACAGTTTCGTAATGGGAAATGTAAAAGTACAGATATTCACGGACTAGACTCATGAAGTATAAGAGAAGCAGCATTCATTTCTCCAATTGAAGAAGAAACTGCTTGATGTGCATTTGAATATACGCTCTTCTTTCCTGCCCAATTAAAATGTTGGTGTATGGAAAATCGCATGTCTTTATAGAGAAATGTGAAGACAAGAACCGGGCAGAGCAGCTGGAAAATGAAAGAGGAAATAGAGATCCCCCTGCTAGGTCGGGCCACTACCGAAAACCAGAGACAGAAGAAAGCACCTGAAAGCATCTAGACCATCAACATTGCAGATGATGTAGGAAAAGAACAGAGTGATATCAGCAATGGTTATGTTGGACATAATGAAACTTCAGCATTGGGGAGTGATATTAAGGGAGTAGGACAGAGACGATCCTAACACTGGCATCAGGCAGGGTCCTAATGTTACCTTATTGACTCCGTTCTCTCTATTCTCTTTAAATATCTTTGAGATTATAATATCTATAATGATTCACCCTTGCTAGGGGTAGACCTCGAGGTATCGCAAAGAACTGAGATGTTACCAGCGAGTGGATCTTGCACAAGTTGTTATGGTTTAGTCTTATCTTGGTATATTTGCCTAAAGGTTTGAAGTTCTTTCTAATGGGCTGAAATTGTAAAACTCAGTCCTGAGTAGGTTTTGTGCTACGGCACAGAGATTGACATATGTTGTGACATTTGGCATATGCAAGCAAGACAAACTGCACAACAGAACGTGAGCCCCTGGCCTGATGAATGGAGTGGATTATATTGAGATAACTGACCTTGTGTGGAACAGAGATATGTGTATGCACTCCACAGTTAGAGAAACTGAGATTCCCCGACCTCTCTGCACTTAAAAGAGATTATATCAAAATATGACAATGTCTAACCACTACACATTTATAACTTTGAATGTGCAAGGGACAGGCCTAACATCAAAACACGACAAAGGATTAACACATTTGAGAAGAAAGAAGATCCAGTTTACAAAGGGGGACACTTGGCTGAAAATGGGAAGGACAGGTAAATGCTACTTAAATGGTGCAAGTGTATACTGGCTTTAGTTTATCCCGATTAAAATGGCTCTGTGCTTTACCACAGTACCTCAAACAGCTTTGAAGACTCTTTCATGGTATCTCAAGGACCCCACTTCAAGGACCACTGTCAGCTGTAGCATCAATTTCCGGCCTGGCGCCGCTCAGTTCTCTTTGCCACAAGATACCGCCTATACTGACAAGGAAAATATCCTTAATCCATATCCTATGTATCAGCCCTCAATTGCTACAGCAAAGGAGTATTCTTCTCCATGATGAATTCATCTGGCTAAGAGTGCGCACATACCAGTAGGCAGTAATTACCAACCTGAATCCACCAAATACTGTACTAAATGTCAAAACTGTTAAGTTTCTTCAGATGGTTGCTACTAAACTGGACTCTGTCAATTACACCAGTATCATGGTAACACATTTTTAAATGCTGTAACTCTTGCTCCACCGTTTCACCCATCACTGCATGTCCAATATTGGCCTGGGCAGAGCCCGCTATAACAAAGCTATGTCCTTCACACTATAGCTTAAAATCAATTGAACAAGTTACTTTGCTTCGGTAATGATATATATCTGTAAGAAACATAGGTTAGTTATAGATTTCTTACCTTAGAATTACCCCCTGGGCATCAGACTGGATCTGGAAAGTTTTTTCGCCAGCAGTAACTCTGCGCGTTGGAAGGTAGCATCGGTCGGCTCCGCATTCGTCGTTGTTATCATGATCATCCCTCACACTTACTCTTCAAATGGTGACCACCCAACGGGCACGCTGCTGGCATGCCGAAGGCGTGCCTAAGGCAAGCCCGTCTGCGCCCGTCTGTGCCTGGACCACGCCCAGCGCCAGAACCCCTGGACCCACAACCGCCACGCGCCCGTCTCCGGTACGACTCCAGCACCCTCCACGCACTAATCGCCGGACGAGCACGAACCTGCTACCTGGCTGCCCAAAGCACACCCAAGGGCCCTTCTCCTGCCGAAACTGCAGCTGCACCAGCATCCGACCCGCCAACCCAACCAACAGGAAAGAACCCAACAACCTCAGATGCATTCTTCTCAACACCCGATCCACCCGAAAACACACCGTTGAACTCTGAGACCTGCTCAACTCAACCTCCCCAGACGACGCCTTCCTGACAGAGATCTGGATGACTCACTCCAAGGCACCCAACATCGCCATAGCCTTCCCGGAAGGCTACAAGATCACCCGCAGGGACCGCAACAACAGAGTAGGAGGAGGAATCGCCATCATCCACAGGAACACTCTCAGAGTCTCGACCAACACCGACAACACCCTCAGCTCCGCCGTACACCTCCACTTCAAGATCCACACTGACCCCAACACCACCCCCAGAGCAACCCTCGTCTACAACCCCTTGGACACCAACCACAGTTCAGCGACTCCATCGCCGACTATGTCAGCTCACACGCCCTCGCCTCCATGGACTACATCCACCTCGGGGACCTGATCTTCCACCTCGAGAACAACAACGATGACAACTCCACCTCCCTGATTGACAAACCTTGCCAACCTCGGACTCAGACGACTCGTCACAACACCCACCCACTCCGCCGGCGACACGCTTGACCCCATCTTTTCCACAAGCTCCCACGTCACCTTCAGCCACACCACCGAACTCCACCGAACCGACCATCGCTGCATCCACTTCACCTACCGGAAACCCTCCACGCACCACCGCACCCAACAGATGCCCCATCGCTGCTAGAGCAGTCACCAAAGACCAGCTAACCACTACCCTCACCCAGAGCCCACCTGCCAACCCCAGCGACCCTGACACCGCTGCCTGCAACCTCAGACAGTGGATCCACGATTGTGCTAACACACTTGCCCAACTCAAGAAACCCTCCAAAAGCCACACCAGCAAGAAAGCCAGCTGGTTCACTGAAGACCTCCAGGCTTCCAAGCAAACCTGCTGAAAGCTAGAGAAGAACTGGCTCCGTGAACGAACACCGGACAGCTTCGCAGCCCACAAAAACGCCACCCACAAACACCACCACCTCATCAGATCGGCCAAAAGGGCCTCTTTCAAAGACCGCTTGGACAACAACGCATACAACAGCAAAGAGCTCTTCAACATCGTGAAGGAACTCTCCAACCCCAACTCCAAACCCAACTCCAACCCACCTTCACAAGACCTGTGCGATTCACTTGCCACCTTCTTCCATCGCAAGATCGCAGAAATCCACAACAGCTTCAATGCCACAACAACCTCAACCACCATGGAGACACCCGCCCCCATGACCAACACCTGCACCAACCGCCTGCTCTCCTGGACCAACATCAATGACTACGACACCATCAAGATCATGAACACCATCCACTCCGGATCCCCATCAGACCCTTGCCCACACCACATCTTCAACAAAGCCAGCATCCCCATCGCATCCCATCTCCGGAAAGCCATCAACATCTCCTTTGAGACAGCGACCTTCCCGGAGAGCTGGAAGCACGCGGAGATCAACACCTTACTCAAGAAACCCAAGGTGGACCCCAAGGACCTCAAGAACTTCTGGCCCATCTCCCTGCTCCCGTTCCCGGCAAAGGTCATCGAGAAGACCGTCAACAAACAACTGACCTGCTACCTCGAGGAGAACAACATCCTTGATCCGTCCCAGTCCGGGTTCCGCAGCAACCACAGCACCTACACTGCCCTCATCGCCACCACCGATGACATCAGAGCCCTGCTAAACAACGGAGAAACCGTGGCCCTCATCCTCCCGGACCTGTCAGCCGCCTTCGACACGTCTGCCACCGCACACTACAAACACGCCTACACAATGCCGGGTTCCAAGAGAAGGCCGTGGACTGGACCTCCTCCTTCCTCTCCGACAGAACACAGAGCGTCCACCTCCCCACCTTCTGCTCCGAAGCTACCGAGATCATCTGCGGCGTACACCAGGGCTCATCCCTCAGCCCAACACTGTTCAACATCTACATGGCACCGCTCACCCACGTTGCCCGACTACCCGACCTCAACATCATCTCCTACGCTGATGACACCCAACTGATCCTCTCCCTCACCAAAGACCCCCAAATCCACCAACACCAACCTCCATGAAGGAATGAATGCGGTCGCCAAATGGATGAGAAACAGCCGACTGAAGCTAAACTCGGACAAGACGGAGGTCCTCATCCTCGGATCCACCCCTTCGGCATGCGACGACTCCTGGTGGCCGACTGCAGTGGGAACAGCCCCAACACCCACTGACCAGGCACGCAACTTAGGGATCATCCTTGACTCCACCCTCTCCATGACTAAGCAGGTCAACGCCATCTCTTCCTCCTGCTTCAACACCCTCTGCATGCTCCGCAAGATCTACAAGTGGATCCTCACCGAAACAAGAAGAACAGTCACCCAGGCCCTCGTCAGCAGCAGGTTGGACAACGGAAAAGCACTCTATGCAGGAGCCTCAGCAAAACTCCTGAAAAGGCTTCAACGCATCCAGAACGCCTCTGCACGCCTGATCCTCGACATCCCTTACTGCAGCCACATCACACCCCACCTGAAAGACCTGCACAGGCTCCCCATTAGCAAGAGGATAACCTTCAAGCTCCTCACCCACGCACACAAGGCACTCCACAACACCGGACCAGCGTACCTCAATGGACGACTCAGCTTCTACAACCGCACCTGCCAGCTACGCTCCCCCGACCTCGCCCTCGCCACAATCCCCCGCATCCGAAGAGCAACCTCCGGTGGCAGGTCGTTCTCCCACCTCGCTGCAAAGACCTGGAACACCCTCCCCATCCACCTTCGGCAGACCCAAGACCTGTGAGGTTCCGTGACGATTTTACTCGTGTTTGTAACATTGTCGTAAATACATAATTTTGGTATCAGTGAACCGCAAATAATCCATTTAGTATATCCTGGTGTTTTCGCTATGCTACGAGCAAGAGCACTCCTGTTACAAACACATTTCTGTTCTACCCATGGCATCCATCTTAGAACACAGAAGCCATTTTGTATTCCTTGCCCTCACATAGTCAATGGACACGCAATGACCTCTTTTCATTTAAGGACACGTAGGTTTTAGCCGGCGATTCACCTTGCTAGTGACACGTGCACCTTAGGCCAGCAACGCTGTAGCAGCATGACTCGGCAAGAACTGCCTCCCCAGCCTGAGGCCAGTCCTGCTATACTGGTTCTTGTGTTCGTTGGCCTGATCATGATTAGGCGGCCGAAGCTGGTAACCGTGCCCATTTACGACCCACAAACATCTCTTATCCTGTCTTTCTATCTTCTGCACCTGGCTCTGCTCCTTTCCTTCTGGGCCTTTATTAGGGGGAGGTAACAAAATTTACGATGAGGCGGTCCGGGTCTTGAATGAGAAATTGACATGGGATTATGATGGAATAGTGAGAACCCCTCATTCGTAATGTTTTGACATCAGATACTGTTGACGATTCCTGTGCAACGCCAAATATTTATTGTTTAAGACACGAATGTTTAGAACTGTGGTAACATGTAAAGAATTTGCCCCGAGCAGAATATTTAGTATATAAGGAACAACCCTCTTTGTACAAATTGAACAGGCTCCTAGACACTGCCCGTGTGCAGTTTCTGTGACTTCTGTGTCCCTGCAGTAATAAACCTTTGGTCTTTGACGCCACCATCGAGAAGCCCGTGTTTCTGTTTGTTTGTGCACCGAGACAGGTTGAACTCCGGGGTCTTCGGGTGTTTTCCCTGACACCTCTGGACGGAACCAAAAAGTCCAGAACTCCAATTGGCGCCCAACGTGGGGCGACGTCATTCGGTACCGGTCCAAAAGCCTGAAGAGTTCGAGGAGCTTCGTGTGAAGATTTCAGAGGGAGGCGCCCCACTTCATCGATCCCGGCATATCGCAAAAGTGGCCCCGACGTTCTCTTCCGCGAGGGTTCCCGTTCAGACGGCTGCAGTGGTCCGTTGCCTTGACCGTCGCCCTGTCTTGGACCCGAGGTGCAGTCCTTAGTACGGCGAGACGTGACGGGTTTCTCCTTGGTGACGTCTTCAGTGCCTCAGTTAAGTATTTTGTGAGGGTTGCTCCTGTTGGGATAATCCTTTTAGTTCTCAGTTCAGTTCAGTTCTGTAAGATTATCACTGGTTATTCTGGTTACGATAATCATTCTGTTCAGTTCAGGTATCGATACATTTATCAGTTCTGGTAGGCCTAAGTTTTTGGTTCGAGTGCGCATTTTTTTTCTGTTTGTGTCTCGTTTGTTTTGTGTTCCGGATTATAAAATGGTAAGTCGGAAAAATTGTATGTTGTCTTGTTTCAGTTGCAACAGTGATTCCCAGTTGGAGGACTCGTGTTTGGTTCCTCCGATTGGAACTCCCCTTTATGATCTATATTGCAAATTTGGTGTGGGCCCTATCTCTTATAACGGGGTATGGATCCGCTTCACAGAGAAAGATGGTGTCCTTAGTTGGCCACTACATGGTAGTTTTGAACCTGAAGTTCTCGATAATCTAGAGAGAAGGTTGTTTAAGAAGAAAGCCCGGCCGGCAATGTTTGATTCTTTCCGTTATTGGCGAAAAGAATCTAAACAGAGAGAAATTAAAAAGCTGAAGAAAGAACAGAAAGAGCAAGAGTTGACTTTAGAACAGTCTGCTAAGCAGCTGCAACTCAACGAGTCTGAGAAAGCGATGGAGGTGGCCAATAGAGAGCGTAATTTAGCGATAGATAAGTGCTATCCTGCTTTGCCATCGAATACGGCTAAGATAGTAGAGGACCCTGAAAAGGATCCCCTGTTGTCTTACTTGTTACGATCACCCCCACCGTATGCACAGGGTGCTACGGCTCCACCTATACCGAATGTTCAATTACCGGTTGCTGGACAACCTGGTGTTCCCGCTCCCCTGAATCAAGTTCCTGTACCTCCTGTGGTCAATATTAATGTTCCTTCGACAACCCCTCTTCCAGGGTTGCCGGCTTCTTTACCTATGCCTGTGTCGCTTACACCTGCTAGTTCACAAGCTATTTTGCCTGCTACTCCTACTGTTCCTAATCTATCTGTTCCAACTGCTACTCTATTTACTGCCTCTGCTAATATTATGACTCCACTTTCTGTTCGTCGGAGAATCACTGATTCTGTCTCTAATATTCTATCTCCCTTCTATAAAACTCTGATTAAGACTCCTACCTCTGACTCTGTGCAGAGACGCAGTCAGCTTCCCAGTACTGAAGAAAGAGGAATATTAGATTCCACTGCTCTTAGATGGGTTTCAAAAGTTGGAAGATATAATGTACAAGATGTATTAGATACATTTATGCAATGGAATGAACCGACACAACGATATGTGTTCGATGAAATGTGTTTCCTTCTACGTGAGGAATTGGAAGAGGATGACCCTGAATTAAATCTAGAAGAATTAATTACTGTTCAGAAAGAGTTTGCTGCAGGTATGATAGTTGGACAAAATATAAAAGAAGCGATGGAACTGGTTCTAAGTTATAGGACCGACTCATCCCTTCGTTCACCGAGAGAGTTAGGGAAACGTAGTACGAAACAAAATCGTCAATATCCAATGAGAGAGGTTCCACCAATTTGGCGTGAAGCTGTGCAAGCTAATGCAAACCTTGGTATTGCAGCCTCTCCGGCCCAATTCCAGAGAGTATGGATACATATTCCATGGAAGCGAGCTGAAGTATTAGCAGTGAAACAGGCCTTGCCAGATCCGCGTAAAAATCCTGCAGGGTACTACAAAGAGTTGGCTCAAACAGTTGACGCTTGTGTATTGAATCTTGCTGACATAGATCTGATGTTTGGTAATGTAGTACCGCAACCAATTTGGGCTAAAATTCGTAAAGAGAATCATCCAGTTGCCCTAGGTGGTGACTGGGCAGCTATAATTGCAGCGGATGGTCAACAAATAGGTGGTTCTAAACCTGAACCCTTAATTGCTAATTTGCCTGGTAGGATAATCGATTTAATGAAAACTTTGATGCCAGCATTGCGCGTTAACTGGGACAAATTGTCCGCGTGCAAACAGAAGAAAGACGAAAGCGTCTCCGACTTTTTCACAAGATTCGAGGAGACTTTCGTGGATCATAGTGGTCAGGATATGAGCACAGAAGGAGGCCAGAGATTATTTGTTGATAAATTTGTGCACAATCTGTTGCCAGAACTTAGTGGTAAATTAAAGAATTCTGAAAGTGCGTGGGCTGTCTCTACGACTGCGCAAATACTTGCGACTGCCCAGTACTATGAAAATAGGGATAAAGAAGAGAAGGAAAAATCAGATAAAAAGACGAAAGATTTAAAAACTAAAGTACTTTTACAGCAAGCTTATCCGCCTCGCACGAATCAGACTAACATGCAGCAAGGGTCATATCAAAGAACGGATTATAATTTTCAAAGGCCACAATACCAATGGAATCAATGTGCTTATTGCAAAGTGGAAGGTCATTACAAAAATGAGTGTCCAGTTCGGGCACAAAATAATGCTGCGGCAGCTCAGAGAGGTCGTGGTGGTTCCATGCAAAACTCTAGAGGTCGAGGACGAGGTGCTATGCCTCCGCAGACGAGTGATCGCCCTTCTAATTATTTCGACCAGCGAAATGGACAATCTGCCCAACAGAATAGGTCTCCACAGTATCATGTTGAAGACTATTATGAAGCTAGTGAGGAAGTTCAGCAAAGTGAGTACTAGGACAGCCATGGACAAAGAGAGGGAGTAGTATCAGTTCCAGTAGATCAGAGTGGGCCTTATGTCGCAGTAGCAACATCAGGTATAGTCGAACCGTTTCTGTTGGATACTGGTGCAGCAAAAAGTTCTATCATACATGCGAAACTCCCTGGCGCACCTTTGTCTGGCTCAACAAACGTTTCAGTAGGTTTTTCGGGCGCCCCTGTTCATAACCCTGTTTCTGGTCCTTTGTCTATTTCTGTTGGACCCCGTCAATTGAAAGCACCCCTGATTTTGACGACAGGTTGTAACGAAAATCTGCTTGGTTTAGACTTGTTAAAACGCCTGTACGCGACATTGTACTGTTCTCCAGCAGGAGTACAGCTTACGTTGGGTAAAAGAATAATCTCTCCGATGTACTTATCGATGGATGCGCTCCCACCAGAGCTGCGTTCACTCCCTGACACTCTTTGGGCGACTGGTCCTAATGATGTAGGTCTATTGGAAATTCCACCATATGTAGTAACTTTGAAAGCGAATGTCAAACTTCCACGAATTCCACAATACAGAATCTCTAGTGAAGGTGAGCGTGCGCTCCTACTGATAGTGCATGATCTGATTGAGAAAGACGTTATAAAAGAAACTAGAGGTAATGTCTGTAATAGTCCTGTACTGCCTATTTTGAAACGAACTGACCCTACAAAACCTCCAGTATATAGGTTTGTAATTGATCTCAGAGAGGTTAATAAAATTGTGATTCCACAGTTTCCTGTGGTTCCAGACATTACTGCGTTGTTAACGTTGATTCCTGCTACAGCAGCATGGTTTTCGGTTGTCGACTTGAAAAATGCCTTTTTCAGCATTCCGATAGCCGAAGAAAGCAGAGATATCTTCGGTTTCTCTCTAGGAGGACGAAGCTTCAGGTTTAAACGCGCTCCACAAGGCTATTGTGAAAGCCCATCCATTTACAGTCAAGCATTAAAAGGCCAGTTAGATTCCTTCGTACTTCCTCCTGGTTCTGCTTTAGTACAATATGTCGATGATCTTCTAGTGGCTGCTGATGACAAGGAAACTTGCAAAACAGCTACGATTTCTTTATTGCATCACTTGTCAGATTTGAATCACAAGGTGTCACCTTCAAAAATGCAATACTGCTGCCAAGAAGTGACCTACCTAGGTCATCTCTTGTCAAAGGAGGGAAGGAAGTTGACCCAGAGAGAATAAAAGCAATTACACAGATGAATGTTCCTAGCACGCAGAGAGAAGTACGTGCCTTTTTAGGTATTACCTCATATTGTAGGCAATGGATCCCAAATTTTTCTCTTTTAGCAAAACCCTTGGTAGCCTTGACTGGGAAAAATGTTCAGAGTCCGGTACCATGGTCTGCAGAATGTCAGCAGAGTTTTTCTGAGTTACGAAATGCACTGTGTTCAGCACCTGTATTGGGTACACCCGACTACAGTAAGCCATTCACGCTCTATGTCCACGAGAGAGAAGGTTGTGCATTGAGTGTGTTGACGCAGAAATTTGGTGATAAACAACGCCCTTGTGCGTATTTTTCATCAACATTAGATCCAGTAGCTAGAGCGTTGCCTAGTTGCTTGAGAGCTACAGCCGCAGCTGCAGCCTCCATTCGACAATCTGCTGGTTTAGTAATGAACAACATGCTAGTAGTTATGGTTCCTCATGCGGTGGATACACTCATGAACCGAACCAAGACGCAACACCTTACCAGTGCTAGACTATCAGGTTATGAACTGACACTGTTAGCTAGTCATATTCAGATCAAAAGATGCAATGTATTGAATCCAGCAACATTGTTGCCGACTAGCCAAGAGTCGAGTGATTCCGAACCACACGACTGTTGTTTCAAAACTGAGGAAGAAACAAAAGGACGAATTGATCTAAAAAACACTCCGTTATCAGATCCAGATGGCACGCTGTATGTTGATGGGTCTTGCTTCAAATTGGAGAATGGTGATGTGACTGCTGCTTATGCAGTAACGACCTTGAGCACGATTGTGGAGACTGCAAGAGTGAGTCAGAATTCTGCCCAGGCGGCAGAATTGATCGCGCTAACAAGAGCGTGCGTTTTAGCTAAGGGAAAGAGAGTGAATGTGTTCACAGATAGTCAATACGCGTTCGGCGTAGCCCATAGTTTTGGCCGTTTGTGGAAAGAGAGAGGTTTCATTACGTCCCATGGGACTAAGATTCAACATGGTCAGCTAGTTAATGACTTGTTGGAATCTCTAACCTTGCCGACTGAAGTTGCGATTGTGAAATGCAGTGCTCATAAAGCAATCACGGATGATGTTGGTCGTGGAAATGCTTTTGCTGATGAGACTGCAAAACAGACAGCTAGAAATATGATGAGTAGAATGTATGTTGCAACGTCTGCAAGATGGATTTCTGAGTCTGGAATGTGTGAAGACACAGTGGAAAGCGTGAAAGAAATTCAGAAAGAGGCGACTGAGGAGGAAAAACTCGCATGGAGAGAGAGCACGGGTAAATTGGACTCGAGTGGGTGTTGGGTTGACTTGTCGGAACAACAGCGTTGGATGTTGCCTGATGCGTATGTGCTTGCAGTAGTGACGATGGCACATGGAACAGCACACATCAGTTCAAAAGGGATTTGTAAGATGTTGGCTTCGGTCTGGAAGAATGATGGGATTAGTAAGTGTGCAGAGAGAGTGGTGAGAAATTGTATGGTATGCTTGATGCATAATCCTGGCAAGGGAATCCCCACACCTGCAGGTCACTTCGCTCCTCCTTCCTGCCCCTTTGAAGTGATTCAGCTAGACTTCATTCACATGGATCGTTGTAATAACCTAAAGTACGTCCTAGTGGTAGTTTGTGCTTTCTCCAGATGGATCGAAGCATACCCGCTAAAGGACAATACTGCCTTATCCACTGCCAAAATTCTTCTTAAAGAATACTTCCCCAGATACGGAATGCCACGGATTGTATGGTCAGATAACGGAAGTGAGTTCGTAGGGAAAGTTATGCAGAGTGTGTGTGCCGGTCTAGGGATTAGACAGAAGTTTCATAGTGCGAATCATCCCCAGTCCGCGGGTTTAGTCGAGGGTTACAATGGCACCCTTAAACTGAAACTTGCTAAGATACAAGCGTCCACGGGTTTGTCCTGGCCAGACGCATTGCCTTTGGCTTTGCTATCAACAAGAGCAACTGTACATTCTAGAGTAGGGCTTAGTCCTTATGAAATAGTTTTCGGTCGTCCTGCAAATGTTTGGGGGGTACCTAGACCAAAAGAATTCAAGCAGCTGGAATACCCAATGTTAATTGATTACCTTTTCGACTTGACTGCTAAATTGAGTCTTATTCACCAACAGGTTTTCGATGCATTGCCAAAACCACCGGAGAGTCCAGGCCATCAGCTGAAACCAGGTGACCAGGTGGTCATTAGAAATTTTGCAAGAACGAAAAATCTTCAACCCAGATTCATTGGCCCTTTCCAAGTCCTACTAGCAACGAGAACTGCTATTCGTGTGGCCGGAAGGAAGAACTGGATCCATACGACACATGCCAAACGTGTGCCTCTGCCACTTCCTTACGACAACTGGGTAAAGAAAGGAATCGGTGCCTCTGAAACAGAACAAGTCCCCAGGTTCATACCTTTCAGCGATGCAGAACTGATCACTGATTCACCAAATTCCGACTCTCCTCCTGAAACTGCTCTTTTGAACCCTGAACATTTGTCATCCACACCCAACGAACATTTGCCATCTGCACCAAAAGAACATTTGTCATCTGAAAACGTGAACATTGCAACGTCAGCTGAAAATACATTGTTTCCAGATCAGACAGCTCCTGCAAAACTGAGATACAACTTGCGACCTCGCAATATGGACAAATAAAGCAGGAAACTGCCTATTTTCAGATTTGAATTTTCTATACATTGCCTCCAGCCAGGAAGTTTGCTAATACTTTGTATTGTTTCTTTTTGTTTTAAAATTGCCTTGCCGTCTGGGTAGCCGTAGGGTCGTGGCTGTGTGCCTAGCTGAATCTGCGGGGGTCAGACACAAGGTCGATCTTTCTGTTAGTTCTGGGAACTCCCAGGGCTGATAGAGGCATTTTTCATCTACGTACACATCATCAGTGGTCGCGAACGGTCGTAGAAGATGGAGCTTCCTGAGCTGCAACGAGAAAATGTAATTCATGTTCGCAGAAATAGACTGTACAGAATACTTCACAGCAAATGCTTTCTAATGCAATGTGCAGTTACATTTTTAATTGTTTTGATAACGTTGGTGGGTGGAATCGTCTTTGGTGTACATTTGATTTTTATGCCAGTAACTACAGTACCTCCCCTTGATCCTACTACTTCTACGGTTTCTTCTATGCATTCTTTTCACTCATTTCCTGAACACGAACAAGCTCGACGCTCAGAATTTATTAACAATACATTTGTACAGCTCTTGCATCAACACCAACTGGTAGTTAATACTACAGACTGCTGGGTGTGTGGCCTGATACCTCACACTATGGATAAAGGCATTCCCTATCTAGTCTTGCCTTTTAGCTACAATGGATCATTTCAGGCCTTTCAGACCATTTTTTCATATGCTCTTGAGACCTATCCTCCGCGTCCACCACGGTCCATTAAATACAACTCAGCCAACAAAGCTTTAGTCCAGGGAATTATTGACATGATTAAAGACGTCAATAATACTCCATCTTACCCTAGAGATGAATTACGGGTGTATTTGAGTTGGAACTCTACCGAGTATCGCCTTAGTTTGGGAGAAAGCAAGCGTAAAAGCTCCACTTCAGTTTGGGTCGTGCCTCACCGAGGTCAGGTCTGTTTACAAGGAAATGGGAGAAATCTGAGAGCTCAGCTAGGGAGGAGTGAGTGCGTTGAGACTTACGTATTTCCGTCTAACTCCTCCCCTGCCTTTCTGACTGCTAGGGGTACCTACTTCATCTGTCAGGACAGAGCATATACATGGCTGCCTGCTGACTTTTCAGGTTCATGTTATATTGCTCGATTGTTACCTCCGACATACACTGCTTCTTCAGATTATCACAAGACCAGAGTAGCAAGAGGTGTCTTCAGCAAGGAAGATACCGCTGGTCAAGAAGCTGGAGACTTTTTCAAAGGTTTCCTTCCGTTTTGGGGGCCTATGGCCAATAGTAGAAATCTACGTCAACTAACACGGGTAGTTGAATCTACTATTACAGAAACTGCTGGTGCCCTTAGTAACTTAACAGCTGAGCTTCAGGCGGATCGTCTCATGACGTTGCAGAACCGAATGGTTCTAGACGTAATACTTGCAGATCGAGGTGGGGTATGCAGAATGATCCAATCGAGCTGCTGTGTCTTTATTCCAAATAATGCTCCAACAGTCTATGAAGCGATCTCTAAGCTACACAAGATTTCCGACTCTATACACGTAGATAAGGGAAACTGGTCCTTCATGGAGTGGTTTTGGACTCTGGTATCAGCGTGGGGATGGAAGGTTCTGATGGTCATTGGTGTCATCCTAGTATTTCTGTTCTCGTGCTGTCTTATTATCCAATGTGGTCCCGCTCTGTGTAGTCTCTGTGCTGCAACCTGTTTCAGAAAACCACCTGCATTAGGAGAAAAGGCACGAGACAGGATGATGATACAACAACATGTCACTGACCTAATGAGCATAGAATTAGACTCTGACTCTGATATAGACTGAGTAATTGCCTATGTAAGGGCAAAAGGAGGGTCTGAGGTTCCGTGACGATTTTACTCGTGTTTGTAACATTGTCGTAAATACATAATTTTGGTATCAGTGAACCGCAAATAATCCATTTAGTATATCCTGGTGTTTTCGCTATGCTACGAGCAAGAGCACTCCTGTTACAAACACATTTCTGTTCTACCCATGGCATCCATCTTAGAACACAGAAGCCATTTTGTATTCCTTGCCCTCACATAGTCAATGGACACGCAATGACCTCTTTTCATTTAAGGACACGTAGGTTTTAGCCGGCGATTCACCTTGCTAGTGACACGTGCACCTTAGGCCAGCAACGCTGTAGCAGCATGACTCGGCAAGAACTGCCTCCCCAGCCTGAGGCCAGTCCTGCTATACTGGTTCTTGTGTTCGTTGGCCTGATCATGATTAGGCGGCCGAAGCTGGTAACCGTGCCCATTTACGACCCACAAACATCTCTTATCCTGTCTTTCTATCTTCTGCACCTGGCTCTGCTCCTTTCCTTCTGGGCCTTTATTAGGGGGAGGTAACAAAATTTACGATGAGGCGGTCCGGGTCTTGAATGAGAAATTGACATGGGATTATGATGGAATAGTGAGAACCCCTCATTCGTAATGTTTTGACATCAGATACTGTTGACGATTCCTGTGCAACGCCAAATATTTATTGTTTAAGACACGAATGTTTAGAACTGTGGTAACATGTAAAGAATTTGCCCCGAGCAGAATATTTAGTATATAAGGAACAACCCTCTTTGTACAAATTGAACAGGCTCCTAGACACTGCCCGTGTGCAGTTTCTGTGACTTCTGTGTCCCTGCAGTAATAAACCTTTGGTCTTTGACGCCACCATCGAGAAGCCCGTGTTTCTGTTTGTTTGTGCACCGAGACAGGTTGAACTCCGGGGTCTTCGGGTGTTTTCCCTGACACCTCTGGACGGAACCAAAAAGTCCAGAACTCCACCTGCTGACCTGCAGAAGACTTCTCAAGACCTGGCTATTCGAGCATTAGCAGCGTTCCCCTCCCCCCGCGCCTTGAGACCCTCACGGGTGTGTAGCACGCTTTACAAATGCAATGTTTGATTGATTGATGTTTCTTACAGATATATCATTACCAAAGGTAAGTAACTTGTTCATCTGAAAGAATCAGTTTGTTACAGATTCCTTACCTTAGAATAGATACCCCAGAAATACCAATTCCAAAGGTGAGTCTGCAAACCAAGTTCACATCAGAAATTTCTGGAGAACAGAACGGCCGAAGAAGCCACCTCTCCGGACTTGGCTGTCGTGGCAGTAGTGTCTTGTAAACGTGTGCAGCGATGTCCGCGTAGATGCCTGACAGATGTCATTTCGAGGAACTCCTCTTCCCAAAGCAGTAGTAGCTGCCTTCGCCCTGGTGGAATGGGCATGCAGCCCCACTGGAGGCTCCTTCTTTGCTAAAGAATAGCAGGCTTTGATACACAAAATTACCCATCTGGAGATGGTTCATTTGTGTACGGCCCGACCTTTCTTGGTGCCCACGTAGCCAACAAAGAGCTGGTCATCCACCTGGAACTGTTTGGTGCAATTCAAATAAAAAGAAAGCGTATACTTTGGGTCCAGACGGTGGAGCCTCTCTTCCTCTTTGGAAGGATGCGGAGGCGGGAATGCCTTTCAAAAAATAACTTACAACTGGGGACGTGAAGAGAGACAGCTGATCATGGAGCCGAGGAAAGGCAGAAATGGCTGAAAGATAGTCCTTGATAGTGCTCAGAGCAGAGCCCTGCTGGACCAAAGAGAGAAGGAACAAGAGAACCTCAGAAAGAGGGGCAGAAACAGGACCCACAGCGTTTGCTGTGCACCATGCCACAAATTTGTTCCACCGGCAGGTGTATACCGTCTTAGTGGAGGGACACTTGGCTGCCAATATTACATCACAAACTTCGGGAGGCAAGTCAAATGACATCAACTGCTGCCACTCAATCTCCACGCAAAGAGGTGGAAGCTGGACAGGTTCGGGTGGAGAACCGACTCCTGCTGCTGCGACAGAAGATCCTCCTGAAGACGCAATCGGATCGGAGGATCGATGACCATGTTCAGCAGCTCGGGAGACCAGACTCTTTGTGCCGAATCCGGAGACAGAAGAATGACTTGAGCCAGGTCGCGCTTGATCTTCTTCAGCACTCTGGGCAGAAGTGGTATAGGCGGAAAGGCGTACAACAGAAAATTCCAATGTGCAGAATTGCTGACATCGCGCGTTCTCTTTGGTGGTGAATCGATCTACCCAAGGCTTTTTTTCCCCCTGTTGATAGAGACCTTGCACCACCTCCGAGTGAAGATGCCATTCATGATCCATCATGCACCTGTGGTTGAGTTTGTCCGCCCTTGCGTTCAGGGAACCTGCCAGGTGATGAACCACTAGCGAAATGCCCTGATGTTCCAGCCATGTCCAGCGGCGAAGGGCCTCCTGACATTGGGTCCATGACCCCACCCCGCCCTGTTTGTTGCAGTACCACATGGCGGTGTTGTTGTCCGTGAACTCCTGCACTACTCTTCCCCGCACAGAGGGAAGGAATGCCGTCAGTGCAAGACGAATCCACCAGAGCTCTGGAAGGTTGATGTGGAGCCCAGAATCCACCGGTGACCAGAGGCGTTTCCCATGTGGCCGCCCCACCCCAGAAGGGATGCATCCGTCACCACTGTATGCTCTGATTTGAGAAGGGAGAGGGATCTGCCGTTGACCCATTCCTGGTTTTTGAGCCACCACTGCAGTTGACGTGCAGTGCCCTCCAAGATCTGGACACAATCGGACAGATTTCCCTGATGCTGCACCCACTGGAACTTCAGGTCCCACTGCTGAGCCCGCATATGCCACCTGGCATGATCAACCAGCAGGATGCAGGAGGTCATGAGGCCCAGCAGCATCAGAGTTATCCTGACTGAAACCCGGGATAGAGGCTGAAAGATCAGAATCATAGCCCGAATATCCTGGACTCGCTGTTCGGGATGATAAACCCGAAACTGCGCTATGTCCAGAACCTCCCTGATAAGAGGAGCTTCTGAGAGGGGATCATGTGTGACTTTGGTATATTGACGGACAACCCCAGCAAATGCAGGAGGTTGGCCGTAGGCTAGAGGTGGGAGACGAAAGTCTGGGGTGAACCCTGCCTTCAACAGCCAGTTGTCAAGATAGGGGAAGACTGGAACCCCTGATCTGCGCAGATGAGATGCAACCACCTCCATCACTTTCATGAACACCCGAGGGGCACTGCTATAGCCAAAGGGGAGCACAGTAAATTGAAAGTGCTTGTGACTTACCATGAACCACTGGTAACGCCGGTGGGCCTGCATGATGGGAAAGTGAAAATAAGCGTCCTGCTAGTCCAACGCTATCAACCAGTCTGCAGGATGGAGGGCAGACAAGACCTGAGCAAGCGTCAACATTTTGAACTTATCCTTCTGTAGGAAGCGGTTGACTTTCCTGAGATCCAAGATGGACGCAGGCCCTTTTCCTTATTGAGCACCAGAAAAAAGTGGGAGTAACAACCACAACCTACTCCTGGAACAGAAATACGCTTGACGGCTCCATTGGCCAGGAGAGATGCAACTTTCTGTTGGAGAAGGCCCAGGTGATCCTCCGGCATGCGGTGATACTCTAGTGGCATAGCTGGAGGGGTATCCTCGAAGGGGAGGAAGTAGCCCCTTCGGACTATCTTCAAAACCCACCTGCCCGACGTGATGGTGCACCAGTGGGGGGGTGATGGCAGATCCTGCCTCCTACTGGCATTTAATGGACTTGTAATGTTGGACTAAGAAGGCTTTGAGGCTGCTGCGGGGGGTCGTGGACTGGCCCACCCGCTGCCCCTGAACCATGAAGGTGGTTCCCACGTACCCAGCCGTGTGAAGGTTGTGGAACTTGCGTCAGCCTGTGGCTCTGGGTGGATCGTAAAGGGGCACCCCTTCCGTAGCCAAGAAAGGGGTGAAAAGCAGACTGCGCAGGGCGGCTGGACAGGCCCAAGGACTTGGCCATAGCCTGTGAGTTCTTGAATTGCTCTACAGTGCTGTCCACTTTTTTGCCACAAAAGGCGACGGCCATCAAAGTGCATGTCCATGAGAGTATTCTGGATATCCTAAAAAAGACCAGTCGATCTAATTTAGGCGTAGCATTGAATGGCTACTGACGTGGAAATCGTCCTGCCTAGAGAGTCGGCGGTATCCAGCCCACAATGGATGGTAAATTTCATCGCATCCCTCCCAGCGGCAATAGCCTAGGAGAGCCAGTCCAGTCCTCCTCCGGACACTAAGGCAGCACCTGCGCAACTGTATCCCACACAGAGTGGGAATAACGGCCCAATAGACAGTGTTTACCACCCGCAGTCCCAAGCTGGCAGAATAGAAAATCTTCTTCCCAAGATGTTCCAGCTTATTGCATTCCCTCTCCAGTGGAGCGGTAGGGAATGTACTCTTGGAGGTAGAGGCTTAGACCACCAAGCTCTCAGGGGTGGGGTGTTGGGAGAGGAAAGTGGAATTGCCCAGAGCTGGGAGGTGGCATCGGGCAATCATCCTATCCACGGGACCACCCGTGTTGGGCCTGGACCAGGTGCCCAAAAGGCTGTGGGTGAGGGTTTCATTAAACGGCAGCAAGGGCTCAGAAGAGCTCGATTGCGGTTGTAGCACCTCCATCAGGAGGTTAGTACTAGCTGCCACTGTAGGGAGTTCAAGGTTGAGAGCCTTGGCCGCCTACGCAGCACCACTTCGTATGATGCTCCCTCCTCCGTAGCCACGGTAGAAGGAGACAACATGCCACGGTCAAGGAAGGTGTCCAGACCTCTGGCCTCCCCAGCACCCCTCTCCAGTCCTGTTCACTGCCCAACTGATCAGTCAGATGGTCACCTGACCCCTCCCAGTCCTCCTCCTCATCTTCTGGGTGCCAATCTGGCCTAAGAGGGACCCCAGGAGTGAACAGGGGCACAAAAACCCCTCTCAGCGCTGGATCCGGTGTCGGGCGAGGCAGGTCTGGCTCCGGGTCCACATCAGGATGGAAGCCAGGGTCGACGTCGGCCAAGGGGCCGACCGACATTGAATGCGTTAGCGGGTGGCAGAGGAAGCGGCAACAGTGGGGGTGTAATAAGGTCAACCGTCGCCGATCCGAATCCAGGCCTGGATCCGTGGGGGGCCTGCGGCACCGGGGCTGGAGCCACCGGAGGAGAAGGCCTAGGCCCCGCAACTGAGTCACCTCATAAAACTTATGAAGCTGGGCAGGAGTCCCTCTGGGTCCCGGGAAGGGAGGGAAGCTCGGAGGCGACTCTTCAGGCTCCGCACGCAGAGCCACGGGAGGGGCACCGCCCGCATCCCTCGACAGGTCAGCCGACTGACGGGGAGAAGTCGAAGAGCAACGATGCTTCTTCGACTTCTTCTTGTGCTTCAACTTACCTGACCTCAAGTGCGAAGACTTAGAAGAATGGTGATGGCTCCGAGACTGGTAACTCGACCTCCCTTGCGACCGGCCCAAAAACGGTGCGGAACTGACTGCCGACGCTAAAGAAGCTTTTGGGACTGCTCCCCCAAAGCCTTCGGAGCCATGGATCTGCAGTCGCAGCACGACTTCGAGTCCTGGTCACGTTCCAGGCAAAAGAGGCACATGCAGTGCAGATCCGTAACCGACATTAGTCGGGAACAGGATCCGCAAGTCTTGAAGCCGGGCATCCCTACGTGCACCAGGAGTCATAGACTCAAAAAGATGTTGACAAAAGTCGCTCAAAAAGTTCAGTCAAAAAGTGACTGGAGGTACCGCTCTCTCCAGATCTGCGCTGGCTGGCACGGAAAAAGAAAGAACTGACGTCAGCGCATGAGGGCATCATCTAAGTAGCTACCCCGACGTCATCCCAGGGGCACAATGCCAACGACGAACGCAGAGCCGACCGACGCCACCTTCCGACTCGCAGAGGTACTGCGGATGAAAAAACTTTCCGGATCCAGTCTGATGCCTTGGGGTAATTCTAAGGTAAGGAATCTATAACTAACTGTTTCTTTCAGATAGACAGCTGCTGGTGCAGCTCTGTGCACATGGGCCAGGTTCAGTTACGTCATCAGTACAGTCTGCATTATTTACTCTAGTGTCTACATTTTCTGTTCATAATAGTTTTTTAAATGATCATATTTGTTGCTCTACTCTGGTTTTGGGCATAGTCCAATGCTTTTACACCATTTCACTGCCCATCTCCCTGCCCTTTTCCGGTGAAGGTTATCGAGAAGACCGTCAACAAACAACTGACCCACTACCTTTAGGTGTACAGCATGATGGACCCGTCCCAGTCCGGGTTCCGCAGCAATCACAGCACCGAAACTGCCCTCATCGCAGCAACCGATGACATCAGGACCCTGCTAGACAACGGAGAAACAGCGGCCCTCATCCTTCTGGACCTGTTAGTCGCTTTTGACATGGTGTGCCACCGCTCACTACAAATACACCTCCACGAAGCTGGGATCCAAGAGAAGGCCTTGGACCGGACCACCTCCTTCCTCTCCGGCAGAACACAGAGCGTCCGCCGTCCGCCCTTCCACTCCGAAGCCACCGAGATCATCTGCAGCGTACCCCAGGGCTCATCCCTCAGCCCAACGCTGTTCAACATTTACATGGCTCCTCTTGCCCACATCGCGCGACTGCAAGACCTCAACATCATCTCCTATGCCGATGACACCCAGCTGATCCTCACACTCACCATGGACCCCCACACCGCCAAATCCAACCTCCACGAAGGAATGAAGGCCGTCGCTGAATGGATGAGGAACAGCCAACTGAAGCTGAACTCGGACGGAGGTCCTCATACTCGAATCCACCCCTTCTGCCTGGGATGACTCCTGGTGACCGACCGCAATGGGAACAGCTCCAACACCCACCGACCAGGCATATAATCTAGGGGCCATCCTCAACTCCACCCTCTCCATGATTAAACAGATCAATGCTGTCTCTTCCTTCTGCTTCAACACCCTCTGCAGGATCTACAAGTGGATCCCTACCGAAACGAGAATAACGGTCACCCAGGCCCTCGTCATCAGCAGATTGGACTAGGGAAATGGCCTCTACACAGGAGCCCCGGCCAAACTCCCGAGACGGCTGCAACGCATCCAGAATGCCTCTGCACACCTGATCCTCGACATCCCTCGCCGCAGCCACATCACTCCCCACATGAGAGACCTACACTGGCTCCTCATCAACAAGAGAATAACCTTCAAGCTCCTCACCCATGCACACAAGGTACTCCACAACACCGTACCAACATACCTCAACAGACGACACAGCTTCCACACTTCCACCCGCCAGCTCCGCTCCGCCAACCTTGCCCTTGCCACTGTCCCCTGCATCCGAAAAGTGACCTCCAGCATCAGATCATTCTCCCACATCGCTGACAAGACCTGAAACACCCTCCCCACCACTTACATCAGACACAAGACCTACCGACCTTCAGAAGACTCCTCAAGACCTGGCTTTTCGAGCAGTAGCAGCATTCCCCACCCCCCCCCCCCCCCCCCAGCGCCTTGAGACCATCACGGGTAAGTAGCGCGCTTTACAAATGACATGATTGATTGATTGAGTATCACTACTCTTTGTGTTAGTTTGTTTCAAGCGTGCACTAACTGGACTGTATTAGGTCAGCGTTTGACCAAAACAAGTTTGTGACCTGTTTTCGTTTGGTACTGTTTACAGATCTGTTGTTCCATAACAGACCTGCGTTCTGCTTATTTTGTACATCGCTTTATAATCTATGTGTAAAAATGATATCTGTTATTAGCAATCCCTTTTAAAATATGGGTCAGCTGAATCTTCTTTGCCTGTACTCTGCAGATCTAGTGATTCACAACAGGTCTTAGTTTCGCGTATTTTTCACACTGCTTTAATTCCATGCGCAAAGGTCCATTTTGTTGTGTGCTCTAACTGATTTCTTACCTACTTTAAAAAAAAATGTCAACAGAATTTTGGACTGCTTATAAATAAATAAATAAATATTTGTAAAGTGCACACTACTCACCCCTAAGGGACTCATAGCGCTAGGGACCATCTGGGAGAATAAGTGAGCTATTGCCCAGAGTCACATGGTGCTGAGCTGAGCTGCTGCGGGGATCAAACCGTGAGTCCTGCTGTCCAGAGTCAGCCACCTTGGCCGCTGCACCACACCTCTCCCTTATGACCTCACATATTACATTACTCATGACATGCTAAATTAAATCATCAATGACATCACTAATGACATCTCAAATGAAATAATTAAGTGCATCACAGAAGACATCAGTGATACACATCAGTGTACACGTGTGGGTAGACAGCATGGCAATAGCATAAGCCCTGTAGACTGGCATTCACTACAATGCATTTCAATGGGGACCAAGTCCCTGAGTCCTTTAATGGTTCCCACAACATAATGTCCATGTTGTGGCCAGCCAATCAATGGGGGTCCCTTTGAGACCCCACATGCTCTTGGGTCATGGTGTATGTACTTTCCTTGCCCTTTGTCTGCTTTTTGTGATTTGGCGTAAATCTATTCAGTGGTATTTGAGAATTTAAGGTTAAAAATATTTTTATACTTCACGCTGCCGATGATTCATGGATCTAAAGGATCAAATGGTCTGACTGGCTACACCATATCAACAAAGATGTGGCAGCAGCCATTTTAGCACTCTGTGACTCAATCCCCTGTGGTGGTCCCAGAGGAACCCAGCCTGGGGAAACAATTAATTTGTTTTTCACCACTGCGGATCTGTGGATGTTCCATGGCTCCTATAAAAAGAAATGTGGACTCTGTTCTTTTTCAGTCTGAGCTCCTAGTAGTGGGCTGGGGCACGTGAGGGTTGGCAGTTTTATTTTTTTGGGTCCAGGACCCCATCCCAAGGGCCACTTTATATTAAAAGGGGAGGGGTCTTTCTTTAGGTCCAAAAGACCCATCCCTCATATAGCTGCGTTGTCGGAGTGCAGCCGCAGTCCGTGCCATGCCGCTGGTTCAGTAATTTGATGACTGGCCGGTAAGGCAGGTACTCCGTACATAGCTGCCAAGTTTTCAGGCTGCTTATGCGTGACATTTTCAACGTTTAAGGGTCTGCAAGAGTGAAATTTCGCTAAATGAGTGAAACTTTGAGTGACACTTAAATGTGAGTAAAACCAAGCAATGAAGTTCATCTAAAAATAAAGATCTGAAATGTTCCTCATTTTAGCAACAAGAAGCTCTGAAAATTACATTGCAACTGTTGCAACCAAGTATAAAGTCGTCCCTGCTCTTTGTGCGTTGGGCAATGGAGCTTCAGAAATGAGCTTAGCACAGATTTGGTTGAACGGGCCATCACCGGCCTCTAACACTGTGTTTTCTCCCAGATGCGCCCTTCAGTGAGGGGGAAGACCGATAGCCAAAGGTCCAGTGTGTGACACATTCACTTAGGCGGCAGGCAAGAAGATACAGGCTCAGTCTCTGACACTGAGGCCCGTCATCAGTCATTCACTCATGGGACAGGCAGTGCAGCTCAGGCCCAGCATTTGACACTAAGATCACCACTGACCCTTGAGGCCTTCTCGGATGGTGCAGCTGTAAAGGCACGTGCCCAACCTCTGACACCAATGCCTGTTCTATCACTCAGGGGCAGTGTGCTGCACAGCCCAGCCTCTCACTCCAGCCAATGAAAGAGCCCCGAGGCCTTCAACTTGGGAGGAGAGCGAGGAACAGCTGCACAAGGCTCTAACAACGACACTGCACCCCAAGGTATGAGGCCCAGCACCGGTCTCGCGCCAAGAATATTAATCCCCAAACCTACTCTTCCAGAGCATTGAAGTGACACTCGTTGATCATCAGCCAAACTGAAGGAGGTAACTAGACGATACCGAAAGAGGATGACTTCACTGCTGACACTCATTATGGTTGTCTGTGTTCTGTTTACTTGTTTAGCACAATTTATCATCCTCTCCACCTGACGCGCTGTTACCGGAGCCCTGCAGCTGGCAGGCCAGGGATTCAGATTTTCAATGTGAGGACAGAGTGAAATCAGGGAGTCGAAAAAAGCAGCAGGTCAGAAGGAGACAAGAGTTATGTGCGCACATATAGGAACGGGCACGAAAGGTAGCCTACATTTGCGAAAAAGAGAAGAAAAGTGTCTGAATTTGTTTCCACATTTCTTCAAGAAATAAAATACAAACCCTTTCTCAGAAATGACAGACGCACAGAGTACATTGGTTAAGCTCGAAGTCAACTATTTTAAACTGCCACGGTTGCATTTGTTTTTCAACCACGCTCTTAAGTGTTTGGAAAGAACGATATTACAAATATATCAATATTATTTGCAGTTTTATATAGCACTAATATGAGCCAAAGGTATTGGAAGGTCGTCTTTCGTGTTCACTAGTCACATTATCACATTCATATTGTTTTAGACATGGCGAGGTGAAATGTTGTACCCAGAATCACGGTCTGGTGAGCCGATGTTGGGACTCAAACTTGATTCCCCAACTCCAAAGTCAGAAGCTAAGGCGGAGGAGCGACGCCCCACTGCTCTGCGAGTACCTTAAAAAGGATAAGACGATAATAGCTAACGTTATCGCTTTAGTTTTTCTTCCTGCTCTGGTGTGGGGCGGGGCAGTTAAGCTGGGCTTGCAAGTGCAGGGGGAAGAGGGAGGAGAAAAAGCACCCTCTAAAGTGGGCATGACGGTTTGAGAGCCGGTGCACCGTCATGCGCACTTTGCATTGCGCACGTGCAAAGCCTCCAAGCCCCTGTTTGAGAGCCGATCCACCGCGCTCAGACCAATCACAACGCTGTTTAAGGCAGTGTTGTAATTTGACAGGGGATTCTGGGAGGCTGGGTGCTTCCGGGTGCGGCGTGGAGGATACGGAGCAGAGGCAACAGCACCCGGTGGCACCCAGGTAAGTCAATTTTCAATTTTATTCTTTGTATTCCCCCAATCCACTCTTCCCCCACCCCACCACCTGCACTTAGTAGCGGCCACTACTGGTCAGAAGCTCTAGAATGGGATCCGCATTTCAGGGGCTGCACTATATTTATATTTTATAAACTTACTTGCAACAGCTGAGCTGGAGCCATGCCGGCACTGATAAAGGGCAGGTGGCAGGGCTGCTTTCACTGCAGGCCTACATCACTCTCCCGCCTTCCTGGACTCTCTTTGGTGACGGGAGCTGGCATGGCTTAGTTGCAGAACAGCCAGGAGTGTGGCGTCGCTAACACAGCCACATGCTCATAAGAAGTCAGGACCAGGGCTGTGAGGCAATCTGTTATTTTATCTTAGAACCCAGGCTCCCCTAACAGCACATGGGAGCCTGGCACTGAGAGCATGAGCACACTGCAGCAGAATGCATGGACTTCAAAGAGCCATGCTATCTGCCGCTTTGAACAATTAATGCAGGACCCGAGAGTAATGTGTGACAATACATTTCAGCAGGGCGGGTCTGACCACAGCGAGTAACTGGCATTTTCTCGATGGGCTGAAGGGGTGGGGGCCGGTTTGGGCCCGTGGGAGCTGGTCTTTGTCACTGCGGGTTGGTTTTGCAGCACTGCTGCAATATCAGCCCCCTGTAACAAAGGTGGGGTTTCTTGCTACCAGCCCCCCCACCCCCTTGGTCCCAGGACCTGTTGAGCAGTAATCTGCCAGGGCTGGTTGCTGTTCCCAGTACAACCCTGCATTTTGGTGCGGACATGTAGAGACAGGCGACACTGTAATGTGGTGGACTAACGTGTGATATTTGGCACTTGACAGGGCAGCCCTCAGTACAGATTTTCATAATATTGGCAGGGGGCATGAAGCCCTGACCCTGAGCATTTATTGGCCCCTCATCTGTGGGGTTAATTGCTTTTTTTAGTGGAGGATCATGTTCAACCCACCTCCTTGAACTCAGGGACCTCATCAACCGGAGCCAGTGTTTCTTTGTGGGTTGGGGGCATCAGGATGCAGATCGGCCCAAAAGACCTCTTCCTCTTGGGCGAAACATGTGCAGTGTCCCAAGGGACCCCATCCACGCTGGTATTCCCTGCCTGGAAGTGTGTGGGCAGGGAATATAATCTGTATTTCTTTCTCAAACTCTCCTGGACAGCGAACACAACTTTGTTCCTACCTGATGGTAGCAGGGAAAAGTGTTGTTCCTGCCCAGGTTGGAGCAAAAAAACTAGATAGTATTATTCAATTTGGATACCAAGGAACACAAACCAAACAAAAATACAAAAAAAATTACTTCATCCATGTCAGAAACAATCAGAATATTTATTTTAGTTTCTAAGGTTGTCTAAATAAACAGTGACATATAATATAGTGAAAAAGGTGCTCAGTGACTGTGGTGATGTGAATGCATTATATACAGGTGTGACTAAAATATTTACAAAAGAACAGACTAAATTTACAATTAAGGAAAAATTGGTCGAGGGAGAAGGCCAACGTGCTCATCATTCTAAACCATGAGACTTGATGTGGCTGAGCCAATGTGTAACGCCAACGTTTCGACCCTGAGGACAGCCTAATTCATTGATATTATAGCAGGTCTTCTTCAAGGCTAGGGGGTAGTAGTAGACAGCCCAAATTGAGGTATGAAATCTCTCAGGGGAACCTCTTCCAATCGAGGAATGGCAGGTGCCTGATGATAATCAGGGACCTCCGTTGTTCTGTTGTAGAGAGGTTGTAGAGACGTCATCTTCAATGGACAAGTCCTCTATGCACATGTCTGTTCAAAGGTGTGACCCCATGCAAACCCCATGGTCAGAAAAATCTGTGGAAAATCAAGGCATTACTGGTAGGTTTTGTAGACCCATTATCAAGCCCAAAAAATATGATGACTTTATAACGGGTGTATAGATAAACATTTTTCTTTTCCCTCTCCTAATTTCCCACCCCTTCACTCCTCTTTCCTCCATCTCGTTTCCTCCATCTCGTTCTCGTTTCAAGGATTGTATGATTGAGTTGAGCAACTGGATGAGAAATAACAAACTCCAGTTGAACGCCAGCAAGACTGAGATAATTCTGTTTGGTAGGGCGGAGAAGTGTTGGACCCACGAGTGGTGACCCTCTGAATTGGGGGAGTGTCCTGTCCTGAAACCAGCTGTTCGGAATTTGGGCATTATCATTCACAGCACCTTGTCCAAGAAAGATAATATCACTAAATTGACAGGGACATGTAATGGAATTATGCGCAGTCTTAGGAAGATCTTTAGATGGCTCTCTATAGAAGCCAGAAAACCATTGGTCCAAGGCCTGATCATTAGCCATCTTGATTATGGTAACTCTATGTACTATGGGCTAAACGAAGATATTCTGGCAAAACTACAGACTCTTCAGAACACGGCTGCAAGATTGGTTTTAGACCTCCCGCCCAGAACTGCATCTGTGCCTTGTCTGAGGAAGCTTCACTGGCTTCCTGTTCGTCAGAGGAGCCATTTTAAGATCCTGAGCATAGCACTTAAATCTCTTCAAAAGAAAGGGCCCAGATATCTTCAGGATAAACTGAACTGGTATATCCCTAAGAGATCCCTGAGATCTAGTAGCAAATCACTGTTGGTCCAACCACGTGTCCGCACTGTTCGGTACGGTCAGCGCTCCTTTTCTTATCTGGCGCCTCTTCTTTGGAACAAACTGCCTCCTCACCTTCTCTTAATCTCTGAACACAAGCAATTTCGTAATGCTTTAAAAACCAGTTTTTTTCTAAGTAGATCCCCCTCTTGGATTTACTCTATTCTGCGCTTTTTTCAGCTGACGCTTTCTTAGGATTAACCGATATGGGTGCAAGCGCCTTGAGACCTCACGGTGAAAAGCTGCGCTTAATAAAAATCTTTGACTATGACTTTCCTCCATCAAATGTAAAGGAGGAAGATGTGTTGTGATGATGTTAAGTGATGTGAGCCTCCCACACATTAATGATGTAATGCATTCCATTTCTCTCCATTTGCACTTCATGGCACCCTATACCCAACATTCCACAAATTACACTTACCTATTCTATGTATGTCAATTGCCTGTTAGCCAGCACCTCATCAGGACGTGCCTGGGGCTTTATGGTAATAAACTTACCTTTACTCACTTTTTGCCTACCCATCATCTTTACTGTCTAGCACTTCCCTCTCAGTAGCTATTAGTGTTTTTGGCTGCATTTCACTCACACTCACTCTCTGGGTCTGGGTAGGTCACAGTCCAGCTCTCCTTTTACAGTTTATGCTCACTGGAATTGCGCCTGCCAAATCATGTGGTTGCCACTCTTGGGTTAAGCAGGCGCAAGCCACTCGGTGGTGTCTGGGAGGCAGCAGGGCAGATGGCTGGTTTCAGGCAGTTGCCCTTTTCCGGGCTTGACGTAGGCTCAAGCTGGAGGCCTTGTTGCTCCAGCATGCCCAGTTTCTCCAGTCCAATGAGTCTTGATAACGGTCTCAGGGGCCTCCTTGCATTCAGGTGAAGAGTCAATGATCCTTTTGTGTGCAGATCCAAGCACAGCTACTTGGAAGCTTCTAAGCACTTTGGTCAAAGTCTGATCAGACGTACAGAAAGTCTGCAATACAGACAGCCAATTAGTGTTTGGCACATGGTGATAAGATGCCTTGGTATAGCAGCTTCTTCTTCTGGGCAGGGTAGTCCATTGGTCACACAATTGACAAGAGCTGGGACTACCTGTCCGGTTAGTTTGTTCAGGCACCACTGGTTCATAGAGTTCTTCTTCTGGTGGAGGGGTCACTCGGGCATACTCTGGCACCTGTGCAACGACTTCATTGACAACAGTCGTATGAGGCACACAACTAGGGGATGCTGGGCATAAACAATCCTTCTTCAGAGGTGCAGCCGATCGGGCATGCTTGTGCAAGTGCTATGGCTGAAGTGGTGGGATCCACAGAGGCACGTTTTGGCAAGGCTGCAGGTCCTCCGCTAAGTTTCAGTGACTGACTTCAAGTTGCAAGCATGCCTGTCACACTCTTTTCAAGTCTCTATTATACAGGTCACCAGGGTCAATTACTTCTGTCCACACCAGCAGTTATCTCCCCCTGTAGGATCAGCTCACTCAGTGCTTAATTTGTAAAGCACTGAGATCACTGCAGCTTGCACCACACATTGCCCCTGCCATGCTGCCAGTTATAGTAACTTCAATAGAAAAAAGTGATGGACGAAATGCTGAAAATGCAAACATTCAGCCCCAGTCACAAGGATCTTGGTTTAATCCATCATTCTTTTGCTCACCACCCCAGTTTGGACCCAGCCATATGAAAATCAGTGATGACCCTGTTCCCCATGGGAAAGTCCAGCCCTAACTGCCAAGCCAGGTCCTCCCTGAACCGGAAACAAGCATCCTGGGACCGGTTTCAGGGCATCACCCTTCATCAGCCAGGCTACCTTGAATGCAGTGGTGTAATGAACACGGGCCCCACGTCTGGGCATACCCTTCCCACTTAGGGTGACATATGCAAAAGAAACAATTGATGGAAGGAATGCTGAAGAATGCAAACATTCACCCCCAGTCTCAAGGATCTGGGTTTACTCCATCATCCTTTTGCTCACCACACCATCCCAGTTTGGACCCAGCCATATGCAAATCAGTCTTGACCCTGTTCTGCATGGGAAACATCCAGCCCAAACTGGAATGGCATGGTGAGCAAAGAAACAATGGATTTAGACCCAGATCTCTGTACTGGGGTGAATGTATGACATTGTTCTGCATTCTGTCCATCAATTGTTCTTTTTGCATATCAACACCCCGAGTGGGACGGGTATGCCCAGACCTGGGTCCCGGGCTCTCCATGCCACTGGAGTCAAGCAATCATGGCTCATGAGGAGTGAAACCCCGAAACCAGTCCTAGGATGCTTGTTTCCAGTCCAGGGAGGACCTTGCCTGGCAGTTCGGGCAGTCTATTGGGCAGAGGGTCAAGACTGATTTGCATATGGCTGGGTCCAAACTAGAATGGCATGGTAAGCAAAAAAAAAAAACATGGATTTAGGCCCAGATATCTGTACTGGGGTGAATGTATGACATTGTTGTTTGTTCTGTCCATCAATTGTTCTTTTTGCCATTTACAGTACAACACAAATAGTAACCATCCCATTCCTCCGACAAGTGTGGCAGTTCAGACAGTTTCAGGCCCCCAAAGCTATATGGATGGCTTTGGCACAGGTAATAGTCATTCCAATGTGTATTGAATTAATAATTAAATGGTGTGGTCAGCACTATATTAGCCAGACAGTGCCACCTTGTGGCAGACTGTAACAAGCGACAGTGTTGACAATTATGTGCCAGTGCCGAGCACCAGAAACCACCTTCTGAAATTAAGCACTGAGCTTACTCCTTCCTTCCTTAATAAGACAGGACTCAGCAGACATTCTAAGACAATGAAGTCAGTTCTTCCTCCAGGAAAATCTGATGTCCCTTCACCTCACTGAAGCTGACTGTCAGGACGAAACCAATTCTGAAGCAAACACCATGTTGCATAGTAATGCTCTGGGTACTCTGTGGAGAAACCTCTGTTTGGTCTGAGACAACTAGGAACTGGAACAAAAGTGGGTCAGCAAGTCTAACTCTTATACAGGTAGACGAGAGAGGGTGTGTGTGTATTCCCAGCTTGTAGTTTCAGAACAGGATTAGGTCAGGTCTACTTTCAGTTGTCCTTCTCAGCCAGTTTTCCAGACTCACACTTTATCTGGGCCGATGCTCTCCACAGCAGGCTCATGTCCATGCTGGAGCACCCTCAACAGAGGCACAAAGAGGTGTGATCAGTCTGCATCTGACTATCAGAGCCACATCTTACAGTGACCAAGAAGTGACACAAAAGGCTGGTGGCCTTCAAAAGACCCTTCACCCTCTCACAACAGGAACTCCTACCATTCACCAAATGGCAGTCTCTGGCAAAAATAATTAGAAGTCCTTATGCAGCAAAGGATCCAGTGACGTTTTTAAGGGGGAGACTGTCTCCTCTTCCCAGTAGCATAGCAAGGGGGGCCGAGTTGGGCGGTGCGCCCCAGGCGGCACGAGTTTTGGGGTTGGAAGCCTCACCCCCACTCTTACCTGTGGCCGCACAGGGCAGCAAACACTGGATTTGTTCACCAGCACCCCCCCCCCCCTCTTACAGCCACCGCAGGGCTGAAAAGCCTAACTACCTACCCACTGCCTCTTCCCCTACTTTAGCATCTAGATTCCTTCCCTTCAGTCTCAGGAATGTCGGCAGTACACCTCCACTGTTCCAGAAAGTGATCTCACGTCTGCTTGTACACAGGACCAGGTCCAGGATTCTGAAATGGAAACTGCAGGCCTGCTTCACTCTGGTTCCCTCACACAGTGCGTAACATGCTTACCACACACCACTCGCATACATCCATGCTCTTGTGATCTCTGGCGCTAGGATTACCGCTCAGTCCTTAACAGGGAAAATGAGCAGTAACCTCCACCCATGGGCGTCCGCAGGGGGGGCAAGAGGGGGCGCTTGCCCCCCCTGGATTCAGGCCCAGTTATAGAGGATGGGCTCACATACCTGGGCCGATTTTGCTACCCGAAAGGTTGCTACAGCGCCTTGTGTGACTCTCAGCAGGTCACAGAGTGAGGCCGGTCCATTGCCATGGGCAGAATGACCATGGGCCGGCAGAGGAGGCACAGCATGGAGCATCTCCGCCCATCCCAGGCCCCAGGAGGTGAGCAGCACAATTAGCAAGTCTTAGGCAGGGGATGGGAGCTTTAGTCTCTCACAGCAGCCCACAACAATCAGATAAAAAGCTACTGGTGTGGAAGGGGGCGTTTGGGGAGCGGGGTTAGGGCAAACATTCTTAGTTTAAAAACTGTGAAATGACAGACCGGATTAAAATTGAAACTTTCTTATGAAATTCCATCCGTTTGTGCAATGGGGAGAATGCTGTATACAGCTAACAGTGAAAAAGCTCTGGAAAAACACTAAGGACTGAAATAACTACATTTAAAGAACAATATGACTAAAAATGGGAAAAAAAAGAAAAGTTCGATTTTGACAATGTTGTAGTGAAAAATGTAATTTCTCCTCCATGTTGTGGCTAAGGGAGACGTAAGAGAAGAGGAGAGATAAAGAGAGAGACAGAACCAAAAGGAAAAATAAGAGACGTAGTGAGGAGTAGAGACAAACGGAGAGGGGGGGAGGAAAGAGGGAGAAATGATTGACGAGAGAAGATAGGAAAAGAGGCGAAAGGGGGGACATAATTATAGATAAACACAATGAAGGAAGGAGACGGAGGGAGACAGAGGGCGACAGACAGAGAGAGACAGACAGAGGGAAGGGGCGACAGAGGGAGGGAGACAGACAGACAGGGAGACGGATAGAGGGAGATACAGGGCGAGAGACTGACAGAGACAGACAGAGGGAGGGAGACAGAGAGAGAGGGAAAGATAGGGAGACAGAGAGAGAGGGAGACAGAGAGAGGGAGACAGAGAGAGGGAGACAGAGAGAGGGAGACAGACAGAGAGAGGGAGACCAAGAGAGAGGGAGACAGAAAGAGGGAGACAGAGGGAGGGAGACAGAGGGAAGGAGACAGAGGGAGGGAGACAAAGACAGACAGAGGGAGACAGAGAGAGAGGGAGACAGATAGGGCGGGAGACAGAGGGATAGAGGGAGGGAGACAGAGGAAGGGAGACAGAGGAAGGGAGACAGGGGAAGGGAGACCGAGGGAGGGAGACCAAGGGAGGGAGACAGAGAGAGACAGAGGGAGACAGAGAGAGAGGGAGACAGATAGGCGGGAGACAGAGAGAGAGAGACAGAGAGAGGGAGAAAGACAGAGAGAGGGAGACCAAGAGAGAGGGAGACCAAGAGAGAGGGAGACAGAAAGAGGGAGACAGAGGGAGACCGAGAGAGAGGAAGACAGAGGGAGGGAGACAGAGGGAGGGAGACAGAGGGTGGGAGACAGGGTGGGAGACAGAGGGAGGGAGACAGAGGGAGGGAGAGAGAGGGAGGGAGACAGAGGGAGGGAGACAAAGGGAGGGAGACAGAGGGAGGGAGACCGAGGGAAGGAGACAGAGGGAGGGAGACAAAGACAGACAGAGGGAGACAGAGAGAGAGGGAGACAGATAGGGCAGGAGACAGAGGGAGAGAGGGAGGGAGACAGAGGGAGGGAGACAGAGGAAGGGAGACCGATGGAAGGAGACCGAGGGAGGGAGACCAAGGGAGGGAAACAGAGACAGACAGAGGGAGACAGAGAGAGAGAGAGGGAGACAGAGGGAGACAGAGAGAGAGGGAGACAGAGAGAGAGGGAGACAGAGAGGGAGGGAGGCAGCGGGAGGGAGGCAGAGGGAGGGAGACTGAGGGACAGAGACTGAGGAAGGGAGACAGAGGGAGGGAGGGAGAGAGACAGAGAGAGGGAGACAGAGAGAGAGAGGGAGACAGACAGAGTGAGTGAGACAGAGGGAGACAGAGAGAGAGCAAGGGTGAGCGAGAGAGAGGGAGACAGAGAGGGAGTGAGGCAGAGGGAGGGAGACTGAGGGACAGAGACTGAGGGAGGGAGACAGAGGGAGGGAGACAGAGAGACAGACGGAGGAGACAGAGAGAGAGAGGGAGGGAGGGAGACAGACAGATAGAGACAGACAGAGACAGATGGAGGCAGAGACAGGGACAGGGGAAGACAGACAGACAGAGAGACAGAGAGGGAGTCAGGGACAGATAGAGACAGACAGATAGAGGCAGAGACAGGGACAGACAAATAGGGGCAGAGACTAAGACAGACAGAGAGACAGAAAGACATAGAGGGAGACGGAGGGAGAGAGAGAGGGAGGGAACAGAGGGTGACAGAGGGAGACAGAGGGAGACAGAGAGAGAGAGCAAGGGAGAGCGAGAGAGAGGGAGACAGAGAGGGAGGGAGGCAGAGGGAGGGAGACTGAGGGACAGAGACTGAGGGAGGGAGACAGAGGGAGGGAGGGAGAGAGACAGAGGGAGGGAGACAGAGAGAGAGAGGGAGGGAGGGAGACAGACAGATAGAGACAGACAGAGACAGATGGAGGCAGAGACAGGGACAGGGGAAGACAGACAGACAGAGAGACAGAGAGGGAGACAGGGACAGATAGAGACAGACAGATAGAGGCAGAGACAGGGACAGACAGATAGGGGCAGAGACTAAGACAGACAGAGAGACAGAAAGACATAGAGGGAGACGGAGGGAGAGAGAGATGGAGGGAACAGAGGGTGACAGAGGGAGACAGAGAGGAAGACAGAGAGAGGAGATAGAGGGAGGGAGAAAGACAGAGGGAGACAGAGAGAGGGTGACAAAGGGAGGGAGACAGAGGGAGGGAGACAGAGGGATGAGACAGAGGGATGGAGACAGGCAAAGGGGGACAGGCAGAGGGAGACAGGCAGAGGGAGACAGGCAGAGGGAGACAGACAGAGGGAGACAGTCAGAGAAAGACAGTCAGAGGGCGACAGATAGAGGGCGACAGACAGAGGGCAACAGACAAGAGGGCAACAGACAGAGGGAGACAATCAGAGGAAGGGAGACAGAGGGAGGGAGACAGAGGGAGGGAGACAAAGGGAGGGAGACAAAGAGAGGGAGACAAAGGGAGGGAGACAAAGGGAGGGAGACAGAGAGGGAGACAGAGAGAGGGAGACAGAAGGAGGGAGACAGACAGAGGGAGACAGACAGACAAAGGGCGACAGACAGGGCGACAGACAGAGGGAGACAGACAGAGGGAAACAGAGGGAGACAGACAGAGGGAGACAGACAGAGGGAGGAGGGCGACAGAGGGAGGTAGACATACAGAGGGAGAGAGACAGACAGAGGGAGGGAGAGAAAATGAGGGAGGGAGACAGAGGGAGAGAGAGAGAGGGAGACAGGGAGAGAGAGCGAGATAGATAGACAGAGTGAGTGAGACAGAGGGAGACAGAGAGAGGGAGAGGGAGGGAGAGAGAAAGATAGAGAGAGAGGGAGGTAGACAGTGAGACAGAGGGAGACAGGGAGAGAGAGATGGAGACAGAGGGAGGGAGACAGACAGAGGGCGACAGACAAAGGGCGACAGACAGAGGGCGACAGACAGAGGGCGGCAGACAGTGGGCGACAGACAGAGGGAGTAGGGCGACAGAGGGAGGTAGACAGAAAGAGGGAGAGAGACAGACAGGGAGGGAGACAGAGGGAGGGAGACAGAGGGAGAGGGAGGGAGGGAGACAGGGAGAGAGAGGGAGAGAGACAGGGAGAGAGAGCGAGGGAGAGATGGATAGACAGACAGAGTGAGACAGAGGGAGACAGGGAGAGGGAGGGAGACAGAGAGATAGAGAGAAGGAGGGAGACAGAGAGAGAGGGAGGGAGTCAGAGAGAGAGGGAGGGAGACAGAGAGACAAACAGACAGAGAGAGAGAGAGAGAGAGAGAGAGAGAGAGAGAGAGAGAGAGAGAGAGAGAAAAAAAAAGATGTGTGTATGCCGGGTCCGGTGGCTAAGTGGACGAAGGCGTCTGCTGCAGGGACCTGTGTTCAACCTCATGATCATAGTTTTTTTGTTGCTCTAGCCTCTCCCCCCTCCCCCACTGACCCCGCCTCCACCTGTGCGGCCCTAGGCCACAAACCACAATTTGGCCCCTGAGAGAAAGTTTGTGAGTACCCATGCTCTAGAACCGCATCAACCTGATTTAGAATGTTTTTGTTTTTTTCCAGCCATTTTTAGTTTTTGCCTGTTTTATTGTAGTTGCCAGGTCGTCTGCTGTGGCGCCTCACACGATTTTTCTCTTCTCCTATGGGTTTCTTTGTTTATTTAAGCTCTTTGTCTTTTTCCATTTTTTTTAATGTATTTAATACTTGTGCTCAATCATGTCGGAGTATGGTGATGAAGTTAAAATGTTGCCCCCCCCCCCCTGGAAACATTTCTGCGGATGCCCATGCCTCCACCTATTGGAACGCAAGGAAAAATTCCTGGTCACACTAAGAGCACAACAAGATATAGTATGAGGCCACACTGTGCTACACGCACAACCCTGTGGCAGGGACTGTAGCCCTCTGCCATTACCGAGAGCTTGCTTTGCGGGCTACTCCCTGTCCAGGATCAGACTCTTTTTAAAGGTAGATTTAGGCTTGTACACATGCTATATATTAATGTAAGGCTGTGGCCAAACATATAAAAAAAAAGGGATAGCAGATACTTGTAGGTGGGCAGGCAAGCCCCACCATTCAGGGGATATCAGATTGTCTGTGATAGATGTACTCGGGGTGACTCTGCTGCCACTTTTGAGAAGTTGCATCATAAATATAACAATTCGCTTGTTTGTAACCAACTAAGCTGTGAGTTCTTTATATGAACTTTGTAATACATGGATGATCCTGCTAAGCTGTTGTAAGTAAAAAGCGCTTTGCGGAGAGAATTACCGCAGTCTTTACGTCCAGGATTGTTGGTGTGGTCGAGTCATGGAAAATAGTTGGATTTTGATATATGTTATGATAAAAAAGACAGCATGTAGTTAAAAGTGACTGAATGAAATGCAGTGTAAAATGCAGCGAGGTAGTCTCTTAACGTACGTGGTATCGGTTTTTTGATTCGAAATAAGATCAGTTTGAATGTTCACTTTAGAAAGCAAGATTTATTTCACGAGAGCCATCAACACAAGAGACTGTGAATGCTGCCACCTACTGGCCACTTTTTAGCCGAAATACAGTATTCGAAAACAAAACAACCAGATTGAAATGTACTTTAGGAATCAATACAAATTGTTTTAGTGTTAGTTTAATGCAAATGAAACTATGTCTAATGTATAGGAAAAAAACTGTAATAACATTTTCATATTTTTGGGTGGGGGAGTTAGGCAAAGGGGGATGAGGGGATTTTCTCTCATAAAACTAGCTTGTTTCTGTCACGTAGACAAGGCCGGCTTTGACGCTGATGTTGCCTGGTAATGTGATGAAATGGGGCAACAATATGTTTAGGCGCGCCCCCTCCATAGTGTGACCAACGTGTATGGGTACAGATTCCGGAAGGTGAGTGTAAAAATTCAGGACAAAGGGTCGATAATCAGGACAAAAATTCAGGACAGAGGGTCAAAATTTTGGACAAAGGGTACCTTTTATAGACACATCAGAGTAGATCACACAATAGTATATATGCAAGTAAATTAGACAACCAACATGAGATTATGTTAGGTTGAGACAATCGTGCACTTAATTCACGTATCTCGGAATGCATGCATCTTTAATCAACTGTGCAGGTCTTTTTGCGGTATGTCATATGATCATAATCTATTTATATGGTTACTGCACTGGGCTGAAAAGTCTGTTATTTTCTTTACAGTTCAGGGTCCTGAGCAGGCATGTTTGGTGAGAGAAGTGATCGGCAAGATCTGCTCGGATGGACTTTATTACTATCATCTCCTATCTGAGTGCAATTGTGAGACGTAAATCAGCACACAGAGGGGCATATTATCAAGCCGATAAAGCGGCGATAATGGGCTTGATAATATGCTCTATGGAATTCCAATCGCAGCCCATGTTAGAAGTCGTCTATTCTTCCATTAGTTAAATGCCATTTCGTTAAACAGCACTGAAACCTGTCCATACTTCCAAAAATAAATATTTGAACGGGCATGGTCGTAGAAACGTATACATCTGACAACCCATATTCAGTGGGTTAACAGGTGAATTCCAATCGAAGCCCATGTGAGATGTCTTCACATCTAACATGGGCTTCGATTGGGATTCGATAGAGCATATTATCAAGCCCATTATCACCGCTTTATCGGCAGTTTTCTGCCGATAAAGCAGCGATAATTTTATCGCCCAGGATTGATAATATACCCCATAGAATGTAGCTAATTGGGACCTGCAGTGCTGCACTAGAGTGCAGTCCTCTGAGTGGCCAGCTTTATATGTCAGATCACTTAAGGTATTCCATGTCTGTTCAGCTGGTGATGACTGGTTTAGGGGCTGATTGTCGTGGTGTGACCAGCAATCCTGATCCTATCCATGAGTGTAGAAAGTTTACCAGCCCCACAAAATGTTCAAGAAATGTGTATTTTTTTTTAAACATCATTAATCTATAAAATGTCTATACAGCCATTGGTGATACAGGCACTTGAGAAAGTGCATTTTTATACAGACTAACGTTCATCATAGTATCTACCTACACCACTTCCCTTCCTTTAATTTGACCATTCTGCCCCTTTCAAGTGGATTCTGAATCATTTCTGCCAATTTATGTAAAACGAGTAGAAGGAAAATGAGAAAATGCACAAATCTCGCATTGTCTGGCAGTAAGAAGTAAAGCTTTATAGAAGGCGCAGGGATATCTTAAGGCTATAGTGTCCCTTGATGGAACAACTCTGGGGCATATTATCAAGCATGTGCGATAAAATTATCTCCGCTTTATCGGCCGAAAACGGCCGATAAAGCGGCGATAATGGGCTTGATAATATGCTCTGTGGAATTCCAATCGAAGCCCATGTTAGATGTCTTCACATCTAACATGGGCTTCGATTGGAATTCCATTGGGCATATTATCAAGCTCATTATCGCCGCTTTATCGGCCGTTTTCGGCCGATAAAGCGGAGATAATTTTATCGCACAGGCTTGATAATATGCCCCTCTGTTTTTTTTTATTTCAGTAATTTTTTATTGAAAGAGAGATTTAACTCATTTTCAGCTCATTCGTGCCATCGGTAACTTTACTCAGATCATCGACATCCCTCTTGTTTGGCCAGCCTACATCTGGGCCGAAAGCCGGAGCTAACACAAGAAAAGCAGAACGAATAGCAGTCTGAGCAACCCCGTGGATATGGTGAAGGCGACTGTTGTCTCAGTTATTGAACCTGTGCATACAGAGGTGTTTTTTGTCTATTCCACTCCAGGCCCAGCTATGTGAGGCACAGGGACTCGCAGTCATGTGACACTGTCCTGTGATCATGTTGCCCCAGCAGGGGCTCCACATGGATGCTACAATCATGAAGGGAGCAATTCTGTCACCGCACATTGTGACATGGAGCTGCACTGTAGCTCGTCTGTCCATTCAGGCATACCGTGCTGAAGTGTGCTTTTGTTTACTGTGCAGCCTGGGCTTTAAAAAGATAGAACTCTTGCTGAATCGAACAAGAATAAAGTCTCTCTCCCTCTCCCTCTCCCCCTCCCTTCCCCCTTCCACTCCCCCTCTCCCTTTCCCTCTCCCTCTCCCGCCCACCCACTCGCCTTTATACAGCCTGGGCTGGCTAAAGAAAAACGAAGCTAAGTAAACAGACTGGTTATTTTAAAAATCAAGGCAGAGTGGGACTGACCCTAAACAAAGGGTTCCCTGAAACGTGGAGGCCCTGGTAAAGAGCCACTTTGCCCATGCCATAAAACGTCTCTGAGGCTATCTCTCAGGCTGCACTGACTCTGCAGGTTAAATGAGTCGATGGGTTACACTAGTTCTACAATCTAGGCTCCCAGGAAAAGAAAAGATTATCAGCCAAACATCATCATCCTTAAATATATTTTGCTTTGAAATGTCAATATGTCAGTTTATGAAAAGAAACAGTTTTTGAAGCCAAGTTTTTTAGTTAAAAAAACATAACATCAATTCCTCCTAACATAAGCCCATAATTTTAAGGTTAACACAGTACCTGTCATGAAATACTATAATTTCCTTGTTAGCAAATTCCCAGACATCAACATTACAATATCGTATGCCATAAATGCCGACGTGATACCGTGCATTAACACAGTGATGCTACAATCAGCATTACTCCAAGGATCGGCATCATCATCCCATGGATGTCGAAACAGGCCAGCACCAGCATTATACTAGTTATGATAATTACCCCACAATATGCTAGTAATTACCATCATTTAGTAAAGGAAACATTTTACCAAGGGTAAGCACCATGATGTCATGAATGCTCACAATATAGCACAATTTACCACCATTATGCCAGAGTCAGTGTTCTGCCTTCTCTATGCACCATCAAGTTTTGAATGCCCATCATATGGCACAAATTACCCCTATTATGTACATGCCAGAATTTTTCCACGGTGGGCACCATAACGGCATGAATACCGACAATTACTACCATTATTCCAGACCTAGCTCTTTATGAGTGGACCAAGTGGGGATACCACATATTGATGAATACACACAAATAAAGACATACAAAGAAATATAAAGTATTCTGTTCTCATGCCCTTTGTTAGATCTGGGGGTCTCTAGTTGGCAAAGGTAGGTACCACTGTCCAAATAGGGACCCTTGCTTCTAGTCAGGGCAAGGAGATAACCTTCTGAGATAACCCCTGCTCACCCTCTAGGTAGCTTGGCACGAGCAGTCTAGGCTAACCAGAGGCAATGCGTAAAGTATTTGTACCAACACTCCCAGTAACACAGTGAAAACACCACAAACTGACTCCACAACAGTTTAGAAAAATAAAGGTATTTTTAATCTAAACTACACAAGACCAAAACGACAAAAATCCAACATACACAGTTCAAGAATATGGTTTCAAAAAGAGTTCTTAAGTTTGCGATAGAATTCTCTACTGATGCGTGAAAAGTTCACAGTTGCGTCACGTTTACTCACAGTACCTTTTAGTTGCAACAAAGTTCCAAAAGCAGAAGCTGGTGCGGTGGAAAACAAGTGATGCGTTGCTCCTGAGACCCTGGGGAGGCGTTTGCGACAGCCCCGCTGCAGCAGCGGGCGTGTCGCGATGAATCCGGTCTGTAGGGGGAGGAAGGCCACTTGTATGGATTCCGGTGCGTAGGTTCCGTAGGAAGTCTGTTCTCGCAAAGGCACGATGCGACGATCTCGTAGGGGCTGCGACGATCTCCGGGGCGACGATGCGCGGTCCAGCGGGGATCCTCTCTCTCGCAGCTCCTCGATGCATTGATTCTGCGACGACACTCGCAGCGACGGGATGCGACCCGCAAGCAAGCGGTGCGGCGATCTCACCCAGCGACGACAGGCTCTGTGACGATACTCGCAGAGATGTTCGATTCTCCCGCACCGGTCTGGTGCGTCCCGCAAACGGAGGATGCGGCGTCTCTGGCAGCGGCGTCAGGCGCTGCAACGATCTCGACCTCCGTAGCGGCGGGAAACTTCTCGCACTGTCTGGGATGCGCTCCGCAAGCGAGCGATGCGACACTTTTCAATTTCAAAAGTCACTCAAGCTTAGTTTCAAGCTTCCCAGCTCAGGTACAACTTCCAGAGGCCCCACAACTGGATCAAGCACTCTAGGAAGGACAGAACTCTCTCAGCAGAGTTCAGGGAAGCTGGGGGTGAAGTCCTTTTGTTCCTGGGACTTCAAAACAGGGAGCCAGCTCTACTCAGGCCCTTGGAGATTCCTTCAAGACAGGGGACACAGCTCACAGCAAAGTCCTTCCCCTCTCCTTGGCAGCAAAGCAACAGGTCAGTCCAGCAGAGCAACAGCAGGACAATCTTCCTTCTTCAGTTTCAGCTTTCTCCTTGGCAGAGGTTCCTTCTTGATTCCAGGATGATCTAATTTTCTGTTGTCAGGGGTCCTGTACTTATACCCCTAAAGTCTTTGTTCTCTTGGTGCATGTGGGCCCTGAGCCCGGTCTAAACCAGTTCTGGGTGGATCCTGAGCACTTTGTTTTGCTGGCTGCATCTTTCCTTTCAGAGTGAGGGGCAGGGTCCTCAGCCGCCCAGCAGGGGGGTGGAGCCAGCATTGTGGAATGCAGGCACAGCCCTATTCAGCCCAGGTGCTAACTCCTCCCACCACTCCAGTTGCAACTGCAGTCATTCAGCCTAGTGCTGACTCATCCATCCTGCTGGGGAATTCCCCAGCCCCTGTCACTCACAAACCAGACAGTCAATACACAAACAGCCCAAGGCACACAGAAGGGTTAGACAAGAGAACAGCAGCTTTCTAAAAGTGCTGTTCTCAAACACAGGATCTAAAAACAATCTTTCCTAAAAGATGTGTTATTAAATTCTGAGTTCAGGAATACTAGATACTTATGTCCTATCTTGTTCCTATGAGAAGAAATGCTGTTAACCACTGTAGCCAGCATCCCCCATGTTAATCTATGGAGCAAGATAACCTTACAATAGTGAAAAACGAAAATGGCTGTAATTCACTACCAGAACATGTTACCTGCACCAGTACATGCTCTACATTTCACATACACTGCACCCTGCCCAGGGGGGTACCTTGGGCCTTCCATAGGGGTGGCTGATGTGCACAAAAAGGTAAGGGTTAGGCCTGGTCAGTGGGGACACTGACCAGGAGGACATGGCAGTTCTAAACTGCCCATAGGCACTGCAGTGGCAGGCCTGAGACACCATTTTAGAGCTACTCCTGTGGGTGGCACAATCAGTGCTGCAGGCCCACTAGTAGCATTTGTCATCACCTGCCCTGGCACACCCAGTGCACTTTACTAGGGACTTCATGGTGATACAAATATGCCAAACATGTATATTCAATCAGAATAACAATTTACACAGGGAGCACTTACACTCTGGCACTGATCAGCAGTGGCAGAGTGTCCAAAGCATCTAAACCAGCAAAAACGGAATCCAGCACAGCATCAAAAATACAGGAGGTAGAGGCAAAAAGATAGGGGAAACCACGCCAAAGATGCCAGGTCTAACACCCTTCCTGTAAACAGCAGTACAAAAGGGGGTGGTGATGGACGGAGCATCTGAACCAATCAAACACTCACACCCAGTCAACAGATCTGGGTTTAATCCATCACCGTTCTTTAGCCCACTCTGCCACCCCAGTTCAGACATGGCCATATGCAAATCAGTTTGACCCTGTGCCTCATGGGAACAGTCCAGCCCGAACTGCCAAGTCCTGCCTTCCCTGGACCGGAATCAAGCTTCCTAGGACCGGTTTCTGGCATTAGAGCCATCTTCAGCCAGGCTTGCTTGAATATGAAGGAGTGATTGCTTTCTCGAATATTTGGACATATTACAAGGTTGCAAGGTCTGCACGGTGAACCACTGCCCCAAAGGGGGGGATCCAGCGTTTCGACAGGAGCAGCAGGCTATGGGGACCAGAGGCGACTTACACTGGCTGTACAGAGGCAGCCTGAGTCAGACTATATGTCCAGCTACTGAAACGGTGGTTAGGACCTGGAGAAAACAAGCTTTAGGAGATGGGATCTAGATTGACCCCAAGAACACCATTGTGGGAAGGCACCACACTTCTACGTGTGGCAGCATTGATGGGTTTCCACGGTTGGGACAAAATTGGCATTTCGACCTTGGCAGAAGTATGGGACGCCAATGGGGTGATTCCATTTGCTCATGTAGAGGCAGAATACCAGATGCCTAATGTGCAGTGGTTGAAATATGCTCAACTGCGGGCTGCCCTTGCCCATAGTAGTTCCACAGATGAGGAGACACAGGAAGACTCACTGCTGGAGATGAGGCTACTAGATGAGCCAGTGGGGGAAATGTTGATTTCCCTATCATACAGAACTTTGATGAGGAATACACAAACCCCCTTGAGTGATTTGTGAGATAAAAGGTCACAGGATTGTGAAGACTTAGACTTGGAAGATTGAAGAGAGTGGTTAATATTTCTTATGGAGGTGGCTATTTTGGCATATCTCCGTTTGATCCAATTCCAAATCCTGCACAGAGTCTACTACGTGCGTATACTGCTTCAAGACAGCGCTGCGAGTGTTGATTGCCTCAGGGAATGTGGACAGCAGGGCACCTTTTATCACACACACACACTCTGGAGCTGCCCCGAAACTTGAGAGATTTTGGGAGGTTGTTCAGGGTACTCTGGCAGACACAACAGGATTTACACAGGAGCTCAAGCATGGGCTTGCACTGTTGGGGATTTGGAGACAGACCGATCATACCCACTATCATACGCTAATGGTGAACTCAGGGTGCATGGTGGTAAAAAAATATAATGCTAGAAAATGGGGCTCAGGGACACTTGGATTTGGTGGGTGGTATGGACAACTGTAGGCTCTTGGAACAAGTCTACAGAGGTAAGGGATGCGATAGGAAATATGAGAAGATTTGGGCTGGCTGGGCCTCTGGGCCTTATTGAATGAGGCATCTGTCTGGGTAGAAATGTAGTGTTATTTCTTTCCTGTGTGAAATGTATGGAAAGGATATTTGTGAGTCCCCTGGGCCGTATTTGTTGATATGTTGGATGTTTAAGGTAGATACTTGAAGTGATGCAACAGATATATCTTGGCATTCTGTACATGAGCTGTGTGTACCTTGTGGGGGGGAGGTGTTGAAATATGTTATGGTGTTTCTTTACATAATATATAAATCAAATACATTTTTTGTTTAAAGTGAATCGTTGTATAACTGCATCTGTTGCTTATATGAAAAATAGGTTCTGATGGCCAGATTTATCTAGGTTTTGCTTTGCGCCACAAAAGGGGGTGCAAAGGTGATGCAAAACCCAAGTGAGATTTATCAAGGCACACAAGGCCACCTTGCGAGGCCCTGAATGGCTTGATAAATCTGGAGTACCACAATGCAGCGCAAATCACTGGCTTGCGTTATTCTGCCACAGGGAGGCGTTCCCGGTTTGGAGTGTGAGTGTTCCCATGGATTGTGGTGCATTCCCAGATTTACCATTAGTGGTAGACCTGGGAATGCCTCAAAATGCTACACCTCCTCAGGCGAGGCGTAATCAGGAAACACATCTTAATTTCTCTTCATTTTTATTTCTTTCTACGTGTGGTGAATTCTGCAGCCCACATAGAAAGAGGGAAATGCCTTTGAGGATTGTTTTGTGAAGGATGATGTCTCTTCATGCACAAAAACAATCCGGCCTTCGAACCAGGCATCCTCGCCCATGAGGCAAGGGTGTCTGTGTTGGCTATAGGTAGCCAAAGGTGCGCCAGTGCGAGGAAACAACAGTAGTGTGCCATATAATGTTAAATATGGCACTTTCCTGCCCTTTCCCTTTCACAAAGAGCAGTGCAGCAAGGTTACTGCATTAAACAAGCATTTGCAATGCAATAGGTCTTGCATTTACGCGAGTTTAAGCTATTGGTATTGTAAATGACAATTCCTTTTATTTATATTTTAAAAAGCAAAACATAAATAAAAGGCAGCGTCATTTACAATGCCAACAGCTCAAACTCGCGCAAATGCGAGACCTATAGCCAGGTGGGCATCTCCTTATCCCCTAATGTGCTGCGTTGCAAGGTCACTGACCTATTGCATAGAGACGTTCTGTAAGCATTGTGCTGGTTGAGGCATGGCCTGGAAGCCCAGCAAGATGGCCTCACTCGGTTGGAGCTCTGACGGCCGATGGAGTAATCTTCCTCTATCCACGCCCATCCTGCCACCTCACTGGACGATGATAGAGGGACTGGCATGAATGGCCCCTTAAAGACGGCGGGGGCCTTGAGAGTGGTGGAGCTGCGAAAAGGAATGCTGCAAGGCCCCAGAGGAAGGACACCTATGGGTGCAGACTGCGCCCTCTCTGAGGGTGGAACAGCTCTGGCCTGCCGACTTAAAGTATAGCTTCTGCATCGTAGCCCTGAGTGATGTCGGGCCTGTGTCCTGTGCTGGCAGGGACGGTGAGGAACCAGCAATTGTGGCGCTACCTGGGCCAGTGCTGCAGGGGCTCCCCGCAACTTCTGACCCCAAATCTCAGAGAGGTGCGAGTTACCTTGTATGATCACTATAACACTTACTGGCACAGCCATCTTTGTGTGTAAGACTAATTCAGCATACTGTAGAACACATTAAGCACAGGAAAGACACAATGGGGAGTGAAATTGCCCAGGGGGCAGCTGTAGCATCATCACTGACTATGACTGCTGCCTACACTCTACATTGCAGCTACTGGGGATCGGGCGCAATTAGGAAAGCGCATTGGAGTGTATAGATCACTTGTTCCCCACAAACATCTGTATACAGACACACGCACACAAACAAACACATCTACGTACTGAAACACACACACAAACACTTCTGTATATGGACACTGAAAGGCTCACGAAAACACATCAGTATACAGACACACGCACAAAAACACATCAGTATACGGACACAGACACGCTCACACGGATTAACAGACGCACACATGCGTACATCAACACGTTCACTCTGACACTTAAGCACATCTGTACCACTTCCAAACCAGCATCCACACACAATGAAACACTGTTCCACACTTATTAGGCCAGTAACATGAGCAAAAAAAGTGTCCACAATAATCTCTGGTCATACGAGCCACCCTCGGCAGACCCGTTAACTTCCAACCCTCTATGGGAATGCAAAACGACAATGCGGGTAAAAGATTTTTACATGGGGAGCTATTCTGGTGCTGCGGCCCCAGCCAGGGTGATTGGCAGACGGTACTTCTCCTCCCTTGAAGGTGCCTCACGGAGGGGTCAAGGCAGCCTTCCCATCTTTGAGCGCAGCTCCTCTTCCGGTTGTTGATGTCCTGCTGGGCAGGGTGCAACACTGCCGGTGCTCCCTCGCTGATGCGTCCTTGGTTACCAAGCAACGGCACGGCTTCTCCAGTAATGCGGTCCTCCTCCTGGAACTCGAGCCAGAGCGGTGATCGGCAGACAACAGCTGTGCGCCAACATGCGTACCAAGTCGTAGAGGTGATCCGTTGGGTCAATTAGGTGCAGGCAAAGCAGCCTCCGTGACAGACACCAGCTGGGCCCAGGTTAAAACATACGCCACAGGGCGGCTTAGTACAGCACTGAATATGGTGTAGAACGCGCATGCGCCGCTGCCATCTTTACATCAGGCAGAGATGCGCGAGACAAAGAAAGAGTGCGAACACTGGGGACGAAAACTGTAGCTGGTGGCCGCTGCTTCCGGACTACATGGAAGTCAGTTTGTCATAAACAGCCAGTCAAAACCAAGCTGACCTTATGGCTCTTGGTGGGGTGCTCAGATATATGCGCTCCTTGTTCATATCATGCGGCCAATGGGTGAGGAGTCAAACCAGAGGGGGCTTGGTATCGGTCTAGTCCGGGGCTGATGGTACCTGGGCTGGAAGAACTTGGAACTCTCTCCCACCCCAGCGACTTGCTGTCGGGTGGGTTCAGCAGCCTCCTCGGCCAGTGGAATGGTGTGAACCAATTTGCCCCCAACTGGCAGGCCAGCATTAGTGAGAGCATATCCCTGCTGGCTTATGTCTACGAGGAGCAGATGCTTTACTAATGGATTCAAGGATAGTCTTATAGGCTGGGGCCACCTCGAGGATGGCCTATAGTTCTAGTAGGACCTCCTGTTTAGCCTTCTTATGTCCTGTATACCTAGTCTGTATGTGCGTCGTTGTGTGTTCTATAGTGTTGGTATCAAATGTGTCCTCCTTAAGGCAAGGGAAATGCATGGGTTTTTGTGTGAGTATGCCACTTGCTGCAGTGTTTCTCTATTTTTCTGGCCTTGGTGGGGAACTTGGCCTGCATGTGGTCTAGTGGAGTCTCCATGATGGTTTGGGAAGCTAGTTTGTTTAAAGACCTTTGTAAAATGTTGATTGTCTCAAGAGTTTTGAAACTGATCACAATCCATCTGTGAGGATTTGTGTACATGGGGTGTTAACGAAAACCTATGAGCTCGAAAAATACTGATGCATTAAAAGAATTGATTAACATTAAACAGAGAGAAAAATGCAATGAAACATATAACAAAGGACAATTGTTAGTTCAGAGCAGTAGGAGTTGGTTTGTAGCAGTAAACTAGAAATCATGAATCTTTGCTTTGAAAAACGGGTAATTATTTTCTAAAGAATAGACTTACTAACCTGACATAACATTTATATATGCAGCATGATTTGCAAATTGTTAACAGCAGCACAACATCAATAAATGCATAAAACAGAAAACATCTAATAGAGACTAAAAGGTTGGAAGAAAAAAATGTATTTTGTCTAAAAATGGGCCCTCTCTTAGTGTCTATGGCCAGTGGAGAGGGGATACTCTGCATAGTACGCAGAGCCCAGGTGAACCTGATAGTTTGTCACTATTGGCTCAGCCGACAAAAATTAGCAACTATTTAAGCAGAGAAAAAGGAATAATCTTATAACTATCAGTCCCCTATGGTTGGACACAAGCTACACCTGATTCACCAACGTCCAAATTCTTCCTAATTTCCGAATTACACCTTATATCATACCCAGGGGTTGTGTGTATCACTGTTGAATTGCCAGTGATCCAAGTGGAGAGAAAAAGGGGACACACCTCGCACTTCTTTTAGATACGACCAGTGTGGAATTAATAGCACTAAGAACTTTTGTGACTAAAAAATACGTTTGAGATTTTGGATATATATTACACCTAGAGCCTATGCGTACCGACTTGCCACCACACCCAACGGTACAAGCTATCCCTTACTAACACCCATGGACTGCGCAAACTCTATTCCAAGCCCAAGGTCAGGTTATCCCGTGCAAACACCCGGGGAAGAGGCAAACCCTGTTCTAAACTCAGGGTCAGGCTCTCCCTCACTACTACCCAGGGAGAGACACAACTTGTGCTCACCCCCAAGGTCAGGCAGCTAACATTGCCTTCTTCTTGTGTGCTGTCTAGGAGAATTTTAAAAAGTGATCTACGTGCTTGTGCTATTTTGCCATACACCTCATTTAGGAGACATGTAGTCTCTAACCCTGTGATGGCTGCCTCCGAATGAATAACCCCCCGTGGATTCAGCAGACTTTTTAATCAATTATGGAGCCTACTCACTGATCTTTTTGAACAGATATGAATCTGTTCGGGCTGGGGTCCCTTCATAGACAGCCACCGAACTAGAAGAACCAATCTTTCCTATCTGGCTCACCAAAATGTTGCTCGGATATGTGTTGCTTGGATATGAGTTCACCTTAAATGAATGGAATCAAGCACTGAGGCTGAGAAAACCTCAACAAAATGTGTCTGCTCAAAGTCTCTTGTTGTACAAAGTGTTGGCCGCTGTGATATACAGTCATGAGGTACAATAAAGCAATTTTCTAAATTCCAAAAAGCATAATTTTTGTCATTTTCCGTAACATTGTGCATGCGGTTGTCATAGAATATATTGACATTCCTCTTACTTGTATTAACCCAGTTAAATTTGCTTAGGTTATAACATACATCAGCATTGTTGTTACTGGTAACAGTAACGTTATTTGCACATGGATTATGACAAACATAGATCTTATTATTTGAGTATGCATTGATCTAGTCATTGTTGGTATTGGCTCTGCTGTGTGGGTACAGGTTATGCGTAATCAAGAGAGAGAGAGAGGACCAGATAGCTAGTCCTTATCCCTGAGATTATATATGATTTTAATCAAAAGAAGACTAGATCATAATTATGAAAATAAATAAATAAAGAGACTCATGTATGTTTTGTCATGGAGTGAGAACACCTGGTGAGTGTGTTCAGAAAGCCCTCACCCACCAACCTAGTTGGTGGCATGCTTCATCATCGGGCCCACCCAGTGACACCTAGCGTGTCCCGGGTGTGCTTCGACGCCTGATTACAGCGGAGCAGGTATTTTGCTGAGTGTGCAGTGAAGAGTGTTATGAGAGTGAAATTTAAAACGGCTAGGCGGGGGTCCCAGTACCCAAGGGTAAATTAAACTTTAATACCTGGGCCTCCGTCAGCGGTTAAAAATAAGGCTGTTGGATGTTAGAGGCGAGTTACGACCTCCCACATCCTGTGGGTCAACATGTTTCAGCCAGTGCCTTATATCTATGCTGGCTTTCTTCAGGACCTAAAAATGTGGGTGCAATTAAACTAGTGGGTGTGTGGTACAGGCTATGTGTCTACATGCCCTAAGGTGTTTATCTATGTGTGAGAGGGGGATTCCCTTCTCAAGAACACCTGTACATATAACGTATATAGACAGAGACAAAACATACAGGGAAAAAAGAGAGTCACTCGGTTGTATGGTATTAGACACATCCGATTGCCGTCACTAGAGCGGTTGGGGTGTAGGCTATAGGAGGCTAGGGTGTAATGGTATTGGTGGTACCATTAGGTGAAAAAATCGCACATGTAAATCGGGCGTGAAGTGGCTAAAACACGGAGATCACATCAAATGTGCATATGTGTGGAGCGGCGCAAGAACACATTCTTACGCTAGTTTTAGCAAGTTTTTGCCTCAAGGTTGAGAGGTGGCAGGGGGTTGGCCCTGTGGAGAATGAAAGAGTTTGGACCACAATGATTAGGGAGACCTGTAGGAAGAAAAGAAAGCGCTTACCCATGGTAGTGGTGGTTGTTTCTCATACTCACAGCATTTCTGGGCAGAGCCTGCTCTGAACCTGTAGTGCCTCCTTCGCATACCGGTGGGTAATGGCCGTATGCGCTGGCTCTTAAATACTGTGGCTAATTGGATAACCAGGTGCACCTGCAGGTTGGAGGTAAGAGTAGAAAGACTCGGCCGAGTCATGGTGCCAGAGAGAACTCGAGTGCTGTTCGCGCATGCGCGGTACTCGCGTGCGTGGGGGCGCATGCGCGGGTGGTGTCTGGGTCGCGCATGCGCAATGGTGTGGGATCACTGGATCGTGTAGTCCATGCGCAGAGGGGGCAGTGTGTCAATAGCGCGCATGCGTCGCGCAGATTATGGAGCATGGTTATTTGTTGACCAGGATCTGACAGTATGGTCAATTCGTGCGTATGATTTGTACGTGGAGTGCTGGAATTATGGTTATTTATAAACAACAATTTAGGCAAGTTGGTTTTCATGCCGGTGGTCATAAGGCATAATACCATGACAGGTAATCAAGGGGCAATGATTACTCGCTAAGCTCAGAACTAGGGGTTCTACCTCGGAGAGGTATGTTACCAGGGGACGGGTAACCGGTTCAGTTAGTACAATATGGTATATCATTAATATGTCAGGCTATTCCAGGGAATGGCATCATTGAGCCCTCGACTTGCTGTTGAAAGACGATATATCCATCGTTGTTCTTTGTTCAATAGTCGTTTGTCATTATCCAATGGGCTTTCTGGAACCTGTTCAATGACCGTCCAGGTTAGATCATTGGGGGTGTGCCCCTGGGTAATGAAATGGTTAGTCAGTTTGCTTATGTTTTTCTTGCATCTTATGGTGCTGCGGTGTTCTGTTATTCTGGTCTTGATTTTCCGTGTCGTCATTCCGACATAGCGTAGACCGCATGTACAGGTCACCAGGTATATCAGATTGCGAGAGTTGCAATTGGTGTGGCTTCGTTGAGTCCAGACCTTGTTTGGCTCCAGGTCCAGGGTTTTGGTGTGCATGGTGAGGTGACAAACACTACAGTCGTTACAGGGATAGTGCCCAGTGATCTTGGGGAGGCCCCATGCGTTCAGAATGGTGTTGGTAGGTTGTTCCGGAGGTTGTCTAGGGCGGGTGTTAACCAGGCCATCTTTCAGGTTGTTGCATCGTTTGTATGCGAATCTTGGAATATCCCATTTCCTTTGTCCAGAGTTAATTATTTTCCAGTGTTTTCTAATGATTTTAGTAACTTCATTGGACGCCGTGTTATAGGTGGTAACACAGGTGATTGGTTGGTTATCTTGGTGTTTGACGACAGTCTCAAGTAGGGCTTCGCGGTTCTGGTTCCTTGCTCTCTTCTGTGTTTTCTTGATAATGGCTTTGGGATAGCCTCGGTGTTCCAGTTTGGTAGCTAGTTCCGCAGATTGCCTTTTGTAATCAGAGATGTCGGTGCAGTTTCTGCGTATGCGTAGGAACTGTCCGTAGGGTAGATTCTCTCGAAGTGAGCGTGGGTGAATGCTTGTGAAGTCAAGCAATGAGTTCCTCGCAGTGGGTTTGTAATAGGTTGTCGTGGCCAGGGTTCCGTCCTTGGCTGTGATATCCAAATCTAGGAAGGGTAGTTGGCTGTTGCTAGCTGTGCAGGTGAATTTGAGGTATGGGTCTTTATTGTTAAGCCACGTCATGAATCTGTCTAGGTCAGTTTCCGATCCCTGCCAGACTACCAGAATGTCATCTATGTACCTGTGCCAAGTCAGGATATGGTGGATGAAGGGATTTGTATCTGTGGAAATGTAGGACTCCTCAAAGTGGTGAACATACAGGCCCGCTATGCTTGGGACGAAAACACTGCCCATAGACGTCCCATTAGTTTGTAGGTAAAGGGTACCCTCGTATTCAAAGTAATTTTCTTTGAGGGCTAGGGTTGCACATGCCATCACAAAGTCTCTTGGAGTATGGTGTGGCCAGGGAGCTGCCGCGAGGATATCATGGAGGACAGATAGGGTTGCATCTTGGGGGAGGCTCGTGTATAGGCTCTCCACGTCCAATCCCACTAGTAGTTGTGTATTTGGGTCGAACTCCTTATTGTTTATGACCTGTAACAGGTGCTTGGTGTCTTTTATGTACGTAGGTGTTTTCTGTACTAGGGGGTTTAGGAAGAAGTCGCAGTATCGAGACAGTGGTTCCAGTAAGGAGTTGATGCCCGATACGATGGGTCTGCCAGGAGGGGGAAGAACGCCCTTATGTACTTTCGGTACTGTGTAAAAGTATGGGATCCTGGTATGTTGGGGGCTTAGATAATCAGCCTCCTGCTTGGAAATGTGTTCAGCGTCTGCTGCCCTTTTGACTAGATCGTGAATCGTAGTCCTTCATTTTTCCGTTGGGTCATGTTCCAGTCTGCGGTAGTTCCTGTTGTCGCTCAGTAATCGGCGGCACTCCGTGTCGTAGTCTTGTTTGTTTTGTAAGACAATGCCACCCCCTTTGTCCGCTGGTTTGATGACAATCGTGGGGATGTTTTGTAGGCGTTGTATCGTCTTCCTGTCTTCCCAGGATAGGTTGTTGAAACGGTTGGTTGGGTTGAGTTTCTCTACATCATTATACACGGCCTGTTCAAATGTCATGATTTCAGGTGGGATGGTAGAGGACGGTGGTACAAAAGTGGATTTGGGTCGGAGGCCAGTGACGTTAAGGTTGTTGTTGGTTTGTTCGGTTTCAGGGGTTGGTTTCTCAAAAAAGGATTTTAATTTGAGTTTCCTAAAGAATTGGGCCAATTCTATGTGTAACTTGAATTTGTCAAGTTTTGTGGTTGGGACAAATGATAAGCCTTTTTCTAGTACCGACTGTTCTTTGTTGGTTAAGGGTGTGCTGGATAGGTTGAATACCAATGATGGTGGGTTAGTCGGCCTCATTATTTGCTGGTCCCTGGTGTTGACTCTTTCGTCTTCTGGCGTGTGTTGGAGCTCACTGGGTTCTCTTCCCCGCTCCAGTGGACTTGTGGTTGTTGTGGGTTTGTTCTTCTCCTTCCCCGAGCTCTCCGGCCCTGTCCTAAAAAAAGGAATGTGTGGTCCTTGGTTGCCTGGAAATAGTGGCATTGGTCCAGGAGGGTACATAGGTGGGAAACCATAATATGGGTTTTGTATGGGGCCGAAGTTCGGTGGGAACCCATGGAAATGTCCCTGTTGTCCTCCTTGCCAAGTGTTCGGCCAGCGCTGTCCCCGTCTGCCTCGTCCTCCCCGTATGTTTGAGCCAGTGCTGGAGTCACTAGAGACAGAGCTGTCATCCCCTGAGGTGTTAGACATGCTGGTGTTCTTGGTCTGGGGGGTGTAATCGTCTTCAGAGTACGGGTATACTTTGGCATAGCTGAATTTTTTAAGGTCTTTGTCAAACTTTTTAATTTTTGCCTGAGTCAAATATTCCTTATATTCGTTTATATCTTTATTCTGGTCGTCCAGTTTCTTTTTATAAGCGGTTATGGTGGCCTTGAAATGGCTTTCAGTGGCTTGGATTTCAATCAGAAACGCCTCTGATAGTCGCTTGGCCGTTTTTATGATAAGGACCATCCAGTCCCTGGTGCAGTGCCAGGCGATCTGTGCCCAGTCCTTCCTAAAGGTGGGGTCATTAAGGAAGATCCTGGGTGCGTTGGTTACTAGAAGTCCCCTAGGAGCCGTGTTGGTTCTGAGATATTGGGTCAGAATTGTCCCATGGAGGATAGTGCGTATCCTGTTGCGCTTTTTCTCGGTAAGGCTCTCCCAGTCAGTGGTCTGTGCGATCGTGCTTGCGATGTTGAAGTCTGCTTGGAACGATGGGTCAGAGAGGATGTCAGCCACATCGTTTTCATCAAAAGTTAGGCCATGGTTTTCTGCCATGGTGCTGAGAAAGCTCTCGCAGCTGTGCGCTGCCTATGAGAATGCGTAATCAAGAGAGAGAGAGAGGACCAGATAGCTAGTCCTTATCCCCGAGATTATATATGATTTTAATCAAAAGAAGACTAGCTCATAATTAAGAAAATAAATAAATAAAGAGACTCATGTATGTTTTGTCATGGAGTGAGAACACCTGGTGAGTGTGTTCAGAAAGCCCTCACCCACCAACCTAGTTGGTGGCATGCTTCATCATCGGGCCCACCCAGTGACACCTAGCGTGTCCCGGGTGTGCTTCAACGCCTGATTACAGCGGAGCAGGTATTTTGCTGAGTGTGCAGTGAAGAGTGTTATGAGAGTGAAATTTAAAACGGCTAGGCGGGGGTCCCAGTACCCGAGGGTACATTAAACTTTAATACCTGGGCCTCCGTCAGCGGTTAAAAATAAGGCTGTTGGATGTTAGAGGCGAGTTACGACCTCCCACATCCTGTGGGTCAACATGTTTCAGCCAGTGCCTTATATCTATGCTGGCTTTCTTCTGACCTAAAAATGTGGGTGCAATTAAACTAGTGGGTGTGTGGTACAGACTATGTGTCTGACCAATGCCACTATTTCCAGGCAACCAAGGACCACACATTCCTTTTTTAGGACAGGGCCGGAGAGCTCGGGGAAGAAGAAGAACAAACCCACAACAACCACAAGTCCACTGGAGCGGGGAAGAGAACCCAGTGAGCTCCAACACACGCCAGAAGACGAAAGAGTCAACACCAGGGACCAGCAAATAATGAGGCCGACTAACCCACCATCATTGGTATTCAACCTATCCAGCACACCCTTAACCAACAAAGAACAGTCGGTACTAGAAAAAGGCTTATCATTTGTCCCAACCACAAATCTTGACAAATTCAAGTTACACATAGAATTGGCCCAATTCTTTAGGAAACTCAAATTAAAATCCTTTTTTGAGAAACCAACCCCTGAAACCGAACAAACCAACGACAACCTTAACGTCACTGGCCTCCGACCCAAATCCACTTTTGTACCACCGTCCTCTACCATCCCACCTGAAATCATGACATTTGAACAGGCCGTGTATAATGATGTAGAGAAACTCAACCCAACCAACCATTTCAACAACCTATCCTGGAAGACAAGAAGACGATACAACGCCTACAAAACATCCCCACGATTGTCATCAAACCAGCGGACAAAGGGGGTGGCATTGTCTTACAAAACAAACAAGACTATGACACGGAGTGCCGCCGATTACTGAGCGACAACAGGAACTACCGCAGACTGGAACATGACCCAACGGAAAAATTAAGGACTACGATTCACGATCTAGTCAAAAGGGCAGCAGACGCTGAACACATTTCCAAGCAGGAGGCTGATTATCTATGCCCCCAACATACCAGGATCCCATACTTTTACACAGTACCGAAAGTACATAAGGGCGTTCTTCCCCCTCCTGGCAGACCCATCGTATCGGGCATCAACTCCTTACTGGAACCACTGTCTCGATACTGCGACTTCTTCCTAAACCCCCTAGTACAGAAAACACCTACGTACATAAAAGACACCAAGCACCTGTTACAGGTCATAAACAATAAGGAGTTCGACCCAAATACACAACTACTAGTGGGATTGGACGTGGAGAGCCTGTACACGAGCCTCCCCCAAGATGCAACCCTATCTGTCCTCCATGATATCCTCGCGGCAGCTCCCTGGCCACACCATACTCCAAGAGACTTTGTGAGGGCATGTGCAACCCTAGCCCTCAAAGAAAATTACTTTGAATACGAGGGTACCCTTTACCTACAAACTAATGGGACGTCTATGGGCAGTGTTTTCGCCCCAAGCATAGCGGGCCTGTATGTTCACCACTTTGAGGAGTCCTACATTTCCACAGATACAAATCCCTTCATCCACCATATCCTGACTTGGCGCAGGTACATAGATGACATTCTGGTAGTCTGGCAGGGATCGCAAACTGACCTAGACAGATTCATGACGTGGCTTAACAATAAAGACCCATACCTCAAATTCACCTGCACAGCTAGAAACAGCCAACTACCCTTCCTAGATTTGGATATCACAGCCAAGGACGGAACCCTGGCCACAACAACCTATTACAAACCCACTGCGAGGAACTCATTGCTTGACTTCACAAGCTTTCACCCACGCTCACTTCGAGAGAATCTACCCTACGGACAGTTCCTACGCATACGCAGAAACTGCACCGACATCTCTGATTACAAAAGGCAATCTGCGGAACTAGCTACCAAACTGGAACACAGAGGCTATCCCAAAGCCATTATCAAGAAAACACAGAAGAGAGCAAGGAACCAGAACCGCGAAGCCCTACTTGAGACTGTCGTCAAACACCAAGATAACCAACCAATCACATGTGTTACCACCTATAACACGGCGTCCAACGAAGTTACTAAAATCATTAGAAAACACTGGAAAATAATTAACTCTGGACAAAGGAAATGGGATATTCCAAGATTCGCATACAAACGATGCAACAACCTGAAAGATCGCCTGGTTAACACCCGCCCTAGACAACCTCCGGAACAACCTACCAACACCATTCTGAACGCATGGGGCCTCCCCAAGATCACTGGGCACTATCCCTGTAACGACTGTAGTGTTTGTCACCTCACCATGCACACCAAAACCCTGGACCTGGAGCCAAACAAGGTCTGGACTCAACGAAGCCACACCAATTGCAACTCTCGCAATCTGATATACCTGGTGACCTGTACATGCGGTCTACGCTATGTCGGAATGACGACACGGAAAATCAAGACCAGAATAACAGAACACCGCAGCACCATAAGATGCAAGAAAAACATAAGCAAACTGACTAACCATTTCATTACCCAGGGGCACACCCCCAATGATCTAACCTGGACGGTCATTGAACAGGTTCCAGAAAGCCCAATGGATAATGACAAACGACTATTGAACAAAGAACAACGATGGATAGATCGTCTTTCAACAGCAAGTCAGGGGCTCAATGATGCCATTCCCTGGAATAGCCTGACATATTAATGATATACCATATTGTACTAACTGAACCGGTTACCCGTCCCCTGGTAACATAACTCTCCGAGGTAGAACCCCTAGTTCTGAGCTTAGCGAGTAATCATTGCCCCTTGATTACCTGTCATGGTATTATGCCTTATGACCACCGGCATGACAACCAACTTGCCTAAATTGTTGTTTATAAATAACCATAATTCCAGCACTCCACGTACAAATCATACGCACGAATTGACCATACTGTCAGATCCTGGTCAACAAATAACCATGCTCCATAATCTGCGCAACGCATGCGCGCTATTGACACACTGCCCCCTCCGCGCATGGACAACACGATCCAGTGATCCCACACCATTGTGCATGCGCGACCCAGACACCACCTGCGCATGCGCCCCCACGCACGCGAGTACCGCGCATGCGCGAACAGCACTCGAGTTCTCTCTGGCACCATGACTCGGTCGAGTCTTTCTACTCTTACCTCCAACCTGCAGGTGCACCTGGTTATCCAATTAGCCACAGTATTTAAGAGCCAGCGCATACGGCCATTACCCACCGGTATGCGAAGGAGGCACTACAGGTTCAGAGCAGGCTCTGCCCAGAAATGCTGTGAGTATGAGAAACAACCACCACTACCATGGGTAAGCGCTTTCTTTTCTTCCTACAGGTCTCCCTAATCATTGTGGTCCAAACTCTTTCATTCTCCACAGGGCCAACCCCCTGCCACCTCTCAACCTTGAGGCAAAAACTTGCTAAAACTAGCGTAAGAATGTGTTCTTGCGCCGTCCACACATATGCACATTTGATGTGATGTCCGTGTTTTAGCCACTTCACGCCCGATTTACATGTGCGATTTTTTCACCTAATGGTACCACCAATACCATTACACCCTAGCCTCCTATAGCCTACACCCCAACCGCTCCAGTGACGGCAATCGGATGTGTCTAATACCATACAACCGAGTGACTCTCTTTTTTCCCTGTATGTTTTGTCTCTGTCTATATACGTTATATGTACAGGTGTTCTTGAGAAGGGAATCCCCCTCTCACACATAGACAAACACCTTAGGGCGTGTAGACACATAGTCTGTACCACACACCCACTAGTTTAATTGCACCCACATTTTTAGGTCCTGAAGAAAGCCAGCATAGATATAAGGCACTGGCTGAAACATGTTGACCCACAGGATGTGGGAGGTCGTAACTCGCCTCTAACATCCAACAGCCTTATTTTTAACCGCTGACAGAGGCCCAGGTATTAAAGTTTAATTTACCCTCGGGTACTGGGACCCCCGCCTAGCCGTTTTAAATTTCACTCTCATAACACTCTTCACTGCACACTCAGCAAAATACCTGCTCCGCTGTAATCAGGAGTCGAAGCACACCCGGGACACGCTAGGTGTCACTGGGTGGGCCCGATGATGAAGCATGCCACCAACTAGGTTGGTGGGTGAGGGCTTTCTGAACACACTCACCAGGTGTTCTCACTCCATGACAAAACATACATGAGTCTCTTTATTTATTTATTTTCTTAATTATGAGCTAGTCTTCTTTTGGGTACAGGTTATGACATACATTAACATTGCATTGATGGGCACTGGCATGGTTGTGCAGGCAGTTTATGGCAAACGTTGAGATTGTATTTGTTGGTATTGCTGTTGCCAGGCCTGCACACATCACAGTAATCATCGACATCGTATTCACCTATTTCAATAAAATCTTGAATATATCAAGCTGATTTTACAACCAAGTGGCTAATAAATTCTGGGTCTTTAGTCATCAGTAAACTGGACAAAGTTAGAAATAAACCTGGTAAAAATAGTATTTCTAAACAGAGATTTGCAAGGACGTTTAAATGTATTAAGGTATGTCCATATAGCTAATACAAAATATAATAGCGAATCGCAATGATATTTAAAGATCATTTAATCTAGGGATATTAAAAAATGAATGTGAAGATTAAGACTGATGCAAGTCCACCAGAAAATTAAATGGAGCCCTACGCAATTGTCAATATCGATAAAATTAATGCCTTGCTAAATTGCAGATTTTGTAATTCAGCTAATATTTCTCTCTTGCAATTGATTGACTTTTGTACACATTTTACTATGGCTTAGAAAGAACTATTGTTTCTAGTTTTTATACATTTACATATACGGCGAGTTAATGGCTTGCGTCTAGCTACAGTGACATGTGAAATGGTTGCATTATGCATAAATTTAAACTAGCAAAAACTGAAACATCATAGTGAGCCAGCCACTCCTGATATTCCTTTTATTTAAAGTTGTACGGTGCAAATACTGATTAGATAATGTCAAGATTTTATTTTTCACCATGCTTTCCCAATGCTACAGTAAACATCCCCTTTACCTGGCCCACTTTTTTCACTTTGAGTGCTCTCCCTCTACTATGATAATTATGAACCCTGAGACATGTGAGTGGTATATATTGAGTTGGAGGCATATAAGTATGTGTGTGCGCACGTGTTGAGTGTTGATGTGCATTTGTGTGTGTGTTTTCAAGAGGAATGAGCACTGATGGCTCTTCCACGTCGGTTCAGGGGGCTGATTACAGCTTCTCTTTAAATTGACATAGTAGTTACTGCAGCAGTACACTTTGATGTACCTTCCAAAGTTGCTACCAGAAGGGGCGCTGGAGGATTTGTACACTCACCAGCTCTATGATGGGCTACCACCAAATGCACTCCTATTGACATAACTATAACCTTGCTGAGAGCACGTGTCGAAGTTATGTTATGTTATACAGTCTTATTGAGTGCGCAGCTACCCAACACCGGGCCTCCCGGCGTTGATAGGAGTTAACTGAACAGGGGTTATCTGTAAGAATGTAATCTGAAGGTTAGCTGAAACGATGGGTTTGTAGTTGCTTCTTAAAAGTCAACAGATTGGTATTTGATCTAAACTGAATGGAAATAGTGTTCTATAGTTTGGCGGTGAGGTAGGCAAATGAACAACCCCTTCTTGTGCTCTTTTGATTCTGGGGACCAAAAGAAGGAAGAGGATGTTGGATCTCAGTGCTCTGAGAGCTCAATAGGGGGTAATGAGATGCTTAAGGAGATGTGTGCCTGGTGAATAATTCAACGTACTGGCAATGCATAGGGACCTCAATTCTATTCCTCTTTTAATGAGCAACTAGTGAATTTGCGCAAGAGCCTGGCATACTGAATACATTTTAGGCACACATAGTAAGGCTCATGCCACTGCATTTTGAGTGGCTTGCAGTGTTTTGTGACATAAACTGGGCTACCCAAATACAAGGAGTTGCCATAATCCAGGAGTGACAGAATGAGGCACTAAACCATCATCCTCTGAGGCTCCATGGGAAGCCATTTGAGCATTTTGCTAAGGGATCTTAGCAGCCAAAAACACGTGCCTGCCACCTTCTTTGCCTGGGAAACCATGGTCAATTCTTTGTCCAGGGTGACCCCAAGGTTCATAACTTCAGGTTTAAGGAGGTCACAGGAGTTGTTCCCAAAGCGAAGGGTTGTTTCCAGCCACCAACACCTATAATACATGAAATATGAATTTCTGACCGGCATGATGCACCATGATTTCTCCAGCAAAGGCATCTTACTTGGGTGTGAATTTCTAGCTTTCAGGTTACACTTGCAGTTACCTGACATGAGCACTCAACCTTCTCAACTAGTAATCCAATGTCTTACATTAGTTGATCTATTTTACCAGGAGTACACCCTCAGACTTTCTGGATACACATAGATGGTTCCACAGATCTGGAACAAACTTCCAGAGTCTCTCCGCAAAGAATCAAATTTGTTGCACTTCAGGAAGTCTTTAAAAACGCTCCTGTTTAGGGAAGCCTTAAGCACCGCTTAGTGCCACGGCCACACGCTCTTTTTTCATCTACTCTGCTGTTGTTATCTCCATCTGTCATGAGCGCATAGAGACCTGACGGTGATTTGGTGCTATACAAGCTTCAGTTAACAATAACAATAACAAGATATCCAAGAGGATACACATAGATATCTGGTAGCTGTGCCTTAACGGCTAAGCTATCTTAAAGTGTGGTCTGCTTGCGACAAATGAAGAAAGCAAGAATAGCTGTTTTGTTCTAGCGTTATAAACCTAAATTTAGGAGCGCCATCAGGAGCAGGACAACCTGCCACCAAAAAAACATCTACACCTAAATCAGGCACACCCATTACTCTCATTTTAAATTGTACATACATCCTCGTCTCCCTTCTTTGTAGCTGGTGAGGGTGCACGCATGCATGCTTTATGAGGCTTATCACAGTGCTGCCACTATTTACAGTGTTAAGTGCAACCACTTGTGACAAAATAAGGGGCAGATTTACTAATATTGCATATTTCAGGGTAGAAACCAAACTTGCTTTATTCTGTTGCACAAGGTTGAAAACACAGCGCAGACCCATATATGCTAGGGCTGGCCTGCTGATTCTGTCATTCCCTGCGCTGGTGCTCTCATTAGGCTGCCTTGAGGAACTCACCATGGTACATAGGTGAGTGTGGAAAGGCGGGATTTTACCTCTAGAGTCTGCTTACCATTCTCCAGAATCCCGTCACAGGTCGACTGAACCTTTTTACCTGTCATAGAGTGAATTAGGCAACCTAGTCACAACTAAACAATTTAATTATCCGAATACCCAATTGCTTTCCCCAAAGAACCACTGACTAAAGACTGAATTTAAAAGGTTTATTACATAACCAAAAATAACTGGAGATACAGGCACCTCAACAAGAGGTTCAACAGCTAAACCGGCACTAATACAAACATAATCCTACGGAAAAGTCTCAAACGGCTAATGAATAGGACCAGAATCAATTCCAGGATCATCAGACTAAACAGGATTGCTATCACTTGAGTTCTGGTACTCATCAGGATAAAAGACATAAATTCAGATCAGTCTGTCCCTACACTATGCTAGGTGACATCCCTACTCAACAATAGCCCAACCTAACCAAAAGGTGTCAGCCGTGGTGACTTCCAAGAGAAGTTTGCCCACATTCTCTTGAAGACTATAGTTCTCGACTTGTAACTACACTCTTGGCCCAAACGACCACTCTCCCTAACTCCTCAGCTCACCTGCTCTGCCTCCACCCTCGGGGTACTGTCCCTAATACCAAACCCCACAATGTGAATGGCACGCCTTCAGGTACGCCCCTCCAGGAGGTGTTGGGTTCTGGAAATTTCCAGCATGGCGCTGGTCCATCCTTGTCCGTTCAAACGTCCTTGGGTCCCAGGCTTTTCATCCTTTCAAGTTGCTTCTTTGAATTCCTGGTCTACTCCTCCATGTCTGAGTCTAGTATCCTAACGCTCATACACAATGGGCCCTTCTACTGTACTATCTGCTTGATGAGGCGCCTGCAAAGGAATACACGCAAATAGCTCACAGTCTACAAATGTTGCAACGTCTTCTAAAAGCTCTTTTATAAAACATTTCTATAGTTAAATGTTAAGCAAGACAATTTTCAACAGGCCTGCACCATTTCTATGTACTAGGCCTCATCTGGTTATAGGCCCAACTCTTTACTTTAGCACTTCTTCTTAGTTCCCTAGGCCTCCAACCTTAAACAGCACTTACATTTTCTACTTAAAGCTAATTATCAGGAGTATATAAAGTCGGTTACATTCTCAGGTAAAGCAACTCTAAAAGTTCAATTACATTAGTTAAACACACGTTTCATAAGAAAATAGATTTCATTTCAACAGTGTCGCTATTCAAACAATAAATGTGTGCTTGCCCTCCAACTAGTTCTTTACTCTTCATTGCGTTAAAACATGATTAAAGTCCTTTATATATACGGGTGCTGGCTACTTGTACATATGGTGCACCCCTACAATTTTTCACTCATAAATGGCGTTCTCTCAGTTCCCCCCTTTGATGACCCATGTCATCACCACCCTCACATCATCCTCAGGGTAAGAACTAAGCTAAACAGAGCTTGTGGCCATTTTCCCTCTCTTGAGCATCTCCAATGCTCTCAAGCTGCGGTATTGGTTGTCTTGCAGTCTTTCCATTCGTATCTCTTGCGCTCTCATTGATCTCGACAACCTATTCGACTTATACCATTTGTACATCCTTATTAAGCCCCACAAGGCAATCACACATGCCACTGCTATGATGAGATAATTTACAACAAGGGGTGGTGATGGACAGAGTCTCTGAATTAAGCAGAGTACTCTCACCCAGTCAAGAGATCAGGGCTAGATCCAACACCGTTTTTTAGCTCATTGCACCATCCCAGTTTCAGAACCTGGCTGTATGCAAATTAGTCTGTCCCTGGCCCAGTGCATCATGGGAACAGGGCAGACCAGACTACAAAAGCCAATTCTTACACTGGGAAGGAAACAAGCTTCCGGGGACCGGTTTCTGGCATTTCAGCCGTCTTCGGCCCGGCTTGCTTGAATCCTGATGGTGCAATGAGCAAGGGACTCACATCTGAGTATACCCTTCCACGCTTAGGGTGGACAAAATAATTTACAACAAGGGGTGGTGATGGACAGAGTCTCTGAATTAAGCAGAGTACTCTCACCCAGTCAAGAGATCAGGGCTAGATCCAACACCGTTTTTTAGCTCATTGCACCATCCCAGTTTCAGAACCTGGCTGTATGCAAATTAGTCTGTCCCTGGCCCAGTGCATCATGGGAACAGGGCAGACCAGACTACAAAAGCCAATTCTTACACTGGGAAGGAAACAAGCTTCCGGGGACCGGTTTCTGGCATTTCAGCCGTCTTCGGCCCGGCTTGCTTGAATCCTGATGGTGCAATGAGCAAGGGACTCACATCTGAGTATACCCTTCCACGCTTAGGGTGGACAAAATAATTTACAACAAGGGGTGGTGATGGACAGAGTCTCTGAATTAAGCAGAGTACTCTCACCCAGTCAAGAGATCAGGGCTAGATCCAACACCGTTTTTTAGCTCATTGCACCATCCCAGTTTCAGAACCTGGCTGTATGCAAATTAGTCTGTCCCTGGCCCAGTGCATCATGGGAACAGGGCAGACCAGACTACAAAAGCCAATTCTTACACTGGGAAGGAAACAAGCTTCCGGGGACCGGTTTCTGGCATTTCAGCCGTCTTCGGCCCGACTTGCTTGAATCCTGATGGTGCAATGAGCAAGGGACTCACATCTGAGTATACCCTTCCACGCTTAGGGTGGACAAAATAATTTACAACAAGGGGTGGTGATGGACAGAGTCTCTGAATTAAGCAGAGTACTCTCACCCAGTCAAGAGATCAGGGCTAGATCCAACACCGTTTTTTAGCTCATTGCACCATCCCAGTTTCAGAACCTGGCTGTATGCAAATTAGTCTGTCCCTGGCCCACTGCATCATGGGAACAGGGCAGACCAGACTACAAAAGCCAATTCTTACACTGGGAAGGAAACAAGCTTCCGGGGACCGGTTTCTGGCATTTCAGCCGTCTTCGGCCCGGCTTGCTTGAATCCTGATGGTGCAATGAGCAAGGGACTCACATCTGAGTATACCCTTCCACGCTTAGGGTGGACAAAATAATTTACAACAAGGGGTGGTGATGGACAGAGTCTCTGAATTAAGCAGAGTACTCTCACCCAGTCAAGAGATCAGGGCTAGATCCAACACCGTTTTTTAGCTCATTGCACCATCCCAGTTTCAGAACCTGGCTGTATGCAAATTAGTCTGTCCCTGGCCCAGTGCATCATAGGAACAGGGCAGACCAGACTACAGAAGCCAATTCTTACACTGGGAAGGAAACAAGCTTCCGGGGACCGGTTTCTGGCATTTCAGCCATCTTCGGCCCGGCTTGCTTGAATCCTGATGGTGCAATGAGCAAGGGACTCACATCTGAGTATACCCTTCCACGCTTAGGGTGGACAAAATAATTTACAACAAGGGGTGGTGATGGACAGAGTCTCTGAATTAAGCAGAGTACTCTCACCCAGTCAAGAGATCAGGGCTAGATCCAACACCGTTTTTTAGCTCATTGCACCATCCCAGTTTCAGAACCTGGCTGTATGCAAATTAGTCTGTCCCTGGCCCAGTGCATCATGGGAACAGGGCAGACCAGACTACAGAAGCCAATTCTTACACTGGGAAGGAAACAAGCTTCCGGGGACCGGTTTCTGGCATTTCAGCCATCTTCGGCCCGGCTTGCTTGAATCCTGATGGTGCAATGAGCAAGGGACTCACATCTGAGTATACCCTTCCACGCTTAGGGTGGACAAAATAATTTACAACAAGGGGTGGTGATGGACAGAGTCTCTGAATTAAGCAGACTCTCACCCAGTCAAGAGATCAGGGCTAGATCCAACACCGTTTTTTAGCTCATTGCACCATCCCAGTTTCAGAACCTGGCTGTATGCAAATTAGTCTGTCCCTGGCCCAGTGCATCATGGGAACAGGGCAGACCAGACTACAAAAGCCAATTCCTACACTGGGAAGGAAACAAGCTTCCGGGGACCGGTTTCTGGCATTTCAGCCGTCTTCGGCCCGGCTTGCTTGAATCTTGATGGTGCAATGAGCAAGGGACTCACATCTGAGTATACCCTTCCACGCTTAGGGTGGACAAAATAATTTACAACAAGGGGTGGTGATGGACAGAGTCTCTGAATTAAGCAGAGTACTCTCACCCAGTCAAGAGATCAGGGCTAGATCCAACACCGTTTTTTAGCTCATTGCACCATCCCAGTTTCAGAACCTGGCTGTATGCAAATTAGTCTGTCCCTGGCCCAGTGCATCATGGGAACAGGGCAGACCAGACTACAAAAGCCAATTCTTACACTGGGAAGGAAACAAGCTTCCGGGGACCGGTTTCTGGCATTTCAGCCGTCTTCGGCCCGGCTTGCTTGAATCCTGATGGTGCAATGAGCAAGGGACTCACATCTGAGTATACCCTTCCACGCTTAGGGTGGACAAAATAATTTACAACAAGGGGTGGTGATGGACAGAGTCTCTGAATTAAGCAGAGTACTCTCACCCAGTCAAGAGATCAGGGCTAGATCCAACACCGTTTTTTAGCTCATTGCACCATCCCAGTTTCAGAACCTGGCTGTATGCAAATTAGTCTGTCCCTGGCCCAGTGCATCATGGGAACAGGGCAGACCAGACTACAGAAGCCAATTCTTACACTGGGAAGGAAACAAGCTTCCGGGGACCGGTTTCTGGCATTTCAGCCATCTTCGGCCCGGCTTGCTTGAATCCTGATGGTGCAATGAGCAAGGGACTCACATCTGAGTATACCCTTCCACGCTTAGGGTGGACAAAATAATTTACAACAAGGGGTGGTGATGGACAGAGTCTCTGAATTAAGCAGACTCTCACCCAGTCAAGAGATCAGGGCTAGATCCAACACCGTTTTTTAGCTCATTGCACCATCCCAGTTTCAGAACCTGGCTGTATGCAAATTAGTCTGTCCCTGGCCCAGTGCATCATGGGAACAGGGCAGACCAGACTACAAAAGCCAATTCTTACACTGGGAAGGAAACAAGCTTCCGGGGACCGGTTTCTGGCATTTCAGCCGTCTTCGGCCCGGCTTGCTTGAATCTTGATGGTGCAATGAGCAAGGGACTCACATCTGAGTATACCCTTCCACGCTTAGGGTGGACAAAATAATTTACAACAAGGGGTGGTGATGGACAGAGTCTCTGAATTAAGCAGAGTACTCTCACCCAGTCAAGAGATCAGGGCTAGATCCAACACCGTTTTTTAGCTCATTGCACCATCCCAGTTTCAGAACCTGGCTGTATGCAAATTAGTCTGTCCCTGGCCCAGTGCATCATGGGAACAGGGCAGACCAGACTACAAAAGCCAATTCTTACACTGGGAAGGAAACAAGCTTCCGGGGACCGGTTTCTGGCATTTCAGCCGTCTTCGGCCCGGCTTCAGTACAAATCCAAGGAAACCCTTCCCTAGGTTGGCAAACCAGTTTCCAACCTTTCCAAATCCTTTGCCCACGGTCTCCCTTGCATTCTCTTGGGTCAAGTCCTCAATCTCATAGTGGATTGCAGTAATGTTGCTTATATATGTCTCCAGATCCTTAGAGTTGTCTGGTATATAAGTGCAGCATTCCTGAATCTTCAAACGTTTACAGACTCCGCCCTCTTTTGCTAGGATGACGTCTAGGGCAAGACGGTTCTGTAAAACCATTGTCCTTATCGACAACATCTCACCCTCAACCAACACTAATGACTTGGCTGTATTCATCGACAGTTCATCCACCACAGTTGCTAACCGCCTTATCTTGATGTCATTCAAAATGACTCCCAACATAGGTATCGCTGCTCCAAACACATCTCCAATGATTGCTCCAGCACTCTCTCCTCGCTTTACCCTTCTCTGGGACCCTCCCTCCAAGAGAGTAAAATCCTCAGTATGGTAAATCTTGGGAAAGATAATTGCTAGGTAACACGTTCCATACCACTTCTCCGGCAATCTCACATACGCATTCTTTCCACAGATAAAATATACAGTAGGGATCACCTGCACCACGCTCTTCAAGAAATCCTTAGTATAATACTCCAATGTGAAGGTGTGTTCACATGTAGTATGACCTACATAGACGTTCTCATAATATGTCTGTGGTCTGTGCAGGCACAGCTTCCCCTTCTGTACCTCATCTAGAGGGTACACAGACAAAATATCGAGTTTTAAATTTCGATATACAATTATATCGAAGTTAAAATATCGAAGGGACATAATATAGAAGGTAAGTAATATCGACACTCTTAATATCGATATTAGTAATATCGAAGTTTTAAATATCGATGTCAGTAATATCGAAGTAAATAATTTCGATGTTACTAATATCGATTTTTAAATAAATTATGTGTATATTATATTGTATTTATTATGTTTAATAATTTATTTTTTATGTAATTTAATTAAATGTTGTCTTTTAGTACTGTAGCGGGTTGTGGGTTTATAGGGGAATAGGGTGGGAAGTAATTTAATTATGTTAAATTAATTATTAATTAGTAGGAATTATAAATTAATTAATTGAGAATAATTTTTCAATAATTATAATTAATTGAATAATTGATAAATATGTTCTGTAGCGGGTTATGGGTTTATAGGGGAATAGGGTGGGAAGTAATTTAATTATGTTAAAGTAATTATTAATTAGTAGGAATTATTAATTAATTAATTGAGAATTATTTTTAATTAATTGAGAATTAATTGATTAATTGATAAATATGTTCTGTAGCGGGTTATGGGTTTATAGGGGAATAGGGTGGGAAGTAATTTAATTATGTAGAATTAATTAATAATTAGTAGGAAGCATACATTAATTGTTATTAATTGGTAAATAATTATAATTAATTGGTAATTAATTTTAAATAATATATTTATTGATAAATGTGTTCTGTTGCGGGTTGTGTGTTTATAGGGGATTATGGTTGGAACTAATTTTAATGTAATTAAGTAATAATGAATTATTTTTTATAATTATGTTATTTCAACCCCTACGCTATCCAACACTTTCCCTACTGTTGCACTCTCTGGAGTGGGAATAGTAATTTTTACCCCTACGCTATCCAACACTTTCCCTACTGTTGCACTCTCTGGAGTTGGAATAGTAATTGTTACCCCTACGCGATCCAACACTTTCCCTACTGTTGCACTCTCTGGAGTTGGAATAGTATTTGTTACCCCTACGCTATCCAACACTTTCCCTATTGTTGCACTCTCTGGAGTTGGAATAGTAATTGTTACCCCTACGCTATCCAACACTTTCCCTACTGTTGCACTCTCTGGAGTTGGGATTGTAATTTTTAATCCTACGCTATCCAACACTTTCCCTACTGTTGCACTCTCTGGAGTTGGAATAGTAATTGTTACCCCTACGCTATCCAACACTTTCCCTACTGTTGCACTCCCTGGAGTTGGAATAGTAATTGTTACCCCTACGCTATCCAACACTTTCCCTACTGTTGCACTCTTTGGAGTTGGAATAGTAATTGTTACCCCTACGCGATCCAACACTTTTCCTACTGTTGCACTCTTTGGAGTTGGAATAGTATTTGTTACCCCTACGCTATCCAACACTTTCCCTACTGTTGCACTCTCTGGAGTTGGAATAGTAATTGTTACCCCTACGCTATCCAACACTTTCCCTACTGTTGCACTCTCTGGAGTTGGAATAGTAATTTTTAATCCTACGCTATCCAACACTTTCCCTACTGTTGCACTCTCTGGAGTTGGGATAGTAATTGTTACCCCTATGCTATCCAACACTTCCTCCTCTTACTCTTCCTGTACCTGATTGTCAGGATTATGGGGGCACTCGCGTCTCCAATGCCCGACCTCCTGACACTGATGGCACTTGGTCGTCTTTTTCAGGGTCGCTATATCTATCCTAGGTCTCGGGCCTTCTTCGTTGTCCCTTTTCTGCCCCCCTGACTTCCTCCCCACGGTGCCATTGCCTGACTGACCCTGTCCTCCCGCTTGCATCTGGACTAGCATCAGTTTATCCTTAAGCTTCTTTGTCTTCGAGTCTATCTCATCACTGCAGTACCTCGCATACCTCAGAATCTCATCTAGGGGCTTGTTTTGCCAGCAGATCAAATGTTGCTGTATCATGAGGCAGATATCAGGCCTCAATCCCAGCACAAACTTGGATACGAACTGTCCCATATCCTTCGGATTCATCACATCTAATCCGCTGTACTGCTTGAAAATCAGCAATAGCCTCTCATAGTACTCATGCACCGTCTCCTTTGGTTCTTGCCTGGTACGATCTATCTTTACCCAATCTATGTCTTGTGGTGGTACTTTAGTTTTCAGCCACGTGATCGCCTGTTCGTACTTTGCCATCACCCTAGGTGACGGTCCATTCGTGGCAGAATCACGTTCTGGCTCTGCGGTGGGCCATTCAACACTAACCTTGCACGCTATCCACAAGTCGCTTGGGACCACAATGTCAAGCAATGTGTTCAAATCAATCCACAGTACCTTTGAGATTTTAACAAATCTCTCTACCTGTTTATACCATTCCACTGGGCTCTCTCGCAACTTAGGGAAAGTGTTTGTAAAGGCAGCCAAATCTCCCCTGCTCCAGGGTACATGTACATATCCCCCATGAGCCACCTCCCTCAAGGGGTACGCTTCTGCATGCATCAACCCTCCTCCCAGGGATGTCTCGATAACACTCCGCCTAACAGTCTTTTTCTTTGACCACCTTTCCTCCCATTTCTCCAACTGGGACCATGTTCGGATTCCCATAATCAGCTCCCTAATGTGGGTTTTTAATCTGATCACCCTCTTTTCTTCTAGGTCTTGATCTGATTACTGTAACCTGTGGCCCCCCTGTAGGGCTTTCGTTTTTGTCAAATCTACCATGTACTTGTTTGCCAACTCAGAGAGTTTCTCATGAGCCGTCCTAGCCTTCGGGGTGACATCCTTTGCCACAAACAACAGCTCATCTGGTTCGTACAGTTCAATCCTTTCTAGTGGCAGTGTACCTTCCACTATCTCCTCTACTTCTGATTTTAGTCTCAGCACATCTAACCTTCTTGCCTTTATTGCCGCTCTCAAGGTGCCTTGGTTAGAAGTTTCCTTAGAGTCCCTCCCGCCACCGTCCTGACTCTCTCTCCTGTTTTCTTAAGGTGCATTAGGGGGAACCCTTCTACCTTCGCAACCTTCGCAGTCCCACTCCTGTCGCCTGTCTCCGGAGGAGTGGCGGGACGCCCCCCTGCTTCCCACACCTCCGTTTTCCCATTCCTGCCTGCTTTCGCTGGCTGCACAGTGAGAACCCATCCTATTCTCTTCGTTCCCTGACCCAAACACATTCCTTGACCTGTCGCTCTGGGTGTCCGCAATTGTTTCCCAAGTTCTTAAATCTGGCCTTAACTCCCTCATTGACCTCGGCCTCGGTCCTCTCAGATCCATCGTTCCCCTCCAACCCCCTCTCTCTTCCGAGGAGTCTGCCGATGCCACCAAAGGGGTGCTCCGTTCTACGGGTCTGGGCAATGTCTTCCACCCATCAGCCACATTAGTCCTGCCTTCACTGCCACCCCTCTCACTCCCCATCCGTGGTGGACTCTCACCTTGTGTCTGTTCTGGATTGTACACTGATACTATGGGACCTATGGTAACAGGCACTGTCAGGGCATCTGGCAGTTTCTGAGAATGGACACCCTCTTCCACCCGAACTTTCTGTACTGTAAACCTTCCCTCTACTCTCATCACTGGGGAGGGTGGGGGTGCCTTTTCCCTCTTTTCTGGTGTAAACTTGTCCCCTGGGGTGTCCCATTCGTTCCCCATTGGAGCGCCGCCTTCCCCTACTGGGGCTTCCCAGTGCTTTGCCGATGGTTGTGTGCCCCCTGACTCTGGATTGTATGGGGTGGCCTTTCTGACAACAACCTCTCTATCAGGCTGTCATCTGTCTCGCTGTCCTCATCCTCTGTGCTCTTTTTCTGCCCATCCCCTGCACTTTCCAGCAACGGATACAACCTATCTCCTTCTATGGTCTGTACCCTCCACCTCTTGGCCATGGCATCCCATCTTGCATCTTGGACCACCCTTACCGATCGTTTCACTCTTTCTTGTCTCCTATCTCTGTTCCGTTCATGGGCTGCCCTGATCCATGCATTTAATGCTTCAAACTGTGTTGGTCTGGGCAAAGGTCGCAACGCAGCCATAATCGCTTTCAGCTGATACAGCACCTCTAATCTAAACGTTCCATATTTAGGAAATGTCAATTCTTCGTTTCCGTCTGTCATCTTACTCCAGGTACTAAGCCACAGTATGGTGTGTAACCCAGCATTCGTTGCCATATAATAAGCCGGAGTATCCTCGGGTGGAGCCTCCTCCCCACCCCGAGGTTCTATCCTATTTTCGCCCTTGAAACATTTCCGCAATATTTTAAAACATTTCATGATGAAATCCACAACGTTTCTTTGTTTACAGCACTCGTTTACTTCCTGATGACAATCCACCAATCTCAGCGTGGCTTCTCACTAACCGCCCTATCTCAGCACAGCTCCACGCCAACCGACCAATCCCAGCGCGGCTATTTCTGACGTCACTCGCCTCCGTTTCACAGCAGTTCCCCTCCTCTCTCCGTACTTCTCGCGGTCTCGCATGCGTCCCAATCATACACTGAAAATGATTACTTCCAACCAAGCAACCACTTCCCTGACTGTACGGCCACAGTCTAACTGTAATTGTCACCAAACTGGCAAATGTCTGTCCGCGAACGACCGGACAATCGCCACACTGATAGGTTACAAGCTCACGGTAACTTCCGACCAGCGTCCGTTACCCACGCACTCACACATTCGTCTCCCCCTATCCCGGTCCTTCGGGCGATCAATGGTACCTCATGACCCCCTTTCACAATGGTCGACAATTACTTTGGATGTTCGATACATCCGGACCACTTAAACTCTCCTTGAGCTCAAGATTTCCACTGGTTGCGCGCGCTCACAACCTGTTCCTCTTTCACACTACAGGCATTCTACTCCGCATGACAATACAACACACAATACAACATAACACCGCAATCTAACAACGCATGACCCTTTTCATACTCACTCTCCTCCGACCTGCTGCTTTCTGCCGCACTGTTACTCTCCGTCAGTTTCAATGGAACGCCATCCTCCATCCGCAATTCTCTGGACGCTCTCCATTTTATTCTCTATGGGCCTCGGGAAATCTCAACCTACCTCTAGATTACCCTTACTCCAGAAGATAAACCATCTTACTCTGCTACCAACTGGAAAGGCGGGATTTTACCTCTAGAGTCTGCTTACCATTCTCCAGAATCCCGTCACAGGTCGACTGAACCTTTTTACCTGTCATAGAGTGAATTAGGCAACCTAGTCACAACTAAACAATTTAATTATCCGAATATCCAATTGCTTTCCCCAAAGAACCACTGACTAAAGACTGAAATTAAAAGGTTTATTACATAACCAAAAATAACTGGAGATACAGGCACCTCAACAAGAGGTTCAACAGATAAACCGGTACTAATAGAAACATAATCCTACGGAAAAGTCTCAAACGGCTAATGAATAGGACCAGAATCAATTCCAGGATCATCAGACTAAACAGGATTGCTATCACTTGAGTTCTGGTACTCATCAGGATAAAAGACATAAATTCAGATCAGTCTGTCCCTACACTATGCTATGTGACATCCCTACTCAACAATAGCCCAACCTAACCAAAAGGTGTCAGCCGTGGTGACTTCCAAGAGAAGTTCGTCCACATTCTCTTGAAGACTATAGTTCTCGACTTGTAACTACACTCTTTGCCCAAACGACCGCTCACCCAGTCAAGAGATCAGGGCTAGATCCAACACCGTTTTTTAGCTCATTGCACCATCCCAGTTTCAGAACCTGGCTGTATGCAAATTAGTCTGTCCCTGGCCCAGTGCATCATGGGAACAGGGCAGACCAGACTACAGAAGCCAATTCTTACACTGGGAAGGAAACAAGCTTCCGGGGACCGGTTTCTGGCATTTCAGCCATCTTCGGCCCGGCTTGCTTGAATCCTGATGGTGCAATGAGCAAGGGACTCACATCTGAGTATACCCTTCCACGCTTAGGGTGGACAAAATAATTTACAACAAGGGGTGGTGATGGACAGAGTCTCTGAATTAAGCAGACTCTCACCCAGTCAAGAGATCAGGGCTAGATCCAACACCGTTTTTTAGCTCATTGCACCATCCCAGTTTCAGAACCTGGCTGTATGCAAATTAGTCTGTCCCTGGCCCAGTGCATCATGGGAACAGGGCAGACCAGACTACAAAAGCCAATTCTTACACTGGGAAGGAAACAAGCTTCCGGGGACCGGTTTCTGGCATTTCAGCCGTCTTCGGCCCGGCTTGCTTGAATCTTGATGGTGCAATGAGCAAGGGACTCACATCTGAGTATACCCTTCCACGCTTAGGGTGGACAAAATAATTTACAACAAGGGGTGGTGATGGACAGAGTCTCTGAATTAAGCAGAGTACTCTCACCCAGTCAAGAGATCAGGGCTAGATCCAACACCGTTTTTTAGCTCATTGCACCATCCCAGTTTCAGAACCTGGCTGTATGCAAATTAGTCTGTCCCTGGCCCAGTGCATCATGGGAACAGGGCAGACCAGACTACAAAAGCCAATTCTTACACTGGGAAGGAAACAAGCTTCCGGGGACCGGTTTCTGGCATTTCAGCCGTCTTCGGCCCGGCTTCAGTACAAATCCAAGGAAACCCTTCCCTAGGTTGGCAAACCAGTTTCCAACCTTTCCAAATCCTTTGCCCACGGTCTCCCTTGCATTCTCTTGGGTCAAGTCCTCAATCTCATAGTGGATTGCAGTAATGTTGCTTATATATGTCTCCAGATCCTTAGAGTTGTCTGGTATATAAGTGCAGCATTCCTGAATCTTCAAACGTTTACAGACTCCGCCCTCTTTTGCTAGGATGACGTCTAGGGCAAGACGGTTCTGTAAAACCATTGTCCTTATCGACAACATCTCACCCTCAACCAACACTAATGACTTGGCTGTATTCATCGACAGTTCATCCACCACAGTTGCTAACCGCCTTATCTTGATGTCATTCAAAATGACTCCCAACATAGGTATCGCTGCTCCAAACACATCTCCAATGATTGCTCCAGCACTCTCTCCTCGCTTTACCCTTCTCTGGGACCCTCCCTCCAAGAGAGTAAAATCCTCAGTATGGTAAATCTTGGGAAAGATAATTGCTAGGTAACACGTTCCATACCACTTCTCCGGCAATCTCACATACGCATTCTTTCCACAGATAAAATATACAGTAGGGATCACCTGCACCACGCTCTTCAAGAAATCCTTAGTATAATACTCCAATGTGAAGGTGTGTTCACATGTAGTATGACCTACATAGACGTTCTCATAATATGTCTGTGGTCTGTGCAGGCACAGCTTCCCCTTCTGTACCTCATCTAGAGGGTACACAGACAAAATATCGAGTTTTAAATTTCGATATACAATTATATCGAAGTTAAAATATCGAAGGGACATAATATAGAAGGTAAGTAATATCGACACTCTTAATATCGATATTAGTAATATCGAAGTTTTAAATATCGATGTCAGTAATATGGAAGTAAATAATTTCGATGTTACTAATATCGATTTTTAAATAAATTTTGTGTATATTATATTGTATTTATTATGTTTAATAATTTATTTTTTATGTAATTTAATTAAATGTTGTCTTTTAGTACTGTAGCGGGTTGTGGGTTTATAGGGGAATAGGGTGGGAAGTAATTTAATTATGTTAAATTAATTATTAATTAGTAGGAATTATAAATTAATTAATTGAGAATAATTTTTCAATAATTATAATTAATTGAATAATTGATAAATATGTTCTGTAGCGGGTTATGGGTTTATAGGGGAATAGGGTGGGAAGTAATTTAATTATGTTAAAGTAATTATTAATTAGTAGGAATTATTAATTAATTAATTGAGAATTATTTTTAATTAATTGAGAATTAATTGATTAATTGATAAATATGTTCTGTAGCGGGTTATGGGTTTATAGGGGAATAGGGTGGGAAGTAATTTAATTATGTAGAATTAATTAATAATTAGTAGGAAGCATACATTAATTGTTATTAATTGGTAAATAATTATAATTAATTGGTAATTAATTTTAAATAATTCATTTATTGATAAATGTGTTCTGTTGCGGGTTGTGTGTTTATAGGGGATTATGGTTGGAACTAATTTTAATGTAATTAAGTAATAATGAATTATTTTTTATAATTATGTTATTTCAACCCCTACGCTATCCAACACTTTCCCTACTGTTGCACTCTCTGGAGTGGGAATAGTAATTTTTACCCCTACGCTATCCAACACTTTCCCTACTGTTGCACTCTCTGGAGTTGGAATAGTAATTGTTACCCCTACGCGATCCAACACTTTCCCTACTGTTGCACTCTCTGGAGTTGGAATAGTATTTGTTACCCCTACGCTATCCAACACTTTCCCTATTGTTGCACTCTCTGGAGTTGGAATAGTAATTGTTACCCCTACGCTATCCAACACTTTCCCTACTGTTGCACTCTCTGGAGTTGGGATTGTAATTTTTAATCCTACGCTATCCAACACTTTCCCTACTGTTGCACTCTCTGGAGTTGGAATAGTAATTGTTACCCCTACGCTATCCAACACTTTCCCTACTGTTGCACTCCCTGGAGTTGGAATAGTAATTGTTACCCCTACGCTATCCAACACTTTCCCTACTGTTGCACTCTTTGGAGTTGGAATAGTAATTGTTACCCCTACGCGATCCAACACTTTTCCTACTGTTGCACTCTTTGGAGTTGGAATAGTATTTGTTACCCCTACGCTATCCAACACTTTCCCTACTGTTGCACTCTCTGGAGTTGGAATAGTAATTGTTACCCCTACGCTATCCAACACTTTCCCTACTGTTGCACTCTCTGGAGTTGGAATAGTAATTTTTAATCCTACGCTATCCAACACTTTCCCTACTGTTGCACTCTCTGGAGTTGGGATAGTAATTGTTACCCCTATGCTATCCAACACTTTCCCTACTGTTGCACTCTCTGGAGTTGGAATAGTAATTGTTACCCCTACGCTATCCAACACTTTCCCTACTGTTGCACTCTCTGGAGTGGGAATAGTAATTGTTACCCCTACGCTATCCAACACTTTCCCTACTGTTGCACTCTCTGGAGTTGGAATAGTAATTGTTACCCCTACGCTATCCAACACTTTCCCTACTGTTGCACTCTCTGGAGTTGGAATAGTAATTGTTACCTCTACGCTATCCAACACTTTCCCAACTGTTGCACTCTCTGGAGTGGGAATAGTAATTTTTACTCATACACTATCTAAAATGTATTTAGCTTTTTTATTAGTATTATGTTGTTATTAATTGTTATTTATGTGATTATTTTATGTATATAAATGTATTAGTAATTTATTATATTTTTACTTTTTTTATAAGTTATGAAAATAATTAATTTAGAGTTAATATTAATGAAAAATATATTATGTATTATATATTTATTAATATTAATTTGTATTACATTATGTATTAATTTTAAATATTATAGTACATTTTTAAATATGTTTATTACATTTATAAGTATGATTTTGTTAATATTAGATTTTTATTTAATTAAAAAAAAACGATATTTTACAAAAAACAATATTTTTGTCATTCTATATATTTTTTCGATATATTTGTACTTACCTTGTTAGGGATAGGATTCCTATATTTTTGACTTCGATATTTTTGTTCCGATATTTTTGTATATCGATATTTGTGTTATCGATATTTTGTCAGACATTCCATCTAGAGCTATTGGACCATAACTCCCCCTTGACTTGTGCTTCTTCTCTTCTTCTGTCCAATCTACCTTTCCTTGCCCTGAATCTTGCAACTGTTTTTGCTTCGTGTACCTATCTTCCACCTGCTCAATGAACTTCTTTTTCACATCTGACAATGAACAAGTCAAATAGTGTCGGTGGCTGGGGAACCGGAGCCCTAGGGGCTGACGTCCCCCTTTTGTCATCTGGGGCTTAGTCACTGTCACCTTCCGTACCGGAGGGGCCTCAACTTCCTCCTCTTACTCTTCCTGTACCTGATTGTCAGGATTATGGGGGCACTCGCGTCTCCAATGCCCGACCTCCTGACACTGATGGCACTTGGTCGTCTTTTTCAGGGTCGCTATATCTATCCTAGGTCTCGGGCCTTCTTCGTTGTCCCTTTTCTGCCCCCCTGACTTCCTCCCCACGGTGCCATTGCCTGACTGACCCTGTCCTCCCGCTTGCATCTGGACTAGCATCAGTTTATCCTTAAGCTTCTTTGTCTTCGAGTCTATCTCATCACTGCAGTACCTCGCATACCTCAGAATCTCATCTAGGGGCTTGTTTTGCCAGCAGATCAAATGTTGCTGTATCATGAGGCAGATATCAGGCCTCAATCCCAGCACAAACTTGGATACGAACTGTCCCATATCCTTCGGATTCATCACATCTAATCCGCTGTACTGCTTGAAAATCAGCAATAGCCTCTCATAGTACTCATGCACCGTCTCCTTTGGTTCTTGCCTGGTACGATCTATCTTTACCCAATCTATGTCTTGTGGTGGTACTTTAGTTTTCAGCCACGTGATCGCCTGTTCGTACTTTGCCATCACCCTAGGTGACGGTCCATTCGTGGCAGAATCACGTTCTGGCTCTGCGGTGGGCCATTCAACACTAACCTTGCACGCTATCCACAAGTCGCTTGGGACCACAATGTCAAGCAATGTGTTCAAATCAATCCACAGTACCTTTGAGATTTTAACAAATCTCTCTACCTGTTTATACCATTCCACTGGGCTCTCTCGCAACTTAGGGAAAGTGTTTGTAAAGGCAGCCAAATCTCCCCTGCTCCAGGGTACATGTACATATCCCCCATGAGCCACCTCCCTCAAGGGGTACGCTTCTGCATGCATCAACCCTCCTCCCAGGGATGTCTCGATAACACTCCGCCTAACAGTCTTTTTCTTTGACCACCTTTCCTCCCATTTCTCCAACTGGGACCATGTTCGGATTCCCATAATCAGCTCCCTAATGTGGGTTTTTAATCTGATCACCCTCTTTTCTTCTAGGTCTTGATCTGATTACTGTAACCTGTGGCCCCCCTGTAGGGCTTTCGTTTTTGTCAAATCTACCATGTACTTGTTTGCCAACTCAGAGAGTTTCTCATGAGCCGTCCTAGCCTTCGGGGTGACATCCTTTGCCACAAACAACAGCTCATCTGGTTCGTACAGTTCAATCCTTTCTAGTGGCAGTGTACCTTCCACTATCTCCTCTACTTCTGATTTTAGTCTCAGCACATCTAACCTTCTTGCCTTTATTGCCGCTCTCAAGGTGCCTTGGTTAGAAGTTTCCTTAGAGTCCCTCCCGCCACCGTCCTGACTCTCTCTCCTGTTTTCTTCAGGTGCATTAGGGGGAACCCTTCTACCTTCGCAACCTTCGCAGTCCCACTCCTGTCGCCTGTCTCCGGAGGAGTGGCGGGACGCCCCCCTGCTTCCCACACCTCCGTTTTCCCATTCCTGCCTGCTTTCGCTGGCTGCACAGTGAGAACCCATCCTATTCTCTTCGTTCCCTGACCCAAACACATTCCTTGACCTGTCGCTCTGGGTGTCCGCAATTGTTTCCCAAGTTCTTAAATCTGGCCTTAACTCCCTCATTGACCTCGGCCTCGGTCCTCTCAGATCCATCGTTCCCCTCCAACCCCCTCTCTCTTCCGAGGAGTCTGCCGATGCCACCAAAGGGGTGCTCCGTTCTACGGGTCTGGGCAATGTCTTCCACCCATCAGCCACATTAGTCCTGCCTTCACTGCCACCCCTCTCACTCCCCATCCGTGGTGGACTCTCACCTTGTGTCTGTTCTGGATTGTACACTGATACTATGGGACCTATGGTAACAGGCACTGTCAGGGCATCTGGCAGTTTCTGAGAATGGACACCCTCTTCCACCCGAACTTTCTGTACTGTAAACCTTCCCTCTACTCTCATCACTGGGGAGGGTGGGGGTGCCTTTTCCCTCTTTTCTGGTGTAAACTTGTCCCCTGGGGTGTCCCATTCGTTCCCCATTGGAGCGCCGCCTTCCCCTACTGGGGCTTCCCAGTGCTTTGCCGATGGTTGTGTGCCCCCTGACTCTGGATTGTATGGGGTGGCCTTTCTGACAACAACCTCTCTATCAGGCTGTCATCTGTCTCGCTGTCCTCATCCTCTGTGCTCTTTTTCTGCCCATCCCCTGCACTTTCCAGCAACGGATACAACCTATCTCCTTCTATGGTCTGTACCCTCCACCTCTTGGCCATGGCATCCCATCTTGCATCTTGGACCACCCTTACCGATCGTTTCACTCTTTCTTGTCTCCTATCTCTGTTCCGTTCATGGGCTGCCCTGATCCATGCATTTAATGCTTCAAACTGTGTTGGTCTGGGCAAAGGTCGCAACGCAGCCATAATCGCTTTCAGCTGATACAGCACCTCTAATCTAAACGTTCCATATTTAGGAAATGTCAATTCTTCGTTTCCGTCTGTCATCTTACTCCAGGTACTAAGCCACAGTATGGTGTGTAACCCAGCATTCGTTGCCATATAATAAGCCGGAGTATCCTCGGGTGGAGCCTCCTCCCCACCCCGAGGTTCTATCCTATTTTCGCCCTTGAAACATTTCCGCAATATTTTAAAACATTTCATGATGAAATCCACAACGTTTCTTTGTTTACAGCACTCGTTTACTTCCTGATGACAATCCACCAATCTCAGCGCGGCTTCTCACTAACCGCCCTATCTCAGCACAGCTCCACGCCAACCGACCAATCCCAGCGCGGCTATTTCTGACGTCACTCGCCTCCGTTTCACAGCAGTTCCCCTCCTCTCTCCGTACTTCTCGCGGTCTCGCATGCGTCCCAATCATACACTGAAAATGATTACTTCCAACCAAGCAACCACTTCCCTGACTGTACGGCCACAGTCTAACTGTAATTGTCACCAAACTGGCAAATGTCTGTCCGCGAACGACCGGACAATCGCCACACTGATAGGTTACAAGCTCACGGTAACTTCCGACCAGCGTCCGTTACCCACGCACTCACACATTCGTCTCCCCCTATCCCGGTCCTTCGGGCGATCAATGGTACCTCATGACCCCCTTTCACAATGGTCGACAATTACTTTGGATGTTCGATACATCCGGACCACTTAAACTCTCCTTGAGCTCAAGATTTCCACTGGTTGCGCGCGCTCACAACCTGTTCCTCTTTCACACTACAGGCATTCTACTCCGCATGACAATACAACACACAATACAACATAACACCGCAATCTAACAACGCATGACCCTTTTCATACTCACTCTCCTCCGACCTGCTGCTTTCTGCCGCACTGTTACTCTCCGTCAGTTTCAATGGAACGCCATCCTCCATCCGCAATTCTCTGGACGCTCTCCATTTTATTCTCTATGGGCCTCGGGAAATCTCAACCTACCTCTAGATTACCCTTACTCCAGAAGATAAACCATCTTACTCTGCTACCAACTGGAAAGGCGGGATTTTACCTCTAGAGTCTGCTTACCATTCTCCAGAATCCCGTCACAGGTCGACTGAACCTTTTTACCTGTCATAGAGTGAATTAGGCAACCTAGTCACAACTAAACAATTTAATTATCCGAATATCCAATTGCTTTCCCCAAAGAACCACTGACTAAAGACTGAAATTAAAAGGTTTATTACATAACCAAAAATAACTGGAGATACAGGCACCTCAACAAGAGGTTCAACAGATAAACCGGTACTAATAGAAACATAATCCTACGGAAAAGTCTCAAACGGCTAATGAATAGGACCAGAATCAATTCCAGGATCATCAGACTAAACAGGATTGCTATCACTTGAGTTCTGGTACTCATCAGGATAAAAGACATAAATTCAGATCAGTCTGTCCCTACACTATGCTATGTGACATCCCTACTCAACAATAGCCCAACCTAACCAAAAGGTGTCAGCCGTGGTGACTTCCAAGAGAAGTTCGTCCACATTCTCTTGAAGACTATAGTTCTCGACTTGTAACTACACTCTTTGCCCAAACGACCGCTCTTCCTAACTCCTCAGCTCATCTGCTCTGCCTCCACCCTCGGGGTACTGTCCCTAATACCAAACCCCACAATGTGAATGGCACGCCTTCAAGTACGCCCCTCCAGGAGGTGTTGGATTCTGGAAATATCCAGCATGGCGCTGGTCCATCCTTGTCCGTTCAAACGTCCTTGGGTCCCAGGCTTTTCATCCTTTCAAGTTGCTTCTTTGAATTCCTGGTCTACTCCTCCATGTCTGAGTCTAGTATCCTAACGCTCATACACAATGGGCCCTTCTACTCTACTATCTGCTTGATGAGGCGCCTGCAAAGGAATACACGCAAATAGCTCACAGTCTACAAATGTTGCAACGTCTTCTAAAAGCTCTTTTATAAAACATTTCTATAGTTAAATGTTAAGCAAGACAATTTTCAACAGGCCTGCACCATTTCTATGTACTAGGCCTCATCTGGTTATAGGCCCAACTCTTTACTTTAGCACTTCTTCTTAGTTCCCTAGGCCTCCAACCTTAAACAGCACTTACATTTTCTACTTAAAGCTAATTATCGGGAGTATATAAAGTCGGTTACATTCTCAGGTAAAGCAACTCTAAAAGTTCAATTACATTAGTTAAACACACGCTTCATAAGAAAATAGATTTCATTTCAACAGTGTCGCTATTCAAACAATAAATGTGTGCTTGCCCTCCAACTAGTTCTTTACTCTTCATTGCGTTAAAACATGATTAAAGTCCTTTATATATACGGGTGCTGGCTACTTGTACATATGGTGCACCCCTACAATTTTTCACTCATAAATGGCGTTCTCTCAGTTCCCCCCTTTGATGACCCGTGTCATCACCACCCTCACATCATCCTCAGGGTAAGAACTAAGCTAAACAGAGCTTTTGGCCATTTTCCCTCTCTTGAGCATCTCCAATGCTCTCAAGCTGCGGTATTGGTTGTCTTGCAGTCTTTCCATTCGTATCTCTTGCGCTCTCATTGATCTCGACAACCTATTCAACTTATACCATTTGTACATCCTTATTAAGCCCCACAAGGCAATCACACATGCCACTGCTATGATGAGAGGCTTCAGTACAAATCCAAGGAAACCCTTCCCTAGGTTGGCAAACCAGTTTCCAACCTTTCCAAATCCTTTGCCCACGGTCTCCCACGCATTCTCTTGGGTCAAGTCCTCAATCTCATAGTGGATTGCAGTAATGTTGCTTATATATGTCTCCAGATCCTTAGAGTTGTCTGGTATATAAGTGCAGCATTCCTGAATCTTCAAACGTTTACAGACTCCGCCCTCTTTTGCTAGGATGACGTCTAGGGCAAGACGGTTCTGTAAAACCATTGTCCTTATCGACAACATCTCACCCTCAACCAACACTAATGACTTCGCTGTATTCATCGACAGTTCATCCACCACAGTTGCTAACCGCCTTATCTTGATGTCATTCAAAATGACTCCCAACATAGGTATCGCTGCTCCAAACACATCTCCAATGATTGCTCCAGCACTCTCTCCTCGCTTTACCCTTCTCTGGGACCCTCCCTCCAAGAGAGTAAAATCCTGAGTATGGTAAATCTTGGGAAAGATAATTGCCAGGTAACACGTTACATACCACTTCTATGGCAATCTCACATACGCATTCTTTATTTATTATTCCACAGATAAAATATACAGTAGGGATCACCTGCACCACGCTCTTCAAGAAATCCTTAGTATAATACTCCAATGTGAAGGTGTGTTCACATGTAGTATGACCTACATAGACGTTCTCATAATATGTCTGTGGTCTGTGCAGGCACAGCTTCCCCTTCTGTACCTCATCTAGAGGGTACACAGACAAAATATCGAGTTTTAAATTTCGATATACAATTATATCGAAGTTTAAATATCGAAGGGACATAATATAGAAGGTAAGTAATATCGACACTCTTAATATCGATATTAGTAATATCGAAGTTTTAAATATCGATGTCAGTAATATGGAAGTAAATAATTTCGATGTTACTAATATCGATTTTTAAATAAATTTTGTGTATATTATATTGTATTTATTATGTTTAATAATTTATTTTTAATGTAATTTAATTAAATGTTGTCTTTTAGTACTGTAGCGGGTTGTGGGTTTATAGGGGAATAGGGTGGGAAGTAATTTAATTATGTTAAATTAATTATTAATTAGTAGGAATTCTAAATTAATTAATTGAGAATAATTTTTAAATAATTATAATTAATTGAATAATTGATAAATATGTTCTGTAGCGGGTTATGGGTTTATAGGGGAATAGGGTAGGAAGTAATTTAATTATGTTAAAGTAATTATTAATTAGTAGGAATTATTAATTAATTAATTGAGAATTATTTTTAATTAATTGAGAATTAATTGATTAATTGATAAATATGTTCTGTAGCGGGTTATGGGTTTATAGGGCTATCCAACACTTTCCCTACTGTTGCACTCTCTGGAGTTGGAATAGTATTTGTTACCCCTACGCTATCCAACACTTTCCCTACTGTTGCACTCTCTGGAGTTGGAATAGTAATTGTTACCCCTATGCTATCCAACACTTTCCCTACTGTTGCACTCTCTGGAGTTGGTATAGTAATTGTTACCCCTACGCTATCCAACACTTTCCCTACTGTTGCACTCTCTGGAGTGGGAATAGTAATTGTTACCCCTACGCTATCCAACACTTTCCCTACTGTTGCACTCTCTGGAGTTGGAATAGTAATTGTTACCCCTACGCTATCCAACACTTTCCCTACTGTTGCACTCTCTGGAGTTGGAATAGTAATTGTTACCTCTACGCTATCCAACACTTTCCCAACTGTTGCACTCTCTGGAGTGGGAATAGTAATTTTTACTCATACACTATCTAAAATGTATTTAGCTTTTTTATTAGTATTATGTTGTTATTAATTGTTATTTATGTGATTATTTTATGTATATAAATGTATTAGTAATGTATTATATTTTTATTTTTTTTATAAGTTATGAAAATAATTAATTTAGAGTTAATATTAATGAAAAATATATTATGTATTATATATTTATTAATATTAATTTGTATTACATTATGTATTAATTTTAAATATTATAGTACATTTTTAAATATGTTTATTACATTTATAAGTATGATTTTGTTAATATTAGATTTTTATTTAATAAAAAAAAACGATATTTTACAAAAAACGATATTTTTGTCATTCTATATATTTTTTTCGATATATTTGTACTTACCTTGTTAGGGATAGGATTCCTATATTTTTGACTTCGATATTTTTGTTCCGATATTTTTGTATATCGATATTTGTGTTATCGATATTTTGTCAGACATTCCATCTAGAGCTATTGGACCATAACTCCCCCTTGACTTGTGCTTCTTCTCTTCTTCCGTCCAATCTACCTTTCCTTGCCCTGAATCTTGCAACTGTTTTTGCTTCGTGTACCTATCTTCCACCTGCTCAATGAACTTCTTTTCCAAATCTGACAATGAACAAGTCAAATAGTGTCGGTGTGCATACGGGGTGTCCAGCTCCTATGTGGGGATGAAGAAATATCCCAGTCTGTCTTCTGATTTATAATAGTCCCACTTATTCAAGTGCTTGTAATTAGGGACTTCTGGTAACACAGCATCATAATTGGAAAAATAATATTCAAAATGATTCCGCCCATATAATATGCTAATCAGCAAACTACATGAAATTCCATAGGTCAATGGAAGGTGATGGTATCTAATACCCTCATCTACTGAAGCTGGCAATTGCATACACACATAACAGTCCTTCGCATCCATTGCATCAATGTATTCATACAGCAGTTTTGCATAAGCGTTCTGCCCAAAATTTCCTTTAGACAGATCTGTATGTAACCTACGACTTTCTGCAACCAGCAAGGCCTTCTCCCTTCTTTCTCTTTCTTCCTTCTGGCTAGGGGTGGGAGATGTCGGTGTCCCCTCAGCCTTCTCTACTTGTTCGTGTGGTGCAAAATAGGAAACTGAAACTACTATAACTATAAGGAGAATCACTCCCGCTAACAGGGTGCCTACTATGCACTTGGCTCTGCGATTCGGGTTTCCAGGCGCCATGGTCTCAGCACAAAGTAGTTCGTTCTCGGAAAGCACCCAAAGTCTCTTCTTTGTTTATTTGAGTCTCTTGAACCACATCTGCCAGCAAAAATCCCCGTTTCAGTTCTTCTTTTGGTTCAATAATAGACAGCCCTAACCCTTCTCCGCCCTCTGTGGAAAGTCCCTAAATTTCTTCTTCTTCCACTCGGCCCTAGGTTAGTTCAACAACTATTTACAAAAGTCTTTTCAAAGTCTTTACAAGTCTCTAATAGTCGATGATGATACTTGATCCGATTGCCTGTAACACATTATCTAAAAGTTCCATGCGAAGCACAACTTCATCATAGGCTGGCATGTTTGGAACAAAGGTAGGAAATATCAGTCTATCCAGGAGTAAATCACGTATCTTGCTTAGGAGAGGGGGATTTGGGATTGTGAGTGTCAGTACGCCTTCGATTGCAAGTCCAGGTACCAACAGCATCACTTCCAGCTTAACATTGGGGATCGTACTGGTCACTGCTACTGACCTCACCCTCCCGGACCTCAGTACTCCTGGCATTTGTAAAAGGGTAGGTCCACTCTGGAGCGGCGTATCTTTGGCAAGGTACTCTCACCCTCCTTGACCTTCTCGGACCCCCTTGCTCAGCTCTTCTTTCTCCCTCTTCCGGATCAGATTCTTTGGACACAGGGGCAAGATCTATTTCGGAAGCCAATCTCACATTCATTCGCCTCCGTCCCTCGGGCCAATGAGCCTCTGCACCTCTTGCTCATCGGCCTCTCGTTTGCACACCCTGTTTGTTCCCACTGTCTGCCTCTTCTGCACTCAGATCGCCTTCTCCGCCACTTCCTTCTTCTGGGGCAGATTCAGTGTCACTGTCGTCGTGGTCATATATAGCCTGATCCGGGGAGACCCCAACTTCCACTGGCACCCCCACAGCTTGACTTGTCCCCTCTGCTGGATCTTCTTCTTCGTTATTGTTCTCGTTATTGTTCTCGTCTACGAGAGGAGCTGTTCCTTCTGCGGGTGCTGGAACTCGTCGGGTGTGAGAAGCATGGACCCAATTTGGCAATCCGCCACACTTTACAGCAGTAGTGGTGATTAGAATCACTTGGAAAGGTCCTCTCCAACGTACATCCAGGCAGCTCTTCCTCACGTGTTTCCTCACCAGGACCCAGTCACCCGGGCACAGGTCGTGACAAAGGTCGCTAGCAGCCGGAACTTCAGCAGCCTGCACCTGAAGGGACACAGAACGGATGACATCAGATAGTCCCCTGCAGTAATCAAGAATCAGGTCATCTGTGATATTCAGCAAAGCAGTTGTAGCAATAGATGGCAGTCTCATAGCCCTCCCCATCAGTACTTCATGTGGCGAGAGCCCTGTCCTCCTATCTGGGGTACTACGCATACTCATTAGTACCAACGGCAGTGCATCAGGCCACTTCAGGGATGTAGATGAGCACACCTTTGCCATTCGGCCTTTAGAGTTCCGTTTATCTGCTCTACTATGCCAGAAGCCTCTGGACGGTAGCTACAATGCAGTCTTTGTTCAATGTTCAGGGCAGAGCAGAGCATTTTCACAACTTCGCTATTAAAATGTTTTCCTCTGTCCGATTCCAAAGAGGTCGGAACCCTGAATCGTGGCACCAGTTCCCTCAACAATAGTTTGGCCACTGTGAGTGTATCGCACCTACGAGTGGGATATGCCTCAACCCATCTAGAGAATACACACACAATCACCAAGACATACCTGAGGCTATTAAACCTCAGCATTTCAATGAAATCTATTTGCATCCTGTAAAAAGGTCCGCCGGACCTTCCAATGTGACTCAGTGTGACAGGTGTTCTTTTCCCAACATTTATCTGTTGACACGTTACACATCTCTGACATACTGCCTCCGCAGCCTGTCTAAACTTGGGATTGTACCATGTTTGCCTGAACACACGCAACATCGCATCCCTTCCCAGATGCACAGGCCCATGTATCTGCCGCGCCATCGCACTCACCAGCTCCTTCGGTAACACAGCCCTTCCATCAGCTGAAACCCACATGTCCAAGTCTCCCTTGACAGAGCCAGCCAATTCCCACACCCTTTTCTCATAGTCTGACGCTTGTCCTTGCATGTCTCTCAACTCTTCCCACGTGTCTGCCACCTCAAGCATCATGCTTAGTTCAGTTCTTTCCCTTGGTCCCTCAATGTTTTGTTCAGTATAGGAGTATCCCTGCTCCGCACAATAGCGTGCAACTTCGTCAGCATAATTATTCCCCATTGACACAAAATCGGTGCCTCTGGTATGAGCTGTACATTTTACCACTGCTATTGCTGCAGGACCCTGCAAAGCCTCCAGCAATAATCTGACGAACTCGCCATTCCTGATTGGGGAGCCCGATGATGTCATGTAACCCCTCTGTGACCACAACTGGCCGAAGTCATGAACCACCCCAAATCCATATTGGCTGTCAGTGAAGATGGTGATCCGAATCCCGTTGGCTGCCAAACAGGCACGCGTCAATGCAATTATCTCAGCCACCTGCGCGGAGTGTATTCCTTCCAGGCAGGCTGCTTCAATTATCCCAGAAATAGTACAGACAGCAAATGCTGCTCTCAACTGACCAGTATTGTCTCTTATGCATGAGCCATCCACAAAGAAAATTTAATCGGGGTCTGTCAATGGCACATCAACAATATCCGGCCTAGGTTTGGTGCATAGTTCAGTTACATCAAGACAATCGTGGTCTTCCCAATCATCTTCTATATCATTTGGTAATGGCAACAAGGTAGCAGGATTCAAGACAGAGCACTTCCTGAGAGTCACATTCTCCGCAGCAAGTATAACCTGCTCGTAGCGTGTGAGTCTATTGTTGGTCAAGTGCTGCGTCTTGGTCCTGGTCATCAACAATTCCACAGAATGAGGTACATGCACTGTCAGTGGATATCCCATCACTATACTTTCACATCTTTCAATGCTGACACCCGTTGCAGCAACGGATTTGAGACATCCGGGCAACGCTGCAGCTACTGGGTCTAAGGTAGCCGAAAAGTAAGCAATTGGTCTACGGACTCCTCCATGATCCTGCACTAAAACTGCCAAAGCACATCCCTCTCTTTCACAGCAGAACAACGCAAAAGATTTGTTGTAATCGGGCATTCCCAGAGCCGGAGCACGACACAAGTCCTCTCTCAACTCAAGAAAAGCCATCATACAGTCTGTGTCCCATGGTACCGGATCACTCACGTCCTTGTGCGTCAGTTTCTGCAGCGCTTTCGCTTTCAGGGAAAAGTTAGCAATCCATTGTCGACAATAGCCAACCATGCCCAAAAACATCCTAACCTCTTTTTGAGTCGAGGGCACGGTCATTCTCATGATTGTTTCAATCCTGTCAGGCGACACTTTCCTCTTTCCCTGCTCTATTCTGTGGCCCAGATACTGCACTTCTTGCAGGCAGTACTGTAACTTGCTAGGGGACACCTTGTGTCCATTCTCTCCCAAATGGTTCAGCAAGGCAATGGTGTCAATCCTACAAGCATCTTCGGTGTCTGACGCAACAAGGAGGTCGTCTATGTACTGTACGAGAACTGAGTTCTGTGGCAGTACCAGACTCTCGAGATTCCTTTTCAACAATTGATTGAAGATCGATGGGCTCTCTGTATACCCTTGGGGGATACGGCACCATGTTAAAACGCGACTCTCTATTTTGAACGCAAAAAGAAATTGGCTTTCCTCATGCAGTGGGATAGAAAAGAAAGCTTGACACAAATCAATCACAGAAAACCATTCAGCTTGGAACGGTATCTGAAACAGTATTACTGATGGATTCGGTACCACTGGACAACATGGAACAACTATGTTGTTAATCTTTCGCAGATCCTGCACTATCCTAAACTTACCACTTGGCTTCTGTAGCCCCATTATTGGAGGGTTACAGGGACTGCCCATAACTTCCTTCAGAATTCCCTGTCTGATCATGGACTCAATCACTGGTTTTATACCTGCAATTGTTTCTGGGGTCAACTTGTACTGGGGTGTTCTCGGAAATTCAGCATTTGGTCTCACTTGTATTCTGACAGGCTCTACCCCTTTGATCAGTCCGATCTCTTCCCCCGTAAAGTCCCACACCTCCGGTGAGACTGAATCTCTCAAATCCCATGGGAGTTCATCCACAGTTATAGCAGGGTACAATTCAATGCCCACATGCGTGTTTGCAACCTTAAAATCAGCGTCATCATCATTAGTCTGCAATTCTACTCCCTTGGGGGGTGCAGTAGATGGTGCAATTGAGTTTACACAAAAGATCTCTTCCCAGCAAGCATACGGGACTGGAATCGCACACTACAAACTGGTGTCTATCTCTGAAGCTTCCGATCTTTACCGGTACTGGCTCAGTCAGGGGGTTCGTCATTCTTCTGTTCGCTACTCCTACCACTTGAATAGTCTCTCCTGAAAGGGGCAAATTGGGGACTACTGCGGACCTCACAGTAGACCTGGAAGCGCCAGTATCAACCAAGAAAGTGGTGGGGTGTCCGTCCACGTCAGCCTCTACAAAGAGTCCCCTCTGATCTACCTCTAGTACTGCTCCAAGGGTACAGTCTTCCTCCCCATTCAGGCACCGTCCTGACACTGGATCAAAGTAATAGTGCTCATCCCCCTCGACGATGAAGGGCATCTGCTTGTAAACCTTGTTCCCTGTCGAAATCCTCGGTGGCTGGGGAACCGGAGCCCTAGGGGCTGACGTCCCCCCTTTTGTCATCTGGGGCTTAGTCACTGTCACCTTCCGTACCGGAGGGGCCTCAACTTCCTCCTCTTCCTCTTCCTGTACCTGATTGTCAGGATTATGGGGGCACTCGCGTCTCCAATGCCCGACCTCCTGACACTGATGGCACTTGGTCGTCTTTTTCAGGGTCGCTATATCTATCCTAGGTCTCGGGCCTTCTTCGTTGTCCCTTTTCTGCCCCCCTGACTTCCTCCCCACGGTGCCATTGCCTGACTGACCCTGTCCTCCCGCTTGCATCTGGACTAGCATCAGTTTATCCTTAAGCTTCTTTGTCTTCGAGTCTATCTCATCACTGCAGTACCTCGCATACCTCAGAATCTCATCTAGGGGCTTGTTTTGCCAGCAGATCAAATGTTGCTGTATCATGAGGCAGATATCAGGCCTCAATCCCAGCACAAACTTAAATACGAACTGTCCCATATCCTTCGGATCCATCACATCTAATCCGCTGTACTGCTTGAAAATCAGCAATAGCCTCTCATAGTACTCATGCACCGTCTCCTTTGGTTCTTGCCTGGTACGATCTATCTTTACCCAATCTATGTCTTGTGGTGGTACTTTAGTTTTCAGCCACGTGATCGCCTGTTCGTACTTCGCCATCACCCTAGGTGACGGTCCATTCGTGGCAGAATCACGTTCTGGCTCTGCGGTGGGCCATTCAACACTAACCTTGCACGCTATCAACAAGTCGTTTGGGACCACAATGTCAAGCAATGTGTTCAAATCAATCCACAGTACCTTTGAGATTTTAACAAATCTCTCTACCTGTTTATACCATTCCACTGGGCTCTCTCGCAACTTAGGGAAAGTGTTTGTGAAGGCAGCCAAATCTCCCCTGCTCCAGGGTACATGTACATATCCCCCATGAGCCACCTCCCTCAAGGGGTACGCTTCTGCATGCATCAACCCTCCTCCCGGGGATGTCTCGATAACACTCCGCCTAACAGTCTTTTTCTTTGACCACCTTTCCTCCCATTTCTCCAACTGGGACCATGTTCGGATTCCTATAATCAGCTCCCTAATGTGGGTTTTTAATCTGATCACCCTCTTTTCTTCTAGGTCTTGATCTGATTACTGTAACCTGTGGCCCCCCTGTAGGGCTTTCGTTTTTGTCAAATCTACCATGTACTTGTTTGCCAATTCAGAGAGTTTCTCATGAGCCGTCCTAGCCTTCCGGGTGACATCCTTTGCCACAAACAACAGCTCATCTGGTTCGTACAGTTCAATCCTTTCTAGTGGCAGTGTACCTTCCACTATCTCCTCTACTTCTGATTTTAGTCTCAGCACATCTAACCTTCTTGCCTTTATTGCCGCTCTCAAGGTGCCTTGGTTAGAAGTTTCCTTAGAGTCCCTCTTGCCACCGTCCTGACTCTCTCTCCTGTTTTCTTCAGGTGGATTAGGGGGAACCCTTCTACCTTCGCAACCTTCGCAGTCCCACTCCTGTCGCCTGTCTCCGGAGGAGTGGCGGGACACCCCCCTGCTTCCCTAACCTCCGTTTTCCCATTCCTGCCTGCTTTCGCTGGCTGCACAGTGAGAACCCATCCTATTCTCTTCGTTCCCTGACCCAAACACATTCCTTGACCTGTCGCTCTGGGTGTCCGCAATTGTTTCCCAAGTTCTTAAATCTGGCCTTAACTCCCTCATTGACCTCGGCCTCGGTCCTCTCAGATCCATCGTTCCCCTCCAACCCCCTCTCTCTTCCGAGGAGTCTGCCGATGCCACCAAAGGGGTGCTCCGTTCTACGGGTCTGGGCAATGTCTTCCACCCATCAGCCACATTAGTCCTGCCTTCACTGGCACTCCTCTCACTCCCCATCCGTGGTGGACTCTCACCTTGTGTCTGTTCTGGATTGTACACTGATACTATGGGACCTATGGTAACAGGCAATGTCAGGGCATCTGGCAGTTTCTGAGAATGGACACCCTCCTCCACCCGAACTTTCTGTACTGTAAACCTTCCCTCTACTCTCGTCACTGGGGAGGGTGGGGGTGCCTTTTCCCTCTTTTCTGGTGTAAACTTGTCCCCTGGGGTGTCCCATTCGTTCCCCATTGGAGCGCCGCCTTCCCCTACTGGGGCTTCCCAGTGCTTTGCCGATGGTTGCGTGCCCCCTGACTCTGGATTGTATGGGGTGGCCTTTATGACAACAACCTCTCTATCAGGCTGTCATCTGTCTCGCTGTCCTCATCCTCTGTGCTCTTTTTCTGCCCATCCCCTGCACTTTCCAGCAACGGATACAACCTATCTCCTTCTATGGTCTGTACCCTCCACCTCTTGGCCATGGCATCCCATCTTGCATCTTGGACCACCCTTACCGATCGTTTCACTCTTTCTTGTCTCCTATCTCTGTTCCGTTCATGGGCTGCCCTGATCCATGCATTTAATGCTTCAAACTGTGTTGGTCTGGGCAAAGGTCGCAACGCAGCCATAATCGCTTTCAGCTGATACAGCACCTCTAATCTAAACGTTCCATATTTAGGAAATGTCAATTCTTCGTTTCCGTCTGTCATCTTACTCCAGGTACTAAGCCACAGTATGGTGTGTAACCCAACATTTGTTGCCATATAATAAGCCGGAGTATCCTCGGGTGGAGCCTCCTCCCCACCCCGAGGTTCTATCCTATTTTCGCCCTTGAAACATTTCCGCAATATTTTAAAACATTTCATGATGAAATCCACAACGTTTCTTTGTTTACAGCACTCGTTTACTTCCTGATGACAATCCACCAATCTCAGCGCGGCTTCTCACTAACCGCCCTATCTCAGCGCGGCTCCACGCCAACCGACCAATCCCAGCACGGCTATTTCTGACGTCACTCACCTCCCTTTCACAGAAGTTCCCCTCCTCTCTCCATACTTCTCGCGGTCTCGCATGCGTCCCAATCATACACTGAAAATGATTACTTCCGACCAAGCAACCACTTCCCTGACTGTACGGCCACAGTCTAACTGTAATTGTCACCAAACTGGCAAATGTCTGTCCGCGAACGACCGGACAATCGCCACACTGATAGGTTACAAGCTCACGGTAACTTCCGACCAGCGTCCGTTACCCACGCACTCACACATTCGTCTCCCCCTATCCCGGTCCTTCGGGCGATCAATGGTACCTCATGACTCCCTTTCACAATGGTCGACAATTACTTTGGATGTTCGATACATCCGGACCACTTAAACTCTCCTTGAGCTCAAGATTTCCACTGGTTGCGCACGCTCACAACCTGTTCCTCTTTCACACTACAGGCATTCTACTCCGCATGACAATACAACACACAATACAACATAACACCGCAATCTAACAACGCATGACCCTTTTCATACTCACTCTCCTCCGACCTGCTGCTTTCTGCCGCACTGTTACTCTCCGTCAGTTTCAATGGAACGCCATCCTCCATCTGCGATTCTCTGGACGCTCTCCATTTTATTCTCTATGGGCCTCGGGGAAATCTCAACCTACCTCTAGATTACCCTTACTCCAGAAGATAAACCATCTTACTCTGCTACCAACTGGAAAGGCGGGATTTTACCTCTAGAGTCTGCTTACCATTCTCCAGAATCCCGTCACAGGTCGACTGAACCTTTTTACCTGTCATAGAGTGAATTAGGCAACCTAGTCACAACTAAACAATTTAATTATCCGAATATCCAATTGCTTTCCCCAAAGAACCACTGACTAAAGACTGAATTTAAAAGGTTTATTACATAACCAAAAATAACTGGAGATACAGGCACCTCAACAAGAGGTTCAACAGATAAACCGGTACTAATACAAACATAATCCTAGGGAAAAGTCTCAAACGGCTAATGAATAGGACCAGAATCAATTCCAGGATCATCAGACTAAACAGGATTGCTATCACTTGAGTTCTGGTACTCATCAGGATAAAAGACATAAATTCAGATCAGTCTGTCCCTACACTATGCTAGGTGACATCCCTACTCAACAATAGCCCAACCTAACCAAAAGGTGTCAGCCGTGGTGACTTCCAAGAGAAGTTCGCCCACATTCTCTTGAAGACTATAGTTCTCGACTTGTAACTACACTCTTTGCCCAAACGACCGCTCTTCCTAACTCCTCAGCTCATTTGCTCTGCCTCCACCCTCGGGGTACTGTCCCTAATACCAAACCCCACAATGTGAATGGCACGCCTTCAGGTACGCCCCTCCAGGAGGTGTTGGATTCTGGAAATTTCCAGCATGGCGCTGGTCCATCCTTGTCCGTTCAAACGTCCTTGGGTCCCAGGCTTTTCATCCTTTCAAGTTGCTTCTTTGAATTCCTGGTCTACTCCTCCATGTCTGAGTCTAGTATCCTAACGCTCATACACAATGGGCCCTTCTACTCTACTATCTGCTTGATGAGGCGCCTGCAAAGGAATACACGCAAATAGCTCACAGTCTACAAATGTTGCAACGTCTTCTAAAAGCTCTTTTATAAAACATTTCTATAGTTAAATGTTAAGCAAGACAATTTTCAACAGGCCTGCACCATTTCTATGTACTAGGCCTCATCTGGTTATAGGCCCAACTCTTTACTTTAGCACTTCTTCTTAGTTCCCTAGGCCTCCAACCTTAAACAGCACTTACATTTTCTACTTAAAGCTAATTATCGGGAGTATATAAAGTCGGTTACATTCTCAGGTAAAGCAACTCTAAAAGTTCAATTACATTAGTTAAACACTCGCTACATAAGAAAATAGATTTCATTTCAACAGTGTCGCTATTCAAACAATAAATGTGTGCTTGCCCTCCAACTAGTTCTCTACTCTTCATTGCGTTAAAACATGATTAAAGTCCTTTATATATACGGGTGCTGGCTACTTGTACATATGGTGCACCCCTACAATTTTTCACTCATAAATGGCGCTCTCTCAAGTGTGTGCAGTCTAGCATAGGGTTTGTAATAGAGGCTCACCCCTCCAGTACACATTCCCATGCCTAGACACATTTACGGAGGACACTATGCATTGAATGTCGACTGTCCACATCAGCACACTAACAGCACCTGTCTTTTAAAGAAATCAACGCCCTTCGTTAACACCTGTTTCAAGGAGGTGTTACTTTTTTTTTTAACTCACCACATCTGGCAATCTTAGTAGATCCAATTTTGCATGAAAACCTATGGGTGTTACTCTGATCCCCCCAACTAACACCCCTTCACATCACCTTACAACAGCGCAAAGCCATCTTAAATCTGGCCGTAGGCGGCCAAAGCAAAGGAATGTCATTCCTTCTTTGAATTCTTGCATTTAAGGTGCCTTCATTTGCAGTGAAACATATTCAAAATGACTATAGCCTGTCATACTTATTTACAGAGGTGGCAACAAGTATGTGATTACGAATGAAACACTTCTTAAGGGGGGGAGGATTTGTTGGAAAGTATGGTCCAATGAGAGGGGTGGCCTTAATAAGTATTATGTTGTTATATTAATTGCAAAGGTAATTGCACATTTCCTTTGCAATTAATCATTTTGCGTTACCTGGATCGTAAACTTGCACCCCTCTCTGGTCTTGTTGGTGAGTCATACTCATCCTGCTCTAACTTCCATGTAATATAAGTTTAGAATGTTTGAGGAAAACGCTGTGAATTCAGTTACTCTTTCATGTAAATGTAAATGTAGTTGAGCTTATATAGCGCACAGCTACCCGCAGTGGGTTTCCCGGCGCTTGCTTAGGGAACCCTTCCTGGTATTCCCCTGTGAGATAGCAGGGTATCCACAAGGTGAAAGTCAGGCATCCCGCCGCGAGGGGCCGTTGTGGAGATTAAGCAAGCTATTGCCCAGAGTCGCAGAGTGTGAACCCGTGAGTCGAGGGGGCACTGGGGCAAGAATTATCGAGTCCGTGGAATGTTTAGCCCAAGACCCCGCCGAGGCGGGGAATTGAACCCTGGTCCAGGACCGATCTCAGCTTCCGGGTCTGCTGCCTCTAACCCCTGAGCCACACTTCTCCACTTTTCATGCTGTGATAATCAGACAAGTACCAGAACCTTAGCTTTATTCGCCCCCCCTCCCGTGGAAAAATTACATTACAGACTCCTACATTGTAGAAGTCGTTAGAATTTAGAAGAAAATATAGTCCCCTAAAGAATTTGCTGTTAAACTTTGCCTGTTGCACTGGTAGTAGATGGATGCAAGTAACTCACTAACTTCTCATTGAGCATTGTTTGGACGCCACTCACTGTGGGAATCTCTCAACCTTACTATGCAGGTTGGTGCTGCAATGCTACATTGGTATGGGCCACCTTTGGAGACTGACGAATACTGGCAAATACGAAAAGATCTGGGACACACAATTGAAGTGGCTGTGAAAAGTCTTTTTATATATGTTTACATTTGTAGTACCTTATTCGGATAAGTTATCAATAAAGTGGATGAATTGTTGCATGGTTGTTCTGACAGCATTTTTATTTATTTTATATAACGCAAACGGGAAAAAGCTGGATCAAAGCAGACTATTAACGTATCTCACTGTAAAATGTAAGTGATAAGAACAGTGGTATGATGATTGGTCATAAAGATAGCTGGATAACTATGGGGCATATTTACAAGCCCCTATTGCCTCAAGAGTGTCACCTTTTGTGAAGCTCCGGTGACATATTGGCATTCCCCATATTTACAAAGTGGCACTAAGCCACTTAACTGGGCTTCACACTATCGTGTAAATATGCCCTTTCCGCCTCATTCCTCTGTGACAGATGGGTGTGCAATGGGTGTTACATGGTGTGTTGCACCGCTACACCCATTTCTTTTTGACGTTACCCCGATTTACAAGGCTAGGGCAGCGCCAAACAACAAAGGCCAGAATACCTGGTCTTAGGTTGGCGATATGATGAGAAATTATTATTTTCGCCTCGTTTTGTGCTCTTTGCATAGAACGAGCAAATAGACATTATTGATTGTTAATGTGGAGGAAAATGTCACTTCCGGCACATAAACAATAGCCCCAGCAGTGCAGGCACCCTTGCAACATGGCGGCAGGGTGACTGCGCTGGCACTAGGCACTTTTAAAGTGCTAGGGGAAACACTTGTCAATACAGTGCATCCCTGCATTTTGAGAATGTTGGAGCTCGGCTTTGCTAAATTTGGCATAACACTGCGCTCTACCTTTTTTGTAAATATAACCCTAAGTATCTGCAGGAATGTAGCAGGGTCAAGAGGAATAACAAGTGGGTATTTGGTGGGAGACTAGCAAAAACGCGTAGAGGTTCCAATGAGTTTGCATGCTTTCCTGTTCTTAAAATGTCTACTGTGATAAATTATGTTTTTTGAGTGACTCATTCAGAAACATCACAGTTTCTATCAATAAACAGTTGTGCATTATTTTTCCTGGCCAGATGCGTCATTTGTAAAACGTGCCATTAAAATAATGACTTGCCAGCCTGGGAATCCAGTAAATAGTAAGTACAAAAGCATGGCAGCATAAAAAAGTCATAAAGACTGGATCCCATTTCCTAAAAAGATCTGAATCATACTTATGCAGTAAATGTATGTGACTTTCAAGCAGTGCACATTTGACTACTTTGTAATTGATTCATCTTTGATAAATGTAAAACCAAATACTTTGAGAAATACAATGCCATCCATCACAGCAAATTTCCTGCTTACACTCTGCCAAGGGACTAGTCATGCATCAACAGACCTAAACCTGCTCTGGACTATCTCCCATCTCCAATCCCAATGCTTGAGAACAGTGGGTTTTGGTATCTTACAAGGGTCATTTGTCCACGGTTGTGCTTCTGTTTCTTCAGACTAAAGCACTGTGGTGTGTTATTTCAATACCTATATGATGGAATGAGGGGGATCCCTGTCTGCCCGAAACCTAATTGTTTGAAGGTTCCAACATCCTATTTGGGGCCTTCCTGCTTTGCGCCACCTGCCCTTTACCGAGACTATTCACTGTGCCCTCTGTGGTCGTATGTACTCCCAGCTGAGCACTCGTCCTGCCATTTTCCTCATCCCTTGCATGGCATATGTCTGGCTGCAACAGGTGGTGACCCGTGTCAATCATTCCCTTGTACTGACTGGCGACTCTAATTACAAGTCCATTGCCCTACGCTCCCCCATCTTGGCTACTCTTTGCATGTGTTGGGCTGTGACATCCTCGGCCTCCTATGCTGTATGCTTTCCCAAAATCTCCCATCCATACTACCCCATCTCCTTTTTTTGTCTCTCTTTTTTTCAAGTACCCTACAGTGGCTCTCTTTTCTTGGGGAAGTCTAGATCCACAATTGACAGATGTGAGCGCAGTGCTCAGTCTTATTGTTTCCTACCAGTATAACTTCCTAGCTCCAGACAGTACAACCAGCATTAACTCTTGCCTACCGGTTCCATTATAGAGCCCTCCCTAAGCCTATTGCCAATAACTTCCCTGGCCCTCTCCCCTATGCCCCCTTGGCCCACCTGTCTACTCTGCCCATTTTCTAGGGTTTGCCCCAGTGGTCTTATGGACCACTAGCTTCTGCTCCTCTGCTACCCTTTCTCTGCACTTGCTGCTCTATGTTCCCTTACAGCCTGTCTCTAATACACGTCTGGAATGGGTGACAGCTACACTTTGTGCATCCTGTCTAGACAGCCACATAGGAAGGTGAGGCTCATCTGCATTCTGAGCACCCATTTGCATACTGATGGGTCTTTCTGGGCAGGGAGGAATGGGAGGGCTGACACTTACACTTCAATAGGTAGTTTCCTGTCCACACACAAAGCACTGATTTACACTCCATATACAGTGGCGGCTGGTGACATTTTAAAGTTGTGGGGCGTAAAAGTTGGGAATGAGTGACCTGAGGCAAGCGAGTCTGACCCTTATAATGGGGCTTTGGTGGAGGGTTCTCCCCTGAGAAAATTTTGAAAAATTGTGGGCAAATAGTGCATTTTTAAGCAAATTTGAGAAATCGAGAAGGTTAATAAGACAATTGTGAAAGAGTAGTTATGACAACAATAAAGAGATTTCCTATGATAATGATGTAGTTAGCTGCTTATTCATCATAACAGACTTTGAGATAACAATGCTGAGTACCTCACAGATTTCCTTATTTATCATTTATGCCACCTCGGCAGATGCCATAACAACACAGTGTGCTGTTTGCATTAAAAAAGGAACGTGAATGAATCCCCCACTGGGGGTCTCTAAAGAGGTAGATGCTGCCTAGAAGTGTCAAGCTGTAAATAACATTGTTTGCTTCAATGAGGAAAAAATACAAAGGCACGACAGTAAAACACCTTACTGGCTGTGTCTATGTTTTCAATAAAACACGACAAAGGTTTGAACACATTATTTGCAATGTTAACTGAGACACTGTTTTTTTAAATTGTTTATGGTTTCACACTGACTACCCCTATCGGGCTTTCAGTAACACCATGGTCAGCAATCAGCATGGGGCCAAGAATAGAGTGATTAGCTTCCGCATCCAGTTAAACTAAATGACACAAGAAAGATTACAGCTCTCCAAAGATATTACCTCTGTGGTGCTCAGAGCACCGCTGCATGAATTGCATATGGTGTCTTTCTTATTAACTCTGTCTTTTAGCTCGACTTCTCCATTGTATCCATGAAAACGCATTCTCAGAAAAGTAAATGGATACTTTCAACACAAAAGTTCCATGATTTATCGTCTTTGCAACCGCACACTGTTCTTAATGAGTGTTATCATTTTTAGGAAAACAAGGAATCAATATATTCAGTGACTGGAAGGTCCAAAGTAGAGTAATGGAGCTGACAAGGCGCGCTTCGCTTATTTGCAAGTTACTATTTAATCAGATCTGGTTGGGTGTTTTTCTACAGCCACCTCCACCAGATAATAAACAATCACCTCCCATCCAGGTGTGTTGAGGAAAGCACACGCGTCCGGTCACACTGCTGGGGTCTAAAGCACCATGCTGCAAACACTCTATAAAAAGCGGCCTCTAAGCGCTATGTAACTCACCCACTGGAATCATTTGACTCTCCTGACCTGGCTGTGACTACCAGAGACCGGCCTTGCAGCAAACAGAGCGCAGGGAGACACGAACACGAGGCCTGGGCACAGACTGCAGTACTGCGCTGGGGCCCGCCCACGGCTGTGAGACTGCGCAAGCCTGCAGTGCACAGCTGGCGGCTGCTGCCTGCACATACCCACCGATGTGATCTATCATCTATGCACACACTAGCCAGTATGTCTGTCTGCCTTGTCCTGTGACTGTCACTCACACAAGAGTGCAAAACACGTATCGCAGCTCCCGCAACTTGCGTACAGGACCTGTTGGTGCAGCAGGCGGGCTGATTGCACCAGCGCCCGGTGCTATTTCTGCCCCACTAGGCACTCAACACATCTCCATCTGTCTCTGACGTGCCAGAGCATACTTCTGGTGAGAGGGCCTCCTGAACCACAGTATCACAATGTCAGTCAGGTGTTGTAGCTGGGATTGGAATTCATGGGGCTGGTTCACAAAAGCATTTATGAGTATGGGGAGCAGTAATAAAGGAGTACAATTTCAAGCACTTTGAGATGCCTAGTGAATCAGCCCAGAAATAACTATCTGTTAGTAAAAGTGAAAATAGGACACAGTCCTTTCTATTTTAACCGCTTAAATATTCTAAATTTTAGATGTTTTGGAAAGAATTCGGGATATAAGAGTACAGAAGTGCTCCTTAACTCACTCCAAAATCTCTTTGAGAAGGTCTCCAAGCTCTACCACAACACCACCCGGGTAGACTTAGAGAGCGAGGGGACAGAGAGAAGTCCTTTGGGCAAAGAGAGTGGATGGATACCAGTCAAAAAAATGTAACTATAAAAATCAAATTAATTTTTTCAAATAAATATTTGCGAACTCAAAAGCTTCCTAAGGGAGGAAATGTGTGAGCTGATACACATCACCAGAAGGGTAGGAATAGGGTGAGATTGAGGGTGATAATTTGAAAGAGGCTTCACCAAAACGACGATCAGTAGCAGCATATCTTTCATTTAACAATTCAACATTGCAAAATTGTTCAAGCTGTACCTTCAAAATGGAAACATTAATATTTTCCACTGTGGATGACCACCGTCTATTGAATTGCAAAGAACTCTGATTTGAGGGAGCAACCTCACTCCAGCGCCAAGAGACTGTTTGTTGAGGTTGGAGCGCTTCTTTACGGTTTCCACTAACTCAGTCAAGATCCCTGATTTTAGGACAAAAAGTTGTTTGCATACATCCCTCCCCCTTACACACAAGCAACCAGCTTTACCACAGGTTAAAGGTACAAATTCAAGCGGTCAGCAGACTTATTTCATAGGAAATAAGCCACATCTCACTAGAATACACTCAAACCAAGGCAATCTAAACGTGGCCGACCACCGGACCCTACTCATGGATGTTCAATTATCACAGACAGGTCGTCTTGTTTGGGGCTCACCTACGTGATAAAGGCGGCGTTCTTATATATCAACTAAGCAGGGTTCAGGGTGGCAGCACACGGGAGAGGTGTGAGTACTGAGTTAGCAAATTGCTCCGTATCAAGGAGAAGAAAATGCATTATCAGGTAGCAGGCTGGTGCATAATTGGAGTTGTGGTTCTCGTCCACAATTGACTCAACCAGGCAAACCTAAAGGGTTACACAGGCAATTGTAGTATGAAGCCCAGGACTGGTGGCATCTCGTAACTGTACCATAAGTAACAACATAAACAAAAATATATCCTGGGAGTAGGAAATGTGTAAATTAAAGAACATGTTATAATGTTTACTAGAGAACATGCATTACCTAACCCCACAGTCGAAAACAGCATCACGTCCGTGCAGACAAGCAGTTGCGGCTCGGGGGGGGGGGGTGTCGGGCAGGGGGGGCGCGAGGGGGACGGGGTAGTCTGCTGGGGTGGGTGCCAGGGAATTAAATATGAAAGTAAAAAATAAAACTTACCTTAGCCGGTCCGCGCCACCTCTGCTCCCGTGTCTTGGCGCCTTTACAAACGGCCCTGGAGTGGAGTCCGGAGTAGCAGCCTCTCTCAGCCAATCCGGGCGCTGCCAGCAGTGCAAGGATTAGCTTAGTCACTAGAACCAACAACACTAGAGGAAATGGCCAATCCACTGCATGGCTTCACATACGCCATGGTGTGATTGGCCATGCAGTGCGGCATGAGCAGCCACCCACCACACCCACGCGCGGGGGCACCATCTACAGTCAGCGCGGTGACGCCAGCCAATCCTGGCGCAGCATTAGCAGCGCTACTGCGCCAGGATTGGCTAAGAGCAGGGTGATTTCTGCCCATAATGAGACCCGGGGACCCGGGTCCCTGCCAGTCTCCGAGTTACAATTTAGGGAGGACACTGTCAGTACTGCGTGTGCGCATGCGCGGGCCAGCACTAAAAAATACTAGGCCTAAAATTGACATGCGCACACTCACTGCTTCAGCTGCTGGCTATTGCTAAATCTCCATTCTGCTGCCCTGTCACTCACTGCCACAGCCCCGCCCCCACACTCCTTCCGCGGCGCGATGTCCCCGGTTCAGTCTGGCTAGTCCCGGCAGTCGGCAAAGCTCTCTCCAGGCGAGTCACGAGTGTGCTTTCAGTCAGAAATAAGTTTTAAAATGAAATGAGTGTGTATGAGCAGCATGACGGTCGTCCACATGGTTAGTGGGGCAACGTCCCAACGCCCCCAATGGATGCACCGCCACTGTCCATATATAGCCTGGCAGACAGGACTAGGGGGAGAGTATGTAGCCTTATGATGTAGCCTTACGGCTAGAGTGGTCGACCTCGAAGCTGGGGAAATGGGTTTGAGTCTCAAGAACAACGCTCAAATCCTGTGAATCTGGGCAAATTATGCACTCTCCCTGTGCCTAAAAAAATTAATGTGTCCTTCTGTAACAAAACTGGTGCTATGTATTGCGCTCTGATACCCGATGTCTCAGGTATAGTTCACACTATATAAAACTCTTTAAAAAAAAGAGATCCTTGTGCACTTCAGAGAGCTGCTTTGAAGTCACCCCCTGCATCAAAGGCACTACTGGGTATAAGTACTGAGTCCCTGACCCTCTAAATTCAGGCACTTCTGTATCTTGAACTGAACCTCTGTCAGCAAGACTTCTGTACCGCTTAAAGGACTCAACTGGACTGCTTTTCATGAAGGACTGCTTTTTTGCGTGTTGCCCTGCAACCTGCTGCTCCCTGAATCTTGTGAAGGAAAGCTGGACTCTGCCTTCCCTCCAAGTGATTTCGAAGGGCTTGCTGACTTGCCTCCTGTTCTCTGAAGTCTCAGGGACACAAAAGATTTCCTGCAATCCTGCTGGTGCTGCTGGCCTCTGCCATCTGCGTGTCCTACCCCAGCCTGAGGTGCCCTCTCCAGTCTGGGTCTAATATGTGGGTGCTGCAGCTGTTTTACCACAAAACCGATGCATCGTCACCTTTGCTACGATCGGAACTGACGCATCACCCTTCAATGCAGAGGCTTTTTGACGAGAGCAGTTCCACAGCCCACGCATCCCAATGATGATGCTCTTCGAAGATCAATTATGACATATTGCCTGCATCTGAGTGAAGCTCGACGATGATGCAGTGACACGACTGCGTGGAAAAGATTGATGCATAGTGACTTCAGCGTTGATGCTTTGCTCCATCCAAGGTACTTTCTCAGTGGGCCCTGCATTGCGATCCGCCTGAACTTTGGATTTACCCAGGTCTAGCGTGACCTCAAGTAACCTTTCAGCGTTATTGACTTCTAAGCACTGTTTTTGCATTTAATCTTTAAAAATTCATATTTCCACTTCTACTGTTGAATTTTTGTCCCATTTCTAACAATGGTGATCAGAGGTGAGGATAACACTTGTGTTTGTGCAATACCATATAGTAACACATTGTTCACTACAACTCTATACTTAGACCACTTTGAGTCTTTTTCAATTCTCCTTGCTCTGACATCTTTTAACTTTTCCAAAGTCCTTTTGCCCAAGTCTCATTTACTCTGCAATACCTGTGGTACTGCCTGGTAATATGGAATTTAAGCTGGCCAATTTCCAGCCATACACAATGGCCCAGTTAAAGGGGTGTTCAATAAGGGAAGTGCCAAGAAGGCAGAGCTTCGGAAAGCCTTAAGAGCATGGGAAGCAGCCCACCCAGAAGGAGAAGTGGATGAGGAAGAGGCATCTGTGTCTGGGGAAGGACCAGGTAAGGAACAACAGGAGTATGACCCTTAAATCAGGGTTGGATTAGGGTAGAAGGATATAATGAACAAACAATATCCCACGAGGTATTAATGGACAGACAGTTAAGTATGTATGCCAAAAGCATTACGAGCAATGAAGAAGGAGACTCAATTTAGTTTTTAGAAAGTGCATATAGCATCATATATTTAAATAATAAACAGGGTATACAGTTATGGCAGCACTGTATAGACGTAAATAAAGACGCAACCCAAATTGCACTTGGGGCTCAGTGTGTATTGGTGACACAAGGTGGCGACGCAAGTGACAATGGTACACAGCAATAAACGGCGCAGGTGAAATGAGTGGAATAATATACAGTGTAATGAAAAGCAATGGCTAAAATATGTAAGTTAGTCAGATAACATATGATTTACAATTGATAATTCAAGTAAGCCATTGCAGGAAGTTGCGGCAATGATTGCGCTGTGTGTTGTCGACGAACGTTTCGATCCACTTTAGTTGGGATCGTCTTCAGGACGAGGTTGCGGTGAATGAACGGTGCTGCGGGATGAAAGGATAAAAATGAGGGGGGGTTGGGGAAGAGTAAAAACATATACGCCGCGTCGGTGTCACGTACAACAGGTAAGGAGGTGTTACTAAGGTCAGAGCAGGGTGAAAAAGCTTTAGTCGGCTAAGTCACGGTAAGTAACTTTGAGCACACGTGGGTATCCAAGGGTGTTGGAATTAAAGGAAGGCGTTGTTCGGTGGTCGCGGGGGAACAAAGGGAGACAAGGTATGTGTGGGTGCTGTGTGGAGACTGAAGAATTGCTGGGGGTAAGCTTCGCGGTAAGGTTGGTGAACGACAGGATGCCAGGCGCTGATGAAGCCTAAAGGTAACTGTACTAAACTGCTGCCGGTGCCACGGGGTATGGACATGGTTGCTGGGCGCTAGGGCTACTATAGCGGGATGTAAATCGGGGGCTCGGCAGTGGGGGTAAGCAGTTGTCAGAGGAATTACCAGAGAATCAGTGGCGAGTGGTTGGCAGGTGGAGTACGCGTAGTGGCAGTGGGAGCCTGTGGGCCTGGAACGGCCCGAATGTTGTGGGACAGGAGTGGCCGAGAAATTGTGGAAAAATGGGGGTTGTAGAGTCGGGGCGGCTGTGAAGAGCGGCCAGGAGGGGGGGGGGTTAAACACGAGTACAGGAGAATAAAGGCCATACCTGTTCGAGAGAGCTTGGGAGATGTCAATTGGAAGAAGATGTCCCTCTGTAGTGTAAGGTTCTGCGAGGTAGCTGAGGAAAAAGGGAGAGCAGGAATGTAAAGAAGCCGTGTGGCGCAAGGGTGCTGCGATCACATAGTAAGCATGGGTGCGGCGTACCTGACTTGGTTGCTCCAATAGAATTGTGGCGGGAACGGGCCGATATATTCAGATTGCGGCGCGTTATGTACCAGAGATGAATCCTTGGAGGAGGTTGTGCCTGGTCCGGGCAGAATTATTCAAATTGCAGCGAGCTGTGGCTGGGGAGGCAAGCGGGGAAGGGTGATCAGGAGTGGGTAGGTAGGAGGCAGGCTGAAAGGTGTTATGGTGAAGTTCGTGCACGGATTTACCTGAGTAGATCGGCCAGTCCGGGCTGGAATAAATTCGGGTGCAGGGTACGCAGCTGCTGGGTTGAGCGCGATTTCGGGAAAGTGAACGAAGTGGGCGGCTAGAAACAAGGGCAACGTGACCAATCAGGGAAGAGTAGGCGTGTACTAGGGAGAAGTGAGTGGGCTGTCGTAAGGATGGACGAATACGATTGGTTGTCAAGTATCCCAGAAGCTCGTGACATGTAGGTGGAAGGATGAGAAGGGGAAGCACCAGCACAAGTTGGAATAGGGAACAATATCTGTTGCTTGCCCGCATTAATAAAGTTACAATTGCAGCAATTGAGTGACATTACGAAACGAGCAATTGATACATTAATTACAGTGGGCAACATTGCAAGGCAATTAGGGAACAATTAAAGAACAGTTAAAGGGCCACTTAAATAGCGAGATATTGCGGGTGAGTAAAGGACATGATAATGATGTTACCGATGAGCACTTGCGTGGGGGACGAAAGACGTAATAACAGATATAGGGGGAACGAGAGACATGATAACAATTGTAATTGACAAAAACACAAGGCAAAATTAGAGGAGTCAAGCGACAAAATTGGACATATATGACAATTCTTACACCGCATGTGGACAGCAATTTACAAACATGGGTAACAGAAATTTTTTGGACTGGTGGTCTCAAGGCAATAAATATTTACTAGATGAAGTGGCTAATGGCGCTAGGAAGACATGATATCCATTGTGCACCTGACATATACATAGTGAAAAATTCAAGGTGTCGAGCCACAGAAATTGACATGTTAGACAATAATTAAAACCGCATATGAAGGGCAATTAACGAACACGGGAAACAGGAATTATGATATGTCTCTACTGACCGTTGCTGCTGCTGTTTGGGAGCAGGCTGTCAACCGTTTTCTTTCACCACCAACCCCCTGGACTAAGCTACTGCTCGCCGGACCCGCTTCGCGGGTCCCACTTCGCAGTTTGTGGTGGTAGCCTGTTTGTCTTTGGAGCGGACAGTGAGGGACATTGTAACACCGGCGGCAGGGCTGCAAGCAGAGCAGGAGGGACTCCGTTTCCCAGGAGCCCCTGCTCAGACCATTCGCCACACCTGGTCCGCTCTCCCTGCTGGCCACGCCCCCCGCCCCTGAGAGGAGAAAACCTTCGCTTCACTGAATCGTCGTGGGACTCTACTGACCGTTGCTGCTGCTGTTTGGGAGCAGGCTGTCAACCGTTTTCTTTCACCACCAACCCCCTGGACTAAGCTACTGCTCGCCGGACATGCTTCGCGGGTCCCGCTTCGCAGTTTGGGGTGGTAGCCTGTTTGTCTTTGGAGCGGACAGTGAGGGACATTGTAACACCGGCGGCAGGGCTGCGAGCAGAGCAGGAGGGACTCCGTTTCCCAGGAGCCCCTGCTCAGACCATTCGCCACACCTGGTCCGCTCTCCCTGCTGGCCACGCCCCCCGCCCCTTAATAGGGTCGACGAGACTCCGCTGCACGGGAGCGTCCCGGGAGAAGCCCGGGACAAGGGCGGGACCGTCTGTGGCCGTCAGTGGCCGAAGGTGGCTGGGCTGGGCCACCCCTCTGACTATCTTTGTTATTTACTTAATTATCTTCTTGCATGGGTCCGTTGCCCACGCTATCCTGATCAATTTTGTGAGTAAGCCATGATAAATTAATATTAACTGTTATTTTTGTGTTTTTAACTTGGCTCTCTCTTGTACTACTCCCCCATTGTTTGGCCTTTTAACTATTGCATTTTCAACTAGGGATGTCTAGTCCTGTTTTAAACTCTCTTCCTAACTGTGTAGGCGTATCCATACTTGCCCCACTTGATAAATACTTTGTTAGAGCCACTAAAGATATTGATAGGGAGATAACCCTAGCAGAGAGGCGGGCAGAGCGCCGCCTCTCTATTGAGCTTCTTAAGAGACAGGCTCCTCTCAATCTTGAGAAGGTTGCTATGAGTATATCAGCACATGACACCACGTATCCTGATACCGATGCGGAACTGTTTAATACAGAAAACATTCCATTAATCTTTCAAGATATCCCACCACTACTAGAAGACTTGGAAGTAATCGTGGACGGCGACAGCAATGCTTCCACAGCTGCATCCAATAATCTTATAGATCTTAATACCCCTTTACTCTCAGATTCAGCCCCCCACCCTATTAGTAACATCTCACCTTCAGTCCCGAAGATCCAAACTGAGGTAGTCACGTTGCTGGATTCTCAACCTACGGCTAAAATTAGGAGAGCACGTGACAATCCGACAAGTAAAGGGAATAGAGGAGCAGTACGCTCCCCAGTAAGGAAAAGAAGGAGGAAGGGAGGGCTAAAAAATGGGGTTGGAAACCCATGGAAAGCTCCGCATGTAGCAGATCCTAAACAAATTCCACCAGATGTAGTGGGGAAGGAGGGAAAAACAGGGCAATCTACTTCAGATTGTAAATCTTTTTCTAACGAAGGGCTTTTTGAGGCAGTTGAAAGTCTTTTAAAGGCTCTCATTCTTCCACTCACTGAGAGGCTCAAAAGGCTAGGTGAAAAATTGGATCGAGTTCTGCCCGAGTCTACTCCGTCAGAGAATTCCAATTTAATTATTCCATCTATCCCAACTGAAACCCGACCTATAACTAAACAACCTACTAATAACCAACGTAGGCAACATACACCTATTGTAAGATCTAATAATATGCCTGCTGATAGGAATTCCATCAAATCAGTAGGCACATTAGACACTACAGTTATAAAGGCCACAAGCAGAGAAAAGACTCAATCAGTGGTATTAAAACCTGTCCATACCAGCAGTTTACCCCCCACTAAAACAAGTCTCTCAACTAGAGGAAAACTTAACTCCAAAAACATAGTAAATCTGCCCCCAGAGTCGTCCAATTTTGTCATCATCCTAACAGGTGTCCCTGTCGTACCATAGGGAAATGTGGAATCAAACATTAGTTTGAAAAACAAAGTTATCCACTGGTTACGTATAAATAGACCGTTAAATTTACACCTGAATGGAGACATTGTCTCAGTGAGAAGGTGCCATTGGGTGGGCTTACGCCCAAAAGATATAGAAGGCGACGTGATCATTGTAAACGTTCGGGACCATAGGGTGGTCACTTATATTAGTGACTGGTTCCCGGGTAAAGGTAATGGAGGAGTATCATCTCGAAACTTGACTTACTTCTACCCGGAAACTATGATGTTGCCCCCCCATAAACCTCTAAGGGGGCATGGTTTTGACGCCCCTTACCATTCAAAACAAATCACTAACTTTGCCATCCCTACTTATCATAATAGTAATGCTATCCCCTTTTTCCCGCCCAATTATCCAAATAGGTACCCAATTCCAACTGATAAGAACTATCCTCCCACAGATCCAAAAGAATTTTGGAACATTCCCTTATATAACATGTTTCATCCCTTAACTGGCATGGACTTAAATGATTGACTGAATCCAACTTCCCTACAAGAGAGATCTGTCCGTGAAAATTCGTCGATATCACCTTTTCTGGTCGAGAGGGGTATGCCTGTACCGGTGACTCATTATGAACTCATTCAGTGGGATGTTTTGGAGAAAAGACATTATGAGGTAGCGGGTTCTCGGGCTAGTAATATAACCCGAACCCTTGATGAACAAAATACTAATCCTGCAGCCCATAGCGGAGATAAAGATGATGTTACTCATATGAATATGGGATCTGCAAGCAAAGTAAATTTTAACTCTGTCTAAGATCAGCGGAGTAGAGAAAACCCCTATGATATTAGAAGCACAAACTCCCCCTATTATGATGCAGTAAATAATGTTATAGAAACAAGAGTGGGTGGGGGTGATATAGTTCACCTTAATGGAAAATCATCACGGGGTGAAGAGGGTAATCGGGTAGAGGACAGCTGCTTTCGTTTAATTTCCTGGAATATAGCTGGCCTTTGGCGGAGGCTAGAGGATCCTGCCTGGCTAAATTGCATTGAATCCTTTGATATTGTCTGCCTTCAGGAGACATGGAGTACTGTGGACCATAGCTTGGATGGTTACCAAATGTTTAATGTTTCTGCTGAGCCTTCACAAGCAGGGAGAGCTAAAGGTGGGCTTGTGACAGCTATTTCTGTAAAGTATAACTTAACACACGTGGTTCGAGTGGTGGAATCTCCTTGGTACCAATTACTTATGATCAAGGACTTATTTCCAGTAACCCTTCTTCTTATAAATTGGTACTATAATATATTTGATCCCCATGCAACCACAGTTATTGAAAAATTACAGGAGGAAATTGTTAAGGTCACAAACAGGGTTTTCCCTCTTTTTATTATATGGTTAGGTGATTTTAATTGTGTGTTATGTACATTTAGTGGGTCTAGAGTATGTGGATTGATGGACTCAAGTGACCAGCCTATGGCTCATTTTACTCATTCGAAACAGGGGGAGGCTTTGAATAGTATTGTTATGAATAATGATTTATGTATCCTGGATATGCCTAGCTTTTCCGGCTCATTGAGTATACCCACCTTCCAGGTTGGAGGGGGCCGAGTGAGTACAATCGATTTTGCTATGGTATCTAAGGGTTTTGCCCATCTTGTAAAGGATTTTAAGATTTAGGCGAATCCCGCCAGCGACCATAATCCACTAATCTTGACTTTCAACTCTGTCCTTGAGAAAACCCAGACTGCGGAACAACCGATAAAATATAGTCAAAATCAGGGGGTCACCTTAAGGTGGGACAAGATAGATGTGAGGCAATTGGAGGCGGACATCTTTAAGAAAAATAAGGATGGGATAGAAATTTGTTTGACGCCTATATCCGACCCAGATTTTATAATCAAGAATTTTGAATCACTACTGGGAAACGTGGCTTCACACCTTGTAAAAACAGGGGGGAGGAAAGAAGATAGGGGACCCAAATGGTTTGACGAAGAATGTTCTGCTGCTCAGACAAGTTTAACAAAGGCTTTACGCCAAGTACCACGTGATAGAGATCTGGTTAGATCAGTTAGGAAAAGGTATAGAGACGCAGTCAGTGGACGGAAAAGTGAGCTAAGGACTAAGGCATGGGAAGATCTGGAAAAAGCGGCCGAATTGAGGGACACCAGGCTTTTTTGGGAGGTAATAAACCGACCTTTTTTAAAAACCGGAGAAGAGGGTACCATCCAAGCGCACATACCAGAAGACTCTTGGGTAGCTCACTATAGTAACATCTTCAACCCAAATGATGTATTGCTGACTACTACTGTGGGAGTTGGCGACTTCAATATGGAGTCAGCAAAATTACTTAGTGACTCATTAACGCTTCCAGAGGTAAAGATCGCCCTGAGGAAGGGTGCTGCATTAAAGGCCCCAGGGCCTGATGCAGTACCCTTGGATCTTTTCAAACATAACTTAGAGGTCTGGTCACCACTACTGTTAAATGTTTTTAAGGCAATAGTGGTGGGGTCTATTCCGATTTCCTGGAAAGAGGCGGTTGTGGTACCCATTTTCAAAAAGGGTAACAGGTCTGACCCTTGCTGCTACAGGCCGATATCACTAATAGACGCGTCCTGCAAACTAATGGGCAGAGTGATACTGGCACGCCTCAAAACATGGGCAGAGTCAGTAGGCATTATTGTGGACTCCCAATATAGGTTCAGAAGAGGTAAAGGAACCACCGAGCAGTGTCTCAATTTGGCACTAATTATGGGCAAGTACATGGGTGCCAAGAATAGTTCCATCCACTTGGCATTCATGGACTTGTCCAGTGCCTTTGACACTGTATGTAGGAGTAAGCTGTGGCGGATGATGGAGTCCATGGGGTTTGAGGAACCTTTGGTTACCTAGCTTCGCAGGCTCCATGCCGCCACAACAGTAAGAATAAGATATGGCCCTGGTGGGGAGAAGACTAGACCCATATTATCCACTGAAGGTGTCCGACAGGGATGTATTTTAGCTCCCTTTCTATTTGTGGTCTATACCAATGGATTATAAAGTTTTTTGTTAGAACCTGGTGCTGACTTTCCACAGGCTAATGGCAAAAGGATACCAATGTTGTCATACGCAGACGACACTGTTTTAATGACCCTCACTTCCAACAGCATGCAGATTTGTCTGAATGCTTTTGATACATTTATGGAAAGCTTAGATCTTAGGGTCAACTTCACTAAATCCTTTGCCATGACTTGCAGTCCGAAAAGCGTAAAAACCCGCAGGTATATGGTGAAGGACTCAATTATAGTGAAAGTTGATAACTTCATTTACCTGGGTAACCTATTTAATAAGAAACTGAATTGGGACCCTTTGATATCAGCTCGGGTCCAAAAGGTTACACAACCAACTGAAGCACTTTTTCGTTTTGCCAGTAAACTAGGTCAAAGGCAAATAGTAGAAATAATATCCTTGTATAAAGCCAAGTGTGTCTCCGTTGTAACCTTCGGTGCTGGAGTATGGGGGTCACAAAACTGTGAAAAGTTACAGATTATGGAAAATAAATTTATAAAGCGCCTCTTATCTGTCCCATCTGGTACGTCAAACAGTTTTTGCCATGGGGAGGTGGGTATGGAGTTTGTAAGTGATATTATACATGTAGCTCCACTACTGCTATGGTCTAAAGTTTGGCAATCTGAAGAATTGAAACTGACAAAGGATATTTTACAAGATTGCCTTAAACTTGACCACTATAGGGAGATTCTATGGCTCCTATATGTTAGGGATACCTTTTACAAGATTGGGTTAGGTAATATGTTTGAAAACCCTGATATGATTAGTAAGGATTCTAAGTTAACTATTAAAAATGCTTACTGTTCTAAATTGGGTACCTTAAGGAATAGTGGACATGCATTGTATGTTAGGGGCAAATTGCAGCGGCCTTTTTATTTATCATATATCATCAATACGCAATGGCGTTTTTATTTGACAAGGTTTCGCCTTAGTACTCTACACTTCCTTTTTGCCTTTCCAAAGCAAGGGGGTGGTGTGAGAGGCTACCTCCTTGCCCCTGTAACAATAGGGTTTTGCAAAGTACTTTGCACCTTATCCTTTTTTGTGCTTTGTATAGGGTCCCAAGAAACATATTTATTAGACCTGTCTTACTTTCCTTTGAAATTGCTATTATAAAGAGGGCTATGAATATTTATTGTCCTTGTCAACTTCAAACATTTGTAATGCTGTACTTAGTTTTATTAGATCGTCCTCTGCTATTAGAAATCGATACTGAAATAAGCTGTGGGTGGAAATTTCCATAAATGTTTTTCCTGTTGGCCTGTTGATGAAACCAACTTAGCACTTTATGTCCTGTCCATATATATGATCAAGGTTATTTTTAATGTATTGTATTGTATTGTAAATCCTAAATATGTAAACATGTATTGTGGATTTTTAATGACAATCTATGTATTTTATATTAGTGTATACTTTTATGACTCCTTTGTGGATTCGAAATAAAGTTATTTGAATTGAATTGATATGTCATGTAAATGTCATGGTACTTATAGAGCGCACTGTCACCAGACGGTCACCTTGCGGTGTCGCCTATTCGGCTTCCTGGCGCTGATACTCATACCACTGTGGAACCCCTCCTGGCTTTCCCTGTGAAGTGTCCACTCCTGGGCACCCCCAGGATGAAGCCAGGCATCCTTAGCGCTGTTGGGGCTGGTGTGGAGGCTAAGCAAGCTAGGAGGACAAGTGGTAGCAGTTCAGCAACACCTATTTGCTAGGTAAAGTGGGTGGTCGAGCAAGGATGTAGACAGGGTCTGACTGGACATATTGGATGAGCGCTAAGCATGGACAGATGTCAGAACATGATAGACAGGTTATGCCTGCTGTTTGGTATTCGAAGGGACCCTAGTCTGATGCAGATTAGTGGTGATGAACTTGCCGGAGATGTGGGGCAAGTTACAGGTAGACAGGGGTGGAATTATGTGCAAATGAACAGTATGGGCTCAGATGGAAATGGTACTGTTCCATTCGTTGATGGTGTTCAGTCCCAGATTGACTGTGTCACAAAGAGTCATCCATTTACATACTGCCCTGTTGAGCAGTGTCCTGATGTCTCCGCCTCTCATGGGCATGGAAGGTTTGTCAATAACCTGCCATGTGATGTCTGTATCGATGTGATTCTTCTCCAAGAAGTGGGTAATGAGTGGTGCAGTCAGGACTGTGCAATTGATTCTGCTTTTATGTTGTATGATGCGTTGCTTAACCAACTGTGTTTTTTGGCCGATGTATGTCAGGCCGTAGGGGCAGCGGATAGCATAGATCACATTTTGTGATCGGCAGTTGGTATGTTTTTTGAGTCTGTAAGTTTTACCACTGTTGGTAAACTCTTTTGTGTTGGTAGTCAGTTCACAGACACTGCAGTTTTGGCATTTGTAATGTCCTGTGATTGGTTGATTGGTTTGAGGCCCCAGGAAGCGGTGATGGTGTGTCTATCATCCTTCTTTTCAGGCCAAGTAATGGCATGGACGAGGTGGCTGGTCAGGTTGGCGCCTCGTTGGTAGGAGAATAGAGGAGGTTATTGGAAAGATTTATGTGGGCGCAGTATTGGCCAGTTTCTTTTGATTATCTTGGTGATGGTGTTGCTGCCAGGGTTAAACTTAGAAACGAAGGGTATCCTGGTCATAGGTTGCTTGGGTTGGGGTGTGAGCAGATGGTCTCCGTGGCAGTACCATGCCCTCTTTCGTGCTTGGGTAACCAACCATTTGGGGTATCCTCTGTTGACCAATTTGTTAGTAAGAATTTCCGCTTCGTGAAAATAGTCTTTACGCCACTTACAATTGTGTCTAATACATAGAAATTGGCCATATGGGGGACCGTCTCGCAGTCCTCATGGGTGGTAACTGGAGTATTGGAGTAAAGTATTCCTTTCCGTTGGTTTGCAATAGAGGCAAGTTCCGAGTTTACCATCTTCGGCGTGTATTGTTACATCAAGAGAAGGTAGATCGTTGCTTCTACAGTCACTGGTGAACTTGACATGATTTTGAGAATGGTTCAGCCAGGCAATTAACAGATTGAGTGTGATTGTAGTGCCATTCCAGGGGAGCAAGATGTCGTCAATATATCTTCGCCAGAGGTTGATCTGGTCTCGAAAGGGGTTATTGCTTGAGAGGATGAGGGTTTTTTCCAGGTGGTGTACAAACAGGATTGCAAAGTTTGGAGCAAAACATGCCCCCATGGAGACGACCTTAACTTGGAGTTAGTAGGTATCTCGATACAGAAAGTAGTTGTTCTGTAGAGCAATTCGGAGCAGATTCATTATAAAGTCAGTGGGGATCTGTGATGGTTGGGGTCTGAGTCTGTTTTTTTTTTGGCTGTGCACCATTGTCACTTGCGTCATCACCTTGTGTCACCAATACACACTGAGCACCAAGTGCAATTTGGGTTGCGTCTTGATTTACGTCTATACTGTGCTGCCATAACTGTGTACCCTGTTTATTATTTAAATATATGATGCTATATGCACTTTCTAAAAACTAAATTGAGTCTCCTTCTTCATTGCTAGTAATGCTTTTGGCATACATACTTAACTGTCTGTCCATTAATACCTCGTGGGATATTGTTTGTTCATTGTATGGGGAAGGACCGGAGCGGGACCTGACGTAGGGTCTTGTAATGCAGCTTATGAAGGGGGTGGCATTTTCACTCTAGACTAGGCAGCAGTGAGTCCTCGAGGAACTAGCCCCCAGAGCAGATTGCAGAAAGGAGGGAGGAGAGGAAACTCAACTAAAACTAGAGCTTGCCAAAACTGACAGGGAGCAAGCCCTCACTAAGCTAGACAAGGAACAAGCTCTACAATAGAAAAGGCTGGCCATGGAGGAGAGGAAGATGGCACATGGGCTTCCGGAATGCTGACTTCAGCCTGAAATGCTACAGTAGAACAGTCATTAAATCCTATTTTGACCAACTAAAATGCCATCATATAAGCTTGTAAGAAATTCGGTTGGATTTTAACATATTTTAGACTGAACGTAGTTTTAACAATGGAAATGCGGCTTGTTATTATGTTTTGCAGAACGTCACGGTGCTCGATTAAAATAACAGGTATGCCCATTAATATTTAGAAATAGTTTGAACCTCACGTTGTTGCTTTCGAGCAGTAAGAAGGTCACTGAACATGTTTTTTTGTCTGCTGTTTAGGGAGCTTTGAACACACAAGATTAGTGGTAAGCTAATGTTCAACTTGATCTATTGAATAAATATATGGATTAAGTGAATGGAGATTTCTTGGCATATGGATTTACTAGGAACATTTTTCTCACACAGGATTTAAGAATAGAGCATAAAGCGAGCAGGTATGATCATATAAACGCAATACACAGAACATCACCCATGGGCATCTAAAAATTTGAAATTACATGGTCATTATGTTTATTTTTTACAGATTCGCCCCTGATGAAGGCACCTTGGCAGTGCCGAAATGCATTGGGCATTTTCTATAAATGGCATAGTACATGGCATTGTAAAGCATAACATGAAATGTAATGTTATTGTTATTGTGAATGTGAATGAAAAATAATTCATTGAAAAGCAATATAATGTGGTAACACACATAAGAGAAAAAGATATATAAGAATTTGAATAAATTGAAGTAACTGAGAGTACATAAAGTTTATTGTTTGTTGAAGAAACGTAAAAGAAGTTTAAGTGCTTAGCACTAAGTGGACAGTGCACGGTTCGTTGGGCCAGCATACCCAACACAACAGGCTTTTCATAACAAGGGACTGACAATCCCTAGGAACCGCAGCACCATTTTCAAAAAAACGTAAAAATACGCATAACGGAGTGCTCCCTAACCCAGAATTAAACGCATTAGACTGGCTTTTCTGGCATTTTTTTTACTTTGGGAGATTGCCATTTAGACTTCCAGTGCATGAGCGTTATCCCCAAAGTATGGTTAAAACTGTGTCTTTATGCATTTGGCATTTTTATTTCTTGGTTAATCCACAAGTAAAATGGAGGAGAGAATTCACCTGTAGCTGAAAGGTTAAATGTCACTGGAGGGCAACAGTATACAATTAAACTTCCAAATATGTGACACTAAAAAGAGGAATTCAGGCCTATAAATGTAGGCTGACTGGAGGCTCCCTAAAACACTGCAGAAGTAAATTTCAAAACCATTTTGACTTTTAGAGAAACAAGTGCTATGTCACCTGTAATTGTTTTCTTGTAGCTCACAAGGCTGAAATTTAATATTTTAAAGTGAAATATGTTAAACATTAAGAATATTACAGCTTAATGTATAGAAATTAAATATTCTAACTGTTAGTAAAAGTGTCTCTCTACATTGACCAGCCGCAAAGAGAATTTTCTTGGTATAGTCTTCTGTGTCAAATACTATAGAGCTCATGAAAGCACTGTTTTAATGTTTAATTTAAAAAACTTGTTTAGTAGTCAGGCACTCTTACCACCTGTCACTGATGCTTGAAGTAGCTCTCTATCATGAGACAATAAACCCGGCTGGACTGACAGGCAGGCTAGAAGGAGTAATCACTGACCAGTCATCCTGGAATATGAGGGAGTGGAATGGACAGGGATATATCCTTAGAGTAATGTTAGATGATGAGGCTAGAGGTGGAAAAGAGATCCAAATATTAACACCAATGCAAGAACAATGTGCTGCTACAATGAAAAAAGGGCACCATGCAGGCTAAAAAGAATGGTTTGATGAACAGATCAGGGTGGTATCTAATTCTACCAAAGCACTCTTTATAACCTTAAAAGAAAGAGCTGGCCCAACATCTTTGAATGTTACCATGTATAAAACGTTGAGTGACAGTTTTCAGAAGAAAGTGGATCAGATTAAATCAATCCCCGCTGCTGAGGGCAGGGCTGGATCTAATGCATTCCTAGTTCCCAGTGTTGATACAGCTTTACATTAATTATGAGTGTGTTAAACCCTACTTTATGTAAGGGTGATCCTTGCCCTACGAAATTCCTCAAGGAGGGAGAGAAATGCCAACACCTTACATTAGGGACACTGACAGTGTTTCATTTAAAAGAAAAAAAGATACCAACTACTTGAAAATAATCCAGCTATGCCCCTTTAAAAAAAGCCTGGCATTGAGGATATGAACCCTAACAACTATAATCCAGTTTCTCACACTTTGTGGCTGCATCATAGAGCAAGCAGCCACAATCCAGCTACAGTGCTTTAGTGAATCAAACTCCATTCTGAGAGACAAAAAGGCTGCCTTCTGCATTAAAACGAGCACAAAGACAGCGCTGGTGGATGTTCAGTGCTCAGTTTTGAGTATTGTTGAATCCAGTCGACTCTTCTGCTACTACTAGATATCTCTGTAGTCTTTGACACCCTATATCAGTGCACACTATTGAATAGGCTATTGGGAGTGGAGGAGCGAATGGAACAACTTTGAAATGGATGCAATCCTTTTTTCTAAGAGATAAAAACGCTATTTTCTGGTCATGGCTCGACCAGATTCATTGTACCACAATGTGGGGTTTAACAAGGTACTTCTCAGTCACCTGTCATGTTTAAAATACACGTTAAGCCATTGCATAAGCTGTAAGATATAATATATTGAAAGGGTAGGACGTGAGAGGATGATAAAAGTCCACAATACAACCTCCCATTAACATCACAACATCACAATAACACCCCTTTAACATCACAACATCATAACAACATCACAGCAACAATAACTTGGGGCAAACCTGTACTGAAAAAGATCCGTTCAGAGATAGTCCTTTTTAGGATGCAGAACCCTCGCCCACCAATGGTGGCATGTTTCATCATTGGGCTTCCTCTTCATTTAGGCCAGGCATCCTAGCTTAGGGAGTTCTTTGGGAGGTATTTTTCTTTTCAATTAAGAAAATACTTTCTGAAGAAGAAAGGGTGGGATGCAGCCTTCTCTGTGTAAAAAATAAAATTGTGTAAGGCTTAACAAATCTGGTATTTATCCCTCAGTAAGGTTAAAAGCAAAGGAGAAAGGAATGTTTGGAAAAGTTATCAATCCCTTCACTTGATAAACATGTTAAAATTTGAGGCAATGTGTAAAGTATTCATGCAGCACTTAAACAGTAATAAAATGGAAACACAACATAAGAAAAATCCCACATCAATTTAGAAAAATAGAGTAAAATGTAATACATTATTTGACACCCCAATGACAAAAATCCAATCAGTAGTACCAGAAATTTGCAATTTAAAGATTTATGGTAACCATAGCGCCTACAAGCAGAAAGCACCGTTTGCAGTTATCCGGTCATGCGAGACCAGGTACAAGTTTAGGCCATCCGCGATAGAGTGCGGACTGGATGCAAGGTCCAGGTTAGTCCAGCTGAAAAAATATCTTCTAAAGTCCAACACGAAGAGTTCAGTTTGCAATGAAGAAGGCCACTAGGAGCAGGGAAAGCATTGTAAATAGTCAGCGCTTTAGTAAGAAGAGAAGGCTGAGCATCATGGATGGTCATCGCTGTAGCGAGAAGATCTTATCTGGTGTTGCACGCTGTCATTGCTCGAGCTACACATTTGTTGGCAAATACACCATGGCTACGCCAGGGTCCCTATACCTTGAGTTTATGGACCTAACGTTCACCTTCGACTGGGTGCAGAGGGGGAAACTGTGGGAGAAAACTATGCTTATGGGCATTGATCCACCAATTCTCCATTTTTTAGCCGCAATGCATCAGGGAGTTACAGGTAGAGTACGGTATGGTGTTGCCAGTGAGCTCACCCCACCTATAAAGATAGATTGTGGGGTGAGACAGGGATGCGTACTGGCCCCTTTCCTATTCTGTCTATATATAAATGATATGGAAAGACACATCAGTATGGGGAATGTAGACGCACCCACAATAGGCCGTAGGACCCTACCTGCCTTGTTATATGCAAACGATTGCTTCCTAATGTCGAGAACTGGGGTGGGACTACAAAGGCTTTTAACTAATTTTAACGATTTTAGGAGTAATCTCGGGTTAAGAACAAACGTTGCAAAATCACATGTTATGGTAGCTGGTAAAACCCCATCTAAAATGAAAACCTTTTTTTATAAAGAACGAAACATTATGTCAAGTGCGAATTTTGTCTTATTTAGGAATTCTTTTTAATGAGAAAAAATCTTGGTCTCTCCTAGTCAATGCCAGGATTGGGGGTTTTAATAAGAACATGGAGGCCATTTATAGATTCACAAAAAAAATTAGGTTCACACCCAATAAAAGCAATTATTGAAATCTATAAAGCATGAACCTGAACAGTTACTCTTTATGGGGCTGGTGTTTGGGGATGCACCAATGCATTGGGCCATCTGAGAGTAGAGAACATATTGCTAAACCGCAGGCTGACATTACCCAAAAGTACCCCGGTCACAATGTGTCATAATGATTAAGGTGTAACACCATTGTCCTTTCGTATCCAACTGGCACCCTTGATGCTTTGGCGTAGCATCTGGGTAAAAGAGGAACCAGATCTGAACCGAGATATCATTTCAGTCTGTTTGAAATTGGACCTTGGAATTAAAATTCCCTGGTTCTCTTATTTGCAAGACAAACTGGAGAAAATGGGACTCCGGGGTTGTTTTAGTAGTCCTGGAAACATAACTGCAATTCCTAAAGCTAAGTTGAAAAGTGATATCCTTTCACTCTTGAAGATTGCAAGAGATAGTGAAGACATGACCAAAAAAAAGGTTGTAGAGCATTCATTGTTGATTAGGTGAATTGTATCTTATCTCTCTTTTTATTTTAATCAAGCAAAACATTTTTCTTTGATTAGGTTCAGGATGGGTATTGCTCATTTGTTAGTTTCATATCCACGTGATGTAGACCGCGATGCCAAACTAGACCTGTGTCCATGTAACTCAACTTCTGTACAGAGCACTTTGCACTTTATGTTTTTTGTATATTGTTTCTTAATCCGAGACGCACTTTTTTTAAAACCATTAGTGTTGGAACTGGCCCTTCTTGCAGGGTCATCCTCAAACTTTTTGCTTCTTCCTCCCTTATTTTTCCTGACCCGTGGCTGTTGGCAATAGGACTCTGCGCACTTTACCACTGCTGATCAGTGCTAAAGTGCATATGCTCTCTATGTAAATTGCTATTCTGATTGGATATACATGTTTGGCATATTTGTATCACCATGAAGTCCCTAGTAGAGTGCACTGGGTGTGCCAGGGCTGGTGATGACAAATGCTACTAGTGGGCCTGCAGCACCGATTGTGCCACCCACAGGAGTAGCCCTAAAATAATGTCTCAGGCCTGACACTGCAGTGCCTGTGTGCAGTTTAGAACTGCCATGTCCTCCTGGTCAGTGTCCCCACTGACCAGGCCTAACCCTTCCCTTTTTGTGCACATCAGTCACACTATGGAAGGCCCAAGGTACCCCCCTGGGCAGGGTGCAGTGTATGTAAAAGGTAGAGCATGTACTAGTGCAGGTGACATGCTCTGGTAGTGAATGGCAGCCATTTTCGTTTTTCACTACTGTAAGGCTATCTTGCTCCATAGGTTAACATGGGGGATGCTGGCTACAGTGGTTAACAGCATTTCTTCCCATAGGAACAAGATAGGACATAAGTATCTAGCATCCCTGAACTCAGAATTTAATAACACATCTTTTCGGAAAGGTTGTTTTTAAATCCTGTGTTTGAGAACAGCACTTTTAGAAAGTTGCTGTTCTCTTGTCTGACCCTTCTGTGTGCCTGGGCCTGTTTGTGTATTGACTGTCTGGTTTGAGAGTGACAGGGGCTGGGGAATTCCCCAGGAGGGAATTCCCCTGGATGAGTCAGCACTAGGCTGAATGACTGCATTTTCAACTGGAGTAGTGGGAGGAGTTAGCACCTGGGCTGAATAGGGCTGTGCCTTTCTTCCACAATGCTGGCTCCACCCCCCTGCTGGGCGGCTAAGGACCCTGCCCCTCACTCTGAAAGGAAAGAAGCAGCCAGCAAAACAAAGTACTCAGGAAACCCCAGAACTGGTTCAGACCGGGCTCAGGGCCCACATGCACAGAGAGAACAAAGACTTTAGGGGTATAAGTACAGGACCCCTGACAACAGAAAATTAGATCATCCTGGAATCAAGAAGGAACCTCTGCCAAGGAGAAAGCTGAAACTGAAGAAGGAAGATTGTCCTGCTGTTGCTCTGCTGGACTGACCTGTTGCTTTGCTGCCAAGGAGAGGGGAAGGACTTTGCTGTTGAGCTGTGTCCCCTGTCTTGAAGGAATCTCCAAGGGCCTGAGTAGAGCTGGCTCCCTGTTTTGAAGTCCCAGGAACAAAAGGACTTCACCCCCAGCTTCCCTGAACTCTGCTGAGAGAGTTATGTCCCTCCTAGAGTGCTTGATCCAGTTGTGGGGCCTCTGGAGGTTGTACCTGTGCTGGGAAGCTTGAAACGAACCTTGAGTGACTTTGAAACTGAAAAGTGTCGCATCGCTCGCTTGCGGAGCGCATCCCCGACAGTGCGAGAAGTTTCCCGCCGCTACGGAGGTCGAGATCGTCGCAGCGCCTGACGCCGCTGCCAGAGACGTCGCATCCTCCGTTTGCGGGACGCACCAGACCGGTGCGGGAGAATCGAACAACGCTGCGAGTATCGTCGCAGAGCCTGTCGTCGCTGGGTGAGATCGCCGCAGCGCTTGCTTGCGGGTCGCATCACGTCGCTGCGAGTGTCGTCGCAGAATCAACGCATCGAGGAGCTGCGAGAGAGAGGATCCCCGCTGGACCGCGCATCGTCGCCCCGGAGATCGTCGCAGCCCCTACGAGATCGTCGCATCGTGCCTTTGCGAGAACAGACTTCCTACGGAACCTACGCACTGGAATCCATACAAGTGGCCTTCCTCCCCATACAGACCGGATTCGTCGCAACACACCCGCTGCTGCAGCGTGGCTGTCGCATCGCCTCCCCAGGGTCTCAGGAGCAACGCATCGCTTGTTTTCCACCGCACCAGCTTCTGCTTTTGGAACTTTGTTGCAACTAAAAGGTACTGTGAGTAAACGTGACGCAACTGTGAACTTTTCACGCATCAGTAGAGAATTCTATCGCAACGTAGAGAATTCTAACGCAACCTTAAGAACTCTTTTTGAAACCATATTCTTGAACTGTGTATGTTGGATTTTTGTCGTTTTGGTCTTGTGTAGTTTAGATTAAAATACCTTTATTTTTTCTAAACTGTTGTGGAGTCAGTTTGTGGTGTTTTCACTGTGTTACTGTGAGTGTTGGTACAAATACTTTACGCATTGCCTCTGGTTAGCCTAGACTGCTCCTGCCAAGCTACCTAGAGGGTGAGCAGGGGTTATCTCAGAGGGTTATCTCCTTGCCCTGACTAGAAGCAAGGGTCCCTATTTGGACAGTGGTACCTACCTCTGCCAACTAGAGACCCCCAGTTCTAACAATTACTAAGATTTTTAAATATGAGAAAGTGTAAACCTGCATTATGTCATCTACTTCTTTTAAACAATGAATTCACCGGTCTTGTTTATCTCCTCTGCAGTCTGACTTTGCAATATTGTTGGAAAATGAACTCTCGGGAATTAATTTGGTTGGCTGAAATTTTATTATGTTTATCATTGTTAAATAATGTTTTTAATTTGTTCTATTATGACTGTTATTTAAGTCGAATAAAGATCTTCTGACTGACTGGTGGTCACTGTGGGCAGTCAATGCTGTGCAGCGAAGTTCAAACCTCGTGTTGCCGGTCAGGGTTGGCAGTCACTGTAGCACAAAGAGTTAGGTTCACCAGAGCTACACGTTGGTGCTTGCCGCGGGTGGCAAGATTTCGGCACACACAGACCGTTTGCAGTCATGAAGAGCCCAAAACGTCAGGATGTATCCTTTTCTTAGAGGAGGAGCTCAACTGAAGCCACACTAAGGATCCAAGACCTAGGACGCACCACGTGGGGATCAGGAACTCATTTCAGTAGAGGCCAGCAGTGCTCAGGCAAGTCCAGATGCTGGTCAAGACAAGTTGCAGAGAGGCCTCTGGAGCTTGTTGTTTCCTTTAGCTCAGAACAGGAGGTGAGGCAGCTGACCTATGGGGTAATTTCAGCCTGGAGCAAAGGGTACACATTCAGTCTGCCTTCTCAGCCAGCAGGGACAGCCTTAAGAAGCAGGGCGTTCATCTGGTAGTAGGGCAGTGCTTCTTCTGCAGTATCCACGGGTATTGAAAAGTAGGTCTGAGAGTCTATTTTTTAACCTGATGTTAGGTTTGAAATGGGAGAAGCTTCTGGGAATTCCCCTACCTCCCCCACACACGCAGAGGTGTTTGGAATTTCCTTTCTCCATGTCCTGGTCCTAGTCTGCCTGCAGTCACAATAAGCTAATGTGAAGTTATTTTAGTGTCAGCTAAGGCAGTGTCTTTGAAGTGCAAGTAGGACTGTGCACAGCTCTGACACCCCATCCTTCTCAGAATGGCCCATCATGCCAACAATCAGGCCTTTTTTTCTGTGACTGTCTGGGAGGTATATACAATGGCCAACTGGCAACTCCACATAGTCATGAGACCAGAGAAACAGGCGGCATGCACCAAATGGTTAAAGCAAGAAAATGGCAACTTTCTAAAAGTTAATGGTCAAAATTGTGACTTTAAATCCAACATTACCGTTAAAGACGTTTTTAAACTACAATACCTCTGACACCAAACATGGCATTCATGCCTGCTCCCAAACAAATGTTATTACTTATTACCAGGATATGTAAAATTTAAAAGTACATGTCCAACGTTATAAATACATCATACCCTGCCCTATGGGCTGTTTATGTCCTACTCTAAGGAAGGTTTATGCCTGGCAAAAAGTTTATTTTGTCAGGTGGAAATGGAAGTTACAAACTGTACACACCGGTTCTAATGGCAGACCTGAGACTTGTTTAAAATGACTACTTATGTGGAATCATGTAGTACCACTTTACTGGGGACTAACAAGTAAATTAAATGTGCCAATTTAGTGTAAGTCAGTTTTACCATGTTTAGAGGAGAGAGCACAAGTGTGCATAGTCCTAACGCCAACAAAAATGAATTTGATCTCAGGACCAGAGGCTCCGATTATGCTTCTCATTTCTTTACTAAGCTCCACAGCGGCCAATAAAAACAGAGAAAACAAAACCATGTGATCAACCATAGAGTCCCAGTATATATAAGGTCCCTGCTTGAACATAGAGTCCTCTTTCTTTGCTGCTCCTCAGCCAGTTAAGTGCTTTTACCCTCTTGTCTTAATTGATAGCTTAAGGGTGTTTATGTGTGCTATTCTTTGTATTTACATTACTTATTGCGTTATATAGTGCTTACTTGTGCTTACGATATGATATGATAAAAACATTTGTACATCGCACGTTCACAAACAGCTTCTTCGCGCTTTGGACAGGCAAAAAGAAAAGACTACAGGCAGGGAAAATCAATCAAACAGAGATCAGTCAAAAGCTTGGGTTAACAACCAGGTCTTCAAGGCCCTTCTAAATAAGTGATAAGAAGGGATAAGACGAAGATCGGGAGGCAGAGAATTCCAAAAGTGGGGAGCTTGGAAAGCGAATCTTTGTCCTCCAAGCCTTTTCCGTTTGAAAGAACAAACGGACAGCAAGTTGGAGCTGGAAGAACGGAGAGCTCGGACAGGAGTATAGCGATGAAGGCGAGAGGAAATGAAGGCCGGACCTTGATGAGTCAAGGCCTGGTAAGTCAAGTAGCCCACCTTGAAGAGGCTGTGCTGGACCACAGGGAGCCAATGCAGGCTCTTCAGGAGAGGCTTGGCAGAGCTGGTCCTGGGCTGGCGAAAGATCAGTCTAGCCGCTTGATTTTGAATCAGCTGAAGTTGATGAGACTGGTCGAGGGGAATTCCGATGTACAATGAATTCCCGTAGTCGATACGGGAGATAACCAGAGCCAGCGTGACTTGAACTAGGGCCTTATGCGTGAGGAATCTGCTAATCTTTCTGATGCGGCGAATATGGAAAAAACATGTCGACATCACAGATTTAATTTGGAATTTCATGGCCAGATCCTCACTGATGGTAATTCCAAGGCTCTTGACCGAGCTCACCGGACAGGGGGCACTTCCAAGGGAGTGTGGCCAAAAGCTGGAGTTCCAGGGGTTTCCAAGAGGTCCAGTAAGTACGAGCTCAGTCTTTTCTGGATTGAGTTTGAGCTGGTTTGTATTCATCCAATTGCTAATGAATGACATAGTTGACTGAAAATACTCAACTGAGGCAGGGGAGGAATCGATGTTAAGGATAAGCTGGAGGTCATCCGCATAATTGAGGATGACCCCTGGCCTCTCACGCAGCCTAGAGATGAGGGGAAAAATGTACAGGTTGAATAATAGCGGAGACAGAGAGGAACCTTGAGGAACCCCACAGGTAAGGTTTTTGGCTTCCGACGTAAAGGGGACAAAACGAACAGCTTGTTTACGATCTTGTAGGAAAGAGGTAAGCCCCCTTAAAGGGGTGCCCCTGATGCCGGCGTTCTCGACCCGCTGAAGAAGGATGGAGTGGTCAACGGTGTCGAATGCCGCCGACAAATCAAGGAGCACCAGGGCTTGGGAGATGTTTCGATCAGCCCCTTTCCTAAGTTCGTCATGGACTGCCACCATTACGGATTCGGTAGAATGCTCGGGTCTAAAACCAGCCTGATGTGGATCTAAAAACTGGGAGCTTTCTACAAAAGAGCCGAGACAGCTGGAGACATAAGCCTCTAAGAGTTTTCCCAGGAAGGGGAGCAGGGATATTGGCCGAAAATTGCTCAATGTTGCCGGGTCTGCCCCAGGTTTTTTAAGGATGGGTGAAACAACGGCAGATTTAAATATACTGGGGACCTCCCCTAAGTCGGGAGAATTATTGAGCAATGAAAGGGGTACCTCTGGGAGACTAAAGAAGATCTCACGGGCTATGTGAGCCGGACAGCTGTTCGCGGGGGAACCAGAACGAACTTTATTAAGAAGAGATACAAATGCTCCTCGTGTAATTAACGGAAATTTTGAAAATGAAGAAGGGTTACTGGGGATGTTACCTCCGTCGAAGCTTGTGTCGGGTGTGGGAATACTAGCTTTTATTACGGATATCTTCTCGATGAAGTAGTTATTGAGGGAATCACAAAGATGCTGAGAGTAGGAGGGAGACATTGTGATGCGATCGGGTTTAGCCAGTTCATCCACTATCGTAAAGATCTCTCTTGATTTATTGGAGGAATTGAGGATTTTATCCGAAAAGTACTTGGTTTTTGCCCCAAGAATGGCCGATTTATATTCTTTTAATGCTTCCAAGAAAGAGAGTTTCTTGAGGGGGCAATAATCCGATCTCCACTTGCGCTCGGTTTGTCGAAGGGCAAGCTTCAGATCTGTTAGGGCCTTACTAAACCAGCGCTGCGCATCATGAGGACGCTTGTTCCTAAGCTTCTTTAATGGAGCAACCGTGTCCCGGCTTCAGCAATCCAGATGTGAATACTATCGGCCTGAGCGTGAACAGATATAGGGGAACCTGGCTCGCTCAGGGTGGAGGGGATTGTGGTAGCCAGCGAAAGACAAAGTGAAGGAATTTCTACTTTGGCCCAATTCCGAATAAGTGGGCGTTTAGTGGGGCAGACTACAGTAGCTGGGATTCGAGGTACAGTAAAGGAGATAAAGAAATGATCAGACCAGGCACATGGGGAGATCTGTAGATTTTGAACATCTAAATTTAAAGACTATAACTGGTCCAGGATGTGACCCTTAACATGGGTTGCAGTGTGAATATGCTGAGAGAAGTTTAACCTAGTTAACAGGTCGGTGAACTCCCTGGAGGGAGTGCTCTCATACTGAGTATAGGGCCAGTAATTGAAATCCCCTATAATAAGGGTTCTAGCATGATTAATTGCCAGTTCTGCCGCCATACTACCAAAGGAGCTCAAGAAGCCAGGTGACTGTCCAGGTGGGCGATAAAAGAGGGCAAAAGTAAGGAGGAAGGTGTCCGACTCAAGTTTAAAAACCATGTACTCCACCGACGGTATGGAGCACATGGTAATCGAGTTAATTTACCTGCATTGTATTGCAGTTGGTTGAGAATCGCTTTGTGCTTGTCTTCAGATATTGCTGTGTTAAATTGCTTGGTGTTCACAGCTCTGTTAGCTCTCTGCAGCGCCCCCATCGGAGTCCAGAGCGCACTGGGTGCTTGCTCCTCCTAGCGTGGGCGAAACGCTACGTATCTGGGCTTAAATATCGTCGGACTGCCACGAGTCTTTCTACCGCGCAGAGCGTCTTTCTACGCGCTTGCGAGACGGCTGGTGGAGCGGGAGGTACTGGGGAGCTGGGACACGCATCTCATTGACGCATAGTCCTGTTTCTATTGCAAACGAGCGGCCATTTCCGAGCACGCAGGGTGGCCATTTTTGCCTCAATTCTTTCACTCGAGTGGCTTTAGTGAATGCCGGAGCTGCATATTAAGCTCCTGACCCGGTTTTTTCTATGCATTGATCTTGAATTGCCTGAAATTGCACTATAATAGGCTCGTTTTTGCTCCCCTTAAGCCCTGCACCTGGTGATTGGGTGGGGCTGTACAATACAGCATAGGCTTTGCCTAGAGTGGTGCATGGCAAGCTTCCTCCAGCCACATCCTAATAACATTGTGTTACAGATCCTCCAGTTGGATTATTTAAGCTTGCCTGGGGTTGCCACTCCCCCTGACCTCCTACAAACCTCTACCTGGTTTAATCATTTACAGTCCTCCGGGGTCTGGAATACACACTCAGTGTGCAAGATGTCTGAGTACTATGAAGAGGACTATTATTACTATGAGGAGGAACCCTCTGGGTCGATGGAACATGGCCTCATTGAGGCATTGGATGCAGGTGTCCAACATTCTGTAAATAGAGCGCTAGTGAGAGCTATTGAACCCCTCAAGCGTCACCTTTGCTCTTATGCCAAGCAACAAGGCTGGCTTCCTTCTTCATGCTCTCGCCCTAAGAGTGGGCACGGACTGTCCAACCCGCACGCAGCAGATTTTGCTAGATTGGCCAAGTCCATGGCGGAACCAGATCGCCCTGCCACTAGCAGGGAGGCCACGATTACTAAACTCCCTCAGGACACTGAACAAGACATCTCTCCAGATACCTCTACAGATGAGGAAGAGGCCCCTAGGCCTGCAAAAAAGACCAGGAAAGAGAAGCACGAGGAGAAACCTTCAGCCCCCAAGTTCCTCAGTTTCGAACCGTCAGACATAATTCATCCCGATTCCTCGGCCTGGCTCCCACCTCAGGAGGTGGTGGACTATATGCAGGCCCACATTCGACAAGCGTTCGATAAGGAGGTGCGAGAAAGACTCCGGTCTGAATGCCCTCATCCGGATCTTCCCGGTAAGTTAGCAGACACACCCGAAGTAGATCCGTCCATGCTAACCTACCTCAAAAATTATAGTAAGGACCCCAAAAAGGGCCTTGGTAGATCTTGGAGATCCTGTCAGGATAAACTCTTAGACTTGACCGGTCCTCTGACCAAAATTCTTGAATTAGGATTCCGTGCCAAAGAGTCTCAAATGGCAATCGACCCAGAAGAACTGATTAGCTGGGCACAAGGGGCGGTTTGCCAACTGGTAAATGCCAACTGTGCATTGTCTGCGGAAAGTCGTCGTTCTATCCTACTGAAATTAGACCCTAAACTTGCTAAGCTGTCCGCTTCAGAGTCGGGCCCATTGGCTCAAGGCATGCTGTGTGGACAACCTTTTCTGAAGGAACTAACGAAATTTGTAGCTACTTTCAGCGGCTTGGATAAAGCCCAAGGGTCCCTTAAGCGAGCGTTCCGAACGGTTTTCAGCAGGGCCGTACGCCTTCGGGGGTGCTCATTTGGCCGTGGCTCAAATCAAGGCACCCCCGTGGTCAGCAGAGAGGAGGATATCAAGATTCAGGCTCCAATAACTCCTCCTCCTATCCCACACGAAGATCCCGGAACAGATTCCGCAGAGGCAGGTTTGGCAGTAATTCCGGTGGTCAGCAGGACTCCGGAAACTCAGGTGAGCTTGATTCCCTGTTCAGAGGTGGTTTTGGGGGGGAGTGTAATGTGTTTACTCAACAAATGGCGAGCGATCTCTCAAGATGCTTGGGTGTTGGAGACAGTTCAGAGGTACAAACTATAGCTGTACGAGTCCCCTTCCCAAGGAGTGCGCCCATGCCCTCTGTCTTTTTCCCAACAGGATCAGAACTTTATTTCAGCAGAAATCGAGTCCTTACTACGGAAAGGCGCGATAGTGGCTTCCACTCTCCACCCTCGCGGGTTCCTAAGCAATGTCTTCCTAGTGGAGAAGAAAGGGGGTGGGTGCAGACTGGTTTTGAACTTCTGGGATTTCAACTCATGGATTTTTTACAGACACTTCAAGATGGAAGGTATCCATCTGTTGCACGATCTCCTCCAAGGAGACTGGATGGTCCGACTGGACCTGAAGGATGCGTATTTGTCCATTCCCATATTCCCCCATCATCGTCGGTTTCTACAGTTTCTATGGAACGGGATTTGCTATGAGTACAAAGTTCTCCCGTTCGGCCTTTCATCGGCACCATGGTGTTTCACGAAACTTCTGAGGCCAGTGGTAGAGTTGCTCAGAGCCCGAGGAGCCCGTCTCATAATATATCTAGATGTCATCATCATTATGGCCACGTCCCCCCAGGTGGTTCAATTGCACCTCAATTGGGCGGTCTGTCTATTGCAGGATTTGGGGTTCATTCTGCCAACTGGGAAATGCCAACTGTGCATATTCTGCGGAAAGTCGTCGTTCTATCCTACTGAAATTAGACCCTAAACTTGCTAAGCTGTCCGCTTCAGAGTCGGGCCCATTGGCTAAAGGCATGCTGTTTGGACAAACTTTTCTGAAGGAACTAACAAAATTTGTAGCTACTTTCAGCGGCTTGGATAAAGCCCAAGGGTCCCTTAAGCGAGCGTTCCGCACGGTTTTCGGCAGGGCCGTACGCTTTTGGGGGCGCTCGTTCGGCTGTGGCTCAAATCAAGGCACCCCCGTGGTCACCAGAGAGGAGTATATCAAGATTCAGGCTCCAATAACTCCTCCTCCTACCCCACACGAAGATCCCGGAACAGATTCCGCAGAGGCAGGTTTGACAGTAATTCCGGTGGTCAGCAGGACTCCGGAAACTCGGGTGAGCTTGATTCCCTGTTTAGAGGTGGTTTTGGGGGGGAGCGTAATGTGTTTACTCAACAAATGGCGAGCGATCTCTCAAGATGCTTGGGTGTTGGAGACAGTTCAGAGGTACAAACTATAGCTGTACGAGTCCCCTTCCCAAGGAGTGCGCCCACGCCCTTTGTCTTTTTCCCAACGGGATCAGAACTTTATTTCAGCAGAAATCGAGTCCTTACTACGGAAAGGCGCGATAGTGGCTTCCTCTCTCTACCCTCACGGGTTCCTAAGCAATGTCTTCCTAGTGGAGAAGAAAGGGGATGGGTGCAGACTGGTTTTGAACTTCTGGGATTTCAACTCATGGATTTTTTACAGACACTTCAAGATGGAAGGTATGCATCTGTTGCACGATCTCCTCCAAGAAGGAGACGGGATGGTCCGACTGGACCTGGAGGATGCGTATTTGTCCATTCCCATATTCCCCCCTCATCGTCGGTTTCTACAGTTTCTATGGAACGGGATTTGCTATGAGTACAAAGTTCTCCCGTTCGGCCTTTCATCGGCACCATGGTGTTTCACGAAACTACTGAGGCCAGTGGTAGAGTTGCTCAGAGCCCGAGGAGCCCGTCTCATAATATATCTAGATGACATCATCATTATGGCCACGTCCCCCAGGTAGTTCAACTACACCTCAATTGGGCGGTCTGTCTATTGCAGGATTTGGGGTTCATTGTGAATCCACAAAAATCGATACTGTCCCTGACCCAACCTATCGAATTTCTAGGTTTCCTAGTTAAATCTTTAACTCGCCAACTCCTGCATCCGATGCAAAAGATCAAAGCAATTAAACTGGAACTGAGGTCTACACTTGACAGGCAGATGACCTCCCTGAGGTCATTAGCACGGATAGTAGGTTTATTAGCCTCTTCCATTCAGGCCCCCTTCAGTACCGGGCTCTTCAGCGCCGCAAGATCCGCCATCTTCAAAAACGCCTCAGTTACTCAGAACAGATTCCTCTTTCTGAGGGGGCGAGGCGGGAGATGAACTGGTGGTTAAACCACATGGAGGCCTGGAACAGCCAAGCACTTTTCGGATCAGCCCCGGATGTGATAATAGAATCCGATGCCAGCCGGTGGGGTTAGGGCGCCCGATGCGGCCAATTGTCCATGGGTGGTCGTTGGTCGCCGGAAGAACTACATTTACATGTCAACTTCCAGGAACTGCTAACTGGTTCCTTTGCCATCCGATGTCTATCTCCCCAGAAGACGGATTGTTGTATCCTTCTGCGGAACGTCAACATATCGGCGGTTCGATATGTCAACAAATTGGGCCGTACCAAATCCAAGATGTTAGCAGACATTGCCAAAGACTTTTAACATTACTGTCTTCAGAACAGACTCTAGTAGCGGTATACCTTTTAGGCTACAACAACGAGGTGGCAGATTAGCACTCCTGCCATCTACAGGATTCCAGCAACTGGATGCTGTTGCCCCAAGTATTTCAGAACCTAATACATCTATGGGGTCCCTGTCAGATAGACTTGTTTGCATCCCGCCTCAACAGACAGGTTCCCCAGTTTTTCAGTTGGAGGCCGGATCCAAAAGCCCTGGCCACCGATGCATTCCTGCAAGAGTGTCCGACATCCCTGTGTTATGCATTTCCTCTGTTTATGATGATTCCCAGGGTTCTAGTACGAACCAGGACTTATCAAGCGGAGCTTATCTTGATCACTCCGTTGTGGAGAGCGCAAGCATGGTTCCCTGTCTTACTGGGAATGAGTTGTGCAATCCCAGTTCTTCTCCCTCGGATAGAGAACCTACTGCTGGACCCTCTTCAGAACCCTCATCCATTGGTGATATCGGGTCAGCTTCCTCTAGTGGACTGGTGGGTTTCAGGGACAGATGGAAGGTCCCAGGCCTTTCACGCGAGGCTGACAGATTTATCATGGAGGCCTAGTCAGCCAACACCCATAAAAGATATGCTTCCTCTTGGAAGAGATGGTGTGATTGGTGCTCTGAATGGGAAGTGGATCCCACTAAAGCACATGTCTCTCTAGTTGTCAACTTTCTAGCCTATATAGCATCTTCGTGTTTGTCTTACAGAGCAGTCAACAACTTTCGGTCCGCCATATCGGCAGGTCATTTGCCCTTGGATGGAAAACTAATAGGTGAACATTCATTGGTGTGTAAATTGCTTAGAGGCATAAAGATGGTGAAACCTCCACACCCTAAATACACTCAGTTGTGGGATGTTTCCATTGTCCTCAAATTTCTAGAAGCCTGGCCTTCCAATAAGTACTTGTCTTGTAAACAACTCTCAGCTAAACTAATGATGTTACTGTGTCTAGTATCTTGCAAGCGGGTATTGGACGTACGCGCATTGGACTGGCAGGACGTAGATTTTCTCCAGAAGGAGTAACCTTTACTTTGTCAAGAAGAACAAAGTGTAACACTGCATCTGTCACGTACCCAGCTTTTCCAAATAATCCCAAACTGTGCGTAGTGCCATGCGTGAAGGATTACGAGGTAAGTACTTCAGAATTTCGTTCTGATATGCAAGGTCAATTATTGATGCACTGCAGAAACCCTTTCGCCTGGTGGCTCTGGCTACCTTGTCTCGATGGATGCGTTGGCTCATGGGCGAAGCAGGGATTGATATTTCAAAATTTGGAGCTCACTCAGCCCGTGGAGCTATGGCTTTGAAAGCCTTTTCATCAGGTGTTAGCCTGTCAGATATCATGAACGCAGCTGACTGGTCTTCTGAACATACATTTAAAGCTTTTTATTACAAACCTATTGTGGATGTAGCTTCTGTTGTGGTGGCTAAGCTTGGAACAAGCATAATCGGAGCCTCCGGTCCCGACATACAATTAAAAATTTGCGAACATTCGTGACAAGAATTTTCAATTCTATCAAGGACAACGGAGGCGAGGATGATCCCACCCAAAGGATATTATGAATTATACTTCATATTATCATGCTACTTTATATTGCATAAACTTGACTGTTTCCCACCCCATTTTGATGTACAAGCGATGCATTGTTGATATTTTGACAAAAGTGGGCATGAATGGTTTTTACGGGGTGTTTCTCCTTTATTCCAGGTGCTGATAGCAAGTGAAACCTGTCTATCGTACAGCTGAGGCTGGGTAATATCCAGTTCCTCTAGCCTTCACACTGGTGGATTCTGGTCCGCGTTACGCTTCGGATACACAGCCCCGTTGGGTCTTCAATTGTTGGTTGGACCAGTCCTAAGTTGACTGGTGATTCTTCGGGAACAGTTCGTGAATGGACTTAACTGTTATGTTTACAAAGAAAGAGGACTCTATGTTCATGCAGGGACCTTATATACCCTGGGACTCTATGGTTGATCACATGGCTTTGTTTTTTCTGTTTTTATTGGCTGCTGTGGAGCTTAGTAAGTTGTCCCTAATAGAATTGACAGTTCTTGTCACGAATGTTCGCAAATTTTTAATTCAGCAAAACAGGGGTAGTGAAGGCAAAATGTTTGCGATTGACCCTGCAGAGAGGGCCAGTTCCAACAGGTACCCTTTTTTTAAGTTGAGCCTACTAAATAGATCATGTGATGTCTGTTGCAAGGCATATTGTGGCTTACCATGAACATAGAGGAGCTTGAAGCTAGACCATTGCTTAGCATAGGTTGACTTTCCTTGTCACTTTCCTTTGCTTGCTTCTTATTCCTAGTCCAGCTTGTCCGTCTTGTGTTTGTCCCGTCCTTGGAGCACTCCCTCTTTACAATCTTCTTGATTGGCTGGTAATGCTACTTATAATTCTTGCATTTCAAGCACTACTTTTTCTTTTGCGGGAATCATTTCATTAGAGTGGATGTGCTTTCGCACCATCTCCCTCATGTATGTCTCTACCCTTGCACTCCGTGATGTTCTCTGTTGCCTGACTGTACTCCACACCCCCTCCTCTCTCTTGTGCTTGCCTTTGTGCCCCTCCCCATTGCTTCCCTGCACCCTCCATATTGCTTTCCCCAACCCTCGTGTTGCTTCCGCTCTTGCCATTCCCCTGTTAGTTTCTTGTCCTCCCAGAACCCACTTGGTTTTGCACCTCCTCCCATGTCACTTCGGCGTTCCTCCAACCCACGCCCCTGTTGCTTTGCTATTCTCCCACTAAACACTGTGCTGCTTCCGCTCCCATCGTCCACCTTCTTTTAAAAAAACAAAAAAATGGCTTTTTACATTTTATTTCCTTTTAGTTACTGACCAACTCGGATCTCTAAAAAGAAGACAAAAGCACGTCGTCATTTTGTATTCGCATGCATGTGTGTTGTATGTCTTCTACACAAGGATGCGGTTGGCGGCATTAAAGCTTTCTTTTTAACTTTAGCCACGTTGCACAGCATTGCGAATTCTGGGCAGCATTGGCAAAGCCATTTGGTAATTTAAGATTATGGGTAGGTGACTGTTATGTCGTGGGGCCCTAGGCCCACATGGTGGCAATAACTGCGACACAGACACCAGTAACTTATTTGGTTAATGAGCCACGAGCTCGAGCGCTCTGCCCTATTTATTAGCTGTGTCACGTGATCTCGTGACATCAGTGGTGGGTGGGTGTTTAGTGTAGCTTTACATTTTAACCCTTGCCTGTGTCTGCTAGGACACAACAGGTGACTGTCTAAGCAATTCTTATTGGAAAGCCTTCGCTCCTAGACACAGATTGTGAAGGAGCCTGCACACATTGAAGAACGGACACAAACCCTTTTCCCATCTGGTTTAACCATCTCAATTGTTGGGGGCGTGGCTTGCGCGCCGCTGTGGTATGGCGTGTCGCGCTTGAGCTCCGGGGAGAGTTGGTCCCGTCGAGCGTTTATCTCCGTCTCTTCTTGCCCTCCTGACTGGAAAAACCATACACCAACAGCGGAACGTGTGCTGACCTCCACGATGCTGTTTTTCCGCGGTTTGTGACATCGGAAATATGCGTTTGGCTTCACTCCTCACAGGCGCTCGCATTCCTGAGGTGCGGCCGCCATTTTACCGCGTCTGATGTTCCGGGCATCTGGCTTCTGAGGCGCCGCCGCGGATACAATTTAGCAGTCTTCAGTGTCTGAATGAGGGTTTCTTCACACGCTGTCTACAATGGTAACATTTATACGTTTTCTTTTTTCTAATGTTACTCTATTGCTGCTTGGCTGGGTTTGAAGCTGCTCACAGTTTTTTTATTTTTTTCTTCACTGGCTCATTGAGGTGTTTATGTCGCTTCATTGAAGTGAGTTCCTGCCTATCTCTGCTCATATCTGATCCGCTAGATTTGCGTAGCGTGTTTTGAGCGTGAACTGCCTCTTTTATTTTTTTTATTTTTTTTTGTTCTCCACTGTACCTGACTTTTTTGAGTAATTTTGGTGCTATACTCTACTCCAGGGGTCTTTTGTTAGCCTTCTGCTACAACTCTGTCAATATGAATCGGTCCTTGAACGCCAAAGACTCTAAGGACCAGGGCGCATCTTTGAAACGACTTAAGTCAGTCTCTCCGTCTCCTGAATCTCCTCAGGCGGACAATACTTCCACATTGGACACCATTTTGGCGCGCCTCAATGAGGTTCACGATATTGCGCAGTCAACCAAAACTAACACTGACTTACTTCAAGTGGAAGTGTCTGCTATCAGGAATGATTTTAAAGCCCTTTCTCTACGTGTATCAGCGACAGAAACACGGTTAAGCTCCGCAGAGGATGGTATCCAAAAGCAATCTAGGTCCCTTTCTCAAATGGAGCGCTCTATGGCGGCGCTGCGCAGAGACCTCACGGAGCAGGAGGACCGTAATAGAAGATCTAATCTGCGTATTTTTGGTCTACCGGAGGACTCAGAGAAAACATCCTCCTCCATGATTGAGTTCTTATCTAAGTGGATTCCGGATACGCTTCACTTATCTTTCCTCAGAGATTTTGAGATTGAAAGAGCACACCGTGTTCCAACGTTCCGTTCTAAGGCAGCCACCCAGCCAAGAGCAATCATTTTTAAGCCCTTACGGCATCAACACACTGAGCTGATTTTGTCTCATATGCGCAAGATTAAGCAACTCATTTGGGAGGGTCATCGCATATCTATTTCCCAAGACTTTGCCAGAGACACGGTCATACGACGGAAAGGTTTCTTGAATCTTCGAAAACGTCTCACTGACTTGGGCATCCCTTTTTCCTTTTCTGGTCCATCCAAGTTTCGCATTACATATAAAGGGCGTTCCAGAATCTTCGACGAACCGGCGGACTTGGCAACGTTCTTGGATAACCAGGAGGAAATAGAGATGGAAATTCAAAGATCAACTTCACAGGCTCATGGTGCCTCAGGGACCTGATTTGTTGTTTTCTCTACTTCTGGTTGTATCTTTTTTTTCTGGATGGTTACCTCCTCTTTTTTCTCCAGCCATGTTTCCATGTTAATCTAATCCTCTGCTATAGTACGTCCTATTTCTTTTCTCCTTTCCATACTATTCTGAAAGTGCTCCTTCTTTCTCGTTTCCTGCCTCTCCATCTTTTTCTTTTTCTCTTCTTTTTCTTTCGAGAAAACTTTTTTTTTTTTTTTTTTTAGATCCTTTCATTTTTTTTTCTTCTTTTTCTTTTACCCGTCTTCTCTGATCTCTTTAGTTTTTGTACCTCTTTTTCTGCTCCCTTTTTATTGCTCCTATCTATCTTTCTTACGGTGTGTTTCACTTATATTGTTGCTGTTTCAATTTACAGGCTACCTGCATTTTTATAGATATTGGTGGCAGATTTATTATCTATAAATTAAGTGTTGTTGCTTTTTTCAATAGCTTTTTGTATTACATTTGCATTATACTATGGTTCATTGTAGTATGGCTGTGTGGACTTCTCCTTATTCTTTCTGCTCTTCTGCATCTTCCCTCTCTGTTTCTTCCTCGTCTCTATATACTGCTTTCATGCACCTTTTTTTCTTTCTTATATCATTCCACTTTATAGTATAGTTATAATTAGGTGTTTTTGTATTATTCATATGCGGCTTCAATACATGTCTGTTCTTGTATTCACAAAATGATATATGTTTTTTCAAGATGTTTCGTACATAATTACGCTTTGCTTACATTTTATATTATTGTTATTTACTTCACGAACTTGCTCTCGTTGTGGTATTGTTAATCTACTCTGAGTGGTTTTAGTCTTCTAATAGCAATTTAGTACTTCGTTATCAAATGTATTTATATGAGTATGGTTTTTCTATTGCTTTTTAGCTCACTGACAGTTGTCTTTTATTACTGGGCTATTCGTCTTTACCAACTTTTGCTCCTAGTACGGGTCTCCTACTCGCCTTTTCCACGTTCCCCCTTGCATGATATGGGTCTCTTTTAGACCTCCCCCTCTGCCTCGTTTCTTTCTCTTTTCTAGTCTTTCTTCTCCTCTTCTGGCTTTTCTTTTTTCCTGGTTCTCCCACATGGATGCTCCCGTACCGTCTATTTTGCTTAGTGGTTGGTCTTCTGTATTTTTGAACTCCGCCCCTTCTTTGTTATCAATGTTGTCTTCGTTTGTATCCCCTTCCGTTATATGCCAGGTTTAAATGTATTATCCCTTAATGTTAAGGGTTTGAATCACCCGGTGAAACGCTCTAAAATCTTAGATTATTGTAAATCTCTCTAGGCGGACTTGGTCCTATTTCAGGAATCTAAGATAGCTAGTAGAGAAGCGTTATTCTTAAAGAAAGATTGGGTGTCGGATGTGTCTTGTTCGGATGCTCTTGGTAAACGCAATGGTGTGGTTACATTAGTTTCGAGGAATTCAGGTTTATCGATTCTCTCCTCTGAGCATGATTCTGAGGGTCGCTGGCTCTTATCTAAATTATCGGATGGCCAACATGATTTGTTTGTTATGAATATCTATGCTCCGAATGTTGATAACCCTGCTTTTTGGAAATCCATTTCTAAAAAATTGCATGACACCCCACATGCTGGAAATCTTATTGTTGGTGGAGATTTTAACTTACCTATGGATCCTTTATTGGACAGGAATTCTGCATTTCAGTTTCGTCCACCTAAAGCACACAAACAGATGCTTAACATGTGTTCCATTGCTAAATTGCATGATATTTGGCGTCTCCATAATCCCACTGCTAGTGACTTTTCTTTCTTTTCCTCTCCTCATTCCTCATTCTCTCGTATTGATTATCTCCTAGTTCACTCTTCTCTTGTCTCGGCTTCTTCTTCCCCGCTCATACATCCCATTGTTATCTCGGACCATGCTGCGGTCACTTTTACGCTTTCGTCCTTTGCTCCGAAACCACGTGGTCGTTCTTGGAGACTTAATACGGAAGTGTTACATGACTCTGCCCAAGTGGAAGAATTTTCAACGGATATAAACACTTTTTTCCGTGAGAATGAGGATTCTGTATCTTCTCCAATAGTTTTATGGGACTCTTTTAAATGTACTTTCCGGGGCCAAGTTATTGCATGCATGTCCAAACGCAATTTAGCGATTAAAAAAGAACTTACTGATTTATCGTCTGAGATTAAGACTCTGGAGGCTTCCTTTAGACATACTAAAGACCCGACTATCCTGCAACAAATTAAGCTTCTAAAATACAAATATAATACAATTGTCACTAAAAGAGCTCATATTGGTTTCCAAGCACAAAAGTCCAAAAAATTACTCTTAAAGAATCGGGCTGGTAAACTTTTGGCTGCTACATTAAAATTCCAAGATTCCTCCTATAAATCCTCTCAGATCTCTTCTATTACAGATCATACTGGCTCTAAAAAATTCCAAACTGAGGAAATTCTTGAAGTTTTTCGTGATTTCTATAATAAGTTGTATACCCCCTCTAACCAAGCCTCTTTTGACAACTGCCAAGATTTTCTAAAATCGATTCCGATTCAATCAGTATCAGAAGAAGATCGCTCCACTCTGAATGAACCTATCTCACCTGAGGAAATAGTTTCTGCTATCAAGGCCACCCGTTCGGGGAAAGCACCTGGCCCAGATGGATACCCGATATTATTTTATAAAACCTTTCTCCCGTTGCTTGTTCCTAAGTTGCAGGCTGTCTTTGACGCGTTTGTTCGTAATGGTTCTGTTTCTGGTACGGCTGCTGAAGCCACCATAGTAGTGCTCCCAAAGGAGGGGAAGGACCATTCGGACCCTAAGAATTTCCGCCCTATTTCGCTTCTCAATATGGAAGCGAAGATCTTTGCTAAAATCCTGGCTAAACGTCTAGAATCTTTCATTCCCAACCTAGTCCATCCCTCCCAAACTGGTTTTGTTAAAGGTAGGATGGCAAGAGACAATATTCGCACTTTTTGCCATATTATTGGGGCGGCTAAGCGATCCCAACTACCTGCCGCGGCCTTGGCCCTCGATGCGGAGAAGGCCTTCGATAAGGTTTCTTGGCCTTTTCTTCGAGCTGTCTTACATGCACATAACCTTGGGGACTCTTTTATTAACATGGTAATGTCTTTGTACTCCCAACCTAAAGCTAATATTAGAGTTAATGGTTCTACATCCTCTTTTTTTAATCTTTGCCAGGGCACGAGACAGGGATGTCCCTTATCCCCTCTTTTGTTTTTATTATCTATTGATCCTCTCCTTCGGCTGATTGATTTACATCCTGATATCAAAGGGTTTTCTTTTGGCCCTCATTGTCTTAAAACTGCAGCCTACGCTGACGATGTTCTCATTTTCTCGGATGACATCGCGTTAGCCATTCCTGCTATCTCTGACACCATTTCTTTGTTTTCTAAGGTCTCGGGATATACCCTAAATAAAGATAAGACAGAACTGTTCCCCTTAAATGCCTACTGCTTTCCTGCTCATATGGGTTCGGCTGGCTTTAAATGGCAAGCTACCCATCTCAAATATCTAGGCATTTATTTTTGTTCTACGCTACATACCACGGTTACTTATAATGAATCTCAAACTCTTGCTAAAGTTCGTCGTCTTCTGGACACATGGTCTCCAAAATATATTTCTTGGTGGGGTCGCCTACAAACCCTTAAAATGATGATAACTCCGATTATCAATTTTGTCTCTTCCATGATTCCGATTAAATTATCTGACTCTTTTTTTCGGGAAATTGATGGTATCACCTCCAAATTTTTATGGAGCGGCAAACGTGCTCGGTTAGCATATAAATATTTACGTAGACCTTGTGATATGGGGGGTTGTAATTTCCCGGACTGGGAAAAATACCAGACTGCTTTTTTGGCCTCCCAAGGTGCCCTTTGGTTTTCTCCACCAACCCGTCATATTCCTCTATGGCTACTCATAGAACAGGATTTAGCTGCTCCTCTACCAATTGCCTCTTTTTGTACTACTTCCACTCTACATATTCTGTTCTCCCGATCTATCATTATTGATACAATTGTCGCACTTAAGAAAGTGGATAGAAAGATGGCATTTCCTCTGCACAAAACTAGATGGTCTTCCATTTGGCGTAATTCCAAAATTAAACTCAATATCACTCCCACACTTATGTCGTACTGGGCGACGAAAGGTATCTCTCTTGTACAACATCTGTATGATGCTTCTGGTGAGCCCTTACCTTTCTCTACTTTAGCGCTCAAACATTCTTTAACAAATCTAGACTTCTACACTTTTCTTAAAATCAAGGTTGCGATCTCGAAAACTCGTCTTCAACCCTCCTCTTCCACCGTCTCGCTGTTCTCTGTTTGGCTCAAAGCGGGTCATGTTGCTTCTCACATATATAGGTTTCTATCCTCTACTTTGCTTCCTGATCAGACGGTTGCACAACAAAAATGGTTGCGTCATTTTGATCACAATATTACGGATCATATCTCCACCGAAGCTTGGCAATCCATTGGCAAATTAGCGTTACGTAATAAAATAGCTCCTTCCTTAATACAGTCCAAGTTTTTCTCGATCAATCTACTCCACTGGACTCCGGTACGTCTTCATTCCCTCAACCTTAAAGAGGATGACCTCTGTTGGAGTTGTGGCGTTGAGGCGGGTGATTTTCCACATATGTTCTATAACTGTTCCTTACTTAAACCTTTCTGGATTCTTATTCAGCAACATTTGTCTCTTATCTTTGACATTGAGCTCCAGCTCTCTTTTCCTTTAGTTCTATTAGGCCCCTGGGCGGCTCCTACGCCTCTTCCCCTTGATCCATTACAATTACAACTCTTAGACCTTCTTCTATCTGTAGCGGTCAAAGTTATCCTTATGGAATGGAAATCTTTCTCGTCTGTCTCATATCATACTTGGTGGGCATGGGTTTCCTTCTTACGCAGTGCTCACACCTCAGTAGATCTAGCACACCTGTCGCCTTCCATCTCTAAGGGGGTTTGGGCTACTCTGGATGAATATATGGAACTCTCTGCGAAAGGTGTAGTCCCTCAATTTCCTGTTGTTATGTCTACCTAATTTTTGTCTGGTAGTTGCGGTACATTGGGTTATTCCTGTGGGATTCCTTCTTTCTTTCTCTCTTCCTCTTTCCTGTCCTCTCATCCCGTTCTTTCTTTCTGTTGCTTTTTTCCTTTCTCTCCTTCCTTCTTCCTATGGTTCTTATTCTCTTCCCCTCCCCCTATCCCCATATTAGGGATTGATACGTTCTAAGTTCTGAACATTGTACTCCCTTATTGGCTCATTTCATTACCTTCATATTGTTTGCCTGTTTTCCACTTTTACTTACATTGAGCTTTGTTACTGATCAAATGATGCCCATGGTTTCGCGTTCCTCTCATATTGGAATGTATCGCCTCTTTGTATTTTGTTTGCTATTATTTGACTCACTATTTCTCTTAATAAAATCTTCTTGAAATGAAAAACCATCTCAATTGTTGAAAAGTTGCCTTTATCTCTGTTTTTGCCTTTTTTGCATACCTCTGACCGGTGATGATTGCTTACTCCATTGAGCTCTTTTATTATCACGTCGGCAAACAATTACAGTGATGGTCGAAACTGATGCATGTTCTGAATGGATCAGACATTCCAATCGGCAGACGCTATCTAGATGAAAAGGTAGCTCTAAGCTAATGGATATCGGTGCTTTGATGATTTACGTTTCACGATGTGTCTGAACGTGCTGTTTCTTTATCTTATTTTTGCTTCATACGATATAACCACTAAAGAATGTATTGGGATTGTGTTATTTAGAGGTCAGCATACATGGGGAAGTAAGTGATTGTTCAGTATTAAAGAGAATTTGGTGCTCTCAGCGCAAAAGCCAAATATGAGGGTTAAACTGCGCTTTTCCTACAACTCTCTATTTTGTAAGAACTGACCAAAGTTCATGACCCCTTAAAAACATGCTTAGCTCCCTTTTATATCACACTACCAGGCAGATTTAGCTGTGCTCCAGAACTCATGTATAAATGACTTAAAAATACACTAAGAAGTGTTTGTAGCTCAGCCACCTTCCGACATTTGATTCCTACGGTTAAAACATTCCACATTTGCTTGAATAAAGTATTATTCAGATTTTTTATATTTCTCTGCAGTATTTCTATCTCGTTGTCGTGATACTGGGTATTAGTACTTTTAGTCTGGTTACAGAATGCGTCCATTGCAGTGAAGTGTCCACGAACTGCACAGGAGGCCAAACGGATTCGTGCAAAAATCCACCCCTGCTAATGCCGAGTTGGAGCTCATATACTCCCGCCATCTTTTTTTTATTTTATTTCTTGCAGATTTATATAGCACGAACTCGATTCGAAAGCATTGGAGCGTTTTACATGAGCACCAGTTACGTTACGCAAGGTGCAAGCAAGGGCGACCCCAGGGATTGCTTTGATGAAGGTAGATGATAAGATATTATCTTCCTAAGAAGTGGCGCTGAGGGTGTTGAGTGTGTCAGTGAGAAATGGGAGAGATTGGTCTTTGAAGGCCCACTATAGCCGGATTCTATGAGAAGAGGTGGGTGTAATAAATGAAGCAGGCTTAGTATCGTAGATGTGCTGTTACATTTACTTTATTTTTTCACTGAACAGGAGGTTGATGGCACTTCATTTTTGGTTGAGTGAGGAGTAGGTTAATTTAGTATTTGACTGTCTTGGACAGTATTCTGCTTCTGTTAGTGCATTAATGATGGTGTTGGTATAGTATTTTACTTTGGCTGATGTGATGATGTGTCTGCATATTGCGCAAAGGGACTTCAGTCTGCGTTTATTGTCAGCAGGGCTTTAGAGTTCCAGGGTGCTGAAAGCTTTAATTTGCACCTGCATGTTGTAATAGAGACGTGAGTGCTCAGATAGATTTACAGAGACCTGTGTGTGACTGAGGATATTGGGGATGAACATACTTTCAACTTACCTTGTAAGTTTAATTGAAACAGGGCTTCTGTCTGGGAGAAGACAGGAAGTAATGTAATACCTGTACAGAAGGATAATGTGAAATCCATTGATGTCTCTTCCTGTCCAGGAGGATTATGGAAAATGCCATGAGGTCATTCACTGTGTGGATGACAAAACAGTGATGTCACTTGTACAAATGGAAAATGGGAAATGCAAGGTTTTCATTTCCTGTGCAGACGAGTGATGTAAAATAAAGACCATTTTCTTGGCTTCTTCTTTTAAATACAGTTTTGGATAAAACCTGTGGTCACTTCCTGTGTAGATGGGTGATTAGAAGTCCAGTGATGTCATTTCCTGTGCAGCTGGATGATGGGTAATGCAGTGTTGTCACTTCCTGTGCAGATGGATGATGGGAAATGGATCACATTTCTGCAGCATCCTGCTATGCTATTTATAGGCTCAAACCATTAGTGCTGGGTCCATCTCCACGTATGTGCTCAAATGTTCAAACAGTATCTCTATTTAGGACTTTAATTGAGCTTGGATTATTGTGATGGGGACCTGAGGCCATTCTTCTGCACAAAGAAATGGGAAGCTCCACTTGACATCTTGTGGCCATCTGTGCACTTTGTGAGCTTCACTGGATATTAGAGACTTACAGCCAGATTCATCAAGCGAAAATGCGCTCGCAAAAGGGCCAGATTCTGAGAATCTGGCCCTTAGCGAGTGCAATTTTTGCATTTGGGATTCATCATCCCAAATGCAAAAATCGCTAATAAAGAATTCGCAAATATGCGAGGATTAGCATTTAAGGAATCTCTATTAGAGATTCCTTAAATGCTGTTCATGAAACATTTAAAAATTGCGATTTCGCAATTTAGGACCGCTATTTACCACGAAGTCAAACCTCGTGGTAAATAGCGAAAATTTAGAAAAATGCATTTTAATGCATTTTTCTAAGTTGCATGTTACACACACACATGTCCTTTGGACATGTGTGTGCACAACATCAGTGTGAATTCACATTTCAGGGGTGCTACAGGGTGTCCTTTGGACACCCCTGCACCCTTGAAATCGCATCCTTGTTTGCGATTAGCAAATTGCTAATCGCAAATAAGGAACATGTAGGAATCGCAATATTTTTTGCAATTCCTACATGAATCCCGTTTTGCAAGTCCTTAATAGCGATTCCTTATGAATCGCTATTAAAGACTCGCAAAACGGGTCTTTGATGAATCTAGCAGTATGGGATAGATGTAGCTAATTTGGATTTACCGATTCATAAATACCGAATTTTACCGATTCGGTATTTATGAATCGGTAATCCAATGTAGGTAAAAATTCGGTAAAAAATACCGAATCGGTAGGATTCGGTATTTACCGAATCGGTATTTACCGATTCGGTATTTGCCATTGATTCCTATGGGCCTTGAGGTAAAATTACCGAATTGTCAAGGGGGACAGTGTGTCTCTTTGACACCCTGTTGCACCCCTGATTGTGGCTTGTGTGCCATGTGGCACACATACATGCCCTAAGTGCATGTATACAGGAATTCGTTATTTACCATGAAATAGTATTTCATGGTAAATAACGAATTTCTAAGGGTCTGTGGCACTGTTTTCAGTGCCACCTATGTCTAGATTTACCGATTCGGTAAATTTACCGATTCGGTATTTTACCGAATCGGTAAAATTACCGAATCGGTAAATTTACCGAATCTGTAAATTTAAGGCCCCCTACATCTTGAACACCAAATACCGGTCGTTAACGGCCGAAATCCGGTATTTTCGGCCTTTACCGACCGGTATTTGGTTACCTACATCGGGCCCTATGTGGTTACATGATGAAGCTGTACTCGGCATTAGTGACTAAACCTGCACTTGGAGCAACTATTTGTTCATTTGAGGCATCACCAGCTCGCATGGAGAATAGTTGGAGCATTGGGGGTGAGCTAGCAAAGAAGGAAGCAGACGTGACATCTAAGGCTAAATTTCAGCAGAAGCTGCACTGGCCTTTGCAACAATATCCTGTATTAGCTCGTATAGCTGGATTTTGGCGAATGAGGTTGTTGCATGGAATATGGGATGGAGCCTGTGTATTTGGGGCACTCCTTGGGCATGTGAAGCTTTAATTGGGAATATCAGACTGCAGCTTAGCGTTTGGGCTTTGTGTCAGTACCTCGGGAATGTATCCCAATATTTAAGTTTGTAATTTGCTATTGGACATTTTACTTTACATTACTCAAGATGCCTGGGTCTGGCATGTGATGCCTGAACTTAGGTAAATGATTGCGACGCTGATGGCATATCATTAATACATCACAATCATGTCATGGCAGCACCCTATATAATAAATGGGTGTTAACTACTCTGGGTTGTAATCTGCTTTAGTAACTAATTTCAATATTTAATTTTGTTTTTTAGTTACATACAAATTAATTTCATTATTATTGTGCTTATTGTAGATTTTTGTTACCTTAAGTGAAATACCTTCCTGTGATGATCGAGGTCTAAAGACTAGTCACCACTTCCTGTGATATCTTGAGGGGGATTAGAGACACTTTGATGTCATTTATTGGAATGTCATCAGGATCAGAGGAACCTCAATGTCACTTCCTCTTGCCCTGGCATTTCGGTGAGCTGATGTACATGTTGAGAGGGGAAGCATGTTATTTCTGAGAGCTTGTAACTAAACTTGTGGCTCTGCAAGCCCTATTGTGCAGTGAGGGCACCATTCACTGACACCCATCACTACAACAAGGCTATTGTATATCTTTGAGATTAATATAATACGGTTACGCCTGGGCCACTGAATTTATGCCGCAGGAGTGGGCTAAATTATGCGACAGAGTTGAGAAATGTATGTAGCAAGAAAAGGCAAATCATCCAGCATAATGCGGCACATTTTGTAATAGTATTACTTCATTTTTTCGTCATTCCTCAACTTGTTAACACTTGCTGGGCGTTGTCTGCATTGTTAGTACCAATGTAACATCCACATATAGCAATAAGCAACAGAAAGGTGACCAGTCCAGGTTTGAAAAGGTCTTTCCACTGTGCAGCAACACATGCTGTTTCCTTTTTGATAACTTTTGAACCTTTTGAGCAAGAAACAATTTTATTTGTTAATATCGGCAGATGATGGTTTAAGTGGCAAAAACTGCAAATTTATAATCATGCAAAAATCGCCATAGCCTCACAATCGTATAATTCCAGTGGCCCTGGCTAAGACTTAAACATCAGTTACCACCTGCACATTGTTGGCCTCTACATACACCACCAACAGTGTGAGCAGAAAGAACGCTGGAGACCAATGATAAAACACCTATGCAACAGGACACACAAAGGATATCAAACAGGATATTATGCTTTCCTGAGTTCTCCCTGCTTTTGCCCGGCCTCTACAATATTTTGTTACAGCATGCAAGCTGAGGGCCGGGCGTGGCTAGAGGTTATAAATAAATTAGGAAATGGCCACTTGAGGCCTCTGCTGATACTAATTGCAAGAGTGTATATACAGTCTTCATTCCTGCAGCGCAATTGTAACAGCAATAGCCGGTGTCCACCAGGATGTGGACACCACACTGGCAATGAGGCCAGCGACTGCTCATCGTGTGCAGTGTGCCCGCTTCCCCACAGCAACCTGTTTTCGCACTGGATGGTGCAAACTAAAGTGTCCTGTCTGGCCTAGCAAAATAACAATAAAACTTACTGGGGTGACCACCCAATACTGCAATGGTAGTGCTTTACCTGCTGGTGAGAGTCCACCCCCTTGGCCGCTACCCAGCTGCAGCTCTCACCCCCATCGGCAACGTGCTTGCCTCCGCCTTGTTAAGGGCCCGGCCTGAAAGCAGAGTAGTTCCCAGCACTTGGCACCGCACCCTGGGCCGCTGAGCTGGTTGAGAAGGCCTCGCAGTGAGTAAGTGCGCTGTAGTGCCACGTCACGTGTGCTGTGGGCCAGAGTGGCTTAGCAGCAGTGTCATGCACATGCTGAGTGACAAAAGAAAGAAAAACAAAGAGAAAGACATTAATACAGATGGTCTTCACAGAAGTGAGGAGGACTGTAAGAGTGCTTCAGGACGCTGCACCTAGAAAAAAAGGAAAGTAATGCAGAAAAAAGAAAACAAAACATGCACATACAAAGACACAGCATACACAAAGGTGCAGGGGTGAACATTAAGCGGTAAAATGACTGACTAGCAACCTGATCCGTCATTCTAGCCACCTGCTGATCAAACATGTCAGCGGCCTGCTCCATACGCCCATACCTCTGTACTGCTACTACCTCAGTTTGGTGAGCCAACTGATCACGGCACAGTGGCCCACTCTTGGAGAGGGTGCCTCCAAAACTATTTCCGGGTCACCCGAGAAACTGACGGACCATGAAGAGATCACTACTGGTGCACTTTGGAGGGGCATAACTTTATGATCTCTTTGAAACTCTCCCAAGCACAGGTGGGAATGCAGATTTTGACGAAGCCCTAATGGCCCTAAACAGACACTTAGACACACAGCTCAATCCAGATAATGAGCACTTCAAATTCCATCAGGCCTGGGCAGGCAGACGGAGTCAGTGGACATGTTCTATGCCAGCCTGAGAAACCTGGCAAGCATGTGCGTGAAAATCAACCAACCCAAAAAGATCTGTGTCTACTAGCAGTTGAGCTGTTTCACTGGGGTGGAGATAGTTCATGGTCCCGCTCTACATTTTTACAGGGATGAAAGAATGAATGATAGTATTTATAAAGCGGAACATTCACTCCAGGGAGCATCTTGGCGCTAGTGGAAAGAATATTTGAGGATCTGTAGTGGGGAAAGACTAAGTTAAGGCAACAGAAGCAAGAATTTGATTTGGATGAGAGATGGGAAAAATCCAGGTTTTTAGAAGTTTCTTGAAGGTGGGTTTCATTTGTGTATGTCTAAGCTGAGTAGGCAGAGAGTTCCATGCTTTGGTCCCTAAAATAGCCATTGCCTTGCCCCCTCTAGATTTTAATTTGAAAGTGGGGGCTGTTAGGAGGTTCTCTGAGGATGACCGCAGGATGCGATTGGTGGTATACAGTCTGATTCTTGATCTTAGGTATTCTGGTCCTGTTGCCATTGTGGCTTTGTGAAAGATGGTCAGGAGTTTATAGAGAATCCTCTTATGGACAGGCAGCCAGTGAAAAGTTCTGAGTACTGCTGCTCAGGAGGTGCCTTTAGGTCATTTGAGTACCAGCCTCGCTGCAGCATTTTGGACAACCTACAATCTTTTCAGGACCGTCTTTTTTGTTCCTGCGTATAAACTATTATAATAGTCAGACATGATAGAATTAGGGTTGCTGCAACCTTTTTCCTAGCAGGTAGCGGGAAAAGGTCAAAAATACTTTTTATCGTTTGGAAACAAGTGCCAGCCACAGCAAGGACTTTCTTACGGAAAGATAGTGTGGGATCAAATTTGATCCCCAAATATCTCACCATATCCACTGTGTTAGGGGGTGGAGTCGAATTTGAGGGCCACCACTGGTTGGGCGTTAATAGGTTAGATTTTCCAAAAAGCATGATTTCTGTCTTTGTGCTGTTGCATTCAAGATGATTCAGTTTCATCCAATCTGAAACTTCTCTTCAGCTGCTGTATAGTTTTTATCAAGAGTAATAATCATCTGTGTGTCATCCGCATATGCCGTGGATTTCACATCAAATGTGGCCTTCAAGGAGAGGAATGGTGTCATATAGAGATTAGAAAGAGTTGGGCTCAGTGATGAACCCTGAGAGACCCCTGATGACAACCGTTTTTTCGATTTGTAACATCACAGTGTTACTATCTGGTGCCTGTTTTCCAAAAAGGATGTGATCCAGGCCAGTACCCTGTTCGTAATTCCGCTACTTGCCAGCCTATCTCTCAAGATGTCTTAAGATGTCATGAGAGACAGTATCGAATATGGCTGATAGATCCAACAGAACCAGTACCACATTCCTAACCTGATCAAGGGCAAATTTTAGTGTCTCAGTGGTGTGGAGTAGTACTGATTCTGTTCAATGGTCAGGTCTGAAACCCGATCTCTTAGGGTGAAGGATGTTGACTCTTGCAAGAAATCATTAAGTTGTGTATTCACTAATTTCTCAGCTATTTTGCTCGGGCATGGCAATAGTGAAATAGGTCTGAGATTAGAGAGTGTGGTAGGGTCAGGGATTTTCTTTTTTTGAAGGGGCATCACTGCAGTGATTTTCCAATTTTCAGGAACTCTCCCTAGCCTTAAGGTGGAATTGATTATCTGGTTGATAATGGGATAATGGTATCTACTAATGCATGTAGAATCTTTGGTGGGCAGGGTTCGAAGAGTGAATCTGACTTACAAGAGAGAATGGCTTGTCTAGATTGTTCCAAATTAATCTCCTTGAAACCTGTGAGTTCGCTTTTTATTCCTGAGGTTTGGGGTTCTGTGGGCAGGGGAGTTATGTCCGTGAAATCTTTCGTTAGGTCTGTGATTTTGTTGTGAAAGAACTCAGCATTTTGATCACAGAGGCCCTGTGATGTAGGTATTTCTTGTTCAAAACTTTAAGGGTTTGTGAATTATTTCACAATATTAAAAACGGTTTTCTGGTTATCTGCTCTGTTTATTAAATTTGAGTAGTATGTCTTCTTTTCTGCCCTAATTTGCTGGTGGTATGATCTAAGTGGCAATTTAAAAGGACCTAAATCTTCTAATTTATAGTTTTTTCTCCATAGTTTTTCCAGTTTTTTGCATTGTCCTTGTAGATCTTTTATACAGGTGGTAAACCATGGGGCCGACTTTTTGTTGGCAGTATTTTTCCTTGAAGGGGCTAGGGGTGCCAAAATGGTGGCCAATGACATCATCCAGTCATTGAAAAGATCATTGTCCGTTGAGGGGTTTCATGGCAGGGTCTGTTTTCCTGCTTCTGCCATGCTCTGTAAATCAGGGTTAGAGAGCATGCTATTCCACTTTCGTGCCCGTACGAAACCATATTCACTAGGGTTTTATTCTGGTTGGCCATTGTTGGAACTGAACTTGAAGGAAATTAGCTTATGGTCTGACCATGTTATGGTAACTGGGGGGTCGGAGGTTAGGTTCGCGGCATTTGTGCATATCCCATCAAGGGTATGTCCAGCAGTGTGTGGGTCCCTCTGTCTGTTGTTTTAGTCCCAGTGTATTTATGATTTCTGTAAAAGTTTTGGTGTTGGGAATATCAGCTGTTTCAAGGTGTAAATTTAAGTCACCTAGGATTGTAAAATTAGAGTACCTAACTACTGGGGAATTTACACTTTCCCCCAAGGTATCTAGGAAATTAACAGCAGATCCCAGGGGCCTATAAGTCAGGGCCACGCAAACATTGTACAACTGTCCAGTTTAAAACTAAAACAGAGGCTTTCAGCTTCCTTTAGTTCTGTAATGTTGACAATCGAACATTTCAAATGGTCAATTTATATTATTGCTATGCCTTCTCCTCTTTGCCCTATTCTTTCTAATTTAGAAATGGTGTAACCGTGAGGAAGGGCTTGCACTACATCGGGAGTAGAGCATTCCATTAGCCAAGTTTCGCTGATAAAGAGACAGTCAAAGTTCCAATCTATCAGCATGTCGTGAATATGTTACGCATTTTTGGCTAAGGAGCTAGCGTTTATGAGATCACAGCATACCTGTCTACGGTGATTCTTGCACTTAGACGGGGCGGGATGGGCAGAGCATCCAACCGTCATACTGATCTCATGGTTGAATGTATGTTTGCATCTAAGACAGGTGATTGGGCCTTTAATGTTTTCCGTATGAGGGAGCGCTTGACAAATATTGGCTGATAGTGCCAATAGCTCCTCTCTGGTGTATGTGAAATCTGGGCCAAAACTGGCAGCATTTCTGGCCCTGGCCGCGTATCGGGCGCGGACGGGCGCAGACGGGCTTACCTTTGACGCACCTTCTGCGCACCGGCGGCGTGCCTGCTGCGTGCATCTGCTGCGCTTCCGGTGCCACTGGCCCTGCGATCTGCCGGAAGTGGGAGTGGCCTCTGAGTGAGGGACTGCGTTTTCTCTGCTCAAACGGCAATGGGAGTGCTGCGGGAGACTGGAAAATGCAGTCTTGAGCGTGAAAGAGGACGTTATCAATAATGTGCAAAAGGTGCGTCTGTGGGGAAACTGAAAAGCTAACAACTGCTGACAACTGATCCAGAAACGAATAAGAGCATAAAATATTAAAAGTGGTTAAAGGGCATCAATATAGATAAAAACCCAGTTTAACATAAAAACAAGTAGGCAAGATTCAGAGCGTATCTCTCTCCCCCGCTGACAGAGCTTAGTCCGCATGTCATTTTGCCTTGCACCACTCTGTACCTACCGGAATCATTTCTTTCATTCTAGTGAGTGAAGGAAAATCAGTCTCTTTTAACCTTTGTGAATATTTTGATTGGAGTTTACAAATAGATGGCTGTGAGCATATGTTCTGTCATTGCTGCTTACATGCGCCTCTTTGCCCACAACTGCACTTCTAAGTATACCCATGCTCACTGCCGAATGAGTCTGTGTGTGGCCACTGAACGCCTCGTCGGTTTAAACTGCTTATCTACGGCTCTCATTTTTCAAATCAGTTGCCACATATACTCAAATAAACCCTATCCAAAATGAAACTGAAAAACACGTGACGTATGTTGCTAGGGCTTCTATTACCAGAAAATTCACAGCGTTACGCTCATATCTTGTTGCATAACTGTATATAAATTAGTTTTGCCTAGTTACAAACATATTAAAGTAAACTGAAGCATATTACACGCACATTATGAAATCAATTATGTAGATGCTAGAAACATGTGGACATGCTGAAATAGTTCAACAATGTGCATATGAATAAAATCTAATACAATACATTTTATATGTACATATAAAATGTATGCTTTTCATGTGAATATGTTGGCATCGTTTTTAAAGCAAAGGCTCGTTTTAGTGATTCTTTATACAATTGAACGGTGACAAATCTAATGAGAATTTTTTTTATAACATTTTAATAATTATAGATACTATTTCTAGTTTGGCGTTTTTGAAAAAATTTCTAGGTGCAAATATAAAATATGACTATACTTCTTAAATTAATCGACATCCATCGTTATGTATGTGATCAAAACGATTTCAGAGCAGAAAACAAGGAAGCCTTGAAATAAGAAGTTACTATGATTGGATATATATGTGAGTGGCTCCTTGATTCAATATGTCTTTTAGCCCTTTCCAAATGATACACCACTCGTGTTAATTGTTGAACAGCATCTGACATACAATGGCAACCTGACATGTAATTTGAGAGGGGTAACAGCCACCGGGACAATCAAGAGAACCGTACTCCTTTCATTGAGTTTCGTGGTTTGGGTATCATCATCCTGGAAACGGTTTTAAAAAAATTACTGTAGATGCTGTAGTTTTCGGTCACTTTGGAGGAATATTTCATACATTCGGTCCTATATTTACTTTGCCTTTTGGGAAATAGCTAATATATTCTCAAACATCAGATCGCAATTTTCTAAAAACATGTATATTTTGCTTTGAAATGCCAGCTGTTCATTTTTGGTACAATAAAAACATGGGGTCTTAATCACGAAAAAAGCCTGTAAAAATATGAGCCAAGTATAATATCTCATCAGGAACATACTTTTGGTTCTCTAAAATTCACTGACATTCCCAATAGTATACCTGGTGGTCTGAGTAAGGATTCGGTTACTAGATGTACTACTTACTGGGAATGTCCCGAAATTACTTCCCCAATTTCCCAGTGCGTAGATTTCTACATAGAATAGAAGTTCACACTGAGGGAATGGACCCTATTAGGGAAATCATTTCACCATTGAGAAAAAAACCTTTTCCCTATACCTCCAGCAAATATGGTATCCATTCTCCTTACCTTCTAGGAAGCAGGAATACATCTATGACTGTTTCCAAATGAAATGAGTTTTGCTCTCTTTTGTACATCAATTTGCATTGAGTTGCATAAAAAAAGGAAAGTTATTTGACATTTTTTGAGTTCATCTTTCCTTTTGTTATTTAGCTCAATGGAAATTGATGTAAAAAAGAGAGCGACAACAGCATTTCGCCACCATTGATAAAGGACGATTACCGAAACACGTCTGAGCGTTAGTGGCGGCTAGTGACATTTGAACGTGGTGAGCGCAAAATTTCCCACGTACTGCACTGAAGCGAGCAAGCGTAGCGAGCGAGCCAGAAGAACCTACGAGGGATTTGGGGGTATTCTCCTCCAAATTTTTTGGGGAAAAAAGAGTGGATAAAGCAAATTTGAGGAAGCAGGAAGGTTAATAAAGCAATGCAATTTAATTATATAAGAGTCTTCTTTTCAATTAAAAAACAAATTATTGAAAACATATATCCTTTATGGAGATGAGCACTGACTGCTTATATTCAAACCCCATTATCACTGCCCTCAGACATCCCACCCCCACAACCTGTGCCAGCAAAATACACTGTACAATAGATAGCAAACACCTGGGAATCACAGGAAATCCATACAATGCGACATACAGCTAGGTAATCATTAACATTATTTTGAAATACTCCTTTTAAAATCTAATACTTTGGTCCTTTGCAGTTTAAAAAAGTACTGTTTGTTTGAACATCTTCATCACTTGGTCCCAGCAGGTGGTTTACACATGTTGAAGTTCACAGCACCCACATACCAATTGTTGTGTGACCTGTGCTCTGATCATACTGTGTACTATTTAGAAGTTCTTGGGCTGTGAACTATTGACATCTAAATAGTGACTACAGTTTTGTATGCAATAATTTGAAAGTGGATTAATGGATTTCGTGCTATTGAAGAGCAAGAAAAGCATGAAGAGCATCAATGTAGGAAGCTCTATATAAATTCCCTTCAGTGGAATAAAATTGTGAATAATGTACTGATCTCTGACGTACACTAAAAGAGCTAAGGGCAATACAACTATAACAATGCATCATTCGAAGCCAAAAACGAATTGAATCAATTTTTAATTTGTCCCTCAAACTCAAAACTAGCGCCAGTATGGCTTGCCTTGGTGAGATTTGCCTTTGTGCACTCATTTTCGATACAAAAACGGAAGAAGTTGTTTCCCTGCTTACCAATAAAACTGCAAATTTGTCATTTCATAGCACAGGAAACGAATAACAGATGACAATCTATGGTGCTCAAATGACTATACTGTAAAAGACTGTGAGGCTGAGCCTTCCGTGCCTGAATCGAAAACAGCAGAATATCATTTCAGATGGAAAGGGAGTGAGAGAAATAGCACTTCTTAATCTTAGGCCTGGAAAAAATAAACACACCGGAGAACACCAACTGCAGTTGAAAGCTATTTCTTACACTGAATGCAACAGTCCATTGCGCAAGCGCGTAAACTTTGCATAGTGTGTCTGCCATCCCCCCTCCCCACCCCAACCGACATCCATGGCATCCATAGCTCAAAATATTCAAATAACCGAAAGCTTAATTTTAATTAATACCGACACAAGTTAACGAACATTGTCGTATCTCATGACCCAGGAAACCACACAGGACACAATGGTGATTAGCAGGTATGCTTTTATTTCGATATCTACAGCATGCATGGATCATGACCTCTTGCCTCGAGGTCCAACAGCAGAATGTCCCCTCTCCCCACCCCTTGACCGGATGTGGTGTCCGGTGTCCCCTCGCCTCTGTACTGTCCCAGTGGTCCTAGTGCCCTTGTCCTGGACACAACATCTCCTCCCTTGTTGCAAACAAACATTTTTCTTTTTGAAGAGAGAGAGAGAGAGAGAGCGAGAGAGAGAGAGAGAGAGAGAGAGAGAGAGAGAGAGAGAGAGAGATGATGATATACGATGGCCCATAGGCCCCTTCATTTTACACCTCCTCAATTAGTCTCTTTGGTTCCATGTGTTTCCTTCTTGATCGCTGTTTTCTGACATCCGCTTGAGCTTCTTCCTTTTGTGTGTCTTCCTACAGTTCTTGCTTTGACCTTTCCACTTCTCTTGCTTCTGCCTTTCTGACATGCGAAAGGTGCCCAGTGACGTGACACTGGCCAAACTGATGCCTTTGTCATCCGTTCTTTTGCTTTTGTCATTGTCAACTTGCCTCCGGGGAACTCATTGCCATATTTCCTCACTTGTCCTTGTTTGACCATCGCGGTGCCTCCTTTATTTCTTTTCTGTTTTGTCGCATGTCTTCCTTTGTTTTCATGGGCCTTTGTTGTTGCATTCGCTGTTTGATCTTTTGCAGCAATGTCTCCTTGTTCCACTCTTTTTACCCTTCTTGTGTGTGGTAGTCTCATTCTTCTTGATTCCCTCATCACCGTTCCATTTCCGCTGTCTTGTGCCACCACCTGTCTTCGGTGATCTTTTCCTTGTTGGTGTTGTGTCAAACTTGCTTCCAATTCCACTTCGTTGCCATCTGTATTTAGTTCTCTGTGCAGCCTCTGGTCAGCATGTGCTGGGTCGTCTTCGGCCGTCATAGCAAATCTGATCTCTTTTGATGCTTTGTGGTGCTCTTCGGTCCATGTGAAGCATTTACCTTTGTTTGTTAACTCCCTCAGTGGGGCGCTTGTGGCAGCATCATCTTTTTCCAGTTCTTTAGTTACGTTGTGATCTGTCTTCAATATGCTCCCTTCCTCTGACATGTTGTATGTCATGGCCATGAGACCCATCATTTGCGTTGTGATGTTGCTCAGCAGGCACGGCGCTGGGACGTCACCCTGCAGCACGTGAATGTCCTCTTTGATCTTTTTGTCCTTATATGCTATCTCTTCTGTGAATTTTCCCATGTTAATCACTGGTTTCTTTGACCCCCAAGTGAACACTTCTAATCGGGACGGCCTCAGTGCCGGCTTTGTCTTCATCTTTCCGTATTCCGATATGCACATAATGTTGCGTGTTGTGCCGCTGTCCAGGATGAACTTTGTTTTGTGTGATCCTACTCCTATGGTCACAGAATCTGTCTTCTTCATTTTGCTCGTGTCTGCCAGGCATGTTCTTTTTTCATTTTCATTTTCTTCAGTTGATTCTGTGTGGACGCGTTCAGTTGATTCTATGTGGACGTCCGACATGTGATATAGTCGTTCTGTCTTTTCTTCTTCTTCCTCTTCACCTGATTCTATTGATGAGCTTCTCCTTTCCGTTTCGATATGTCTGCCTGGTTGTCGATACTTGTGGTCTCCCTGTTCTTCCCCTGTCATTCCTGAATTGTATTCCTTGGCATACGCTGGCGTAGTGATTCCTCCCATTGCATCTTCTGCACGTTTGCCCAAACGCTGGACATGAGCCTCGATGTGGCAATTCCATTCCACACCTGTAGCAAGTTCCTTCAAGCTGTTTCCTCACTGTCTGTTCATTCCTGTCTTTTTTCCAACCACCTGTGCGATAATTGTTTGTCATGTGATGTGCATGTTCCACTCCTATGTCCTTTCCTCGCTCCATTTCCTTTGCGTGTGCTGTCGCTCTCGCCTCCGCTCTTGCTAGTGCCAGGATATTCTCTAGTGACGTCGGTTCTTTTAAGATTCTTGCACGGAACCCTGTGTCACGGCAGCCTTCTATGATCCGCAACCTTATTGCTTATTCGTTGTCAAATTTGTCAAATTCACAATGTGTCACAAGTTTTCTCAGTCTGGTCGCAAAGTCACCTAGTGTTTCATCTATTTGTTGAGACGCAATTGCAAAAGTGTATCGTTCGAAATCAACATTTCTTTGCGGGTCAAATTTGGTTGTTAAGCATTTCTTTAGTTTCTCATAGGTAGTTGTTTCTTCGGTTAGTAGCGTCACTAGAAGGTCTTCAATGTCATCGCCTGCAAAATTTAGCAATAAACCCAATTTCTTTGCCTCTGTCACATCAGTCGCTTCCATGTATCTCTCTAGACGTCTGATCCACTTCTCCCACCTAATTCCTACTTGTGGCTCCGACAAGTTAAATGGTAGTGGTCTTCTGTATTGTGCACTTTGTCTTTCAGGCTTAGGGTCTGTCATTTTTGCTTTCTCGCGTTCTTCCCGACCCTCTTTTGTTATTTCTTCTGTTATTTGTCCTTTTGTATTTTCTTTACGTGCTCTGTGAGTCCCTTATTTCCTTTGTTTGCACTTGTTCACCTTTGTTTTTTCACTTTCTTTATTTGTTAATTTTCACTTTCTCGCGTTCTTCCTGACCCTCTTTTGTTATTTCTTCTGTTATTTGTCCTTTTGTATTTTCTTTACGTGCTCTGTGAGTCTCTTATTTCCTTTGTTTTCACTTGTTCACCTTTGTTTTTTCACTTTCCTTATTTGTTATCACCTTTCTCTTTATATTTACTTTGTTGCTGTTTATTTGATCCTTATTCTTCTTTAGTTTGCCCCTTTTGCCTTTATTTCTCTTTTATTCGCCTTTATTGCTCCTTATTCCGATCAATTTCTTCTTCAATTCGCTCTTTTTGTTATGTTTCCGACTTCGCCTGACCTCAAAATGGACGCCGCGCTCTTCTCCGCTCCTATTGGTTCATTTTGCCTGACCTCAAAATGGCCGCCGAGATTCTCGCGACACTTCTTGTCCAATCTGGGTGCTGCCTGACTTAAAAATGGCCGCCTGCTTTTCCTGCTCTGTGATTGGTTCCGGGCCTGATCCTAAAATGGCCGCCGAGACTCTCGCGAGAGCTCGCACCAGTTTCTTTTCAATTTCTTTTTAATTCACGCTCATTACACGGCGCTTACCGGAGCGCGCAGTCTTCTTTTTCCAGCGATCGGGGTGGGCTCCCGCGTCGTTGCTCTTCGTCTGAGGGCACTTTTTCCATTCTTTCCTGCACAATGCGATCCAGGGTGGGCTCCTGGTTTAAATCGCGATAATCTTCCGATGGGCACAGCGTCCAGTCCGTCAAACCTTCGTCGCCAGTTGTTGTATCTCACGACCGAGGAAACCACACAGGACACGATGGTGATTAGCAGGTATGCTTTTATTTCGATATCTACAGCATGCATGGATCATGACCTCTTGCCTCGAGGTCCAACAGCAGAATGTCCCCTCTCCCCACCCCTTGACCGGATGTGGTGTCCGGTGTCCCCTCGCCTCTGTACTGTCCCAGGGTCCTAGTGCCCTTGTCCTGGACACGACAAACATCTTAGGATCCATAGCTCAAGCCTCCCAGTCTTTTTAATTTCTATAGGCCCGTTTAGTTAGTGGACATCAAACTATTACTGAAATTTCAATTCATAGCATAAATCCATAGCTCAATCCATAAAATTGACACTTCTTAATGCAGCACCTGGAAAAAAAATAATCACACCGGAGAACACCAACTGCAGTTAAAGCTTTACACCAAATGCAACAGACACACACAGCCCATAGCGCAAACGCTTAAACTTTGCACTGTGTATCTGCCCCCTAGGCCCCCACCCCACCATGGCATCCATGTGACGACATTCGCCAGGCATCCGTAGCTCAAAAAATTCAAATAATAACTAGTGCTGCAAATAAGCAAAAGCTTATTTTTTATTAATACCGGCTGGTATGTTTCACAGTACTCGGTCTGCAGTGTGAATACTTTCCGGTCTAGGAGTCTGTGCCTTCACCATTCATCAGAAATCTGTGCTGTGACAACTCACTCTCTGAGACCCACTGAGTCCCGTGCGGATCTTTATCTCTTCACCCAAACCCCTCCTTTCTCTTCTGACAACATCCTTGGAAACTGGGCCTTTTTGAGGTATATGTGAGAAGAAGTATGGGATTGACATCGACGACCAGCTGTGCACAACCCCTAACCTGACAGAAATCTTGAGGGGGGAGAAGTTTTATGAAGATAGACATTTGTGGAGGACTAATTCAATTATTTCAGCACTCAAACAAGTTTGCCTAGGATACATCATACAAGCGAGGCCCGTTAGTGAACATCAAAACTGCAAAACGATGTTTTATTTAATCCATAAAGTGTATTTTAAGCATTGAGCTATGGATTTGAGCTATTCATAGGTCAATCCATAAAAAGGCACTTCTTAATCCAGCAGCTGGAAAAAAATAATCACACTAATCATCTCACCGCCACCAGAGAACAGCAACTGCAGTTAAAGCTTTCCTTTACACTGAATGCCAGACTGCCGATTGAAAAATGCAGAACAAATACACACAGCCCATAGTGCAAACGCTTAAACATTGCACTGTGTGTCAGCCCCCTCTCCCCCACCCCAGCTGACATCCATGGCATTGGCATCATGCGAAGACAAGGCCCTAAAAGGGCCTATAGTATGTAAGAAGTTTAAAAAAGCCGGCTTGAGCCCTACCTGGGCTGGTGAAATTCAACTGACCGAGCCACAACGTCAGACAGCAACTACCTGCAGGAGATGGTGGACTATTAGCTGCTGCCGGCAGTAATGAACTCTCTGCTCCAAAAATGCAGTCCGTCCATGACGCAGTAACCAATATGGCTTCCTCTCAGTACTCTGACTGCCACAGTGCCACTGCAGTGCAGACTCATGCGCAGGAAGCCGTTTGAAGTCGAGTCTGCGCAGACTGGATTCCTTGGCTTCCCGCCTGCCACACCCCTTTCCCAAGTCATCACAGGGTGGGTCCCATCACGCCCTGTAACGAGTTGGGAAAGGGTAGAGTGACAAGCTCAGAGTCTCCACTTCCTCTGATTGACGTGGAGGGTTAGCGATTCCGGGCTTGTGTTTAAAACGCCCGACGCTAACTTTACCTCCACGCCATCAGGGGGTGGAGACTGTGCCTCGCAGCTAGGTCTTTGCCGGGCTGATGACATCACAGCCATCAGGGCTGTGAGGTTCCCAACCCGCAAAAACCCACTTAGGCACGTACGTATGCTTACGGCAGGGGAGAGACTAGAGAATCAGTCATGTGATGTCCAACAGCGGCGATAACAGTCAGTGGGGCATACACAGTGCCCCACTGCCCCATCTGCACGTACTGTTGTACCAAACTTGTTAGATATTATTAATGCATTTTCGCAAGTGATATAAATGTTTTTGTTGTTGTTGTAAATGCCTAGGAGCTGAGCTTTGTTGTATCCAGCAATGTAACGGGGGCGGAGCCCCAACGCCCTCGTAGAGAAACCGCCACTGCTGAGCGTACTTCAAAACAAAAAAAATGTTGGTGAACGTACCGCCGTGAGTGCTGATCGTCCATTTGTGAAGGTTGGATATATATATATATATATATATATATATATATATATATATATATATATATATATATATATATACATATATTTTACTGGTGGCTGACAGTAGGTAGTCATAGGTACGACCTTGTTTCCATAGAAAGAGCACTATTTTATTTTGACAATAAATTTGGCGCCGTTTGACGAATCCTCGCGAAAATTTCGACATTCGTATGATGCTCACTTCAGCTACTTTCTTGCAAGTTTCAGCATGATCCATCAAGCAGGGGCCAAGAAAAAGGATGAATCCCAAAATGCGTTTTCCCCATGCATATTCACAAAGGGATTTTAGACATGACTACAGCCCGAACTGCTGAACAGAATTGCACCACATTTGGCAGAAAGGTCATGGTTGGATCAGAACGTGACCTTATGTGAATTGGTTAAATCTGTTCAGTAGTTTTTGAATTTGTTAAAGGAATCCAAATTTCAATAAATAGGGACATGGATCCTCGGAGGATTCAACAGTCCCTGTGCTGAAATCTGATTAGCTGCCAACACTTCAACCAGGAAGTATTGGCAGCAATCTTGGGACTTGGCTTCAGCTGAATACCACAAAAATACTTAAAAAAAGAAAAGGGGGCAGGTAGGGATACCCTGACCACCTAACTCGGGATTCCGTTGGTACCCTGACAAGGCAAAAAAGCATTTTGTTCCTAATTTTCCCCAAAAATCACCATAGAAAAACCCCAAGCCAGAACCCGGTGGCATTTTTTTTTAAAAGGAGAGGATGAAAGTTCCCCCTTCCCCCCTGGAGGCTCTTGAAGCCTCGGGGACCACCACCTCCCTGGGCTTTTTTTTTTCAATGATGGAGGGGACCACATGTAACCCCCTCATGCACTACTAGAAGCCCCGGGGACCACTACTTCCCAGAGGCTTAGATTTTATTAAAGGAGGAGGTTGCAAGGGCTCCCCTACTGGGCTTGTAGAAGCCCTGGAGACCACCACCTCCGTGGGACATTAAACCCACTTTATGGGGGGCCACACAAACCCTTCCAGACTCCAGGTACCACCAACACACCAGGGCCTTAAAAATAAATGCTACTTGGCAGGGAACCACATGGTCCCCCTCCTGGAGCCAATAGTGGCCCTGGGGACTGCCACCTCCTGTAGGGCTGGCTTCTGCTATGTCCCGGGGTGCCTACCCCAGGGACATAGCTGTTTTCTCTGACTTGGTCGGAACTTTGACAGCTCCCACCAAGCCAGACCAAATACAAAAACTGTTCTCAGCAAGCGAGACCTGTGAAACCGCTCCCGCTTGCTGAGAGTGGAGTTTTTGTCTGTTTCCAGTGGGCAGGGAAACAGATGAAAGGATTGCGCTCCCTGACAGGGAGCTGCATGTTTAGTAGCTGCCTGTCTGTAAAAACAATGCTGGCTCCTGCAGGAGGTGGGGAGCCGACCGGGACCGTGGGGTCCTGAGGTCCCACCACAGTCCACATGCTGCACATTGGGTGCCCTGAGGGGAATCCAGGAGACACGGTTGGGCCTCGGGATGGGGCCACCTGGGCTGAAATCAGCTCTGGAAAGGGGGTTGTGTGTCCCTAACCCCCACTTGTTAAGGTTGGGTCACGGGGATGGGGTCCCGGGACCATACATGGCCAGGGAGGGGGGACGAACAAACCCACCTCCAACTTTAATAAATGTATTTGGCCTCAAGGAGGTGGTAGTCCCTGAGGCCTGGGGGATCCACGCAGCCCTCACATATTTTTTAAGTTTGCCCGGGGAGGTTGTGGTCCCTAGGGCATATAAATAGCACTAGGAGGTGAGTCCTTATGGCCATTCTCCTTTGCTCAAAATAAAGCCCTTGGGAGGTGTCATTCCCTGGGGCACTCAGAGCTCAATGGAGGGGCATCCCCAGGGTCCCACTCCTTAACATAAGTAAAGCCCCGGGGAGGTCGTGCTTCCTAGGGCTAATAAAAGGGAAAACAGCTTGCAGAAAAATGAGCAGTAAAGACAAAATAGAGGGCAGTAAAACAAGCAGGAAAGGAAAAAGAAGTTAAAAAAACGAGCCGAAAAGACAAAACAGAGGTTTGAAAAATGAGCAGGAAATGCAAAACAGAGCAGAAGAAGGCAAAACAGAGGGGAGAAAAATTAACAGGAAATGAAAAACAGAGGTCAGAATAACAATCAGAAAAGGTCAAACAGAGCAGAAGATGGCAAAGCAGAGAGTGCTCAGACACTCATACCAACCAGCTCACACTCACACACCCACTCAAAGACCCACTCAAAGACTCACACACCCACTCAAAGACTCAGGCACTCGCTCACAGACCCATTTGGACCATCACGCGCCAACTCACAGACCCACTCCGAGAGTCATGCACCACTCAAAGATCCACTGAGATACTCATGCATCCAGCAACACACCCAGTGGGACACTTATGTAGCCACTCTCAGGTCCACTCATGCACTCACACACTGACACACACCCATTGAGACACTCATACACTCACTCACTCTCAAAGGTTACAGGTTACAGTTCGGAAATACAATTATAAACCTTAGACATTCACTTAAAAAACCGAAGGTTATCGGGATGTTATAGTTAGGAAATAGAATTGCAAAAAACCTTAGAAATTGACTGAAAAAAACTAAGGTTACAGGGGTGTTATAGTTTGGCTCAGATTTCACTCGTACAAAAACCAGTAAAATTCAGCAGTTGTTGTTATCTGGGCTAACTGAAATGTACGCCCCCCGCAATGCACTGCTTATGACCGCACATATTACATCACTCATGGCATGGTCAGTGGCATCACAGATGACATCATGACTGGGGTTGAGGGATGATCCTTGGGGTATGCCGCATATGATGTCCTTGGGTTTGGAGGTGAAGGGAGGCAACGAGATGCTCGGTGTGCGTCTTTTGAGGAAGGCAGTGATCCACTTGAAGGCGCTTTGCTGTGTGCCAATTTTGTAAACTTTTGGTGACAGTTTGGGTGTTGAATGAGGCAGAGTGGTCAAGGAGAATCAGGGCCATAGTTTCTCCATGGTCAATGAGAGTTATTTTGTCATCTGTGGCAGTGATCAGCGCAGTCTCAGAATCTTTATTGTGAGGCATTAAGTGGGTGATTTTGTTCCAGATATTCAGTGAGCTGTTGGTTGTTGGCTTTTTGAGTACTTTGGCCATTTATGGGAGTAGGAGATATATATATATATATATATATATATATATATGGTTTATATATTAATGAGGACCTGCATAATGTTTTGTAATTATGGGTAAGATAAAAATAATTACAGTACACATTTTATTATAATATTTGAGTAACCAAGATATGAATTCAACTGTTAGGCAATTTGCCCTTAGGGCAATGTAGGCTGCTATTGAAGACTTTTGCACTTTTAAGCACTTGTTGCACTTTGTTAAGGGATAAGGATGGTAGAAACAGACAACATACATGAGAAAGAACCAATAGATTTGCCTGTGTTTTTGCAGAATACAGTTTTTAGACCAATGTAATTTTTAGTTATACTAACATTCTGGGGTGCTTTAGTCCTTTAAAATACAAATTTTAAAGTTAGGCAGCTACAAAGAAGGGTCGCTACAATCACAGGAAGTTGCTTTAGCCACAGTGACAATAGCCATTAAGTGCTCAATTTTGGGATTACATGGCGACACATGTTACTAATGATCTAGGATGGAATTTGTTTTAATACAAGTTAGCCCATTGGCATTCAATAATTTGCTGCTACTATAGTGTTTGTATATTTATGAATTATATGCAAGACCTTTTTCGAATTAATTTTTAGTGGTCTATATAATAAATATATTGATGTATGTGTTTATCCAATTTTCTATTTGTGGATTTCATTGTGAATTCATCTATTTATATACATAAGGAATCTTAGTGTATGGATACAACAGTGTTAATATTGTGCCACCGTGGAAAATGTTAGTCTGTCTTCTGTTAGCAGTAAGACTCGGAAATATATAGGGCCAGATGTAGGAAGGGTATCACATGTCTGTAACAGCCGTTACTGACCGATAATAGGCTTTTCTGATGTAGGGGCCGAAATTAACGATTCAGTAATTTACCGAATCAGTAATTTAAGGAATCGGTAAATTACCGATTTCTTAAATACCGATTCGGTAAATTACCGAATTCCTAATGTAGGGAGCACTTAAATGAGTGCTCATCCCATGTTAGGATTCTTTATTTACCACCAACTACGAGTTGGTGGTAAATAACGAAAACACCCCAAAAAGCAATTTTATGCAAATTGCATCAGTGCCATGTTGCAGACATACATGCCCTTAGGGCATGTATGTCTGCAACATGTGCACCCATACACAATTGAGGGGTGCAACAGGGTGTCAAAGTGACACCCTGCCACCCTTCAATATTTCCCCCCGTTTACCGAATCGGTATTTACCGATTCGGTAATTGACATTCATTCCTATGGTCCTCCAGGCCCATAGGAATGAATGGCAATTACCGATTCGGTAACGATTCGGTAATTTTTACAGAATGATTTGCTACATAGCATTTACTGATTCGGTATTTTCGAATCGGTAAATGATATTTACCTACATGTGGCCCATATTCTTATGTTCGTTACCAAACATTAGCAACTAAATACGTGGGGAGTACAAAATAAGGTGTTTAGTTTGCAGAAATTAACTTGGAGTCTGTGCCCGGATCTAATTTCAGATGATCTAGCAGGATTTGGTTTATATATACGTATGTATGTATATATATATATATATATATATATATATATATATATATATATATATATATATATATATCCAACAACAAGTTGCCTGTAAATAGAGGTGCCCACAACTTGAAATTTCTTTAGCCATCAATCTTTAATGGGGCAAACATCGAGGAACTTGTGCTGCAGCACAGGAATAATGTCCATCCTGATGCGTTTCATGCAGGTAGCATTTCTTCAGAGGCAACGGACTTCTGAGCCAACAGCACGATGTTATTCTGGCAGCACTTATAAACGATGTATGACGCCCCTGTGGGCGTGGCCACTCACTTGGCCTTATGGAACTCGTAGTGCATGGTATTCCTCAAGTGAGTTATCGTGCTGAGACTCTGGTGTTTCAGGGATTAAAACCAAGTGGGGTGTGTTGCAGGACTCGGAATCCCCGATGTTTGCTTGTTCCTCCAAAAATCAGCTCCAAGTCCCCAGTGCGGCAGCGTCATTTGGCACTGTCGCAGGCAGGCTGTAAACAGCCTGGGGGCTTACCTCCGCGGCTCAGGCAAGCTGCTCACAAACCCAACAACAAGTTGCCTGTAAATAGAGGTGCCCACAACTTGAAATTTCTTTAGCCGCCTGCGACAGTGCCAAACGACGCTGCCGCGCTGGGGACTTGGAGCTTATTCCACAGAGTCAGGCTTCTTCTTTATGAATGCTTTTATTTGTGCATTAAGTGGTGCATATCGTCAGATGCGTTTCGGGCACGTCCGTGCCCTTGCTCACTGATATATATATATATATTTGCAAGTACACAGAACCCATATGGTTGAAAATTATCGCTGTGGTACATGAGGGACTACAAACCCCAGAAGGCAAGACTACCTTGCGAGGCCCACTAGAGGGCGTGGTGATATTAATTAGCGCAATGCGTGCAGTGCATTTTTGTGACTTTTCAGGCTTCCCTCGGATGAAGGAGCAGCAGCTCCGAAACGCGTAAGGGATATGGAAATTCAGAATTCAAAAGTTGATTTGGAAATAAAGTGTTCGGATGAACTTACCTTCGTGGAGTGGAGTCCTCAATGCTTCATATATATATGAATGACCAACATACCTTTCTAAATAGTGCATATTATTTTTATTTTTTAAACAAAAACTTGACATTTTCAGATAAAATACATATTTTGTTTTCAAATTGTTATGTTTTAGTAAATAAAATGAAATATACACTCAATATTCCCCCAAATACTAACATTTTGTTCATTTTTATTAAATAGAGTTTCTCTCAAAGTTGGTTTAAATTTCTTCAAATATTCACATTTTGCTCCCAAATGCCAGCTATTTACTTTCGGTAAATACATTAGTTTGGTCCACAAATATCACATTGTCATTTTCTTTAAATACTCACATTCAGTACTGCCAACATGGACAATTTCTGCAATGCTTTACCATCGATCACCATCACAGGCCAGTGAGGCCCACGAAAGTAGACCTTATTAAAGAGATGCCCTTTACAAGCCATTGATGGTCCCACTGGCTGTTAGATTTGGCCAACAAATAACATTGATGGCTATTATAGGCCATGCAAGGGAATATTTTTATCAGCTTTGCCAAAATTTCAGCCATGGCCACCTTAATGCCAGGGTAATTGCTCTTGGTCCACAAAACAAACTGTCATTGCATGTGGTATGAACAGTCGCCAACCATGGCCAACTACTCTATCACTCATCACCTGGCAACATGCTTGTACCTACTTTATTGCTCACCATCCTAAGTGTTTTTTACTGAGAGGCTATTGTCATTTAACGTCGATTTCCCTGGGCAATAACAGTTGGCCTCCCATACATGTTCCCTAACAAGTCCCAGTACTATTCATTAATTTCCCTAAGGTGAAATTACAGCCCCGTCCATCCATCCCAGGTGCCTAGTCCTCTCGTCCATAGAGGACTACTCACTTGCTCTCACAATCACTCTGACAAACTGCTTGCAACCCACTCTCAAGTCTCAAGCAGTCAAGTGGTGCTGCCCTTCTGTTATTGATACCTCCTGTCAGAGGTATCTTTGGCTTTCATGAACAGGAAGCTCTTCTCGTCACTATATCAGGATCTGCCCTCTTATGCCTTGCTTGAAAAAAATGTTTTACTAATTTGCATGGCAGATCATACGCACTCATGTTATGCCTTCTAGTCAAATTGAGCCCTTCTCCCTGCTTTGGTCCCATGGGGGTCAGCAAGACATTCAATTAGAAAAGTAGGCTTCTGCATCTTCTGAGCATTTCTAACCCCTTTCTGGCATACCACTAACGTCCTTACGGCTGAGGTTGAAAAAAAACGGTATCAAATATGAAAAATATGCAATTCCAATATAATCAACAATAATAAATAATTGGACATATCACTCGCCAAAAATCATGCTACAGTCTGCTTGAGAAAAAAACAAACAACAAATAAATAAAATCATAGACTCAGAACCGAAAAAACATAAACAGTACGTTACCACAAGTTACATGGTTTTCATCCAAGTGTCTCTATTTTTTCAACAAATTGATCTTTTGGTTCTTCCAGGTGCTATTACATAAGTCACTTACATAAGCACAATGGGCCCTATTCACAAAGGTAAACTTAGATCAAAAGACTGAGTTTACGAGTTTCGGTATTCACAAAGGTAAGTTACAAGTAGTATCTTTATGTCTACAGTCGGGGCGAAACCTCCGCACCAAGTACAGAGATTCCACTCCGCACCCAAAGTGTACTCTTTGTGGTGAGTATGCTCTGGCTGCAGAGTGAAATCGCTATACTCGGGTCAGAGATTTCACCCCGACTGTGGACGTAAATACACTACTTGTAACTTACCTTTTGTGATTACTGAAAGTCGTAAACTTAGACTTTTGGTCTAAGTTTACCTTTATGAATTGGGCCCAATGTCTGTTTCAGAAGGTTTCTATGATTCTTAAGTCAAGATTCAACAAAATGCTGAAAAATACAGATAAAATTCTGTTTTCTTTTTCCTAGGAGAAAAATGTTGGCACTCCTCTCATTTTCTCACAGTTCATGTGATTCTAGTTAAATTTCAATCACAATGTTTTGGTATATTTGTGACAACTCAACAGATTAACTCAGTGACGGTGCACGTGGCCTGCAGTGAGAAGATGGTGGATGCATGAGGGTAGAGCTCTTTTCCTACCCAGCCATTCATCTGCAGTCATCCTCCTCTTCCAGCCGAATAGACAGTTTTTAGTCAGCAGCTAGTCGGGGATAACACAGGGCTCCAGCATTTGGGCTACTGTGATGGCATTTAGCAACAAAGCGGGTTGCTGGGTCTGCGTCTATTTGCCCCTGAAGGCATGGGCTGTCACGCCCTAAATACTAGGCCTGTGAGTGGAGCCGCTTCAGAAGTAGAAGACGGCCCGAGCCCCACAGGAGGGCGAACCCTTGCCAGGGGCGCTAACACTTGGTGACACTTTGGGCTGAATGGACACAACATGCCCTTGACAAATCCCTGCTGAAATTTGATGCCCTTTTTGCCTTCAGGCAGTGGATTCAGTCCCACGTGGGAGGCCTGGCTCGGAGGTGCAACGGGAGGGTCAATTTAAGCACTGTTGGCCTGCTGGACTTTGTGAGGGACTGGACGTATTCGCCATGGGTGGGAAGCCCCGCCCCCGTGACTTCCCCCAGGGTGCAGTTTGACACCCAGGGGTCAGTACACTGGCGGCAGAGGTCTACGGGTTGGTGGTAGACCAGTCAGCCCTGGGGGTCTCAAGTGGACTAGATTGGGGTGCCCTGCTCTAGGGATTCCAGTTGACTAATGTTTCTATGCCCCCGGAGGGGTAACCTGGACACAGGGACTCTGCATCTGGACTGGCGTGTGGCCCTGCGGGCCCCGGGCTGTCAACTGGGAAGCTGGTGGCATGGCATATGAGTGGACACTCAGAATATACAGATTCACAGAGAGATTCCGAATATATTCCCCACCTGGGCCTCTGGAGGCACATTGGCAGGACCTCGGAAGGGACCTGAGGCATGGGATGGCACCCAGCACTGGCTTGACTTGGTGAGGATTGCTCCCCCCTGTAGCCACCATGAGTTTGGATTGGACTTCCGTTGTCGTAGCAGACCTCAGCCAGGCCCGCTAGTGCAAAGGGTTCGCCCTTCTGTGCACAAAAGTCCGCAAACTCCAAAGAAAAAAGTTGGCACGGAAACTGGAAATACAAAACATAACGTTTATTACACCTCATGAGGTAGTGCTAAAATTCAACCAGTACCCTTCGGCACTGCGAGAAGTAGCACAAAGGGCTACTGAACACATGGTTGATTTATACCCACACAGGGGCCCAAAAGAAGGCGGTACAAAGCATAAGAGCACATTTTATGTCCATACATGGTAATATCGAGAGGCACAATCGATCAATGGGTGGAGCTATCAGTTTTGGGGTCTCGGCTAACACATTCCAATCTAAGGCTAACCATTAACAGATGCAGACCCTAACGGTCAGCAGAGAACACAAAGATGCTATTAATAGCTTGTTGCCGGGCAGTTTAGAGGCCATGAACAGAAAGGTAGGACAAAGCACATGGTCGAAGCGAGGTAGCATCTGGCAGACAAAATGGCTGCCATGGATTCAAAATGGATGCCATAACAAATGTCAAAATAACGGAAAACCTAGATGTCTTTCGCTAACGCTCAACTTAATCGCCATTTATTTACAACACCGTCTGCAAGAAGCGCCGGAGCGTAGTTGGTTGTGCCATGCCACGAGTAGCATCTGCCGATTCTGAAGGTCAGCCCTGATTTCCTCGGGAGGGCCAAACTGGCTGATTGTCTTGTGGGACCGTGGTAGGGAGGGCTCAGTGATGGGCAAGTCTAAGGTGAGAGACCCCGGACCTTCCGTGGGAATGCAGGAGGCACCTGCCACAGAGGGGCTGTTGATTGGAAGTGGGGCGGAACAGATATCCCCTTCCCTACAGCAAACGCTCACCAGAATCCTGTCTGCCATTGTGAACTCCAAAGAGGCAGTGTGTCAGCAGAGTTCGGTCTGCTTTGAGCACACCATTAGAAGCGTGCTGACAAGGTTATGGTAATGGAGGTGGTGGTAGAGTAACTATGACTAGCATAGCAGTCACTGCAGCACCAGGTGACAGACCTTACTGAACGAGTGAAGATCCTGGAGCGCAGAGCCATAGACGTGGAAGGCTACAATCGGTGCAAGGGGGCATAAGGTAAAGATCTGGTTGCTTACCTGGAACACTGGATGAAAATACAGGTAGCCCCAAAATGTCTTTCCCCTTTCTTTGCACTTGACTATGCACACCAAGTCCCTGTGGGTCCCCACACCCTGGGGAGGCCACCAAGGCTTTTGGTGGCCCAGCTACAGCTCTATCAAGACCGTGACACCCTACTCCAAAAGTCGTAAGTAGGTGGCCCCTCTCGAATTGACAATGCAGCTCAGACCATGTTTTTAGACTTTACTGCAGCAGTGTAGGCTAAACTGGCGTCCTTCCTAGTATTGGAGGGGAGTATACTCATATTTCTGACTCCTATGGAGGCATGGGAGTGGCTGGACAAGTGCAGGGTGGAGGGGACAAATGGAGGTGCACCGGAGCGGCAATCTTGGCCACAAAAGAAAATAAAATAATAATAATAAGACATTTGTAAAGCGCATGGCTGCACAGACTGTGTGTCCCCGCGCTAACTGCTAACTAAATCTATCAGAGGGAGAGGGGGGGAGGGCAAAAGGAGAATAATTATTGAGGGGAAAGGTATGTTTTTAATTTGGCTCTGAAAAGCGTTTCAGAGGGTTCCATACGCAGATAAACTGGGAGAGCATTCCAGTGTTTAACTCCAAGGTAACGAAAGGATCTTCCTCCCATTCTGGCTTTGTAAATACGGGGAAGTTTGAATTGTGTCATTCCAGAAGATCTTAGGTCTCTGAGGGGACGATGGATAGTCAGTAGATTTCTGAGATAGATAGGTCCTTTATTGTGGGCGATTTTATGGGCGTAGCAGAGGCTTTTGAATCTGATTCTTTCCCTAACAGGGAGCCAGTGAAGTTTGAATAGGGCTGCTTTGGAAGATGTTCTTCTCGGAAGACCTAATACCATGCGGGCGGCTGCATTCTGTATGCATTGTAGCTGGTGTAAGTGCTTTTGGTTAAGGCCTAATAAGAGAACATTTCCATAGTCTAAGTGGGGAGTTATGAGCGCGTGCACTATTGTTTTTCTGGCTTCCGTAGGGATAAGATCAATAATTTTCCGTAGGGTTTTTAAAGTGCCGAAGCATTTGCCTGTGATTTTGTTGACTTGAGATTTTCCCGAAAGATCCGCGTCAATCATAATCCCTAAGTTTCTAACCTTTTCTACAGGGTGGGGGGGATCGCCCAAGGCCGTGGGCCACCATGCCTGGGACCATATTGAAGTATTGTTCCCTACCACCAACACCTCTGTTTTGTCTCCGTTTAGGTGGAGGCAATTGTTGTCCATCCAGGTGGCTACAGCAGTCATGCAGCTAGAGAAATTGGTGGCATTTTTCTCGCTGTCTGGGGTAAGCTTGAACATGAGCTGGGTGTTGTCGGCATAGCTGACAATGCCCACCCCAAAGTTCTCTATGACGCGGGCCAGGGGCTCCATATAGATGTTAAATAGAGTAGGGCTCAGACTCGAGCCCTGAGGAACCCCATAGCTCACGTCACGAGAAGATGATTTAAAGGGTGGGTAGTGTAGCTGGAACGATCTTTTAGAGAGAAAAGACTGGAACCAAGCCAGAGCATGGTCTTTCACTCCAATGTCTGAGAGTCGGGACAGCAGCCTGGCATGAAGCACAGTGTCGAAAGCTGCGCTTAGGTCTAACATGACCAGCACTGCTGTTTCTCCCTCGTCTACCATCTTGCGAATGCTTTCTGTAGAGTATAGTACCGCTGATTCCGTAGAATAGCCCGGTCTAAAACCCGATTGAGTGGGGTGGAGTATATTATCCTTTTCAAGAAAAGCCATGAGTTGTATGTTGACAATTTTTTCTATAATCTTGGCACATTGTGGCAGGAGGGAGATGGGTCTTAAGTTTTGAAATTGAGTGATAGGGATGTTGGTTTTTTTTTTTAGAGGGATGACTTGCGCTGTTTTCCAAACCTCTGGTACATTGCATTCTTGAAATGAGAGGGTTATCATATTTCTTATGTAATCTATAAGAAAGCTTTCCATAATGTCTTTACTTTTGTCCAAAGGGCATACATCGGTCGGGGAACCGGAGTGTATGCTATTGATAATGGTGGTCAAGTCTTTTTTTCCGGGGGGTAATAAATTGAGTCAGGGTTGTTTTTTGCGAAAGAGGATGCGGAGAGGCCATTTGAGTCAATATGTGCCATGTACAGGAACTGACGAGGGCCCAGACAGACCAGGATAAAGCAGTAGGTTTCTGGTGGCGACGGGCCTCCCCTGTGATTAGACAGTTGACTCGGATACAGGGCTTATGCTTGGAGCACCCTGATTTGGGTTTGGGTGGGTGCCCCTTTTGAGGCAACGCAGGTTCGGGTGGACAATGATGGCAGATATGCTTTAATTGGTGGAATATAATGAACAAAAAATGGGTGCAAATGCCGCTAACTCGTGGATGTGACAACTATTTGGTCATAACATATGGTTAAGACAATATGTTTGTTGGTTTTAATTCCAATTCCTTTATTTCTTTTTTTATTTTTGATTTTCACTTCTATTTGAATCTATGATTTTGCAAATTATTATACACATATTAAAACCTAGTGTACACAACAAAGAATGATATTCATTATATCAAAGAAAACAACTTTCATATTTACAACAAAATGCATACTAATGTACATTCAATCCGCACTCATTCGTCAGTCATACCAGTACAAACAACACAAAGAAACATCAATATTTTAATATATGCTGGAATCTCAATATTCACAACAATAAAGCCAATATGTGTTTTGAAACAAAAACAAATATATACAATTTTTGATTTTTATCAATTCCTAATTTTTGATTCTGGCTTGTAACATAAAGTCTACGCGTTTCGAACTCCCGTCAATTGGTAGTACTCATCAGGACCAATATCTGTAATGGAAGAACAAAAGGTTGCTTTTAGGGTTGGGCTGTCTGCCTCTACGCTACCTTTCCCCAAAACTACAAGTTTCCACACCTACCTCGCGCTCATCAGAGTGTAACTGGAAATGTTCCTGAAGTCACACACTACAAAAAATTCAGGAGACCATTATCAGAAAACCATTTTAAAACCACTCTCAACCACATCCTCTAGCATTCTTCCATATGCCAGTCCGCAATCACTTACTTGTGTGTTTATTTGGTTATTAATCACCCGTTTATAGCTGTCTGACTCTCAGCATTTTGAAAGACAAGGGGGCAAATGGGCAACTGGATTAAATTTAATTGTCCTGTTGCAATCAGCTCAGTAATTCCGTGTATGGTGGTTGCAACACCGCGCTTACCTGGAGAGGGATTCAGGCGCGTTGTGTACGATACCGTGAAGCTTCCGTATTTAATTCTGAAATAAGCGGAGGGCTCAATGTTAGAAAATCCCATCCCATTCGGATTTCAGGAGCATTTGTACAAGGCGAGTTAGTTACATGGAGTCACGCTTACTAACTTAAAACGGAGTCCACTGAGGCAGTCAAGTATCTGTTAAACCGCCTTCAAAATGCTCTCATACTCGCATTCACTTCCTGGTCCGCATAGGATCATGGGAAATGTAGTACCGAAGCATTGCGATATTTGTGGCTGAAAGGACACTTTTTTCTTTTTTTCTTTTGTTCAAGCTTTATTCCTTTTGGTGTCCATTAAGTATGTTAATTGGTAAAACAGGTTTGTTTTAATGGTGTTGTCGCCACCATGGTGTAGCGGGATTTATAGTTTTGCATGTGCCATGGGTGATCGTTTGAAATTTACTATTTTGGTGCCAAATGTTGGCACATGTCGATATCGTGCGTCCGGTGTTGAGAGTAATGTAACATTTTATTAACCTTCTGATTTCAGATGCCGAATGATTTCAGATGCCGGATGGGTCACTACATGTTGAACAAACTGAAATGTGGGATTGTCATCATGACTCTGCTTTTTCTTTGTAGTGAAAATATGTGAATGGTCAACTGTCATGTAAAGAATGTTTGCCTGAAGCATAATATTTTGTATAAAAAGAGAAGGCTGGCTTTGTAAGATTGAGCAGTCTCCTGAGAATATACACCGTGTTGTACTTCTAGGATACCTGTTACTTGGTTGCAGCCAATAAATTCGATCCTTGACTTCACCTAGAAGACTCTGTGTTTCTGTAGTCTGAAACAGGAAGGACCCGAAGTCTTAGGGTGTTGTCCCTGGCACCGCTGGGTTACCGGTTCAGTACCGGTTCTGAAAAACACAGTACTTCAGTTGGCGCCCAACGTGGGGCGATTTCAGCGGTACCGGTCCAAGCCAGAGGTTCGTGAGGAGCTTTGTGTGAAAATTCTGAAGGAGGGCCGCCACTTCATCGACCCCTGCATGTCGACGTGGTCCGAAAGTCTTTGCTGCGAGGTTCCCCGCTTCCCAACGGCTACGAAGGACTGCTGCCCTGACTATCGCCCTGTTTTGGACTCTTGATGATTGGTAGAGCGAAACGATAGACGAGTCTTCTGGTGCAGTCATCGATACCTCAGTTAAGTATAAGTGGAGCGTCTCCCAGTCCTTAGTTGGTTCTTAGTTTGGGTATCCCCTTGGGATCTTTGATTTGGAACTTGCAAGTACCAAAGCCGAGGGGCTCGTGTATTCACGAGAATATCGTATTTGATAATCCCTTGAAGTTTGAAGTTAGACTAAAGAGCGAAGATGCCTGGTCTTAGCAGACTTGGAAATTTGTTTTGTCTTGGTTGTAATAGGGATTCCCGATTGGAGGACTCGTGTCCGGTTCCTCCGATTGGAACTCCAACTTATGAATTAGATGTGAAACATGGAGTAGGCCCCATCACATATAATGAAGTATGGATCAAATACACCAGAAAGGATGGTGTTTTAAAATGGACCCAATATGGTAGCTTTGACACGGAAATCCTAGATAATCTAGAAGTTAAACTTTTCAAAAAGAAAGCCCGGCCGGCGATGTTTGACTCTTTCCGCTTGTGGCGAAAGGAAGCCAAACAGAAAGAAATTAAATTAGCGAAGAAAAATAAGAGAGAAAAGGGTATTTCGATAATGCAAGCTGCCATGCAGTTTAAAGATAACGAAGAAGAACAGATGAATGAGTAGTTGCACATTCAACGTAAAATGGTGGTCGATAAATGTTATCCAGTTTTGCCGCCTCTTCAGCAAGATGCAGCAGAAGACATTGAAAAAGATCCCCTAATGTCGCATTTATTGAGTTCGCCACCCCCCTATGCGCAGAGTGCTACGGCACCTCCGCAGCCTTTAGCCGCACAACCTTTGGTTGTATTGCCTCCTGCTCCTCCACAACCACCGGCTGCTCTTCAGTTGGCTCCTACTCTTCTGGTGCAGCCTCCTCAAGGGCCACCGACTTTGACATCTGCTCTGCCTTTACTTCCTACAACTTTGACCACTATATCGACTACCACTCCTGGTATTCCTCCTGACGCTGCCTCTGCGTCTCCCTTGCCTCACTCTGCTCTTCCGCCTGTCCTTTCATCGACTTCTCCTTCTGTTCGACAGAGAATGACTAGCACTGTTGCTAGCCTTCTATATCCTCTCTTTGGAGCAACAGGTGTATCTCCTGTCTCAGAGCGTAAACAGTTACGTAGCCTACTGCTTGATTCTAGGGAGAAGGAAACATTGAATTATTTGGCACATAAATGGGTTACCGAACCGACGAGATATGAGCTAGAGTCTGTTATGGATGTCTTCCATCAGTGGGAAGCACCAAAACAGAGATACGTTTTTGAGAAAATGTGTACTTTCCTGAGTGAGGATTTAGAGGAGAATGATTTGGAGCCCAATCCATCTGAGTTATGTCATGTACGGTTCGAGTTTGGGAAAGGCGCAATTGTGAGTTCAGATGTTAAGAAAGCAGTTGCAACATTGTTATCATTCAGGAGTGAAGGTGTTTCTCGGTCGTTGTTTGAGTCTGATTCCTCTGTTAAAAAGAAGTTAAGACAGTATCCAATGAGATAAGTTCCCCCACAATGGAGGGAAGGGGACCTAGCAGCTAACCCACCTATTCAGCCACACTTTCAGCGTGTTTGGGTACATGTTCCATGGAAGCGAGCTGAAGTCTTGGCCCTTAAACAGACATTGCCTGATCCCTGTAAAAGTCCTGCAGGGTATTACAAGGAATTGTCACAGACTGCAGGCTCTTGCATTATGAATTTAGCGGATATAGACATGTTGTTTGGAAATGTTGTTCCACAGCCTTTATGTGGAAAGATTCGTCATGCGGATCATGATCAAGAGTTAGGTGACTCTTGGGCTAATATTAGTGCTGCAAATGACCGACAAGTTGGTGGTGCTAAACCCGAGCCTTTAGTAACAGATCTCCCTGGTAGGATCATTACTTACATGAAGACTTTGATGCCTGCGATGCGGGTGAATTGGGACAAGTTGTCTGCGTGTAAGCAGAAGAAAGATGAAACAGTGTCTGATTTCTTCACTAGGTTTGAAGAGACGTTTGTCGACCACAGCGGTCAAGATATGAGTACAGAAGGTGGTCAACGGTTGTTCGGTGACAAGTTTGTGCACAATTTGCTTCCAGAGTTGTGTAAGAAATTAAAAGATTCAGAAAGAGAGAGAGTAAGGGGAAATTGGATGTGAATGGTTGTTGGGTTGAATTGTCAGAGCATCAGAGATGGTTGTTACCCGATGCGTATGTGCCTGCAGTTGTTACAATGGGTCATGGAATGGCTCACATCAGTGTGAAAGGGATCTGTTGTTGGCTCCAGTATGGCAAAACGCTAGAATTCCCAAGTGTGCAGAGAACGTGGTCAAAAATTGTATGGTGTGTCTGAAATACAATCCTGGTAGGGGAACCCCAACTCCAGCTGGTCATTTTGCTCCTCCAACGTATCCGTTCGAGGTTTTGCAGCTAGATTTCATCCACATGGAAAGGTGCAACAATCTGAAATACGTACTTGTTGTTGTTTGTGCCTTTTCAAGATGGGTAGAAGCGTATCCCTTAAAGGACAACACTGCCTTATCCACAGCTAAAGCCCTTGTCAAAGAATTCTTCCCTAGATTTGGAATGCCGAGAATGGTCTGGAGTGACAATGGGAGTGAATTTGTGGGTTGAGTAATGAAGAAAGTATGTGAAGGGCTAGGCATCCAACAGAAATACCCCTCAAATCAACCCCATCAGCTGGACTAGTAGAATGTTACAATGGCAGGTTAAAGCTAAAATTGGCCAAAATTCAAGCAAGCTCTGGTCTTAAATGGCCTGACGCTCTGCCTTTGGCACTCCTATCAACAAGAATGACTGTGCATTCGCGAGTGGGACTTAGTCCGTATGACATTGTGTTCGGCCGCCCGGCCAACATATGGGGAGTGCCAAGGCCGAAAAAATTCAGTGAGATCGAACACCCTGTACTGCTTGACTATTTGTATGAATTGACGGCTAAATTGCGTGTTTTACACCAACAAGTTCACGATTCTCTGCCTCAGGTATCTGAAGATCCAGGCCACACCATCAATCCTGATTCGTGGATTCTGGTGAAAAATTTCCAGCGAACGAAAACCGATCAGCCCCGCTGGACCGGCCCCCACCTAGTCCTGCTGTCAACGAGATCCGCCGTGCGAGTGGAAGGCAAAAAGAACTGGATCCACGGCGTACACTGCAAGAGGGTGCCTTTGCCTCTACCGTACGACCGGTGGGTCCAGGAGGGTGTTGCTGATTCTGAGACTGAGACTGTGCCTCGTTTTCTGCCTTTCAGTGATGCACGCATAAAAGGAACAATTTCTGAACAAGAAAGTGACAATATTTGCAGGAAGCTGTGCCACCGTCAATTCGATACTACAGAGCCTGAACTCCTGTTTCAAGACCAGACAGTATCTGGGAAACAACACTATAATCTGAGGCCGAGAACTATGGACAAATAAAAAAAAACGTTCCTTTTCTTTGCTAAATTTTGAAAGTGCAGCTCTCTCATTTGAGAAACTTTTTTATTTTTGTTTTTCGAACCACCATCCGGGTTCCGCTGTAGGGTCGCGGTTGCCCAAGTCTTTGGGGTGCAGCTGAAGACGTTAGGTCGACAGTTCTGGTTGGTCTAAGGGAGTTGCCCTGGACTGACAGAAGCATTCCTTAGCATAGAACACCCTACCATCGCGAGCAGCATTTTAGAGAGGATGGAGTTTTTCGAGATGGAGAGACCTGCCAAAACAATGAACTTTAAAGCCAGAATGTGTAAAATGATGACCACGAAACGTTTTTTGATACTATGCATTTTTATGTTGTTCAGTGTTATGATGTTTTTAGTAGGAAATGTTTTATTCTCTTTTCGAGTGACATTTGCACCCACTACATCGCCCATACCTCCTCCTACTGTTTCCTCGCATTCTTTCTACCCTTTTCCTGAACATGAATCCGCTAGGAGATTAGAGTTTATTAATAACTCCTTCGTTCAGCTTTTGCACCAACACCAACTAGTAATGAACACGACTAACTGTTGGGTGTGCGGTCTTATGCCTCACACAACGGATAAAGGTATCCCTTATCTGGTTCTGCCTTTCAGCCATAATGGTTCCGTGTGGGCATACAGAACAATGTTCATTTACGCACATGAGACCTACCCCCTACGTTCTGTGGAAGATAATCCTAAGAATAGTGCTCTAGTTAAGGGTATAGTAGACATGATTAAGGAAGATATTTCCTATGAGACTATCCCGAGGGAAGAGACACTAGTATATATAGGATGGAACGTGACCGGATATGGAGTTACTCTGAGTGAGAAACAGCAAGCTGAGAGATCTTCCCCGATTTGGATTGTACCCCATCAAGGTCATCTATGTCTGCAAGGTACTGGCAAGAATCCCAGAGCTCAGTTAGGGAAAAGCACCTGCACTGAGACATATGTGTTTGCGTCTCAGACTTCCCCTTTGTTTTTAGCAGCTAAGGGTACCTATTTCATCTGCCATGATAGAGCCTATACATGGTTGCCCCCTGACTTTTCGGGCACATGCTTTGTTTCATTCCTGTTGCCTCCCACCTACACAGCGGCGGCAGATTACCATAAGACAAGGATAGTTAGAGGTGTCTTCAGTGAAGAGGACACTGCAGAGCAAGAATTTGGAGACTTCGTGAGGGTTTTTTTGCCGTTCTGGGGAACCATGGTTAACAGCAGGAACATAAGGCAATTAACAAGGGTGGTAGAATCCACCGTGGTTGAAACTGCTGGTGCCCTTAGTAACTTGACTGCTGAGCTCCAGTCGGATCGTCTTATGACCCTTCAGAACAGGGTCGCGTTAGACGTCATACTTGCAGACCGAGGTGGGGTATGTAGAGTGATCCAATCGAGTTGCTGTGTTTTCATTCCAGATAACACTCCAACAGTGTACCAGGCAATCTCCAAACTGCATAAGATTTCCGAATCTATTCATGTAGACAAAGGAGATTGGTCGTTAATGGGATGGTTCTGGGAACTGGTATCCGGCTGGGGTTGGAAAATTCTGATGGTCATTGGGATGATCTTAGCCATTCTTTTCCTGTTCTGTCTGTGCGTACAGTGTGCTCCTGCTATATGTGGCCTCTGTGCTGCATCGTGTACAAGGAAGCCTGTATCAAGGGACGAGCTAAGTAATAGGATGATGCTACAGCAACATCTCAATGACTTTACGAATATAGTCCTGGACTCAGATTAGCATGAGTATAGGTTATTGCCTATGTAAGGGCAAAAGGAGGGTCTGTAGTACTTGAAATTCTGGGCCCATGTTATAAACATCATCGTACCATGACGATTTTGATATCAGAAGACCGAGAATTGCTAGTACACTATGTACAAGGATTTTCGTCATATTCGAGTGACAATTTCACCTTGAAATCGCAGTTTTCGTCCTGAACCCTCGGGTTCCATTTTGTGTACGGCAGCCATTTTGTGATTGCCCTCACATAGGCCGGCGACTAAGGCCAAAACATGATTCTGAAGGACACGTACACCTTTGTTGACTTCTCTGCGACCTGGGCAAGCTGACTCCACTGCCCCAGGCCAAACCTGTTCGGTCAGTTCCTCTCCCAGTGGCCGAACGAGATAGTATCAAGGCACAACATGCCATAAACCTTTAATCTCACACAAACCACGCCTAATCTTGCACACACCTGTCCCTGTTTCCTACTTTATGACTTGCTTTACAAGGAGGAGGTGCCCGTTTTTATTGGGGTTTCGTCGATATCTGATGAAAATACTGGGCCTTGCCGGGTAATTGATTGTGGGCTGAACAAACTGAAATGTGAGATTGTCATCATGACTCTGCTTTTTCTTTGTAGTGAAAATATGTGAATGGTCAACTGTAATGTAAAGAATGTTTGCCTGAAGCATAATATTTTGTATAAAAAGAGAAGGCTGGCTTTGTAAGATTGAGCAGTCTCCTGAGAATATACACCGTGTTGTACTTCTAGGATACCTGTTACTTGGTTGCAGCCAATAAATTCGATCCTTGACTTCACCTAGAAGATCTGTGTTTCTGTAGACTGAAACAGGAAGGACCCGAAGTCTTAGGGTGTTGTCCCTGGCACCGCTGGGTTACCGGTTCAGTACCGGTTCTGAAAAACCCAGTACTTCAAATGCAAGCACACTTTTCCGCTACAGTACAGTGGGAAAGTGCCCAGAGTCCCAAGGTCAGGAAAAGAGAGTTGGCAAGAACTAGGAGGACATAACGCAAAAGGTTTTAGAGAAATTCCTCTAAGAAGGGGCATGTCCAAAATGACCCCCTACCAGCCTAAAGCCAGGGTAGTTTAGTCATCCCCTTGATTAATTTGCTGGCTCAAGGCAATAAAGCCTGGACGATGGCCCATGACTGCGGTGGTACGCCCCAGCTGTAGGCCCCATTATCCCACTAGGATCCCTTTTGCCTTTCTCAGGCCCATCCTAGAGGGCGGTCCCTTCTGTCCCGGGGTGGTGCTCCTGTCCCAACCCCCGGGTCACCTTAGTTCACTAGAACAGCACCAGGCCCAGGACACCAACATTGGCTAGCATCCCAAACCAAGCACCTAGCCACCCAAGGACCTCTGCCTTTGGGTGCTCCAGGAAGGGTGAGCCAATAGGCCTAGGGGTATTGCCCATTTTCCCCACTTCCTCTACAGCCTGGTCAGGGATGGCTTCCAGCACCTGGTTCTTCAGCACAGGGTCTGTACCCTGAAAGTGGACGGGGGCCAGGGGTGAGCTCTTTTTTCCCTGCACCCCTCTTTGGGGGCCCATACCTCTCCCTTAGGAGGAGTACACCCCGGATCCTGAACTGGGGGCTACCGGTTCCAGTTGCCCCCAACATCCTCCTGCTAATAGGGGATCCCCATCAGTGTATTTCCTCCCGGCACAGGCCAACTTCCCCACCGGGCGCTAACTTTGGGAATATGCCATGCTCAGGGGCTGGTGCAGAGCATCCTGGGCACTGGTCCACCCGACTACCCCCTCACTTTGAGAAGGAACATGGGACTTCCTGGCCTTTAATCCACCCCTGACTCTTTCCTCCCTTGGAGAAGGAACATGGGACCCTTTCCTCACCCAGCTCCATGGGGAACTGCCTACACTAACATGCTTCTCTCCCACCCATGGTGAGGAGATAGACGGCCCATGCAACTGCAGACCATCCATCAATGTCTTCCCAGCATAAAGTAAGACATCTATACCCTTTGGGAAGGCAATTCGGGTCCTCCATCAAACGTCTTGATCAAAATGGCTTCCTTGACCAGGTAGCTCACCATGCCATTACCTGCTGCTATAAAGAGGGTATCCCTCCCCACCTTAGGTATGAACCGCCATTAGTTACCTCCTCAGCTTTTCTCTGGGACCCTGTGCACCATTAACGTCACCTCATTGGTTGCCAGCCATTTCTTGATATCCCCCACTGGACTTTTGGTCCAATATTTTGGGGAACCTACATCTACTCACACAGTCAGACACAGCAGGTGTGTCACCTCCATTGCTACAATTGGCCCTTAGTTGTACGGTTCTAATGTCCAGTTCTTTGAGACTAAGTTCATGCCTTCTTTATCTCTTCCACAGCAGCTAGCTTTTCGACCAAGGTTTGCTCGGTTTCCATCTGGCAAACAACTGCTCATTTTCTATTTTAGCAAAGGGTAGGGCCTTCTCCTTGTCCTGTCTGGCAAGCTCTAATTTCAGCGGCCTTGCTTCCCTTCTGTCCTCTAGCTCTTCGGAGAACAAGCCCCTGACGAGGCCAATGCTGTCTATGGGCAAGAATATCCCATGTCCTGAAAGACAGGGGCTACCCCATCCACAAGTAGTCTATTTGGATACCCCAGTGTCAGCTCCTATCCCGCCCACCCTCAAGTTCTCCCCCACTGTTCGCAAACCTTTCTGGGTGGGCCTCAGCCCATGCTCACAGGGCTTTATGAAGATCAGTCTTTGTGGCACTTCCCCTGCCAAATACCCCCTTGCCTGGCAGAACCCTTCGAATTGCGTCACAGTATACAGGTCCAGGTCAGCCAACTCAAACAAGTCCCCCTTAGGTAGGACCCCAGGCATGGTGGCAAACTAGCAAGGCAGAAATAGAGATCCATAGGGAGCTACAATCACTTACCCAGAGGTCAATCTATCTTTCAGGCACCCTTTAGGAAGCAAAAGAACAATTTAGCCTACGTGAAGTCACAGCACCAAATTAGTTACCGTGCAATGCTGTGCAAAGGCAAGTCCTATCCCACCGATTGATCACCAAATGTTGGCACTGGCTCTTTCTGGTTGTCTAAGGTGATGCCCCAGCCAGGCAGAACCTACCACTCTCCCCTCAGGGACGGGTGGTTACACACTGTTAATCCTGCACCATCGGTGCGAGTGCGCACACCAGCTTGCAATGGTAGCCCAGCCAGGTATTTAGGAGCAACAGAGGTGCGAGTGCTCACATCAGCCTGCAATGACAGGATGGTAGGGATTAAGCGCACCAGCAGTGCAAAGTGTACACCAGCCTGCAATGGCAGGCTGGTCACAGACTCAAGAGCACCATCAGTGTGAGTACACACACCAGTCTGCACTGGCAGGCTAGATCCAGGTCTTAAAATGTAATAGGTGCACTGGTACGACACTCAACCCAATTAAGTAAGCACCCAATCCTGACATGTGCAATAAGGGTGCATGCTCTTTCCAGCTGTACTACAGTGGGAGCGTGCTCAGAGTCCTAAGGTCAGGAAAAGAGAGTTGACAAAAACAAGAAGAAAAAGTTTTAGGGAAATCCCACTAAGAAGCACCATGTCCCACATTGAGGAACCAGGCAGGGAATGCCCGCTTTCCCAACTCTTGTTGGCTATGGATATTGAACCATTGGCCGATCTCTGTAGGGTGCCGGGTATCCAGGTGGCAAGTACTGAACATTTGATATCTCTATATGCGGATGACCTGTTGATGTATGTGTCTGACTTTCATGTTTCAGCTTTTGCACAAGGTTCTGGAGATATTAGGACTTAGAGTGAACCTGGCGAAGACCTGTGTTTTCCCAGTGTTTCCCAGTGTTGCCTGGTTTGGGCAGGCACCGGACTCTGCTGCCGGAATCAGTTGGGAGTCCTCGATGTTATGGTATTTAGGAATATAAGTCTATCAAACCTTAGGAGATCTCCGGGAAGCCAACTTGGGATTGGTGTTATGCTCTTCGAAGGGATGGGTTATCTTTTTGCGAATGCTATAACTCTCCATTATGGTAGAATTGTATTAACTAAAATGATCATGCTACTGTGGTTGCTATATTCTTTTATCAATCTCCCAGCTTGATTGCCTGTCCCATGGTTCTGTCAATTGGACTCATTGCTGCGGGTGCTTACATGGGATGGGGTCCACATAGGGTGTCTCTGGACATGCTGCAGGGACCCATCTTGGACCTGGGCTTAGAGGTGCCAGATTTGGAGCTATACTATTTGGCAGCCCCACTGCAATGGATCTCTCTCTGGCTGGATGGCACAAATCTGACCAATTTGGGGCAAATGGAGTTAGTGTCTAACCAGAGAGCGCTCCTGGCTCGACATTTGCAGCGAATGCAGAGAAGGCGGAGACGGCCTGCTATTCGTGACAGCACTCCAGAGCTGGTGACGCAGGATGAGGCACACTCTGGAGTGGTCATTATATAACCTCTCTTCCTTTGGTCAGGCTCCTCCATGGGAACCCTCCCACATTCTTCTCAGCAGCACAGCTGATGACATGGATGGCAGAAGGACTAATGACGGTCGGTGATTGCAATAAGGCCAATACATTGATGCAGATGGAGGTTTTAGTCAAGGTGTATGATTTGCCCAGGGACAATTCCTTTCCTATGAGGCATTGGCGTGCACATTTATGGCCTTCTGGGACACAGTGGTGGACGAGCCCCGGTCACATGCAGTCATTGCTGTCTCTGGGAAAGGATAAACATCTTGTTCGTTGGCTGTATGGTGCTCTAAGGCAATGGTAAGGAAACCCTTGAACACCCCTCAGCAAAAATCTAATGATATATTGAGCAGGGAGGTGTAAGGACCGGGAAGGAGTGAAGCTGCTAGCATACCCACACAATGTCTCTCAAATACCCAGTTTAAAGTGATTCAATTTAAGTGCCTCCACCAGATTTATCTCAACCCGAAATAACTGACTGCAATATATGGGGAGGATGCCGAATGCTGTCCCCGTTGAACACTGGTGGAGGAAGATATGACCTGGTCTTGTACCCCTGTTAGTATGTTTTGTGCCATGGTGGTACAGCGATTGGGTGCAACACTTGGCCGGGTTATTCCATGTACTTTAGAGGTGTGCTTGCTGGAATCCTTCCCCTGCCTGATATCAAAGAAAGTAGGAAACTGCTTCATAAAGGTAGTGTCAGATTTCCATGACATGGAAGTCAGCAGTCGGCCCGGTGTTAGCAAGGTGGGAGGCTACTGTCAGGGAGTGGGACTGGGCAAAAGACTATGCACTCTGAAGGGAGGAGGTATGGGGGTGAGGAGGAGGCTGATGGCACCCCTATGGACAGAAGTACTAGACTCACTTAGGAACCCTGGGGACCTTAGTTGCTTATCATGAGGAGCTTGGTCTCGGGGAGTAAGACTGGGATGGCTAACTAAGGGTAGACATGGGGTGTGCCTGGGACTGCAGGAGGTGGATACCGCTGTCGTCTGACATTGGTAGCCACGATGACTCGATGTTACGGTGGTGGCATATCTGTTGAGGAAGTCTGTAGGTGTGGGTTGGTGGTCGAAGTTTCTGTATATGGTTGCAATCTTATTGTGCAAAAAGTGGGTGAGGTTGTCGCACAGATCCTGGGAGGGTATGATGTTCTTTTCGCTGGCAGTCTATTTGGAAAACTCATTAATGATATTGAAAAGTTCCTTGATGTTGTTAGCACTGGTTTCGATGCATGCAGCAACGGCTGCCTTCTTTGTTGCCTCAGCAGTCGGTGGCACAGGTTGAGGGAGGTCCTGAAGGCTACCCTGTCAGAGGTATCCTTGCTGCCATGCCATCTCCTCTCCAACTGTTTGCTATCCCGTTTTGCTGTTCTGAGTTCTTGGATGATTTTCTCTGGATGTTGCTTTTGGTGAGGACGATGCTGTATGCACAATTGGTGATCCAGGCATTGACGTTTTTCACTCCCTGTTTGATGTTGATCATAGTAGCAGGGTTGGAGGCGTTGACCCAGCTGTTCTCTATGATTTTTTTCCGCCTCCGGTGGGGGGCATTGTCATCTTGGTGGTGCCGGTGTCGGAGGTGGAGGTGCTGAAGTGGACAATGCAGTGATCAGTCCATGTGCGTTCTGTGACATGGCTGTATTTGACGTGGTTGCGGGAGTGAAAACTGGGTCCAGTGTGGGTCCTGTGGTGTGTGCAGGGTCTTGGATCATCTGGGTCAATCCGAGGCTGCTCATACTGTTAAGAAGGTGTGCAGTGTTTTTGTCATTAGGGTCATCGATGTGGAAATTTAGGTCACCAAGGAAGATGTAGTCCTTGGAGTCTAAGGCTAGGGGCGCAATAAAGTCTGCAATGGTGTTGCAAAGCTGGAGCGCAGGCCTGGTGGTCGATATGAGAGGGTGCCTCAGATGGTTGTCTTATCATCCATGTGGAGCTTGAAGTTGAGACGTTCCACGGTGGTGGTGGTGGTGTTGTCGGTGGTGATGGTACACTGTATGGTCTCTTTTTAGATGATGGCTTTTCCTCCTCCAGGCTTGTTGTTGCAGTCCTGGTGAGTGATGTTATATCCAGGGATTGCTGTAGCAATGTCTGGGATGGATTTGGGGTTGAGCCAGGTCTTAGTGAGGAAGAGAAAGTCGGGTGCAAGGGTTGCGATGAGGTCCCATAATCAGTGGAATGCTTGCATAGTGAGCATGTGTTGATAAGGGTGCATTCTAATTGGTGTTTTTGTTCAGGTGGTGTCTGTGGTATGTTTGGGGTGGGGTTGGTCGGTGGGCTGGTATATGCATGGTGGAAAGTAAAGTGGAAGTGTGTGCAAATGAAAGGTCCAACTGTGGAGCATGGGTAAGCATGGTGGCAGTGTTTGTAACAGCGTATGGAGTTGAGGTTGTAGAGCCCACCGATGGTATATCTTCAGGGGGACAAAGTCTTGCTGGGCACGGTCCAGACATGGACGGGCGTATGTGGAAAAAGGGTTCAGGCAGATCAGGTCGTTTACCCCTTTTCTAGGTTTGCCCGGCGTTAGCCGCTTCTCACCCAACTCACGATTACCCAAATAAAGAGGCAGGCACTGGAGACTGGAAGGCAGGAAACAGGAGTTTATTTCCGACGGAACAGAACACGTCAAATCAGACAACAGGGTATCTTCTCGAGGTGCTCTCTCGACATCTCTGAGGCCTGGCCTCTTATACACTGGTTTATTACTTTATTACATGCAACACATTCTTAGTAATGCTTTGAAGTCCGGAGAAAGGTGTCTTTGGAATCCCCGGTTCAGGTCCGCTCCAACACATATCTACCGTAGGAGTCCCCACCCCTAATCTCAGCATGCTGGCTATCGCACAGCTGGGTATTCCGCTGGGAACAGAAATGCGGGTAATCGATCGGTTCTAGGGGTGTGAGGGCATTGATTAATCCCCGCTCCTTTGAAGTGAGGCGAGGTCCTACTGTAGATGCAATAAACCGCATCTGTTGGGCTAAGTGAGGGCCTGGGGTCAGGCCGAACAATTGGGCAAGGAGGAAGAGGTTATCAAAGGGGCCTGTTTCATGAATGAGATGAAAGGGTGTGAGGGGGTTCAGCGCGGGATGTGGCTCGGAGGCAGGGTCACGCTGGAGGTGCGTTTAGGGCCAAGCAGGAGAGGCCGGGGCTGTCGAAGGGGGGGGGGTGTGCTTGCGAAGCCGGGGTGTGAGGGGGTGAGACGCGCTGGCTATCGGCAGTGGGCAGAGGGGTCATGGCATTCAAAATGGCTGCTGCTTACGCGCAAGCATGGACCCGAAAGGGGACAAGATGGCGCCGATAATGTTTACGCTACAATCTAGATTTTAACAGTCCTCCCTTTTTAACATATCCAGCCAGCTTGTCAATTTACGTCAATCCCCATTATATTTCTTATTTCGAGGTCATACAATGCTTTCATGTGTTCAGTTTTGAAGTCCGAAGTCTTAGGGCACATGCAGTTAGCAATGAGCGAACACAGAGGTGGCAAACATTGAATACCTAGGCAACACCCACACAATATTACGACTGGTATCAATATAAATGTGAATAATCTCCATCCCCAGTCCTTCAAGGTGCCCCAAAACCAGCTTCCAAGCGACCATCATTCCTGTTCCTGGTGAACCTCTGAGGAAAGTCTGTGGAGGTGTTCGATTGCTTTGTAGACTGAGGGCGAGTTATCTGGCACGTAGGTGCAACAGCTGGGCCCAATGATGCGGCATGCTCCTCCTCGGTCAGCTAGAACCACATCTAGAACAAGGCGGTTCTGAAGAGCCACCAGGCGGACTGCCTGAAGTTCGGCCGTATTGTTAGTGAGGATGCCAGCCGTGATGTTCATGGTTGTTTCTACTGCCTGGGTCAGGTGGCGGATGGCGCGGCTGTTTGCCATTGGGCCCCACAGAGGAACCAGTCCTTTCACTGCATCCAAGAACTGTGCTCCAGTGGAGTCGGCTTGTTCAATGTCTTTTGCGCGCTTCTGTCTGTGGTGGTTTGCTGGGGCCACATACGTTGGAGGGAGGACGAAGGCGACGTAGCAGGTACCCCCCCAACTTTTTGGAAGCCAAGTGTAAGCTTTGGTGCCGCAAACAAAGTACATATTCGGAGAAGCAACAAAGGAGGGGGGATCGATGGTGTCCAATGTTTTGGTGATGTGGCAGGAGCTGTGACCCACCGGCTGTGTTCCCAGGCCTTCGAGGCACACGAGGCCCGTGACATTGATAACACAGAGCTACCGTCAGAGTGGCAGCAGTTCGTTTCCGTAAGTAGGAAAAGGTGGGTCTGGCTGGATTATGGAACACCTGCATTTCGACTCGTTCCTTAGCAGGGATGTATATCTGGAAGGAGGAGCCAGAGGTCAAAGGACAAAAGGGAGCAGAAGTCCTTCCGGTTTTGTTCAGCCAGAACCCGTGGTAGAAGTGCGACACTGTCTGACCAGAAGTGGCGTTGTCCCTGTAGCTCTCTTGCAAGAGGGTCAACCAGGCAAGGCAAGAACCGTGAACTGAGAAAGGGGAAGGGATGAAAGGGATGGAGTGTCCGGTGGCATGCGGGAGCAACCCGCAGATCCAGCAGTTTGTGGCGTTGGCGGCAAGGTTGTGTTGGTGCAACAGTTGCACGAAGGAATTGTTCCAGAACTCCTTACGCCTTTCTCGGAGCTGAGGCGAAAGGGAGATCAGGTGATGCTCCTTCGTAGTAGTTGGCTGTGCAGTGGTCAGCAATATCCGATGAGCGGGTGCGCTCTCTTCCACGATCCAGAAAGAAGTCATGAGGAGGAGGCAAAAGAGGAGGACAATGAAAAAGAACAATTGTCTTCGATTTGTGTATACTGTCAGTCTTTGGATTCCGATAACGGGTATTTCCTGTTGCTTCCGTTGTCTTCTTATCTGGCGCTTCCATCATCTTCAAGGTGCTCGGTAGTGGGCAGAACCGCTGACTTCGTTTAGCCTCTCTTCGGGTAACCCTTGGTTGTGTTTAGGCTACCGTTCTGAGATTCAACTTAGTCTGTGGTCTACTTAGCCAAAGCTCCCTCCCTTCGACGCAGGAAATACCCTTCCCTGGATGGTACAGTGGGATCAGAGAATTTTGCAAGTTCGAGTGCCTTGATATCAGGATAACAGTTCAATGATGGCCGGTCTTTGTCCAGCAGTTCTTCTTGGGTGCTGACGTTTTCTGTTGTGGTCAGGGTCGAGGAGACCTTCTTACAGTGGTGCGCGTGTAGCCAGTGTCGCTTCCCCTCCACACGAAGAGCCGTTCGGGTGGTAATCAGTACTTGCCAGGGGCCCGTCCACCGGGGTTCCAGACTCTTTGTCCGTTGGAAATTCCGGATCAGCACATAATCTCCCGGTTGGGTATCATGACCCGGACCCCTGGAAGCATCGGGGATGGCCTGCTGCACCTGCTGATGAATGATAGACAATGTTTTAGTCAATTTGCACAAGTAATCAGACAGTAGGACGTCCGGGACGTCGTGAATGGAGGTCGGTTTAGGGGCAGTCCAGAGGTTCATCGGTCGCCCAAATACAACCTCGTAGGGGGTCAAATGGTGCTTAGTGGGAGTGGAGCGCATCGATAGCAACGCCAGTGGGAGGGCATCTGGCCATTTAAGTCCCGTGGTGGCCACTATCTTTGACAGTTTTAGTTTCAGTGTGGCGTTGTGTCGCTCAACTAAGCCAGCAGATTGGGGGTGAAAAACTGCATGAAACCTCTGTTTTACACCCAACCCTTTCAAGATTAGTTGGATAACTTCAGCTATGAAGTGGGGGCCGTTGTCGCTCCATAGAATTCGACAAAGACCGTAGCGAGGGAAAAACTCCTTCAGCAGTACCTTGGCAGTGGTCATGGCAGTGTTATCACGGGTTGGATAGGCTTCTACCCATTTGCTGAAAGCACACACAATGACCAATACATACTTCAGGCTTTGGCATCTTTCTAAATGGATGTAGTCCATCTGGAGGACCTCAAAAGGATGGTCGGGGACCCCAAACCCTCCCCGGGGTACCACAGTTCCTTTCCCAGGGTTGTGTTGCAAACAGATAAGGCATTGCTGGACCAGGCGTCTGGCTGAGTCGGGAATCTTGTCGTTGTGCCAAACCCTGGAGATGAGTTCGATCATGGGGGCAGATCCTATGTGTGCGGGGGAGTGTGCCATAGTCAGTATGGGGATCAAGTATGAATTGGGTAGCAACCATTTGTTGGTGTCCTTTGTCCGCCAGCAGCCTTCCTCATCTTTCAATCCCACCCGTGCCCATTCAGTCAATTCGTGTGGTGAGCTGGCCATCTGGATGTCCCTAATCGTTTCCCTAACGTCAGTCCATTTTTCTGCTTGTGACCTGGTCACATACATACGTGTCGTTGTCCTATTCTCAGCTGTGGTTCGGGCAGTGATGTCGGCCAGCGCGTTTCCCTGTCCGACTAATTCTGTCACCTTCTTGTGTGCCTGACATTTGATTACCTCTAATCGTTTGGGAAGGAGAACTGCTTCAATCAGGGCGGAGACTAAATCTCCGTGGAGGATGGGCTTGCCGTGGGACGTCAGGAATCCCCTCTCCCTCCATAAGAGTCCAAAATGGTGAACCACTCCGAAGGCGTACTGGCTGTCAGTGTAAATGTTTGCAGTAGTCCCTGTTGCTATAATACATGCTCGTGTGAGGGCAATCAGCTCTGCCGCCTGTGCGGATCGCTGCGCGATGCGGGCAGTTTCAACTACGGTTTGGGCTGTGGTAACTGCATAGGCAGCTGAGGTGGTGCCGTCGGGGAGTTTTATGCAAGAACCGTCTACCCATAGCTCTCCGTCAGGGTCTATGAAGGCGGTGTCTCGGAGGTCAACTCTACTCCTAGTTTGTTCGTCTGTGAGGGTCACACAGTCATGTATAGGGGGGACGTTCGGGTCGTTTTCGGGCAGGGGCAACAAAGTGGCTGGGTTCAGTGTGGTGCATCTTTTCAGCGTGATGTGGGGTGCAAGCAGAGTCAGTTCATATCCAGTCAGTCGGGCGCTAGTCAGGTGTTGCGTCTTAGTCTGGTTCAAGAGGGTGTCAACAGCGTGGGGTACTAACACCGTGAGTGAATTCGAGAGTACGATCTCCTCACTTTGCCTGATAGAGACAGCAGCGGCAGCTACGGCTCGAAGGCAGGCGGGCAAGGCTCTCGCTACGGGGTCAAGGGTGGCAGAGAAATAGGCACATGGTCGTTGCTTGGGGCCAATGGTTTGAGTCAGGACAGACAAAGCGCACCCCTCCCTTTCGTGAGTGTAGAGGGAGAAGGGCTTTGTGTAATCGGGGGTTCCTAGGACCGGTGCAGAACAAAGGGCATCTCGAAGTTCTTTGAAGGACGATTGGCATTCGGGGGTCCAAGGGAGTGGGAAGGGGACATCTTTGGCTAGTAGGGAAAGTAGCGGCTTTACAATGAGGCTGAAATTTGGCAACCACTGCCGCCAGAAGGAGGTGAGGCCTACCAGGGAGCGGACTTGTTTCTGGGTCTTTGGGACGGGGGTTTCCAGAATGGCCTGAATCCGATCGGGTGTAAGCTTTCTCCCGTCTTTGGACAAGAGGTGGCCTAGGTAGGTGACCTGGGGTTGGCAGAATTGCAATTTCTTTTTGGAGACCTTGTGGCCGTTTTCCGCGAGGAAGTGCAGGAGTTGGAGGGTGGCGGTGATTGCAAGTGGAGTGGTGTCGGCCGCCAAAAGGATGTCATCGACGTACTGTATCAACACCACTCCCTCCGGTAGCTGAACGGCGTCCAGCTGTCTATTGAGGGCCTGGCTATAGATGCTGGGACTTTCTGTGTAGCCTTGGGGAGCTCTACAAAATCTATATGAGCGGGATTTTAACGTGAAGCCGAAAAGGTAGCGGCTGTCCGGGTGGATGGGGATGGAGAAGAAAGCGTTTTTGAGGTCAATTACAGTGAAGGAGGTGGCTGTGGAAGGAATCAGGGTCAGGATGGTGGCGATATCTGAGACTACAGGGTACTGGGGTACAACTACCTTGTTGACCTCTCGAAGGTCGATGATGAAGCGGTACGCTTTCTCATCTCCCTCGCCCTGCTTTTTCACAATGGGTAGGATGGGGCTGTTGCAAATATTGCTGACTACTTCCTCTACCACTCCTGCCTCTACCAAGGACTGAATTATCATTACCAATGCCTTCTCTCCTTCGGGCGATATCCGATATTGTGGGAGTTTCGGGAGTATCGCATCTTGGCGGACAGTTATGCGCACGGGATCGATCATCATTCGTCCTACATCAGCGTCCGTTTTAGCCCACAGATACAGAGGTAGAGAGTCAAGTAAGGATGCGTCAGTGTCTGAGATGGAAGACATGTGTAGTGCATGATGATGTCTGAGCAGGGTCGGGTTATCGTACAGGATGACCCGAACCCCGTCCTGTGAACACCTGATAGTAGCTCGGAAATGCTTTAGTAAATCAAGACCCATAATGGCATCGGGGGTGTTGGAGGAAAGCAGAAACATCGTGTCAGTGGGGTTACTGTCCAAGTCGAAGGAAACCGGTGCGGATAAAGGGTTAGTGGAGGGCGTTCCATCAAAGCCTACTGATGTTATGTGTGAGCCAGACAAGGGTGCCCTTGGAATCAGTCGTTTAGATAACGCACTACGTGTCGCGCCAGTGTCTACCAGAAATGGAGACTTCGTACCTAGGACCTTAGCGGTGACATAAGGACCTTGCTGGTCAACATAGAGCTCGACTGGATCCCTTCCTTGCCCTTGGCAGCCCTATGCAAAGTCGCGAGTGTTGTCGCAGTCAGACTGTTGGCACTGGTTCTGTCGGGGGCGGTCAAATGTGTTCGGTCTGCCAGGTCTGTCATTGTTGGTGTCGTGGGTGTGCCCTCGCCCCTGCCCTCTAGTTTTGGGGCCATTTGCCATGTCTCTTGTCTCTTTATTTTTAAGCATTTCCAGGAGGACCGGGCATTGAGACTTCCAATGACCAAATCCTTTGCAAAACGCACACTGGTTCTCATCGAGGTCTGTTCGTGGAGCGCCGGGTGTGGGTGTGCGGTCTCTAGGGGGTGCATTTGGTTGGTAGTTTTCTCTATACCGTTCCCTTCCTATTGTCACTCCTTGTAATTGAGCAATCATCACTCGCTCTTTCAAGTCCTTTTTCTTTTTCTCAGTCGCCCTCTAGTTCTCGTTCTTTTGGTGTTCGTAATACTGAGCCATCTGAAGGATAGCTGCAGGTTTGGAGGCCCCCCAACTACTCTCGCTTGTCTGTAACTTTTGGGAGACCTCTTGCGATAGACCCTTCACGTAGTTTTGCACGAATAGGTGTTGTCCGGTTGCAGTGGTCATGTCTTGGCCACTGTAGTCGGAGAACACCGTTTCAAATCGGGAGAAGTATTCTGATACGTCTTCCTGGGGTTTCTGACGGCAAGCCGTGACTACCGACCAGTCTACCTTCTTCTCTGGGATCAATGTCTTTAGCTTCTGAACTATTTTGTTCCTGGAGTTCCAGTATGTCTTTTACCGGTTTCTTTCCGGGCTCCCGTTGCCTATCTAGTTCACTGAGTTGATTCCAGGTATGTCCGAACAGATCTGTGTGGTCGGCTTTTCGGATTTGCTTCCACACATCAGCCGGCAGACATAACCCGAAAAACAAGTCAATGTCCGCTAGAGTCATTATGGTTGAGCCTAAGGCTGTACCTAGTTTGGTATAAAATGCTGTCGGATTCTTTCTTAAATCGGGTAGGGTTTGCCTAAAAGTTAAAATATCTTGCCGGTCCCATGGTTGATAAACCCAGTTGTACACAACCCTCCCCTTTGCATCTGCATGGTTGATATCGTCGTTCGTTCCCTGACCTCGTGGGGGAACCCAGTAAGGGGCGGCTTCTCTGATAGGCATCATGGTGTTGCCTACTTCTAATGAGGACCCAGTCGTTTCGGGAACTGTAATCTTAACTTCCGGTTTTTGTTCCGTGAGGTGGCGGAAAACCTCAAGCATTTGCATGAAGAGGTCCGCCGCGTCACGCTCGGCCTCGTCCCCAATATCGACTTTTCTATATAACGCTGTCAGTTTAGTAGGACCCCGATTCTGATACCTGTCCTCATATGCGTTCAGGGTGTGGTAACTAAACCGTAAAATGAAATGCCGTCTGTGGCTGCCGTCATGCGAATTGTGCATATCCATCGTATATTCTTCGCTCTCCTTCCGTTCTACTAGTGCCTTTGCTATCTTGTCAATTCCCTCTCGCTCATCTTTGCTCAATCTATTCAGTCTACCCGGTGGCTGTTTGCTAGTCTTGTGTTCATCTGATGTCATTACTAATGCTGCCTGAGCGGAGGCCGTGAGGGCTGGGGCACTAGCTTCAAGGTGATTCTCATTTGCACTCGGAGCTGGCAAGTGTTGTACTAGGGGTTGGGAGGGGGCATAAGGGGGGGGCATATAGATGACCGGAGGACTTAGCAGCAGTTCATCGTTCGCCCGTTGTTTGGAGGTCAGCTCAGGGTAGAGCGTAGAGGGGGTCCTAACAGGACACTGGCCTGTCGATTCAGATTCCTGTTTTTGTCTGGCTTTCTCCCTTTCTTTTATATCTTCTTCTAGTTTCTTAGCGGCCAGGTGGGCTGCCTTTCGCAACTCTTTTCCTATTCTCGCTTCTTCTCTTTTCTTTCGTTGTTCTGCTTCTTTGCGCCACATGCCGAAACTATCAAGCATTGTGGGCGTGGTTTTATTGTTACAAAGGGCTGTTTCCAGCACGTTTATTTTTGTGTCATCGAAGGATCCTATCAGTGGCCACTGACTTTCCTGATCCTTTTTAGTATATTTATTCCATAACTTACTATAAGCTACGGCGACTAGTCCATATTTTAAAAACATATCCTTATTAGGGGTGCCCTCCAGAGGAGCCGGATGATCCACCTCTAATAAGCGGTCCGGGCTGAACCAACTACTGACCAATGGGGAGAAGATAGGCATGACGGGTTACAACGGGGACAAAAGTCTGCACTACCTATCCTTCACTACTTCGCGAAGACTAGACAGAATATTTCTATTCTACAGTATTCGAAAATAGGGAATACCCAAAGAGAGAACCAATATCGAACAATTAATGTCCGTTCAATCAAACAATCAGTGGCGAGAAAGAAATAGGCACGACGGGTTACAACGGGGGCAAAAGCCTGCGTTACCTATTCTTCACTATCTGCAAAGGAGGACAGAATACTTTTACCCTTCCCCGTTTGTAGACAGAGAATTCTCGAGAAAGAAACAATCCTCGAACAAACAATGTTCGGGCAAGCAATCAATCAGTGGGGGAGAAAAGATAGGCACGACGGATTACAACGGGGGCAAAAGCCTGCGTTACCTACCCTTCACTGCATGCAAAGGAAGAGAGAATACTTTTATCCCTCTCAGTTTGCAGACAGAGAATCTCCAAGAGAACCAATATTTCGGAGAGCAATACTAGTATTTTCCAATCAAACAATCAAATATTTCCTAGTTTGTCGTGTTACACGACCTTACCCGGACCGTATGGACAGTTTCTCGTCTTCCGCTTCCAGCGCCCGATCGTCCTCTATTCTCTGTAATTGCTGTGGCACTCCTGATGGTTCCCAGTCAGGACCGTAGATCACTCGAGAGAGGTCTGTTCGGAACCAGTGAAGTTCGGATGATCGGCTGCCAGACGAGGGTCTATCGGGCAGGAGCTCTTCCCGATCATTGCAGTCGTTCACTCCGTCGTCGGGACCTCTCCCACTGGATCCACGTGTCGCTGATGGGCCCCACGTTGGGCGCCAATTGTGGAAAAAGGGTTCAGGCAGATCAGGTCGTTTACCCCTTTTCTAGGTTTGCCCGGCGTTAGCCGCTTCTCACCCAACTCACGATTACCCAAATAAAGAGGCAGGCGCTGGAGACTGGAAGGCAGGAAACAGGAGTTTATTTCCGACGGAACAGAACACGTCAAATCAGACAACAGGGTATCTTCTCGAGGTGCTCTCTCGACATCTCTGAGGCCTGGCCTCTTATACACTGGTTTATTACTTTATTACATGCAACACATTCTTAGTAATGCTTTGAAGTCCGGAGAAAGGTGTCTTTGGAATCCCCGGTTCAGGTCCGCTCCCACACATATCTACCGTAGGAGTCCCCACCCCTAATCTCAGCATGCTGGCTATCGCACAGCTGGGTATTCCGCTGGGAACAGAAATGCGGGTAATCGATCGGTTCTAGGGGTGTGAGGGCATTGATTAATCCCCGCTCCTTTGAAGTGAGGGGAGGTCCTACTGTAGATGCAATAAACCGCATCTGTTGGGCTAAGTGAGGGCCTGGGGTCGGGCCGAACAATTGGGCAAGGAGGAAGAGGTTATCAAAGGGGCCTGTTTCATGAATGAGATGAAAGGGTGTGAGGGGGTTCAGCGCGGGATGTGGCTCGGAGGCAGGGTCACGCTGGAGGTGCGTTTAGGGCCAAGCAGGAGAGGCCGGGGCTGTCGAAGGGGGGGTGTGCTTGCAAAGCCGGGGTGTGAGGGGGTGAGACGCGCTAGCTATCGGCAGTGGGCAGAGGGGTCATGGCATTCAAAATGGCTGCTGCTTACGCGCAAGCATGGACCCGAAAAGGGACAAGATGGCGCCGATAATGTTTACGCTACAATCTACATTTTAACACGTAGACGGGCTTGTCTTTGGCAACCAACAGCATGACAGCTGCCACATGGTCATGCTACAGCCTGCATTAAGTAGATCCTGGGGTGGGCTGGGCTTCTGTTTGCAGGAAGAACAGTGAATATGTCTTGACTGGGATGGGCACCGCTCACCCCTGTTCCCCAACCACTTTCCTGGTTAGTGGTGCTGGAAGATGGCCCACTGGGAACCCACTGTTTGAAATGTTGGTTACTTGTTGTTTCAGTGTGTTTTTTTCACAAGACATATATGCACTGAATTTGGCTACTGTACAGTACGCTTGGAAACCTTTCACCGGTTAGTTGGACCACTTCAAATAACTGTGAATGCAACTAACAGTATCAATGCCAACATCCTGCCAGCATGCAGTGGATAGAGCGCAAACCTGATCTTTGAGGGGGGCATGATGGTACTGATATATTGATCTGATATTATATTATGTAACTGTGCAGTACTAGGAAAAAATTTCACTAAAATACTTTTAATCAGATTAATTTTGTGGCTTCTCTGGTTAACCTTGTCTCGTGCCTGAAAGATTCATTCTGTTTTTCATTCATCTCAACTGAAGCCATTTGTCCAAATATTTATCATATACTTCTATCAAAATCTCAACATATAGTAAAAGAATGACTGAAATAGAAGCTTAAAGAAATTTGCAATTCCCAGAAGTTTACATTTTTGATCCTTTGGATAGATTATATCCATAGTGGATGATCTTGGTAAGATGCCTCTTCAGTTTGTGCTCCTTTACTAGCTCACTGTTTCAGTGGCACCCTGATAAACTCAGAGATTCAGAAGGGGATTATACTGTGCATTCATACTGGGGTCTGTCCAGAAGACAATACCAAGAGTGTTCAAGAGACTTCTGGGGTTCAGAAGGAGAAAAAGCTTGCAGAAGAAGAAAGAGAAGTGTATTACACTGTTCCCCATCAGCATGTTGTCAGACACTTCCCTCAGGTCAGTGCTTAGTCATTCTGTAACTTCTACACTTGGGGCGACCAAGTGGATTTTTCCACGAGTTGTGTGAAGTACAGAGCTGTCATCATTCATGTCCCATGATCACCTGCATATGTCAGGCATGCATGAAGAGACACCTCCAAACTTCAATGGTGGTGGAGTTTTCTGCTGCAAAGAAGGGCAGCAATACTACCAGAGAATAGGCACTGCTTGCTGAGAGGTTTTGCAGGTCAAACACCAACACTACTCAAGACATGCAAGTGAAATCAAGACAAAGTATTTTTGCCAGAGAAACTGTAATACCAAAGCACTCAGAAAGCAGTCCAAAATGAGATTCGCGTGAGCGCACAAGTTAAGATGGCCGCCCCCGGTAAGCACCTCACTGTGTCTGCCCTTAATCGATGATTTCAAGCATTTTCATGCCAGAATTTACCGTACAAATTCTAGCAGTAGCATTTTGAAGCTTTTTCCTTGCCAGTGATGTGTTTATTTGGTGTTTCTGCTTGGCACAAGGAGTTCTTCACCTCTTCTGACTCTTCATCGGTTTTCTGGTGCAGGTACCTAGAGTCTTCTAGTCAGGTGGGCAGAGCAACAGCCAGAAAAGTGCTAGGCTGTGGCCTTGTCTCTCCCGCAGTCAGTTTTAGCTGCTGCACCTATTTATCCTGAAAAGTTTTTCCTTTTTATATATTTATTCTGCAATTTATATTATATTCGCTGCAGTATTTTAATTTAAAGAAATATGGAGAGCAAAAATACACATGTTCAACATAAGAAAAAGAAATTAAATATTTCTCCATCTCCAGTTAAATTGAAAATGGTGAAATCTAATGAACCTTCTCTGGCTTTACTACTTGACGAGATTCAAGCAATTTGTCTAGCACAGATACTATTGTGTCTGAAATAAAAAATATACGAAAAGACATGGCTAGTCTATCCATGAAATATCTGACAATGTAATTAAAATACAGGACAATACAGTTAAAATTGATGGTTTGTCACTGCTTGTGTCAAAAATACCGGCTATGTCTATCATTCTTCTTGAATTGGAAAATCGTAATAGACAGTATAACTTGTGTATTTTTATCTTACTAGAGGACGTGAAAGGTAACGATTGTAGGTTATACTCAGAGAATTTCTTACCTGGTCTCCTACGTTTAAAGTTTCCTGAGAAATTGGAAATTAATAAAGCTCACAGGATTCCCTCTCAGCGTAATCCACATCAAAATAAACTACGGCAAACGATTTTTAAAGTTTTATGTCATCATCACCTAGTGTTGATATGAAAAGCTGCTCATGAAATTCTTTCTCTCATGATTAACGGCAATTAAATCTTCATAGACCATGAATTTGCAAAGAAAACGGTTAAAATTTGCGAAGTCTTTTCTGATCTCTGACCACGATTGCGAAGTCGTGGCTTCAAATATGGTCTTTTTGACCCTTTGACTATGTGTATTTGGAAAGACGGTTTCTCAAAGTCCTTTCAGTGCCCTGAAGACCTTTTTGGATCAGCAGTTTCAGCTCCCCATGGATACATATGAAACTGCTACCTGAATATTAATCTTCCAATGGTCTGGTCATGCTTGCTAAGTGTGTGTGCATCTCAACATCGTTATTAATGTTTAAATGTTGTCTTTTTATGTTTCTGTATGTTTCTTTACTTCTCCTTCTCCCTCTTGTTCACTTCTAGAGCCACTTTTTATTTTATCTTTTTCTTTGTTTATACATTTAGTTTTCTTCACTACGGCTAACTTCAATAATATTACAATTGTATCCTTAAATGTTGAAGGTTTAAGACATCCTGTGAAACGTGCTAACATTTTAGATTATTTACAAGGATATAAAGCGGATATTTGTTTCTTACAAGAGACGCAGATAGATGATACAATCTTAGCGTATATGAAAAAAATGAATTAGTACTGTTATAGCTTCTCCTGCTGTACATAGGAAAAATGGTTTTACTATCCTCCTTGCAAAAATTTTACATTTTCAGATTTTGAGCAAATATTCATATGCAGCAGGTTGTTATAATATAGTGAAACTTAAAATTCAAGATACAGTTATGTTTTTAATTAATGTATATGGTCCAGCTACTGATGACCCCAATTTTTGGTCTCTTCTTACCATAGAAGTGCTCGAGTTAGGCAATGTCAAACTTATTGTTGAAGGTGATTTTAACCTCATATGTAACCCTTTATTAGACAAATTATCACAAATTAAATATTGACCACCTAGAGCTTTTTTTATGCTAAAGACATTTGTAAAACAACTATGTTTGTTGATATTTGGTGGCTACATCATCCTACTGAGAAAATGTTTACTTTCTTTTCAAACCCTAATAACTCCTACTAAAGATTAGGGGCCAGATGTAGGTCACCAAATACCGGTCGGTAACGGCCGAATTCGGCCGTTACCGACCGGTATTTGGTGATTGAGATGTAGGGGCCATTATTTTACAGAATCGGTAAATTTACCGATTCGGTAAATTTACCGATTCTGTAAAATACCGAATCGGTAATTTTACCGATTCGGTAAATCCATATGTAGGTGACACTCCTAAGAGTGCCACAGGCCCTTAAGAGTTGGTATTTTACCACTCAATCCTATTGGGTGGTAAAATACCAAATTCAGGTGTGCATGCACATCTGTGCATGCACACCTGTGCAATGTGACACACAGACATGCCCTTAGGGCATGTGTGTGTGCCACATGTCACACATGCCTGTACGTGGGGTACTAGAGGGTGTCAAAGTGACACCCCCTGCACCCTTGCAGGATTCGGTATTTACTGAATCGGTAAATACCGAATCAGTATTGCCCATTGATTCCTATGGGCTTCAAGGCCCATAGGAATCAATGGGCAATACCGAATCGGTATTTAGCGATTCGGTAAATACCGAATGTTACCGATTTGGTAATTCAAAAACAAAAATTACCTACATCTCCCTCCTTCATATTTACCGATTCATAAATACCGAATCGGTAAAATTCGGTATTTATGAGTCGGTAAATAGAAGTTACCTACATCTGGCCCTAGATCATTTATAAGTTTCTCACCAATTAATTCACTCAGTTACTACACCACATGTCTATAATATTGACATTTCTTACCATGTTCTCATTTCTTTTTTTTTTTTAAACATACTTTATTGATTACCAAAATGGAATTGCAATGTGACTTATTTAGTACATATGGCATTTTGTCTTTTTTTTGTTTCCCCCTCATATACAAATAATATCTTTCTGCTTAAGAAACAGTTCGGTTTTAAATGTTCTTAGTTATACATCCGCCATTGCGGTCATGAGATAAAGGTGTGTTCACTTGAGATGCAAAATGTAATCCTATAGTAGTTGCACATAGTATGTTTAAACATTTCAGAAACATAAAATTTGTAACTTCTCCCCTCCCTCTACCCTTCCTTCTGGTCTGCTGCTATTTGTGTGATTTGCTGCCTATTAGTACTGTCCTCATACCGTGATTTGTCCCTCGCTGCCTATGCACGGTTGTAGTGTGTCTGGGGCCTGTAAAAAGATCCCTGACACACAGTCTTTGGATATTTGGATGTATTAGGTGGAGGGCTTACTATGTGTGGGTAAAAGGTCCAGCTGTTTTCCATCACATTGTCCAAATCCATAGAAATAGGATGTTTCCGCAAGCCCCTTGTCTCTTCTAAGTGCAGGTCTTTCGGCGCTGCCCCATAGTATCACATCGTCCTGCCATGTGGTCAACAAGGGACTTCTAGGGGATTTCCATCTCATGGTGAATTGTTCTCACTGCCAGTATAAGGGCAAGGTCCAGAAACCGTAGATGTGCCTTCTGCACGCTAGTTCGTTTACGGAGGCCCATGAGGCACTCCAGGATACTGTCCTGGACTGTTAGGTGTGTAACCTCTCCCAGGGAATGCCGGACTCTGCTCCAGTACTCATGAAGGCATGTCCATAAGATACGGACAAAATCCGCCTCGTCGACCTTGCATCTGGGGCAACAGTGTTGTGCCTCCGGGAACATGCGGCGTATTCTCTTTGCGGTTAAGTAGGATCTGTGCAGTACAATTGTTTGAATACATTTAAGTTTAACATTGCAGGATACCCGTTTGGGATGTTCTAGCATGCTCGCACAGGCTTTATCGGTGAGTTCCATGTCTGCATCCGCCGCCCACTTTGTACTAAGTTTAATAAGTGCAGTGGCCGCCTGCACCCTAATACCTGTGGATGACCATTTGACTAGATGGCCTCCTTCCCCCATGTAGTATAGCAGGTGGACCAGTTCATGTTGTGGAGGTTCCCTGTGTTGAGACGCCCATGTCTTCCTGATGTAGTGTGATACAGCTGTATGAACCAGATATAGGTGTTCTGGCGCTCCAGTGGCCAGTACGAATTTGTTGTGATCTAGGAGGTTGCCGTCACCAAAGAGCGACCCGACGACCTCAGCGCTAGCATCTGTCCAGGCATGTACCCTGGCTCTCATAAGCCCACCCCCATGGATTGGAATGCCCAATATTGGGATATTATTCGCATACGGGGTTACTCCTGAAGTATATTGCTGGGCATTTCGCCAACAATGTAGTTCAGTCTTAAGCAATAGTGGCCCATCCATGGGGATTTGGGCTTTTGGCAGGAGTAAGGAATGTAGCGTACCCCGATCCAGGTCCTGGGGCGTATAACCTATTTCTTGTAGGTCCCTCCCGGCTGTCCAGTAGGACAGCCACTGGAGTTGGCATGCATAGTAATAGGCCCTGATATCTGGGACACCCAGACCTCCCCTGTGGGTCTCGATTTGTAGTTTCCGGAGGCTTACTCTCCGGCGGCCCTTACCCTAGATGATTTCCGTGAGGATAGTGTTCAGGGTGCGGAAGATTTATTGTGGAACCACCAAAGGCAGATTCACGAAAAAATATATTAGAAAGGGAAGCGGTACCATCTTAGAGATGGCAATCTTCCCCATTACTGAGAGCGGCAGGGATATCCAAAAGGCCACACTCAAGCGTACCACAGTTATGGCCTTCAACAGGTTGCCTTCTAGTTGATCCGCCTGTGCCCTGTACACACTTGGATTCCTAAATATTTAAATGTAGTGTGTGCTACGGGAAAAGTGTAATTACCAAATCGTGTCTCATCTGGGTGGGGTCTGTCTCGGAAATAAAAGGCGTTCAACTTCCTTAGATTGATAGCAAGGCCTGAAATACTTTCAAAGGTGCAAAATATAGTGGGGAGAGGTTCAGCTCCAGCAGTCAAGTTGAGTAGGTAAAGGAGGATATTGTCGGCATATATTGAGATTAAGTGGGCATTGCCTCCAATTAGTATCCCTATCTGTTCAGCTGACTGTCTCAGGGCTATCACTAGGGGTTCCAGCGCGAGTACAAACAATAGAGGGGACAAAGGTCATCCCTGCTGCGTGCCCCTGTATATCATGTACTCGTGTGAGATATGGTGACCGGTGCGTGCTCTAGCGGTGGGAGAGGTGTATAACAGGCGCACCCAATTGAGATAGGCATCAGGGAGGCTGAATTATTGTAGGGCAGCAAACATATATCCCCATGTTATGGAATGAAAGGCCTGGCATAAGTCCAGTGCCAGACAACCCGCCTCCTGATATTCCGCGTGGGTAGCCGTCATAATATGATGTAAGCATCTGGTGTTTAGGGATGTACTGCGAGCCGGTAAGAACCCGCATTAGTCCTTATGTATGAGGGTATTTAATTACAGCTGTATGCTGTTTGCAAGCGCTTTGCTCAGGATTTTGTATTTGGTTGCTAGTAAGGATAGAGGCCTATAGTTAGATATATCTGTGCCATCTCGTACTGGCTTAAGGAGTGAGACGACCAGTGCCTGCATAGTGGAATGTGGCAAATGGCCAATATCCAGGTCTGCCCTATATACTCCCATGCTCTCATTTCTATGGGTCTACAACTTAATCCAAATTCTCAATCTCAATCCAGATGGCGTATGAATTCACATACTGTTCTTTTTTTTAAATTATTATTATTTTTATTAAGTTTTTTTATATATACAGCCCAAATTGATATGACATATTAGAATGTGAGGATTAATCCAGTCTTTTTAAGAAGCAAACAAAAAAAGAAATAGATAGTAATTCATCCTGCTTCAAATAACCATTAAGGAAGTGCTCATCCAGATATCAATTCATTCAACAAAATATACAAGCTGCAGTATTTGATAAAGCTTTCAAAACACATAGATTTCACCACCCCTCAAATGACGACCTGCAACTCCTTCCAACTCACAACAGGAGCCCAGATACACCTGCCCAGCAGTCTCCTTCTTTTACTCTTCTCTCATAAATGGCTCTTTCCAAATTGAACATTGAGAGCAGTCGCGCAAGCCAGTGCTGAAATGTTGAGGGTGCCGGATCTAGTCAGGCAGAAGCAATACAGATCTGCACTACAGCCATAGCCAGGAAAAAGAAGTGTTAAGATGCATCTTGCACTCCATTGCTACTGACTCCAAGAAGTATCAGAGTAAGCATGGCCGAATTTTGCAAATTCGCGGTTCGCAAATTTGCGTATTTACGGATTCGCAATCCGCAAAATTCCGAACTTTTGCAAATTTGCAGATTTTTTTTTGTGTTCGCAAGGCTTTCTGCCAGTTCGCGAAGGTTTTTTACCAGTTCGCAAACGCGAACTTACTTGTCGGGTCGCGACCATGTTGTTTCTACATCTGGTTCATCACAGCACCCTCTGTTTCACCACTGCCACCCTCTGGCTCACCCATGCCACCCTCTGGTTCATCACTGCCACCCTCTGGTTCATCACTGTAGATTATGGGGGGAAAAGCACACCTGCCCTGCCTCAACTGACATGAATTAATTTGGGGCTGATGAATGTGTCACTGAATTTGAGCTGGCACCTGCTTCCTTAGCTGTAAGTGCTTCCTGATTAATGATGAGCTTGAACTTTTGCACCTGCTAAGTGCTTTCAATTTTGCAAAATTCGTTAGCACACCTGCCCTGCCTCAACTGACATGAATGAATTAGGGGCTGATTAATGTGTCACTGAATTTGAACTTCCAGTCTGGCACCTGCTTCCTTATCTGTAATTGCTTTGTGTTACAGTGTAATTTTTTTAACAGGACCTTTGTGGCATACTTGTGGCTATTCTCTGAGCCTGCTGTGAGGGTCAGAGCAGGGTCATAGAATAGTTGCAAGTAGGCAACTGAACTCTGGAGGGGCCCCTCAGGAAGCACTACAGGGAATGGTTACTAATGATGAGATTGAACTTTTGCACCTGCTGAGTGCTTTCAGTCTTGCAAAAATCGTTTTTTCTGCAATTTCACGCGATTCGCGGGGCGCGATTTTGCACGCGATCGAATTCGGAAGCCGCGAATTCGTGCGAATATGCAATTTGCTTTGTTGCGGCGTGTTAGTTCGCGTGATTTTTTACGTTTTCGCAAGCCGCTTGTAGCGCAACGACGCGAAGGTACCCTAGCGGTCGTACATGGGCGCGGCCATCTTGTTTGCGTGACGTATTTCCCTTTCCGGGCGCTACGTGTAATCTCGCAAAGTGTTCGGCTCGCTAGTACAAGTTCGCGTGTGATCGCGGGGGAAATCTCGCGCGAACGTACCCACGCGGTCGTGAACGGGCGCGGCCATCTTGTTTTTCATTCATTGCTATGGTTCTGGGCATCCTTTCTGTATCCTCTATCAATCTCTGCCATCCTTTGCTTGTTTGAAGTTTTTTTTATCTATTTTACTTATTATCTATCCCTCTATTTTTCTAGCTCTATATTTTTGTGTTTTCTGCTACTTTTGGTTAATTTTAAATTACTTTTTTAAACTCTTTTCTTTTCTTCTTCCCTATTCTATTTCTTCTTTAATATTTACCTTCCTTTCTGCCCAGACCATGGTAAAGGGAGCCGGGAAGCAGCCCGAGAAGGGGAAGGGTCCCGCACCCCGTGCCCGGCTCCCATGCGGGCGTTTGAGGGGGGAGCTAGTGATGCCACGGGAGATCTTTAGCGCGGAGGAGGTGGCCGCTCTAGTGTTCTTTGTACATGTACAGCGCCGCCTCCCCAGGACCATCGCGGCAGGCGGCAAGATCGCCACCGGCTACGGGCTACGGGACCGCCGGAAGCGGTGGGAGAAGGTGTGCCGGGCCATGTTTTAACACTGTCGGGTCCGGCACACCTACAACCAGGCCACCCACCGTTTGACGGATCTCCTGGACCGGGAACGCCACTTGCTCGACCTGCTTGGCGTCGAGATCCCCGGGTTTAGTGAGTAGTAGTAGCTATTTCATCACTACTCTGTTTTCTCCTGCTCTGTGTGTTATTATATTGCAAATTTTTGTTTTTTATCAAGAGCAATAATGCTGCCGCTTACATTGTAAGTAAATTATATTTCAAAATCTTCTGTGCATTTCAGGTGCACTGCTCTCCTTCTCAGTAGCGTTGCTACTATGCTTATTTGTTTTCGATTTTGTGTTCATTTCATTGGCTTGAGAAATTATGTATGAGTGTAGTTTACAGAACTGCGTAATGCTAGACACTAAGGGGCAGATTTGCAATTACCGGCGCATCCCTGCAAAGTAGCAGGGATGCGCCAGTAATGGTGCGCCACGCCACCACCACCCATGGTGCGCCGTATTTACAATGCGGCGCACCATGGGCCCAAAACGTCACCGAAGCATTACGCATCTGTGCCGTAAAGGCGGCGCATTGCTGGAGTTGCGTCGCAACGATGGCGCAGCTCCAGCAATGCTCTGGGGTGCCCTATCTCCCCAATGCTGCGTCAAGCCGAACGTCTGCTTCAAGCAGGCGCAGGGTTTGAGTGACGCATCATTGTCCTAAAAGTGACTGATTGAAATCTTGTAGATTTTCCTCAGCCACTTTTAGGATGCGTTCCTGCGCAGGAACGCCCTCCTGCGCCGGAACGCCCCCTGATGGCGCAGGGCTTCACAACGTGATGCATCTCCCTTATGCGTCACGTTGTTAATATACGCCGCACCATGGCGCCTCTTTTGTTCTGCCGCTGCATCACAAAATTCACGCAACAACGGAGTTAAAGAGCCGCAAGGGGCTTGTAAATCTGCCCCTACAGACTCAAGTCCAGTCCTTCCTTTGTACACCTGGCAATAAGAAGAAATAGTGGTGGTGGATTGATAGTTTGAGTATTTTAATGACTGGTTAATGTAGTAGGAAACTTTTTAGTGTTGTCACTGATCTGCAATCACGATGGAGTTTGTATGTCACTTCGCGTGCTGCGGACTGCTGCCTGCCAGTCCTAGGCGAACCTTTTTAGTAATTTGTTTAGTGAGTTACATAACTTTCCAAGTCGACGGTCCGCAAATCAAGCAATACTAATATCGTAGTAGACCACATGAGATAGGTCAATATATCCCTTGGAATAGTTGTCTATTTGCTATTTCGCCAAAATATTTTGTTATTGTTCTTTTGAAATGTTTGATTTGGTTGACAACAATCATCCATGTTTTCTGGTCTTTCTTTCTTTCATGTTGTACATCAGCTCCCCCCAGGGGCAAGAGGACAGAGGAGGAGGTGGTTGCTGCTGCTGCTGTAGAAGGCCAGGATCGGTCAGGTGAGGGCTCCTTTGCTGGCCCCAGTAAGTTTTCATTTTAATATAGAGTACCTATTTTTTCCTAGCGTTCCTCATTTGATTTTTTCTAAATCGTCTTTGATCTTCTTGTAGACTGTATCTAAATTCTTATCCAGCCTCTACTATGACTCCCTGTGGTATTACTAGATTATTCTTATTAGTCTGTCTGTGTAGCTAACTAAGATTGCACAGTTGGCAAAAGGTGTCAAACGAAACTCCCATTCTAGTCATCAATAGCTCTATGAACTGAGTGCAGTCCTCTGGGATTGTCCATAATGTCTTTTCAAGTCTTCAATATGTTAATGCTTTCACAATTCCCAACAATAAAATGCGAATGACCACCAAGAAAGAATAAGATACTACTTTACTTTTGGTTTGGATAGGAGGACAATCCATACTACTACTGTTGCAGGGACAAATCTGCACAAACAGAACTATGGACTCTAAATAGTGCATTGTTTATCAATTATAATAGGCGCAGGTAGACTTTCCACATACCTCAGTGATAACAGACTTTGAAGAACCCCCAATCTCCTTACTGACTAGATAGTGTGGCAGAGTCATTTAGCTCCCGAATTCATCGAGGATTGATCCCCAATGATGATTATCCAACACAGGACAAGAGTACGGAGTCAGAGTCCAGAAGTGTCAGAGGCACAGACTCATGCTTGCAAATTGCAAAATCTTTTGCTCAGTCACTCTTGACCAAAAACCACAGAGTCTATTTAAGTTTTAAAGCTTTATTAAAAGTAAAAACATTTATTAAAAATCAAGTTTGTCATAAAACATAAACGGTTGATTAAAAATGGAAAAGTGCTTAGTGATTTATTTCACACATTTATTGTGGGCGAGCCGAGCACTCACCTGGTTTGAACTTTAATTTTTCTTTTTTGTGCTGAATCATTGGTCACTCCGTCCTAGTGATGATGTTCTGATCTTGCTCTTGTTCTTAGAAGTGAAGCTTCTGTCTGTTATGAGAAAAATGGTGCGTGTTAAGAAGCAAGCATTCATCAGTTGTGCCAAAAAGTGCAGCAAGACAACACCCTTCCCTGGAAAAAGGGACATTTTTACTTTAGAGTAGACAGTCACATATTATTAGATTGGTTTCTGTATTCACATTTCTTCATTCCTAGACAAAATACTAGTGAGTGGTGTATGTCTATGACATCTAACATTCTTAAATGTACTTTGTAGGTGGAACATCTGGTGCCGGGGCCAGCGCGGAGGTGGAGGAGGACACTTCTGGGGGGGAGGCGGTGCAAGTGCCGGAGGAAACTGCTGTGAGGGTTGCCAAGGTAGTGGCAGGCAGTGGTAAGCTCTTATATTCCTTACTTATTGAGATTGCAGACTGCAGAGTGTGCTCTCTGCACGGGTGTAGTATATATGTTGTACAGTTAAGTTACTATACTGTTAAGAAGGCTTTCAAATTTAGAACAAAGTTTTTATCAACCAGGTAGTAGCCTCCTCTAAATGTACTCAGCGGTGAATTTTTTTTCGAGAATCCAAATCAGATTAGAGATGAACTTGATGGATGGGATGAACAAAAAGCGAAAAAAGGGTGTAAGTAAGTGTGGAAGGACGAGCAAGTTAAAAGTAATGATGACTGACAAAGAAGAATGATACGTGTTTGATTGGTGCCCGAGGTGGCTGGGAAGGAATATGATGCATGGCTGGGTGAAGGATGAAGCAAGGATGGGTGGAAGGAGAACAGCCTTGGTGGGTGAAACAGAAACTGTATGTGTGCACAATATATCCTTTGGTTGAAATTCAAATGCAAGTTAAGCACGGATGTATGGCTTGCAGTTTTCCAAATAAAATTAAAAGGTTGTTTTTCCCGTGAGAAAACGTAAGGTTTGTCCAGATGAGAGACATGAAGAAGAATGATTGACATATAGTTTGAATGGATGGATGCCTGGATCATGGTACTATCTGACTCTTAGATAGCATATGTGTATCTAGAGAGAGCAGACGGTCACTGGATGAACTAAGTGTTACTTTGAAGAGCATGTAACACCGCACCCGCACGTCCGTTCCAGTGTAGGAAAGGCAAGGAAAAGAAGTTTTAATTTTGTCCGAATACTACCATGAAAAGTAGCAGTAGTTTGTATTGCAAGCACAGCATATATCCGGCTATTACGATGGCCACTCACTACCTCTGTTAATAAGTTTAGTAGAACTCGGTCATTCATGTGTGGATGTATCACTGTTCACTCAATAAAAAGCAAAGCACCTAAAGTTATCCCATATGTAAGCAAATACATACCATGTGCAGTGATAGATAATCAGATTATTTATCTTCTTCATTTTCCTTTTCTAGTATTCATTGGCACTGTAGGGTGAAAGTTAAATTAATTAAGCAGTAGCCCTTGTAACAGAGTATTCTCAGTGCCACCCGTAATAGAAAAGTAAGAGCATCACCACCTGCATGTACTGGACCGGTACAGTAACGCAAGTCTGTCTCACTCATCATCGCGGGCGTCTGTTTTTCTCGGGTGCAAGTTGACTGCGCTGGCATTATGCTGGCTTGCAGAAGGTAACGTACCAATTTCGCTAAACAAGAGAAAAGAAGAAGAATAAGACTGGTGTACTGTCATAGTCGACTCTAATGGAGTGAGTCCATAGTGCTCGTAGAATTGATTCCTTAAACTCCCACTAATGTTAGAGCAAGGATGAAGAAGTGGGAGGTTAGATAGATACTGGCCACAATAGTTATGTACTGCACTTGCAAGTTGCTAGTTCTACTGTGACAAAACTTTCTGCTGAATAATTTTGTGTTAATCTTAAAGAGCTTTGGTTACAGACTATGTCTTTCTTTCTTCATATAGATGCTCCTTCCAAACCAACACGGAAGGAGCTGGCTAAAAGGGCCCGGCAACGGAGGCTGGAGGCGACTGTCGCCGAATATCGGCGGCTGGTGGCCCAGGAGGAAGGGGACACGCAGTCGACCACAACATCGACCGGTACAGCTTCATCCTCCTCCGCGTTCCCTGGGTCAGCCAGTCAGTGCAGCAGGTCTCCAGCGGTACGGAGCCGGGGTACCGCAGCCACCCGCCACCGCCAAGCAGCAAAAAAATCAGCTGCCCCCCACAGCAGTACCAAAAAAGGTTGCACCGCCTTTCACTGAGGGTGTCCTACCTCGAGCAGGAGCTGGTCAACACCAAAACCCTGCTCGAGACCCTCCGCAAGGAGCATGCCGACCTGGCCCGAAAAGTCAACAGCAGCCAGCAGTAGGAGGAGACTGTCCCTTGCCCCTTTTTTAAAGACTTCTGGCGGGTGGGAATTGTGAGTTGGGTTTTTGGGACTTTTAACGGACATTCGTTGGGGTTAGGGATGGGGGGTGGGTTGGGTCTTGCGGGAGATTATTTATGTTAGGGATATAAATATACTTTAAACTTTATCTTAGCATACGTGTTTTTTACTGCTTTTGAGGCTGGTGGGTGGGGGTTTAACAGTAACTTTGCTTTCCTGAAACGTAAGTGGCATCTTGATTCAAGTTGTGTAAGTAATTACTAATTGCCCAAATGTTTTCAAAACTAAGTGCCTCTCACAGAGTAAGTGAATTCAATAGTCCTAGGACTTTACTAGTACTACCGTCAGTCTCTTGTCTCTCCTAATACTCCATTATACTACCTCCCCCCAAACGCTTATCTTACCTGTAATTTGTGTTTGGAAATAGGGCTAGGCACAGGGCTGGCTGCACGGTAAATGGCGATTAAGGTTGGCAATCCTGGGCGGATGAAATGTCATCATTGCAGTGGTACTAGTGGTGTTACACAGTGGCAGTTGCAGCATATGAAAAAAAAGAAAATGAAACCTTGTTTGTCCTTACCGTAGCATTAGAACGGTACGATAGAGAATATAGCAGGTGACAGTACACAAGAACAGTGCCACAATGTAGCCTAACAAATGGTAAGGTATTGAAAGTATAACTAGTACTTGCGTTGAATTTCTTTGACATTGGCTACTACTACAAGAAATAGTACTGAAGGTGAAGGACACAGCAGCGTAATAATTTGCCACATCTAGGAGGAGGATGTTCTTGATGACCAATCAAGTTGATGGCGCTCATGAAAATCTGCTTTCATTTGCCAATATTGACTCTGTGTCAAGCTGAGTAAGAATATATCCTCGGATTTCTTCACCAGCCTGTTGCTATGACCTTATCCTCCCCAGCAAGTGTGTGGAATTATTGCTGTCATTTAGTCACACATCAATCAAAACCACATAGCCCGGGGCAAGAGGGTTAGGGTTTGGAAAATGGATGGGAATGGGGTTTTTTGTGAAAGTTTTGTTGAGAGAAGAAAAAAAAGCACAGCATGGACAAACAATAATTGAAGATAAACAAATCTTTGGGTACAAAGCTATCCATAAATCTTTTAAGTGACATAAAGGAAGTGCATGCACTACTGCATGCATGGTTACTGAAAAGTAAGTAGTACTTTCGACAACCGTGAATGAAAGAATGCGACAGTACAGGGCTGCAGTAATAATTATGCGTTTTCACTTGCCTATCTCTGCACTCAGAGAAACACTTTGTATATTAAATTAGGTTTGAAAAATAGCAGCAGTAAAACCTATACAATGGCTGTAGGGATGAATTTAGAAGCAGAGATCAAAGAAATGCAGAGTCACACTCATAGAAGTTCACAGCAATAACATTACTTAAAAGATAATTAGAAAAGAACGGATACTGTATCTGTATGTTGTTGTAGTTGTCCTGTTGAATTTGGTATGTTGCATGCATCCAACCATTCCTCTTATTAGCGGGACTCCTCCATTCCATCTGACGCTCCGTCCATCAATGTTGGTGACCAGAAGACACCCTGTCCACTGCCTGCCTGGCGGGTGCTGAATTGCGGCTCGCTAATGTGAAGCCTGACTTCATCCTTTTTTTACCATTGCACAGGCTGAAACCCGGCCTGTAATTATTGATGGAAAAACAGGAAGTGATATTAGAACACCACTGACAAATAAATATAAGGTATGTATGCTGTGTAGTGCAAAAAGTCACACTTTGAGTTTCCTAATAGACAGTACAATATTTTTGAAAGTGCGTACTCTGTCTGAGTATCCTTTTGAAAGATAAATAAGTATGGGCAAAATAATTTAGCGGATCTTTCCCCTCAAGCTAGGTGTACTGTAAACTGTGTTTTAGAACAAAATTAGACCTTCCCAGCAGTGCTCCCAGACCCTTACTAAACCCAGTCGCAAAAATGGAGAAGACCCCCAATCAGATCTCCAAAAACGAGGCCTAGTAGAAAATGGTGACAAAACGTACTTTGAAAGTAAAGTAGGCCCAAATCCCTCCTTACCCACCATGGTCTGTATTCAAGCCACTTGCAAGCAAGCAAAAGTATCCATACCCAGCATTGCTCCAAGACTCACAAACCCCCCCACAAACACCAGGAACCCCCACAAACAGCCCCCCGAAAACGGTAGAGTGAGCGAAATCTCAGAAAGTGCAAAAACTTTTTCCCCAGGGATTGTCTCCAAAACACTTTCTTTCGGGTATTAGACCTTCCCAGCAATGGCCCCAGAACTGTCAACCCAGGCAAAAACAAGTTTCACCCCCCCAAAAAGCCAAAAAGCAAAACCGGGAAAAGCCACACTTAGGAAACTTTGGGCCTACCTGGAATGCAGTCCAAATGCGCTCTGCAGCTAGGCCCCAACTCCCCTTTCTTTTCCACCATGGACTTCCTGTAAAACAAATGCAATCAACATTAGAATGTGCCAGCAGTGCTCACAGACCCCAAAACCCACCCAAACAACCTAAAAGCCCCCCAAACAGCACCCCAAAGACAGGCAAGTGATCAAAAGCGCACAAAGTTTTTCTGCTCCGATTTTCTCCAAACCACTTTTATCTGGTATTAGACCTTCACAGCAATGCCCCAGACCGGTCAACTCACCCGCAAAGAAGTAGAACACCCCCACAAGTGCAGAGTCTTTCTTCATTGGGCGTAATCCAGCCATCTGCTTTGAGGGAAATAGGAGTCTGGAGGAGGAGGATAGAGGAGCATGTTCTTGTGCACTTGTGAACCTGAGGAATGCAGACTGCGGCCCCTTCAAATCAATAAGCAAATAGGTGAAGACAGTTCTGCTGATGGGCTTGTTTTTGTGATTAGGTGATTAAAGTTTTTTTTTATAGATTTTGCAAAAGAAAGAAAGACAGACACACAGGAATAAAAGTGAATAAGGATGACAAAGAAAGTTAGTGATTCATTGACTCAAACGCATTCACCGCATTCTGGAACCCACCTGGGGTCCGGGAAACAATCAACGTGTCGTCCGCATACATGAGGACAGGCACGCGGGCCCCAGCTAGAACGGGAGCATCAGTGGGGGAACGGCTAAGATGATCCACTATGCCGTTGATGTATAATGAGAACAGCATGGATGCCAGAACACACCCCTGCCGAACACCAGGCTCGACAGGTAATGAGTCGGTCACCTCACCCTGTGCCCCCCATCTGATTCTGGCGTAGTTGTTCCCATGCAGGCGGAAGAGGAGAGTCAATAGTTCCGGGGACATCCCTGCTTCAGCGAGAACCCTTCAGAGTTTGGAACGGGGGACTAAATCGAAAGCCGATTTCAGGTCTACAAAGACAGCATTAAGTGTCCCATTGGTTAAGGCCACATACCTCCAGTAGAGTGCTATAAAGTAAAAGACCTGGTCAATTGAACTAGTGCATGGACGAAAGCCAGCTTGATATGGGGACAAGAAATTGTGTTCTATCCATGTTTGCAGTTTGTTTTGCACGAAACGACCTATTCATTGACTCATTTTCAGGGCTCGGTTTCAGGGAATAAGAGCTCGTCCTCAAACTCTGCGAATTCAGACGGGAGTAGGTCAGCGTCAGTTAACAGAGAAGAACTTCCCTCATCTAAGTTAGTGTCCTCCTCGTCTTCTTCCTGCGTGCATTCTCGTATTTTGTAATCTGGTGGTATGAGGTGCTGATTCATCTTGATCATTGTTAACCTCTCCACATTTTGGGCAATAGGCGGGTCCTTTTGGAATTTACAATGCCACCAGCAGCACTAAAAACACGTTCAGAAGACACACTTGCGAGTGGGCAAGACAAGTAATTTATAGCCAGGTTGCTGATCTCTGGCCACACATCTCTTTTCCCATGCCAATACGCCAATGGGTCATCATGAACATAGACCTCCGTTGAGTCATTCAGATAGTCCTGCACCATCGACTCAAGGTTCTCCAGGGTTCCTCCACTGGGACCTTTTGAGAAACAAACCCAAGCTGAGTTAGACAATCCTCTTCTTCACACAATGTTACTGTTGTGTCTGGTGCAGATGATACGGTTGCTGGTGTCGTTAACGGCTGAGAGGGAAAATTACTCACTTCTGCCACAGCCACAGATGCAGAAGTGGATTTTTTTTACTCCGGATGGCCTGCTGATGCTGATGTACTGCCTTTTCCTTCAATTTCCTGCCGTTCTCTTTCAGACCGACTGGCTGACACAGCTAGCCAACCTGTATCCTCAGGTCCATCATAGGTGTACCCAGTTGAAAGAAATACTGATCGACTACCGCATATTGCTCATACAGACGCTCAAGCATGTAGAAGGTTGAGTTCCAACGTGTTACCACCTCCTGGATGAGTGCTTTCACTGGCACTTTACGTTCATGTTGCAGGCACCTCAGCTGCTGCCGGGCCTTAAAAGAATGGTTGAAATGTGTGCACATTCTTCGGCAGGTGGTCAGTAACTCACACACTGGACTTTCTTCCCTCAAGAATTTTTTAACAACCAGGTTTATACAGTGCGCCAAACACGGCAGTCTGAAATAGTTACCCATATCCATGGCCTTAACTCTATTGGCGCCATTATCCGTGGAAACATAACCAATCATGCGTTTTCTTGTGGAAAGCCATTGAAAGACCTTTGTGTTAAACTCATGCAAAATGTTTTCTCCTGTATGATTTTTCTCCATGGCAAACATGGCTAGTGTTGCATGTTTCCGAGCAGCTTTATAAACTTTGTCCGTGTCAACACCTGCGTTTACCTTTGCTTTAACCCCTGAAAAAGAGACCCAGTGTGCAGTGATGCACATGTAATCAACGGCTTGGCAACTGGTCCACATGTCTGTTGTCAGATGTATAGTGTGAACAGCACTCTTCTGCAAAGCTGCCCCAATCACCTCCAGCACATCTTCATGTAGTGCTGGAACCGCAACTCTGGCAAAATAGAACTGGCTCGGAACCTTCCATTTAGGGCAGAGCGTTGCCACTAATTCAAGAAAACCCACCCCTTCCACAAAAGAAAAAGGGAGAAGGTCCAGCGCTAGCATTTTAGCCAGCTTACTGTTATACAGATGCGCCGTTGGGTGGTTGCGTTCAAATGGCGCATCTGAAAACAACATGCTTCTAATAGTGGGCTGGACCATTTTACGGGATGATGATGATTTCTTTGACCCAGTTACGCTCGGTGATGATGAACTTTTTCGCATTGGTGTCTCACTCTCTCCCAAACTCTTAGTGTGCCTCATATATCTTGCAGGGTTTGTGCTGCTGACAGGGGTACTGGGTGTAAGTGAAGAAATGTTTCTCAAGATGACCTCTCTGGCCTCCGGTACCATAGTTGGTACCAAGCTTACCACGACTAACTTGAACCTTACAATTGGTACAAATGGTTATGTTTTCCCTTGTTGGGCTAACACTAAAGAAGTCCCAAACTGCGGACTTCAAATGTCTGTGGGGGGCGGAGGAGGCGATACTGGGAATGCTAATGCCAGATGAAGTGGAGGATGTGTGTTGCCGAAATTTACTACGTTGTGCACTTACAGAACCACTAATTGAGGAAATGGAGGTCGAGGTGGATGCAGGTCCCTTCTGGCGAGAAAATATGGAAGCTGTAGGTGGTGGTGTACTAGTTAACTGCATTGGTGATGGTCCCATTGACAGGTCGCCAACATCACGCTCAGCAGCATTTCGGGATAGGGTAAAAATGTCTGTTTGCTGTATGCCCGCTGAGGCTGGAGTGACGTCTATGATGACTGCGTCGTCGTCGTGAGAGTCTTCATCAGCAGGAGTATACGCCACTTCTTGTTCAGCGTCATCATCATACTCCATAACTATGAGACTTTCGGGAACCTTCCTTTTACGCGTAGCTACCTTTGTCAGATCATGGTGTGCCTCACTCTCAGACAGTGCTGGTGGTTCCCAATTTTCATCCATATCATCAGAAGGAAGGGGGCATGAAGAAGATGTAGACACCATCCTTGATCTTTTCCTTGCTGGGGATCTGGAAGACAATGAATCATCAGGAGGAGTGGCTTCCTCATATGATACCTCGGCTTGAATGTCGACTTCCTGATATGCCCCTACTTCGGGAGGAACAACTTTTGTGGGCACTTGTGCCGATCCATGCACCTCTGCTTGCGCCGCCTCTCCTTCCACATGCACTTGGGCTTGTACTTGCACATGTGGTTGTTGTTGCGGCTGTGGTTGTTGAACACTCGTCAGATGAGTTACAACAACCTGTGTTGATTGAGGGATGCTGCTACTTTCTTGCGATGAGCCAACATCACTGGTCGATGGTGATTGAACAACTAAACTGGCTGCCTCTGCAGCACTCAAGGGCTTGGACCTAAGTTGGTGTGGTGGTGGTGGCACTGAGCCCAATGGAGCGGAGGTGCTTCTCCCAGCTTGGTCCCCAGCAGACCCCGCTGCTGCTGCAGGCATACTTTTTTTTCCCCAAAAAATGCGGCTGTCGGCACACCAGTCTCCTTGGTAAGTGGCACCACTTGCTTCTTCTGCTCCTTACTGGCAACTTTCTTGCTAGAGGAGCTACTGGCAACTTTTTTTGGGACCATCTTCTTCAGATGTCAGAACGGCAGGCCGCAGTTGCACAAGATGCAGAGTTGTCTGTGGCCACACGTGACGTTGTGCTGCACACACCGCAGCAGGACTTCTTCCTGGCACTGATGAGGAATGACAAGGTTGATGATTCGTCTTTCTGCACCTAAAAGAAAACGAAGCCAGAGGAACATCAGTTAAATAAATGTTGCATATGTAGCGCTTCAATTAATAGTTTGCAAGTAAGCATTATACCCACCCCCCAAAATGGAAAGACCAATAAAATGCACCACTGACAGAGTACCCCTGGGCATAATGGATGAAAGCACGGCAGACTGGGTGCAGGCCTATGGCACAACAAAGCACACTGCCTGGCTTCAAAATGGCCCCTTGACCCCCACCACATGGCCAGGCCCTGCCTGAACCAGTCCTCAAAATGGCCCCCACCCACATGGCCATGCCCCATGAACACCACAAAAAATAAAAATACACACAAAAATCACCACAATCCAATGCCATCCATGCCCTCCATGATGTTTACATTAAAGGGACCTCACAGAAAGACTAGGCCCTTGCACCACTGAGTAACCCTGGGCATAATGGATGAAAGCAAGGCACATTGGAGGCAGGCCTATGGCACAAAGCACACGCCCTGGATTCAAAATGGCCCCTTGACCCCCACCACATGGCCAGGCCCTGCCTGTACCAGTCCTCAAAATGACCCCACCCACATGGCCATGCCCCATGAACACCCCAAAAAATCAAAAACACACAAACATCACCACAATCCAATGCCATCCATGCCCTTCATGATGTTTACATTCAAGACACACCACAGAAAGACTAGGCCCATGCACCACTGAGTACCCCTGGGCAAAAGGCCCCAACAACAGCCCAAAAATCGAAAACCACACAAAAATCACCACAATCCAATGCCATCCATGCCCTCCATGATGTTTACATTAAAGGGGCCCCACAGAAAGACTAGGCCCATGCACCACTGAGTAACCCTGGGCATAATGGATGAAAGCAAGGCACATTGGATGCAGGCCTATGGCACAAAGCACACTGCCTGGATTCAAAATGGCCCCTTGACCCCCACCACATGGCCAGGCCCTGCCTGTACCAGTCCTCAAAATGGCCCCCACCCACATGGCCATGCCCCATCAACACCCCAAAAAATCGAAAAACACACAAAAATCACCACAATCCAATGCCATCCATGCCCTCCATGATGTTTACATTCAAGAGACCCCACAGAAAGACTAGGCCCATGCACCACTGTGTACCCCTGGGCAAAAGTCCCCAACAACAGCCCAAAAGTCGAAAAACACACAAAAATCACCACAATCCAATGCCATCCATGCCCTCCATGATGTTTACATTAAAGAGACCCCACAGAAAGCATAGGCCCATGCACCACTGAGTACCCCTGGGCAAAAGGCCCCAACAACTACCAAAAAATCAAAAAACACACAAAAATCACCACAATCCAATGCCATCCATGCCCTAAATCATGTTGAAATTCAACAAAACAGTTGTATCATGCACCAATAACTAACCCTGGTCCTACTGGATACTACTGTGGCTACGCACAATATATTTTATTTAATGTTCTGAAAAAGTTCCAAAATTGTAGTTGCAGCAACTGTAATGCCCCAAACAAACTTACTTGTGAAATTTCTAATCCAAAAGTGATCCAAAGAAAGTCAAAAAGGCCTCAAATCCAAATATCCAGCAGCATCCACAAAAAGTAATCCTTCCAGGTCAAGATCCAAATCAAAGTGACCAGGACATGAAGAAAGCACTGGGAGGAGCCTGCTGGACAGGAACAGGAAGTTGGAGACTGTGGGGCACTTCCTTCCTCCCACCCCCACCCCCAAAATGGACCCCTTGCAAAAAAAAGTGCAGGCAAATGTCAACCTGAGGAGGTATTCTGATAAAAATCATCATTTTCAGAAGGTTTATGCTGCCTGCTGGTGGATTTCTTGTGCAGCATTGCAAATTTTGCAATTTCGCAAACGCGAGATTGTCGCTGCCCGCCGCATCTACGTGTTCGCACGTGTTTACTCACGCGATGCGTGATCACGGGCCTTTATGACGTACTCGCGTTGACAAACTCACGCTGTGCAAGGTGGCAAGCCGTGATGACGTAATCTCGGTCGACAAACTCCCGCGGGATCCCGCAGCAAGATCCAAAATGGCGCAGCACATGCAAACATGGAGAAAAACAACTCTTCAAACGCTGCATGACGGTAAGTGAACGCCGCGCGCCGCAATATTGTATTTGTCAAGCGCGACCATGGAAAAAAATCCGCTTTGTGCGAATTTGCGAATTTTCGGCAAATTCGCGAGAGTTCGCGGATTGCGGATTTGCCGAAAATCCGCCGATTCCGCCAGCGGAACGGATTCTACGCCCATGCTTATATCAGAGCCGCGGATAGCTTGACTCTCAAACCCAGTGTCAAATCGAGAAATTTCTCAATGGAATTTATAAGGTTTTCAAGATGTGAATAGGACACAAACATATGTACTAGGTCAGCATTCGGCGAGTTGCACCGTGGGCATCTAACTCCTACCTGCCCCTCCCCACAGTGCAATCCTCCCCGGGGAATAATAACGTGCGGAAATTGTTTTAAAGTGCTGAGCTTGAAGCCCTGCTGAGCACACAACAGTCTGACCCAATTCTAAGGAGTCAAAAAGCTTCTCCGGTTCAACACCCACCCGTTCCGCCCATTTACACGTGTTTTTTTCCAAATCATCTTGCTTGAGCGCTACTAGTTCAGCATATATTGACTTTAAAGTGCAGTTACTACCATCTCTAATAACATCAATAACTTTGATTTTACCAAACCCATTAAACCCCCCCACCTTCTTACTAAAAAAGCTTTGCAACTGCAAACATTTTAAGAAATTGCTCCTTTGGAGGCCAAACTCAAACTGAATATCACTAAATTAACAAAAACCATCCATTCGTATTAGACCCCCAACATTCTGCAACCCGCCCCGCCCACTCTGCCATGATCACATCAGAAAAATTTCCAGGGAATTTAGGGTTTTTATAGAGCTGAGTATAGAAGTTAATCCTCCCATGGCGAGTCTTCTTTTTAAGTGAAGCACAAATTTTAAAGGCTGCCAGCAGAGTCTTAAATGTTATCTTCTTATAATAGCTGGGCTCTATACATTTCATAGAGCAATTCATTGCTTGTTCCCAAAGCAATCGCTTGTAGACATCCGGGAGCCCTGCTTCATCCCCAAGGCCAGTAAAACACGTACCAAATAAAATACTCATATTTTGGAGAGCCACCGCCCAGTAATAAGTTTTTAAATCAGGGACAGCAAAGCCCCCTCTTTCCCTGGGGAGTGACATGAGCCTAAGAGCCCTCCTAGTTTTCCCTTGCGCCCAAATAAACCAGTTTAATATATTCTCCAATGCAGCAAATCAAAGTTTTTCAAAATTTAGTGGTATTGTCCTAAACAAGTGAAATATTTTAAGTAAAAACACAATTTTTACCACATTGCAGTACCCCACTAATGACATATGTACATTATTAAATCTGTCAAAATCAGTTTTCGCCTTCCTAATTACAGGCTCGATGTTCCTTGCGACTAGGTTCCCCAGTTCCCGCGTGATAGCAATACCGAGATACACAGCTGAATCAGTTACTCGCGGATCAGCCATAACACCATGCCTGTTTAGGATTATCTGAGTTTTTAGTTTGTTTAATGCGTACCCAGAGAATCTGCCAAAGTCATGTGCAACCGCCTACTCTGCAGCTAGTGCAGTTGAGGAATTTGCAGTGACGATGGCAACATCGTCTGCGTAGGCCAATATTTTAGTTTCCACACCCTGGCACACAATAGGCTTAACTCCATTTTTAGCCTCCAGTAGTCGTATTAAGGGATCTATGTACATGGCAAAAAGGAGAGGGGAACACGGGCAGCCCTGTCTTGTTCACATACTGTTCTTAATGAATACAATAAACAAAAAATCTTATCAGCACTTCAGGATTATTTTACTTTCAACCCAGAAGGTCCTACATCCATGATAACCAGATAGGATGCTTTAAGACTTATATTAGAGGGTCATCAATTTCTCTTCTGAGTCATGAAAACAAAATATTCAATTATAAAATTAAAGAATTGGGTAAACAAATTGCAAAGTTTGAGAGACTTTATATAACATCTAATGATCCCAAATTTAAAATAACATTGCAAAAGCTGTGTTATGAGTTTAATTCAATATTAAAAAAAAGAGCAGGTATACAACTTTCTAACACTAAAGCCAAGTTTAGTTTTAATGCTCATATATCTGGAAGGCTCTTGGCAAACTAGTTACATATTAAAAAAGATAAAACTCAAATTAATTCAATTCATGGTTCCAATGGAAAGATTGCATTATCCCAAAAAGATATTGTTAATTAATTTTAAATTATTACTCAATCTTATATAATACACCTAATTTGAAGACTCTTCCCTGATTGATAATTTTTTACATAAAGTCAATCAAAGATAAATTAGATTCTCCAATTACTATGGAAGAAATTATTTGTCTAATAAATCCCTTAAACAGGGTAAATCTCAGGTCCTGATGGTATTCCAGCTAAAATTTATAAAGAATCTGCCTTGCAACTCATTCCTCATTCATTTAAACTGTTTACCTTTTTTGGTGCTGCAGGCTTACCTTCTGGTTCCTTTACTGAAGCTTTGAATATAGTTCTTCCATAACCTAACAAAGACCTGACCATTCCATCAAATTATCGCCCTATTACTTAACTAATCACAATTGTAAATTCTCCTCAAATATTCTTGTAACCAGATTGATGTCCGTACTGGACTCCCTTATTCATCCTGATCAATCTGGTTTCATGAAAAATAGATATTCTGTCAATAATACTAGAGTCTTGTTACATGCTATTGAACATGTGTCTTCCTTTTCTTTGCCATCTGGAGTCCTTGCATTGGATGCTGAAAAAGCTTTTGATAAAGTTCATTAACAAGCACTTCCAATACACTACCACTTCGTACGCAGAGCACACGCATACCAGGAAACTTATCAGGGTTTCTCTACTTGGACTTGGAATAAACAAGATGAAGAGAAATAATTAACTCCAGATATTTCAGGTCACAAGTATCTGCTAAAAGAAATTGTAGTGCTCTTTCTTTTTTTGAAGGGTCTGAATGGTAACAGATCCCTGGAGCCAAATTCACCAAAGGGCTGAGTTAAATAGATACTTAGGATGTAAATTTACTTTTGTACTTGGTATACTTAACTAGGCTGACAATAGCTAAATGAGGAGCTTTAGAAGGTGAAACTTAATGTGGTAGAGAAAGAGTAATAGATTTTACTCAAAGGTACATCCCCAGAACAGGCTACGAATCACACTACTACAAAATGGGGGAGAGCAATATTTTGTGCACTAAAGAATTATCACTAAATCAAAGGAAGACCAGGATGAGAAGTCAAAAAAACCTAGTGGGCTAACTATAACCGGACAAATCCGCTGCAAGTCTTGTGGAAACCTTTACTTTTATCTGGTCATGTTGATAACTGAATGCTATTGGTGTATAAAGAAACCTAGGAAACAATAAGCATGTTGCTGGGGACCTCAATTAGGATTGTAGCAAACCCACTGCACTACGGAAAACCATGGACTGTACTACGAAAAAACATGGACTGGTATCTGAAGAGCCAACCCTAAATGTTCAAAGAACTTTTTACCAAACGAAAAGCAGGTTATGTTTGTTACCAGAGCTATGATTGCATTTTTTAGTGCAATATTTATTTATTTTTGTGGCATCATGGAAGATGAGGTGCACAATGGTAACACTGTGCCAAATATTGTCTGATACAAACATCATCACAACAATATTGTGGTCGCAAGACTATTGTGTTGCAAAAAACTTGCAGGCAAGAATATTGTGTTTTTAAATATTTAAAAGTTTTAAAAAATATATATTTGTATATAGTGTTTTTTATTATTTTGTAAAGCTTTAAATTAATATGTTTATTTTGTTACTAGCTGCTATAAAGGTTTGGTACAGTTTTTGGTATTTATCTCAATTGTTATAATTACTTGCTGGCTGTTAAACCAGTAGGGCTGTGGGCTAGGAATATCTTTGAATATGTATTTTATTTTTTAACAACTTGTTAAATTTGATTGGTGAATTTGACTATTAATTATGTATATTATTTGTTACATTATTTAATTCATATTTTTAAAACTTTTTTTATATGTTACAATGAATTAATTAGATTTTTAGTTATGTAACTGCTTTAATTCATTAATTATTTAATGCTATTATTTTGTAAATTACTTTTTAATTGGAAGATTGCATTAATACCTGTCTTAATTATCTATTTAATTACATTGATTTAGTTCCGATATTTTCATGGGTTATATTTTAGTTTGTTTTAAAAATGTACACATTTTTTCTTTTGTCGTGATTTCTTTTTTTTAGTAAAATTTCAATTATTTTGTGTATTGATGGGATTGAAGGGGAGTAGTGTGAGAAGTATTAATTCCATGAAATATATTCCCAATAGAATGTTGGGGATTTCCTATGGAAACTAGGTCCTAACTATAACTACCTACTGGCGACCGCCAGTAGGTAATATATATATATATATATTCACTGAAAAAACCATAGGTTATAGACCATATATAGTTAGGAATTAGCATTTAAAACACCTTATTTTACTCACACAAAACCATTGAAATTCTATATATAGTTAGTTGCACTAACTATATATCGTGCACCCGCAATCCACTGCTGATGATGTCACATATTACATCATTCATGACATGGTCAGTGACATCACTGATGACATCACTGATGACATCTCAAATGACATCACTGATGACATCACTGATGACATCTCATTTGACATCATTCTTGTGCTTATACGATAAACCTCTTCAGACTCTAATATAACCTTAGATACACTCAGTGTATACAGACACTCACACACTGTCACTCATCCATGGAGTTACTCACACACCTAGTCAGTCATGCAAAGAAACAATCTCACCTCCATTTCCTCAACTATACAGTTATACACACCTTACTTATTCAAACATATACTAACACATATTTACTCTCTTATACAATCCCTGATACAAGTGCACAATGATCCATACAGTCACTCACACATTCAGTGGCTCTCATGCACAGTTATTTATATATGCCAACTCTCACATGTACTGTGTTTTACATATGTACTTACTATGACATGTAGCATTGAGATATCCATTCACTCATCAATACACTCATGCACACAGTCAACCGCCCATGTAGCTTTTTCCACATGCACTCTTGAACTCATACACCTAGTGAATCAACTGCTCACACATCTATGCACAGAGTCACACACCTCCCAGCCACCCCCACACAAACTCAATCTCCCATACAAATACTTGGGCAACCAATCAATAACACATATAGCCTCTTGTATAGCTAATGATCAACACATGCAGCAGTTAACATCACAACAGACATACTGATGCACACATTCAGACAGTTTAGTCACTAACCCATGCATTTAGTACGACACATTTATTCACTCACTCATACAGTCAGTCACGCACCTACTAAATCCTTCATCCAGACACTTATACATCCACTCATTCTTCAATATATCAAACATATTAAAACTTTACAGAAACACACAGTCACTGGATAATGTCATCAGTGATGTCATCAGTGATGTCATTTGAGATGTCATCAGTGATGTCATCAGTGATGTCACTGACCATGTCATGAATGATGTAATATGTGACATCATCAGCAGTGGATTGCGGGTGCGCGATATATAGTTAGTGCAACTAACTATATATGGAATTTCAATGGTTTTGTGTGAGTAAAATAAGGTTTTTTAAATGCTAATTCCTAACTATATATGGTCTATAACCTATGGTTTTTTCTGTGAATTTCATTGGTTTTTTAAAAGCTAATATCTGTAGCTGTAAAATGTATTCTTCTTTAAATCCAAAAATATATTTTATATGTTTATTAATAATTTTTTTTAAATATTTTTTTTTGTTCGCTCCCGGTTCGCGAACCGGGAAGCTTCCCGTTAGCTCAATTTGATGCCGCGACCCGGTCCGCGAACCGGTAAACGTTCTGTTTGCGCAACTGCCGCGTTAGAAATCAACATCGTGACGCGTCGCGGAAGCGCGACGTATCACGTTGTCGCGTAATGCGTCTTATGACGCGCCGCGTTAGCGCACCCGAAAGTGCTCCGGTACGCGAACTGAGACGCGAAGCGCAGCTCCCCGGAAGCGATCCGGGGCGCGTCGCGAAAGCGCGACGTATCGCGTTGCCGCGTAATGCGTCTTATGATGCGCCGCGTTAGCGCACCCGGAAGTGCTCCGGAGCGCGAACCGAGGCGTGAAGCGCAGCGACCCGGAAGCGATCCGGGGCGCGTTCCGCAGCGCGTAACATAAGCGTAACAGGTCATGTGACTTGTTAATAAAACTTTTCATTGGTTCATTTCACTTTTGGTTTCCTAATGATGTAAGGCTAGGTCAGGTGACCTAAAAATAACACTTTTCATTGGTTTAGAACTATTGTTTTTCCCAAATGATGAAAACCCCTCCTTCTTTCCTCACTCTGACTTTCATCTTTGTGAGAGGAAGACCTTTTTTGATATTTGAGCAATGGCTTCATTGGTAGCTTCAGCTGGTGGACCCCCACCACCACCACCACCTCCTCATGGGAAGAGAGGACCACCTCCACAGTTCATCAGCAACACAGAGGAGGAAGAGGATGAACAAGAGGAAGAGGAGACAGAGGGACCACAGTTTTTAGAAGAGGAGCCCCGGGTTTCTCATCGTAAAACTAGTTTTATTTGGCAGTTTTTTTCAATCCCTGAAGGGCAGAAAAAAGTTAATGCTAGATATGTGACGTGCCTCATATGTAAAGAGGACTTATCTAGAGGCACCTTAAAAAAGTATAGCTTCGGCAACTACACCATGCACCGTCACATGCTGAGGTGGCATCCATTAAACTACAGCCGGGCAGAGATGCGTGACCTGCAGGACAACCCACCAACTCCTGTGGCCACGACATCAACACAGGTATCTTTGTCAGGACCAGAGGCACGGGAAACCGTGCCAAACATTCAGGACAACTTTGTCCATATGAAGATTACCTGTTTGTATTGCGGTACATTACTGTCATGTGCCAATATGAGCATTAACTTAATCAACAGAGCATTTGAAAATCACAAGTGCTCTAAACGCCCCAGAAAGTAATTTTTTTTTGCTCCTGTTGAGCGCTTTCCAATGCCTGTTTTTTGTTGTTTCCCCTCCAAAAAAAACAAAAAAAACATAAAACTGTTCAAAAAATACAAAAAAAACAAAAAATGTTCAGAAAAATAAAAAAAATATATAAAACAACAAAAACATTAAAAAAAAAAGTTCTTTTCAGAACTACCTCCCCTTTCCAAAAAAATTGCTAGAATGTTTAGCACTCTGGCAAGCTGTATTTCTTTTGGTTCGCTTCCTGGTTCGCTCACCGGTACGCGAACCGGGAGCGAACCAAAAAAAAAAAAAAAAAGAAGAGTAAGTATAAGGGAAGTAAACAGAGAGTAATGTTAAAACAAAGACAGCTATAGGGTCTAAACCAGAGATACTGTTTAATATATTTATTTACCGAAGAAAAGAGGGAAGAGGATATAATTGTGAAAAACAAAATAGATAAGGAAGTGAAAGAAAAAAAAGAGAGTAGAACAATAACAAAGAAGAGTTTCTTAGAGAATATGAGTGAATGTTCAAAATAAGATTAAAACATGTGGAATAACAGAGAGAAAAAACAAAAAGCAGAAAAGAAGAAGTAACAGAAAAAGAATAATTGAAACAGCAAAGAAATGTAAATAACATAGGGCCATATTATCAACATAGGCAATAAAAGTTTTGCAGCTTTTATCGGCAGAAATGTGTCGCTTAAGCCGCTTTTGCGGCAGAAAACTGCCGCTAAAACCACTTTTGCAGCAGTTTTCTGCCAATAAAAACAGCAATAATTTTATTGGCTGTGTTAATAATATGCCCCTTAGTGTGCTTCAACTACACAGAAAAAGCATAATGAACAAGTAGTGAAAGAGTGATCAGTCAAAGACACTAAGAGTAATAGAGACGGAGTGAGTGAACAAGAGTGAGGAACTATGAGAAGAGAGGGACTGAGAAAAGGAGTGGAAGGAGTAGAGTAAGTAGGTAATAGAGAAATGAATGAGGGAAGTAGCAAAGGCAGGAAACTGAGGGTTAAAGAAATGAAGCTGTGGAACTAATAGTAGGTGAATGTGATAGAAATGTAACGAAAAGACTACAAAACATTTACCTTATAATTGTCGTTAAATTACTCACTTTTTATTTTTATACTTTCAATCTGTGAAAGAGAGAACAAACATTTGAAAAATATTAAAACATGTATTTAAAAGATAGAAAAGACAAGGGAAAAGATTGAAGGAGAAACAGTTTTTCAACAACTTTGACACTTACAGAAGCTTCTGCTTCTCCAGGCCCCCTACACAGTCCTAAAGATATACATTTTAAACTAACAGTATCTTGATGCAGATGAAGTGAGGCCTATCTTAGAACATGGTGCATTTTTTGCACTGCTGTTGTCTCACAAAAGTGTCGCAAGACACTAACATTTTAAATGATTGTTTCAAGATGCCAATAAGATGTGTCCTATCCAGAGGTTTGTCTGAGGTGAGGCCTACTCAGGGTTCCAAATGAATTTTCGAGTTGTTGAAGAGAACAGAGGACATAATACATGTGAAGGTCTACCAATGAAGTAAATCATGTCCACTTCACTCTTGAACAAACGCCAGACCTCTTCTGTGTCCGTGGACAGACCTAAAGTTCATCTGCACAATGTCATTCGTAAACTTAGGAAACACAGGTGATGTAATTGAAACATGTGGAGTTTCTTTTCCTCATTTCACAATCACATCACCTGTGTTTCCTTTGCTTAGGTATCTCATAGTGCAGATGGAGTCTAGCATATCAAAGAGTACACAAAAGTTGAGCAGTGTATACAACAATTTTGACATTTACAGAAGACTCAGCTTCTTATCTTGTTAGAGATGAAGTGAGGCCTGTCTTGCAACATGCTGCATCTTTTGCATCACTGCTGCATCGGTTTCATGTGGCACGGGTTTTTTACAGCATGACACATCTGCCTAGATGCATCAATTTGTAATTTTGTCGCCTCATAGCAAATCTTTTCCACCGCCAATGCATCACAAAAGTGACGCACAGTGGCGCAAAAGAGGCATACACCTATCATAAATCTGTCCCTAACATTTTAAATGATTAATTCAGGATGACGATAAGGTGTGGCCTCTCCAGAGGTTTGTTTAAGGTGAGGCCTACTCAGGGTTGCAGATCAAATTTACGCTTGTTGCCTACCAATGAAGTAAGTCATGTCCACTTCACTCTTGAACAAAGGCCAGACCTCTTCTGTGTCCGTGGACAGACCTAAACTTCATCTGCACAATGTCATTCGTAAACTTAGGAAACACAGGTGATGTAATTGAAAAACGTGCAATTTCTTTTGCTCATTTCACAATCACATCACTTGTGTTTCCTTTGCTTAGGTATCTCATTGTGCAGATGTAGTCCAGCATATGAAACAGTACCCAGAAGTGCAGCACTGCATGCAACCACTTTGACACTTACAAAAGCTTCAGCTTCTGCATGCCCCCTACACAGTGCTAATTATATACATTTTAAACTGATGGTATCTTGCTGGAGATGAACTGAAACCTATCTTGCAACATGGTGCATCTTTTACACAAAAGTGACCCACAGCGGCGCAAAAGAGGCGCACGGCCATCATAAATCTGACCCTAACATTTTAAATGATTGTTTCAAGATGCCGATAAGGTGTAACCTATCCACAGATTTGTTTCAGGTAAGTCCTACTCAGGGTTGCAGATGAAATTTAGGTTTGTTGAAGAATACAGAGGAGATAATACATGTGCAGGCCTACCAACGAAGTGAGTCATGCCCACTGCACTCTTGAACAAATGTCAGACCTCCTCTGTCTCCTGGAACAGGCCTAAACCTCATCTAAACAATGTGATGTGTAATGTTAGGAAACACAGGTAATATAATAGGAAAACGTGCAATTTTTTTTGCTCATTCCACAATCATATCACCTGTGTTTCCTTTGCTTAGGTATCTCATTGTGGAAATGTAGTCTATCATATGAAAGACTACGTAGAATGTGAGCACTGTATGCAGCAACTTTGACACTTACAGAAGCCTCTCCTTCTCCATGCCTCCTACACAGTTCTAAATGTACATCATAAATGCAAACAGTACAGAATTAATTATACATGTTAAATGGTTTATTTTTGCTGTTCTCAGAATGTATCAAATTTCACTAAAAACAGTGACTTGAAGGTATTCATCATATAACAGCGGGGAAAAAAAACACAATCAAAATGATTGTGTTTAACAAACCCATACAACATAACAAATCAGAATTCAGAACTCCTTAAAATTAACTTACTTTCCATGACGTCGAAGGATGTCCTATGAACAGCTTACACTCTGTTGTGCTATTATTACTTTCAGCCCGCCAATTTCTGAAAGAAAACCTCCATCGTTTTGAAAAATATGTTACATACAATAAATGACTTCTCGCTCTCTACCACACGTTTCCACAAGGCCAAATCATGTAAGAGCCATTTATAACTCTTGAAATTCTTGTAAGCCAATCCCGTCATTTTGTATTTCCGCAACTTTCAGAATTAAAATGTTGAAGATCATTTTCACAATCCTGGACTAGTAATATCTTACCCTTCTTGCTCACTCATGTTCTACATTTCCTATGACACTGATACTGCTTACTATGAAGCAGACTACACTACCTCTATGACTACTACAATTATTTAATTCTCTACATCACTTTTAATCACAAAGCAATATCAAACAGTAGACAGCATTGCAGACTTACATTCCCTCTACTCCATGTTTTGATTGGCTGCTTCAATTAGCTTATAAAAAGAAACAGTTTTTCTGAACTCATTCAAAGTGCAGTTATTTTTCCATGACATCAAGTGTTATGGTAAGAAGTTATGTCTCTGTACTACACTTATCCTCAAGTCCAAATCGTGTAGGAGCCATTAGAACTTCTTGAAATTCCTCAGAGCACATCCCGAGATTCTTTCCCTAAAATTTTGGTTTTAAAAACACCAGGTAAGAATTTTTAAGGTCATACGGCAATTTTTTTGTGAAAATTAAAACAGAATCGTTGCAGAATGACCAGCCATTTCTAGACTTTAAATAAGCTGTGTAATGTCCTGATGTTATTGAAGGACCGTCATGATATATAATTGCTGCAGTTACAAAAGTCCTTCCTGATATTGACAACTGTGAAGCCACAAAATTTTTAATTAAAGTTGTCAATTTTGTTCCATCAGGCCTACATCGTTGGAACATTAAAATGACATACTGGCCATATGTTCGTATAAATAATGTTGACATCATTTCAGAATTACATTGGCTACACTCCATGTTGTGATCAGCTGCTTTTACTAGCTTATTAAAAGAGACTGATTTACTGTCTGGCAAAGTTAAATATATAAATCTTTCTGAGTCTACACTAGTAGTACTTGATACCCTACAGTTCTCGCAGTCATGCTGCCATTGATAAGAAAGCCCAAACAGGTGATCTACATCTACACCTTCAGCATGCAATACATCAAGCATATACATTAAAAACTCCTGACAATCTTGCTGAATATTTTGAGAGAATTGTGTTTGACCTGAACATCTGTCTAACAGATTTCGAATTTCAGACACACTTTCTATTTTTGTTCTATCAGTGCTACATTTCTCTAACACAGAATTTAACAAACTGCAAAATCTTTGATCAGAATTGACCACAATCTCTTCTTTTACATTTTCTAGAGAAAACAAAACATTAACCACAAAATTAGCATAGCAGTTGACACCAGAACTGTTTTCAAATTGAAGACCAACAACAGAATCCTTTTTGTTTCTGCTTATAATTTCAGGTTCATCGACTTTTCGTCTTTTTGCTACAACCTCCCTAGTATTGGTCACATTTCTTCGTTTCCGGCCTACCACACGTTTCTCAAACAAAGGATATTGAGGCAAATGTGGCGCATACTCTCTTCTTATCCTATTGTATTCCTTAACACAATCTAGATCCGCACAAATGTTTGGGACATCACACTCAATCAAGTACAATCCCGATAAAGTTCTAACTCGTGACAATGCCACATATGCCATACCCTCCTTGAACACAGAACTGCCAATATTCACCAATGCACTGTCTACACTTAAACCTTGCGATTTATGGATTGTCACCGCATATGCCAAGCAAACAGGAAACTGCTTACGGCGAACATATAAGTCTTTTACAAGCAAAAATCTAGCAGAACAACGACCAATTAGCTGTACTTCCTCAATGCCATCAAATTTAATTTTTAAAAATTCAATTCGATCTCTATTTCTGTATTTCACAAAATCAACAACATTACCCATTGATCCATTTACCAGACCTCTTTCAACATGTAAATTCCTTCTTAAAATTATACGGCAGTTTAAGCACACATTCAGAGTCTTTTCAAAACCTGCAGTTTTAGATATAGTCTTCTCTAATGAATCCAATTTTGTTTTCAAATTCTCAGACAAAATAATTGTTGATCCCATATGCTCTACTCTGTCAATAGCTTCCAGTTTCACAATCTCTTGGTTTTCTAAATGCAACATTTTGTTGTTGAAGATGGCACATTCTGCAAGAGTTGGCATCAAACATATTCCAGATTTCTTCTCAGTAATTTTCTGAAAAATATTCTCAGGCACAACATCTTGTTCTGGATATAAATTTGACAGTAATCGTGCATGTAAAGCTTCTTTCCCATGCTCGGTCACTTTTCCAATTCTAACATCTTGTAGGATATTCTTGTAAACTTCATCCTTCGCCTGACGCATATTTTCATGCAGTTCAGCATAATTGAAGTTTAACCATATATTGACGTTGCCAATGCTCCCTAGGCACTTCCTGGTATCTTCATGCGTGATCATTTTGAACACAGGTTGTCCTTTCACTGGTGTCAGCTGCAGAAGATCTCCGAAAACAATGATGTGTTTGCCACCAAATAACACATCATACTCTGTTTTGAGAACTTCTTGCATTCTCAAATGCACAAAGGCAAGCATGACATTGGAAACCATGCTTACTTCGTCAATGATAAGAAGTTTCATTTTCCTCAAGATTCTTGAAACTTCACAACAAGCATCTCCAGATAGCTTGTGATATTGTAATTTGTTGTCATGCTCCACTGGCAGCATCAGTAAACGATGTAAAGTAATCCCTTTAATGTTATGTGCTGCCAGCCCAGTTGGAGCGGTAACAACACAAGACAGCGGTGATTCAGTCCTTTTCTGCAGATAAGATGCAATTGCTTTAATGAGGAAACTTTTTCCAGTTCCCGCTTTTCCACTCACGTACAGTCGGACAGGCTTCAACGACGTACATGAGCACTCTTTCTTCTCATGACTTAATCCATGATCTATTTGCTTGGTAACTTCGTCATATATTTTCCTCTGCTCAACGTTGAGTTGTCTTTCCAAGTCTTCTAAGTTAACCGCATCCTCCTGAGCATGTGCCATGGCTCTTTCCACTTCATTCATGGCAGTGGCAGCTTCATTTTCGATAACAGGTCCTCCTAGTGGATCCTGACTCAATGAAACAGAACTCTGACTGTCCTGAGAACTGTCTCTGGCAATCTCGGCTGCAATCGTTGCTTCCTGCTCGATTTCCGCATTCAACATTTCTACATATTTGGGAAAAGCAGGACATTCTATGGTCTCCTTGGCGGCAGTGAAAGAGTCTTCGTAACAGAGGAAATCTCCAAGCAGTTCCTCTTCTGCACGCCAAGGCTTGAAAAGTTGCAAAAGTGCTAAATAGAAAAACTACTTTTTTTCAGGAGATTCGCCACTCAATTTTCGATGGTTTACCAAGTGGCATTTTCTTTGCTTGACCAGACATCCCTCACTTCCAATTACAGCATACACTCCTTTCTCAGTATCTTCTTTGATGTTCCTCTTGAATATGTAATTTTGTAGAACCTCATACAGACAAACATTCTCGAGGTGACTGCTTCGATTTGGATAATATGTATCCAACATGTTGGTCTTCAAAATGTCGGTACTGTTTGGCTCCTTTTCCGCCAAATACTCAATTTCCCGCACAGGTTTTCAGAACTCGATTACGCGTTGCAGCAAGACCAAGACTCGCCCAAACGATACTCCTAGATTTGGCATAGAGACTTGCTGAAGACAACCGGTCAGAACATTCGTAAGCTCCGATTTCTCGATGCGACAACATCTTCAGACTGAAACTGTACAACTTCTTACTGAGGCTCTTTTCATGGGAAATGTCCTCTCACATATCCTTCAATTCTGTCTTTTCTTTTTTGGTGATGTAAGATGTTACATACCGAGCCACAGCCATACAGTTATCCGCCACAAACTGTATATCCATGTTAGCATTCCACATGGACAAAATCACTGGGTTGTAGTCGTTGATGTACTTGGACTCTTCGTTCCTCTTCAAATTGTATGTGTTTTTCGGTGATTTCTTCATCACATTATGTCGCAGCGAAGACATCAAACTGTTTACTCTTCCTTTAGAAATCACCGGTCGTGGAAAGCCGAAACGACATTTGGTGTAGAACTTGTCCTTGTTTCGGAATTTACGACGACAGTACTTTCCACAACGATGGCTTTGGAAACGTAGAACTTTTTCTCCTAGACTTTTCTTCTCCTTTGCATTTGGAACAGCACACGTAGAATACTGTTGTATGAAACTCATCACTGAGTCTTCTGGATCTGTTCCAAATGTAGGTGCATCCTTGATCCACAGTAGCATATGTATATGAAGAGCACCTCTTGCTTGGTACTCCTTTCTCCAGAAGAAATCCAACACCTCTCCAAGAGGTGGATTCTTCTTATTCATGATGAAAGACATCATAGCTTCAAATCTATGATTGAAGTACCTGCATACATTGACTGGATCCAAAGAGCACAGTTCTCCGGGTGTCTTGAATTCGATGTTTTCAATGTTTCCATTTGCCTCTCGTAGAAATTCAAGTAAGTCTTCCCAGCCATACTCGGCACAGCTCAGAGTGAGGAACCATGTGGGAGTTCCTAAGTTCCTCAGCATACATTTTAAATCACCATGACGACGGTACCAGTACTCATTAGTACCACGCTGACACGCCATGAGATTAATCAGGTGACAATCCAAAATACTGTCTTGGACATTGACTTTATCCATAAAGTCACTTGCCGAGATGTTTTGCATGTGTATACCACTTTTCAAGATGTGGTTCACTGCATATGACAGTCCAGACAGATCGCTTTCAAACAGGAGATGAAACAAATAGGGAATACATTGTCGAAACCTAGCATCTCCTGCATACAATCGCAAAGTCCGGTATTCAGAAGCAGGAATTTGATGAGGTCGCTCATCATATCTTCCTCCCTGACCTGTTGGAAAAAGCTGTGGGAAACACCGAGCTTCCAAACTTTCCTCCCAAACACTAATGGGACTCCCTTTGGCTTGTTTCATTTGAAACAACTCAATAGCATTCCCCATGACTTCCTTGGAATGCAAAGGATGAACACTATAATGTTCATATATTTCTTCACTAGTAGAGGGTTCTACTTTCTCAATTTGACCAGCACACAAATCGCTATCCTCTTCCTCACTTACTTCCTCTTCTGCAACATATACATTCTTATAGTACTTATTATTTTTTTTCAAATACAATGTTGCCTTTTTGACTTTCCTAACATCCACTAAATCTTGCCATATTTTCTTATTCTTTGTCGGAACCCCATTAACTAAGATAACCAGAGGTTCCTCTTCCACTTTCTCTACTCCAATTGTGTTAATGTTTTTCTTCAAATCTAGAGGCAAATAAACAACTCTTCCCTTTAATCCTCTCTGTAAATCTGATGGAGGCAATTTCCCTGTCTTTGGCTCCATTCTTACAATAGCCTGAAAGGGATGGATACTTTGAATCAAAATAGATTCATAAGTATTTAAATCCTTCAATTCAGAAGGAATCTCAACCAATTCCAGATTATTATGAACTGCTCTAGCAGGCATCTGGTTTTGATTTAATTTGGTACAACAATAAGTAAACACACGTTGATCTGATCCCAAATCAAAACAATTTTCTACCATCAAGTATGTTGTGAAATCCTTCCATTCACTATTATTTTCCCTTTCACTTTTTGCATATAAATCCACTAACTTAGTCTGATTCTTATAATAAGTGCGTCGACAACACACACAAGTGAAATTAGGCCTCTCACTTGATTTCACCTGAAACGTCGCAATTTCCCTCTGAAAATTATCTGTACTGGAAACCTGTACAATATCTTCCACATTACCCTCTTCTTCTTGGTCAATTTCAACATTCTCCTCTTTACTTCCAAAGTAACAATACTCAATTTCTTCACAAATATTCTTCACATCTATTTCAGAACCATGCAAAAGAGCAGCGCATAATTGTTTAAGCATAATTGCTGGACTCTTAGCATAATACAACATTCTAACTAATTTCCTCACTTTATTATGATGCACTGCTAGCATCCTGAAATGATGAAAAACACTCTGGCATACTCTCCTGGAAAGACAAGCCAGTGAATGTCCATGCAAACCTGTCACTTCTCTCACTCTGCAAGGATCTAATTCTTGCAACAACTTCATTTTCTGCTTCAAACTTTTCTTATTAAATGTCCGTACAAAATCACAAAGCAAATTGATGGAATCCTGTCGCACACTGCAAATACTACTACACTTCCAGGTGTACACAGGACCCTTAGGACGTCTTCCTAAAACCTCATTACCTAACACCTCTTCTGTCTCTGTTGTCACAAGTTTTTCTTTTTCAACTGGACAACCATCTTTCACTTCATAAGCTCGACCACTGGTGTCAACTGCATGCACCAAATCATTATCCTGGAAATAACTCTCCTCATTAAAAAATGCCTCACAACTTGAACTATGCATCCATTCTCCGGAAAAAACTTCACAAAAATTTTACGTGTAAAAAAACACTTTCTGTTGACCTTTCTTAATATTTTTTAACAAATTGCCAATTATCCTGTTGCGGAACATTCGTTTACGAATGTCCCTAAACTGTTGTTTCCTTCTACTATCATGCACAGAGTTATCTCTTGCTCTAGCAGTAACATTTTTCATTGGCCTTTCCTTTCCGTTTAAATTGCTTCTCTTTTTCTGGACTGAAACATTTTCTGTAGTAATACTTTTTTTACTACAAATATTTCTTATGAATGTTTTTATGGTCTTACCTGGTGCTTTCTTGGTGACTTGACAAGTTGTTTTGGTAGAGGACTGCTGCATTATTTCATGGACCTGCTGTCTTTGACGTTTTGCAGCCTTTCTAAGTCTTTCTTTGGTTGGCATGCTCAAATCTTGAAATGATCTGCAGTTGAATCTGTGGTAAAATATAATAAAAAATGTTATTAACCACTGTTACCAAACAGTAAATCAATAACAGTCATCAAAAACTTAACACACTACTTGACATTTTTACATAGAACATTTTTTAGTGCTTTGGCAAATTTATAATACACAAATAGCAGAAAAGAAATAGAATTCTTCTTCATTTTACCTATGTTTTTTATATGTGAATCTGATCTAATTTTATATTCAAGTCTGTTTTATTTTTTAAACACAGCGATGAGCCTACAACCTCGTATCGAGGCCGGCCGCGTAAGATGCAATTTTTGAGTGCGGCGGCAGAGCGGCATATTTTAATATTTTATTGAAGACACTAGACATAACCTGTTTTTGAAGGTGTCTTTAATTTTAAATCAAACGGTTTACATTTTTACTTTTCATTTATTATAAATTTTAAAAATAAATGTTTATAGTTCCATAGGCTCAAGCACGTCAGCTTCCCACCCTATGTCATACAATTCTGACAAATCGGCATCCTCATCATCCTCAGAATTTAAATCATCCAAGGAATCTACTTCCACTGATGTTTCAATTACAAGTTCAATGATAATGTCATAATCAACTGATTGCTGATTGTCACTCATGGTTGATGTTGTCGTTATCTTTAAAGAAAGAGAACAACAATGAGGTGTTGCAGAGTAAGAGACAAATCTCAGAGATTATAATAGTAAAATTGTTTAACAAGAGTAACATTTTGCAGCTATTATTTAGCCATGCCCAGCGATGCTGAGGAGGTGAGGCCTATGTCCAAGTTTTCAGTGAACAGGACTCGTCTCTTCTTAACCTTCGATAAGCCTCACCAACTCTGTGTCCCCTGCTCATACTTAAATGTAAAGGGGCAGATTTATGTTAACTGGCGCATCCCCAGGGATGCACCAGTTAATGTGCACCGCTGCTCTGCCACCCATGGTGTGCCGCATTTACAATGTGGAGCACCATTGAGTGAAAACAGCACAGATGCGTCACGCATCTGTGCCGCAAAAGCAGCACATAGCAGGAATCACGTCGTAAGCGCAACATGTCTACTGCAATGCACAGGAGCAAGCCTCACATTGCATGGTGCATCACTCCTTATGCCTGTTTCAAACAGGCATAAGGATTTGATTCAGCAATGCTATAAAGCTGACTCAGTGAAATCTTCTAAATTTCACTGTGTTAGTTTTACAGGGCTTTCTTGCAAATTAATGCATACCTTGCAACAAAACACCTATATGAAAACTGACACAGGTTTCATGTGGCACAGGACTTTACAGCATGACACATCTGCCTAGATGCATCAATTTTTAAATATGTCGCCACATAGCAAATCTTTTGCACCGCCGCTGCGTCACAAAAGTGACGCACAGTGGCGCAAAAGAGTCACACACCTATCATAAATCTGTCCCTAACATTTTAAATGATTAATTCAGGATGACGATAAGGTGTGGCCTATCCAGAGGTTTGTTTAAGGTGAGGCCTACTCAGGGTTGCAGATCAAATTTACGCTTGTTGAAGAATACAGAGGAGATAATACATGTAAAGGCCTACTAATGAAGTAAGTCATGTCCACTTCACTCTTGAACAAAGGCCAGACCTCTTTTGTGTCCGTGGACAGACCTAAACTTCATATGCACAATGTCATTCGTAAACTTAGGAAACACAGGTGATGAAAGTGTTTTTTTAAAGCCTTTGCAGCGTTTTTGGGTCACTTTTAACATGGCTATGTAACTCAAAGAATCAAAATCTAAATTTGACAAGCACAGGTGCAAGCATATTTACAAGGAATTTGCACCACGGGGAAAGGTCTTTTAATATAAAATGGGAAAAATAACATCAGAGACACTCAAATGCCTTATAAATATGCCCCAAAAAACCTATGAAGCTCTAGCAGTACATATCCAGAAATGTAATTGATTTAAAAAAAACGTGTTTAAACACAACATATAAATCAATTGTATACCTACATTCATGGGGAAATGACTTAAAATGTCCTTAAGACACATGAAAGCGATTTTTTAAAGCCTTTGCAGCATTTTTGGATCACTTTTAACATGGCTATGTAACTCAAAGAATCAAAATCTAAATTTGCCAAGCACAGGTGGGAGCATATTTACAAGGAACTTTCCCCACAGATAAAGGTCTTTTAATTTAAAATGGGAAAAATAACATCAGAGACACTCAAATGCCTTATAAAGAAGCAGACACCATTATTTCCTTGTCATAAATTTTAAAAGCATTCCTTTTCCACAAAAACGATTTTCAAGTCATAATTTGAAAACACTGCACATGGGGAAATGACTTAAAATGTCCTTAAGACACATGAAAACGTTTTTTGATTGCCTTTGCAGCATTTTTGGGTCACTTTTAACATGGCTATGTAACTCAAAGAATCAAAATCTAAATTTGCCAAGCACAGGTGCGAGCTTATTTACAAGGAATTTGCACCACGGGGAAAGGTCTTAAATTAAAATGGGAAAAATAACATCACAGACACTCAAATGCCTTATAAAGAAGCACACACCATTATGTCCTTGTCATAAATTTTAAAAGCATTCCTTTTCCTCAAAAACGATTTTCAATTCATAATTTGAAAACACTGCACATGGGGAAATGACTTAAAATGTCCTTAAGACACATGAAAACGTTTTTTGATTGCCTTTGCAGCAATTTTGGGTCATTTTTAACATGGCTATGTAACTCAAAGAATCAAAATCTAAATTTGCCAAGCACAGATGCGAGCATATTTACAAGGAATTTGCACCACGGGGAAAGGTCTTAAATTAAAATGGGAAAAATAACATCAGAGACACTCAAATGCCTTATAAAGAAGCAGACACCATTATGTCCTTGTCATGAATTTTAAAAGCATTCCTTTTCCTCAAAAACGATTTTCAAGTCATAATTTGAAAACACTGCACATGGCGACATGACTTAAAATGTCCTTAAGACACATGAAAGCGTTTTTTGATTGCCTTTGCAATATTTTTGGGTCACTTTTAACATGGCTATGTAACTCAAAGAATCAAAATCTAAATTTGCCAAGCACAGGTGGGAGCATATTTACAAGGAATTTACACCACAGATAAAGGTCTTTTAATTTAAAATGGGAAAAATAACATCAGAGACACTCAAATGCCTTATAAAGAAGCAGACACCATTATTTCCTGGTCATACATTTTAAAAGCATTCCTTTTCCTCAAAAACGATTTTCAAGTCATAATTTGAAAACACTGCACATGGGGAAATGACTTAAAATGTCCTTAAGACACATGAAAGCGTTTTATGATTGCCTTTGCAGCATTTTTGGGTCACTTTTAACATGGCTATGTAACTCAAAGAATCAAAATCTAAATTTGCCAAGCACAGGTGGGAGCATATTTACAAGGAATTTGCACCACGGATAAAGGTCTTTTAATTTAAAATGGGAAAAATAACATCAGAGACACTCAAATGCCTTATAAAGAAGCAGACACCATTATTTCCTTGTCATAAATTTTAAAAGCATTCCTTTTCCACAAAAAAGATTTGCAAGTCATAATTTGAAAACACTGCACATGGGGAAATGACTTAAAATGTCCTTAAGACACATGAAAGCGTTTTTTGATTGCCTTTGCAGCATTTTTGGGTCACTTTTAACATGGCTATGTAACTCAAAGAATCAAAATCTAAATTTGCCAAGCACAGGTGGGAGCATATTTACAAGGAATTTGCACCACAGATAAAGGTCTTTTAATTTAAAATGGGAAAAATAACATCAGAGACACTCAAATGCCTTATAAAGAAGCAGACACCATTATTTCCTTGTCATAAATTTTAAAACCATTCCTTTTCCACAAAAACGATTTTCAAGTCATAATTTGAAAACACTGCACATGGGGAAATGACTTAAAATGTCCTTAAGACACATGAAAATGTTTTTTGATTGCCTTTGCAGCATTTTTGGGTCACTTTTAACATGGCTATGTAACTCAAAGAATCAAAATCTAAATTTGCCAAGCACAGGTGCGAGCATATTTACAAGGAATTTGCACCACGGGGAAAGGTCTTAAATTAAAATGGGAAAAATAACATCACAGACACTCAAATGCCTTATAAAGAAGCACACACCATTATGTCCTTGTCATAAATTTTAAAAGCATTCCTTTTCCTCAAAAACGATTTTCAATTCATAATTTGAAAACACTGCACATGGGGAAATGACTTAAAATGTCCTTAAGACACATGAAAGCGTTTTTTGATTGCCTTTGCAGCAATTTTGGGTCATTTTTGACATGGCTATGTAACTCAAAGAATCAAAATCTAAATTTGCCAAGCACAGATGCGAGCATATTTACAAGGAATTTGCACCACGGGGAAAGGTCTTAAATTAAAATGGGAAAAATAACATCAGAGACACTCAAATGCCTTATAAAGAAGCAGACACCATTATGTCCTTGTCATAAATTTTAAAAGCATTCCTTTTCCTCAAAAACGATTTTCAAGTCATAATTTGAAAACACTGCACATGGGGACATGACTTAAAATGTCCTTAAGACACATGAAAGCGTTTTTTGATTGCCTTTGCAATATTTTTGGGTCACTTTTAACATGGCTATGTAACTCAAAGAATCAAAATCTAAATTTGCCAAGCACAGGTGGGAGCATATTTACAAGGAATTTACACCACAGATAAAGGTCTTTTAATTTAAAATGGGAAACATAACATCAGAGACACTCAAATGCCTTATAAAGAAGCAGACACCATTATTTCCTTGTCATAAATTTTAAAAGCATTCCTTTTCCACAAAAAAGATTTTCAAGTCATAATTTGAAAACACTGCACATGGGGAAATGACTTAAAATGTCCTTAAGACACATGAAAGCGTTTTTTGATTGCCTTTGCAGCATTTTTGGGTCACTTTTAACATGGCTATGTAACTCAAAGAATCAAAATCTAAATTTGCCAAGCACAGGTGGGAGCATATTTACAAGGAATTTGCACCACAGATAAAGGTCTTTTAATTTAAAATGGGAAAAATAACATCAGAGACACTCAAATGCCTTATAAAGAAGCAGACACCATTATTTCCTTGTCATACATTTTAAAAGCATTCCTTTTCCTCAAAAACGATTTTCAAGTCATAATTTGAAAACACTGCACATGGGGAAATGACTTAAAATGTCCTTAAGACACATGAAAGCGTTTTTTGATTGCCTTTGCAGCATTTTTGGGTCACTTTTAACATGGCTATGTAACTCAAAGAATCAAAATCAAAATTTGCCAAGCACAGGTGGGAGCATATTTATAAGGAATTTGCACCACGGGGAAAGGTCTTAAATTAAAATGGGAAAAATAACATCAGAGACACTCAAATGCCTTATAAAGAAGCAGACACCATTATGTCCTTGTCATAAATTTTAAAAGCATTCCTTTTCCTCAAAAACGATTTTCAAGTCATAATTTGAAAACACTGCACATGGGGAAATGACTTAAAATGTCCTTAAGACACATGAAAGCGTTTTTTGATTGCCTTTGCAATATTTTTGGGTCACTTTTAACATGGCTATGTAACTCAAAGAATCAAAATCTAAATTTGCCAAGCACAGGTGGGAGCATATTTACAAGGAACTTTCCCCACAGATAAAGGTCTTTTAATTTAAAATGGGAAAAATATCATCAGAGACACTCAAATGCCTTATAAAGAAGCAGACACCATTATTTCCTTGTCATAAATTTTAAAAGCATTCCTTTTCCACAAAAACGATTTTCAAGTCATAATTTGAAAACACTGCACAGCTCCTATGCACAAAAACACCCTGTCAGTACTAATACTTCACATTTTCTCCAATTACAATTTCTCAAAGAAACAAAATCTATTTGTAAAACACTTGAGACAAAGCAACATTTTAAAAACACAACTTTCTTCATAATTTTCTCCTTAAAGCACACTATTCTCTATCTAAATAAAATAAATCTTTTCTCACCTTAGCAAATACTTTATGAGTTTCAAAACAGTCTCAGAAATACACCAATTTGTCTTCAGCAGAACAAAGGGTATGCACTCCAGAGGCTGCAGCTATAGAAAGCACAGAAATGCTGTAATTCATCACACATATCTCTCATGTCACCCAATCAAAACTCTTCCCTCACTTTTTTCAAATCAAAACCCTTCCCCCCTCTGCCCTGTCTGCCTTTTTTGCATAGCAACCACCTCCTGAAAGACCTCTGGTGTTTGCAAGTTCACACAACAATGTTTCAATTGAACTCTGAACTCTCAGTGCACCTGCATATCCAGTGCAATCTTTCATTTAATGATTTTTTTTGACCATTCAAAATACATCTTTCAAAGAACTCATCCATGCACCCTAACTTTCTGTTTTCAGCAATCAAAATCCACCAATCACTGCTACTGATTAATTACCACAGAAACTCCACAGTTTTTTCCATTTTAAACTCTTATTTTTTCAATTGCCATTTCATTGCCACACTTCATCTGACTGCAGCAGAACCTTCTCTCACCATGTTTTCTGTCTGGATTGTTGGACATAGTTACATCTACTGGGCTCAGAGGTATGCTGATAACAGAAATGTACCTAACCTCAATTTACAAGATGTGGAAATTAAGTGGTTTGGCCACAGAGGATTAAAATGTCACCAATTGATACCATTGGTGAAAACCTTAATGCATTTGCCAAAACCTGACCTGTTAATTGTGCACTGTGGAGGAAATGATTTGGGCACTTTGACTGGGGTAGGTCTGGAAATGCTTTTAAAGGACACCTTTGAGCAATTGATGGCACTTTTTCCTCAAACTGCCTTGGTATATTCAAATATATGCCAAAGACAGAAATGGAGGTGGTCGAACCAATTTTGTCCACAAATTGAGAAGTCGAGGAAGCATGTAAACAAATCTGTTTCAGCTTACATGAGAGACCATGGAATGGGATCCATGTACAACAATAACTTGCGTTACTACATGCAAGATATCTACAGAGGAGATGGAGTTCACTTCTCAGATGAGGGCAACAGAATTTTCATTTTGAATTTAAGACTGTGCATTGGTACATACTTATAAGTACCTAAATGTACCATAAACCCAAAAGCTCTTCTCAGAGCTACCCTACATCTGATCACTCACAATTATTTTTTTACTCAAACTTTTTTCACTAATTTTCAACAAAATACGCTCCCCGGAGCGCTACCCGGTACGCGAACCGGAAGCTAAACGCGTGAATTTTTTTTATAAAAATGTTTTTTTCCCGCACATATGGGCCTCCTCAGCCACCCTCAGAAAACCTAGGGGGTCAAGATACGTCTACCGTACCCCCTTCTACCCATTCTGAACATTATTTGCCCTCCATCTTGTATCTTAATTCGACCGAAACACAAAATGGTGGACTCCCGTAATGCTTAAGGTTCGCGTACCGGGGCGCTCGCCAGTTCGCGTTCCGGGGCGCTCCCCGGGAAGCGCTCCATTAAAAAAGGTGGGAAAGTAATTTACAGAAGAAACCCTTGAGACACTTTCACCAAATATAGATTTGCTCATACTACATACCAATCCCTACCATTTTCACAAATTTGGTTGGAATTCCATTTAGCCATTTAGCCTGTAGACCTCTCTAAATACCCTGAGGTAAATTACTTCACAAAACACATCTGAAGTGTTGGAATTGACAACCAATTAAAATGTTACTTTCATTTTCTATTTTTTTTTACCTGACATTTGATTGGTTATGTACCTGAATATATATAAAGGAAGAGAAGGAAACACAGCCATTTTGACTACTACTTCCTGGTGTACATTTCAATAGGATTTTCACTAATCACTTCAACTTCTTTGTAAAGGTAAGTTGTTATTTTAAAAACTGAAGTATATTGTGCACTATAAGTTAATATGGTAAACTTTTTCTGATAGTTATATACTATCCCTCTGTAGTAGTTATAGATTTAGATAGACTTCTCTGTTATAGTTATGGATGCAGTTAGGTTTCTCTTGTATAATTATGAATTTACTTACGTTAAATCACATACACTTTTTTATATTCCTACTTCCACTCTGATACTATACACTGCCCAAAGATAAATTCACTGTTAAAAACTGCCTATCTAAAATTAATCCCAACAGTGCCCTATCTCTACTAATATATTTTTTATCCAAATTTCAGACAAAATGGAAGGCGAACACAAAGTTTCATTTGAAATTGTCCTGCAAGAGACCAACCAAGAAATAATTGATCCAAATTATATAGAATTTATGGATGAAACTTGGGACCAAGAACTACTGCAATGTGTGCAAGCAGTAGATGTCCTCCTTGAAAATGAGGACATTTTACACACTCAAACATTACAAGCTATGTTCAATGAAAATAACGACATTTCAGACAGTGAAATGTTAGACATTTTATTAAATTTTGAAACACAATAAATAATTGCTTAAAAAATAAAGAAATAAAAAAATAATCAACAAAACCAACAATCAATTAACATACAGTATTTGAAAAGTCTATCATTCTTTTTTCCTTATAGTACGCTCCCCGGGCCGCTTCCCGGTTCGCAAACCGGGCGCTATCCACGCAAAAAAAAACCTCCACATCAAACCTAGGGGGTCAGGGAGGATCTACTATGCCCCCTTATGGTCATTTCCCCCTTTGTTTTGGCCTCCTCTTGTCTCTCGATCCTACCGAGAGACAAGGGCCTCTCCGGACTGTTTAGAATGTTGACAGACACCGAAGAGCCAATCAGCTTCGCTTCACGAAGTTCCGTTACGCGTCAAGTACGCGAACCGGGGCGCTGCCCGGAGCGCGCTTACAGATATATATCTTTTTTTGAACGTTAATTTCTCAAAATCCACTGGAGCACATATATTGAGACCTAGCAAAGACACATCGGGCTAACAGTCCCTACAATTTTGCCAAGTTTCGTGCAAATCCATTCAGCCGTTCGGGCTAAAAGTGAGGCCAACCGCCCTATGGAAATTAACATGGGAAAAACGCGTTTTGGGACCCCCCTTTTTTCTCGGCCCCCCCTCGACGAACCCCCCCCAAATTTGCAGGGCCTGCCCAGAAACAAAATGTTCCATTTTCCTGAAATTTTCAGCCAATTCCGTCCACAAACGCCAAAGTTATTAGACATAGAATTTTCAAAAATCCCATAGAGAAAAAATCCTAACTATATATACCTACTGGCGACCGCCAGTAGGTAATATATATATATATATATATATAACTACCTACTGGCGACCGCCAGTAGGTAATATATATATATATATATATATATATTACCTACTGGCGGTCGCCAGTAGGTAGTTATAGTTAGGACCTAGTTTCCAGAGGAAATCTGCAACATTCTATTGGGAATAACTTTGGCGCCGGTGAACGAATTTTCTCGAATTTCTCAAATTAGATGGCCAGCTCCGCTCCGCTCCTTCCCTGAAAATTTGGGGGGGATTCGTTAAGCGGGGGCCGAGATAAAAGGGGGGTCCCAAAACGTGTTTTCCCCATGTTAATTTCCATAGGGCGGTTGGACTCACTTTTAGCCCGAATGGCTGAATGGATTCTCACGAAACTTGGCAAAATTGTAGGGACTAGTAGCCCAATGTGCCTTTGCTATGTCTCAAGATATGTGCTCCAGAGGATTTTGAGTAATTTAGGTTAAAAAAATATATATATCTATAAGCGCGCCCCGGTACGCGCACCTGGGAGCGCACCCGGCGCGTAACGCGAGTTCGCGCGCGGAAAGCTGATTGGCTCTCGGGTGTCTGTCAACATTCCAAATGGTCCGGACCGGCCGCCATCTTGTGTCTTGGTAGGATCGAGACACAAGAGGTGGCAAAAACAAGGGGGGAAATGACCATAAGGGGGCAGGGTAGACCCCCCCTGACACCCTAGGTTTGATGTGGGGGCCATAAAAGGGCCTCGCGGGGCAAATAAAAAAGAAAAAAACGATTTTCACGGGGGGAGAGCCCGGTACGCGCACCGGGGAGCGTACCAGGGAGCGTACCCTGGAGAAAAAAGAATGAGAGTTTCCCAAAAATGTAGCATTTTTTTATAAATTAGAGGTAGTTCTAAAAATAACTGTTTTTTATTCTTTTTGTTGTTTTATATTTTTTTTATTGTTTTTTTGAATTTTTTTTACTTTTTTTGGCTTTTCTGAATAGTTTTATATTTTTTTTGTATTTTTTATGGGGAGAAACAAAAAACAGGGAATTGTAAATGGCTCAACTGGAGTAAAAAAAAAAACTGGAAAAATTAATGTTTCTTCGGGCACTTGTGGTGATCCCAAGCACGGGTGATAAGTGTAATGCTTTGCTCACCATAGCATATTGTCGCTCCACAAAATATACAAACGATTTTAAAAATTGAAAACTTGGTTTGAATAGTTGTGCTCATCTCCCTCGCTTCTGGACCCGATGGGGTGGGTTGATTACTTTGGGAGGTGCTGGCAGAAGATTGGGCAGGGTGTCTGGCAAGTTCCCTGACCTCTGCCCTAGCATAGTTATTAGGGTGCCGGCGTTGCATGTGCCGAATCATGGTGTTGTTGCCAAAAGAGTATTTTTTGTTAGGGTTCCCCCTTGAAAGTTGAAAACCACAGATTAAACAAGTCGCCTTTGGCACATTAAATTTCTTTTTGTCCTTTGGGATGGAAAAAACTGCCAGATAAAGTGCTCCTTTGGCTTATATGGGGTATTATCTTCTCTTGCTCCTCCTCATCCTCCTCTTCTTGGTCTCCACCACTGTGGTGTTGGGGTGGTCCTTGTGGTGGTGGTGGAGGTGGAGCAGATGCCCCTGCAGCTGCTGCTACTGTAGCCATTTTTCAGACAAATAGGTACAGAGAGGTCTTTCAACAGGTCTTCCTCACTCAACGTACAAAGTGAGAATGAGGAAAATAGGTGGGAGCTTTCATCATTTGGAAAACAAAACTGTCCTGAACCAATGAAAAGTGTTACTTTCAGGTCACATGACTCGGGCCTTCATCATTTGGAAACCAAAACTGATCTCAACCAATAATAAGTGTTATTTTCAGGTCACATGACCCGACGCGCTTACGCTACGCGCCCCGGGGCGCGTCCGGGGGAGCGTAGCGTAACCGCGTCAGGACGTTGCGCGATCGTATACGTCCGGGCGCTTCCGGGTGCTTTTACGCCATGCGTCATAAGACGCATCACGCGGCTACGCGAAAAGTCACGATGTTGTTTTCGTTCGCGGCAATAGCGCTAACGGGACGCTCCCCGGTACGCGCCCCGGGGGCGCTCCGGGGCAAAATAATAAACAAAAAAAAATTAAAAATAAATCAACATAAAAAAATAGTATTACATAATTATACAATATAAAATTCATTATAAAAAATATTACATTTCATACCTATAGAGATTTGCTATTAAAAAACCTTTGAAATGCACTGAAAAAAACCATTAGTTTCACACCCGTTATAGTTAGGAATTAGCATTAAAAAAAACTATTAAATTCACTGAAAAAAACATAGGTTTCACACCAGTTATACTTAGCTGGAAATTTTACTCGCATAAAACCATTGAAATTTCCACGTTATAGTTAGTTGGACTCACTATAACTTGCGCGTGCAATGCACTGCTGATGACGTCACATATTACATCACTCATGACATGGTCAGTGACATCACTCATTACATCACTGACATCACAGGCTTTGAAACGCGTCAGGATTGGAAATTAATAAAGAACTTTGGACCGTGCACACTGGTTGTAATTTATGCATGGTGAGAGCCACCCTGCTGCAGGCTTGTTTCCGCCTCAGGGCAACTTTCTTTGGATTTAATTGCGGCAGCCCGGCCGCAGGAAACTCGCCACCACGGGTCTCGTGGGGCCCCGAGGGAAAAGATTTCTTATCGGACATGGCACAGCAGGGGCGAACAACGAAATAACCAGCGTCAGGGCCCGGAGGCCTACTTAGGTATTTTAACAGACTGTCATTTGGTCACCTCGTCACGGAACCCACTTGGGAAATACTAGCGCTGATTATCAGGAACTACAAGCACCGGCATGCAGCGCACTCATCCTACCTGGGAGCAATTATTTCAACGCATGCATATAGATGTTTGGGGCATCATTTCCGTTGAGCAGTGACTTTCCTCTGATGAGAAGCCGCCCAGGCTTTGAAACGCGACAGGATTGGAAATTAATAAAGAACTTTGGACCGTGCACACTGGTTGTAATTTATGCATGGTGAGAGCCACCCTGCTGCAGGCTTGTTTCCGCCTCAGGGCAACTTTCTTTGGATTTAATTGCGGCAGCCCGGCCTCAGGAAACTCGCCACCACGGGTCTCGTGGGGCCCAGAGGGAAAAGATTTCTTATCGGACATGACACAGCAGGGGCGAACAACGAAATAACCAGCGTCAGGGCCCGGAGGCCTACTTAGGTATTTTAACAGACTGTCATTTGGTCACCTCGTCACGGAACCCACTTGGGAAATACTAGCGCCGATTATCAGGAACTACAAGCACCGGCATGCAGCGCACTCATCCCACCTGGGAGCAATTATTTCAACGCAAGCATATAGATGCTTGGGGCAGCATTTCCGTTGAGCAGTGACTTTCCTCTGATGAGAAGCCGCCCAGGCTTTGAAACGCGTCAGGATTGGAAATTAATAAAGAACTTTGGACCGTGCACACTGGTTGTAATTTATGCATGGTGAGAGCCACCCTGCTGCAGGCTTGTTTCCGCCTCAGGGCAACTTTCTTTGGATTTAATTGCGGCAGCCCGGCCGCAGAAAACTCGCCACCACTGGTCTCATGGGGCCCGAGGGAAAAGATTTCTTATCGGACATGGCACAGCAGGGGCGAACAACGAAATAACCAGCGTCAGGGCCCGGAGGCCTACTTAGGTATTTTAACAGACTGTCATTTGGTCACCTCGTCACGGAACCCACTTGGGAAATACTAGCGGCGATTATCAGGAACTACAAGCACTGGCATGCAGCGCACTCATCCCACCTGGGAGCAATTATTTCAACGCATGCATATAGATGCTTGGGACAGCATTTCCGTTGAGCAGTGACTTTCCTCTGATGAGAAGCCGCCCAGGCTTTGAAACGTGTCAGGATTGGAAATTAATAAGAACTTTGGACCGTGCACACTGGTTGTAATTTATGCATGGTGAGAGCCACCCTGCTGCAGGCTTGTTTCCGCCTCAGGGCAACTTTCTTTGGATTTAATTGCGGCAGCCCGGCCACAGGAAACTCGCCACCACGGGTCTCGTGGGGCCCCGAGGGAAAAGATTTCTTATCGGACATGGCACAGCAGGGGCGAACAACGAAATAACCAGCGTCAGGGCCCGGAGGCCTACTTAGGTATTTTAACAGACTGTCATTTGGTCACCTCGTCACGGAACCCACTTGGGAAATACTAGCGCCGATTATCAGGAACTACAAGCACCGGCATGCAGCGCACTCATCCCACCTGGGAGCAATTATTTCAACGCATGCATATAGATGCTTGGGGCAGCATTTCCGTTGAGCAGTGACTTTCCTCTGATGAGAAGCCACCCAGGCTTTGAAACGCGTCAGGATTGGAAATAAATAAAGAACTTTGGACCGTGCACACTGGTTGTAATTTATGCATGGTGAGAGCCACCCTGCTGCAGGCTTGTTTCCGCCTCAGGGCAACTTTCTTTGGATTTAATTGCGGCAGCCCGGCCGCAGGAAACTCGCCACCACGGGACTCGTGGGGCCCCAAGGAAAAAGATTTCTTATCGGACATGGCACAGCAGGGGCGAACAACGAAATAACCAGCGTCAGGGCCCGGAGGCCTACTTAGGTATTTTAACAGACTGTCATTTGGTCACCTCGTCACGGAACCCACTTGGGAAATACTAGCGCCGATTATCAGGAACTACAAGCACCGGCATGCAGCGCACTCATCCCACCTGGGAGCAATTATTTCAACGCATGCATATAGATGCTTGGGACAGCATTTCCCTTGAGCAGTGACTTTCCTCTGATGAGAAGCCGCCCAGGCTTTGAAACGCGTCAGGATTGGAAATTAATAAAGAACTTTGGACCGTGCACACTGGTTGTAATTTATGCATGGTGAGAGCCACCCTGCTGCAGGCTTGTTTCCGCCTCAGGGCAACTTTCTTTGGATTTAATTGCGGCAGCCCGGCCGCAGGAAACTCGCCACCACGGGTCTCGTGGGGCCCCGAGGAAAAAGATTTCTTATCGGACATGGCACAGCAGGGGCGAACAACGAAATAACCAGCGTCAGGGCCCGGAGGCCTACTTAGGTATTTTAACAGACTGTCATTTGGTCACCTCGTCACGGAACCCACTTGGGAAATACTAGCGCCGATTATCAGGAACTACAAGCACCGGCATGCAGCGCACTCATCCCACCTGGGAGCAATTATTTCAACGCATGCATATAGATGCTTGGGGCAGCATTTCCGTTGAGCAGTGACTTTCCTCTGATGAGAAGCCGCCCAGGCTTTGAAACGCGTCAGGATTGGAAATTAATAAAGAACTTTGGACCCTGCACACTGGTTGTAATTTATGCATGGTGAGAGCCACCCTGCTGCAGGCTTGTTTCCGCCTCAGGGCAACTTTCTTTGGATATATATATATATATATATATATATATATATATATATATATATATATATATATATATATATATATATATATATCTTATCTACTGGCGGTCGCCAGTAGATAGTTATAGTTAGGACATATTTTCCATAGGAAATCCGCAACATTCTATTTTGAATAAATTTGGCGCCGGATGACAAATCTTCGCGAAATGTTCAAAACGTACGGTCAGCTCCGGTCCGCTCCCATCCTGAAAGTTTTACGGCGCTTCGTGAAGCGTGGGCCAAGAAAAAAGGTGTACATATCCATATGATAGCACAATTTAGCGGATTAGAGTAATAGTACAGAATTATTAATCATGTTGACCGGGGCACAATCTTTACTGCTCAATAAAAGTCTCAAGATATACCTACGTCTAACATCCAAACTTCCTAATCTCAAAAGTTCCCAGACTTCCAACCCTCCAGCCCTCTCCCCAGGCATGTCACTTCAGTATTAAGCTATACCATCAATAGCCCTTGGCTTTACATAATAGGCAATATCCCTTAGCCAAAGAAAGTGAGTAAGTATGTGCGGGCTGTCACTCCAGGAGCGCCTATCATGTGGGCTATGGGTGTGTTCATATCACTGCATTTGCATGTTATTATGCCGGCACACCCAGCTCAGTGTCATACTGACTATCCGTGTCAGGATCTTTCAATAAGCCCACTAAGTGTTCCCATGCCTTGGCCGCTTCCAACTCCTTCTCGCTCCCCATTCTCTTTGCAAGCTGTAGTCGTACCATCCCATCACATTCCACCCATTTGATGAACTCTCTCTTCCACCTAGCCATTCCAGGGGCCCGCTCGCCTTTCAATGCATTGTGATTTCCCTTTTGGCCAATACCAGTCCCATGTTTATGAACTTACTAGTAACCTTAGTTTTACCCGTATGGGGAAACCAATGCAATATACAGGACCCCATAGCCAGTTCCAGTTCCCTGTCCGTCACAGCCTTCAACAATGCAACCACCTCAGTCCAGTAATTAGTTAGTAGTGGGCACCCCCAGGTCATGTGCGGGAAGTCCGCTCCCTCCCTCTGGCACCGTGGACATTCATCTGTATCCGTATTGAAGTACATTTTGATTTTGGCCGGTGTGAGTTAGGCACAGTGTAAAACGTAAAAGTGAACCAGTTGAAATCGAGCATTTCTGGTGGTCTTCCACGCCCGCTCCACCACCTCAGCCCCGCCCTATCCGATATCTCACTTCCCAGGTCTACCTCCTACTTGTGCTTAAGTACCTCCAAAGGTGCCAGTTTCTCTTGGATCATGCGCTTATACAGGCATGTGATCGCCTTATACTTCCCTCAGCATTTACAATATATTTACAGCCCAAAGAAGCTCTAGGCTCTGTTTGACCCTCCTTCCAGTGTGCATGGATAGCTGCGGTAAGCACTGCGTGAAGCAGGGAGTCACCCCTCATAGGTCAAATCGCTCCTGTAATACATGAAAGGGCAACATATTCCCATCCTCATATAGGTCCCCAATAGTGGACAATCCTTGCTCATCCCAGGCATGCAACTCCCTCGAGGAGCACCCGTGGGGAAGTGCCTCGCACATAGAAAGCGGGATATCAGGGGCATACGGCACTAGTATACCTGGTCGTTTGACACTCCCCCTCCAACATTTCTGTACCGTTTTAAGGTCCTCTGGAAGGGCACCAATGCGGACAGGGAGATCTAAGAAGATCTGAGAGCAGCTTCAGCCCTGGGGCTCCCCCTCCGTCCTCCTCCGATCCACGCAGCCTCTGCGCAATTCTCTGCGTCAACCATTGCAGCTGCACGGCTAAATAGTACGTTTCAAAGTCGGGCACCGCCCATCCACCCTCTGATCTTGGACGCATACGTATAGTCAAGGCAACCCGCGCCTCCTGGTACCCCAGAGCAACCCTGTGACCATAGATGTGAGTTGTTTAAAAATCCGCACCGGGATCCAAATCGGCACGGTCCCGAAATGGTGCAACAGTCAGGGAAGGGCCACCATTTTGAGTAAGGCCACTCTTCCAGCAAGCGACAGTTGGAGCAATCCCCAAAACTCAAAGCTGCCTGCCAGCCCTCTTATCGCTCTAACTACGTTGCCCTCTAATTCGTCCAACCGATCATGATAAATCTGGACCCCTAGATACGGGAGGCACCTACTTTCTCATCGCTCACTCGCCCTTTCCTGCGAACCACCCCTGTCTCCATCCGTTGGGAACAGGCATGATTTAGCCCAGTTAACTTTAAGGCCAGACATCTCACCTAGGCCGTGGAGCAGCGCCTTCTCCCCAACAACGCCTGTCCAGTGTCTTCCAAAAACATTGATAAATCTTCTGCATACAAGGCGATATAATGGGCCTGACCCTGCACCTGCAGTCCCCGATAATATCTCCCAGTCCTGGCCTTTGCCGTCAGTGGTTCCATGGCCAGTGCAAAAAGCAGCAGGGATAAGGGGCATCCCTTTCTCGTGCCTCGGCTGAACTCACAAGCTTCCGATATCACCCCACCTGTCCTGACCCGAGCCATAGAGGACTCATAAAGCAAAGCCGTCCAAGCTATAAATGTATCTCCCAACCCAAATCGAGCCATAACTTGAAACAGGTAGGGCTATTCCAAACCATCAAACGCCTTTTCTATATCGATGGCGAATATCGCAGCTGTGTCTTTTGAGTGCGCCTTGAGTACCTGCATCAATCTATGAATCTTTAAGGCCGTACTTAGAGCTGGAATAAAGCCAGCCTGATCTTGATGTATTATTGTTGGCATGTGGGGCAATAGCCGGGTAGCCAAGATGCAACTCAATATCTTATATCCGTGTTAAGCATGGACAGCGGACGATATGCCGATCTGTCCCATGCGGACCTATCCGGTTTAAGGAGAGGGATGATAACTGCCTCTCTTGTGGACATGGGGAGGTGGCCCAACCATCTCGCCTCGTTATATAATGCTACCAGGCGTGGTGCCAACTGCTCAGAGTAAGTAAAATAAAACTCAATCGGGAGGCTGTCCGTCCCGGCAGTTTATTTTGTGCCATATGTTTAATAGCCGCCCACACTTCCCTCAGCTCAATATCTATACCTAACGCCTTTGCTTGATCCCCATCTAACTGTGGAAGCTGGAGTTCACGTGTAAACCCACCTAGGTCATCGTCGGATCTCGTTGTCCTACTCTTGTATATTTCCTTGTAGAAGTCATAAAACAACTCGTTTATACCCCCTTGAGTGAAGCAAGCATCTCCTCGAGTGTCCTGGACCTCCAAAATAGGCGAGCCCCAATGCGACGGGTTGACCAGCCAGGCTAACAAAGCACCCGACTTGTATCCCTCAACATGAGTGCGTGCGATATAGGCTTTGTGATCAAAACATCGCAGTCGCTCCACTTGTCCTGCCACTGCCTCGCTCGCTTCTTCCAACTCCCGTTGTTTATCGGGTCTTCCAGGGCGATCTTTCTCAATATCCCGCAGGCACTTCTCCGCATCACCTACTTCTCCTAAAAGTACCCTACGCACACCTACAGCTTCAGGTATGCAGCTTCCCTGAATCATCGTTTTAAAGGCATCCCACTCCGCTAGTAGTGTGGAAGCGGTCCCCACATTATCCCCAAAATAATGGGAGATAGCCATGCCCACTGTCTCCCGAAACACCTGGTCCTACAATGCCTCCGGTCGCAACCACCACATCGGTATCCGGGCACGGATTTGGGACCATCGCAACCTGAGCAACACAGGGTTATGATCCGATTGTGTCCTGTTGAGGTATTCACTACCCTGCACTTCTGAATGAACATCGGGGGTGCATAACAATGCGTCTAGGCGCACATGAAGATCATGCAAAGCCAAGTATCTACCAAGCCCCATCGGTTCTGTCAATTACGCCTGTCCTCTGAAATTTTATGAGTGGGGGCATAAGGGAGTGAGGGGTGCGAGCGGCCCAAGTTCACATCTGCTATACAATACAATTAAAATCCCCTCCCAGCAATACTGAGCCAGTAAAATAGGGTGCCAGCTTCCCGGATAACTGCAAGAAAAAGGCTGGTTGCTCCGTATTAGGAGCATAAATGCTCCCCAGAGCAATGTCACGTCCATCAAGTTTCCCAAGCACCACCACATACCTCCCCTCTGGATCTATAATCTTCTCCTTGCACTGGAAGGGTACCTCTGCCCGCACTCAAATCAGCACTCCTCGAGCAAAAGCGGAATAAGTTGAGTAGTACAGTTGGCCTCGCCAGCTCCACAGCAAAGCTGCCCCTTCCTGCGCCTGTAAATTGGTTTCCTGCAGCAATGCAATATGAACTCCCCTCCTCACTAAATATGTATGTAATTTTTGGCGGCACCACATTGAGTGCATTCCCCCCACATTCCATGATAAACACTTCAGGTGATCGGCAGACCCCATTCCAGCCTTGTCAGGGATTCAACTTTAAATTCTGCTCTAGTGACATGCCTGGCCCTAATAAACCCCAAAACTAAGAAACAACCCCACCACCCCCTCCCCAGGACAGCTACTATAGAACTAGTACCCATCCAAACCATGAAAACAAATCACACAAAAATCTCCAAAGAATACAGAGGTAGTGGGGACAGCAGCTGGCTCAACAGATCTCCAGGCAGTACACATCATCCCCAAAGTTTAGAAGCCACTCCAGGCCCTTCGTCAAACCTCCACCAGGTTCATCTGGCTGCTGGGCTCTTGCTTATTGTACTCCGTCTCCAACCTTCAGGCAATGTTGTCCGCCGTCTGTGGTGTTACCACTAGGGGTGGGCGGAATTTGGGTAATCTTGTTACGCAAATCTCTGCGAAACGGTATAAAATGTCAGCGAACATGAAGAACTTCCGCGAACACGCAGAATTGCATGTTCGCGATGCTTTTTTACTGTTCGCAATCGCTGTTTGCGTGCTTGAGGGGAAATATCTTGCGAACACGCATTAGAGAACATGAACAAGCAAAAAAACTCGCAATTTTGCGGTCGCCGCGGAACGCGAAATTATCCAAGTTCCGCTAATGGAACGGAATTTACCGCCCAGGCCTAGTTACCACTGGCATCTGTTCCTCACCAGTTTGGGAAGAGTCTGAGTCTATTTCAGCTCAACCTCCAGTAGTATAAGCCTCCTATTCATCTGTCAGAAGGGTTCATTCTTGCGCCAATTCCACCACCGCCTGCAGTGCCGCAGCTCGTTCCTGTGCAGTTGGAGTGAGCATGGGCATGGGTTTCTTCTGGGTCCTGTTGCGGGGGCGCTGTCGTGGTCATAATGGTCAGTTGGGAGCTTGATCCTGCCTCTCTCAGGCATCTCCAGCTCTCGGCTTCTCCCTTCTATAATTCTCCAACCAGTTCAAAGCTGCCTTTGCAGAGGACCCGCCCCTGGCATAGTTGGCAAATGGTCTTTGTGTATTCACCCTAGACAGCCACACAGAAAAGTGAGCTTAGATGTGCCAGGATGAGCCATCACTGGTAGGAGGGGAGAGAGGAGCTGGGCACATCCTTACTTACACCTAAGTAGGCTGTGTCTTGCCTTCACACAAAGGATTGTATACCCCTGTAGTTAGTCTGGATCCAGAGCCTGGGAGGAAGGAAACCTGTGCATATCAAAGGGAAACCTCTAGAAGCTTCTACCACTTCAAAGGAGGGACTCGGTATAAGTAGTGTACCTCAGACACTAAGGGCCGGATGTACGACCCGTCAATTAGCGTGTCGCAAATTGAATCACATTTGCGACTTGCAATTTGCAACTCACTAATTGGGATCTACAACAGTGTCTGTTACACTGTTTATGATTACCAATGGAGTCGCAAATTGCATGCCTCATTCACATTAATGAGGCTTTCATGATTTGGGACCCCATTGGGAATGGTTGGCACTCTAGGGGTGGTGGACTGCTGTGCTCAGTAGACCTACATGTCTGGGTCTGATTTTAAATGTAATTTGTATTTTTTTTTAAATGCAGCCCGTTTTCCTTAAAGGACAACAGGATGCATTAAAAAAAATATATGAATCTTTTTAGTTTAATTTTTTAAGGGCAGGCAGTGGTCCCTGGAACCACTGCCAGCCATTAAAAAATATTTGTGAATGCAATCACAAATAGGAAGGGCTCCACAGGGGATCCCTTCCCGCTTGCAAGTGCTTTTCCACACTTCTTAGAAGGGTGGTAAACTGCAAGTGTTTTTGCGACCACAATTGTAGTTGTAAAACATTCTTACATAGCTTAAGGAGTCACTATTAGGAAGGGATGTCCTTGGAATGCCCTTTCCTAATAGTGAGTCGCTAATCCTATTTTGCAAGTCACAAATTGATTTGAGACTCGCAAAATAGGATTAGTACATAGGCCACTGTATTTGTGCCGGTGCAAACGGGTTTAAAACCCATTTGCACCCGCAAAAAACCTTTGCATATCTGGCCCCAGCTTTTTAATATACGGCTGTAAGAAGGATTCCTGTGCTGCTGAAAGGAGTGCTACTCTGCTGGACTGCTTCTCTGAAAGACTGCAGCCTATTGTACTGACCTGCTCCCTGCTGCTATCTTGTCTGGGTGAGAAGAACTGGACCTGCAACCTGTACCCAGGACCACCAGAGTGACTCCAAGGGATAGTCTCTTGTAACGAGCACCTGGATTCTGCAACTGTGAGCTCTACCCTGCCAAGTGATACCACCCCAGTCCTAAACCCTTGGAAGTGGACCTGAAGATGCATCTTCTCTGCTGCACAGCTTGGTGCAACCCCAAGCAAAACCAACGCAATGCCCCTGCTGCAAGGATATTTCCATCTCAAGTACTTTGTATCGACCTCACAGTCCACAACCTTTTCATAACCCCCACTGTGCATCACATCCAAAACACAGGTCCTTTCATTGCAACCCTCTTGTCGATGACAGCTTAATCGACAATGCAGTACTTCGCATCACAAATCCCGCTGTCTCTTTGGAACCAGCCAGTGTACAATGCATCCTCAATACAGAAGTTCATCTCGCACACTTCCCTCATCCATAGCTTCCTTGATGATGATGCAGGACCTCAATATTTAGCCTTTCATTTTCCCAGAACAGATGCTGAGTGATTCGACTCAGACACAGACCTAACATTGCCTCAGCTGCATGACAGGGGACCTCACAACTCTCCGTAACCAGGATCAAGGTACACTTGTTCAGTGGGCCTAAATGAGTCACTGAAGCTAGCCCGCACTCTATTATGGTCGGCCTGAACTTGTTACTTTGTCCCGATCCGGCACAACCAGATATCCACAGTTGGCCCTTTGTGCTTTTGCAGAAACGTTTAAACTTGCATTTCTCCAATTCTACTGATTGGATTTTTGTCCTTGTTTTATTTATTAAAATTGGCTTTATTTATTTGTTATTTGGTTTGGGATTCTTCTTGTATTTTGTTGTCACGTTATTACTGTTTCAAGTGTTGTACAAGTACTTTACACATTGCCTCTAAGTTAAGCCTGACTGCTCTGTGCCAAGCTACTAGAGGGTTGAGCACAGGTTAATTTGAGGTTTGCTTGTGACTTCACCCTGACAATGATTGTGGTTCCTGCTTGAGTAGCGATTCACCCCCCCCTCAATCAGTAACACCATTTCTTTCACTCTGATAGCTAAAGCACAGAGCAGACAGGCTTACCTCAAGGCATTTATAAGTACCAAAACAGATAAAAAGACAAAAACATAACACAATAAAAATCTCACTCCAGTTTATAAAAATAGTGAATATTTAAAAAAACGCACTGACATCAACATAACAAAAATCCAATAAGGGGAACCAAAGAGATTAGAGATCAGCTGCTCCACATGTCCAATGCAACAAAAAGTACACATCCACAAGAGTGAAACTGGCTATCCAGGACCATAAACAGCAAAATCTAAAATCTGTGACATACCAAGCTCCCTGTACCCAACACCAACACCAAAAACTCCCTTAAAAATAGTTTTGGAACATCAACAGGGTGGGTGATAAGACCCTGGATCTGGAACTGCAACACTACCTACACAGCTTCGACATAATCTCTTTTCAGGAAACTTGGTGTGAGTCCCCACCAGCATTATATTGATTCAACCTGCTCTTCCTACCTGCCATAAAGAGTGCTAAATTCAGACACAACAAGGGAGGCCTTGTTACATCTATCTCTATAAAGAGAATTTATGCTATGGAGACAATGCCGCACAGCTTAGCACCTCAAAATGCTATGCAAGTGCCTAGATTAACCCTACAGGGGGAGGTAAAAAATGAGCAGGTAATTGTCATAAATTTATATCTACGCCCTCGCCATAGAACTAAAGGCATCCTTCAGCGGTAGGAGGAGCTATTGAAAATTCTAACAGAAGAGCAGACCAACAGCCTGATTATCATTGGGGTCTTCAAACATATTCAGGAGTGCATCTGAAGATATTGATATGGAGGAGGACTCTTTCGTATAGGCCAGAGTAATACAAGAAAATAATGCAGGTGGGCGACACACGAAAACAGCACCGAGGCTTTTAGCAATCCTGGAGCAGCTGGGCTTCAAGCAGTAAATGGAAGATTTCCAGGAGACCGTCCACAGACTGCAACATTCCACAACACAGTAATAAGCATCACAATAGACTAAACATTTGTTTCTTGCTTTATGTTCCCAAAAGTAACGGACTATCATATTGGAACCTCTGAATACAGCGATCATTTACCACCGGAAATTACAATAGGTTCAATCTTCATACCATAAACTCTGCCAGCAAATACTCATGATTCAGAATTCATATCCAATGAAAAGAGAATAAAATGCAAAATAGATGACCTGGAAGGTTACCTCATCCTTGCAAAACAACTTGTGGAAGAAGCACAAACCGCAGACTCTGACAGCCCGAGAAGTTGGGAGATGTTCACAAGAAACGTAAGAAATAAACATCGTGTAAAAAAGGGAATCCACCTAAGCAGGAGTTCAGGACTCGCTCGACCCAAACTATTTCTACACTGGAAATAATGCGCAACTGAAAAAGCTTGAAATGCTGATAAACCGTGCACTTCGGAGAGTGAAGAAAGGTGACTACGACCCCACAACCTTACAAGAACTGAGGGAACTGATAGTCAAGCACAGGAAACTAATCTAGCGCCTCAAAAAAGACACTTCGGAAGAATTTTGGGCTAAACTTTTGCATGATATTTAAAACAATAACAGTGCTCAATTTTGGCTAAAGATCAACACTCTTGCCAACCCGTTAAATCTAGGCATTAACTCACACGTAACAGAAGAGAGGCTTGGACAATCTTTCTACAAACTCACTTCAACAAAGATCAAGAAACTCAATCTCACATTGACAGTCTTTCATCCGAAAGTGAAGCACCAACATCTCAATTGTCTTCTAATATAATTTTAGAACAACCTCTTATAATTATGTTTAAACAAATTTGCAAAAGAATATCAAAGGGTAGGCACGAGGGAGCTCCAGGACCAAATGGGATCCCGCCCATACTATTCAAACAAGACCTAGAATACTGGGCATCCGTATTAAAACCGACCTTTGAATCAATCCTGCGTGCATTGATGATACCATCCTCACTCGTTCATCTCCCCCATTTATAAAAAAGACAATAGGAACAACCCAAAAAACTACCAGTTGGTAGCTGTACTTGATAATGAAGCCAAATATTATGCAGGATTGCTCCTACAAGAATTAACATCACGTGCCACGGAAATTACAGCAATCTCGATAAACAAAACAGGCTTTTGCAAGAACATGGGCACTACCATCAACACCATGACCCTTTCACTATTGATAGAAGCCGCACTTGTCACAAAACAATCCTTGTACCTGTGCTTCATCGACTACAGCTCAGCGTTCAACCACATAAATAGGAACTTACTGTGGCAAAAACTAAAAAGGCTGAATATTTCTTCACCACTTCTAAAACAGCTAGTCCTGTTGGACAGCAACACCTGGGTGCATGTAAAACTGGGCACAGGAGACCACCTAACAAAGAAGATCCCAACCACCCCCGGATTAAAGCAAGGCTGCGTGCTCACCCCGCTACTTTTTAATCTTTTCATGGCAGACCTTTCGATTTCCCTCAATGGAAGCAGTTCACACACTCCCAAAATATGTGGCCTTCAGCTGTCTAACATAATTTATGCGGACGACTTGGTGCTCATAAGCCAGACACCAGTGGGTTTACAGCGTCTGCTTGACATTACATCTCGGTACTCGGAGGAGAACAAACTCAGTATTAATAGAGAAAAACCCAAAACACTTTGTGTGAATTGGCACAAAAAAAGTCACAACCTCACTGGCACTTGGTTTCATGCAAACTGGAAGCTGTGCAAAACTACAAGTACGTGGTAATCATTATTGATGACAGAGGAAAGTACACAGCTCAACTTGAGGCCATAAAAAAAGGGGAATAATGACCGCTGTGGCACTAAAAAACCTCAAGAATAACATCTCAGGACCAAATCTTCTTCCCTTAACCAGAGTGATCCAGGCAAAACTCATACCATCAATCAGCTACGGAAGTGAAACTATGAGAGGGAGAGATGGAGAAACTCTGGATCGTACATTAGCAAGAGCAATTCGAATGATTTTTAGGCTACCAGGTTATAAATCTCCCGCACAATTATGGCTGGAGTTTGGGATGCAAAGGCAAGAGCTCACCCAAAAAGGGACATTCATCAAAAGTTGGTTTAAAATTAAAAGGGGTCCGCCTGACTCACTAAACACTTATCTGTGGAAAGAACTGAACACTAATGGGGCATGCTCAGCCCAACGTTATTTGGACAACTCACTTAACCAACTGGGACTGCAGGAACTTAGGGAGCTACCAGCGATCTTTGTTAGCTTTAAACAAATTGTAAATAACATGGTCAAAATGGAAGGCTCATATATGACAAAGCTGCCATGACAGACCACGCTCATGGCTGGTTTACCATGCAGTCCTATAGCAAGGCATCACCGCAAGCCTATATTCTCACTGGCTTTTCCAGAACTACATAAGAGAACTTTCTGAAATTCCACCTAGGTATACATCCATCTGCATCCCACATGCTGCCCTGGCTAAGCCCCCCGAAGCCAGCAATCTGCCGACTCTGCGAGGAGGGGGATGAGGATATAGTGCATCTGCTAACTATGTTCAAGGCCTTAAAAGGGGAACAACGGATCTTGCTAAGACTCCTGTTCAATAAGAAACACATTCAAAGAAGCAGTGTTAGCATCCTTCTCTGGCGATGATGTCCAACTAAGCTGTCGCCTGGCAAAATATCTGTCCGCCGCCGAAACGACCATAAAAAGGCAGGCAAACCAGTTTACTGACTGCATCACAGCTGAAAGGACCATGGTACTTTGATCCAATCCTCAAAAGACACTGCCTGTGCTGCTGCCTTAAATGTCAAAGATTGATACACCATGCACTTTAAAGGGCTGTGCTGCTGCCTTAAATGGGAAGTTTAGTAATATCAAAGACTGGCGCACCATGCACTTTAAAGAACTTGCACTAGGCAGACTGCCCTCTCCAATTCCCTTTCATACTGACCAATCTGTCCTTCCCAAATACCCAATGTCTTATAACGCATGCATTGTTTTAACTCTATTGCAAGACTCTGTATATAGCTTTGCATTCAGTATCCAATGATCTCCAATGAATGCACTAGCTTCTACCCTACAGTAAATCCTTGCAAAACAGCACTTTCTGCACTTAGCACTTTACCCTGTGGCAAGTTAGGCTGATCACCCACGCCTCTCATCAATATCTTGTAGATGTAACATCCGCTGCTCTAGCACTTTACACCTTTTATCTACATGAAGCATCCTCTCCAGCTCCGCCCCTCCACAACACAGCCATGCATCTTAAGTTGCTTTATAAAGTACGTACTGTTTTACGCTGTAGCAAGTGTATAGCTATAGCTGCCTAGCTCTCAGCTCCCTCAAGCACCCCACAGCTCTATGAGTGTACCGTTTTACTATGTAGTAAAACCTCCTCAAACAGATGTTCTGTAATTAATATCTCCTTTTTCGTAAGATAAACAGAACACTTATGACCTCCAATAGAATCCTGTAGAAATAATAACTGTTGCCTTTGTATTCTGCACTTCCTTCTACACACCTAGCCTGCCCGATATTCTGTTTTTTATTGTTCAATCTATTTTGGGTCACATGTTGTCTAAATTTTATTGTGTTTTAACAACGATTTATTTTAAGTTGCTACAAATGTCAAAAAGTGAAATGTATGTATTTAAAGGTTTTAATTAACTGTACAATAAACTCAACTACTAATAAGGGGAACCAAAGATATGTATTCAAAACTTTTAAATAATAATAGCACCAAAAATCACTATGTGCCACCAGCAGGCTACTAGTTGCGCTAGACTGGGGTAAAGTCAAAATTATGGGTCATCAGTCCGATGCAGGGACCCATTCATTCTGGTGGAAAGTTGACCTTTTATGGAGAAAAATGGAAATCGATGAGTCGTGCAAGGGCCAAGCTTCAAGCTAGGATATCTAGTGGGGCTGAACAACCGTGAGTTGCTGAAGAGCAAGGTCCTCGTGCAGTTGGCAATGAAGGTGGGAAAGCTCTGAGCAGGGGAAGCTCGTGCCCAGGAGTACCTGCTCAGTGTCACTTGAGGTAAAGTGTTCTTCATTTCTGGAAGTCAGATCCCCTTCAGCTGAGTCACGCAGACAAGTTGAGGCCGACTGGTGATTTAATGTCGATAGCTGCAGCTTCAATGGCTCACCAGATTTCCAGGCAGAAAGTTGGCAAAAAGTTTCTAAGTACCACTTCTTGCAGTTTGAGCAGAGAGGAGTACACTCTAACACAGCCAAGGGTCCATGACCAGGAAGGCGCCACTTGGGTATAAGGACGCACTCTAAATGAAGCCATCAGCAGGGTCCAGGGCAGGTACATTTGAAAATGGTCAGTTCAGGAAAGTGGACTTCAGGTGTTAGCTACATCTGCCAGTAAGAGGGATGGCATCCTTAGAAGTAAAATACCTTCCTGGGCACAGCCCAGATGATTATCTTGTCAAAGCAACAAAATACCTCTTCACACCCAAGGGCAATTCACACCTCATCAAGGAGGTATTCAGCTCCTGGGTGACAGGTAAAACCTCATGCAAATAGGCTTTTAGAGGATTTAGGCAGGTTAAATGTGACTTGTAAACATTTAGAACAAATCTGGATTTACAAATGCATTTGATTTGTAATAGATATTTTAACATAGCTTAAATTACTTAAAATAATTTATCCCAATGCTTTTCTAAAGAAGATCTAACCCTTATATAGTGAAAATAGGTTTTAGGGAGTTGCCACAGTAAGGACATGTTTAAACATTACATTTGTGTGTGTCCTACTATTAAATATCTTGCGCCCTGCCTTTTGCATTTAAGGTCTACTTAGGGGTGACTTATTAATATTTCAAAAGACTATTTATGCCTGTCAAAAGAGATTATTTTGTCAGGTCGTATTGGCAGTTTAAACCTGGGTAGCAAAGTTACTGATGGTAAACATCCAGTCATGCTTTGAAATCTTTGAAATATCACTTAAGTGGTGGTGCAATATGTACTGCAGTCTAACAGTGACATTAAATTTACAGGCCCTAGCTCACTTTGTACCATATACTAAGGACGTATAAGTAAGGTAAGTGCCTCAATTATGGATATAGACAATTTCCACATGTTTTAGCGGTAGGAGTACATGCAATGTGGCCTAGTTAGCACTGGGGGTGAGCAAAACTCACATAATGTGATGTAGGGTAACTAGGTGAAATTACAGCAAAATTATGCTAAATGACAATTTATTTCGTAAAATGCATCTCACACCCAAATGATTACCTGAAATGTCCGCTAAGGTAAATATTAAAATTGCCTTCCTATCACTCAGATTTAAAACACTGCTGCTTGCATTCGATTTTGTAGTTTTGTCCTAAAAAAATACCCAAACAGCTCGTTTGGGTAAAGAAATCTACCTGAAATGTTTGTTGAGCATCCACATTAAAAGAGCTGCCACTTGCATTCAAACACTGCCACTCACCTTTGGGTTTGTAGTCTTGTGCTCTAAAATTACCTGAACTGTCCACTTGGGTAAAATACTCACATTCAAACATTATGCAAACATTAAATCTCATATGAAAGGTTCTCAGAAGAAATTGCACAATGTGGACTAATGGCATAATCTCAGTAATTTCAGAAAATGTTGTTATGTGAAATTACCAAAATTACACAAATTATGTTATCATTTCATCCAGGACTACTCAGCCGAGTCCCAGTGCGCAGAGCTAAACATCCAACAACATAATTCCAAAAATCTTGTAAAAAGAAGCATTTTCCTACAGATGGTGAATCCTGACCAGACCTTGCCAGGTTAAATAAATAAGGAATCACCACATGATCCTGATTTTTAGCACAACTGTGGTTGTCTTGAATGCATTAACTGCAGAATTTTTCCAACTTGAAGGCATAATTATTTCTGGTGAAAAGACATTTCACTTCTCGCAAAATGTCTATAAAGTCATGACGTAGGTACAGATGTCCAAGCATTAGGAATTCAGAAGCCAAGTTCAACAATGGAACGTTGGGATGCAGGAACCTGTCCCCCAAAATTGTACAGGAAATTGTGTCTGTATGACAGTCTCCTATGTGGTCTGATGGATAGATTTAATAGATCCATGAACCACCATTGTCGGAGCCTAAGGGCAGTATCACAATCATTGAGATCTTGGAATGAAAAAGTTTGATCAGAACATTGGATATCAGTGGAATAGGCGGAAATGCGTAAAGAAATGCATTTCACCAATCTATCGGAAAAAAAACCTTTTCAATGCTGGTGGGTAATATCTGGAGGTGCAATTTGAGCTTTTTTTGTATCTATGAGCAAGTTTAGTTGGGGATTACTCAATCTTGAAAAATGGTTTTCAGGATGTCATTATTGAGAACCCAGTCGTGATTTTCTTGAAGTTTACAACTGTGGAAATCTGCTTCTGTATTTTGAATGCCTGTCAGATGAACAGCAGTGATGTTCAGGTTTCATGCTAGTAGCCATTTCCAAACAGAGGTTTGAAACGAGTCTCTTCCTGCTTGTTCAAGTAATACATTGTTGTTTTATTGTCCGTCTGATCAAGAAGGGAAGTACTTTGTAAATGACAGAAAGAAAGATCTCAGAGCCACGTGGACCTCTTTTAGCTTCAGTAGGTTCATGTGACAGGTCTTCTCCTTCTTTGACTAAGTCCTTTGAGCCTTTCGTTGACTATGTGAACTCTCCATGCCTGAAGACTCGCATCTCTAACTATTGTTTGAAATGGAATGGAAGCTCTTTCAGAAAAGTTTTTGACTGGCTCGTCATGGAACATATTGAATTGCCAACTGGGATAGTGTCAACTTCCTGTTCCAGCTGCCTGAAAATTGATTCCATTGGTCTTGTAAGCATTTTTGTAGGGGCCTCATACGAAGCCTGGAATGAGGAACCAGAACAATATAGTATGCCATTAATCCTGGAAGAGATGGTATCTGTCTTGCTGTAGGATTGTGAGACAGTTCAAATGGATAGGTGATAGGTTTTTTGTGACCTGAGTACCCAAGATTGCTTAGTGATAGTGTATATTTTGCAGTAGACAAGCCATAAACGTTGTGAGGTTGGCTCAAGGACCAATTCAGGAAAGAGTGTACAAACATATTTGGAAATGTTTCAGAGTTTCCTCTAAAGACGCTGCCTTTATAACTAGTCATCTAAAAAAGGGTAGATGAAGATTTTCTGCCTCCTCAGAAGTGTCGTGACGACAGCGATAAAGTTTGTAAATATTCCAGGAGCTGAATGCAGGCAAAATGGTAGAGCTCATTATTGGAAGTTGTTAGAACCCTCTATAAAATGTAGGAATTGCTGAAGCTTCTTTGTTATAGAGACATTGAAATAGGCACCCTGAAGGTTGATTGTACGCAACCAGTCCCCTTGATGTAATTGAGGGTAAATCTGAAATAATGCAAGCATCCTGAATTACTCATTTTGTATGTATTTTTTCATTAGTCTGTGATCTAGGAAAGGTCTGAGTGCTTGTTTTAGACACTTTTTGCAAATCGCAATGTAACAGGCATAAATTGGCATTCCTTTTTGATGATTGGTAACCTCCTCCACTGCTATTTGATGCAAGATATTTACTGTCTTTCAAAGCAACTCATGCTGCAACAAAGTTTTCTGTGGCAGTATAGTGGGAGAAGGGGACTTGAATTGTAGAGAATAACCATTCTGAAAAATATTCCAGACCCACATGTTTGTCATTATCAAGAGCTATTCCTATAGATGAATGTCTATGCCTGGCCCCACCCCAATCCCACAGGACGAACTAACGGAAAGGAGAGCATTAGAAAGTCATGGTTTAGGGAGTGCTTCCCCGTGGTCGCATATTGTTGCTTGCCTCTCCTACATCTGGAGAACTTACAATATTGGTAAGCTGCCTTTGATGTTGGTGTGATCATTGAGGTGCTTGAACCTTCTGAGGAAAAAGTGTCTATTTCTTCTTTAATATCCTTATATGATCTATATATAATTGTATGCTCTTTCTTCTTTTCGAGACCAACTGCTTTTAACGCAGCTATTTGCTTTCATGTAACTGATCTTGTCATCTGCATTTCCTCTGAAATGTGTGTCCTGGTATAAACTCTGAAGCTTCTGTTAGCTTCAGGGTTTAGACCATTTGACTCAACCATGAACTTTTTCCGAGGCAAATGCTGTGACAGTATCCATGAGCAGCTTGACCTGAATTGTCTGACTCTGCACCAATTATTTGACTGGAGACACAAATACCCTCATTGAGGATTTCTTGAAAATCCTGCCTGTCATCCTGCAGTAGCCACTCATTAAAGCTTTGGTGATAGTCTGAGAGAGATCTGTCATAACTTCCCAAAGCGCAGTGGCACTTTAGTTACATACATCTTTCTTCCTATGGAATCCATTCTCTTGCTTTCTTTGTCCAGTGGAACAGAAGAACAAGTCATTCTGAGTGATTTCTTTGCAGCTGAAACACTCACAAAGTCTGGAAGAGGGTCAGTTCTTAGGAAAAAAGTGCCATGGTCAGGTGGTTTATACTTGTCTGAGATTCTAGATGGTGCATACTTTATTCAAGCATGTGTTAGAAATAACTGCATAGCAGGTTCAAACAACCAAAGGCACAGCAGAAGAAAATGTATGGATGGTCTTTTCTGATGCAGGATTTCAAATATCATTGACATTGTTAAGTTTTCGCAGTTTGATTTGGCACTGCGATAGTCAATTTTGCTGACCCCCTCCCAACCGAACCTGTACCTCATTGAAGGTAGTAAGGTCATTTATTGGAGGTGACTCAGAGAGAGTTGGAGAGTAGTCTTTAATAGAAGAACAAACTGAAGAAGAGGTCCGATATGAAGATCATCTCCTTTGTAGGGAAAAAAATCTGACGTGTAGCATTTAGATCAGGAGTGCAAGGTTGATCTCCCTCTAGAAGACATTCTAGCCTTCTAGTTATCCCTCTGGATAATTGGGAATGTGATCTCAATCTTCTACAGTGAATCTTGGTTGAATGTTTGTCTCAGAGTTCTAGGAGAACTTGCTGTGTGATGACCCTTTTCCCTTGCAGATCTTAAAGGAACAGAGGAGGGAATTGGTGGAATCATCTGTGGAGGAAGTCAAGGAGATGCCAAAGGTACCTAAGTAGTTTTGGTGGGGAGACTTTAAACCCCTTGTCTTAAAGGACTCCATTTGGAGTGACCTCTCTTGAGGAGGAATAGTTTCAAAAGCACACTGAGTCAGAAGTTAGACAAACCTTCCTTTTTCCTTAGCTTCTTGAGCCACTGTACACTGATGCTGGTCAACGTTGATGGTGATCTTGGTCTACACCTTGAATGAGGCTTCAAGGGCATATGAGTGATGGGTGCCAATCCCATTGGATGTTGCAACTTTGCCTGTTCAGACTCTTTCAACATTTTATTTTGTCTTGATGCTGTGTTCACCATCATACTTGTCAATGGCTAGCAAGGCATGTTGTCCAACTTCAACATCATGCTTCTTTTCAATTGGGAGCTGCATCTCTTTCTATGGTGATGCTTTTCCCTGGATCTACCCCTGGTGGAGTCCTCAGAGAGGAAAGAAGGAGCATTAGTGAAAGGATGAGCTTCCTCCAGTCCCTAAGAGGTACAAGCAGCTGCTTCCTGTCATCTTTTTTTGTGGAGTATTAAATCTGATCTTTTCATTGAGAACTTTAGGCAGTGGCTGCAGGTTTCTGGGCAATTGGCTTCAGGAAAGGAAACAATGCAGACTCTGCAAGGCTTCGATCTGGTTATTTTCTTCCCACCAGCAGGGCATTTCACAAACAGTGAAGGCACCCTGAAAGAAAAAGATGTGGAGTGTAATCAGAAACAAAATACTGGTGGGGACAGTGAGGCCTTTAAAGTCACACTACCAATTTCTGTATGCTTATTGATTTGGGCAACCTTCATTTCAAGGGCTGTACTGTTTTTAGAGACCAGCACTGGTGGTTCTGCTGAGCCCGGAAGGACAACGCTTTCCTTTTCCCTGCGCACCGCTGTGCGCTCACATACTCTGGTGGGACTTCGAGTCCCAGAGTGCAATGTGTGCTTCTTGCCTCCCACAGCTGAGAGGGAGGAGTCATCACCGGCATCCACGCGCTCAAAGTGCTGCACATCCACCGCACCGCGAGACACGCTTCTTGATTTGGGCACCTTTCATTTCAACGGCTGTACTGTTTTTAGAGACCAGCACTGCTGGTTCTGCTGAGCCTGGGATGACAAAGCTTTCCTTTTCCCTGCCCACCGCTGTGCACTCACACACTCTGGTGGTACTTCGAGTCCCAGAGTGCAACGTGTGCTTCTTGCCTCCCACAGCTGAGAGGGAGTAGCCATCACCGGCATCCACACGCTCAAAAGCGCTGCGCATCCACCGAGCCGCGGGACACTCCCGGGCCAAGCCCAAGCCAAGGGAGGGCCCGTCCTTGCTCGTCAGTGGCCGGAAGAGGCTGGGCTGGGCCACCCCGCTAAGCTCCCCAAGGCTCCTCAATAGACAAGATGTTACAGAAAGCCATCGGTGTAGTGGCCACTGAGATCGAACTAACAGAAATACTATAGTCCATTACACCAGACCTAGCCGCTCCCCACAGCCCCCTCAACATCACCCTTGTCCACCGACCAGGAACACACAAACAGTGTCCCAAGAACCCATGCAGTGAGCAGGAGGGATGAACTACACCCAGGGGGTGCCCGTCCTAAAAAAGGGAAACCTACAACCACTGCATCCAGGGGTTCCAAACATAAAGCCCCAACCCCTGAGACACCGCGCGCTGCAAGGGCGGACTACCAAAGATCATCACTCAAAGGAGGCCTAGAACAGCAAGCCTGGGTTATGGACGTGATGGTGGGCATGCAGGTCCAAGTTAGGACAATTGTGAGGGACGAACTAAAAAACCTGTAGGATCAGGTTGTAAGCCTCGCCAAATTGGTAGAACGCTGGGTGGACAGGACTGAGGTGATTTTGAGGGAAACAAATTAGCCAATACAATGCTTCCCACAAGCCCCAGCCCTGAGCCCTTAAAGGCCAACACAACCCCCCCCAATAAGGTACCACAACCCACTCAGGAGAAGGAGGGAAAGCAACCTAGTAGCCCCAACGGGTTGGGGGGGGGGAGGAAGTAGTACTCAAGGTCAGGGGCACAGTGGGGTAAATCCAGCGACCCAGGGGTAGCAAGGTCCCCTGTGAGTAATTCTACTCGAGAGAGGGCCAGGCAGTAGAGGGTGGTACAGGAGGGACCCCACGAGGTAGGGTCTGCCCTTCCATGCATCAATCTCCCCCCAGCCTCATCCCCCTATGTAGTCATCCTAGCTGGAGTCCCAGAATTTAAAAAAGGGTCCTGGGAATCCTACTTTGATTTAAGGAATAAATGTCTACACTGGCTAGTTAACCACAAACAGTTCCCCTATAGAGGCATAGATGAAATTCTCATGATTCGCAGGGTGGGTTGGGTACGATGTAGGCCGAATATATCTGGTGACTGTGTTGTGATAAACTGTAGAAATATGGCGCTTGTAGATTCCCTCTTAGATCAACATTATTATAAGATTGAGGGGTCCATTAGCTCACATTACCATTAGCCTATGTCTACCCCCGTAAAAACCTGGAGGACACAATCACATGTGGAGGGCAAGGCAACAGAACAATCAATTCTCCCCATTTGTGCAGGCACAATCATCTCCACTGTATGTTAATATCCCAGTAACCAATAGGTTCAGTCCTCTTGAGGCAGTGGATTGACTCTGGAAGGCAACGCCTCAAATCAAAGATTTAACGCATTGTAGAGTGCGCACTGCCCTGCCAAAGGGGATTGATAAATGGAGAGATGCCCCAACCCAGCCTGCAGCCATGGTCAACAAAGTGGGAAAACATAGTTCACCTGAGGGTAAATTGATAACAGACACCACGGGCACACGGAATAATTACACACCGTATAAGGACACGTTAATAGCTAAATCAGCACTTTGGGAAGTAGCCTCTCCACTAGTAACCAAAAGCACCCATACTTTGAAACCCAGCCCAAGTTTTCCTGGTTTAAAGAAGTGCTCTTTAGTAAGCAATGTCATCGAACTCCCCTCACGGGTAAATCTAGTACACCCCCCAAGTGTAAAATTACTTTCATGGAACATAGCAGGATTTGCTTCCGAATTGGAAAGCCCGGACTTGGGACTCTTCATTGAACATCACGAGATCAGCATGTTCCATGAAACATGGGCTAGGGGTGGACCAATTAGATCGGGTTATGCAGTTTTTAGTACCCCAGCTACCCATGCGGGGAGAGGTAGACCGTCAGGGGGGTTGTCCACCTGGGTTGGTGTTCACCTGGGTTGTGAGGCAAAACAAATAGAGAGTTCCTCACCCGAAATTCTTTGTGTCCTTTTAACTTTTCAGACAAGGTCAAGTATTCTCTTAATAAACATATATTTGCGACCAACACCCCGTGGTAAAGAGTCCATCACTCTCGACCAACTAAACACACTTCTCCCAACCATCCCTTCAAACTGTGGGGTAATCATTGGCGGCGACTTTAACTGCCAATTCGAGCCCTTGAACGGTCTGGGCTCAGGCCCATTGGATGAGGAGGACCAATTTTGATCCATCCCAGAGCCTAATGTTCCCCCATGAGGGCCTGGACTTCGCTAGTACTCCAGATTTGCCCCTTAACATTAAATTTCACACTGAGAGCATGTAATGGACTCACCACATCCGATTGTCTGGGGAAACACACTTGTAACAGGCTGGGACACACCTCAATTATTGATTATATTATGCTAGACTTTAAGTCTTGGCAGATGGTGATAGATTTTAAAATTAGTCCCAGCCATGATAGCGACCACAATGCTCTCATCCTAGAAATCGCACTGCCATGTGGCAAAAGGGCGTCGGATAAGTTGTCAGCACCAGCCCAAAATCGTATCCAGACCAACGGAGGAAGGAGAGTCCGCTGTGGTGAATTCTCCCAATCCCAAGACAAACTGGCCACGCTTTACCATCAATTAATCCGATACCTCTCAAGTACAATCCAGACAGTAGAGAACAAAGGAGTCTACAATCCCCTCCCCAGGATTTTAAAGAATAATCAAGATTTGTTTGCCACTCTGGCAGCCTTCTTTTATCAAACTAATAAGTCTAGGATACCCAAAAAAACCTAAGCACCAACGGTTTAATGCTAGTTGCCGAGCTGACAAATCTGACCTGATAGCTGCCATTAAGTCCAGTGATAGGGATATGAATAAAGAAGCAAGAGCATCATATAAGGACACCACGGCCAAAGCTAAAAAATGGAAGGATGCTAGGAATGCACTCACTTCACACAACATTAGGTCCTTCTGGAAAATCATAAACACCGGTTCACAGGCTGGTAGATCGGCCATTGAACCCAACATAGATGGAACGCCCATTTTGAAATTCTTTATACAAAGGCCATGGAAGGGTAAGCGAGTGTGGCAGAGGAGCCACTGCACCAAAGCCTAACTCTTGACGATGTTCCCCAGAGAGAAGTCACCGATGCTTTCGGAAAAATAACACCTGCCAAAGAGGCAGGATTGGACAAGATCCCTGGTGACCTCTTTCGCACTGAACCCACCATTTGGGCCCCCTACCTGACCATTTTTTATTAATGCCATATTACAAGGTATGACAATGCCCACCACTTGGGCGGGGCAGAAATAATCCCGATCTACAAAAAGGGTTCCCCGCTTTTGCCTGCAAACTATCGCCCAATTAGCCTCATAGATGTTGGCCAGAAAATATTTGCCCGAGTTTTATTGGGGCGTCTCCAAGCTTGGATGGAGGAACACAATATTCTTACCCCCTTACAAGCCGGGTTAAGAGCCATAACATCAATGATTGACCAAACCTTTAGGCTACAGCTGATCTATTGGAAATCTGTCCACATCGAGGGTGGCAGCCTCTATCTTATTTTTGTAGACCTAAAATCTGATTTTGACCCGGTACCCAGGGAGTAATAATGGGCAATTTTAACTGATATAGAAGTACCAGACTATCTGTGCCAGCAGCTAAAACGCCTACAAGAGGGTAGTTTTGCTAGAATTAGACATGGCAAAAACGGCGAGCTCACAGACCCCAGCCTGTAGAGAGAGGGGTCCGCCAGGGCAAAGTTCTCGCGCCCACACTTTTCTCCCTTTTCATTAATGGCCTAATAGACTCATTGATTGCAGGGAAGAACATCGACGCACCTAGGCTGGCGCAGCATAAAATCCCGGCCCTGATGTTTGCACATGATATGCTATTGCTCGCTAAATCCCCTATGGGAATTCAGAGGACTCTTGACAACTTCAGCGCCTTCTGCAAGCATCAGGGACTGGAGATTAACCTGCAAAAAACAAAGTACATGACCTTTAATGTAGTTAACTCCACCCGCCCCAATCCATACTTGGATGTTAAACCCCTGGAAAGGGTAACCATCTTTGAGTACTTGGGATTGATACCAACAGAAAAAATGTATTGGGGCGCATAAATTGACAAAGCAGGGCTGAAACTAAGCCAAACAAAGGGGGGCATCTTAAAATTATATAGGAGTTGTACTGAAAAACTGGTCAGCCCAGTGGTGGAAATTTATAAAGTCCAGGCCAGGAGTGATGCTCTTCATGGAGCAGAACTATGGGGACACTGCGCTCTGGGCTCGCTAGTTCACACAGAGAATTCTTTCATTAGACATCTTATTGGCCTCCCCACCAGCACACCCCTAACACCGCTCCGCCTGGATCTCAGGACTAGACCCATCGCGGATGAGGTTACTCTCAGACCCCTTCTCTATTGGTGCCGCCTCTGGAGCACTTCAGAATTGGCTGCATATAGGTACGAATTGATTGATGTGATGGGTCTCCGAGGTTCAAGGAAGATACCATGGCTGGTCCACATTAAGAACACATGTGAGGGTTTGGGCAGAGGTAATTTATGGAGTTCAGCTGAAGAAACCTCTCAAATGACCTCTAGAAGGACCCTGGTAGAGAGATATAGGCAGCATAAGCTCAATGAGCTTAAATGTGGGTCAGCCGTGGGACGCCTGACTGTTGACTTCCTGGCAGCAAAAAACAGGTACAGCCTAGAACCGATGTTGGACGACATCCAGCCACTCCTCGCCAAAAAGCTTTATTTACAATTTAGACATGGAGTCCTCCCGCTGCGCTCTTTCACTTGAAAATGGGAGGGAGCTATTAGCAGGGGATATCCAGCAACAGTAACAACTCTGATGAAACAGAACTCCATGTATTATTTTTTTGTAAGGGCTATAGGAGAGCTAGGTCACGCTGGGTACTCCAACTCTGTAGGGACCTGGGGTCCAGGCACTATAGCGAAGTTATAGGCGGTTGAAATTTGACACACAAACGCATATTGTTTTCTCCATTTCACGGTTCCTATTCACCATGTGGTGCACCTGTAAGGCCATATTAAAAAAGATGGTACAACAGAATTGCATTGTAGGAATTGTATGACTGTCTCCAACAATGTACCTTCCCGGGCCCAATTTGGCCAAATGCTGGAATGTTTATACTAGAACTGGATTACTGCTCTTGTTATGTCAAATTTTATTCTGTGTCAATTTCATGATTTTATTGTATTAAATTGGGCACTTTTATGATGCGTTTTTGGCCTTGTGTGCCGAAATAAAGTTTTATGAAACTAAGTAATAAGAAACAAAATACTGGTGGGGACAGTGAGGCCTTTAAAGTCACACTACCAGTTTCCGTATGCTTTACATTGCAGTCTAGCTGCTAACATTGCCCTTCATTTGCTTTTTCTTTAAAAAAAGATTTGTGAATGATTTTCTACATTCACTTTTATGTAATTGGTGACTATTTTATTGAATTGTAGGCATTTATCAAATGAAAATTAAATAATTTACAGCAATGTTTTGACTTTTATATGCTTAAAATTGACCTTTTATGTGCATGTGTATATTTGTGCAGAGGTATATCTATCTATCTATACATAATACCGTTTGAAGTATCATACCTTAGCGTATTGCCTCGGTACTTCCTGTCTGGTAATTGTTTGACAGATTGAGAAAGCTTCACGTCCCATCCACTGCCAGCCATTTGCACATTTAGCTAAAGATCACAAATGACTGAGTGAAATGCCTCAATAAACCTTTGACATTTAGAAGACAATTCCAAAGGCATTGAATACGTTTGCCTGAGATAACATGTGAAAGTTCTAAAAAATGCTACAATATTGTAACTTTTACGAACACAAAAGGCAGAGACCTATATTAAACTAACAAATGATTTGACGACTCAATTGTAACTCATACGTGATGCATATCATGTCTTCAGCGCAATATCCACGCTCATTTGCATCCAATTTGAAAGTGTATTTAGTTTTTCGTTCCCTTTCTCTGGTCACGGAACAGTCTCTTGTTCTATATTTAACCGCCTGTTGATTCATTCTACGGAATGTAGGGCCGCCCGCCAAAGATCAAATTAGTGTGCAGGATATTACTCTGATACAACTGATGGTCATTGGTTATTTTTAGATCTTGCAATAAAGATATGGCATAATTGTACTTTTGTAGGGCTTTGTAAGTGAAGCACGGCTATTATTACTGTAGTTAAGTAGCCCTCTTCGGTGTTTTTAATAGTATAAATAACTTGGCAATGGAAGGTAAGTCAAGCAAATTGTTGTATGTTTCTGGTGCATGGAACATGGTAATATTTGATGACTAAGAAGACATGTTATGTTTACATATTGCATTTATTGCCCACGGGTCCTCAAATGGTAGAAAAAGCTAAGGTTTGTTTTTATGCCTAGCTCTTGCAACTTCTGTTTCTTATGACAGTATTATCTCCCAGACATTGAAATTTGCAGCATTGCTCCTCAGTCACCATTAAAAAAGGGGATTGAGCTAGAAAAACTGTCAGCATTGTCTGTCAAGGGAAGCAGCCTTTGCAACACAGATATTACTACGCAATGCCTTTCCCACACATCATTTACCAAGTAAGCATGTGTGTGTGTGTATATCACAAGCTTCATGCTAATTGGCTATTAACACTCCAAACCAGGAAGTGTTGGCAGCCATCTTGTGCCTTGGTAGAACCAAAAGGGGGTGGTGATGGACGGAGCATCTGAACCAATCAAACACTCACACCCAGTCGACAGATCTGGGTTTAATCCATCACGTTCTTTAGCCCACTCTGCCACCCCAGTTCAGACATGGCCATATGCAAATCAGTCTGACCCTGTGCCTCATGGGAACAGTCCAGCCCGAACTGCCAAGCCATGCCTTCCCTGGACCAGAAACAAGCTTCCTAGGACCGGTTTCTGGCATTACAGCCTTCTTCAGCCAGGCATGCTTGACTCCAGTGGCAAAGTGAGCAAGGGACTCACGTCTGAGCATACCCTGCCAACTTATGGTGAACAAAGCGGTACCAAAGGGGGTGGTGATAGACGAAGCATCTGAACCAATCAAACACTCACACCCAGTCAAAAGATCTGGATTTAATCCATCACCGTTCTTTAGCCCACTCTGCCACCCCAGTTCAGACAAATGGCCATATGCAAATCAGTCTGACCCTGTGCCTCATGGGAACAGTCCAGCCCGAATTGCCAAGCCATGCCTTCCCTGGATCGGAAAGAAAATTCCGAGGACCGGTTTCTGGCATTTCAGCCGTCTTCAGCCCGGCTTGCTTGGATCCAGTGGCAAAGTGAGCAAGGGACTCACGTCTGAGCATACCCTGCCAACTAATGGCGAACAAAGCATTTCATTTTTTTTTTAAATCGCGAGTTGCACGCTTTGTGCGAGGATCTGGCCGCGAAAATAAAAAAATGCTTCATTTAATTGAAGGCCCTGGGTGGGCCAGGTCCCGGGGCAGTAAAAAAATGTGTGTGGGGGCCCCATTCCCCCCACACTGCCCCGAGGACCACCAGCCCCGGGGATTTGCAACAATATTTGCAGGGGGCATATGGCCCCCCCGCAGCCCCGGGTACTGCCCTCCCCCAGGGCTTTTTTTTCTAAATGTGTGGGGGGCCTTGTAGGCCCCCTAAGCCCCGGGGACCGCCACCCCCTGGGGCTTTTATGTATTAATTAGTGGGGCCATAGCAAACAGCAGTGTCCCGGGGTGCCCACCCCCGGGACACTCCTGTTTGCTATGGCAGGGCAGGAGCCGTACGGCTCCCGTCCTGTCATAGCAAACTCTGGTTTGGTTTTTGGAAGAGAGAGCAGGGAAACCTACTCTCTCTTCCAAAAACCAAGCAGATTGCTTTTCCACACAGGGACGGGGATGTACAAATACTGGTATCTTAGCAGCTCCCCATGTGGAAAAGCAATGCCGGCTCCCGCAGGAGGCGTGGAGCCGGCCGGACCGTGGGGGAATTGGGGACCCCCCACTGTCCCCAACTAAGTGGCCAGGCCCCGGGGATGGTGTCCCCGGGGCCAGAAGTGGCCAGGGAGGGGGGCCACGCTGCCCCCCAATAATACAAAATACATTTTAAAAATGTTAAAAAAAAACGCAAGGGCCGGCCCAGGGGGATGGGATCCCCAGGGCAATGAATGGCCTGAAGAGGGGGGCCATGCAGCCCCCTCCAAATAATTTAAAAAAATAGAAACAATGGCCATGCCACGGGGGATGGGGGCACCGGGGGCCAAATATGGCCTCGGGAGGGGGGCCACATGACCCCCTTCCATTTTTTAAAAAAAATTTGAAAAGGGGCAGGCCGTGGGGATGGGGTCCCTAGAACCCATAAAATAGACAAGGGAGCCCCCCTTCTTAAAAAAAAAAATACATGCGATTGTGCCGGAAGCCCCGCCCCCTCCCAGCAGCACTCTGCAAATGCGCCCCCTGGCACATTGTAAGATGGGGAAGTAATTCCCCTTGAATACTGGGGGTCCCTGGGGGCTTACTATCCAATGAGGTACCTCCAGTATGCGCCAGGGAGCTGAGTTACGGAGAGGTGTTCAGAGGCCAGCCCCCTTTTGCACCTACAGCTCTGTGGTGCTTACTGGAGGTAGCTGGTGGGCTAGTTTGACCCCAGGGACCATCAGGATTCAAGGGGACTTAATCCCCCAACTTAAAATACGCCACAGGGCATGTTTGGTGAAGGGAAATGGCGGGCCTGAGGTGACATGTGTGCAAACACGCCCTGTGGTGCATTTTAAGTTGGGAAATTAATTCCCTTTCAATCCTGAGGGACTCTGGGGGCAAATTAGCCCATCAGGTAACTCCAAAAAGGGCTAGAGGCCTGCGTTGCAGAGAGGTGGTCCAGGCCACATCCCTTTTTACCCCTCTCTGCAATGCAGCTCTGTGGCGCTACCTGGAGGTACCTGGTCGGCTAATTTGACCCCAGGGACCCTTAGGATTCAAGGGGACTTAATCCCCCAACTTAAAACGCACCACGGGATGCGTTTGCACAGTGGTAAAGGGAGTGGGCGGGACCTAAGGTGACATGTGTGCAAACATGCCCTGTGGCGTGTTTTAAGTTGGGGAATTAATTCCCCTTCAATCCTGAGGGCCCCTGGGCACCAACTAGCCCATCAGGTACCTCCAAAAAGCTCAAGAGGCCTGCGTTGCAGACAGGTGGTCATGGCCACGCCCCTTATAACACCTCTCTGCAATGCAGCTCTGTGGCCCTTACTGGAGGTACCTGGAGGGTTAGTTGGACCCCAGGGACCCTCAGGATCCAAGGAGACTTAATCCCCCAACTTAAAACGCACCACGGGACGCGTTTGCACAGTGTTGAAGGGAGGGGGCGGGGCCTTAGGTGACATGTATGCAAACATGCCATGTGGAGCGTTTTAAGTTGGGGAATTAATTCCCCTTCAATCCTGAGGGCCCCTGGGGGCCAGATAGCCCACCGAGTAACTCTAGTAACTGCCAGAGGCCTGCGTTGCAGAGAGGTGGTCTAGGCTACGCCACTTTTTACACCTCTCTGCAATGCAGCTCTGTGGTGCTTACTGGAGGTACCTAGTGAGCTAGTTTAACCCCAGGGACCCTCAGGATTCAAGAGGACTTAATCCCCCAACTTAAAACCTGCCAAGAGGTGCGTTTGCAAAGTGGTGAAGCGAGGGGGTGGGGCCTTTCTGCACCTCTGACTTAGAGGTAGTTTTATTCCCCATGCCCTATTATGTACTAGGGCCTTACAGAGGAGGTCATGCTGATCACAGGGGGACTCCAACTCAAAGTATTCCCTAGTGTATGTAGGTGTTTTAACTGTATTCTAAGTGCCTTTTAGCATAGCACTGGCTCTAGGCCTGGTTAGTCAGAGTCAGTTACCACCAGTACCGATCTGAAAAAGTTGAGGGAACAGGATGATTTTGCAACAAGGCCTCTTTTTGCTCCTGTTTGTTCTTTCTGCATTTCTTTTGCTTCTTTCTGTGCTTTTTTTTCACCTTCCTTCACGTGTCCTACCTCTGTAGGCATAGTTAGAAACTTGCATTTAAAAAACCTTTGAAATCCACTGAAAAAAACATAGGTTTCAGAGATGTTATGGTTAGAAATTAGCATTTAAAAAAACCTTTGAAATTCACTGAAAAAAACATAGGTTTCAGAGACGTTATATTTAGAAATTAGCATTTGAAAAACCTTTGAAATTCACTGAAAAAACCATAGGTTTCAGGCACGTTATAGTTAGAAATTAGCAGTTTTAAAACCTTAGAAATTCACTGAAAAAACCATAGGTTTCAGGGGCATTATAGTTAGTTTGAAATTCACTCGGACAAAACCGTAGAAATTCCCCTGTTATAGTTAGTTGAGCTAACTATAACTCACGCGCCCGCAATGCACTGCTGATGACATCACATATTACATCACTAATGACATGGTCAGTGACATCACTGATGACATCACTGATGACATCTCAAATGACATCACCGATGACATCATATACGTGATAATCAGATGCACATACCGATGCCCTAATATATACTTTGATACTCCCATTCTAAAATACAGACTACTATTTTTGAAACCATACCAGATACTACATACCACCCACTATTTCCTAGGTCTACACACACATCCAGTCACTTATACATGCAGTTACTCATCAGTACCGTACTATATTATGCACTCATACACCTATGCATACATTCACACTCCGCCACTAATCCATAGAGTTACTCACACACCTAGTCAGTCATGCAAAGAATCAATCACATACCCATTTACTCATGCATACAGTTATACACACCAACTCAGTTATTTATACACACACCACATCCTTTATTTATGCAGCTACTAACACATACTTACTGTCTTATACAATCACTGACACTCATGTATACACCCACTCTTCAAATAACTTACTCTCACATATAGTCATTTATATACTACAACACTCACATATACTGCCTTGAAACATATGTAGTTACTCACACATATACCACTGAGACATTCATTCACTCACCAACACGCCCATACACACACTAAATTACCCATACAACCCTTCCCAGATGCACTTTTGAATCTATACAGCCAGTGAATCACCCACTCAGACATCTATGCACAGAGTTACACACCCCACCACCCACCCACTCAGACACTCAGACACCCATACAGATACTCAGATAACAAATCAATAACCCATATAGACACCCATGTAGCTACACACCAACCCATGCAGCCGCTTACACACCAACTGAGAGACTAATACAGACTTTCACACAATTTAGTCACTAACCCATGCATTCAGTAAGACACGTTCAATCAATCCCTTATACAGTCAGTCACGCACCTACTAAATAATCCCTTCAGGTACCTGGAAATCCACTCATTCTTCAATACACCTTGGCATAGATATAAATGAAAAATATTTAAACTGTACAGAAATACACATTCACTGGATGATGTCATGAGTGATGTCACTGACCATGTCATGAGTGATGTAATATGTGATGGCGCGCGAGTTATAGTCAGCTCAACTAACTATAACGGGGGAATTTCTATGGTTTTGTACGAGTGAAATGTCCAACTAACTATAACGCCCCTGAAACCCATGGTTTTTTAGTGAATATATATATATATATATATATATATATATATATATATATATATATATATATATATATATATATATATATATATATATATATATATATATATATATATATATATATATATATACACATATATATATGTGTGTATATATATGTGTATATATATATATATATATGCGTGTATATATATATATATATATATATACATATATATATATATATATATATATTCACTGAAAAAACCATAGGTTATAGACCATATATAGTTAGGAATTAGCATTTACAAAACCTTGAAAATTCACTGAAAAAAACCATAGGTTATAGACCATATATAGTTAGGAATTAGCATTTACAAAACCTTGAAAATTCACTGAAAAAACCATAGGTTATAGACCATATATCGTTAGGAATTAGCATTTAAAAAACCTTATTTTACTCACACAAAACCATTGAAATTCCATATATAGTTAGTTGCACTAACTATATATCGCGCACCCGCAATCCACTGCTGATGATGTCACATATTACATCATTCATGACATGGTCAGTGACATCACTGATGACATCACTGATGACATCTCAAATGACATCCCTGTTTGCAAATAAACGTAGGAAAATCTTTGCAAGTAGTGAAAGGGTACGTAATGCGGACCTTTCTTCCCCGTTGTAATCTGTCATGCCTATCTACTCCCCACTGATTGATGCCCCTGTTTCACCCGGACCATTTACTAGAGATAGGTCATCTGGCCCGACCAGAGAGCACCCCTAGTGAAAAGGACATATGCAATAATAACGAAGTGATCACTGTATCCTGTTAACAGAAACTTTAGCATGAAACAACCTGGAAAGAAAAGAATAGGAAAACGAAAATCAGTAGGCCACTGATGAACTTTTTATTAAATAACAAACAAAGAAACGATAACAATACGTAATGATAAAACCTATTATTGTCCTAGAAACAAGAAACGTTAGAAGTAAGCCCGTAATAAGAAACCTGAAAACATCGCCCCTCACTGCCCCAAAACGTGTCTGTCCCACCGCCTGCCACGGCCAAATAACGGCAAACTGGGAAAGATAGAAGTCAGCAGACATCCGCCCCATTCTAGAAACTTCCAAAGGGCAACAGGTTTTCGGCTACGCCCAGCCGGAAGCAACACATATAAGGCGGGTCCTGCTGCCACGCCTCGGCCAGGAGATCATCACGTAGGGTGTAGCCGGAGGAGAGGCCGAGGCCAGTGGGACCCGGCCAGGGGGCCGCGGTGGCCCTTGAGAGTTGCAGGTTGTCCCTCCACACTCTCTCCCGGTCCGGCCACCAACGGCCGGGGGCTGGGGCCGACGGGATCCGGCTGCAGCCGATGAGCCAAGGAACCCGTTCATGGGGCCAGAGCAAAGGGCGTCCGGCCGCCATCCACCGGAGGTCTGGCCCAAAGACGGACGGGACATTTCTTCTTTCTTGAATAATTGCTGCAACAACCCTGCAACAACCCTGGGGGGGGGGATGTCTTGCACATGCCTCCGACCCCCCCCCCTCTCGTCCTCATCGCCTGGTCCGGCCATAACAAATCTCAAGCGAGACACCGTGGGGTGCACTGGGAGGGAGAGACGGTGCGAACAGGCCTCTCCCGCCTCCCCAGGTGGAGGCTTCCCAGCTGCACCCTCAGCGCTCCAGGCGCCCGGAAAAGGGTTCTTCCACTGTGGCGATGCTGCAATGTCTCGCCCGGCAGGGTGGAGCCCGTCCGCTCATTTGACCCCGCGATCGCCAGTAGCTACCGAACTCTCAAAATGGCGGTCGACCTGGCAAGAGCGGGCCCAGCATAAAGAAATGGCCCGGTCACTGGTTGACTCCACCACCGTAGTCCTCCACGACCTTGAAGATTCTAGAGGAGCCGCGGGAGTCCCCGACCCCCGCAGACACCCCCGATGGGGAATGACTGCCATGATCGCCCGTGGAGTGACGAAACTGTAGCCGCGGGACGTCGGCGCTCCCATGCTGGCGCCAGCCTCAGTTTGAATGACTAGAATCCTGCAGACCTCAGTTCCGGTGAAAGCACAGTGTGACCCGGTAGGAAAAATTGTTGCACCCCCTCCCCTTTTTGACTGATGGTTCAAACCACCGATCCTTTCCTTTGCCCTTTTAACGGAACTTTGGACTGCCTCCCCCCCCCCGTGGCCCCCCACGCCGTTATTTGCTGGGCGGCAACTTACTAGACATCACCTTCGTGACATCCAGATTTCAGCACGTTCTGCTGCCTTGGAACTATTCGCACAACAGACCGCTACTGACAACCCACCCCCCGGGACGCCCCACGCCGGATACCCAAATCAGTGCGGCACCCAGGCAACATCTTCTGAATTTTCATAATTTGAAAGAACTAGTAACATGTCCTCATCAGGAATTTCCTCTTCAATCATCTCATCAGGAATTTCCTCATGAAAAGTCTGCAATGATGATTCTTGTAACTCTATGGTCTCCAAACATTCGATAAATTCGCCATCAAGACATTGATCAAAAAAATCATTCAAGTCATCTCCTCCTTGTGAGAATATTTCATTATTGGTGCTGTCAATTTCAATAAATGTAGTGGATAATTCAAAAGAAATTGCCACGGTCTCTTCGTTGTTTAAATGTTTTTACTGTTTTTGTTTTGTTGTATATATTTATAAGTTATTAAAGTTTTATATTCCTACTACTTTGTTGGAGTGCTATATATTTTTAATGTGACACATAATTGTAAAAACTTTGATGTACAAAGAGTCATCCCTGGAATCTTCCGCTTCAGGCTCGGTCCCCTCCCCAATCACAATACAGGATGGTTTTCAGATAGTATGAACACGTGTGGTGTGACGGATCTCATCGGGTGTGGGCCTTGATCTACTATAACTCCTTTGAAGAGGGGTGATTCTTTACAGCTGGGGCCATAAACTACATCTGCAGGGCTAGCTGATAGCCTAGGACCGGCCTGGACAATCGGACACAGAGGAAGAGGAGTGTCAGAGGGTGCGGTAGTGAATAGGGCAAAAGGGAGGTGTCGGGCGGGCACAGAGTGTGATTCTCAGGGAAGAGCAGCGCAGATGGGGGGAGGTTTATTGCCCATGCATAAGACAGAGAGCGGGGGTGAGCAGTGCCTGGGGAAGATGCTTGCGAGGGTGGGGAGCCATGCTACGAATCGACAGCGTGCAGAGAGTGGGTCTGGTCAAGGCATCTAAAATGGCTGCCGTGCACAACAAAAGTGTGGCATTTCAAAAAAGGCAAGATGGCGCAGACAATGTTTTTCAACACTTCCTCATTTCCTTCTAATCGAACGTTAACAGACGTTGGTGCATATTGCCAAAGTTAAGCGATATTTATCGCTAACAATACTTAGCAACAAATTTTTTACCGCTAAGCATCGTCAGAAATTATCGAAGATAAACCTTGCTATTATCAAGGTTTATCGCCAATGCGATAAAAAACGGCAGCAATGCATGAATATCGCTAAAAAGTCAGCGATATTCATGCATTACCGAGCTAATGCTCTTAGCCATGTTATCCACCTCCCATTGGATAACATGGCTAAGAACTGCTCAGGGCAGGTGTTAGTTTTTGGAGATATTCGCGCTTAGCGCGAATATCTCCAAAAGTTGGTAATAGGAGATAGATATCTTGCATGTTGTAATGCAAGTTATTGTGGTATATGGAACTCATATCATAATCTCCCAGGAAAGCAGAAACTGATCCTTTTGGGACCGCCTGAGAAGGCCTAGGGGGTGAGGGGTACTCTACTTTGCCCCCTTTTCACGTTCCGAACTATTTTATTTTACTCTCTTCTGTAATTACACAAAATGGCAGCGATAAGATGCATCAGAGACAGACAGTGAGAGAAAGGAGGCCGGAGATGAAGAAGAGATGTCAAATACACATTGGAGATAATATAGTGGGAGAAGGGAAGTAAATATGAGTAAACTTACCATGTAACATAAAAATGTTCCACTCTATACTATAAGTCTCATTTTATACTACAATCACTTCGCTACAACCTCATAAATTAAAAATAAAAATGAATAATGTCTCAAACAATTTTTGTATTTCTAAATATAAATTTATTCTTCTGAATTTTCAAAATTTGAAAGAACTAGTAACATGTTCTCATCAGGAATTTCCTCTTCAATCATCTCATCTGGAATCTCCTCATGAAAAGTCTGCAATGATGATTCTTGTAACTCTATGGTCTCCAAACATTCGATAAATTCGCCATCAAGAGATTGATCCAAAAAATCATTCAAGTCATCTCCTCCTTGTGAGAATACTTCATTATTGGTGCTGTCAATTTCAATAAATGTAGTGGATAATTCAAAAGAAATTGCCACGGTCTCTTCATTGTGAGCCATTTTATTTTGAAATTGCTTGCTGTAAATTGCAGAAAAAAATAATCACTTTCATTTATCGTTTTTAGTATTTAGTATAACAGAAGGACTGTAAATAAATAACAGAAAACATTTTTCAAATTATCTTAAAGTGTACAACATAGTTCCCCTTACAAATTAACAACTCACCTTTTTAAAAGTAGGAGAAGTGTTAGTACTGTGTAAACCAAACACCAGAAATTGAGCACCAAAAATTCCTCACAAATGTACCTCAGACAGTAGTATCACAAAATGGCTGTGGTTTCCTCTCATTTTAGATATATACATAACCAATTAACTTTCATCACACACAAATACAAAACCAAAGTAACATTTTAATTGGTTCTAAATTTCAACACTTTCAAATGTGTTTTCCCCATGCAATTTTCCATAGGACATTTAGATACGTCTACAGCCTGAATGGCTGAACGGAATAACACCAAACTTGGCAAAATGGTACATCAAACCTAAGAGGTCAGGGAGGATCTACTATGCCCCCTTATGGTCATTTGCCCCTTCGCTTTGGCCTCCTCTTGTCTCTCGATCCTACCGAGAGACAAGATGGCGGCCGCTACGGACTGTTTGGAATGTTTACAGACGCCGGAGAACCAATCACCTTCGCAAAGCTCCGTAACGCGAAAAGTACGCGAAGCGGAGCGCTGTTACAGATATATATCTTTTTTTGAATGTTAATTTCTCAAAATCCACTGGAGCACATATATTGAAACCTAGCAAAGGCACATCGGGCTACCAGTCCCTAATATTTTGCCAAGTTTCGTACAAATCCATTCAGCCGTTCGATTATTATTATTATTTTTTTTTTTTGCCCCGCGGGGCCCTTTTAAAACCTCCACATCAAACCTAGGGGGTCAGCGAGGATCTACTATGCCCCCTTATGGTCATTTGCCCCTTCGCTTTGGCCTCCTCTTGTCTCTCGATCCTACCGAGAGACAAGATGGCGGCCGCTACGGACTGTTTGGAATGTTTACAGATGCCGGAGAACCAATCAGCTTCGCTTCACAAAGCTCCGTAACGCGAAAAGTACGCGAACTGGAGCGCTGCCCGGTCCGCTGTTACAGATATATATCTTTTTTTGAACGTTAATTTCTCAAAATCCACTGGAGCACATATATTGAGACCTAGCAAAGGCACATCGGGCTACCAGTCCCTACAATTTTGCCAAGTCTCGTGCAAATCCATTCAGCCGTTCGGGCTAAAAGTGAGGCCAACCGCCCTATGGAAAACTCAATGTTAAAAACACGTTTTGGGACCCCCCTTTTTTCTCGGCCCCCCCTTGACGAAACCCCCCCAAATTTTCAGGGGCTGCTCAGAAACAAAATGTTCCATTTTCCTGAAAATTTCAGCCAATTCCGTCCACAAACGCCAAAGTTATTAGACATAGAATTTTCAAAAATCCCATAGAGAAAAAATCCTAACTATATATACCTACTGGCGACCGCCAGTAGGTAATATATATATATTACCTACTGGCGGTCGCCAGTAGGTATATATAGTTAGGACCTAGTTTCCATAGGAAATCCACAACATTCTATTGGGAATAACTTTGGCGCCAGTTGATGAATCTTTGTGAATTTCTCAAAGAAGATGGCCCGTTACGCTCCGCTCCTTCCTTGAAAGTTTTGGGGGGATTCGTCAAGTGGGAGCTGAGAAAAAAGGGGGGTCCCAAAACGTGTTTTCCCCATGTTAATTTCCATAGGACGATTAGACACGGCTACAGCCCGAACCGCTGAACGGAATTACACCAAACTTTGCAAAATGGTAGGGACTGGTACGTAGTAGGGCCTTTTCCATATTTGGTTAAAATCGCTCCAGTGGTTTTTATGAAAATTAACTTCAAAACCACATATATATCTATATGCGCGCTTTGAGCGCTTTGGGTACGCGTACCGGTAAGCGCACCCGGCGTGCCAAGGAAGTGCGCGCGCGGAAAGCTGATTGGCTCTCGGGTGTTTGTAAACATTCCAAATGGTCCGCAGAGTCCGCCATCTTGTGACTCGGTAGAACCGAGACACAAGAGGTAAAAAACAAAAGGGGAAAACTTTAAAAGGGACAGGGTAGAGACCCCCTGACCCTCTAGATTTTCTCAGAGGGGCCTAGGAGGACCCCGAAGGGCAAAAAAGCTATTATTTATTTTAAAAATTTCATGGAGTATGCTCAGGGCGCTTGTACGGGTGCGCGGCAGGGCGCGTGTACGGGTGCACGTACGGGTGCGGGCACCCTGAGCGCACAGGAGTTTACATATAAAAACATATATATATACAGGAAAAAACATTCAAAAATTAATATGTAATATGTGACATCATCAGCAGTGTGAACACTCCAAAACCAGGAAGTTTGGGCAGCCATCTTGTGCTTGGTAGACCGAGGCACAAAGAAGCAGAAAAACAAACGTGTAGAATGCAAAAAGGGGGTAGGGTAGAAACAACCTGAACCCCTAGTCCTGCTCAGGTGGTCCCACTAGGATATTTTATTCAAGAAAGTTGGACAAGGCTGTTCCTCGGGTGGAAAGGAGGAAGGGGAGTGGGGTGTACTGGTCAAGGGATACCCACACCTCACCAATAGGCAGTTGGATTCAAAAGATCTCCGCCAAAGAGCCCCTCTTTGAGGTGAGCCCGTTGGGAATTGCACCGCCTACCCGACGAGGAGCAATGCCTATGATGAAGCATGACACCTGCAAGGGTGTGTGAGGCAAACATATCTAACACAATGGATACCCAGTGGGAGGTTAACACCCTTTAACCACCACTTTCTCCCTTGACCAGTGCACCAAACTCCCCTTCCTCCTTTCCACCCGAGGAACAGCCTTGTCCAACTTTCTTGAATAAAATGTCGACTGATGGCACGGACTGAGGCTGGACCTTCCACTCCTTTTGAGTGGTAATCACGCCCCAACCGATCCACTTGGATCACTCTCTCCCTCCTTTTGAAAACACACCCACAAGGATATTAACATATTTAAACGTTATTTGCTAATAGAATTAGCATTTAGAAAAAAAACATAGGTTTCACATCTGATATAGTTAGGAATTAGCATTTAAAAAACCTTGCAAATTCACTGAAAAAACCATAGGTTTCAGGCCTTATATAGTTAGGAATTAGCATTTAAAAAACCTTGCAAATTCAATGAAAAAACCATAGGTTTCAGGCCTTATGTAGTTAGAAATTAGCATATAAAAAACCTTAGAATTCTCTGAAAAAACCATAGGTTTCATGCCTTATATAGTTAGGAATTAGCATTTAGAAAACCTTAGAAATTCACTGAAAAAAAACATAGGTTTCAGGCCTTATATAGTTAGGAATTAGCATTTAAAAACCCTTTAAAAGTCATTCAAAAAACTATGGGGCAGATTTATGTCGGACTTGCGCCACGTTTACACCGCCGTTGCGTCACGCAACGGCACGGAAACGTGGCGCATCCCTGCGACCTATTTACAACGTGACGCGTTTCATGTGGGCGTTCTGTCGCAGGGTGGGCATTCCCTCGTAGGAAAGCCCCGTAAAACTGACGCAGTGAAATCTACAAGATTTCACTGAGTCAGTTTTACGACGCTGCTGGGTCAAATCCTTACGCCTGCTTGAAGCAGGCGTAAGGAGTGACGCACCACGTTATGTATGGGTGGCCTCTGTACATTGCAGGAGTTGCGTCGCACTTGCGACGCTACTCCAGCAACGCACCGCCCGTACACCACAAGATGCGTCACGCATCTGCCCTTCCTTGCACCATGGTGTGTCGCATTGTAAATGCGGCGCATCTGTGGTGCCGCAAGGAGGAAATTTGCGTGACGCATCAGTTCTGGCGCATCCCTGCTGATTTGCAGAGATGCGCCAGAACTCATAAATCTGCCCCTAAAAGTTTTAGGGGTGTTATAGTTAGCTGGACATTTCACTCATACAAAACCATTGAAATTGCCCCTATATAGTTAGTTGTACTAACTATATTTCGCGCACCCGCAATCCACTGCTGATGATGTCACATATTACATCATTCATGACATGGTCAGTGACATCACTGATGACATCTCAAATGACATCACTGATGACATCACTGATGACATCATCCACGTGACAATCACATACACCTTTTCATCTTTGTGAAATACAGAGTATCATATTTGAATCCATTGTCACAGCAATACAGGTATCTAAAAACCCACTCAGTGATTCATAGATGCATACACACATCTCATCACTTACCTGTAGATTCACTCATACATGCTGTCAATGAACAATAGAACACTATCAAAAATACTTATACACCTATATCGACCTTACAAAACCAGCACACATCCTATTCACATATGAAGTCATCCTACTCACTTATGCAAACAATGGATCATACTTACATATTTACTTAGCTACACACTTATACAAACACAACTTCATCTATTCATTTAGATAGTAAGTCATACTAAGTGAATTATAAAATAATTGTTACAAGTATACAGTTATCCATACAGTCACTCACACAATCATTGAGTCTTATGTATACTTATTTATATACAACAACTGACACATATACTGCCTTTTATTTTTCTAGTTTGTTGGACATGTACCATTGAGAAATATATTTGCTCATCACCACACCCATAAAGATATTCACTCACCCAAACAAGTGTTACAACATGTAGTTTTAACTTCATATATCTAGTGAATCAACTATTCACACATCTTTGGGCAGTCACAAACACCCCCCCCGAACCACACACACATTCACTCTCCCATACAAATACTCAGTTAACTAATCAATAACTAATATAGACTTTCACATAGCTAGTAACCAACTGGAGAACCAGTTTACACAACAACTGACAAAGTGATACAAATATTCACACAGTGTAGTCACTTTCCACTATATTTAGTGAGACACTATAAATTGGAAAAGTAAACAGTCAATTACACTGCTACTAAATCCTCCTAAAGGTTTTTTGAATGCTAATTCCTAACTATATAAGGCCTGAAACCTATGTTTTTTTCAGTGAATTTCTAAGGTTTTTTAAATGCTAATTCCTAACTATATAAGGCATGAAACCTATGGTTTTTTCAGTGAATATATATGTATATATATGAATATATATATTCACTGAAAAAACCATAGGTTTCACACATGTTATAGTTAGCTGGACATTTCACTCATACAAAACCATTGAAATTCCCCCGTTATAGTTAGTTCAGCTAACTATAACGCGCCCGCCCGCAATGCACTGCTGATGACGTCACATATTACATCACTCATGCCATGGTCAGTGATATCACTCATGACATCACTGGGGATCCCTGGGGGCCAATTAGCCGACCAGGAACCTCCAGTATGTGCCAGGGGGCTGTGTGGCAGAGAGGTGTAATGAGGCCCGCCCCTTTTTACACCTCTCTGCAACGCAGCCCCCTGGCGCGTTTGCAAAGGGGAAACTAATTCCCCTTGCGTACTGGTGGTCCCTGGGTGCCAACTAGCCCATCAAGAACCTCCAGTATGTGCCAGGGGGCTGCGTTGCAGAGAGGTGTAATGAGGCCCGCCCCTTTTTACACCTCTCTGCAAGACAGCCCCCTGGCGTGTTTGCAGAGGGGGAACTAATTCCCCTTGCATACTGGAGGTCCCTGGGGCACAACTAACCCAGCAGGAACCTCCAGTATGCACCAGGGGGCTGCATTGCAGAGAGGTGTTCTGAGGCCACGCCCCTTTTTACACCTCTCTGCAACGCAGCCCCCTGGCCATTTGCAGAGGGGGAACTAATTCCCCTTGCATATTGGGGGTCCCTGGGGCCCAACTAGCCCACCAGGAACCTCCAGTATGTACCAGGGGGCTGCATTGCCGAGAGGTGTAATAAGGCCACGCCCCTTTTTACAACACTCTGCAAAGCAGCTCCATGGCACTTACTGGAGGTACCTTGTGGGCTAGTTGGCTCCCAGGGACCCCAGTATTCAAGGGGAATCACTTCCCCCTCTGCAAACACGCCTGGGGGGCGTTTGCAGAGTGGTGCAGGGAGGGGGTGGAGCTTGAGGTTACATATTGCACCAGTCTGCAAACGCGCCCCCTGGTGCATTTGCAGAGGGGAAACTAATTCCCCTTGCATACTGATGGTCCCTGGGGGCCAACTAGCCCAGCAGGAACCTCCAGTATGCGCCAGGGGGCTGCGTTGCAGAGAGGTGTTCTGAGGCCACGCCCCTTTTTACACCTTTCTGCAATGCAGCCCCCTTGCATGATTGCAGAGGGGGAACTAATTCCCCTTGCATATTGGAGGTCGCTGGGGGCCAACTAGCCCACCAGGAACCTCCAGTATGCGCCAGGGGGCTGCGTTGCAGAGAGGTGTAAAAAGGGGCATGGCCTCTTTACACGTCTCTGCAAGGCAGCCCCCTAGCGCATACTGGAGGTTCCTGGTGGGCTACTTGGCCCCCAGGGACCCCCAGTATTCAAGGGAAATTATTTCCTCCTCTGCAAACGCGCCAGGGGGCTGCCTTGCAGAGAGGTATAAAAAGGGGCGTGTCCTCTTTGCACATCTCTGTAAGGCAGCCCCCTGGCGCTTTTGCAGAGGGGGAACTAATTCCCCTTCAATACTTGGGGTCCCTGGGGACCAACTAGCCCACCAGGAACCTCCAGTATGCACCACCTCTCTGCGTTGCAGAGAGGTATAAAAAGGGGCATAGCCACTTTACACGTCTCTGCAAGGCAGCCCCCTGGCATGTTTGCAGAGGGGAAAGTAATTCCCCTTGAATACTGGGGTCCCTGGGGGCCAACTAGCCCACCAGGAACCTCCAGTATCCGTCAGGGGGCTGCGTTACAGAGAGGTGTAAAAAGGGGCGTGGCCTCTTTACAGTCTCTGCAAGGCAGCCCCCTGGCGTGTTTGCAGAGGGGGAACTAATTCCCCTTGAATACTGGGGGTCCCTGGGGGACAACTAGCCCACCAGGAACCCCCAGTATGCGCCAGGGGGCTGCGTTGCAGAGAGGTGTAAAAAGGGGCGTGGCCTCTTTACACATCTCTGAAAGGCAGCTCTCTGGCACATACTGGAGGTTGTTGGTGGGCTACTTGGCCCCCAGAGACCCCCAATATTCAAGAGGAATTAGTTCCCCCTCTGCAAACGCACCAGGGGGCGCATTTGCAGAGTGGTGCCTTAATGTTTTTTTGGGGGGATCGGCAGTGTATGCATACCATACGAGTATCCCACGATTTTTTCCCCAAGAAAATTTTTTGGGGGGGCCTTGGGGGTCCTTGTGGGACCCCCTGTGCAGGCCTAGTGGGTCAAGGTGTTTCTACCCTGCCCCCTTTTCTTTGTTTTCACCTTTGTTTCCCTGTTTTCTTGTGACTCGGTTCTACCGAGGCACAAGATGGCTGCCAACACTTCCTGGTTTGGAGTGTTGACAGACAGTTGACAGCCAATCAGCCTGCAGCTCGTGCTCATAATTGTACGGTTTTCGGTACACTTACTGTACGCGTACTGTACTTCATCTATAGATATCACTATGATTTTACTTTTGATTTTCTCAGGAACTACTCAATGGATTTACACCATTTAAAAGCACAATCTGCGAACCGAACTCTACCTTTTTGCCAAATTTGGTGTAATTACGTTCAGCATTTCGGGCTGTAGCCCTGGTTAAAGGTCCTATGTAAAATTGCATGGGGATAACCCATTTTTGGGACCCCCTTTTTCTCAGCCCCCACTTCACGAATCACCCCCAAACCTTCAGAGAAGGAGCGGAGCGGAGCAGGCCATTTTCTTAGAGAATTTCGCATGTATTCGTCGACCGGTGCCAAAGTTATTCCAAATAGAATGTTGCGGATTTCCTATGGAAACTAGGTCCTAACTATAACTACCTACTGGCAACCGCCAGTAGGTAATATATATATATATATATATATATATATATATATATATATATATATATATATATATATCTATATATATATATATAATTTGTCTCTTTACCAAGATAACGATTTGTAGAACAGACGGAGCAAACTCAAAATGATGGTGCAATTATAGTTTATTTCATGCCCAGCACCACCGCCACCATAACGCATTTCTGCCTGCGTGGGGCCTTGATCACATGGCACTGCTGATAGAGCAGTTACAACATTTAAAGTGCAAGTCGGTGACGTTTTGCTATGCATCAACTTTTTTTCTTCTCTTTCATAGACATGGAAAAAACACATATGTATTAAAACTCATCTTCACCACGTAGTGATAATATAAAGTTGAGTCACCGAGAGTATAAGTACATCTCTAAAGTGCAAAATAGAGCAAACATGATGTATTATCATGAAAATAGCAGCACATTGAATAAATAAATAAATAAATATATACTCAATATACGTCTGTCCTGCTCTTAAGAATTCCACTAGTTAGTGAAACAAGGCTTATATTCATGAATAAAATGAAGCTAAAAAAAATAAAACCAATGTAGAACTTTTTTTCATATATAGAAGTATCATTCAAAAAACATATAAGTCTAGTGTTTGCACATATGACATACCCATGAGGTTAAGATGTTGAAAAAATAAAGCGGCCGCCAGTCAGTAGTTATAGTTAGGACCGATTAGCCATAGGAAATTTGTAAAAAATGTTCCCAATCACGTTGGCGCCAGTTGACAAATCTTCACAAAATTTTCAGAATTCTTGGGGTGCTCCGGTCAGCTCCTTTCTTGAAAGTTTTGGGGTGATTTGGCAAGCGGGGGCTGGGAAAAAATCGGGGTCCCAAAATGTATTTTCTTCATGTTAATTCCCATGTGAAACTTTAGACACGGCTACAGCCCGAACTACTGAACGGAATTACACCAAATTAGGCAAGAAGGTAGCCCTTGGTTCAGAAAGAACTCTTTTTTTGTTAAATGGTGTAAATCCGTTCAGTAATTCCTGAGAAATGAAAGAAAAAGAGGTCAAAAAATGCATTTTGAACAGCAAACTTTAGACACGGCTTGAACTGGTGAACGGAATTACACCAAATTTGGCATGAGGGTAGCCCTTGCCTGAGAACGAACTCTTTTTCTTAAATGGCGTAACTCAGTTCAGTAGTTGCTGAGAAAATCCCTCCCAGAAAATATCGATATAAAGAGGCGCGATGGAACCGCGCATCCTCCCGATCACGAACTTCATGCTAATTGGCCGTCGGCACTCCAAACCAAAAAGTGTTGGCAGCCATCTTGTGCCTCGAAAACAGAAAAACTAAGGCACAAAACAAGAAAAGGGAGCAGGGTAGAAACACCCTTAGCCCCTTGGCCTGCTCAGGGAGTCCCACAAGGACCGCAAGGGCCAAAAAAAGCATTTTCTTTTCAAAAATCGTGCGGTGCACGTAGGATCTACAGATCCGTCTGCGAAAATAAAAAAAACAATTTAAGCCCCCGGGTGGGCCAGGTCCTGGGGGCACTTAAAAACTGTGTGAGGTGGCTTCAATCCCCCCACTCTGCCCAGGGATCTGCGACCCCTAGGGCTTTACAAAAATATTTGCGATGGCACAAGGCCCCCCGCAGCCCCGGGGACCGCCACCCCCAGGGCTTCTTTTTTAATCTGTGGGGGGCCCTTTAAGGCCTTCCCAAGCCCAGGGGACCGCCACCCCCGGCTTTCATTAATTAATTAGCGGGGGCACATGGCCCCCCACATGCCCCGGGGACCGCCACCTCCCCAGGGCACTAATATTCTAATTTGGGGTTCCGTTACAGACTCCCAAGACCCAGTGACCACCACCCCCAGGGATTTGGATGAAGGAAGTCCCATTAGGACGGGGATACGTGGATAACAGTCCTCACACCTGCCGGGAATGAGTTAATTACAGCCATTGAACTGGGGCATGGAGCACAAAACATGTTTGGCATTTTGCTTGTGGTGGGGATTTACATGCTGTTCCTGCTGCCCACATTAAAGGAGGTTTTCATGCTCAACTTAGTGGCATTTCCATGCAGAGTGCTACAGGGTGAAACCTGTTTTTTTGGGATATATATTTATATATACATACATATATATTACCTACTGACGGTCGCCAGTAGGTAGTTATAGTTAGGACCTATTATCCATAGAAAATCTGCAACATTCTATTGCCAATACCTTTGGCGCTGATTGATGAATCTTCTTGACATTTTCCAAAATTTTGGGCAGCTCAGTTCCACTCCTTCCCTGAATGTTTGGGGGTGATTCATCAAGCGGGGACCAAGAAAAAAGGGGGGTCCCAAAACACGTTTTCCCCATACAATTTCCCATAGGACCTTTAGCCATGGCTACAGCCCGAACGGCTGAACGGAATTACACCAAATTTGGCAGAGAAGTAGTCCTCAGTTCAGACCCGTGCCTTATTTGGTGTAAATCTGTTCAGTAGTTTCTGAGAAAATGACATTTAAAAGTACATATATATCTATGGGTGCGGTGGATCTGTGGATTGTGCGAGGATTGGCATCGTAGCATAAGCGCACCGTCCCGATCACGCACTCAATGCTAATTGGCTGTTAAGCGGTTGTAAACATTCAAAACCAGGAACTGTTGTCAGCTATTTTATGCCTCGGTAGAAGCTAGGCTGAGGAAGTTAGTGGAAAATGTGTTCAAAACGGAGAAAAGGGGCAGGGTAGAAATAATTTTACCCTCTTGACCTGCTTAGGGGGTCCCAGAAGGACCCCCAGGGCCCGCATTTTTTTTAAACCGGGAGGCTTGTAAGGTGCTTGGACTGTGCCGTAAAATAAATAAAATAAAAAGGAGTTTTTTTAAAGGAATTCATTTCCGGGGGGGTAAATAACGGGGGCAAAATAATAACATTTTATGTGGGGTCCAGAGGGGCCCCCCCAGCCTGGGGGATTGTCAGCGTCCGGGGCTAAAAAGAAAAAAAATGGTGGGGGGAGGGGTCGAAGGTCCTGAAAGCCGCAGGGACCATCACCCGTCGGGGGTTTATGTATTGGGGGAGGCGGACTTCGTGGCTCCCCTCCTGGAGCACTTGAGAGCCCCATTACCCACCTGGGCTACAAAAAAAGTATGGCTAAAGAGGGGTGGCTGTTAGGTCTTCAAAGCCCCCGGGGACCACCACTCTCCGGGGCTTTATGTATTGTGGGAGGGACGGTTCCTGCAGTGTCCTGGGGAGTCCAGCCCGCCCTCCCATAGCAAGGAAATCTGTTCTCTCTTTCAAAATCAAAATCAGATTGCTTTTCCACATGGAGAGTTGTATGTTAGGAGCTTGTGATGTGGAAAAGTATTGCCGACTCTCAAACGTCGTGCATCCAGCGTGTGCCCACCAGGGGGCCGCACTGAGCGCTGCGCTGGGTGGGCGTCTCGTAACTTTACTGTAAAAAAATAACCCCTATCAGTAATTTCTAGTATCTCCAGGGACCCTATTCCCTGGGAATTATCAAAAATGTTAGGGACCGTGAGCGGAGCTAAAATGCCCCCAAGGTCCCGCCGGCTTCCCGCGTTCTTCGGGAGTCAGCATTGCTTTTCCGCAAGGGGAGATGCTAACTTGTATGTAAAAATGCAATCTGCTTTTTATTTTGAAAGTGAGAACAGATTTCTCTGCTCTGTCTTTCAAAATGCAAACTAAGTTTGCCATGGGAGGGAGGGAGCCATGAGACTCCCACCCTCTCAAAGCAAACAGCAGTGTCCCAGGGGTAGGCACCCGGGACACTGCATGAGCCGGCCGTTGGGCGTTGCGGTCTCCAGGGCTCTCCAGGGCTCTAGGCAAATGGTCACGCAGTCTGTCTCTCACAATACACAAAGTTCTGGGGTGGTGGTTCCCCAAGCTTGAGGGGGGTCTTTGAGGCCCACACACTTCTAATTTTGTTCGAGGGGGCCTTGGATGCAAAGTGTGCAAGGGGGTTGTAAATCTGGTACACAGTGTTTTGTTTTACTTTGCTTTCCTTTTTGGTCTTGTAGAGGATCCAGGGTTAATATAACGGTTGAGGGAGTGTGTGTGTGCCGTTCTGACAACTAGACCTGCAACTTAGAAATCACTCCAATTAAATCTGGGCAATGCTTCGTTGTTGTGTTTTCCTGGAAGTGTAAGTGGAATGGGCTGGCCTGACGTATGCCAGTGCTGCGTGAGGCTCTGAACCATGATTCTGAAGCTTTGGGCATCGTCCCGTCGTGAGCTATATGAGAAATCAAGTGATGACGGTGTAGGTTTTGTAGTGTTGACGTCACCCGGGTCTTAAAAAGAAATGTGTCATTATATCTGTAAAGTCCCACAACTTGGCCAACATGGAATGAACGGGGTATTACTGACTATATTCGTTCATAGTTGCACACATAAAAGATGGTGGACATGACGCATTTCTGCGATTATGAATGTTTGTTGTACATTCAGTGGAGTGTTGTAGCTGTAGTAATACAGGGCTGTGAAAGGTTTCAGTGGCAGTTTTTGGCACTTGAAGGGCAGCTAATATATATATATATATATATATACGTATGTGGTTATTCAGATACACTATAGAACTTGGTGATGGAAATCAGTGTTTGAGCCTCGGAGTTGCGTCCACATCCTGTTATTGTAGAGTAAAGAATTAATGTACGCGTTCCTGAAAATGTATTAGTTTTGGGTTGATTTTGGGCTATATAAATATGCTTAAAAAAAGGAGGAATAGCTCCTACTTACTGTCACAGGTAAGATGGTTGCATACGCTATTTATAGCACAATATAATGTGGTAGGGTGTAGGAGCAGCATTTTACAAACACAATAAATAATCAGACACAGATAGATAGTGGAAGTGGGTACGGGCACGTGTGCTTGACTCCATTTTATTACGTTGTTGTTGGTAAGAAGTAGAATAGTAATCATGATATCATAAACAGTTAATTAATCATAAACCGTTTAGGACTACTGCTGTACAAAGGTAGGAGCATTGTATATCAAATAATACACAGAAGATTCTATTGTAAAGTGTTCATGAGTTGTGGTGCACTGAGGTAGGGGCAGTTTGTGTTGAGCCTGCGATGATGCGTGGTCGAGGCAGACCGCACTGGTAAAAATGTGTTTTGTCTATTGAATTTTTCCTTCACAAGGGCACGTGGCGATTTTTTACGGTGTGCTGAGTTAGTGGTACGTCTGGTGTTTATCGGGTGCTCACCCTGCGATGATGCGTGGTCTAAGCGGGCTGCACTGAAATCATTCACTGTTGCATACTGGACTATATGAACTTTGAGGGGGACAAAAAAAAGTAGCATCGATGGTTATCAATTGCTCTGCAAACTAGGTCTACTGATTGAAGGTGCTTGTACATACTAGCAGTGCAACAGCACTATTTTTTTTCTGCTTTAAAGAAATTGAAGCTGAATTTAATGCTGTCTATAGTGTAGATGAAAAGGTAAATTCAAGTTGTGAACTCTACTGTGCACAATGTACATGGAAGCTAGTAGTCAGTACATTTATAGAATGATGCTTTATTCACTTTTTTTTTACAAAATCTGAATACATACAGTATAATTGTCTCTGCATTAAATAAATCAAGGTTGAATTTCCTACTGTCTGTAGTGTATATGCAAAGGTGAATTCAAGTTGTAAACCCTGCTGTCCGCAGTGTAAATCTTAGGGTGGAGTGCATCATCTACAATTATGATTGAAGTGGAAGATAGAACATATATGCAGCATGCATTTTATTTTTCAACTAAATGTATAAGAGTTATATAATAAGTTTTTCAAGGAAGCATACTAAAGGGATATTGTTTAGGGTTTGATATGTGTTATACTTAGTTTGGTTTCTACTGAGCTAGTGGTATCTAAAACAAGAATGTTCTGTGGAACCTGCGATGATGCGTAGTCCGGGCAGGCTGTACTGATAGTAATGTTTTTTGTGTTGTGACTGGTGCCTTAGTAAAGGCATGTGATAATCATTTTTGGTGCACTGAGTTACTAGTACCTTTGGTGCTTAGCATGTACATATTCTGCGATGGTGCGTGATCTGGTGTTGAGGGGGGCACAGTAATTGGAGTAATGTCTTTTGTCGATTGGATTCTGGATGAATCCCACCTAAAAGTGATAGTATTCCTCATTGCTGACATAAAACTGTTCACTCTTCTTTATGATGATTTATGATGCACTGAGTTAGTAGCATCTTTGGCGCTGAGCTTGTACGTACCCTACGATAAAGCATAATGCAGGGGGGCTGTACTGGGGGCAATATTGTTTACCTAGTGAATTCTGCTTTAATAGGGCTACGGGGAAATGACTTGTGGTGCAGTGATTTAGTGGTACCGTAAAACTCAGCGTGTGTGTACAATGTGATGATTCGTGGTTCAGGGGGGTCTCAGTGGTATAATGTATCTTGTCTACTGGAATGCGTCATGTACAATCGTCATTCTATCTAAAAAAATCTGAACACATACAATAAAATTGTCTCTGCATTAAATTAATCAAGGTTGAATTCCTTATTGTCCATTGTATACATGCAAAGGTGACTCCAAGTTGTGAACCCTGCTGTCCGCAGAGTACATCGAAGGCTGAAGTTGACACTGACATCGAGGAATGTTTTTTTTTGTTACATACTTTAACAAAATCTGACGACACAGTACTATTTTTCTGCCTTAAATAAATCAAGACTGAATTTTATGTTGTCTTTAGTGCTTAGGCGCCACTGGTATCAAGCGCTAAACTCTTTAAATCGCAGTGTACATTTGAAAAAGAACTCACTACAGTCATTGAGGAATGTTTTTTGTGGCATCCTTTAACAAAATAATCTTTGCCTTGCATAAACCAAGGATATCTTGAAAGCTGTCCGTAGTTTAGATGGAAAGCTGAATTCAAGTTGTGAACCCTGCTTTATGCAGTGTAGATTGAAGGCAGTAGTCGACACAAAGATCTATGAGTGCTATTTTGTGACAGTAAACAGAATCTGAGGACACAGAACAATTGTCTCTGTCTTAAATAAAGCAAGGCTGGATTCAATGCTGTCCGTAGTGTTGATGCAAAGCTGAATTCAAGTTGTGAACCCTGTTGTACGCAGGATATATTGAAGGCAGTGGTCGACACAAAGATCAATGAATACTATTTTGTCACAGTAAACAGAATCTGAGGACACAGTACAATTGTCTCCGCCTTAAATAAAGCAAGGCTGGATTCAATGCTGTCCGTAGCGTTGGCGCAAAGCTAAATTCATGTTGTGAACCCTGTTATACGCAATATAGATTGAAGGCAGTTGTCAACACAAAGATCGATGAATGCTATTTTGTATCCTGTTATTGTAGAGTAAAGAATTAATGTACGCGTTCCTGAAAATGTATTAGTTTTGGGTTGATTTTGGGCTATATAAATATGCTTAAAAAAAGGAGGAATAGCTCCTACTTACTGTCACAGGTAAGATGGTTGCATACGCTATTTATAGCACAATATAATGTGGTAGGGTGTAGGAGCAGCATTTTACAAACACAATAAATAATCAGACACAGATAGATAGTGGAAGTGGGTACGGGCACGTGTGCTTGACTCCATTTTATTACGTTGTTGTTGGTAAGAAGTAGAATAGTAATCATGATATCATAAACAGTTAATTAATCATAAACCGTTTAGGACTACTGCTGTACAAAGGTAGGAGCATTGTATATCAAATAATACACAGAAGATTCTATTGTAAAGTGTTCATGAGTTGTGGTGCACTGAGGTAGGGGCAGTTTGTGTTGAGCCTGCGATGATGCGTGGTCGAGGCAGACCGCACTGGTAAAAATGTGTTTTGTCTATTGAATTTTTCCTTCACAAGGGCACGTGGCGATTTTTTACGGTGTGCTGAGTTAGTGGTACGTCTGGTGTTTATCGGGTGCTCACCCTGCGATGATGCGTGGTCTAAGCGGGCTGCACTGAAATCATTCACTGTTGCATACTGGACTATATGAACTTTGAGGGGGACAAAAAAAAGTAGCATCGATGGTTATCAATTGCTCTGCAAACTAGGTCTACTGATTGAAGGTGCTTGTACATACTAGCAGTGCAACAGCACTATTTTTTTTCTGCTTTAAAGAAATTGAAGCTGAATTTAATGCTGTCTATAGTGTAGATGAAAAGGTAAATTCAAGTTGTGAACTCTACTGTGCACAATGTACATGGAAGCTAGTAGTCAGTACATTTATAGAATGATGCTTTATTCACTTTTTTTTTACAAAATCTGAATACATACAGTATAATTGTCTCTGCATTAAATAAATCAAGGTTGAATTTCCTACTGTCTGTAGTGTATATGCAAAGGTGAATTCAAGTTGTAAACCCTGCTGTCCGCAGTGTAAATCTTAGGGTGGAGTGCATCATCTACAATTATGATTGAAGTGGAAGATAGAACATATATGCAGCATGCATTTTATTTTTCAACTAAATGTATAAGAGTTATATAATAAGTTTTTCAAGGAAGCATACTAAAGGGATATTGTTTAGGGTTTGATATGTGTTATACTTAGTTTGGTTTCTACTGAGCTAGTGGTATCTAAAACAAGAATGTTCTGTGGAACCTGCGATGATGCGTAGTCCGGGCAGGCTGTACTGATAGTAATGTTTTTTGTGTTGTGACTGGTGCCTTAGTAAAGGCATGTGATAATCATTTTTGGTGCACTGAGTTACTAGTACCTTTGGTGCTTAGCATGTACATATTCTGCGATGGTGCGTGATCTGGTGTTGAGGGGGGCACAGTAATTGGAGTAATGTCTTTTGTCGATTGGATTCTGGATGAATCCCACCTAAAAGTGATAGTATTCCTCATTGCTGACATAAAACTGTTCACTCTTCTTTATGATGATTTATGATGCACTGAGTTAGTAGCATCTTTGGCGCTGAGCTTGTACGTACCCTACGATAAAGCATAATGCAGGGGGGCTGTACTGGGGGCAATATTGTTTACCTAGTGAATTCTGCTTTAATAGGGCTACGGGGAAATGACTTGTGGTGCAGTGATTTAGTGGTACCGTAAAACTCAGCGTGTGTGTACAATGTGATGATTCGTGGTTCAGGGGGGTCTCAGTGGTATAATGTATCTTGTCTACTGGAATGCGTCATGTACAATCGTCATTCTATCTAAAAAAATCTGAACACATACAATAAAATTGTCTCTGCATTAAATTAATCAAGGTTGAATTCCTTATTGTCCATTGTATACATGCAAAGGTGACTCCAAGTTGTGAACCCTGCTGTCCGCAGAGTACATCGAAGGCTGAAGTTGACACTGACATCGAGGAATGTTTTTTTTTGTTACATACTTTAACAAAATCTGACGACACAGTACTATTTTTCTGCCTTAAATAAATCAAGACTGAATTTTATGTTGTCTTTAGTGCTTAGGCGCCACTGGTATCAAGCGCTAAACTCTTTAAATCGCAGTGTACATTTGAAAAAGAACTCACTACAGTCATTGAGGAATGTTTTTTGTGGCATCCTTTAACAAAATAATCTTTGCCTTGCATAAACCAAGGATATCTTGAAAGCTGTCCGTAGTTTAGATGGAAAGCTGAATTCAAGTTGTGAACCCTGCTTTATGCAGTGTAGATTGAAGGCAGTAGTCGACACAAAGATCTATGAGTGCTATTTTGTGACAGTAAACAGAATCTGAGGACACAGAACAATTGTCTCTGTCTTAAATAAAGCAAGGCTGGATTCAATGCTGTCCGTAGTGTTGATGCAAAGCTGAATTCAAGTTGTGAACCCTGTTGTACGCAGGATATATTGAAGGCAGTGGTCGACACAAAGATCAATGAATACTATTTTGTCACAGTAAACAGAATCTGAGGACACAGTACAATTGTCTCCGCCTTAAATAAAGCAAGGCTGGATTCAATGCTGTCCGTAGCGTTGGCGCAAAGCTAAATTCATGTTGTGAACCCTGTTATACGCAATATAGATTGAAGGCAGTTGTCAACACAAAGATCGATGAATGCTATTTTGTCACAGTTAACAGAATCTGAGGACACAGTACAATTGTCTCTGCCTTAAATAAGGCAAGGCTGGATTCAATGCTGGCCATAGTGTTGATGCAAAGCTAAATTCAACTGGTATCAAGTTGTCAAATCTACTGACGGCAGAATAGATTGAAGGCAGTTCTCAGCATAGATACTGAGACAAATTTAGATCCAAAGTTGAATTCAAGTTGTGAACCCTGTGTATAATTACAATCTCTAACACATATCGCTCTTTAAACATGGGTGCAAGTTCGATGTAATTCACGTAGTACATGTTCGACGTTCTTACAGTAGTTAAATGTTGATGTTAATTTGTTGTGGTAAGTGGAACTATTGCCTAATTTTTTACGGAGCATTGCAGAATTGGTTTCTGGTTGGAAATACGGGGAAGTGGTCAACATAATACGTAGAAATTGTCATTTAAAAAACCTTTGAAATTCACAGAAAAAAACATAGGTTTCAAGCAGGTTATAGTTAGGATTTATCATTTAAAAAACCTTTAAAATTCACTGAAAAAACCATAGGTTTCAGGCAGGTTATTTTTAGGAATTAGCATTTAAAAAACCTTAGAAATTCACTGCAAAAACATTTTTTAGGAATGTTATAGTTAGCTGGACATTTCACTCATACAAAACCATTGAAATTCCTCCGTTATAGTTAGTTGTACTAACTGTAACTCTCGCGCCCGCAAACCACTGGTGATGATGTCACATATTACATCAATCATGACATGGTCAGTGACATCACTGATGACATCTCAAATGACATCACTGATGACATGATCCAGTGAAGGTTCGATATTTAAATATGTATTATATATATAGCACTTCTATTCTACTTTATCTGAAAGTAAAAGAAGCCCAAACATTTATAAAACAATGTGTTCGAATGCGTGATACTAATGAATCCAAAATAATTTTTGCATTCACCGATATGATGAATATAAATTTTGAAAACATGAGCATTTTTCTTTCAAGGATGATTTGAACGTTATACATTTTATAAAAGAACATAGTACTGCACGCTAAAGGAGAAAAGTCAGCACAATTATGATAGAATTGAAAATAGAATCATATTTTTAAATACTTTTACAGTCAACAAACTCGTAAGCAGAGTACACAGTTTAAGTTAAAAGCACCCTACCACAACTAGTTTTTGAAACGCATAGTAAAATAAAGTGTGTCAAAAATGGGCTACATACATGGTGACTGTATCGTAACATCACATAGAAAAAAGAAAGCCAATCAAAATTAGCATGAGGAAGGTAGACGTAAGTACACAACAGTCAATCACATTTTTTTCAAAATCTGCGCAAGGAATGGGATTGGTCACTAATACGTTTTCTTACAATGCTTCACAACCAATCAAAAAGAGATGTTGAAAGTTTCTGTTTTTAACATATGAGTAAATGAGATATCTTTTTATGTACACACAACGAGAGGGAATTCTTAAAGATGACTTGCTTTCGCAAGACCCCTAAAGGCTTCTTCCTGAATAAGTATGCACTTCACTGCCAGACCCCATTTAATGATTATCCAGGCTCTCAAGCCTAAACACGTCAGAAATCATCTCTCATAATTTTCTCTTCTTTTTAGTGTATTGTGTGTGGCAGACTGCGTGACCCTATGCCCAGTGCCCTCGAAGGCCCTGGAGACTGCCACGCTGAAGACAGCTCCTGCAGTGTCTCAGAGCTGGGCGGCCCCCCTCCCAACATTTAAAAGCCCCGAGGGGAGGTGGAAATGAATCGAGACTGAATACGTTAGTACAGCCCACTCCGCTTACGCTACAAGAATAACACAACAACACTACATGGCCCAGATTTCCATTGTAGTGATTTGTTAGTTCCAGGTCTAGTTGTCAGATCAGCATACACACACTCCCTCATGGTTGGTATACACCCACACCACACCACACCCATCTGTCACTACCCACGTGCCCCTATCTATAAAAAAGACAGAGCGCACACATTGTACGCAATTTTAGAGTTGTTCCCAAACTACCGAACAAGGGGGCCCACTACCACATGCGTGGCCTCTTTGGATACTGAGTTAGTGGTACCCAAAGCACTGAGCGGGTGAAGAACCTGCGATGATGATGATGGGGGCACGAGTATGTCGTTAGCCATAGAGATATCAAGACTCAGCACCATATATGAGACTTCTTTGTTGCAGATCGGGACTACATGATGCAGAAGGTGTCTTTTCCATGAAAAGGTGAGTAGTGAGGCCTGGGTACGCATCGGAGGGAGTCAAAGGGTTGTAGCAGACTAGATACAAAAAGGTGACGCAGCGATTTAGATGAACGCACTCCTACATAGTGTATCAATTTACATGTATACATTGTTTTCCCAAAAGCAGGAACATTTTTATAATTGCTGAAACGTCTGGAATATTACCTATACAAATAGTTTGTATAAATGTGAGAAGGAACATGTATGAAATCGCAATGTTATCTAAGTGCACATTAAGATGATAACAATTACCAATCATAACATCTTTCTTTTATTATCTTTTAGATGTAGAGCGTTATGTCCGGCACGTGGTGAAAAACACCGGTGACAGAAAGGTGAGCTGGGAATATTGTTTTTAGTCACTCTCTTATTTCCTCTCTCCTTTCATAAAAAAATTACACACAATTTTAACTACCTTTTTATCTTACAGGTTGTGTTTCACAAATTGACGAAACCCCCGCAAAAGAAACCTACAAAGCTCTACGTTCGTGTATTTTGCGATGATGCGTGGCCACTGTATCAACGACTGAGAAGCCTGCTTCGACACAGAGTGCACCCTCTTTGAATGACGCCAATGGCTCAAGGTAGCAAAGAAGCTTGTTTCCGATACAACGACAAGTTATCTGTGAAAGGAGAGAATATGTAGTATGCAGCAGGCGCGCAATACCCATTAGGCTAACCGTGCTTCAGCCCCCCACCTATCGTGTGTGTCCCTTCCACGTTTAAATGTCCTTTTGTCTCTCTCTTTTTTACTATTTCTCACATCGTTTTTTTTTCTTTTTTACAGTTATGGACGCTGCTTTGTCCACTGTGCCGTATAGAATCTTACCTGAGTTTAACTGGTGAACTCTGCTGGCTACAGTGAAGCCTGCTTCGAGACGTAGAGCACCCTCTTTTAATCATGCCTATGGCACTAGGTGAGCAAAGAATGTTGTTTCCGAAACAACAACAAGTTATCTGTGAAAGGAGAGAGTGGTTAATGTGCAGCAGCTTGACTTTGTGTAGAAATGTATAATTACCTCCGAGCAGTGACAACAGATAGATTAAACCGAGATCTTTTGACTGGGTGTGAGTTTGATTGATTCAGATGCTCCGTCCATCACCACCCCCTTTTGTACCGCTTTTGGCCGCCATAAGTGTGGCAGGGTATGCTCAGACGTGAGTCCCTTGCTCACTTTGCCAATGGATTCAAGCAAGCCGGGCTGAAGACGGCTGGAATGCCAGAAACCGGTCCTCGTTAGCTTGTTTCCGGTCCAGGGAAGACATGGCTTGGCAGTTCGGGCTGGACTGTTCCCATGAGGCACAGGGTCAGACTGATTTGCATATAGCCATGTCTGAACTGGGGTGGCAGAGTGGGCTAAAGAACGGTGATGGATTAAACTCAGATCTTTTGACTGGGTGTGAGTGTTTGATTGATTCAAATGCTCCGTCCATCACCACCCCCTTTTGTACCACTTTTGGCCGCCATAAATGTGTCAGGGTATGCTCAGACGTGAGTCCCTTGCTCACTTTGCCACTGGATTCAAGCAAGCCGGGCTGAAGACGGCTGGAATGCCAGAAACCGGTCCTCGGTAGCTTGTTTCCGGTCCAGGGAAGACATGGCTTGGCAGTTCGGGCTGGACTGTTCCCATGAGGCACAGGGTCAGACTGATTTGCATATAGCCATGTCTGAACTGGGGTGGCAGAGTGGGCTAAAGAACGGTGATGGATTAAACCCAGATCTTTTGACTGGGTGTGAGTGTTTGATTGATTCAGATGCTCCGTCCATCACCACCCCCTTTTGTACCACTTTTGGCCGCCATAAGTGTGGCAGGGTATGCTCAGACGTGAGTCCCTTGCTCACTTTGCCACTGGATTCAAGCAAGCCGGGCTGAAGACGGCTGGAATGCCGGAAACCGGTCCTCGGTAGCTTGTTTCCGGTCCAGGGAAGACATGGCTTGGCAGTTCGGGCTGGACTGGTCCCATGAGGCACAGGGTCAGACTGATTTGCATATAGCCATGTCTGAACTGGGGTGGCAGAGTGGGCTAAAGAACGGTGATGGATTAAACCCAGATCTTTTGACTGGGTGTGAGTGTTTGATTGATTCAGATGCTCCGTGCATCACCACCCCCTTTTGTACCGCTTTTGGCCGCCATAAGTGTGGCAGGGTATGCTCAGACGTGAGTCCCTTGCTCACTTTGCCACTGGATTCAAGCAAGCCATGCTGAAAATAGCTGGAGTGCCAGAAACCGGTCCCCGGTAGCATGTTTCAGGTCCAGGGAAGACATGGCTTGGCAGTTCGGGCTGGACTGTTCCCATGAGGCACAGGGTCAGACTGATTTGCATATAGCCATGTCTGAACTGGGGTGGCAGAGTGGGCTAAAGAACGGTGATGGATTAAACCCAGATCTTTTGACTGGGTGTGAGTGTTTGATTGATTCAGATGCGCCGTCCATCACCACCCCCTATTGTACCGCTTTTGGCCGCCATAAGTGTGGCAGGGTATGCTCAGACGTGAGTCCCTTGCTCACTTTGCCACTGGATTCAAGCAAGCCGGGCTGAAGACGGCTGGAATGCCAGAAACCGGTCCTTGGTAGCTTGTTTCCGGTCCAGGGAAGACATGGCTTGGCAGTTCGGCTGGACTGTTCCCATGAGGCACAGGGTCAGACTGATTTGCATATAGCCATGTCTGAACTGGGGTGGCAGAGTGGGCTAAAGAACGGTGATGGATTAAACCCAGATCTTTTGACTGGGTGTGAGTGTTTGATTGATTCAGATGCTCCGTCCATCACCACCCCCTTTTGTACCGCTTTTGGCCGCTATAAGTGTGGCAGGGTATGCTCAGACGTGAGTCCCTTGCTCACTTTGCCACTGGATTCAAGCAAGCCGGGCTGAAGACGGCTGAAATGCCGGAAACCGGTCCTCAGTAGCTTGTTTCCGGTCCAGGGAAGACATGGCTTGGCAGTTCGGGCTGGACTGTTCCCATGAGGCACAGGGTCAGACTGATTTGCATATAGCCATGTCTGAACTGGGGTGGCAGAGTGGGCTAAAGAACGGTGATGGATTAAACCCAGATCTTTTGACTGGGTGTGAGTGTTTGATTGATTCAGATGCTCTGTCCATCACCACCCCCTTTTGTACCGCTTTTGGCCGCCATAAGTGTGGCAGGGTATGCTCAGACGTGAGTCCCTTGCTCACTTTGCCACTGGATTCAAGCAAGCCGGGCTGAAGACGGCTGGAATGCCAGAAACCGGTCCTCGGTAGCTTGTTTCCGGTCCAGGGAAGACATGGCTTAGCAGTTTGGGCTCCACTGTTCCCATGAGGCACAGGGTCAGACTGATTTGCATATAGCCATATCTGAACTGGGGTGGCAGAGTGGGCTAAAGAACGGTGATGGATTAAACCCAGATATTTTGACTGGGTGTGAGTGTTTGATTGATTCAGATGCTCCGTCCATCACCACCCCCTTTTGCACCGCTTTTGGCCGCCATAAGTGTGGCAGGGTATGCTCAGACGTGAGTCCCTTGCTCACTTTGCCACTGGATTCAAGCAAGCCAGGCTGAAGACGGCTGGAATGCCAGAAACTGGTCCTCGGTATCTTGTTTCCGGTCCAGGGAAGACATGGCTTGGCAGTTCGGGCTAGACTGTTCCCATGAGGCACAGGGTCAGACTGATTTGCATATAGCCATGTCTGAACTGGGGTGGCAGAGTGGGCTAAAGAACGATGATGGATTAAACCCAGATCTTTTGACTGGGTGTGAGTGTTTGATTGATTCAGATGCTCCGTCCATCGCCACCCCCTTTGTACCGCTTTTGGCCGCCATAAGTTTGGCAGGGTATGCTCAGACGTGAGTCCCTTGCTCATTTTGCCACTGGATTCAAGCAAGCCGGGCTGAAGACGGCTGGAATGCCAGAAACCGGTCCTCGGTATCTTGTTTCCGGTCCAGGGAAGACATGGCTTGGCAGTTCGGGCTGGACTGTTCCCATGAGGCACAGGGTCTGACTGATTTGCATATAGCCATGTCTGAACTGGGGTGGCAGAGTGGGCTAAAGAACGGTGATGGATTAAACTAAGATCTTTTGACTGGGTGTGAGTGTTTGATTGATTCAGATGCTCCGTCCATCACCACCCCCTTTTGTACCAACAGATAGGTTACAGCAGTCTGAGGAACAGATCTACAAGCTTATTGCGCCACTTTTGTGTCACTTTTAAAATGGGAAAAGTGACGCAAGGAGCTTGTAAATCTGCGTCTGACTTTTCAAGAAAAACTCTCAACTCCAGACTGTGGGAGTCAATGAGGTGCAACAGTCTAGGTACGGAATATTAAGAACTCACATCAAAATTCACTTTTGTCAGGAGTTTCGCAACTCAGTTTACGGTGATTAATCAAATTTCCTTTTGTTTGCTTCACCAAACATCCTTCAGAAGCAATCACGGCATATCGAGCAACAGCAATGGAATTGTCCGCAACGTATTGAATATGCTTTGACGTGTAGAAGCAGAGTTAAATTGAAGTTGTGAACTCTAATGGCCGCTGTGTTTATACAAGGTAAGCACAGCGGCCTAGATATACAATGCCTCCAATTAAATGCATTAGAAATGAATCGGTGTATTTACAATCCCGTTGTGCCACTTTTGTGTCAGTAACGCAGTAGGGACTTCCATATAGACACTTCTTGAACGCGGGACTATAACAGAAGTGAAATGTACCATGCACACTGCACACGTAAAATCGTAGTGTTACCTTGACTTGTAATGTTTCACCTCATTTAGTCACATGTACATAATTTTAAACTCTAAGTTTCTTTTTTGTTTTGCAGATTATCTATCGTACGTCTTTTGGAGTCCACATCACAATTTGTTTATAATATTGTTTTATTAAAGTTATTTTTCTAGTTGTTTATTATATTGTTATCTTTAAGTTACGTTTACAGTTATTGTTGTTTTAATAAAAGTTAATAAAAAAAACTATATACATCTTTTTTGGGGGGTTGACGGTCCACAATAGAAATAATATTTATAATTTGAAGTACTATGGTAAGACATTTGAGAGTAGGGTTGAAAAGTATTGTCTGCACAATAAGTTATATTTAGTCTGGAAGCTCTACAAGACATCAAAGTAAAAGAAAACAATGTGTACCAAATTTACAGACCCCTTGCTCCACTTTCGCGTGCAAAGCCTCCCCCCTACAAAATTAAAAGTGTGTGGCCTCAATGACGCCCTTCAAAGCACGGAAAAACGACCCCCCCGGAGCTTTCTATATTATGTGAGGGGGGCTGCGAGGCCCTCCGCCTGGTGCCCTTGATTCCACCACACCCAGACCCGGTTCCTCAGTGTCCTGAGGGGAAACAGGCATTACAACACGGTCATAACCCCGCGTGACCGTCACCACGAAGCCATTAGCATGCATATGGTTTTACCATGCATGCTTTTACGACGCATGGTAAAGGCATAAGCGTGGTACTGGCTTTGTGGTGACAGTCATGCATAGCCATGGCTGTGGCTTACGTGCTTCAAATTAGTTTTTAGGTATTCGTGTGACCAAGTTTGATATGATCGGAGGCCAAGAACAAACACCGTGGTGTCTGTGGTAGGAAATCTCATGGCGCACAGAGAAGGTAGGAGGGGGTAAAATAAAAATGAAAGTGGCAGGTATAATAAAAATAATGGAGGAAAACTACTAAAATGGCGGAAGACAGAGTATGTAATTAAGGTTTGGCGCCCCAGGCAATAAGTTTCAAATAAATATAGATAGAATATGATTATTAATATATTAGAAAAGTGTAGCAGCGGATGAGGCACACGGCCCGGGAGAAGAAAGCGGCAATGTAATACCTGAAATGAGGAGAGGTTTGCTTGGCGAACTTGAAGAAAAAGAAAGAAGCATGGTCTTGGAAATGAGGCTGCGCATGCGTACAGACTACAACAGGTGCAGAAAAAAAACTGAAAGTTGTTCATACTATCATAGAAATCTAGCTCTATTTTTTTTACCATTGAAGTTAGTTCTGAAAAGAACTGTTTTTTTTGTATTTTTTTAACATAAAAAAATAAATTGGGAACAAGACAGTGTCCAACAGGAACAAATAAACAAAAGAAAAAATTAGTGTCATGAGCAACGGTGCTCCTGTTTGCGCTGTTTAATCAAATTAATTGACTGCTCCCCGTAGCAGAGCATCTCATTGCAAAATTTGCAATGGATGATTAAGTCAGCAAAATCCGGTTCGATATTTGGATACGGAGTCCATGGCTGTGTGGTTGGTGCGCTTAAAGTGCTGGGAACAGAAGGTGATGGATTGTCCCGTAGCCTATCAGAGCAAGCTCTTGCTTAATTGTGAGGATGGTATTTTTTAACATGGGGAACCATGCATGCTGTCCCAAATGAGTACTTCTTGCTCGGATCTCCTCTTGACTGTATGGTGTCACAGATTTTGCAGGTGACCTTTGCAGCATTTACCTTTTTCTGTCCTTCTGGAAAGGGGAAAAATTTCCAGATTACTGCCTCTTTTCTTTTTCCCTGTGACTCCTCAGCTATAAATTTCTCCTCTGAAGAAAGTTCTGAAGTGGATTCCAGAAATGCAGCCATATTAAAATTGTTTTGTGAAATGACAGTCGCTCCCGACAAGAGATGGTTCTTCTGAGAAAGTCAAAGAAGACGGATTAAAATGGGTGGGGTCTTTCAACAGTTGGAATTGGAAGTGTTATGACCCAATCAAATCTCTTATTTTAATGTTACATGGCGTATGCATAGGGTGCTCTTACGGTGCATGAATGGACGACGTACGCCGCCATTTGCTTAATTGCTTTTAAAAGTAACATATGAGTATGTGATCACCGTATGCGTTGCGTACGAGTACTGAAAATACAAAAAGAAAATATAGAGAATTTAATTTTAATATATTTAAAAAATAATAATTAAAAACAAATTGAATTTTGTTTTGTATTATTTTATATAAAAAATGTGTAATGTTACTTAAAAAATAAAAAACTTAAATAATTATTATAAAAGTGTTGGAAATTACTATAAAAAGAAATAAATATAATAATTAATACATTACAAAATTATCATTTACATTTACAAAAGCTTTGAAATTCACTGAAAGAACAATAGGTTTCAGCATATGTTACAGTTAGGAATTAGCATTCAAAAAACCTTGCGAATTCACTGAAAAAACCATAGGTTTCACACATGTTATAGTTAGCTTGGCATTTCACTCATACAAAACCATTGAAAATCCCCCGTTATAGTTAGTTCAGCTAACTATAACTCGCGTGCCCGCAATCCACTGCTGATGACATCACATATTACATCACTCATGAGATGGTCAGTGACATCACTCATGACATCACTGATGACATCTCAAATGACATCACTGATGACATCATCCTTGTGAAAGAGTGGCAGTCCTCTTCTCAGCGTAATATAACCTTTGATACACACCTTCAAAAAGAGAAACTAAAATGTTAAAAAAAATGGAGATACCAATACCAGTTAGAAGGGCCTATTCAGTAATTCCAACATCCACTCATTCACCAACAGTTCTATATAGTCACTCATACATGTACTCACTCATCAAATGTACTCATATACCTATACATCCTGTTACACACTGATACTCATCCATAGAGTTACTCACACACATGCAAATAAACTATCAAACATCCATTTACTTGCATATACAGCTATACACACACCACTACACTTACTTCTACAGAAACGTACACATACTTACTTTCTTAAACAATCACTCATAGAAACACATACTTATTTATACAGGAACTCTTCCAATCTCTCACTCTCACATATACTCATATATATCAAAACTGACATATACTAGTTTAAAATATATGTAGTTACTCATAAAGATACTTTTGAGACAGTCATTCACTCACTAACACAGCCATATCCACACTCATCCACCCATACAGTCCTGCACACATGCTGTCTTAAAAAAACATACAGTGAGTCACTCATTCATGCATCTATGCGCTAAGTAATACCCCCAGTACAACATACAGACACTCATAATAATACTCAAAAAAACTACTAATAACCCACATACACACTCATGTAGCTACTCACCAACCAATTTAGCCACCTATACACAAAGTGAGACACTGATACAGATATTTAAATATTTAAAAATTATTCGCTAATACATGTATTCACTAAGATACACTTAATAAGTCAGTTATACAATCAATTTTACAAAAAAAACATTCATTTAGACACTTATTTACCCATTTATTCTTCCATCAACCTTTAGATATATATATATAAAAAATATTTATTTTTCAGAAAGACGCACATTCCCTGGAAGATGTCATCAGTGATGTCATCAGTGATGTCATTTGAGATGTCATCAGTGATGTCATGGGGGATGTCACTGACCATGTCATGAGTGATGTAATATGTGATGTCATCAGCAGTGGATTGCGGGCGCGCGAGTTATAGTTAGCTGAACTAACTATAACGGGGGAATTTCAATGGTTTTGTATGAGTGAAATGTCCAGCTAACTATAACATGTGTGAAACCTATGGTTTTTTCAGTGAATATATATATATATATATATATATATATATATATATATATATATATATATATATATATAAGACTGTGGAGCCTCATAACATCGTAGTTGCTGAAAGCCCAAGAAGAAGGTGCGAGTGACACTGAAACACGTAGGCGGAAAACCGCAAGCATGGATAATGACAGAGGTTTTTTTCACCTTGCAACATGACAATAAAGGTATTCATTACCTTACTGCTGTCGTGTGCTCCTCTGCAGCTAGAGCCTTTGAAAGCAAAATATATATATATATATATATATATATATATTACCTACTGGCGGTCGCCAGTAGGTATATATAGTTAGGATTTTTTCTCTATGGGTTTTTTGAAAATTCTATGTCTAATAACTTTGGCGTTTGTGGACGGAATTGGCTGAAATTTTCAGGAAAATGGCACATTTTGTTTCTGAGCAGCCCTTGAAAATTTGGGGGGGGTTCGTCCAGTGGGGGCCGAGAAAAAAGGGGGGTCCCAAAACGTGTTTTTAACATTGAGTTTTCCATAGGGCGGTTGGCCTCACTTTTAGCCCGAACGGCTGAATGGATTTGCACGAAACTTGGCAAAATTGTAGGGACTGGTAGCCCGATGTGCCTTTTGTAGGTCTCAATATATGTGCTCCAGTGGATTTTGAGAAATTAACGTTTAAAAAAAGATATATATCTGTAACAGCGGACCGGGCAGCAGCCCAGGACGCGTACTTTTCACGCAACGGAGCTTTGTGAAGCGAAGCTGATTGGTTCTCTGGCGTCTGTCAACATTCCAAACAGTCCGTAGCGGCCGCCATCTTGTCTCTCGGTAGGATCGAGAGACAAGAGGAGGCCAAAGCGAAGGGGCAAATGACCATAAGGGGGAATAGTAGATCCTCGCTGACCCCCTAGGTTTGATGTGGAGGTTTTAAAAGGGATCCGCGGGGCAAAAAAAAAAATAATAATAATAATCGAACGGCTGAATGGATTTGCACGAAACTTGGCAAAATTGTAGGGACTGGTAGCCCGATGTGCCTTTGCTAGGTCTCAATATATGTGCTCCAGTGGATTTTGAGAAATTAACGTTCAAAAAAAGATATATATCTGTAACAGCGCTCCGCCTCGCGTAACGGAGGTTTGCGAAGCGGATTGGTCATTCTGTCACTGGGCTATAGTTGGGCTACATCTGGCTGATATTTGGGCTACATTTGTTTTTTTGTGTGTCTGGCGGCCATCTTTGGGCTACATTGGGCTACATTGGGCTTCATTGGGCTACATTGGGCTACATTTGGGCTCCAACATATATATAGGCCAATGTAGCCCAATATATATTTTTCAAAGTTAATTTTCGTAAAAACCACTGGAGCATATATCTTGAGACATAGCAAAGGCACATCGGGCTACCAGTCCCTACAATTTTGCCAAGTTCCGTGCAAATCCATTCAGCCGTTCGAGCTAAAAGTGAGTCCAACCGCCCTATGGAAATGAAGGAAATGAATGGGTAATTTGTAATTAGCAAATAGCTAATCGCAAACTAGGCATGGTAAAGAATCGCTATTTATTCCTTAAAGTTCGCTATTTAGGAAATGCAAAAAACTTTGATGATACATATGGCGGTTCATCTCTAACAAGATAAGAAGCATAGGGATACATTTATGATGACTGGCGCATCACCAGGGATGTGTTAGTCATTCTGTGCCGCTGTTCCGTCACCTATGGTGTGCTGCATTTACAATGCGGCGCATCATGGGGCAAAAACAGCACAGATGCGTGATGTATCTGTGCCGTAAAGGTGGCGCATTGCTGGAGTTGTATCGCAAGTGTGATGAAGCTCCAGCAAGGGTCGGGGGTGCCCCTGTCGCAGGGTTTCTGTTCTCACACAGAACTGTGGACAGAGGATTGGAACCTCGGCGAATTAGGGTGTCCCAAAACTCACGTTAGTAATCAAAAACTCCTTAGCAAGCTAGGTACAGTGTCACATTGGATATAACAAACTCTCAATGTTTAGACAATCCAGAATATGAGCTTATAGTACCTCAGGATACGTGGAACTCATGAACAGTCGGTCGTTATATATTTCTTAGAAACCAGAACATGGAGTTAAGAAGAACACATGTGTATTTGAAATGTTTATTTACTAATGCCGTCTTCTGAGGCGTAGTATCTTAGATTATACAAGTACACATATTATCAGTAGCAAAATTACCAGCATAGTCAGTAGTACATAAAAAGCGAATGGTGACAGTATGTTAACATGCTGTAAATGAATAAGAGTTAGCAACACTTATAAGCAGCCGCGGGCCGTGGAGGGAGTTACGGTGAGGCAGGGAGGCGGGGAGGGGGAGAAGCAGGGTGGAGAATACAAGTACACATAATATCAGTAGCAAAATTACCAGCATAGTTACTAGTACATAAAAAGCGAATGGTGACAGTATGTTAACATGCTGTAAATGAATAGGAGTTAGCAACACTTATAAGCAGCCGCTGGCCGTGGAGGGAGTTACGGTGGGGCAGGGAGGCGGGGAGGGGGAGGGGCAAGGTAGAGAGGGCTCCACCCTGCTTCTCCCCCTCCCCGCCTCCCTGCCTCACCGTAACTCCCTCCACGGCCCGCGGCTGCTTATATCTCACCCTCCCTAATACACATATTATATTATTTGCTAAGAAGGTCTCTTTGTGTTGGTTTAGGGCGTGCCCATACTTTAGTGTCTTAGATTTGAAGGAATCACATCAGCATACACCAGCTCTCTCTTCATGTGAACCGCATCAACTGTTGTGTATGTGTGTTCGGCAAAGCAATATAAAACCCGCCTCATGCCCAGAATTGGCAGAAGTTGCACTTATGTTATGAGTATGAAGTCGTGGAGATCAGACCTCATAACAATTCTGTATCGTGTTGTTCTTGAAACTTTAGCACTCGCTGTACAGATATAGTTTAACAAGCAAAGCAGATAGTAGAGCAATAACATATTATTCTCATGTAAACCACGATGAACTACTAGGTGGAAAGCTAAAGCAACAACTAAGTGTCGTGTGCAGAAGTTGCAAAAAAGGAAAAATGGCGTTTAAACCGGTAATGAGCCCATGCTAACTTAACACGGTGTAAAGATATCCAGGACCTAGATGACACCTCCCCATGATCCGGAAACGAACTGAATAAGATAATAGAAGTGCCATCTCATGAGAGTAGATTGCAAGTTTATATGTGGACGGTCCGCAAGGTAAAGCATTAAAAACTAGGAAAATTTAATGCTAAAGAAAAATAAAACAGCCAAGTACTTTATCGAGTCTTAAGCCAATAGGCAAGGTAAATAATAAAAACTTGACAAATAAGTCAATGAATTGTCAATGAAATGCTAGTACTCAGCATATCAAACATGAAAAAGGTCTATGACATAACTGTGTATGCAAAATAAGCTGCAACAGCCTCCAATAGGAAGTCACCGTCTTCATCCGAAAACAGTTCAGCCATCCAATTTAAAAGCGGAAAAGAACATACGTGCTCTCCCAGCACCGGATCCTCTATCACCATCAGAGGACAGCTCGGTGGGTTTTCAAGAAAGCTCTGTTCCAAGAAAGACTGTGCTGCCGCCAGTAAATTCCAGGGACCAAGTAGTCCATGCATCAATGCCACAGCCATAATCCTTTCGCCAGGACAAACCAACTCGTGAGTAATGATAGGAGTCATCAGCTGATTAAAGTCGACGTCAGGAGAAACCGGTCCGCAGAGACACAAATCAATGGCCCAATCGAAATCACAGGTCAGGCAGTGAAATACAGGCTGGACACAGGTGAAGTAGGAGAATCGAAAAGATAATCCATATGCCGTGCTTAATATCGCCAACGGCATTGTGCCATAATATTCTAGCATGCGATTGCGGAACAGTGTCAGCATCTGCAGGGTGGGAGGTTGCATAGGAGGGACATCCATATTTAAAAATGTAAAAAAGCACAAGAGCGTCCGCTGGTAATGCAAGTAAAAATGCCAATCCACGAAGCAGAGTGGAGAAAATATAATGAAAGGAAGCAGGGATGACTCCAAAGATTTTCTCAAATGAAGTCACGAGACCACTGGTAACAACTTTAAAAAAGTGCGCCAGGGCCTTTGTGGAGGATGCGTTAAAGATAGTCGGAACCATCTTGCTGAAATTGAAAGGCAAATCTTAATTGAAAAGGGTCTGCACCTCTGTACGGGTGTTCGCTATGTGAAGCACGAAAGTTTCACGGGCCGAACTCAAGGCCACCTCTCTCTGAGACAAAAGAGCTCTTATTCTTGCCATGCCGTTGAAATGTGCTCCCAAGGTTGGTATTTGTGGCCAGATTGAAAACTCCCTATGTTCATGTGTGGGAGGAAATAGAACATTTCTGCAGCAAATAACCCGTTCACTTACTGTTACGATAAAAGGAATACTTTTAATTAACTCAGAACAATCTTCATTATTGAGCATCAAATAACTACCATTTTCCAACAACTTGAACGTGGGGATGATAGCAGGAACTGGCGTGCCTTGCAACACGCAAGCCATATTTGGTCGGTGTTTGTTGCATGAACCGTGTAACTGTATGTGCCTACACATTAGTGAATGATCTGGCGTCTCAGTGCATTCCTCTCCATTCAGATAAACTTCTTGATCATCTTTGAAACATCTGTATGTGTATGGAAGCGATCAGACCTCATGAAGAAAAGCACTACCTAAAGGTTCATAACGACCTATTGGTATATATTTCATACAATTTGAAAACTTATATAAAGCAAAAGGCAGCGTTATTAAACCGTGGATAAGGCACGTTGCCAAAAAACCCGCAATCCTCTGCTGATGATGTCACTGAGCATGTCATGAATGATGTAATATGTGACATCATCAGCAGTGGATTACGGGTAATAGTATCTCTAGTTTACTCCCCTATAGCTGTCTTTCTTTTAACATAAGTGTCTGTTTCCTTCCCTTATACTTACTGTTTTTGGTTCGCTTCCGGTTCGCGTACCGGCGAGCGAACTGGGAAGCGAACTAAGAGAAATAGAGGTTGGCACAGTTCCAAATATTGTACCAATTTTTTAATAACGGGGAGGTAGTTCTGAAAAGAACTTTTTTTTTTATTGTTTTTGTTGTTTTATATTTTTTTTATTATTTTTCGGAACATTTTTTTACTTTTTTTGAATTTTTCTGAACAGTTTTATATTTTTTTGGGTTTTTCTTGGAGGGGGCAATGAAAACGATTCATTGTAAAGGGCTCAACAGGAGCAACAAAACAAAAAAAGAAGTATTTATTATTTTGGGCGTTTCGTACAAACTTGCATATGATAGTCAATAGCTCTGTTGATCAGAGTGATGCTTCTTTCTCCGTAGGAAATGAATCCATCGCAAAATACGCAGATGTGTTTTACTTCACCAAATTTCATTTGTATATTTGGCACCATCTCCCTGCCCTCTGGTCCCGTTACTTCCGGTACAACAGATCTTCTGGCCATAATAGGGAGATTATCTAGGTCGTTCCGAAACTGTGCAGCACTGTAGTTGTTAGGATGCCACCTAGTCATATGGCGATGCATTGTGTAGTTTCCGAAACTGTATTTTTTCTCGGTTCCTCTGGACAGTCTATCTTGACATATAAGGCAAGTTACGTATCTTGCATTTACTTTTTTCTGACCTTTGGGAATTTAAAAAAATTGCCAAATGAAGTTTTCTTTCCGGTGAGACGTCTTGGGCTGCTCGGGCAAAAACTGCCTCTCTTCGTGCTCGTCGTCCTGTTCCTCTTCTTCCTCTTCTTGTTGAATTATAACTTGAGCAGGTGGTCCACTCTTCCTTGGATGTGGTGGAGGTGGTGGGGAAGCACCAGCTGAAGCTACTAAAGAAGCCATTGCTCAGTGATCACAAAGGGACTTTCTCTCACAATGATGAAAGTCAGAGTGAGGAAAGAAGGAGGGATTTTCATCATTTGGGAAAAACAAGAGTTCTCAACCAATCAAAAGTGTTCATTTTAGATTATATGACCTAGTCTTACATCATTAGGAAACCAAAAGTGAAATGAACCAATGAAAAGTGTTATTACCAAGTCACATGACTTGCTGTGTTTACGTTAAGCGCTTTGCAGGGCCTCACGGTTTGCTTCCAGAAACCTGCGCTTTGCGACTCGCTTCGCGTACCAGTTCGCTAACGTAGCACGTCATATGACGTATCACGCGACAACGTGGAACGTCATGCGGACGGGAGGCGTCACGATGTTGTTTTCTAACGCGGCACTTGCGGTAAAGAAACGTTTACCGGCTCGCGGTCTATTTCGCGGCATCAAGGTCAGCTAACGGGAAGCTTCCCGATTCGCGAAGCGGGAACGTAGAAAAAAAAATATTAAAAAAAAAATTATTCATAAACATATAAAATATATTTTTGGATTTAAAGAAGAATACATTTTACAGCTACAGATATTAGCTGTTAAAAAACCAATGAAATTCACAGAAAAAACCATAGGTTATAGGCCATATATAGTTAGGAATTAGCATTTACAAAACCTTGAAAATTCACTGAAAAAACCATAGGTTATAGACCATATATAGTTAGGAATTAGCATTTAGAAAACCTTATTTTACTCACACAAAACCATTGAAATTCCATATATAGTTAGTTGCACTAACTATATATCGCGCACCCGCAATCCACTGCTGATGATGTCACATATTACATCATTCATGACATGGTCAGTGACATCACTGATGACATCACTGATGACATCTCAAATGACATCACTGATGATATCTCATTTGACATCAATGGTCACATCAATGATGATATCATTAATGTGACAATACAATGCATCTCCTCACACTTTAATATAACCTCTGTTACACCCAGTGTTAAATACAGAGTATAATTTTTGAAACCATTGACACACCAATACTAGTTACTACATACGCACTCACTGATTCCTACGTCTACACACACATTCACTCATTCACCCATACAATCATTCATACATACAATCACTCATCTTTACAACACTATCATATGCACTCATACACCTATACAGACACTCACACTCTGCCACTCATCCATGGAGTTACTCACACACCTAGTCAGTCCTGTAAAGAATCAATCACAGTTCCATTTTCTAATCTACACAGTTAAACATAGAGTACCTTACATTTTCAAACATATACTAACACATACTTACTCTCTTATAGAATCACTGATACAAGTACACATTGATCTGCACAGAGTCACACACCTCCCAGCCAGCCATACACACACTCAGTCTCCCATACAAATACTTGTGCAACCAATCAATAACCCATATAGCTACTTATATAGCTACTGATCAACACATGCAGCAGCTTGCACAACAACAGACATGCTGATGCACACTTTCAGACAGTTTAGTCACTAACCCGTGCATTTAGTAAGACGCATTTAATCACTCACTCATACAGTCAATCACGCACCTACTAAAACCTTCATTCAGACACTTATACATCCACTCATTCTTCAATATGTAAAACATATTTAAACTTTACAGAAACACATAATCACTGGATGTTGTCATCAGTGATGTCATTTGAGATGTCATCAGTGATGTCATCAGTGATGTCATCAGTGATGTCACTGACCATGTCATCAATGATGTAATATGTGACATCATCAGCAGTGGATTGCGGGTGCGCGATATATAGTTAGTGCAACTAACTATATATGGAATTTCAATGGTTTTGTGTGAGTAAAATAAGGTTTTCTAAATGCTAAATCCTAACTATATATGGTCTATAACCTATGGTTTTTTCAGTGAATTTTCAAGGTTTTGTAAATGCTAATTCCTAACTATATATGGTCTATAACCTATGGTTTTTTCTGTGAATATATATATATATATATATATATATACATACATATATATATATTCACTGAAAAAACCATAGGTTTGACACCAGTTATAGTTAGCTGGAAATTTTACTGATATAAAACCAATGAAATTCCACGTTATAGTTAGTTGGACTCACTATAACTTGCGCGTGTAATGCACTGCTGATGACGTCACATATTACATCACTCATGACATCACTGATGACACCATCCAGTGAATGTGTGTCTTTCTGAAAAATAAATATGTGTTATATATGTATATATTATTGAATATCTTAGTGAATACATATATTACTGAGTAATGCTTAAATATTTAAATATATGTATTAGTTTTTCACTTTGTGTATAAGTGGCTGTATGGCTTGATGAGTAGGTACATGTGTATGTATATAGGTTATTAGATGTTTTTCTTAGTATCAGTAGGAGTGTTTGCATGGTTTGGTGGGGGTATTACTTACTACATAGATGCAAGAATGACTGAGTCTCTGTTTGTATGTGTTTTGAAGACAGCATATGTGAAGGACTGTATGGGTGGATTAGTGTATATATGTCTGTGTTAGTGAGTGAATGACTGTCTTATTAGTGTCTTTATCAGTAACTACATTTGTTTTAATGTAGTATATGTGAATATTGATGTATATAATTGAGTATATGTGAGAGTGAGGGATTGTAAGAGTTCCTGTTTAAATTAGTATGTGTTTCTATAAGTGATTTTTTAAGAGAGTAAGTATGTGTAAGTTTCCTTAGAAGTAAAGTGGTAGTGTGTGTATAGCTGTTTATGCAAATAAATGGATGTTCAATAGTTTATTTGCATGTGTGAGTATGTGTGTGAATAACTTTTGGATGACTGTCGGTGTGTAACACGATGTGTAGGTGTATCACTACATATGATTAGTGAATATATGTATGAGTGACTATATAGAACTGTTGGTGAATTAGTGCATGTGTATATAGATGGTGGAATTATTGAATTGGTTGTTGTAACTGGTATGGGTATCTCCATTTTTTTGAAAATGTTAGTTTCTATTTTTGAATATGTGTTTCAAGGGTTAGATTACAGTGAAAGTAGGTCTGTCACTGTGTCACAAGGATGGTGTCATCAGTGATGTCATGAGTGATGTAATATGTGACGTCATCAGCAGTGCATTACACGCGCAAGTTATAGTGAGTCCAACTAACTATAACGTGGAATTTCATTGGTTTTATATCAGTAAAATTTCCAGCTAACTATAACTGGTGTCAAACCTATGGTTTTTTCAGTGAATTTCATAGGTTTTGTAAATGCTACTTCCTAACTATAACGTGTGTAAAACCTATGGTTTTTTCAGTGAATTTCATTGGTTTTTAAAATGCTAATTCAGAAATATCTCGTGTATACAACCTATACTTTTGTCAATAAAGTTCTGGCAATATTTTTTTCAGAAACAAGCCGTTTTCTTCACTGTTCAAGTTGCATAGAGACTCCTTGTAAAGCGATACAGAATTAGAAAGTCTGTACCTTGCCTTTTTTTCAACGCATTAAAATCTGCCTGTAAATAAAAATAGCCTTTCTAAACTTTCGTGCACGACCCGGGGTGCGCACTCTCGGCAACAGTTCTCAATAAAATGGATAGCGCATTTCCAGGCTTTCGTGCACGACCGACTGCGCGCACCCGCCTATATATTTCGTGAAAACTTTGCAATCTGAACTTATTGAATTTCTTCATAGACGCATCAAAGAACTTATACTACGTCAAAGAGACTAAACCTAGGCTTCTTTTTTAATATTATGAACATTTTAATTAAATGGAGCCGAATGTCTTTTTAAACTTTCGTGTGTGACCGAATGTACACACCTTGGTATTTTAAAAAAATATATAAAAGATTTTATACTTTAACAATATTATGCTTGAATCGAGCTCAGAAGATATATTAAATCCGGATATGTTTGGATTTACTCCTTTTCACGTTTTGAAACTTTGCTGAATTAGACCGCTACTTCCAAATGGCGTACGTGACCAGATACTATCACCGCGTACACGTCCTGAGACGCGCATGTGAAGTCATGTGACTTGAAAACAACACTTCCAATTGGTTCTTAGTAGTTTCTATTCTGCAATTTACGCGGAGCACTCCACCCACTCCTCTCACTATCTTTTCTACTCTCAAAAGAGAACGACGTTCAACACCCTTCGGAAGACTTTGCTGAAATGGCTGCCGCCCCGCATTCATCTTCCGAATCTGAAGGAAATGAGCGACTACCTTTAAAAAGAAAAAAGGAATCTTTTATTTGGCAATTTTTCACTTATCCTGAAGAACAAAAGAAAGTGAATGTGCCAAAAGTTACCTGCACGATATGCAATTCGGTTCCAAAAAAATATTCCTTTTCCATACATACCATGGTGCGGCATGTCAAACAAGTGCACCCTGTGGAATTTGCAAAGGCATCGACAAGAGCCCTGGCCACGCTATTACCATCAGAGGTGGCCAGCACATCTTCTGATCGACGACCTGTACCTCCATCGAGTGCTGTGATGGACTTGAGACCATATCTTGCAAAGGTGCACATGAAATGCAACGAGTGTGGAGAAATTCTTCTGTACGGAGAGCAGAGCCTCATTCTTACTAAACTAAAAATTGAGAGTCATAAATGCCCCAAGAAAAGATAAATTTCTTCATTTCATTTTGATCCTGTGTCACACATGAAAATGTTGTTGCAAAAATCAAAAACAACATAACACTTGTTTTAAAAAAAAAAAAAGTTCTTTTCAGAACTAACCCATTCTATCAAAAAGAGCTCCAGGAGCATATTATAAAGGGGGTTTATCTCCGCTTTTTTGGCTTTCGTTCGTGCGCGACCGTGTGCGCGCATCCGCATATATATTTCGTGAAAACTTTGCAACTTATTAAATTTGTTCATAGACCCATCAAAGAACTTATACTACTAAACCTAGGCTTCTTTTTTATTATTATGAGAATTTACATTAAATGGAGCCGAATGTCTTTTTAAACTTTCGTGCGTGACCGAATGTACACACCTTGGTATTTTAAAAAAAATATATAAAAGGTTTTATACTTTAACAATTGTATGCTTGAATCGAGCTCAGAAGATATATTAAATCCAGATGTGTTTGGATTTACTCCTTTTCACGTTTTGAAACTTCGCTGAATTAGACCGCTACTTCCAAATGGCGTACGTGACCAGATACTATCACCGCGTACACGTCCTGAGACGCGCATGTGAAGTCATATGACTTGAAAACAACACTTCCAATTGGTTCTTAGTAGTTTCTATTCTGCAATTTACACGGAGGACTCAACCCACTTCCCTCACTATCTTTTGTACTCTCAAAAGAGAACAACGTTCAACATCTTTCGGAAGACTTTCTTTTCACGCGATAATGTGAAATACTGAGATTGTTACAGGATTTTCTATCAGTATTGTGTTCCCATTGCTGTAAAAGCACTAACACCGTGGAAAATTCCACCGATAGCAGTGATATTTTTAACGCCGAGCACCATTTTTATCACTTAGAAGCCTTCCTATTATGAAGGTTTATCTCCTAAATCTCTGATTCTCAAACTGTGCAACGCGGCTCCCCTGTCTGCCGTAATGAGGTGCTAGGGGCGCCGCGCACACTCTAGTGTGACTAACCATCCATAAATTCCACGGACATCTCTACCCTGTTATCTACAATTCTGAACATCAAAAGGAGCTGCGCTACGCCCCTGTGAGAGGCCTCACTCCCACTGCTGCAACGGCTTGGCAGTCCTCCAGATGCACAGGAACAGCCCCTCCGATCCATTGAAGTTCTGTGTCGTGAGAGGCCTCACTCCCACTGCTGCGACGGCTTGGCAGTCCTCCAGATGCACAGGAACAGCCCCTCCGATCCATTGAAGTTCTGTGTCGGTCTCAATACCACTTACGAAATGAAAATAAGCACTGAAGAATATTCAAGCATGTAGTACTCGTCCTGCTACAGCATACAGAATGCATTCTATTACCTATAAAAAAATGAAACACCCACGCTACAATCATATAGAATACTTCCTCTAAAGAAGCCTGTGAATAACTTTAAAAAATCAGGTTAACCTTTTTTTACTCTCTCATCATTGTCAAAAATTTAACACACTACTTCTCATTTTTACATAGAATAATTTTTAGTGCATTGGCAAATTTAGTATTCACAAATAGTAGGAAAGAAATGGAATGCTTCTACATTTTACCTGTGCTGTTTTATATGTGAATCTGATCTAATTTTATGAGCATATTTGACTATTTTATTAAAGACACTACCCATAACCTGTTTTTGAAGTTGTGTTTAATTTTAAATGAAACGGTTTACATTTTTACTTTTTATTTCCAGTAAATTTTAAAAATAAATGTATATAGTTCCATAGGCTCAAGCAGGTCAGCTTCCCACCCTATGTCATACAATTCTGACAAATCGGCATCCTCATCATGTTCTTCATCATCCTCAGGATTTAAATCATCTAAGGGATCTACTTCCACTGACGTTTCAATGACAAGTTCTACGATAAGATCGAGATCAACGGATTGCTCATTATCACTCATGGTTGATGTTGTCGTTATCTTTAAAGAAAGAGAACAACAATAAGATGTTGCAGAGTAAGAGACAAATCTCAGAGACTATAATAGTAAAATTGTTTAACAAGAGTAACATTTTGCAGCTATTATTTAGCCATGTCCAGCGATGCTGAGGAGGTGAGGCCTATGTCCAAGTTTTCAGTGAACAGGACTCATCTCTTTTTAACCTTGGATAAGCCTCACCAACTCTGTGTCCCCTGCTCATACTTAAATGTAAAGGGGAAGATTTATGTTAACTGGCACATCCCCAGAGATGCACCAGTTAATGTGCACCGCTGCTCTGCCACCCATGGTGTGCGGCATTTACAATGTGGAGCACCATTGAGCAAAAACAGCACAGATGCGTCACGCATCTGTGCCGCAAAAGCAGCACATTGCAGGAATCACGTCGTAAGCGCAACATGTCTACTGCAATGCACAGGAGCAAACCACACATTGCATGGTGCATCACTCCTTATGCCTGTTTTAAACAGGCGTAAGGATTTGATTCAGCAATGCTATAAAGCTGACTCAGTGAAATCTTCTAAATTTCACTGTGTTAGTTTTACAGGGCTTTCATGCAAATGAATGCCCACCCTGCAACAAAACGCCTATATGAAACCTGACGCAGGTTTCATGTGGCACAGGACTTTACAGCATGACACATCTGCCTAGATGCATCAAGTTGTAAATATGTCGCAACATAGCGCATCTTTTGCGCCGCCGCTACGTCACAAAAGTGACACACAGCGGCGCAAAAGAGGCACACGGCTATCATAAATCTGTCCCTAACATTTTAAATGATTGATTCAGGATGACGATAAGGTGTGGCCTATCCAGAGGTTTGTTTGAGGTGAGGCCTACTCAAGGTTGCAGATGAAATTTAGGCTTGTTGAAGAATACAGAGGAGATAATACATGTGCAGACCTACCAATGAAGTGAGTCATGTCCACTGCACTCTTGAACAAAGGTCAGACCTCTTCTGTGTCCGTGACCAGGCCTAAACCTCATCTGCACAATGTGATTCGTAAAGTTATGAAACACAGGTGATGTAATTGAAAAATGTGGAATTTCTTTTCCTCATTTCACAATAACATCACCTGTGTTTCCTTTGCTTAGGTATCTCATTGTGCAGATGCAGTCTAGCATATCAAGGAGTACACAGAAGTTCAGCACTGTATACAACAATTTTGACATTTACAGAAGATTCAGCTTCTCCATGCCCCCTACACATTCCTAAATGTTTACAGTTTAAACAGACGGTATGTTGTTGGAGATGAAGTGAGGCCTGTCTTGCAACATGGTGCATCTTTTGCATCACTGCTGCATTGGTTTCATGTGGCACAGGACTTTACAGCATGACACATCTGCCTAGATGCATCAATTTGTAAATATGTCGCAACATAGCAAATCTTTTGCACCGCCGCTGCGTCACAAAAGTGACGCACAGCGGCGCAAAAGAAGCACACACCTATCATAAATCTGTCCCTAACATTTTAAATGATTGATTCAGGATGATGATAAGGTGTGCCCTATCCAGAGGTTTGTTTGAGGTGATGCCTCCATATTAATATATATCCTTAATATAATAATCCTCTAAGGATGCATACATATTTGCGTAGCGGCCCATGGCAGGAATTTGGCGGGCTCTGGCTCTGTTCCACTTCCAAACACCTTGATCCACCCCCCCCTATTCAGTGTGCTGCACGCTCCGCCCGCCCAAACCCCCTAATACAGAGCCCCCTACCTACGCTCCCTGCCCAGGGCTGCCATGACCCATACCCGCCCCTGGAAAATGTATAAGACACAGCAACAGTAAAAATCAAAGAATAGGCAACATGCAGAAAAACTGCACAGTAGATAAAGAAACATATGTTTAAGATAACCCCATTGAAAAACATGTAGTAATTTTTTTAATCTGCCATGCATCTGGCCCTCCAGGACCGCTTTGGAAACTCCTGCTTTAAACCTTTACATTTCATTTTCACCACACACACGTTTTGTAAAAACCCATGTAACGGACAACAACTGCATACACAGAAAATGCAGAGCTGGCCTTAGGCATATGCAAGCTGTACACCTGCACTGGATCATCAAACCCCAGGGGCCACCATGCCAATATATTTCCTAAATATAATAATTCTCTGACAATAGATACATATTTCTGTGATGGCCCATGCCAAGAATTACGCGTCCTCTGGCTCTGTTCCACTTCCAAACACCCTGACCCCCCCCCCTCTTCACTGGGCTCCGCACTCCGCCCCGCCCAGACCCCCTGTTACAGGGCCCCCTACCTACGCTCCCTGCCCACGGCCACCATGACCCTAGATCCGCCCCTTGAAAATGTATAAGACACAGCAATAGTAAAACTCCAACAATAAGCAACATGCTGAAAAACTACTCAGCAGATAATGAAACATATTTTTTAGATAACTCAATTGAAAAACATGTAGTAATTTTTTTAATCTACCATACATCTGGCCCTCCACGACCACTTTGGAAACTCCTGCTTTAAACCTTTACATTTCATTTTTAAACCATACACACGTTTTTTTTTCAAAGCTGCATATTAAACGCCTAAACATGTATTTAGTCGTCCACATGCAGGCACTTTCAATTACATGACTTATTTAAGTGGAATCCCTGTAATGTTGCATATCTTTCCAAAAATACACCAGTGCCTATTATTATAACGATTTTTTTTCATTCGTCATCAGTGATATTATTTTTTACATATAATGAAAATCACTATGACTTTTTAAACGACAAAGCTTACGCGGTAAAAATCACTCTGCATTTGCTTCCCTTTAAGAATGTAGTTTATCTACCCCACGCATTTGAACCTTGATGTTTCCATCTGGCAGCGAATTCCGGCCTTGAATCACAAGACATGAACAACAGCCTTATTGTCACAAAAAGAAGTTAGCGTAGCATCTGTTCGCGAACATATCTTTCACTTAGCTAATATTCACAGACAACACCATTCCTTATAAAAGAGTGGCCTTCCTTTACAATGTACTGAGGTGACTCCCTTAATTTTAAACGCATCCTCCACTTCAAGACAGGCTATTTTTTTTATAACTACTAAGCAATGGTTTAGTGACCGGACTGCCAAAAATTATATCAAGTCATTCTGCTACTCTTCACTCCATGCTCTGCGACCTATTTCTGTGGACTTCCTGTTGAACTGCCAGTGCTGCGACATTTGTGTTCCCATCTCGTTTATTTCAAAATGGATGTCCCTCCTGTCTTCGCAAACAAGCCGGAACACTTAGAACTATTTTGCCAGAAGATGCTTGACTACTACGGCATCTTAGCACTCTCGACTCTGAATACTTCATATCGATTATCATTTCGATATTCCTATTTCACTTATGTGCAGCCTGTATTTCATTGCCTGAGCTGTGATTTCATGTGGGCCCTGGACTTATGTATCTGCAACTTGGTACCTCCTGAAGTGAATTACAATCATCTCATGAATCCGTTAATTGATCATGAACAGCTATGTTGCAACGGAGGGAATATGGCCTTTGCAGCGATACAAGGAGTTCTCGGTCATTGGAATATATTCGCAGCGGCGCAAGATTTCCTGACAGACAGCTACATTGAAAACCAACCGAGCTGTACTCTGATGGTACTAGAGGCTCCGATAATAACAGATCATGAATGCTGCTTTCCTCTTTTCAATTGGATGGCTGACATGTTTTCGGATCATAACAGTGACTTCCTGTTACAAGCAGTTGCTGCCTACTTCGCCTATACAATACTTGGATGACTGTTATACAAGCCATTGACGTCCACATTTCGTTTTGCCTCCCTATCTTTTTCTCATTTTCTTAACATGAACAGACCTATTGGCCTTACTAACAGTGGACATTATGATTTCCTGCTGGTTAAATTTTGATCTTTTCTGTGGACTAAATTTTTTTTCTTCAGCTACTCGATTTTGAACTTTATTTTTTATTAAAGTCTAATCTCAACAATTCTATTGTATATCTTATCTTATGTTCTTTCAAACGTACTCGAAGCAAAACTCGGTAATATATGCTACATGTGCCCTAATTAATGTGTAAATATAGAATGAGTTTTTTATAACTGTAAACGCCATTTCGCATTTGAACTGCTTATTTCCGCCTCCCACACCTCTGCACCTTTAATTTTCCATAAACTAAAATATTTTTTAATACATAAGAGAAAAATATGTTCTTTCAATAATATTTCCATTGTTTTTCGTACTGTACTTCAAATGCAATCATGCAACCTTCAAAAGATATCTCAATACAGTAGTTCTTCTCAACACTGATTTGCGAACGATCCAACACATTACATACATGCACCTCTCGCCATTTTGTCGGTTTTGGCGCGTTTTTTTTCCCTTACACAATAGCATAACAGAAACGTGATAGTGCTTCGCATGCAGAGAACTCATTGATAAAGACATATTGTCTAACCACTAGCATTTTCATGTATCGTTCCTAAACTGAAAGGCCAGAGACCTTCTACCATTTATTAAAATATAATGAGCCTTATTTATGAAGGCCTTGCGCCGCCGGTGCGTCACTTTTTCCCATGTTAAAAGTGACGCACCGGCGGCGCAAGGCCTTCATAAATCTGCCACAATATACTTCCTCATAAGAGTGTATATTTAATTTTGCTAAACCATATTAATTTTTCATCAACTATACCGTTTGTATTTTATGTACTAGTGACTATACCGATTACTTTGTTTTTTGCAATGTCTCTACTCGTATTAGATAAGAAACTTGCCTTGAAAACAGTGCATTTCTGAATAAACATTTCAAATATACACGTTCTCTCTTTTAACCCATAATCTCAACTAAAATGATTGTATACTGAAACAGTATTCATGTGTTCCACGTAACTTCAGCTGTACTAACTTAATATTTACTTTTGTCGACCTGATTTACTCATGCTAGAACCCGCAGGTCTATAACAGCCCGTGAACCCTTTCTTAGTAGGTCGCGCACCATGCAGACAGTTGTACCTCTGTAAAAAAATAATTTATTACTCTTACCAAGCACCGCCGCAGTTCCGCTTCACTCAGTGTTAATCACTGCTCCCACGCTTCTACAGACCAGACGCTATGTCGTATTTCACTCCTTATCACGCTTTAATCTCCACAATAACAAACACTTCTCCGCCAGCCACCAGAGAACAGAGTGCAGATGCAGAGGCACTAAGTAGTGAAATACAACATACCCTCTGCTCTATGGAAACAACCGAGCGGTAATTGTGAAAGAAAACATTCACTAGCGCTTCAAAAAAGCATTTCAATTATATAAATAGTTTTTTGAAAACGTTCCAACTACTTTGATGAGACTATCTGTGTGTGCCTCCACAGCAAAGTTCCTCAGCCTGGACTGAAGGCAGACACAGACAGACACACACACAATAAGATAACACAGGGCAACGGAGACGGAAAACAGAAGAGAGATGAAGATGCAGTCAAACAGCAGGAGTGAGAGAGATATTTGTATACTCCGTTTGGTACCTCAATTTACGAACACATTTACTGCACAAATCTGTGTACAACCTCATGGTCAGAACTTTTCATTTTATTTTACTCGACCACCTCCCCCTCTCACCCCACCAGTGCAAGCCGCGGCCACAAACTACAATGTACATTGTCGTCTGTCAGAAAGTTTAAGAATTCATTAAGCATTACCACTTTTTCAAGACGATATCACATGTAATGTACCAACTTTTCATTTTATTTTACTTGACCACCTGCCCTTCTCACCCTACGCCCACCAATGCAGGCCGCGGCCACAAACCGCACTCTAATTTTGTCGTGTGACAGAAAGTTTACGAATTCATTAACCATTAAAAAATTTTCACGACGGTATCACATGTAATTTACCATTTCTCTCTCTATCTGCATTATCTGTCTCTCTGCTAATATCATTTTTTCACTTCATAAACAACTTCTCTCATTATATATAAAGGCTTCAAAATCACACAAATAATTACTCTTCATATTAAACATATTTTATACTTCATATTTCACATTTAAATTAAAAATAGTTTTAGAAATACAACACATTATGACAGCCAAAAATGAGTTTAGTTTCAAACTATGAGGAAAATCAATCATTGTTTGTGAGTAAACCATATTTTACGGTACATGACAAAACAAACAGTTACAGACTTACCTTTACCAATGCTTTGTACGATGTACAACAGTGACAGTCACAAAATAGATATTCGTTTGACGGAAGTCTCAATTATGCTGCTATCACTGCAACCAAAATTCAATGGCACAGATATCCAGTCAATACAGACTCATATATGTCTCTTCAGCCAATCATATTTCCTCCCGCAAAATTTTGTATTCAAATTTATATTTCAGTTGGTTGTCCCTCACAATATTTTCAATGTCACATAAAAGTCACCCATCACCCACTGCTATCTCTGGCTGTTTCCATGGTAACACCTCATTCTGCACCTGGCTGAAGGCACAGGTCAAAAGTTCATATCTCAACGTTTTACAGCAAACTAACAACACTGTTTTCCCTCCAGAAACACCTGCCTATCCACAGCTCTGTTACATGTAATTTTTTTCACACCCATTACTACTTTTTCTTTTACATAACATTAACATGCAACGTAGTCTTCAATCTTCACGTATTAGATTCAACCAATCATTTTTCGTTTTTCAACCACACCAAGCTTCATCCATTTTTTTATCCTGACTTTCAGCTTCTAACTGCCATTCCACTTCCAGAACCCATCGGAGTACGAGTGCATCTGCCTTGAAAATGAAGGTTTGGCTTTTAGGACACAGCTATATTCACTGGAGTGGAAAATATGCAGCAAGCAGACGAATTTCCAACCTTGATTTACCAAATGTGCAGATAACGTGGATTGGGCAAAGAGGATTAAGATGTCACCAATTAATACCATTGGTGAAAACTTTTATGCATCTCACAGAACCAGACCGTATAATTGTGCACTGTGGTGGGAACGATCTAGGCACATTGACTGGGGTAGGTCTGGAAATGCTTCTAAAAGACACCTTTCGACAATTGATGACACTTTTTCCTCGAACTGCCTTGGTATATTCCAATATATGCCAAAGACAGAAATGGAATTGGTCCAATCAACATTGTGCACAAATTGAGAAAGCAAGGAGACCTGTTAATAAATCTGTTTCTACTTTCCTTAGAGATTATAGCATGGGTTCTATTTACCACAACAACTTGCGTTACCACATGCAAGACATCTATAGGACAGATGGTGTTCATTTCACGGATGAGGGAAACAGAATCTTCCTCTGCAACATCAGACTCTGCATCGGTACTTACTTATAAATGCAGAAAAAACTCAATTAACACAAGGGCTCTTTTCAGAGCCACCTTATATCAAAGCACTCAAACTTCTGATTTATCTCCATTTTCACACTCTTGTAAATAGGTGTGCGCGCCCGAGTGCGCGCACCCCGCAACTTTTGTTAAAAAAATATATATATATATTTTCGCGTTTAAGGGCCTTACTGCACACCCTGAGAGAACCTACGCAGCAAAACAATCTCTACCTTCTCCCCTTTCCATGTTCCAACGCTTTGAAATGACAATATATTTACTCGCAGTGACAAAATGGCGGTCAACACTTCCTGATTTCCTTGGAATCGAACGTTAACAGACGTCACGCAGCAAAAAAAAAAATCCGCTCGCGCGCAGCCGCTTGAGTGCGCGCACCCGTGCGCGCTTACAGATATATAATTGACTTTAACTTTAATTTTCTCAGCAACTACTGAACAGATTTACACCATTCCAAAAAAAGCGTAATCTGCGAGCCGGACTCTACAGTTTTGCCAAATTTCTTATAAATCCATTCAGCCGTTCGACCTGTAACTGTGTCTAAACGTCCTATGGAAAATAACATGGAGAAAACACGTTTTGGGACCCCCTTTTATCTCAGCCCCCACTTCACCATTCCCCCCCAAACTTTCAGGGAAGGAGCGCAGCGGACCGAGCCATCTCCTTTGAGAAATTCGCAAAGATTCATCCACCAGGGCCAAAGTTAATCCAAATAGAATGTTGAGGTTTTCCTATGGAAACTAGGTCCTAACTATAACTACCTACTGGCGACCGCCAGTAGGTAATATATATATATATATATATAATATATATATATATATATATATATATATATATATATATATATATATATATATATATCCACAACCCCAATCCAACTTCCAAAAGAAGAGGCACGTACTCAGGTCTGAAAGTATGGGGCCAATTTAATGTTGTTTCAGGTCACCCCCGACCTCGCTGTAAAGAGAGACGCGTTTCGCCTGCGCAGCGGGCTTTATCAATCTAAATGCCTACAAGCATTCACAGGTATATAGAGCCCTCCCCTTTCTTCTTCAAACATGGGTAGACATAAAAGATAGACTGTGTGCAACATTTTTGCTAGTAAATCACAACGCTAATTAACCTAGTCTCAATACTTTGTGTATAAATGCGCAGTTGATGTGAAAAAATTGTCGGCATAATGCACCATCAACATGCTCTATTACATGATTGAAACAAGGTTCAAAACTCCTGCGATGTATTGACACAAAATCTAGACATAATATCTACCCGAGGTGGAGGCATGTAAACACTTTGGGGCTCATTAGGATGGCGGACGGACTTGCGTCCGTCCGCCACCCTAGAGTAGGAGGGACCGTCCGCATGGGCTGCGGCGGTCCCTCCGTGCAAATTAGGATGTGACCGCCACCCTGGCGGTCACATCCTGGATATTTAACATTGCGGCGGGTGCAGCTTCAAGCTGCACCCGCCGTAATGTTAAAAAAGCATACATTGCATATGTATGCAGCAAGCAGCAGGCACCGCGCGGTGCCTGCCGCTTGCTGCATACATATGCAGGGGGGTACCATAGGTACCCCCCATGTGCACCCCCCACCCCCCCTTCACCCAGGGGGCCTGCAGCGGGCCCCCGCAGTGAAGCACCGTATGCTTTTACACGGCGGAATATCCGCCGTGTAAAAGCATTTATTTCTGTGCATCCTAATATGGTGGACGGTGTCTGAGAGACACCGTCACCATATTACAGCTTTTCCGCCGCGGTTGTAAGCCAACCGCGGCGGAAAAGCTGCGGACGGAAACCAGGACCCACCAGCCATCCTAATGTGGCGGTGGGTCTTTGGTCGGTCCGCTGCGGTTTTTCCGCATCCTCCGGGCCGGCGGTGGATTCCGCCGGCCCAGAGGATGCGGAAAAACCGCAATCCTAATGACCCCCTAGGTGTGGAGCCACTCTTTTCAATGTGTGCTGCCCTACTTATGTATAATGAAAAACTGACCAATTACAGTAAATAACATCGAGCTGCAATACTAGTAAAAACGAATGAACTAATGACGCTGTGCTCTACATGAAAAACACAGGACATAACCATCCTGTTCTGAACAACTAGTCCGGTTGACCATGGAGCCTAGCTAAATTAAATTGTGGCCTGCAAGTGCAAACAAGAAAGAACACACTAATGGCATAATGTTCAGGGTAGTCAGATATTCGTGGTGCTTCAATATATATATAACCTACTGGCGGTCACCAGCAGGTAGTTATAGTTAGGACCTACTTTCCATAGGAAATACACATATTCTATTTGGAATAACTTTGGCGCTGGTGGATGAATCTTTGCGAGTTTCTCCAAGAAAATGGCCTGCTCGGCTCCGCTCCTTCCCTGAAAGTTTAGGGGTGGTTCATCAAGTGGGGGCAGAGAAAAAAGGGGGGTCCCAAAACATGTTTTCCCCATGCAATTTTACATAGGGACCTTTAACTAAGGCTACAGCCCGAACAGTTGAACGGAATTACACCGAATTTGGCAGAGAGGTAGATTTTGGTTCGCAGATTGTGCTTTTTGCTAAATGGTGTAAATCCGTTTGGTTGTTCCTGAGAAAATCAAAAGTAAATTCATAGTTTTATCTATAGACTAAGTACTGCTCGCGTACGGAGATCCGTTCAATTACGAGCACGAGCTGCATGCTGATTGGCTGTCAACTGTCTGTCAACACTCCAAACCAGGAAGTGTTGGCAGCCATCTTGTGCCTCGGTAGAACCGACTCACAAGAAAACATGGAAACAAAGGTGAAAACAAAGAAAAGGGGGCATGGTAGAAACACCGTGACCCCTAGGCCTGCTCAGGGGGTCACACAAGGACCCCCAAGGCCAAAAATAAAAATATTTTTTTTGGGAAAAAATTGCGGTATACACGTATGATACGCGTACACTGCCGATCCCCCCCAAACAAATTAAGGCACCACTCTGCAAACGCGCCCCCTGACTCGTTTGCAGAGGGGGAACTAATTCCCCTTGAATACTGGGGGTCCCTGGGGGCCAAGTAGCCCACCAACAACCTCCAGTATGCACCAGGAGGCACGTTTGCAGAGAGGGAACTAATTTCCCTTGAATACTGGTGGTCCCTGGTGGCCAAGTAGCCCACCAACAACCTCCAGTATGCACCAGGGGGCTGCCTTGCAGAAACGTGTAAAGAGGCCACACACCTTTTTACACCTCTCTGCAAGGCAGCCCCCTGGTGCATACTGGAATTTCCTGACCCCCTAGGCCTGCTCAGGGGTCCAACAAGGACCCCCAAGGCCCCAAAAAAAAAATGTTTTTAAATCCCGGGATACTCGCAGGGTACGCGTATCCTGTCGATCCCAAGAAAAAACATTAAGGCACCACTCTGCAAACGCGCCCCCTGAAGCGTTTGCAGTGGGGGAAATAATTCCCCTTGAATACTGGGGTCCCTGGGGGCCACGTGGCCCACCAGGAACCTCCAGTGTGTGCTAGGGGGCTGCCTTGCAGAGACGTGTAAAGAGGCCACGTCCCTTTTTACACCTCTCTCTAATGCAGCCCCTTGGCGCATACTGGAGGTTCCTGGTGGGCTAGTTGGCCCCCAGGGACCCCCAATATCCAAGGGGAATTAGTTCCCCCTTTGCAAACGCGCCAGGGGGATGCGTTGCAGAGAGCTGTAAAAAGGGGCATGGCCTCAGAACACCTCTCATGATGTCATGAGTGATGTCACTGACCATGTCATGAGTGATGTGATATGTGACGTCATCAGCAGTGCAATGCGGGCGCGCGAGTTATAGTTACCTATGGTTTTTTCAGTGAATTTCTAAGGTTTTTTTAAATGCTAATTCCTAACTATAACGTGGCTGAAGCCTATGGTTTTTTCAGTGAATATATATATATATATATATATATATATATATATATATATATATATATATAAAACCTACTGACGGTTGCCAGAAGGTAGATATAGTTAGGATGTAGTTTCCATTGGAAGAGCGTTTATTTCTTTTCCAAGATCTTTAGTGTAGTTTGATAAATCCTTGTGAAGTTTTCAAATCTAGTTTGCCACTCACTTCAGATGCTGGCTTGAAAATGTCTGGGTGATCCATCAAGCAGGGGCTGCAAATTCGGGGGGTCACCAAAATGCGGTTTCCCCATGTTATTTTCCAAAGGAACTTTAGCCACAGCTACAGCCCGAACTGCTGTACAGAATGACACAAAATGTGGCAGAAAGGTAAATATTGGGCCAGGGAAGTGCCCTTTTGTGATTTGGTGCAAATCCGTTGAGTAGTTGTGGAGTTATTTAATGAAATTTCCAATTGCATATATAGGGATGTGTTGGATCCACTACCACTCCCAATCTCATGCTGAAATCTAATTGGCTGCGAACACTTAAAACCAGGAAGTCTTGGTAGCCATTTTATGTCTCAGAATTTATTATTTTTTTGAAGAAAAGGGGGCAGGATAGAAATACCCTAACCCCCTAGGCCTCTGGGCTAAAAAAAGCATTAAAAAAAACAATTGCCAGGATCCGAGGATCCACCCACATATTTTTTAAAAATTAAGAGCTGGCTTCCACCCTTTGTTAGTTATCGGCCCCCGGGAGTACCATGTACCGGCGGTATATTGTTAATTAGGGAGGGGGATCATGCTCTCCCCTGAGGCTGATTGTTGCCCAAGGGACCACCACCTCCCAGGGCTTATGATTTATAAATGGGGGCCTCTCTGACCACCCCAGGCCCTGGTGACCCCCCCCAACCCTGGGGCCACATGTTAAAAAGTAGTCAAGGGGAATCTTGGACACTCCGTGCCCTGGGACCACCACCTTCCCTTGGCTAATATATTAAAATGACGGGGCCTCTTGGACGCACCTGGCACTGGGGACCATCCCTTCCCGGGGCCATGATGAGATTGTTGTGGGGGGCCTCAGGGAACCCCCATGGATCACCACCTCCCCAGAGCCATATACTTTTTAAAACAACATAGGAGGGAACCCACGTGGCCCTCCTCCCGGGCTGTTCCAGGCCCCGGAGATCACCACCTCCCTTGGGAAGGCCCTACAAATTAGAAAGGAGTCTTGGAGCCATAGATGGCCCTGAGGACTGACACCCCCCTAGGGCCAGCTCCTGCTATGTCTCGGGGATGCCCATCCCCAGGACATAGCTGTTTGCTATGGCTTGACAGGAGCTATATCTCTCCTGCCAAGCCATAGCAAATGCTCCGATTCCAGCAAGCGAGAGGGAGCTGCATGTTCAGCAGCTCCCTCTATGTAAAAGGAGAGGGGGAGTCAGCAGAGACTGTGGGGGCCTTCAGGTGGAAGGCCGCATGCCCCCCCCACATCACTATAAAATATTTCATTTGGACTGCGAAGGTGCACTTTGGTTTTTTGGGGGAATTTTCGGCGGGAGTCACGAATCCAGCGCAACCCCTACCAACACATTTTTTAAATGCTTTTTTAGCCCCCCAAGAGGCCTAGGAGGTCAGGGTGTTTCTACCATGTCCCCTTTTCTTTTTTAAAATCTTTTTTCTCGTGATTCGGTTCAACAGAGTGGCAAGATGGCTGCCAACACTTCCTGGTTTGAAGTGTTGGCAGTCAATCCAGCACAAGTTAAGGAGGGGTCAAAGATCCACTACGTCCCTACATATACAACTCGGAATTTCTTTAAATTTCTCATCAATTACTGAATGGATTTACACCATTTAACAAAAAGGTTGCCATATTTGGTGTAATTCCGTTAAGCACTTTGGGCTGTAGTTGTTTATAAAGTTTCCTATGGAAATTAACATGGAGAGAAGGTGTTTTGGGACCACTCCTTTTTCTCGGCCCCCGCTTGATGGATCCCCGTGAAATTTTCAAGAAAGCAGCTGAATTGAGAATTTCATGAAGATTCGTCAAATGATGCCAAAGTTATTGGCAAAAGATAAAATGCTATTCCTATGGAAGCTACATCCTAACTATAACTATCTACTAGCTACCACCATATATATATATATATATATATATATATATATATATATATATTTATATATTCATGTTAAGCAATGTATTATTCAAATCCACTCGACGTGTTTCGGGAGTTAGTCCCTTGGTCGTGAGTGGATTTGCCGATGAATTCTGTAAAATAAAAAATTGCTTAACATGCAGTTGGAGTTCGTGTTTACTGTTTTCCAGTAAATGCATTGGAAGAAAGGACAGTCATTTTGGAGTTATTTACGAGGTTTGCCGCCTTACATGAACTGCTGTCACAAGCGGCAGGGTCATGGCGCTGCTCGGCATCTGTCGAGCTCTATGATTTGGATATATATATATATATATTCACTGAAAAAAACATAGGTTTGATACCAGTTATAGTTAGCTGGAAATTTTACTGATATAAAACCAATGAAATTCCACGTTATAGTTAGTTGGACTCACTATAACTTGCGCGTGTAATGCACTGCTGATGACGTCACATATTACATCACTCATGACATCACTGATGACACCATCCTTGTGACACAGTGACAGACCTCCTTTCACTGTAATCTAACCCTTGAAACACATATTCAAAAATAGAAACTAACATTTTCAAAAAAATGGAGATACCCATGCCAGTTACAACAACCAATTCAATAATTCCACCATCTATATAAACATGCACTAATTCACCAACAGTTCTATATAGTCACTCATACATATATTCACTAATCATATGTAGTGATACACCTACACATCCTGTTACACACCGACAGTCATCCAAAAGTTATTCACACACATACTCACACATGCAAATAAACTATTGAACATCCATTTATTTGCATAAACAGCTATACACACACTACCACTTTACTTCTAAGGAAACTTACACATACTTACTCTCTTAAAAAATCACTTATAGAAACACATACTAATTTAAACAGGAACTCTTACAATCCCTCACTCTCACATATACTCACTTATATACATCAATATTCACATATACTAGATTACAACATATGTAGTTACTGATAAAGACACTAATAAGACAGTCATTCACTCACTAACACAGACATATACACACTCATCCACCCATACAGTCCTGCACATATGCTGTCTTCAAAACACATACAAACAGAGACTCAGTCATTCTTGCATCTATGTACTAAGTAATACTCCCACCAAAGCATGCAAACACTCATACTGATACTAAGAAAAACATCTAATCACCTATATACATACACATGTACCTACTCATCAACCCATGCAGCCACTTATACACAAAGTGAAACACTAATACATATATTTAAATATTTAAGCATTACTCACTAATATATGTATTCACTAAGATATTCAATAATAGATACATATATAACACATATTTATTTTTCAGAAAGACACACATTCACTGGATGGTGTCATCAGTGATGTCATGAGTGATGTAATATGTGACGTCATCAGCAGTGCATTACACGCGCAAGTTATAGTGAGTCCAACTAACTATAACGTGGAATTTCATTGGTTTTATATCAGTAAAATTTCCAGCTAACTATAACTGGTATCAAACCTATGGTTTTTTCAGTGAATTTCATAGGTTTTGCTAATTCAGAAATATCTCGTGTATACAACCTATACTTTTGTCAATAAAGTTCTGGCAATATTTTTTTCAGAAACAAGCTGTTTTCTTCACTGTTCAAGTTGCATACAGACTCCTTGTAAAGCGATACAGAATTAGAAAGTCTGTACCTTACCTTTTTTTCAACGCATTAAAATTTGCCTGTAAATAAAAATAGCCTTTCTAAACTTTCGTGCACGACCCGGTGTGCGCACTCTCGGCAACAGTTCTCAATAAAATGGATAGCGCATTTCCAGGCTTTCGTGCGCGACCGACTGCGCGCACCCGCCTATATATTTCGTGAAAACTTTGCAATCTGAACTTATTGAATTTCTTCATAGACCCATCAAAGAACTTATACTACGTCAAAGAGACTAAACCTAGGCTTATTTTTTAATATTATGAAAATTTTCATTAAATGGAGCCGAATGTCTTTTTAAACTTTCGTGTGTGACCGAATGTACACACCTTGGTATTTTAAAAAAATATATAAAAGGTTTTATACTTTAACAATTGTATGCTTGAATCGAGCTCAGAAGATATATCAAATCCGGATATGTTTGGATTTACTCCTTTTCACGTTTTGAAACTTTGCTGAATTAGACCGCTACTTCCAAATGGCGTACGTGACCAGATACTATCACCGCGTACACGTCCTGAGACGCGCATGTGAAGTAATGTGACTTGAAAACAACACTTCCAATTGGTTCTTAGTAGTTTCTATTCTGCAATTTACACAGAGGACTCCACCCACTCCTCTCACTATCTTTTCTACTCTCAAAAGAGAACGACGTTCAACACCCTTCGGAAGACTTTGCTGAAATGGCTGCAGCCCCGCATTCATCTTCCGAATCTGAAGGAAATGAGCGACTACCTTTAAAAAGAAAAATGGAATCTTTTATTTGGCAATTTTTCACTTATCCTGAAGAACAAAAGAAAGTGAATGCGCCAAAAGTTACCTGCACGATATGCAATTCGGTTCTCTCAAGAGGAAATCCAAGAAAAAAATATTCCTTTTCCATACATACCATGGTGCGGCATGTCAAACAAGTGCACCCTGTGGAATTTGCAAAGGCATCGACAAGAGCCCTGGCCACGCTATTACCATCAGAGGTGGCCAGCACATCTTCTGGTGGACGACCTGTATCACCATCGAGTGCTGTGATGGACTTGAGACCATATCTTGCAAAGGTGCACATGAAATGCAACGAGTGTGGAGAAATTCTTCTATACGGAGAGCAGAGCCTCATTCTTACTAAACTAAAAATTGAGAGTCATAAATGCCCCGAGAAAAGATACATTTCTTCATTTCATTTTGATCCTGTGTCACACATGAAAATGTTGTTGCAAGTTTAAAAAATCAAAAACAACATAACACTTGTTTTAAAAAAAAAAAAAAAGTTATTTTCAGAACTAACTCATTCTACCAAAAAAGAGCTCCAGGAGCATATTATAAAGGGGGTTTATCTCTGCTTTTTTGGCTTTCGTTCGTGCGCGACCGTGTGCACGCACCCGCCTATATATTTCGTGAAAACTTTGCAATTGCAACTTGTTAAATTTCTTCATAGACCCATCAAAGAACTTATACTACGTCAAAGACAGTAAACCTAGGCTTCTTTTTTATTATTATGAAAATTTTCATAAAATGGAGCCGAATGTCTTTTTAAACTTTCGTGCGTGACCGAATGTCCACACCTTGGTATTTTAAAAAAAATATATAAAAAGTTTTATACTTTAACAATTGTATGCTTGAATCGAGCTCAGAAGATATATTAAATCCGGATGTGTTTGGATTTACTCCTTTTCACGTTTTGAAACTTCGCTGAATTAGACCGCTACTTCCAAATGGCGTACGTGACCAGATACTGTCACCGCCTACACGTCCCAAGACGCGCATGTGAAGTCATGTGACTCGAAAACAACACTTCCAATTGGTTCTTAGTAGTTTCTATTCTGCAATTTACACGCAGCACTCCACCCACTTATCTCACTATCTTTTCTACTCTCAAAAGAGAACAACGTTCAACATCTTCCGAAAGACTTTCTTTTCACGCGATAATGTGAAATACTGAGATTGTTACAGGATTTTTATCACTTAGAAGCCTTCCTATTATGAAGGTTTATCTCCTAAGTCTCTGATTCTCAAACTGTGCAACGCGGCTCCCCTGTGTGCCGTAATGAAGTGCTAGGGGCGCCGCCCACACTCTAGTGTGACTAACCATCTATAAATTCCACAGACATCTCTACCCTGTTATCTGCAATTGTGAGCATCAAAAGGAGCTGCGCTACGCCCCTGTGAGAGGCCTCACTCCCACTGCTGCAACGGCTTGGCAGTCCTCCAGATGCACAGGAACAGCCCCTCCGATCCATTGAAGTTCTCTGTCATGAGAGGCCTCACTCCCACTGCTGCAACGGCTTGGCAGTCCTCCAGATGCACAGGAACAGCCCCTCCGATCCATTGAAGTTCTGTGTCGGTCTCAATACCACTTACGAAATGAAAATAAGCACTGAAGAATATTCAAGCATGTAGTACTCCTCCTGCTACAGCATACAAAATGCATTCTATTACCTATAAAAAAGTCAAACACCCACGCTACAATCATATAGAACACTTCCTCTAAAGAAGCCTGTGAATAACTTTAAAACATCAGGTTAACCTTTTTTTACTCTCTCATCATTATTAAAGATAAGTATTTACAATGCTATATTAAACAATGCCATGGTTCTTGCTTTTTAATTTTAAAAATCTTGCAATCTTTCACAAACCCAATACTCATAGCTTCTTTTTCGTGACAAAAATCTTGCAATATTACATACCTACATAGAATAACAGAAAAAACATAACACTACAAAGGCCGAACACTCTACTAAACGCGGATTTGTAACCTATGAGGCAGATTTATGTTAACTACTTCATACCCAGATATGCACCAGTTAATGTGCACCACAGTATGCTAGTGCTCCGTTACCCATGGTGTGCCACATTTGAAATGTGGCGCACCATGGTACAAAAACACCATACATGCGTAACACATCTGTGCTCAAAAAGTAATACATTGCTAGAGTTGCATCGCAAGTGTGATGCAGCTCCAGCAAGGCTCACCAATGCACTATATTCACAATACTGCGTCAATACCTACGCCTGCTTCAAGCACATGCACAGTTTTGAAACAGCATAGGTCTGAAAGTCACTGAGTGAAATATCATGCATTACAGTCAGCCACTTTCAAGACGCATTCCTTCAGAGGAACACTTCCTTATGGTGCAGGGCTTTAGAATGTGACATATCTCCTAGATCCATAACGTTGTAAATATGGTACATTATTTCCACTGTCATTGTATTAAATAAACTGACGAAATTGTGGCGCAAAGAGACGCAACGTCAACATAAAGCTGCTACAATGTGTTTTAAAGTGCCCTTTAAATTACAACCAACACTCTCTTTGAAGAGACCCCTCATGTTTTTTTAACACCTGTTAAGTCCTTCCATGCTCATGACAGAGCCGCTCCATCACGAGCATTGCCTCAGCTGTCCCCAGAATAGATCAGTTTTGTCATGGCCTTGCCCCTGTGCTTGCACAGCACTAATATTGTACCTCCATGACACGTTCTATTGACTAAGCAGAGCCATGAGAGAACCACTGTATCATGAACAGATCTCAACCGTGGCTCATGAAGGAGTACCTCTATCATGAACATAAAAGTACCACTCAGCCCCCCGGCCCCCTAATGTTGAGGCAGAATTGCCACTGCAGCAAAGGACTTAAACTCCTGGAAAGAGCAACATGTAACATTTAATATCATTTCCCACCAATGTTTTCATATATCAGTGTTGCTGAACTCACTCAGTAAAATGTCGCTCATTTCATTAAATCACTTTTAAAGCATGCCTTATAACAATGCACCCAATCCTATGTGGAAGTGCTTATATTAAACATGACATTGCTTTAAGCAGGATAGACAAAGAAATGACACAGTGATGTAAAAGTTTCTTTATTTTTTATACTTACCTAAAAAATAGTAAAAAAGTAAAGTACATTTCTTTTAAAAACGTAGTACCTGTGGAAGAAAAGTAAAAATAAGATTATAATGTACATTTCATAAAATAAAAAAAATAAGAGAAAATAAGAGAGAGGCAGAGAAAACTCTCGGATGTTATTAGTTGTACTTACCTTATAAATATAATATCTGTGGAAGACAGTAAAAAAATATGTTTTAATACATATTTCTAAATTCAATGTAACAAAATAACTCAAACAACATATTAAATGGTTTATTTTTGCTGTCCTCAGAATACATTGATTTTCACTATAAACAGTGATTTCAATATTAATCATCATATAACAGCGGGGAAAAAAAAACACAATCAAAATGATTGTGTTCAAAAAACCCATCCAAAATCTCCATACATATTATAAATACCTGAAAAAAACATATCTTAAATGTTTTTCTCAAATTCGCAATTTCTTGAGTAATCACACTACATCTTCCACAGTTACAAACTAATTAAACTATACGACCTATTTTTAAATATATCTCAAAAAAACACCGTGCAAGTATCTCCTATAAAAATCTATCTTAAGTATACATTTTCTTTTCTCATACCTTTCCGCATGGCCAAATTGTATAAGTTAACTCATTACCTTTTAAATACCTCTCCCAAAAACTTGCGTCCATATATGTTCTAAAATAATTATCTAAAGTACTCATTTTCTTCTCTCATATTTTTCCACATGGCCAAATACTATGAGTTAAGTAGTTTTTTAATCTTAATCTTATCTATTCTTTTGTGAACCTTTACAGTAAAAATGTGTAACATGCTTTATACCACCAAACATTAACTAAATTTCCACCTGATGTTATCACTATACCAAACACAAATTTCATTTATAGATTTGTAGACCCTCAGTCACATGATATTTGTAAACAAGAAAGTTTCATATCTTTACAGTATTAATCTTCCTACAGCAAGTGATTCTACTGAAATTTGGGTTCCAAAAATAGCAGATAGGAGTTAGTTAAGGCAAAAGGCAAACGTTTCTTAAAAGTCAATTGGGTATCATTGCAAAGCGTCCAGCCACTTCCACACTTCAAATAAGCTGTATAATGTCCTGATGATGTGGAAGGCCCTTCATGAAAAATAATGGCTACAGTTACAAATGTTCTTCTAGAAATAGATACTTGAGTAGCCACAACATGTTTAATTAAAGTTGACAATTTACTCCCATCAGCTCTGCATCGTTGAAACATTAATATTACATATTGTCCATATCTATGGATAAATAAAGTTGATAACATTTCAGACTTACATTGAGAACAGACCATGTTCTGATGCGCATCTTTAACTAGTTTATTAAAAGACACTTCTTTACAGTCTGGTAATGTTAAATATATAAATCTTTCACTGTGTATATCAGTACTACTTGAAAATGAGCAATTATCACAGTTATGTTCCCATTTATAAGAAAGGCCAAAAAGATTATCAATATCTACACCTTCATCTTCCAAAACTGTAAACATATACATAATAAATTCCTGACAATCTTGCTGAATATTCTGTGAAAATTGATTTACTCCTGCACATATGTCTAAAACATTCCTTAGTTCTGAAACACTTCCTACTTCACTTTCACCACTACTACATTTTTCAAATATAGAATTTAAGGAATAGCAAAATGTTTGCTCCTGATTTTCTACAATCTGTTCCCTAACATTTTTTAGAAAAAAAACAACATTAACTACTACATTTGCATAACAGTTGACACCAGACCTGTTTTCAAACTTAAATCCAACAATCTCTTCAATACTAACCGTTTTCTTATGCCTACCAACAACAGCTACATCTTTTTTTCGTCGTTTCTCAACTACTTAAGCACATTTCTCCTCATTTTTCCTTTTCTGACCAACCATACGCCTTTCAATTAAAGGATATTGAGGTAAACTTGGAGCATATTCTCTTCTTAACCTATTATACTCCTTCACACAATTTAAATCTGCACTAATCTTTGTCTCATCATAATCAATTAAATAAAGTCCACATAATGTTCTAACTCGCGATAAAGCAACATATGCCATACCCTCTTTGAATACAGTGCTTCCAATATTTACCAAAGCACAATCTACACTTAAACCTTGAGATTTGTGAATAGTCACTGCATATGCCAAACAAATTGGAAATTGCTTCCGACGGACATATAAGTCTTTCACAAGCAAAAAACGTTTTGAACAGCGACTAATTTGCTGAACTTCCTCAATTCCATCAAATTTTATTCTTAAAAATTCAATCTCATCTCTATTTGTATAATTAACAAAACCAACAACATTACCCATTGCTCCATTTACCAATCCTCTTTCTACATGTAAATTTCTCCTTAAAATTATCCGACAATTTAAACATACATACAGATTTTTCTCTAAACCAGCAGTTTTAGATATACTTTTTTGAAGAGAATCCAATTTTAACTTCAACTTTTCAGACAAAACAATAGTACTACCTTCATGCTCTATTCTATCTTTAGCTTCCAGTTTCCTAATTTGTTGATTTTCTAAATTCAACATTTTCTCATTAAAAACTGAACATTCTTTCACAGTTGGCATCAAGCATATCACTGATTTATCTGCTACCTCTTTACTATATATTTTCTCAGGTACATTATCTTCATTAGGAAACAGCTTGGAAAGTAATCGTGTTCGTAGAGTGTGTTTCGCATCTTCAGTTAGTTTTCCAATCCTGATATCTTGAAGAATATTTCCATATTTAGTATCCTTTGCCTGTCGCATATTTTGAATCAGTTCAGTATATTTGAAATGTGACCATATATTAACATTTCCAATACTGCCCAGGCACTTTCTAGTCTCCTCATGCGTAACAGTTTCAAATACAGGTTGTCCTTTCACTGGAGTTAGTTGGCGTAGATCTCCAAAAACTATGACATGTTTACCTCCAAATAACACATCATACTCTGTCTTAAGTATCTGTTGCATTCTTAAATGCACAAAAGCAAGCATTAAATTAGATACCATGCTTACTTCATCAATAATAGGAAGTTTCATTTCTTTAAGCACTCTAGAAACTTCAAAACAAGCTTCTCCAGCTAGCTTGTGATATTGTAATTTATTTTCATGTTCAACTGGCAGCATCAGTAAACAATGTAAAGTAATACCTTTAATATTATGTGCTGCCAATCTAGTTGGAGCAGTAACAACACACGACAGTGTTGACTGAGTTCTTTGCTGTAAATATGTAGTAATTCCTTTAATTAGGAAACTTTTACCAGTTCCAGCTTCTCCACTTACATATAATCGAATAGGTTCAAATGACATACATGAGCAATCTTTTCTCTCATGACGAAAGCCATGCTCAATGTGCTCTGTCACTTCATCATATATCTGTCTTTGCTCAATATTAAATTGCTTCTTTAATTCTTCTAAGTTGATTACTTCCTCTTGACCTTGCTGCATTGCTCTTTCCACCTCATCCATGGCAGTGGCTGCTTCATTTTGGATAATTGGTTGTCCCAGTGGATCTTGACTTAATGAAGCCGAACTTTGACTATCTTGTGAACTATCTCTACCAATCTCCGCTGCAATTGTCACTTCTTGCTCTATTTCATCATTCAACATTTGCAGATAATTACTAAAAACAGTACATTCAATACTACTTTTAGATGCGTTGAATGAATCTTCATAACTATCAAAGTCCCCAAGTAGTTCCTCTTCTCTACGCCATGGTTTAAAGAGTTGCAAAAGAGCAAAATAGTAAAATTCTCTTTTGTCAGGTGTTTCGCAACTCAGTTTCCGATGATTAATCAAGTGTCCTTTTCTTTGCTTCACCAGACATCCTTCTTGTCCAATTACAGCATATACACCTTTATCAATGTTCTCTGTAACATTCCTTTTAAAAGTGTAGTTTTGAAGTATTTCATACAGACAAATGTTTTCTAGAAGAGTACTTCTATTTGGATAGTATGTATCCAACATATTTGTTTTCAGAATGTCTGTACTGTTTGGTTCTTTCTGGGCTAAATATTCAATTTCTTGCACAGGTTTTAGAACACGGTTTCGTGTTTCTGCAAGACCCAAACTCACCCAGAGAATAGTCCTTGATTTAGCATAAAGACTTGCTGATGATAATCGGTCACAACATTCATATGCTCCAATTTCTCGATGAGACAACATCTTCAAACTCTACGTATACAATTTTTTGCTTAGGCTCTTTTCATGAGAAATGTCTTCCCACATCTCCTTCAGTTCCGTCTTTTCAGATTTTGTGATGTAAGACGTTACATATCGAGCAACAGCAATAGAGTTGTCTGCAACATATTGTATGTCCATGTTAGCATTCCACATGGACAAAATGACTGGGTTATAGTCATTTATATATTTGGATTCTTCACCTCTTCTTAAATTGTACGTATTTTAGGTGACCTTCTTCTGATGTTATGTCGCAAAGATGACATCAAATTGTTGACTCTTCCTTTTGAAAGTACCGGTCGTGCAAATCCAAAACGACATTTGGTGTAGAATTTACTCTTTGATTTGAATTTTCGCGACAATATTTTCCACAACGATGACTTTGAAAGCGTAACACTTTTCCTCTTAAGTCCTTATCAGTTGTACTATGAGGTATGTCACAAGTGGCATACTGTTCAATAAAAGAGAGTACAGTCTCATCCGAGTCTCTTCCAAATTTAGGAGCATCCTTGATCCATAACAGCATATGAATATGAGGAGCACCTCTTGCTTGGTATTCTTTTCTCCAAAAGAAATCCAGTACTTCACCAAGAGTCAGATTTTTCTTGTTTGTAAGAAAAGACATCATAGCTTAAAATCTATGATTAAAATATCTGCAAACATTAACCGGATCTAACGAACACAGTTCTCCGGGTGTCTTGTAGTTTATATTTTCTATGTTTGCATTCGCCTCCTGAAGAAATTCAAGTAAATCTTCCCAAGCATACTCTGCACAGCTTAGAGTTAAAAACCATGTTGGTGCTCCTAAGTTTCTAAGCATGCACTTCAAATCTCCATGACGACGGTACCAATACTCATTAGTACCACGCTGACAAGCCATTAAATTAATTAGGTGTGAATCCAAAACACTATCTTTCTGTTGCACTTTATCCATAAATTCCTTTGCTGAAATATTATGCAGATGAACTCCACTTTTTAAGATATGATTTATTGCATAAGAGAGACCAGATAAGTCACTCTCAAACAGAAGATGAAACAAATATGGAATGCATTGGCGAAACCTCGGATCTTCTGCATATAATCTTGTTGTCCGGTATTCAGATGCAGGAATCTGCATAGGTCGATCATCATATCATGTACCTTCACCTGTAGGGAATAACTGTGGGAAACAACGAACTTCCAAACTTTCTTCCCACACACTAATAGGATTTCCTTTCGCCTTTTTCATCTGAAATAATTCAATAGCATTCCCTATTGCTTATTTGGAATGCAGTGGATGAACACTGTAATGTTCATAAATTTCTTCACTTCTGGATAGATCAACTTTTTCAATTTGTCCAATAGACAAATCACTCTCCTCTTCTTCACTTACATCTTCTTCTTCTACGTATACATCTTTATAGTACTTATTGTTTTGAACTAAATACAACATTGCCTTTTTGACTTTTCTAACATCCACTAAATCTTGCCAGATTTTCTTACTCTTTGTAGGTACACCATTAACTAGAATAACTAGAGGTTCCTCTTCTACATTTTCAACACCAATTGTTTCCATATTTTTTTTTTAATCAAGTGGCAAATATACAACTCTACCCTTTAATCCTCTTTGTAAATCTGAAGGATTTAATTTACCAGTCTTAGGCTCCATACGAACAATAGCCTGAAAAGGATGTACACATTGGATCAGAATAGTCTCATAAGTATTTAAATCCATCAATTCTGATGGAATATTTATCAACTCTAGAATATTATGAACAGCTCTAGCAGGCATTTTATTTTCATTTAATTTATTATAACAATATTTACAAATACGTTGCTCAAAACCCAAATCAAAATAGTTTTCCACCAACAAATAAGTTGCAAAAACCTTTCCATTGACCATTACTTTCATCTTCACTTTTTAAATATAAATCAACTAACCTAGTTTGACTTTTGTAATGAATGCGTCGACAACAGACACAAGAAACATTTGGTTTCTCACCTGCAATTACCTTAAACTTTATTATTTCCTGTTCAAAATGTTCAATATTAACATGTCCAACATTTTCTAACACATTTCCTTCTATAATTATATCAGTTTCTGCATTACCTTCCTCTGGACCAAAATAACTTACCTCAATTTCTGCACAAATCTTCTTAACATCTAATTCACATCCATACAAAAGAGCAGTATTTAACTGTTTAAGTTTAAGTGCTGGACTTTTTGCATAATACAACTTTCTCACCAATTTTCTCATTTTAGTATGATGCACTGCTAACATCCTGAAGTGATGAAACACACTCTGGCATATTTTTTTAGAAAGACAAGCCAGAGAATGACCTTGCAGACCTATTTTTTCTCGCACTCTGCAATGATCTAATTCTTGCAACATAACAATTTTTTTTCTAAGACTTTCTTTAGTGTACTTACGTAAGAAATTGTGAAATAAATCAATTGAATCCTGTCGTACACTACAAATGCTACTACAATTCCAACTGTAAACAGGAACATTAGCACGTCCCCCTGAAGCTTCTCCAGCCATCACCTCTTCTGCATTTCTAACCACAATTTTCTCTTTCTCAATTACACATCCCTCCTTCACCTCGTATCCTCGACCACTGGTGTCAACTGCATGCAACAAATCGTTACTTTGAAAGTAACTCTCTTCATTAAAAAATGGTTCAGACGTTGAAGTATGCATCCACTTCCCAAAAAACACTTTACAAAAATTACTCCTATTTATGTGTCTCTTCCATTTACTTTTAGCTTTTAAAACTTGTATTGCCTTATTTAGCGTATTTATTCTATTAAGTACTAAAATAAATAATGTTCTTTTTGTCTCAAACGCGCGCTCAACAATACCCTCTATATATTGTTTCTTCTTAAGAAAAGCAGATCTTCTTTTAGAAACTTTCTCCTTTTGTAATAAATTCGAAACTACTCTGTTGTAAAACATACGCTTCCTGATTTGGCTAAATTGATTCATCCGAGTTTTACTGTACAGATTTTCCTGTCTCCTGATTCCAGAAACATTTTTATCTTTGGTTCCATGTCTCCTTCTCGATACTGGTATACTTTTTTCCTTGTCCACTTCAATACTAACATTTTTCCTTCCACATATTGCTCTCAAAAACTTTTTGGTTTGCTTACCAGGAGCACTCTTCTTTTTATCCGTCCTATGTTCTTTTGATACTTCTTCAATTCCTTTCTTCTTCAAATTGTAAGTCCGTTTATAGAGCTTTCTTTTCTCAGTTCTGGTCGGCATCTTAATTTAAGATTTTGATGAAATTCTCAATCTGTAAAACACAAACATAACAAATATTATAGTTGACTACTAGCATATAACGTAAAAATTTAAACCACAGATTCATTTTCTAAGTAGAATTAAGAAAATAACAGAAAGTCTCTGAACAGAGTAGGAAATCCTGTAGTGAATGTTGGTTCTTAATTTTATCACACTCCATATCTGTTTTAACATTATAGACAGTTTTTAATTCTAATTTTTAAAGCATACAAACAGTACACTTTTTTCAAGAACTATGGGTCATCATAGATGTTTTAATCTTTTTTACTACAATCTCTTTTACACTTCATGAGAACATGTCTTATCACTCTCCTAAAGCACATCAACGACGAATAGGACAAGAAAACTGTCTTCAAGAATGCTTTACTATCAAAAAAATGTTTATTTATTGAAATCTTCATAATTTTGTAGAACTTCCACCATTATATCATCAGGGACTTCTTCAAGTCCAAAGTCCTCATCTCCTTCAACCATCTCTAAGTAAGCGGAGTCTAAAGACATGTCCATAAAATAATTTTTTTCATCTATTTCCTCTTGAAAGACTGCGTCTAAAATTTCCTCCATCACTTCGTTAATGATTTCAAAATGAATTTGTTTCTCTTCTGAGGAATTCTCCATAACTAGACTCAGTTTATTCTTCTGTATCCTTTAAAAAAAATATAGAGACTAAATTATATCTTTTTTCATAAATGTATAACTTAAAAATACCTTTACTAATTTTTAAACTACATATATTTTTATAATTTCTAACTTATTAACTCTATATATTTTAAGATATCACGTTCCTCTTCTTTTGAAAAGAAATTGGCAATATAACCCTAAACATTAACACTGATCTTTTTTTTCCATTAAATAATTACTGTTGTTAAAAGACATTTTACTGTAAAATTTCTTTTTAGATTTTCTAGATATCACAAATATTGATAATCTGTAGAATTAATTTTTAGAGACCCATTTTTTCAGTTCACCAGTACAAAGGGCTATGTAAACTATATGCACTCTGAAGAGAAGGCTCACACTATACAAACCATAGCATTCACTTAACAGATTACTACTTCTCACAGAGACAGTTCCTTTTATGTTTTAACAGCATACTCACCATGTAAAAGTCATAGCATATACAAAATGTCATACTAAGCATGAAGAACAACCTCATAATAAACCTCTGCATGAATATGTAAAACAATGCCTATACATAGTATAATCATAGATATGCAGGAAAGATACCCATCACACCTAGAACCATATCATAATACCTATTTGTAAATAAAGGAGAAAAACTGCCAAACATAATGCAACAAGATTTAAAAAATCATGAGCACTTCACAAGATTTAAGTAATGGAAACATGAAAGAATTATACTCCAATGATCCGTAAATCTGAACTCCATCAAAAAGAACACATGCACCAAGCCCATTAAAAGATAATTTCAACTGTCAGTGGAGAATATCTCAAAATAAATATCTAGTATAAGCAGATACAACCCATGTGAATAATTCAAGATAAAATCATATTCCAAAATGACATTTTACAAACATTTAAAAAAATCTTCTCCATTATTTTCATGTGCACCCAAAAAAATTGCCTATGCAAAAATACCAACTCACCTGAAAAAAAGAATATAATTACTCAAATTCTGTAATTCAGAAGGCACGTTGTTGCTTTTCAGCACCAAACACTGTAAAAAAGAAAATAATAAAATGTAATTAACTTATTACAGACTTATTTCTTACACAACATAGAGCCATTATAGCAAAGAACAAGCATAACAGATAAATTCCCCAAGATTCTCTGTCATTACAATAAGATACAAAATGTCTCATTTATGAAACCATTGCGCCACAGATATATCACTTTTTCCCATGTTAAAACTCATGCACCAGCGACACAAGGCCTTCATAACTAAAAGCCCATGTGACGGAGAACAAGTGCATAGACAGAAAATACAGGGCCAACCATGGGCATATGCAAGCAGTACACCTGCACAGAACCACCAAACCCCAGGAGCCACCATATTAATATATATCCTTAATATAATAATCCTCTAAGGATGCATACATATTTGCGTAGCGGACCATGGCAGGAATTTGGCGTGCTCTGCCTCTGTTCCACTTCCAAACACCTTGATCCACCCCCCCCCCTCTTCAGTGGGCTGCACGCTCCGCCCCGCCCAAACCCCCTGTTACAGAGCCCCCTACCTACGCTCCCTGCCCAGGGCTGCCATGACCCTATACCCGCCCCTGGAAAATGTGTAAGACACAGCAACAGTAAAAATCAAAGAATAGGCAACATGCAGAAAAACTACACAGTAGATGAAGAAACGAGGGGCATATTATCAAGGGGGTTTATCTCCGCTTGTTTGGCTTTAAAAGCCAAGAAAGCGGAGATAAAATTATCTCCCTATTACCTAGCTGTCGCTAACACCAGTTAGCGACAGCTAGTAGGAGATAGCGTCCATCTTGGGCCCCACTTTGCATGTCAGTGATATTTATCACTAATGACATGCAAAGTGGGCGTGCCAAGATGTTAGCGACTGGAAACAGTCGCTAACATCGCTATCTCCTATTACCAACTTTTGAAGATATTCGTGCTAGGCGCGAATATCTCCAAAAGCTAACACCTGCCCTGAGCAGTTCTTAGCCATGTTATCCAATGGGAGGGGGATAACATGGCTAAGAGCATCAGCGATATTCATGCATTGCGGCCGTTTTTTATCGCATTTGCGATAAACCTTGGTAATACCAAGGTTTATCTGCGATAAAAATTACCGCAGCGCAGCGGTACATTTTTGTCTCCAACCAAGCAATAGAGATAATTATCGCTATTGCTTCATAATATGCCCCCATATGTTTAAGATAACCCCATTGAAAAACATGTAGTAATTTTTTTAATCTGCCATGCATCTAGCCCTCCACGACCGCTTTGGAAACTCCTGCTCTAAACCTTTACATTTCATTTTTAAAACAAACGCACGTTTTTTTTCAAAGCTGCATATTAAACGCCTAAACATATATTTAGTCGTCCACATGAAGGCACTTTCAATTACATGACTTATTTAAGTGAAATCCCTGTAATGTTGCATATCTTTCCAAAAATACACCAGTGCCTATTATTATAACGATTTTTTTTAATTCTTCATCAGTGATATAATTTTTTACATATAATGAAAATCACTATGACTTTTTAAACGACAAAGCTTACGCGGTAAAAATCACTCTGCATTTGCTTCCCTTTAAGAATGTAGTTTATCTACCCCACGCATGTGAACCTTGATGTTTTCATCTGGCAGCGAATTACGGCCTTGAATCACAAGACATGAACAACAGCCTTATTGTCACAAAAACAAGTTAGCGTAGCATCTGTTCGCGAACATATCTTTCACTTAGCTAATATTCACAGACAACACCATTCCTTATAAAAGAGTGGCCTTCCTTTACAATTTACTGAGGTGACTCCCTTAATTTTAAACACATCCTCCACTTCAAGACACGCAATTTTTTTTATAACTACTAACCAATGGTTTATTGACCGGACTGCCAAAAATTATATCAAGTCATTCTGCTACTATTCACTCCATGCTCTGCGACCTATTTCTGTGGACTTCCTGTTGAACTGCCAGTGCTGCGACGTTTGTGTTCCCATCTCGTTTATTTCAAAATGGATGTCCCTCCTGTCTTCGCAAACAAGCCGGGACACTTAGAACTATTTCGCCAGAAGATGCTTGACTACTCTGGCATCTTAGCACTTTCGACTCTGAATACTTCATATTGATTATCATTTCGATATTCCTATTTCACCTGTGTGCAGCCTGTATTTCATTGCCTGAGCTGTGATTTCATGTGGGCCCTGGACTTATGTCTCTGCAACTTGGTACCTCCTGAAGTGAATTACAATCATCTCATGAATCCGTTAATTGATCATGAACAACTTTGTTGCAACGGAGGGATTATGGCCTTTGCAGCAATACAAGGAGTTCTGGGTCATTGGGATATATTCGCAGCGGCGCAAGATTTCCTGACAGACAGCTACATTGAAAACCCACCGAGCTGTCCTCTGATGGTACTAGAGGCTCCGGTAATAACAGATCATGAATGCTGCTTTCCTCTTTTCAATTGGATGGCTGACATGTTTTCGGATCATAACAGTGACTTCCTGTTAGAAGCAGTTGCTGCCTACTTCGCCTATACAATCCTGGGTTGACTGTTATGCAAGCCATTGACGTCCACATTTCGTTTTGCCTCCCTATATTTTTCACGTTTTCTTGGATACTTTCTTAACATGAACAGACCTATTGGCTTTACTAACAGTGGACATTATGATTTCCTACTGGTTAAATTTTGATCCTTTATGTGGACTAAATTTTTTTTCTTCAGCTACTCGATTTTGAACTTTATTTTTTATTAAAGTCTAATCTCAACAATTCTATTGTATATCTTATCTTATGTTATTTCAAACGTACTCGAACCAAAACTCGCTAATATATGCTACATGTGCCCTAATTAATGTGTAAATATAGAATGAGTTTTTTATAACTGTAAACGCCATTTCGCATTTGAACTGCTTAATTCCGCCTCAGACACCTCTGATCATTTAATTTTCCATAAACTGAAATATTTTGATTACATACATGCACCTCTCGCCATTTTGTCAGTTTTGGCGCGTTTTTTTTCCCTTACACAATAGCATAACAGAAACGTGATAGTGCTTCGCATACAGAGAGCTGATTGATAAAGACATAATGTCTAACCACTAGCATTTTCATGTATCGTTCCTAAACTGAAAGGCCAGAGACCTTCTTCCATTTATTAAAATATAATATACTTCCTCATAAGAGTGTATGATTAATTTTGCAAAACCATATTCATTTTTCATCAACTATACCGTTTGTATTCTATGTACTACTGACTATACCGATTACTTTGTTTTTTGCAATGTCTCTACTCGTATTAGATTAGAAACTTGCCTTGAAAACAGTGCATTTCTGAATAAACATTTCAAATATACACGTTCTCTCTTTTAATCCATAATCTCAACTAAAATGATTGTATACTGAAACAGTATTCATGTGTTCCACGTAACTTCAGCTGTACTAACTTAATATTTTCTTTTGTCGACCTGATTTACTCATACTAGAACCCACAGCCCTATAACAGCCCGTGAACCCTTTCTTAGTAGGTCGCGCACCATGCAGACAGTTGTACCTCTGTAAAAAAATAATTTATTACTCTTCTCAAGCACCGTCGCAGTTCCGCTCCACTCAGTGTTAATCACTGCTCCCACGCTTCTACAGACCAGACGCTATGTCGTATTTCACTCCTTATCACACTTTAATCTCCACAATAACAAACACTTCTCCGCCAGCCACCAGAGAACAGAGTGCACATGCAGAGGCACTAAGTAGTGAAATACAACATACCCTCTGCTCTATGGAAACAACCGAGCGGTAATTCTGAAAGAAAACATTCACTAGCGCTTCAAAAAAGCATTTCAATTATATAAATAGTTTTTTGAAAACGTTCCAACTACTTTGATGCGACTATCTGTGTGTGCCTCCACAGCAAAGTTCCTCAGCCCGGACTGAAGGCAGACACAGACAGACACACACACAATAAGATAACACAGGGCAACGGAGACGGAAAACAGAAGAGAGATAAAGATGCAGTCAAAGAGCAGGAGTGAGAGAGATATTTTTATACTCCGTTTGGTACCTCAATTTACGAACACATTTACTGCACAAATCTGTGTACAACCTCATGGTCAGAACTTTTCATTTTATTTTACTCGACCACCAGCCCTTCTCACCCTACGCCCACCATCGCAGGCCGCGGCCACAAACCGCACTATAATTTTGTCGTCTGACACAAACTTTAAGAATTCATTAAGCATTACCACTTTTTCAAGACCGTATCACATGTAATGTACCAACTTTTCATTTTATTTTACTCGACCACCTGCCCTTCTCACCCTACGCCCACCAATGCAGGCCGCGGCCACAAACCGCACTATAATTTTGTCGTCTGACAGAAACTTTAAGAATTCATTAAACATTACCACTTTTTCAAGACGGTATCACATGTAATATACCAACTTTTCATTTTATTTCACTCAACCACCTGCCCCTCTCACCCTACACCCACCAATGCAGGCCGCGTCCAGAAACCGCACTCTAATTTTGTCGTGTGACAGAAAGTTTACGAATTCATTAACCATTAACATTTTTTCACGACGGTATCACATGTAATTTACCATTTCTCTCTCTATCTGCATTATCTGTCTCTCTGCTAATATCATTTTTTCACTTCATAAACAACTTCTCTCATTATATATAAAGGCTTCAAAATCACACAAATAATTACTCTTTATATTAAACATATTTTATACTTCATATTTCACATTTAAATTCAAAATAGTTTTAGAAATACAACACATTATGACAGCCAAAAATGAGTTTAGTTTCAAACTATGAGGAAAATCAATCATTGTTTGTGAGTAAACCATATTTTACGGTACATGACAAAACAAACAGTTACAGACTTACCTTTACCAATGCTTTGTACGATGTACAACAGTGACAGTCACAAAATAGATATTCGTTTGACGGAAGTCTCAATTATGCTGCTATCACTGTAACCAAAATTCAATGGCACAGATATCCAGTCAATACAGACTCATATATGTCTCTTCAGCCAATCATATTTCCTCCCGCAAAATTTTGTATTCAAATTTACATTTCAGTTGGTTGTCCCTCACAATATTTTCAATGTCACATAAAAGTCACCCATCACCCACTGCCATCTCTGGCTGTTTCCATGGTAACACCTCATTCTGCACCTGGCTGAAGGCACAGGTCAAAAAAGTTCATATCTCAACGTTCTACAGCAAACTGACAACACTGTTCTCCCTCCAGAAATACCTGCCTATCCACAGCTCTGTTACATGTCATTTTTTTCACACCCAATACTACTTTTTCTTTTACATAACATTAACATGCAACGTAGTCTTCATTCTTCACGTATTAGAATCAACCAATCATTTTTCGTTTTTCAACCACACCAAGCTTCATCCATTTTTTTATCCTGACTTTCAGCTTCTAACTGCCATTCCACTTCCAGAACCCATCGGAGTACGAGTGCATCTGCCTTGAAAATGAAGGTTTGGCTTTTAGGACACAGCAATATTCACTGGAGTGGAAAATATGCAGCAAGCAGACGAATTTCCAACCTTGATTTACCAAATGTGCAGATAACGTGGATTGGGCAAAGAGGATTAAGATGTCACCAATTAATACCATTGGTGAAAACTTTTATGCATCTCCCAGAACCAGACCTTATAATTGTGCACTGTGGTGGGAACGATCTAGGCACATTGACTGGGGTAGGTCTGGAAATGCTTCTAAAAGACACCTTTCGACAATTGATGACACTTTTTCCTCGAACTGCCTTGGTATATTCCAATATATGCCAAAGACAGAAATGGAATTGGTCCAATCAACATTGTGCACAAATTGAGAAAGCAAGGAGACATGTAAATAAATCTGTTTCTGCTTTCCTCAGAGATTATAGCATGGGTTCTATTTACCACAACAACTTGCGTTACCACATGCAAGACATCTATAGGACAGATGGTGTTCATTTCACGGATGAGGGAAACAGAATCTTCCTCTGCAACATCAGACTCCGCATCGGTACTTACTTATAAATGCAGAAAAAACTCAATTAACACAAGGGCTCTTTTCAGAGCCACCTCATATCAAAGCACTCAAACTTCTGATTTATCTCCATTTTCATACTCTTGTAAATAGGAGTGCGCGCCCGAGTGCGCGCACCCCGCAACTTTAAAAAAAAATATATATATATATTTTCGCGTTTAAGGGCCTTACTGCACACCCTGAGAGAACCTACGCAGCAAAACAATCTCTACCTTCTCCCCTTTCCATGTTCCAACGCTTTGAAATGACAATATATTTACTCGCAGTGACAAAATGGCGGTCAACACTTCCGGATTTCCTTAGAATCGAACGTTAACAGACGTCACGCAGCAAAAAAAATTCCGCTCGCGCGCAGCCGCTTGAGTGCGTGCACCCGTACGCGCTTATAGATATATAATTGACTTTAACTTCAATTTTCTCAGCAACTACTGAACAGATTTACACCATTCCAAAAAAAGCGTAATCTGCGAGCCGGACTCTACAGTTTGGCCAAATTTCTTATAAATTCATTCAGCCGTTCGACCTGTAGCCGTGTCTAAACGTCCTATGGAAAATAACATGGAGAAAACACGTTTTGGGACCTCCCTTTTATCTCAGCCCCCACTTCACCAATCCCCCCCAAACTTTCAGGGAAGGAGCGCAGCGGACCGAGCCATCTTCTTTGAGAAATTCGCAAAGATTCATCCACCAGGGCCAAAGTTAATCCAAATAGAATGTTGAGGATTTCCTATGGAAACTAGGTCCTAACTATAACTACCTACTGGCGACCGCCAGTAGGTAATATATATATATATATATATGTGTATATAGATAGATATATAAATTAGGATTTAGAATTTGGTAGAGAGTACAGGGTGTTAAGGTTATTTTTAGGGTTTAGGATGGGGAGAGGTATAGGATGGTAAAAGATTTTTAGGGGTTAAGGGTGGATAGAGTTATTGGGTGGTAAGGGTGTTTTAGGGTTAGTAGAGGTATAGGTATAGGTTGGTACGGGATTTTTATTGTTATCGGGTGGGGAGGGATATGGGTAGTAAGAGTATTTTTAAGGGTGCGTGGTGGGTAGAGGTAAGGTTAAAAGAGAGGGAATAAAAATAATTTACTAAAGAAGTGGGATTGAGGGTTGTGCCCCAATAAACAAAATACTTTAATTTGTAATAATTTTAAAAAAGAAGGGCTAAAATTACTAGCATATATCTATATTCACTGAAAAAACCATAGGTTATAGACCATATATAGTTAGGAATTAGCATTTAAAAAACCTTATTTTACTCACACAAAACCATTGAAATTCCATATATAGTTAGTTGCACTAACTATATATCGCGCACCTGCAATCCACTGCTGATGATGTCACATATTACATCATTCATGACATGGTCAGTGACATCACTGATGACATCACTGATGACATCTCAAATGACATCACTGATGACATCACTGATGACATCTCATTTGACATCAATGACCACATCACTGATGATATCATTCATGTGACAATACAATGCATCTCCTCACATTTTAATATAACCTCTGTTTCACCCAGTGTTAAATACAGAATATAATTTTTGAAACCATTGACACACCAATACTAGTTACTACATACGCACTCACTGATTCCTACGTCTACACACACCTTCACTCATTCACCCATACTATCATTCATACATACAATCACTCATCTTTACAACACTATCATATGCACTCATACACCTATACAGACACTCACAGTCTGCCACTCATCCATGGAGTTACTCACACACCTAGTCAGTCCTGTAAAGAATCAATGACACTTCCATTTTCTTGTCTATACAGTTAAACATAGAGCACCTTACATTTTCAAACATATACTAACACATACTTACCTTGTTATACAATCATTGATACAAGTACACATTGATCTGCACAGAGTCACACACCTCCCAGCCAGCCACACACACACTCAGTCTCCCATACAAATACTTGGACAATCAATCAGTAACCCATATAGTTAATCATATAGCTACTGATCAAAACATGCAGCAGTTTACAGAACAACAGACATAATGATGCACAAATTAAGACACTTTAGTCACTAACCCATGCACTCAGTGAGACACATTTAATCACTCACTCATGCATTCAGTCATGCACCTACTAAATCCTTTGTCCAGACACTTATACTTCCACTCATTCTTCAATATGTAAGACACATTTTAACTTTACAGAAACATACAGTCACTGGATGTTGTCATCAGTGATGTCATCAGTGATGTCATTTGAGATGTCATCAGTGATGTCATCAGTGATGTCACTGACCATGTCATGAATGATGTAATATGTGACATCATCAGCAGTGGATTGCAGGTGCGCGATATATAGTTAGTGCAACTAACTATATATGGAATTTCAATGGTTTTGTGTGAGTAAAATAAGGTTTTTTAAATGCTAATTCCTAACTATATATGGTCTATAACCTATGGTTTTTTCAGTGAATTTTCAAGGTTTTGTAAATGCTAATTCCTAACTATATATGGTCTATAACCTATGGTTTTTTCAGTGAATTTCAATGGTTTTTTAATAGCAAATATCATAAGCTGTCGAATGTCAAGTACGTGGTAAGTGAAAACATTTTCGTGTTTATGCACACTGATCTGCTTTGAATGGTGCCCCCCCCCCTCATTTCTATTAGGAGTACTCTCTCTTTGCAGATAGTGAAAGGTAGTTAACGCAGGTCTTTGCCCCCATTGTAATCCGTCGTGCCTGCTTCTCTCTCCATTTGATTCATTGTTATCCAAGTATTTACTGTTTTAGAATTAGTTCTCTTTGGTTCATTCTCTATTTACAAACAAACACAGAGTCGCAATACTCTGTTTAGTCTTTGCAGATAACGAAAAATCGTGTAAAAAAAAAAAAAAGGAATCGAGCAAAATCAGTAGGCCACTAATGGGATCTCTTTTTGACCTCGCTAAAATAGAAACATTAGGAACAACCCCTCATGACAAATACAAAACTAGTGAGATGAACTGAACTCCACACAATGATGGCTGCAAAACAGCTCGGCTCCGCCACCCACCCCGCCCAAAATAACGATAAAGAACGGCTGCCATGATTGGTTGCGGAATGACCACGACGGAGCTACGAAATGGTGCTGCTCTCATGCTAACCCCAGCTTCAGTCTGAAACATCCAGAAACACTGTAGACTACCAATTCGATCAGTTCCGGTAGCGCCCCAATGTAACCCGGTAGAGAAGAACTAGCCCTCCCCTCTTTGACTGATGGTTCTTGTTGCCTGTCCCTTCTGTTGTCATTTAACAGAACTATTTAGCCTGCTGAAAGGGGTTGTGTTCCGACCGCTGGTTGGTGGAGACATTTTGACTATATTCTGTACCTGCGTTGTCGCGTAATGCGTCATATGACGCGCCGCGTTAGCGCATCCGGAAGTCATCCGGGGCGCGCAGCGCGTAACGTAAGCATAACAAGTCATGTGACTTGTTAATAAAACTTTTCATTGGTTCATTTTACTTTTCTTATTGTAATGATGAAAGGCTTGGTCATATGACCTAAAAATTACGCTTTTCATTACTTCCGAACATTATTTTTTCTTAAATATATGTTATAATGTTCCAGGCTAATGTACTTTCCCGGAAATTTTACAACTGTCCTGCAAGTAAAATATATTCTTTTTTCGAGAAAAAGAGCGTTTCTTCGTCCCATGACGGAGCCGTTGAACAAAAGAGGGTCGACCTGCTGTCTTAGTCGCCGATACGCCTGAATATGAGATTCTTATCGATCACTTTATGTTGCAGGAATAGAAAACACAACAGCCCTTGACCATTTATCTTTACTGCGTTCCTTCGTATTATACCTTTTACCCTTCATGTAATTGGTCTGCTTTATTTCACTTGCCTTTTAATGATTCTAAAACAGTGACTATTATTAAAAACTTTACCAATGTATATACTACTACCATGTTTTCTTTTAAAAACCTTTATTGTGAAAATTTCATTATACAAATACGAGCCTATAACCACGTGGGCCGGCCACGGAGCAAACTGTAATCGGATATGATGAATAGACATTTACACTGTAGAGGAACGTAACGGGCGGGCCATTAGGTTGCAAGAACTAAGGTGTCTAACAGTTACGGAATCGGTGGACGTACATTTTATAATTAAAATACGACAGGGCCAGTTACAATAAAATTATCTAGATATACATTTGCGGGCAAGTACCATGGGTGACGTTAATTCGAACTTTCAACAGTACAGTAATCAATAACACATCAGAACTTAATATCAATAGGGATGTCGAAATATTCAATCAATTCTCGTCCCCGCCCGCCATGTGCTTCAAAACTGCATACGTATCTCGTGATTTCAAGGCTCTGCAACCAGTACACAACAAGGAGTTACGAGTCCCATTTATTCTGGCGCCATTTTGGGCGAGGACGGGCAGGTCCAGGATATAGTCAAAATGTCTCTACCAACCATCGACTATGATGATGTTCATATGCTGTATTTATTAGAGTAACACTCAGATGTCCACATGAAATAAATTTGCCACAATCTAAACATGTCATTTTAATCTTTCCAAAGTTCTTCTAAATATTTGGGACCGTTTCCCTTGCCTCTGAAGCTCTCAGTGCCACTTCTTTGATGAATGTACTAGCAGGTCAGGGGTTCTCCTCCAAATCTCTCTTTTATGCAGCACTATAATTAATTGGTGCCACCTCTCCATATGACGATGCATGGTATAGTTACCACAACTATATTTTTTTTCGGTTCCTCTAGAGAGTTCATCGTGGCAGATGAAGCGTGTAACGTACCGGGCATTTACCTTTTTTTGCATGTACAGGAAAGGAAAAAAAAATCGAGCGTCCGAGTTCTAAGGTGTCCCAGGGCCATTTTAGTGGACCAGGCCCAAATCCAAAGAACAGGCCGCCATTTTGAGAGTCCTGTTGCAGCCGCCTGTCGCTGTAGCATCAAGAGCAGCCGAAACTCAGCTGAATGGCAACTGAAACGGTAAAGGGGCGCCCCACTACAGCAGACGAGCCAGGCCCAAATCCAAAGAACTGCTATCTCACAGGCTAATGGGGCGACCCACGCCGAGTTTCAGCATTGTAGGATGACCACACAAGTACAGCAACTTGCTAGACATCACCTCGGTGCCATCCGGATCTCGGCGCCCCACTGCAGATGAAGTGCCTCTCAACTATGAAACCACCACGGTGACATCCGGATCTTGGCGCGTTGTGCTGCCTTCGGCCTATTCGCACATCGGTCCGCTACTGACGCCATCTCACAGGCTAATGGGGCGACCCACGCCGAGTTTCAGCATTGTAGGATGACCACACCAGTACAGCAACTTGCTAGACATCACCTCGGTGCCATCCGGATCTCGGCGCCCCACTGCAGATGAAGTGCCTCTCAACTATGAAACCACCACGGTGACATCCGGATCTTGGCGCGTTGTGCTGCCTTCGGCCTATTCGCACATCGGTCCGCTACTGACGCCATCTCACAGGCTAATGGGGCGACCCACGCCGAGTTTCAGCATTGTAGGATGACCACACCAGTACAGCAACTTGCTAGACATCACCTCGGTGCCATCCGGATCTCGGCGCCCCACTGCAGATGAAGTGCCTCTCAACTATGAAACCACCACGGTGACATCCGGATCTTGGCGCGTTGTGCTGCCTTCGGCCTATTCGCACATCGGTCCGCTACTGACGCCATCTCACAGGCTAATGGGGTGACCCACGCCGAGTTTCAGCATTGTAGGATGACCACACCAACTTGCTAGACATCACCTCAGTGCCATCCGAATCTTGGCATCTCAACGCCTAGTGGTATCTTCCATACAAAAAATATTGTTACGCTGCCTTTGGCCCCATTCGCACATCAGTCCGCAACTTAGACATCACCTCGGTGCCATCCGGATCTTGGCATCTCAGCGCCTTGTGGTGTCAGTCAGAAAATATTGTTGTGCTGCCTTCGGCCTATTCGCACATCGGTCCGCTACTGACGCCATCTCACAGGCCAACGGGGCGCCCCACGCCGACTTTCAGCATTGTAGGATGGCCACACCAGTGCGGCAACTTGCTACACACCACCTCGGTGCCATCCGGATCTTGGCATCTCAGCGCCTTGTGGTCTCTTCTACACCGGAAATATAGTAGAAAATATTGTTGCGCTGCCTTTGGCCCCATTCACACATCAGTCCGCTACTGACACCATCTCACAGGCCAACGGGGCGCCCCACGCCGACTTTCAACATTGTAGGATGGCCACACCAGTGCGGCAACTTCCTACACACCACCTCGGTGCCATCCGGATCTTGGCGCGTAGTGAAGCTGCAGCAGCTGCAAATAAGCTTCAGACAGTGTTACAACCGCTGCTCAGAACTCTCAACTATGACACCACCTCGATGCCATCCGGATCTTGGCGCGTTGTATTGCCTTCGGCCTATTCGCACATCGGTCCGCTACTGACGCCGCCTCACGTGCCAACGTATTTTCTCCGCATTTTATACCCTATGCCGCATAACAGGTCATGTGACTTGTTTATAAAACTTTTCATTGGTTCATTTTACTTTTGGTTTCCTAATGATGGAAGGCTTGATCATATGACCTAAAAACAACACTTTTCATTGGATGAAAACTTTTTTTTTCCCCCAAACGATGAAAGCCCCACCTTGTTTCTGGATGTTTCAGACTGAAGCTGGCATCACCATGAGAGCACCACCATCTCGTAGCTCCGTCGTGGTCATTCCGCGAGCAATCATGGCAGCCGCTCCCCACCAGAAGCCTGCAGGAGTCGGGGCCCCCAAAACTTTTGATGAATTCTCAAGGCGGAGGGGACGCTTTCGAGAATGGGGTCCAAGACCTAGCAGACAAGCGTCCGATTTCCAAGGTGTCCCAGGGCCATTTCAGTGGACCAGGCCCAAAAAGGAAAGAGCCTGCCGCCATTTTGAGAGTCCTGTGGCAGCCGCCTATCGCTGCACCGCAAGAGTGGGCGCAACTCAGCTGAATGGCGGATTTTGACACAGTGGACCAAAAGCGGACGGAATAGCAACTGAAACGGTAAAGGGGCGCCCCACTACAACAGACGAGACTCCACCTGGAGAGGCCCGTTCACGCCGCCTCCCCCGGGGCGCTCCACGCCGTTATTCGGAGCAGCATTGTAGGATACCAAAACCAGTGCGGCAACTTACTGGACATCACCTTGGTGCCATCGTTCTGCTGCCTTGGAACTATTCGCACAACAGTTTGCTACTGATGACCCACCCCCCGCGACGCCCCACGCCGTTATTTGCTGGGTGGCAACTTACTAGACATCACTTTTGTGTCATCTAGATTTCGGCGCGTTCTGCTGCCTTGGAACTATTCGCACAACAGTTTGCTACTGATCACCCACCCCCCGCGACGCCCCACGCCGGAAATCTGGACGTTGTGCTGCGTTGGGACTATTCGCACAGCCGACCGCTACTTCGTTGTTTTTCTCTAAAAATGTTTATATGTTATTACTATTTTTGTTTTCTTGTATATATTTATAAATTATTAAAGTTTTATAATCTTACTACTTTGTCGGAGTGCTATATATTTTTAATGTGACACATAATTGTAAAAACTTTGATGTACAAAGAGTCATCCCTGGAATCTTCCGCTTCACGCTCGGTCCCCTCCCCAATCACAATACAGAATGGTTTTCAGATAATAGCAACGCTTCTGCTGTGACGGATCTCATCGAGTGTGGGCCTTGATCTACTATAACTCCTTTGAAGACGGGTGATTCTTTACAGCTGTGGCCATAAACTACATCTGCAGGGCTAGCTGATAGCCTAGGACCGGCCTGGACAATCGGACACAGAGGAAAAGGAGTGTCAGAGGGTGCGGTAGTGAATAGGGCGAAAGGGAGGTGTCGGGCGGGCACAGGGTGTGATTCTCAGGGAAGAACAGCGCAGATGGGGGGAGGTTTATTACCCATGCATAAAACAGAGAGCGGGGGTGACCACTGCCTGGGGGAGATGCTTGCGAGGGTGGGGAGCCATGCTAAGGATCGACAGCGTTCACAGAGTGGATCTGGTCAAGGCATCTAAAATGGCTGCCGTGCACGACAAAAGTGTGGCATTTGAAAAAAGACAAGATGGCGCACACAATGTTTTTCAACAATTCCTGATTTCCTTCGAATCGAACGTTAACAGACGTTGGGGCATATTACCAAAGTTAAGCGATATTTATCCCTAACGATGCATTGCAAAGATTTTTTTACCGTCAGAAATTATCGCAGATAAACCTTGCTATTATCAAGGTTTATCGCAAATACGATAAAAAACGAGCGCAATGCATTAATGTCGCTGACAACTCCGCGATATTCATGCATTACCGAGCTAATGCTCTTAGCCATGTTATCCACCTCCCATTGGATAACATGGCTAAGAACTGCTCAGGGCAGCTGTTACTTTTTGGAGATATTCGCGCTTATCTCGAATATTTCCAAAAGTTGATAATAGGAGATAGCGATGTTAGCGACTGTTTCCAGTCGCTAACATCTTGGCATGCCCACTTTGCATGTCATTAGTGATAAATATCACTCACATGCAAAGTGGGACCCAAGATGGTCGCTATCTCCTACTAGCCGTCGCTAACTGGTGTTAGCAACAGCTAGGTAATACAGATATAATTTTATCTCCGCGAAGCGGAGCGCTGTTACAGATATATATCTTGTTTTTGAACGTTAATTTCTCAAAATGCACTGAAGCACATATATTGAGACCTAGCAAAGGCACATCGGGCTACCAGTCCCTAATATTTTACCAAGTTTCGTGCAAATCCATTCAGCCGTTCGATTATTATTATTTTTTTTTTTTTTGCCCCGCGGGGCCCTTTTAAAACCTCCACATCAAACTTAGGGGGTCAGCGAGGATCTACTATGCCCCCTTATGGTCATTTGCCCCTTCGCTTTGGCCTCCTCTTGTCTCTCGATCCTACCGAGAGACAAGATGGCGGCCGCTACGGACTGTTTGGAATGTTTACAGACACCGGAGAACCAATCAGCTTCGCTTCACAAAGCTCCGTTGCGCGAAAAGTACGCGTAGCGGAGCGCTGTTACAGATATATATCTTTTTTTGAACGTTAATTTCTCAAAATCCACTGAAGCACATATATTGAGACCTAGCAAAGGCACATCGGGCTACCAGTCCCTACAATTTTGCCAAGTTTCGTGCAAATCCATTCAGCCGTTCGATTATTATTATTATTTTTTTTTTTTGCCCCGCGGGGCCCTTTTAAAACCTCCACATCAAACCTAGGGGGTCAGCGAGGATCTACTATGCCCCCTTATAGTTATTTCCCCCTTTGTTTTGACCTCCTCTTGTCTCTCGATCCTACCGAGAGACAAGATGGCGGCCGCTACGGACTGTTTGGAATGTTGACAGACGCCGGAGAACCAATCAGCTTCGCTTCACAAAGCTCCGTTGCGCGAAAAGTCCGCGAACCAGAGCGCTAACCGGTCCGCTGTTACAGATATATATCTTTTTTTAAACGTTAATTTCTCAAAATCCACTGGAGCACATATATTGAGACCTACAAAAGGCACATCGGGCTACCAGTCCCTACAATTTTGCCAAGTTTCGTGCAAATCCATTCAGCCGTTCGGGCTAAAAGTGAGGCCAACCGCCCTATGGAAAACTCAATGTTAAAAACACGTTTTGGGACCCCCCTTTTTTCTCGGCCCCCACTGAACGAACCCCCCCCAAATTTTCAAGGGCTGCTCAGAAACAAAATGTGCCATTTTCCTGAAAATTTCAGCCGATTCCGTCCACAAACGCCAAAGTTATTAGACATAGAATTTTCAAAAAACCCATAGAGAAAAAATCCTAACTATATATACCTACTGGCGACCGCCAGTAGGTAATATATATATATATATATATATATATATATATATCTCAGCTCCACACATCCACGGACAATAAGTCCAAAGGAAAGCAGCACACGCAGGGGGTAGTTACACCACCAGTTTATTATTGGAGGAACTAAACAGCAACGACGCGTTTCGCCATAGGGCTTTGTCAAGTTGTACAGAGAGCTTAGACGCTCGTATTCTTAAAAAGACGTCACATGGTATAATCAAGAGCAAAGAAGGACTGCAAAGTCTTAGTCGTTAATGGCCGCCATGTTTAGACGGTGTACATCATCATATAATAAACATATATTGCTCCAAAATTTCAGTTTGTAATTCACAAATGTGGCATGGTTTACCGACTAAGTTACAAATTATAGTGTTATAAATTCAAAATTCAGAGAAAATATATATAATTAATAATTCAGCCCGAGATGGGCAAAAGCAGTCCAACTACACTGCTCACGGCAAGTAAGCGCTCATATATGCATCTCATATCTACCAGAGAGTGAACCAAAAAATATTTCATGACACGCAGGAGATGCAATATAGTCATCAAAATGACAAACACGTGCCAATCTACCCCATGTAGATAACACAATAAATACCATTCCCATAAATCAAAGCACAAATGCCTGTGGTTCTGTGTACATATTGTCACTCTCCATGTACATGAGTAAATATATGAGTAAATCTCGCCCTGGATGGGCATCAATACATTGCCTACAAAACACAGCCGAATGACATCTCTACATTATAGATATATTAGCCAAGTTAAATGTTCAGAAATCGCCCCAATTATATAAACTATATAAAATAAGGAAAGACACAGTTACAGTGCACATAGTATGTCAAAATATTCAGGAAAATAGCATGCAAGAAACAAACAGATTATATGCACACACATATATATGTCCAGTCTACTTAACCCAGGTGTACCGATAGCTCTTCATGCATATTCAGGCCATTAGGGTTTTTACTCTGTAGATCAATTATGTACCTGGATTCCAGCCGTCTAAGTTTCAAGAGACGATCACCTCCTCTGACATTAGCCGGGACACTATCGAGACAGATATAAGATAACAGATCCCTGTTACTATTCTGCATCTTCTCGAAGTGCCTAGCTACGGGATAGGTTTCGTCTTTCTTGGCAATGGCACGCATATGCTCCAAAATTCTCAGTTTGACTGCATTGGTCGTGCTGCCAATGTAGTTCAAACCGCAAGGGCAGGTGAGACAGTAAATCGCATACGGCGTGGAGCATGTCAAGAATTTCATGATTTTTTTCGGAGTAGCCAGACCAGGTATCTTGAAAGTAAGCGTCCGCTTACTGTACTTACAGGCCTTGCACCGGCCACAGGGGTAAAAACCACTGAGTACAGGTAATTTTGAGATTCTTTCAGGAGCAGAGTAGTGACTAGAAACCAAATGATCCCTAAGAGATCTAGCCTTCCTATAAGTGACCAACGGGTTGGTCGGCAGGTCAGCTTTAATTGTATTGTCAGACATAAGGATATTCCAGTTCTTTTTGAATATCTTCTTAATTTGACCAGCATTTCGTGAGAAGGTGGTAATGAGGCGGAACGCCCCATTCCTGGATCTAATGGTCTGCTTAGGTTTCAGCAGATCTTTGCGCTGTATCTTTTTAGCTCTCTCATAGGCACGAGCTAAGACACCATCTCTGTATCCTCTTATCCTAAATCTTTGATGGCTAGCATCCGCTGCCTTTTTAAAGTCATCATCATTGGAATTATTGCGCCTTAACCTTAAGAGTTCTCCATAAGGGATACTCTCGATTATTTGCCGGGGATGACTGCTCGTGGCAAAAAGCGTGGAGTTCCCTGCCGTCTCCTTCCTGAACAGTTTAGTCTGTAACATGCCATTTTTATCAATATACACAGTGAGGTCCAGGTAATTAACAGCAGTCCTGCTGATGTGACCTGAAAATTTAAGATTAACATCATTGTTATTCAGTACGTCTACAAAGACACTAGCAGTTTCTATAGGGCTTTCTAAAATGATAAAAAGATCGTCTATGTAACGATGCCACCCTATGATCCGGTTAACCCATTCCTGGTTGGTGTTACTCCAGCCCGCCTGTTCTTCCCACCAACCTACAAATAGGTTAGCAAAACTGGGAGCGGAGCAAGCTCCAATAGCAACTCCAGACATCTGCTTATACAGTTGATTACTGAAAAGAAAAATGTTATTGTTTAGACTGAAATTCATAAATTCCATTAACATTTTGTTATGCTCGTAAAAACGTACAGGACGCGTATCCAAGAAACTAGCCATGGCCCTCAGACCGTCACCATGTGCTATAGAGGTTTATAGACTGGTGATGTCTAACACCATCATGCAATAAGTGTCTTTCCAAATGACTTGATCAATATAGGACAAAAAATGTTTAGTATCTCTTAGATAGGAAGGCAGTGACATGACTAAAGGTGAAAGAAACGAATCCACATAGATAGAAAGGTTCTCAGTAAGACTCCCATTGGAAGCTACGATAGGCCTCCCCGGGGGATTGTGCATGTCTTTATGAACCTTGGGGAGGTAGTAAAAAGTGGGAATAACAGGACTTAAGCAACGTAAAAATAGATATTCATCGGTATTAAGCATGTTAACATTATACCACTTTAATATCATGTCGTGGTAATCTACCACGCTCTGATTGTACACTTTGTCGTTCACAAGCCTGTAAGTGTTGGTATCTCCCAATAGACGAAGGGCCTCGGTTTCATATTGAGCAGCAGTAAGGAGAACAATATTGCCCCACTTATCTGAGGGCTTACACACAAGGCCAGAGTAATCACATAGAGTTTGTAATGCGGTCTGTTGTTGTTTGGTGAAATTGTCACATGACGGTATATATGTTTTAGATTTCCTTAGCCTGGAAAGGTCCCTCAGAACAGCATCAGAGAAGGTGTCAATGGCATCAGATACCATAATGGGCATAAACGTGGAAACGGGTTTAAATGCACTGTTCCCACTTTTTTGTTGTACTTCAAGATTAGCCAGTGTTTGGGTGTTAGTCACATCACCATCTCCTCCTCTGTTGATTTCTTGATGCAAGCCTTCTAAAGCACAGAGGCCCCCCAAATCCCGACATCTCAATTCATCAACATCAGTGTCACTTGTAGGCACAGTATTCCCACTGTGTGATTTTAATTTGAAAAATGTATGCAATTTCAATTTCCTCGTGAATTTAAAAAAGTCAATTCTTGTTTGCGCAAAATCAAAATTTCTACGTGGGCAGAAGGATAAGCCCAATTTCAGTATGGAATTCTCTTCTTTAGTAAGCACTTTGTTAGTCAAATTAATGATGGTCAGATTGTCTTTGTCTTCAAGATCAGGGCTTAGGTCTTTTTCCTGTAGAAGTTCTTCTTGCTGCGTGTGACGGGTGGGGAACCTAGTGGATTTCTTCCCACGGCCCCCCCGACTCGTCTTCCTCTTGCCACTTGATTGTCCGGGGGCTTGCCCCTTCCTCCCTCTAGTTGTTGATTGCGCATGAGTTTGTATTCCACGTGAAAAGAAGAAGCTTCCACGCTTCCATCTTCGCTGATCACGTCGTCTGCATTGGCATCCGATTCAGAAGTAGCAGGTTCCACAGAGGCAGGTACACTTGCCTTTTTCTTCAATTGCTTCCTTGTATAGTCATATTTTTTAGCAAAAGTCAGCACTCTTCCCATTTGATAATCGTTCTCATCCCTTTCGAATTTTCCTTCCTTGCGCTGTTTAATTTTTTGTTCATATTTCTTGAGACGTTTTTTAATTTGTTCACGTTTTTCTCCTAAAGTGACCTGGTCCTCCTCTTTTGATAATTCGTCTTCCAACTCTTTGATCTGTGTCAGGGCTTTATCCCTGTCACTCCAGGCAAAACGTACTAATATCTTCAAACTCCCTTTGCAAGATGCTGCCGTGTGTTCTGCCCATGCATCCAATAATTCAGGGTCAGGGTTCTCGTACGCGGGGATGGTGTATATCCTCAGGCCCCTAGGGACACGGTCAACATCGATATAATTTTGTAATGATGTTGCCTCCCACCATTTTCTGATCTCACGTTCATATAGGCATTCTAATGAGCCTAGTTTGGTGTTAAGAGTGGTGCTGCCCCCACTAGCTTGACTAGTGCCTGCCTTTTGAGTCCCATCAGGTTTTTTCTTATTCTTGAACATCCCTTGTTCGGCCTCTCTTCTCTCTGCCTCACAAAACATGCTTGAATGGTAGAGCAGCCGCAACTACCAATGATAAATGAGCTGTGTCCCCCCTTCGCTCTGAGTTAATGTCTGTGCTTAGAATAACACGAATAAAGTCTCTAATGCGCTCACCGCGCCTTACCAGAAAAGATGTGTAGTTGCCTGTATGCTTGAGATATATTCTCTCGGCAAAATATTCCTGGTCTAGGCAATGCGGGACTTGTCAGACGAACTTGGTGCAGCCGGTAAACAATCTCCGATTCTCCCAAACACCAGCCAGTTGCACTCGTGAGCGGGTGCACGCAAAAACGGGGGTGTGCACCCCCCCGTTTTTGCGTGCACCAGCTCACGAGTGCAACTGGCTGGTGTTTGGGAGAATCGGATATATATATATATATATATATATATATATATATATATATATATATATATATATATATATATATATATATTTTCCGTTTTTCTTATAATTTGGACTCCTATTGACGAGTGTCAGAAATTGAACCACTAAGTAAGGGCAATATAGAGGCAGTGATCCTTAACATCGATTTAGCCCACTAGGGCTTTATTATAGTCTCTTCCTATCCACCATTTGATTGATATATTTCCCAACAAAAATATGGCTTTTTTGCACAAATCTTGAATTGCAATTTGCACACTGTTTGCTGATTTGCACAAATGAGTATTATATGTATTATATAAATATCACCAGAACATGAATTTTATACATATATTGTATGATAAAAAAATACTGGTTTTAGTGTGACATATATTTATTTATTTATGTAATTGCGAGGTTTGCACATTGGGAGTGTTATATATATACATGGATGTAAATATTTTTCATAATGAAATATATAACTGCAAATTACAAATGCAATTTTTAATATCATGTTGTATCAAGGTGGATAAAAAACAGAAGAGCAAAATAATGATGTACATATGTATTTTAAACTATGCACATTGTATTAAGAAAAACGCTATGCAGTCGATGTTGAGATGATTAGGCTGAAGTCTGTTGTTTATCTCTACAAGCCCAGTGGTCAGATGATATCTATACACACGTTAAAAACACATGGATTGGCTGACCATGTCATGTGATCAAGGGCTTCAGGGTCCGAAACGCGTCATGGCGGACGGAGTGGTGCACATTACTAAATAAATATAGCAACTCTACCTACTTGGGTCCGTTTCCTTTTTCCGCGGCAAGCGACGAAGAAAAGCGAAGTTCCAGTAAAATATATATATATATATATATATATATATATATATATATATATATCCGTCAATTTCAGGAAGCACAAAGGAGGAATCCACACAGAAGATCAATGGTTGAAGTGCTTTCTTTAATTGAGCAACCTGCCAGCAGCCATCTCGCTCAAATCCAGGCATCTCATGTTTCTCAAGGGCCAGACGCGTTTCAGGATATTATCTCCTTTCCTCAGTGGCAGCGGGGAGAAATGAAAAGCTCGCTACACACGTTCAGTTTATATTCCTAACACCTGCCACAGTGGGCGTGGCGCTCTCGCAGCCTCCTGGTATTTGTAGTCCGTGTGTACATAATTCCCCTGTGGGTGCGCTATTCATTCTCAATTGTCCCAAAATAATAACTCATGTGAGTTGATGTCCTGTTTGAAAGCACTGTGACTGCCCTGCTATTCAGAAGTCCAAACGCACTGATGCAGGTTCCCGCCCTGAACAGGCTCCTGCAACTCTTCCGCCCGTCACTCCTAACCTCAAAGTGAAGCCAGAACGGGCCCGCCTCTCAACAGTGGGTTTCCTCGCCGGCCGTGCAAGCCGCATAAATCCGTCAATTTCAGGAAGCACAAAGGAGGAATCCACACAGAAGATCAATGGTTGAAGTGCTTTCTTTAATTGAGCAACCTGCCAGCAGTCATCTCGCTCAAATCCAGGCATCTCATGTTTCTCAAGGGCCAGACGCGTTTCAGGATATTATCTCCTTTCCTCAGTGGCAGCGGGGAGAAATGAAAAGCTCGCTACACACGTTCAGTTTATATTCCTAACACCTGCCACAGTGGGCGTGGCGCTCTCGCAGCCTCCTGGTATTTGTAGTCCGTGTGTACATAATTCCCCTGTACACACGGACTACAAATACCAGAAGGCTGCGAGAGCGCCACGCCCACTGTGGCAGGTGTTAGGAATATAAACTGAACGTGTGTAGCGAGCTTTTCATTTCTCCCCGCTGCCACTGAGGAAAGGAGATAATATCCTGAAACGCGTCTGGCTTTTGAGAAACATGAGATGCCTGAATTTGAGCGAGATGACTGCTGGCAGGTTGCTCAAATAAAGAAAGCACTTCAACCATTGATCTTCTGTGTGGATTCCTCCTTTGTGCTTCCTGAAATGACGGATTTATGCGGCTTGCACGGCCGGCGAGGAAACCCACTGTTGAGAGGCGGGCCCGTTCTGGCTTCACATTGAGGTTAGGAGTGACGGGCGGAAGCGTTGCAGGAGCCTGTTCAGGGCGGGAACCTGCATCAGTGCGTTTGGACTTCTGAAAAGCAGGGCAGTCACAGTGCTTTTAAACAGGACATCAACTCACATGAGTTATTATTTTGGAACAATTGAGAATGAATAGCGCACCCACAGGGGAATTATGTACACACGGACTACAAATACCAGAAGGCTGCGAGAGCACCACGCCCACTGTGGCAGGTGTTGGGAATATAAACTGAACGTGTGTAGCGAGCTTTTCATTTCTCCCCGCTGCCACTGAGGAAGGGAGATAATATCCGGAAACGCGTCTGGCTTTTGAGAAACATGAGATGCCTGAATTTGAGCGAGATGACTGCTGGCAGGTTGCTCAAATAAAGAAAGCACTTCAACCATTGATCTTCTGTGTGGATTCCTCCTTTGTGCTTCCTGAAATGACGGATTTATGCGGCTTGCACGGCCGGCGAGGAAACCCACTGTTGAGAGGCGGGCCCGTTCTGGCTTCACATTGAGGTTAGGAGTGACGGGCGGAAGAGTTGCAGGAGCCTGTTCAGGGCGGGAACCTGCATCAGTGCGTTTGGACTTCTGAAAAGCAGGGCAGTCACAGTGCTTTTAAACAGGACATCAACTCACATGAGTTATTATTTTGGAACAATTGAGAATGAATAGCGCACCCACAGGGGAATTATGTACACACGGACTACAAATACCAGAAGGCTGCGAGAGCGCCACGCCTACTGTGGCAGGTGTTAGGAATATAAACTGAACGTGTGTAGAGAGCTTTTCATTTCTCCCCGCTGCCACTGAGGAAAGGAGATAATATCCTGAAACGCGTCTGGCTTTTGAGAAACATGAGATGCCTGAATTTGAGCGAGATGACTGCTGGCAGGTTGCTCAAATAAAGAAAGCACTTCAACCATTGATCTTCTGTGTGGATTCCTCCTTTGTGCTTCCTGAAATGACGGATTTATGCGGCTTGCACGGCCGGCGAGGAAACCCACTGTTGAGAGGCGGGCCCGTTCTGGCTTCACATTGAGGTTAGGAGTGACGGGCGGAAGAGTTGCAGGAGCCTGTTCAGGGCGGGAACCTGCATCAGTGCGTTTGGACTTCTGAAAAGCAGGGCAGTCACAGTGCTTTTAAACAGGACATCAACTCACATGAGTTATTATTTTGGAACAATTGAGAATGAATAGCGCACCCACAGGGGAATTATGTACACACGGACTACAAATACCAGAAGGCTGCGAGAGCGCCACGCCCACTGTGGCAGGTGTTAGGAATATAAACTGAACGTGTGTAGCGAGCTTTTCATTTCTCCCCGCTGCCACTGAGGAAAGGAGATAATATCCTGAAACGCGTCTGGCTTTTGAGAAACATGAGATGCCTGAATTTGAGCGAGATGACTGCTGGCAGGTTGCTCAAATAAAGAAAGCACTTCAACCATTGATCTTCTGTGTGGATTCCTCCTTTGTGCTTCCTGAAATGACGGATATATATATATATTCACTGAAAAAACCATAGGTTATAGACCATATATAGTTAGGAATTAGCATTTACAAAACCTTGAAAATTCACTGAAAAAACCATAGGTTATAGACCATATATAGTTAGGAATTAGCATTTAAAAAACCTTATTTTACTCACACAAAACCATTGAAATTCCATATATAGTTAGTTGCACTAACTATATATTGCGCACCCACATGACCTGCTATGTTTACGTTACGCGGTCGGCGCCGCGGATCGCTTCCGGTTCGCGTACCGCTGCGCTTCCGGGTACGCGAACGTAGCACGTAATATGACGTATTACGCGAGAACGCGAAACGTCATGCTGACGCGAAGCGTCACGATGTTGTTTTGTAACGCGAGAGGTGCGCAAAAGGAACGTTTACCGGTTCGCGTACCGGGTCGCGCCTGCGAATTGAGCTAACGGGAAGCTAACCGGTACGCGTACTGGGAGCGAAACAAAAAAAAAATTTAAAAAAAATTGTATAAAAAACATGTAAAAAATATTTTTCTTTTTAAAGAATAATACATTGTAAAGGTTTTGATATTAGCTATTAAAAAACCAATGAAATTCACTGAAAAAACCATAGGTTATAGACCATATATAGTTAGGAATTAGCATTTACAAAACCTTAAAAATTCACTGAAAAAACCATAGGTTATAGACCATATATAGTTAGGGATTAGCATTTAAAAAACCTTATTTTACTCACACAAAACCATTGAAATTCCATATATAGTTAGTTGTACTAACTATATATCACGCACCCGCAATCCACTGCTGATGATGTCACATATTACATCATTCATGACATGGTCAGTGACATCACTGATGACATCACTGATGACATCTCAAATGACATCACTGATGACATCACTGATGACAACATCCAGTGACTATGTTTCTGTAAAGTTAAAATATGTCTTACATATTGAAGAATGAGTGGATGTATAAGTGTCTGGACGAAGGATTTAGTAGGTGCATGACTGAATGTATGAGTGAGTGATTAAATGTGTCTCACTGAGTGCATGGGTTAGTGACTAAACTGTCTTAATTTGTGCATCATTATGTCTGTTGTTCTGTAAACTGCTGCATGTGTTGATCAGTAGCTATATGAGTAACTATATGGGTTATTGATTGATTGCCCAAGTATTTGCATGGGAGACTGAGTGTGTGTGTGGCTGGATGGGAGGTGTGTGACTCTGTACAGATCAATGTGTACTTGTATCAATGATTGTATAAGAGAGTAAGTATGTGTTAGTATATGGTTGAAAACGTAAGGTGCTCTATGTTTAACTGTATAGAGTAGAAAATGGAAGTGTGATTGATTCTTTACAGGACTGACTAGGTGTGTGAGTAACTCCATGGATGAGTGGCAGAGTGTGAGTGTCTGTATAGGTGTATGAGTGCATATGATTGTGTTGTAAACATGAGTGATTGTATGTATGAATGATTGTATGGGTGAATGAGTGAATGTGTGTGTAGACGTAGGAATCAGTGAGTACGTATGTAGTAACTAGTATTGGTGTGTCAATGGTTTCAAAAATTATACTCTGTTTTTAACACTGGGTGAAACAGAGGTTATATTAAAATGTGAGGAGATGCATTGTATTGTCACATGAATGATATCATCAGTGATGTGGTCATTGATGTCAAATGAGATGTCATCAGTGATGTCATTTGAGATGTCATCAGTGATGTCATCAGTGATGTCACTGACCATGTCATGAATGATGTAATATGTGACATCATCAGCAGTGGATTGCGGGTGCGCAATATATAGTTAGTGCAACTAACTATATATGGAATTTCAATGGTTTTGTGTGAGTAAAATAAGGTTTTTTAAATGCTAATTCCTAACTATATATGGTCTATAACCTATGGTTTTTTCAGTGAATTTTCAAGGTTTTGTAAATGCTAATTCCTAACTATATATGGTCTATAACCTATGGTTTTTTCAGTGAATTTCAATGGTTTTTTAATAGCAAATATCATAAGCTGTCGAATGTCAAGTACGTGGTAAGAATTTTTTTTTTCGTGTTTATGCACACTGATCTGCTTTGATTGCTGCCCCCCACCCCTCATTTCTATTAGGAGTACTCTCTCTTTGCAGATAGTGAAGGGTAGTTAACGCAGCCCTTTCCCCCTTTGTAATCCGTCGTGCCTGCTTCTCTCTCCATTTGATTGATTGTTCTCTTTGGTTCATTCTCTATTTACAAACAAGCACAGAGTCGCAATACTCTGTTTAGTCTTTGCAGATAGCGAAAAATCGTGTAAAAAAACAAAAGGAATCGAGCAAAATCAGTAGGCCACTAATGGGATCTCTTTTTGACCTCGCTAAAATAGAAACATTAGGAACAACCTGTTGAAAATAGCAATGCGTATGTACATAAGCGGCGTTCATTTGTGTTCACAGTACCCCTTGTTGATTGTTTCAATCGAGCATTGAATTGTTCGATGTTAATTCTCTTAAGGATCTTCTCTACCTGCAAACGAGGAAGAATAGGAATATTCTCTCTCCCTTTGCAGATAGTGAAGGGTAGGTAACGCAAGCCTTTAACACGTCGTACCTATTTCATTCCTCATTGATTGATTGATTGTCCGAACATTGACTGTTTGGGAATTAGTTCTTTTTGGAGGTATTCCCTGTTTGCAAATAAACGTAGGAAAATCTTTGCAAGTAGTGAAAGGGTACGTAATGCGGACCTTTCTCCCCCGTTGTAATCTATCATGCCTATCCCCACTGATTGATGCACCTGTTTCACCCGGACCATTTACTAGACATACGTCATCTGGCCCGACCAGAGAGCACCCCTAGTGAAAAGGACATATGCAATAATAACGAAGTGATCACTGTATCCTGTTAACAGAAACTTTAGCATGAAACAACCTGGAAAGAAAAGAATAGGAAAACGAAAATCAGTAGGCCACTGATGAACATGAACTTTTATTAAACAACGAACAAAGAAACGATAACATAACGTAATGATAAAACCTATTAATGTCCTAGAAACAAGAAAACGTTAAAATATGCCAGTGGTGAGAGACCAGAAAAACAGTAAGAGAAACCAAATCACCCCTCGCTGTCCCACCGCCTGCCACGCCAAAAAAATCGATAGACTAGGGAAAATGCAAGTCAGTAGAACATCCGCCCCCACTCTGGAAACTTCCAAGGTGGGGCAGGGTTCCGGCTACGCCCAGCCGGGAGCAGCCCATATAAGGCAGGTCCTGCTGCCACGCCTCGGCCAGGAGATCCTAACGTAGGGTGTAGCCGGAGGAGAGGCCGAGACCAACGGGACCCGGCCAGGGGATTGCCTTTACAACGCTGAACAGTTGCAGGGGGGGGGGAATGTCTCCTCGACCCTCCCCTCTCTCTCCCAGTCCGGCCGCGGTGGCCCTTGAGAGTTGCAGGTAGTCCCGCCACATGCTCTTCCGGTCCGGCCACCAACGGTCGGGGGGCCGAGGCCGACGGAATCCGGCTGCAGCCGATAAACCAAGAAACCCGTTCATGGGGCCAGAGCCAGGGGCGTCCGGCCGACATCCACCGGAAGCCCGGCCCGAAGACGGACGGGACACTTCTTTCTTTTATAATGGCTGCGACAACACTGGGGGGGGATGTCTTGCACATGCCTCCGACCCCCCCCTCGTCCTCATCGCCTGGTCCGGCCATAACAAATCTCAAGCGAGACGCCGTGGGGTGCACTGGGAGGGAGAGACGGTGCGAACAGGCCTCTCCCGCCTCCCCAGTGTAGGCTTCCCAGCTGCACCCTCAGCGGTCCAGGCGCCCGGAAAAGAGTTCTTCCACTGTGGCCATGCTGCAACGTCTCGCCCGGCAGGGTGGAGCCCGTCCGTTCATTTGACCCCGCGATCGCCAGTAGCTACCGAACTCTCAAAATGGCGGTCGACCTGGCAAGAGCGGGCCCAGCATAAAGAAATGGCCCGGTCACTGGTTGACTCCACCACCGTAGTCCTCCACGACCTTGAAGATTCTAGAGGAGCCGCGGGAGTCTCCCACCCCCGATGGGGAATGACTGCCATGATCACCCGTGGAGTGACGAAACTGTATCCGCGGGACGTCGGCGCCAGCCTCACTTTGAATTACTAGAATCCTGCAGACCTCACTTCCGGTGAAAGCACAGTGTGACCCGGTAGGAAAAATTGTTGCACCCCCTCCCCTTTTTGACTGATAGTTCAAACCACCGATCCTTTCCTTTGCCCTTTTAACGGAACTTTGGACTGCCTCCCCCTCTTTTACATTTTCTAGAGAAAACAAAACATTAACCACTACATTAGCATAGCAGTTGACACCAGAACTGTTTTCAAATTGAAAACCAACAACATCTTCAACAGAATCCTTTTTGTTTCTGCTGTGACCCTGCTCCAGCACAGGCATTGTCCCCAGCAGTAATTCTGCAATGCCGGTAAGAATAGCTGTGGTGCCTACTGGACTCACTCACCCCCGCGGCGCCCCACGCCGTTATTTGCTGGGCGGCAACTTGCTAGACATCACCTTCGTGACATCCAGATTTCAGCGCGTTCTGCTGCCTTGGAACTATTCGCACAACAGACCGCTACTGACAAGAATATTTCATTATTGGTGCTGTCAATTTCAATAAATCTATTGGATAATTCAAAATAAATTGCCACGGTCTCTTCGTTGTTTAAATGTTTTTACTGTTTTTGTTTTGTTGTATATATTTATATGTTATTAAAGTTTTATATTCCTACTACTTTGTTGGAGTGCTATATATTTTTTATGTGACACATAATTGTAAAAACTTTGATGTACAAAGAGTCATTCCTGGAATCTTCCGCTTCAGGCTCGGTCCCCTCCCCAATCACAATACAGGATAGTTTTCAGATAGTAGGAACACGTGTGGTGTGACGGATCTCATCGGGTGTGGGCCTTGATCTACTATAACTCCTTTGAAGAGGGGTGATTCTTTACAGCTGGGGCCATAAACTACATCTGCAGGGCTAGCTGATAGCCTGGACAATCGGACACAGAGGAAGAGGAGTGTCACAGGGTGCGGTAGTGAATAGGGCGAAAGGGAGGTGTCGGGCGGGCACAGTGTGATTCTCAGGGAAGAGCAGCGCAGATGGGGGGAGGTTTATTGCCCATGCATAAGACAGAGAGCGGGGGTGACCAGTGCCTGGGGAAGATGCTTGCGAGGGTGAGGAGCCATGCTACGAATCGACAGCGTGCAGAGAGTGGGTCTGGTCAAGACATCTAAAATGGCTGCCGTGCACGACAAAAGTGTGGCATTTCAAAAAAGGCAAGATGGCGCAGACAATGTTTTTCAACACTTCCTCATTTCCTTCGAATCGAACGTTAACAGACGTTGGGGCATATTACCAAAGTTAAGCGATATTTATCGCTAACGATGCTTACCAACCAATTTTTTACCACTAAGCATCGTCAGAAATTATCGAAGATAAACCTTACTATTATCAAGGTTTATCGCAAATGCGATAATAAACGGCCGCAATGCATGAATATCGCTAAAAACTCAGCGATATTCATGCATTACCGAGCTAATACTCTTAGCCATGTTATCCACCTCCCATTGGATAACATGGCTAAGAACTGCTCAGGGCAGGTGTTACTTTTTGGAGATATTCGCGCTTAGCGCGAATATCTCCAAAAGTTGGTAATAGGAGATAGATATCTTGCATGTTGTAATGCAAGTTATTGTGGTATATGGAACTCATACCATAATCTCTCAGGAAAGCAGAAACTGATCCTTTTGGGACCGCCTAAAAAGGCCTAGGGGGTGAGGAGTACTCTACTTTGCCCCCTTTTCACGTTCCGAACTATTTTATTTTACTCTCTTCTGTAATTACACAAAATACCAGCGATAAGATGCATCGGAGACACACAGTGAGAGAAAGGAGGCCGGAGATGAAGAAGACATGTCAAATACACATTGGAGATAATATAGTGGCAGAAGGGAAGTAAATATGAGTAAACTTACCATGTAACATAAAAATGTTGCACTCTATACTATAAGTCTCATTTTATACTACAATCACTTCGCTACAACCTCATAAATTAAAAATAAAAATAAATAATGTCTCAAACAATTTTTGATTTCTAAATATAAATTTATTCTTCAAAATTTTCTAAATTTGAAACAACTAGTAACATGTCCTCATCAGTAATTTCCTCTTCAATCATCTCATCTGGAATCTCCTCATTAAAAGTCTGCAATGATGATTCTTGTAACTCTATGGTCTCCAAACACTCGATAAATTCGCCATCAAGAGATTGATCAAAAAAATCATTCAAGTCATCTCCTCCTTCTGACAATATTTCATTATTGGTGCTGTCCATTTCAATCAATGTAGTGGAATCATTCAAGTCATCTCCTCGTGACAATATTTCATTATTGGTGCTCTCAATTTCAATCAATGTAGTGGAATCATTCAAGTCATCTCCTCCTTGTGACAATATTTCATTATTGGTCCTGTCCATTTCAATCAATCTAATGGAATCATACAAGCCATCTCCTCCTTGTGACAATATTTCATTATTGGTGCTCTCAATTTCAATCAATGTAGTGGAATCATTCAAGTCATCTCCTTGTGACAATATTTCATTCTTGGTGCTGTCCATTTCAATCAATCTAATGGAATCATACAAGTCATGTCCTCCTTGTGACAATATTTCATTATTGGTGCTCTCAATTTCAATCAATGTAGTGGACAATTCAAAAGAAATTGCCACGGTCTCTTCATTGTGAGCCATTTTATTTTGAAATTGCTTGCTGTAAATTGCAGAAAAAAATAATCACTTTCATTTATCGTTTTTAGTAATACATAATATAAAACTAACTTCATCAAGTATTTAGTATAACAGAAGGACTGCAAATAAATAACAGAAAACATTTTTCAAATTATCTTCAAGTGTACAACATAGTTCCCCTTACAAATTAACAACTCACCTTTTTAAAAGTAGCAGAAGTGTTAGTACTGTGTAAATCAAACACCAGAAATTCACCACCAAAAATTCCTCACAAATGTACCTCAGACAGTAGTATCACAAAATGGCTGTGGTTTCCTCTCATTTGACATATATACATAACCAATTAACTTTCATCACACACAAATACAAAACCAAAGTAACATTTTAATTGGTTCTAAATTTCAACACTTTCAAATGTGTTTTCCCCATGCAATTTTCCATAGGACATTTACATACGTCTACAGCCTGAATGGCTGAACGGAATTACACCAAACTTGGCAAAATGGTACATCAAACCTAAGAGGTCAGGAAGGATCTACTATGCCCCCTTATGGTCATTTCCCCCTTCGCTTTGGCCTCCTCTTGTCTCTCAATCCTACCGAGAGACAAGATGGCGGCCGCTACGGACTGTTTGGAATGTTGACAGACGCCGGAGAACCAATCAGCTTCGCAAAGCTCCGTAACGCGAAAAGTACGCGAAGCGGAGCGCTGTTACAGATATATATCTTTTTTTGAACGTTAATTTCTCAAAATCCACTGGAGCACATATATTGAGACCTAGCAAAGGCACATCGGGCTACCAGTCCCTAATATTTTGCCAAGTTTCGTGCAAATCCATTCAGGTGTTCGATTATTATTATTATTATTTTTTTTTGCCCCGCGGGGCCCTTTTAAAACCTCCACATCAAACCTAGGGGGTCAGCGAGGATCTACTATTCCCCCTTATGGTCATTTGCCCCTTCGCTTTGGCCTCCTCTTGTCTCTCGATCCTACCGAGAGACAAGATGGCGGCCGCTACGGACTGTTTGGAATGTTGACAGACGCCGGAGAACCAATCAGCTTCGCTTCACAAAGCTCCGTTGCGCGAAAAGTACGCGTCCTAGGACGCTGCCCGGTCCGCTGTTACAGATATATATCTTTTTTTAAACGTTAATTTCTCAAAATCCACTGGAGCACATATATTGAGACCTACAAAAGGCACATCGGGCTACCAGTCCCTACAATTTTGCCAAGTTTCGTGCAAATCCATTCAGCCGTTCGGGCTAAAAGTGAGGCCAACCGCCCTATGGAAAACTCAATGTTAAAAACACGTTTTGGGACCCCCCTTTTTTCTCGGCCCCCCCTTGACGAACCCCCCCCAAATTTTCAAGGGCTGCTCAGAAACAAAATGTGCCATTTTCCTGAAAATTTCAGCCAATTCCGTCCACAAACGCCAAAGTTATTAGACATAGAATTTTCAAAAAACCCATAGAGAAAAAATCCTAACTATATATACCTACTGGCGACCGCCAGTAGGTAATATATATATATATATATATATATATATATATATATATATATTCACTGAAAAAACCATAGGTTATAGACCATATATAGTTAGGGATTAGCATTTAAAAAACCTTATTTTACTCACACAAAACCATTGAAATTCCATATATAGTTAGTTGTACTAACTATATATCACGCACCCGCAATCCACTGCTGATGATGTCACATATTACATCATTCATGACATGGTCAGTGACATCACTGATGACATCACTGATGACATCTCAAATGACATCACTGATGACATCACTGATGACATCTCAAATGACATCACTGATGACATCACTGATGACAACATCCAGTGACTGTATTTTTCTGTAAAGTTAAAATATGTCTTACATATTTATGAATGAGTCGATGTATAAGTGTCTGGACGAAGGATTTAGTAGGTGCATGACTGAATGTATGAGTGAGTGATTAAATGTGTCTCACTGAGTGCATGGGTTAGTGACTAAACTGTCTTAATTTGTGCATCATTATGTCTGTTGTTCTGTAAACTGCTGCATGTGTTGATCAGTAGCTATATGAGTAACTATATAGGTTATTGATTGGTTGCCCAAGCATTTGTATGGGAGACTGAGTGTGTGTGTGGGTGGCTGGGAAGTGTATGACTCTGTGCATAGATGTATGGGTTCAAAAGTGCATGTTGGAAACAGCTGTATGGGCGGTTGACTGTGTGCATGACTGTATTGGTGAGTGAATAGATATCTCAGTGCTACATGTCAAATTAAGTACATATGTAAAATACAGTACATGTGAGAGTTGACATATATAAATAACTGTGCATAAGAGCCAGTGAATGTGTGAGTGGCTGTATGGATCATTGTGAACTTGTATCCAGGATTGTATAAGTGAGTAAATATGTTTTAGTATATGTTTGAATAAGTAAGGTGTGTTTAACTGTATAGTTAAGGAAATGGAGGTGTGATTGATTGTTTGCATGACTGTCTAGGTGTGTGTGTAACTTCATGGATGAGTGACAATCTGTGAGTCTGTGTTTACACTGAGTGTATCTAAGGTTATATTAGAGTCTGAAGAGGTTCATCGTATTATCACATGAATGATTTTATCAGTGATGTCATCAGTAATGTCATTTGAGATGTCATCAGTGATGTCATCAGTGATGTCATTTGAGATGTCATCAGTGATGTCATCAGTGATGTCATTTGAGATGTCATCAGTGATGTCATCAGTGATGTCACTGACCATGTCATGAATGATGTAATATGTGACATCATCAGCAGTGGATTGCGGGTGCGTGATATATAGTTAGTACAACTAACTATATATGGAATTTCAATGGTTTTGTGTGAGTAAAATAAGGTTTTTTAAATGCTAATCCCTAACTATATATGGTCTATAACCTATGGTTTTTTCAGTGAATTTTTAAGGTTTTGTAAATGCTAATTCCTAACTATATATGGTCTATAACCTATGGTTTTTTCAGTGAATTTCATTGGTTTTTTAATAGCTAATATCAAAACCTTTACAATGTATTATTCTTTAAAAAGAAAAATATTTTTTACATGTTTTTTATACAATTTTTTTTTAATTTTTTTTTTGTTTCGCTCCCAGTACGCGTACCGGTTAGCTTCCCGTTAGCTCAATTCGGAGGCGCGACCCGGTACGCGAACCGGTAAACGTTCCTTTTGCGCACCTCTCGCGTTACAAAACAACATCGTGACGCTTCGCGTCAGCATGACGTTTCGCGTTCTCGCGTAATACGTCATATTACGTGCTACGTTCGCGTACCCGGAAGCGCAGCGGTACGCGAACCGGAAGCGATCCGCGGCGCCGACCGCGTAACGTAAACATAGCAGGTCATGTGACTCGGTAATAACACTTTTCATTGGTTCATTTCACTTTTGGTTTCCTAATGATGTAATACTAGGTCATGTGATCTAAAATGAACACTTTTCATTGGTTTAGAACTTTTGTTTTTCCCAAATGATGAAAACCCCTCCTTCTTTCCTCACTCTGACTTTCATCTTGGTGAGAGAAAGACCCTTTATTGAGACTTTGAGATGGCTTCATTAGTAGCTTCAGCTGGTGCTAGCCCACCACCTCCACCAAATCCAAGAAAGAGAGGACCACCTGCAGAAGTAATTTTGCAAGAAGAGGAAGAACAGGAAGAGGAGGAAGATGAGGAAGAGCCAAGGTTTTTGCCAGAGGAGCCCAGGAGGTACAATCGAAAGGAGAATTACATCTGGCAATTCTACAGAATTCCTGAGGGGCAAAAGAAAGTGAATGCACGCTATGTGTTTTGCCGTATATGCGGTGATAGATTGTCAAGGGGCACTGATAAAAAATACAGTTATGGCAATCATACTATGCATCGGCATATGAGTAGGTGGCACCCAAATAATTATAGTGCTGCCCAGCTACGTGACGAGCAACAAAATCCCCTCCCAATGGCAAGAAGATCGGTGGTTCCAGAGGTGTCGGGACCAGAGGCGAGGGAGATGATCGCAAACATCCAAATGTTGTTTGGGCACGTAAAGCAAGTGTGCGTGGAATGTGGCACTTTCATCTGCTACAGAGAAAGTAGCATCACTTTGATTTTGCGAGCAATTCAAAATCATATTAATGTTTGTACGAAACGCACCAAAAAATAAATTCTTTTTTTTTTTTTTGCTCCTGTTGAGCCCTTTATAATGGATCGTTTTTGTTTCCCCCCCCCCCAAAAAAACCAAAAATTTTTTTAAAACGTTCAGAAAATACAAAAAAAGTAAAAAAATGTTCAAAAAATACAAAAAAAAATATAAAACAACAAAAACCTAAAAAAAAAAGTTCTTTTCAGAACTACCTCCCCATTATAAAAAAATTGGTAGAATATTTGGAACTCTGCCAACCTCTATTTCTCTTAGTTCGCTCCCCGGGGCGCTACCCGGTACGCGTACCGGCAGCTAACCAAAAAAAATATTTTAAAAAAAAAAGAACAGTAAGTATAAGGTAAGCAAACAGACAGTTATGTGAAAAGAAAGACAGCTCTAGGGAGTAAACAAGAGATACTGTTACCTACAATCCACTGCTGATGATGTCACATATTACATCATTCATTACATGGTCAGTAACATCAACAGCAGTGGATTGTAGGTAACAGTATCCTTAGTTTACTCCCTATAGCTGTCTTTCTTTTAACATAACTGTCTCTTTCCTTCCCTTATAGTTACTGTTCTTTTTTAAAAAACATTTTTTTGATCAGTCATAAACAGTGACATTAATAGAAACAGAGAGAGTGAACAAGAGTGAAGAACTATGGTCCTCCTCAGCCACCCTCAGAAAACCAAGGGGGTCAAGATACATCTACCGTGCCCCCTTCTACCCATTCTGAACATTATTTGCCCTCCATCTTGTATCTTGATTCGACCGAAACACAAAATGGTGGACTCCCATAACGCTGCTGGTTTGCGAACCGGGCAACTTCCCGGGAAGCGGTCCAAAAAAAAAAGTTGGGAAAGTAATTCACAGACACTAAGAGTAATAGAGATGGAGTGAGTGAACAAGACTGAGGAACTATGAGAACAGAGGGACTGAGAAAAAGAGTGGAAGGAGTTGAGTAAATAGGTAATAGAGAAAGGAATGAGGAAAGTAGCAAAGGCAGGAAACTGAGGATTAAAGAAGTGAAGCAGTGGATCTAATAGTAGGTGAATGTGATAGAAATGTAACGAAAAGAGTACAACTATTTACCTTGTAATTGCCGTTAAATTAATCACATTTTATTTTTATACTTTCAATCTGTGAAAGAGAGAACCAACATTTGAAAAATATTAAAACATGTATTTAAAAATTACAAAAGACAAGGGAAAATATTGAAGGACAAATAGTTTTTCAACAACTTTGACACTGACAGAAGCTTCTGCTTCTCCAGGTCCTCTACACAATCCTAAAGATATACATTTTAAACTAACAGTATCTTGATGCAGATGAAGTGAGGCCTATCTTAAAACATGGTGCATCTTTTGCATTGCTCTTGTTTCAGAAAAGTGTCGCTTCAGGATGCCAATAACATGTCTCCTATCCAGAGATTTGTTTGAGGTGAGGCCTACTCAGAGTTCAAGATGAGATTTACACTTGTTGAAGTGTACAGAGGAGATAATATCTGTGAAAGTCTACTAATGAAGTGAGTCATGTCCACTGCACTCTTCAACAAAGTAGAAACCTCCTATGTTTCCCTGGACAGACCTAAACTTGATCTGCACAATGTGATTCGTAATGATAGGAAACACAGGTGATGTAATTGAAATATGTGCAATTTATTTTGCTCATTTCACATCACTTGTGTTTCCTTTGCTTAGGTATCTCATTGTGCAGATGTAGTCCAGCATATGAAAGAATACGTAGAAGTGCAGCACTGCATGCAATAAATTTAACACTTACAGAAAACTCACCTTCTCCATGCCTCCTACACAGTTCTACATATACATCATAAATGCAAACAGTACAGAATTAATTATACATGTTAAATGGTTTATTTTTGCTGTTCTCAGAATGTATCAAAATTCACTAAAAACAGTGACTTGAAGGTATTCATCATGTAACAGCGGGGAAAAAAAAACACAATCAAAATGATTGTGTTTAAAAAACCCATACAACATCAGAAATTAAAATTCAGAACTCCTTAAAGTTAACTTACTTTCCATGACGTCCAAGGATGTCCTATGAACAGCTTACACTCTTTTGTGCTGTTATTACTTTCAGCCCGCCACTTTCTGAAAGAAAACCTCCATCGTTTTTAAAAACACGTTACATGCAATAAATGACTTCTTGCTCTCTACCACTATTTTCCACAAGGCCAAATCTAGTCAGAGATATTTATAACTCTTGGATTTCTTGTAAGCCAATCCCATCATTTGGCATTTCCGCAACTTTCACAATTAAAATGTTGAAGATCATTTTCACAATCCTGGAATAGTAATATCTTCCCCTTCTTGCTCAGTCATGTTCTACATTTCCTATGACACTGATACTGCTTAATATGAAGCAGACTTACACTACCTCTATGAGTACTACAATTATTTAATTCTCTACATCACTTTTAATCACAAAGCAATGTAAAACAGTAGACAGCATTGCAGACTTACATTCCCTCTACTCCATGTTTTGATTGGCTGCTTCAATTAGCTTATGAAAAGAAACAGTTTTTCTGAACTCATTCAAAGTGCACATACATCTCCATGATGTCCAATCCTATGATTAGAAGTTATGTCTCTGAACTACACTTATCCTCAAGGCCAAATTGTGTAGGAGCCATTAGAACTTCTTGAAATTCCACAGAGCACATCCCGAGATTATTTCCCTAAAATTTTGGTTTTAAAAACACCAGGTAAGAGTTTTTAAGGTCATACGGCAATTTTTTTTTGAAAATTAAAACAGAATCATTGCAGAATGACCAGCCATTTCTAGACTTTAAATAAGCTGTGTAATGTCCTGATGATATTGAAGGGCCGTCATGATATATAATTGCTGTAGTTACAAAAGTCCTTCCTGATATTGACAACTGCGAAGCTACAAAATTTTTTATTAAAGTTGTCAATTTTGTTCCATCAGGCCTACATCGTTGGAACATTAAAATGACGTACTGGCCATATGTTCGTATAAATAATGTGGACATCATTTCAGATTTACATTGGCTACACTCCATGTTGTGATCAGCTGCTTTTACTAGCTTATTAAAGGAGACTGATTTACTGTCTGGCAAAGTTAAATATATAAATCTTTCTGAGTCTACACTAGTAGTACTTGATACCATACAGTTCTCGCAGTCATGCTGCCATTGATAAGAAAGCCCAAACAGCTGATCTACATCTACACCTTCAGCATGTAATACATCAAGCATATACATTAAAAACTCCTGACAATCTTGCTGAATATTTTGAGAGAATTGTGTTTGGCCTGAACATCTATCTAACAGATTTCTAATTTCAGACACACTTTCTATGTTTCTTCTATCAGTGGTACATTTCTCTAACACAGAATTTAACAAACTGCAAAATCTTTGATCAGAATTGACCACAATCTCTTCTTTTACATTTTTTAGAGAAAACAAAACATTAATTACTACATTAGCATAGCAGTTGACACCAGAACTGTTTTCAAACTGAAAACCAACAACATCTTCAACAGAATACTCTTTGTTTCTGCTTGTAATTTTAGGTTCATTCACTTTTTGTCTTTTTGCTACAACCTCCCCAGTATTGTTCTCATTTCTTCGTTTCCGGCCTACCAGACGTTTCTCAAACAAAGGAAACTGAGGCAAATGTGGCGCATACTCTCTTCTTAACCTATTGTATTCCTTAACACAATCTAGATCTGCACAAATGTTTCTGACATCACACTCAATCAAGTACAATCCCGATAAAGTTCTAACTCGTGACAATGCCACATATGCCATACCCTCCTTGAACACAGAACTGCCAATATTCACCAATGCAGTGTCTACACTTAAACCTTGCGATTTATGAATTGTCACCGCATATGCCAAGCAAACAGGGAACTGCTTACGGCGAACATATAAGTCTTTTACAAGCAAAAATCTAGCAGAACAACGAGCAATTAGCTGTACTTCCTCAATGCCATCAAATTTAATTTTTAAAAATTCAATTCCATCTCTATTTCTGTATTTCACAAAATCAACAACATTACCCATTGATCCATTTACCAGACCTCTTTCAACATGTAAATTCCTTCTTAAAATTATACGGCAGTTCAAGCACACATTCAGAGTCTTTTCAAAACCTGCAGTTTTAGATATACTCTTCTCTAATGAATCCAATTTTGTTTTCAGATTCTCAGACAAAATAATTGTTGATCCCATATGCTCTACTCTATCAATAGCTTCCACTTTCACAATCTCTTGCTTTTCTAAATGCAACATTTTGTTGTTAAATTTGGCACATTCTGCAAGAGTTGGCATCAAACATATTCCAGATTTCTTATCAGTAATTTTCTGAAAAATATTCTCAGGCACAACATCTTGTTCTGGATATAAATTTGACAGTAATCGTGCATGTAAAGCTTCTTTCCCATGCTCGGTCACTTTTCCAATTCTAACATCTTGTAGAATAGTCTTGTAAACTTCATCCTTTGCCTGACGCATATTTTCATGCAGTTCAGCATAATTGAAGTTTAACCATATATTGACGTTGCCAATGCTGCCTAGGCACTTCCTGGTATCTTCATGCGTGAGCATTTTGAACACAGGTTGCCCTTTCACTGGTGTCAGCTGCAGAAGATCTCCGAAAACAATGATGTGTTTGCCACCAAATAACACATCATACTCTGTTTTGAGAACTTCTTGCATCCTCAAATGCACAAAGGCAAGCATGACATTGGAAACCATGCTTACTTCGTCAATGATAAGAAGTTTCATTTTCCTCAAGATTCTTGAAACTTCAAAACAAGCATCTCCAGATAGCTTGTGATATTCTAATTTGTTGTCATGCTCCACTGGCAGCATCAGTAAACGATGTAAAGTAATCCCTTTAATATTATGTGCTGCCAGTCCAGTTGGAGCAGTGACAACACAAGACAGCGATGACTCTGTCCTTTCCTGCAAATAGCATGAAATTGCTTTAATGAGGAAACTTTTTCCAGTTCCCGCTTCTCCACTCACGTACAGTCGGACAGGCTTCAACGACGTACATGAGCACTCTTTCTTATCATGACTTAATCCATGATCAATTTGCATGGTAACTTCGTCATATATTTTCCTCTGCTCAACGTTAAGTTGCTTTTCCAACTCTTCTAAGTTAACCGCATCCTCTTGAGCATGTGCCATGGCTCTTTCCACTTCATTCATAGCAGTGGCAGCTTCATTTTCAATAAGAGGTCCTCCTAGTGGATCCTGACTCAATGAAGCAGAACTCTGACTGTCCTGAGAACTGTCTCTGGCAATCTCGGCTGCAATCGTTGCTTCCTGCTCAATTTCCACATTCAACATTTCTACATATTTGGGAAAAGCAGGACATTCTATGGTCTCCTTGGCGGCATTGAAAGAGTCTTCGTAACAGAGGAAATCTCCAAGCAGTTCCTCTTCTGCACGCCAAGGCTTGAAAAGTTGCAAAAGTGCTAAATAGAAAAACTCCTTTTTTTCAGGAGATTCGCCACTCAATTTTCGATGGTTTATCAAGTGGCATTTTCTTTGCTTGACCAGACATCCCTCACTTCCTATTACAGCATACACTCCTTTCTCAGTATCTTCTTTGATGTTCCTCTTGAACATGTAATTTTGCAGAACCTCATACAGACAAACATTCTCTAGGTGACTGCTTCGATTTGGATAATATGTATCCAACATGTTTGTCTTCAAAATGTCGGTACTGTTTGGCTCCTTTTCCGCCAAATACTCAATTTCCCGCACAGGTTTGAGAACTCGATTACGCGTTGCAGCAAGACCAAGACTCGCCCAAACGATACTCCTGGACTTGGCATAGAGACTTGCTGAAGACAACCGGTCACAACATTCGTACGCTCCGATTTCTCGATGCGACAACATCTTCAGACTGAAACTGTACAACTTCTTGCTGAGGCTCTTTTCATGGGAAATGTCCTCCCACATATCCTTCAATTCTGTCTTCTCTTTTTTGGTGATGTAAGACGTCACATACCGAGCCACAGCCATACAGTTATCAGCCACAAACTGTATATCCATGTTAGCATTCCACATGGACAAAATCACCGGGTTGTAGTCGTTGATGTACTTGGACTCTTCGTTCCTCTTCAAATTGTAAGTGTTTTTAGGTGATTTCTTCATCACATTATGTCGCAGCGAAGACATCAAACTGTTTACTCTTCCTTTAGAAATCACCGGTCGTGGAAAGCCGAAACGACATTTGGTGTAGAACTTGTCTTTGTTTCGGAATTTACGTCGGCAGTACTTTCCACATCGATGGCTTTGGAAACGCAGAACTTTTTCTCTTAGGCTTTTCTTCTCCTTTGCGTTTGGAACAGCACACGTAGAATACTGTTGGATGAAACTCATCACTGAGTCTTCTGGATCCGTTCCAAATTTAGGTGCATCCTTGATCCACAGCAACATATGTATATGAGGAGCACCTCTTGCTTGGTACTCCTTTCTCCAGAAGAAATCCAACACCTCTCCAAGAGGTGGATTCTTCTTATTCATGATGAAAGACATCATAGCTTCAAATCTATGATTGAAGTACCTACATACATTGACTGGATCCAAAGAGCACAGTTCTCCGGGTGTCTTGAATTCGATGTTATCTACGTTAGCATTTGCCTCTCGTAGAAATTCAAGTAAGTCTTCCCAGCCATACTCGGCACAGCTCAGAGTGAGGAACCATGTGGGAGTACCTAAGTTCCTCAGCATACATTTTAAATCACCATGACGACGGTACCAGTACTCATTAGTACCACGCTGACACGCCATGAGATTAATCAGGTGAGAATCCAAAATACTATCTTGGACATTGACTTTATCCATAAAGTCACTTGCCGAGATGTTTTGCATGTGTATACCACTTTTCAAGATGTGGTTCACTGCATATGACAGTCCAGACAGATCGCTTTCAAACAGGAGATGAAACAAATAGGGAATGCATTGTCGAAACCTAGCATCTCCTGCATACAATCGCAAAGTCCGGTATTCAGAAGCAGGAATTTGATGAGGTCGCTCATCATATCTTCCTCCCTGACCTGTTGGAAAAAGCTGTGGGAAACACCGAGCTTCCAAACTTTCCTCCCAAACACTAATGGGACTCCCTTTGGCTTGTTTCATTTGAAACAACTCAATAGCATTCCCCATGACTTCCTTGGAATGCAAAGGATGAACACTATAATGTTCATATATTTCTTCACTAGTAGAGGTTTCTACTTTCTCAATTTGACCAGCACACAAATCGCTATCCTCTTCCTCACTTACTTCCTCTTCTGCAACATATACATTCTTATAGTATTTATTATTTTTTTTCAAATACAATGTTGCCTTTTTAACTTTCCTAACATCTACTAAATCTTGCCATATTTTCTTATTCTTTGTCGGAACCCCATTAACTAAGATAACCAGAGGTTCCTCTTCCACTTTTTCTACTCCAATTGTGTTAATGTTTTTCTTGAAATCTAGAGGCAAATAAACAACTCTTCCCTTTAATCCTCTCTGTAAATCTGATGGAGGCAATTTCCCTGTCTTTGGCTCCATTCTTACAATAGCCTGAAAGGGATGGATACTTTGAATCAAAATAGATTCATAAGTATTTAAGTCCTTCAATTCAGAAGGAATCTCAACCAATTCCAGATTATTATGAACTGCTCTAGCAGGCATCTGGTTTTGTTTTAATTTGTTACAACAATAAGTACACACACGTTGATCCAATCCCAAATCAAAACAATTTTCTACCATCAAGTATGTTGCAAAATCCTTCCATTCACTATTATTTTCCCTTTCACTTTTTGCATATAAATCCACTAACTTAGTCTGATTCTTATAAAAAGTGCGTCTACAACACACACAAGTGAAATTAGGCCTCTCACTTGATTTCATGTCAAACGTCGCAATTTCCCTCTGGAAATTATCTGTACTGGAAACATGTACACTATCTTCCAAATGACCCTCTACTTCTTGCTCAATTTCAACATTCTCCTCTTTACTTCCAAAGTAACAAAACTCAATTTCTTCACATATATTCTTCACATCTATTTCAGAACCATGCAAAAGAGCAGCGCATAATTGTTTCAGCATAATTGCTGGACTCTTAGCATAATACAACATTCTAACTAACTTCCTCACTTTGTTATGATGCACTGCTAGCATCCTGAAATGATGAAAAACACTCTGGCATACTCTCCTGGAAAGACAAGCCAGTGAATGACCATGCAAACCTGTCACTTCTCTTACTCTGCAAGGATCTAATTCTTGCAACAACCTCATTTTCTGCTTCAAACTTTTTTTGTTAAATGACCGTACAAAATCACAAAGCAAATTGATGGAATCCTGTCGCACACTGCAAATACTACTACACTTCCAGGTGTACACAGGACCCTTAGCACGTCTTCCTAAAACCTCATTACCTAACAACTCTTCTGCCTCTGTTGTCACAAGTTTTTCTTTTTCAACTGGACAACCATCTTTCACTTCATAAGCACGACCACTGATGTCAACTGCATGCACCAAATCATTATCCTGGAAATAACTCTCTTCATTAAAAAATGCCTCACAGCTTGAACTATGTATCCATTCTCCAGAAAAAACTTCACAAAAATTACTACGATTAACTATTCTCTTCCATCTACTATTTCTTTTGAAATCAAAAATTGCCTTGTTTAGCTTCCTAATTCTATTGATTATCAAAATAAATAACTTACGTTTAATTTCAAATGCCTGATCAATAACTTTCTCAACTTTTTTTTTTCTCTTATAAAAAACTAATTTCTGTTGACCTTTCTTAATATTTTTTAACAAATTGCCAATTATCCTGTTACGGAACATTCGTTTACGAATCTCCCTAAACTGTTGTTTCCTTCTACTATCATGCACAGATTTATCTCTTGCTCTAGCAGTAACATTTTCATTTGTCCTTTTCTTTCCATTTGATTTACTTCTCGTGTTATGGATTGAAACATTTTCTGTACTAATATTTTTTTATTAGAAATATTTCTTATGAAATATTTAGAGCTCTTACCCGGTGCTTTCTTCATGGCTTGAGAAATCTTTTTGTTAGAGGACTGCTGCGTTTTTTTTTTCTCCTGCTGTCTTTGACGTTTTGCAGCCTTTATCTCTCTTATTTTTGTAGGCATATTTAAATCTTGAAATGATCTGCAGTTGAATCTGAGGAAAAATATAATAAAAAATGTTAATAAACATTATTATCAAACAGTAAATCAGTAATAGTGATCAAAAACATAACACACTACTTGACATTTTAATTTGAAGATTTTTTAGTCATTGCCATTTTTACAATACAGAAATACCAGAAAAGAAATGACATTTATATTTATGTTACCTATGCTATTTTATATGTGAATCTGATCTAATTTTATGAGCATATTTTAATATTTTATTGAAGACACTACACATAACCTGTTTTTGAAGGTGTCTTTATTTTTAAATTAAACGGTTTACCTTTTTACTTTTTATTGATTATAAATTTTAAAAATAAATGTTTATAATTCCAAAGGCTCAAGCAGGTCAGCTTCCCATCCTATATCATATAATTCGGACAAATCTGCATCCTCATCACGCTCTTCTTCATCCTCAGGATTTAAATCATCCAATGGATCAACATCCACTGATGTTTCAATTACAAGTTCAATGATGAGGTCAAAATCAACTGATTGCAGATTGTCGCTCATGTTGAGGTTGTCTTTATCTTTAAAGAAAGATAACAACAATGAGATGTTGCAGAGTAAGAGACAAATCTCACAGATTATAATAGTAAAATTATTTAACAAGAGTAACATTTTGCAGCTATTATTTAGCCATGTCCAGCGATGCTGAGCAGGTGAAGCCTATGTCTAATTTTTCACTGAACAGGACTCATCTGTTCTTAACCTTGGATAAGCCTCAACGACTCTGTGTCCCCTGCACATACTCAAATGTTAAAGTGCAGATTTATATTAAATGGCACATCCCCAGGCATGCACCAGTTAATGTGCACCACTGCTTTACCACCCATGGTGTGCTGCATTTACAATCAGATAGGAGAAAGCTGCTTCAAAACCCTGCGCCTGCTTGAAGCTGGCATAGGTCTTGACGCAGCATTGTAGAGATGGGGCACCCCTGAGCCTTGCTGGAGCTGCATCGCACTTACGATACAACTCCAGCAATGCGCCACCTTTACGGCACAGATGCGTCACGCATCTGTGCCGTTTTTGCCCCATGCTGCGCCGCATTGTAAATGCAGCACAACATGGGTGGCGGAACAGTGGCGCAGGATGACTGTCACATCCCTGGTGATGCGCCACTCATCATAAATCTATCCCTAAGCTTCTTATCTTGTTACAGATGAACTGCCATATGTATCATCAAAATATTTTACATTTTCTAAATAGCGAATTTTAAGGAATAAATAGCGATTCTTTACCATTCCTAATTTGCGATGAGCAAATTGCTAATTGCAAGTTACCCATTCATTTCCATGGCCTAGGAGGCTAATATGAATGAAGGTTTAATTTGCGATTAGCAATTTGCTCATCACAAAGTAGGAATTTTTCCAAGGGTGCAGGGGTGTCTCAAGAACACCTGCTGCACCCCTGAAAAACAAATTTAGGGGCATATGGCACACATACATGCCTTAAGGGCATGTGTTGGCGTCATATGGCACCTTTTCTTTTTTTGAAAAAAAGCTTTTTGAAAAGAATTCACAAATTACCACTAATTTACCACAATAGTTTCCAAATCCTTAATGTCATTTTTTACATAGTTTTTGTTTGATACATTGCATTTAAGTAGTCACAAAATTTACAAATGCTTCAGTGCAATCGCAAAATAAGGAATAGCAAATTTTGCTACTCCTTATTTTGCATCAAAGTTGTTTGATACATACCATTTGTCTAATTAACATTCGCAAAGGCCGAAATTCATAGAATTTTGATCTTTGCAAATGCTAATTAGCTTGATACATATGGCCCCAAGTGAGGCCTGTCTTGCGACATGGTGCATCTTTTGCATTACTGCTGATTGGGTTTTATGTGGTACGTTTTTTTTTACACTATGACATATCTGCCTAAATGCATCAATTTTTAATGTTGTCACCTCATAGCAAATATTATGCACCACCGCTGCATCATAAAAGTGACGCACAGTGGCAGAAAAAAGGCATACACCTATCATAAATCTATCCCTAGCATTTTAAATGATTAATCCAGGATGACAATAAAGTGTGTCCTATCCAGAGGTTTGTTTAAGGTGAGGCCTACTCAGGATTGCAGATTAAAGTTACGCTTGATGAAGAATACAGAGGAGATAATACATATAAAGGACTACCAATGAAGTAAGTAATGTGCACTTTATTGCGCCAGTCATCATAAATGTATCCCTAAGCTTCTTATCTTGTTACAGATGAACCACCATATGTACCATCAAACTATTTTGCATTTCCTAAATAGCAAATTTTAAGGAATAAATAGCAATTCTTTACTATTCCTAATTTGCAATGAGCAAATTGCTAATTGCAAATTACCCATTCATTTCCATAGGTTAGGAGGCTCATAGGAATTAATGTTGCAATTTGTGATTAGCAATTAGCTCATCACAAAATAGGATTTTTTTCAAGCGTGCAGGGGTATCTCAAGAACACCCTGCTGCACCCCTGAAAAAGAAATTTGGGAGCACATGGCACACCTACATGCCCTAATGGCATGTATGGGCGTCATATGGGACCTTTTTTTTTTTTTGAAAAAAATGCTTTTTGAAAAGAATTCGCAAATTACCACAAACTAGAAGTTGGTGGTAGTTTCCAAATCCTTAATATCATTTTTTACATATTTTTTTTTTGATACATTGCATTTAAGGAATCACAAATTTTGAATTATTGACATTTTAAGTAATTTCCACATGTGCAGTGTTTTCAAAATATAATTTGAAAATCGTTTTTGGGGAAAAGTAATGGTTTGCAAATTTATGACAAGGACATAATGGTGTATGCTTCTCTATAAGGCATTTCAGTATCTCTAATGTCATTTTTCCCATATTACATTATAAGACCTTTTCCCATGAAGCACATTCCTTGTAAATATGCTCCCACCTGTGCATTGCAAATTTAGATTTTGACTGTTTCAGACACATAGCCATGTTGAAAGTGACCCAAAAAAATTGCAAACGTTTTAAAATAACACATTCATGTGTCTTAAGGACATTTTAAGTCATTTCCCCATGGACAATGTTTTCTAAGTGGCACAAAAGAGGTATACACCTATCATAAATCTGTCCCTAGCATTTTAAATGATTAATTCAGGATGACAATAAGATGTGGCCTATCCAGAGGTTTGTTTAAGGTGAGGCCTACTCAGGATTGCAGATTAAAGTTACGCTTGATGAAGAATACAGAGGAGATAATTTATTGTAAAGGCCTACCAATGAAGTAAGTGATTTCTACTTCATTGCACCAGTCATCATAAATGTATCCGTAAACTTCTTATCTTGTTAGACATCAACCGCCATATGTATCATATAACTATTTTGCATTTCCAAAAAAGCGAATTTTAAGGAATAAATAGCGATTCTTTACCATTCCAAATTTGCTTTGAGAAAATTGCTAATTGCAAATTACCCATTCATTTCCATGGGCTAGGAGGCTCATATAAATGAAGGTGCAATTTGCGATTAACAATTTGCTCATCACAAATTAGGAATTTATTCCAAAGGTGCAGGGGTGTCTCAAGAACACCCTGCTGCAACCCTGAAAAAGAAATTTGGGGGCATATGGCGCACATAAATTTTAACAACATTCCTTTACCTCAACAGCGATTTTCAAATCATAACTTCAAAACACTACACATGGGAAAATTACTTAAATTGTCCTTAAGACACATAAAAGCGTTTTTTGATTGGCTTTCCTGCATGGTAGGGTCACTTTTAACATGGCTATGTAACACAAACATTCAAAATCAAAATTTTCCATGCACAGGTGGGAGCATATTTACAAGCAATTTGCGCCACAAAGAAAGGTCTTACACTAAAATGAGAAAAATAACATCAGGGACAGTCAATTGCCTTATAAAGAACCATACACCATTATGTCCTTCTCATGAATTTAAAAACAATTCCTTTTTCCCAAAAACGATTTTCAAATCATAATTTCAAAACACTGCACATGAGAAAATGACTTAAAATGTCATTGAAACACATGAAAGCGTTTTTTGATTGGCTTTCCTGCATGGTTGGGTCACTTTTATCATGGCTATGTAACACAAACATTCAAAATTAAAATTTTCATGCACATGTAAGAGCATATTTACAAGCAATTTGCGCCACAGAGAAAGGTCTTACACTAAAATGAGAAAAATAACATCAGGAACAGTCAATTGCCTTATAAAGAACCATACACCATTATGTCCTTGTCATGATTTTATAAACAATTCCTTTTCCCCAAAAACGATTTTAAAATCATAATTTCTAAACACTGCACATGGGAAAATGACTTAAAATGTCATTAAAACACATGAAATCATTTTTTGATTGGCTTTCCAGCATGGTTGCGTCACTTTTAACATGGCTATGTAACACAAACATTCAAAATCAAAATTTTCCATGCACATGTGAGAGCATATTTACAAGCAATTTGCGCCACATAAATCATAATTTTCTCCTTAAAGCACACTATTCTCTATCTAAAGTAAAGAAATATTTTCTCACCTTAGCAAATACTTTCAGTTTGAAAACAGTCTAAGAAACACACCAATTTGTCTTCAGCAGAGCAAAAGGTATGCACTCCAGAGTCTGCAGCTATCAAAAGCACAGAAATGCTGTAATTCTTCACACATATTTCTCATGTCACCCAATCAAAACTCTTCCCTCACTTTTTTTCAAATGAAAACCCTTCCCCCTCTGCCCTTTCTGCCTATTTTCCATAGCAACCACCTCTTGGAAAAACTCTGGTGTTTGCAAGTTCACACAACAATGTTGCAATTGAACTCTGAACTCTCAGTGCACCTGCATATCCAGTGCTTTCTTTCATTTAATGATTTTTTATTGACCACTCAAAATACATCTTTCAAACAACACATCTGTACACCCTAACTTTCTGTTTTCATCAATCAAAATCCACCAATCACTGTTACTACTTCATGAACACAGAAACTCCACAGTTTTTTTCATTTCAAACTCTCATTTTTTCAACTGCCATTTCATTGCCACACTTCATCTGACTGCAGGAGAACCTTCTCTCACCATGTTTTCTGTCTGGATTGTTGGTCATAGTTATATTCACTGGGCTCAAAGGTACGTTGAAAGCAGGAATTTACCTAACCTCAATTTACAAGATGTGGAAATTAAGTGGTTTGGCCACAGAGGATTAAAATGTCACCAATTGATACCATTGGTGAAAACCTTTATGCATTTGCCAAAACCTGACCTGTTAATTGTGCACTGTGGAGGTAATGACTTGGGCACTTTGACTGGTGTAGGTCTGGAAATGCTTTTAAAGGACACCTTTGAGCAATTAATGGCACTTTTTCCTCAGACTGCCTTGGTATATTCAAATATATGCCAAAGACAGAAATGGAGGTGGTCAAACCAATTTTGTCCACAAATTGAGAAGTCGAGGAAGCATGTAAACAAATCTGTTTCAGCTTACATGAGAGACCATGGAATGGGCTCCCTGTACAACAATAACTTGCGTTACTACATGCAAGATATCTACAGAGGAGATGGAGTTCACTTCTCAGATGAGGGCAACAGAGTTTTCACTCTGAAGTTAAGAATGTGCATTGGTACCTACTTATAAGTACCTAAATGTACCATAAACCCAAAAGCTCTTCTCAGAGCTACCCTACATCTAATCACTCACAATTATTATTTTACTCTAACTTTTTTCACTAATTTTCAACAAAGTACACTCCCTGGGGCGCTACCCGGTACGCGTACCGGGAGCTAACCTCGCGAAACTTTTTAAAAAAATGTTTTTTTTTCGCACATATAAACCTCCTCAGCCACCCTCAGAAAACCTAGGGGGTCAAGATAAGTCTACCGTGCCCCCTTCTACCCATTCTGAACATTATTTGCCCTCCATCTTGTATCTTAATTCGACCGAAACACAAAATGGTGGACTCCCGGAACGCTTAAGGTACGCGAACCGGGGCGCTCAACGGTTCGCGTACCGGGTCGCTCCCTGGGAAGCGCACCATCAAAAAAGGTGGGAAAGTAGTTCACAGAAAAGCCACTTGAGACAATTTCACCAAATATAGATTAGCTCATACTACATACCAATCCCTACCATTTTCACAAATTTGATTGGAATTCCATTTAGCCATTTAGCCTGTAGACCTCTCTAAATACCGTGAGGTAAATTACTTCACAAAACACATCTGAAATGTTGGAATTGACAACCAATTAAAATGTTACTTTCATTTTCTACTTTTTTTACCTGACATTTGATTGGTTATGTACCCGAATATATATAAAGGAAGAGAAGGAAACACAGCCATTTTGACTACTACTTCCTGGTGTACATTTCAATAGGATTTTCATTAATAACTTCAACTTCTTTTTAAAGGTAAGTTGTTATTTTTATAACTGAAGTATATTTTGCACTTTAAGTTAATATGGCAAACTTTTTCTGTTAGATATATACTATCCCTCTGTAGTACTTATAAATTTAGATACACTTTTATATATTCCTACTTCCACTCTGATACTATACACTGCCCAAAGATAAATTCTCTGTTAAAAACTGCCTATCTAAAAATAATCCCAACAGTGCCCTACCTCTACTAATATATATTTTTTTTATGCAAATTTCAGGGAAAATGGAAAGTGAACAAAACATTTCATTTGAAATTGTCCTTCCAGAGTCCAACACAGAAATCATTGATCCAAATGAGATTGAATTTATGGATGAAACTTGGGACCAAGAACTACTGCAATGTGTACAAGCAGTAGATAACCTCCTTGCAAATGAGGACATTTTACAACCTCAGAGACTACAATCTATATTCCATGATTATTATGAAATTTCTGACAATGAAATGTTAGAAAGTTTAATAAATTATGAAACACAATAAAAAAAGCTTAAAAAATAAAAAAAAATAAAAAATAATCAACAAAACCAACAATCAATTAACATACAGCATTTGAAAAGTCTATCATTCATTTTTCATTGTGGTACGCTCCCCAGAACGCTTCCCGGTTCGCGTACCGGGCGCTAACCACGAAAAAAAACAAAAAAAAATTTTTTTTTTTTTTGCTTCGCGGGGCCCCTTTAAAACCTCCACATTAAACCTAGGGGGTCAGCGAGGATCTACTATGCCCCCTTATAGTTATTTCCCCCTTTGTTTTGGCCTCCTCTTGTCTCTCGATCCTACCGAGAGACAAGATGGCGGCCGCTCCGGACTGTTTAGAATGTTGACAGACACCGGAGAGCCAATCAGCTTCGCTACGCGAAGTTCCGTTACGCGTCAAGTACGCGAACCGGGGCGCTGCCTGGTCCGCGCTTACAGATATATATCTTTTTTTGAACGTTAATTTCTCAAAATCCACTGCAGCACATATATTGAGACCTACAAAAGGCACATCGGGCTACCAGTCCCTACAATTTTGCCAAGTTTCGTGCAAATCCATTCAGCCGTTCGGGCTAAAAGTGAGGCTAACCGCCCTATGGAAAACTCAATGTTAAAAACACGTTTTGGGACCCCCCTTTTTTCTCGGCCCCCCCTGGACCAACTCCCCCCAAATTTCCAGGGGCTGCTCAGAAACAAAATGTTCCATTTTGCTGAAAATTTCAGCCAATTCCGTCCACAAACGCCAAAGTTATTAGACATAGAATTTTCAAAAATCCCATAGGGAAAAAATCCTAACTATATATACCTACTGGCGACCGCCAGTAGGTAATATATATATATATATATATATATATATATATATATATATATATATCCAAAAGCAAAGTTACTCCTTCTGGATCCCCACGACCCAAGAAAGGTGGCGTGCACGCCGGCGGAGTTGCTCCGGTATTTAAAAGTTCCCAAAACACACAAAATTGAATGCACGCTCTCAGGACAAAAGAGGAAAGTCGCCCAATCCAGAAAGTGCTGTTTATTCACAACGCGTTTCACCAACAAGTGGCTTGATCAAGTGATCAAGCCACTTGTTGGTGAAACGCGTTGTGAATAAACAGCACTTTCTGGATTGGGCGACTTTCCTCTTTTGTCCTGAGAGCGTGCATTCAATTCTGTGTGTTTTGGGAATATATATATATATATATATATATATATGCCACAAATTTCACTCCGAAAAGGAAAACAGAGGCCAGAGGGGGATCCTTTGGTGAAGCTTTTATTGCCCAGATGCACAGGAAAACAGTGGCAGCAAATATATTTCGGCGATGTCCGTGCCTTCATCAGTGCCCATCACTGTGTGGAGCCTTTCAAATATTGTCCAATAGTCCTGCTCCTCTGTTAAATAGTTTAGAGGCCACTTCCCCCCTCCCACTGAGCAATGTCGCTCATCTGTTGGGAGTTTCCGGGTGAATGCCGAACTCCAACTCCCAGCATGCACTATCACCCTGCAGCCGGGCTGGTAATGTGGGGGAATTCTCAAATGTTCGTCGTTTGTAGTGGCTTGATGCAGGTATGGATAGAGGATACCCGCTGTTAACATCAGAGCTTCCAGGCATCACCTCGGGTCCCCTCGGATCGCAGCAGCCATCAACCAAGGTAGGTATACAAACGGGGGCAGCTGAGTAGCCACACAACGCCCTGTTTGAAGCAAATGCCTCAGTCCGTGAAATACAGTTCCTTGAGTGGTGGCGGACACCGGGCTGTTCGTTTACACGAGGAAAAGAAACACTGCACGCAGTGCAATCGCCCACCATGCCCGGGCCACTTGATGCTGCGAGGCCATCCGTACAGCGCTGCAGGCTAGCGCTGGTAATATGCCACAAATTTCACTCCGAAAAGGAAAACAGAGGCCAGAGGGGGATCCTTTGGTGAAGCTTTTATTGCCCAGATGCACAGGAAAACAGTGGCGGCAAATATATTTCGGCGATGTCCGTGCCTTCATCAGTGCCCATCACTGTGTGGAGCCTTTCAAATATTGTCCAATAGTCCTGCTCCTCTGTTAAATAGTTTAGAGGCCACTTCCCTCCTCCCACTGAGCAATGTCGCTCACCTGTTGGGAGTTTCCGGGTGAATGCCGAACTCCAACTCCCAGCATGCACTATCACACTGCAGCCGGGCTGGTAATGTGGGGGAATTCTCAAATGTTCGTCGTTTGTAGTGGCTTGATGCAGGTATGGATAGAGGACACCCGCTGTTAACATCAGAGCTTCCAGGCATCACCTCGGGTCCCCTCGGATCGCAGCAGCCATCAACCAAGGTAGGTATACAAACGGGGGCAGCTGAGTAGCCACATAACGCCCTGTTTGAAGCAAATGCCTCAGTCCGTGAAATACAGTTCCTTGAGTGGTGGCGGACACCGGGCTGTTCGTTTACACGAGGAAAAGAAACACTGCACGCAGTGCAATCGCCCACCATGCCCGGGCCACTTGATGCTGCGAGGCCATCCGTACAGCGCTGCAGGCTAGCGCTGATAATATGCCACAAATTTCACTCCGAAAAGGAAAACAGAGGCCAGAGGGGGATCCTTTGGTGAAGCTTTTATTGCCCAGATGCACAGGAAAACAGTGTGTATATATATATATTGTAAAAACCTAAAAATATGTGCACATAAACTCTTTTCTTCACTTCTCACTCTTATGCTTATTACTGAAATGGTGTTGTTCAATTCATGGTCACTTGCTTCAGTATGGAGGTATGGGAGGTGAGGCTGCGATGTTCTCCAAACCTAGCGGTTGGTTAGCATCTCCTCTCCTCCCAACCCTCTAGCAGTACATAGACACATGATTGGCTAGTGCGTTGAATATAGTCAGGATGTTGCGACCTCGGTGTATAGGCTTAAAATGCATTTATGCAGCTATGGTTCCAGATCACCTGAGGTCTCATCCTGTGTAAATAGTGTATGTCTGGTGTATATATATTTATTGAGAATATGCTTGTACATTCGTGTTTTTATACATATATTTATATATGAATAACTTATAGTCCTTATATTTTTTTACACCTGATTTTAACATGATATTACAAATCAAGTATATTTCTGATATTTATTACGATGACAATTGTTTACAAGACACTATTTGCACTTTATTGACGTGTTGCACATTGCCAATTTTGCACTGCATTTTGAATCTTTTAAATTTGGATTATCCAGTGAAATTTCTTTAAGTGTATTGCTAAAAACGACAATATGGCATTAGCACTTTATTTACTGTTGTTTGCACATTGCTACACAGGTTGGAATCAGGGATTATCCCATGATGAACTCTGCATTGATATGTTGTCTATGTCTATGATATTATTCATTTTACATGTGACCATATTCCACCAATGAGTGTACACTAAAACCACCACTAGTACTTTAAAAATGGCCTCCTCCCTTGCATGCGTCATGTGATCAAGGCCTCTGTGAAGGCCGAAACGTCATGCTGATGTGTGCCGTCTCCCCGACAAAATAAAATACACTGCTCACCTGCACTTGGGTCTCCTCTCTTCTTCTGCGCTGCGGTATCCAGGATTGGGCTCCAGGCGAGAGCAAGCAGGGACTGTTTCATCTCTACAAACCGGCAGTGTGCTTCGCTGGTATTTGGATGACCCCTTCTCCTACAAGCGGCGGAGCAACAGGAAGCCAAGACCTCTGGTGATCCGGAGGTCGTTTGTTTCTCCCGTTAGGGAGTAATTGCTCCGGCCCCCGGCTACTGTGAACGCCGATCTGGTACACGGACCTGACAAGGAGCACGGAGAGCGTCCTGCTCTCTACGAGACAGCCGAAGTCGGGTTGCGGTGTTTCGAATCGTGCACAGATTACGCCGGTAAGAGAAGTGTGTGCCTGACTGCTCGGCGGCTCGCATTTGCTGAATTCGTTGAGTAGTTGTGAGAACGCATTGAGCGTTGTACAAGCGGGGAAGCGGCATGTCGGCTGACGCATTGAAAGCAAGGGAACGGATAGCGCTAAATGCGTTTGATGACTCCCCGGCTGGGGGGTCCTCTGTAACATCTGCACAAAATGTACCAGCAAATGAACTTGGCAGCGTTCGTGACAAATTCAAAAAATTGGAAAAACTAATGAAGCGGGAACTCTCAAAATGGTGGGAGCACCGCTCCCTGAGTAGGTACTTGGAGGTCAATAGGATACCGCGGGGTCTGCGTGTAATGCTGGCCCCAAGTTATGAAGACCCAGACCCAGAAATGCTCAGGGAGTGGGCGGACTGCAATTTGGAGTCATCGCGCAGATTAGTCCAGATACTAGTACGCTATGCGGAGAGTGACCGTCTCAAAACGCAGACTAAAATCGAGGAGTTAAATCAGGACATTGAATCATCCAGTGGGGATTGTATGAGTGAATGTACCAAATTAAGAAGTGATATGATGGCAAGGCTCCAAAAGGAAGAGGAGATAATCAGCAAAAGAAAGGCCTACAAATTTCAAAGAGACAAGGCTGACTATGCGGAAGGGCGCATTTTTACTTTTGCAAAAAAATATGATGCCATCAAAGCCTCAAGACGACTTAAAGCTGTGGCAACAGTAAACCGCCCTACCCAAGGACATGGATCAGGGGCAGCACAGCAGGATGATTCTTCAGAGTCCAATCTAAGTTCTTGTGTAAATAGTGATTCGGACTCCAATTTGTCACAAAGTGAGGGGCAATTGGGGTTTATCAAACTTACACCAGCAGAGGAACTCGACTGCATAAGGAAGGATTGGCGCGAGACTCTACGCCCGAGAACCCAGTTGCACTCCGGAATAAAATCCGCAACGCCAAGCGCTACCAACGCCGTAAGGCCAAATCAAGAGGAAGAAAAAAATCAGCAGAAAAAGAAGAAAAAAAGTACGAAAAAATGGAACAGGAAGTGAGCCCTCAATCAGGAGTAATAGACATTGCCCCCTCCATTATCAATCTGACTGACATGGTCTTATCAGAGACTGAACATCACATTTTGTCAAAAGGCCTTACATTTTGTCCTCCATGCGACTTCAATTATGTGGACACTAGAATTGATTTATACAAATTTGTCCGCAAGATAAAGTTGCAGAAACATTTTATGGGTGGTAAAACACGTAGCACCCCAATGAGGACTGAAACAACCAATGAAGGGCTGCAAGTTTGTGATGCTCCTGGTCTGGAGGCTTTGGAATCCCTAAGAATGGAGCAGTCAACATCCCAAGAAGCATCAGGATGTGAGCCAAATAGGGTAGGGGGGTTAACATCTTTTAAACCACGCTCCACCTATACTCCTGTGATGCTATACGATAACCTTGACATCTTTCATGATGCTGCTGTAAAGGACATCAAGTTGTTGCATTCAAAAGTGCTCAATTCTAAACGGAAGAAATACACACAGAATGATCAGTACCTGCGACTCATCCACAAGATCCAATCAAATGAGAATGTCATTGTCAGGCAATCTGATAAGGGAGGGAATATAGTTTTATGGCCGCGAAAACTATATTTGGAGGAAGCCCTCTCTCAGTTGAATGATTCAGACTGCTACAGACACAGTGATATCACCCTGATTAAGAAAGCTCAAGAAGATTTTTATTCTTTGTTGATGGGGTGGAGATCTTTTGGATTATTGAGCATGGATGAGCTCAAGTACCTAAAAAATAACAACCCGGTCATGCCTGTTCTATACCTAATCCCGAAGGTCCATAAGAACCCGGCAAAACCCCCTGGCAGACCAATAATAGCAGCTTGCGGGGGCTTACTTGAAAAGACAACTGTCTATGTGGACTCATTCTTACAGGAGTTCGTACAGAGCTTACCATCCTTTGTTCAGGACTCTAATGATTTTGTGAGGAAAATTGAAGATATCAAATGGGATTCGGATTCGTGGCTCATTACATTAGACGTCACGTCTTTATATACGAGTATCAACCATCAAGACGGACTGAGAGCCATAGAATTCTATTTAGGTTTGAGACCAATTATCATGGCTGACCATAACCGTATGTTACTATCTATGATTTCATTCTGTTTACACCATCATTTCTTTATGTTTAACAACAGATACTACCAGCAGGTCAGGGGTGTAGCCATGGGGGCCTGTTTCTCTCCCAGCTATGCCTGTCTCCACATGGGCTACTGGGAGAGACAGGTCCTCTTAGGCGAACACTCCGACATTGCTAGGCGGTCTATTACACGGTGGTATCGTTATATAGACAATGTGTTCCTAGTCTGGAAGGGCACTCGTCTAGAAGCTGAGCAATTTGTTGTTATGTTAAACTGTAATGATTACAACTTGAAGTTTACCTCGACTATCAGTAGAGACCAGGTACATTTTCTAGACATGACAGTTACACCAGGAGGAGAGAAACTTGAAACTAGGTTGTACCGAAAGCCAACGGCTGGAAATACAATACTCCATGCCAGCAGTCATCACCCTGCTCACCTTATACGCAGCATCCCGTATGGCGAGATGCTGCGTATCAGACGATTGAGCAGTACTGAAGCTCAATGCCATCTAGCTCAGCAAGCCAGTAGGTCTAGATTTTTGGCAAGAGGGTACAAGGCTGCAGTGGTTGATAAGGCCATAACCAAGGCAAATGCCCTGTCACGTAGTCAGGCCTTGCAACGCAAGGTCGCGGTTGCGCCTACTGCTTCCCAGGATCAAAAAGTGAGACTGATCTGGGCGTACAATAGGCAGCATGGGGCGCTTGGCAAAATCATCTCTAAACACTGGGGCTTAATTAAATGTGACCCCGTGATAGGTGACAAAATTCCAACTACGCCATCAATCACCTATAGGAGAGCATATTCTATGCAAAATGCCTTAGTGAAATCCAGCCCAGAGGTTTCGACACGTAAGAATTGGCTGGATAAGAGTAAAGGCTTCAGGAAGTGCTCTTCCTGTAAGGCATGCCAGCATGGGTTAAACAAAACCGAATATGCAGTACCATTCACCCCCAGTGCGCGCAAGATCAAAAAACAGCTGACTTGCAAGAGTGAATATGTGGTTTATGTGCTGGAGTGTCCGTGTGCCCTGCGGTATGTGGGTAGTACCAAGCTGCAGGTGCACAAGAGGATACTCCAGCACATAAGGGCCATAAACACCAACGACCCGGCATACCCGGTGGCCCGCCATTTTAGGGAGCACCACAACAATGATAGCACCCTTTTACGTTACTATGCTGTAGATTGTGTGGGCCCTTTAAGAAGAGGAGGTGATAGGGATGGTGCCCTTAGAAAATTGGAGACCAGGTACATACTGGAAATGGACAGTCGAGCCCCAGGGGGATTAAATTCCACAGAAGATTTTTACACTTGTCTCTGAATTATCTACAGAAGTGTAACTTGAGGCTCTATCCTATCCAGTAATAATTCATCTACCCAGGATTTCTGTCTAGGTATTCGACTGGCAGTGGATATTTGATAATCTCTATCCACTGACCAGTACATGTCTAGATCTGCGGAAGGTTTCAGAGTGCAGTGCAACCTAGGCTTAGGCTGCATGATGCATCAAATGCTAAGTACAACATTGTTAATGATAAAGCATGTTTGCATAAAAAATAAGAAGATCTTTAGATAAGAAAACTTTGTAAAAACCTAAAAATATGTGCACATAAACTCTTTTCTTCACTCCTCACTCTTATGCTTATTACTGGAATGGTGTTGTTCAATTCATGGTCACTTGCTTCAGTATGGAGGTATGGGAGGTGAGGCTGCGATGTTCTCCAAACCTAGCAGTTGGTTAGCATCTCCTCTCCTCCCAACCCTCTAGCAGTACATAGACACATGATTGGCTAGTGCGTTGAATATAGTCAGGATGTTGCGACCTCGGTGTATAGGCTTAAAATGCATTTATGCAGCTATGGTTCCAGATCACCTGAGGTCTCATCCTGTGTAAATAGTGTATGTCTGGTGTATATATATTTATTGAGAATATGCTTGTACATTCGTGTTTTTATACATATATTTATATATGAATAACTTATAGTCCTTATATTTTTTTACACCTGATTTTAACATGATATTACAAATCAAGTATATTTCTGATATTTATTACGATGACAATTGTTTACAAGACACTCTTTGCACTTTATTGACGTGTTGCACATTGCCAATTTTGCACTGCATTTTGAATCTTTTAAATTTGGATTATCCAGTGAAATTTCTTTAAGTGTATTGCTAAAAACGACAATATGGCATTAGCACTTTATTTACTGTTGTTTGCACATTGCTACACAGGTTGGAATCAGGGATTATCCCGTGATGAACTCTGCATTGATATGTTGTCTATGTCTATGATATTATTCATTTTACATGTGACCATATTCCACCAATGAGTGTACACTAAAACCACCACTAGTACTTTAAAAATTGCCTCCTCCCTTGCATGCGTCACCTGATCAAGGCCTCTGTGAAGGCCGAAACGTCATGCTGAGGTGTGCCATCTCCCCGACGAAATAAAATACACTGCTCACCTGCACTTGGGTCTCCTCTCTTCTTCTGCGCTGCGGCATCCAGGATTGGGCTCCAGGCGAGAGCAAGCAGGGACTGTTTCATCTCTACAAACCGGCAGTGTGCTTCGCTGGTATTTGGATGACCCCTTCTCCTACAAGCGGCGGAGCAACAGGAAGCCAAGACCTCTGGTGATCCGGAAGTCGTATGTTTCTCCCGTTAGGGAGTAATTGCTCCGGCCCCCGGCTACTGTGAACGCCGATCTGATACACGGACCTGACAAGGAGCACGGAGAGCGTCCTGCTCTCTACGAGACAGCCGAAGTCGGGTTGCGGTGTTTCGAATCGTGCACAGATTACGCCGGTAAGAGAAGTGTGTGCCTGACTGCTCGGCGGCTCGCATTTGCTGAATTCGTTGAGTAGTTGTGAGAACGCATTGAGCGTTGTACAAGCGGGGAAGCGGCATGTCGGCTGACGCATTGAAAGCAAGGGAACGGATAGCGCTAAATGCGTTTGATGACTCCCCGGCTGGGGGGTCCTCTGTACCATCTGCACAAAATGTACCAGCAAATGAACTTGGCAGCGTTCGTGACAAATTCAAAAAATTGGAAAAACTAATGAAGCGAGAACTCTCAAAATGGTGGGAGCACCGCTCCCTGAGTAGGTACTTGGAGGTCAATAGGATACCGCGGGGTCTGCGTGTAATGCTGGCCCCAAGTTATGAAGACCCAGACCCAGAAATGCTCAGGGAGTGGGCGGACTGCAATTTGGAGTCATCGCGCAGATTAGTCCAGATACTAGTACGCTATGCGGAGAGTGACCGTCTCAAAACGCAGACTAAAATCGAGGAGTTAAATCAGGACATTGAATCATCCAGTGGGGATTGTATGAGTGAATGTACCAAATTAAGAAGTGATATGATGGCAAGGCTCCAAAAAGAAGAGGAGATAATCAGCAAAAGAAAGTCCTACAAATTTCAAAGAGACAAGGCTGACTATGCGGAAGGGCACATTTTTACTTTTGCAAAAAAATATGATGCCATCAAAGCCTCAAGACGACTTAAAGCTGTGGCAACAGTAAACCGCCCTACCCAAGGACATGGATCAGGGGCAGCACAGCAGGATGATTCTTCAGAGTCCAATCTAAGTTCTTGTGTAAATAGTGATTCGGACTCCAATTTGTCACAAAGTGAGGGGCAATTGGGGTTTATCAAACTTACACCAGCAGAGGAACTCGACTGCATAAGGAAGGATTGGCGCGAGACTCTACGCCCGAGAACCCAGTTGCACTCCGGAATAAAATCCGCAACGCCAAGCGCTACCAACGCCGAAAGGCCAAATCAAGAGGAAGAAAAAAATCAGCAGAAAAAGAAGAAAAAAAGTACGAAAAGGTGGAACAGGAAGTGAGCCCTCAATCAGGAGTAATAGACATTGCCCCCTCCATTATCAATCTGACTGACATGGTCTTATCAGAGACTGAACATCACATTTTGTCAAAAGGCCTTACATTTTGTCATCCATGTGACTTCAATTATGTGGACACTAGAATTGATTTATACAAATTTGTCCGCAAGATAAAGTTGCAGAAACATTTTATGGGTGGTAAAACACATAGCACCCCAATGAGGACTGAAACAACCAATGAAGGGCTGCAAGTTCGTGATGCTCCTGGTCTGGAGGGTTTGGAATCCCTAATAATGGAGTAATCAACATCCCAAGAAGCATCAGGATGTGAGCCAAATAGGGTAGGGGGGTTAACATCTTTTAAACCACGCTCCACCTATACTCCTGTGATGCTATACGATAACCTTGACATCTTTCATGATGCTGCTGTAAAGGACATCAAGTTGTTGCATTCAAAAGTGCTCAATTCTAAACGGAAGAAATACACACAGAATGATCAGTACCTGCGACTCATCCACAAGATCCAATCAAATGAGAATGTCATTGTCAGGCAATCTGATAAGGGAGGGAATATAGTTTTATGGCCGCGAAAACTATATTTGGAGGAAGCCCTCTCTCAGTTGAATGATTCAGACTGCTACAGACACAGTGATATCACCCTGATTAAGAAAGCTCAAGAAGATTTTTATTCTTTGTTGATGGGGTGGAGATCTTTTGGATTATTGAGCATGGATGAGCTCAAGTACCTAAAAAATAACAACCCGGTCATGCCTGTTCTATACCTAATCCCGAAGGTCCATAAGAACCCGGCAAAACCCCCTGGCAGACCAATAATAGCAGCTTGCGGGGGCTTACTTGAAAAGACAACTGTCTATGTGGACTCATTCTTACAGGAGTTCGTACAGAGCTTACCATCCTTTGTTCAGGACTCTAATGATTTTGTGAGGAAAATTGAAGATATCAAATGGGATTCGGATTCGTGGCTCATTACATTAGACGTCACGTCTTTATATACGAGTATCAACCATCAAGACGGACTGAGAGCCATAGAATTCTATTTAGGTTTGAGACCAATTATCATGGCTGACCATAACCGTATGTTACTATCTATGATTTCATTCTGTTTACACCATAATTTCTTTATGTTTAACAACAGATACTACCAGCAGGTCAGGGGTGTAGCTATGGGGGCCTGTTTCTCTCCCAGCTATGCCTGTCTCCACATGGGCTACTGGGAGAGACAGGTCCTCTTAGGCGAACACTCCGACATTGCTAGGCAGTCTATTACACGGTGGTATCGTTATATAGACGATGCGTTCCTAGTCTGGAAGGGCACTCGTCTAGAAGCTGAGCAATTTGTTGTTATGTTAAATTGTAATGATTACAACTTGAAGTTTACCTCGACTATCAGTAGAGACCAGGTACATTTTCTAGACATGACAGTTACACCAGGAGGAGAGAAACTTGAAACTAGGTTGTACCGAAAGCCAACGGCTGGAAATACAATACTTCATGCCAGCAGTCATCACCCTGCTCACCTTATACGCAGCATCCCGTATGGCGAGATGCTGCGTATCAGACGATTGAGCAGTACTGAAGCTCAATGACATCTAGCTCAGAAAGCCAGTAGGTCTAGATTTTTGGCAAGAGGGTACAAGGCTGCAGTGGTTGATAAGGCCATAACCAAGGCAAATGCCCTGTCACGTAGTCAGGCCTTGCAACGCAAGGTCGCGGTTGCGCCTACTGCTTCCCAGGATCAAAAAGTGAGACTGATCTGGGCGTACAATAGGCAGCATGGGGCGCTTGGCAAAATCATCTCTAAACACTGGGGCTTAATTAAATGTGACCCCGTGATAGGTGACAAAATTCCAACTACGCCATCAATCACCTATAGGAGAGCATATTCTATGCAAAATGCCTTAGTGAAATCCAGCCCAGAGGTTTCGACACGTAAGAATTGGCTGGATAAGAGTAAAGGCTTCAGGAAGTGCTCTTCCTGTAAGGCATGCCAGCATGGGTTAAACAAAACCGAATATGCAGTACCATTCACCCCCAGTGCGCGCAAGATCAAAAAACAGCTGACTTGCAAGAGTGAATATGTGGTTTGTGTGCTGGAGTGTCCGTGTGCCCTGCGGTATGTGGGTAGTACCAAGCTGCAGGTGCACAAGAGGATACTCCAGCACATAAGGGCCATAAACACCAACGACCCGGCATACCCGGTGGCCCGCCATTTTAGGGAGCACCACAACAATGATAGCACCCTTTTACGTTACTATGCTGTAGATTGTGTGGGCCCTTTAAGAAGAGGAGGTGATAGGGATAGTGCCCTTAGAAAATTGGAGACCAGGTACATACTGGAAATGGACAGTCGAGCCCCAGGGGGATTAAATTCCACAGAAGATTTTTACACTTGTCTCTGAATTATCTACAGAAGTGTAACTTGAGGCTCTATCCTATCCAGTAATAATTCATCTACCCAGGATTTCTGTCTAGGTATTCGACTGGCAGTGGATATTTGATAATCTCTATCCACTGACCAGTACATGTCTAGATCTGCGGAAGGTTTCAGAGTGCAGTGCAGCCTAGGCTTAGGCTGCATGATGCATCAAATGCTAAGTACAACATCGTTAATGATAAAGCATGTTTGCATAAAAAATAAGAAGATCTTTAGATAAGAAAACTTTGTAAAAACCTAAAAATATGTGCACATAAACTCTTTTCTTCACTTCTCACTCTTATGCTTATTACTGGAATGGTGTTGTTCAATTCATGGTCACTTGCTTCAGTATGGAGGTATGGGAGGTGAGGCTGCGATGTTCTCCAAACCTAGCGGTTGGTTAGCATCTCCTCTCCTCCCAACCCTCTAGCAGTACATAGACACATGATTGGCTAGTGCGTTGAATATAGTCAGGATGTTGCGACCTCGGTGTATAGGCTTAAAATGCATTTATGCAGCTATGGTTCCAGATCACCTGAGGTCTCATCCTGTGTAAATAGTGTATGTCTGGTGTATATATATTTATTGAGAATATGCTTGTACATTCGTGTTTTTATGCATATATTTATATATGAATAACTTATAGTCCTTATATTTTTTTACACCTGATTTTAACATGATATTACAAATCAAGTATATTTCTGATATTTATTACGATGACAATTGTTTACAAGACACTATTTGCACTTTATTGACGTGTTGCACATTGCCAATTTTGCACTGCATTTTGAATCTTTTAAATTTGGATTATCCAGTGAAATTTCTTTAAGTGTATTGCTAAAAACGACAATATGGCATTAGCACTTTATTTACTGTTGTTTGCACATTGCTACACAGGTTGGAATCAGGGATTATCCCGTGATGAACTCTGCATTGATATGTTGTCTATGTCTATGATATTATTTATTTTACATGTGACCATATTCCACCAATGAGTGTACACTAAAACCACCACTAGTACTTAAAAAATTGCCTCCTCCCTTGCTTGCGTCATGTGATCAAGGCCTCTGTGAAGGCCGAAACGTCATGCTGAGGTGTGCCGTCTCCCCGACGAAATAAAATACACTGCTCACCTGCACTTGGGTCTCCTCTCTTCTTCTGCGCTGCGGTATCCAGGATTGGGCTCCAGGTGAGAGCAAGCAGGGACTGTTTCATATATATATATATATATATATATATATATATATATATATATATATATATATATATATATATATATATATATATATATATATATATATATATATATATATATATATATATATATATATATATATATATATATATATATATATATATATATATATTACCTACTGGCGGTCGCCAGTAGGTAGTTATAGTTAGGACCTAGTTTCCATAGGAAATCCGCAACATTCTATTGGGAATAACTTTGGCGCCAGTTGAGGAATTTGCTTGTAATTTTCCAAAATTTTGGCCAGCTCCGCTGCGCTCCCTCCCTGAAAGTCTCGGGTAGATTCGTCAAGCGGGGGCTGAGAAAAAAGGGGGGTCCCAAAACATGTCTTCCCCATGTTAATTTCCATAGGACCTTTAGACACGGCTACAGCCCGAACCGCTGAACAGAATTACACCAAACTTGGCAAAATGGTAGAGTCTGGTAAGCAGATCACGCTTTTGGTTAAATAATGTAAATCCCTCCAGTAGTTCCTGAGAAAATTAAAGTTGAAATCAATTATATATCCATAAGCGCGCACCGTGTGCGCACGAGCTTCATGCTGATTGGCTGCCACTGTCTGTCAACACTCCAAAACAGAAATGGATGGCAGCCATCTTGTGCCTCAGTAGACTGAGGCACAAGAAAGCAGAAAAAAAGTGTAGAACTCAAAAAGGGGGCAGGGTAGAAGCACCCTGACCCCCTAGGCCTGCTCATGGGGTCCCACAAGGACCCCCAAGGCGAAAAAAAAAAATTTGAAAGATCGCGGGGTGCGCGCACCCCATGATTTCCCCCCCCCAATTTTTTTTTTTTGCCTTGTCAGGAAAGCAGAAACAGATCCTTTAAGGACTCCCTGAGAAGGCCTAGGGGATCATGGGTAGTCTACCCTGCTCCCTTATGATGTTTTCAAGTATTACATTTTACTCTCTTCTGAATCTACACAAAATTGGCGGTGATATGGTGCATTAGAGATAGACAGTGAGATAAAGGAGGCAGGAGATGAAAAAGAGATGTGAAAAACACATTGGAGATAATATAGTGGGAGAAAGGAAGTAACTATGAGCAAACTTACTAAGTAACACAAAAATGTTGCACAGTATACTGTAAGTCTCAGTTTATATTATAATCACTTTGGTAGTATTTCATGAATTACATATAAAAATGAATAATGTCTCGAACAATTTTTAATTATTAAATCAAAATTTATTGTTGAGATTGTTCATAATTTAATAACACTTCTAACATTACATCATCTGGAGTTTCCTCAAAATTGTCATTACATGATTCAATTGCTTCAAGGCAGTCAATCAGTTGTTGATCCTCAGACTCATCCATGAAATCCAAGTCTTCGTTAAGAATGTCCTTATCCATAATTTCAAAAGAAATTGTATTGCTCTCCTCTTTACCTTCCATTTTTTTGCTGTAAATTGCATAAAAAATAACTATATCAGTAGAGTTAGGGCACTGTTGGGTTTAAGTTCAGACAGGTACTTCTGAGTTTTTAACAGTGAAGTTATCTTTGGGCAGTGTATGGTATCAGGCAGGAAGTAGAAATATAAAAAAGTGCATGTGATGAAGCCTAAGTAAATTCATAATTATACCAGAGATGCGTAACTCAATCCATAGCTATAACATAGAAGCCTATCTCAATCTATAACTATAACAGAGGGACAGTAAAAAACTATCAGAAAACGTTTTTCCAATTTAAGTTAAAATGCAGAACATAGTTGCCCTTACAAATTAACAACTTACCTTTCAGAAAGGAGTTGATGTTTTCAGAGGAAATCTTTTATAAATGTACCTCAGGTAGTACTAGTCAAAATGGCCGTGTTTCCCTCTCATTTTTAATATATATTCATGTCTATAACCAATGAAATGTCAGCACATAAAAATACAAAATGAAAGTAACATTTTCATTGGTTGCAAATTCTAACACTTTCATATGTGTTTTAGTCATGTAATTTACCTCAGGATATTTAGACAGGCCTACAGGCCAAATGGCTCAATGGAATTCGACAAAATGTGGGAAAATGGTAGGGATTGGTATGTAGTAGGGCCTATTCTATATTTGGTGAACATCTCTACAGAGGTTTTTATGTAAATTAACTTTTTTAAATTTTTGGGAGCACTTACCGGTGCGCGCCCCGGTACGCGTACCGGCAGCGCTACGGGAGTCCTCCATCTTGTGTTTCGGTAGATTTGAGACACAAGATGGAGGACAAACAACGTTGGGAATGGGTAAAAGGGGGCACGGTAGATACCCCTTGACCCCCTAGGTTTTCTGAGGGGGGCTTAGGAGGCCCATATAGGCCTAAACATTTTTTTTTTTTTTACATTTTTCGCGGGAGGAGTGCCCGGGGAGCGTACTTTAGTGAAAATTAGTGAAAAAAGTTAGAGTAAAATAATCATTTTGAGTGATCAGAGGTAGGGTAGCCCTGAAAAGAGCTTTTGGGTTCTGTGGCTGATTTAGGTACCTACAGTTCCAATGCACATTCTTAAATTCAGGAGGAATATTCTATTCCCCTCATCTGAGAAGTGCACACCATCTCCTCTGTAGATATATTGCATGTTGTAACGCAAGTGGTTGTTGTATATTGAACCCATTCCATAGTCTCTCATGTAAGCAGAAACAGATTTATTCACATGTTTCCGTGCTTTCTCAAATTGTGAACAAAATTGGTTGGACCACTCCCATTTCTGTCTTTGGCATATATTGTAATATACCAAGGCAGTTTGTGGAAAAAGTGTCATCAATTGCCCAAAGCTGTCCTTTAAAACCATTTCCAGACCTACCCCAGTCAAAGTGCCTAGGTCATTTACACCACAGTGCACAATTATGTGGTCAGGGTGTGGCAGATGGTAAAAGGTTTTCACCAATGGTATCAATTGATGACATCTCAATCCTCTTTGGCCAATCCACTTGATGTCTACATTTGGTAAATCAAGGTTGTGAAAATTTCTGATAGCTGCATACCTTTGAGCCCAGTGGATGTAGCTATGTCCAATAATCCAGACAGAATACATGGTGAGAGGAGGTTCTGGTGCAGTCAGATGAAGTGTGGGAATGAAATGGCAGTTGGAACAGTAGGAGTTTGCAAAAAAAACTGTGGAGTTTCAGTGCTCTTGAATCACAAGCAATGATTGGTGGATTCAGATAGTTGAAAACTGAAAGTTAGGGTGCATGGTTCTGTTCTGTGAAAGAAGTAATTTGAATGGTTAAGAAAAAGTCATTTAAAGAAAAATTGCATCGGATAAGCTGGTGTATTGAGAGGTCAAACATCCTTGCTGAGTTCATTTGCAACATTGTAGAATAAACTTTTAACACTGAGAGCTCAGTGAGGAGGGAGTTGCTATGGTAACAGGTAGAAAGGGCTGAGGGGGTGAAGGGTGTTGGTTTAAAAATAGAGAGGGAAGAGTTTTAATTGGTTAACATGAGGGATATGTGTGTAGAATTAGAGGTTTTCTGTGCCATTCATGGTTGCAGTGCCTGGAGTACATACCTTTTGCTCTGCTAAAGAAATATTGGTGTGTGTGTCTGACACTGTTCTCAATCTCCCAAAGCATTTGTAAAGGTGAGTAATGATTCATTTAATATAGATAGAGACGTGTATACTCTATGGAGAAGATTTGGAAGCAAAATGTGGTTTTTTAATGTGTCTTTTTTCATGTTTTTTGAACATGCTTGATAAAAAGTTGTTGCTGGAAAGAGGAATTGTATTTTGTAAAAATGTGAAGTGTCAGTAGTGACCTGCAATGCTTGTACATATGATCTGCGCTTTGTATCTAAAATGTTATTTAAAAAACGATTTTGGGGCAAATGAATGGCTTTTACATTTTTGAGAAGGAATAAATAGTGTCTGCATGATTAAATAAATATATTTGAACGTTTCACAATCATTTCACCTGTGTTACCTCAGATTAGGAAGCACATTGAGCTTCTTTGCTGTTGGTTTGTGTCATGTTTTTTGATAATGCATGGTATCAACATTTGCAAGATAGAGGATTTGTATTTTGTGAAATAGTGAGGTTTCAGTAGTGAAACTGAATGCTTGTACATAGGACCTGCGCTCTTTTTCTAAAATGTTATTCAAAAAACGATTTGGGGGCAAATGAATGGCTTTTAGATTTTTGAGAAGGAATAAATAGTGTCTGCATGATTAAATAAATATATTTGAACCTTTCACAATCATGTCACCTGTGTTACCTCAGATTAGGAAGCATATTAAGCTTCTTTGCTGTTGTTTTGTGTCATGTTTTTTATTAATGCTTGGTAGGAATGTTTCCAAGAGAGAGGACATGTATTTTGTGAAATAGTGAGGTTTCAGTAGTGACCTGGAATGCTTGTACATAGGACCTGCACTCTGTTTTTTAAATCTTATTAAAAAAACGATTTTGGGGCAAATGAATGACTTTTAAATTTTTGAGAAGGAATAATTAGTGTCTGCATGATTAAATAAATGTATTTGAACCTTTCACAATCATGTCACCTGTGTTACGTCAGATTAGGAAGCACATTGAGCTTCTTTGCTGATGGTTTGTGTCATGTTTTTTGATAATGCTTGGTATCAACATTTGCAAGATAGAGGATTTGTATTTTGTGAAATAGTGAGGTTTCAGTAGTGAAATTGAATGCTTGTACATATGCTTGTACATAGGACCTGCGCTCTTTTTATAAAATGTTATCCAAAAAACGATTTTGGGGCAGAGGAGGTGAGTCCTGTCCAATGCTCTCTTCGACACAGGCCTTACCTCCTCTGCACCCCTGGACAGGGCTCACCTCATGTGCACAATGTACTTACTAATCTGAGAAAACACTGGTGACATGATTGTGAAAGGTTCATATATATCTATTTAATCTTGCGGACACTATTTATTCCTCCTCAAAAATGTAAAAGCTATTCATTTGCCCCAAAATCGTTTTTCCAATAACATTCAAGAAACAGAGCGCTCGTCCTATGTACAAGCATTCGATTTGTAAGCATATTGTGCAGATGAGGTGAGGCTTGTCCAGGGGTGCAGAGGAGGTAAGTCCTGTCCACAGCACTGTTGGACACAGGTCTTATCTCCTCTGCACCCTTGGACAGGCCTCACCTCATCTGCACAATCTGCTTACTAATCTGAGGAAACACAGGTGACAGGATTGTGAAATGTGCTAATATATTTTTTTAATCATGCAGATACTATCTAATCCTTGTCAATAATGTAAAACCAATTCATGTGCCCGAAATCTTTTTTTAAATAACATTTACAAATTAGAGCACAGGTCATATGTATAACCATTACACTACTGAAACCTCACTCATTTACAAAATACAATTCCTTTATGCACCAACATTTCTTTACCAAGCATTATCAACAATGTATTAGTCTCTATTATATTCTCTTCCTGACTTACTCTATTTTTCCACCTGTCCCCTTCTAACACCCTCTCTCTGACTTATTCCTTTTTACATCCTGACTCTGTGTTACACTCTCTTACACTCTCTCTTTGACTTACTTTCTCTTACACCCTGTCTCTAATTTATTCCCTCTCTCTCTTTTTTGCAGCAATTTGTAAGTCATACTTTCTCTTACATCCTCTTCCTGATTTACTCCGTCTTACAACCTTTCTCTTTGTAACATTCTCTCCCAGACTTACTCCCTATTACACCTTTTGTCTGTTTTACACCCTCTCTCCCTCTTTATGACTTTGTTATTCTCTTCCTCTCTTCGTGTTACACCCTCAGTCTGATTTACACCCTCTCTCAAAGTTATTATCTCTCTCTCCCTTTTACAGCCTCTGTGTTTTAGTCTCTTTTACATCCTCTCCCATTCAAATACCCTCTCTCTGTCTTACATCCTCTTACACCCTTTCCCTATCTTCCACCCTATTACATCCTTTTTCTGACTTACTCCCTTTCTCCCTTTCTTTGACTTACTCCCTATCCCTATTACATCCTTTCTCTGTCTTACAACATATTATACACTCTCTCTGTCTTACTCCTTCTCTATGTTTTACTCCCTCTACCTGTTTCTTTGTCTGACTCTCTCTGTCTCTTTGTGTTACTTCCTCCAGCTCTTTTTCTCTGTCTTACTCCTAGTTACATAGTTGCTGTGGTATAAACTTAGATAGGTTGTAAACTAGTGTTTATATCGTTTGCTTATGGTCATTGCTTTGTTGTTTGGTACCAGTGGTCTATAATGTGTTATTTTTTTCTTTACCACAGATTGAACTCAAGATTTCAACAGTAGGGAAATATGCCCTCAAGGCAGAGGAGAAGAAAAGATGCCAAGCGGAAAAAATCAAAAACAGCAACGGAATTAAAGCACTCCCCTATAACAAATACTTCAAAAAACACCAAAAAAAGCTCCTGGTAAGACAAATAAGTCTTTTTTTCGGAACATATGTAGATAAAAAAAAAATGTTAATGGAAATGTGAATATACAGAAGGAGAGAACAAATTTGAAAAAGAAGGAGAGGCCCCCCAAAAATGTTAATACTGGAGCAGGAGAGAACAGTACATATAGGAATAGAAGGAAAAACCAATTTAGGGATATTCGTAGACGAATGTTTCGCAATAGGGTAGTTTTAAATTTGTTAGAAAATATTGAGAAAGGTAAACAGAGAGCTTCTTTTTACAAGAAAAAGAAAAGTGTAGAGAAGATTGTTGATCAGGCTTTTGAAGTTAAGAAAAAATTATTTATTTTAGTAATCAATAGAATTAGGATACTTAACAAGGCAATTGATGTTTTCAAATCAAAGAGTAGATGCAAAAGAGTAATTAATCTGACTAATTTTTGTAAAGTTTTTTCTGGAGAATGGATGCATAGTTCAAGTTGTGAGCCATTTTTTAATGAGGAGAGTTACTTCCAGGAGAATGATTTGGTGCATGCAGTTGACACCAGTGGTCGAGCATATGAGGTGAAAGACGGTTGTACGATTGAAAAAGAGAAACTTGTGTCTAGAAATGCAGAAGTGGTGTTAACTGATGAAGTTTTAGGGAGACGTACTAAGGGTCCAGTGTACACTTGGAAGTGTAGTAGTATTTGTAGTGTGCGACAGGAATCAATTGATTTGCTTCGTAATTTCTTACGTACATATAGTAAGAAAAGTCTAAAACAGAAAATGAAGATGTTGCAAGACTTAGATCCTTGCAGAGTGAGAGAAAACACAGGTTTGCAAGGGCATTCACTGGCTTGTCTTTCTAGAAAAGTATGTCAGAGTGTTTTTCATCATTTTAGGATGTTAGCAGTGCATCAAAACAAAATGAGGAAATTAGTGAGAATGTTGTATTATGCAAAAAATCCAGCACTTAAGCTTAAACAGTTAAACAGTGCTCTTTTGCATGTAACTGAATTAGATGTGAAGAAGATTTGTGAAGATATTGAGATTTGTTACTTTGGTGAAAAAGAGGACAGTGTAGAAATTGACACAGTATTAGAAGGTAATGTGGAAGACAATGTACACATTTCAAGTACAGAAAAGTTTGACCAGGAAATCACCAAGTTTAAGGTGAAATCAAGTGAAAGGCCTAATTTTACTTGTGTGTGTTGTCGACGAACTCATTATAAGATTCAGACTAGGTTAGTTGATTTATATGCAGAAAGTGAAATGGAAAATAATACTGAATGGAAGAATTTTGCAACTTTTTTGTTGGTGGAGAATTCTTTTGATTTGAGTTGTGATCAGCGTATTTGTAAATATTGTTATAATAAATTAAATGAAAACAGAATGCCTGCTACAGCTGTTCACAATAATCTTGAGTTTGTAGACATTCCTCCTGAATTGATGGATTTAAATACGTATGAATCTATTCTGATTCAATGTGTCCATCCTTTTCAGGCTATTGTTCGCATGGAGCCTAAGATAGGGAAATTGCCTCCTTCGGATTTACAGAGAGGATTAAAGGGAAGACTTGTTTATTTGCCTCTAGATTTCAAGAAAAATATTGATACAATTGGTGTAGAGAAAGTGGAAGAGGAACCTCTGGTTGAAAATCTGGCAAGATTTAGTGGATGTTAGGAAAGTCAAAAAGGCAACGTTGTATTTGGTCAAAAACAATGAGTACTACAAAGATGTATGTGTTGGAGCAGACGAAACAGCTGCAGAAGAAGACAGTGATTGTTCAGCCGGCCAAATTGAAAAAGTTGATGTGTCTAGAAGTGAAGAAATATATGAACATTATACTGTTCATCCTTTGCATTCCAAAGAAGTAATGGGGAATGCAATTGACTTGTTTCAAATGAAAGCAGCAAAAGGAAGTCCCATTAGTGTATGGGAAGAAAGTTTGGAAGCTCGTTGTTTTCCACAGCTATTTCCAACAGGTCGAGGTGGACCACTTCAAATTCCAGCATCTTAATACCGGACTTTAAGATTATATGCTGAAGATCCAAGGTTTCGTCAATGCATTCCCTATTTGTTTCATTTACTGTATGAAAGTGACTTGTCTGGGCTTTCTTATGCAGTAAACCATATACTGAAAAGTGGAGCACATCTGCAAAATGTTTCGGCGAGGGACTTTATGGAGAAAGTCAATCTGCAAGACAATATTTTGTAATCTCATCTAATCAATCTCATGGCATGTCAGCGTGGTACAAACGAGTATTGGTACCGTCGTCATGGAGAATTGAAATGTATGCTAAGAAACTTAGGAACTCCTACATGGTTCCGCACTCTTAGCTGTGCTGAGTATGCATGGGACGACTTACTTCAATTTCTACGAGAGGCAAATGCAAACATTCAAAATATAGAATTCAAAACACCTGGAGAATTGTGTTCTTTGGATCCAGTGAATGTATGCAGATATTTCAATCATAGATTTGAAGCTATGATGTCTTTCATTACCAACAAAAAAAATCCTCCCCTTGGAGAGGTTTTGGATTTCTTTTGGAGAAAGGAGTATCAAGCAAGAGGTGCTCCTCACATACATATGTTGTTATGGATTAAAGATGCACCCAAATTTGGAACAGATTCAGATGACACAGTGATGAGTTTCATTGAAGAGTATTCAACATGTGCTGTTCCGAAAACTACCGAAGAAAACAGTTTAAGGCAACAAGTTTTACGCTTTCAATCACATCGTTGTGGAAAGTACTGTCGTCGAAAATTCAGAAACAAGGACAAGTTCTACACAAAATGTCGTTTCGCATTTCCACGACCAGTGATTTCTAAAGGAAGAGTAAATAATTTGATGTCTTCTCTGCGACATACTGTGACGAGGAAATCACCAAAAAATACATACAATTTAAAAAGAAACGAAGAGTCCAAGTACATCAACGACTACAACCCAGTGATTTTGTCCATGTGGAATGCTAACATGGATATTCAGTTCATTGCTGACAACTCTATTGCTGTGGCTCGATATGTGACGTCTTACATTACAAAAAAAGAAAAGACAGAACTGAAGGAAATGTGGGAGGACATTTCACATGAAAAGATTATAAGTAAAAAATTATACAGTTGCAGTTTGAAGATGTTGTCGCATCGAGAAATTGGAGCATATGAATGTTCTGATCGGTTACCATCAGCAAGTCTCTACGCCAAGTCTAGAACAATTATTTGGGTGAGTCTAGGTCTTGCTGCAACACGAAACCGAGTTTTGAAATCTGTACAAGAAATTGAGTATTTGGCGGAGAAAGAACCAAACAATACAGATATTTTCAAGACAAACATGTTGGATACATACTATCCAAATAGAAGTAGTCATCTTGAGAACAGTTGTTTGTATGAAGTTCTGCAAAACTATATTTATAAGAGGACCATCAGAGAAGATATCAATAATGGAATATATGCTATCATTGGGTGTGAAGGATGTCTAGTGAAGCAGAGAAAAGGCCATTTGATTAATCATCGAAAATTGAGTTGCGAAAATCCAGAGAAAAGTGAATTTTACTATTTAGCTCTTTTGCAACTCTTTAAGCCATGGCGTACAGAAGAGGAACTACTTGGAGATTTTCTCTGTTACGCAGATTCTTTTAATGCAACCAAGGATACCATAGAATGTCCTGATTATCCAAATTATCTGCAAATGTTGAACGAAGAAATAGAACAAGAAGCCACAATTGCTGTAGAGATTGCTAGAGACAGTTCTCAAGACAGTCAGAGTTCTGCCTCATTGAGTCAGGATCCACTAGGAGGACCAATTATCCAAAATGAAGATGCCACTGCCATGGAGAGGTGGAAAGAGCCATGGAACAAGCTCAAGATGATGTAGTTAACTTAGAAGATTTGGTGAAACAACTAAACCTTGAGCAGAAACAGATATATGATGAAGTCACAGAACAGGTTGAACGTGGATTCAGTCATGAGAAAAAAGAGTGCTCATGTACATCATTTAAGCCTATGCGACTGTACGTGAGTGGAGAAGCGGGAACTGGGAAAAGTTTCCTGATTAAAGCGATTGCAACATATTTGCAGAAAACAACGGAGTCATCACTCTCTTGTGTTGTTACTGCTCCAACTGGGTTGGCAGCACACAACATTAAAGGGATTACGTTACATCGCTTATTGATGCTGCCAGTGGAGCATGATAACAAATTGCAATACCACAAGCTATCTGGAGATGCTTGTTCTGAAGTTTCCAGAGTCCTGAAGAAAATGAAACTTCTTATCATTGATGAATTAAGCATGGTCTCAAATCTAATGCTTGCTTTTGTGCATTTAAGAATGCAAGAAATTCTTAGAACAGACTATGATGTCTTATTCGGAGGAAAACACATTATTGTTTTTAGGAGATCTACTGCAGTTGACTCCAGTGAAAGGACAACCAGTGTTTAAAATGCTCACGCATGAAGATACCAGGAAGTGCCTAGGAAGCATTGGAAACGTTAATATATGGTTAAATTTCAAATATGCAGAACTGCTTCAAAATATGCGACAGGCAAAGGATGAAGATTATAAAAATATTCTACAAGATGTAAGAATCGGAAAAGTAAGTGAGCATGGGAAAGAAGCTTTACATGCACAATTAGTTTCAAATTTGTATCCAAATGAAAACATTCTTCCAGAGAATATTTTTAAGAAAATTACTGAAAAAAAATCTGGGATATGTTTGATGCCAACTCTGCAAGAATGTTCTATCTTCAACCACAAAATGTTAAAGTTAGAAAATTATTTTGTTAGAAAATTTGAAATCAAAATTGGATTCATTAGAGAAGAGTATATCTAAAACTGCTGGTTTTGAAAAGACTCTTAATGTGTGTTTAAATTGTCGAATCATTTTGAGAAGGAATTTCAATGTTGAAAGAGGTCTGGTAAATTGAGCAATGGGTCATGTTGTTGATTTTGTGAATTACAAAAATAGAGATGGAATTGAAATTTAAAAAATTGAATTTGATGGCATAGACAAAATAGAACAAATTTGTCGTTGTTCAGCTAGATTTTTGCTTGTGAAAGACTTATATGTTCGCCGAAAACAGTTTCCTGTTTGATTGGCATATGCGGTAACAATTCATAAATATCAAGGTTTAAGTGTAGATAGTGCTTTGGTGAACATTGGAAGTTCTGTATTTAAAGAGGGTATGGCATATGTGGCATTATCACGAGTCAGAACTTTATCTGGATTGTATTTGATTGAGTGTGATGAAACAAAGATTTATGCAGATGTAGATTGTGTTAAAGAATACAATAGGTTAAGAAGAGAGTATGCTCCACATTTGCCTCAATATCCTCTGTTTGAAAAACGTGTGGTAGGCCGAAAAAGAAGAAATGAGAATAATTGCAGTGAGGTAGTAGCAAAAAGACAAAAAGTAGATGAAACTGTAATTGTAAGCAGAAAGAAAAATGATTCTGTTGAAGATGTTGTTGAATTTTAGTTTGAAAACAGTTCTGGTGTCAACTGCTATGCTAACGTAGTGGTTAATGTTGTTTTTTTTCTTCAAAATTTACAAGAACAGATTGTTGAAAATCGGGATCAAACATTCTGCTGTTTATTGAATTCTGTGTTTGAGAAATGTAGCAGTGATATAGCAAAAATAGAAAGTGTTTCAGAAATTCGAAATCTTCTAAACATATGTTCTGGTCAAAATCAGTTTTCACAGAATATTCAGCAGGATTGTCAGGAAGTTTTTAATGTATATGTTTGATGTATTGGAAGATGAAGGTGTAGATATAAAAAATCTTTTTAGCCTTTCTTATCAATGGCAGCATGACTGTGACAACTGTAGTTTATCAAGTAGTACTACAATAGACACCGAAAGATTTATATATTTGACATTACCAGACTGCAAAACAGTGCCTTTTGATAATCTAGTTAAAGCAGCAGATCACAATATGGTGTGTACCCAATGTAAGTCTGCAATGCTGTCCACATTATTTATACAAAATTATGGTCAGTATGTCATTTTAATGTTCCAACGATGTAGACCTGATGGAACTAAATTGACAACTTCTATTAAAAATTTCGTGGCTTCTCAGTTATCAATTTCAGGAAGAACTTTTGCAACTGTAGCTATTATTTATCATGACGGTCCTTCAACAACATCAGGGCATTACATATGCTATTTAAAATGTCGAAAAGGTTGAACTAACTGTAATGATACTCATTTGACTTTCAAACAACGTTTGCCTTTTGACTTAAAAAAATCATACCTAGTGTTTTTACAACCAAAATTTAAGTAAAGGTAATTGGCTTATGAAGACAGGAGCAGTTAATAAAAGTTAGTCTGCTGTTTAAAATTATTTTGTGAGTAAAAGTGATGAAGATAATATAAAAATTATAGTTCTCATATAGGTATAGTAAGTGGATCGCATAGTAAGTGATATCAGTATTATAGGAAATGTTCAACATGAGAGAGCCAGATATGGAATTATGAATATTTAAATATTGTGAAAATGTAGTTTGAGCCTTTCTTTCAGAACGTCGGGAAAACGGTAATTTTAGAGTTTGTTTTAAGTAATTTGAAAATATACTGCTACATCTGACACTATTTGGCCTTAAGGAAAGGTGAAGGAATGAGCAAAGAGTCATGACTGAACACAAGGAGTATATGAAAACATTGAAACATATTTCAGATGTTCTTGGAGCTTTTCTTCTAGAGAGACGATGAAATTGAATTTTTAGATAATAGCAGATTACCTTACAACGAAAAGGACCTTCATGATGTACTATTTGGCCTAAAGGAAAAGTAAGTGAATCAAAGATTAGTGTACATATGTGATTTGTAAGTTTATATGTTTTTAAACACAATCTTTTTGATTGTGTTTTTTTTCCCGCTGTTATATGATGAATAGTTTGAACTCACTGTTTTTAGTGAAATTCAATATGTTCTGAGAACAGCAAAAATAAACTATCTAACATGTTGTACAAATTATTCTATAGTTTGTATTGTGTAATTTATATTGTATTCCCATTGTCTCACACTAATTTTCCCTTTTCCTCTCTCTTTCAGCTCTCTTTACTCACTCACACTGCCTTTCTCTCATTCTGTTTCACACCCATTCGTTTACTCATTTTCTTTCGCAACCCCTCATTCCCATTTCAACTGTCTGCATCCCCTCTCTCCCTTGCATCACTTTTCAGCTTTCAGTCTCTCTGTTTTACTTCCCTTTTCCGTCTTTTCCTCTTTTGCTCTTTTAGTAATTCCTCTTTACTCACTCAACAGTATTGTCACACTCTGTCACTATAACTCACCCACTCTCCCTCTCTTATCTTTGTTTGCTCCTTTTTTTGACCTCTTCTCTCTATTTTCCGTTCACTACCTCTATGTCCTCAGTCCCTCACTCTCCTTGTGTTATGTTCACTTGTGTTTATCTACCTTCTATCATTTCTCTTAGAACAACTTCACTGCTCCTCTCTCATCGTTCTTCACCCCATTTTTTTTAGTCCGGTTCCATTACTACCCCTCATTTCCTATCTTTCAATGTTCTTCTCTTTACTTTCATCACAGAATCACTTTCTCTCAGTACCACTGCTTTAGTCCTCTTCTCCTCTCTTTCTTTTTGTTGCTCCCTTACTCATTTTCCTTTCTTCACTCATTGTACTCCACTTCACTCAGTCGTTCCCTTAGTTTCTCTGTGTACTAAATTCCACACTCCTTTTCCCTCAATCCTTCTATATTATCCTCTCTCCCTTCATCCCTTCACTCTATGACTCTGCTTCACTTACTCTCAGTTATCTTCCATTCCTCATTCTTCTAAATGCATCCTTAATTAGACTCCTTTCCCTCTCAGTCATTGTCTTTTTACTTACTCCTGTTTCCTGATTAGGTTTGCTAACTCACATTCTTTTAGTATATTTCTTACCTTCAGTTCATTTCTCTCTTCTTATCATCCTCTCTGTCAGTGAATCTATATGCCTTACTCTTAGTAATTTGCTCTCCTTCTATTTCTTTTACCCTCTTTTTGTCCTTCTACATCACTTTATTTCCCTTTCTGTGTCTTTCACTCGTACTTTATTTCTTAATACACTGTTATGATTTTTAACCTCTTCATTTGTATCTTTTATTTTAAAATATATATTTTACTAATTATAACTTATTATTTCTTCTCTCTTTCACAGATACAAAGTGTAGTAAAAAAATGTAGTTAAAGTTACATTAATTATATCGTAAGTGTGACTAAAAAAATGTAGTTTGTCATCACCCTTTGCTTGAACCTCACTATTATTCTCTCAGCCTACCTCACTCCTGTTTCCTTACTCTGCTTCCCTCACTTATTCTTATCCTCCATGTTTACATCCCTTTCCCTAACTCCCCTTCCACATTCAACTTCTTTCAGTCCCCCTTCTTTACTTCCCTTAACCTCTGTTCCCTTCCTTTGCTCTCTCACTCATTCCCTTTCCCTTAATCATTTACTTCACTCCTGTCACTCCTTCTCTCAGTCCGTCTGTCCTCACAGTTCCTCACTTCCGTTCCCTCAGTCTGTCTCTCTTACCGTCGCTGTCTCTGTCCCCTCATTCTGTCAATATTCTTTCGTCATGCTCACTCCCTACAACTCACCCACACTCCTTCACTTACCTTTCTTTGCTGCTTCACTCACTCCCTTTCAGTCACTCCTTCCTTTACTCTCTCTCTCTTTTCTCTCTGTCACTCCCCTTGTCTTACCCTTATTCACTTTTATCCACCGTCTTTCACCCCTCTTTACTTACAGTCACTGCTTTTTTCTAATCCTCCCTCACTGTTTTACTATCTAATACACTGTCCCTTTGTGTTGCTCCCTCTAGCTCTCTTTCTCTTAACATCACTCTCTCTGTCCCTTTCCCTCATGCTCACTCCTTCATTCTTTTTTTTTTCTTTTTTTTTTGGTGCGCGCAACGGTGCGCGCCCGGGTGCACGTACCGCTACGCGTACCCTGGAGAAAAAAGAATGACAGAGTTTTTAAATATTTTTTTTTTTTTTATAAATTAGAGGTAGTTCTAAAAAGAACTGTTTTTTTTATTCTTTTTGTTGTTTTATATTTTTTTATTGTTTTTTTGAACATTTTTTACTTTTTTTGGCTTTTCTGAACAGTTTTATATTTTTTTTGTATTTTTTATGGGGAGAAACAAAAAACAGGGAATTGAATTGAAAAACAGTGACTGTAAGTAAAGAGGGAATTGAAAACGGCTCAACTGGAGCACAAAATAAATCAGGAAAAATTATGGTTTCCTCGGACATTTGTGGTTATCCATAGCAACATTGATTAGTGTAATGCTTTGCTGACCATAACTAATTGTTTTGTTACAATATATACAAACAAGTTTGTATCCCCCAAACTTTGTTTGTATATTTGGGACCGTCTCCCTTGCCTCTGGACCCGATGGAGTGGGTTCTTTGGATGTTGAGGGTCTGGATGATGATTGGGGTAGGTTTCTGCAGAGGTCCCTTACCTCTACTGCAGAATAGTTGTTAGGGTGCAAACGCATCATGTGCCGAATCATAGTATGATTCCCAAAGGAATATTTTTTTTAGGGTTCCCCCTGGATAGCACAGCACCACAGATGAGACAAGTCACCTTTGCAGCATTTACTTTTTTGAAACCCCTTGGGATTTTGTAAAACTCCCATATGAAGTGCTCTTTTGGTTTGTATGGGGGATTGTCTTCAGGCAGGAACTGCCTTCTCTCCTCCTCCTCTTCTTCTTGACCACCAATGTGATCTTCTGGTGGTTCTTTTGATGGTGGTGGTGGTGGTGGTGGGGCAGATGCTCCAGCTGCTGATATGACTGTAGCCATACCTGTAAGAAAAAAGCAGGTCTTCCTCACTCAAACAACAAAGTGAGAATGAGGAAAAAAAGTGGGGGCTTTCATCATTTGGAAAACAAAACTGTTCTGAACAAATGACAAGTGTTATTTTCAAGTCACATGATCCGGGCTTTCATCATTTGGAAATAAAACTGATCTGAACCAATGAAAAGGGATATTTTCAGATCACATGACCCGACGCGCTTACGCTACGCGCCCCGGTGTGTGCCTGTAGTCGCTTCCCGGGGTGCGCCCGGCTGCGCTTACGTTGAGCGATCGTATGCGCTCGGGTGCTTCCGGGTGCGCTTACGCCGTGCGTCATATGACGCATCACGCGGCTACGCGATACATCACGATGTTGTTTTCATTCGCGGCAATAGCGCTAACGGGACTCTCACCAGTACGCGCCCCGGGGCGCGCCATACCACTGCGCTCACCGGTGAGCGCATCGGTACGCGCCCCCGGAGCGCTCCAGGGCAAAAATAAATAAAAATAAAAACTAAACATAAAACAAAAAGTATTACATAATTATAAAATATAAAATTCATTATAAAAATATTACATTTCATACCTATAGAGATTTGCTATTAAAAAACCTATGAAATTCACTGAAAAAACCATAGGTTTCACATCAGTTATAGTTAGGAATTAGCATTTAAAAAAACCTATAAAATTCACTGAAAAAACCATAGGTTTGACACCAGTTATAGTTAGCTGGAAATTTTACTCGCATAAAACCAATGAAATTCCCACGTTATAGTTAGTTGGACTCACTATAACTTGCGCGTGCAATGCACTGCTGATGACGTCACATATTACATCACTCATGACATGGTCAGTTAACTATAACTGTTGTCAAACCTATGGTTTTTTCAGTGAATTTTATAGGTTTTTTAAATGCTAATTCCTAACTATAACTTCAGTGAATATATATATATATATGCTGAAGCGATGTGGGGACCCAAGGGAGAACTTTGTTTACTTTTCAAAAAATAGCATTGGGCTTTCAACATCACAAGTTCCAATTCCGCCCAAACCATTTTGTGCAACACTCATCCCAAGCGCCATCTCACCTGGAAACCGGACATTGCATTCTGGGTGTTGCAGTCCATCACAACTCGGTGAGCTGCAACAGGTGGTGTGTCAACGTCGTTGGGGGAGGAGCCGTTCTGCTTCAATAAGTGGGCGGCAGAACTGATCATTATGTGACTATGGAAGCCTTGTTAACATCTTGAGCGCTGAGGAAGGCAATTGACGCCGAAATGTATTCGCCAACAATATGCTAATAAAGTTGCTTCAAAGGAATTTCCCCAGTGTTGCCTTTGCTCTTTTTGAGAGAAGGAGTCTGGAGTCATATATATAGATATAGATATATATATAGATATATATATATATATATATATATATATGCACGCTCCCTTGTTACACCAAAAAGAGACGAGTCACTCTTACAGCGGGTGCTTCGAACCGCGTTGGTGTCCGCGGTAAATATATAACAGCTCCAAAATCCCAAAGAATACCCAGCCGGGTTAGTCAGGACAGATAGCACTCACAAGCACGACAGTTGCTTTCAGCAGGGGGTAGGTTTATTTAGATAGACGCGTTTCTGGAGAAAAACTCCCTTCGTCAGTATTTACATCTGAGCAACCGAATACTGAGTCCTTATCTATGTTCATCATGTGTCATAAACATAAACGAGGGACTACGTGAAGCGCCTCATGTGCGCCATCTTTGAATGTGCAAATATATTATTTAACCAAACATTGCTTGCAAGTGTGTGGCACCATAGATTAAGCCGTGTATCGGCGTAGCCATCATCATAATAATTACCCGCATCAATTATAAACAGACAACCATTAATATCTGAATTGCGTGGCTAGGATGACTGAAACTTCAGCCTGTGTTCCAAGTCATAGATCAGACATAGAGACATCAGGAAAATCTCGCCGTGGATCGGCATTGGCAGCCCATATGGACTGCCTACTTAAGGTGCAACTAAGTATACAGCAATGTATTATACAAATATTAACAAAGAATTAATAAAGGTGGCATCTTTCACCCCAAGCCTCAACTCAATTAGAAAAGCATAAGAATACGCTGTTAAAAAGCCACTACCAAATCCCAATTTTTCCAAAACACTCCACATATATACCCATGAAACACGGTCAAAAGCTTTTTCAGCATCAAGTAATAATACCGCGAACGGGTCCCCATCAGCCTCTGTTTTATCCATAAGGGTAATTAACTTCCTTACGTGATGTGTAGCCCCCCGTCCCGGTATAAAACCGTGTTGAGTATTAGTAACTAGAGGTGTTATTACACTGGCGAATCTTGTTGCCAGTGCCTTTGAGTAAATCTTTGTGTCCGTGTTCATGAGGGTGATCGGTCTGTATGACCCCGGGTTAGTTGGTGTTTTCCCTTTCTTAAGAATAACCACAATTTCGGCCTCAGACCAAGTGCTTGGTATTGAACTTCCCTTTTGTGCCTGTTTCATAGTATAAAGCATATCTCCACCTAGCTCCTCCCAAAACACCTTGTAAAACTCTAGCGGGATTTTGTCTGGACCGGCCGCCTTTCCTGATGGTAAACTCTTCATAGCTGTTTTTACCTCCTCTAAGTCTAACGAGTTGTCAATCCTCTTCTTCTCTGTTTCCTCCAACTGCCTCCCCTCATAATAGTTCAAATACTCCATTATGTCTTCAGGATCTTTTATATCGCTTTCAGAATATAAATTCGTGTAAAAATTCCTGAAGACTTCCCTTATTTGTTGTACATTAGTTAAAATCACCCCTGAACTGTCTTTGATTGCTTTTATCTCCCCAAAGGATACCTTCTGTCTAGTTCTAGCTGCTAACATTTTGCCCACTCTTTCATTCATCTCATAACAATTCTCTCTATTCACTGTATATTGTTTGGCTGCCCTTTGTGCTATCTGTTCTTCCTCCTCCATTCGCAATTTCACAAGTTTAAGATATGCAAAGTCCATTGGAGCTCCATTACCAGTTTGATCTGTCCTACTATTCAATTCCTCCTCTGCCCGCAGTAGTTCCCTCCTTACCCCCTCACTTCTTTCTTTCTCCTGTTTCCTTTTCCTGACCCCATAGCTGATGGTCTCACCCCTCACTCCAGCCTTAAAACAATCCCACACTATCCCTACGGGTGCTGTATGCCTATTTATATTCAAAAATTCAGATATCCATCTCCTCATATGTTGAATATATGCGTCCTCCACTAGAAAAGCCTTTTCAAAAGACCACTCCGAGGCCTTCCTTACCGCTGTCATACCTTTTAAGGTGACTATAAGAGGATTATGGTCCGATAACAACCTTGGTATTCTTTCGATGTCTATCCCATCAATGCCTTGGCTGCTAACTAAAAAATAATCTAATCTAACACTTATCCTGTGGGGTGCTGAATAATATGTAAAACCATCTTGCCCAGGGTTAATGGTATCCCAAACATCAAGCAAGCCATTATTTCTGGCTAAATTAACGATTGCTTTAAAAACTCTTTTCTTCCTTCCCTTATATTTAACTGGGGGCCCCAGCCCCAACCCCAATCCCCCTGCTCCATTGATATTAAAATCTCCTCCTATCAATATAAATGGAGCCCAGGTTGCCAACTCAATATCGATTTCTTCAAAAATCTCCGGATCATCTCCTGTAGACCCGTAAATAGACCCGAGGGTGACCCATGTTTCTCCAATCAGACATTCTATCAAGGCCCATCTACCCCATACATCCTCACATTTTTTCCTAGTGGTGACATCTCTTTGCCTTGCCATAACCGCAACCCCCCTATTCCTACTTCCCTGCCTAGAGTGTGCTAAAACAGTAAGACCTAGCTGGTCTAGCAGCCTAATTTCAGACAGTTGTATATGGGTCTCTTGGAGTATTAGAAAGTCTATTCTTAAACTTTTAATCAAGACAGCTGCCTTCTGCCTTTTTGTCTTATCATTAAGACCACACACGTTCCATGTCATTATTCGTGTACTCATCCTGGGTTTTTAAGAAAAACAATCACAATTTTAGTCATTAAAAAAACCACACTACACATTATGACCACGGCTTTATATAACACAACCAACACAAACCTTCCTTCTGTTTCATTATTCCTCTTATTCCATAATGTTTCCTGTATTATATATTTCCTATTTGCTTTGCGCTCCTTGCCCCCCCCGTGTCCTCCACCCTTTCCCCCCACCCCGACTATCCCACCCCCCCTACAGGCAAATAGGTCCAACGGACCTATATGTGACAGCTGTGTCTGCTTGGGTCCCACGCCCCCCCCCCCGCTCCTATTGTGTTCCTAACCCTCTACATAGAAGATGCTCACTTATTGTTACCAATCTACAAAGTTACATAGCAATGCACTACAATTCTCTGTTCTTGTGCTTCTATAGAATTTTCAGAGATCCTAACTTTATATCCTGCTGCCTTTAGCTGGTAAATCTACCACTAGACCCTGAGATTGTGTACTGCTCTGCGGGGTCCTTTCCTTGAGCCATGCCAAAAATTCAGCCGCTCTGACCTCAGAATGAAAGATTTTGAACTGGCCATCTTTTACCACCTTCAGTCTACTAGGGAACATTAGGTATGCCTCACACCCAATTCTCTGAAATGGAGCTATTAGCTCCCGCAGTCTCCACCTGCGCTCTACCGTTATGTGACAGAAGTCTGGTCTAGCAAAGAACTCTACCTCCTGGTATCTACATTTTGCCTGTGGTCTTGCTTTGGCCATTATCTCTTCTCTCAATAAGAAGTTGCCCACATAAATTAGGAATGCTCTAGGCTTTTTTGAACCATCCCCCTTTCTCTGTGTAAAAGGAAATCTATGAGCACGCTGAATCTCTGATTCCCAGTCCCAGCCTTTTATGTCTGGAAGTGCACCCTTGAGGAATTCGATTATGTAAGCTCTAGCGTCCTGTCCCTCCCTTCCTTCCGGAATACCTAAGAGTCTGACATTATTTCTCCGCTGCCTGTTCTCAAAATCTTCGAGCTTCCATAATACATCGCTGTTAATTTTCTCTTGGTCTTGTCTAAATTCCTTCCATCCCTTCATTTCATCTTCCAGGGCCCCCGTTCTTTCTTCCACCTCTGTAACTCTCCCTGCCAACTCTGTACACGCTTTGTTTACTTTTCGAAGGGCATTTTGTATTTTTTTTACTTTCCTGTCTGGCTCTCTGGCTCTCTACCCTTGCCTCAGTCTGAATTTGTTTAAGCATTGAAAACATCACTTCAAACCCCAAAGGTGAATTTTGACGTTGGAGTTGCTCCTGATTTTGAATCTGAGTTTCGGGTAGGCCTTGCCTGGCTCTCTCCTCATTCAACCGTAAAGATCCCATAGTCTCATCTAGACTCCCAACACCCTCTTTATACATCTGAGATGTAGCTGCGTAGTCCCAGTCGAGTCTCTTTGCAACATTAATAGCTGCTGGGCTTATAGATCCTTTTGTTCTTCTCCTTTTTTTGGTCAAGACTTTAGATTTACGTTTTGCAGCTAAGTCTTTATCAGAAGGCTCTCCAGAGACAGAACCAGATGTAAATATGGTCTCTGTCACAAGTCCTGATAATGTCTGGTCACTTCCCAAGCCGGCGATAGAGGAATCCTCTGACTCACCCCCCCCCAACCGCCCCCACCTCTTCTCCTTCCTCCTCACCCTCATTAACAGAGAAAAAACATTCGTCAGAAGGGGAACCAGTTAGAGATATCACAACCTTAGGATCAATATTAATCATTTTACTCATATTATCACTTCCGTTTCCATCACCATTTCCCTCACCAACTCTCCTCCTCTCAGGCTGTTTAGATGCGTTAGTATCATTACTGCCCCCCTCTGTAGTGACAAGAAAATTAGAAGCATTAGTATTACTCTGCTCCTCCCTTAGCGCCTCTGTCAATGCCTCCGTCAGAATCAAAATGTTGTCTGACCCCGGGTTTGGAGGCGGAGTGCTCTCTTCAGCATGGTGCAAGATACTATCATTCTCTATAATACCATGGTTGACATTTGTATTATTTGGAACATTGTTATCGTTTCTAACATTCCCAGTATCGGGTAAGTTCACCCCCTTTCTCATGACTCTGTTTGACCTGTCCAGAAGAAATCTCCACATTCTCCTGTACCGGAGCGCCTTGTAGCGGCTCATTGTCTCTGTGCACCTTCTTGCTTAGAGCTCCCAAATTATCGGTCTGTATTAGATAGCTGGTTGCCTGAAAGTTACTGTCTATCTCCCTCGCAAGGGATCCATGGTCAGGGTCTAAGCCCACAGCTTCACCAGAGTCTATTTGGGGTGTAGTTGAGCCAGACGTTACGTGAGAGCTAGTTGTGGTTACAGGGAAAAAAGCCTCTAAAACTAATGGCTGTCTCAGACTCCCCTGTTCTGTTACTTTTCCCTTGTTTCCTTTGTTTATCGGTGCTGCCTTAGTTTTATCTTTTTTTTTCGGGCTCTCCCCCGCGTTGCTACCAGCCTCCTTACTCCGTATTGCACTCCTTACTTGCTCGGCAGCGCGAGGGTCTTCGCTCATCTCCTGTGTCCGCGTCAGTTTCTTTGCGCGGAGGTTAGCCGCCGGAGCATCAGACTCGCTCCAAGCAGCTTTCTCCTCCCTCAGAGCTCTCGAAATCTTCGGCGCCATTAAACGCCAACTCGTAGACAAAGCACCCGCTGAGCTCTGCTGCCAATAACGCTTCAGCTGCTGCCGCTGCCGATACTGTTTCCTCCAGCCACTCGCCTTCACCATCAGCTGACGTGCATTAGCCAATGCTCGGGTCAGCACCACTTCCACCGTCGGGAGGGCTAGTACCTCCGCTATTACCTTCGAGGTTAACCACATAAATCGCTCTTCTCCCCGTTATGTCTCTTAAAATAAAAGCCGCTGCACAGAACAGATAAACGCTATCAAAACACCGTCTTTTACGGTTCCATTCTTCTCCTTCTCCTTGCGCTTAATCCTTGCGTGAAAACACGAGCGGGGGAGCAGGTAGGGAGCGCGTCCTCTCCCTACAGACTGTCAGCGGCCATCTTGCCCGGTCCAGCGTTAAAGACATTGTATAGAGATCCTGTGGCGGCAATTAGAATTAATGCGGGGTTAACGGATAAAGTAAAAATTAACAGGGGCACAAGGCAGGGTTGCCCATGCTCCCCGCTACTGTTTGCGATATATTTAGACCCACTAATCAGGAGACTGGAGTCAAATAGGAATATCTCCCCAATTGTCACACTTAGGGGGGAGTGTAAGATCTTGGCCTATGCCGATGATGTGGCGGTCATAACATCATCACCCACAGAGGCTATAAGACACGTGGAACAGGAGGCAAAGGAATTTGGGAAGGTTTCCGGGTATTCTTTGAACACCGGAAAAACACAAATTATAAAAAATAATAAGGCCTTATGCCAGGATCCACGGGTGGCGCGGACGGGAACCTATTTGGGAATAACTATAACTTCAGAATTAGATAAGATAGTAGAACTAAATATCGATCCTATTGTACGGAAAGTTGGGGGAGAACTAGACAGACTGAATAATCTTCATCTTACCTTCATCTTACCTTGGTTGGAAGAGTGAACATTATAAAAATGTTAATCATGCCGAAATTCTTGTATCTCTTCCGAACAATTCCCTTATGGTTTGATAACGCGTGGTTTAAAAGGATTGAAAATATGATTAACAAATTTATTTGGTCCAAAGGTAAAACTAGGAGAGCGGCGAGATTCCTGGCACTCCCACGGGAAAGAGGAGGATGGGCGTTACCAGACTTTAAGTTGTATTACTGGGCCGCTGCCTTGCAGTATATGGTAGGATTAATAGGTGGAGCTGAAGCAGAAGAAGACGATCACTTGGGGTCATTAGCGATATATGGCATATTGATGGGTGAAGAAACAAAAAATATTTTTTTGAAAAATTTTGACACGGCATATTTTAAAAGAACACGCTTTAAGACTATACTGGGTGCATATAACATATGGAAGGCTTTAAGAAAAAGTTTGGTTTGGGGAAGTTTAATAGGTATACGAGGTTATACGAGAATATGTTATTTCCGGGAGATATATTCTCTGATTCAGTTTTTACAGAATGGTATCGGAAAGGGATAATAAAACTAGGGGATGTAATGGGGACACAAGGGGTGAAACAATTTGCAATAATACAGAAAAAATTCAATTTGTCGACAAATCACTTCTTCAAATATTTACAAGTAAGAAGCTTTCTACAAAACAAAAGAGGGGGAACAAGAGGATTTGAAAAAAATAACATATTAGAGATTATAGAGACTGGAGTAGATTGCACAATTAAAAGATTTTATTTCGAGCTAAATGAACAAAGACCGGACGACATGGCTAAATGGGGGGAAATCTGGTCAACGAAGCTGGGCATAGAACAAGAATGTTTTAATATATCATTAGAATTAGGGATGAATATTCTATGCTCTGCGTCATTACAAGCACAGCATTACAAGACTATGTATTGGCTATATTACACCCCGGCTAAACTGGCACAATGGGGAGCGACAACTGGTATAAACTGCCCCAGATGCACGAGTGCAGATGCAGATGCCATTCATATGTTTGCAACATGTCCGAGTTTAGTTACAGTACTAAAAGAGATAGAAATGTTTCTACAAAGGGCACTAAAACTACCTGCTAACCTAACACCTGCGATTATTCTGTTAGGTGTAGATGGAAATAATGATGTTGAGACAGGGAACTATTTTATTTTTGTGGCCATGGCAGTGTACAGACTGTGTGTTGCCACTGCATGGTTAGATCAAATGACGCCATCATTCCAACAATGGTTAGCCAGGTTGTTGAGTATATACAATTTAGAAAAAGCGATCTACTCCAGAAGAGGGAAAAGTTTGAGGAAATTAGGCTTGGAAATATGGGAGACAATAACGAAATGGAAGGAAGAAGCATGATTTGTATAGGAAATGTATATGTATATAATTTGTATATAATTTGTATAAATGTGTATATAATGTGTAAATAAGGTATAATAAGGTATAATAACGTATAATACATATAGAATGTATAATTGATATCAATATGTAGGTATAAGGAGAGTGATCTCATCCTAATAAGGAGTGATGTATTATTTTGGTATTAAGAAGAAGTTTCTTTTTGTTTACTTTAGATGAGATATACGATGTAAATCTCATATGATTAGGCAATATTGTTTTTTTTTTTTTTTTTTTATTTGCTCCATGCCCCCTCTGTGCTCCAGAGGGTGGAAAAAATTTAAAAATTCTGTGAATAAAAAGATTTAAAAAAAAAAAAAAAGAAAAGCATCAGAATACAAATCATCTTAAAGTCAATATTTTTACAGATTCAATGTCTTTTACATATCATTGTCAACCCAAATGTGAGGCCAGTTCTTCTCCCATATTCAATCCTTTAGGTGCTCTAGACTCTAGATCTATAATATAACGGGACTCAAGTCTCCTTAATGTGAGCAACCTATTGCCCCCTCTTGGATTCACTTCCACTCTATCCAAACAGAAATACCTCAAAAGGTTCCTGTCACTATTGTGTTTAATAGAGAAGTGGCGTGCCACGGGATAAGTAAAATCCTTGTTGGCTATGGCACGCATATGCTCTAGTATCCTCAGTTTGACAGGATTGATCGTACTTCCCACATACCTCAGCATGCAAGGACATACAAGACAGTACACTGCATGGTCAGAGTGACAAGACATGAATTTACTGATCTTCTTCCCTCCACTGTGCCCAGGGACCTCATAGCTCAATGTTCTTTTACTAGCGAAACAAGCCTTGCACTTTCCACAAGGAAAGAAGCCTTTGGCCTCCTTTAATGTACCCTGTCGCTTCTCAATGGGTCGAAGGTAGCTATGGACTACTTGGTCGCGGAGTGATCTCGCCTTCCTGTATGTGATTAATGGCACGTTTGGTATGTCAGAGCCAATGATTGGGTCTGCTTTCAGGATATGCCAATGCTTTGACAGTACCATTCGCATTTTGTGGGAGTCCGCAGAGTAAGAAGTAATCATGCGGAATTTGCCTTCTGTGGTAGAGGTTGGCTTTTTGGTGAAAAGGCTAGAGCGGGGAACGCTTCTCACCTTGTTCAGGGTCTCTCTTAGGATATGGGGACTGTATCCTCTTATCACGAATCTCTCCATACATTCCAAGGCTGCTTTTTCAAAGCATTCATCCTGGCTGCAGTTGCGTTTTAGCCGCAAAAATTCCCCGTATGGAATGTTGTTAATTAATTTACGGGGATGGCTACTGGACGCGTGTAAAACGCTGTTCCCAGCCGTAGGTTTGCGGTACAAGTTAGTGCAAATATGCCCATCCCTGACGCTCACCTCCAGGTCCAAGTAATTGACTTTTTCCCTTGTTGATATCCCCAGTGAATCTCAAATGAAATTCATTGTCATTGAGCATATCAATGTACTGATTTGCTTCCTCAATGGAACCGTTCCATACTAGGAACAGGTCATCAATGTACCTGCTCCATAGTACCACCTTGGAGTTCCAGGTGGAAAGTCTGGGGGACCAGGCTACCTGCTCCTCCCACCAGCCCACGAATAAATTCGCGTAGCTGGGGGCGAAGCAGGAGCCCATGGCCGTACCAGTCAGTTGGCGGTATATGGTGTCCTGAAAGAGAAAAATGTTATTATATATATATATTTATTTTTTTCATTGAAAAAACATAGGTTTTAGGGGGGTTATAGTTAACTGGACATTTCACTTGTACAAAACCATTGAAATTCTCACGTTATAGTTAGTTGTACTAACTATAACTTGCGCCCCCGCATTCCACTGCTGATGATGTCACATATTACATCATTCATGACATGGTCAGTGACATAACTGATGACATCTCAAATGACATCACTGATGACATCACTGATGACATCATCCTGTGAATGTGGTTTGGTTCGTTATTTAAATATGTATTATATACATAACAATCTGCATTGAAGAATGAGTGAATATATAAATATCTGGATGGAGGATTTAGTAGCAGCGTGATTGACCTTTTACTTGACTATTTATAGTGTCTCACTAAATATATTGGATAGTGACTAAACTTTGTGAATATCTGTACCACTTTGTCAGTTGTTGTGTAAACTGCTGCACCAGTTGGTTACTAGCTATGTGAAAGTCTATATTATTTATTGATTAGTTAACTGAGTAGTGGTATGGGAGAGTGAATGTGTGTGTGGTTGGGTGGGAGGTGTGTGACTGTCCAAAGATGTGTAAATAGTTTATTTACTAGGTATATGAGGTTAAAACTGCATGTGGAAACAGTTGTTTGGGTGAGTGAAAGTCTTTATGGGTGTAGTGATGAGTAAATATATTTCTCAATGACACATATCCAACAAAGTAGTAATGTAAAAGGCAGTGCATGTGACAGTTGTTGTATATAAATAAATATACATAAGACTCAGTGATTGTATGAGTGACTTTATGGACAACTGTATACTTGTAATAGTGATTTTATAACACACTAAGTATGAGTTACTCTCTATGTAAATAAATAAAATAGTGTCTGTATAGGTGTGTAACTGAGTAAATGTAAGTATGATTCATTGTTTGTATAAGTGAGTAGGATGACTGCATAACCGGAAAGCATGTGTGCTGGTGTGTAATGTCGATATAGGTGTAGTATATTTGATAGTGTTCTATTGATCATTGACAGCATGTATGAGTGAATCTATAGGTAAGTGATTAGATGTGTGTGTAGATCTAGGAATCACTGAGTGGGTTTTTAGAAACTTGTATTTGTGTGTCAATGGATTCAAATATAGTACTCTGTATTTTACAGTGAGTGATTAAAGGTTATCCTAGTGTATGATGAGGTACATCTGATTGTCACATGAATTATGTTATCAGTGATATCATTTGAGATAACATCAGTGATGTCATCAATGATGTCACTGACCATGTCAGGAATGATGTAATATGTGACATCATCAGCAGTGGATTGGGGCGCGCGAGTGATAGTACTAACTATAACGAGAGAATTTCAATGGTTTTGTATGAGTGAAATGTCCAGCTAACTATAACACCCCTAAAACCTATGGTTTTTTCAATGAATTTCTAAGGTTTTTTAAATGGTAATTCCTAACTATAACAGGACTCAAACCTATGATTTTTTAAGTGAAATTCAAAGGTTTTTTAAATGACAATTTTTAAATGTATTTATTGTTATTTTTTTTTTATACTGATTTTCTACATTTTTATTTATTTTTAGATATTTTATTTTTTAAATTACATTATAATTACATTATACATTACATTACCAAATATACTTTCTCAGAATGAATTACTTTATTTTAAATACTATGCAAATAGGCAATAGCCTTTTAAGTACAGTAGTTACAGAGTACAACATTGAGGTCAATGTGAATTTCTAGTTAAATTTAATTATTTACTTTTTGGAATACTTTTCTAATCACAGGACTGGATCCTAAATTCAGTCCTGAGACATCACCTTTAAACAGTTGAGTAAAAGTGGTATGGTTACAGTAGTGATTTTTAAGGATATTTATTGTATTTTAAAAGATGACACTTAGAAACTTTTTCACATAGAATCACCAAAGTTATCCTATGGGAGAAAAATCACTTATCAGGTAAGTAGTGTTAACGTTACTTTTTCTTACTCAGTGGTGGATCCTGGTTCCAGCACAAGTGCATCTCCTGTAAACAGTCAAAAGAATGTGTTTAAGTCATACAGGCAATTTTTAAGGAATATTTTTAGTTTGTGAAAATAGACACTTAGAAACTTTTCTGGTGAAAACCACATCAATGGATTCCTATAGAAGAAAATACAAGTTACTGGTAAGTACGATTAAAATTACTTTTCAGGATCAGTTCTGGGCTCAAAGAAGCAGCACTGAGGTCACTCCTAATAACAGGTGATTAAATCGGAATTCGTAATTCTGCTGATTTTATAGGAATGTTTTAAAGTTAAAAAACTCAACACTTAGAAGAATTTCCAAGTGAAACCAGTCAATGTTTGCCTATAGAAGGAAATTCAAGTTACTGGTAAGTATGGTTAGAATTACTTTTCAGGGTCAGTGCTGGGCTTAAAGATGCTGCACTGCGTTCTCTCCTGATAACAGGTGAGTAAATCGGAATTCGTAGTTGGGCTGATTTTACAAGACTATTTGTACAATGGTGAAGTAAGAGGGCAGAGCCTGAGGTGACATGTGTGCAAACACGCCCTGTGGCACGTTTTCAGTTGCAGGATTAAGTGCCCTTGAATCCTGAGGTCCCCTGGGGGTAACAAGCCCACTATATACCTCTAGTTGGCGCCAGAGGGCTGCGTTGCAGAGAGGTGTTCTGAGGCCACGCCCCGTTTTACAACACTCTGCAACGCAGCTATATGCTAGTGTGTGAAAGTTTTCATAAATGGATACGTACTGCATAATTGTCTAAAGAATGCATTTGTCATATATGATGAATGTATAACTGCAGAACTATAAGGAAGTGGTGTACCATGACACTGTAACCTCTTTAGCGTGCTCAGCTACTTCCGAAGAACACAGATGCAACATATGAACATAATATGTTGGAAGTCTGTCCTTCCCTCTCCACTGCTGCTTAAACTGCACGCATGTGGTGGGCGATACAGGCACCCTTACACCATGGTGTAAGAATATCTGTCTTGTGTGGAGTTTGTTTTTGTGCATGAAGACACACCTTCCTGCACAAAAATAATCAGTAAAGGCATTTTTCTCCTACAATGAATACTGCTCATTGTAACGTATATTTGAATGGAAAAAACGAGGACAAATGAAAATCCATAAGACCTTGCTTTTTGAATGACCAAAGCTACACAAATCCCCCCACAAACTTCCCAAGCGCCTAGAAACCCTCACAGGTGAGTAGTGCGCTCTATACATCCTGATTGATTTATTCATACGCCACCACAGTGTTTGTTTGAGTGTTATTAACAGGCCCTGTCATTTGTTTGGCTGTCTGTAACTCTTAAGTGTAGTGAAATGAACAGTGGTACCTTCTTTAATATACACAGAATCTCTGAGATTGCTTTGGTTTGGCTTCACCTCTGAGAGCTACTTTCAAGGCGCTGGTGAACTACCAGTAGCTCCCATGCTACTAGTTGGAGACCCCTGCTATGGGTAGTGAGTAGGGAATTTTAGTCCTGAAGCACAAATGTGAAGGTCATTACACCACTATATGCATAATGCATAGCACTTTAAAGCACTCCATTCCCTAAAGCGTGCCTCACTACATGAGTACATGCTTACTGAGTGAATGATTACATTAATATAAGTAAAGACACTGAGTGAATTCTCAATTGGTTCACTTTTACTTTACTGAATGAATTACTACATTGTACAAAAAGAGTCATTTTCAAATTGCAACAGCAGTCACACTATGTTAGCGGGAGTATATAGATACTGACTGGGGAATTGTAGGTCTGAAGCACAAATGTGTAGGTGGTTACACAACTATATGCATAATGCATAGGAGTTTGAAGCACTGCATACCCTAAAGCCTGGCTTACTGCAAGAGTATATATACTGATGTAACTGCAAACACATCAACCAACCAAATCAATCTCTCTCAATTTTCCAAATGGACACTGATTCATAGTGTTATTCTTCACAAACAACAGTATCCCTTGCAGTGTATAACGAAACATTAAAACTATTAGCTAAATAAATGTATTAAAACTTGTAGTAATGGAATTAAATAAATTAATACTCGGATTAGAATACTCAAAGTTTAATAGAGAGTATCTTTTGCACGGGATGTAGGGAAACTAGGGGTTTAGGGTAACGTAATGAAGAATATTAAAAATAGTTTTACAAAAAAAGGGAAGTTACTAGAATATTAAGTTGAAAAAAGAGGAATGAATGTTAATATTTGTATTAAAAAAAAGTAACCTATAGAAATGCTTTAATAAGAAAAACAAGTTTAAATAAAGCATCTTAGAAATTAAACGACAGTTAAAAAGAATGGAAAGAAGCATGTTTACATAAACACGTGACGCACTAAAACAGTGCAAATGAGAACACCTGTCAACTGAAAAACGTGACTTAAAAGTGGGAGGAGCAATACATTGATCCCATAGACTGTTAAGTAACCAAATAGTATATAAACCACACCTGTGGGATAATTAGTTTCGTTTCAGAGAATCAATACGGGCGAAGAAACTACGAGCAAGGTAATGATTCGGGACTGCAGAAGCATCTAAACAATATCTTTCATTTCCTCAGAGGGAACATATTGTTAATGTACATTTAAAACTACATAAAATATTATGTCCCCTCCAGAGGAGTTGGATGAATTTCGAAGGAGGAAGGAAAGAATATCAAAGAGAGGTAAATTATCTTAAAGGGTATAAGTTTTATATATTTAAGAAATAAAAAAAAATATTTAAATGATTATAGAATGTGGTATAATTACGTTTAAATAGAATATAATAACGAGTTCAGTAAAATAAATTACAAGAAATATAGGTTATTTAAAGAATTACTACGTGCAAAGTAATGATTAGGAGAGATGTCATAATCTTCAATTTATCTTCCATTTCCACAGAGGGATCATATTGTTAATGTATATTTTAATTTATATTTAACTTTATGATCCTTCAACTAGAGTTGGATGACTTACAACTGAGTATTTCTTATTGATTGAAAGATGTAGTATAAATAAGCTTTCGAGAAAATACTTTCCAATAAAGGAGAATACTCTTAATCTTATAGAGTGAAAATGGGTTAAAAGTATTTATATTGAGTAGTGCTTTCACCAATTTTCACTAGTGAAGAACAGGAGGATTAACTTCGCAAGCACTTTTTTTCAACAAAATAATATAATTGTGTCTTCAAATGTTAATGTGAATATTAATTCTTTCAATTTTTAAAAATGTACATAAGAAAGGAAAGATGAAGTAGTGAGGGAGTGTTTGTCGTAGCACTTATATTCTACTTTATCTGAAAGTAAAAAAAGCCCTATCATTTAAAAAAAAATGATGGGGCAACACTTATATAACTTAAACTTAAGAAATGAGTGCTTATGATAAAATAAAAGAAATGTGGTCCAACGCGTGATACCAATGAATGAAAAAAAAATGCAAGATAGCATCTCCCCATGCGGAAAAGCAATGCCGGCTCCCGAAGAACGAGGGAAGCCAGCGGGACCGTGGGGGCATTGGGGCTCCCCCCATAGCCCCCAACATATTTTATAAGACCCGGGGGAAATTACTGATACGGTCTACTTTTCTAAGGTAAAATTAAAAGTCGCGCACCCACCTCAGTGCGGCCCCCTGGTGTGCACAGGCTGGATGCACAACTCATAATCTGTAGGGTGCGCGACTCCAGCGCCTTTGGTGCACAACTTCTACGTGTTTGCGAGCAGGCCTTGCTTTTCCACATGGAGACCTACTTACATGCAGCTCGCCATGCGGAAAAGTAATCTCATTTACATTTTGAAAGAGAGAAAAGATTTCCTTGCTATGGAAGGGCGGGATAGACACCGAGGACACTGCAGGAACCAGCCCTCCCACAATACATAAAGCCCGAGCAGTGGTGGTCCCTGGGACTTTCAACACCTTACAGCCCCCTCCCCTCCCCCCCACCCCCAACAACCATTTTTTTTTTTGCCCCGGCAGTGCGGCCCCCTGGTGTACACACGCTGCATGCACAACTCATATTCTGTTGTGCAGGACCGACGCTAGGCATGGGCAGCGTGGGCAGCTGCCCAAAGCCTTGCGCTCAGACCACCAGCATAGGGCTCTGATCCGATCGTGTGCCCTGTTGTTTCCCTGTCTCCTTGCAAATAGGGTCCAGGGGAGGCCCGCCCTCCTTGGGCCTCTCAGGGATGGTGTCTGGAGGCCTACGGGAGAGAGATGCTTCCACTAGTCCCAAATGAAAGGAGACCCATTCAGAGATTCTGCGGGAGGCCCATTGTACAGGAATTTAGCGTCCACACAGTGTTAACTCTCGGCCCACAAGCAATACTTACACGTATCAGGCTGGAGGTGTGAGAATTGCTTGTGGGCTGATAGTTAAAACTATAGGGGAGCTAAAATCCTGTACAATGGGCCTCCTGCGGTGTCTCTGAATGCCTTGCAAGAGGTCACTTCAATAAATTAGAGGGGCCTTGCGCATTCCCTTTTGGCCCAGGGCCTCGCAAATCATAGAACCGTTCCTCCTGTATGGTGCACGACTCCAACGCCTTTGGTACATAACTTCTACGCGTTTGGGAGCCGACATTGCTTTTTCACATGGAGACCTACTAACATGCAGCTCGCCATGTGGAAAAGTAATCTCATTTACATTCTGAAAGAGAAAATATTTCCTTGCTATGGAAGGGCGGGATAGACACCCCATGACACTGCAGGAGCTGGCCCTCCCACAATACATAATGCCCCGGGGAGTGGTGCTCCCCTGGGCTTGGAAGACCTTACAGCCCCACCCAACCATTTTTTGATAGCCCCGGGGGCTACGTGGCCCTCGAGTGCTCCAGGAAGGGGGCACGCAGTCCCCCTTCCACAATACATAAAGCCTCGGGGGTGATGGTCCCCGCGGCTTTGGGAAACTTGGACCCCTCCCCCCAACATTTTTTTCTTTTTACCCTGGGGAGTGATGATCCCTATAATTTTGCTCCCGGTATTTAGCCCCCCCATGGTCTAATTATAAGGACCCCCCCCATAAAATGTAATAATTTTGCCCCTGGTATTTACCCCCCCAGGGGCTAATTATTAAAAAAAGCTGTTTTATTTTAATAATTTTACAGCAGAGTCCACGCACCCTACACGGACCTGCCAATTTTTTTTTTTTTAATGGGGGCCCTGGGGGTCCTTCTGGGTCCCCGTAAGCAGGTCTAGAGGGTACAATTATTTCTACCCTGCCCCCTTTCTCCGTTTTGCATACATATTCCACTGACTTCCTCTGCCTCGCTTCTACCGAGGCACAAAATGGCTGCCAACAGTTCCTGGTTTCAAATGTTTACAACCGCTTGACAGCCAATTAGCATTGAGCGCGTGATCGGGACGGTGCGCTTATGCTACATTGCCAATCCTCACACAACCTGCAGATCCACCATGCCCATAGATATATATATACTTTTAAATGTAATTTTCTCATAAACTACTGAACAGATTTACACCAAATAAGCAAAAGGCACGAGTCTGAACCAAGGACTACCTCTTTGCCAAATTTGGTGTAATTCCGTTCAGCAGTTCGGGCTGTAGCCGTGGCTAAAGGTCCTATATGAAATTGCATGGGGAAACACGTTATGGGACTCTCTTTTTTCTCCACCCCCGCTTGATGAATCACCCCCAAACTTTCAGGGATGGAGCGGGACTAAGCTGGCCAAAAGTTTGGAAAATTTCGAGAAGATTCATCAATCGGTGCCAAAGTTATTGGCAATAGAATGTTGCGGATTTCCTATGGATAATAGGTTCTAACTATAACTACCTACTGGCGACCGCCAGTAGGTAATATGTGTTTGTGTGTGTGTGTGTGTGTGTATATATATATATATATATATATATATATATATATATATATATGAGCAAATACATCCAACTACCACAGGGAATCAATGGAAAGCAGGCACGGACACGAAGTGGCTTTGGATTCGGCATTTATTTCTTAGTGCAGGACGCCCTCAATCACGAGCACAAGGAGAGACGCGTTTCAGCCTTCAGGAGGCCTTTGTCAATCTAGTTTGGCACTACACAGCTCATAAGTTAAATAGCCCATCCCTCTAGCTCTATTTACCTGCAGCGCGCACGTTTCCTTTGCTACCACCTTGCTGAGCTGACAAGCTTTTTATTCCTTTTAAAAACATTCTGCACTACTGCGCTGCTTGATTTAGAACGCAGGCGTTTCTTTTACTTTGTGACATCTCTGGGTGTGATAATTACTTTTTAGACCTTACCTGCACATTAAATGGTTTTCACCCCGTATTTTGCGGGATTCAGGCCGATCCAGGGCTTGTTTTAACCGCGTCGTGGCAATTTGGCCGCCATCTTGGGTGTGGGAACCAGGAAGGTGCCGATTTGAAAGCGCCATCTTCGTCGCGGGTCCAGAGGCTGCCTCGTAGGACTCCCGCACCTAACGGCGTATATGATGTGGAGCAGTCAAGCACGCAGCGCACACGCGCAGCGGGCGCGCAATGGCACGCCGGAGGCGCGCCAGAGGCAAGCCCGTTTGCGCCCGTTCGCGCACAGGTCGCGACCAGCGCCAGCCACGCTGCCTCTTCTGCCTCTACTCGACAAGTCTACTCCAGGGAAGAGCTCATTCAGCTAGGCCAGTGCAGGCAACCAGTCTGTAGCAATCACTAGTGGGTCTAGGGTATTATCCTGCGGCCTGCTCAATGTCCGGTCCTTATGAAAACATCATGCGGAAATTGCACTTTTAATCGAATCTCAGGATCTGGATGTGTTATTTCTTACGGAGACCTGGACAAGAGCTGACAGTGGGGTAGAGCTCGGACTGGCCTGCCCTCCGCGCTATAAGATCAGGCATAACCCTTGAGTGGGTGGCAGAGGAGGAGGTGTGGGGTTCATCTTCAGGGAATCTCTTGCCATGTCACAGCTTGAGGTTAAAGACATCCAAGGTTTCGAACTGATGGGTTTCTCTTTAAAAGGTCAGAGGGGAGTTCTGTACTCTGGTCTGCTGTGCTATAAACCTGTCAAGGCAGTGCCTTGACAGCCTTGACAGCTTCACATGATCTGGTAGATCTTATTTACGACCTCTCCAATACACATACCAGGCTTATAGTCTTGGGAGACTTGAATCTCTGGCTAAATGGGCCTTCAGACACAGCCTACAGAGATTTATGCCAGGCCTGTAGTAATATCCACCTTCAGCAGCTGGTGCTCTCCCAAACCCACATGAAGGGTCATATCCTGGATCTGGTCTTTGCAAAGACACTCACGTTAAGATCAGGGATATCATCGCTCAATGCTGGACCGACCATGCCCTCATCCATTTTTCTCTTCATCTCCCAGCTGACTAGAGATAACAGATCAGGTAATACCAAACTTAGCAGGCAGTGGTCTAGGCTCTTGAAAGGCTCTACATTACCAACTTTATTACCCGGTGGCTTCACCTTGGAGGGAGGAGTGGAGGCTAGCTACTCGAGCCTTTGTCAACAGATCATAGACTCTCTCGATAAAATAGCTCCCCTGCGGAAAGTGAAGGATAGGCCTAAGCATACCACCCCCCGGTATTCTAACGACCTCCTCCAGCTGAAACTGCGCTGCAGACAGGCTGAAAGAACTTGGAGGAAGCATTACTTAGAGCCAGACAGAATTCTCTACAAACAGTCACTCATAGGCTATAAAGCACAGATTAAGTGTGCCAAAGCCAAGTATCTTGAGGACATGCTGGCCCAGGCAGCTAATAAATCACAAACCTTGTTTAAAATTGTTAATAATCTCTCTAATCCTACCTGCGCCACCAACAGCATCCGGCCTCCCAGACTTTGTGCGACTCCTTGGCGTCCGCCTTTGAGGACAAGATTACCACCATTCTGAGTGGTCACTGTGCTCCCTGCGCTCCCAGTTCCCAGTCCTTCTCAGATTTAGTTTCCCTGTCCACTTCTGGTGATTCCAGGGAAGCCACTGTGCACCCGTTGCTGGCTAGTTTCACCCTTCCTTCTTATGAGGACTTCTGCATTTTGGCCAACGGTGTGTCTTCGGGCTCTCCGCTGGATCCGTTGCCTCATAAGTTCTGGAAGCTGTTCCATGAGGAACTCTTTCCCCCTCTCTATTCCATCTGCGGCCAGTCTCTTAGCACTGCCACGGTTCCTGAGAGTTGGAAACTAGCAATGGTCTCCCCTTTATTGAAGAAGGCCACGCTGGACCCCACCTGCCCTGCGAATTACAGGCCAATCTCGCTGCTCCCCTTCCCTATTAAGATCTTCGAGAAAGCTGTCACTAAATCTCTGACCAGCTTTTTGAAGGCTAATGTCTGCTTGGATGTGGCTCAGTTCGGCTTCCGGCCAGCTCATGGCACGGAATCCGCGCTGGTGGTTGTCCTGGATGACCTTCGTTCGCGGGTCGACATTGGCCGGGCAGCTTTTTTAGTGCTGCTCGACATGTCGGCCGCGTGTGATACGGGCAACCACGCCACTCTAAATAGCAGATTGGAAGAGATTGGGGTAGCCGGTTTGGCCCGGGACTGGCTAGTCTCCTATCTTCATAACAGGCATCAGGTGGTGGCTTTGCCGCCGTTTAGATCTGGCATCAGAGAGGTGGGGCAAGGTGTGCCTCAGGGATCGGCAATCAGCCCCATTTTATTTAATCTGTACCTCTGTCCTCTGATCAGGCTGATCAAGTCCTTTGGCATTTCTGTAATCAACTATGCTGACGATACGCAGCTTATATTCTCCTTTGAAGGTAGAGATGCTGTCTCTAAGGAGACTTTCCATCGCTGCATGACAGCCACTGCGGACTGGCTGCGCCACAACTCTCTCCAGTTTAATGGATCTAAAACTGAGGTGCTGCACTGCTCATTGGATAGAACCCCTCGCCCTCTGCCTGTGGATTTTTGGCCTGCTTCTACCTCGGGCACGGTCGCAGCAGCGGATGCTGCTCGCAACCTGGGCATCATGTTTGGCCCAAATCTACAGCTGGATACCTCTGTAAATAAGACAACTGCTACATGTATGATGCTGCTTTGAACACTGTGCAAGATCCTTCCTATGTTACCTGCATCAGCCAGACCTGAAGTAGTGCGCAGCATCATACTTAGCAGACTTGATTATTGTAACGCTCTGCTTCTGGGCGCCCCTAGCACCCTGATCAGCAAACTGCAGCGTATACAGAATATGGCAGCCAAGCTGGCCCTTTCTCGGATGCGCTCAGATTCTTCCTTTTTGGCGCTCAAGGACCTTCACTGGTTGCCTGTCCATCAACGCATCTGTTTTAAGGCTTCTTGTATAGTCTTCAGGGCTCTTCACGGACAGGGGCTTGTCTTGTTGCAAGAGCTCTTTTCATGGTACTCAGCAGCCAGACCTTTACGGTCCTCCTCAGCACACCTGGTGGTAGTTCCTAGAATCCAAAGGTCTCGGATGCGCGGCTGCTCCTTTGGTTTCACTGCTGCCAAGCTCTGTAACTCTTTGCCACTCTCTTTGAGGAGCTTGAAGGAAGTTTCTTCCTTCAAAAAAGGGCTGAAGTCTTATCTCTTCCATAGGGCAGCGTAATTGGTGCTTTGTGTGAGGGTAGTAGAGTTAAAGCGCCAGGATACCCTCTGGGTGACATTTCGCGCTATAAAAGTATGCGTTACATTACATTACATTACTAGCCCAATTGGTAAACATGGAAGACATACTATAGCGTGTGTATTCCCATTACAGTTTAAATACAACATGCTCTCGCTGCCTAAGGCTCTTCATGGACATAAATGTAGGTAAGACGCAAAATACTAATATAAAGTGCACAATGCATTAACCAAAATTGCAAAGTTATCTGGTGAAGCAGACAACATTTTTGATGAAGCATGCATAGTAATTAAAACACTGCTCAGTGGAATACGTGGGGGCACTTAAACTGTTTAGCCAAACTAACATCCAGTGTTGCCAATATGTTATAAAATTATTACAAAATAGTTTTAAAACTGCTGCCGCATATACTCGTAATATTCCTTAGTGACTGTCCATTGTCCCGATAGCTCTTTTGAGCTCTTATCTATCCTACCACGGCATCTGACCTTGTCGCGGAAGGATAAATATTGTCTGCCATATCATTTTCAATAGCTAATGCTGCCTGAAACCCCGGGGTTTGGCAAATGTTTCTAGCGCATTAGATAACACCTTTACATCGTTAAAGAAATGTCACATCAAGATTAGTTTGGGCACACGCTAGATTTCTGCCATATCATTGTCAGCAGATGCTACTGCGTGGAGCCCCGGGACCGGTAAAAGATCTTCCCGCATGAGGTAATATCTTCGCATCATTGAAGAAATGTCGCCTTAAAGTTAATTCGAGCACATACTAGAAAACCCTTTGATACTGCGGATCCCACAATGCAGCAGAGTAGTCTGTTTAATGTAGGCAATATAAATCTCCTGATGTTGTTGCAAAGTCAGAGTCAAAGAGACGGTTCACACCCGGGGAAGGACAGGTAATGTTTAAAGGACCAAAACGGCAAGCATGAAATGTCTTAACGGCATTACCTCGTGATTGAGAGGGACCCATCCGTAAAATAGATAACGCCATCACCACCTCACTGCATTGGCCTTGTAGCATCTGCGTTGCCCAGTCACCAATATGCGCTAGTGTTGCAGGCAAGGCATTTCTTGTCAGTGAGGTACAGAGCCATGCTGGCAGTCGCGAAAACCGCCCCGCTCTGAGACCCGCATCCCCTTGGCAGTCATCCTCGTTCTGTTAAGACACCTATCGGAACACCGCTTCGGAGACAAGCGCACAAGAAAACTACATGACCCAGGAGCACGCCCGCCCAGAACTACCGATCCCAGAAGGCCGTGCGCTAAGATCGCGCAAGGAGGGCGTCACCATATAAACAACCAGGAAGTCAGCAGTCGGCGTCGAATATTACGAACAGTCGACGCGAGCCCGTTGTGCTGCTGTTTCCAGGAAAAGGTGAGCCCCGTGAAACGAGTGTGTGAGGAAGAGACGCATGACGCATCGTCTGAGTGGAGCCAAACCGCTACCGTTACGGTGCTTCAAAGGCTTTTCGCGAACCACCCAGTTACCTATGCTGGTCCCCGCTCGAGAGGGCTCGAGAGGCAGAGAGACTCCCTTTCCGTTTTGAACCATTGCCTGTCCCCGCTCGAGGGTATCGAGCGCTTAGGACTCCGGTCCTTTCTTGAAACACTACCAGTCCCCGCTCAAGGGTTATCGAGCGCTTAGGACTCCGGTCCTTTCTTGAAACACTACCAGTCCCCGCTCGAGGGTTATCAAGCGCTTAGGACTCCGGTCCTTTCCTGACCAGTACCAGTCCCCGTTTGAGGGTTATCGAGTGTTGGAGACTCCGTCCCTATTGACAGTGGCCAGTCCCCGCTCGTGGGTATCGAGCACGAGGGAAAGACCACAATTCCTTTCAGTTTACTTATTGTTTGCCCTCCATTGGAGCGTGTCAGGCTTGACACGAATGCGGAGGACGATTCCTAAGAGTTAAATGAGGTATTTGGCTGTTTCACGAATCGAGTGGCATTTTCGGCCATTGTTTAGCACAGTGTCCTCTGTTGGGGGGTGCTAGGACGGGCATCCGTGCAGAGGACGGTTAGATCTTCTCCTTTATCCAGGAACTGGATTCCTTGCTTGCATTTGCTAGTAGTATGAGCATACCAAAATAAAGAGTTGCTCTACAGTAACGACACGCTTGTTACGTCTTCTTTGAGGGTCAAACAGGGGCGTTGGGAGGTGTCGTGGTTACCCGATCCCGAGGAACTCTGGATTACACGTTCCTTATCCAGGTCGCACAGCTGGGGGTTCCCCTGATAGCACTCCAGTACTCCTTCAAACAAACGGTCCCATAGGAGAGGCACAAAACGACTGGTGTTCCGTGAAAGCGTGACGACGATTCACTCTGTATCAAAATGAGCAAAAACACCCAACTACCACAGGGACTCCATGGAAAGCAGTCACGGACACGAAGTGGATTTGGATTCGGTATTTATTTCTTAGTGCAGGACGCTCTCAATCACGAGCACAAGGAGAGATGCGTTTCAGCCTTCAGGAGGCCTTTGTCAATCTAGTTTGGCACTACACAGCTCATAAGTTAAATAGCCCATCCCACTAGCCCAATTGCTAAACATGGAAGACATACTATAGCGTGTGTACTCCCATTACAGTTTAAATACAACATGCTCACGCTGCCTAAGGCTCTTCATGGACATAAATGTAAGCAAGACACAAAATACTAATATAAAGTGCACAATATATATAAAAATATATTCCTGCACTGCAACTCTCCCGTCCTTGGAGTTGCTTTCCCAAAAGAGCGCACTCTGGAGCCAAAATTGTTTAAAAATTAATTTAATCCTGTGTCGGACTGACAACAAACGCGGGTCGGCATTTCCGCCTTCCTCAGTGTCAATGTAATCTCAAAAGCATTTGCAGACATTTTTTGTTTCTACTAATATTGTATTACATAAACGGAGAAAATGGTTCGAATTGAACCTTATGAGGTGACAATATCGGCGGTGATATTTACACTATATACACACTAGTTAAGTATCAACAAATTCATTTTTCCATTTGTGAATCAGTTTAAGGATTCATCCTAACATTAATTCATGTTTAATGTTACAAAGCATATCATACCACCTCACAATCTATCATTATTGATTCAGTGCTTAAATATTGGGCAAGAAAGCATTGCTAAGGATTTGTCCCCGTGGTTTTCTCTTATTGGACATCGAGAAAATCACACTATCCTTACTATTCACTGGCGGCCATATTTGAATGGCAAAATCTTTTCCCCAGTGCCGACCTATTGCTGATATTTATACTGGTCAAAATCATATTCTTAACAGTGAGAAATAAACACCTGCCAAATCTCCTGATGTTATGTTAAGCCCTTAAGACACCAAAATAACCCAACTATTTAAACAATTATTCCGTTCCTGCTTGTCTGCAATATTGCATCTTTGTCGTTTGTATTTTTTCTTTAAATACTGCCCTGAATGGGCTGCAGTGGCACCTTATGACAGGTGATTCCTATTCACTGCACAATGTACCATTATTTCCCCTACAAATAACATCCGTTTCCTTAGCGGGAGCATCTTATTTTACCCTGTATGGGCAGTAGTGCTAGGTGTTTCACCAAAAGTATTTTATCATAATTAATTTCTCTACACCGACAATCTAAAATAGAAATATATACACTTACTAAAAAAGGAGCATTATAAACATTAATTTTTCCACATTTGAAAAGTTATTTACACAACCCAAATCCAATCCAACATTCTACATCCTCAGTTCTACTCTATCAGCTCTACACTATTAATCAGTACCAGAAATTTTAACAATGGATTAGAGGATATCTCAGTTAGACTATGTGTGCCCACATTTCTTCCTCATTATTTAACCCCTTAGGAGCCTTGCTCTGCAGTTTGATTATATATTTGGACTCAAGAGTACGAAGGCATTTCACCCTGTCTCCACCTCTTTCCCCTCTCTCTACTTGATCTAAGCAAAAGAATCTTAATAGATTACTATTGATTTCATGTCGGAGTTCAAAGTGTCGGGCGGCCGGATACGTCTGATCTTTATTTTTGATCGCCCAGAGGTGTTCTAAAATCCTCCTATTTGTAGGGTGGATTGTACTGCCCACGTACTGTTTGGTTAGATTCCGGGTAGGAAAAACTTTATTTAAAACGCACACTTTTGATTGTAAAATTGACACTGAGGAAGGTGGAAACACTGTAACGCGTTTGTTGTCAGTCCTACAGAGGATTAAATCAATTTTGAAATAGTATTGGCTCCAGAGTGCGCTCTTTTGGGAAAGCAACATTACTTGGAAACCTACATCAGGCAATTCTATGCTGCATGCTACGAGCTCACATCCAAAACATCTAATCACTAACATCCCATATGGTGAGCTTTTGAGGCTAAAAAGGATCTGCAGAACTGAAGCAGAGTTTGAAGTGTACAGTGGCATCCTTAGAAAGGTTCAAACAAAGAGGGTATAGCGAAAAAATACTTAAGGAAGCCACCCAGAAAGCTACACTCCGTTCTAGGGATTCCCTTTTAAATAAATGTGATGTCACCCAGGGGACTAGCCAGTCAATCAATGAGAAGCTCAGTGCACCGAGGTTGATCACCCCTTACAGTCAACAACAGAGGCAGGTTAAGGCAATAATAAGAAAAAATTGGCCCATTTTGATGGCAGATGGGGTGCTGACACCTATTTTACCAGCAGCACCTACCCTCACTTTCAGGAGAGCAAAACAGAACTGGTAAGAAACAGCCCAAAAATAACTACTAAAATGACATGGTTAAAACCCAAATTAGGTTTTTTCAAATGTTCTACATGTAGGGCTTGTACATTTGGTAGCAACACCTCCCATTACACAGTTCCTTTCAGTCCACAGCAAAGAGAGATAAGAGGCCATTTTACTTGCCGTACTGAATTTGTTGCATATGTTCTCTCATGTACCTGTGATTTAAATTAAATAGGGAATACTAAACTCCAGGCACATGCTCGCATTTTGCAGCACCTCCGTGCAATTACCCTGTAGTACGTCACTTTAAGACAGTACATAATAACAACCTTAGCTGTTTGAGATATTACGTGGTAGCTGCTATCCCTGTACTTCCACGTGGGGGTTATAGAGAGCTCATGCTTAGGAAACTGGAGACACATGTAATAATGGAATTCGACAGCAAGGCCCCAAATGGTCTCAACACTCCTGAGGACCTTCACTACTATCTGTATAATTATTAAGGACACAGTTCCCATCCATTTTAGTGTCATTACATGACAAAAAATTAACTGTCTTGCTAAATCAATCTCAAAAGGTAGTGTTTTCAATAGTAGGTTTCTGCCTCACTGTATCATGTTTACAAATACCATCCAGTGATCACACAGATTGTTTTATATAAAAACTTCTTTTAGAAAAAATCCCATAAAAATGTAATCAAATTAGAAGTGTTTTTTAGATGTGTTTTTTAATTTATATAATATTGGTATTAAGTCATGACACTATTTGCACTGTATTATTGGACACATTGCACTTTAAATTGTGTTATTTGCACAATATATAGGGCTTTCAGAAAGTTGGAAGGAATACATTGCCTCATATGAAGTAAAGTGGTTATATTTGCTTAGAGTTCGATGATCATCAATCTAATTGACCTACCTTGCTGCATTTTCATAAATACAGCATTGCAATCGTTCATTGAGGTAAAGAGCTGTTTTGGTCAGGGGTTTTAGAACACATATGTTTAGAAAAAGTCTGTCATATGATATTTTGGCATTTATGCTGATATAAGGTGTAATTAATTTAATGAAAGATTATTTTACCCAAGACTCAGAGCCGTATTGTTATGATCTCATTTTACTATCTTATCAAATCAAGCTCTATTTTACTTTTATAGGCTACATGTGTGTTTCACGACGATGCTTTGCTGTGAATTTCCCAATAACAAGTCTTTTAAACAAACAAGATTTATAAACATGTTTTGCAGCCAGATATTATAAACTGAATTATTTTGCATTTATGCCGATAGTAGGTCATTTTTTTCCAGTACCAGGTCTATGGACTCTTTGCATTTTACTCAATATTTATTGGGGCTTTTATATTCTCTTTTAAAAATGTTTTACTACAGTACAGGCTGGTGCCTGTATAATATATTGTTGTTATTCATTATGACAAGTTTTGCCCTATTTTGCACATCATTATTTGTGTTTCTATAGTATGTCTTCCATGTTTATCGGGAATCACGTGACATGTTAGGGTGGTAGTTAAAAAACAATGGCAAACGCATTTCGTTATGTGATCAAGGCTGCTTTGACAGTCGAAACGCATAATGGCTATTGAATGTGGGCACTAATATCTTGCCAAACCTGAAAGAGGAGTTTGTGCCTTTTCTTCATCGCCTGCATGAAAGTTGAAATCGGCAAAACTGTGATTTGGATATACATATTACCTACTGGCGGTCGCCAGTAGGTATATATAGTTAGGATTTTTTCTCTATGGGATTTTTGAAAATTCTATGTCTAATAACTTTGGCGTTTGTGGACGGAATTGGCTGAAATTTTCAGGAAAATGGCACATTTTGTTTCTGAGCAGCCCCTGAAAATTGGCGGGGGGTTCGTCCAGGGGGGGTTGAGAAAAAAGGGGGGTCCCAAAACGTGTTTTTAACATTGAGTTTTCCATAGGGCGGTTGGCCTCACTTTTAGCCCGAACGGCTGAATGGATTTGCACGAAACTTGGCAAAATTGTAGGGACTGGTAGCCCGATGTGCCTTTTGTAGGTCTCAATATATGTGCTCCAGTGGATTTTGAGAAATTAACGTTTAAAAAAAGATATATATCTGTAACAGCGGACCGGGCAGCGCTCCGGTTCGCGTACTTTTCGCGCAACGGAGCTTTGTGAAGCGAAGCTGATTGGTTCTCCGGCGTCTGTAAACATTCCAAACAGTCCGTAGTGGCCGCCATCTTGTCTCTCGGTAGGATCGAGAGACAAGAGGAGGCCAAAGCGAAGGGGCAAATGACCATAAGGGGGCATAGTAGATTCTCGCTGACCCCCTAGGTTTGATGTGGAGGTTTTAAAAGGGCCCCGCGGGGCAAAAAAAAAAAATAATAATAATAATCGAACGGCTGAATGGATTTGCACGAAACTTGGCAAAATTGTAGGGACTGGTAGCCCGATGTGCCTTTGCTAGGTCTCAATATATGTGCTCCAGTGGATTTTGAGAAATTAACGTTCAAAAAAAGATATATATCTGTAACAGCGCTCCGCTTCGCGTACTTTTCGCGTTACGGAGGTTTGCGAAGCTGATTGGTTCTTCGGCGTCTGTAAACATTCCAAACAGTCCGTAGCGGCCGCCATCTTGTCTCTCGGTAGGATCGAGAGACAAGAGGAGGCCAAAGCGAAGGGGCAAATGACCATAAGGGGGCATAGTAGATCGTCCCTGACCCCCTAGGTTTGATGTGGAGGCTTTAAAAGGGTCTTGCAGGGCAAAAAAAAAATATACCGTTTTTTTAGTTTTTTTGCATGGAGTGCGCCCGGTTCGCGAACCGGGAAGCGTTCTGGGGAGCGTACTTTCTTGAAAATTAGTGAAAAAAGTTAGAGTAAAATATTAATTGTGAGTGATCAGATGTAGGGTAGCTCTGAGAAGAGCTTTTGGGTTTATGGTACATTTAGGTACTTATAAGTAGGTACCAATGCACAGTCTTAAATTCAGAGTGAAAATTCTGTTGCCCTCATCTGAGAAGTGAACTCCATCTCCTCTGTAGATATCTTGCATGTAGTAACGCAAGTTATTGTTGTACAGGGAGCCCATTCCATGGTCTCTCATGTAAGCTGAAACAGATTTGTTTACATGCTTCCTCGATTTCTCAATTTGTGGACAAAATTGGTTCGACCACCTCCATTTTTGTCTTTGGCATATATTTGAATATACCAAGGCAGTCTGAGGAAAAAGTGCCATCAATTGCTCAAAGGTGTCCTTTAAAAGCATTTCCAGACCTACCCCAGTCAAAGTGCCCAAATCATTACCTCCACAGTGCACAATTAACAGGTCAGGTTTTGGCAAATGCATAAAGGTTTTCACCAATGGTATCAATTGGTGACATTTTAATCCTCTGTGGCCAAACCACTTAATTTCCACATCTTGTAAATTGAGGTTAGGTAAATTCCTGTTTTCAGCGTACCTCTGAGCCCAATAGATGTAACTATGTCCAACAATCCAGACAGAAAACATGGCGAGAGAAGGTTCTCCTGCAGTCAGATGAAGTGTGGCAATGAAATGGCAGTTGAAAAAATGAGAGTGTAAAATGAAAAAAACTGAGGAGTTTCTGTGTTAATGAAGCAGTAAGAGTGATTGGTGGATTTTGATTGCTGAAAACAGAAAGTTAGGGTGCATGGATGAGTTCGTTGAAAAATGTATTTTGAGTGGCGAAGAAAAAATCATTAAATGAAAGATTGCACTGGATATGCAGGTGCACTGAGAGTTCAGAGTTCAATTGCAACATTGTTGTGTGAACTTGCAAACACCAGAGGTCTTGCAAGAGGTGGTTGCTATGCAAAAAAGGTAGAGAAGGCAGAGGGGGGAAGGGTTTTGATTTGAAAAAAGAGAGGGAAGAGTTTTGATTGGGTGACATGAGAGATATGTGTGAGGAATTACAGCATTTCTGTGCTTTTGATAGCTGCAGACTCTGGAGTGCATACCTTTTGCTCTGCTGAAGACAAATTGGTGTGTTTCTGAGACTGTTTTGAAACTCAAAGTATTTGCTAAGGTGAGAAAAGATTTTTTTAATTTAGATAGAAAATAGTCTGCTTTAAGGAGAAAATTATGAAGAAAGTTGTGTTTTTCAAATGTTGCTTTGTCTCAAGTGTTTTACAAATAGATTTTGTTTGTTTGAGAAATTGTAATTGGAGAAAATGTGAAGTATTAGTACTGACAGGGTTTTTATGTGCATAGGAGCTGTGGAGTGTTTTCAAATTATGACTTGTAAATCGTTTTTGAGAAAAAGCAATGGTTTTAATATTGATGAGAAGGACATAATGGTGTCTGCTTCTTTATAAGGTAATTGAGAGTCTCTGATGTTATTTTTCCCATTTCAATGTAAGAAGTTTGTCTGTGGAGCAAATTGCTTGTAAATATGCTCCCACCTGTGCATGGCAAATTTAGATTTTGAATGTTTGCGTTACATAGGCATGTTAAAGGTGACTGAAACATGCTGCAAAGGCAATCAAAAAACGCTTTTATGTGTCTTAAGGACATTTTAAGTCATTTCCCCATGTGCAGTGTTTTCAAATTATGAGTTGAAAATCGTTTTTGAGGTAAAGGAATGTTTTCAAAATTTATGTGCGCCATATGCCCCCAAATTTCTTTTTCAGGGGTGCAGCAGGGTGTTCTTGAGACACTCCTGCACCCTCGGAAAAAATCGTAATTTGCGATGAGGTAATTGCTAATCGCAAATTGCACCTTCATTCCTATGGGCCTCCTGCTGCATGGAAATGAATGGGTAATTTGTAATTAGCAAATAGCTCATCGCAAACTAGGAATGGTAAAGAATCGCTATTTATTCCTTAAAGTTCGCTATTTAGGAAATGCAAAAAACTTTGATGATACATATGGCGGTTCATCTCTAACAAGATAAGAAGCATAGGGATAGATTTATGATGACTGGCGCATCACCAGGGATGTGTTAGTCATTCTGTGCCGCTGTTCCGTCACCTATGGTGTGCTGCATTTACAATGCGGCGCATCATGGGGCAAAAACAGCAGAGATGCGTGACGTATCTGTGCCGTAAAGGTGGCGCATTGCTGGAGTTGTATCGCAAGTGTGATGAAGCTCCAGCAAGGCTCAGGGGTGCCCCTGTCACAGGGTTTCTGTTCTCACACAGAACTGTGGACAGAGGATTGGAACCTCGGCGAATTAGGGTGCCCCAAAACTCACCTTAGTAATCAAAAACCCCTTAGCAAGCTAGGTACAGTGTCACATTGGATATAACAAACTCTCAATGTTTAGACAATCCAGAATATGAACTTATAGTACCTCAGGATACGTGGAACTCATGAACAGTCGGTCGTTATATATTTCTTAGAAACCAGAACATGGAGTTAAGAAGAACACATGTGTATTTGAAATGTTTATTTACTAATGCCGTCTTCTCAGGCGTAGTATCTTAGATAATACAAGTACACATATTATCAGTAGCAAAATTACCAGCATAGTTACTAGTACATAAAAAGCGAATGGTGACAGTATGTTAACATGCTTTAAATGAATAAGAGTTAGCAACACTTATAAGCAGCCGCGGGCCGTGGAGGGAGTTACGGTGGGGCAGGGAGGCGGGGAGGGGGAGGGGCAGGGTGGAGAGGGCTCCACCCTGCCCCTCCCCCTCCCCGCCTCCCTGCCCCACCGTAACTCCCTCCACGGCCCGCGGCTGCTTATATCTCACCCTCCCTAATACACATATTATATTATTTGCTAAGAAGGTCTCTTTGTGTTTGTTTAGGGCGTGCCCATACTTTAGTGTCTTAGATTTGAAGGAATCACATCAGCATACACCAGCTCTCTCTTCATGTGAACCGCATCAAGTGTTGTGTATGTGTGTTCGGCAAAGCAATATAAAACCCGCCTCATGCCCAGAATTGGCAGAAGCTGCAATTATGTTATGAGTATGAAGTCGTGGAGATCAGACCTCATAACAATTCTGTATCGTGTTGTTCTTGAAACTTCAGCACTCGCTGTACAGATATAGTTTAACAAGAAAAGCAGATAGTAGAGCAATAACATATTATTCTCATGTAAATCACGATGAACTATTAGGTTGAAAGCTAAAGCAACAACTAAGTGTCGTGTGCAGAAGTTGCAAAAAAGGAAAAATGGCGTTTAAACCAGTAATGAGTCCATGCTAACTTAACACGGTGTAAAGATATCCAGGATCTACATGACACCTCCCCATGATCCGGAAACGAACTGAATAAGATAATAGAAGTGCCATCTCATGAGAGCAGATTGCAACTTTATATGTGGACGGTCCGCAAGGTAAAACATTAAAAACTAGGAAAATGTAATGCTAAAGAAAAATAAAACAGCCAACTACTTTATCGAGGCTTAAGCCAATAGGCAAGCTAAATAATAAAAACTTGACAAACTTGACAAATAAGTCAATGAATTGTCAATGAAATGCTAGTACTCAGCATATCAAACATGAAAAAGGTCTATGACATAACTGTGTATGCAGAATAAGCTGCTACAGCCTCTAATAGGAAGTCACCGTCTTCATCCGAAAAGAGTTCAGCCATCCAATTTAAAAGCGGAAAAGAACATACGTGCTCTCCCAGCACCGGATCCTCTATCACCATCAGAGGACAGCTCGGTGGGTTTTCAAGAAAGCTCTGTTCCAAGAAAGACTGTGTTGCCGCCAGTAAATTCCAGGGACCAATTAGTCCATGGATCAATGCCACAGCCATAATCATTTCGCCAGGACAAACCAACTCGTGAGTAATGATAGGACTCATCAGCTGATTAAAGTCGACGTCAGGAGAAACCGGTCCGCAGAGACACAAATCAATGGCCCAATCGAAATCACAGGTCAGGCAGTGAAATACAGGCTGGACACAGGTGAAGTAGGAGAATCGAAAAGATAATCCATATGCCGTGCTTAATATCGCCAACGGCATTGTGCCATAATATTCAAGCATGCGATTGCGGAACAGCGTCAGCAGCTGCAGGGCGGGAGCTTGCACAGGAGGGACATCCATATTTAAAAATGTAAAAAAGCACAAGAGCGTCCGCTGGTAATGCAAGTAAAAATGCCAATCCACGAAGCAGAGTGGAGAAAATAGAATGAAAGGAAGCAGGGATGACTCCAAAGATTTTCTCAAATGAAGTCACGAGACCACTGGTAACAACTTTAAAAAAGTGCGCCAGGGCCTTTGTGGAGGATGCATTAAAGATAGTCGGAACCATCTTGCTGAAATTGAAAGGCAAATCTGAATTGAAAAGGGTCTGCACCTCTGTACGGGTGTTCGCTATGTGAAGCACGAAAGTTTCACGGGCCGAACTCAAGGCCACCTCTCTCTGAGACAAAAGAGCTCTTATTCTTGCCATGCCGTTGAAATCTGTCCCAAGGTTGGTATTTGTGGCCAGATTGAAAACTCCCTATGTTCATGTGTGGGAGGAAATAGAACATTTCTGCAGCAAATAACCCGTTCACTTACTGTTACTATAAAAGGAATACTTTTAATTAACTCAGAACAATCTTCATTATTGAGCATCAAATAAGGTAAAGCATTAAAAACTAGGAAAATTTAATGCTAAAGAAAAATAAAACAGCCAAGTACTTTATCGAGTCTTAAGCCAATAGGCAAGGTAAATAATAAAAACTTGACAAATAAGTCAATGAATTGTCAATGAAATGCTAGTACTCAGCATATCAAACATGAAAAAGGTCTATGACATAACTGTGTATGCAAAATAAGCTGCAACAGCCTCCAATAGGAAGTCACCGTCTTCATCCGAAAACAGTTCAGCCATCCAATTTAAAAGCGGAAAAGAACATACGTGCTCTCCCAGCACCGGATCCTCTATCACCATCAGAGGACAGCTCGGTGGGTTTTCAAGAAAGCTCTGTTCCAAGAAAGACTGTGCTGCCGCCAGTAAATTCCAGGGACCAAGTAGTCCATGCATCAATGCCACAGCCATAATCCTTTCGCCAGGACAAACCAACTCGTGAGTAATGATAGGAGTCATCAGCTGATTAAAGTCGACGTCAGGAGAAACCGGTCCGCAGAGACACAAATCAATGGCCCAATCGAAATCACAGGTCAGGCAGTGAAATACAGGCTGGACACAGGTGAAGTAGGAGAATCGAAAAGATAATCCATATGCCGTGCTTAATATCGCCAACGGCATTGTGCCATAATATTCTAGCATGCGATTGCGGAACAGTGTCAGCAGCTGCAGGGTGGGAGGTTGCATAGGAGGGACATCCATATTTAAAAATGTAAAAAAGCACAAGAGCGTCCGCTGGTAATGCAAGTAAAAATGGGAATCCACCAAGCACAGTGGAAAAAATAGAATGAAAGAAAGCAGGGATGATTCCAAAGATTTTCTCAAATGAAGTCACGAGACCACTGGTAACAACTTTAAAAAAGTGCGCCAGGCCCTTTGTGGAGGACGCGTTAGAGATAGTCCGAACCATCTTGCTGAAATGGAAAGGCGAATCTGTATTTAAAAGGGTCTGCACCTCTGTACGGGTGTTCGCTATGTGAAGCACGAAAGTTTCACGGGCCGAAGTCAAGGCCACCTCTCTCTGAGACAAAAGAGCTCTTATTCTTGCCATGCCGTTGAAATGTGCTCCCAAGGTTGGTATTTGTGGCCAGATTGAAAACTCCCTATGTTCATGTGTGGGAGGAAATAGAACATTTCTGCAGCAAATAACCCGTTCACTTACTGTTACGATAAAAGGAATACTTTTAATTAACCCAGAACAATCTTCATTATTGAGCATCAAATAACTACCATTTTCCAACAACTTGAACGTGGGGATGATAGCAGGAACTGGCGTGCCTTGCAACACGCAAGCCATATTTGGTCGGTGTTTGTTGCATGAACCGTGTAACTGTATGTGCCTACACATTAGTGAATGATCTGGCGTCTCAGTGCATTCCTCTCCATTCAGATAAACTTCTTGATCATCTTTGAAAATCTGTATGTGTATGGAAGCGACCAGACCTCATGAAGAAAACCACTACCTAAAGGTCAATAACGACCTATTGGTATATATTTCATACAATTTGAAAACTTATATAAAGCAAAAGGCAGCGTTATTAAACCGTGGATAAGGCACGTTGCCAAAGCAGTCAACCTTTTGGATTTATACTGGAAATGTTAAAGGAAGAATTACGGAGTAGGGCCTGTAAATCTTTAATGGACAACGAGTAAAATTACTCCAACCATCATATTCCTGTAACTCCGGGATAGTAGGGGTGTTAAATTTTTTAGAAGTAGCCAATCCAAAGCATTTGGTCTGGGAAATTGTTTTATTCACAAACAACATATGATTTGGGATGAGACATGCACGGTGCAAAGCCTCAGTGCCTTGTACCTGCCAGGTTCGTGAACCCCAAACTGATGTAGATCCTGGATATCTTTACTCTGTGTTAAGTTAGCATGGGCTCATTACTGGTTTAAACGCCATTTTTCCTTTTTTGCAACTTCTGCACACGACACTTAGTTGTTGCTTTAGCTTTCAGCCTACCTGCGTCAAGATCTATGCCTGCTTCAAGCAGGCGCAGGGTTTTGATGTAGCTTTGTCCTATCTGATTGTAAATGCGGCACACCGTGGGTGGCAGAGCAGCGGTGCACGTTAACTGGTGCATCCCTGGGGATGTGCTAGTTAATATAAATCTGCCCCTTTACATTTAATTATGTACAGGGTACACAGAGTCGGTGAGGTTTATCCAAGGTTAAGAAGAGATGAGTCCTGTTCAGTGAAAAATTGGAGATAGGCTTCACCTCCTCTGCTCCTCAGCATCGTTGGACATGGTTAAATAATAGCTGCAAAATGTTACTCTTGTTAAACAATTTTACTATTATAATCTCTGAGATTTGTCTCTTACTGTGCAACATCTCATTGTTGTTATCTTTCTTTAAAGATAAAGACAACATCAACATGAGCGACAATCAGCAATCAGTTGATTTCGACCTCATCATTGAACTCGTAATTGAAACATCAGTGGATGTTGATCCCTTGGATGATTTCAATCCTGAGGATGAAGAAGAACGTGATGAGGATGCAGATTTGTCAGAATTGTATGACATAGGATGGGAAGCTGACTTGCTTGAGCCTATGGAACTATAAACATTTATTTTATAAATTCATAATAAATAAAAAGTAAATATGTAAACCGTTTAATTTAAAAATAAAGACACCTTCAAAAACAGGTTATGTGTAGTGTCTTCAATAAAATATTAAAATATGGTCATAAAATTAGATCAGATTCATATATAAAACAGGACAGGTAAAATGAATATAAATTCCATTTCTTTTCTGCTATTTCTGTATTCTAAATTTGCCATGTACAAAAAATTCTTCTATGTAAAAATGTTAAGTAGTGTGTTAAGTTTTTGATGACTGTTATTAATTTACTGTTGGGTAATAGTGGTTAATAACATTTTTTATTATATTTTACCACAGATTCAACTGCAGATTATTTCAAGATTTTAGGATGCCAAGCAAAGAAAGAGTGAGAAAGGCTGCAAAACGTCAAAGACAGCAGGTGAATGAAAAAAAGCAGCAGTCCTCTAACAAAAAGATTTGTCAAGTCACCAAGAAAGCACCGGGTAAGAGTACAAAAACATTCATAAGAAATATCTCTAGTAAAAAAAATATTACTACAGAAAATGTTTCAGTCCAGAAAAGGAGAAGCAATTCAAACGGTAAGGAAAGGCCAATGAGAAATGTTACTGCTAGAGTAAGAGATAACTCTATGCATGAAAGTAGAAGGAAACAACAGTTTAGGGACATTCGTAAACGAATGTTCCGCAACAGGATAATTGGCAATTTGTTAAAAAATATTAAGAAAGGTCAACAGAAAGTGGTTTTTTATAAGAGAAAAAAAATAGTTGAGAAAGTTATTGATCAGGCATTTGAAATTAAACGTAAGTTATTTATTTTGACAATCAATAGAATTAGGAAGCTAAACAAGGCAATTTATGATTTCAAAAGAAATAGTAGATGGAAGAGAATAGTTAATCGTAGTAATTTTTGTGAAGTTTTTTCTGGAGAATGGATGCATAGTTCAAGCTCTGAGGCATTTTTTAATGAGGAGAGTTATTTCCAGGATAATGATTTGGTGCATGCAGTTGACACCAGTGGTCGAGCTTATGAAGTGAAAGATGGTTGTCCAGTTGAAAAAGAAAAACTTGTGACAACAGAGATAGAAGAGGTGTTAGGTAATGAGGTTTTAGGGAGACGTCCTAAGGGTCCTGTGTACACCTGGAAGTGTAGTAGTATTTGCAGTGTACGACAGGATTCCATCAATTTGCTTTGTGATTTTATACGGTCATTTAATAAGAAAAGTTTGAAGCAGAAAATGAAGTTGTTGCAAGAATTAGATCCTTGCAGAGTGAGAGAAGTGATAGGTTTGCATGGTCATTCACTGGCTTGTCTTTCCAGGAGAGTATGCCAGAGTGTTTTTCATCATTTCAGGATGCTAGCAGTGCATCATAATAAAGTGAGGAAATTAGTTAGAATGTTGTATTATGCTAAGAGTCCAGCAATTATGCTTAAACAATTATGCGCTGCTCTTTTGCATGGTTCTGAAATAGATGTGAAGAATATATGTGAAGAAATTGAGTTTTGTTACTTTGGAAGTAAAGAGGAGAATGTTGAAATTGACCAAGAAGAAGAGAGTAATGTGGAAGATAGTGTACAGGTTTCCAGTACAGATAATTTCCAGAGGGAAATTGCGACGTTTGAGGTGAAATCAAGTGAGAGGCCAAATTTCACTTGTGTGTGTTGTCGAAGCACTTATTATAAGAATCAGACTAAGTTAGTGGATTTATATGCAAAAAGTGAAAGGGAAAATAATAGTGAATGGAAGGATTTTACAACATACTTGATGGTAGAAAATTGTTTTGATTTGGGATTGGATCAACGTGTGTGTACTTATTGTTGTAACAAATTAAATCAAAACCAGATGCCTGCTAGAGCAGTTCATAATAATCTGGAATTGGTTGAGATTCCTTCTGAATTGAAGGATTTAAATACTTATGAATCTATTTTGATTCAAAGTATCCATCCCTTTCAGGCTATTGTAAGAATGGAGCCAAAGACAGGGAAATTGCCTCCATCAGATTTACAGAGAGGATTAAAGGGAAGAGTTGTTTATTTGCCTCTAGATTTGAAGAAAAACATTAACACAATTGGAGTAGAAAAAGTGGAAGAGGAACCTCTTGTTATCTTAGTTAATGGGGTTCCGACAAAGAATAAGAAAATATGGCAAGATTTAGTAGATGTTAGGAAAGTCAAAAGGGCAACATTGTATTTGAAAAAATACAATAAATACTATAAAAATGTATATGTTGCAGAAGAGGAAGTAAGTGAGGAAGAGGATAGCGATTTGTGTGCTGGTCAAATTGAGAAAGTAGAACCCTGTACTAGTGAAGAAATATATGAACATTATAGTGTTCATCCTTTGCATTCCAAGGAAGTCATGGGGAATGCTATTGAGTTGTTTCAAATGAAACAAGCGAAAGGGAGTCCCATTAGTGTTTGGGAGGAAAGTTTGGAAGCTCGGTGTTTCCCACAGCTTTTTCCAACAGGTCAGGGAGGAAGATATGATGAGCGACCTCATCAAATTCCTGCTTCTGAATACCGGACTTTGCGATTGTATGCAGGAGATCCTAGGTTTCGACAATGCATTCCTTATTTGTTTCATCTCCTGTTTGAAAGCGATCTGTCTGGACTGTCATATGCAGTGAACCACATCTTGAAAAGTGGTATACACATGCAAAACATCTCGGCAAGTGACTTTATGGATAAAGTCAATGTCCAAGACAGTATTTTGGATTCTCACCTGATTAATCTCATGGCGTGTCAGCGTGGTACTAATGAGTACTGGTACCGTCGTCATGGTGATTTAAAATGTATGCTGAGGAACTTAGGAACTCCCACATGGTTCCTCACTTTGAGCTGTGCTGAGTATGGCTGGGAAGACTTACTTGAATTTCTACGAGAGGCAAATGCTAACGTAGAAAACATCGAATTCAAGACACCCGGAGAACTGTGCTCTTTGGATCCAGTCAATGTATGTAGGTACTTCAATCATAGATTTGAAGGTATGATGTCTTTCATCATGAATAAGAAGAATCCACCTCTTGGAGAGGTGTTGGATTTCTTCTGGAGGAAGGAGTACCAAGCAAGAGGTGCTCCTCATATACATATGTTGCTGTGGATCAAGGATGCACCTAAATTTGGAACGGATGCAGAAGACTCAGTGATGAGTTTCATAGAACAGTATTCTACGTGTGCTGTTCCAAACGCAAAGGAGAAAAAAAGCCTAAGAGAAAAAGTTCTACGTTTCCAAAGCCATCGATGTGGAAAGTACTGTCGTCGTAAATTCCGGAACAAAGACAAGTTCTACACCAAATGTCGTTTCGGCTTTCCACGACCGGTGATTTCTAAAGGAAGAGTGAACAGTTTGATGTCTTCGCTGCGACATAATGTGATGAAGAAATCACCTAAAAACACATACAATTTGAAGAGGAACGAAGAGTCTAAGTACATCAACGACTACAACCCGGTGATTTTGTCCATGTGGAATGCTAACATGGATATACAGTTTGTGGCTGATAACTGTATGGCTGTGGCTCGGTATGTGACATCTTACATCACCAAAAAAGAGAAGACAGAATTGAAGGATATGTGGGAGGACATTTCCCATGAAAAGAGCCTCAGCAAGAAGTTGTACAGTTTCAGTCTGAAGATGTTGTCGCATCGAGAAATCGGAGCTTACGAATGTTCTGACCGGTTGTCTTCAGCAAGTCTCTATGCCAAGCCCAGGAGTATCGTTTGGGCGAGTGTTGGTCTTGCTGCAACGCGTAATCGAGTTCTGAAACCTGTGCGGGAAATTGAGTATTTGGCAGAAAAGGAGCCAAACAGTACCGACATTTTGAAGAGCAACATGTTGGATACATATTATCCAAATCGAAGCAGTCACCTCGAGAATGTTTGTCTGTATGAGGTTCTGCAAAATTACATATTCAAGAGGAACATCAAAGAAGATACTGAGAAAGGAGTGTATGCTGTAATAGGAAGTGAGGGATGTCTGGTCAAGCAAAGAAAATGCCACTTGATAAACCATCGAAAATTGAGTGGCGAATCTCCTGAAAAAAAGGAGTTTTTCTATTTAGCACTTTTGCAACTTTTTAAGCCTTGGCGTGCAGAAGAGGAACTGCTTGGAGATTTCCTTTGTTACGAAGACTCATTCAATGCTGCCAAGGAGACCATAGAATGTCCTGCTTTTCCCAAATATGTAGAAATGTTGAATGTGGAAATTGAGCAGGAAGCAACGATTGCAGCCGAGATTGCCAGAGACAGTTCTCAGGACAGTCAGAGTTCTGCTTCATTGAGTCAGGATCCACTAGGAGGACCTCTTATCGAAAATGAAGCTGCCACTGCTATGAATGAAGTGGAAAGAGCCATGGCACATGCTCAGGAGGATGCGGTTAACTTAGAAGAGTTGGAAAGACAACTCAACGTTGAGCAGAGGAAAATATATGACGAGATTACCATGCAAATTGATCATGGATTAAGTCATGACAAGAAAGAGTGCTCATGTACGTCGTTGAAGCCTGTCCGACTGTACGTGAGTGGAGAAGCGGGAACTGGAAAAAGTTTCCGTATTAAAGCAATTTCATGTTATTTGCAGGAAAGGACAGAGTCATCGCTGTCTTGTGTTGTCACCGCTCCAACTGGACTGGCAGCACATAACATTAAAGGGATTACTTTACATCGTTTACTGATGCTGCCAGTGGAGCATGACAACAAATTAGAATATCACAAGCTATCTGGAGATGCTTGTTTTGAAGTTTCAAGAGTCTTGAGGAAAATGAAACTTCTTATCATTGACGAAGTAAGCATGGTTTCCAATGTCATGCTTGCCTTTGTGCATTTGAGAATGCAAGAAGTTCTCAAAACAGAGTATGATGTGTTATTTGGTGGCAAACACATCATTGTTTTCGGAGATCTTCTGCAGCTGACACCAGTGAAAGGGCAACCTGTGTTCAAAATGCTCACGCATGAAGATACCAGGAAGTGCTTAGGGAGCATTGGCAACGTCAATATATGGTTAAACTTCAATTATGCTGAACTGCATGAAAATATGCGTCAGGCAAAGGATGAAGTTTACAAGACTATTCTACAAGATGTTAGAATTGGAAAAGTGACCGAGCATGGGAAAGAAGCTTTACATGCACGATTACTGACAAATTTATATCCAGACGAAGATGTTGTGCCTGAGAATATTTTTCAGAAAGTTACTGAGAAAAAATCTGGAATATGTTTGATGCCAACTCTTGCAGAATGTGCCAAATTCAACAACAAAATGTTGCATTTAGAAAAGCAAGAGATTGTGAAACTGGAAGCTATTGACAGAGTAGAGCATATGGGATCAACAATTATTTTGTCTGAGAATCTGAAAACAAAATTGGATTCATTAGAGAAGAGTATATCTAAAACTGCGGGTTTTGAAAAGACTCTGAATGTGTGCTTGAACTGCCGTATAATTTTAAGAAGGAATTTACATGTTGAAAGAGGTCTGGTAAATGGATCAATGGGTAATGTTGTTGATTTTGTGAAATACAGAAATAGAGATGGAATTGAATTTTTAAAAATTAAATTTGATGGCATTGAGGAAGTACAGCTAATTGGTCGTTGTTCTGCTAGATTTTTGCTTGTAAAAGACTTATATGTTCGTCGTAAGCAGTTTCCTGTTTGCTTGGCATATGCGGTGACAATCCATAAATCGCAAGGTTTAAGTGTAGACTGTGCATTGGTGAATATTGGCAGTTCTGTGTTCAAGGAGGGTATGGCATATGTGGCATTGTCACGAGTTAGAACTCTATCGGGATTGTACTTGATTGAGTGTGATGTCACAAACAGTTGTGCGGATCTAGATTGTGTTAAGGAATACAATAGGTTAAGAAGAGAGTATGCGCCACATTTGCCTCAGTATCCTTTGTTTGAGAAACGTGTGGTAGGCCGGAAACGAAGAAATGTGACCAATACTGGGGAGGTTGTAGCAAAAAGACGAAAAGTTGATGAACCTGAAATTATAAGCAGAAACAAAAAGGATTCTGTTGAAGATGTTGTTGGTTTTCAATTTGAAAACAGTTCTGGTGTCAATTGCTATGCTAATGTAGTGGTTAATGTTTTGTTTTCTCTAGAAAATGTAAAAGAAGAGATTGTGGTCAATTCTGATCAAAGATTTTGCAGTTTGTTAAATTCTGTGTTAGAGAAATGTAGCACTGATAGAACAAACATAGAAAGTGTGTCTGAAATTCGAAATCTGTTAGACAGATGTTCAGGCCAAACACAATTCTCTCAAAATAGTCAGCAAGATTGTCAGGAGTTTTTAATGTATATGCTTGATGTATTGCATGATGAAGGTGTAGATGTAGATCACCTGTTTGGGCTTTCTTATCAATGGCAGCATGACTGCGAGAACTTTAGGGTATCAAGTACTACTAGTGTAGACTCAGAAAGATTTATATATTTAACTTTGCCAGACAGTAAATCAGTCTCTTTTAATAAGCTAGTAAAAGCAGCTGATCACAACATGGAGTGTAGCCAATGTAAATCTGAAATGATGTCCACATTATTTATACGAACATATGGCCAGTATGTCATTTTAATGTTCCAACGATGTAGGCCTGATGGAACAAAATTGACAACTTTAATTAAAAATGTTGTGGCTTCACAGTTGTCAATATCAGGAAGGACTTTTGTAACTGTAGCAATTATATATCATGATGGTCCTTCAATAACATCAGGACATTATACAGCTTATTTAAAGTGTAGAAATGGCTGGTCATTCTGCAATGATTCTGTTTTAATTTTCAAAAAAAAATTGCCGTATGACCTTAAAAACTCTTACCTGGTGTTTTTAAAACCAAAATTTTAGGGAAAGAATCTCGGGATGTGCTCTGAGGAATTTCAAGAAGTTCTAATGGCTCCTACACGATTTGGCCTTGAGGATAAGTGTAGTATAGAGACATAACTTCTTACCATAACACTGGACGTCATGGAGAAATACGTGCACTTTGAATGAGTTCAGAAAAACTGTTTCTTTTTATAAGCTAATTGAAGCAGCCAATCAAAACATGGAGTAGAGGGAATGTAAGTCTGCAATGCTGTCTACTGTTTTACATTGCTTTGTGATTAAAAGTGATGTAGAGAATTAAATAATTGTACTAGTCATAAAGGTAGTGTAAGTCTGCTTCATAGTAAGCAGTATCAGTGTGATAGGAAATGTAGAACATGATTGAGCAAGAAGGGGAAGATATTACTAGTCCAGGATTGTGAAAATGATCTTCAACATTTTAATTGTGAAAGTTGCGGAAATACAACATGACGGGATTGGTTTAAAAGAATTCTAAGAGTTATAAATGGCTCAGACACGATTTGGCCTTGTGGAAACGTGTGGTAGAGAGCGAGAAGTCATTTATTGTATGTAACATGTTTTTGAAAACGATGGAGGTTTTCTTTCAGAAAGTGGCGGGTTGAAAGTAATAACAGCACAACAGAGTGTAAGCTGTTCATAGGACATCCTTGGCCGTCATGGAAAGTAAGTTAACTTTAAGGAGTTCTGAATTCTGATTTGTTATGTTGTATGGGTTTTTTAAACACAATCATTTTGATTGTGTTTTTTTTTCCCCGCTGTTATATGATGAATACTTTCAAGTCACTGTTTTAGTGAAATTTGATACATTCTGAGAACAGCAAAAATAAACCATTTAACATGTATAATTAATTCTGTTCTGTTTGCATTTATGATGTACATGTAGAACTGTGTAGGAGGCATGGAGAAGGTGAGGCTTCTGTAAGTGTCAAAGTTGTTGCATACAGTGCTCATATTCTACGTAGTCTTTTATATTTCATTACTTTCACTGTTTCTGACTGATCTAAAAAATTTTTTTTAAAAAGAACAGTAAGTATAAGGGAAGGAAACAGACAGTTATGTTAAAAGAAACACAGCTATAGGGAATAAACTAGGGATACTGTTACCCGCAATCCTCTGCTGATGATGTCATTGAGCATGTCATGAATGATGTAATATGTGACATCATCAGCAGTGGATTACGGGTAATAGTATCTCTAGTTTACTCCCCTATAGCTGTCTTTCTTTTAACATAACTGTCTGTTTCCTTCCCTTATACTTACTGTTCTTTTTTTTTTAAAAAATTTTTGGGTTCGCTTCCGGTTCGCGTACCGGGGAGCGAACTGGGAAGCGAACTAAGAGAAATAGAGGTTGGCACAGTTCCAAATATTGTACCAATTTTTTAATAACGGGGAGGTAGTTCTGAAAATAACTTTTTTTTTATTGTTTTTGTTGTTTTATATTTTTTTTATCATTTTTCTGAACATTTTTTTACTTTTTTTGAATTTTTTTGAACAGTTTTATATTTTTTTTTGTTTTTTTTCGGAGGGGGCAACGAAAACGATTCATTGTAAAGGGCTCAACAGGAGCAACAAAACAAAAAAAAAGAATTTATTATTTGGGGCGTTTCGTACAAACTTGCATATGATAGTCAATAGCTCTGTTGATCAGAGTGATGCTTCTTTCTCCGTAGCAAATGAATCCACTGCAATGTACGCAGACTTGTTTTACTTCACGAAATCTTGTTTGTATATTTGGCACCATCTCCCTGCCCTCTGGTCCAGTTACTTCCGGTACAACAGATCTTCTGGCCATAATAGGGAGATTATCTAGGTCGTTACGAAACTGTGCAGCACTGTAGTTGTTAGGATGCCACCTAGTCATATGGCGATGCATTGTGTAGTTTCCGAAACTGTATTTTTTGTCGGTCCCTCTGGACAGTCTATCTTGACATATAAGGCAAGTTACGTATCTTGCATTTACTTTTTTCTGACCTTTGTGAATTTTAAAAAATTGCCAAATGAAGTTTTCTTTCCGGTGAGACGTCCTGGGCTCCTCAGGCAAAAAGTGCCTCTCTTCGTGCTCGTCGTCCTGTTCCTCTTCTTCCTCTTCTTGCTGAATTATAACTTGAGCAGGTGCTCCACTCTTCCTTGGATGTGGTGGAGGTGGTGGGGAAGCACCAGCTGAAGCTACTAAAGTAGCCATTGCTCACTGGTAACAAAGGGTCTTTCTCTCACAATGATGAAAGTCAGAGTGAGGAAAGAAGGAGGGATTTTTATCATTTGGGAAAAACAATAGTTCTCAACCAATGAAAAGTGTTCATTTTATATTATATGACCTAGTCTTACATCATTAGGAAACCAAAAGTGAAATGAACCAATGAAAAGTGTTATTACCAAGTCACATGACCTGCTGTGTTTACGTTACGCGCTTTGCAGGGCCTCCCGGTTTGCTTCTAGAAACCTGTGCTTTGCGACTCGGTAAGCGTACCAGTTCGCTAACGTAGCACGTCATATGACGTATCACGCGACAACGCGAAACGTCATGCGGACGGGAGGCATGATGATGTTGTTTTCTAACGCGGCAGTTGCGGTAAAGAAACGTTTACCGGCTCGCGGTCTATTTCGCGGCATCAAGGTCAGCTAACGGGAAGCTTCCCGGTTCGCGAAGCGGGAACGAAGAAAAAAAAATATTTAAAAAAAAAGTTATTAATAAACATATAAAATATATTTTTGGATTTAAAGAAGAATACATTTTACAGCTACAGATATTAGCTGTTAAAAAACCATTGAAATTCACTGAAAAAACCATAGGTTATAGACCATATATAGTTAGGAATTAGCATTTACAAAACCTTGAAAATTCACTGAAAAAACCATAGGTTATAGACCATATATAGTTAGGAATTAGCATTTAGAAAACCTTATTTTACTCACACAAAACCATTGAAATTCCATATATAGTTAGTTGCACTAACTATATATCGCGCACCCGCAATCCACTGCTGATGATGTCACATATTACATCATTCATGACATGGTCAGTGACATCACTGATGACATCACTGATGACATCTCAAATGACATCACTGATGACATCACTGATGACATCTCAAATGACATCACTGATAACATCTCAAATGACATCACTGATGACATCTCAAATGACATCACTGATGACATCACTGATGACATCTCATTTGACATCAATGACCACATCACTGATGATATCATTCATGTGACAATACAATGCATCTCCTCACACTTTAATATAACCTCTGTTACACCCAGTGTTAAATACAGAGTATAATTTTTGAAACCATTGACACACCAATACTAGTTACTACATACGCACTCAGTGATTCCTATGTTTACACACACATTCACTCATTTACCCATACAATCATTCATACATACAATCACTCATCTTTACAACACTATCATATGCACTCATACACCTATACAGACTCTCACACTCTGTCACTCATCCATGGAGTTACTCACACACCTAGTCAGTCCTGTAAATAATCAATCACACTTCCATTTTCTAATCTATACAGTTAAACATAGAGCACCTTACATTTTGAAACATATACTAACACATACTTACTCTCTTATACAATCATTGATACAAGTACACATTGATCTGCACAGAGTCACACACCTCCCAGCCAGCCACACACACACTCAGTCTCCCATACAAATACTTGGGCAATCAATCAATAACCCATATAGTTACTCATATAGCTACTGACCAACACATGCAGCAGTTTACAGAACAACAGACATAATGATGCACAAATTAAGACAGTTTAGTCACTAACCACGCACTCAGTGAGACACATTTAATCACTCACTCATACAGTCAGTCACTCACCTAATAAATCCTTCATCCAGACACTTCTACATCTACTCATTCTTCAATATGTAAAACATATTTAAACTTTTCAGAAACACACAGTCACTGGATGATGTCATCAGTGATGTCATTTAAGATGTCATCAGTGATGTCATCAGTGATGTCACTGACCATGTCATGAATGATGTAATATAAGACATCATCAGCAGTGGATTGCGGGTGCGTGAAATATATAGTTAGTGCAACTAACTATATATGCGAATTTCAATGGTTTTGTGTGAGTAAAATAAGGTTTTAAAAATGCTAATTCCTAACTATATATGGTCTATAACCTATGGTTTTTTCAGTGAATTTTCAAGGTTTTGTAAATGCTAATTCCTAACTATATATGGTCTATAACCTATGGTTTTTTCAGTGAATTTCAATGGTTTTTTAATAGCAAATATTAAAAGCTGTTAAATGTATTCTTTTTTTAAAGTAAAAATATATTTTATATGTATTTAATATAATTTTTTTATGTATATATACATATATATATATTTTTTTGTTTTGCTACCGGGTCGCGCACCGGGTAGCTTCCCGTTAGCTCAATTTTATGCCGCGACCCGGTCCGCCCACCGGGAAACGTACCGTTTGCACAACTGGCGCGTTCGAGAACAACATCACGTAAGCGTGACGTATCGCATTGCCGCGTAATGCGTCTTATGACGCGCCGCGTTCGCGCAATCGGAAGTGCTCCGGAGCGCGAACGAGGCGCGAAGCGCGGCACCCCGGAAGCGCTCCGGGCGCGGAGCCGGACGCGTAACTTAAGCGTGATAGGTCATGTGACCTGTAAATAACACTTTTCATTGGTTTAGAACAATTTTTTTTCCCAAATGATGAAAACCCCTCCTTTTTTCCTCACTCTGACTTTCATCTTTGTGAGAGGAAGACCTGTTTCTCCTTGTTGAAATAATGGCATCTGTAGTAGCTGCAGCTGGTGGACCCCCACCCACACCACAACCACCTAGGAAGGAAGGACCACCTGCGCAGTTCCTTCCAAACCCAGAGGAAGAGGAAGAAGAAGAGGAAGAGGACGTAGAGTGGAGGCAGTTCTTGCCTGAACAGCCCCCCAAATCACACCACAAAGACCATTTTATATGGCAATTTTTTTCTTTTCCTCGAGACCAAAAAAAGGTCAATGCCCGATATGTGACATGCCTCATTTGTAAAGATGTTTTGTCTAGAGGTACAAACAAAAAGTATAGTTTTGGTAACTATACTATGCACCATCACATGCAGAGGTGGCATCCAAACAATTACAGCGCTGCTGAGCTGCGTCACCTCCAAGATAACCTACCAACTCCTGTGGCCAGTACATCGTCACAGGTAACTCTATCGGGACCAGAGGCGAGGGAGACGGTCCCAAACATTCAACAGAATTTTGTGCACATGAAGCTAGTGTGCATTTATTGTGGTGAACTAATTTCATATGGAAATATGAGTATCATTTTAATTAATAGAGCGTTTGAAAACCACAAGTGCTCAAAACGCCCCAAGAAGTAAACATTTTTTTTTTGCTCCTGTTGAGCCCTTTCTAATGCCTGTTTTTCGTTGTTCCCCCCAAAAAAACCAAAAAAACATAAAATTGTTGAAAAAATACAAAAGAAATAAAAAAAAATCAGAAAAATAAAAAAAATATAAAACAACAAAAACATTAAAAAAAAGTTCTTTTCAGAACTACCTCCCATTTCTAAAAAATTACTAAAATTTTTAGCACTCTTGGCTTCATTTTTCTCATAGATGCGCTTCCCGGTGCGCGCACCGGAGAGCGCCCCGTTAGCGCAATAAAAAAAAAATTAAAAAAAAAACAAGAGAAGGAGAGCATAAGAGAAAGAGAAAGAGAGAGTAATGTTAAGAGACAGACAGCAAGAGAGAACAACACAGAGGTACTGTATAATACATAGTAAAACAGTGTTAAAGATATAAGAAAGTGTAAGAGAGAAAATGAAAAAAATATAAGGCTGTGAAACAAAGAAAGAGAGAAGAATAATACTAAAGCAGAGGCACATGAAGAATGTGAGTGGCTGTAAAGAGTAAAAGGAAAGTGAAAAAATGATGTACAAATAAAAGGTAATAACGGAACCAGATTTAAATAACACTGGTGAGGGAGAGAGAGAAAAAAGTAGTGTCCATAACTAAAGAGGGATGAAATAAGATGGATAAAATCGACTAAAGTTAAAACATGTGGATTGACAGAGAGAAAAAACTGAAAGAAGAAAAGAAGAAGTAACAGAAAGGGAATAATTGAAGCAGCAAAGAAATGTAAATAACGTAGTGTGCTTGAACTTCAGGGAGAAAACATAATGAACAAGTAGTGAAAGAGTGAAGAGACAGAGACAATTAGAGTAAGAGAGACGGACTGAGTGAACGGGAGTGAGGAACTGTGAGAACAGAGGGACTGAGAAAAGGAGTGGAAGGAGTGCAGTAAGTAAATCACCCACACAACACAACAGCTACCCTATCTCAAAGCACTCTAAAATATTATTTTACTGTTTCTCTTGGTTTTCCCCTTGTTACGCTCCCCGGTGCGCTATCCATAGTATAAGTAAAGAGGGGTGAAAGAGGGAGAAATATTGAATTAGGATAACACATGGTGAGTGACATAGAGAGTGGAAATAGAGAGTAAAGGAAACAGTACCTGAATGGGCTTGAGTAAAACAGCAAAAAAAGTTAAGTAATGCAATGTGTGTGACTTACAGGGAGTCAGTGGGTGTAGGTAGGAGTTTGGGTGTGTAAGGTGTGTATGTGGGTGTGGTTGTGTGGACTGTTTTGGTGTGCGTAGAAATGAGGGTGTGTTAAATATGTATGAAAAGTGAATGAGTGTGGGGTGTATATGTGTTCGATGTATGTGTGTGTATGGAATGTGTGTGTGTTTTTGAAGAGTGTGTGTGGGAGGTTTTTTGTGTGTATGAGGTGTGTGTGTGGTGTGTGTGTGGGTGTATGTTACAGGTGTGTGCATGTGTTGGGTGGGGGATGAGCTATATGTGTAGGAGTAAGGTAAATAATTAAGAAAAAGAGAATGAGTGAAGAAGCAAAGGAAGGGAACAGAGGGTAAGTGAAGTAAAGAATAGGGATCAAAAGAAGTTGAATATGAGAGGGTAAATAGGGAAAGGGAAGTAACCATGGAGAATAAGAATAAGTGAAAGAAGCAGAGTAAAAACACAGGAATGAGGTAGATTGAGAAAATGTTAGTGACCTTAAAGCAAAGGGTGATAACAAACTACATTTTTTTAGTCATACTTACCATATAATAAATGTAACTTTATTTTTTTTTTACTACAGTTGGTATCTGTGAAACAGAGAAGAAAAAATAAGTTATAATTAGTAAAATATGTATTTTAAATTAAAAGATACAAATGAAGAGCTAAAAACATCATAACACTCTATTTAGAAATAAAGTGAGAGTGAAGAACACAGAAAGGGAAATAAACTAAGGTAGAAGGACAAAAAGAGGGAAAAAGAAATAGAAGGAGAGCAAATTACAAAGAGTAAGGCATATAGATTCACTAAGAAAAAGAGAGAGAAGTACAGAGAAATTAACTGAAGTTAAGAAAGATACTAAAACAATGTGAGTTAGCAAAACTAAATCAGGAAACAGAAGTAAGTAAAAAGATAATGACAGACAGAAAACAGTCTAATTAGGGATGCATTTAGAAGAATGAGGAATAGAAGATAACTGAGAGTAAGAGAAGAACAGTCATACAGTGAAAGGATGAAGGGAGACAGAATAATATACAACAATTGATGGAAATGGACTGAGGAATTTATAACGTAGACACACTAAGAGAAAAACTGAGTGAGGTGGAGTACAATGAGTGAGAAAAGAAAAAAAGTAAGGCTGCAAAAAAAAGGAAAGAGAGGAGAAGACGACTAAAACAGTGGTACTGAGAGAAAATAATTTGGTGATGAAAGTAAAGAGAAGGACATTGAAAAAAAGGAAATGATGGATAGTAACGGAACCAGAGTAAAAGAAATGGGATGAAGAACGATGAGAGAGGAGCAGTGAAGTTGTTGTAAAAGAAGTGATAGAAGGTAGATAAACACAAGTGAAAATAACACAAGTAGAGTGAGGCACTGAGGACATAGAAGTATTGAACGAAAAACAGAGAGAAGAGGTCAAAAGTAAAGAGCAAACAAAGATAAGCTAAGGAGTGTGGGTGATTTATAGTGATAGAGTGCAATAATACTGCTGAGTGAGTAAACAGGAATTACTAAAAGAGCAAAGGAGGAAAATACGGAAAAGAGAAGAAAAGCAGAAAGACTGAAAGCTGAAAAGTTATGCAAGGGAGAGACGGGATACACACAGTTGAAATGAAAATGAGGGGTTGTCAAAGAAGTGGAGTAAGGGAACGGGGGTTACAGAGAGTGAGAGAAAGACATTATAAGTGAGTAAAAAGAGCTGAAAGATGATGAAAAAAGGAAAGTAAGTGTCAGAGAATGGGAATACAATTTAATGTACACAATCCAAAGTATAGAATAACTTCTACAACATGTTACATAGTTTATTTTTGCTGTTCTCAGAATATATTGAATTTCACTTAAAATAGTGAGTTCAAATTACTCATCATATGACAGCGAAAAAAAAAAAACACAATCTAAAAGATTGTGTTTTAAAAAACCCTTACATACTGACAAATGACAAATGTACGCTAATCTTTGATTGACTTACTTTTCCTTGAGGCCAAATAGTATATCATGGAGGTCCTTTTCTTGTTGCATAGTATTTTGCTGTTCACTTAGAAATCCATTTCATCGACTTTCTACAAGAAAAACTCCAAGAACATCTGAAATATTTTCAAAAATTTTATATACTCCTTTTTTTCAGTCATGACTCTTTACTCATTCTTGCACCTTTCCATTTGGCCAAATAGTGTAAGATGTATGAGTATATTTGAGTACTCCTCCCGTCTTCATAGGCCAATTACCTTTACCTAAATTTTGGCTGTAAAAACACTAGATATGAATTTATAAAGCCAAAAGGCAAACGTTGTTTGAAAGTCAAATGATTGTCGTTACATTGGGTCCAACCTTTAGAAGTTTTTAAATAGCATGTGTAATGCCCTGATGTTGTAGAAGGACCATCATGAAAAATAATAGCTACAGTTGCAAAGGTTCTTCCTGATATCGATAACTGAGAAGCCACAAAATTTTTAATAGAAGTTGTCAATTTAGTTCCATCAGGTCTACATCGTTGGAACATTAAAATAACATAGTGACCATAATTTTGTAGAAATAATGTGGACAGCATTGCAGACTTACATTGGATACACACCATATTGTGATCCGCTGCTTTAACTAGATTATTGAAAGACACTGATTTGCAGTCTGGTAAAGTTAAATATATAAATCTTTCAGAGTCTATTCTAGTAGTACTTGATGAAGCACAGTTATCACAGTCATGTTGCCATTGATAAGAAAGGCCAAATAGATTTTTTATATCTACTCCTTCATCTTGTAATACATCAAACATATATATTAAAAATTCCTGACAATCCTGCTGAATATTCTGTGAAAATTGATTTTGACCTGAACATATATCTAGAAGATTTCTAATTTCTGAAACACTTTCTATTTATGCTCTATCACTACTACATTTGTCTAACACAGAATTCAATAAACAGCACAATGTTTGTTCCCGATTTTCAACAATCTGTCTTTGTAAATTTTGAAGAAAAAAAACAACATTAACTACTACATTAGCATAGCAGTTGACACCAGAACTGTTTTCAAACTGAAATCCAACAACATCTTCAACAGAATCCTTTTTGTTTCTCTTTACAATTACACTTGTATCTACTTTATGCCTTTTTGCTGATACCTCACTGCAATTACTCTCATTTCTTCTTTTTCGGCCTACCACACGTTTTTCAATCAGAGGATATTGAGGCAAATGTGGAGCATACTCTCTTCTTAACCTATTGTATTCTTTTACACAATCTAAATCTGCACAAATCTTTGTTTCATCACACTCAATCAAGTACAATCCTGATAAAGTTCTGACTCGTGATAATTAAGCCTGGGCGTAGTTCGGGGAGCCGCACTCCGCGGAGCTACGCGAAGACGCACTTGCACTCCGCGACCTACGCGTAGCTCCGCGGACATGCGTAGTTGCTTGCTAGACCCGTTCGCGCGCCGTTTTTCATCTTCGGGAGCGCGGTGCGCGTGTTCAGGGCGCTGCCTGCATGCTCGGGATGGCTAGCGCGCTAAGTTACCCAAGAGGTTTGTCCCGCCCGCTTGCGTTCCCTTATTTCCTGTTCCGGGTCACAAGTCACGTGTTCGGGTTGTGCAAGACATGTTCGGGTACTCATCTTCTCGTTCGCACTACAAAAGTGCGTTATCGCGCTAAATATCGCGCGAACCTACCCACGCGGTCGCGACGGGCGCAGCCATCTTGGATTTCACACTCTGGCTATGGTTTTGGGCCTACTTTAGCATCTAGCTCATATCTCTTCAATCCTGATCTTTTTACCCACTTTTTCAAACTTTCTTTAGTTATTACTTATCTCTCTCTGTGCCTAGGTTTATATTTTTCATTTTATTTCTACTTTTACAACTTTTTTCCAACTGTTCTATTGTTTTATTTTACTTCCTTCTTTTACCTTGCTTCTTCTTTCCCCTACCTTTTTGTCTTGAACTTTTCTTCTCCCCTCCACCCAGAACCATGGCGAAGGGCGCCAGCAGCATCGGCGGCTCAAAGGGCAAGGTGCCTGTGCCCCAAAAAACCGGCTGCCTTGCGGCAGAATGCGCCCCTAAGGGGTGACGGCCCGCCAACTTTTTGGGGAGGAGGAGGTGGCTGCCCTGGTCCAGCGCCACCTCCCCTTGACCTTGGCAGCAGGCGGCAGGCCCGGCTCCGGCTACCAGATTGAAGAGCGTCTCCGGCGGTGGGCGAAGGTGCGCCGGGCAGTCTTCCGCTGCTCCGGTATCCGGCGTACCCACCATCAGCTGACCCACCGCTGGGCAGACATTTTGGACCGGGAGCAGGACCTGTTGGACCTGCTTGGTGTCGAGGTCGTGGGTCTTGGTGAGTGGCTACCCAAAAAAAAGAAGTGTATATATATATATATATATATATATATATATATATATATATATATATATATATATATATATATATATATATATATATATATATATATATATATATATATATATATATATATATATATATATATATATATATATATCTATAGTAGTATAAGTATTGTTATTGTATCTTTCTAAATCTTGGCTGAATAAGTAACGCGATGACTGGTGCTCCTAGTTACATTTCCGATGTATTCCGTTATATCTACTGAAATTGTATGACACTGGTCTGTGCTTTTCTTCTTCACTGACTCTTGCGTGTTTCAACTTGGCGTTAGCTTTTGCTGTTTATTGATGTGAGATTTTCTTTATTGTAGAGAACTGAAATTAGTTAATGATATTAATAGAGTCTTGTCCTTCCTTTGTCCGTCAGTGAAATAGCGGTGGATGGATAATTGTACGTAGTTTGCATATTGTATCATTTTTTTCACGGCCTTCTCTTCTGCATGAATCCTCCTCTGGCAATGAATGCTAAAGTTACATTGTTCTTCTTACCTCAGCCAGGGCCGGCTTTCACATGTGCAAGCTGTGCAACTGCACAGGGCCACCAAACGCCAGGGGCCACCACATCAATATATATCCTTAATTTAATAATCCTCTGAGGATGGATACATATTTGCGTGGTGGCCCCTGGCAGGGATTTGGTGCCTCCGGCTCTGTTCCACTTCCAAACACCCTGACTCCCCCCACTTCACTGGCCTCCGTGCTCCGCCCCGACCTCCTCTTCCGGCGCCCCCTACCTACGCTCCCTGCCCAGGACCACCATGAGCCTAGAGCTGCCCCTGCCTCAGCCCTCCATAGAACTGATGTAGTTTGCTTAGTGAGTGGGTAGGCTTAGCAGCAGTAGCATTCAGTCAGTAGCAGAACTATCTATGCATTTTGCTGGGAAAAAAAAAAAAGAAATGCCTACTTACAGATAATTGATTACCCCATTCTTGAATCGGTGGTGTTGTTCAGGTGTTACTTCCTCTGTGTTACTTATTAATCTGCAATCAGAATGTTTATGAAACATTTGATTTGTTTTCTCCAAGTATACAGTCAGTGAATCCTGCAAGGCAGTAGTCATTTGGTAGATCAATGTTTCTTTCTTTTAATGTTCTAGCAGTGGTTTTTGAAATGATGACTATGTTTCAGAGCACTCAATGTTTTTCTCTTTCTTTATTATTTCTTACATGAACCACAGAACCCAGGGGCAAGCAGAAGGTTGGGACCGAGTCGGCGGGTGAACCACAGGCACAGAGCTCCTCTACTGAGGATCCTGCTGCTGTCCCCAGTAAGTCCAACAGTGCTTTCTTTTGGAACAATGATATTTCCCTAACTTTCTAACGGAGCTTTTTTTTCCAACCGATTAGTGACATTTCCTTCATAAATAAAATTTGACGAATGCTTTTTTGATTTTCATTATGTTTTCAAAATTTTGGGTATCTGTCCCTGCCTTTCTGTTCCTTCAAAGAGCCTCTGCTATGACTCTCTGTGCTACTACTAGTATTAGACTGTCTGTAGGTAAGCTTGCCCTGTTGCCCACTCTTTAGTTAAGGTATTAATCTTTTCAAAAAATCTGTGATAGAATAGCTGTAGGCACAGGGTCCACTCCTGTCGTATGCGTTTTCCTCTGTAATGTCTCTGCTTTGCCAATTGACACCAACCAAGTATGCATCCAGATGTTGGTCTAGTATTTTGTAAACGTTAGTAAACCACTACTACTGGTGTGGGTATTCTTCTATGCAGTCATATACATAACTATGTATGCACCAGAAAATTGGATGTTGGTGATAGGCAGGTTGGGCCTTACTTACACCTCAGTCACAGAACTCTGAGGAACCCACAATTCACTGAACGACAACCTATATGGGCTCAGTCATTGGTCAATTATTCGATTATCCCACTCCTGAACCCCAATACCAAGATGCCCAATGCTTTTATTACACAATCCATAACCTAAGTAACCCCCTTTTGCTCACTCACTCGTGTAAGTCTACAAGACAACAGACACTGAAAATATACTTCAGAGTCAATGTGGTACTTCAAAAGCTTTATTTTGTTAGAAGTAAGTAAGTAACATCAATGTTTTTAAGTTGTTCCGTGAAATACGTCAAGGGGCCCACCAGAAAAAATCCTGAGTTAAAAAAGGCTGAATAAAGTAATCTACATTTGTACAGCTAATAGTGCACGGTAGGGAAATGTGGGAAATGTCGGAGACCCCTCACCATTGAACGTATACTGGTACATATGCCTCTTTTTGGTAAGCTCTGGAAATCTCTGCTTCGTAGAAGGAAATCTTCTCATCTGCCGAAAAATAATGACAAAAGTGGTGCACGTTAGACAGTATGAAATACATTTATGCAAGTTTTTTGCAGTCATGCTAAAAAAAAGGTATAACCTGTAAGCAAACTCGATTCCACAATCCACATACAAAAAGTAAATACGGGCCTTTTTATTTTCCAATCTCTTCAGGTGTATGCATTGAACAATCATGTGGCCTCAAAGGCGTCTTCTCGTACTGCGCAACAAGCTGCGAGGTAGCATGCGCAAAACTGTATACATTGATGTACAAAGGTTACATGGTTCAGTTCAAATTTCCAAGGACTAGAGTAGCAGTAGAGATGAGATGAGCTTGGGTACCATACCATAACAAATGAATGCTAATATGTGTAGTGACTCTGCTGTACTATGCAATGTGGACTACTACTGATTACGTAACGTTGCACTTAACTGTTTTGCAGAACTCCATTCTTGGTGAACAAGTACAATGGGGGCTGTGCATCCATCTAAAAAGGTGTACTTATTTTTATAGGTGCAGAACCGGTACCATCCACCAGTGCCAACGGGGACAGCGGCGCAGCGTCAGCAGAGGCGATCCCGGAGGGGACAGGACCAGAGGCACCTACACCAGCACCAGCAGCAGTGGGGGAGGATCCAACAGCGGTGGGCGATGGTAAGTTACATTCAATAGTGATCCGCATTACTTGGTGGGAGGGGAAAACTTCCTCACTGTACTCTGAGATTTATAATGAACTTGAAGTTCTACTGGACAATATATGAGTATGACGCCACCTTTATTTGTCATTACCAAATTTACCATGCTTAGCATTACCACCGGCGAGAATTGATAAAATAACAGGCCTCTTCTATCTGACTACAACTCAGCTGTGAAAGGTTGGTGGCAGACTAAAAGTCTTATCCACAACATGACCGCGATGGATTAACAACACTAAGGAGATCGATTTTAAGTATGATGAAAGGAGCAAGGAAAAAGCACCAATCATCTAATATAGAAGGATACTTTGGAATCAGCAATGCAGGTGGCTGATAGCAGTCGGATGCATGGGTTGTTGTGGAAGCATGGATAGGGGAAAACAAAGCTGCCTGCGTGGTTGGGAGACACACCCAATATCGGTGGGTAGGATAGTCTCAGCAGCGGTGTTTTGGTCAAACCCAAAGGCAAGGGAAGGAGGGGACGACTGGATGCATGGGTCGTTGCTGGTGAAACACAAACCACCTAAGGTTTGTTGCGCGATATAAAGAATGATAGCCTCTACTAGACATTTACTACTAGCTGCCCCCTGTTAATTAATGTTAGTTTGAGACTGTTCCCGGAAGCAGGGTATATGATATAAAATGAGATATGAAAAAGACAGGTGTTCGTATGTGTGTGACCGTTGAAGTACACCCATGCTACTAGGGCAGGCATAATGCCGTCCCAAAAAGTTCAACAAATTAATTATATAGGCCGTAGAATGTTCAAGATAGATGCAACACAATTTTTTGTACTCAGCTTGCTTGCTAGTGCTACTGTGCCACTATGTGTTGAATACATTTTGTGTTCTTGATTTGCTGGGAGTTTGGATTACAACAATTCTGTCTCTTTCTTTATAGTTACTCCTTCAAAACCAACAAGAAAGGAGTTGGCAGTCCGGGTCCGGCAGCGGAAACTGCAGGCCATCGTTGAGGCCTACCGCCGGCTGGTGGCTCAGGCCGAGGAGGAGGAGGAGGAGGCGGCGGCAGCAGCTGCTGCCTCTTCCAATGCCCCGGCCCCCAAGCCTGCAGGAGTACGTCGCCGTCGTCAGGCAGCCGCCCGCCGCCGGCTTTTTTCATCATCGGCCGCCCCCCCACAACATGCTTGCCAATGTAGGTGCGCTGAATTTCAAAAAAAGATTCTCCTCCGGGTAGCGAGGCTCGAGGGTGAAATAGAGGAGCGGGTGAAGCTCATTGTGGACAAACACTTGAAAGCCCGCCGGCTTTGAGATGGACCCTGTTTGTTTGCCCCTTTTTCAATCCTTTTGTTGGTGGGTGGGAATTGGGTGTTGGGGTTTACATTGAACTTGGAAATTTGGTTGGGGTTAGAGGAGGGTAGGGACAGCTGTGGGGTAAGATTTCATATATATTTTATTTTTGTATCATCTTTCTTTATATTATGGTAAAATAAATGAGACAAAGTTATTTTCAAAAGAAAACATTTGAAGTTCATTTGTGTTTGTTGGGGGATTCGAGGGGGGACTGTTTCACCAAATAATGTACGTTGTGCAACATCGCAAGGTTAATTGGCCATGCAGGTCAGCGGACAGTGCTTTCGATTTAAAAAATATATTGGCCACATCTTTAACATGCAGACAGATAGATGCGGTCAACCCTCACCGAGTTATATTTGTAGTATTAGAAGAACTACCAATCTGTCTTGCGTTATACACCTCGCAGCAAACTTATCTTACCTGTGATTGCTGATGATGATTGATGATGAAGTGTGGCACTGCAAGGTCTGCATTTGTTTCCCAAGACAATGGAGAAGAATCTGTGGTTCTGAACTTCTGTGATAGTAGTAGTAGACAGACCCTGCCAGTAGCATTTTGAGACAAAAAGAAAGAGGCAGTCATTTGCGTGATAGATAGACAATGTGGGGGTAGTATAAGTATTAAGTACAGTACATTACACGACTGACCCAAAACAATATTGCAACTGCTAAACTGAAACAAAAAACAATGGTTTTGGGGACTGGAAACTAAGTGCAAGAGAAGATAAGAAGTTCAACTGTAGTTGTAGTACTCACGTCAACGTCAAACTTTTCTAAATCATAATGCTGTAAACTTAAACCCAAACAATGACGCCAATTCATTAGATGTATTCGTTGTTTGATGGTAATGGTAAATTATTTGGCATTAGACACAGAGCTTGAGTTGGGAAGCAGAAGAAGATCCTGGCCATGCCTTGTTGAAATTTCACTATTGTTGCTTTCACCACATCTGCCCCAGCAAGCGCGTGATCAAATTGTTGGTGTATATTTAATGTAACAAACATCACATCTCAATGAAACCACGCAGAGGAAGAGGGTTAGGGTTTGTTGAGTGGATGGGTACGGGGGTTTTGGGAAAGGTTTGAGAAAGAAAACAGGTACGCATGGAGACAACAAAAGCAAAACAATGAAGACGATGATTTATGATGTTGATGATCCACTAGCCAATGAATGTAAGGAATAAACGTAGGAAAAGGACACGCTGAATATCATTCTTGGTTTCCCGCCATCCAATTGCTTGATGATGAAAATTTGAGGTAAGGGTGAGTTGATGCTCATAGTATAATAGCAGTGGGTGTAAACATCCAGCCTGTGTGGATTGAAAAAGAAAAGGCAAATACAAAAGAATGTGAATGACCTAAACAAATTGTATTTGTAATACAGTGAAGATCAAAAAAATAATACAAGCGGAGTAGTCGTGTAAGATAGGACTTTCAGACTGAGGCAGCTTCGATACAATATGTATAAGTCTACTAGTTGCACATCATTATTAATCTAGAAGTACAAGAAAAGACAGGAGCCAGCACAGAACAGACCCAGGACACAGGGTCGCCCGTAACACAAACTGCATTTCCCTAAAAATTTGACTGAGCCAGAGAAAGGGGCATAAAAAAACAACCTAGCATTTTCAAAATTAATCAACAAAATCAATGCGTCATTCTCAGTCATCAATCATACCACTATTGTACTCTACCACTGCACAGTGCACACACATGTAGTAGCCTGGGTCTACTGTGCTGTGCCTCTTATTTGCATTTACTTTGTATTCCACTCCAAGAAACATCGTACATCAATCAGCTCAGATCCAACTGCCTGACAGCGTGCAAAGAGATAGTGGTGTCACCATCATTATCAGGTGTGGCACGTCTAGTCCAACAGCAACAGCAACTCAGTCTGTAGTGAGTGACTACGATAAATTAAGTCCTGACTGCACCTGTAGTCGTAGGAACACAAGTGCGTAAATAATTTATATTATTAAATAACATGGAAAAATTGGCTATCACGTGAGTCTGAAGTTACTAGTATACTTCAATTCCATGCAGATTTGCTCAGAGTCAGAAAAACATCCAATGCAATGCATTGCATCATTCATTTAATATACCTGTCTTGCTCTTGTCTTTCACTGTCAGATGATTGATCACAGATGCTGCCGAGCCTTTTAAAAGTAATGACGAGTCACAACAAGTTGACTTCAGTTGTGGATGCCTGCTCAAGTTTTGACACTGAAGAGTCGTCTATGAATGCCTGCAGACAGAGGTGGTAACCTTAAGAGTAAGACAGTGATGAGTTGCAGATTTCAAATGAAATAGAGGATGGCTGTAGTCATGACTGTACGGTTCACTTGTTATGGAGGGACTGTTAGAGGCTACACTCCATCTACAACATCCAATGTATGGCTGGCAAGATGGAATTGTATTGACTTGAGTGGGAGTCAAGAAGATGGAGCAAGACTCTGAGGAGTGCAGTCAACAAATGCACAGGCGTGCAACTCCAGTAGGTAAATAAAAAGATACAGTGAAAATAAATGCACAGGCGTGCAACTCCAGTAGGTAAATAAAAAGATACAGTGAAAATAAATGCACAGGTGTGCAACTCCAGTAGGTACATAAAAAGAATCAGTGGTGGGGATGGATTTGGTTGTGGTTTTTATTTGCAGTTTTGCACCAGAAAGCCATTGTTAATAAGAAAATAACACAAATAAAGGAAGGGAGAAAGTAACAATTTAAAAGCCTAGTTGTCAGGGAAGAGGAGCTCGTCCTCAAACTCTGGGGGTTCGGACAGAAGTAGGTCATGTAACCCAGTAGTGATGATGTCTTCGGACTCGCTTTCTTCATCCTGCTCTGATTCACGTACTTTATAGTCTGGTGGTATGAAGTGTTGATTCATTTTTATCATTGTCAGCCTCTCCACGCTTTTGGGGGAGAGACTAGTCCTTTTCGATGTCACAATGGCACCAGCAGCACTGAAAACCCGCTCAGAAGAGACACTGGCTACAGGACAAGCCAGATACTTTATTGCCAGCCTGCTCAGCACTGGCCACTGTCTCCTTCTTTCATACCAATAGACCAATGGGCTTTGCTCCATGAACACCTTTGTTGTGTCATCCAGATAGGCCTGAACCATCCGCTCAGTGTTCATTGGGGCTCGGCTTTGCTGGTCCTCTTTCCCCTTTGCAACAGCAACGGACTTACCCATCCCTTTCTGTAGAAAAAAGCAGTTATGCTTTTGGTTGTGTCTGCTGAATCAGATCGTGTAGGTGCTGCTTTTGGTACTGTTGGTGCCTGCTGGGAAGCAGACGCACTGCTCTCATGCTCTGAAGAACTTGCCTCAGGAGGATGGCCTGGAGTACTTTGACTGGCCTGGGCTGGCACTGGCAGGCCTTTAAGTAACAGCCGTTCAGTTTCTAAATCATTAGCTTCCGCAGCTATGGAAGTTTTGTACTTGGCAACATCCCCATCTGAAAAAGGAATTACTGCGCTACTGCTGACAAATAATTTGTAACGTGGATCCAACATTGTTGCAGTTATGTAATGTTGACCTGACACAATCATTTGAAGCCTTTCATTTAGAGATAAGCGGTTGGCTAAGGCCTTGGCCAAGGTATATGCATCAACTTTTTCTTCGTCACCTTCGTATGTTTCACAGACCTCCTTCAGCTGTTGCTCAAGCATGTACAACAATGGGATGGCTTGGCCCATAGTACAGTCCTCCCTGCTAACTGCACGTGTGAAGACCTCAAAAGGTAGTAGCATTTCTGTGAAGCATTTAATGAGGTCCCACTGCCACATCTCAACGGTCAGGGCTTTAAGATTAACAGTAGGATCCCCATATCTTCTTGACATGACATAAGCATTCAGTGGTATGTACTGATCAAAGAGACGCTCAAGCATGAAATAAGTAGAGTTCCAACGTGTTGGGACCTCCTGGATCAGTGCTTTGACTGGCAATTTATGCTCACGCTGAATGACCCGTAGCAGCTTCCGTGCTTTAAAAGAATGGTTAAAATGCGTGCATATTCTTCTGCAGATGGTCAGTATGTTGCTGACTTTGGCTTCAGTTTTCAGAAAGTCTTGCACGACTAAGTTAATGCAGTGTGCCAAACAGGGTACCCTGAAATAATGTCCTTCTCCCATTGCCTTCACTACATTACTGCCATTGTCGGTGGCAACAAAACCAATCTTAAGGCCTCTTGGTTGCAGCCATTCAAAGACCTTGGTGTTAAACTCAGACAAAATGTTTTCAGCAGTAAGACTTTTCTCCATAGCAAACATGGCTACAGTTGCATGTCTGCGAGTAGAGAAGCGTGGCTCAGTGGTTAGAGGCGGCAGACCCGGAAGCTGAGATCGACCGTGGACCAGGGTTCAATTCCCCGCCACGGCGGGTCTCGGGCTCAAAATTCCACGGACTCGACAATTCTCGCTCTGGTGCCTACTCAATTCACGGGGTCACACTCTGCGACTCTGGGCAATAGCTTGCTTAATCTCCACTATGGCCCCTCGCGGTGGGATGCCTGGCTTTCACCTTGTGGACACCCTGCCAGGGTTTCTCACAGGGGAATACCAGGACGGGTTCCCTAAGCAAGCGCCGGGACGCTTACGGGCAGCTGTGCGCTTTACAAGTCCAACACATTTACATTTACACACACATTAAAAATCCCAGCAACGTCAAGGCCTGAAGTTAACTTGTCTTTAACACCTGCAAAAGAGACCCAGTGTGCGGTGATGCACATGTAATCTGTAGCATCGCAACTGCTCCACATGTCTGTTGTCAGGTGGATACAATGGACAACACTCTGTTGTAAGGCTTTCCCAATCAATTCCAGCACGTCGTGGTGTAGTGCTGGAACAGCAACTCTGGCAAAATAGTAGCGACTGGGAACGTTCCATTTTGGGCAGAGGGTTGCCACTAATTCCCGAAATCCCACAGCCTCAACAAATGAAAATGGGAGAAGGTCCAGTGCCAACATTTTTGCAAGTTTCGCATTGTACAAACGTGCTATTGGGTGGTTCCGCTCGTACTTTCCCTCCTGCCTAAACATGCTAGTAATGGTACGCTGCTTTGTATTTCTTTCAGTTATGCTAGACGGACCACCTTGCATCGCAGACTTTGCACTTTTTGGTGTCTCCGGCTGACTCTGGTGCCACTGAGAAGTTGCTGATGCGGAGGATGTGGACTTTACCACTCCAGTGCTGGCGACAGGGCTCATTTGTGTACCACTCCCCACCAACACCAGTGCTTACATTTTTTAAGCATGCAAGGTGGTTCTCCCACCTGATTAAGTGTGTTTTTTTCAAATGGGTCGTTTGGCCTCCAGTACCATAGTTTGTACCAATCTTACCACGATTAACATTGACATGACAAATGGTGCATATAGCAATGTTCTCCTGACCTGGGTGAACCGTAAAGAAGTCCCACACTGGGGAGGTAAACTTTTGTCTCCTGCCATAGGAAGAGGAGGAGCCACTTCCAATGCCGGATGGACTGGAGGATTTTTGTTGAATTTCCCTATGTGACAGCTCAGTCCTAGTACTGCCACGACCTCCTTCTGTTGAAGTGGCGCTTGTGCTGGATGTCGGATGCTGCCGGGCCTTCGCTGATGAAAAAATGGGAGCTGGTGTTACTTTGGGTGTTGAGTGTGTAGGAGTTATGCGTGCTACCTGCTCATCACTAATCGCAGCCTTTCTGGATAGGGTGAAAATGTTGGTCTCTACATCCTCTGCACCAGGAATAACGCTCGTGATGATGACAGTGTCAGACCCGTCTTTATCACCAGCAGTATCCTGCTAACCTACATCGGCCTCCATAAGTTCAAGCCTTGCTGGAAACTTCCTTTTACCTAGCCTGGTCTTGGGATGTCTGACCTTTGAATGCTCACATAGTTGTGGCTGCCAATCCTTATCAAGGTCATCGGAAGGGATGCTTGGCGAAGAACTCAATGCACTAACCCTCCTTTCCCTTGGTGAATTGAAAGACAACAGATCACCTCCAGAAGTGGCTTCCTCTTCTTCTTGCTCGGAATGAGGCTCTACTTCCTGAACTGCCCCGACTTCGGGAGGAACAACTACTACTATTGCGTGCGGAGATGGTGGTTGTTGTTCTTGAGGAAGTACTATTGCGGGCTGTGGTTCTTCAACAACTACTATTGTGGGATTTGGTTGTTGTTGTTGTTGAACAACTCCAATTGCGGGCGGTGGTTGTGGTTGTTCAACAACTGTTGTGGGAAGTGGTTGTGGTTGAACAACTCCTATTGCGGCGGTGGTTGTGGTTGTTGAACATCTACTGCTGGCGGTGGTTGTTGAGCACTTCCATCTTGCGTGGATTGTGTACTACTTTGAGACAGCGATAAGTTTAGTTCAGGCTCAGTATCACTGCTTCCAAACATTAGGCTGGCTACCTCTTCGACCCTCATCATGTGCTTGGCCTTGGGTTGGTGGCTTGCCCCCACTAATGCAGATGTGCTGGCCCCAGCTTGCACCCCGGACACCGCTGCTGCAGGCGTACCTTTTGGGGTCCCAAAAAAGGTTTTGGGGTCCATACCAGACTTAAGTGACACTTCCTTCTTCTGTTCCTTCTTCTCAGCAACTTTCTTGGTGGTGGAGGACCTGGTACCTGCTTTCTTAGGGCCCATCTTCTTCTGATGTCAGCACACAGCAGCACAAATTGCAGAGATGTCTGGTCAGATGAGTCACACACCACACGTGGCGTACAACTGAAGGACGTCCGTCTGGCAGTAGAACGGGCGATGGATGGAAACAACCAGCACCTCCTCAGTCTTTTTTTGTGCACCTACAAGCAAAGAAGGCAGAACAACATCAGTCAAACAAGCAGTAAGCCAACATTAACAATTGAAAGACACACAGGCCAATGTATAAAAGACAAAACAGAAGACTAATACTACCAGCACCACAGCTCCCAGCCACATGAAGTCCAGAAAGAACCAATAAAGTCAAGCAGGCCTATATATATACCAATATGGACAGAAAAAGGAGGATGCCTGCTACACATGACAGGTTAATGCAAGGAATAAAAATACCCCATGGCTAAGAGGTTGTAAACCTACACCGCAAAAACACATCCAAAGGCATAAAATTATTAAACACACAAAAAGTTACCTACACCCCTGCCCAGACAACACATTTGGGAATGCAATGCCATACACACATGCCCTAATGATGTTAATTGAATAGACCGAATGGAAACAGCTACATAAAGCACCCCCGCTAACTACTACCTCTGGGACTCTGGCCTACTGTCAGATCAGACCAAAAGCTGGGAGGCCAATGATAAATGCACAAAGGAAGTACCTACAAAATGGCCGCCACCACATGGCCTGGCCACCCACAGCAACATGAAAAGAAAGAGAAAAGAGAAGACAGACAATAAATGCCTATGGGAAAGGGACAATGCTTTGCTTCACAAAGTAGCTGCACCGCTGCCCACGTGGTCAGTCCACCCAGAAACCAGAAGACAGACACAGGAATTGTTCCATGCTCCAAAAACTACAACCAAATGACAACGTAAGTTTTTTTGGGTGCACAAGAAACACATTCAACATTTTTGAGAAACTTTTATGCAACTCGGGACATATTGTTCGCGAGATTGCAAAATCGCGTGTTTGGCAGCGCGAATGGAATAAAACGTCGTTATCGCGTTCCCGAGCAAGTACATTGAGCACGCGAACAAGACAAAAAATGTAATGTCGCGTGTCCACACTGTGCGAAGTTACCAAAAGTACGCGAGCTGTATTTCTAAGGTTACCTACTGGCAGGGAGTGCCATATTAGTTACACACACCCAAAAGCTGAAAAGTACCCACATAAAAAAAATGTTTTGAAGCAATCCAAAGCCATACACAATGTCAAATTAAAGATACACCACAAAAAGAGTTGATTAACTTTAATGCACCTATGGCTATGAGTAGTAGTACCAGTCTGCCCTACTGCCAGAATAGTCAAAAACCTTGGATGCCTATGGCAAAAGCACAAAGGAAGGACACACAAAATGGCCACCACCATAGGGCCTGGCCACCAACAAGAACATGGAAAAATCACAAAGGATGTATACACAAAATGGCCTCCACCACATGGCCTGGCCACCAACAAGAACATGGAAAAATCACAAAGGAGGCATACACAAAATGGCCACCACCACATGGCCTGGCCACCAACAACAACATGGCAAAATCATCACCAAGGAAGTACACACAAAATGGCCGCCACCACATGGCCTGGCCACCCACAACAACATGGCAAAATCACAAAGGAAGCATACACAAAATGGCCGCCACCACATGGCCTGGCCACCAACAACAACATGGCAAAATCTTCACAAAGGAAGTACACACAAAATGGCCCCACCACATGGCCTGGCCACCCACAACAACATGAAAAGAAAGAGAAGACAGACAATAAATGCCTATGGCAAAGGGACAATGCTTTGCTTCACAAAATGGACACACCACCGCCCAAATTGGTCACCCCACCCATAAACATGAAATCATTACATAGAGGACAGAAACTGGAAGTGGTCCATGCTCCAAAAAGAGAAAACTACAACCAAATGACAACATAATTGACTGTGCAAAGTTACCAAAACTACCCAAGCTGTATTCCTAGGGTTACCTAATGGCAGAAATTGACAGATTAGTTAAACACACCCAAAACCTGAAATACCCCACACATAAAAATAAGATTTTCTAAATCAATCCAAGCCATCCATGATTTTCAAATTAAGGGTACACCACAAAAACAGTTGATTAACTTTCATGACCCTATGAGTAGTACCTCTGGCCTACTGGCAGAGTAGGCCACAAGGTTGGAGGCCTATGGCAAGAGCAAAGTGGCTGGAAAGTTAAACATAAAATGGCCGCCAACACATGGCCAGGCCAACCACAGAAAGTTAATACAATTAACTCAAGCATGCCTACACACTAACTACATGGAGGACTAGGGTCAGCTATTGGCTTAAAAAACAATAAAAACATTTAAATTACACAAACAGAAATTCCACAACAGACATTGCTATTGCATAATGACCATAATCCAATGCCATCCATGATGTTTGTTTACAAACTGGAATAAAAATTTAAACACAGACCACAGAAACATGATTGGACCCATGGGTACCTCTCTATGTAGCCTGGATGAAATTAAAAAAAAAATACAAGTTGGGACCTCATAAAAGTACAGGCCTCCATCAATAATTTAAATCCAGGATTGTATACTGTAGTTAAAAAAAATCTCAAATCAAACAAACACAAGTCTACATCATACTCACTCATACATTACTCAAACTTACTTGAAAAAGAGAATTCCAAATCCAAAAGTCCTCAATAAATCCAAGAAAAAGCAGTAATGCAGCCAACACTCACAGAAAGTGATCCTTCCAGCTCAAAATCCAAATGAAAGTGAGCACCACATGGACAAAGCACTGGGAGGAGCCTGGTGGACAGGAACAGGAAGTTGTAAACTCAAGGGCCCTTCCTCCTTACTCTTCAAAAAAAGAGTAGAAACAAAAAGAGAACTCCTTCCCCCCAAAAAATACAGCCAAAGGTACAACTTTAAGGGGTTTTTCACTTTTTTTGCTAACCAAAATGGTTTTAACATGCTCGCGAGTTATTCTGTGCGAGATTTCAGTTTCTGCGTGTTCGGCAACTCGATCTTACCAACAAGCATCCTCGCGCGTCCTTATGACGCTATCGCGCATCCAAATGACGTTATCGCGTTCGCACAGTCGCACGGGATTGTGCGGGAGGGTTTACAAACATGGTGGCACACGCGACCGGGAAAAAGCGAACGCAGAACCAAGGTAAGCCATTGCCGCGCACGCGATAATGTTATTCAGCGCGCAAGAACTACGCTACGCACCGGATCGCGGAGTAATCGACAGCTACGCGTTCTCCGCGGAACGCGGAGTTGTCGAAACTCCGCAAGCTCCGCGAACGGAGCGTAGTTCTTCGCCCAGGGTTAGTGATAATGCCACATATGCCATACCCTCTTTAAACACAGAACTTCCAATGTTCACCAAAGCGCTATCTACACTTAAACCTTGAGACTTATGAATTGTCACCGCATATGCCAAACAAATAGGAAATTGTTTTCGGCGAACATATAAGTCTTTCACGAGCAAAAATCTAGCTGAACAACGACAAATTTGTTCTATTTCATCAATGTCATCAAATTTAATTTTTAAAATTTCAATTCCATCTCTATTTTTGTAATTCACAAAACCAACAACATAACCCATTGCTCCATTTACTAGACCTCTTTCAACATTTAAATTCCTTCTTAAAATGACACGACAATTCAAACACACATTCAGAGTCTTTTCAAAACCAGCAGTTTTAGATATAGTCTTCTCTAATGAACCCAATTTTGATTTCAAATTTTCAGACAAAATAATTGTTGCTCCCATATGCTCTATTTTATCAATAGCTTCCAGTTTCACTATCTCTTCATTTTCTAACTGTAACATTTTGTTGTTGAACATGGAACATTCTTTCAGAGTTGGCAACAAACATATGCCAGATTTCTTCTTGTTAATTTTCTTAAATATGTTCTCTGGAACAATGTTTTTCATTTGGGTACAAATTTGAAATTAATCGTGCCTGTAAAGCTTCTTTCCCTTGCTGACTTACTTTTCCAATCCTTACACCTTGTAGAATATTTTTATAATCTTCATCATTTGCCTGCCGCATATTTTGAAGCAGTTCTGCATATTTAAAGTTTAACCATATATTAACGTTTCCAATGCTCCCTAAGCACTTCCTGGTATCTTCATGTGTGAGCATTTTGAACACAGGTTGTCCTTTCGCTGGAGTCAACTGCAGAAGATCTCCAAAAACAATAATATGTTTTCCACCAAATAAGACATCATAGTCTGTTCTAAGAATTTCTTGCATTCTCAAATGCACAAAAGCAAGCATGATATTTCATTTTCTTCAGGACTCTCGAAACTTCGGAACACGCATCTCCTGATAGCTTGTGATACTCCAATTTGTTATCATGCTCCACTGGCAGCATCAGTAAACGATGTAAAGTAATCCCTTTAATGTTATGTGCTGCCAGCCCAGTTGGAGCAATAACAACACAAGACAGCGGTGATTCAGTCCTTTTCTGCAGATAAGTTGCAATGGCTTTAATCAGAAAACTTTTTCCAGTTCCCGCTTCTCCACTCACGCACAGTTGGACAGGCTTAAATGATGTACATGAGCACTCTTTTTTCTCATGACTGAATCCATGTTCAATCTGTTCTGTGACTTCGTCATATATCTGTTTCTGCTCAAGGTTTAGTTGTTTCACCAAATCTTCTAAGTTAACTTCATCATCTTGACCTTGTTCCATAGCTCTTTCCACCTCATCCATGGCAGTAGCAGCTTCATTTTGGATAATTGGTCCTCCTAGTGGATCCTGACTCAATGAAGCAGAACTCTGACTGCCTTGAGAACTAATCCACTGCACTCTTAGACACAAGCCTCAACACCTATGCTCTCCAGGAAAGCCCAAACAAGTACCTTTTTTTGCCCCATATTTAAAAAGTGATGCATGTAGGTAGATGCGTCACTTTTTAAACCTCTGTGCCACATTATACTCAAAAATGTAAAAACCATTTATTTTCCCCAAAATCGTTTTTGACATTACATTTAGGAAACACAGCACAGATCCTATTTACAATCATCTGCCTCACAGCAGGGATAAGACTGAGGCAAAATCTTGCACCTGCCTCACAACAGGAATAAGAGTGAGTCAAACACTTTCTCATGGAGCTTCACAATTTTACAAAATACAATTCCTCTATGCAAACAAACTCAATATGCTTCCTACACTGTTTTAAAACACAGCTAACATCATTGTTAAGAGTCAAATTGACACCTATGTCTAAGAATACAGACAGGGATATGCTTCATGAAGCCTAGTCCACTACACATATAGATACAATCCTAACCACCTTGGCTTACCAGGAAAGCCCACACATGTACCTTTTTTCACCATATTTAAAAAGTGACGCATGTATGTGTCATTTTTTAAACCTTTGTGCCACATTATACTCAAAAATGTAAAATCCATTTATTTTCCCCAAAATCGTTTTTGACATCACATTTAGGAAACACAGCACAGATCATATTTACAACCATCTGCCTCACATTAGGGATAAGGCAAAATCTTGCAAACATGAAGCTTCAAAATTTTACAAAATACAATTCCTCTATGCAAACAAACTCAATATGCTTCCTACACTGAGTTAACACAGGTAACATCATTGTAAAGAGTCAAATGTATTTCTATTAAACATGCACACATTCTTTATTCCTTTTAAAAAATGTAAAACTATTTATTTTCCCCAAAATCGTTTTTTACATCACATTTACAAAACACAGCACAGGTCCTATGTAGAAGCATTCCATGTCACGACTAAAAATTCACAATTTTACAAAATACAATTAACGCTTTCACATGAAGCTTCACAATTTTACAAAATACAATTCCTCTATGCAAACAAACTCAATATGCTTCCTACACTGTTTTAAAACACAGCTAACATCATTGTAAAGAGTCAAATTGACACCTGTGTCTAAGAATGCAGACAGGGATATGCTTAATGAAGCCTAGTCCACTGCACACTTAGATACAATCCTCACCACCTAGGCTCCCCAGGAAAGCCCAAACATGTACCTTTTTTCCCCATATTTAAAAAGTGACGCATGTATGCGTCATTTTTTAAACCTTTGTGCCATATTATACTCAAAAATGTAAAATCCATTTATTTTCCCCAAAATCGTTTTTGACATCACATTTAGGAAACACAGCACAGATCATATTTACAACCATCTGCCTCACAGCAGGGATAAGACTGAGGCAAAATCTTGCACATGAAGCTTCACAATTTTACAAAATACAATTCCTCTATGCAAACAAACTCAATATGCTTCCTACACTGAGTTAACACAGCTAACATCATTGTAAAGAGTCAAATGTATTTCTATTAAACATGCACACATTCTTTATTCCTTTTAAAACATGTAAAAACTATTTTTATGCTTCATGAAGCCTAGTCCACTGCACACTTAGATACAATCCTCACCACCTAGGCTCCCCAGGAAAGCCCAAACATGTACCTTTTTTCCCCATATTTAAAAAGTGACGCATGTATGCGTCATCTTTTGTTAAACCTTTGCACCACATTATACTCAAATATGTAGAATCCATTTATTTTCCCCAAAATCTTTTTGACATCAAATTTGGGAAAGACAGCACAGATCATATTTACAACCATCTGCCTCACAGCAGGGATAATACTGAGGCAAAATCTTGCACATGAAGCTTCACAGTTTTACAAAATACAATTCCTCTATGCAAACAAACTCAATATGCTTCCTACACTGAGTTAACACAGGTAACATCATTGTAAAGAGTCAAATGTATTTCTATTAAACATGCACACATTCTTTATTCCTTTTAAAAAATGTAAAAACTATTTTTTCCCCCCAAAATCGTTTTTTACATCACATTTACAAAACACAGCACAGGTCCTACGTAGAAGCATTCCATGTCACGACTAAAAATTCACAATTTTACAAAATACAATTACTCTATGCAGTAAAAACTTTTTACCAAGCATTATCAAAAAGCATGACACAAAGCAACATGTAAAGACCTCGATTTCCTTCCAAATCTTCTCCATAGAGTATACAAGTCTCTATGTATATTAAATGAATCATAACTCACCTTTACAAATGCTTTAGGAGATTCACAACAATGTCAGATACACACACCAATATTTCTTTAGCAGAGCAAAAGGTATGTTCTCCAGGCACTGCAAACCATAAAGGCACAGAAAACCTCTAATTCTACACAGATATCACTTTTTGGTAACCAATTAAAACTCTTCCCTCTCTATTTTCAAACCAACACCCTTCCCCCCCTCAGCCCTTTCTACCTGTTACCATAGCAACTCCCTGCTCACTGAGCTCCCAGGGTTAAAAGTTTATTCTACAATGTTGCAAATCACCTCTGCAAGGATGTTTGACCTGCAAATACACCAGCTTATCTGGTGTAAGGTTTCTTTAAATAACTTTTTTTTAACCATTCAAATTACTTCTTACACAGAACACAACCATGCACCCTAACTTTCAGTTTTCACCTATCTCATTCTACCAATCATTGCTTGTGATTCAAGAGCACTGAAACTCCACAGGTTTTTTTTTGCAAACTCCTATTATTCCAACTGCCATTTCTTTTCCACACTTCATCTAACTGCACCAGAATCTCCTCTGACCATGTATTCTGTCTGGATTATTGGACATAGCTATATCCACTGGGCTCAAAGGTATGCTAGTACCAGAAATTTACACAACCTTGATTTATCAAACGTGAACATAAAATGGATTGGCCACAGAGGATTAAAATGTCACCAATTGATTCCATTGGTGAAAACCTTTTTGCATTTGCCACACCCTGACCTGTTAATTGTGCACTGTGGAGGAAATGACTTGGGCACTTTGACTGGGGTAGGTCTGGAAATGCTTTTAAAGGACACCTTTGAGCAATTGATGGCACTTTTTCCATAAACTGCCTTGGTATATTCCAATATATGCCAAAGGCAGAAATGGAAGTGGTCCAACCAATTTTGTCCACAATTTGAAAAAGCACGGAAACATGTGAATAAATCTGTTTCTGCTTACATGAGAGACTATGGAATGGGTTTAATATACAACAACAACTTGCGTTACAACATGCAAGATATTTACAGAGAAGATGGTGTGCACTTCTCAGATGAAGGGAATAGAATATTTCTCCTGAATTTAAGACTGTGCATTAGTACCTACTTGTAGGTACCTAAATCAGCCACAGAACCCAAAAGCCCTTTTCAGGGCTACCCTATCTCTGATCACTCCAAATGATTATCTTTTTCTAACTTTTTTCACTATTTTTCACTATAGTACGCTCCCTGGTACGCTTACCGGTGCGCGTACCGGGTGCTCCCCCCGCGAAAAATAAAACCTTTTTTTTTCTTGTTTGCCTATTTCGGCCTCCTAAGACCCCCTCAGAAAACCTAGAGGGTCAAGCAGTGCCTACGATGCCCCCTTATACCCATTCCCAACGTTGTTTGTCCTCCATTTTCTGTCTGAAATCTACCGAAACACAAAATGGAGGACTTCCGTAGCGCTGCCGGTACGCGTACCGGGGCGCGCACCGGTGAGCGCTCCCAACATTTTTTAAAAGTTAATTTACATAAAAATCTCTGTAGAAAAGTTAACCAAATATAGAATAGGCAATACTACATACCAGTCCCTACCATTTTCCCAAATTTGGTGGAATTCCATTCAGCCATTTGGCCTGTAGCCCTGTCTAAATATCCTGAGGTAAATTACATAACAAAAACACATCTGAAGTGTTAGAATTGACAACCAATTAAAATGTTACTTTCATTTTCTAATTTTTTTCCTGACATTTGATTGATTATGTACATGAATATAAATGAAAAATGAGAGGGAAACACGGCCATTTTGACTACAACTACCTGAGGTACATCTTGAAAGGATTTTCGCATTTTGTCTTCTTCACCTCTCTGTAAAGTAAGTTGATAATTTGTAAGGGGCACTTTAAGTTATTTTTTAAAAACGTTTTCTGATAGTTATTTACTGTCCCTCTGCTATAGTTATAGATAGAGATAGGCTCCTCTGTTATATTTATAAATTGACTTAGGCTACTCTGCTATAATTATGAATTTACTTACGCTTCTTCACAGGCACTTTTTAATATTTCCACTTCCTGCCTGTTACCATACATTGCCCAAAGTTAACTTCACTATTAAAAAATCAAAACTACCTGTCTGAACTTAAACCCAACAGTGCCATATTTCTACTGATTTTTTTTAATGCAAATTTCAGCACAAAAATGGAAGGAGAACAGAACATTTTCTTTGAAATTGTCCTAGAGATGAACAATGAGGAAATCATTGAACCCATTGACTTGGAATTCATGGATGAATCACGGGACCATGAACTTCTACAATGTGTAGAATCTGTGGATTTGTTAATTCAATATGAGGACGTTTCTGACAGTCATATGTTGGAAGTTATGTTCACTCAACAAGAGAACATTTCGGACAGTCAAATGTTAGACGTTCTATTAAATTTTGAAATAGAATCAGAAAAATAAATTTATATTTAATAATCAAAAATAGTTCGAGACATTATTCATTATTATATGTAATTCATAAACTAGTACCAAATTGATTATAATATAAAGTCAGACTTATAGTATACTGTGCAATGTATTTGTGTTACATAGTAATTTTGCTCATAGTTACTTCCTTTCTCCCACTATATTATCTCCAATGTGTATTTGACATCTCTTTTTCATCTCCTGCCTCCATGTTGTTTCTGCTTCCCTGACAGACTATGGTATAGATTCCATATACCACAATACCTTCTGTAACACCATGCAAATTATCTACAGAGGAGACGGTGTACATTGACTTTAAGACTTAGCATTGGTACCTACATGTTGATACTTAAAACACCCAAACAACACAACAACTCTATTCAGAGATACCCTACCTCTAAGCACTTTAAATTATTATTTTAGTGTTTCACTGAGTTTTCCCCATGTGTAGGCGTGGGGGAGGTGTTTGTGGGGGATGTGCAGGGGGTGTCTGTGAGGTGTGTATGTGTGTGTGTGTGTGTCTGGGGGGGATGAGGTGTATAGGTGTGTGGGGTATGTGGGTGGGGATATGGGTATGTAAGGTGTGTGTGTGGGTGTGAGTGTGTGGGGTGTTTGGGTGTAGGTGGGAGTGTGGGTGTGTGAGGTGTGTGTGGGGTGTGTGTGGGTGTGGGAGGTATGTGTGTAGGATGTCTATGTATGTGTGGGATGTGTGGATGTGTCTGCGAGTTGTCTCTGTGTATGTGGGGGGGAGATGTGTGTGTGGGATGTGTGGGGTGTGTCTGTGAGATATCTGTGTGTGTGTGCATGTGTGTGTGTGTGTGGTGGAAGGGGGGTGAGGTGTGTGTTTGAGTGTGGGTGTGTGGGATGTGGGTGTGGGTGTGGATGTGTAAGGTGTCGATGTGGGGGTGTGGGGTGTGTGAGTGTGTGTGGGGAGTGTGTGGGTGTGTGGGTATGGGGTTGTGTGCATGTGGGTGTGTGTGGAACACACTTGTAGGTACCTAAAACAGCCACAGAACCCAAAAGCTCTTTTCAGAGCTACCCTACCTGTAATCACTCAAAATGATTATTTTACACTATTATTTTCACTATTTTTCACGTAAGTACGCTTCCTGGTACGCTCGGGACCCTTTTATGGCCCCCACATCAAACCTAGGGGGTCACGGGGGGTGTACCCTGCCCCCTTTTGCTCATTTCCCCCTTTGATTTTTGCCACCTCTTGTATCTCAATCCTACCGAGACACAAGATGGCGGCCGCTGCTGACTGTTTCGAATGTTTACAGACACCCGAGAACCAATCAGCTTGCCGTGCGAAAGTCACGTGGCGCGCCCGGAGCGCTCCCCGGTACGTGCTCCGGGGCGCGCTTACAGATATATAAAATTTTTTAAACCTAAATTACTCAAAATCCTCTAGAGCACATATCTTGAGACATAGCAAAGGCACATCGGACTACCACTCCCTACAATTTTGCCAAGTTTGGTGAAAATCCATTCAGCCGTTCGAGCTAAAAGTGCGACAGACCGCCCTATGGAAATTAACATGGGGAAAACACGTTTTGGGACCCCCCTTTTATCTCGTCCCCCGCTGGACGAATCCCTCCCAAACTTTCAGGGAAGGAGCGGAGCGCCGCGAGGCAAAGTTGCTGGAAAATTCAGCCCGATTGCTCAACCGGCGCCAAAGTTATTCAAAATAGAATGTTGCGATTTCCCTATGGAAATCGATCCTAACTATATATACCTACTGCCGACTGCCAGTAGGTACTATATATATATATATATATATATATATATATATATATATATATATATATATATATATATATATATATATATATATTACCTACTGGCGGTCGCCAGTAGGTATATATAGTTAGGATTTTTTCCCTATGGGATTTTTGAAAATTCTATGTCTAATAACTTTGGCGTTTGTGGACGGAATTGGCTGAAATTTTCTGGAAAATGGAACATTTTGTTTCTGAGCAGCCACTGGAAATTTGGGGGGAGTTGGTCCAGGGGGGGCCGAGAAAAAAGGGGGGTCCCAAAACGTGTTTTTAACATTGAGTTTTCCATAGGGCGGTTAGCCTCACTTTTAGCCCGAACGGCTGAATGGATTTGCACGAAACTTGGCAAAATTGTAGGGACTGGTAGCCCGATGTGCCTTTTGTAGGTCTCAATATATGTGCTGCAGTGGATTTTGAGAAAATAACGTTCAAAAAAAGATATATATCTGTAAGCGCGGACCAGGCAGCGCCCCGGTACGCGTACTTGACGCGTAACGGAACTTCGCGTAGCGAAGTTGATTGGCTCTCCGGTGTCTGTCAACATTCTAAACAGTCCGGAGCGGCCGCCATCTTGTCTCTCGGTAGGATCGAGAGACAAGAGGAGGTCAAAAGCGAAGGGGCAAATGACCTTAAGGGGGCATAGTAGATACTCCCTGACCCCCTAGGTTTGATGTGGAGGCTTTAAAGGGGCCCCGCGGGGCAAAAAAAAATAAATTTTTTTTGTTTTTTTTCGTGGTTAGCGCCCGGTACGCGAACCGGGAAGCGTACTGGGGAGCGTATCACAATAAAAAATGAATGATAGACTTTTCAAATGCTGTATGTTAATTGATTGTTGGTTTTGTTGATTATTTTTTTTTTTTTTTAAACTTTTTTTATTGTGTTTCATAATTTATTAAACTTTCTAACATTTCATTGTCAGAAATTTCATAATCATGGAATATAGATTGTAGTCTCTGAGGTTGTAAAATGTCCTCATTTGCAAGGAGGTTATCTACTGCTTGCACACATTGCAGTAGTTCTTGGTCCCATGTTTCATCCATAAATTCAATCTCATTTGGATCAATGATTTCTGTGTTGGACTCTGGAAGGACAATTTCAAATGAAATGTTTTGTTCACTTTCCATTTTTCCTGAAATTTGCATAAAAAAAATATATATTAGTAGAGGTAGGGCACTGTTGGGATTAATTTTAGATAGGCAGTTTTTATCAGAGAATTTATCTTTGGGCAGTGTATAGTATCAGAGTGGAAGTAGGAATATAAAAAAGTGTATCTAAATTTATAAGTACTACAGAGGGATAGTATATAACTAACAGAAAAAGTTTGCCATATTAACTTAAAGTGCACAATATACTTCAGTTTTAAAAATAACAACTTACCTTTAAAAAGAAGTTGAAGTTATTAATGAAAATCCAAATGAAATGTACACCAGGAAGTAGTAGTCAAAATGGCTGTGTTTCCTTCTCTTCCTTTATATATATTCGGGTACATAACCAATCAAATGTCAGGTAAAAAAAGTAGAAAATGAAAGTAACATTTTAATTGGTTGTCAATTCCAACACTTCAGATGTGTTTTGTGAAGTAATTTACCTCACGGTATTTAGAGAGGACTACAGGCTAAATGGCTAAATGGAATTCCAATCAAATTTGTGAAAATGGTAGGGATTGGTATGTAGTATGAGCTATTCTATATTTGGTGAAATTGTCTCCAGTGGCTTTTCTGTGAACTACTTTCCCACCTTTTTTGATGGTGCGCTTCCCAGGAAGCGACCCGGTACGCGAACCGGTGAGCGCCCTGGTACGCGAACCTTAAGCGTAACGGGAGTCCACCATTTTGTGTTTTGGTCGAATTATGATACAAGATGGAGGGCAAATAATGTTCAGAATGGGTAGAAGGGGGCACGGTAGACTTATCTTGACCCCCTAGGTTTTGTGAGGGTGGCTGAGGAGGCCCATATGTGCGAAAAAAAACACATTTTTTTAAAAAATTTCGCGAGGTTAGCTCCCGGTACGCGTACCGGGTAGCGCACCAGGGAGTGTACTTTGTTGAAAATTAGTGAAAAAAGTTAGAGTAAAATAATAATTGTGAGTAATTAGATGTAGGGTAGCTCTGAGAAGAGCTTTTGGGTTTATAGTACATTTTGGTACTTATAAGTAGGTACCAATGCACATTTTTAAATTCAGAGTGAAAACTCTGTTGCCCTCATCTGAGAAGTGAACTCCATCTCCTCTGTAGATATCTTGCATGTAATAACGCAAGTTATTGTTGTACAGGGAGCCCATTCCATGGTCTCTCATGTAAGCTGAAACAGATTTGTTTACATGCTTCCTCGACTTCTCAATTTGTGGACAAAATTGGTTTGACCACCTCCATTTCTGTCTTTGGCATATATTTGAATATACCAAGGCAGTCTGAGGAAAAAGTGCCATCAATTGCTCAAAGGTGTCCTTTAAAAGCATTTCCAGACCTACACCAGTCAAAGTGCCCAAGTCATTACCTCCACAGTGCACAATTAACAGGTCAGGTTTTGGCAAATGCATAAAGGTTTTCACCAATGGTATCAATTGGTGACATTTTAATCCTCTGTGGCCAAACCACTTAATTTCCACATCTTGTAAATTGAGGTTAGGTAAATTCCTGCTTTCAACGTACCTTTGAGCCCAGTGAATATAACTATGACCAACAATCCAGACAGAAAACATGGTGAGAGAAGGTTCTCCTGCAGTCAGATGAAGTGTGGCAATGAAATGGCAGTTGAAAAAATGTGAGTTTGAAATGAAAAAAACTGTGGAGTTTCTGTGTTCATGAAGTAGTAACAGTGATTGGTGGATTTTAATTGATGAAAACAGAAAGTTAGGGTGTACAGATGTGTTGTTTGAAAGATGTATTTTGAGTGGTCAATAAAAAATCATTAAATGAAAGAAAGCACTGGATATGCAGGTGCACTGAGAGTTCAGAGTTCAATTGCAACATTGTTGTGTGAATTTGCAAACACCAGAGTTTCTCCAAGAGGTGGTTGCTATGGAAAATAGGCAGAAAGGGCAGAGGGGGAAGGGTTTTCATTTGAAAAAAAGTGAGGGAAGAGTTTTGATTGGGTGACATGAGAAATATGTGTGAAGAATTACACCATTTCTGTGCTTTTGATAGCTGCAGACTCTGGAGTGCATACCTTTTGCTCTGCTGAAGACAAATTGGTGTGTTTCTTAGACTGTTTTCAAACTCAAAGTATTTGCTAAGGTGAGAAAATATTTCTTTACTTTAGATAGAGAATAGTGTGCTTTAAGGAGAAAATTATGATTTATGTGGCGCAATTTGCTAGTAAATATGCTCTCACATGTGCATGGAAATTTTTGATTTTGAATGTTTTTGTTATATAGCCATGTTAAAAGTGACGCAACCATGCTGGAAAGCCAATCAAAAAATGCTTTCATGTGTTTTAATGACATTTTAAGTCATTTTCTGATGTGCAGTGTTTAGAAATTATGATTTGAAAATCGTTTTTGTGGAAAAGGAATTGTTTTTAAATTCATGACAAGGATATAATGGTGTATGGTTATTTATAAGGCAATTGACTGTCCTTGATGTTATTTTTCTCATTTTAGTGTAAGACCTTTCTCTGTGGCGCAAATTGCTTGTAAATATGCTCTTACATGTGCATGAAAATTTTAATTATCAATGTTTGTGTTACATAGCCATGATAAAAGTGAACCAACCATGCAGGAAAGCCAATAAAAAAACGCTTTCATGTGTTTCAATGACATTTTAAGTCATTTTCTCATGTGCAGTTTTTTGAAATTATGATCTGAAAATCGTTTTTGGGAAAAAGGAATTGTTTTTAAATTCATGAGAAGGACATAATGGTGTATGGTTCTTTATAAGGCAATTGACTGTCCCTGATGTTATTTTTCCCATTTTAATGTCAGACCTTTCTTTGTGGCGCAAATTGCTTGTAAATATGCTCCCACCTGTACATTGAAAATTTTGATTTTGAATGTTTATGTTACATAGCCATGTTAAAAGTGACCCTACCATGCAGGAAAGCCAATCAAAATACGCTTTTATGTGTCTTAAGGACAATTTAAGTAATTTTCCCATGTGTAGTGTTTTGAAGTTATGATTTGAAAATCGTTTTTGAGGTAAAGGAATGTTGTTAAAATTTATGTTCGCCATATGCCCCCAAATTTCTTTTTCAGGGTTGCAGCAGGGTGTTCTTGAGACACCCCTGCACTTTTGGAATAAATTCCTAATTTGTGATGAGCAAATTGTTAATCGCAAATTGCACCTTCATTTATATGAGCCTCCTAGCCCATGGAAATGAATGGGTAATTTGCAATTAGCAATTTTCTCATCGCAAATTTGGAATGGTAAAGAATCGCTATTTATTCCTTAAAATTCGCTTTTTTGGAAATGCAAAATAGTTATATGATACATATGGCGGTTGATGTCTAACAAGATAAGAAGCTTATGGATACATTTATGATGACTGGTGCAATGAAGTAGAAATCACTTACTTCATTGGTAGGCCTTTACAATAAATTATCTCCTCTGTATTCTTCATCAAGCATAACTTTAATCTGCAATCCTGAGTAGGCCTCACCTTAAACAAACCTCTGGATAGGCCACATCTTATTGTCATCCTGATTTAATCATTTATAATTCTAGGGACAGATTTATGATAGGTGTATACCTCTTTTGTGCCACTTAGAAAACATTGTCCATGGGGAAATGACTTAAAATGTCATTAAGACACATGAATGTTTTTTTTTAAAACGTTTGCAATTTTTTTGGGTCACTTTCAACATGGCTATGTGTCTGAAACAGTCAAAATCTAAATTTGCAATGCACTGGTGGGAGCATATTTACAAGGAATGTGCTTCATGGGGAAAGGTCTTATAATGTAATATGGGAAAAATGACATTAGAGATACTGAAATGCCTTATAGAGAAGCATACACCATTATGTCCTTGTCATAAATTTGCAAACCATTACTTTTCCCCAAAAACGATTTTCAAATTATATTTAGAAAACAGTGCACATGTGGAAATTACTTAAAATGTCAATAATTCAAAATTTGTGATTCCTTAAATGCAATGTATCAAAAAAAAATATGTAAAAAATGATATTAAGGATTTGGAAACTACCACCAACTTGTAGTTTGTGGTAATTTGCGAATTCTTTTCAAAAAGCATTTTTTTTTAAAAAAAAAAAAGGTCCCATATGACGCCCATACATGCCATTAGGGCATGTAGGTGTGCCATGTGCTCCCAAATTTCTTTTTCAGGGGTGCAGCAGGGTGTTCTTGAGATACCCCTGCACGCTTGAAAAAAATCCTATTTTGTGATGAGCTAATTGCTAATCACAACTTGCAACATTAATTCCTATGAGCCTCCTAGCCTATGGAAATGAATGGGTAATTTGCAATTAGCAATTTGCTCATTGCAAATTAGGAATAGTAAAGAATCGCTATTTATTCCTTAAAATTTGCTATTTATAATATGTAAAATATTTTGATGATACATATGGCAGTTCATCTGTAACAAGATAAGAAGCTTAGGGATAGATTTATGATGAGTGGCGCATCCCCAGGGATGTGACAGTCATCCTGCGCCACTGTTCCGCCACCCATGGTGTGCTGCATTTACAATGCGGCGCAGCATGGGGCAAAAAAGGCACAGATGCGTGACGCATCTGTGCTGTAAAGGTGGCGCATTGCTGGAGTTGTATCGTAAGTGCGATGCAGCTCCAGCAAGGATCAGGGGTGCCCCATCTATACAATGCTGCGTCAAGACCTATGCCAGCTTCAAGCAGGCGCAGGGTTTTGAAGCAGCTTTCTCCTATCTGATTGTAAATGCGGCACACCATGGGTGGTAAAGCAGTGGTGCACATTAACTGGTGCATGCCTGGGGATGTGCCATTTAATATAAATCTGCACTTTAACATTTGAGTATGTGCAGGGGACACAGAGTCGTTGAGGCTTATCCAAGGTTAAGAACAGATGAGTCCTGTTCAGTGAAAAATTAGACATAGGCTTCACCTGCTCAGCATCGCTGGACATGGCTAAATAATAGCTGCAAAATGTTACTCTTGTTAAATAATTTTACTATTATAATCTGTGAGATTTGTCTCTTACTCTGCAACATCTCATTGTTGTTGTCTTTCTTTAAAGATAAAGACAACCTCAACATGAGCGACAATCTGCAATCAGTTGATTTTGACCTCATCATTGAACTTGTAATTGAAACATCAGTGGATGTTGATCCATTGGATGATTTAAATCCTGAGGATGAAGAAGAGCGTGATGAGGATGCAGATTTGTCCGAATTATATGATATAGGATGGGAAGCTGACCTGCTTGAGCCTTTGGAATTATAAACATTTATTTTTAAAATTTATAATCAATAAAAAGTAAAAAGGTAAACCATTTAATTTAAAAATAAAGACACCTTCAAAAACAGGTTATGTGTAGTGTCTTCAATAAAATATTAAAATATGCTCATAAAATTAGATCAGATTCACATATAAAATAGCATAGGTAACATAAATATAAATCTCATTTCTTTTCTGCTATTTCTGTATTGTAAATTTGCAAGGACTAAAAAATCTTCTATTTAAAATGTCAAGTAGTGTGTTATGTTTTTGATCACTATTACTGATTTACTGTTTGATAATAATGTTTAATAACATTTTTATTATATTTTTCCTCAGATTCAACTATGCCTACAAAAATAAGAGAGATGAAGGCTGCAAAACGTCAAAGACAGCAGGAGAAAAAAAAAATGCAGCAGTCCTCTAACAAAAAGATTTCTCAAGCGATGAAGAAAGCACCGGGTAAGAGCTCTAAATATTTCATAAGAAATATTTCTAATAAAAAAAATATTAGTACAGAAAATGTTTCAATCCATAACAACACAAGTAAATCAAATGGAAAGAAAAGGACAAATGAAAATGTTACTGCTAGAGCAAGAGATAAATCTGTGCATGATAGTAGAAGGAAACAACAGTTTACGGAGATTCGTAAACGAATGTTCCGTAACAGGATAATTGGCAATTTGTTAAAAAATATTAAGAAAGGTCAACAGAAATTAGTTTTTTATAGGAGAAAAAAAAAAGTTGAGAAAGTTATTGATCAGGCTTTTGAAATTAAACGTAAGTTATTTATTTTGATAATCAATAGAATTAGGAAGCTAAACAAGGCAATTTTTGATTTCAAAAGAAATAGTAGATGGAAGAGAATAGTTAATCGTAGTAATTTTTGTGAAGTTTTTTCTGGAGAATGGATACATAGTTCAAGCTGTGAGGCATTTTTTAATGAAGATATTTATTTCCAGGATAATGATTTGGTGCATGCAGTTGACATCAGTGGTCGTGCTTATGAAGTGAAAGATGGTTGTCCAGTTGAAAAAGAAAAACTTGTGACAACAGAGGCAGAAGAGTTGTTAGGTAATGAGGTTTTAGGAAGACGTGCTAAGGGTCCTGTGTACACCTGGAAGTGTAGTAGTATTTGCAGTGTGCGACAGGATTCCATCAATTTGCTTTGTGATTTTGTACGGTCATTTAACAAGAAAAGTTTGAAGCAGAAAATGAGGTTGTTGCAAGAATTAGATCCTTGCAGAGTGAGAGAAGTGACAGGTTTGCATGGTCATTCACTGGCTTGTCTTTCCAGGAGAGTATGCCAGAGTGTTTTTCATCATTTCAGGATGCTAGCAGTGCATCATAACAAAGTGAGGAAGTTAGTTAGACTGTTGTATTATGCTAAGAGTCCAGCAATTATGCTGAAACAATTATGCGCTGCTCTTTTGCATGGTTCTCAAATAGATGTGAGGAATATATGTGAAGAAATTGAGTTTTGTTACTTTGGAAGTAAAGAGGAGAATGTTGAAATTGAGCAAGAAATAGAGGGTCATTTGGAAGATACTGTACATGTTTCCAGTACAGATAATTTCCAGAGGGAAATTGCGACGTTTGACATGAAATCAAGTGAGAGGCCTAATTTCACTTGTGTGTGTTGTCGACGCACTTATTATAAGAATCAGACTAAGTTAGTGGATTTATATGCAAAAAGTGAAAGGGAAAATAATAGTGAATGGAAGGATTTTGCAACATACTTGATGGTAGAAAATTGTTTTGATTTGGGATTGGATCAACGTGTGTGTACTTATTGTTGTAACAAATTAAAACAAAACCAGATGCCTGCTAGAGCAGTTCATAATAATCTGGAATTGGTTGAGATTCCTTCTGAATTGAAGGATTTAAATACTTATGAATCTATTTTGATTCAAAGTATCCATCCCTTTCAGGCTATTGTAAGAATGGAGCCAAAGACAGGGAAATTGCCTCCATCAGATTTACAGAGAGGATTAAAGGGAAGAGTTGTTTATTTGCCTCTAGATTTGAAGAAAAACATTAACACAATTGGAGTAGAAAAAGTGGAAGAGGAACCTCTGGTTATCTTAGTTAATGGGGTTCCGACAAAGAATAAGAAAATATGGCAAGATTTAGTAGATGTTAGGAAAGTTAAAAAGGCAACATTGTATTTGAAAAAAAATAATAAATACTATAAGAATGTATATGTTGCAGAAGAGGAAGTAAGTGAGGAAGAGGATAGCGATTTGTGTGCTGGTCAAATTGAGAAAGTAGAACCCTCTACTAGTGAGGAAATATATGAACATTATAGTGTTCATCCTTTGCATTCAAAGGAAGTCATGGGGAATGCTATTGAGTTGTTTCAAATGAAACAAGCCAAAGGGAGTCCCATTAGTGTTTGGGAGGAAAGTTTGGAAGCTCGGTGTTTCCCACAGCTTTTTCCAACAGGTCAGGGAGGAAGATATGATGAGCGACCTCATCAAATTCCTGCTTCTGAATACCGGACTTTGCGATTGTATGCAGGAGATGCTAGGTTTCGACAATGCATTCCTTATTTGTTTCATCTCCTGTTTGAAAGCGATCTGTCTGGACTGTCATATGCAGTGAACCACATCTTGAAAAGTGGTATACACATGCAAAACATCTCGGCAAGTGATTTTATGGATAAAGTGAATGTCCAAGATAGTATTTTGGATTCTCACCTGATTAATCTCATGGCGTGTCAGCGTGGTACTAATGAGTACTGGTACCGTCGTCATGGTGATTTAAAATGTATGCTGAGGAACTTAGGTACTCCCACATGGTTCCTCACTCTGAGCTGTGCCGAGTATGGCTGGGAAGACTTACTTGAATTTCTACGAGAGGCAAATGCTAACGTAGAAAACATCGAATTCAAGACACCCGGAGAACTGTGCTCTTTGGATCCAGTCAATGTATGTAGGTACTTCAATCATAGATTTGAAGCTATGATGTCTTTCATCATGAATAAGAAGAATCCACCTCTTGGAGAGGTGTTGGATTTCTTCTGGAGAAAGGAGTACCAAGCAAGAGGTGCTCCTCATATACATATGTTGCTGTGGATCAAGGATGCACCTAAATTTGGAACGGATCCAGAAGACTCAGTGATGAGTTTCATCCAACAGTATTCTACGTGTGCTGTTCCAAACGCAAAGGAGAAGAAAAGCCTAAGAGAAAAAGTTCTGCGTTTCCAAAGCCATCGATGTGGAAAGTACTGCCGTCGTAAATTCCGAAAGAAAGACAAGTTCTACACCAAATGTCGTTTCGGCTTTCCACGACCGGTGATTTCTAAAGGAAGAGTAAACAGTTTGATGTCTTCGCTGCGACATAATGTGATGAAGAAATCACCTAAAAACACTTACAATTTGAAGAGGAACGAAGAGTCCAAGTACATCAACGACTACAACCCGGTGATTTTGTCCATGTGGAATGCTAACATGGATATACAGTTTGTGGCTGATAACTGTATGGCTGTGGCTCGGTATGTGACGTCTTACATCACCAAAAAAGAGAAGACAGAATTGAAGGATATGTGGGAGGACATTTCCCATGAAAAGAGCCTCAGCAAGAAGTTGTACAGTTTCAGTCTGAAGATGTTGTCGCATCGAGAAATCGGAGCGTACGAATGTTCTGACCGGTTGTCTTCAGCAAGTCTCTATGCCAAGTCCAGGAGTATCGTTTGGGCGAGTCTTGGTCTTGCTGCAACGCGTAATCGAGTTCTCAAACCTGTGCGGGAAATTGAGTATTTGGCGGAAAAGGAGCCAAACAGTACCGACATTTTGAAGACAAACATGTTGGATACATATTATCCAAATCGAAGCAGTCACCTAGAGAATGTTTGTCTGTATGAGGTTCTGCAAAATTACATGTTCAAGAGGAACATCAAAGAAGATACTGAGAAAGGAGTGTATGCTGTAATAGGAAGTGAGGGATGTCTGGTCAAGCAAAGAAAATGCCACTTGATAAACCATCGAAAATTGAGTGGCGAATCTCCTGAAAAAAAGGAGTTTTTCTATTTAGCACTTTTGCAACTTTTCAAGCCTTGGCGTGCAGAAGAGGAACTGCTTGGAGATTTCCTCTGTTATGAAGACTCTTTCAATGCCGCCAAGGAGACCATAGAATGTCCTGCTTTTCCCAAATATGTAGAAATGTTGAATGCGGAAATTGAGCAGGAAGCAACGATTGCAGCCGAGATTGCCAGAGACAGTTCTCAGGACAGTCAGAGTTCTGCTTCATTGAGTCAGGATCCACTAGGAGGACCTCTTATTGAAAATGAAGCTGCCACTGCTATGAATGAGGTGGAAAGCGCCATGGCACATGCTCAAGAGGATGCGGTTAACTTAGAAGAGTTGGAAAGGCAACTCAACGTTGAGCAGAGGAAAATATATGACGAAGTTACCATGCAAATTGATCATAGATTAAGTCATGATAAGAAAGAGTGCTCATGTACGTCGTTGAAGCCTGTCCGACTGTACGTGAGTGGAGAAGCGGGAACTGGAAAAAGTTTCCTCATTAAAGCAATTTCATGCTATTTGCAGGAAAGGACAGAGTCATCGCTGTCTTGTGTTGTCACTGCTCCAACTGGACTGGCAGCACATAATATTAAAGGGATTACTTTACATCGTTTACTGATGCTGCCAGTGGAGCATGACAACAAATTAGAATATCACAAGCTATCTGGAGATGCTTGTTTTGAAGTTTCAAGAATCTTGAGGAAAATGAAACTTCTTATCATTGACGAAGTAAGCATGGTTTCCAATGTCATGCTTGCCTTTGTGCATTTGAGGATGCAAGAAGTTCTCAAAACAGAGTATGATGTGTTATTTGGTGGCAAACACATCATTGTTTTCGGAGATCTTCTGCAGCTGACACCAGTGAAAGGGCAACCTGTGTTCAAAATGCTCACGCATGAAGATACCAGGAAGTGCCTAGGCAGCATTGGCAACGTCAATATATGGTTAAACTTCAATTATGCTGAACTGCATGAAAATATGCGTCAGGCAAAGGATGAAGTTTACAAGACTATTCTACAAGATGTTAGAATTGGAAAAGTGACCGAGCATGGGAAAGAAGCTTTACATGCACGATTACTGTCAAATTTATATCCAGAACAAGATGTTGTGCCTGAGAATATTTTTCAGAAAATTACTGATAAGAAATCTGGAATATGTTTGATGCCAACTCTTGCAGAATGTGCCAAATTTAACAACAAAATGTTGCATTTAGAAAAGCAAGAGATTGTGAAAGTGGAAGCTATTGATAGAGTAGAGCATATGGGATCAACAATTATTTTGTCTGAGAATCTGAAATCAAAATTGGATTCATTAGAGAAGACTATATCTAAAACTGCAGGTTTTGAAAAGACTCTGAATGTGTGCTTGAACTGCCGTATAATTTTAAGAAGGAATTTACATGTTGAAAGAGGTCTGGTAAATGGATCAATGGGTAATGTTGTTGATTTTGTGAAATACAGAAATAGAGATGGAATTGAATTTTTAAAAATTAAATTTGATGGCATTGAGGAAGTACAGCTAATTGCTCGTTGTTCTGCTAGATTTTTGCTTGTAAAAGACTTATATGTTCGCCGTAAGCAGTTCCCTGTTTGCTTGGCATATGCGGTGACAATTCATAAATCGCAAGGTTTAAGTGTAGACACTGCATTGGTGAATATTGGCAGTTCTGTGTTCAAGGAGGGTATGGCATATGTGGCATTGTCACGAGTTAGAACTTTATCGGGATTGTACTTGATTGAGTGTGATGTCAGAAACATTTGTGCAGATCTAGATTGTGTTAAGGAATACAATAGGTTAAGAAGAGAGTATGCGCCACATTTGCCTCAGTTTCCTTTGTTTGAGAAACGTCTGGTAGGCCGGAAACGAAGAAATGAGAACAATACTGGGGAGGTTGTAGCAAAAAGACAAAAAGTGAATGAACCTAAAATTACAAGCAGAAACAAAGAGGATTCTGTTGAAGATGTTGTTGGTTTTCAGTTTGAAAACAGTTCTGGTGTCAACTGCTATGCTAATGTAGTAATTAATGTTTTGTTTTCTCTAAAAAATGTAAAAGAAGAGATTGTGGTCAATTCTGATCAAAGATTTTGCAGTTTGTTGAATTCTGTGTTAGAGAAATGTAGCACAGATAGAACAAAAATAGAAAGTGTGTCTGAAATTCGAAATCTGTTAGACAGATGTTCAGGGCAAACACAATTCTCTCAAAATATTCAGCAAGATTGTCAGGAGTTTTTAATGTATATGCTTGATGTATTACATGCTGAAGGTGTAGATGTAGATCAGCTGTTTGGGCTTTCTTATCAATGGCAGCATGACTGCGAGAACTGTATGGTATCAAGTACTACTAGTGTAGACTCAGAAAGATTTATATATTTAACTTTGCCAGACAGTAAATCAGTCTCCTTTAATAAGCTAGTAAAAGCTGCTAATCACAGCATGGAGTGTAGCCAATGTAAATCTGAAATGATGTCCACATTATTTATACGAACATATGGCCAGTACGTCATTTTAATGTTCCAACGATGTAGGCCTGATGGAACAAAATTGACAACTTTAATAAAAAATTTTGTAGCTTCGCAGTTGTCAATATCAGGAAGGACTTTTGTAACTACAGCAATTATATATCATGACGGCCCTTCAATATCATCAGGACATTACACAGCTTATTTAAAGTCTAGAAATGGCTGGTCATTCTGCAATGATTCTGTTTTAATTTTCAAAAAAAAATTGCCGTATGACCTTAAAAACTCTTACCTGGTGTTTTTAAAACCAAAATTTTAGGAAAATAATCTCGGGATATGATCTGTGGAATTTCAAGAAGTTCTAATGGCTCCTACACAATTTGGCCTTGAGGATAAGTGTAGTTCAGAGACATAACTTCTAATCAAAGGATTGGACATCATGGAGATGTATGTGCACTTTAAATGAGTTCAGAAAAACTGTTTCTTTTCATAAGCTAATTGAAGCAGCCAATCAAAACATGGAGTAGAGGGAATGTAAGTCTGCAATGCTGTCTACTGTTTTACATTGCTTTGTGATTAAAAGTGATGTAGAGAATTAAATAATTGTAGTACTCATAGAGGTAGTGTAAGTCTGCTTCATATTAAGCAGTATCAGTGTCATAGGAAATGTAGAACATGACTGACCAAGAAGGGGAAGATATTACTATTCCAGGATTGTGAAAATGATCTTCAACATTTTAATTCTGAAAGTTGCGGAAATGCCAAATGATGGGATTGGCTTACAAGAAATCCAAGAGTTATAAATATCTCTGACTAGATTTGGCCTTGTGGAAAATAGTGGTAGAGAGCAAGAAGTCATTTATTGCATGTAACGTGTTTTTAAAAACGATGGAGGTTTTCTTTCAGAAAGTGGCGGGCTGAAAGTAATAACAGCACAAAAGAGTGTAAGCTGTTCATAGGACATCCTTGGACGTCATGGAAAGTAAGTTAACTTTAAGGAGTTCTGAATTTTATTTTCTGATGTTGTATGGGTTTTTTAAACACAATCATTTTGATTGTGTTTTTTTTTCCCCGCTGTTACATGATGAATACCTTCAAGTCACTGTTTTTAGTGAATTTTGATACATTCTGAGAACAGCAAAAATAAACCATTTAACATGTATAATTAATTCTGTACTGTTTGCATTTATGATGTATATGTAGAACTGTGTAGGAGGCATGGAGAAGGTGAGTTTTCTGTAAGTGTTAAATTTATTGTATGCAGTGCTGCACTTCTACGTATTCTTTCATATGCTGGACTACATCTGCACAATGAGATACCTAAGCAAAGGAAACACAAGTGATGTGATTGTGAAATGAGCAAAATAAATTGCACATATTTCAATTACATCACCTGAGTTTCCTATCATTACGAATCACATTGTGCAGATCAAGTTTAGGTCTGTCCAGGGAAACATAGGAGGTTTCTACTTTGTTGAAGAGTGCAGTGGACATGACTCACTTCATTAGTAGACTTTCACAGATATTATCTCCTCTGTACACTTCAACAAGTGTAAATCTCATCTTGAACTCTGAGTAGGCCTCACCTCAAACAAATCTCTGGATAGGAGACATGTTATTGGCATACTGAAGCGACACTTTTCTGAAACAAGAGCAATGCAAAAGATGCACCATGTTTTAAGATAGGCCTCACTTCATCTGCATCAAGATACTGTTAGTTTAAAATGTATATCTTTAGCATTGTGTAGAGGACCTGGAGAAGCAGAAGCTTCTGTCAGTGTCAAAGTTGTTGAAAAACTATTTGTCCTTCAATATTTTCCCTTGTCTTTTGTAATTTTTAAATACATATTTTAATTTTTTTCAAATGTTGGTTCTCTCTTTCACAGATTGAAAGTATAGAAATAAAATGTGATTAATTTAACGGCAATTACAAGGTAAATAGTTGTACTCTTTTCGTTACATTTCTATCACATTCACCTACTATTAGATCCACTGCTTCACTTCTTTAATCCTCAGTTTCCTGCCTTTGCTACTTTCCTCATTCCTTTCTCTATTACCTATTTACTCAACTCCTTCCACTCTTTTTCTCAGTCCCTCTGTTCTCATAGTTCCTCAGTCTTGTTCACTCACTCCATCTCTATTACTCTTAGTGTCTGTGAATTACTTTCCCAACTTTTTTTTTTTTGGGACCGCTTCCTGGGAAGTTGCCCGGTTCGCAAACCAGCAGCGTTATGGCAGTCCACCATTTTGTGTTTCGTTCGAATCAAGATACAAGATGGAGGGCAAATAATGTTCAGAATAGGTAGAAGGGGGCACGGTAGATGTATCTTGACCCCCTTGGTTTTCTGAGGGTGGCTGAGGAGGACCATAGTTCTTCACTCTTGTTCACTCTCTCTGTTTCTATTAATGTCACTGTTTATGACTGATCAAAAAAATGTTTTTTAAAAAAGAACAGTAACTATAAGGGAAGGAAATAGACAGTTATGTTAAAAGAAAGACAGCTATAGGGAGTAAACTAACGATACTGTTACCTACAATCCACTGCTGTTGATGTTACTGACCATGTCATGAATGATGTAATATGTGACATCATCAACAGTGGATTGTAGGTAACAGTATCCTTAGTTTACTCCCTAGAGCTGTCTTTCTTTTAACATAACTGTGTATTTCCTTCCCTTATAGTTACTGTTCTTTTTTAAAAAATATTTTTTTGGTTAGCTTCCGGTACGCGTACCGGGTAGCGCTCCGGGAGCGAACTAAGAGAAATACAGGTTGGCAGAGTTCCAAAGATTCTACCAATTTTTTTATAATGGGGAGTTAGTTCTGAAAAGAACTTTTTTTTTTATGTTTTTGTTGTTTTATATTTTTTTTAGTATTTTTTGAACATTTTTTTACTTTTTTTGTATTTTCTGAACGTTTTTAAAAAATTTTTGGTTTTTTTTGGGGGGGGGGAAACAAAAACGATCCATTATAAAGGGCTCAACAGGAGCAAAAAAAAAAAAAGAATTTATTTTTTGGTGCGTCTTGTGCAAACATTAATATGATTTTGAATTGCTCGCAAAATCAAAGTGATGCTACTTTCTCTGTAGCAGATGAAAGCGCCACATTCCACGCACACTTGTTTTACGTGCCCAAACAACATTTGGATGTTTGCAATCACCTCCCTCGCCTCTGGTCCCGACACCTCTGGAACCACCGATCTTCTTGCCATTTGGAGGGGATTTTGTTGTTGGTCACGTAGCTGGGCAGCACTATAATTATTTGGGTGCCACCTACTCATATGCCGATGCATAGTATGATTGCCATAACTATATTTTTTATCAGTGCCCCTTGACAATCTGTCACCGCATATGCGGCAAAACACGTAACGAGCATTCACTTTCTTTTGCCCCTCAGGAATTCTGTAGAATTGCCAGATATAATTCTCCTGTCGATTGTACCTCCTGGGCTCCTCTGGCAAAAACTCATGCTCTTCCTCCTCTTCCTCCTCTTCCTGTTCTTCCTCTTCTTGCAGAATTACTTCTGCAGGTGGTCCTCTCTTTCTTGGATTTGGTGGAGGTGGTGGGCTAGCACCAGCTGAAGCTACTAATGAAGCCATCACAAAGTCTCAATAAAGGGTCTTTCTCTCACCAAGATGAAAGTCAGAGTGATGAAAGAAGGAGGGGTTTTCATCATTTGGGAAAAACAAAAGTTCTAAACCAATGAAAAGTGTCCATTTTAGATCACATGACCTTGTATTACATCATTAGGAAACCAAAAGTGAAATGAACCAATGAAAAGTGTTATTATCGAGTCACATGACCTGCTATGTTTACATTACGCGGTCGGCGCCGCGCCGCGGATCGCTTCCGGTTCGCGTACCGCTGCGCTTCCGGGTACGCGAACGTAGCACGTAATATGACGTATTACGCGAGAACGCGAAACGTCATGCTGACGCGAAGCGTCGCGATGTTGTTTTGTAACGCGAGAGGTGCGCTAAAGGAACGTTTACCAGTTCGCGTACCGGGTCGCGCCTCCAGATTGAGCTAACGGGAAGCTAACCGGTACGCGTACTGGGAGCGAAACAAAAAAAATACAAAAAAAATTGTATAAAAAACATGTAAAAAATATTTTTCTTTTTAAAGAATAATACATTGTAAAGGTTTTGATATTAGCTATTAAAAAACCAATGAAATTCACTGAAAAAACCATAGGTTATAGACCATATATAGTTAGGAATTAGCATTTACAAAACCTTAAAAATTCACTGAAAAAACCATAGGTTATAGACCATATATAGTTAGGGATTAGCATTTAAAAAACCTTATTTTACTCACACAAAACCATTGAAATTCCATATATAGTTAGTTGTACTAACTATATATCACGCACCCGCAATCCACTGCTGATGATGTCACATATTACATCATTCATGACATGGTCAGTGACATCACTGATGACATCACTGATGACATCTCAAATGACATCATTGATGACATCACTGATGACATCTCAAATGACATCACTGATGACATCACTGATGACATCTCAAATGACATTACTGATGACATCACTGTTGTGATAATACGATGAACCTCTTCAGACTCTAATATAACCTTAGATACACTCAGTGTAAACACAGACTCACAGATTGTCACTCATCCATGAAGTTACACACACACCTAGACAGTCATGCAAACAATCAATCACACCTCCATTTCCTTAACTATACAGTTAAACACACCTTACTTACTTATTCAAACAAATACTAAAACATATTTACTCACTTATACGATCCTGGATACAAGTTCACAATGATCCATACAGCCACTCACACATTCACTGGCTCTTATGCACAGTTATTTATATATGTCAACTCTCACATGTACTGTATTTTACATATGTACTTAATTTGACATGTAGCACTGAGATATCTATTCACTCACCAATACAGTCATGCACACAGTCAACCGCCCATACAGCTGTTTCCAACATGCACTTTTGAACCCATACATCTATGCACAGAGTCATACACTTCCCAGCCACTCACACACACACTCAGTCTCCCATACAAATGCTTGGGCAACCAATCAATAACCTATATAGTTACTCATATAGCTACTGATCAACACATGCAGCAGTTTACAGAACAACAGACATAATGATGCACAAATTAAGACAGTTTAGTCACTAACCCATGCACTCAGTGAGACACATTTAATCACTCACTCATACAGTCAGTCACGCACCTACTAAATCCTTCATCCAGACACTTCTACATCTACTCATTCTTCAATATGTAAAACATATTTAAACTTTACAGAAACACACAGTCACTGGATGATGTCATCAGTGATGTCATCAGTGATGTCATTTGAGATGTCATCAGTGATGTCATCAGTGATGTCACTGACCATGTCATGAATGATGTAATATGTGACATCATCAGCAGTGGATTGCGGGTGCGTGATATATAGTTAGTACAACTAACTATATATGGAATTTCAATGGTTTTGTGTGAGTAAAATAAGGTTTTTTAAATGCTAATCCCTAACTATATATGGTCTATAACCTATGGTTTTTTCAGTGAATTTTTAAGGTTTTGTAAATGCTAATTCCTAACTATATATGGTCTATAACCTATGGTTTTTTCAGTGAATTATATATATATATATATATTACCTACTGGCGGTCGCCAGTAGGTATATATAGTTAGGATTTTTTCTCTATGGGTTTTTTGAAAATTCTATGTCTAATAACTTTGGCGTTTGTGGACGGAATTGGCTGACATTTTCAGGAAAATGGCACATTTTGTTTCTGAGCAGCCCCTGAAAATTTTGGGGGGGTTCGTCAAGGGGGGGCTGAGAAAAAAGGGGGGTCCCAAAACGCGTTTTTCCCATGTTAATTTCCATAGGGCGGTTGGCCTCACTTTTAGCCCGAACGGCTGAATGGATTTGCACGAAACTTGGCAAAATTGTAGGGACTGGTAGCCCGATGTGCCTTTTGTAGGTCTCAATATATGTGCTCCAGTGGATTTTGAGAAATTAACGTTTAAAAAAAGATATATATCTGTAACAGCGGACCGGGCAGCGCTCTGGTTCGCGGACTTTTCGCGCAACGGAGCTTTGTGAAGCGAAGCTGATTGGTTCTCCGGCATCTGTCAACATTCCAAACAGTCCGTAGCGGCCGCCATCTTGTCTCTCGGTAGGATCGAGAGACAAGAGGAGGTCAAAACAAAGGGGGAAATAACTATAAGGGGGCATAGTAGATCCTCGCTGACCCCCTAGGTTTGATGTGGAGGTTTTAAAAGGGCCCCGCGGGGCAAAAAAAAATAATAATAATAATAATCGAACGGCTGAATGGATTTGCACGAAACTTGGCGAAATATTAGGGACTGGTAGCCCGATGTGCCTTTGCTAGGTCTCAATATATGTGCTCCAGTGGATTTTGAGAAATTAACGTTCAAAAAAAGATATATATCTGTAACAGCGCTCCGCTTCGCGTAACGGAGGTTTGCGAAGCTGATTGGTCATTCTGTCACTGGGCTATAGTTGGGCTACATCTGGCTGATATTTGGGCTACATTTGTTTTTTTGTGTGTGTGGCGGCCATCTTTGGGCTACATTGGGCTACATTGGGCTTCATTGGGCTACATTCGGCTAATTAGCAAATAGCTCATCGCAAACTAGGAATGGTAAAGAATCGCTATTTATTCCTTAAAGTTCGCTATTTAGGAAATGCAAAAAACTTTGATGATACATATGGCGGTTCATCTCTAACAAGATAAGAAGCATAGGGATACATTTATGATGACTGGCGCATCACCAGGGATGTGTTAGTCATTCTGTGCCGCTGTTCCGTCACCTATGGTGTGCTGCATTTACAATGCGGCGCATCATGGGGCAAAAACAGCACAGATGCGTGATGTATCTGTGCCGTAAAGGTGGCGCATTGCTGGAGTTGTATCGCAAGTGTGATGAAGCTCCAGCAAGGGTCGGGGGTGCCCCTGTCGCAGGGTTTCTGTTCTCACACAGAACTGTGGACAGAGGATTGGAACCTCGGCGAATGCATTGCTGGAGTTGTATCGCAAGTGTGATGAAGCTCCAGCAAGGGTCGGGGGTGCCCCTGTCGCAGGGTTTCTGTTCTCACACAGAACTGTGGACAGAGGATTGGAACCTCGGCGAATTAGGGTGTCCCAAAACTCACGTTAGTAATCAAAAACTCCTTAGCAAGCTAGGTACAGTGTCACATTGGATATAACAAACTCTCAATGTTTAGACAATCCAGAATATGAACTTATAGTACCTCAGGATACGTGGAACTCATGAACAGTCGGTCGTTATAGATTTCTTAGAAACCAGAACATGGAGTTAAGAAGAACAGATGTGTATTTGAAATGTTTATTTACTAATGCCGTCTTCTCAGGCGTAGTACCTTAGATAATAAAAGTACACATATTATCAGTAGCAAAATTACCAGCATAGTTACTAGTACATAAAAAGTGAATGGTGATAGTATGTTAACATGCTGTAAATGAATAAGAGTTAGCAACACTTATAAGCAGCCGCGGGCCGTGGAGGGAGTTACGGTGAGGCAGGGAGGCGGGGAGGGGGAGAAGCAGGGTGGAGAATACAAGTACACATATTATCAGTAGCAAAATTACCAGCATAGTTACTAGTACATAAAAAGCGAATGGTGACAGTATGTTAACATGCTGTAAATGAATAAGAGTTAGCAACACTTATAAGCAGCCGCGGGCCGTGGAGGGAGTTACGGTGGGGCAGGGAGGCGGGGAGGGGAGGGGCAAGGTAGAGAGGGCTCCACCCTGCTTCTCCCCCTCCCCGCCTCCCTGCCCCATTGTAACTCCCTCCACGGCCCGCGGCTGCTTATATCTCACCCTCCCTAATACACATATTATATTATTTGCTAAGAAGGTCTCTTTGTGTTGGTTTAGGGCGTGCCCATACTTTAGTGTCTTAGATTTGAAGGAATCACATCAGCATACACCAGCTCTCTCTTCATGTGAACCGCATCAACTGTTGTGTATGTGTGTTCGGCAAAGCAATATAAAACCAGCCTCATGCCCAGAATTGGCAGAAGTTGCACTTATGTTATGAGTATGAAGTCGTGGAGATCAGACCTCATAACAATTCTGTATCGTGTTGTTCTTGAAACTTTAGCACTCGCTGTACAGATATAGTTTAACAAGTAAAGCAGATAGTAGACCAATAACATATTATTCTCATGTAAACCACGATGAACTACTAGGTGGAAAGCTAAAGCAACAACTAAGTGTCGTGTGCAGAAGTTGCAAAAAAGGAAAAATGGCGTTTAAACCGGTAATGAGCCCATGCTAACTTAACACGGTGTAAAGATATCCAGGACCTAGATGACACCTCCTCATGATCCGGAAACGAACTGAATAAGATAATAGAAGTGCCATCTCATGAGAGCAGATTGCAAGTTTATATGTGGACGGTCCGCAAGGTAAAGCATTAAAAACTAGGAAAATTTAATGCTAAAGAAAAATAAAACAGCCAAGTACTTTATCGAGTCTTAAGCCAATAGGCAAGGTAAATAATAAAAACTTGACAAATAAGTCAATGAATTGTCAATGAAATGCTAGTACTCAGCATATCAAACATGAAAAAGGTCTATGACATAACTGTGTATGCAAAATAAGCTGCAACAGCCTCCAATAGGAAGTCACCGTCTTCATCCGAAAACAGTTCAGCCATCCAATTTAAAAGCGGAAAAGAACATACGTGCTCTCCCAGCACCGGATCCTCTATCACCATCAGAGGACAGCTCGGTGGGTTTTCAAGAAAGCTCTGTTCCAAGAAAGACTGTGCTGCCGCCAGTAAATTCCAGGGACCAAGTAGTCCATGCATCAATGCCACAGCCATAATCCTTTTGCCAGGACAAACCAACTCGTGAGTAATGATAGGAGTCATCAGCTGATTAAAGTCGACGTCAGGAGAAACCGGTCCGCAGAGACACAAATCAATGGCCCAATCGAAATCACAGGTCAGGCAGTGAAATACAGGCTGGACACAGGTGAAGTAGGAGAATCGAAAAGATAATCCATATGCCGTGCTTAATATCGCCAACGGCATTGTGCCATAATATTCTAGCATGCGATTGCGGAACAGTGTCAGCAGCTGCAGGGTGGGAGGTTGCATAGGAGGGACATCCATATTTAAAAATGTAAAAAAGCACAAGAGCGTCCGCTGGTAATGCAAGTAAAAATGCCAATCCACGAACCAGAGTGCAGAAAATAGAATGAAAGGAAGCAGGGATGACTCCAAAGATTTTCTCAAATGAAGTCACGAGACCACTGGTAACAACTTTAAAAAAGTGCGCCAGGGACTTTGTGGAGGATGCGTTAAAGATAGTCGGAAACATGTTGCTGAAATTGAAAGGCAAATCTTAATTGAAAAGGGTGTGCACCTCTGTACGGGTGTTCGCTATGTGAAGTACGAAAGTTTCACGGGCCGAACTCAAGGCCACCTCTCTTTGAGACAAAAGAGCTCTTATTCTTGCCATGCCGTTGAAACGTGTCCCAAGGTTGGTATTTGTGGCCAGATTGAAAACTCCCTATGTTCATGTGTGGGAGGAAATAGCACATTTCTGCAGCAAATAACCCGTTCACTTACTGTTACGATAAAAGGAATACTTTTAATTAACTCAGAACAATCTTCATTATTGAGCATCAAATAACTACCATTTTCCAACAACTTGAACGTGGGGATGATAGCAGGAACTGGCGTGCCTTGCAACACGCAAGCCATATTTGGTCGGTGTTTGTTGCATGAACCGTGTAACTGTATGTGCCTACACATTAGTGAATGATCTGGCGTCTCAGTGCATTCCTCTCCATTCAGATAAACTTCTTGATCATCTTTGAAACATCTGTATGTGTATGGAAGCGACCAGACCTCATGAAGAAAAGGACTACCTAAAGGTTCATAACGACCTATTGGTATATATTTCATACAATTTGAAAACTTATATAAAGCAAAAGGCAGCGTTATTAAACCGTGGATAAGGCATGTTGCCAAAAAACCCGCAATCCTCTGCTGATGATGTCACTGAGCATGTCATGAATGATGTAATATGTGACATCATCAGCAGTGGATTACGGGTAATGGTATCTCTAGTTTACTCCCTTATAGCTGTCTTTCTTTTAACATAAGTGTCTGTTTCCTTCCCTTATACTTACTGTTTTTGGTTCGCTTCCGGTTCGCGTACCGGCGAGCGAACTGGGAAGCGAACTAAGAGAAATAGAGGTTGGCACAGTTCCAAATATTGTACCAATTTTTTAATAACGGGGAGGTAGTTCTGAAAAGAACTTTTTTTTGTATTTTTCTGAACATTTTTTTACTGTTTTTGAATTTTTCGGAACAGTTTTATATTTTTTTGGGTTTTTCTTGGAGGGGGCAATGAAAACGATTCATTGTAAAGGGCTCAACAGGAGCAACAAAACAAAAAAAAGAAGTATTTATTATTTTGGGCGTTTCGGACAAACTTGCATATGATAGTCAATAGCTCTGTTGATCAGAGTGATGCTTTTTTCTCCGTAGGAAATGAATCCATCGCAAAATGCGCAGATGTGTTTTACATCACCAAATCTCATTTGTATATTTGGCACCATCTCCCTGCCCTCTGGTCCCGTTACTTCCGGTACAACAGATCTTCTGGCCATAATAGGGAGATTATCTAGGTCGTTCCGAAACTGTGCAGCACTGTAGTTGTTAGGATGCCACCTAGTCATATGGCGATGCATTGTGTAGTTTCCGAAACTGTATTTTTTGTCGGTCCCTCTGGACAGTCTATCTTGACATATAAGGCAAGTTACGTATCTTGCATTTACTTTTTTCTGACCTTTGGGAATTTTAAAAAATTGCCAAATGAAGTTTTCTTTCCGGTGAGACGTCCTGGGCTGCTCAGGCAAAAACTGCCTCTCTTCGTGCTCGTCCTCCTGTTCCTCTTCTTCTTCTTCTTGTTGAATTATAACTTGAGCAGGTGGTCCACTCTTCCTTGGATGTGGTGGAGGTGGTGGGGAAGCACCAGCTGAAGCTACTAAAGAAGCCATTGCTCAGTGATCACAAAGGGTCTTTCTCTCACAATGATGAAAGTCAGAGTGAGGAAAGAAGGAGGGATTTTCATCATTTGGGAAAAACAAGAGTTCTCAACCAATCAAAAGTGTTCATTTTAGATTATATGACCTAGTCTTACATCATTAGGAAACCAAAAGTGAAATGAACCAATGAAAAGTGTTATTACCAAGTCACATGACTTGCTGTGTTTACGTTAAGCGCTTTGCAGGGCCTCCCGGTTTGCTTCCAGAAACCTGCGCTTTGCGACTCGCTTCACGTACCAGTTCGCTAACGTAGTACGTCAAATGACGTATCACGCGACAACGTGAAACGTCATGCGGACGGGAGGCGTCACGATGTTGTTTTGTAACGCGGCACTTGCGGTAAAGAAACGTTTACCGGCTCGCGGTCTATTTCACGGCATCAAGGTCAGCTAACGGGAAGCTTCCCGATTTGCGAAGCGGGAACGAAGAAAAAAAAATATTTAAAAAAAAAATTATTCATAAACATGTAAAATATATTTTTGGATTTAAAGAAGAATACATTTTACAGCTACAGATATTAGCTGTTAAAAAACCAATGAAATTCACAGAAAAAAACATAGGTTATGGACCATATATAGTTAGGAATTAGCATTTACAAAACCTTGAAAATTCACTGAAAAAACCATAGGTTATAGACCATATATAGTTAGGAATTAGCATTTACAAAACCTTGAAAATTCACTGAAAAAACCATAGGTTATAGACCATATATAGTTAGGAATTAGCATTTAAAAAACCTTATTTTACTCACACAAAACCATTGAAATTCCATATATAGTTAGTTGCACTAACTATATATCGCGCACCCGCAATCCACTGCTGATCATGTCACATATTACATCATTCATGACATGGTCAGTGACATCACTGATGACATCACTGATGACATCTCAAATGACATCACTGATGACATCACTGATGACATCTCATTTGACATCATTCTTGTGCTAATACGATAAACCTCTTCAGACTCTAATATAACCTTAGATACACTCAGTGTATACAGACACTCACACACTGCCACTCATCCATGGAGTTACTCACACACCCAGTCAGTCATGCAAAGAAACAATCTCACCTCCATTTCTTCAACTATACAGTTAAACACACCTTACTTATTGAAACATATACTAACACATATTTACTCTCTTATACAATCCCTGATACAAGTTCACAATGATCGATACAACCACTCACTCATTCAGTGGCTCTCATGCACAGTTATTTATATATGCCAACTCTCACATGTACTGTGTTTTACATATGTACTTACTATGACATGTAGCATTGAGATATCCATTCACTCATCAATACACTCATGCACACAGTCAACTGCCCATGTAGCTGTTTCCACATGCACTCTTGAACTCATACACCTAGTGAATAAACTGCTCACACATCTATGCATAGAGTCACACACCTTCCAGCCACCCCCACACAAACTCAATCTCCCATAGAAATACTTGGGCAACCAATTAATAACACATATAGCCTCTCGTATAGCTAATGATCAACACATGCAGCAGTTTACAGAACAACAGACATAATGATGCACAAATTAAGACAGTTTAGTCACTAACCCATGCATTCAGTGAGACACATTTAATCACTCACTCATACAGTCAGTCATGCACCTACTAAATCCTTCATCCAGACACATATACATCCACTCAAGACATATTTTAACTTTACAGAAAAATACAGTCACTGGATGTTGTCATCAGTGATGTCATCAGTGATGTCATTTGAGATGTCATCAGTGATGTCATCAGTGATGTCACTGACCATGTCATGAATGATGTAATATGTGACATGATCAGCAGTGGATTGCGGGTGCGCGATATATAGTTAGTGCAACTAACTATATATGGAATTTCAATGGTTTTGTGTGAGTAAAATAAGGTTTTGTAAATGCTAATTCCTAACTATATATGGTCTATAACCTATGGTTTTTTCAGTGAATATATATATATATATATATATATATATATATATATATATATATATATCCAACAAAGAAGGTTGCCCTCGGTGAAGGCGCCTCACACGCAGAGTTACTCCTTTAATTGAAGACAGCAGAGTCGGGGTTTGTTGCTTTTCGTTTTTTTATTTTAAAGAGCCCAACGCGTTTCAAACATAAATGTCCTTGATGACGGGCTAAGGTGCAGAGCAACTGCCAGCACTGAATTGGAACACCTGATATATTCTCAAGTCCCGCCCCTTTTGGGCGTATGCAAAGCATGCATGATGGTACTTGTGGTCCCATACAAATCTTTCCCCAGTGGGTGATGGCGTGCCCCAGATATTGCAAAGTTTTACCCCAGTGGGTTGATCGTAAGCACACAGGAACTGCCACTCTGCCAATCCATATGTCTTTCAACACGGACCTCTGCGCTCCTTTTAGCGCATTGGTTTCAATGCGCAGGATCTGCAAGCAGCCGGGCGCCCTCGCGGCCGGACCAGCCGCTAAAAATCCAACAAAGAAGGTTGCCCTCGGTGAAGGCGCCTCACACGCAGAGTTACTCCTTTAATTGAAGACAGCAGAGTCGGGGTTTGTTGCTTTTCGATCTTTTATTTTAAAGAGCCCAACGCGTTTCAAACATAAATGTCCTTGATCACGGGCTAAGGTGCAGAGCAACTGCCAGCACTGAATTGGAACACCTGATATATTCTCAAGTCCCGCCCCTTTTGGGCGTATGCAAAGCATGCATGATGGTACTTGTGGTCCCATACAAATCTTTCCCCAGTGGGTGATGGCGTGCCCCAGATATGATCAAGGACATTTATGTTTGAAATGCGTTGGGCTCTTTAAAATAAAAGATCGAAAAGCAACAAACCCCGACTCTGCTGTCTTCAATTAAAGGAGTAACTCTGCGTGTGAGGCGCCTTCACCGAGGGCAACCTTCTTTGTTGGATTTTTAGCGGCTGGTCCGGCCGCGAGGGCGCCCGGCTGCTTGCAGATCCTGCGCATTGAAACCAATGCGCGGAAAGGAGCGCAGAGGTCCGTGTTGAAAGACATATGGATTGGCAGAGTGGCAGTTCCTGTGTGCTTACGATCAACCCACTGGGGTAAAACTTTGCAATATCTGGGGCACGCCATCACCCACTGGGGAAAGATTTGTATGGGACCACAAGTACCATCATGCATGCTTTGCATACGCCCAAAAGGGGCGGGACTTGAGAATATATCAGGTGTTCCAATTCAGTGCTGGCAGTTGCTCTGCACCTTAGCCCGTGATCAAGGACATTTATGTTTGAAACGCGTTGGGCTCTTTAAAATAAAAGATCGAAAAGCAACAAACCCCGACTCTGCTGTCTTCAATTAAAGGAGTAACTCTGCGTGTGAGGCGCCTTCACCGAGGGCAACCTTCTTTGTTGGATTTTTAGCGGCTGGTCTGGCCGCTAGGGCGCCCGGCTGCTTGCAGATCCTGCGCATTAAAACCAATGCGCGGAAAGGAGCGCAGAGGTCCGTGTTGAAAGACATATGGATTGGCAGAGTGGCAGTTCCTGTGTGCTTACGATCAACCCACTGGGGTAAAACTTTGCAATATCTGGGGCACGCCATCACCCACTGCGGAAAGATCTGTATGGGACCACAAGTACCATCATGCATGCTTTGCATACGCCCAAAAGGGGCGGGACTTGAGAATATATCAGGTGTTCCAATTCAGTGCTGGCAGTTGCTCTGCACCTTAGCCCGTGATCAAGGACATTTATGTTTGAAACGCGTTGGGCTCTTTAAAATAAAAGATCGAAAAGCAACAAACCCCGACTCTGCTGTCTTCAATTAAAGGAGTAACTCTGCGTGTGAGGCGCCTTCACCGAGGGCAACCTTCTTTGTTGGATTTTTAGCGGCTGGTCCGGCCGCGAGGGCGCCCGGCTGCTTGCAGATCCTGCGCATTGAAACCAATGCGCGGAAAGGAGCGCAGAGGTCCGTGTTGAAAGACATATGGATTGGCAGAGTGGCAGTTCCTGTGTGCTTACGATCAACCCACTGGGGTAAAACTTTGCAATATCTGGGGCACGCCATCACCCACTGGGGAAAGATTTGTATGGGACCACAAGTACCATCATGCATGCTTTGCATACGCCCAAAAGGGGCGGGACTTGAGAATATATCAGGTGTTCCAATTCAGTGCTGGCAGTTGCTCTGCACCTTAGCCCGTGATCAAGGACATTTATGTTTGAAACGCGTTGGGCTCTTTAAAATAAAAGATCGAAAAGCAACAAACCCCGACTCTGCTGTCTTCAATTAAAGGAGTAACTCTGCGTGTGAGGCGCCTTCACCGAGGGCAACCTTCTTTGTTGGATTTTTAGCGGCTGGTCCGGCCGCGAGGGCGCCCGGCTGCTTGCAGATCCTGCGCATTGAAACCAATGCGCGGAAAGGAGCGCAGAGGTCCGTGTTGAAAGACATATGGATTGGCAGAGTGGCAGTTCCTGTGTGCTTACGATCAACCCACTGGGGTAAAACTTTGCAATATCTGGGGCACGCCATCACCCACTGGGGAAAGATTTGTATGGGACCACAAGTACCATCATGCATGCTTTGCATACGCCCAAAAGGGGCGGGACTTGAGAATATATCAGGTGTTCCAATTCAGTGCTGGCAGTTGCTCTGCACCTTAGCCCGTGATCAAGGACATTTATGTTTGAAACGCGTTGGGCTCTTTAAAATAAAAGATCGAAAAGCAACAAACCCCGACTCTGCTGTCTTCAATTAAAGGAGTAACTCTGCGTGTGAGGCGCCTTCACCGAGGGCAACCTTCTTTGTTGGATTTTTAGCGGCTGGTCCGGCCGCGAGGGTGCCCGGCTGCTTGCAGATCCTGCGCATTGAAACCAATGCGCGGAAAGGAGCGCAGAGGTCCGTGTTGAAAGACATATGGATTGGCAGAGTGGCAGTTCCTGTGTGCTTACGATCAACCCACTGGGGTAAAACTTTGCAATATCTGGGGCACGCCATCACCCACTGGGGAAAGATTTGTATGGGACCACAAGTACCATCATGCATGCTTTGCATACGCCCAAAAGGGGCGGGACTTGAGAATATATCAGGTGTTCCAATTCAGTGCTGGCAGTTGCTCTGCACCTTAGCCCGTGATCAAGGACATTTATGTTTGAAACGCGTTGGGCTCTTTAAAATAAAAGATCGAAAAGCAACAAACCCCGACTCTGCTGTCTTCAATTAAAGGAGTAACTCTGCGTGTGAGGCGCCTTCACCGAGGGCAACCTTCTTTGTTGGATTTTTAGCGGCTGGTCCGGCCGCGAGGGCGCCCGGCTGCTTGCAGATCCTGCGCATTGAAACCAATGCGCGGAAAGGAGCGCAGAGGTCCGTGTTGAAAGACATATGGATTGGCAGAGTGGCAGTTCCTGTGTGCTTACGATCAACCCACTGGGGTAAAACTTTGCAATATCTGGGGCACGCCATCACCCACTGGGGAAAGATTTGTATGGGACCACAAGTACCATCATGCATGCTTTGCATACGCCCAAAAGGGGCGGGACTTGAGAATTTATCAGGTGTTCCAATTCAGTGCTGGCAGTTGCTCTGCACCTTAGCCCGTGATCAAGGACATTTATGTTTGAAACGCGTTGGGCTCTTTAAAATAAAAGATCGAAAAGCAACAAACCCCGACTCTGCTGTCTTCAATTAAAGGAGTAACTCTGCGTGTGAGGCGCCTTCACCGAGGGCAACCTTCTTTGTTGGATATATATATATATATATATATATATGTATGTATGTATATATTACCTACTGGCGGTCGCCAGTAGGTATATATAGTTAGGATTTTTTCTCTATGGGTTTATTGAAAATTCTATGTCTAATAACTTTGGCGTTTGTGGACGGAATTGGCTGAAATTTTCAGGAAAATGGCACATTTTGTTTCTGAGCAGCCCTTGAAAATTTGGGGGGGGTTCGTCAAGGGGGGGCCGAGAAAAAAGGGGGGTCCCAAAACGTGTTTTTAACATTGAGTTTTCCATAGGGCGGTTGGCCTCACTTTTAGCCCGAACGGCTGAATGGATTTGCACGAAACTTGGCAAAATTGTAGGGACTGGTAGCCCGATGTGCCTTTTGTAGGTCTCAATATATGTGCTCCAGTGGATTTTGAGAAATTAACGTTTAAAAAAAGATATATATCTGTAACAGCGGACCTGGCAGCGTCCCAGGACGCGTACTTTTCGCGCAACGGAGCTTTGTGAAGCGAAGCTGATTGGTTCTCCGGAGTCTGTCAACATTCCAAAAAGTCCGTAGCGGCCGCCATCTTGTCTCTCGGTAGGATCGAGAGACAAGAGGAGGTCAAAACAAAGGGGGAAATAACTATAAGGGGGCATAGTAGATCCTCGCTGACCCCCTAGGTTTGATGTGGAGGTTTTAAAAGGGCCCCGCGGGGCAAAAAAAAATAATAATAATAATAATCGAACGGCTGAATGGATTTGCACGAAACTTGGCAAAATATTAGGGACTGGTAGCCCGATGTGCCTTTGCTAGGTCTCAATATATGTGCTCCAGTGGATTTTGAGAAATTAACGTTCAAAAAAAGATATATATCTGTAACAGCGCTCCGCTTCGCGTAACGGAGGTTTGCGAAGCTGATTGGTCATTCTGTCACTGGGCTATAGTTGGGCTACATCTGGCTGATATTTGGGCTACATTTGTTTTTTGTGTGTCTGGCGGCCATCTTTGGGCTACATTGGGCTACATTGGGCTTCATTGGGCTACATTGGGCTACATTTGGGCTCCAACATATATATAGGCCAATGTAGCCCAATATATATTTTTCAAAGTTAATTTTCGTAAAAACCACTGGAGCATATATCTTGAGACATAGCAAAGGCACATCGGGCTACCAGTCCCTACAATTTTGCCAAGTTTCGTGGAAATCCATTCAGCCGTTCGAGCTAAAAGTGAGTCCAACCGCCCTATGGAAATGAAGAAAATGAATGGGTAATTTGTAATTAGCAAAAAGCTAATCGCAAACTAGGAATGGTAAAGAATCGCTATTTATTCCTTAAAGTTCGCTATTTAGGAAATGCAAAAAACTTTGATGATACATATGGCGGTTCATCTCTAACAAGATAAGAAGCATAGGGATACATTTATGATGACTGGCGCATCACCAGGGATGTGTTAGTCATTCTGTGCCGCTGTTCCGTCACCTATGGTGTGCTGCATTTACAATGCGGCGCATCATGGGGCAAAAACAGCACAGATGCGTGATGTATCTGTGCCGTAAAGGTGGCGCATTGCTGGAGTTGTATCGCAAGTGTGATGAAGCTCCAGCAAGGGTCGGGGGTGCCCCTGTCGCAGGGTTTCTGTTCTCACACAGAACTGTGGACAGAGGATTGGAACCTCGGCGAATTAGGGTGTCCCAAAACTCACGTTAGTAATCAAAAACTCCTTAGCAAGCTAGGTACAGTGTCACATTGGATATAACAAACTCTCAATGTTTAGACAATCCAGAATATGAACTTATAGTACCTCAGGATAGGTGGAACTTATGAACAGTCGGTCGTTATATATTTCTTAGAAACCAGAACATGGAGTTAAGAAGAACACATGTGTATTTGAAATGTTTATTTACTAATGCCGTCTTCTCAGGCGTAGTATCTTAGATAATACAAGTACACATATTATCAGTAGCAAAATTACCAGCATAGTTACTAGTACATAAAAAGCGAATGGTGATAGTATGTTAACATGCTGTAAATGAATAAGAGTTAGCAACACTTATAAGCAGCCGCGGGCCGTGGAGGGAGTTACGGTGAGGCAGGGAGGCGGGGAGGGGGAGAAGCAGGGTGGAGAATACAAGTACACATATTATCAGTAGCAAAATTACCAGCATAGTTACTAGTACATAAAAAGCGAATGGTGACAGTATGTTAACATGCTGTAAATGAATAAGAGTTAGCAACACTTATAAGCAGCCGCGGGCCGTGGAGGGAGTTACGGTGGGGCAGGGAGGCGGGGAGGGGGAGGGGCAAGGTAGAGAGGGCTCCACCCTGCTTCTCCCCCTCCCCGCCTCCCTGCCTCACCGTAACTCCCTCCACGGCCCGCGGCTGCTTATATCTCACCCTCCCTAATACACATATTATATTATTTGCTGAGAAGGTCTCTTTGTGTTGGTTTAGGGCGTGCCCTTACTTTAGTGTCTTAGATTTGAAGGAATCACATCAGCATACACCAGCTCTCTCTTCATGTGAACCGCATCAACTGTTGTGTATGTGTGTTCGGCAAAGCAATATAAAACCCGCCTCATGCCCAGAATTGGCAGAAGTTGCACTTATGTTATGAGTATGAAGTCGTGGAGATCAGACCTCATAACAATTCTGTATCGTGTTGTTCTTGAAACTTTAGCACTCGCTGTACAGATATAGTTTAACAAGCAAAGCAGATAGTAGAGCAATAACATATTATTCTCATGTAAACCACGATGAACTACTAGGTGGAAAGCTAAAGCAACAACTAAGTGTCGTGTGCAGAAGTTGCAAAAAAGGAAAAATGGCGTTTAAACCGGTAATGAGCCCATGCTAACTTAACACGGTGTAAAGATATCCAGGACCTAGATGACACCTCCCCATGATCCGGAAACGAACTGAATAAGATAATAGAAGTGCCATCTCATGAGAGCAGATTGCAAGTTTATATGTGGACGGTCCGCAAGGTAAAGCATTAAAAACTAGGAAAATTTAATGCTAAAGAAAAATAAAACAGCCAAGTACTTTATCGAGTCTTAAGCCAATAGGCAAGGTAAATAATAAAAACTTGACAAATAAGTCAATGAATTGTCAATGAAATGCTAGTACTCAGCATATCAAACATGAAAAAGGTCTATGACATAACTGTGTATGCAAAATAAGCTGCAACAGCCTCCAATAGGAAGTCACCGTCTTCATCCGAAAACAGTTCAGCCATCCAATTTAAAAGCGGAAAAGAACATACGTGCTCTCCCAGCACCGGATCCTCTATCACCATCAGAGGACAGCTCGGTGGGTTTTCAAGAAAGCTCTGTTCCAAGAAAGACTGTGCTGCCGCCAGTAAATTCCAGGGACCAAGTAGTCCATGCATCAATGCCACAGCCATAATCCTTTCGCCAGGACAAACCAACTCGTGAGTAATGATAGGAGTCATCAGCTGATTAAAGTCGACGTCAGGAGAAACCGGTCCGCAGAGACACAAATCAATGGCCCAATCGAAATCACAGGTCAGGCAGTGAAATACAGGCTGGACACAGGTGAAGTAGGAGAATCGAAAAGATAATCCATATGCCGTGCTTAATATCGCCAACGGCATTGTGCCATAATATTCTAGCATGCGATTGCGGAACAGTGTCAGCAGCTGCAGGGTGGGAGGTTGCATAGGAGGGACATCCATATTTAAAAATGTAAAAAAGCACAAGAGCGTCCGCTGGTAATGCAAGTAAAAATGCCAATCCACGAAGCAGAGTGGAGAAAATAGAATGAAAGGAAGCAGGGATGACTCCAAAGATTTTCTCAAATGAAGTCACGAGACCACTGGTAACAACTTTAAAAAAGTGCGCCAGGGCCTTTGTGGAGGATGCGTTAAAGATAGTCGGAACCATCTTGCTGAAATTGAAAGGCAAATCTGAATTGAAAAGGGTCTGCACCTCTGTACGGGTGTTCGCTATGTGAAGCACGAAAGTTTCACGGGCCGAACTCAAGGCCACCTCTCTCTGAGACAAAAGAGCTCTTATTCTTGCCATGCCGTTGAAATCTGTCCCAAGGTTGGTATTTGTGGCCAGATTGAAAACTCCCTATGTTCATGTGTGGGAGGAAATAGAACATTTCTGCAGCAAATAACCCGTTCACTTACTGTTACGATAAAAGGAATACTTTTAATTAACTCAGAACAATCTTCATTATTGAGCATCAAATAACTACCATTTTCCAACAACTTGAATGTGGGGATGATAGCAGGAACTGGCGTGCCTTGCAACACGCAAGCCATATTTGGTCGGTGTTTGTTGCATGAACCGTGTAACTGTATGTGCCTACACATTAGTGAATGATCTGGCGTCTCAGTGCATTCCTCTCCATTCAGATAAACTTCTTGATCATCTTTGAAACATCTGTATGTGTATGGAAGCGACCAGACCTCATGAAGAAAAGCACTACCTAAAGGTTCATAACGACCTATTGGTATATATTTCATACAATTTGAAAACTTATATAAAGCAAAAGGCAGCGTTATTAAACCGTGGATAAGGCACGTTGCCAAAAAACCCGCAATCCTCTGCTGATGATGTCACTGAGCATGTCATGAATGATGTAATATGTGACATCATCAGCAGTGGATTACGGGTAATAGTATCTCTAGTTTACTCCCCTATAGCTGTCTTTCTTTTAACATAAGTGTCTGTTTCCTTCCCTTATACTTACTGTTTTTGGTTCGCTTCCGGTTCGCGTACCGGCGAGCGAACTGGGAAGCGAACTAAGAGAAATAGAGGTTGGCACAGTTCCAAATATTGTACCAATTTTTTAATAACGGGGAGGTAGTTCTGAAAATAACTTTTTTTAATTGTTTTTGTTGTTTTATATTTTTTTTATTATTTTTCGGAACATTTTTTTACTTTTTTTGAATTTTTCTGAACAGTTTTATATTTTTTTGGGTTTTTCTTGGAGGGGGCAATGAAAACGATTCATTGTAAAGGGCTCAACAGGAGCAACAAAACAAAAAAAGAAGTATTTATTATTTTGGGCGTTTCGTACAAACTTGCATATGATAGTCAATAGCTCTGTTGATCAGAGTGATGCTTCTTTCTCTGTAGGAAATGAATCCATCGCAAAATACGCAGATGTGTTTTACTTCACCAAATTTCATTTGTATATTTGGCACCATCTCCCTGCCCTCTGGTCCCGTTACTTCCGGTACAACAGATCTTCTGGCCATAATAGGGAGATTATCTAGGTCGTTCCAAAACTGTGCAGCACTGTAGTTGTTAGGATGCCACCTAGTCATATGGCGATGCATTGTGTAGTTTCCGAAACTGTATTTTTTCTCGGTTCCTCTGGACAGTCTATCTTGACATATAAGGCAAGTTACGTATCTTGCATTTACTTTTTAAAAAATTGCCAAATGAAGTTTTCTTTCCGGTGAGACGTCCTGGGCTGCTCAGGCAAAAACTGCCTCTCTTCGTGCTCGTCGTCCTGTTCCTCTTCTTCCTCTTCTTGTTGAATTATAACTTGAGCAGGTGGTCCACTCTTCCTTGGATGTGGTGGAGGTGGTGGGGAAGCACCAGCTGAAGCTACTAAAGAAGCCATTGCTCAGTGATCACAAAGGGTCTTTCTCTCACAATGATGAAAGTCAGAGTGAGGAAAGAAGGAGGGATTTTCATCATTTGGGAAAAACAAGAGTTCTCAACCAATCAAAAGTGTTCATTTTAGATTATATGACCTAGTCTTACATCATTAGGAAACCAAAAGTGAAATGAACCAATGAAAAGTGTTATTACCAAGTCACATGACTTGCTGTGTTTACGTTAAGCGCTTTGCAGGGCCTCCCGGTTTGCTTCCAGAAACCTGCGCTTTGCGACTCGCTTCGCGTACCAGTTCGCTAACGTAGCACGTCATATGACGTATCACGCGACAACGTGAAACGTCATGCGGACGGGAGGCGTCACGATGTTGTTTTCTAACGCGGCACTTGCGGTAAAGAAACGTTTACCGGCTCGCGGTCTATTTCGCGGCATCAAGGTCAGCTAACGGGAAGCTTCCCGATTCGCGAAGCGGGAACGAAGAAAAAAAAATATTTAAAAAAAAAATTATTCATAAACATATAAAATATATTTTTGGATTTAAAGAAGAATACATTTTACAGCTACAGATATTAGCTGTTAAAAAACCAATGAAATTCACAGAAAAAACCATAGGTTATAGACCATATATAGTTAGGAATTAGCATTTACAAAACCTTGAAAATTCACTGAAAAAACCATAGGTTATAGACCATATATAGTTAGGAATTAGCATTTAGAAAACCTTATTTTACTCACACAAAACCATTGAAATTCCATATATAGTTAGTTGCACTAACTATATATCGCGCACCCGCAATCCACTGCTGATGATGTCACATATTACATCATTCATGACATGGTCAGTGACATCACTGATGACATCACTGATGACATCTCAAATGACATCACTGATGACATCATCTAGTGTCTGTGTGTTTTTGTAAAGTTTAAATACGTTTTACATATTGAAGAATGACTGGATGTATGGAAGACTGAGTGTGTGTGTGGCTGGCTGGGAGGTGTGTGACTCTGTGCATATCAATGTGTACTTGTATCAGTGATTGTATAAGAGAGTAAGTATGTGTTAGTATATGTGTGAAAAGTATGGTGTTCTGTGTTTAACTATAGATGAGGAAATCGAAGTGTGATTGATTCTTCACAGGACTGACTAGGTGTATGAGTGCATATGATAGTGTTCTAATAATAACTGACTGTATGTATGAGTAATTGTATGGGTGAATGAGTGAATGTGTGTGTAGACGTACGAATCAGTGAGTGCGTATGTAGTAACTGGTATTGGTGTGTCATGATGTCATCAGTGATGTCATTTGAGATGTCATCAGTGATGTCATTTCAGATGTCATTAGTGATGTCATCAGTGATGTCACTGAAGTATGGTGTTCTGTGTTTAACTGTATAGATGAAGAAATGGAAGTGTGATTGATTCTTTACAGGACTGACTTGGTGTGTGAGTAACTCCATGGATGAGTGGCAGTGTGTGACTGTCTGCATAGGTGTATGAGTGCATATGATAGTGTTGTAATAATGAGTGACTGTATGTATGAGTGATTGTATGGGTGAATGAGTGAATGTGTGTGTAGACGTAGGAATCAGTGAGTGCGTATGTAGTAACTGGTATTGGTGTGTCATGATGTCATCAGTGATGTCATTTGAGATGTCATCAGTGATGTCATCAGTGATGTCATTTGAGATGTCATCAGTGATGTCATCAGTGATGTCACTGACCATGTCATGAATGATGTAATATGTGACATCATCAGCAGTGGATTGCGGGTGCGCGATATATAGTTAGTGCAACTAACTATATATGGAATTTCAATGGTTTTGTGTGAGTAAAATAAGGTTTTCTAAATGCTAATTCCTAACTATATATGGTCTATAACCTATGGTTTTTTCAGTGAATTTTCAAGGTTTTGTAAATGCTAATTCCTAACTATATATGGTCTATAACCTATGGTTTTTTCTGTGAATATATATATATATATATATATATATATATATATTCACTGAAAAAACCATAGGTTTCACACCAGTTATTGTTAGGAATTAGCATTTAAAAAACCTTAAATTCACTGAAAAAACCATAGGTTTCACACCAGTTATAGTTAGGTGGAAATTTTACTCGCATAAAACCATTGAAATTCCCACGTTATAGTTAGTTGGACTCACTATAACTTGCGCGTGCAATGCACTGCTGATGACGTCACATATTACATCACTCATGACATGGTCAGTGACAACACTCATGACATCACTGATGACATCTCAAATGACATCACTGATGACATAATCCAGTGAATGTGTATCTTTCTGAAAAATAAATATTTTTTATATATGTATATCTAAAGGTTGATGGAAGAATAAATGGGTAAATAAATGTCTAAATGGATGTTTTTTTTGTGTAAAATTGATTGGTTAACTGACTTATTAAATGTATCTTAGTGAATACATATATTAGCGAGTAATGTTTAAATATTTAAATATCTGTATCTGTGTCTCACTTTGTGTATAAGTGGCTGCATGGGTTGGTGAGTAGCTACATGAGTGTGTATATGGGTTATTAGTTGTTTTTTTGAGTATCAGTGTCGGTGGGGGATATTACTTAGAGCACAGATGCATGAATGAGTGACTCACTATTTGTATGTATTTTGAAGACAGCATGTGTGCAAGACTGTATGGGTGGATGATTGTGTGTATGGGTGGGTTAGTGAGTATGTGTTTTTATAATTGATTGTTTAAGAGAGTAAATATGTTTCCGTTTCTGTAGAAGTATGTGTAGTAGTGTGTATATAGCAGTATAATCAAGTAAATGTTTTTTTGATAGTTTATTTGCATGTGTGAATTTGTGTGTGAGTAACTATATGGATGAGTAGTAGTGTGTAACAGGATGTATAGGTGTATGAGTACATATGATGAGTAAGTACATGCATGAGTGACTATATAGAACTGTTGGTGAATGAGTGGATGTGTATGTAGATGTTGGAATTACCTAATAAGTTGTTGTAATTGGTATTGGTTTCTCCTTTTTTAAGAAAATGTTAGTTTCTATTTTTGAATGTGTGTGTCAAAGGTTATTTTATGCTGATAGGAGGTCTGCCACTTTGTCACAAGTATGTTGTCATCAGTGATGTCATTTGAGATGTCATCAGTGATGTCATGAGTGATGTCACTGACCATGTCATGAGTGATGTAATATGTGACGTCATCAGCAGTGCATTGCATGCGCAAGTTATAGTGAGTCCAACTAACTATAACGTGGGAATTTCAATGGTTTTATGCGAGTAAAATTTCCACCTAACTATATCTGGTGTGAAACCTATGGTTTTTTCAGTGAATAAATATATATATATATATATATATATATATATATGTAAATAAGCTTCTCCTTCCCAAAGAAAAAGAGTAAGAGTAGAGACCCGAGGGGATGCAGTTGGAGGCTTTTAATCGTGGTACATGGCGGATGCATTTCTGGCTTAGATGATAGCCTTCCTCAGCGCCCAAAAAGCCTCCACGAGTGATGCTGCACACTGTTGGTAAGTCCCGCCCCTCTTAAACCTGATGTCACAAGTTCGCACCGCCCCCTGTATCCAACTCAGCACACCTGTGTAGCGCCCAGTGTATGCAGGGAAACTACAAGTCCCAGAGTCCCTAGTAATAGGTCTTTGGAGGTGTTGCTGGGGGGATGAAGTGATGGCATCTTCGTTGTGCGTGCGTGCGGGACGCAGGGTGAGCCCACAAAAAACAAAAATCAAAATGTGATGAAATTGTTTGTTTCGGCTGATTAGTCCACAAGAAAGCGCCTCCTCAGCTCCCCTACACCGCCTCAGCTTCAGAGTCCAGGGATGCATGCGGCAGGGAAAACATGACAGTGCACGCTTCCCAACGCGAGGCTTGTATGACCTCGCAACTGCCAAATTTCTTCCCGGGCTCCAAAGCGGGCATTGGACACTCCAAACAACTTTGGCAACACAGGAACTGCAGCAGCTCAAGCCAGCGAAGTCCAAGGCCAGGGTGAGGCGGGGGTACTCTGTAGCGCGTCTCTGGCTGACGCGTAGGTATGTGTAAACAAGCTTCTCCTTCCCAAAGAAAAAGAGTAAGAGTAGAGACCCGAGGGGATGCAGTTGGAGGCTTTTAATCGTGGTACATGGCGGATGCATTTCTGGCTTAGATGATAGCCTTCCTCAGCGCCCAAAAAGCCTCCACGAGTGATGCTGCACACTGTTGGTAAGTCCCGCCCCTCTTAAACCTGATGTCACAAGTTCGCACCGCCCCCTGTATCCAACTCAGCACAACCTGTGTAGCGCCCAGTGTATGCAGGGAAACTACAAGTCCCAGAGTCCCTAGTAATAGGTCCTTGGAGGTGTTGCTGGGGGGATGAAGTGATGGCATCTTCGTTGTGCGTGCGTGCGGGACGCAGGGTGAGCCCACAAAAAACAAAAATCAAAATGTGATGAAATTGTTTGTTTCGGCTGATTAGTCCACAAGAAAGCGCCTCCTCAGCTCCCCTACACCGCCTCAGCTTCAGAGTCCAGGGATGCATGCGGCAGGGAAAACATGACAGTGCACGCTTCCCAACGCGAGGCTTGTATGACCTCGCAACTGCCAAATTTCTTCCCGGGCTCCAAAGCGGGCATTGGACACTCCAAACAACTTTGGCAACACAGGAACTGCAGCAGCTCAAGCCAGCGAAGTCCAAGCCCAGGGTGAGGCGGGGGTACTCTGTAGCGCGTCTCTGGCTGACGCGTAGGTATGTGTAAACAAGCTTCTCCTTCCCAAAGAAAAAGAGTAAGAGTAGAGACCCGAGGGGATGCAGTTGGAGGCTTTTAATCGTGGTACATGGCGGATGCATTTCTGGCTTAGATGATAGCCTTCCTCAGCGCCCAAAAAGCCTCCACGAGTGATGCTGCACACTGTTGGTAAGTCCCGCCCCTCTTAAACCTGATGTCACAAGTTCGAACCGCCCCCTGTATCCAACTCAGCACACCTGTGTAGCGCCCAGTGTATGCAGGGAAACTACAAGTCCCAGAGTCCCTAGTAATAGGTCCTTGGAGGTGTTGCTGGGGGGATGAAGTGATGGCATCTTCGTTGTGCGTGCGTGCGGGACGCAGGGTGAGCCCACAAAAAACAAAAATCAAAATGTGATGAAATTGTTTGTTTCGGCTGATTAGTCCACAAGAAAGCGCCTCCTCAGCTCCCCTACACCGCCTCAGCTTCAGAGTCCAGGGATGCATGCGGCAGGGAAAACATGACAGTGCACGCTTCCCAACGCGAGGCTTGTATGACCTCGCAACTGCCAAATTTCTTCCCGGGCTCCAAAGCGGGCATTGGACACTCCAAACAACTTTGGCAACACAGGAACTGCAGCAGCTCAAGCCAGCGAAGTCCAAGCCCAGGGTGAGGCGGGGGTACTCTGTAGCGCGTCTCTGGCTGACGCGTAGGTATGTGTAAACAAGCTTCTCCTTCCCAAAGAAAAAGAGTAAGAGTAGAGACCCGAGGGGATGCAGTTGGAGGCTTTTAATCGTGGTACATGGCGGATGCATTTCTGGCTTAGATGATAGCCTTCCTCAGCACCCAAAAAGCCTCCACGAGTGATGCTGCACACTGTTGGTAAGTCCCGCCCCTCTTAAACCTGATGTCACAAGTTCGCACCGCCCCCTGTATCCAACTCAGCACACCTGTGTAGCGCCCAGTGTATGCAGGGAAACTACAAGTCCCAGAGTCCCTAGTAATAGGTCCTTGGAGGTGTTGCTGGGGGGATGAAGTGATGGCATCTTCGTTGTGCGTGCGTGCGGGACGCAGGGTGAGCCCACAAAAAACAAAAATCAAAATGTGATGAAATTGTTTGTTTCGGCTGATTAGTCCACAAGAAAGCGCCTCCTCAGCTCCCCTACACCGCCTCAGCTTCAAAGTCCAGGGATGCATGCGGCAGGGAAAACATGACAGTGCACGCTTCCCAACGCGAGGCTTGTATGACCTCGCAACTGCCAAATTTCTTCCCGGGCTCCAAAGCGGGCATTGGACACTCCAAACAACTTTGGCAACACAGGAACTGCAGCAGCTCAAGCCAGCGAAGTCCAAGCCCAGGGTGAGGCGGGGGTACTCTGTAGCGCGTCTCTGGCTGACGCGTAGGTATGTGTAAACAAGCTTCTCCTTCCCAAAGAAAAAGAGTAAGAGTAGAGACCCGAGGGGATGCAGTTGGAGGCTTTTAATCGTGGTACATGGCGGATGCATTTCTGGCTTAGATGATAGCCTTCCTCAGCGCCCAAAAAGCCTCCACGAGTGATGCTGCACACTGTTGGTAAGTCCCGCCCCTCTTAAACCTGATGTCACAAGTTCGCACCGCCCCCTGTATCCAACTCAGCACACCTAGTTATAGTTAGTTGGACTCACTATAACTTGCGCGTGCAATGCACTGCTGATGACGTCACATATTACATCACTCATGACATGGTCAGTGACAACACTCATGACATCACTGATGACATCTCAAATGACATCACTGATGACATAATCCAGTGAATGTGTATCTTTCTGAAAAATAAATATTTTTTATATATGTATATCTAAAGGTTGATGGAAGAATAAATGGGTAAATAAATGTCTAAATGGATGGTTTTTTTGTGTAAAATTGATTGGTTAACTGACTTATTAAATGTATCTTAGTGAATACATATATTAGCGAGTAATGTTTAAATATTTAAATATCTGTATCTGTGTCTCACTTTGTGTATAAGTGGCTGCATGGGTTGGTGAGTAGCTACATGAGTGTGTATATGGGTTATTAGTTGTTTTTTTGAGTATCAGTGTCGGTGGGGGATATTACTTAGAGCACAGATGCATGAATGAGTGACTCACTATTTGTATGTATTTTGAAGACAGCATGTGTGCAAGACTGTATGGGTGGATGATTGTGTGTATGGGTGGGTTAGTGAGTATGTGTTTTTATAATTGATTGTTTAAGAGAGTAAATATGTTTCTGTTTCTGTAGAAGTATGTGTAGTAGTGTGTATATAGCAGTATAATCAAGTAAATGTTTTTTTGATAGTTTATTTGCATGTGTGAATTTGTGTGTGAGTAACTATATGGATGAGTAGTAGTGTGTAACAGGATGTATAGGTGTATGAGTACATATGATGAGTAAGTACATGCATGAGTGACTATATAGAACTGTTGGTGAATGAGTGGATGTGTATGTAGATGTTGGAATTACCTAATAAGTTGTTGTAATTGGTATTGGTTTCTCCTTTTTTAAGAAAATGTTAGTTTCTATTTTTGAATGTGTGTGTCAAAGGTTATTTTATGCTGATAGGAGGTCTGCCACTTTGTCACAAGTATGTTGTCATCAGTGATGTCATTTGAGATGTCATCAGTGATGTCATGAGTGATGTCACTGACCATGTCATGAGTGATGTAATATGTGACGTCATCAGCAGTGCATTGCATGCGCAAGTTATAGTGAGTCCAACTAACTATAACGTGGGAATTTCAATGGTTTTATGCGAGTAAAATTTCCACCTAACTATATCTGGTGTGAAACCTATGGTTTTTTCAGTGAATAAATATATATATATATATATATATATATATATATATATATATATATATATATATATATATATATATCCCACCCCCAACGATGCAGGAAACCCCTTTGAAGAAGACCACAGGGAGAGTTGATCGGTATCACGTAGTTTAATGGCAGCATGCAAACAGGCGATTGAACGGAACCCCCATCACAAGTCCTTACGCCAGACGCGTTTCGGGAGTCACAAAAGTCCCTTCATCTGTGGCGTTTTGTTCACAGGAAATGAAAGCGCTCTTGCACTGCGCACCCTTCAATTTAAACACCTGCCACAGTGGGCGTGGCCGAGCACACGGCCTTCTGGTTGTTGTGGTGCGCTGCGTGGGATCCCCAGTGGGCTCGCTGTTCATTTTCAAAATTAAAACAAAGTTCATGTCCCAAGTGGGTCGGTGCGGGCACCGAGAATCACCTGCCCCGCTTTTTTGCTGACATTGTGAATGAGCGGGCACCACCCTGCAGAGGCGTCAACCCATCTTCCTTCTTACACCTCAAACAGCCGTTAGGCACTTGAGAAGACCCGCACCGCAGCGGTGGGCCTTCATTCGCGACCGGGCAAGGCCGTAATCAATCCCAACGATGCAGGAAACCCCTTTGAAGAAGACCACAGGGAGAGTTGATCGGTATCACGTAGTTTAATGGCAGCATGCAAACAGGCGATTGAACGGAACCCCCATCACAAGTCCTTACGCCAGACGCGTTTCGGGAGTCACAAAAGTCCCTTCATCTGTGGCGTTTTGTTCACAGGAAATGAAAGCGCTCTTGCACTGCGCACCCTTCAATTTAAACACCTGCCACAGTGGGCGTGGCCGAGCACACGGCCTTCTGGTTGTTGTGGTGCGCTGCGTGGGATCCCCAGTGGGCTCGCTGTTCATTTTCAAAATTAAAACAAAGTTCATGTCCCAAGTGGGTCGGTGCGGGCACCGAGAATCACCTGCCCCGCTTTTTTGCTGACATTGTGAATGAGCGGGCACCACCCTGCAGAGGCGTCAACCCATCTTCCTTCTTACACCTCAAACAGCCGTTAGGCACTTGAGAAGACCCGCACCGCAGCGGTGGGCCTTCATTCGCGACCGGGCAAGGCCGTAATCAATCCCAACGATGCAGGAAACCCCTTTGAAGAAGACCACAGGGAGAGTTGATCGGTATCACGTAGTTTAATGGCAGCATGCAAACAGGCGATTGAACGGAACCCCCATCACAAGTCCTTACGCCAGATGCGTTTCGGGAGTCACAAAAGTCCCTTCATCTGTGGCGTTTTGTTCACAGGAAATGAAAGCGCTCTTGCACTGCGCACCCTTCAATTTAAACACCTGCCACAGTGGGCGTGGCCGAGCACACGGCCTTCTGGTTGTTGTGGTGCGCTGCGTGGGATCCCCAGTGGGCTCGCTGTTCATTTTCAAAATTAAAACAAAGTTCATGTCCCAAGTGGGTGAGTGTCTGTATACACTGAGTGTATCTAAGGTTATATTAGAGTCTGAAGAGGTTTATCGTATTAGCACAAGAATGATGTCAAATGAGATGTCATCAGTGATGTCATCAGTGATGTCATTTGAGATGTCATCAGTGATGTCATCAGTGATGTCACTGACCATGTCATGAATGATGTAATATGTGACATCATCAGCAGTGGATTGCGGGTGCGCGATATATAGTTAGTGCAACTAACTATATATGGAATTTCAATGGTTTTGTGTGAGTAAATTAAGGTTTTCTAAATGCTAATTCCTAACTATATATGGTCTATAACCTATGGTTTTTTCAGTGAATTTTCAAGGTTTTGTAAATGCTAATTCCTAACTATATATGGTCTATAACCTATGGTTTTTTCTGTGAATTTCATTGGTTTTTTAACAGCTAATATCTGTAGCTGTAAAATGTATTCTTCTTTAAATCCAAAAATATATTTTATATGTTTATGAATAATTTTTTTTTTAAATATTTTTTTTTCTTCGTTCCCGCTTCGCGAATCGGGAAGCTTCCCGTTAGCTGACCTTGATGCCGCGAAATAGACCGCGAGCCGGTAAACGTTTCTTTACCGCAAGTGCCGCGTTAGAAAACAACATCGTGACGCCTCCCGTCCGCATGACGTTTCACGTTGTCGCGTGATACGTCATATGACGTGCTACGTTAGCGAACTGGTACGCGAAGCGAGTCGCAAAGCGCAGGTTTCTGGAAGCAAACCGGGAGGCCCTGCAAAGCGCTTAACGTAAACACAGCAAGTCATGTGACTTGGTAATAACACTTTTCATTGGTTCATTTCACTTTTGGTTTCCTAATGATGTAAGACTAGGTCATATAATTTAAAATGAACACTTTTGATTGGTTGAGAACTCTTGTTTTTCCCAAATGATGAAAATCCCTCCTTCTTTCCTCACTCTGACTTTCATCATTGTGAGAGAAAGACCCTTTGTGATCACTGAGCAATGGCTTCTTTAGTAGCTTCAGCTGGTGCTTCCCCACCACCTCCACCACATCCAAGGAAGAGTGGACCACCTGCTCAAGTTGTAATTCAACAAGAAGAAGAAGAAGAGGAACAGGAGGACGAGCACGAAGAGAGGCAGTTTTTGCCTGAGCAGCCCAGGACGTCTCACCGGAAAGAAAACTTCATTTGGCAATTTTTTAAAATTCCCAAAGGTCAGAAAAAAGTAAATGCAAGATACGTAACTTGCCTTATATGTCAAGATAGACTGTCCAGAGGGACCGACAAAAAATACAGTTTCGGAAACTACACAATGCATCGCCATATGACTAGGTGGCATCCTAACAACTACAGTGCTGCACAGTTTCGGAACGACCTAGATAATCTCCCTATTATGGCCAGAAGATCTGTTGTACCGGAAGTAACGGGACCAGAGGGCAGGGAGATGGTGCCAAATATACAAATGAGATTTGGTGATGTAAAACACACCTGCGCATTTTGCGATGGATTCATTTCCTACGGAGAAAAAAGCATCACTCTGATCAACAGAGCTATTGACTATCATATGCAAGTTTGTCCGAAACGCCCAAAATAATAAATACTTCTTTTTTTTGTTTTGTTGCTCCTGTTGAGCCCTTTACAATGAATCGTTTTCATTGCCCCCTCCAAGAAAAACCCCAAAAAATATAAAACTGTTCCGAAAAATTCAAAAACAGTAAAAAAATGTTCAGAAAAATAAAAAAAAAAGTTCTTTTCAGAACTACCTCCCCGTTATTAAAAAATTGGTACAATATTTGGAACTGTGCCAACCTCTATTTCTCTTAGTTCGCTTCCTAGTTCGCTCGCTGGTACGCGAACTGGAAGCGAACCAAAAACAGTAAGTATAAGGGAAGGAAACACACACTTATGTTAAAAGAAAGACAGCTATAGGGGAGTAAACTAGAGATACCATTACCCGTAATCCACTGCTGATGATGTCACATATTACATCATTCATGACATGCTCAGTGACATCATCAGCAGAGGATTGCGGGTTTTTTGGCAACATGCCTTATCCACGGTTTAATAACGCTGCCTTTTGCTTTATATAAGTTTTCAAATTGTATGAAATATATACCAATAGGTCGTTATGAACCTTTAGGTAGTGCTTTTCTTCATGAGGTCTGGTCGCTTCCATACACATACAGATGTTTCAAAGATGATCAAGAAGTTTATCTGAATGGAGAGGAATGCACTGAGACGCCAGATCATTCACTAATGTGTAGGCACATACAGTTACACGATTCATGCAACAAACACCGACCAAATATGGCTTGCATGTTGCAAGGCACGCCAGTTCCTGCTATCATCCCCACGTTCAAGTTGTTGGAAAATGGTAGTTATTTGATGCTCAATAATGAAGATTGTTCTGAGTTAATTAAAAGTATTCCTTTTATCGTAACAGTAAGTGAACGGGTTATTTGCTGCAGAAATGTTCTATTTCCTCCCACACATGAACATAGGGAGTTTTCAATCTGGCCACAAATACCAACCTTGGGACACGTTTCAACGGCATGGCAAGAATAAGAGCTCTTTTGTCTCAGAGAGAGGTGGCCTTGAGTTCGGCCCGTGAAACTTTCGTACTTCACATAGCGAACACCCGTACACAGGTTTGCCTTTCAATTTCAGCAACATGTTTCCGACTATCTTTAACGCATCCTCCACAAAATCCCTGGCACACTTTTTTAAAGTTGTTACCAGTGGTCTCGTGACTTCATTTGAGAAAATCTTTGGAGTCATCCCTGCTTCTTTTCATTGTATTTTCTGCACTCTGGTTCGTGGATTGGCATTTTTACTTGCATTACCAGCGGACGCTCTTGTGCTTTTTTACATTTTTAAATATGGATGTCCCTCCTATGCAACCTCCGACCCTGTAGCTGCTGACACTGTTCCGCAATCGCATGCTAGAATATTATGGCACAATGCCGTTGGCGATATTAAGCACGGCATATGGATTATCTTTTCGGTTCTCCTACTTCACCTGTGTCCAGCCTGTATTTCACTGCCTGACCTGTGATTTCGATTGGGCCATTGATTTGTGTCTCTGCGGACCGGTTTCTCCTGACGTCGACTTTAATCAGCTGATGACTCCTATCATTACTCACGAGTTGGTTTGTCCTGGCGAAAGGATTATGGCTGTGGCATTGATGCATGGACTACTTGGTCCCTGGAATTTACTGGCGGCAGCACAGTCTTTCTTGGAACAGAGCTTTCTTGAAAACCCACCGAGCTGTCCTCTGATGGTGATAGAGGATCCGGTGCTGGGAGAGCACGTATGTTCTTTTCCGCTTTTAAATTGGATGGCTGAACTGTTTTCGGATGAAGACGGTGACTTCCTATTGGAGGCTGTTGCAGCTTATTTTGCATACACAGTTATGTCATAGACCTTTTTCATGTTTGATATGCTGAGTACTAGCATTTCATTGACAATTCATTGACTTATTTGTCAAGTTTTTATTATTTACCTTGCCTATTGGCTTAAGACTCGATAAAGTACTTGGCTGTTTTATTTTTCTTTAGCATAAAATTTTCCTAGTTTTTAATGCTTTACCTTGCGGACCGTCCACATATAAACTTGCAATCTGCTCTCATGAGATGGCACTTCTATTATCTTATTCAGTTCGTTTCCGGATCATGAGGAGGTGTCATCTAGGTCCTGGATATCTTTACACCGTGTTAAGTTAGCATGGGCTCATTACCGGTTTAAACGCCATTTTTCCTTTTTTGCAACTTCTGCACACGACACTTAGTTGTTGCTTTAGCTTTCCACCTAGTAGTTCATCGTGGTTTACATGAGAATAATATGTTATTGGTCTACTATCTGCTTTACTTGTTAAACTATATCTGTACAGCGAGTGCTAAAGTTTCAAGAACAACACGATACAGAATTGTTATGAGGTCTGATCTCCACGACTTCATACTCATAACATAAGTGCAACTTCTGCCAATTCTGGGCATGAGGCGGGTTTTATATTGCTTTGCCGAACACACATACACAACAGTTGATGCGGTTCACATGAAGAGAGAGCTGGTGTATGCTGATGTGATTCCTTCAAATCTAAGACACTAAAGTATGGGCACGCCCTAAACCAACACAAAGAGACCTTCTTAGCAAATAATATAATATGTGTATTAGGGAGGGTGAGATATAAGCAGCCGCGGGCGGTGGAGGGAGTTACGATGGGGCAGGGAGGCGGGGAGGGGGAGAAGCAGGGTGGAGCCCTCTCTACCTTGCCCCTCCCCCTCCCCGCCTCCCTGCCCCACCGTAACTCCCTCCACGGCCCGCGGCTGCTTATAAGTGTTGCTAACTCTTATTCATTTACAGCATGTTAACATACTGTCACCATTCGCTTTTTATGTACTAGTAACTATGCTGGTAATTTTGCTACTGATAATATGTGTACTTGTATTCTCCACCCTGCTTCTCCCCCTCCCCGCCTCCCTGCCTCACCGTAACTCCCTCCACGGCCCGCGGCTGCTTATAAGTGTTGCTAACTCTTATTCATTTACAGCATGTTAACATACTATCACCATTCACTTTTTATGTACTAGTAACTATGCTGGTAATTTTGCTACTGATAATATGTGTACTTTTATTATCTAAGGTACTACGCCTGAGAAGACGGCATTAGTAAATAAACATTTCAAATACACATCTGTTCTTCTTAACTCCATGTTCTGGTTTCTAAGAAATCTATAACGACCGACTGTTCATGAGTTCCACGTATCCTGAGGTACTATAAGTTCATATTCTGGATTGTCTAAACATTGAGAGTTTGTTATATCCAATGTGACACTGTACCTAGCTTGCTAAATAGTTTTTGATTACTAACGTGAGTTTTGGGACACCCTAATTCGCCGAGGTTCCAATCCTCTGTCCACAGTTCTGTGTGAGAACAGAAACCCTGCGACAGGGGCACCCCCGACCCTTGCTGGAGCTTCATCACACTTGCGATACAACTCCAGCAATGCGCCACCTTTACGGCACAGATACATCACGCATCTGTGCTGTTTTTGCCCCATGATGCGCCGCATTGTAAATGCAGCACACCATAGGTGACGGAACAGCGGCACAGAATGACTAACACATCCCTGGTGATGCGCCAGTCATCATAAATGTATCCCTATGCTTCTTATCTTGTTAGAGATGAACCGCCATATGTATCATCAAAGTTATTTGCATTTCCTAAATAGCGAACTTTAAGGAATAAATAGCGATTCTTTACCATTCCTAGTTTGCGATGAGCTATTTGCTAATTAGCCGAATGTAGCCCAATGAAGCCCAATGTAGCCCAATGTAGCCCAAAGATGGCCGCCAGACACACAAAAAAACAAATGTAGCCCAAATATCAGCCAGATGTAGCCCAACTATAGCCCAGTGACAGAATGACCAATCAGCTTCGCAAACCTCCGTTACGCGAAGCGGAGCGCTGTTACAGATATATATCTTTTTTTGAACGTTAATTTCTCAAAATCCACTGGAGCACATATATTGAGACCTAGCAAAGGCACATCGGGCTACCAGTCCCTAATATTTTGCCAAGTTTCGTGCAAATCCATTCAGCCGTTCGGGCTAAAAGTGAGGCCAACCGCCCTATGGAAAACTCAATGTTAAAAACACGTTTTGGGACCCCCCTTTTTTCTCGGCCCCCACTGGACGAACCCCCCCCAAATTTTCAAGGGCTGCTCAGAAACAAAATGTGCCATTTTCCTGAAAATTTCAGCCAATTCCGTCCACAAACGCCAAAGTTATTAGACATAGAATTTTCAAAAAACCCATAGAGAAAAAATCCTAACTATATATACCTACTGGCGACCGCCAGTAGGTAATATATATGTATATATATATATATATATGTATATATATATATATATATATATATATAAAATACAACGGTTACAAGGGTGTTATAGTTAGGAAATAGAATTTAAAAATCCCTAGAAATTCACTGAAAAAAATAATATTATAGGAACTTTATAGTTAGGTTCAAAGGCCAAAGGCACTCCAAAGGCAAACCGACCTATGCCTGTCCGCGACCTGACTGCGGCCAGCGCCAGGAAGCCTGGACCTCCCACTACTTATTGCTTCGACACCACCACCCAACCCTAGAAGACTTAGAGAATGCCAACAGGCCTTGCAGAATATGACCAACGGCCATTTCTCCAGCCTCCACTGCCGCCAGACCCTCACCGCCACACCGGCCTCCAACACCGCCGACGCAGCACCGACGACACCCTAAAATGCATCCTCCACAATGTACGCTCCATACACAAACACGCCATGTAAATCTGGAACCTACTCGACTCTCTTTCGCCCGACATCACCTTCTTCACAGAGACCTGGACCAACGCATCCTCTGCCCCCGACAACAGCACCACCATCCCAGATGGATACAAGATCCAGAGAAAAGACCGCCCCAACCACCTCCTGCGAAACCTTGCCCTCTGCTGAACACCTGCACTTCCAGATCCAGACCCCCCAAAGTCACACTTGTCTACAGAACTCCGGGCCCCCGAACACCCTCTGCCACCAACATCACCGACTTCATCGCATCCCACGCCATCGCCTCAACAAACTGCATACTCATTGGAGACCTGACCTTCCACCTCGACAACCCCAGCGACCCCAACTCCACTATCCTTTGTGACAATCTCACCAGCATGGGACTTAAATAACTCTTCAACACACTGACCCACAGAGCAGGACACACCCTCAACCCCAATCTTCGCAGCAGGAAACAGCGTCGAATTCAGCTACACAATGCATGCGCCATGGACCGACCACCACTGCGTACACTTCGCCATCAACAAACCCAAGGCACCCAAACCAGACCCATGCCCACCATGAAGGAACTGGAGGAAGGTTATAGATGAGCAACTTAACTCCACACTCACCAGAAACAACCACACCTGGGTACCCAACGCAAATGACCCAGCCAGAGAACTCCACACCTGGATCTCTGCCTGCCCAGACGAGCTCGCCCGCTACACAATCCCGACAGATAACGCCCCAGGAGAGCCGCCTGGTTCACCACCACTCTCTAAGAAGCCAAATGTACCTGCAGACTCCTCGAGAAACACCAAGACAACCGAAAACCACACTACCTACACGGACGCCATGGCAGACTACCACAACCAGATTAGAGCCACCAAGAGGAACTCCATCCACAACAAAATCCTGGCCAACTCCACAAACACCAAGGACCTTTTCAGTGTCATTCAAAAATTCACCAACCCATGCAGCGAAGCCACAAACATCCCCCTTCCCAATACCTCTGAGACAAGCTTGAAACCTATTTCCATCTTAAGATCAACAACCTCTCCGACAACTTCATCGACTATCCACCAGGCACCACAGACGGCCTCCCACCCCCCAGAAATACCAGCCTGCCCACCATCTCCAACTGGACACCGATAAGGCCAAAGACACTGCCTCAGCCATGAAAAGCATCCCCTCGGGGGCCCCCACCGACCCCTGTCCCCCTCACATCTACCAGAGAGATGCAGCCACCATCGCACCCGAACTACAATGCACCATCAACACCACCTTCAAAACAGGCACCCTCCCAGACAAATGGAAGTGCGCAGAAGTCAGACCCCTGCTCAAGAAGCCCACAGCTGACCCCACGGACCTCAAGAACTATTGACCCATCGCGCTCCTCCCGTTCGCAGCCACAGTTGCAAAGAAAACAGTCAACAGGAAACTGACATGATTCATTGAAGAGAACGCCATCCTCGACCCGTCCCAATCCAGATTTCGAAGCAACCGCAGCACAGAGACCTCCCTACTCGCCGCCACAGTCGACATTTGCCAAGGCCACTCCGCAGCCCTCATCCCACTTGACCTATCAGCGGCCTTCGACACGGCACATTAGTCGCAAGAATACACAACGCAGGTATACAAGGAATACCCCTGGACATGATCGGATCATTCCACACCGGAAGAAGCCAAAGGATCAGACTCACACCCTTCCTCTCCAACCCTACGAAAATCACCTGCAGAGTCCCACAGGGTTCATCCCTGAGCCCCACCCTCTTCAACATCTACATGGTCCCCCCTAGCAGCCATTGTCCAACAACACAGCCTGAAAATCGTATCCTACACTGACGACACCCAGCTCATCCTCTCCCTCACCAAAGACATACCACTGCCAAACTCAACTTCCAGGAAGGAATGCAAGACGTCACAGTCTGGATGACCAACAGCTACCTGAAGCTCAAAGTCGAGAAGACTGAAGTCCTCATCCTCTGTACCACCCATTCTGCATGGGGCAGCACCTGGTGGCTAACTGATCTCGGAAGCCCACCTACCCCCTCAGACCACACCAAGAACCTCAGCATCGTACTTGACTCATCACTCACCATAAACCGACAGGTCAAAGCCATCACCTCCAGCTGCTTCAACACCCTCCACATCCTCTGCAAAACCTTCAAGTGGATCCCCTCGAGTCAAGTAAGACAGTCACCCATGCACTCATCACCAGCAGACTGGACTGTGGAAACACACTCTACGATGGCATCAACAAGTCCCTACTCCGCAAACTCCAGACAATACAGAACACCGCCGCCAGACTCGTCCTCGGCATCCCCCAACACCTCCGAAGTCTCCACTGGCTCCCCATGGAGAAAAGAGTTACTTTCAAAATCCTCACTCATGCCTACTAATGCCTACACAGTAATGGACCCAAATACCTCAACAACAGAATCAACTTCCACGTACCCAAAAGAAACCTCCGATCTTCCAACCTCGCACTGGCAGAAACCCCCACATCCACAGAGCTAGAGCAGGCGGAAGATCCTTCTCTCACATTGCAGCTAGGACCTGGAACGAGCTACCAGCAGACATCAGACGCGCCCCATCCCTGAACACCTTCAGGAAGACCTTCAAGACCTGGCTCTTCTCCTAAACAGATCTGCGGACACCCCACCCCCTCAGCGCTTTGAGACCTTCATGGATCAGTAGGCGCTTACAATTCCCTGATTGATTGATTGATTGATTGATTGATTGATTGATTTTACACTCACAAAACCATAGAAATTCAGCAGTTATAGTTATCTCAAGTAACTTGTGTACTAAAATAACTATAACTCGCAACTGTGCCATGCACAGTTTTCTCATCAATATTTTCACTGCAAATGTTGCAGTGATATTATCAATGATGCCATAGAAGATGTTATGACTGATGTAATATGTGGGGTAATTAGTTGTGCATGGTGAGGGCACAGTTTTTGTTACCTTAGGGTACGAGTTATTGTTGCTTGAGATAACTATAACTGCTGAATTTCTATGGTTTTGTGTGTAAAATCTTAACCTAACTATAATGTCACTGTAACCTTTCTATTTTTTCAATGAATCACATCTACCCTGCCTTGAAAGCCCTGCATTGGTTACCGGTTGCCAAAAGATCCACGTTCAAGCTGCTTTGTATTACCCACAAAGCAATACATGGAATAGGACCAGTCTTCATCAGGAATAAAATCAACAAACACATTCAACAAAGGAACCTACGCTCTAAAGGAGCATCTCGCCTCAAAATCCCAACATACAAGAAAAAAACAATGGGTGGCACATCCTTCTCTGTTCAAGCAGCCAAACTATGGAACTCTTTACCCCCCAACATAAGATCCACCGACAACCACCTTATCTTCAGAAAACTACTCAAGATCTGGCTCTTCCCCACATAAGCACCATACGGAAATAGAAATTTACAGCATATCCCTCTGTATATAATCATTTGTTTTCACTATAGATATGTACCTATCTTTGTGTATTACTTTATAAAACATGTAAAACAATTATGTTGTTAAGAGAAGAAAAAATATATAAATAATAATAATCATCAATAAATAAAAATCATTTTTGGTCTACATGTACATACTTCCATTGTACATCTATGTACCTTCCATGTACTTGGATCTGTGTGTCTGTTACTTTTCTCCTGAAAAAGCATATCCAATGCACTACCCTATTTCTCATCCTGTGCGTCTATCAATATATTTAATCTAAATATACTTACTTCTTTTATGTATCTATATACTTTTAATGTACTTATGGATCTATATATTTATCACTTTCTTCTAATTTAGCATTTCCAATGCAGTAGCCTATTTCTCAGCCTATACTTCACTCAATATATCTTCTAGCCCAACCTTCTGACTCCTCTCAAACTTCTTTCTACAACTCCTTCTAATGCACTACCCTATCTCTCATCCTATAGATCTATCAATATATCCTCTACATCCACTCTCTCATTTATCCCAAACCCCATACCACTACTATGATCGCCAAAATAACTTTTTCTCGACTCTCTCCTGCCCTACCCCTCCTTGCATCATCTAACACCTCTTTTTACTACACCGATCCCCTAAAACAAACATTTCTAAACTCTCCCCTCTGACTCCTTCCCTCCAAAACTCCTTTTTACTCATCCAAAAGCCTCTTCCTACTGCTAAGACTTAAAAAAATAAATCCTTCACTCTTTTATCCCTCCACTATCCTTTTTCAATCAAAATTAACAGACTAACATGTTTCACTTCTCAAATTCCATATTCCATTTTCAACTATACTAATATACTGCCCAAATAAGTGAATAACATATCTACTACTCAAATTACTTCATATTTATACTATACTAATTTTCAACACTAATCCTTTATGGGTTCCGGAGTGGCGTGCTACTTGCCAGAAAAGCGCTTCAACACCCATCAGGGGTAACAAGTGCTATATGAATGCAAATCTTTCTTCCCTTTTTATCCATCCGCTATCCTTCTCACTCCAAGTAACAGACTAATATCCACCACTGAAATTACCTCATATTTCACCATATTAATTCACCACTAATCCTCTATAGGCTCCCTGAATAGCATGCGTCAACAAGCGAGCGATAAATAAATACAAACCTTTGTCCTACTCTATCCTTCTGCTATCATTCTAAATCCAAATAACTGATTAACCTATCCACCACTTAAAATGTACTTGCATGTTTCACTATACTAATTCAACACTAATCCTCTGTGGGTCCCGGAGTAGCGTGCTACCCGCCGAAAAAGTGCTTTGATGCCTCGTAAGGGGTAGTAAGCGCTATATAAATGCAATTACAATACAATACAATCCCTGTAACCGTTGTTTTGTAGGGAATTTCACTGTGTTTTTAAATATAAATTGTACTACAATTTGACTCATAAGTTCGATTTACTAATATATATGTTCACAAGTTTATAAATACATTGTATTCACACATTCATTCTTATTGTATATTTCTTCATCCCAGGATCTCTGAGTGACTCCAAGAGCTGGATAGCTGACCTCCTATTCTGAGTGTCAGGGACACAACAAGCTCCAGAGGCCTCACTGCAACTGTCCTGCCGAGCTGCTGCACTAGACCTACCTTGACATGCAACTGGACCTACATGAGCCCTGTTGGCCTCTGTAAGAGTGAGTTCATGATCCCCAAGAGGTGCTTTGCAGGTCTTCTGCCATTCGTGTGGAATCAATTGAGCTACTCCTAGAAGAAAAGGAGAAGTTCGGATGTTTTGTGCTCTTCTCATATGAAAATGGCCCCTTCGCACCAAGACCTTGCCGCCGGTGCCAACCACCAACATGAACCCAACTCTTCGTGCTATAGCGACCACCAGCGACAGCTGCCAATCCGAGTTCTGCACTTTGGGCTACAGCATAAACCGTCCTTGGTGACCACCAACACAAAGCTCCATCAACGACAGTCAGCTACAACCAACAGGATCTTTGCACTACAGAGATGACCATCTGTGGCACACGACCTGCTCTTCGTGCTACTGCCACAACTTTCCATGGAGCTCTCCCAGCTCTTCACCGCATCTTCCACCACAAACAGAATTCCTCGCACTGGACTTTAGAAGGCAACTTTTTCAACAGAACTAACCTGGTCCCTATATCTAGCATATGGAATGCTTAGAGTCGTTCCTTTAGGAAAACAAGTTTTCAATTTGGGAACACTTCAGAGGGAGCAGGCAGTGGTCATCGTTTAAGGTGTCTAGAACAGATTTTGTTTGGAATTGTGGTCACAACTACTGATATACTGCCCACCAGATAGCAGTTTGCAAGGAATGCCCTTTTTACTTCCCTTGCTAATTGTGATTCAGTATGGGTTTTGTGCATGAAGGGCAGGGAGTTTGCGTTTGCAAACTATATGATGTTGCAAATCAGAGGGTTTGCAATTGCACAATTGTTTTACACATGTGGCCTAAAATAACAGGTATATTATGTACTTCAAGAAGCATTGTCCTCTTGAGAAAATATTGTGCTTGAGGTGCCTTTAATGATAGAAGTGATTCGTACAGCTAAACTACTCAGCCAATGTGACTTTTAGCAAGAATTGATCTTGTACCACCGTATTTACATGCACAAACTGCTGCTGTGCCTTTTATCCTATTGTACCACATATACCTGATGAGCCACAGGTGGTGATTGGACAATTGGCGAAATTAGGATAAATGCATTTCAGTTTAATGGATGCGTCACAATTTCTAACAGCACACAATTGCACGCAGAATGTTTGTTTTGTGCGTCTGAAGGGGCCATTAAACACCAAATGTTTATTACAAACCATTTGATCATGTCCTTGCTACAAAACATGCTTCTAGCACACGTGTCGGTGACTAAAGTATGTGTTCAATGAACACTGGGTTTTCACGTGTTTCTGGTGCTTACAGTCATAACAAAAACGTTTTATGCCAAACGTCAAGACATTCAAAAGCAACACGTTTTGAATAATACCCTCGACCGGGTAATGGACTTACATCATGCATGAAAAATGGCACAGTTTTGTCTGGGCCCAAAAACATTTAAACACAAAAGAGCTATTTTCTGTCTAGTGAACATGCATTTTTGACTCATGAGCTAATGCTCTGGCGCGAGTGAGGGCAAATATTTAGCAAATGCACACATTCAGTCAGTTTTAAACTCAAGATTCAGTCTGACACTTTCCTCTTAACAAAGTTCACATTAAGTTTCTTTTATTAGTCTATTTTTAACCTTGTGCCAGAATGACTTTCATACAAATGGGTATTTTGTTTCTGACATCACGTTCTGGGCTTCATACAACCGAGAACACGTGCCTTGCTACAGATATCAGTCATGCAAACTTTGATTGTGTTTCTGAAACAAAACTAACACTGTCACATACACGCGTGCATTATATGTTTTTGAATAATGATCTACAGGTGTTGATATGTAATGTTATGCAGGTTTGTAGAGCGCACTATCACCCGGGAGGGTAACCTGCATGATTTATGATTAAATGATATGTTTTTTGAAGGCGTAAATCCGACGTACGCTGGAAAAAAAAAGGCCACGAATTGGTCTGAAATGCCTAAAAGACATAGGAGCAGATTGGTGAAGGCCTTGCGCCGCCGGTGCGTCATTTTTAACATGGGAAAAAGTGACGCACCGGCGGCGCAAGGCCTTCATAAATCTGCCCCATAGATCCCAAATAAAGGCTAAGATGTATTGCTTTAGTATACCACCTGGTGAAACTCTTTGGTGCTGTGGACAAGACCGTGGCTGTACATTAGCAAAAGAGATTTTAAACTTCAAATCCATTGATCACCATTACTTAAATTGGTTTAAATTTATGTTGTACAATATATGACACACAGTTATGTGACGTATATCTTCCAGTCCTTCAACAATTGTCTCCGCAAAACTTCCTCAAGACTAGAATCCAAAGTTACTGAGAGGTAGCAAAATGCAGAACATTGAAAAATGTTACCTACTAAAATGTACTTTTCTACGAAAAATATTATTTTTATCCATAAGTGTGTGCTCTAAAATTCATACTTCTATATCATTACTTTCACGTTAGCAAGACAAAATACACTTAACTGCTACGGGTCTATCACTAATTATATATTTTACTGCTGATAGGAAAACCACTCTGCACGAACAGTGTGACATGCTACCTTGCTTCCTTGGCCTAGACTGGAGCTTCCTTTATCAGGAAATGTGCTCAATGCATAATCTCTGTCCTTGCTCCTCAGAAGTGCAAGCTTCTGCCAGGCCTTAGTTCAGAGAAAACAGCCTCTATTTCTCTCAGGTCCAAGTGATTTCGCATTACGGGGAGTCAAGAGTAAAACTCTAACTATCTTCTTTGGTGGAGAGTCAGTCCTTGGTCTGGCTGTGTTTGGTGCTGTTGGCAATGATGCCATATTTCGTGCTTCTGATATTCAGTTTAAGATAGGTACTTCACAGCCAGGCTTGGATGTTGACAAGGCAGGATCTGTGCTGATTGATGTCCTTAATTTTGTCAACTTTCAGATAAACTTTTATATCGTTCGGTATGCATGTAACACATGAATACATTGCTGACTTATGTGTTCACATATGTGTTTAAGTTCCAAAATGCATAGATATCTGTACAGACAGGAACTTTTAGGTCGAAATATATTTACCTTGAAAATGTAAATGAGAAATATCTACTTTGAATCCTTTAGCTATCCATTTACATTTCTGTTTGAAAAACTTCCCTCTTTGTGTTTCATCCATTGTCTGTTGTTTTTGCTCCAATTCTTCTGTTCAATTGATGATACACCACTGAACACTAGACAACTTAAACCAACCAAGGCACGCTTGAAAGCATCCTCGCACTTGAAGGAGAAGTTCATGCTCCTCTCTTAATTCTTACACAAACATCATGCACTGTGGGTCATCCCCATTTAAAATTGCTGCCCTCACACATCTGATTGTTTCAATGTTTTGCCACTCAGTTCCAGTGCGCTTCAGAGATCTCCACAGACCCCCCCCCCCCTCCATGTTCGTGGCAAGATGTACTCTCGAGTGAAGTGTATTGCGCTGGCACCAGTTAAGCTGCTCATACATAACGCAACTAGAGGTAAACAGTGGCCCACCTAATGTTTGCAGCAGTTAAAACATTTCAATGTGGGGGGTACACATGAAATAAAGGATGCTTGTCTTTCCAAATGTTACACAAAAGCCAAATCCCATTTATACAATCACATTCTCCTTGACAACTACCGATTTTGCAGAGGCTGCACACGAAGGGGGCTTGAGAGCCGGCGCCATAACGATCACCGTGCCCCACCCCCCATAACCTGCTATCTCGCACCGTTTTTTGGCACGCAGGAGTCACAGGGTGCAAAAACAGCCTTGCCTCCCCTCTCCCCCACCCCCTGCGGTGACCGCCGGACAGGCGCTGCCCGGCACGGCCAATGGGGGCTATGTTATTTACAAACCCTCCAATGGGGGCCAAACAAACAAGCTAGGCAGGGAACAAAGGGAAGGGGGATATAAGGCCTGCTCCCCCAGGAGAGCTCCATGCTCACAGCCGGAGCGGGGGGAGCAGCACCTTGACCAGAATCTTTTTTCCACCCACCCACACCTAAGGAGCAGCAATGTCGAAAGACTGAGGTGCAGTTGTAGGCAGGGCAGAGAACTACGCGAATAATGGTTGGTAAAGAGGCACACCGGAGGGCAGTGTGCCAGGATTCAACCACTAACCTAGGGATGCCTCACGGCTGGAAGAGCTGGCCGAAGGGCAGAGAGTACCACCACTCACCTTCAGATGCCTCATGGCTGAGTGAGGCGGCTTACCAAAGAGGGGGGGTAGCAAAAACGGAGACGGTGCTCGCAGCCCAGCCCCCGCCGGATGGCAGGGCACAACCAGAATTGGACAAGGTAGCCTTACTCCTGGTACAGAAGCTACTCCCTCCCCCTGCACAAGGGAAGCCCAAATCCGACCTACCAAAGAAAAAATGACCCGCAAGTGCCAAAAGAGACTAGACAGAAGAAAGTACAAAGTTTATGCATGTTGTCACTTTATTCATAATAAACTGCGGCCAACAAATGACCATAACAAGACAGAAGTGTATGTTGGTTTATTTTGCAAAAAGGGGAATACAGTATGGGAAAATGTACAGATGGGGGAGGTGGGGGCGAGTGCGAGGGTTATCAGAACCTACCTACATACTTCTTGTTAAGCAACAAAGAAGGGCATTGTTATGTTCGTGCCGGGACTTCGGCAAAGAACAAGAACTTACTCTAGTTAATGCAACTTTCAGAGGAGAAACAATATTGGACACACTCATGTTCAGCATGTCGCTGTTTTTCATATTCATAGAGGATAGTTACTTCATTGCCTCTGTACCCGTAGAAGCCCGGAAGGGTTCCTCAAAAGTAGCGGTAAATGTGGAGTGTGCACAGTGGCAAAGGGCATTCAGGTTATTAAATGGCATTCGAGATGTCAAACTTGACTTCTGCTTTTTGGGATCAAGTGTAGCAAGAGTTCCAAGTGAAAGGCTGAGCTTAACCACAAAGTTCAATCCAAGATGGTGGGCTCACCATTGGTGATCACATGAGTTTACCATTCCAAGAAGGCTTGGAGGGAGTCACAATGAATTTTGTAACCTGATTTGTCGTTATGCTCAGCACATCCTTGCTATACATTTTGTCTGTGATATTCCTTAGTAGATTCAGTTATTCCCTAGGAATTTTAGATTTTGTCTTGCTTGGCATAGCTTTTGTCACTCTGGATCAACATCAACGTGGATCATCTGATTCTGGACCTAATACCCTGCCTGGATCCTCCTATGTCAGGGGAGGTTTAATCCTTTGCTGATCATCACTGACACAATATGCATCATGAATTAAGATCTATAGAGATTTCAAAGGAGGTCTTTCCCTTGTAGGGTTTTCATTCTACCTGGGACCTCCTAGCGCCAAGAAACCGCTGGTATACGTGCGCTATAGAAATAATTTTAAATCAAATAGAAGAGACACTTGTCCACTTTACCATATATTAGTCTTCACAGATTAGTACCGAGGCTACTGGAAGCAGTCATTCTTTCCTCGGGTTATTGTGAAGGACTCTCAGCAGACCAACATCACATCCACCCCTTTAACTACTTATATCACAAGAAAGTACCATTCAAACTCCTGGCCTAGACAATTTAGATGGTATTTTTTAAGCAGAAATAAATGCTGTAATAATGGTCTAACTTATGGACCAACTTTGATTATCACAGTTTATTTTTAAACTTATATTTTTTAACTAAAGTTTCAAACTAACCACTTCTGAAAATACACGTTTTCACTATTAGGCTACTCTTACAGTACTATTATCTTTTCACAAAGCATGTGCTGAAAATTCGTTCCGCTTGTGGAATTTGCGGATTTTCCGCGATTTCGCGATCCGTGAATCTCGCGAAATCGCGGTAAAATCCGCGGGGACGAATTTTAAGCCAAGCACTTACAGGGTTACAGCAGCAGGTGCAAAAGTTGAAGCTAATTTTTTTGTAACCTTTTACAAAAGGGTTACAAAGAAATTAACTTCAACTTGGGCACCTGCTGCTGTAAGCCTGTAAGTGCTTCCTGGCGCCTCGTTGCCTACTTGCAACTATTCTCTGTCCCTGCTCTGACCCTTGAAGCAGGGTCAGAGAATAGTTACAAGTAGGCAATGAGGCGCCTGTCACGAAAATTAAACCTCAACAGGAAGCACTGACAGATATAAAAACAAGCATTTGCAATGCAATAGGTCTCGCATTAGGAAAGTTTGAGCTATTGGTCTTGTAAATGACACTTATTTTTATTTATGTGTTGGTTTTGAAAATAGCTTTGTCATTTACAATGCCAATAGTTATAACTTTCGCAAATGTGACACCTATAGCATTTGTAACGCAACATGTTTTGTATTTATGTGACTTAGCTGTATTGATATTACAAATTACAATGGCTTAATTAATATTTAAATAAAAGTGATTTTAATTTATAATGGCAATAGCTTAAACTTTTGTAAATAACTTTTGTGAAGATTATGTTCAGTGTATTTTATTGTGACAAAAATCCAAGAACAGAAGTGAAATATTAACATCTTTTTGTGACATTTGTAATAAAGTTTGAAACATTGAGAGAACATATTTGAACCAGTTGTTGTTGAATGGTTGCCCAGATTGATGCTGATGTGGCGCTGAGTGGTGCTGTGGTGGTGCTGAGTGGTGCTGTGGTGATGCTGAGTGGTGCTGTGGTGGTGCTGAGTGATACTGGGATGGTGCTGAGTGATGCTGGGATGGTGCTGAGTGGTGCGGTGGTGGTGCAGAGTGATGCTGTGGTGGTGCTGAGTGGTGCTGTGGTGGTGCTGAGTGATAATGTGGTGGTGCTGAGTGATGCTGTGGTGGTGCTGAGTGATGCTGTGGTGGCGCTGAGTGGTGCTGTGGTGGTGCTGATTGGTGCTGTGGTGGTGCTGAGTGATGCTGTGGTGGTGCTGAGTGGTGCTGTGGTGGTGCTGAGTGATAATGTGGTGGCGCTGAGTGATGCTGTGGTGGCGCTGAGTGATGCTGTGGTGGCACTGAGTGGTGCTGTGGTGGTGCTGAGTGATAATGTGGTGGTGCTGAGTGATAATGTGGTGGTGCTGAGTGATGCTGGGGTAGCGCTGAGTGATAATGTGGTGATGCAGAGGGCAGAAAGGCACAAAAAGCAGTCTAACAAAGGGCAGAAGGGCAGAAACACAAGGGAAAAACAAGTCTAGCAGAGGGCAGAAGGGCACAAAAAACCAGTCTAACAGAGGACAGAAGGGCAGAAAAACAAGGGAAAAACGAGTCTAACAGAGGGCAGAAGGGCACAAAAACGAGTCTAACGGGGCAGAAAGGCACAAAAACGAGTCTAACAGAGGGCAGAAGGGCACAAAAAACAAGTCTAACAGGGCAGGGCACAAAAACAAGGGAATAACAGAGGGCAGAAGGGCACAAAAAACGAGTCTAACAGAGGGCAGAAGGGCACTAAAAACGAGTCAAACAGGGGGCATAATGAATCCCGCCCTGCGTGTTTGTCCACGAAGATGCCACCTTTTTGTGCAAAGGAATAACAGAGGGCAGAAGGGCACAAAAAACGAGTCTAACAGAGGGCAGAAGGGCACAAAAACAAGGGAAAAATTAGTCTAACAGAGGGCAGAAGGGCACAAAAAACGAGTCTAACAGGGGGCAGAAGGGCAGAAAAACGAGTCTAACAAAGGGCAGAAGGGCACTAAAAACGAGTCTAACAGGGGGCATAATGAATCCCGCCCTGCGTGTTTGTCCACGAAGATGCCACCTTTTTGTGCAATACCTCTACTCAACTGGAGTACTTTCTACTGTCTAATCAGTAAGTGCTCCCTCGTTGGCTAAATGTATAGGGGCAGATTTACAATAACTGGCGCATCCCCAGGGATGCACCAGTTATTGTGCGCCGCAGCTCTGCCACCCATGGTGCGCCGCATTTACAATGCGGCGCACCATGTGGCAAAAACGGCACAGATGCGTCACAGATATGTGCCGTAAAAGCAGCGCATTGCTGGAGCTGCGTTGCGCTTGCGACGCAGCTCCAGCAATGCTCTGGGGGGGCCTATCTCCCCAATGCTGCATCAAGCCTTGTGCCTACTTCAAGCAGGCGCAGGGTTTTGACGCAGCATTGGCCTAAATGTGACTGAGTGAAATCTTGTAGATTTCACTCAGCCACTTTTAGGAGGCGTTCCTGCGCAGGAACGCCCTCCCTGCGCCGGAATGCCTCCTGATGGCGCAGGGCTTTACAACGTGATGCATCGCTCAGATGCGTCACGTTATTAATACCCAGCACCATGGCGCATCATTTGTGCTGCCCCTGCGTCACAAAAGGTCTCAGTAGAGGGTGGCAGTTATGAACCAGAGGGTGACAGTGATGAACCAGAGGGTGGCAGGGGTGAACCAGAGGGTGACAGTGCTGAACCAGAGGGTGGCAGTGCTGAACCAGACGGTGGCAGTGGCGAACCAGAGGGTGACAGTGCTGTACCAGAGGGTTGCAGGGGTGAACCAGAGGGTGCTGTGATGAACCAGAGGGTGGCAGTGCTGAACCAGAGGGTGACAGTGGTTAATCAGAGGGTGGCAGTGGTGAACCAGAGGTGCTGTGATGAACCAGAGGGTGGCAGTCGTGAACCAGAGGGTGGCAGTGGTGAACCAGAGGGTGACAGTGCTGAACCAGAGGGTGGCAGTGCTGAACCAGAGGATGGCAGTGGTGAACCAGAGGGTGGCAGGGGTGAACCAGAGGTTGGAAGGGGTGAACCAGAGGGTGGCAGTGGTGAACCAGAGGGTGGCAGTGATGAACCAGAGGGTGGCAGTGGTGAACCAGAGGGTGCTGTGCCCATACACGACCGCATGGGTAACTTCGCCATGCAAGCGGCCCGCGAACACGCAAAAAGCCCTGCGAACACGCAAAAAAAAACGCGAACACGCAAAAAAAAACACGAACACGCAAAAAAACAAAAGTCCGCAAACTCGCACGAATTCGCGGATTGCGAATTCGATTTCGCGCGAATTCCCGGAACGCAAATTTGCAAATTTCGCCCATACTTACTTTTCACCCACATTTCCTCTATCCCCTTTTATGTCTTACTCTTATGTACAGCACTCAGGACTTTGCTGCTAGGTTCTCACCATAAATTTCCCCCCACACACATCTTTTCATATAGAAAGATTACGTTCATATTACACTTTATCAGACTCATTCTGTAATATTTTTCAGTTACCAAAATTCAAATGTTTGCAAACAGCCAGTGGTCATATTACTGCTACAAAGGTAACTTCAACATAGTGGTAGTAAGCAAGCATCCTACTTCAGTGACTCTCAATAGGCTACACATAAGCTAAAAAAAGGCCCAACGGTGACACTCTGTCTTTCCGTAGTTACTGGCCAAATATAACAAATAATGACTACCATTCAATATATGAATTTAAAACAAATAAAGTGTAATTGAGGTGATAGATCCTTCACCTCTTTATTAATGTAATGTTGACAAGCTATTTGCATATCTGTGATCTCAGATTTAATGATATGATCTTGAGTGAGACACCAAGTTATAGACATGATCGTGAGTGAGACGCCGAGTTCAAATGTATCACCATCATGTTTCCGTGGTAAGGGAACCAGCCCGTTATATGTAGTTTCACAAACATTAGGGCTGGTATAATTAAAAGAATGTCCCTGAGTTTTTTAACATCTTGACCAACTTTAAAAATTTTAATGTTTGTGATGGACTCTGAGAAAATTTGCAAGGGATGGTATTTAGTATTAAATCTTAGCGTTATTGCTAAACTGCTTTACTGTAGTGGCTGAACTCTAGAGATCCATTTTTATTTGTAGATATAGGGAATGATGAGTATTGCTGGCTACAGTTAAGAACTGTTAAATAAAATTGTTACAGCAAACAAATGATGGAAATGAATGCTGACAATGCAAACATTCTCCCCCAATCAAAAGATCTGGGTTAAATCCATCGTTCCTTTGCCGACTATGGGCTAGATGTAGGTAAATAGGTTTTACCGATTCTAAAATACCGAATTTTACCGATTCGGTATTTTAGAATCGGTAAATCCTATGGAGGTAATTATTCGGTAAAAAATTCTGAATCGTTAAGATTCGGTATTTACCAAATCGGTAATTACCGATTCGGTATTTGCCATTCATTCCTATGGGCCTGGAGGCCCATAGGAATGAATGTCAATTACCGAATCAGTAATTACCGATTCGGTAAATACAGAAAAATTCAAGGGTGGCAGGGTGTCACTTTGACACCCTGTTGCACCCCTGATTAGTGCTGGTGTGCACATGTGGCATACATACATGCCCTAAGGGCATGTATGTCTGTCACATGGCACAGGTGTAAATGCACATTTATGCATTTACATAGGAATTCCTTATTTACCACCAACTAATAGTTGGTGGTAAATAACGAATCCTTAAAGCCTTGAAGCACTGTTTACAGTGCTTCCTACATTTCATTTACCGATTCGGTAATTGACATTGTAATTGTAAATTTACTGAATCAGTAGTTTTTTGAAGCCCTACATCTTAATATCCAAATACCGGTTGGTAATGGCCGAAAATTGGTATTTTCGGCCATTACCGAAACCGGTATTTGGATACCTACATCTGGCCCTATGTTTTTTTGCCCACTACGCAACCGCAGTTTGGACCCAGCCATATAAATCAATCAATCACAGAATTTGTAGAGCGCACTACTTACCCGTGAGGGTCTCAAGGCGCTGCGGGTGGCTGGGGGGAGGTGGCTGCTGCTACTGCTCAAAGAGCCAGGTCTTGAGGAGATTCCTGAAGGTGAGCAGGTCCTGGGTCTGCCGCAGGTGGATGGGGAGGGTGTTCCAGGTCTTGGCAGCGAGGAAGGAGAAGGATCTGCCTCCAGAGGTGGTACGCTGGATTCGTGGGACGTCGGCGAAGGCGAGGCTGACGAGCCGAGCTGGCGGGCGGGGGTGTAGAAGTTGAGTCTGTTGTTCAGGTAGGCTGGTCCGGAGTTGTGGAGTGCTTTGTGAGCGTGGGTGAGGAGCTTGAAGGTGATCCTCTTGTTGATGGGGAGCCAGTGAAGGTTTCTGAGGTGGGGGGAGATGTGGCTGCGTCGGGGGAGGTTGAGGATCAGACGGGCCGAGGTGTTCTGGATGCATTGTAGTAGCTGTAGGTGTTTGGTCGGGATTCCCACGTAGAGTGTGTTGCCGTAATCCAGCCAGCTGCTGACCAGGGCCTGGATCACCGTTCTTCTGGTTTCGATCGGGATCCACTTCTAAATCCTGCGAAGCATGAGGAGGGTGTTGTAGCAGGAGGAGGAGACGGCGCTGACCTGTTTGGACATGGAGAGGGAGGAGTCGAGGATGATTCCCAAGTTGCGTGCGTGGTCCGTGGGCATCGGTGCTGTTCCTAGCGTTGTTAGCCACCAGGAGTCGTCCCAGGCAGACAGGGTAGGGCCGAGGATGAAGACTTCCGTCTTGTCTGAGTTCAGCTTCAGATGACTGCTCCTCATCCACTCAGCGACTGCCTTCATTCCCTCGTGGAGGTTGGTTTTGGCGGTGTGTGGGTGCTTGGTGAGGCAGAGGATGAGCTGGGTGTCTTCGGCGTAGGAGATGATGTTCAGCTCGTGTTGGCGGGCCACTTGAGCGAGGGGGGCTATGTAGATGTTGAACAGCGTCGGGCTGAGGGATGAGCCCTGGGGTATGCCGCAGATGAGGTTGGTAGCTTTGGAGCGGTGGGGTGGGAGGCGGACCCTCTGGGTTCTGTTGGAGAGGAAGGAGGTGGTCCAGTCTAGGGCTTTTTCCCAAATTCCGGCTTCTTGGAGGCGTGTTCTTAGTGTGTGGTGGCAAACCGCGTCGAAGGCGGCTGACAGGTCCAGGAGGATGAGGGCTGAGGTTTCGCCGTTGTCTAGTTGGCATCGGATGTCGTCTTTGGCGGCAATGAGAGCTGTCTCGGTGCAGGGGTTCCGTCTGAATCCGGATTGCGTAGTGTCTAGGATGTTGTTGTCCTCGAGGTGGCGGGTCAGCTGTATGTTGGCGATTTTCTCAATGACCTTTGCCAGGAAGGGGAGCAGGGAGATGGGGGCGGAAGTTCTTGAGGTACTTGGGGTCCGCCTAGGGTTTCTTGAGGAGGGTGTCGATATTGGCGTGCTTCCAGCTTTCCGGAAATGTCGCTGAGTCGAAGGAGATGTTGATGACCTTTCGTAGTTGGGATGGGATGGTGGCGTCTGCTTTGTTGAACACGTGGTGTGGGCAGGGGTCTGCTGGTGATCCCGAGTGGATGAAGTTCATGATCTTTCGTGTCTCGTCATCATTGACGTGGGCCCAAGATGTCAGCTGGTTGGTGCAGGTGATGTTCGGGGTGGGGTCAGTCGTGGTCGGGGCTGGCGGTGCGTTGAAGCTGTCGTGGATGTCTATGACCTTGCGGTGAAAGAAAGTGGCCAGTGAGTCGCACAGTTCTTGCGAGGGTGGGATGTCGTTGGTGCTGGCGCTGGGGTTGGAGAGTTCCTTGACGATGCTGAAGAGCTCTTTGCAGTCATGTGCGTTGTTGTCTAGGCGGGCTTTGAAGGAGGATCTCTTGGTTGTTCTGATGAGTTGGTGGTGTTTGCGAATAGCGTCCTTGTGGGCAGCGTGGTTGTCTGATGTGCGGTCTTGGAGCCATTTTTTCTCTAGCAGCCAGCATATGTGTTTGGAGGTCTGGAGTTGGCGGCTTTCTTGCTGTAGTGGTTGATGGAGGGCTTCTTTAGCGGGGCTAGGGTGTTGGCGCTGTCTTCGATCCACTGTCTGAGGTTTCGGCGGCGGTGTCGGAGTCAGTGGGGTCGGTGGGAGGGTCCGGGGCGAGGGCGGAGGTCAGTTGGTACTCTTTGATTTTGCCCCAGCAGCGGCGAGGTAGCTGTTGAGTGTTGTGGTGCGTGGTTGCCTTCTTGAATGTGAAGTGGATGCAGTGGTGGTCGGTCCGGTGGAGTTCGGTGGTGTCGTTGAAGGCGACGTGGGTGCTTGTGGATAAGATGGGGTCGAGCGTGTGGCCGGCGGCGTGGGTGGGTTCGGTGACGAGTTGTCGGAGGCCGAGGTTGGCAAGGTTGGCGATCAGGGTGGCGGAGTTGGTGTCATTGTTGTTTTCGAGGTGGTAATTCAGGTCCCCCAGGAGGATGTAGTCCGTGGAGGCGAGTGCGAGGGTGCTGGCGAGGTCGGCGATGGAGTCGCTGAACAGGGCCAGGGGTCCGGGAGGTCTGTAGACAAGTGTTCCTCTTAGAGTGGTGTTGGGGTCGGTGTGAATCCGGAAGTGGAGTTGTTCGGCGTAGTTGAGAAAGTCATCTGTGAGGGTGTGCACCTGGAGTGTGGCCTTGTGGACGATGGCTATTCCTCCTCCGATTCCGCGGGTGATCTTGTAGCCGTCTGGGATGGCTATGGCGATGTCCAGTGCTGAGGTTTCGTTCCACCAGGTCTCAGTCAGAAATGCTACGTCTGGGGCCGTTGTATCTAGTAGGTCCCAGAGCTCGACGGCATACTTGCAAGTAGGTCCCAGAGCTCGATGGCGTGATATGCAAATCAGTCTTGATCATGTGCCCCATAAGAACAGTCCAGACCGAACTGCCAGGCCAGGTCCTCCCTGGACCGGAAACAAGCATCCTGGGACCGGTTTCAGGGTATGTCACCCTTCTTCAGCCAGGCTAGCTTGAATCCAGTGGCACAGTGAGCAAGGGACCCACGTCTGGGCATACACATCCCACTTAGGGCAAAAAGTGTTACAGCAAACAAATGATGGATGGAATGTTGACAATGCAAACTTTATCCCCAGTCAAAAAATCTGGCTTAAATCCATCGTTCTTTTGCCCACTACGCCACCCCAGTTTGGACCCAGCCATATGAAAATCAGTCTTGACCATGTGCCCCATGGGAACAGTCCAGACCGAACTGCCAGGTCAGGTCGTCCCTGGGCGGGAAACAAGCATCCTGGGATTGGTTTCAGGGTATGTCACCCTTCTTCAGCCAGGCTAGCTTGAATCCAGTGGCACAGTGAGCAATAGACCCACGTCTGGGCATACCCATCCCACTTAGGGCGAAAAGTGTTACAGCAAACAAATGATGGACGGAATGCTGACAATGCAAACATTCTCCCCCAGTCAAAAGATCTGGGTTAAATCCATCGATCTTTTGTCCACTACGCCACCCCAGTTTGGACCCAGCCTTATGCAATCAGTCTTAACCTTGTGCCCCATGGGAACAGTCCAGACCGAACTGCCAGGCCAGGTCCTCCCTGAACCGGGAACAAGCATCCTGGGACCGGTTTCAGGGTATGTCACCCTTCTTCAGCCAGGCCAGATTAAATCCAGTGGCACAGTGATCAAGGGATCCACATCTGGGCATACCCATCCCACTTAGGGTGAAAAGTGTTACAGCAAACAAATGATGGATGGAATGCTGACAATGCAAACATTCTCCCCCAGTCAAAAGATCTGGGTTAACTCCATTGTTCTTTTGCCAACTACTCCACCCCAGTTTGGACAGATCCATATGCAAATCAGTCTTTACCCTGTTCCCCATGGGAACAGTTCAGACCAAACTGCCAGGCCAGGTCCTCTCTGGACAGGAAACAAGCATCCTGGGACCTTCTTTCAGGGTAAGTCACCCTTCTTCAGCAAGGCTAGCTTGAATCCAGTGGCACAGTGTGCAAGGGACCCACATCCGGGCATAACCATCCCACTTAGGGTGAAAAGTGTTACAGCAATCAAATGATGGATGGAATGCTGACAATGCAAACATTCTCCCCAGTCAAAAGATCTGGATTAAATCCATTGTTCTTTTGTCCACTACACTACCACAATTTGGACCCAGCCATATGCAAATCAGCCTTAACCCTGTGCCCCATGGGAACAGTCCAGACCGAACTGCCAGGCCAGGTCCTCCTTGGACCCGGAAACAAGCATCCTGGGACCGGTTTCAGGGTATGTCACCCTTCTTCAGCCATTATAGCTTGAATCCAGTGGCACAGTGAGCAAGGGACCCACGTCTGGGTATACCCATCCCACTTAGGGCAAAATGTGTTACAGCAAACAAATGATGGTTGGAATGCTGACAATGCAAACTTTCTCCCCAGTCAAAAAATCTGGGTTAAATCCATCGTTCTTTTGCCCACTAGGCCACCCCAGTTTGGACACAGCCATATGCAAATCAGTCTTGACCATGTGCCCCATGGGAACAGTCCAGACGAACTGCCAGGTCAGGTCGTCCCTGGACAGGAAACAAGCATCCTGGGACCTGTTTCAGGGTAAGTCACCCTTCTTTAGCCAGGCTAGCTTGAATCCAGTGGCACAGTGAGAAAGGGACCCACGTCTGGGCATACCCATACCACTTAGGGCAAAAGGTGTTACAGCAAACAAATGATGGACGGAATGCTGACAATGCAAACATTCTCCCCCAGTCAAAAGATCTGGGTTACATCCATCGATCTTTTGCCCACTACGCCACCCCAGTTTGGACCCAGCCTCATGCAAATCAGTCTTGACCCTGTGCCCCATGGGAACAGTCCAGACCGAAGTGCCAGGCCAGGTCCTCCCTGGACAGGAAACAAGCATCCTGGGACCTGTTTCAGGGTAAGTCACCCTTCTTCGGCCGGGCTAGCTTGAATCCAGTGGCATAGTGAGCAAGGGACCCACAACTGGGCATACACATCCCACTTAGGGACGAAAAGTGTTACAGCAAACAAATGATGGGCGGAATGCTGACAATGCAAACATTCTCCCCCAATCAAAAGATCTGGGTTAAATCCTTCGTACTTTTGCCAATATTGCTGTAACATGTTAAATAAGATTGACAGACTCATATAGTGTATGTTTTGTATTCTTATTCCATGCTTGAAATACTATTGATTGGTTCCACTTTTTATATTCCTTGTACACTAAAGAGGTAGGTGACCAAAGTTTAGAAGAGCATTGTTGTGGCATTATGATTAGGGAGGAGCTAAGAGCACATTGTACAGTTGGGTAGGTCATGGATGAAAAAAAGCATAATAAGAACTGACAACTTGTGTAGCAGCAGGATACTCACTATGTGACCAAGTCAGAGACTAAAGTTGGTCAAATTCCCTACCATACAAATTGTACCACTGATTTCCCACTTCTCTTTCCACTGCATTTATTGCTTGACTCGCTATCTAATTCCTACCCCCACAGAGGTCTCTGTCTGCTTTGATGTTACCACTCTTGAGCTAGGAAGTGCATACGGATGTCTCTGGAAACGAAGGGGCTATTTTGTCACAGCTCATTAACACTTAAAAAGATAATTTAATGGATTTCATAATTTTTCATCTCCTGACCTGAACACATAACTGGGAAACAATTGTGTAAAAGGATTACGTGATTACCTGGGTTTGAATATTTTCCATTTCTGTCTGCTTAGGATTCTCTGATTATCCAATTGGATCACAAACTACTGTTGAGGTTGATAGCTGATAGAGTTCAAATCACATTTTATTTGCATGGGTGCATTATTATTAGGTGTAGATCACACCCACATATCATCCTTTGATGTACTAATGTAGAATTGTGAAATGCATTAACATGACAACGTAACATGTTTAGGCCATTGAAAAGTACTATGGCCAATCAATGTAGAAAGTGAATGTAACTAGCAGAAAACTTTAACATGAAGATCTTGTGTTGTGAATTTGACAATTATTCAGGTATTAAATGTGCTTATTTATTGTGATGTTTTACATGTAGATAAATGCATTAATTGAAAGTGCCTTATTTCCATAGAAATTCGTAAAGCTCATATTATGCTTTCTTATGTTGGCTGAACCTCGTATGCCTCAATGCAGTTCCCTGGAAATACTTGTTTTAGAAAAAAGGGTTTGAATTTCATGGATGCTGTGAAATCTGTTCTTTATCACATTTTGTGTTGCAGGTGAAATAAGCACTCTTGTTGGCTAGCAGAATGTCTTTATTTTATTAGTCAGGCAAGGAGAGAAGAAATTGCAATTGTGTTGCTTGAGTCCATAAAGGAAGGTCGTTGTGCTTCAAACATGAGCCGGCCGGGGAACCAAGGACAAAATGTGTCAAGGAAAAGAACACCATTGTCGTCTGGAAAAACACCTTCAGGATCGTACCCATCACAGATGGCGTGACTCCCACTGAATTCTGGGAATGCGATCCACGAATAATGTGTTGTTTTGACTGGGAAAGTGCCCACTTCTTCCTTGCCATCGGAGAGAGAGCCTCTTAGAGCAAACTCTGTCTTGGTAGCTTTATGCTACATGACCCATTGATTGTGGAGAGACTTCCGAGGAAGTCTCCACATACTGACACCTTTTACTCCTTCATCTGAAAATGCATAAGTAGGGATGTCACTTTAGTGCTAGGATAGGAATCAATTTAATGCTATTCATTCACCAACCCTCGATGCAAGGAAACATGGACTCATGGTTTCTGATCTTTTGCATCTTACTTCTTGAACTAAATGTATTGCTCATGTTGCATCATCTAAATTGGATACCAGATTTGGCTTCATGCTAATTCAGATTTATTTTTACACTCTTGTATTGAGGTGTCTTTATGCTCAGTTATTTATGGCTTTGTAATAAATCAAACTAACCTTAAGTAGTTTTTTGTGGTTGCTACGTGTCCAGGAGAATACCTGACTAATTGATTAGCTGCCTAATGACTTTTTTCCCCTTTTCATGCTGCGAAAAAGAACCATTGAATTGTGATTCTAGAACAGGTCTAGAGCGTATGGGCCCAACCCTTTCATAGCCATAAGAGGCAACAAGGTAAAGTTGGTTCCACTGAATAGTTTTCGTGAAGTCTAAACTTCATCACAGAATTTGGACAGACATGCTGACTAGTGTCATTGAAAGTCTACCCTATCAAATGGCAAAGGGTCTTCAGGCTTAGGAATTGCTCCTGATATCATATTTTTTCGTATACTACTGTGTTTTCTTGCTCAGGAGATTATCTTGCGGGTGCCCTTACAGGTTCACCTCAAGGAGTCTTGGATGTTGCTCCCCAGTGAAGTAATCCTCTATAGTGGCGATGGAATTATACACGATATATACTATCGTTCACCTTTCTGACTACTGTTCCCATGTCTAGCCATGATGACAAGACTAGCAGTTGGGGAAGCTAAATATTTTAATGGGTATAATACGTGTTGTGGCAATTCTTTTTGGAAAAATCTCCCTGTAAAATCCTTGCGTCTGACTGAAGCAGTGGAGAATTCCTGTCTGACTGCCTATGTTTGTATACAAAGCATTTTAATATGCAAAACAGGTGATAAATGAACTCATGACTGTCCTCCTACAAGTAAGTCCTTGCGTTGCACATCTGTCACTACTGTAACTAAACAGAAATACAAAGGAGCACATACGGTTGAGCAAAAGTGGCCAGTCTGTGGCCTACAAGAAGCAGCAATTTGATAAAACAAGAACCAGAAGCATGGCTACTTTTTTCACCTGAGATAAAGTTTGTATTCTGGGCTTATGCCTTGAATTTTTTGTTCTCCTCAGGAAAAGGAGTGAAAGCTTCATCACAGTCCCTGATTGGCTGAAGTCCATTCGGAGTAACTCCACATACTGTATGAGGATTATGTGATGCCTTTGTTTGTTTTTCACTGTCTACTCTTGAATAAAGGGCACACTACACATGAAACTTCTTCCACATTTTGTATTTTATGTGGGTATAGTTTGTTGTTAAAAAATTTACTTTTCTTGTTACATTTCAAATTATTTTGAAAATGCTAAATTTGTTCCTGAATAAAGTACTCTTTCTCAAGAGCTGTTTACTAATATTATCTATACAAGTAAAATACACGAACGCATCTCACTTAAATTTACAATCTTAAACATTCTCTTTAAAAACTAAATATATCAGGTGACATCAGTTTACAATTGTGATTAAGTGATTGCCGATTAAAATGTGCTTGTGGAAAACTATATGTGAGGCTAGCTATAAGATACTTTAATCAGAATCTATAAGCGTGATTCGAATTTCAGAATTAAATATTTAGGGACAGATTTACAAGCCCCTTGCAACATCTTTACGCTGCAGTTGCGTCACTTCTGTGACGCAGTGGTGTCATAAACAATGCACCACTATGCAACATATTTACAACGTGACGCATCTAGGAAGATGCGTCACGTTGTAATGCCCTGCGCTACATTATACCTGCGTCAGGTATAATATATGCAGGGTGTGCGTTCCGTCGCAAGGAAGCTTCGCACAAGTGACGCAGTGAAATCTACAAGATTTCACAGAGTCACTTTACGATGGCACTGCATCAAAACATTGTGCCTTCTTCAAGCAAGCGTAAGGAATGACGCAGTATGTTAGGAATAGCCATTCCTGACCATTGCTGGAGTTGCGTCGTACTTGCGACACGACTCCAGCAATGATCTGCCCTTACACTGACAAGATGTGTCACGCATCTGTTTAGCCTTGCACCCCGGTGCGCCGCATTGTAAATGCGGCGCATCCATGGTGGCGCCAGGCTATTTTTCCGTCATGCAAGTTAACTGGCGCATTCCCTGCTAATATGCAAGGATGCACCAGTTCTTGTTAATCTGCCCCTTAAAGTCTAGTCTTGCAGGATATTCACAAGAATGACAGCCCAAATTAGTCTGGATACAAGTTCAAATCTGTGAGCAAATACAATATCATTAACTTGGATGGAATTTAATGAAACTGTTTTTTCCGGAAGCATGGTGGATGGATTATTTTGATAAGCTTAAAGGTACTTGTATACGTTTGTGAAATGAAATGAGAAGAAATTTAAAACACATAAACAGTCTCTTGGTAGACAGGGAAAATACTGTAAATGGAAATGATGCAGCAGTTTGGTGAGACTAATGTGACTTTTGGTTGTGAAGCAGGGAAAAGCAAGAGAAATAATTGAATTGCCGGCATCAATCAAACAATCAGTGGATGGAATAAGCAGAAAGAGCAAAATTCCTCTGGATACAATAAACAGATATTTTGATCTGTTTTTTAAGATGTATTTAAAAGATTGTTTAGGATATTACATTAAAATGAGATGTGCTTCTGTTTCAGGAGCTTCAGGATATGGCACACAGATATTTTTTGTAGCAGTATAGGATTATTTGGCTGTCTGCAAAGAATAATGAGTATGGCTTTAAAGCAGGTTACATAAATGGTTTATTCACTCATAAGAATACATTTTTTCTATACTCCTTTTAATGAATTTTGAGGGCCTGGCTCATTTTGGACTTCTTATGGAAGGCCTTGTGCTAGCCTTAGGATTCTTTTTAAGAAGGGTTGTGCTTGCTTAGTATCCCAGGCCTGGATACACAGTAGTAGACGATAAGCAGCAGCAAAAATGGGGAAACAGAAGACCAGAGCAAAAGGACGAGGTGAACTATAAGGATCATGATCAGGAGGACCAGAAACAGGGCAAAAGGGCCAAGAAGATCAGGACCCAAGAGACGAGGGATTGGATTGCCAAGTGGGGGCATGGCACTCATTACAGGTAGGAGGACCAGGTTCGAGAGGATCAGATGTTACAAAGCCAACCAGAATCTGGAAGACCAAGGAGACTGGACAGCAGTGAACAAGAGGACCAGGACAAAAATGACCAGGCTCAGAAGGAAAAAAACACAAAGAACCTGGCTAAAGATGTCCAGGATCAATGACTGCAGTACTAGTAAAACTAAGAGGGAAATTAACGTATCAAGCAATGGTCATGCGTGCCAGTGAGGGGAGACTATGGACATGGGCAACAAGAGCCAGTATGAAAAATTCTAAGATGGCCAGAAAAAAGAAGGGATAGGGGGACCAAGTAGATCAGGGAAGAGGGCATCAGGACCTTAAGTACCAGAAACAGGAGGACCAGGGTGAAGAGAAAAAGAAGAATAAGGGTGATTAGGACCTGGATGACACAACCTGGAGATCCAGCCAACATGGCTAGGAAAAAGATGGCCAGGAAGATGAGGACCAGGATGGCAAGGCCCTGGGCAAGCAGAGCAAAGAGGACCATCATCAGTTGGTGTAGAAGTGCAAAAAGAAGGAGCTGGAGGATCTGCACCAAACCCTGAAAGATTAGGAAGATTAGGAGCATGGGGATTATGGCCAATAGGACCAGTGGACAAGAATAAGCAAGGAAGATAAGTGGGCAGGATCAAGGATACAAGCAGGAACAGAGGCAGGTTGACCAGGACCAGATGTAGGAGGATTAGTAGGATCATCGCCAAGAAGACTGGAACAGGCTTTGTAATGTCAGAGGACCATAGACATAGTACCACGTGGAGGGCCCTGAGTACCACGTGGAGAAGAGAGACCAGAACTTGGGGTTAGCAGGAACAGGGGGCGGACATTCAGTAGGGCCAGAACAGCCAGCACCAGGAAGACTAAGGGAACTGGTCCTGGATGTCCAGTACAACCAGAACCAAAATAACATGGCTTGGAAGTACCCAAACAAAGAGAAGCAGGAGGGCCAAGACTATTGGGTACAGTGCCAGAGAGATCATGAGGACAAAACACAGGACCTGGAGAACCAGGATAATCCAAAGCAGGACAATTGGTATCAAGAGGGTGGGGCCTAAAGGAAACTGAAATCGAGGGCCAGGTGAACTGAGGAGATGAGCAGGATCAGGAAATGATGTACCAGGAATAGAATGCACAGGGTGCAAAGGCTAAGAATGACCATGTCAATGGGATGAGGGTCAAGAGGATCAGAAAGAAAGTGGAAGAGCTTGGAGAAGAGAGCATGGAAAGACCAGAACGGCCAGCAGGGCCATAACCGAGAGGGTTAGGCACACACAAACCCAAATAAGAAGGAACAAAAATAAAAGGATGAAGTCTAGTGGTCACATAAGCAGGAAGAGGGCACAGACAGTGACTAGGCAAACAGGACCTGGAGAAATAGAAGGAGATAGGCGGGCAAACAGAGCCAAGAGTACCAGAGCTTAGAAGAGCAGGGCAAGGAGGACAAGTGGGACCACAATTAAGGCTACAAGGAAGATCACATCATAGAGGCATAAGGACAAGCAGCCCTGGTATACTGGAACAGGGAGGACCAGGATGGAGAGGAAAAGGAAAACCAGGACAAGGCCAGCTCGGTGGACAGGAGACAGGATAAGCAAGCTGTGTGGCTAAGAACAAGGATGACCTGAACAACGAGTATCAGGACTTAGTGGACATGTAAGTGCAGAAACAGAATGACAAAGAGCAGGTGGACTGCTGCCAAGAGTATCACAACAAGTTGGAGGAGGATCAGGAGTACTAGACAGGACAGGATCGGGAGGACTAGGGCCATTCATACCAGGGACCAGATTGAGGAGGATTAGTTGGACTAGAAAGATCAAATACGCAAGACCAGGAAGATGACTAGGAGGTCACAACCAAGGGGACCAGGACCTGAGGACCAAGGACTGACGTATCAGGCCGAGGCTGGTGAGGATCAAGGTGGCCCAAAGAACCAGAGACACAAGGAGCAATGGGACCACACCAGGACCAATATAAAGGGTCCAGCCCAAGAGGACCTACTGAGGAGGACTAGGACCCATGGGCGCAGTACCAGGCGGACCAACCAGACAGATACGAGTGCAAGGAGAATAAGGATGACCCAAATAAGGAAGACTAGGAATGCTTGATCTAGGAGAACTAGATCAACAGGGTAGGTGGAGAAAGTTCCAGCAGACCTGTAGGATCAGTGTTAGGATCAGTATTACTAGAATCAGGAGGTCCAGAAAGGGCAATTACAAGGCAATCTAGGGAGCAGGGCCAGGAAGACAAGGTTTAGGAAAGACTAGAACCAGGGAGCGCCAAATTCAGGAAACCATTACCATGGTGACCAAAACAAGTTGGACCAGGGGAACCAAAACAACCCTGAAAAGAAGGTTGACTTGGATCAAGACCAGGAGGAGGATCAACAACAGAAGCAAGGATAGCACTGGAAGAGAAGGAAGAAGACCAAGAGCAGGAGGGCCTTATGTGATTCAAAACCACATGTATTTGGATGTCCGTTTTGTAAACTGTTATTATTCATGTCACTTATGTTGTTAACCCCCAAAACTCCCCACATTTTCAGCCATGTATAAGCTGAAAAATGAGAGCTTGCAAACTGAATAAAAACCCAAACTGTTAAATGCTGACCTCTGAGGGTTGGTAGACCCTGTCTGATGCTGGCACAGTAGTTTGGGGGTGGATCTGAGGAAAGAGGGACTGAAACTTGGAAGAGGAGTCTAAAGCTGGATGAGCAAAATGAGTGTGGTCTGTAAATAATGGCAGGAAGAGTTTGAGAAAGTGATATGGCTGAAGTCAGCTAAATGGCTAATGGCTAAAAAGGGGTCAAAGTGCTATGGAAATCTACAGCTCAGGATCATAAGAAGGCTGAGATTAGCAAAAAGGGAGTGTATTAGGCTCCAGATAGATTGTCTTAGATCTCCAAAAGAGGGATTCTGAGCAACAAAGTGATCTGCCAGCTGTGATTGCACTAGTAACCAAGTTAGCTTTGATAGCCTCAGCAGCAGATTAGCGGTCTGTGAAACTCAAAGGTCTAGATGAAGAGTGGTGGATATATAAATATGGTTGTTCTTTAAAATACATGAAACACAATGCCATGCTGCTTGAATTTGTAAACTATTGTTTAAACAATAACATCTTTCTCTTTCAAGAAAAGTTATACAAACAAATAAAAGGCATGGCCATGGGCACCTGCTGCACCCCCAGCTATGCAAATCTTTTGCAGGCTGGTGGGAGAAGCAGGTGGCCTGGTCGGTTGCTAATGAGGAATAGACCAACAAATTGGTTAGTTGAAACTGTTACATAGATGATTTGTTCATCATATATAAAGGAACAGAGGAATCAGCTTAACCATACATACAATTGCTGAATAACAATGATTTGAATTTGAAGTTCTCTGGAGAGATCAGTAAAACATCAGTCAATTTTTTAGACCTGACAGTATTTGTATCAGATGGATGACTGTGCACCACATTGCACAGAAAGCCGACAGCAGGTAACTCTGTGTTGCACGCCTGCAGCTGTCATCTGGATAAACTGAAAAAAAGCATTCCGTATGGGGAACTATTGCAGATCAAAAGGAACTGCACTAGGGAATGTGATTTCCAGGTGTCAGCTGCTGAGAGTGTTCCTAGATTCCAAATATGAGGTTACTCAAGGGAGGGTCTATTGAGTGCCAAAAAAGAAGGTGGATACTAGATCAAGAACAGAACTAGTTAGTGAAATATCTACCATCAAGAGGAAACACCCAAGACACAGCTCAATGAAATGAAAATGATCACTGATTACTCCGCCAACACCTATGAGATAAGACGTTTACTAAGGAAAAGTTGGCTAAATCTAAAAGCAGATCATATCATAGGGGAGGATCTGGCAATATCCCCCTTACTCACATTCAGGAAGGCACAGTCATTAAAAGACCACTTGGTACCAAGATTTTATGTGAGAGAGATCATACAGATACGTTTCGGCATACTAAAGGGCTTCCTCCCTTGTGGGAGATGTAAGGCCTGTAAAAATAGCCATAATGTTTTGTCTTAGCTAGTACCTGGGCTAAAAACGACAAAAGTTATAGGGAAATTCAAGAATTGTAACACCAGCCACATGGTATACTGTTTAGTTTGTCTATGTGGACTTAAATACATCTGAAGCACCGTACATCGGACAAAAATAAGGATCTTAGAACAACTTAGAGCCATTGTCACCAACAATGTAAATTATCCGGTGGCAAGACATTTTGTCCGCCATCATAGTTATAGAGATCAATTGCGTTTCTTCTGTCTGGACCATGTTCCTAAAGATATAAGAGGTGGGAACAGACAGTTAAAACTGCGGAGATTAGAATCAAGATATATCTTGGATATACAAACAACAATGCCCCATGGGTTAAATAGTGGGGAAGAGTTAGCCATACATCTGTAAAATTTCAGCATTAGCTTCTGATCCATTCACATATACTTGAGGCAGTGGAGATGGACCTTTCTTTTCATTTCTTTGTCTCCTTTTCTTTTCTTTGGTGTCAGGGTTTATAGAAAACAATAACATTGATCATGCAAGGAGGCTGTTTTTCTTTTTTCTATTGTTTATACATGTATTTTGTGTTTAGGATATGCCCATTCAGGGCTCAATCAGAAAAGTATCCAAATGTATATAATGGTGTAAAAAGGTTTAAAAAGATCTAAAAGATTTAAATAGATTTAAAAGTTATGAGGACAACTTACACACCTATATAGTAAAGTGCATTCAGAGCTGAAAGTTTTGTTGGTTTATATTTATGTTAGTGATATCTCACATTCAATAGTACAGGCACCTTGCATGCTTTAAAATGGCCAACATGTTAAGCTGAAAAGACAATAGTCCATTTTCAATGTTTACACCCATAATTCACCAATGAATTTGAACTTTGTATTATGTATTTAAGTGACGCTGTCTCACGCTGCCGGTTGATATTGAGAAAGGCAGTCGCCAGTTGTGTGTTTAAATTCGAATACATTTTGGATCTTAAGCCCCCGTGAGTGCTCGCACTTTGTGTACTTGGTAGGAGAATGAATATATATATATATATATATATATATATATATATATATATATATATATATATATATATATATATATATATATATAAATATATTTTGCTCAAAGTGGTCTTGTCACAGGATCGCTCATCAGCGGGTGCCGGCGTTGGGCCAGACCAATGGCCAAAAAGTGATTTTTTTGTACAAAGGACCCCGCACACAGCAAAAAAAAATAAATATATATATATATATATTCACTGAAAAAACCATAGGTTATAGACCATATATAGTTAGGAATTAGCATTTACAAAACCTTGAAAATTCACTGAAAAAACCATAGGTTATAGACCATATATAGTTAGGAATTAGCATTTAAAAAACCTTATTTTACTCACACAAAACCATTGAAATTCCATATATAGTTAGTTGCACTAACTATATATTGCGCACCCGCAATCCACTGCTGATGATGTCACATATTACATCATTCATGACATGGTCAGTGACATCACTGATGACATCACTGATGACATCTCAAATGACATCACTGATGACATCACTGATAACAACATCCAGTGACTATGTTTCTGTAAAGTTAAAATATGTCTTACATATTGAAGAATGAGTGGATGTATAAGTGTCTGGACGAAGGATTTAGTAGGTGCATGACTGAATGTATGAGTGAGTGATTAAATGTGTCTCACTGAGTGCATGGGTTAGTGACTAAACTGTCTTAATTTGTGCATCATTATGTCTGTTGTTCTGTAAACTGCTGCATGTGTTGATCAGTAGCTATATGAGTAACTATATGGGTTATTGATTGATTGCCCAAGTATTTGCATGGGAGACTGAGTGTGTGTGTGGCTGGATGGGAGGTGTGTGACTCTGTACAGATCAATGTGTACTTGTATCAATGATTGTATAAGAGAGTAAGTATGTGTTAGTATATGGTTGAAAACGTAAGGTGCTCTATGTTTAACTGTATAGAGTAGAAAATGGAAGTGTGATTGATTCTTTACAGGACTGACTAGGTGTGTGAGTAACTCCATGGATGAGTGGCAGAGTGTGAGTGTCTGTATAGGTGTATGAGTGCATATGATTGTGTTGTAAACATGAGTGATTGTATGTATGAATGATTGTATGGGTGAATGAGTGAATGTGTGTGTAGACGTAGGAATCAGTGAGTACGTATGTAGTAACTAGTATTGGTGTGTCAATGGTTTCAAAAATTATACTCTGTTTTTAACACTGGGTGAAACAGAGGTTATATTAAAATGTGAGGAGATGCATTGTATTGTCACATGAATGATATCATCAGTGATGTGATCATTGATGTCAAGTGAGATGTCATCAGTGATGTCATTTGAGATGTCATCAGTGATGTCATCAGTGATGTCACTGACCATGTCATGAATGATGTAATATGTGACATCATCAGCAGTGGATTGCGGGTGCGCAATATATAGTTAGTGCAACTAACTATATATGGAATTTCAATGGTTTTGTGTGAGTAAAATAAGGTTTTTTAAATGCTAATTCCTAACTATATATGGTCTATAACCTATGGTTTTTTCAGTGAATTTTCAAGGTTTTGTAAATGCTAATTCCTAACTATATATGGTCTATAACCTATGGTTTTTTCAGTGAATTTCAATGGTTTTTTAATAGCAAATATCATAAGCTGTCGAATGTCAAGTACGTGGTAAGAATTTTTTTTTTCGTGTTTATGCACACTGATCTGCTTTGATTGCTGCCCCCCACCCCTCATTTCTATTAGGAGTACTCTCTCTTTGCAGATAGTGAAGGGTAGTTAACGCAGCCCTTTCCCCCTTTGTAATCCGTCGTGCCTGCTTCTCTCTCCATTTGATTGATTGTTCTCTTTGGTTCATTCTCTATTTACAAACAAGCACAGAGTCGCAATACTCTGTTTAGTCTTTGCAGATAGCGAAAAATCGTGTAAAAAAACAAAAGGAATCGAGCAAAATCAGTAGGCCACTAATGGGATCTCTTTTGACCTCGCTAAAATAGAAACATTAGGAACAACCTGTTGAAAATAGCAATGCGTATGTATATAAGCGGCGTTCATTTGTGTTCACAGTACCCCTTGTTGATTGTTTCAATCGAGCATTGAATTGTTCGAAGTTAATTCTCTTAACGATCTTCTCTACCTGCAAACGAGGAAGAATAGGAATATTCTATCTCCCTTTGCAGATAGTGAAGGGTAGGTAACGCAAGCCTTTAACACGTCGTACCTATTTCATTCCTCATTGATTGATTGATTGTCCGAACATTGACTGTTTGGGAATTAGTTCTTTTTGGAGGTATTCCCTGTTTGCAAATAAACGTAGGAAAATCTTTGCAAGTAGTGAAAGGGTACGTAATGCGGACCGTTCTCCCCCGTTGTAATCTGTCATGCCTATCTATTCCCCACTGATTGATGCACCTTTTTCACCCGGACCATTTACTAGAGATACGTCATCTGGCCCGACCAGAGAGCACCCCTAGTGAAAAGGACATATGCAATAATAACGAAGTGATCACTGTATCCTGTTAACAGAAACTTTACCATGAAACAACCTGGAAAGAAAAAAATAGGAAAACGAAAATCAGTAGGCCACTGATGAACATGAACTTTTATTAAACAACGAACAAAGAAACGATAACATAACGTAATGATAAAACCTATTAATGTCCTAGAAACAAGAAAACGTTAAAATATGCCAGTGGTGAGAGACCAGAAAAACAGTAAGAGAAACCAAATCACCCCTCGCTGTCCCACCGCCTGCCACGCCAAAAAAATCGATAGACTAGGGAAAATGCAAGTCAGTAGAACATCCACCCCCACTCTGGAAACTTCCAAGGTGGGGCAGGGTTCCGGCTACGCCCAGCCGGGAGCAGCCCATATAAGGCAGGTCCTGCTGCCACGCCTCGGCCAGGAGATCCTAACGTAGGGTGTAGCCGGAGGAGAGGCCGAGACCAGCGGGACCCGGCCAGGGGATTGCCTTTACAACGCTGAACAGTTGCAGGGGGGGGGAATGTCTCCTCGACCCTCCCCTCTCTCTCCCAGTCCGGCCGCGGTGGCCCTTGAGAGTTGCAGGTAGTCCCGCCACATGCTCTTCCGGTCCGACCACCAACGGTCGGGGGGCCGAGGCCGACGGGATCCGGCTGCAGCCGATAAACCAAGAAACCCGTTCATGGGGCCAGAGCCAGGGGCGTCCGGCCAACATCCACCGGAAGCCCGGCCCGAAGACGGACGGGACACTTCTTTCTTTTATAATGGCTGCGACAACACTGGAGGGGGATGTCTTGCACATGCCTCCGACCCCCCCCTCGTCCTCATCGCCTGGTCCGGCCATAACAAATCTCAAGCGAGACGCCGTGGGGTGCACTGGGAGGGAGAGACGGTGCGAACAGGCCTCTCCCGCCTCCCCAGGTGGAGGCTTCCCAGCTGCACCCTCAGCGCTCCAGGCGGTGGCATCCTAACAACTACAGTGCTGCACAGTTTCGGAACGACCTAGATAACGGTTCTTCCACTGTGGCCATGCTGCAACGTCTCGCCCGGCAGGGTGGAGCCCGTCCGCTCATGTGACCCCGCGATCGCCGGTAGCTGCCGAACTCTCAAAATGGCGGTCGACCTGGCAAGAGCGGGCCCAACATAAAGAAATGGCCCGGTCACTGGTTGACTCCACCACCGTAGTCCTCCACGACCTTGAAGATTCTAGAGGAGCCGCGGGAGTCTCCGACCCCCGATGGGGAATGACTGCCATGATCGCCCGTGGAGTGACGAAACTGTATCCGCGGGACGTCGGCGCTCCCATGCTGGCGCCAGCCTCACTTTGAATTACTACAATCCTGCAGACCTTACTTCCGGTGAAAGCACAGTGTGACCCGGTAGGAAAAATTATTGCACCCCCTCCCCTTTTTGACTGATAGTTCAAACCACCGATCCTTTCCTTTGCCCTTTTAACGGAACTTTGGACTGCCTCCCCCTCTTTTACATTTTCTAGAGAAAACAAAACATTAACCACTACATTAGCATAGCAGTTGACACCAGAACTGTTTTCAAATTGAAAACCAACAACATCTTCAACAGAATCCTTTTTGTTTCTGCTGTGACCCTGCTACAGCACAGGCATTGTCCCCAGCAGTAATTCTGCAATGCCGGTAAGAATAGCTGTGGTGCCTACTGGACTCACTCACCCCCGCGGCGCCCCACGCCGTTTTTTGCTGGGCGGCAACTTACTAGACATCACTTTCGTGCCATCTAGATTTCAGCGCGTTCTGCTGCCTTGGAACTATTCGCACAACAGACCGCTACTGACAAGAATATTTCATTATTGGTGCTGTCAATTTCAATAAATCTATTGGATAATTAAAAAGAAATTGCCACGGTCTCTTCGTTGTTTAAATGTTTTTACTGTTTTTGTTTTGTTGTATATATTTATATGTTATTAAAGTTTTATATTCCTACTACTTTGTTGGAGTGCTATATATTTTTAATGTGACACATAATTGTAAAAACTTTGATGTACAAAGAGTCATTCCTGGAATCTTCCGCTTCAGGCTCGGTCCCCTCCCCAATCACAATACAGGATGGTTTTCAGATAGTAGGAACGCGTGTGCTGTGACGGATCACATCGGGTGTGGGCCTTGATCTACTATAACTCCTTTGAAGAGGGGTGATTCTTTACAGCTGGGGCCATAAACTACATCTGCAGGGCTAGCTGATAGCCTAGGACCGGCCTGGACATTCGGACACAGAGGAAGAGGAGTGTCAGAGGGTGCGGTAGTGAATAGGGCGAAAGGGAGGTGTCGGGCGGGCACAGAGTGTGATTCTCAGGGAAGAGCAGCGCAGATGGGGGAAGGTTTATTGCCCATGCATAAGACAGAGAGCGGTGGTGACCAGTGCCTGGGGGAGATGCTTACGAGGGTGAGGAGCCATGCTACGAATCGACAGCGTGCAGAGAGTGGGTCTGGTCAAGACATCTAAAATGGCTGCCGTGCACGACAAAAGTGTGGCATTTCAAAAAAGGCAAGATGGCGCAGACAATGTTTTTCAACACTTCCTCATTTCCTTCGAATCGAACGTTAACAGACGTTGGGGCATATTACCAAAGTTAAGCGATATTTATCGCTAACGATGCTTACCAACCAATTTTTTACCACTAAGCATCGTCAGAAATTATCGAAGATAAACCTTACTATTATCAAGGTTTATCGCAAATGCGATAATAAACGGCCGCAATGCATGAATATCGCTAAAAACTCAGCGATATTCATGCATTACCGAGCTAATACTCTTAGCCATGTTATCCACCTCCCATTGGATAACATGGCTAAGAACTGCTCAGGGCAGGTGTTACTTTTTGGAGATATTCGCGCTTAGCGCGAATATCTCCAAAAGTTGGTAATAGGAGATAGATATCTTGCATGTTGTAATGCAAGTTATTGTGGTATATGGAACTCATACCATAATCTCTCAGGAAAGCAGAAACTGATCCTTTTGGGACCGCCTAAAAAGGCCTAGGGGGGGAGGAGTACTCTACTTTGCCCCCTTTTCACGTTCCGAACTATTTTATTTTACTCTCTTCTGTAATTACACAAAATACCAGCGATAAGATGCATCGGAGACACACAGTGAGAGAAAGGAGGCCGGAGATGAAGAAGACATGTCAAATACACATTGGAGATAATATAGTGGCAGAAGGGAAGTAAATATGAGTAAACTTACCATGTAACATAAAAATGTTGCACTCTATACTATAAGTCTCATTTTATACTACAATCACTTCGCTACAACCTCATAAATTAAAAATAAAAATAAATAATGTCTCAAACAATTTTTGATTTCTAAATATAAATTTATTCTTCAGAATTTTCTAAATTTGAAACAACTAGTAACATGTCCTCATCAGTAATTTCCTCTTCAATCATCTCATCTGGAATCTCCTCATTAAAAGTCTGCAATGATGATTCTTGTAACTCTATGGTCTCCAAACACTCGATAAATTCGCCATCAAGAGATTGATCAAAAAAATCATTCAAGTCATCTCCTCCTTCTGACAATATTTCATTATTGGTGCTGTCCATTTCAATCAATGTAGTGGAATCATTCAAGTCATCTCCTCGTGACAATATTTCATTATTGGTGCTCTCAATTTCAATCAATGTAGTGGAATCATTCAAGTCATCTCCTCCTTGTGACAATATTTCATTATTGGTGCTGTCCATTTCAATCAATCTAATGGAATCATACAAGCCATCTCCTCCTTGTGACAATATTTCATTATTGGTGCTCTCAATTTCAATCAATGTAGTGGAATCATTCAAGTCATCTCCTTGTGACAATATTTCATTCTTGGTGCTGTCCATTTCAATCAATCTAATGGAATCATACAAGTCATGTCCTCCTTGTGACAATATTTCATTATTGGTGCTCTCAATTTCAATCAATGTAGTGGACAATTCAAAAGAAATTGCCACGGTCTCTTCATTGTGAGCCATTTTATTTTGAAATTGCTTGCTGTAAATTGCAGAAAAAAATAATCACTTTCATTTATCGTTTTTAGTAATACATAATATAAAACTAACTTCATCAAGTATTTAGTATAACAGAAGGACTGCAAATAAATAACAGAAAACATTTTTCAAATTATCTTCAAGTGTACAACATAGTTCCCCTTACAAATTAACAACTCACCTTTTTAAAAGTAGCAGAAGTGTTAGTACTGTGTAAATCAAACACCAGAAATTCACCACCAAAAATTCCTCACAAATGTACCTCAGACAGTAGTATCACAAAATGGCTGTGGTTTCCTCTCATTTGACATATATACATAACCAATTAACTTTCATCACACACAAATACAAAACCAAAGTAACATTTTAATTGGTTCTAAATTTCAACACTTTCAAATGTGTTTTCCCCATGCAATTTTCCATAGGACATTTACATACGTCTACAGCCTGAATGGCTGAACGGAATTACACCAAACTTGGCAAAATGGTACATCAAACCTAAGAGGTCAGGAAGGATCTACTATGCCCCCTTATGGTCATTTCCCCCTTCGCTTTGGCCTCCTCTTGTCTCTCAATCCTACCGAGGGACAAGATGGCGGCCGCTACGGACTGTTTGGAATGTTGACAGACGCCGGAGAACCAATCAGCTTCGCAAAGCTCCGTAACGCGAAAAGTACGCGAAGCGGAGCGCTGTTACAGATATATATCTTTTTTTCAACGTTAATTTCTCAAAATCCACTGGAGCACATATATTGAGACCTAGCAAAGGCACATCGGGCTACCAGTCCCTAATATTTTGCCAAGTTTCGTGCAAATCCATTCAGCCGTTCGATTATTATTATTTTGTTTTTTTTTTGCCCCGCGGGGCCCTTTTAAAACCTCCACATCAAACCTAGGGGGTCAGCGAGGATCTACTATGCCCCCTTATAGTTATTTCCCCCTTTGTTTTGACCTCCTCTTGTCTCTCGATCCTACCGAGAGACAAGATGGCGGCCGCTACGGACTGTTTGGAATGTTGACAGACGCCGGAGAACCAATCAGCTTCGCTTCACAAAGCTCCGTTGCGCGAAAAGTCCGCGAACCAGAGCGCTAACCGGTCCGCTGTTACAGATATATATCTTTTTTTAAACGTTAATTTCTCAAAATCCACTGGAGCACATATATTGAGACCTACAAAAGGCACATCGGGCTACCAGTCCCTACAATTTTGCCAAGTTTCGTGCAAATCCATTCAGCCGTTCGGGCTAAAAGTGAGGCCAACCGCCCTATGGAAAACTCAATGTTAAAAACACGTTTTGGGACCCCCCTTTTTTCTCGGCCCCCACTGGACGAACCCCCCCCAAATTTTCAAGGGCTGCTCAGAAACAAAATGTGCCATTTTCCTGAAAATTTCAGCCGATTCCGTCCACAAACGCCAAAGTTATTAGACATAGAATTTTCAAAAAACCCATAGAGAAAAAATCCTAACTATATATACCTACTGGCGACCGCCAGTAGGTAATATATATATATATATATATATATATATATATATATATATATATATATATATGTACATATATATATGTGTATATTGATTGATTTTTTATTATTTGGTTACTCAAAACCATTACATTAAAAACAGAATACAAAATTACAAAAGGATTAAAACAACAAGTGAGTCAGCTGGTAAGTATATTTATTGGGTCCCTAGACTCTGGTAAGCTCATGGGATTAGTGTTTATGCAAAGGCAGCCCCGCATGCGTCTGCAAAGTCTCTAATCGTTTGTACACTGGGTAGCCATCAGCTTAGACCGTGTCTGTTGGATAAACTTTCCAAAAGAGGCCATTTGCTTTACTATGGTCAATGAATATAGTTGATGGACCGCCTCTTTTGCGGAACGTGTCCCCCATTGTCATAGGATTGGCCTGAGATAAAGGCTACGTGCTGCGCAGCAAAGTAATAGATGGGCCAGCGACTCTCGTTTATAATTGCAGAGCCTGCATTTCGGGACTCCCAGTCCAGTCCGTTCGAGTGCGTATAGTTCTTTAATGGGCAAGGGGTGTAGTCTGTAGGCTAAAGTCTTGTGAAGGGCTGGGCGGCCCACAGCCTGCGTAAGATGGTGTTTGGGATTATGCACTATGTGCGGCAGGCATAGGAACTCATGGAAATCTCGTTTTGCCAATGACTCCAAATCCAGTTCCCGGGAACGGATACGAACTTGTTTTTTGATGGCGTTTTTAATTGCTGTATAATTAACTAGCTCGGGATTCCAATGATTGGTGGCGAGATTGAGGAGTTCCTTCGCCATTGTAAAGGTGGTTGACCCGGGTTCCATGAAAATATGTTTCAGAAATGCCTTCAGTGTCTTGTCTTGGGCCACAGTTATGAGATGATAATATTCGCACAGGGCAGCCATCTCTTCCAGTTTTTGTTGGTTAAGCGAAAATACTAGGCGGACAAGGGTGTTTCTGGTGCACTTCGGTAGTAAGAATAATTTCTTATACGCTCCGCAGTTAATTTTTTCCAGGTCCTTGTTGAGTTTGCCCGGGAATGCTTGTTGGGCATAATTGAGGGCCGGCATTAGTTTTGCCTTAAGAACTCTTTTGATGGCCATTGACGATGGGCTGTGTAAGGTGGCTCGTAATTTGCAGAGCGCATAGGTGATAGTTTTCCCTTTGCTTTGGATTTTCTTTAAATGAGCACCAGAAAGCCCCGACTCGTGATAGCAGACACCCAAGTAAGTGTATTGCTGAGTGCTTTCCAAAGACAGGTGGCCAAGCATCCATTTGGCTAGTTTTTTGTTTGAGTAACGACCAAAGATTACTATCTTTGACTTGGAAGCGTTAGCTACCAGCCGGTTCTGGTCATTGTAAGTTGCCAGGGCGTTCAGCGCCTTTTGCAAGCCAGTCTTGGTGTGATCTAGGAGTACCAGATCGTCAGCGTATTGCATGAACTGGATTTTAGTTCCACCGATCCTTGGAGTGGCTAGGGCTGCCCCGGCCAGGGCTATCTCCATGTCTTCTGTGTAAAGATTAAACAACAACGGTGCTTTAGACCTTGATCCGTGTCAATCTTTTCAGATGCAAAATTGCTCGAGAGTTTAATTCGGACCCACGTTTTTTGGTACAACAACTGAATTGCTCTTAGCAGGGTCGAGTTGATGTTCCATTGAGCCAGCTTTCTCCATAAGATAGCGCGGTCTACCCCATCGAACGCTGCAGAGTAGTCGATGAAGCAGGCGAATAAAGGGAGACACTTGCGCAACCGTGCTTGGTGGGCCCGGTAAGAAAGAGTGGTGATGTTATCCACGGTTGAAGACCCGGGTCTGAATCCGGTTTGACAGAGGGGCAGGAGACCTTCTTCACTTGCCCAATCTGCGAGGTCTGTCAAAATGGTACTGGCATAGGCTTTGCCCTCGATGTCTAGGAGGGCTATCATTCGATAGTTGGACGGGTCTGATTTAGGCCCTTTCGTATGGATTGGGTGTAAGAGCGTACCTCTCCAGGAGTCTGGCACATCCCCCAGGAGCCAGCATTCGGCATATAGATGGGTCAGGTTTTCGGCCCAGAATTCTATGTTCGCTTTAAACAGTAGTCCTGGGAGGCCGTTGGGGCCCGGTGCGCCGTTATGCCTGATTTTTTTAAAGATTTTGGACACTAATGGTTTTCCAGGAGGGGCCTTCCTGTGGGTGGTGGAATCTGGCTCTTCTCTTGCTGTAAATGCATTCTTAGGATGAAGGGCGGCTTGGTCTTCATTGTATAAGGTTTTTACGTGGGCAACCCAAGTGGAGGCCTCGAGGGAGTTTTCTTTGTGATTTGGGCCTCGTCCGAGATTGCTTAAATAGCTCCAAAATTCTTGAGATTTCCCAGGGCTCAGCAGGTCAAAGATTTTCAGCCATTGTGCTTCGCAATGTTTGCGTTTTGCGGCCCACACCTTCTTCGAATGGCTTCTTGCGGCCTCTTGTAGCCGTTTTCTATCTGAGGCTGTGCCATTTTTCCGGTGCGCTTTTCGTTTTTTGTTCAGATTTTTGGCGCTTTCTTTGATTGCCCGATTGAATCCGAGTGTAGATGGTGGGTGCCAACGGGTTACCCTTTCTGTTTTCCCTCGAAGTATCACCGCTAGGGTCCCGGTGATTCCGTCCCATGTTGCTATAGCGCCATTTGTGTGGTCACTCGGTGGCCAGCCTGTCCACGAGTCTGTCCAATTATTGAACGTGGTGGTTTCTACCTGCCCCCATTAAATTCTTCTAGGTAACTTTATCAGTTCCTCGCCGTTTGCAGCCCCAATATGTTGTAGCCTATGGCGTGTGTTTGTTGTCAAATCCAGTGTAATTATTAAGGCGGCGTGGTCGCTGTCCCTGTTCTGGTGAACAGAGTAGTCCGACATCAATGGTTGCAGTTTGTCACTTAAGATGATGTAGTCAATCGTGGTCTGGTTGTTGTACGTGGGAGCGACAAAGGCCCCTGGCCTGTTCTTTAGATGGACAGAATGTGCTGTCGCCAGTTTATAAGATTTTAATAGGGCGTTCAGTGCCTTGGTGGCCCCAGATTGGTGACTTTGTGGAGGTGTGAGTCCTATATTATGGGTATTTAGGTCACCGAGAATGATGCAGTCCAATGCCGGGAATTGTAGTAACAGGGCCTCTAGATGATTTATTAGTATAGACAAATCGGCTGTAGATCCATGCGGGTTGTGGTAGATGTTGATCACCAAAATAGAAGAGGCTCCATTAATCGAGAGGGGGCCTTTCAGGATGCCCGCCTGGAGCATGTTGGACAGGCTATTTATTTCCTTGAATTCTAATTCCAGCGAGTGCTTGATATAGACACACATCCCCCCTGCTGATATTCCGAATATGTTGGTCTTTGTTGCAGGTTTGCCATATTCTGCATATCCTCTTAGAGAGAGAGGATTAGTCGCCCATGATTCTTGTATGCAGATAATATCTGCCTCTTCACGAAATGTCACTGCGACATGATTTTGTAGCAGTGTTTTGAGTCCTGCAACATTCCAGGTCATGATTTTCAAGGTCTTAATGTTCACGGGTTGGTTTATGTGTTTCACTTGCCCATTAGTATATATATATATATATGTAAATGTAAATTGATACTTGTATAGCGCACTACTCACCCGCAAGGGTCTCAAGGCGCTTGTATGAATACCGCTGTGGAACCCATCCTGGCTTGTGAGGTGTCCACTCCTGGGCAACCCCAAGGTGGAGGCCAGGCATCCTTAGCGTTGTGGGGGCTGTTGTGGAGATTAAGCAAGCTATTACCCAGAGTTGCAGAGTGGAACTCCATGATTGGAATAGGCACCGAGGCGAGAATTATCAGGTCCGTGGAATTTTTTAGCACAAGACCCGCCGAGGCGGGGAATTGAACCCTGGTCCCGGGCTAGACCTCTGCATAAGGGTCTGCCGCTCTAACCATTGAGCCACACTTCTCCACATATATATGTTGAAGATTTCGTCCAAGGTGCTCCTGCAATCCCCCAATGCCCCGGACCACGCAGGAACAAACGAATGCTGACTCAAAAAAGTGCAGGTGAGTGATTTTATTTAGAGTTTCAGCAGCCTGCCTACATTACGCGTTTCAGCCTACACAGAGGCCTTGATCACATGATGCTTTGGAAGTAACATGCTGCATTTTAAAGTGCAAAGTGCAAAGTAACCTAGAACATGATTGGTTACCAGTAAGCAAGATACATAGGCATAGAAAAAATACTTAAAGGTTTCAAAGGTATCATTAAAACCAAGTAGATGTCAATACAAAACAAGGCATAATCAGCATCATCATAAATAGCATGAAAACGTTTAAGAATATATATAAACCACTCTATAGGTATAAATAATTCTAGTTAAAAGTATACGCTGTATATGAAAAAAGGAAGAATTAAAATTAATAAAACATTTCAATTCATCCCTTGCCTGTGCAAAATATATGTGATTGTGCAAAGTAGGCAAAACCAGGATGAGACCCAAGTGGGTAATAATTAATTTCACCATCCTACCTAAGCCTTAATCCTGGAAAATATCCAAGCATCTGTGCTCGTCTGGTTTGTAAGTGCAAAAAATGAAATGTGCAAATGTGCAAAGAGTGCTAAAAAAGATCGTGTAAAAGGAAATACTAAAAGCAAAATGCCATCGGGAGGTTTAGGTCAGCACCATAGTTATACAAAATGTAAGATGATAAAATACCAGAAGGTAACATTTAAGATAATTCAGCTCACTATGATATAGAAGTGTGAGGGGGCCAACCTATAGACATTTGTAGAAGTCTTTGCTGGAGTTCAAACCCTGCGGTGTCTTGGTATCTAGCTCCACAATATATTTAGTTTCCAGAGCACGCAAGAGGGCCTCACAGTTTCCTCCTCGTCTGAGGGGGAGAACAGAATCGATAACAAAGTACCTGAGGAGCTCACTCTTGTTCTCATGACTTTCCTTGAAATGGCGTGCCACTGGATAGGAAGCATCACTGACCTTGATTGCCCTGGTGTGCTGGAGTATCCATTTGTGGACCTGCAACTTGTTACTACCAACATTTGCAGGTCATACGGACACTCCAGCACATACACAGCAAATTCGGTCTTACACGTCAGCTGTCTAGTGATAGGCTGTGAGGTATCACATAAGGGGATCTTAAACTCGGTCCTGCTAATTCCATGCCTGCAGGCCTTACATTTGGAACACTTCCTAAATCCTTTACTGGCTTGCAACCATGTCTTGTTAATGTCAATTTCTGGGCTAGACTTGACTAATGCATCACTCACATAGAGCGTGCTTTCCTGAAAGTAATTTCAGGCCTAACTGCCATTAGGTCCCCAATGACAGGGTCATTGCGCACCAAGCTCCAGTTTTTATTTAAGATTTTATGAAGCGATTTGGTGCTGAAGATTATATGTCAGAATTAGTCTAACTGGCTGCGTGGTTGCTTCCATGGTGTTTTATATAGCAGGACCTCTTTTCTAGGGATTTGATTAGCCCTTGTGATCGCCCTGTCAATGACAGAAGTAGTGTACCCCGAGCTAGGAAACGTGCTTTACTAGCTTCCTGTGCCTGATGACATTCAGGATCTGCACTGTATATGCGCATGATACGCAACATCTCCCCATAGGGGATGCTGCGTATCAGGTGTGTCGGATGATGACTCTTGGCATGCAGCACTGTATTGCCTGCGGAGTTTCCTATAGAGCCGTGTCTCCAGTCTGTTGTTGCTAACAGTAACCTCTACGTCCAAAAAGAAAACATGATCCTGACTTATGTTGGATGTAAAGTTCAGGTTAAGTGTGTTGGCATTGATCAACTCAATGAAGTCCAGAGCCTGCTGTCTTGTACCGTGCCATATCAAAATGATATCATTGATATAACGGTACCATTGAACTACATGTTCTATAAAGGTGTTGTGATGTACCCCATGGTTGACCTGCTCCTCCCAGCAACCCATATGCAAACAGGCATAGCTGGGAGAGAAGCAAGCCCCCATGGCAACGCCCCTGAACTGCTGAAAATAATGATTAAAGAACATGAAGAAATTATTGTTCAGACAGTAGGAAATCATGGCAAGCAACATTTTGTTATGGTCAAACATATGGATAGGCCTCCTCCCCAAATAATGTTGTATTGCTTTCAAACCATCAAGGTGGTGAATACTGGTATATAAGGATGAGACATCCAATGTTATCAGCCAATATTCATCTTGGCTCAATAACCCCGAGCTTCTCCAAGCCATCAGTTGTGAATAGAATTCCGTTTATGCTTTTTTAACGGTGACCCCATTACAGCGTTTGTAGCAGTGAGGATCATTCAACTGGTTGTAGTCTTCCTCCAAGTACAGTGATCGAGGCCACAATACTATGGTTCCCCCTTTATCTGATTGGCGGCTTATGATGTTATCATCGACCTGTAGCTTTTTGACAAGTTGGAAATGGCAGCTATTTTGTGCTGTGTATTTACACTTTTCTCGTAGGGTAGTTGCGTAGAGTTTTTTGATTCCTGAGATGGAAAGTTCATGGAAAATGTCAATGTTATCGTGCAACATTAGAGGGGTGAAGGTGGATTTGGGTTTGAATTTGGTATTTCCAGGGATGTTTAAGACCAGATGTTCTTCCGATGTGCCAGAGTTTGGAATTTCATTGTGAAGCTGTTGTAGATCTTGCAGCAGATCTAAATCATTAACACACAGTCCTTGTGGCATGTCTGTGGTTGGTACCGAGTTCGGCTTAGGATGGATCTTGTTGCACTTGAAAAATTTCTGTAACTTTAATTTGCGCGTATACTTATAAAGATCAATCCTGGTCTTTGCATAACTAAAGTTACTGGCTGGGCTGTAGGTTAGACCAAGCAAAAGGATTCGTAATTCAGCTTGTCTTAAAGCAGTATTAGTAAGATTGAGAACAGATGGGTCAGAACTAGTTACATCTTCATCACAGTGGGACAGATTTATTTTTTGTTGTTCCATCTTCTGTTGGTGTTGTTTCTTCTTTTGGGTTTGCCATTTGAGACCAGCTTGTCGGCGCTTTCTACGCTTTTGGTTATTTCTTTTGCGCTGTTCAAGTTTGGCCTTCCGGGACGCAGGGTTTCTTGCCGGTCCTGGCGCAAGCAGTCCACCTCTTGCGCCAGGGAATATTTGGTAAACCCCAAGCGTGAGGCATTCCTGCTTTGCTCAGTGTCTGACCCACTGTCAGGGAATGAGCTGAGATCAGATAGCGATGACGGTGGATGGGGCATTAGAGCAGTGCTAGTGCTGGCTGTGGTAGAGGGATGCACTGAGGGATTTTTTGAGGCTTTCATGACATCAAGTTTCTTCGCGAAAGTAAAGATGCGGCCCTGTTGATAGTCCGTCTTATCTCGTTGAAATTTGTATGCCTTCCTCTTATTTATGATGTCTTCCTCTTTACGTAATCTAATTAGCATTTCCTCTCTATATTTGGCACAGTCCGCCCCAGTCTCCATGGCGTTGATCTCACTGTTCAGTTCATCAATTTTCACTTGCAGCGCAGCACGGTCACTTTCTGCATATTTGACAAGGATAGTAACCAACTTGCTCGAGGAATCTAAATTACATTCTGCCCATTCATTGAGCATGCTGGGGTCTAGATGCTCATAGCTGGGCGCCAGCATAATTCTCAATCCCCGAGGGATGCCTCCCACTTCTAGATATCTGCTCAAGGAGCGATGCTCCCACCATTTAGGCTGTTCTGTTTTCATGAGCTTTCCAAGCCGTTTGAATTCATCACTTAGGTTAGAGCCCCCTTCACACGCAATCTCTGTCTGGATATTTGTGTTAGATCCCCGAGCTGGGGAATCATCAAACAGGTCTGGGGCCGCCTCCTCCCTTCTTCTCAAAGCATCTGCAGAGATGGTGCTGTAATTCGTGCAAAGCTTAATGTGGACTCACTCGGGAAGCGGACAGCTTGCTGAATGTCCGTGTCTACCGCCTGCACACTCCTTCACCAGACGATGCTCTCGTAGAGCTTCCCACTACATATATATATATATTTATATATTTATATCAGAAGTGTCTGGAAGTTCAGCAAAGATTGGTTCGGTAGACTATGGGAATCCCAGACATTTGAGTTGATATTCCATGTGTGTATGTGTGGTGGATATGTAGCAAGTATGAAGTAGTAAGACTCCACGTGTGGTGAAAGTCTAAGTACATTGACCAGTGGGATGCATTTTGCATGATGTGGAGAGTAGATACACCTTCCGCAGACAGTGAAAGTGTATTTTAGCCATCCTTGTGGCTGGAAGGTGGAGACCTGGACATTGAAGTAAAGGGGGCTGGATAAAAAGTTTACCACAAACATTCTGGGCAGTTTGTGTTAGGGGTGCTGACTAGCTCTTCCTTAGTAACGACAAAAGGTAGATATTAGGAGTGAAGGGTAGATCATAGGTCAAGAGAGAAGGCAGCACAACATACCGGCATCGCCCACTACAGGAAAAAAATTATGAGGCTAACAGCGCACTTCAAGAACCAACATGCTTTGAGAGACAGTCAGCCTATCGAGGCGACCACTAGAGGGCAAACATCTTAAAAGGAGCAACTATGGTTGGTATGCTGCTTAGCCTTTGAGATGCCGTGGCTTCCTCCTTTGAAAAAGGTTAATGGAGACCGAAATGCATCAGGAAATGCCAGTGCTGCAAAATGAAATAAAATGCGCCCCCTGGCGTGTTTGCAGAGGGGGAAGTAATTTCCCTTGAAAACTGGGGGTCCCTGGGGGCCAACTAGCTCACCAGGTACCTCCAGTAAGTGCCATGGAGCTGCTTTGCAGAGTGTTGTAAAAAGGGGCGTGGCCTCATTACACCTCTGGAGGTTCCTGGTGGGCTAGTTGCAGAGAGGTGTAAAAAGGGGCGGGGCCTCTTTACACCTCTGTGCAACGCAGCCCCTGGCGCATACTGGAAGTTCCTGGTGGACTAGTTGGCCCCCAAGGACCACCAGCATGCAAGGGTAATTAGTTCCCCCTCTGCAAATGCGCCAGGGGGCTGCATTGCAGAGAAATACATATGATACATATGATGATTGAGTACAGGTATGAGTGACTGTATAGAACTGTTGGTGAATGAGTGGATGTGGAAGTAGATGTCGGAATAGGTTGTTGTAACTGGTATTGGTATCTCCATTTTCTTGAAAATGTTTGATTCTATTTTTGAATGTGTGTATCAAAGGTTATACTAGAGTGAGAGGAGGTCTGCCACTCTTTCACAAGGATGATGTCATCAGTGATGTCAATTGAGATGTCATCAGTGATGTCATGAGTGATGTCACTGACCTTGTCATGAGTGACGTAATATGTGACGTCATCAGCAGTGCATTGCGGGTGTGCAAATTATAGTTAGCTGAACTAACTATAACGGGGGAATTTCAAAGGTTTTGTATGAGTAAAATGACCAGCTAACTATAACAGGTGTGAAACCTATGGTTTTTTCAGTGAATTTCAAAGGTTTTTAAAATGCTAATTCCTAACTATAACGTGTGTGAAACCTATGGTTTTTTCAGTGAATATATATATATATATATCTATATATATATATATATATATATATATATACATATATATATATATATATATATATGTATATATTACCTACTGGCGATAGCCAGTAGGTATATATAGTTAGGATTGTTTTCCATAGGGAAATCGCAAATTCTATTGGGAATAACTTTGGCGCTGGTTGAGGAATCAGCCTGAATTTTTCTGCAACTTTGCCTCGCGGCGCTCTGGTCCTTCCCTGAAAGTTTGGGGGGGATCCGTCAAGCGGGGGCCGAGATAAAAGGGGGGTCCCAAAACGTGTTTTCCCCATGTTAATTTCCATAGGGCGGTCTGTCGCACTTTTAGCTCGAACGGCTGAATGGATTTTCACCAAACTTGGCAAAATTGTAGGGACTGGTAGCCCGATGTGCCTTTGCTATGTCTCAAGATATGTGCTCCAGTGGATTTTGAGTAATTTAGGTTCAAAAAAATGTATATATCGGTAGCAGCTTACCGGTGAGCTTACCGGTACGCTTACGGTATGCGTACGTGCGTGTACGGTACGCGTACCTCTAGAGCGCGAGCTGCATTCTGATTGGCTGCCAATGTCTGTCAACACTCCAAAACAGAAACTGTTGGCAGCCATCTTGTGCCTCGGTAGACTGAGGCACAGGAAAGCAGAAAAACAAACGTGTAGAACTCAAAAAAGGGGCAGGGTAGAAGCACCCCGACCCCCTAGACCTGCTCAGGGGGTCCCCCCCCCCAAGGCAAAAAAACATTTTTTTTTTTTTAAATCGCGGGATACGCGTACCGTACACACACGCATATATATATATATATATATATATGCACACACATGCATATATTACCTACTGGCGGCCGCCAGTAGGTATATATAGTTAGGATTGATTTCCATAGGAAAATCGCAACATTCTATTGGGAATAACTTTGGCGCCGGTTGAGGAATCTGCCTGAATTTTTCAGCAACTTTGCCTCGCGGCGCTCCGCTCCTTCCCTGAAAGCTTGGGGGGCATTCGTCAAGCGGGGGCCGAGATAAAAGGGGGGTCCCAAAACGTGTTTTCCCCATGTTAATTTCCATAGGGCGGTCTGTCGGACTTTTAGCTCGAACGGCTGAATGGATTTTCACCAAACTTGGCAAAATTGTAGGGACTGGTAGCCCGATGTGCCTTTGCTATGTCTCAAGATATGTGCTCTAGTGGATTTTGAGTAACTTAGGTTCAAAAAAATGTATATATCTGTAGCAGCTTACCGGTGAGCTTACCGGTACGCTTACAGTATGCGTACGTGCGCGTACGGTACGCGTACCTCTAGAGCGCGAGCTGCATTCTGATTGGCTGCCAATGTCTGTCAACACTCCAAAACAGAAACTGTTGGCAGCCATCTTGTGCCTCGGTAGACTGAGGCACAGGAAAGCAGAAAAACAAACGTGTAGAACTCAAAAAAGGGGCAGGGTAGAAGCACCCCAACCCCCTAGACCTGCTCAGGGGTCCCCCCCCCCAGGCAAAAAAAAATAAATATATTTTTTTAAATCGCGGGATACGTGTACCGTACACACACGCATATATATATATATATATATTCACTGAAAAAACCATAGGTTATAGACCATATATAGTTAGGGATTAGCATTTAAAAAACCTTATTTTACTCACACAAAACCATTGAAATTCCATATATAGTTAGTTGTACTAACTATATATCACGCACCCGCAATCCACTGCTGATGATGTCACATATTACATCATTCATGACATGGTCAGTGACATCACTGATGACATCACTGATGACATCTCAAATGACATCACTGATGACATCACTGATGACATCTCAAATGACATCACTGATGACATCACTGATGACATCTCAAATGACATTACTGATGACATCACTGATAAAATCATTTATGTGATAATACGATGAACCTCTTCAGACTCTAATATAACCTTAGATACACTCAGTGTAAACACAGACTCACAGATTGTCACTCATCCATGAAGTTACACATACACCTAGACAGTCATGCAAACAATCAATCACACCTCCATTTCCTTAACTATACAGTTAAACACACCTTACTTATTCAAACATATACTAAGACATATTTACTCACTTATACAATCCTGGATACAAGTTCACAATGATCCATACAGCCACTCACACATTCACTGGCTCTTATGCACAGTTATTTATATATGTCAACTCTCACATGTATTGTATTTTACATATGTACTTAATTTGACATGTAGCACTGAGATATCTATTCACTCACCAATACAGTCATGCACACAGTCAACCGCCCATACAGCTGTTTCCAACATGCACTTTTGAACCCATACATCTATGCACAGAGTCATACACTTCCCAGCCACTCACACACACACTCAGTCTCCCATACAAATGCTTGGGCAACCAATCAATAACCTATATAGTTACTCATATAGCTACTGATCAACACATGCAGCAGTTTACAGAACAACAGACATAATGATGCACAAATTAAGACAGTTTAGTCACTAACCCATGCACTCAGTGAGACACATTTAATCACTCACTCATACAGTCAGTCACGCACCTACTAAATCCTTCATCCAGACACTTCTACATCTACTCATTCTTCAATATGTAAAACATATTTAAACTTTACAGAAACACACAGTCACTGGATGATGTCATCAGTGATGTCATCAGTGATGTCATTTGAGATGTCATCAGTGATGTCATCAGTGATGTCACTGACCATGTCATGAATGATGTAATATGTGACATCATCAGCAGTGGATTGCGGGTGCGTGATATATAGTTAGTACAACTAACTATATATGGAATTTCAATGGTTTTGTGTGAGTAAAATAAGGTTTTTTAAATGCTAATCCCTAACTATATATGGTCTATAACCTATGGTTTTTTCAGTGAATTTTTAAGGTTTTGTAAATGCTAATTCCTAACTATATATGGTCTATAACCTATGGTTTTTTCAGTGAATTTCATTGGTTTTTTAATAGCTAATATCAAAACCTTTACAATGTATTATTCTTTAAAAAGAAAAATATTTTTTACATGTTTTTTATACAATTTTTTTTTTATTTTTTTTTGTTTCGCTCCCAGTACGCGTACCGGTTAGCTTCCCGTTAGCTCAATCCGGAGGCGCGACCCGGTACGCGAACTGGTAAACGTTCCTTTAGCGCACCTCTCGCGTTACAAAACAACATCGCGACGCTTCGCGTCAGCATGACGTTTCGCGTTCTCGCGTAATACGTCATATTACGTGCTACGTTCGCGTACCAGGAAGCGCAGCGGTACGCGAACCGGAAGCGATCCGCGGCGCGGCGCCGACCGCGTAACGTAAACATAGCAGGTCATGTGACTCGATAATAACACTTTTCATTGGTTCATTTCACTTTTGGTTTCCTGATGATGTAATACAAGGTCATGTGATCTAAAATGGACACTTTTCATTGGTTTAGAACTTTTGTTTTTCCCAAATGATGAAAACCCCTCCTTCTTTCATCACTCTGACTTTCATCTTGGTGAGAGAAAGACCCTTTATTGAGACTTTGTGATGGCTTCATTAGTAGCTTCAGCTGGTGCTAGCCCACCACCTCCACCAAATCCAAGAAAGAGAGGACCACCTGCAGAAGTAATTCTGCAAGAAGAGGAAGAACAGGAAGAGGAGGAAGAGGAGGAAGAGCATGAGTTTTTGCCAGAGGAGCCCAGGAGGTACAATCGACAGGAGAATTATATCTGGCAATTCTACAGAATTCCTGAGGGGCAAAAGAAAGTGAATGCTCGTTACGTGTTTTGCCGCATATGCGGTGACAGATTGTCAAGGGGCACCGATAAAAAATATAGTTATGGGAATCATACTATGCATCGGCATATGAGTAGGTGGCACCCAAATAACTATAGTGCTGCCCAGCTACGTGACCAACAACAACATCCCCTCCAAATGGCAAGAAGATCGGTGGTTCCAGAGGTGTCGGGACCAGAGGCGAGGGAGGTGATTGCAAACATCCAAATGTTGTTTGGTCACGTAAAACAAGTGTGCGTGGAATGTGGCGCTTTCATCTGCTACAGAGAAAGTAGCATCACTTTGATTTTGCGAGCAATTCAAAATCATATTAATGTTTGCACAAAACGCACCAAAAAATAAATTCTTTTTTTTTTTTTGCTCCTGTTGAGCCCTTTATAATGGATCGTTTTTGTTTCCCCCCCCCCCAAAAAAACCAAAAAAATTTTAAAAACGTTCAGAAAATACAAAAAAAGTAAAAAAATGTTCAAAAAATACTAAAAAAAATATAAAACAACAAAAACATAAAAAAAAAAGTTCTTTTCAGAACTAACTCCCCATTATAAAAAAATTGGTAGAAAATTTGGAACTCTGCCAACCTGTATTTCTCTTAGTTCGCTCCCGGAGCGCTACCCGGTACGCGTACCGGAAGCTAACCAAAAAAATATTTTTTAAAAAAGAACAGTAACTATAAGGGAAGGAAATACACAGTTATGTTAAAAGAAAGACAGCTCTAGGGAGTAAAATAAGGATACTGTTACCTACAATCCACTGTTGATGATTTCACATATTACATCATTCATGACATGGTCAGTAACATCAACAGCAGTGGATTGTAGGTAACAGTATCGTTAGTTTACTCCCTATAGCTGTCTTTCTTTTAACATAACTGTCTATTTCCTTCCCTTATAGTTACTGTTCTTTTTTAAAAAACATTTTTTTGATCAGTCATAAACAGTGACATTAATAGAAACAGAGAGAGTGAACAAGAGTGAAGAACTATGGTCCTCCTGAGCCACCCTCAGAAAACCAAGGGGGTCAAGATACATCTACCGTGCCCCCTTCTACCTATTCTGAACATTATTTGCCCTCCATCTTGTATCTTGATTCGAACGAAACACAAAATGGTGGACTGCCATAACGCTGCTGGTTTGCGAACCGGGCAACTTCCCAGGAAGCGGTCCCCAAAAAAAAAAAGTTGGGAAAGTAATTCACAGACACTAAGAGTAATAGAGATGGAGTGAGTGAACAAGACTGAGGAACTATGAGAACAGAGGGACTGAGAAAAAGAGTGGAAGGAGTTGAGTAAATAGGTAATAGAGAAAGGAATGAGGAAAGTAGCAAAGGCAGGAAACTGAGGATTAAAGAAGTGAAGCAGTGGATCTAATAGTAGGTGAATGTGATAGAAATGTAACGAAAAGAGTACAACTATTTACCTTGTAATTGCCGTTAAATTAATCACATTTTATTTCTATACTTTCAATCTGTGAAAGAGAGAACCAACATTTGAAAAAAAATTAAAATATGTATTTAAAAATTACAAAAGACAAGGGAAAATATTGAAGGACAAATAGTTTTTCAACAACTTTGACACTGACAGAAGCTTCTGCTTCTCCAGGTCCTCTACACAATGCTAAAGATATACATTTTAAACTAACAGTATCTTGATGCAGATGAAGTGAGGCCTATCTTAAAACATGGTGCATCTTTTGCATTGCTCTTGTTTCAGAAAAGTGTTGCTTCAGTATGCTAATAACATGTCTCCTATCCAGAGATTTGTTTGAGGTGAGGCCTACTCAGAGTTCAAGATGAGATTTACACTTGTTGAAGTGTACAGAGGAGATAATATCTGTGAAAGTCTACTAATGAAGTGAGTCATGTCCACTGCACTCTTCAACAAAGTAGAAACCTCCTATGTTTCCCTGGACAGACCTAAACTTGATCTGCACAATGTGATTCGTAATGATAGGAAACTCAAGTGATGTAATTGAAATATGTGCAATTTATTTTGCTCATTTCACAATCACATCACTTGTGTTTCCTTTGCTTAGGTATCTCAACGTGCAGATGTAGTCCAGCATATGAAAGAATACGTAGAAGTGCAGCACTGCATACAATAAATTTAACACTTACAGAAAACTCACCTTCTCCATGCCTCCTACACAGTTCTACATATACATCATAAATGCAAACAGTACAGAATTAATTATACATGTTAAATGGTTTATTTTTGCTGTTCTCAGAATGTATCAAAATTCACTAAAAACAGTGACTTGAAGGTATTCATCATGTAACAGCGGGGAAAAAAAAACACAATCAAAATGATTGTGTTTAAAAAACCCATACAACATCAGAAAATAAAATTCAGAACTCCTTAAAGTTAACTTACTTTCCATGACGTCCAAGGATGTCCTATGAACAGCTTACACTCTTTTGTGCTGTTATTACTTTCAGCCCGCCACTTTCTGAAAGAAAACCTCCATCGTTTTTAAAAACACGTTACATGCAATAAATGACTTCTTGCTCTCTACCACTATTTTCCACAAGGCCAAATCTAGTCAGAGATATTTATAACTCTTGGATTTCTTGTAAGCCAATCCCATCATTTGGCATTTCCGCAACTTTCAGAATTAAAATGTTGAAGATCATTTTCACAATCCTGGAATAGTAATATCTTCCCCTTCTTGGTCAGTCATGTTCTACATTTCCTATGACACTGATACTGCTTAATATGAAGCAGACTTACACTACCTCTATGAGTACTACAATTATTTAATTCTCTACATCACTTTTAATCACAAAGCAATGTAAAACAGTAGACAGCATTGCAGACTTACATTCCCTCTACTCCATGTTTTGATTGGCTGCTTCAATTAGCTTATGAAAAGAAACAATTTTTCTGAACTCATTTAAAGTGCACATACATCTCCATGATGTCCAATCCTTTGATTAGAAGTTATGTCTCTGAACTACACTTATCCTCAAGGCCAAATTGTGTAGGAGCCATTAGAACTTCTTGAAATTCCACAGATCATATCCCGAGATTATTTTCCTAAAATTTTGGTTTTAAAAACACCAGGTAAGAGTTTTTAAGGTCATACGGCAATTTTTTTTTGAAAATTAAAACAGAATCATTGCAGAATGACCAGCCATTTCTACACTTTAAATAAGCTGTGTAATGTCCTGATGATATTGAAGGGCCGTCATGATATATAATTGCTGTAGTTACAAAAGTCCTTCCTGATATTGACAACTGCGAAGCTACAAAATTTTTTATTAAAGTTGTCAATTTTGTTCCATCAGGCCTACATCGTTGGAACATTAAAATGACGTACTGGCCATATGTTCGTATAAATAATGTGGACATCATTTCAGATTTACATTGGCTACACTCCATGCTGTGATTAGCAGCTTTTACTAGCTTATTAAAGGAGACTGATTTACTGTCTGGCAAAGTTAAATATATAAATCTTTCTGAGTCTACACTAGTAGTACTTGATACCATACAGTTCTCGCAGTCATGCTGCCATTGATAAGAAAGCCCAAACAGCTGATCTACATCTACACCTTCAGCATGTAATACATCAAGCATATACATTAAAAACTCCTGACAATCTTGCTGAATATTTTGAGAGAATTGTGTTTGCCCTGAACATCTGTCTAACAGGTTTCGAATTTCAGACACACTTTCTATTTTTGTTCTATCTGTGCTACATTTCTCTAACACAGAATTCAACAAACTGCAAAATCTTTGATCAGAATTGACCACAATCTCTTCTTTTACATTTTTTAGAGAAAACAAAACATTCATTACTACATTAGCATAGCAGTTGACACCAGAACTGTTTTCAAACTGAAAACCAACAACATCTTCAACAGAATCCTCTTTGTTTCTGCTTGTAATTTTAGGTTCATTCACTTTTTGTCTTTTTGCTACAACCTCCCCAGTATTGTTCTCATTTCTTCGTTTCCGGCCTACCAGACGTTTCTCAAACAAAGGAAACTGAGGCAAATGTGGCGCATACTCTCTTCTTAACCTATTGTATTCCTTAACACAATCTAGATCTGCACAAATGTTTCTGACATCACACTCAATCAAGTACAATCCCGATAAAGTTCTAACTCGTGACAATGCCACATATGCCATACCCTCCTTGAACACAGAACTGCCAATATTCACCAATGCAGTGTCTACACTTAAACCTTGCGATTTATGAATTGTCACCGCATATGCCAAGCAAACAGGGAACTGCTTACGGCGAACATATAAGTCTTTTACAAGCAAAAATCTAGCAGAACAACGAGCAATTAGCTGTACTTCCTCAATGCCATCAAATTTAATTTTTAAAAATTCAATTCCATCTCTATTTCTGTATTTCACAAAATCAACAACATTACCCATTGATCCATTTACCAGACCTCTTTCAACATGTAAATTCCTTCTTAAAATTATACGGCAGTTCAAGCACACATTCAGAGTCTTTTCAAAACCTGCAGTTTTAGATATAGTCTTCTCTAATGAATCCAATTTTGATTTCAGATTCTCAGACAAAATAATTGTTGATCCCATATGCTCTACTCTATCAATAGCTTCCACTTTCACAATCTCTTGCTTTTCTAAATGCAACATTTTGTTGTTAAATTTGGCACATTCTGCAAGAGTTGGCATCAAACATATTCCAGATTTCTTATCAGTAATTTTCTGAAAAATATTCTCAGGCACAACATCTTGTTCTGGATATAAATTTGACAGTAATCGTGCATGTAAAGCTTCTTTTCCATGCTCGGTCACTTTTCCAATTCTAACATCTTGTAGAATAGTCTTGTAAACTTCATCCTTTGCCTGACGCATATTTTCATGCAGTTCAGCATAATTGAAGTTTAACCATATATTGACGTTGCCAATGCTGCCTAGGCACTTCCTGGTATCTTCATGCGTCAGCATTTTGAACACAGGTTGCCCTTTCACTGGTGTCAGCTGCAGAAGATCTCCGAAAACAATGATGTGTTTGCCACCAAATAACACATCATACTCTGTTTTGAGAACTTCTTGCATCCTCAAATGCACAAAGGCAAGCATGACATTGGAAACCATGCTTACTTCGTCAATGATAAGAAGTTTCATTTTCCTCAAGATTCTTGAAACTTCAAAACAAGCATCTCCAGATAGCTTGTGATATTCTAATTTGTTGTCATGCTCCACTGGCAGCATCAGTAAACGATGTAAAGTAATCCCTTTAATATTATGTGCTGCCAGTCCAGTTGGAGCAGTGACAACACAAGACAGCGATGACTCTGTCCTTTCCTGCAAATAGCATGAAATTGCTTTAATGAGGAAACTTTTTCCAGTTCCCGCTTCTCCACTCACGTACAGTCGGACAGGCTTCAACGACGTACATGAGCACTCTTTCTTATCATGACTTAATCCATGATCAATTTGCATGGTAACTTCGTCATATATTTTCCTCTGTTCAACGTTGAGTTGCCTTTCCAACTCTTCTAAGTTAACCGCATCCTCTTGAGCATGTGCCATGGCTCTTTCCACCTCATTCATAGCAGTGGCAGCTTCATTTTCAATAAGAGGTCCTCCTAGTGGATCCTGACTCAATGAAGCAGAACTCTGACTGTCCTGAGAACTGTCTCTGGCAATCTCGGCTGCAATCGTTGCTTCCTGCTCAATTTCCGCATTCAACATTTCTACATATTTGGGAAAAGCAGGACATTCTATGGTCTCCTTGGCGGCATTGAAAGAGTCTTCATAACAGAGGAAATCTCCAAGCAGTTCCTCTTCTGCACGCCAAGGCTTGAAAAGTTGCAAAAGTGCTAAATAGAAAAACTCCTTTTTTTCAGGAGATTCGCCACTCAATTTTCGATGGTTTATCAAGTGGCATTTTCTTTGCTTCACCAGACATCCCTCACTTCCTATTACAGCATACACTCCTTTCTCAGTATCTTCTTTGATGTTCCTCTTGAACATGTAATTTTGCAGAACCTCATACAGACAAACATTCTCTAGGTGACTGCTTCGATTTGGATAATATGTATCCAACATGTTTGTCTTCAAAATGTCGGTACTGTTTGGCTCCTTTTCCGCCAAATACTCAATTTCCCGCACAGGTTTGAGAACTCGATTACGCGTTGCAGCAAGACCAAGACTCGCCCAAACGATACTCCTGGACTTGGCATAGAGACTTGCTGAAGACAACCGGTCAGAACATTCGTACGCTCCGATTTCTCGATGCGACAACATCTTCAGACTGAAACTGTACAACTTCTTGCTGAGGCTCTTTTCATGGGAAATGTCCTCCCACATATCCTTCAATTCTGTCTTCTCTTTTTTGGTGATGTAAGACGTCACATACCGAGCCACAGCCATACAGTTATCAGCCACAAACTGTATATCCATGTTAGCATTCCACATGGACAAAATCACCGGGTTGTAGTCGTTGATGTACTTGGACTCTTCATTCCTCTTCAAATTGTAAGTGTTTTTAGGTGATTTCTTCATGACATTGTGTCGCAGCGAAGACATCAAACTGTTTACTCTTCCTTTAGAAATCACCGGTCGTGGAAAGCCGAAACGACATTTACTGTAGAACTTGTCCTTGTTTCGGAATTTACGACGGCAGTACTTTCCACATCGATGGCTTTGGAAACGCAGAACTTTTTCTCTTAGGCTTTTCTTCTCCTTTGCGTTTGGAACAGCACACGTAGAATACTGTTGGATGAAACTCATCACTGAGTCATCTGGATCCGTTCCAAATTTAGGTGCATCCTTGATCCACAGCAACATATGTATATGAGGAGCACCTCTTGCTTGGTACTCCTTTCTCCAGAAGAAATCCAACACCTCTCCAAGAGGTGGATTCTTCTTATTCATGATGAAACACATCATAGCTTCAAATCTATGATTGAAGTACCTACATACATTGACTGGATCCAAAGAGCACAGTTCTCCGGGTGTCTTGAATTCGATGTTTTCTACGTTAGCATTTGCCTCTCGTAGAAATTCAAGTAAGTCTTCCCAGCCATACTCGGCACAGCTCAGAGTGAGGAACCATGTGGGAGTACCTAAGTTCCTCAGCATACATTTTAAATCACCATGACGACGGTACCAGTACTCATTAGTACCACGCTGACACGCCATGAGATTAATCAGGTGAGAATCCAAAATACTATCTTGGACATTCACTTTATCCATAAAATCACTTGCCGAGATGTTTTGCATGTGTATACCACTTTTCAAGATGTGGTTCACTGCATATGACAGTCCAGACAGATCGCTTTCAAACAGGAGATGAAACAAATATGGAATGCATTGTCGAAACCTAGCATCTCCTGCATACAATCGCAAAGTCCGGTATTCAGAAGCAGGAATTTGATGAGGTCGCTCATCATATCTTCCTCCCTGACCTGTTGGAAAAAGCTGTGGGAAACACCGAGCTTCCAAACTTTCCTCCCAAACACTAATGGGACTCCCTTTGGCTTGTTTCATTTGAAACAACTCAATAGCATTCCCCATGACTTCCTTTGAATGCAAAGGATGAACACTATAATGTTCATATATTTCCTCACTAGTAGAGGGTTCTACTTTCTCAATTTGACCAGCACACAAATCGCTATCCTCTTCCTCACTTACTTCCTCTTCTTCAACATATACATTCTTATAGTATTTATTATTTTTTTTCAAATACAATGTTGCCTTTTTAACTTTCCTAACATCTACTAAATCTTGCCATATTTTCTTATTCTTTGTCGGAACCCCATTAACTAAGATACCCAGAGGTTCCTCTTCCACTTTTTCTACTCCAATTGTGTTAATGTTTTTCTTCAAATCTAGAGGCAAATAAACAACTCTTCCCTTTAATCCTCTCTGTAAATCTGATGGAGGCAATTTCCCTGTCTTTGGCTCCATTCTTACAATAGCCTGAAAGGGATGGATACTTTGAATCAAAATAGATTCATAAGTATTTAAATCCTTCAATTCAGAAGGAATCTCAACCAATTCCAGATTATTATGAACTGCTCTAGCAGGCATCTGGTTTTGTTTTAATTTGTTACAACAATAAGTACACACACGTTGATCCAATCCCAAATCAAAACAATTTTCTACCATCAAGTATGTTGCAAAATCCTTCCATTCACTATTATTTTCCCTTTCACTTTTTGCATATAAATCCACTAACTTAGTCTGATTCTTATAATAAGTGCGTCGACAACACACACAAGTGAAATTAGGCCTCTCACTTGATTTCATGTCAAACGTCGCAATTTCCCTCTGGAAATTATCTGTACTGGAAACATGTACAGTATCTTCCAAATGACCCTCTATTTCTTGCTCAATTTCAACATTCTCCTCTTTACTTCCAAAGTAACAAAACTCAATTTCTTCACATATATTCCTCACATCTATTTCAGAACCATGCAGAAGAGCAGCACATAATTGTTTCAGCATAATTGCTGGACTCTTAGCATAATACAACAGTCTAACTAACTTCCTCACTTTGTTATGATGCACTGCTAGCATCCTGAAATGATGAAAAACACTCTGGCATACTCTCCTGGAAAGACAAGCCAGTGAATGACCATGCAAACCTGTCACTTCTCTCACTCTGCAAGGATCTAATTCTTGCAACAACCTCATTTTCTGCTTCAAACTTTTCTTGTTAAATGACCGTACAAAATCACAAAGCAAATTGATGGAATCCTGTCGCACACTGCAAATACTACTACACTTCCAGGTGTACACAGGACCCTTAGCACGTCTTCCTAAAACCTCATTACCTAACAACTCTTCTGCCTCTGTTGTCACAAGTTTTTCTTTTTCAACTGGACAACCATCTTTCACTTCATAAGCACGACCACTGATGTCAACTGCATGCACCAAATCATTATCCTGGAAATAACTCTCTTCATTAAAAAATGCCTCACAGCTTGAACTATGTATCCATTCTCCAGAAAAAACTTCACAAAAATTACTACGATTAACTATTCTCTTCCATCTACTATTTCTTTTGAAATCAAAAATTGCCTTGTTTAGCTTCCTAATTCTATTGATTATCAAAATAAATAACTTACGTTTAATTTCAAAAGCCTGATCAATAACTTTCTCAACTTTTTTTTTTCTCCTATAAAAAACTAATTTCTGTTGACCTTTCTTAATATTTTTTAACAAATTGCCAATTATCCTGTTACGGAACATTCGTTTACGAATCTCCGTAAACTGTTGTTTCCTTCTACTATCATGCACAGATTTATCTCTTGCTCTAGCAGTAACATTTTCATTTGTCCTTTTCTTTCCATTTGATTTACTTGTGTTGTTATGGATTGAAACATTTTCTGTACTAATATTTTTTTTATTAGAAATATTTTTTATGAAATATTTAGAGCTCTTACCCGGTGCTTTCTTCATCGCTTGAGAAATCTTTTTGTTAGAGGACTGCTGCATTTTTTTTTTCTCCTGCTGTCTTTGACGTTTTGCAGCCTTCATCTCTCTTATTTTTGTAGGCATAGTTGAATCTGAGGAAAAATATAATAAAAATGTTAATAAAAAAATATTATCAAACAGTAAATCAGTAATAGTGATCAAAAACATAACACACTACTTGACATTTTAAATAGAAGATTTTTTAGTCCTTGCAAATTTACAATACAGAAGTAGCAGAAAAGAAATGAGATTTATATTTATGTTACCTATGCTATTTTATATGTGAATCTGATCTAATTTTATGAGCATATTTTAATATTTTATTGAAGACACTACACATAACCTGTTTTTGAAGGTGTCTTTATTTTTAAATTAAACGGTTTACCTTTTTACTTTTTATTGATTATAAATTTTAAAAATAAATGTTTATAATTCCAAAGGCTCAAGCAGGTCAGCTTCCCATCCTATATCATATAATTCGGACAAATCTGCATCCTCATCACGCTCTTCTTCATCCTCAGGATTTAAATCATCCAATGGATCAACATCCACTGATGTTTCAATTACAAGTTCAATGATGAGGTCAAAATCAACTGATTGCAGATTGTCGCTCATGTTGAGGTTGTCTTTATCTTTAAAGAAAGACAACAACAATGAGATGTTGCAGAGTAAGAGACAAATCTCACAGATTATAATAGTAAAATTATTTAACAAGAGTAACATTTTGCAGCTATTATTTAGCCATGTCCAGCGATGCTGAGCAGGTGAAGCCTATGTCTAATTTTTCACTGAACAGGACTCATCTGTTCTTAACCTTGGATAAGCCTCAACGACTCTGTGTCCCCTGCACATACTCAAATGTTAAAGTGCAGATTTATATTAAATGGCACATCCCCAGGCATGCACCAGTTAATGTGCACCACTGCTTTACCACCCATGGTGTGCCGCATTTACAATCAGATAGGAGAAAGCTGCTTCAAAACCCTGCACCTGCTTGAAGCTGGCATAGGTCTTGACGCAGCATTGTATAGATGGGGCACCCCTGATCCTTGCTGGAGCTGCATCGCACTTACGATACAACTCCAGCAATGCGCCACCTTTACAGCACAGATGCGTCACGCATCTGTGCCTTTTTTGCCCCATGCTGCGCCGCATTGTAAATGCAGCACACCATGGGTGGCGGAACAGTGGCGCAGGATGACTGTCACATCCCTGGGGATGCGCCACTCATCATAAATCTATCCCTAAGCTTCTTATCTTGTTACAGATGAACTGCCATATGTATCATCAAAATATTTTACATATTATAAATAGCAAATTTTAAGGAATAAATAGCGATTCTTTACTATTCCTAATTTGCAATGAGCAAATTGCTAATTGCAAATTACCCATTCATTTCCATAGGCTAGGAGGCTCATAGGAATTAATGTTGCAAGTTGTGATTAGCAATTAGCTCATCACAAAATAGGATTTTTTTCAAGCGTGCAGGGGTATCTCAAGAACAACCTGCTGCACCCCTGAAAAAGAAATTTGGGAGCACATGGCACACCTACATGCCCTAATGGCATGTATGGGCGTCATATGGGACCTTTTTTTTTTTAAAAAAAAAATTCTTTTTGAAAAGAATTCGCAAATTACCACAAACTACAAGTTGGTGGTAGTTTCCAAATCCTTAATATCATTTTTTACATATTTTTTTTTTATACATTGCATTTAAGGAATCACAATTTTTGAATTATTGACATTTTAAGTAATTTCCACATGTGCACTGTTTTCTAAATATAATTTGAAAATCGTTTTTGGAGAAAAGTAATGGTTTGCAAATTTATGACAAGGACATAATGGTGTATGCTTCTCTATAAGGCATTTCAGTATCTCTAATGTCATTTTTCCCATATTACATTATAAGACCTTTCCCCATGAAGCACATTCCTTGTAAATATGCTCCCACCAGTGCATTGCAAATTTAGATTTTGACTGTTTCAGACACATAGCCATGTTGAAAGTGACCCAAAAAAATTGCAAACGTTTAAAAAAAACACATTCATGTGTCTTAATGACATTTTAATTCATTTCCCCATGGACAATGTTTTCTAAGTGGCACAAAAGAGGTATACACCTATCATAAATCTGTCCCTAGAATTATAAATGATTAAATCAGGATGACAATAAGATGTGGCCTATCCAGAGGTTTGTTTAAGGTGAGGCCTACTCAGGATTGCAGATTAAAGTTATGCTTGATGAAGAATACAGAGGAGATAATTTATTGTAAAGGCCTACCAATGAAGTAAGTGATTTCTACTTCATTGCACCAGTCATCATAAATGTATCCATAAGCTTCTTATCTTGTTAGACATCAACCGCCATATGTATCATATAACTATTTTGCATTTCCAAAAAAGCGAATTTTAAGGAATAAATAGCGATTCTTTACCATTCCAAATTTGCGATGAGAAAATTGCTAATTGCAAATTACCCATTCATTTCCATGGGCTAGGAGGCTCATATAAATGAAGGTGCAATTTGCGATTAACAATTTGCTCATCACAAATTAGGAATTTATTCCAAAAGTGCAGGGGTGTCTCAAGAACACCCTGCTGCAACCCTGAGAAAGAAATTTGGGGGCATATGGCGAACATAAATTTTAACAACATTCCTTTACCTCAAAAACGATTTTCAAATCATAACTTCAAAACACTACACATGGGAAAATTACTTAAATTGTCCTTAAGACACATAAAAGCGTATTTTGATTGGCTTTCCTGCATGGTAGGGTCACTTTAAACATGGCTATGTAACATAAACATTCAAAATCAAAATTTTCAATGTACAGGTGGGAGCATATTTACAAGCAATTTGCGCCACAAAGAAAGGTCTGACATTAAAATGGGAAAAATAACATCAGGGACAGTCAATTGCCTTATAAAGAACCATACACCATTATGTCCTTCTCATGAATTTAAAAACAATTCCTTTTTCCCAAAAACGATTTTCAGATCATAATTTCAAAAAACTGCACATGAGAAAATGACTTAAAATGTCATTGAAACACATGAAAGCGTTTTTTTATTGGCTTTCCTGCATGGTTGGTTCACTTTTATCATGGCTATGTAACACAAACATTGATAATTAAAATTTTCATGCACATGTAAGAGCATATTTACAAGCAATTTGCGCCACAGAGAAAGGTCTTACAATAAAATGAGAAAAATAACATCAAGGACAGTCAATTGCCTTATAAATAACCATACACCATTATTTCCTTGTCATGATTTTAAAAACAATTCCTTTTCCACAAAAACGATTTTCAAATCATAATTTCTAAACACTGCACATCAGAAAATGACTTAAAATGTCATTAAAATACATGAAATCATTTTTTGATTGACTTTCCAGCATGGTTGAGTCACTTTTAACATGGCTATATAACAGAAACATTCAAAATCAAAAATTTCCATGCACATGTGAGAGCATATTTACTAGCAAATTGCGCCACATAAATCATAATTTTCTCCTTAAAGCACACTATTCTCTATCTAAAGTAAAGAAATATTTTCTCACCTTAGCAAATACTTTGAGTTTGAAAACAGTCTCAGAAACACACCAATTTGTCTTCAGCAGAGCAAAAGGTATGCACTCCAGAGTCTGCAGCTATCAAAAGCACAGAAATGCTGTAATTCTTCACACATATTTCTCATGTCACCCAATCAAAACTCTTCCCTCACTTTTTTTCAAATGAAAACCCTTCCCCCTCTGCCCTTTCTGCCTATTTTCCATAGCAACCACCTCTTGGAGAAACTCTGGTGTTTGCAAATTCACACAACAATGTTGCAATTGAACTCTGAACTCTCAGTGCACCTGCATATCCAGTGCTTTCTTTCATTTAATGATTTTTTATTGACCACTCAAAATACATCTTTCAAAGAACACATCTCTACACCCTAACTTTCTGTTTTCATCAATCAAAATCCACCAATCACTGTTACTACTTCATGAACACAGAAACTCCACAGTTTTTTTCATTTCAAACTCACATTTTTTCAACTGCCATTTCATTGCCACACTTCATCTGACTGCAGGAGAACCTTCTCTCACCATGTTTTCTGTCTGGATTGTTGGTCATAGTTATATTCACTGGGCTCAAAGGTACGTTGAAAGCAGGAATTTACCTAACCTCAATTTACAAGATGTGGAAATTAAGTGGTTTGGCCAGAGAGGATTAAAATGTCACCAATTGATACCATTGGTGAAAACCTTTATGCATTTGCCAAAACCTGACCTGTTAATTGTGCACTGTGGAGGTAATGACTTGGGCACTTTGACTGGTGTAGGTCTGGAAATGCTTTTAAAGGACACCTTTGAGCAATTAATGGCACTTTTTCCTCAGACTGCCTTGGTATATTCAAATATATGCCAAAGACAGAAATGGAGGTGGTCAAACCAATTTTGTCCACAAATTGAGAAGTCGAGGAAGCATGTAAACAAATCTGTTTCAGCTTACATGAGAGACCATGGAATGGGCTCCCTGTACAACAATAACTTGCGTTACTACATGCAAGATATCTACAGAGGAGATGGAGTTCACTTCTCAGATGAGGGCAACAGAGTTTTCACTCTGAATTTAAAAATGTGCATTGGTACCTACTTATAAGTACCTAAATGTACCATAAACCCAAAAGCTCTTCTCAGAGCTACCCTACATCTAATCACTCACAATTATTTTTTTACTCTAACTATTTTCACTAATTTTCAACAAAATACGCTCCCTGGTGCGCTACCCGGTACGCGTACCGGGAGCTAACCTCGCGAAATTTTAAAAAAAAATGTTTCTTTTTCCGCACATATGGGCCTCCTCAGCCACCCTCACAAAACCTAGGGGGTCAAGATAAGTCTACCGTGCCCCCTTCTACCCATTCTGAACATTATTTGCCCTCCATCTTGTATCATAATTCGACCGAAACACAAAATGGTGAACTCCCGTTACGCTTAAGGTTCGCGTACCAGGGAGCTCACCGGTTCGCGTACCGGGTCGCTTCCTGGGAAGCGCACCATCAAAAAAGGTGGGAAAGTAGTTCACAGAAAAGCCACTGGAGACGATTTCACCAAATATAGAATAACTCATACTACATACCAATCCCTACCATTTTCACAAATTTGATTGGAATTCCATTTAGCCATTTAGCCTGTAGTCCTCTCTAAATACCGTGAGGTAAATTACTTCACAAAACACATCTGAAGTGTTGGAATTGACAACCAATTAAAATGTTACTTTCATTTTCTACTTTTTTTACATGATATTTGATTGGTTATGTACCCGAATATATATAAAGGAAGAGAAGGAAACACAGCCATTTTGACTACTACTTCCTGGTGTACATTTCATTTGGATTTTCATTAATAACTTCAACTTCTTTTTAAAGGTAAGTTGTTATTTTTAAAACTGAAGTATATTGTGCACTTTAAGTTAATATGGCAAACTTTTTCTGTTAGTTATATACTATCCCTCTGTAGTACTTATAAATTTAGATACACTTTTTTATATTCCTACTTCCACTCTGATACTATACACTGCCCAAAGATAAATTCTCTGATAAAAACTGCCTATCTAAAATTAATCCCAACAGTGCCCTACCTCTACTAATATATATTTTTTTTATGCAAATTTCAGGAAAAATGGAAAGTGAACAAAACATTTCATTTGAAATTGTCCTTCCAGAGTCCAACACAGAAATCATTGATCCAAATGAGATTGAATTTATGGATGAAACATGGGACCAAGAACTACTGCAATGTGTGCAAGCAGTAGATAACCTCCTTGCAAATGAGGACATTTTACAACCTCAGAGACTACAATCTATATTCCATGATTATGAAATTTCTGACAATGAAATGTTAGAAAGTTTAATAAATTATGAAACACAATAAAAAAAATTAAAAAAAAAAAAAATAATCAACAAAACCAACAATCAATTAACATACAGCATTTGAAAAGTCTATCATTCATTTTTTATTGTGATACGCTCCCCAGTACGCTTCCCGGTTCGCGTACCGGGCGCTAACCACGAAAAAAAACAAAAAAATTTTTTCTTTTTTTTTGCTTAGCGGGGCCCCTTTAAAGCCTCCACATCAAACCTAGGGGGTCAGGGAGTATCTACTATGCCCCCTTAAGGTCATTTGCCCCTTCGCTTTTGACCTCCTCTTGTCTCTCGATCCTACCGAGAGACAAGATGGCGGCCGCTCCGGACTGTTTAGAATGTTGACAGACACCACAGAGCCAATCAACTTCGCTACGCGAAGTTCCGTTACGCGTCAAGTACGCGTACCGGGGCGCTGCCTGGTCCGCGCTTACAGATATATATCTTTTTTTGAACGTTATTTTCTCAAAATCCACTGCAGCACATATATTGAGACCTACAAAAGGCACATCGGGCTACCAGTCCCTACAAATTTGCCAAGTTTCGTGCAAATCCATTCAGCCGTTCGGGCTAAAAGTGAGGCTAACCGCCCTATGGAAAACTCAATGTTAAAAACATGTTTTGGGACCCCCCTTTTTTCTCGGCCCCCCCTGGACCAACTCCCCCCAAATTTCCAGTGGCTGCTCAGAAACAAAATGTTCCATTTTCCAGAAAATTTCAGCCAATTCCGTCCACAAACGCCAAAGTTATTAGACATAGAATTTTCAAAAAACCCATAGAGAAAAAATCCTAACTATATATACCTACTGGCGACCGCCAGTAGGTAATATATATATATATATATATATAAAACACACAGAAGAGTTGCCCCCTTTGTGAAAGCCACACGACGCCAGGTAAGTATTATGCAGTTTATTGGGAGAGCTGCAGTTGCCTCGTGCAAACATCCAACTGAAAATAAAAGTCAATCGCCAACGCGTTTCGTGCGCTGTACGCACTTCTTCACAGGCTGACTTCATGAATGGTGCAAGCAAAGTCAGGGCACCTGTATTTCATTATACCAACACGCCCCAGTGGGCGTAAACAGTCCCGCTGCCTGCTGGTTGATGTAGTGCCTTGTGTTATATTCCGAGTGGAATGCTTGCCAATAATCATTCAAAGTTCATAAAAATTCCCCCGTGGGTAGATAGAGGTTTCCATCAAGGCAGCGACACCATCCGCCTCTCCTCCCCGCTCCTGGTGCCTCCAAATGCCGGCGTAGGTTGACGCCAGCATGCAGACCGAAGGCTCGGCAGGGCTTCCACCGCGGCCGGACCAGCCGCATCCATACAAAACACACAGAAGAGTTGCCCCCTTGGTGAAAGCCACACGACGCCAGGTAAGTATTATGCAGTTTATTGGGAGAGCTGCAGTTGCCTCGTGCAAACATCCAACTGAAAATAAAAGTCAATCGCCAACGCGTTTCGTGCGCTGTACGCACTTCTTCACAGGCTGACTTCATGAATGGTGCAAGCAAAGTCAGGGCACCTGTATTTCATTATACCAACACGCCCCAGTGGGCGTAAACAGTCCCGCTGCCTGCTGGTTGATGTAGTGCCTTGTGTTATATTCCGAGTGGAATGCTTGCCAATAATCATTCAAAGTTCATAAAAATTCCCCCGTGGGTAGATAGAGGTTTCCATCAAGGCAGCGACACCATCCGCCTCTCCTCCCCGCTCCTGGTGCCTCCAAATGCCGGCGTAGGTTGACGCCAGCATGCAGACCGAAGGCTCGGCAGGGCTTCCACCGCGGCCGGACCAGCCGCATCCATACAAAACACACAGAAGAGTTGCCCCCTTGGTGAAAGCCACACGACGCCAGGTAAGTATTATGCAGTTTATTGGGAGAGCTGCAGTTGCCTCGTGCAAACATCCAACTGAAAATAAAAGTCAATCGCCAACGCGTTTCGTGCGCTGTACGCACTTCTTCACAGGCTGACTTCATGAATGGTGCAAGCAAAGTCAGGGCACCTGTATTTCATTATACCAACACGCCCCAGTGGGCGTAAACAGTCCCGCTGCCTGCTGGTTGATGTAGTGCCTTCATCAACCAGCAGGCAGCGGGACTGTTTACGCCCACTGGGGCGTGTTGGTATAATGAAATACAGGTGCCCTGACTTTGCTTGCACCATTCATGAAGTCAGCCTGTGAAGAAGTGCGTACAGCGCACGAAACGCGTTGGCGATTGACTTTTATTTTCAGTTGGATGTTTGCACGAGGCAACTGCAGCTCTCCCAATAAACTGCATAATACTTACCTGGCGTCGTGTGGCTTTCACCAAGGGGGCAACTCTTCTGTGTGTTTTGTATGGATGCGGCTGGTCCGGCCGCGGTGGAAGCCCTGCCGAGCCTTCGGTCTGCATGCTGGCGTCAACCTACGCCGGCATTTGGAGGCACCAGGAGCGGGGAGGAGAGGCGGATGGTGTCGCTGCCTTGATGGAAACCTCTATCTACCCACGGGGGAATTTTTATGAACTTTGAATGATTATTGGCAAGCATTCCACTCGGAATATAACACAAGGCACTACATCAACCAGCAGGCAGCGGGACTGTTTACGCCCACTGGGGCGTGTTGGTATAATGAAATACAGGTGCCCTGACTTTGCTTGCACCATTCATGAAGTCAGCCTGTGAAGAAGTGCGTACAGCGCACGAAACGCGTTGGCGATTGACTTTTATTTTCAGTTGGATGTTTGCACGAGGCAACTGCAGCTCTCCCAATAAACTGCATAATACTTACCTGGCGTCGTGTGGCTTTCACCAAGGGGGCAACTCTTCTGTGTGTTTTGTATGGATGCGGCTGGTCCGGCCGCGGTGGAAGCCCTGCCGAGCCTTCGGTCTGCATGCTGGCGTCAACCTACGCCGGCATTTGGAGGCACCAGGAGCGGGGAGGAGAGGCGGATGGTGTCGCTGCCTTGATGGAAACCTCTATCTACCCACGGGGGAATTTTTATGAACTTTGAATGATTATTGGCAAGCATTCCACTCGGAATATAACACAAGGCACTACATCAACCAGCAGGCAGCGGGACTGTTTACGCCCACTGGGGCGTGTTGGTATAATGAAATACAGGTGCCCTGACTTTGCTTGCACCATTCATGAAGTCAGCCTGTGAAGAAGTGCGTACAGCGCACGAAACGCGTTGGCGATTGACTTTTATTTTCAGTTGGATGTTTGCACGAGGCAACTGCAGCTCTCCCAATAAACTGCATAATACTTACCTGGCGTCGTATGGCTTTCACCAAGGGGGCAACTCTTCTGTGTGTTTTATATATATATATATATATATATATATATATATATATATATATTCACACACATGCATATATTACCTACTGGCGGTCGCCAGTAGGTATATATAGTTAGGATTGATTTCCATAGGAAAATCGCAACATTCTATTGGGAATAACTTTGGCGCCGGTTGAGGAATCTGCTTGAATTTTTCAGCAACTTTGCCTCGCGGCGCTCCGCTCCTTCCCTGAAAGCTTGGGGGGCATTCGTCAAGCGGGGGCCGAGATAAAAGGGGGTCCCAAAACGTGTTTTCCCCATGTTAATTTCCATAGGGCGGTCTGTCGGACTTTTAGCTCGAACGGCTGAATGGATTTTCACCAAACTTGGCAAAATTGTAGGGACTGGTAGCCCGATGTGCCTTTGCTATGTCTCAAGATATGTGCTCCAGTGGATTTTGAGTAACTTAGGTTCAAAAAAATGTATATATCTGTAGCAGCTTACCGGTGAGCTTACCGGTACGCTTACAGTATGCGTACGTGCGCGTACGGTACGCGTACCTCTAGAGCGCGAGCTGCATTCTGATTGGCTGCCAATGTCTGTCAACACTCCAAAACAGAAACTGTTGGCAGCCATCTTGTGCCTCGGTAGACTGAGGCACAGGAAAGCAGAAAAACAAATGTGTAGAACTCAAAAAAGGGGCAGGGTAGAAGCACCCCAACCCCCTAGACCTGCTCAGGGGGTCCCCCCCCCAGGCAAAAAAATATATATATTTTTTTTTAAATCGCGGGATACGTGTACCGTACACACACGCATATATATATATATATATATATATATATATATATATATATATATATATATATATATATATATATATATATTCACACACATGCATATATTACCTACTGGCGGTCGCCAGTAGGTATATATAGTTAGGATTGATTTCCATAGGAAAATCGCAACATTCTATTGGGAATAACTTTGGCGCCGGTTGAGGAATCTGCCTGAATTTTTCAGCAACTTTGCCTCGCGGCGCTCCGCTCCTTCCCTGAAAGCTTGGGGGGCATTCGTCAAGCGGGGGCCGAGATAAAAGGGGGGTCCCAAAACGTGTTTTCCCCATGTTAATTTCCATAGGGCGGTCTGTCGGACTTTTAGCTCGAACGGCTGAATGGATTTTCACCAAACTTGGCAAAATTGTAGGGACTGGTAGCCCGATGTGCCTTTGCTATGTCTCAAGATATGTGCTCCAGTGGATTTTGAGTAATTTAGGTTTAAAAAATGTATATATCTGTAAGCGCGCCCCGGTATGCGTACCGGGGAGCGCTCCGGGCGCGCCACGCGACTTGCGCACTTGCAAAAACAACAAGTGATGGACTGAGTGTTGATCAATGTCACACACTCCCCCAGTCAAAAGATCTGGGCCCAAATCCATCGTTTTTTTGCACTCCACACCACCCTGGGTTAGACAATGGCGATATGCAAATCAGCAAGCTGATTGGTTCTCGGGTGTCTGTAAACATTCGAAACAGTCAGCAGCGGCCGCCATCTTGTGTCTCGGTAGGATTGAGATACAAGAGGTGGCAAAAATCAAAGGGGGAAATGAGCAAAAGGGGGCAGGGTACACCCCCCCTGACTCCCTAGGTTTGATGTGGGGGCCATAAAAGGGTCCCGTGGGACAAAAAAAAATTATAATTTTTTTGATTTTCGCAGGGGGAGCGCCCGGTACGCGCACCGGGGAGCGTACGAGAGAGCGTACTTAGGTGAAAAATAGTGAAAATAATAGTGTAAAATAATCATTTTGAGTGATTACATGTAGGGTAGCTCTGAAAAGAGCTTTTGGGTTCTGTGGCTGTTTTAGGTACCTACAAGTGTGTCCCACAACACCCACATGCACACAACCCCACACTCACACACCCACACACTCCCCACACACACTTCACACATGCACACTTCCACCCACAGTCAAACACCCCACACCCCCACATCGACACCTTACACATCCACAGCTACACCCACATCCCACACACCCACACTCAAACACACACCTCACCCCCCTTCCACCACACACACACACATGCACATACACACAAATATCTCACAGACAAACCACACACATCCCACACACACATCTCCCCCCCAACACACACAGAGACAACTCACAGACACATCCACACATCTCATACATACATACACATCCTAAACACATACCTCCCACACCCACACCCACCCCACACACACCTCACACACCCACACTCCCACCCACACTCAAACACCCCACACCCACACACACACCTTACATACCAATATCCCCACCCACATACATATACCCCACACACCTATACACCTCATCCCCCTAGACACACAGACACACACATACACACCTCACAGACACCCCCGCACATCCCCCACACACACCTCACCCACCCCCACACATGGGGAAAACTCAGTGAAACACTAAAATAATAATTTAAAGTGCTTAGAGGTAAGGTATCTCTGAATAGAGTTGTTGTGTTGTGTGGGTGATTTAAGTACCAACATGTAGGTACCAATGCAGAGTCTTAAATTCAATGTACACCGTTTCCTCTGTAGATAATTTGCATGTTGTTATAGAAGTTAGTGTGGTATGTATATGGAATCTATACCATAGTCTGTCAGGGAAGCAGAAACAACATGGAGGCAGGAGATGAAAAAGAGATGTCAAATACACATTGGAGATAATATAGTGGGAGAAAGGAAGTAACTATGAGCAAAATTACTATGTAACACAAATACGTTGCACAGTATACTATAAGTCTGACTTTATATTATAATCAATTTGGTAATAGTTTATGAAATACATATAATAATGAATAATGTCTCGAACAATTTTTGATTATTAAATATAAATTTATTTTTCTGATTCTTTTTCAAAATTTAATAGAACGTCTAACATTTGACTGTCCGAAATGTTCTCTTGTTGAGTGAACATAACTTCCAACATTTGACTGTCAGAAACGTCCTCATATTGAATTAACAAATCCACAGATTCTACACATTGTAGAAGTTCATGGTCCCGTGATTCATCCATGAATTCCAAGTCAAAGGGTTCAATGATTTCCTCATTGTTCATCTCTAGGACAATTTCAAAGGAAATGTTCTGTTCTCCTTCCATTTTTGTGCTGAAATTTACATTAAAAAAAAATCAGTAGAAATATGGCACTGTTGGGTTTAAGTTCAGACAGGTAGTTTTGATTTTTTAATAGTGAAGTTAACTTTGGGCAATGTATGGTAACAGGCAGGAAGTAGAAATATTGAAAAGTGCCTGTGGAGAAGCGTAAGTAAATTCATAATTATATATATATATATGGGCAGACTTCATAGCCAGTCTAATGAATTTAATCCAACTGGGTCTCCCCGTCCCAGATTCTTGGAAAGGGGCGGAGGTAATCACGATATACAAAAAAGGAGATAGAGAGGACCCTGCAAACTACAGGCCAATCAGTTTAATTGACACTATACAAAAGGTAGTTGGCAGGGTCATTTTAAATAGAATTGAGACTTGGCTTATGGAAGAAGAGGTATTAACACACTTCCAGGCAGGGTTTAGACAGAATGTTGGTGCAATAGACCAGGTGTTCCGGTTCTGTGCGGTCTATTGGAAGTCAGTATCTATTAACAAAGGCAGTTTGTATCTGGCTTTCATAGACCTCAAAACCGCATTTGATGTCATTCCTCGCTCTAAACTGTGGGAAGTTTTATTGGCAATGGGGTTTCCTAGCTATCTCCTGCAATTTATCATTAAGCTTCATGAGGACAACTTTGCGAGGATACGGTGGGGGAGTCAAGGGCAATTGACAGGGAGGGTACCAGTCAACAGAGGAGTGTGGCAGGGATGCGTGATGGCACCGACGCTGTTCTCCCTCTTTATAAATGGGGTGGTGGACCATTTGAGGGAGGACCCTGCGGATGCGCCCGTCCTTGCCGGTGAGAAGACCCCTACACTCCTCTTTGCGGACGATACCCTCCTGATGTCCAAGACCCCGCAGGGTCTGCAGAAATTGCTTGACCGTTTCTCGCTCTTCTGCAAGGGGCGAGGCTTAACAATAAACACTACCAAAACAAAGCTAATGGTTTTTTCGTCAAAAAGGAAGTCTAGGAAGGTACATATTTCACTTTTCGGGTCTCCTCTGGAGGTTGTAAACGAATTTGATTATTTGGGGGTTAGACTATCTAATAACATGTCCTGGGGGCCGCATATATCCAAAATGATACTCAATCTTAAAAGGGTTTCGGGGGCCATATTAAAAAAATCAGCGCCAGTCCATCAGTAGACCTGTTGCTCCAGCCCTTTCAGTCTATGAGGGGAAGGCGGTAGCTTCGGCTGTCTACGGTTCTGAAATTTGGGGCGCTGAAAACACTAGAGCCCTGACAGTCACTGAGAATAAGTTTATCAGAGATTTGGTATCACTTCCTATGTCAACACCCCTGTTACCGTTATTTTTTGACATGGGCAAGAAATGTATTGCTGATAAAGTCCATCTTAGGCCCCTATTATTCTGGGTGCGACTTAGAAGGACTGAAGAGTTAAAAGATTATGCTCGAGTCCTGGACGAGTTAATCACCCTTAATGTGAATAATAAGATAAAGTGGCTTAACAACCTCAAGCTTTTGGTAAACTCGATAGGTCTGGGGGTGTCTTGGATCTCGCAATGCCCACCTACTAAACAACAAGTAAAAAAGTTATATTGGGAATGGGTTGATTCCAAGGTGCATGTTAATCCGAATTTAGGCCCCCTGACTATTAATTTCTTAGAACACAAAGTATTGTGTAAGATTGAGCCCTTTCTGGACTTTATCCAACTGCCTAGAGATAGGACTTTGTTTTTGAAATTTAGATATGGAACCTTGCCTGTTAGAGAAAATACGGCAGCCTGGAAAAGCATGGAAGGGAAAGACCTATATTGTCCAGGTTGCAGTTGCCCGAATGAATCTTTGGGCCATTTCATATTTGCATGTTCAGCCTACAAACATGTTAGGAACAAATGGCTGAAACCAGTGTGTAAGTCCTTGGGGGTGAAAGACCATAGATCAGCCTTGCGCATTATGATAACCAATACTGCCTCATTGTATATTGTTTGTGGGGTGTCAAAATATCTTGCGGGTGCCTGGATAATTCGATCTAGATTGCTAGCTAGCCAATGCAGTAAACCCATCTGAATTGATCATTTAGTTACACTATTTTTACTTTTTCAATTTTTAGTATTATTTTGTTTGGGATGTAGTACTTTAGGACGGTCTGCTTTTTATGTATTTTTGTATGTATGTCTGTACTTTTATGATGAATATTCGTCGAATAAAGTATTACAACAACAACATAATTATAGCAGAGAAGCCTAAGTCAATTTATAAATATAACAGAGGAGCCTATCTCTATCTATAACTATAGCAGAGGGACAGTAAATAATTATCAGAAAACGTTTTTACAAATTAACTTAAAGTGCCCCTCACAAATTATCAACTTACTTTAGAGAGAGGTGGAGAAGAAAAAAATGCAAAAATCCTTTCAAGATGTACCTCAGGTAGTTGTAGTCAAAATGGCCGTGTTTCCCTCTCATTTTTCATTTATATTCATGCACATAACCAATCAAATGTCAGGAAAAAAAAATAGAAAATGAAAGTAACATTTTAATTGGTTGTCAATTCTAACACTTCAGATGTGTTTTTGTTATGTAATTTACCTCAGGATATTTAGACAGGGCTACAGGCCAAATGGCTGAATGGAATTCCACCAAATTTGGGAAAATGGTAGGGACTGGTATGTAGTATTGCCTATTCTATATTTGGTGAAAGTGTCTCCAGTGGTTTTAATGTAAATTATCTTTTATTATTTTTTGGGAGCGCTTCCCGGTGCGCGCCCCGGTACGCGTACCGGCAGCGCTACGGGAGTCCTCCATTTTGTGTTTTGGTAGATTTGTGTCCGAAAATGGCGGACAAACAACGTTGGGTATGGGTATAAGGGGGCACGGTTGGCACTCCCTGTCCCTCTAGGTTTTCTGAGGGGGTCTTAGGAGGCCCATATAGGACAAAAAAAAAATTATATTTTTAAATTTTCGCGGGGGGGGGCGCCTGCTACGTGCACCGGGAAGCGTACCGGGGAGCGTACTTTGGTGAAAAATAGTGAAAAAAGTTAGAAAAAGATAATCATTTGGAGTGATCAGAGATAGGGTAGCCCTGAAAAGAGCTTTTGGGTTCTGTGGCTGATTTAGATACCTACACACCAATGCACAGTCTTAAATTCAGGAGGAATATTCTATTCCCTTCATCTGAGAAGTGCACACCATCTTCTCTGTAAATATCTTGCATGTTGTAACGCAAGTTGTTGTTGTATATTGAAGCCATTCCATAGTCTCTCATGTAATCAGAAACAGATTTATTCACATGTTTCCGTGCTTTTTCAAATTGTTGACAAAATTGGTTGGACCACTTCCATTTCTGCCTTTGGCATATATTGGAATATACCAAGGCAGTTTGTGGAAAAAGTGCCATCAATTGATCAAAGGTGTCCTTTAAAAGCATTTCCAGACCTACACCAGTCAAAGTGCCCAAGTCATTTCTTCCACAGTGCAGAATTAACAGGTCAGGGTGTGGCAAATGCAAAAAGGTTTTCACCAATGGAATCAATTGGTGACATTTTAATCCTCTGTGGCCAATCCATTTTATGTTCACGTTTGATAAATCAAGGTTGTGTAAATTTCTGTTACTAGCATACCTTTGAGCCCAGTGGATATAACTATGTCCAATAATCCAGACAGAATACATGGTCAGAGGAGATTCTGGTGCAGTTAGATGAAGTCTGGAAAAGAAATGGCAGTTGGAATAATAGGAGTTTGCAAAAAAAACTGTGGAGTTTCAGTGCTCTTGAATCACAAGCAATGATTGGTAGAATGAGATAGGTGAAAACTGAAAGTTAGGGTGCATGGTTGTGTTCTGCGTAAGAAGTAATTTGAATGGTTAAAAAAAAGTCATTTAAAGAAACCTTACACCAGATAAGCTGGTGTATTTGCAGGTCAAACATCCTTGCAGAGGTGATTTGCAACATTGTAGAATAAACTTTTAACCCTGGCAGCTCAGTGAGGAGGGAGTTGCTATGGTAACAGGTAGAAAGAGCTGATGGGGGGAAGGGTGTTGGTTTGAATATAGAGAGGGAAGAGTTTTAATTGGTTAACAAAAAGGGATATCTGTGTAGAATTAGAGGTTTTCTGTGCCTTTATGGTTTGCAGTGGTTGGAGAACATACCTTATGCTCTGCTAAAGAAATATTGGTGTGTGTATCTGACACTGTTGTGAATGTCCTAAAGCATTTGTAAAGGTGAGTTATGATTCATTTAATATACATAGAGACTTGTATACTCTATGGAGAAGATTTGGAAGAAAATTGTGGTCTTTACATGTTGCTTTGTGTCATGCTTTTTGATAATGCTTGGTAAAAAGTTTTTACTGCATAGAGTAATTGTATTTTGTAAAATTGTGAATTGTTTGTCGTGACATGGAATTCTTCTACGTAGGACTTGTGCTGTGTTTTGTAAATGTGATGTAAAAAACGATTTTGGGGGGAAAAATAGTTTTTACATTTTTTAAAAGGAATAAAAAATGTGTACATGTTTAATAGAAATACTTTTGACTCTTTACAATGATGTTACCTGTGTTATCTCAGTGTAGGAAACATATTGAGTTTGTTTGCATAGAGGAATTGTAATTTGTAAAATTGTGAAGCTTCATGTGAAAGCTTTTGCCTTAGTCTTATCATTGCTGTGAGGCAGATGGTTGTACATAGGATCTGTGCTGTGTTTCCTAAATGTGATGTTAAAAACGATTTTGGGGAAATGAATGTTTTTTACATATTTGAGTATATTGTGGCACAGAGGTTTAAAAAGTGACGCATCTAATTACATGTGTCTCTTTTTAAATATGGTGCAAAAAGGTACATGTTTGGGCTTTCTTGGGGAGCGTAGGTGGTGAGGCTTGTGTCTAAGAGTGCAGTGAACTAGGCTTCATGAAGCCTATCCCTGACTGCACTGTTAGACACAGGTGTGAATTTGACTCTTTACAATGATGTTACATGTGTTAACTCAGTGTAGGAAGCATATTGAGTTTGTTTGCATAGAGGAATTGTATTTTGTAAAATTGTGAAGCTTCATGTGAAAGCTTTTGCCTTAGTCTTATCCCTGCTGTGAGGCAGATGGTTGTACATAGGATCTGTGCTGTGTTTCCTAAATGTGATTTCAAAATCGATTTTGAGGAAATGAATGTTTTTTACATATTTCAGTACATTGTGGCGCAGAGGTTTAAGATGTGACGCATCTAATTACATGTCTCACTTTTTAAATATGGTGCAAAAAGGTACATGTTTAGGCTTTCCTGGGGAGCGTAGGTAGTGAGGCTTGTGTCTAAAAATGCAGTGGACTAGGCTTCATGAAGCATAAAAATAGTTTTTACATTTTTTAAAAGGAATAAAGAATGTGTGCATGTTTAATAGAAATACATTTGACTCTTTAGAATGATGTTAGCTGTGTTAACTCAGTGTAGGAAGCATATTGAGTTTGTTTGCATAGAGGAATTGTATTTTGTAAAATTGTGAAGCTTCATGTGCAAGATTTTGCCTCAGTCTTATCCCTGCTGTGAGGCAGATGGTTGTAAATATGATCTGTGCTGTGTTTCCTAAATGTGATGTCAAAAACGATTTTGGGGAAAAGAAATGGATTTTACATTTTTGAGTATAATGTGGCGCAAAGGTTTAAAAAATGACGCATACATGCGTCACTTTTTAAATATGGGGAAAAAAGGTACATGTTTGGGCTTTCCTGGGGAGCCTAGGTGGTGAGGATTGTATCTAAGTGTGCAGTGAACTAGGCTTCATGAAGCATATCCCTGTCTGCATTCTTAGACACAGGTGTCAATTTGACTCTTTACAATGATGTTAGCTGAGTTTTAAAACAGTGTAGGAAGCTTATTGAGTTTGTTTGCATAGAGGAATTGTATTTTGTAAAATTGTGAAGCTCCATGAGAAGTTTTTTGCCTCACTCTTATTCCTGTTGTGAGGCAGGTGCAAGATTTTGCCTCAGTCTTATCCCTGCTGTGAGGCAGATGATTGTAAATAGGATCTGTGCTGTGTTTCCTAAATGTAATGTCAAAAACGATTTTGGGGAAAATAAAAGGTTTTTACATTTTTGAATATAATGTGGCACAGAGGTTTAAAAAGTGATGCATCTACCTACATGTGTCATTTTTTAAATATGGGGCAAAAAAAGGTACTTGTTTGGGTTTTCCTGGGGAGCATAGGTGTTGAGGCTTGTGTCTAAGAGTGCAGTGGATTACGCTTTATGAAGCCTATCTCTGCTGCATTCTTAGACACAGGTGTTTTGAGGCAAAATCTTCCACTTGTCTCACAACAGGAATAAGAGTGAGGCAAACGCTTTCTCATGGAGCTTCACAATTTTACAAAATACAATTCCTCTATGTAAACAAACTCAATATGCTTCCTACACTGATTTAAAACACAGGTAACATCATTGTAACGAGTCAAATTGACACCTGTCTCTAAGAATGCAGACAGGGATATGCTTCGTGAAGCCTAGTCCACTGCACACTTAGATACAATCCTCACCACCTAGGCTCACCAGGAAAACCCAAACATGTACCTTTTTTCCCCATATTTAAAAAGTGACGCATGTATGCGTCATTTTTTAAACCTTTGTGCCACATTATACTCAAAAATGTAAAATACATTTATTTTCCCCAAAATCGTTTTTGATATCAAATTTAGGAAACACAGCACAGATCATATTTACAATCATCTGCCTCACATCAGGGATAAGACTGAGGCAAAATCTTGCACCTGCCTCACAACAGGAATAAGACTGAGGCAAACGCTTTCACATGGAGCTTCACAATTTTACAAAATACAATTCCTCTATGCAAACAAACTCAATATGATTGCTACACTGATTTAAAACACAGCTAACATCACTGTAAAGAGTCAAATTGACACCTGCGTCTAAGAATGCAGACAGGTATATGCTTCATGAAGCCTAGTCCACTGCACTCTTAGACACAAGCTTCACCAACTACGCTCCCTAGGAAAACCCAAACAAGTACCTTTTTGCTGCATATTTAAAAATTGATGCATGTAGGTAACTGCGTCACATTTTAAACCTCTGCGCCACATTATAATCAAAAATGTAAAAACAAATCATTTTCTCCAAAATCGTTTTTGACATCACATTTAGGAAACACAACACAGATCCTATTTACAATCATCTGCCTCACAGCAGGGATAAGACTGAGGCAAAATCTTGCACCTGCCTCACAACAGGAATAAGACTGAGGCAAACGCTTTCTCATGGAGCTTCACAATTTTATAAAATACAATTTTATATAACTATATAACTCAATATTTTCTTGGGAAGCATAGGTGGTGAAGCCTGTGTATAAGAGTGCAGTGGAGTTAGACATAGGTCTGATCTTCTTTGTAGTTGTGGACAGAGCTGTCTTCCACTATATTTTTCAATACACTCCTCACCTTTTGTGCACCACTGGAGAATCCTCACCTGATCTGAAACCCTGTATTGATCGTTTGCTTTTTTTCATTGCTTTGTTGTTTGGTAATAGTGGTCTATAATGTGGTACTGTTTTTCTTTAACACAGATTGAAATCGTTATTTGAAGAAAAAGCAAAGATGCCCACAAAGGAAAGGACAAAGAAAGAACGAAACCGGGAAAAATCAAAAATAGCAACGGAATTACAGCATTCTTCAACAACAGATACTTCAAAAAACAGGAACAAAGCTCCTGGTAAGACAACTAAGTCTTTTTTACGCAACATATGTACATCCAGAAAAAATAATGGACACCATGTACAAAAAGAAAATGAGAGAGTAAAATTGAAAAGGAAGGAGAGAAATTCAAAGAATCCTAAAACTGGAGCAGGAGAGAATAATATGTATAGGAATAGAAGGCAGAATCAGTTTAGAATTTGAATTTGAATTTAAAAACACTTATAAAGCGCACTTTTACCATGCGGTTTCATGGCGCTAGGACTGTTGAACACCAGATAGCAGCAAGAGGGGACTAGGTGGGGAAGGCTTGCAGGAAAAGATGAGTTTTTAAGGTTTTGCGGAAATCATGATAGAGTGGAATGGAGCGGACGTTGGGGGGAAGAGAGTTCCAAAAAATGGGGCCAAGAACCGCAAACTTCGCCCCCCCATCCTCGTCTTCCTGAAACGTGGGACAGAGAGGAGAGATTGAGAGGAGGAACGAAGCTCTCTGGCAGGTGTGTAACTGGAAATTGCCGAATTTATGAAGGCTGGGGCGGTACCAGCTCGGGCCTGGAACGCAGTACAACCCAGTTTAAAAAGGGCCCTCTCCCTGATGGGGAGCCAGTGCAAGTTTTTAAGTGCAGCTGTGGCATGATGGAACTTGGGGAGGCCGAATATAAGGCGTGCCGCTTGGTTCTGTACCAGCTGAAGGCGACGGAGGGCATAAGCTGGGACGCCGTTGTACAGGATATTACCGTAATCCAGCCGGGACAGGACCATAGCCATCATAATGAGTTTGAGAGCAGACACAGAGAAATATCTAGAGATCTTCCTGATGGTGCGGAGGGTGTAGAAGCATGAGGACACCACCATACTAATTTGGGAGTGCAAAGTTATATTTTGATTTAGCGTGATCCCAAGTGTCTTAACAGAAAAAGAAGGTGAAGGGGGGGAACCAAGTGCAGGGGGCCAAAACGAAGGGGACCAGGGACTGGATGCCCCACCCGTCAAAACCAGCTCAGTTTTATCTGGGTTGAGTTTGAGGTGGTTAAAGTTCATCCAGTCCCTGATGAAAATCATAATTGATTGGAAACTGGAGATGGATTCAGAGGAGTGCGAAAGGTTAAAGATCAATTGAAGGTCATCCGCATAGTTAAAGACGGTGACCTCCAGCTGTTGGAGAGCAGAGATAAGCGGGAGGATATAAAGGTTGAATAAAAGAGGGGACAGGGAAGAACCCTGGGGAAGACCACAGTGCACCTTAAGTGGAGAAGAGGAAAACCCATCTAGACGGACGGCCTGGGTGCGGTCCCCCAGGAAGGAGGTGAGCCACGCCAGGGGGGCCCCCCTAATGCCCGCCGCCCTGACACGGGTGAGAAGGATGGAATGGTCAACCGTGTCAAAAGCAGCGGACAAATCAAGGAGGACCAAAGCCTGAGGTTGGCCCACATCCATTCCTTCCCTTAGACTGTCCAGGACCGAAATCACAACCTTCTCGGTGGAGTGGCGGGGGCAGAATCTGGCCTGGCGGGGGGCCAGGTAGCCGCTGTCCTCCATAAATGAACTGAGGGCAGCGGCGACGTAGCACTCCAATATTTTTCCCAGGTAAGGGAGAAGGGAAATGGGGCGGTAATTTGTTAGGGAAGCGGGGTCAGCACCGGGTTTTTTTTTGGAGAGGGATAATTATTGCTGATTTGTGGAGCTCTGGAAATACACCAATCTCCAACGAGTCATTCAAGAATGTCAGAGGAGGAGCGGGGCAGGTCTGAAAGATTTCTCTCAGGATGGGCGCTGGGCACATATCTGAGGGGGAGCCAGATTTAACTTTCGCCGCCAGGGAGGACAGCGTCTCTCCAGTCAACAGAGGGATACGATCAAGGTGAAACCTATTGGGAGGGGGATCGGGGGCCGGAGGGAATGGGGGAGGTAGGGGAATGTTGGCTTTAATGACTCTGATTTTCTCCACAAAAAAGTTATTCAGGGAGTCACAGAGAACTTGAGAGGGCACTGGTTTTAGAGTGGTTCTGTCAGACATAGCCAGCTCCTGTACGGTGGGAAAAATTTCTCTGGACTGGTTTCCTGCTGAGAGGATTTTGTCGGAGAAATAGTCAGTCTTGGCTGAAAGAATTACCCTTTTGTATGCGTTGAGCAATAGTGAATACTGGGTTTTTAGTATGGGACAGTACGAGCGCCTCCATGCACGTTCAGCCGGCGAGCAGCAAGCTTCTTAGCCTTAAGTTCGTCAGAGAAACATTTATTTACAATGAGGGCGCGTTTCACAGCAACGCGTTTCAGGGGAGCAACCAGATTACAGGACCTGGATAGCCATTCGTTGATAGTGACAACCTGCGATGCTGGGGAAAGTTTCTCCAGGGACGGGGCGGAATTGTGAAGAGTGGAACAGAAGGCAGGGATATCTGCCTTGTTCCAATTGCGGGCCCATATGTTTCTGGGGAGGGCTGGACGTTTGAGTTGAAGCAGGTTTAAAGTGAACGATATTAGAAAATGATCGGACCATAAACAAGGAGCAATAATGGGGGGGGAACTGAAGTATTCAGAGACCATATTTGATCAAGGGTGTGGCCCTTACAGTGTGTGGGGGTGGATACATGAGGAGTGAAGTTAAGACTGAGAAGGGAGTCAGTGAAATTCCTAGACGCTGTGTCTTCTGCAGGGGCAGAGGGCCAAAAATTGAAGTCACCGAGGACTAAAACAGAAGAGTTATTGACTATCAATGTGGCTAGTAGCTCTTCAAACTCAACAAAAAAATGAGGGGCAGGACCGGGAGGGCGATAGACAAGCACACAAGTCACAGGGGTTTGAAAAGATGCTGAGCGCATTACCAAGCATTCGGTTCCTTTAATGGCCGGGCAGGAGAGGGTTTGGAAGTGAAAGTCCGACCGGACGATCAAAGCAACTCCTCCGCCTGCCCTGCCCGGCGGCCGGTCCGCCCGCAGTGCGTAATAAGTGGACGGGAGTAGTGCGAGAATATTAGGGAGGGAATCGGGGCAGAACCAGGTTTCTGTCCAGAATAGCAAATCGGGCTTCTGGCTATCCAAAAGGTCATAAAGTTCCAATTGGTGCTTCACCGCTGATCTGGTGTTTAGGAGACAAGCCGAAATGGTGTCTCCTGGGCTGGAAGTCTGGGCAGGTTCCAGCGAGCGGTGAGGCGGGGACACAGTGGGAGGACAGGTAGGGGCCGTGGAGGGAGTCAACTTGAGTCGAGCAAGGCCAAGATTGCATAACATTGGTGCCACTAGATCCGGCCGGCCACGGACGGGTGCAGACAGGCTTGCCTTTGGCGCGTCCGCTGCGGGTGCGCATGGGATGCTGCTTAAGAGTCCTGGGAGCGTGAAAGCTAGAACGCTACCCGAGGAACTCGTCTGCCCTCCAAGATGGTGACCGCAACCCCGTCAGCCCTCCGGAACAAGCGGCACTCAGCCGTGACGGACCGGGGCTAGGGGAGCGGTGATGGTAGATGAGGAAGCAGCAGCCAGGTGAGAAGGTAACAAAAATTAGCAGTTTTAAAATTGAGCAAAAGGCAAAATTTAAGATTAACAGTGAGCCAGCGAGCGCCGCAGCAGCCACGAACCAGCTGCCCCCAGGTACAATGTGTCCGCTGCGCGTGCGCATGGGACGCTGCTTAAGAGTCCTGGGAGCGTGAAAGCTAGAAGGCTACCCGAGGAACTGGTCTGCCCCTCCAAGATGGTGACCGCAACCCCGTCAGCCCTCCGGAACAAGCAGCACTCAGCCGTGCCGGACCGGGGCTAGGGGAGCGGTGATGGTAGATGAGGAAGCAGCAGCCAGGTGAGAAGGTAACAAAAATTAGCAGTTTTAAAATTCAGCAAAAGGCAAAATGTAAGATTAACAGTGAGCCAGCGAGTGCCGCAGCAGCCACGAACCAGCTGCCACCAGGTACAATGTGTCCGCTGCGCGTGCGCATGGGACGCTGCTTAAAAGTCCTGGGAGCGTGAAAGCTAGAATGCTACCCGAGGAACTGGTCTGCCCCTCCAAGATGGTGACTGCAACCCCGTCAGCCCTACGGAACAAGCGGCACTCAGCCGTGCCCGACCGGGGCTAGGGGAGCGGTGATGGTAGATGAGGAAGCAGCAGCCAGGTGAGAAGGTAACAAAAAAAATTAGCAGTTTTAAAATTCAGCAAAAGGCAAAATGTAAGATTAACGGTGAGCCAGCGAGCGCCGCAGCAGCCACGAACCAGCTGCCACCAGGTACAATGTGTCCGCTGCGCGTGTGCATGGGACGCTGCTTAAGAGTCCTGGGAGCGTGAAAGCTAGAACGCTACCCGAGGAACTGGTCTGCCCCTCCAAGATGGTGACCGCAACCCCGTCAGCCCTCCGGAACAAGCGGCACTCAGCCGTGCCGGACCGGGGCTAGGGGAGCGGTGATGGTAGATGAGGAAGCAGCAGCCAGGTGAGAAGGTAACAAAAATTAGCAGTTTTAAAATTCAGCAAAAGGCAAAATTTAAGATTAACAGTGAGCCAGCGAGCACCGCAGCAGCCACGAACCAGCTGCCACCAGGTACAATGTGTCCCCCGTAGACAAATGTTTCGCAATAGGGTGGTTTTAAATTTGTTAAAAAACATTAGGAAAGGTAAACAGAGAGCTGCTTTTTATAAGAAAAAGAAAAGTGTAGAGAAGATTGTTGATCAGGCTTTTGAAGTTAAGAAAAAATTATTTATTTTAATATTCAATAGAATTAGGACACTTAACAAGACAATTGATGTTTTCAAATCAAACAGTAGATGGAAAAGAGTAATTAATCGGACTAATTTTTGTAAAGTTTTTTCTGGAGAATGGATGCACAGTTCAAGTTGTGAGCCATTTTTTAATGAGGAGAGTTACTTCCAGGAGAATGATTTAGTGCATGCAGTTGACACCAGTGGTCGAGCGTATGAAGTGAAAGACGGTTGTCCTATTGAAAAAGAGAAACTTGTGCCTAGAGAACCAGAAGAGGTGTTATCTGATGGAGTTTTAGGGAGACGTACTAAGGGTCCAGTGTACACTTGGAATTGTAGTAGTATTTGTAGTGTGCGACAGGAATCAATTGATTTGTTTTGTAATTTCTTACGTACATATAGTAAGAAAAGTCTAAAGCAGTAAATGAAGTTGTTGCAAGACTTAGATCCTTGCAGAGTGAGAGGAATCAAAGATTTGCAAGGCCATTCACTGGCTTGTCTTTCTAGAAAAGTCTGTCAGAGTGTTTTTCATCATTTTAGGATGTTAGCAGTGCATCATACCAAAATGAGGAAATTAGTGAGAATGTTGTATTATGCAAAAAGTCCAGCACTTAAGCTTAAACAATTAAACAGTGCTCTTTTGCATGGAACAGAATTAGATGTGAAGAAGATTTGTGAAGAAATTGAGATTTGTTATTTTTGTGAGCAAGAGGACAGTGTAGAAATTGAGACAGCAATTCAAGGTAATGTGGAAGACAATGTACAGATTTTAAATACAGAAAAGTTTGAGAAGGAAATTACCAGGTTTAAGGTGAAATCAAGTGAAAGGCCGAATTTTACTTGTGTGTGTTGTCGACGGACTCATTATAAGATTCAGACTAGGTTAGTTGAATTATATGCAAAAAGTGAAAAGATGGATAATTATGAGTGGAAAGATTTAGCAACTTATTTGTGGGTGGAGAATTCTTTTGATTTGAGTTCTGATCTGCGTATTTGTAAATATTGTTATGACAAATTAAATCAAAACAGAATGCCTGCTAGAGCTGTTCATAATAATCTGGAGTTGATAGACATTCCCCGTGAATTGATAGATTTAAATACATATGAGTCTATTTTGATTCAATGTGTCCATCCTTTTCAGGCAATTGTTCGCATGGAGCCTAAGATAGGGAAATTGCCTCCTACAGATTTGCAGAGAGGATTAAAGGGAAGAGTTGTTTATTTGCCCCTAGATTTGAAAAAAAATATTGATACAATTGGTATAGAAAAAGTAGAAGAGGAACCTTTAGTTATTCTAGTTGATGGGGTTCCAACAAAGAGTAAAAAAATCTGGCAAGATTTAGTGGATGTTAGGAAAGTCAAAAAGGCAACGTTGTATTTAGTCAAAAACAACGAGTACTACAAAGATGTATGTGTTGCAGCAGAGGAAACAGCTACAGAGGAAGACAGTGATTGTTCAGGCGGGCAAATTGAAAAAGTTGATGTGTCTAGAAGTGAAGAAATATATGAACATTATACTGTTCATCCTTTACATTCCAAAGAAGTAATGGGGAATGCAATTGACTTGTTTCAAATGAAAACAGCAAAATGAAGTCCCATTAGTGTATGGGAAGAAAGTTTGGAAGCTCGTTGTTTTCCACAGCTATTTCCAACAGGTCGAGGTGGACGATATGACGATCGACCACTTCAAATTCCTGCATCTGAATATCGAACTGTAAGATTATATGCTGAAGATGCAAGGTTTCGTCAATGCATTCCCTATTTGTTTCATCTACTGTATGAAAGTGACTTGTCTGGGCTTTCTTTTGCAGTAAACCATATTCTGAAAAGTGGAGCACATCTACAAAATGTTTCGGCGAAGGACTTTATGCAGAAAGTGAATCTTCAAGATAATATTTTAGAATCTCATCTAATCAATCTCATGGCATGTCAGTGTGGTACAAATGAGTATTGGTACCATCGCCATGGGGAATTGAAATGTATGCTAAGAAATTTAGGAACTCCTACATGGTTCCTCACTCTTAGCTGTGCCGAGTATGCATGGGAGGACTTACTTCAATTTCTACGAGAGGCCAATGCTAATATACAAAATATAGAATTCAAAACACCTGGAGAACTGTGCTCTTTGGATCCAGTGAATGTATGCAGATATTTTAATCATAGATTTGAAGCTATGATGTCTTTTATTACCAACAAAAAAAATCCTCCCCTTGGAGAGGTTTTGGATTTCTTTTGGAGAAAGGAGTATCAAGCGAGAGGTGCTCCTCACATACATATGTTGTTGTGGATTAAAGATGCACCCAAATTTAGAACAGATTCGGATGACACAGTGATGAGTTTCATTGAAGAGTATTCAACATGTGCTGTTCCGAAAACTACAGAAGAAAACAGTTTAAGGCAACAAGTTTTACGCTTTCAATCCCATCGTTGTGGAAAGTACTGTCGTCGAAAATTCAGAAACAAGGACAAGTTCTACACAAAATGTCGTTTCAGCTTTCCACGACCAGTGACTTCTAAAGGAAGAGTAAATAATTTGATGTCTTCTTTGCGACATACTGTGACGAGGAAATCACCAAAAAATACATACAATTTAAAAAGAGACGAAGAGTCTAAGTACATCAACGACTACAACCCAGTGATTTTGTCCAAGTGGAATGCTAACATGAATATTCAATTCGTTGCTGGCAACTCTATTGCTGTGGCTCGATATGTGACGTCTTACATCACAACAAAAGAAAAGACAGAACTAAAGGAAATGTGGGAGGACATTTCACATGAAAAGAGTCTAAGCAAGAAATTATACAGTTACAGTCTGAAGATGTTGTCGCATCGAGAAATTGGAGCGTATGAATGTTCTGATCGATTGTCATCAGCAAGTCTCTATGCCAAATCTAGAACCATCATTTGGGTGAGTCTAGGTCTTGCTGCAACACAAAATCAAGTTTTGAAATCTGTACAAGAGATAGAGTATTTGGCGGAGAAAGAACCAGAAAGTACAGATATTTTGAAGACAAACATGTTGGATACATACTATCCAAATAGAAGTCATCACCTTGAGAACGCTTGTCTCTATGAAGTTCTGCAGAGATATATTTATAAGAGGAACATCAGAGAAGATATCAATAATGGAATATATGGAGTCATTGGATGTGAAGGATGTCTAGTGAACCAGAAAAAAGGTCATTTGATTAATCATCGCAAATTGAGTTGTGATAATCTAGATAAAAGAGAATTTTATTATTTGGCTCTTTTGCAACTGTTTAAACCATGGCGTGAAGAAGAGGAACTTCTTGGAGATTTTCTCTGTTATGAAGACTCCTTTAATGCAACGAAGGATACCATAGAATGTCCTGTTTTTCCAAATTATCTGCAAATGTTGAATGAAGAAATAGAGCAAGAAGCCACAATTGCTGCAGAGATTGCGAGAGACAGTTCTCAAGGCAGTCAGAGTTCTGCTTCATTGAGTCAGGATCCACTAGGAGGACCAATTATCCAAAATGAAGCTGCTACTGCCATGGATGAGGTGGAAAGAGCTATGGAACAAGGTCAAGATGATGAAGTTAACTTAGAAGATTTGGTGAAACAACTAAACCTTGAGCAGAAACAGATATATGACGAAGTCACAGAACAGATTGAACATGGATTCAATCATGAGAAAAAAGAATGCTCATGTACATCATTTAAGCCTGTCCAACTGTACGTGAGTGGAGAAGCGGGAACTGGAAAAAGTTTTCTGATTAAAGCCATTGCAACTTATCTGCAGAAAAGGACTGAATCACCGCTGTCTTGTGTTGTTACTGCTCCAACTGGGCTGGCAGCACATAACATTAAAGGGATTACTTTACATCGTTTACTGATGCTGCCAGTGGAGCATGATAACAAATTGGAGTATCACAAGCTATCAGGAGATGCGTGTTCCGAAGTTTCGAGAGTCCTGAAGAAAATAAAACTTCTTATCATTGATGAAGTAAGCATGGTGTCAAATATCATGCTTGCTTTTGTGCATTTGAGAATGCAAGAAATTCTTAGAACAGACTATGATGTCTTATTTGGTGGAAAACATATTATTGTTTTTGGAGATCTTCTGCAGTTGACTCCAGTGAAAGGACAACCTGTTTTCAAAATGCTCACACATGAAGATACCAGGAAGTGCTTAGGAAGCATCGGAAACGTTAATATATGGTTAAACTTTAAATATGCAGAACTGCTTCAAAATATGCGGCAGGCAAATGATGAAGATTATAAAAATATTCTACAAGATGTAAGGATCGGAAAAGTAAGTCAGCAAGGGAAAGAAGCTTTACATGCACGATTAATTTCAAATTTGTACTCAAAGGAAAACATTCTTCCAGAGAACATATTTAAGAAAATTAACGAGAAGAAATCTGGCATATGTTTGTTGCCAACTCTGAAAGAATGTTCCATGTTCAACAACAAAATGTTACAGTTAGAAAATGAAGAGATAGTGAAACTGGAAGCTATTGATAAAATAGAGCATATGGGAGAAACAATTATATTGTCTGAAAATTTGAAATCAAAATTGGATTCATTAGAGAAGACTATATCTAAAACTGCTGGTTTTGAAAAGACTCTGAATGTGTGTTTGAATTGTCGTGTCATTTTAAGAAGGAATTTAAATGTTGAAAGAGGTCTAGTAAATGGAGCAATGGGTTATGTTGTTGGTTTTCTGAATTACAAAAATAGAGATGGAATTGAAATTTTAAAAATTAAATTTGATGACATTGATGAAATAGAACAAATTTGTTGTTGTTCAGCTAGATTTTTGCTCGTGAAAGACTTATATGTTCGCCGAAAACAGTTTCCTATTTGTTTGGCATATGCGGTGACAATTCATAAGTCTCAAGGTTTAAGTGTAGATAGCGCTTTGGTGAACATTGGAAGTTCTGTGTTTAAAGAGGGTATGGCATATGTGGCATTATCACGAGTCAGAACTTTAGCAGGATTGTACTTGATTGAGTGTGATGAAACAAAGATTTGTGCAGATTTAGATTGTGTTAAAGAATACAATAGGTTAAGAAGAGAGTATGCTCCACATTTGCCTCAATATCCTCTGATTGAAAAACGTGTGGTAGGCCGAAAAAGAAGAAATGAGAGTAATTGCAGTGAGGTATCAGCAAAAAGGCATAAAGTAGATAAAAGTGTAATTGTAAAGAGAAACAAAAAGGATTCTGTTTAAGATGTTGTTGGATTTCAGTTTGAAAACAGTTCTGGTGTCAACTGCTATGCTAATGTAGTAGTTAATGTTGTTTTTTTTCTTCAAAATTTACAAAGAGAGATTGTTGAAAATCGGGAACAAACATTGTGCTGTTTATTGAATTCTGTGTTAGAGAAATGTAGTAGTGATAGAGCTAAAATAGAAAGTGTTTCAGAAATTAGAAATCTTCTAGATATATGTTCAGGTCAAAATCAATTTTCACAGAATATTCAGCAGGATTGTCAGGAATTTTTAATGTATATGTTTGATGTATTACAAGATGAAGGAGTAGATATAAAAAATCTATTTGGCCTTTCTTATCAATGGCAACATGACTGTGATAACTGTGCTTCATCAAGTACTACAAGAATAGACTCTGAAAGATTTATATATTTAACTTTACCAGACTGCAAATCAGTGTCTTTCAATAATCTAGTTAAAGCAGCGTATCACAATATGGTGTGTACCCAATGTAAGTCTGCAATGCTGTCCACATTATTTCTACAAAATTATGGTCACTATGTTATTTTAATGTTCCAACGATGTAGACCTGATGGAACTAAATTGACAACTTCTATTAAAAATTTTGTGGCTTCTCAGTTATCGATATCAGGAAGAACCTTTGCAACTGTAGCTATTATTTTTCATGACGGTCCTTCTACAACATCAGGGCATTACACATGCTATTTAAAAACTTCTAAAGGTTGGACCCAATGTAACGACAATAATTTGACTTTCAAACAACGTTTGCCTTTTGGCTTTATAAATTCATACCTAGTGTTTTTACAGCCAAAATTTAGGTAAAGGTAATTGGCCTATGAAGACGGGAGGAGTACTCATATATACTCATACATCTGACACTATTTGGCCAAATGGAAAGGTGCAAGAATGAGTAAAGAGTCATGACTGAAAAAAAGGAGTATATTACATTTTTGAAAATATTTCAGATGTTCTTGGAGCTTTTCTTGTAGAAAGTCGATGAAATGGATTTCTAAGTGAACAGCAAAATACTATGTAACGAGAAAAGGACCTCCATGATATACTATTCGGCCTCAAGGAAAAGTAAGTCAATCAAAGATTAGCGTACATTTGTCGTTTGTCAGTATGTAAGGTTTTTTTTAAAACACAATCTTTTAGATTGTATTTTTTTTTCCCGCTGTCATATGATGAGTAATTTGAACTCACTGCTTTAAGTGAAATTCAATATATTCTGAGAACAGCAAAAATAAACTATGTAACATGTTGTAGAAATTATTCTATAGTTTGGATTGTATAAATTAAATTGTATTCCCATTCTCTGACATCCACTCTCCCTCGCTTATCTTTGTTTGCTTCTTACTTTTGACCTCTTCTCTCTATTTTTCGTTCACTACTTCTCTGTACTCAGTGCCTCACTCTACTTGTATTATTTTCACTTGTGTTTATCCACCTTCTATCACTTCTTTTACAACAACTTCACTGCTCCTCTCTCGTCGTTCTTCATCCCATTTCTTTTACTCTGGTTCCGTTACTATCCATCATTTCCTTTTTTTCATTGTCCTTCTCTTTACTTTCATCACCAAATTATTTTTTCTCAGTAGCACTGTTTTAGTCGTGTTCTCCTCTCTTTCCTTTTTTTTGCTCACTTACTTTTTTTATTTTCTCACTCATTGTACTCCACCTCACTCTGTTTTTCTCTTAGTGTGTCTACCTTATAACTTCCTTAGTCCATTTCCTTCAATTGTTGTATATTATTCTGTCTCCCTTCATCCTTTCACTCTATGACTGTTCTTCACTTACTCTCAGTTATCTTCTATTCCTCATTCTTCTAAATGCATCATTAATTAGACTGTTTTCTGTCTCAGTCATTATCTTTTTACTTACTTGTGTTTCCTGATTTAGTTTTGCTAACTCACATTGTTTTAGTATCTTTCTTACTTTCAGTTCATTTCTCTGTACTTCTCTCTCTTTTTCTGTGAATCTATATGCCTTACTCATTGTAATTTGCTCTCCTTCTATTTCTTTTTCCCTTTTTTTGTCCTTCTAACTTAGTTTATTTCCCTTTCTGTGTTCTTCACTCACTATATTTCTAAATAGAGTGTTATGATGTTTTTAGCTCTTCATTGGTATATTTTAATTTAAAATACATATTTTACTAATTATAACTTATATTTTTTTCTCTCTTTCACATATACCAACTGTAGTAAAAAAAACTAAAGTTACATTTATTATATGGTAAGTATGACTAATAAAATGTAGTTTGTTATCACCCTTTGCTTTAAGGTCACTAACATTTTCTCAATCTACCTCACTCCTGTGTTTTTACTCTGCTTTTCTCACTTATTTTTATTCTCCATGTTTACTCCCCTTCCATTATTTACCCTCTCATATTCAACTTCTTTTGATCCCTATTCTTTACTTCACTTACCCTCTGTTCCCTTCCTTTGCTTATTTACTCATTCTCTTTTTCTTAATTATTTACCTTACTCCTACATATATACCTCATCCCCCTCCCAACACATACACACACCTGTAACATACACCTCACACACACACCACACCTACACATCATACACACAAAAAAACCTCCCACACATACTCCGCAAAAACACACACACATTCCATACACACACATACATTGAGCACATATACACTCCACACTCATTCACTTCTCACACATATTTCACACACCCTCATCTCTACCCACACCAAAACACTCCACACAACCACACCCACAGACACACCTTACATACCCACACTTTGACCTACACCCACTAACTCCCTGTAAGTCACACACACTGCATTACTTATCTTTTTTTGCTGTTGTACTCAAGCCCATTCAGGTACTGTTCCTTTTACTCTCTTTGTCCTCTCTCTTTGTCACTCACCATGTGTTATCCTAATTCAATATTTCTCCCTCTATCACCCCTCTTTACTTTTACTATGGGTAGCGCACCGGGGAGCGTAACAAGGGGAAAACAAAGAGAAACAGTAAAATAATATTTTAGAGTGCTTTGAGGTAGGGTAGCTGTTGTGTTGTGTGGGTGATTTACTTACTGCACTCCTTCCACTCCTTTTCTCAGTACCTCTGTTCTCACAGTTCTTCATTCCCGTTCACTCAGTCCGTCTATCTTACTGTAATTGTCTCTGTCTCTTCACTCTTTCACTACTTGTTCATTATGCTTTCTCCCTGAAGTTCAAGCACATTACGTTATTTACATTTCTTTGCTGCTTCAATTATTCCCTTTCTGTTACTTCTTCTTTTCTTCTTTTAGTTTTTTTCTCTGTCAATCCACATGTTTTAACTTTATTCGATGTTATCCATCTTATTTCATCCCTCTTTATTTATGCACACTACTTTTTTCTCTCTCTCCTTTACCAGTGTTATTTAAATCTGGTTCCATTATTACCTTTTATTTGTACATAATTTTTTCTCTTTCCTTTTAGCCTTTACAGACACTCACATTCTTCATGTGCCTCTGCTTTAGTATTCTTCTTCTCTCTTTCTTTGTTTCACAGCCTTATATTTTTTACATTTTCTCTCTTACACTTTGTTATATCTTTTACACTGTTTTACTATGTATTACACAGTACATCTGTGTTGCTCTCTCTTGTTGTCTGTCTCTTAACATTACTCTCTCTTTCTCTTTCTCTTATGCTCTCCTTCTCTTGTTTTTTTTTTCTTTTTTTTTGTGTTGCGCTAACGGGGCGCTCACCGGTGCGCGTACCGGGAAGCGCACCCATGAGAAAAATGAAGTGAAGAGTGCTAAAAATTTTAGTAATTTTTTAAAAATGGGAGGTAGTTCTGAAAAGAACTTTTTTTTAATGTTTTTGTTGTTTTATATATATACATTTTTTTTAACATTAACTTTTTTTTATTTTTTGAACAATTTTATGTTTTTTTTGGTTTTTTTGGGGGGGAACAACAAAAAACAGGCATTAGAAAGGGCTCAACAGGAGCAAAAAAAAAAATCACTTTTTGGGGCGTTTTGAGCACTTGTGATTTTCACATGCTCTGTTCATTAAAATCACACTCATCTCCCCGTGGCAAAGTAGTCCCCCACAATAAATACACACTAGCTTGATGTGTTGAAAATTGCTCTGGATATTGGGGACCGTCTCCCTCGCCTCTGGTCCCGAAAAACTTTCCTGTGTTGAGGTGGTGGCCACAGGAGTTCGTGGGTTTTCACGGAGGTCACGCACCTCAGCCACGCTGTAATTTATTGGATGCCACCTTTGCATGTGGCGATGCATAGTATAGTTCCCATAGCTCTATTTTTTATCTGTGCCTCGGGACAGAACTTCTTTGCAGATCAGGCATGTGACATGACGGGCATTGACTTTTTTTGGCTTTCTGGGAATGTAAAAAATTGCCAAATGAAACTGTACTTGTGGTGGGATTTCCGGGGCTGTTCAGGCAAGAATACTCTCTCATGTACCTCCTCTTCCTCTTCTTCCTCCTCTTCCTCAGGGTTGGGAAGGAACTGGGTAGGTGGCCCATCCTTCCTAGGAGGTGGTGGTGGTGGTGTGGGTGCACCAGCTGCAGCTACTATTGAAGCCATCTCTTAATAATAAAAATAGGTCTTCCTCTCACAAAGTTGAAAGTCAGAGTGAGAAAAAAGGTGGGGGCTTTCATCATTTGGGAAAAAAAAAAAATCTAAACCAATGAAAAGTGTTATTTTTAGGTCACATGACCTAGCCTTACATCATTAGGAAACCAAAAGTGAAATGAACCAATAAAAAGTTTTATTAACAAGTCACATGACCTGTTACGCTTACGTTACGCGCTCCGCGCCCCGGATCGCTTCCGGGGTGCTGCGCTTCGCGCCTCGGTTCGCGCTCTGGAGCACTTCCGGGTGCGCTAACGCGGCGCGTCATAAGATGAATTACGCGGCAACGCGATACGTCGTGCTTACGCGACGCGTCACGATGTTGTTTTCTAACGTGCCAGTTGCGCTAACGGAACGTTTACCGGTTCGCGGACCGGGTCGCGGCACCAAATTGAGCTAACGGGAAGCTACCCGGTGCGCGGACCGGTAGCAAAACAAAAATAAAAATAAAAAAAAATATATACATAAAAAAATTATATTAAAAACATATAAAATATATTTTTCGATTAAAAGAAGAATACATTTTACAGCTTTTGATATTTGCTATTAAAAAAACATTGAAATTCACTGAAAAAACCATAGGTTATAGACCATATATAGTAGGGGTGGGCGGGCAGCTACGCTCCGTCCACGGAGCATGCGTAGTGCCGTCTGCTACGCATTTTGCGGTGCGGGCGTAGTAGCCGGCACTATGCATGCTCCGTGGACGAGCGTAGTTGGCCCGCCACCCGCCTCCCTCCCGCCCTCAGTAAATACCCCCTTCAATGTTTAAATAAGTTTAAAACCACTTACCTGGTCCGCGCGCGTCCCGGGGCTCCCTCGTCTTATTCAGTGCGCGTCTTGAACCCTAATGCGCATGCGTGGCCGCCCGCGCATGCGCATTTCTCGCTAGAAATGCGCATGCGCGGGCGGCCACGCATGCGCATTAGGGTTCAAGACGCGGGCACTGAAAAAGACGAGGGAGCCCCGGGACGCGCGCGGACCAGGTAAGTGGTTTTAAACTTATTTAAACATTGAAGGGGGTATTTACTGAGGGCGGGAGGGAGGCGGGTGGTGCGTAGTGGGGCTACGCGAAGAGCGCAGGTGGGCGTAGTTTCTCGCCCACTTTGCGTAGCTTCGCGAAGCCCCACTACGCTCACTACGCCCAGGGTTAATATATAGTTAGGAATTAGCATTTACAAAACCTTGAAAATTCACTGAAAAAACCATAGGTTATAGACCATATATAGTTAGGAATTAGCATTTTTTAAAACCTTATTTTACTCACACAAAACCATTGAAATTCGCATATATAGTTATTTGTACTAACTATATATTTCGCGCACCCGCAATCCACTGCTGATGATGTCACATATTACATCATTCATGACATGGTCAGTGACATCACTGATGACATCACTGATGACATCTCAAATGACATAAAAGGGGGTCCCAAAACGTGTTTTCCCCATGTTAATTTCCATAGGGCGGTCTGTCGCACTTTTAGCTCGAACGGCTGAATGGATTTTCACCAAACTTGGCAAAATTGTAGGAACTGGTAGCCCGATGTGCCTTTGCTATGTCTCAAGATATGTGCTCCAGTGGATTTTGAGTAATTTAGGTTCAAAAAAATTTATATATCTGTAGCAGCTTACCGGGGAGCTTACCGGTACGCTTACGGTACGCGTACGTGCGCGTACGGTACGCGTACCTCTAGAGCGCGAGCTGCATTCTGATTGGCTGCCAATGTCTGTCAACACTCCAAAACAGAAACTGTTGGCAGCCATCTTGTGCCTCGGTAGACTGAGGCACAGGAAAGCAGAAAAACAAACGTGTAGAACTCAAAAAAGGGGCAGGGTAGAAGCACCCCGACCCCCTAGACCTGCTCAGGGGGTCCCACAAGGACCCCCAAGGCAAAAAAAAATGTTAATTTTTTTTTAAATCGCGGGGTACGCGTACCGTACGCGCACGGTACGCGTACCCCGACATTTACAATGGCCCCTTTGTGAGTTTCACACCTTTATTTCACTGCTTTCTTGTGCCTTGGTTCTAACAAGGCACAAGATGGCTGCCAACACTTCCTGGTTTTGAGTGTTGACAGACAGTGGCAGCCAATCAGCATGCCTTCCCGAGAAAGCTGCATGGTCATTGGCTGTCAACACTTCTAACCAGGCGGTGTTGGCATCTATCTTGTGCTAGTGTTGACAGACAGTGACAGCCAATCAGCATGCCTTCCCGAGAAAGCTGCATGCTCATTGGCTGTCAACACTTCTAACCAGGAAGTGTTGGCATCCAACTTGGGTCTTAAGAGACTGAGGCACAAAAAAGCAGAAAAACAAACGTGTAGAACACAAAAAGGGGGCAGGGTAGAAACATCCTGACCCTTTAGGGTGCTCAGGTGGTCCCACTAGGATATTAATATATTTAAACGTTATCTTCTTTTAGAATTAGCATTTAAAAAACCTTTGAAATTCACTGAAAAAACCATAGGTTTCAGGCCATATATAGTTAGGAATTAGCATTTAAAAAACCTTTGAAATTCACTGAAAAAACCATAGGTTTCAGGCCTTATATAGTTAGGAATTAGCATTTAAAAAAACTTGCAAATTCACTGAAAAAACCATAGGTTTCAGGCCTTATATAGTTAGGATTTAGCATTTAAACAACCTTTGAAATTCACTGAAAAAACCATAGGTTTCAGGCCTTATATAGTTAGGAATTAGCATTAAAAAAACGTCTGAATATATAAAAACGTTATCCGCTAATAGAATTAGCATTTAAAAAACCTAGCAAATTCACTGAAAAAACCATAGGTTTCAGGCCTTATATAGTTAGGAATTAGCATTTAAAAAACCTTGCAAATTCACTGAAAAAACATAGGTTTCAGGCCATATATAGTTAGGAATTAGGCACAAGAAAGCAGAAAAACAAACGTGTAGAACACAAAAAGGGGGCAGGGTAGAAACACCCTGACCCCTTAGGGCTGCTCAGGTGGTCCCACTAGGATATTAATATATTTAAACGTTATCCGCTAATAGAATTAGCATTTAAAAAACCTTTGAAATTCACTGAAAAAACCATAGGATTCAGGCCATATATAGTTAGGAATTAGCATTTAAAAAACCTTGGAAATTCACTGAAAAAACCATAGGTTTCAGGTCATATATAGTTAGGTATTAGCATTTAAAAAACCTTGGAAATTCACTGAAAAAACCATAGGTTTCAGGTCATATATAGTTAGGTATTAGCATTTAAAAAACCATTGAAATTCACTCAAAAAACTATAAGTTTTAGTGGTGTTATAGTTAGCTGGACATTTTACTCATACAAAACCATTGAAATTGCTCATATAGAGTTATTTGGACTAACTATATTTCGCGCACCCGCAATCCACTGCTGATGATGTCACATATTACATCATTCGTGACATGGTCAGTGACATCACTGATGACATCACTGATGACATCTCAAATGACATCACTGATGACATCACTGATGACATCTCATTTGACATCACTGATCATATCACTGATGATATTATTCATGTGATAATACGATGCACCTCCTCACAATCTAATATAACCTTAATATAACTTAGGTCTACACACACATCCACTCATTCACCCATACAATCACTCATACATACAGTCACTCATCAATACAATACTATCATATGCACTTATACACCTATAGAGACACTCACACACTTTCACTCATCCATGGAGTTTCTCACACACCTAGTCAGTCATGCAAAGAATCAATCACACTCCCATTTCCTCATCTATACAGTTATACACACAACACCTTACTTATTCAAACATATACTAACACATACTTACTCTCTTAAACAATCACTGATACAAGTACACATTGATCCATACAGCCACTTGCATAATCACTGGCTCTCATGTATAGGCATTTATATATGCCAACTCTCACATGCACTGTGTTTTACATATGTACTTACTTGGACATGTAGCACTGAGATATACATTCACTCACTAACACACCAATGCACACAGTAAACCGCCCATACAGCTGTTTCCACACCTCCCAGTCACCCACACACAGACACAGTCTCATATACAAATACTTGGGCGACCAATCAATGACCCATATAGCCACTCATATAGCTACTGATCAACACATACAGAATCTTACACAACAGCAGACATACTGATGCACACATTCAGACAGTTTAGTCACTAACCCATGCATTCAGTAAGATACATTTAATCACTCACTCACTCATACAGTCAGTCACGCACCTACTAAATCCTTCATCCAGACACTTATACATCTACTCATTCTTCAATATGTAAAACATATTTAAACTTTACAGAAACACACAGTCACTGGATGATGTCATCAGTGATGTCATCAGTGATGTCATTTGAGATGTCATCAGTGATGTCATCAGTGATGTCACTGACCATGTCATGAATGATGTAATATGTGACATCATCAGCAGTGGATTGCGGGTGCGTGAAATATAGTTAGTCCAACTAACTATATATGAGCAATTTCAATGGTTTTGTATGAGTAAAATGTCCAGCTAACTATAACACCACTAAAACTTATAGTTTTTTGAGTGAATTTCAATGGTTTTTTAAATGCTAATACCTAACTATATATGACCTGAAACCTATGGTTTTTTCAGTGAATATATATATAGATATATATATATATATATGTATATATATATTACCTACTGGGAGTCAGCAGTAGGTAGTTATTGTTAGGACCTAGCTACCATAGGAAATCTGCAACATTCTATTGGGAATAACTTTGGCGCCAGTTGAGGAATTTGTGTGTAATTTTACAAACGTTAGGCCAGCTCCGCTCTGCTCCTTCCCTGAAAGTTTCGGGGGGATTCGTGAAGTGGGGGCCGAGAAAAAAGAGGGGTCCCAAAACGTGTTTTCCCCATGTTAATTTCCAGAGGACGAATAGACAAGGCTACAGCCCAAACCGCTGAACGGAATTACAAAATTGTAGGGACTGGTACGCAGATGTGCCTTTTCTATATTTGGTGAAAATTGTCCAGTGGTTTTTTTGAAAATGAACTTCAAAAAGTAAAACACATATATATCTATAGGCGCGCTCCGAGCGCTCACCGGTACGTGTACCGGGGAGCGCACCCGGCACGCTACGGGAGTGCGCGAGCGGAAAGCTGATTGGCTCTCGGATGTCTGTCGACATTCTAAACAGTCCGGAGAGTCCGCCATCTTGTGTCTCGGTAGAATCGAGACACAAGAGGTGAAAATAAAAAGGGGGAAATGATTAAAAGGGGGCAGGGTAGACACCCCCTGACCCCCTAGGTTTTCTGAGGGGGGCCTAGAAGGACCCTGAAGGGCAAAAAAACTATTTTATTTTATTTGAAATTTTCGCGGGGTAAGCGCTGGGTGCGTTCCCATGTACGCTTCCCGGTACGCGCACCCTGAGCGCACGACGGGGAAAAACAGTGTAAAAAATGAGAGTAAAAAAATAATTTAGAGTGCTTAGAGGTAGGGTAGCTCTGAAAATAGCTGTTGTGTTATGTGGGTGTTTTTTGTACCTACAAGTAGGTACCAATGGAGAGTCTCAAATTCAAGAGGAAGACTCTATTCCCCTCATCTGTAAAATGTACACTATCTCTCCTACAGATGCCTTGCATGTTGTAACGCAAGTTGTTGTGGTATATGGAACCCATACCATAGTCTCTGAGGAAAGCAGAAACAGATTTATTCACATGTTTCCTTGCTTTCTCAATCTGTGGACAAAATTGGTTGGACCAGTTCCATTTTTGCCTTTGGCATATATTAGAAAATACCAAGGCAGTTTTTGGAAAAAGTGACATCAATTGCCCAAAGATGTCCTTTAAAAGCATTTCCAGACCTACCCCAGTCAAAGTGCCCAGGTCCTTGCCACCACAGAGCACAATTATGAGGTCAGGGTGTGGTAGGTGCATAAAGGATTTTACCAATGGTATCAATTGGTGACTTCTCAATCCTCTCTGTCCAATCCACACAATGTCCACATTTGGTAAATCAAGGTTGTAAATACCTCTGTTACTTGTAAATTTTTCACTCCAGTAGACAAAGCTATGACCCACAAACCAGACTTTTGGCATCTTGAAGGTAGATGTGCGTGTATTCAAATGAGTTGTGGAAATGAAATGGCAGTTTGAAAGTAGGAGTTATGAAAATAAGTGGTTGAGATTCAGTGCACTTGAAAAACAAGAAATGATTGGTGGTTTCTTAAAATTCACCACTGAAAATTAGGGTGCATGCTTTTTTTAAAAAAAAGTCATTTTAATGGTTGAGAAAAAGTAATTGAAAGAAACATTGCAGATGGTTAGCTAGTACATTGAGAGGTCAAACACCCTTGCTGGATTCTTTTGCAACATAGTATGATGAACTTTTCAACTGTGTGCTGAGTTAGGTGGGAGTTACCATGGTAACAGCGTGAATGAGCACTGTGGGGATGGGTGAATATTATGTGAGTTTCAAAGTGTTGAAATGTAGAACCAATTAAAATGTTAGTTTGGTTTTGAAATAGTGTGGGAAGAATTTTAATTGGTTAAATCCAGGGATATGTGTGAAGAATTACAGGGAATCAGGGCCATTTCTGGTTGCAGTGTTTCAGGTGCATTTCAGAGATTCTGCTTAAGAAAATCTGGTGTGTGTGACTGACACTGTTCTAAATCTTCAAAAGCATTTTTAAAGGTGAGTAATGATTCTTTTAATAAAGATAGACTGCTGTATGCACTATGGGGAAGATTAAGAAGCATATTGTGCTTCTTTATTCTTGCATTGTGTGTCATGTTTTTTTTAATGCTGTTTAACAATTGAATGGTGCATATTGGAAATGTATTTTGGAAATGAGATAGGTTTCTGCTTTGTTTTGTACTGGTCATTTAAATGGGCTGTGCTTTGTGTCAAAAACGATTTACTATGGAAAATGTTTTCTGGTAAAATGTCTGGCTTTAAAATTTTGGTCAAGGATCACACTGAGTGTCTGTGTGAAATAAGGAATTACATTTTCAAATTTTTCAATAATGTCACCTGTGCCTGCTAACAGTTTACCTCTCTTAGCTTAAAGGGTACTCTGTGCTTGTGTCTCACCTTACTCTGTGCCTGTGTGTTATCTCATATATGATTCATTTAATGAAGATAGACTGCTGTATGCACTATGGGGAAGATTAGGAAGCATATTGTGCTTCTTTATTCTTGCATTGTGTGTCATGTTTTTTGTAATGCTGTTAAAAAATGTAATGGTGCATATTTGAAATGTATTTTGGAAAGGATTTAGGTTTCTGCCTTGTTTTGTAGTGGTCATTTAAATGGGCTGTGCTCTGTGTTAAAAATGATTTGCTATGGAAAATGTTTTTTGGTAAAATGTCTGGCTTTTAAATTTTGGTCAAGGATTACACTGAGTGTCTGTGTGAAATAAGGAACTATCCCCCACATGCATCAATCTAGGATTTTGCATTTCTTAAATAGCGAAAATTAAGGAATCGCTATTTAGGAAATGCAAAATCCTATGCATCAAGAAATCCTAAACGTTTTTAGGATTTCTTAATTTTCGGAAATTGTGATTCCTTAATTGCGAATCGCAATTAAGGAATGGCATTAAATTGATTCCTATGGGCCTAGAGGCCCATAGGAATCAATGCCGTTTTGCATTTTTTTTTTTTGCACTCGCAATTTGTTGATGCATTGCAAGGGTGCAGAGAGGGGTCCAAAGGACCCCCCCCTGCACCCCTGAAATGTATTTTCAAGTGCATGTTTCACACACACATGTCCTAAGGACATGTGTGTCTGTAACATGCAAGTTTAAAAAATGCATTTTTTTGCTTTTTTTAAAATTTTCGCAAATTAACGCGAGGGTCAACCTCGTGTTAATTTGCACTTCCAATTTCAAAATTCGCAATTTTTAAAAAAATGATGCATTGCATTTAAGGAATCGCACAAATGCGATTTCTTAATTGCATTTGCATTTTTAAGAAATGCAAAAAATAGCGAATTTTGACGCTCTGTTTGATGCATCCTAAAAACGTATTTAGGAAGTGCAAACGGCCGAATTTACCGATTTGCACCGTTTGCACTTCCTAAATAGGTTGATGCATGTGGGGGTATGTTTTCACATTTTTCAATAATGTCACCTGTGTCTGCTGACAGTTTGCCTCTCTTAGCTTAAAAGGTACTCTGTGCCTGTGTCTCATGTCACTTTGCACGTGCATAATCTCTCTTTTTCTGTGTGTCATTTCTCTCTTTGTGTGTGTGTCATGACATGTGTCTCTTGTGTCTAAGATCACACTGTGATTTAAGCTTGATTTTAAATGGATCTAGGTGAATAATGTGCTTAGTTGATGTGTTTAAAAATATGGAAATACATGTTTTCTTAAAGTCAGTTAGGCTTTACGATATGTACTAGTAGGGAATCTTAGGCAGCATGTCTGTTAGGCCTCTTACTTCACAAATAGGCTCTAAGCTGTGCAATTAACATCCAGGTTGTGAAGTGGAAATGAAAAAGGAATATTATGTCTTGCTTATATATATGGGGTCTGTTTTTTGCCAGTAGAGACAGTGAAATAGTATGAGCAGAGACACACATACTGCATGCAGAGACAGACATGGTAGATTACATGTAACATCCTGGTCATGTGCCTAAGATCACACTGTGAGTCAAGCTTAATTTTAAATGGATCTGGGTGAATAATTTGCCTAGTTGATGTGTATACAAAAAAGGAGATAGATGTTTTCTTAAAGTCAGTTAGGCTTTAGCATATGTACTAGTAGGGAATCTTAGGCAGCATGTCTGTTAGGCCTTTTACTTCATAAATAGGCTCTGAGCTGTGCAATCAAGAACCAGGGTGTGCCGTTGAAATGAAAAAGGAATGTTATCTCTTGCTTATATATATGTGGTCTGTTTTTTGCCAGTAGAGACAGTGCAATATTATGAGCAGAGACATACATACTGCATGCAGAGACAAACATGGTAGATTACATGTAACATCCTGGTCATGTGCCTAAGATCACACTGTGAGTCAAGCTGGATTTTAAATACATCTGGGTAAATATTTTGCTTAGTTGATGTGTTTAAAAATATGGAAATACATGTTTTCTTAAAGTCAGTTAGGCTTTAATATATGTACTAGTAGGGAATCTTAGGCAGCATGTCTGTTAGGCCTCTTACTTCACAAATAGGCTCTAAGCTGTGCAATCAAGATCCAGGGTGTGCCGTTGAAATGAAAAAGGAATGTTATGTCTTGCTTATATATATGTGGCCTGTTTTTTGCCAGTAGAGACAGTGAAATAGTATGAGCAGAGACACACATACTGCATGCAGAGACAGACATGGTAGATTACATGTAACATCCTGGTCATGTGCCTAAGATCACACTGTGAGTCAAGCTCGATTTTAAATGGATCTGGGTGAATAATTTGATGAGAGTTAGAGAGATGAAAATTGTGAGCAGACAAAGGTGACATTATTGAAAAATGTGAAAATATAATTCCTTATTTCATACAGACACTCAGTGTGATCCTTGTCAAAAATGTTAAAGCCATGCTTTTTACCATAAAACATTTACCAGAATGAGATGAGAGCGACGCAAACAGACAAATGACACACACAAAGAGAGAGAGATGGGGCAGGCACAGAGAGAGATGATACACAGGCACAGAGTTAGGTGAGACACAGGCTCAGAGTGAGATGAGACATAGGCACAGAGTGAGATGAGGCACAGGCATAGAGTGCGATGAGACACGCAAAGAGAGAAATGACACACACAAAGAGAGAGATGGGGCAGGCATAGACTGAGATGAAACACAGGCACAGAGTGAGATGAGACACAGGCACAGAGTGAGATGAGACACAGGCACAGAGTGACATAAGACACAGGCACATAATGAGATCGTGCAGGCAGAGAGTAAGATTAATAATGAAACTGTACTGCACTGTTGCGTTGACACAGTTGCTGTGGTATAAAGTAACTTATGTTGTAAACTAGTGTTTATATTGTTTACTTATTGTAATTGCTATGTAGTATGTTTGTAGTGGTCTATAATATGTTATTTTTTCTTTACCACAGATTGTAATCATCTATAGAAAGAGGAAATACGTCAAAAGAAATATAAACAGGATTTATGGTCCAAGAAAACAAAAATACAAGACTCATCCAAAACACAATCTTCAGTGAAAAAAAATAATGCTCCTGGTAAGCAAACTAAGGACTTTTTAAGGAAGTTAATGAAATGTCAAAAAAAAAAAAGATGTTGTTTCCAAGAAGAATAATCCATCGGTAAATAGAAAGAAAAACTGTGCCCCTCAAAAAATGTTAGACCTGTAGAAGGAGATGATATTGTCTATAGCAATAGAAGGAGAAATCAATGTATTGAAATTCGTAGACAAATTTTTTATAACAGAATAGTTTCAAATTTATTAAAAAATGTAAAGATGTATCAAAAAAAGACTACTTTATATAAGAAAAAAAAAGCATAGAGAAGATTGTGGATGAAGCATTTAAAGTGAAAAATAAATTATATTGTTTAGTAATTAATAGAATTCGTACACTAGATAAGGTAATCAATGTGTTTAAATCAAAATGTAAGTGGAAAAAAGTAATTAATCGGACTAATGTTTGTGATGTTTTTTCTGGGGAATGGAAGCATAGTTCAAGTTGTGAGCCATTTTTTAATTAAGAAAGTTACTTTCAGGATAATGATTTGGTGCATGCAGTTGACACCAGTGGTCGAGCATATGAGGTGAAGGACGGATGTCCGGTTGAAAAAGAAAAAATTGTGCCTAGAAATACAGAAGAGGTGTTAGATGATGAAGTTTTAGTGAGATGTCCTAAGGCTCCAGTGTATACTTGGTATTGTAGTAGTATTTGTAGTGTGCGACCGGATTCAATTGATTTGTTTCTCAGTTTCTTACAGATATATACTAAGAAAAGTCTAAAACAAAAAATGAAAATTTTGCAAGAGTTAGATTCTTGTAGAGTGAGAGAAAAAACATGTTTGCATGGGCATTCACTGGCTTGTCTTTCAAGAAAAGTATGTCAGAGTGTTTTTCTTCATTTTAGGATGTTAGCAGTGCATCATAATAAAGTGAGGAAATTACTGAGAAGGTTGTATTATGCAAAAAGTCCAGCACTTAAGCTAAAACAGTTAAACAGTGCTATTTTGCATGGAACTTAATTAGATGTCAAGAACATTTGTGAAGAAATTGAGTTTTGTTACTTTGGTGAAAAAGAGGACAGTGTAGAAACTGATACAGTAATAGAAGGTAATGTGGAAGAGAATGTAGAGATTTCAAGTACAGAAAAATTTGACCATGCAATTACAAAGTTTAAGGTCAATTCAAGTGAAAGGCCTAATTTTACTTGTGTGTGCTGTCGACGAACTCATTATAAGAATCAGACTAGATTAGTTGATTTATATGTAAAAAGTGAAATGGAAAATAATATTGAGTGGAAGGATTTTGCAACTTATTTGTTGGTAGAAAATTGTTTTGATTTGGGTTCTGATCAACGTATTTGTAAATATTGTTATAATAAATTAAATGAAAACAGAATGCCTGCTAGAGCTGTTTATAATAATCTGGAGTTGATAGACATTCCTTCTGAATTGATGGATTTAAATACCTATGAGTCTATTCTGATTCAATGTGTGCATCCTTTTCAAGCTATTGTTTGCATGGAGCCTAAGACAGGGAAATTGCCTCCTTCAGATTTACAGAGAGGATTAAAGGGAAGAGTTGTTTATTTGCCTCTAGATTTTAAGAAAAATATTGATACAATTGGTGTAGAAAAAGTAGAAGAGGAACCTCAGGTTATTCTAGTTAATGGTGTTCCAACAAAGAGTAAGAAAATCTGGCAAGAATTAGTGGATGTTAGGAAAGTCAAAAAGGCAACGTTGTATTTGGTAAAAAATATTCACTACTACTAAAATGTATATGTAGGAGAAGAGGAAACAACTGTAGAAGAGGACAGTGGTTTCTCAGCTGGGCAAATTGAAAACGTTGATGTCTCTAGAAGTGAAGAGATTTATGAACATTATAGTGTTCATCCATTGCATTCCAAAGAAGTAATGGGGAATGCTATTGACTTGTTTCAAATGAAAGAAGCAAAAGGAAGTCCCATTAGTGTATGGGAAGAAAGTTTGGAAGCTGGTTGCTTTCCACAGTTATTTCCAACAGGTCAAGGTGGACGATATGACGACCGACCTGTTCAAATTCCTGCATCTGAATACCGGACTTCAAGATTATATGCAGAAGATCCAAGGTTTCGTCAATGCATTCCATATTTGTTCCATCTACTGTTTGAGAGTGACTTGTCTGGACTTTCTTAAGCAGTGAACTATATACTGAAAAGTGGAGTACATCTACAAAATGTTTCGGCAAGGGACTTTATGGATAAAGTGAAACTGCAAGACAGTGTTTTGGAATCTCAGCTAATTAATCTCATGGTATGTCAGCGTGATACTAACGAGTATTGGTACCGTCGTCATGGGGAATTGAAATATTTGCTAAGAAACTTAGGAACTCCTACATGGTTCCTCACTCTTAGCTGTGCTGAGTATGCTTGGGAAGACTTACTTCAATTTCTACAAGAGGCAAATAAAAACATTGAAAATATTGAATAAAAGACACCTGGAGAACTGTGCTCTTTGGATCCAGTTAATGTATGCAGGTATTTCAATCATAGGTTTGAAGCTATGATGTCTTTCATTACAAACAAACAAAAATCCTCCGCTTGGAGAGGTTTTGGATTTCTTTTGGAGAAAGGAGTATCAAGCAAGAGGTGCTCCTCACATACATATGCTGCTATGGATTAAAGATGCACCAAAATTTGGAACAGATTCAGATGAGAAAGTGATGAGTTTCATTGAACAGTATTCTACATGTGCTGTTCCGAAAAGTACAGAAGAAAACAATTTAAGACATCAAGTTTTACGCTTTCATACCCATCGTTGTGCAAAATACTGTCGTCGAAAATACAAATCCAAGGACAAGTTCTACACAAAATGTCGTTTTGCATTTCCACGTCCAGTAACATCGAAAGGAAGAGTAAACAATGTTATGTCTTCTCTGCGACATACTGTGACAAGAAAATCACCTAAAAATACATACAACCTAAGAAGAAATGAGGAGTCCAAATACATAAATGACTACAACACAGTCATTTTGTTCATGTGGAATGCTAACATGGATATTCAATATGTTGCTGACAACTCTATTGCTGTGGCTCGATATGTGACGTCTTATATCACAAAATCAGAAAAGACGGAACTGAAGGAAATGTGGGAGGAAATTTCACATGAAAAGAGTCTAAGCAAGAAATTATACAGTTACATTCTGAAGATTTGTCGCATCGAGAAATTGGAGCATATGAATGTTCTGATCAGTTATCATCAGCAAGTCTACATGCCAAATCTAGAACAATCATTTGGGTGAGTCTAGGTCTTGCTGCAACACGAAACCGAGTTTTGAAATCTGTGCAAGAAATAGAGTATTTGGCAGAAAAAGAACCAAACAGTACATATATTTTGAAGACAAACATGTTGGATACATACTATCCAAATAGAAGTAGTCATCTTGAGAACGTTTGTCTCTATGAAGTTCTGCAAACCTATACTTTTAAGAGGAACGTCACAGAAGATATCAATAAAGGTGTCTATGCTGTAATTGGATGTGAAGGCTGTCTGGTGAAACAAAGAAAAGGCCATTTGATTAATCATCGAAAATTGAGTTGTGAATCTCCAGACAAAATGGAATTTTATTACTTAGCTCTTTTGCAACTCTTTAAGCCATGGCGTACATTTTCACAGTTATGAAGATTCGTTCAATGCAACCAAGGATACCATAGAATGTCCTGTTTTTTCAAATTATCTGCAAATGTTGAACGAGGAAATACAGCAAGAAGCTACAATTGCAGCAGAGATTGCTAGAGACGGTTCTCAAGACAGTCAGAGTTCTGCTTCATTGAGTCAGGATCCACTAGAAGGACCAATTATACAAAATGAAGCTGCCACTGCCATGGATGAAGTGGAAAGAGCCATGGAACAAGCTCAGGAGGACGAAGTCACAGAACAGATTGAGCATGGTTTATGTCATGATAAAAAAGCATCATTTATACCTGTCCGACTGTACGTGAGTGGAGAAGCAGGAACTGGAAAAAGTTTCCTGATTAAAGCAATTGCAACTTATCTGCAGAAAAGAATGGAGTCGTCGCTGTCTTGTGTTGTTACCGCTCCAACTGGGTTGGCAGCACATAACATTAAAGGGATTACTTTACATCGTTTATTGATGCTGCCAGTAGAGCATGATAATAAATTACAATACCACAAGCTATCTGGAGAAGCTTGTTGTGAAGTTTCAAGAGTCCTAAAGAAAATGAAACTTCTTATCATTGATGAGGTAAGCATGGTATCAAATGTAATGCTTGCTTTTGTCCATTTAAGAATGCAAGAAATTCTTAAAACAGAGTATTATGTGTTATTTGGAGGCAAACACATCATTGTTTTTGGAGATCTACTGCAGCTAACTCCAGTGAAAAGACAACCAGTGTTTAAAATGCTTACACATGAAGATACAAGGAAGTGCCTAGGAAGCATTGGAAATGTTAAGATATGGTTAAATTTCAAATATGCAGAACTGCTACAAAATATGCGACAGGCAAAGGATGAAGATTATAAAAATATTCTACAAGATGTAAGAATTGGAAAAGTAAGTGAGCATGGGAAAGCAGCTTTACATGCACGATTAATTTCAAATTTGTTTCCAAACGAAAACATTCTCCCAGAGAATATTTTTAAGAAAATTCCTGAAAACAAATCTGTCATATGCTTGATGCCAACTGTGCAAGAATGTTCAATCTTCAACAACAAAATGTTAAAGTTAGAAAATCAAGAGATTGTGAAACTGGAAGCTATTGATAAAATAGAGCATGAAGGAGCAACTATTATTTTGTCAGAAAAGTTGAAATCAAAATTGAATTCTTTAGAGAAGACAATATCTAAAACTGCTGGTTTGGAAAAGACTCTGTATGCATCTTTAAATTGTCGTATAATTTTACGACGTAATTTACATGTGGAAAGAGGTTTAGTAAATGGAGCAATGGGTCATGTTGTTGATTTTGTGAATTACCGAAATAGAGATGGAATTGGATTTATAAAAATTAAATTTGATGGTATTGAAGAAGTACAACAAATCAGTTGTTGTTCTGCCCGATTTTCGCTTGTGAAAGATTTATATGTCCGCCGAAAACAGTTTCCTGTTTCTTTGGCATATGCAGTGACTATTCATAAATCTCAAGGTTTAAGTGTAGATAGTGCTTTGGTGAATATTGGAAGTTCTGTGTTCAAGGAGGGTATGGCATATGTTGCTTTATCTCGAGTCAGAACTTTATCTGGATTGTACTTGATTGATTTTGATGAGACAAAGATTAGTGCAGATGTAAATTGTGTAAAAGAATATAATAGGTTAAGAAGAGAGTATGCTCCAAATTGACCTCAATATCCTCTATTTGAAAAGCGTGTAGTAGGCCGAAAAAGAAGAAATGAGAACAATTTTAGTGAAGTTGTAGCAAAAAGAAAAAAAGTAGATGAACCAGTAATTGTAAGCAGAAAGGAAAAGGATTCAGTTAAAGATATTGTTGGATGTCAGTTTAAAAACAGATCTGGTGTCAACTGCTATGCTAATGTATTGGTTAATATTGGTTTTTTTCTCCAAACTGTACAAGAACAGATTGTTGATAATTGGGATCAAAGATTTTGTTCTTTGTTGAATTCTGTGTTTGAGAAATGTAGCAGTGATAGAACAAAAATACAAAGTGGTTCTGAAATTCGAAATGTTTTAGACATATGTTCTGGTCTAAATCAATATTCACAGAATATTCAGCAAGATTGTCAGGAATTTCTAATGTATATGCTTGTTGTATTGCAAGATGAAGGTGTTGATGTAGAAAATCTTTTTGGTCTTTCTTATAAATGGCAGCATGACTGCGACAATTGTTCCTTTTCAAGTAGTACTACAATAGACACTGAAAGATTTATATATTTGACTTTACCAGACTGCAAATCAGTGTCTTTTAATAATCTAGTTAGAGAAGCAAATCAAAACATGGTCTGTACTCAATGTAAATCTGCAATGCTATCAACATTATTTATACAAAAATATGGACAGTATGTAATTTTAATGTTCCAACGATGCAGACCTGATGGAACTAAATTGACAACTTTAATTAAACATTTTGAGGCTTTTCAATTATCAATTTCAGGAAGAACCTTTGCAACTGCAGCAAATATTTACCATGATGGTCCTTCAACAACATCAGGACATTACACAGCTTATTTAAAATGTCAAAAAGGCTGGAGTAATTGTAATGATAGTCAATTGACTTTCAAACGTTTGCCTTCTGACTTCCAAAATTCTTACCTAGTGTTCTTACAACCGAAATTTTAGGGAAGTTAATTGGCCTATGAAGATTGGAGCAGTTAATAAAACTTAGTTTGCTGTTCAAAATTACTTTGCCAGTGAGAGTGATCAAGATAATAAAAAACTTGTACTTGTCATAGAGGTAGTGTAAGTTTATCACGTAGTGTGTAATGTGAGTATTATAGGAAATATTAATCATAAGTAAGCCAGAGGTGGAAATATAACTATTGTTTCATAATGTAAAAGATGTTGGAGCTTTTCTTTTAGAAACTCGGGTAATTGGGAGATTAAGAATACTATTGAGTAATTTCCAAAGAAAAGGATTTCCCACATACTATTTGGCCTCGTGGAAAAGTACATGGATCGAAAGTGAGTTAAGATATGTTTGTTCTATATTTTACATTATTTATTAAAACGCTGTATGGGTTTTTTAAACATAATCATTTTGATTGTGTTTTTTTGCCCGCTGTCATATGATGAGTAGTATTGAAGTCACTGTTTTAAGTGAAATTCAATATATTCTGAGAACAGCAAAAATAAACCATATAACATGTTGTACAAATTATTTTGTATTTTGTATTATCAAATATATATTATTCTCCCCTTGTCTTACGCTCACTCACCTTTTTCCATCCTCTATCACCCGTCTTAACTCACCCTCACTGGCCTTCTCTCACTCTCCCTCACCTCCCTTCCCTTATTCCACTTCCCTCACTTATCCTCATTCCCTATTCCTTCACTGCCCTTTCCCTCTCTCCCATCCACCACTTTCCAGCTGTCAGTCACTCTACTTCACTCCCCTTCCCCTTCTTTCCTTTCTTTGCTCCCTCAATAATTCCCCTTCCCTTACTGACCTTATTCCACTTCACTCTCTCTTGCTTTCACTCCTTCTGTTCTCTCACATCCTCACTCCTCTTCCCTCACTCTCTCACTCTTAGCCTCACTCTTTCGGTCCTTTCACTCTCCCACTCCTCTTCTATCACGCTCACTCCCTATAACTCACCCACACTCCCTCACTTACCTTTCTTTGCTCCCTTACTCAGTACTTTTCTCTCACTCTTTCCTTCACTACCTCTATGTCCTCACTCCCTCAGTCCCCTTGTCTTACAATCACTCGCCTTTATCCACCCTCTATCACTCCTCTTTCCTCAACCTCACTGCCCTTCTCTCAGTCTACTTCACCCCGTTCCATTACTCCACTCCCCTCAGTTATTTTCATTCCACATGTTTATTGCACTTTCCCTATCTCCCCTCACACACTCAACTTCGTTCAGTCTCCCTTCTTCACTTCCCTTCCCCTCTCTTTCCTTCCTTCACTCCCTCACTCATTCTTCTTCCTTTTCTCACCTTACTCAAATTCTCTCACTTCTTAAGTCACTCCCTCTGTCCTCTCACTTCCTCACTCCCCTTCCCTCAGTCCCTCTCTCTTAGCTTTACTTACTCCGTCCCTTCAGTCTCTCACTCCTCTTCTGTCTCGCTCACTCCCTATAACACACCCACACTCCCTCACTTAGCTTTCTTTGCTCTCTCACTCAGTCCCTTTCTGTCACTCTTTCCTTCACTACCTCTATGTCCTCACTCCTTCACTCCCCTTGTCTCATGCTCACTTGCCTTTATCCTCCCTCTATCTTCCCTCTTTCCTCAACCTCACTGCCCTTCACCCACCCTTCCTCACCCTTGTTTCCTTACTCCGGTTCCCTCAGTTATCCTCATTTATCATCCTTAACTCCCCTTCCTCTTTCTCTCCTCACTCACTCAACTTTTCCCAGTCCCTTTGCTTCACTCCTCTTCCCCTTCTTTCCTTCCTTTGCTCCCTCAGTCATTCCCCTTCCCTCACTCACCTTACTCCCCTTTACTCACTCTTTCTCTCACTCCCTCTGTTCTCTCATATTCTCACTTGTCTTTCCTCACTCCCTCTCTGTTACCCTGACTCCCATTGTCCCCTCACTGTCTTACGTCCCCACATTCACCCTCACTCACCTTCCATCCCTCATTGTCATGAATCCACCCTCACTCACTCCTGCTTCCCTGTCACTTGCTCCCCTTTCTTTACACCCCTTTCTTCCTTTAGTTTTCCTAATGCACATTTCTTTAGTATCTTACTCTCCTTCACTTCATTTCTCTCTCCTTCTCTTCTTCTCTGTCACTGAATGTATCCATCTCATTATCGTCTTAGTAATTTGCTCTCCCTCTATTTCTTTTTCACTCTCTCTGACCTTCACCATTCCTTTGTTTTCCTTTCTCTGTCCTTCACTCCTACTTTATCTCTTACTACCCTTGTATGACTTATAATCTCCTGCTTTCTCTCTTGTATTCTGAAATATATATTATAAATATTATAACTTACTTTTTTTTTCTCTTCCACAGAAATTCAATTTACTGAAAATATGTAATTAAGTTTACATTACTTACAAGGTAAGTTTGACATACAAAATTTAGTTTCTCAACACTCTTTTCCTTAACCTCACTACTCTTCTCTCACCCACCCACACCCCCGTTCCCTTACTGCGCTTCCCTCACTTATTCTCAATCCCCATGTTTACTCCCTTTTCCTCACTCCCCTCCCACACTCACCTTCTTTCAGACCCCCTGCTTTACTTTCCTTCCTCTCTCTTCCCTTCCTTCGCTCCTTCACTCTTTTCCCTTCCCTTACTCTCCTTACTCCACTTCACTAACTCCTTCTCTCACTCCCTCTGTCCTTTTAGTTCTACACTCCCCTTCCCTCATTCTGTCTCTGTTAGCCTCATTCTCTCTGTCCTCTTAGTCTCTCACTCCTCTTCTGTCACGCTCCCTCCCTATAACTCACCCACAGTCTTTCTCTTATCTTTCTTTGCTCCCTCACTCAGTTCCTTTCTGTCACTCTTTCCTTCACTGCCTCTATCCTCTCACTTTCTCACTCCCCTTGTCTTACCCTCACTCACTTTTATCCACCCTCTTTCATCCCTCTTTACTCATGCTCTCTGCCGTTCTTTCACCTTCCTTCACCCCCGTTCCCTTAGTCTGGTTCCCTCACTACCCCTCATTCCCTATCTTTCTCTCCTTTTCCCTTTACTTTCATCCCCCACTCACCTTCTCTCAGTACCTATGCTTCAGTCCTCTTCCCCTCTATTCTCTTCCTTCACTCACTCACTCATTCCCCTTCCCTCACTCACCTTACTCCACTTTACTCACTCTTTCCCTCACTCCCTCTGTCCTGTCACATCCTCATTCTCCTTCCCTCACTCCCTCTCTCTTAGCTTTACTACCTCTGACACCTCACTCTCTCACTCCTCTTCCGTCACGCTCACTCCCTATAGGTTTGGAACACTCCCTCACTTAGCTTTATATGGTCCCTTACTCAGTCTCCTTCTCTTACTCTTTCCTTCAGTCCCTCTGTCTCCTTACTCCCTCACTCCCCTTGTCTCATGCTCACTTGCCTTTATCCACCCTCTATCACCCCTCCTTACTCACCCTCACTGGCCTTCTCTCATTCTCCTTCTCCCCCGTTTCCTTACTCCCCTTCCCCTCTCTCCCCTCCACCACTTACCAGCTCTCAGTCACTCGACTTCAGTCCCCTTCCCCTTCTTTCTATCTTTTGCTCCCTCAGTAATTCCCCTTTCCTCAGTCACCTTACTTAACTTCATGCACTACTTCTCTCACTCCCTATGTCCTCTCACATCCTCACTCCCCTTCCCTCACTCTCTCACTGTTACTCTCACTCCCTCCATCCCCTCACTTTGTCACTCCCCCTTCCTTCACACTCACTCCCTTTAACTCACGAACACTCCCTTATTTATCTATCTATGCTCCCTTACTTAGTCTTCTTCTCTCACTCCTTCCTTTACTACCTCTATGTCCTCACTCCCTCACTCCCTTTGTCTTACGCTCACTCGCCTTTATCCACCCTCTATCACTCTTCTTTCTTCAACGTCACTGCTCTTCTCTCACCCTCCCTCACCCCCGTTGCCTTCCTGCACTTCCCTCACTTATCGTCATTCCCCATGTTCACTCCTCTTCCCCTCCCTCCCCTCCCACACTCACTTTCTTTCAGTCCCCCTTCTTTACTCCCTTTTCCCTCTCTTCGCTTCCTTCGCTCATTCACTCATTCCCCTTCCCTTACTGACCTTACTCTACTTCACTCACTCCTTCTCACATTCCCTCTGTCCTCTCACTTCTTCACTGCTCTCCTCTCACTCCGTCTGTCTTACCCTCACTCCCTCTGTCCCCTCATTCTCACTTCCCTTCAATCACCCTCACTCATCTTCACACCCTCACTCTCATCAACTCAGTCTCACTCACTCCACCTTCCTTCTTCCTCACTCCACTAGCCTTACTCGCACTCCTATTACTTTATCCTCCCTCACCCTCTTTCCCTCAATATCAATCCCCTTTTGTCACCTTGACTCATTTCTTTCTGTCACTCCCTGTCACTCTCCTTCGTTCACTCCACTTCAACTCACTCTTGTTTACAACTCACCTTCTCTCACTCCTCTTCTGACACTTGTTCGCTCTGTCACTTTCTCCCCTTCATTCACTCATTTCATTCATTCATATATTCAGTACACATTCTCAGAAAAAAAGAATTGCAAATTCTGTAAAGAATGTAGCTCTTTTTGGAGAATTGGAGTTAGTTCTTAAAATAACTTTTTTTTTTCTTCTTTTCTTTTTATATTTTTTTAAAACTTTTTCTTAACGATTTTATTTTTTTTTGTATTTTTTTTTCAGGGGAAAAACAAAACCAGGGATTCCAAAACTGCTCAACAGGAGCAAAAAAAAGGTGAAAAATTAGGGATGGGGAGGGCAGCGGTGTTCCTCTCTCTTCGGAGCAATCAGTTCAATACTCTGCTCCCCATAACAGAGCAGTTCATCGCAGTCCATGCATAGAATTTTGGTGCGTGCAAACTGCGGCTGCACGTTCCGGATCATCCTTTCACCATCTCTTCCAGAAGCTGTTGCACCACCAGTCGAGGTGCTGGCCCCTTCTCTTGGTGCATTCCGTGCCAGCTCCCTGACCTCTCCTGGGCATATTTCTGGGGGTGCCTTCTTTGCACGTATCTAATCATGGTGGAGTTCCCAAAACTGTATTTTTTTCTGGGGTCACCACGTGAAAGAATTGTGTGGCATATCTTGCATTCCACCTTAGGAGCATTTACTTTCTTCTCACCTTCTGGAAAACTTCCAGATGAAGTGCTCCTTAATTTTTGGTTGAGGAGGGTCCTCATGGAGAAACTCATCAGAGTCACTGCTGCTTGGTGCTCTTGCAGCCATTCTTTCCAAAGAATTGAAGAGGTGAAAAAGGGAACAGGTCTTGCTCTCTCCAAAGTGAAAGAGGTAGTGAAGGAAATGGGTGGGGTTTTCATTAGTTGTAAAAAAAAACTGTTAACAACCAATGAAAAGTGTTATTTTAAGGTCACATGACTTGACGCGCTTACGCTACGCGCTCCGGAGCGCTTCCGGGGGCGCTTACGCGGCACGTACTTAGGCACTTCCGGGGGTGCTTACGCGGCAAGTACGTAGGCGCTTCATTGACGTGAATTAAGGGCGTGACATTAATTAAGGAGTTGTTGCCTACCAGCAGCGCAATCTTTCCAACTGCCTCTGATGAAGGGATTACCCAGAAACGCGTCAGGCATACGAGAAGCTGCTAATAGTACCAGTCTTTGTGCCCATCAGTACCTATTATTGAGGCTGGTAACCTACATGCCGTTCGTGTGCAGCTCGCTTTGGGATACCACGTGTTGTTGATATATATATATATATATATATATATATTCACTGAAAAAACCATAGGTTATAGACCATATATAGTTAGGAATTAGCATTTAAAAAACCTTATTTTACTCACACAAAACCATTGAAATTCCATATATAGTTAGTTGCACTAACTATATATCGCGCACCCGCAATCCACTGCTGATGATGTCACATATTACATCATTCATGACATGGTCAGTGACATCACTGATGACATCACTGATGACATCTCAAATGACATCACTGATGACATCACTGATGACATCTCATTTGACATCAATGACCACATCACTGATGATATCATTCATGTGACAATACAATGCATCTCTTCACACTTTAATATAACCTCTGTTACACCCAGTGTTAAATACAGAGTATAATTTTTGAAACCATTGACACACCAATACTAGTTACTACATACGCACTCAGTGATTCCTATGTTTACACACACATTCACTCATTTACCCATACAATCATTCATACATACAATCACTCATCTTTACAACACTATCATATGCACTCATACACCTATACAGACTCTCACACTCTGTCACTCATCCATGGAGTTACTCACACACCTAGTCAGTCCTGTAAAGAATCAATCACACTTCCATTTTCTAATCTATACAGTTAAACATAGAGCACCTTACATTTTGAAACATATACTAACACATAATTACTCTCTTATACAATCATTGATACAAGTACACATTGATCTGCACAGAGTCACACACCTCCCAGCCAGCCACACACACACTCAGTCTCCCATACAAATATTTGGGCAATCAATCAATAACCCATATAGTTACTCATATAGCTACTGATCAACACATGCAGCAGTTTACAGAACAACAGACATAATGATGCACAAATTAAGACAGTTTAGTCACTAACCCATGCACTCAGTGAGACACATTTAATCACTCACTCATACAGTCAGTCACGCACCTACTAAATCCTTCATCCAGACACTTCTACATCTACTCATTCTTCAATATGTAAAACATATTTAAACTTTACAGAAACACACAGTCACTGGATGATGTCATCAGTGATGTCATCAGTGATGTCATTTGAGATGTCATCAGTGATGTCATCAGTGATGTCACTGACCATGTCATGAATGATGTAATATGTGACATCATCAGCAGTGGATTGCGGGTGCGCGATATATAGTTAGTGCAACTAACTATATATGGAATTTCAATGGTTTTGTGTGAGTAAAATAAGGTTTTTTAAATGCTAATTCCTAACTATATATGGTCTATAACCTATGGTTTTTTCAGTGAATTTTCAAGGTTTTGTAAATGCTAATTCCTAACTATATATGGTCTATAACCTATGGTTTTTTCAGTGAATTTCAATGGTTTTTTAATAGCAAATATCATAAGCTGTCGAATGTCAAGTACGTGGTAAGAATTTTTTTTTCGTGTTTATGCACACTGATCTGCTTTGATTGCTGCCCCCCACCACTCATTTCTATTAGGAGTACTCTCTCTTTGCAGATAGTGAAGGGTAGTTAACGCAGCCCTTTCCCCCTTTGTAATCCGTCGTGCCTGCTTCTCTCTCCATTTGATTGATTGTTCTCTTTGGTTCATTCTCTATTTACAAACAAGCACAGAGTCGCAATACTCTGTTTAGTCTTTGCAGATAGCGAAAAATCGTGTAAAAAAACAAAAGGAATCGAGCAAAATCAGTAGGCCACTAATGGGATCTCTTTTGACCTCGCTAAAATAGAAACATTAGGAACAACCTGTTGAAAATAGCAATGCGTATGTATATAAGCGGCGTTCATTTGTGTTCACAGTACCCCTTGTTGATTGTTTCAATCGAGCATTGAATTGTTCGAAGTTAATTCTCTTAAGGATCTTCTCTACCTGCAAACGAGGAAGAATAGGAATATTCTATCTCCCTTTGCAGATAGTGAAGGGTAGGTAACGCAAGCCTTTAACACGTCGTACCTATTTCATTCCTCATTCATTGATTGATTGTCCGAACATTGACTGTTTGGGAATTAGTTCTTTTTGGAGGTATTCCCTGTTTGCAAATAAACGTAGGAAAATCTTTGCAAGTAGTGAAAGGGTACGTAATGCGGACCGTTCTCCCCCGTTGTAATCTGTCATGCCTATCTACTCCCCACTGATTGATGCACCTTTTTCACCCGGACCATTTACTAGAGATACGTCATCTGGCCCGACCAGAGAGCACCCCTAGTGAAAAGGACATATGCAATAATAACGAAGTGATCACTGTATCCTGTTAACAGAAACTTTACCATGAAACAACCTGGAAAGAAAAAAATAGGAAAACGAAAATCAGTAGGCCACTGATGAACATGAACTTTTATTAAACAACGAACAAAGAAACGATAACATAACGTAATGATAAAACCTATTAATGTCCTAGAAACAAGAAAACGTTAAAATATGCCAGTGGTGAGAGACCAGAAAAACAGTAAGAGAAACCAAATCACCCCTCGCTGTCCCACCGCCTGCCACGCCAAAAAAATCGATAGACTAGGGAAAATGCAAGTCAGTAGAACATCCACCCCCACTCTGGAAACTTCCAAGGTGGGGCAGGGTTCCGGCTACGCCCAGCCGGGAGCAGCCCATATAAGGCAGGTCCTGCTGCCACGCCTCGGCCAGGAGATCCTAACGTAGGGTGTAGCCGAAGGAGAGGCCGAGGCCAGCGGGACCCGGCCAGGGGATTGCCTTTACAACGCTGAACAGTTGCAGGGGGGGGGAATGTCTCCTCGACCCTCCCCTCTCTCTCCCAGTCCGGCCGCGGTGGCCCTTGAGAGTTGCAGGTAGTCCCGCCACATGCTCTTCCGGTCCGACCACCAACGGTCGGGGGGCCGAGGCCGACGGGATCCGGCTGCAGCCGATAAACCAAGAAACCCGTTCATGGGGCCAGAGCCAGGGGCGTCCGGCCGACATCCACCGGAAGCCCGGCCCGAAGACGGACGGGACACTTCTTTCTTTTATAATGGCTGCGACAACACTGGGGGGGGATGTCTTGCACATGCCTCCGACCCCCCCCTCGTCCTCATCGCCTGGTCCGGCCATAACAAATCTCAAGCGAGACGCCGTGGGGTGCACTGGGAGGGAGAGACGGTGCGAACAGGCCTCTCCCGCCTCCCCAGGTGGAGACTTCCCAGCTGCACCCTCAGCGCTCCAGGCGGTGGCATCCTAACAACTACAGTGCTGCACAGTTTCGGAACGACCTAGATAACGATTCTTCCACTGTGGCCATGCTGCAACGTCTCGCCCGGCAGGGTGGAGCCCGTCCGCTCATGTGACCCCGCGATCGCCGGTAGCTGCCGAACTCTCAAAATGGCGGTCGACCTGGCAAGAGCGGGCCCAACATAAAGAAATGGCCCGGTCACTGGTTGACTCCACCACCGTAGTCCTCCACGACCTTGAAGATTCTAGAGGAGCCGCGGGAGTCTCCGACCCCCGATGGGGAATGACTGCCATGATCGCCCGTGGAGTGACGAAACTGTATCCGCGGGACGTCGGCGCTCCCATGCTGGCGCCAGCCTCACTTTGAATTACTACAATCCTGCAGACCTCACTTCCGGTGAAAGCACAGTGTGACCCGGTAGGAAAAATTATTGCACCCCCTCCCCTTTTTGACTGATAGTTCAAACCACCGATCCTTTCCTTTGCCCTTTTAACGGAACTTTGGACTGCCTCCCCCTCTTTTACATTTTCTAGAGAAAACAAAACATTAACCACTACATTAGCATAGCAGTTGACACCAGAACTGTTTTCAAATTGAAAACCAACAACATCTTCAACAGAATCCTTTTTGTTTCTGCTGTGACCCTGCTACAGCACAGGCATTGTCCCCAGCAGTAATTCTGCAATGCCGGTAAGAATAGCTGTGGTGCCTACTGGACTCACTCACCCCCGCGGCGCCCCACGCCGTTTTTTGCTGGGCGGCAACTTACTAGACATCACTTTCGTGCCATCTAGATTTCAGCGCGTTCTGCTGCCTTGGAACTATTCGCACAACAGACCGCTACTGACAAGAATATTTCATTATTGGTGCTGTCAATTTCAATAAATCTATTGGATAATTAAAAAGAAATTGCCACGGTCTCTTCGTTGTTTAAATGTTTTTACTGTTTTTGTTTTGTTGTATATATTTATATGTTATTAAAGTTTTATATTCCTACTACTTTGTTGGAGTGCTATATATTTTTAATGTGACACATAATTGTAAAAACTTTGATGTACAAAGAGTCATTCCTGGAATCTTCCGCTTCAGGCTCGGTCCCCTCCCCAATCACAATACAGGATGGTTTTCAGATAGTAGGAACACGTGTGGTGTGACGGATCTCATCGAGTGTGGGCCTTGATCTACTATAACTCCTTTGAAGAGGGGTGATTCTTTACAGCTGGGGCCATAAACTACATCTGCAGGGCTAGCTGATAGCCTGGACAATCGGACACAGAGAAAGAGGAGTGTCAGAGGGTGCGGTAGTGAATAGGGCGAAAGGGAGGTGTCGGGCGGGCACAGAGTGTGATTCTCAGGGAAGAGCAGCGCAGATGGGGGGAGGTTTATTGCCCATGCATAAGACAGAGAGCGGTGGTGACCAGTGCCTAGGGAAGATGCTTGCGTGGGTGAGGAGCCATGCTACGAATCGACAGCGTGCAGAGAGTGGGTCTGGTCAAGACATCTAAAATGGCTGCCGTGCACGACAAAAGTGTGGCATTTCAAAAAAGGCAAGATGGCGCAGACAATGTTTTTCAACACTTCCTCATTTCCTTCGAATCGAACGTTAACAGACGTTGGGGCATATTACCAAAGTTAAGCGATATTTATCGCTAACGATGCTTACCAACCAATTTTTTACCACTAAGCATCGTCAGAAATTATCGAAGATAAACCTTACTATTATCAAGGTTTATCGCAAATGCGATAATAAACGGCCGCAATGCATGAATATCGCTAAAAACTCAGCGATATTCATGCATTACCGAGCTAATACTCTTAGCCATGTTATCCACCTCCCATTGGATAACATGGCTAAGAACTGCTCAGGGCAGGTGTTACTTTTTGGAGATATTCGCGCTTAGCGCGAATATCTCCAAAAGTTGGTAATAGGAGATAGATATCTTGCATGTTGTAATGCAAGTTATTGTGGTATATGGAACTCATACCATAATCTCTCAGGAAAGCAGAAACTGATCCTTTTGGGACCGCCTAAAAAGGCCTAGGGGGTGAGGAGTACTCTACTTTACCCCCTTTTCACGTTCCGAACTATTTTATTTTACTCTCTTCTGTAATTACACAAAATACCAGCGATAAGATGCATCGGAGACACACAGTGAGAGAAAGGAGGCCGGAGATGAAGAAGACATGTCAAATACACATTGGAGATAATAAAGTGGCAGAAGGGAAGTAAATATGAGTAAACTTACCATGTAACATAAAAATGTTGCACTCTATACTATAAGTCTCATTTTATACTACAATCACTTCGCTACAACCTCATAAATTAAAAATAAAAATGAATAATGTCTCAAACAATTTTTGATTTCTAAATATAAATGTATTCTTCAGAATTTTCTAAATTTGAAAGAACTAGTAACATGTCCTCATCAGCAATGTCCTCATTAAAAGTCTCCAATGATGATTCTTGTAACTCTTTGGTCTCCAAACACTCGATAAATTCGCCATCAAGAGATTGATCAAAAAAATCATTCAAGTCATCTCCTCCTTGTGACAATATTTCATTATTGGTGCTGTCAATTTCAATCAATGTAGTGGAATCATTCAAGTCATCTCCTCGTGACAATATTTCATTATTGGTGCTCTCAATTTCAATCAATGTAGTGGAATCATTCAAGTCATCTCCTCCTTGTGACAATATTTCATTATTGGTGCTGTCCATTTCAATCAATCTAATGGAATCATACAAGCCATCTCCTCCTTGTGACAATATTTCATTATTGGTGCTCTCAATTTCAATCAATGTAGTGGAATCATTCAAGTCATCTCCTTGTGACAATATTTCATTCTTGGTGCTGTCCATTTCAATCAATCTAATGGAATCATACAAGTCATGTCCTCCTTGTGACAATATTTCATTATTGGTGCTCTCAATTTCAATCAATGTGTTGGACAATTCAAAAGAAATTGCCACGGTCTCTTCATTGTGAGCCATTTTATTTTGAAATTGCTTGCTGTAAATTGCAGAAAAAAATAATCACTTTCATTTATCGTCTTTAGTAATACATAATATAAAACTAACTTTATCAAGTATTTAGTATAACAGAAGTACTGCAAATAAATAACAGAAAACATTTTTCAAATTATCTTCAAGTGTACAACATAGTTCCCCATACAAATTAACAACTCACCTTTTTAAAAGTAGCAGAAGTGTTAGTACTGTGTAAATCAAACACCAGAAATTCACCACCAAAAATTCCTCACAAATGTACCTCAGACAGTAGTATCACAAAATGGCTGTGGTTTCCTCTCATTTGACATATATACATAACCAATTAACTTTCATCACACACAAATACAAAACCAAAGTAACATTTTAATTGGTTCTAAATTTCAACACTTTCAAATGTGTTTTCCCCATGCAATTTTCCATAGGACATTTACATACGTCTACAGCCTGAATGGCTGAACGGAATTACACCAAACTTGGCAAAATGGTACATCAAACCTAAGAGGTCAGGAAGGATCTACTATGCCCCCTTATGGTCATTTCCCCCTTCGCTTTGGCCTCCTCTTGTCTCTCAATCCTACCGAGGGACAAGATGGCGGCCGCTACGGACTGTTTGGAATGTTGACAGACGCCGGAGAACCAATCAGCTTCGCAAAGCTCCGTAACGCGAAAAGTACGCGAAGCGGAGCGCTGTTACAGATATATATCTTTTTTTCAACGTTAATTTCTCAAAATCCACTGGAGCACATATATTGAGACCTAGCAAAGGCACATCGGGCTACCAGTCCCTAATATTTTGCCAAGTTTCATGCAAATCCATTCAGCCGTTCGATTATTATTATTTTGTTTTTTTTTTGCCCCGCGGGGCCCTTTTAAAACCTCCACATCAAACCTAGGGGGTCAGCGAGGATCTACTATGCCCCCTTATAGTTATTTCCCCCTTTGTTTTGACCTCCTCTTGTCTCTCGATCCTACCGAGAGACAAGATGGCGGCCGCTACGGACTGTTTGGAATGTTGACAGACGCCGGAGAACCAATCAGCTTCGCTTCACAAAGCTCCGTTGCGCGAAAAGTCCGCGAACCAGAGCGCTGCCCGGTCCGCTGTTACAGATATATATCTTTTTTTAAACGTTAATTTCTCAAAATCCACTGGAGCACATATATTGAGACCTACAAAAGGCACATCGGGCTACCAGTCCCTACAATTTTGCCAAGTTTCGTGCAAATCCATTCAGCCGTTCGGGCTAAAAGTGAGGCCAACCGCCCTATGGAAAACTCAATGTTAAAAACACGTTTTGGGACCCCCCTTTTTTCTCGGCCCCCACTGGACGACCCCCCCCCAAATTTTCAAGGGCTGCTCAGAAACAAAATGTGCCATTTTCCTGAAAATTTCAGCCAATTCCGTCCACAAACGCCAAAGTTATTAGACATAGAATTTTCAAAAAACCCATAGAGAAAAAATCCTAACTATATATACCTACTGGCGACCGCCAGTAGGTATATATAGTTAGGATTTTTTCTCTATGGGTTTTTTGAAAATTCTATGTCTAATAACTTTGGCGTTTGTGGACGGAATTGGCTGAAATTTTCAGGAAAATGGCACATTTTGTTTCTGAGCAGCCCTTGAAAATTTGGGGGGGGTTCGTCCAGTGGGGGCCGAGAAAAAAGGGGGGTCCCAAAACGCGTTTTTCCCATGTTAATTTCCATAGGGCGGTTGGCCTCACTTTTAGCCCGAACGGCTGAATGGATTTGCACGAAACTTGGCAAAATTGTAGGGACTGGTAGCCCGATGTGCCTTTTGTAGGTCTCAATATATGTGCTCCAGTGGATTTTGAGAAATTAACGTTTAAAAAAAGATATATATCTGTAACAGCGGACCGGGCAGCGCTCTGGTTCGCGGACTTTTCGCGCAACGGAGCTTTGTGAAGCGAAGCTGATTGGTTCTCCGGCGTCTGTCAACATTCCAAACAGTCCGTAGCGGCCGCCATCTTGTCTCTCGGTAGGATCGAGAGACAAGAGGAGGCGAAAGCGAAGGGGCAAATGACCATAAGGGGGAATAGTAGATCCTCGCTGACCCCCTAGGTTTGATGTGGAGGTTTTAAAAGGGCCCCGCGGGGCAAAAAAAAAAATAATAATAATAATCGAACGGCTGAATGGATTTGCACGAAACTTGGCAAAATTGTAGGGACTGGTAGCCCGATGTGCCTTTGCTAGGTCTCAATATATGTGCTCCAGTGGATTTTGAGAAATTAACGTTCAAAAAAAGATATATATCTGTAACAGCGCTCCGCTTCGCGTACTTTTCGCGTTACGGAGGTTTGCGAAGCTGATTGGTTTTTCGGCGTCTGTAAACATTCCAAACAGTCCGTAGCGGCCGCCATCTTGTCTCTCGGTAGGATCGAGAGACAAGAGGAGGCCAAAGCGAAGGGGCAAATGACCATAAGGGGGCATAGTAGATCGTCCCTGACCCCCTAGGTTTGATGTGGAGGCTTTGAAAGGTTCTCGCAGGGCAAAAAAATATATACCGTTTTTTTAGTTTTTTTGCGTGGAGTGCGCTCGGTTCGCGAACTGGGAAGCGTTCTGGGGAGCGTACTTTCTTGAAAATTAGTGAAAAAAGTTAGAGTACAATAATAATTGTGAGTGATCAGATGTAGGGTAGCTCTGAGAAGAGCTTTTGGGTTTATGGTACATTTAGGTACTTATAAGTAGGTACCAATGCACATTCTTAAATTCAGAGTGAAAACTCTGTTGCCCTCATCTGAGAAGTGAACTCCATCTCCTCTGTAGATATCTTGCATGTAGTAACGCAAGTTATTGTTGTACAGGGAGCCCATTCCATGGTCTCTCATGTAAGCTGAAACAGATTTGTTTACATGCTTCCTCGATTTCTCAATTTGTGGACAAAATTGGTTCGACCACCTCCATTTCTGTCTTTGGCATATATTTGAATATACCAAGGCAGTCTGAGGAAAAAGTGCCATCAATTGCTCAAAGGTGTCCTTTAAAAGCATTTCCAGACCTACCCCAGTCAAAGTGCCCAAATCATTACCTCCACAGTGCACAATTAACAGGTCAGGTTTTGGCAAATGCATAAAGGTTTTCACCAATGGTATCAATTGGTGACATTTTAATCCTCTGTGGCCAAACCACTTAATTTCCACATCTTGTAAATTGAGGTTAGGTAAATTCCTGTTTTCAGCGTACCTTTGAGCCCAATAGATGTAGCTATGTCCAACAATCCAGACAGAAAACATGGCGAGAGAAGGTTCTCCTGCAGTCAGATGAAGTGTGGCAATGAAATGGCAGTTGAAAAAATGAGAGTGTAAAATGAAAAAAACTGAGGAGTTTCTGTGTTAATGAAGCAGTAAGAGTGATTGGTGGATTTTGATTGCTGAAAACAGAAAGTTAGTGTGCATGGATGAGTTCGTTGAAAGATGTATTTTGAGTGGCGAAGAAAAAATCATTAAATGAAAGAATGCTTTGGATATGCAGGTGCACTGAGAGTTCAGAGTTCAATTGCAACATTGTTGTGTGAGAGGTCTTGCAAGAGGTGGTTGCTATGCAGAAAAAGCAGAGAGGGGGCAGAGGGGGGAAGGGTTTTGCTTTGAAAAAAAGTGAGGGAAGAGTTTTGATTGGGTGACATGAGAGATCTGTGTGAGGAATTACAGCATTTCTGTGCTTTTGATAGCTGCAGACTCTGGAGTGCATACCTTTTGCTCTGCTGAAGACAAATTGGTGTGTTTCTGAGACTGTTTTGAAACTCAAAGTACTTGCTAAGGTGAGAAAAAATTTCTTTAATTTAGATAGAAAATAGTGTGCTTTAAGGAGAAAATTATGAAGAAAGTTGTGTTTTTCAAATGTTGCTTTGTCTCAAGTGTTTCACAAATAGATTTTGTTTGTTTGAGAAATTGTAATTGGAGAAAATGTGAAGTATTAGTACTGACAGGGCTTTTATGTGCATAGGAGCTGTGGAGTGTTTTCAAATTATGACTTGTAAATCGTTTTTGAGAAAAAGCAATGGTTTTAATATTGATGAGAAGGACATAATGGTGTCTGCTTCTTTATAAGGTAATTGAGAGTCTTTCCCATTTCAATGTAAGAAGTTTGTCTGTGGAGCAAATTGCTTGTAAATATGCTCCCACCTGTGCATGGCAAATTTAGATTTTGAATGTTTCCGTTACATAGGCATGTTAAAGGTGACTGAAACATGCTGCAAAGGCAATCAAAAAATGCTTTTATGTGTCTTAAGGACATTTTAAGTCATTTCCCCATGTGCAGTGTTTTCAAATTATGAGTTGAAAATCGTTTTTGAGGTAAAGGAATGTTTTCAAAATTTATGTGCGCCATATGACTCCAAATTTTTTTTTCAGGGGTGCAGCAGGGTGTTCTTGAGATACCCCTGCACCGTCGGAAAAATTCGTAATTTGCGATGAGGTAATTGCTAATCGCAAATTGCACCTTCATTCCTATGGGCCTCCTGCTGCATGGAAATGAATGGGTAATCTTGCTGAAATGCAAAGTCGAATCTGTATTTAAAAGGGTCTGCACCTCTGTACGGGTGTTCGCTATGTGAAGCACGAAAGTTTCACGGGCCGAACTCAAGGCCACCTCTCTCTGAGACAAAAGAGCTCTTATTCTTGCCATGCTGTTGAAATGTGCTCCCAAGGTTGGTATTTGTGGCCAGATTGAAAACTCCCTATGTTCATGTGTGGGAGGAAATAGAACATTTCTGCAGCAAATAACCCGTTCATTTACTGTTACGATAAAATGAATACTTTTAATTAACCCAGAACAATCTTCATTATTGAGCATCAAATAACTACCATTTTCCAAGAACTTGAACGTGGGGATGATAGCAGGAACTGGCGTGCCTTGCAACACGCAAGCCATATTTGGTCGGTGTTTGTTGCATGAACCGTGTAACTGTCTGTGCCTACACATTAGTGAATGATCTGGCGTCTCAGTGCATTCCTCTCCATTCAGATAAAGTTCTTGATCATCTTTGAAAATCTGTATGTGTATGGAAGCGACCAGACTTGATGAAGAAAACCACTACCTAAAGGTTAATAACGACCTATTGGTATATATTTCATACAATTTGAAAACTTATATAAAGCAAAAGGCAGCGTTATTAAACCGTGGATAAGGCACGTTGCCAAAGCAGTCAACCTTTTGGATTTATACTGGAAATGTTAAAGGAAGAATTACGGAGTAGGGCCTGTAAATCTTTAATAGACAACGAGTAAAATTACTCCAACCATCGTATTCCTCTAACTCCGGGATAGTAGGGGTGTTTAATTTTTTAGAAGTAGCCAATCCAAAGCATTTGGTCTGGGAAATTGTTTCATTCACAAACAACATATGTTTTGGGATGAGACATGCACGGTGGAAAGCCTCAGTGCCTTGTACCTGCCAGGTTCGTGAACCCCAAACTGATGTAGATCCTGGATATTTTTACTCTGTATTACGTTAGCATGGTCTCATTACTGGTTTAAACGCCATTTTTCCTTTTTTGTAACTTCTGCACACGACACTTAGTTGTTGCTTTAGCTTTCAGCCTACCTGCGTCAAGATCTATGCCTGCTTCAAGCAGGCGCAGGGTTTTGATGTAGCTTTGTCCTATCTGATTGTAAATGCGGCACACCGTGGGTGGCAGAGCAGCGGTGCACGTTAACTGGTGCATCCCTGGGGATGTGCTAGTTAATATAAATCTGCCCCTTTACATTTAATTATGTGCAGGGGACACAGAGTAGGTGAGGTTTATCCAAGGTTAAGAAGAGATGAGTCCTGTTCAGTGAAAAATTGAAGATAGGCTTCAGTATATTATATACTTAAGTAGTGTGTTAAGTTTTTGATGACTGTTATTAATTTACTGTTGGGTAATAGTGGTTAATAACATTTTTTATTATATTTTACCACAGATTCAACTGCACATTATTTCAAGATTTTAGGATGCCTAGCAAAGAAAGAGTAAGAAAGGCTGGAAAACGTCAAAGACAGCAGGAGCATGGAATATTGCAGCAGTCCTCTAACAAAAAGATTTGTCAAGTCACCAAGAAAGCACCGGGTAAGAGTCGAAAAACAGTCATAAGAAATATGTGTAGTAAAAAAAATATTACTACAGAAAATGTTTCACTCCAGAAAAGGAGACCGAATTCAAATGGTAAGGAAAGGCCAATGAGAAATGTTACTGCTAGAGTAAGAGATAACTCTATGCATGAAAGTAGAAGGAAACAACAGTTTAGGGATATTCGTAAACGAATGTTCCGCAACAGGATAATTGGGAATTTGTTAAAAAATATTAAGAAAGGTCAGCAGAAAGTGGTTTTTTATAAGAGAAAAAAAATAGTTGAGAAAGTTATTGATCAGGCCTTTGAAATTAAACGTAAGTTATTTATTTTGACAATCAATAGAATTAGGAAGCTAAACAAGGTAATTTATGATTTCAAAAGAAATAGTAGATGGAAGAGAATAGTTAATCGTAGTAATTTTTGTGAAGTTTTTTCTGGAGAATGGATGCATAGTTCAAGCTCTGAGGCATTTTTTAATGAGGAGAGTTATTTCCAGGATAATGATTTGGTGCATGCAGTTGACACCAGTGGTCGAGCTTATGAAGTGAAAGATGGTTGTCCAGTTGAAAAAGAAAAACTTGTGAGAACAGAGATAGAAGAGGTGTTAGGTAATGAGGTTTTAGGGAGACGTCCTAAGGGTCCTGTGTACACCTGGAAGTGTAGTAGTATTTGCAGTGTACGACAGGATTCCATCAATTTGGTTTGTGATTTTATACGGTCATTTAGTAAGAAAAGTTTGAAGCAGAAAATGAAGTTGTTGCAAGAATTAGATCCTTGCAGAGTGAGAGAAGTGATAGGTTTGCATGGTCATTCACTGGCTTGTCTTTCCAGGAGAGTATGCCAGAGTGTTTTTCATCATTTCAGGATGCTAGCAGTGCATCATAATAAAGTGAGGAAATTAGTTAGAATGTTGTATTATGCTAAGAGTCCAGCAATTATGCTAAAACAATTATGCGCTGCTCTTTTGCATGGTTCTGAAATAGATGTGAAAAATATATGTGAAGAAATTGAGTTTTGTTACTTTGGAAGTAAAGAGGAGAATGTTGAAATTGACCAAGAAGAAGAGAGTAATGTGGAAGATAGTGTACAGGTTTCCAGTACAGATAATTTCCAGAGAGAAATTGCGACGTTTGAGGTGAAATCAAGTGAGAGGCCAAATTTCACTTGTGTGTGTTGTCGACGCACTTATTATAAGAATCAGACTAAGTTAGTGGATTTATATGGAAAAAGTGAAAGGGAAAATAATAGTGAATGGAAGGATTTTACAACATACTTGATGGTAGAAAATTGTTTTGATTTGGGATTGGATCAACGTGTGTGTACTTATTGTTGTAACAAATTAAATCAAAACCAGATGCCTGCTAGAGCAGTTCATAATAATCTGGAATTGGTTGAAATTCCTTCTGAATTGAAGGATTTAAATACTTATGAATCTATTTTGATTCAAAGTATCCATCCCTTTCAGGCTATTGTAAGAATGGAGCCAAAGACAGGGAAATTGCCTCCATCAGATTTACAGAGAGGATTAAAGGGAAGAGTTGTTTATTTGCCTCTAGATTTGAAGAAAAACATTAACACAATTGGAGTAGAAAAAGTGGAAGAGGAACCTCTGGTTATCTTAGTTAATGGGGTTCCGACAAAGAATAAGAAAATATGGCAAGATTTAGTAGATGTTAGGAAAGTCAAAAGGGCAACATTGTATTTGAAAAAATATAATAAATACTATAAAAATGTATATGTTGCAGAAGAGGAAGTAAGTGAGGAAGAGGATAGCGATTTGTGTGCTGGTCAAATTGAGAAAGTAGAACCCTGTACTAGTGAAGAAATATATGAACATTATAGTGTTCATCCTTTGCATTCCAAGGAAGTCATGGGGAATGCTATTGAGTTGTTTCAAATGAAACAAGCGAAAGGGAGTCCCATTAGTGTTTGGGAGGAAAGTTTGGAAGCTCGGTGTTTCCCACAGCTTTTTCCAACAGGTCAGGGAGGAAGATATGATGAGCGACCTCATCAAATTCCTGCTTCTGAATACCGGACTTTGCGATTGTATGCAGGAGATCCTAGGTTTCGACAATGCATTCCTTATTTGTTTCATCTCCTGTTTGAAAGCGATCTGTCTGGACTGTCATATGCAGTGAACCACATCTTGAAAAGTGGTATACACATGCAAAACATCTCGGCAAGTGACTTTATGGATAAAGTCAATGTCCAAGACAGTATTTTGGATTCTCACCTGATTAATCTCATGGCGTGTCAGCGTGGTACTAATGAGTACTGGTACCGTCGTCATGGTGATTTAAAATGTATGCTGAGGAACTTAGGAACTCCCACATGGTTCCTCACTTTGAGCTGTGCTGAGTATGGCTGGGAAGACTTACTTGAATTTCTACGAGAGGCAAATGCTAACGTAGAAAACATCGAATTCAAGACACCCGGAGAACTGTGCTCTTTGGATCCAGTCAATGTATGTAGGTACTTCAATCATAGATTTGAAGGTATGATGTCTTTCATCATGAATAAGAAGAATCCACCTCTTGGAGAGGTGTTGGATTTCTTCTGGAGGAAGGAGTACCAAGCAAGAGGTGCTCCTCATATACATATGTTGCTGTGGATCAAGGATGCACCTAAATTTGGAACGGATGCAGACGACTCAGTGATGAGTTTCATAGAACAGTATTCTACGTGTGCTGTTCCAAACGCAAAGGAGAAAAAAAGCCTAAGAGAAAAAGTTCTACGTTTCCAAAGCCATCGATGTGGAAAGTACTGTCGTCGTAAATTCCGGAACAAAGACAAGTTCTACACCAAATGTCGTTTCGGCTTTCCACGATCGGTGATTTCTAAAGGAAGAGTGAACAGTTTGATGTCTTCGCTGCGACATAATGTGATGAAGAAATCACCTAAAAACACATACAATTTGAAGAGGAACGAAGAGTCTAAGTACATCAACGACTACAACCCGGTGATTTTGTCCATGTGGAATGCTAACATGGATATACAGTTTGTGGCTGATAACTGTATGGCTGTGGCTAGGTATGTGACATCTTACATCACCAAAAAAGAGAAGACAGAATTGAAGGATATGTGGGAGGACATTTCCCATGAAAAGAGCCTCAGCAAGAAGTTGTACAGTTTCAGTCTGAAGATGTTGTCGCATCGAGAAATCGGAGCTTACGAATGTTCTGACCGGTTGTCTTCAGCAAGTCTCTATGCCAAGTCCAGGAGTATCGTTTGGGCGAGTGTTGGTCTTGCTGCAACGCGTAATCGAGTTCTGAAACCTGTGCGGGAAATTGAGTATTTGGCGGAAAAGGAGCCAAACAGTACCGACATTTTGAAGAGCAACATGTTGGATACATATTATCCAAATCGAAGCAGTCACCTCGAGAATGTTTGTCTGTATGAGGTTCTGCAAAATTACATATTCAAGAGGAACATCAAAGAAGATACTGAGAAAGGAGTGTATGCTGTAATAGGAAGTGAGGGATGTCTGGTCAAGCAAAGAAAATGCCACTTGATAAACCATCGAAAATTGAGTGGCGAATCTCCTGAAAAAAAGGAGTTTTTCTATTTAGCACTTTTGCAACTTTTTAAGCCTTGGCGTGCAGAAGAGGAACTGCTTGGAGATTTCCTCTGTTACGAAGACTCTTTCAATGCTGCCAAGGAGACCATAGAATGTCCTGCTTTTCCCAAATATGTAGAAATGTTGAATGTGGAAATTGAGCAGGAAGCAACGATTGCAGCCGAGATTGCCAGAGACAGTTCTCAGGACAGTCAGAGTTCTGCTTCATTGAGTCAGGATCCACTAGGAGGACCTCTTATCGAAAATGAAGCTGCCACTGCTATGAATGAAGTGGAAAGAGCCATGGCACATGCTCAGGAGGATGCGGTTAACTTAGAAGAGTTGGAAAGACAACTCAACGTTGAGCAGAGGAAAATATATGACGAACTTACCATGCAAATTGATCATGGATTAAGTCATGATAAGAAAGAGTGCTCATGTACGTCGTTGAAGCCTGTCCGACTGTACGTGAGTGGAGAAGCGGGAACTGGAAAAAGTTTCCTTATTAAAGCAATTTCATGTTATTTGCAGGAAAGGACAGAGTCATCGCTGTCTTGTGTTGTCACCGCTCCAACTGGACTGGCAGCACATAACATTAAAGGGATTACTTTACATCGTTTACTGATGCTGCCAGTGGAGCATGACAACAAATTAGAATATCACAAGCTATCTGGAGATGCTTGTTTTGAAGTTTCAAGAGTCTTGAGGAAAATGAAACTTCTTATCATTGACGAAGTAAGCATGGTTTCCAATGTTATGCTTGCCTTTGTGCATTTGAGAATGCAAGAAGTTCTCAAAACAGAGTATGATGTGTTATTTGGTGGCAAACACATCATTGTTTTTGGAGATCTTCTGCAGCTGACACCAGTGAAAGGGCAACCTGTGTTCAAAATGCTCACGCATGAAGATACCAGGAAGTGCTTAGGGAGTATTGGCAACGTCAATATATGGTTAAACTTCAATTATGCTGAACTGCATGAAAATATGCGTCAGGCAAAGGATGAAGTTTACAAGACTATTCTACAAGATGTTAGAATTGGAAAAGTGACCGAGCATGGGAAAGAAGCTTTACATGCACGATTACTGACAAATTTATATCCAGACGAAGATGTTGTGCCTGAGAATATTTTTCAGAAAGTTACTGAGAAAAAATCTGGAATATGTTTGATGCCAACTCTTGCAGAATGTGCCAAATTCAACAACAAAATGTTGCATTTAGAAAAGCAAGAGATTGTGAAATTGGAAGCTATTGACAGAGTAGAGCATATGGGATCAACAATTATTTTGTCTGAGAATCTGAAAACAAAATTGGATTCATTAGAGAAGAGTATATCTAAAACTGCGGGTTTTGAAAAGACTCTGAATGTGTGCTTGAACTGCCGTATAATTTTAAGAAGGAATTTACATGTTGAAAGAGGTCTGGTAAATGGATCAATGGGTAATGTTGTTGATTTTGTGAAATACAGAAATAGAGATGGAATTGAATTTTTAAAAATTAAATTTGATGGCATTGAGGAAGTACAGCTAATTGCTCGTTGTTCTGCTAGATTTTTGCTTGTAAAAGACTTATATGTTCGTCGTAAGCAGTTTCCTGTTTGCTTGGCATATGCGGTGACAATCCATAAATCGCAAGGTTTAAGTGTAGACTGTGCATTGGTGAATATTGGCAGTTCTGTGTTCAAGGAGGGTATGGCATATGTGGCATTGTCACGAGTTAGGACTTTATCGGGATTGTACTTGATTGAGTGTGATGTCACAAACATTTGTGCGGATCTAGATTGTGTTAAGGAATACAATAGGTTGAGAAGAGAGTATGCGCCACATTTGCCTCAGTATCCTTTGTTTGAGAAACGTGTGGTAGGCCGGAAACGAAGAAATGTGACCAATACTGGGGAGGTTGTAGCAAAAAGACGAAAAGTTGATGAACCTGAAATTATAAGCAGAAACAAAAAGGATTCTGTTGAAGATGTTGTTGGTTTTCAATTTGAAAACAGTTCTGGTGTCAACTGCTATGCTAATGTAGTGGTTAATGTTGTCTTTTCTCTAGAAACTTTAAAAGAACAGATTGTGGTCAATTCGGATCAAAGATTTTGCAGTTTGTTAAATTCTGTGTTAGAGAAATGTAGCACTGATAGAACAAACATAGAAAGTGTGTCTGAAATTCGAAATCTGTTAGACAGATGTTCAGGCCAAACACAATTATCTCAAAATAGTCAGCAAGATTGTCAGGAGTTTTTAATGTATATGCTTGATGTATTGCATGATGAAGGTGTAGATGTAGATCACCTGTTTGGGCTTTCTTATCAATGGCAGCATGACTGCGAGAACTGTAGGGTATCAGCTACTACTAGTGTAGACTCAGAAAGATTTATATATTTAACTTTGCCAGACAGTAAATCAGTCTCTTTTAATAAGCTAGTAAAAGCAGCTGATCACAACATGGAGTGTAGCCAATGTAAATCTGAAATGATGTCCACTTTATTTATTCGAACATATGGCCAGTATGTCATTTTAATGTTCCAACGATGTAGGCCTGATGGAACAAAATTGACAACTTTAATTAAAAATTTTGTGGCTTCACAGTTGTCAATATCAGGAAGGACTTTTGTAACTGTAGCAATTATATATCATGATGGTCCTTCAATAACATCAGGACATTATACAGCTTATTTAAAGTGTAGAAATGGCTGGTCATTCTGCAATGATTCTGTTTTAATTTTCAAAAAAAAATTGCCATATGACCTTAAAAACTCTTACCTGGTGTTTTTAAAACCAAAATTTTAAGGAAAGAATCTCGGGATGTGCTCTGAGGAATTTCAAGAAGTTCTTATGGCTCCTACACTATTTGGCCTTGAGGATAAGTGTAGTACAGAGACATAACTTTTTACCATAACACTGGACGTTATTGAGAAATACGTGCACTTTGAATGAGTTCAGAAAAACTATTTCTTTTTATAAGCTAATTGAAGCAGCGAATCAAAACATGGAGTAGAGGGAATGTAAGTCTGCAATGCTGTCTACTGTTTTACATTGCTTTGTGATTAAAAGTGATGTAGAGAATTAAATAATTGTACTAGTCATAAAGGTAGTGTAAGTCTGCTTCATAGTAAGCAGTATCAGTGTGATAGGAAATGTAGAACATGATTGAGCAAGAAGGGGAAGATATTACTAGTCCAGGATTGTGTAAATGATCTTCAACATTTTAATTCTGAAAGTTGCGGAAATGCGAAAAGACGGGATTGGCTTACAAGAAATCCAAGAGTTATACATGGCTCTGACACGATTTGGCCTTGTGGAATCGTGTGGTAGAGAGCGAGAAGTCATTTATTGTATGTAACATGTTTTTGAAAACGATGGAGGTTTTCTTTCAGAAAGTGGCGGGTTGAAAGTAATAACAGCACAACAGAGTGTAAGCTGTTCATAGGACATCCTTGGCCGTCATGGAAAGTAAGTTAACTTTAAGGAGTTCTGAATTCTGATTTGTAATGTATGGGTTTTTTAAACACAATCATTTTGATTGTGTTTTTTTTTCCCCGCTGTTATATGATGAATACCTTCAAGTCACTGTTTTAGTGAAATTTGATACATTCTGAGAACAGCAAAAATAAACCATTTAACATGTATAATTAATTCTGTTCTGTTTGCATTTATGATGTACATGTAGAACTGTGTAGGAGGCATGGAGAAGGTGAGGCTTCTGTCAGTGTCAAAGTTGTTGCATACAGTGCTCATATTCTACGTAGTCTTTTATATTTCATTACTTTCACTGTTTCTGACAGATCTAAAAAAATTTTTTTTAAAAGAACAGTAAGTATAAGGGAAGGAAACAGACAGTTATGTTAAAAGAAACACAGCTATAGGGAATAAACTAGGAATACTGTTACCCGCAATCCTCTGCTGATGATGTCACTGAGCATGTCATGAATGATGTAATATGTGACATCATCAGCAGTGGATTACGGGTAATAGTATCTCTAGTTTACTCCCCTATAGCTGTCTTTCTTTTAACATAACTGTCTGTTTCCTTCCCTTATACTTACTGTTCTTTTTTATAAAAAAATTTTTTTGGTTCGCTTCCGGTTCGCGTACCGGGGAGCGAACTGGGAAGCGAACTAAGAGAAATAGAGGTTGGCACAGTTGCAAATATTGTACCAATTTTTTTATAACGGGGAGGTAGTTCTGAAAAGAACTTTTTTTTAAATTGTTTTTGTTGTTTTATATTTTTTTTATTATTTTTCTGAACATTTTTTTTACTTTTTTTGAATTTTTCTGAACAGTTTTATATTTTTTTTGTTTTTTTTTCGGAGGGGGCAACGAAAACGATTCATTGTAAAGGGCTCAACAGGAGGAAGAAAACAAAAAAAAGAATTTATTGTTTGGGGAGTTTCGGACAAACATGAGCATGATTGTTAATAGCTCTGTTGATCAGAGTGATGCTACTTTCTGCGTAGCAAATGATTCCACTGCAATGTACGCAGACTTGTTTTACTTCACGAAATCTCGTTTGTATATTTGGCACCATCTCCCTGCCCTCTGGTCCCGTTACTTCCGGTACAACAGATCTTCTGGCCATAATAGGGAGATTATCTAGGTCGTCCTGTTCCTCTTCTTCCTCTTCTTGCTGAATTATAACTTTAGCAGGTGGTCCACTCTTCCTTGGATGTGGTGGAGGTGGTGGGGAAGCACCAGCTGAAGCCAGTAAAGAAGCCATTGCTCACTGGTAACAAAGGGTCTTTCTCTCACAATGATGAAAGTCAGAGTGAGGAAAGAAGGAGGGATTTTCACCATTTGGGAAAAAAAATAGTTCTCAACCAATGAAAAGTGTTCATTTTAGATCATATGACCTAGTCTTACATCATTAGGAAACCGAAAGTGAAATGAACCAATGAAAAGTGTTATTACCAAGTCACATGACCTGCTGTGTTTACGTTACGCGCTTTGCAGGGCCTCCCGGTTTGCTTCCAGAAACCTGTGCTTTGCGACTCGGTAAGCGTACGAGTTCGCTAACGTAGCACGTCATATGACGTATCACGCGACAACGCGAAACGTCATGCGGACGGGAGGCGTCACGATGTTGTTTTCTAACGCGGCAGTTGCGGTAAAGAAACGTTTACCGGCTCGCGGTCTATTTCGCGGCATCAAGGTCAGCTAACGGGAAGCTTCCCGATTCGCGAAGCGGGAACGAAGAAAAAAAAATATTTAAAAAAAAAAATTATTCATAAACATATAAAATATATTTTTGGATTTAAAGAAGAATACATTTTACAGCTACAGATATTAGCTGTTAAAAAACCAATGAAATTCACAGAAAAAACCATAGGTTATAGACCATATATAGTTAGGAATTAGCATTTACAAAACCTTGAAAATTCACTGAAAAAACCATAGGTTATAGACCATATATAGTTAGGAATTAGCATTTAAAAAACCTTATTTTACTCACACAAAACCATTGAAATTCCATATATAGTTAGTTGCACTAACTATATATCGCGCACCCGTAATCCACTGCTGATGATGTCACATATTACATCATTCATGACATGGTCAGTGACATCACTGATGACATCACTGATGACATCTCAAATGACATCACTGATGATATCTCATTTGACATCAATGGTCACATCAATGATGATATCATTAATGTGACAATACAATGCATCTCCTCACACTTTAATATAACCTCTGTTACACCCAGTGTTAAATACAGAGTATAATTTTTGAAACCATTGACACACCAATACTAGTTACTACATACCCACTCACTGATTCCTACGTCTACACACACATTCACTCATTCACCCATACAATCATTCATACATACAATCACTCATCTTTACAACACTATCATATGCACTCATACACCTATACAGACACTCACACTCTGCCACTCATCCATGGAGTTACTCACACACCTAGTCAGTCCTGTAAAGAATCAATCACAGTTCCATTTTCTAATCTACACAGTTAAACATAGAGTACCTTACATTTTAAAACATATACTAACACATACTTACTCTCTTATAGAATCACTGATACAAGTACACATTGATCTGCACAGAGTCACACACCTCCCAGCCAGTCATACACACACTCAGTCTCCCATACAAATACTTGTGCAACCAATCAATAACCCATATAGCTACTTATATAGCTACTGATCAACACATGCAGCAGCTTGCACAACAACAGACATGCTGATGCACACTTTCAGACAGTTTAGTCACTAACCCGTGCATTTAGTAAGACGCATTTAATCACTCACTCATACAGTCAATCACGCACCTACTAAAACCTTCATTGAGACACTTATACATCCACTCATTCTTCAATATGTAAAACATATTTAAACTTTACAGAAACACATAATCACTGGATGTTGTCATCAGTGATGTCATTTGAGATGTCATCAGTGATGTCATCAGTGATGTCACTGACCATGTCATGAATGATGTAATATGTGACATCATCAGCAGTGGATTACGGGTGCGCGATATATAGTTAGTGCAACTAACTATATATGGAATTTCAATGGTTTTGTGTGAGTAAAATAAGGTTTTTTAAATGCTAATTCCTAACTATATATGGTCTATAACCTATGGTTTTTTCAGTGAATATATATATATATATATATATATATATATATATATATTCACTGAAAAAACCATAGGTTATAGACCATATATAGTTAGGAATTAGCATTTACAAAACCTTGAAAATTCACTGAAAAAAACATAGGTTATAGACCATATATAGTTAGGAATTAGCATTTAAAAAACCTTTTTTTACTCACACAAAACCATTGAAATTCCATATATAGTTAGTTGTACTAACTATATATCGCGCACCCGCAATCCACTGCTGATCATGTCACATATTACATCATTCATGACATGGTCAGTGACATCACTGATGACATCACTGATGGCATCTCAAATGACATCACTGATGACATCACTGATGACATCTCATTTGACATTACTGATCACATCACTGATGACATCATTCATGTGATAATACGATGAACCTCTTCAGACTCTAATATAACCTTAGATACACTCAGTGTAAACAGACACTCACAGACTGTCACTCATCCATGGAGTTATTCACACACTTAGTCAGTCATGCAAAGAATCAATCACACCTCCATTTCCTCAACTATACAGTTATACACACCTTACTTATTCAAACATATACTAACACATATTTACTGTCTTTTACAATGCCTGATACAAGTACACAATGATCCATACAGCCACTCACACATTCACTGGCTCTTATGCACAGTTATTTATATATGTCAAATGTCACATGTACTGTGTTTTACATATGTACTTACTTTGACATGTAGCACTGAGATATCCATTCACTCACCAATGCACTCAGTCAACCGCCCATACAGGTGTTTCCACATGCCATTTTGAACCCATACATCTAGTGAATCAACTGCTCACACATCTATGCACAGAGTCATACACATCCCAGCCACCCACACACACACACTCAGTCTCCCATACAAATACTTGGGCAACCAATTAATAACCCATATACTTACTCATATAGCTACTGATCAACACATGCAGCAGTTTACAGAACAACAGACATAATGATGCACAAATTAAGACAGTTTAGTCACTAACTCATGCACTCAGAGACACACATTTATTCACTCACTCATACAGTCAATCATGCACCTAATAAATCCTTCATCCAGACACTTATACCTCCACTCATTCTTCAATATGTAAGACATATTTTAACTTTACAGAAACATACAGTCACTGGATGTAGTCATCAGTGATGTCATCAGTGATGTCATTTGAGATGTCATCAGTGATGTCATCAGTGATGTCATTTGAGATGTCATCAGTGATGTCATTTGAGATGTCATCAGTGATGTCATTTGAGATGTCATCAGTGATGTCATCAGTGATGTCATTTGAGATGTCATCAGTGATGTCATCAGTGATGTCACTGACCATGTCATGAATGATGTAATATGTGACATGATCAGCAGTGGATTGTGGGTGCGCGATATATAGTTAGTACAACTAACTATATATGGAATTTCAATGGTTTTGTGTGAGTAAAAAAAGGTTTTTTAAATGCTAATTCCTAACTATATATGGTCTATAACCTATGGTTTTTTCAGTGAATTTTCAAGGTTTTGTAAATGCTAATTCCTAACTATATATGGTCTATAACCTATGGTTTTTTCAGTGAATTTCATTGGTTTTTTAAAAGCTAATATCTATAGCTGTAAAATGTATTCTTCTTTAAATAAAAAAATATATTTTATATGTTTATTAATATTTTTTTTTATTATTATTTTTTTTTGTTCGCTCCCGGTTCACGAACCGGGAAGCTTCCCGTTAGCTCAATTTGGTGCCGCGACCCGGTCCGCGAACCGGTAAACGTTCCGTTTGCGCAACTGCCGTGTTAGAAATCGACATCGTGACGCGTCGCGGAAGCGCGACGTATCACGTTGTCGCGTAATGCGTCTTATGACGCGCCGCGTTAGCGCACCCGGAAGTGCTCCGGTACGCGAACTGAGACGCGAAGCGCAGCTCCCCGGAAGCGATCCGGGGCGCGTCGCGAAAGCGCGACGTATCGCATTGCCGCGTAATGCGTCTTATGACGCGCCGCGTTAGCGCACCCGGAAGTGCTCCGGAGCGCGAACCGAGGCGCGAAGCGCAGCTCCCCGGAAGCGATCCGGGGCGCGTTCCGCAGCGCGTAACATAAGCGTAACAGGTCATGTGACTTGTTAATACAACTTTTCATTTGTTCATTTCACTTTTGGTTTCCTAATGATGTAAGGCTAGGTCAGGTGACCTAAAAATAACACTTTTCATTGGTTTAGAACTATTTTTTTCCCAAATGATGAAAGCCCCCACCTTTTTTCTCACTCTGACTTTCAACTTTGTGAAAGGAAGACCTATTTTGCTCAGTGGAAAATGGCTTCACTAGTAGCTGCAGCTGGTGCACCCCCACCACCACCACCACCTTCTCATAGGAAGAGAGGACCACCTCCACAGTTCCTTCCCAACACAGAGGAGGAAGAGGATCAAGAAGAGGAAGAGGAAATACAGGGAACACAGTTTTTACAAGAGGAGCCCCGGGTATCTCATCATAAAAATAGTTTCATTTGGCAGTTTTTTTCTTTTCCTGAAGGACAGAAAAAAGTTAATGCTCGGTATGTGACGTGCCTCATATGCAAAGAGGACTTATCTAGAGGCACAGATAAGAAGTATAGTTACGGCAACTATACTATGCACCGTCACATGCTGAGGTGGCATCCACTAAATTACAGCCGGGCACAGATGCGTGACCTCCAGGACAACCCACCAACTCCTGTGGCCAGGACATCGGCACAGGTATCTCTGTCGGGGCCAGAGGCACGGGAAACAGTGCCAAACATTCAGGATAACTTTGTCCACATGAAGATTGTCTGTTTATATTGCGGTACCTTACTCTCATGTGCCAATAGGAGCATTAACCTTATAAACAGAGCATTTGAAAACCACAAGTGCTCTAAACGCCCCAAAAAATAAAAAATAAATTTGCTCCTGTTGAGCCCTTTCCAATGCCTGTTTTTTGTTGTTTCCCCCCCCCAAAAAACCAAAAAAAACATAAAATTGTTCACAAAATACAAAAAAAACAAAAAATGTTCAGAAAAATAAAAAAAATATAAAACAACAAAAACATTAAAAAAAAAGTTATTTTCAGAACTACCTCCCCTTTATAAAAAAATTGCTAGAATGTTTAGCACTCTGGCAAGCTCTATTTCTTTTGGTTCGCTTCCCGGTTCGCTCGCCAGTACGCGAACCGGGAGCGAACCAAAACATTTTTTTTTTTTAAAATGAAGAGTAAGTATAAGGGAAGTAAACAGAGAGTAATGTTAAAAGAAAGACAGCTATAGGGACTAAACCAGAGATACTGTTTAATAGATTTATTTACCGAAGAAAAGATGGAAGAGGATATAATTGTGAAAAACAAAATAGATAAGGAAATGAAAGAAAAAAAGGAGAGTAGAAGAATAACACAGAAGAGTTTCTTAGAGAATGTGAGTGAATGTTCAAAATAAGATTAAAACATGTGGAATAACAGAGAGAAAAAACAGAAAGCAGAAAAGAAGTAACAGAAAAAGAATAATTGAAACAGCAAAGAAATGTAAATAACATAGGCCCATATTATCAACATAGGCAATAAAAGTTTTGCAGCTTTTATCGGCAGAAATGTGTCGCTAAAGCCGCTTTTGCGGCAGAAAACTGCTGCTAAAACCGCTTTTGAAGCAGTTTTCTGCCGATAAAAACAGCAATAATTTTATTGGCTCTGTTCATAATATGCCCCTTAGTGTGCTTCAACTACACAGAGAAAGCATAATGAACAAGTAGTGAAAGAGTGATCAGTCAAAGACACTAAGAGTAATAGAGACGGAGTGAGTGAACAAGAGTGAGGAACTATGAGAAGAGAGGGACTGAGAAAAGGAGTGGAAGGAGTAGAGTAAGTAAGTAATAGAGAAAGGAATGAGGGAAGTAGCAAAGGCAGGAAAGTGAGGGTTAAAGAAATGAAGCAGTGGAACTAATAGTAGTTAAATGTGATAGAAATGTAATGAAAAGAGTACAAAACATTTACCTTATAATTGTCGTTAACTTAGTCACTTGTTATTTTTATACTTTAAATCTGTGAAAGAGAGAACAAACATTTGAAAAATATTAAAACATGTATTTAAAAATTAGAAAAGACAAGGGAAAAGATTGAAGGACAAACAGTTTTTCAACAAGCTTGACACTTACAGAAGCTTCTGCTTCTCCAGGCCCCCTACACAGTCCTAACGATATACATTTTAAACTAACAGTATCTTGATGCAGATGAAGTGAGGCCTATCTTGGAACATGGTGCATCTTTTGCACTGCTGTTGTCTCACAAAAGTGACGCAATGGCAGCGCAAAAAAGGTGCACAATCATCATAAAACTGTTCCTAACATTTTAAATGATTGTTTCAGGATGGCAATAAGGTGTGTCCTATCCAGACGTTTGTTTCAGGTGAGGCCTACTCAGGATTGCAGATCAAATTTAGCCTTGTTGAAGAGTACAGAGGAGATAATACATGTGCAGGCCAACCAATAAAGTTCAGACTTCCTCTGTTTCCCTGGACAGGCCTAAACTTCATCTGCACAATTTGATTCGTAATGTTACGAAACACAGGTAATGTATTTGAAAAATGTGCAATTTCTTTTGCTCATTTCACAATCACATCACTTGTGTTTCCTTTGGTTAGGTATCTCATTGTGCAGATGTAGTCCAGCATATGAAAGAGTACGCACTGCATGCAACAACTTTGACACTTACTGAAGCCTCAGCTTCTCCATACCCCTACACAGTCCTAATTATATACATTTTAAACTGACGGTATCTTGCTGGAAAAGAACTGAGGCCTATCTTGCAACATGGTGCATCTTTTACACAAAAGTGACGGAACAGCGGCGTAAAAGAGGCACACAGCCTTCATAAAACTGCCCTTAACATTTTAAATGATTGTTTCTAGATGCTGATAAGGTGTAACCTATCCACAGATTTGTTTCAGGTAAGTCCTACTCAGGGTTGCAGATGAAATTTAGGCTTGTTGAAGAGTATAGAGGAGATAATACATGTGCAGGCCTACTAACGAAGTGAGTCATGCCCACTGCACTCTTGAACAAATGTCAGACCTCCTCTGTCTCCTGGAACAGGCCTAAACCTCATCTACACAATGTGATGTGTAATGTTAGGAAACACAGGTAATTTAATTGAATAACGTGCAATTTTTTTTGCTCATTCCACAATCACATCACCTGTGTTTCCTTAGCTTAGGTATCTCATTGTGGAAATGTAGTCATTCATATGAAAGACTATGTAGAATGTGAGCACTGTATGCAACAACTTTGACACTTACAGAAGCCTCAGCTTCTCCATGTCTACTACACATTTCTAAATGTAGATCATAAGTACAAAAAGTACAGAATTAATTATACATGTTAAATGGTTTATTTTTGCTGTTCTCAGAATTTATCAAATTTCACTAAAAACAGTGACTTGAAGGTATTCATCATATAACAGCGGGGAAAAAAAAACACAATCAAAATGATTGTGTTTAAAAAACCCATATAACATAACCAATCAGAAATCAGAACTCCTCAAAAGTAACTTACTTTCCATGACGTCGAAGGATGTCCTATGAACAGCTTACACTCGGTTGTGCTGTTTTTATTTTCAGCCCGCCACTTTCTGAAAGAAAACCTCCATCGTTTTGAAAAATATGTTACATACAATAAATGACTTCTCGCTCTCTACCACATGTTTCCACAAGGCCAAATCATGTAAGAGCCATTTATAACTCTTGGAATTCTTGTAAGCAAATCCCGTCATTTTGTATTTCCGCAACTTTCAGAAAGAAAACGTTCAAGATCACTTTCACAATCCTGGACTAGTAATATCTTACCCTTCTTGCTCACTCATGTTCTACATTTCCTATGACACTGATACTGCTTACTATGAAGCAGACTTACACTACCTCTATGACTACTACAATTATTTAATTGTCTACATCACTTTTAATCACAAAGCAATATAAAACATTAGATAAAATTATATCAACCGCTAGAATCATTATACGCCAGTTACCTACCCTAAATTCTCTTTTCTGAAAACAGAAAGTAAGAATATTTTTAAATAAAAAGGCAACATTGTATCGTAGTCAAATGGGAATAATTTCCGAAACAGCAAATTTTTTTACATTTTAAGCTGTGTAATAAGCGGATCTGTCAAATGACCATCATGCCATATAATAGCTGCAGTTACAAATGTTCTTCCTAAAATCAACAACTGTGTAGCCACAACATTTGTAATTAAAGTTGAAGACTTACTTTCATCAGGTTTATATAGTTGGATTTTCAAAATGACATTATAATCAAAAGTTTGGACCAATAATCTAGACAGCATTGCAGACTTACATTCCCTCTACTCCATGTTTTGATTGGCTGCTTGAATTAGCTTATAAAAAGAAACAGTTTTTCTGAACTCATACAAAGTGCAGTTATTTTTCCATGACGTCAAGTGTTATGGTAAGAACACCGTTTGCTTTGGGAAATACTCTGTTGTCCTTCAACTAATCTCTGCCCACCACTTTCTGTAAGAAAATCTTATTTTTTCCAGGAACTATTTAAAACTCAAAAATAACTTTTGACTCTGTACTACACTTATCGTCAAGGCCAAATCGTGTAGGAGCCATTAGAACCTCTTGAAATTCCTCAGAGCAAATCCTGAGATTCCTTCCCTAAAATTTTGGTTTTAAAAACACCAGGTAAGAATTTTTAAGGTCAAAAGGCAATTTTTTTTAAAAGTTAAAACAGAATCATTGCAGAATGACCAGCCATTTCTAGACTTTAAATAAGCTGTGTAATATCCTGATGTTATTGAAGGACCGTCATGATATATAATTGCTGCAGTTACAAAAGTCCTTCCTGATATTGACAACTGTGAAGCCACAACATTTTTAATTAAAGTTGTCAATTTTGTTCCATCAGGCCTACATCGTTGGAACATTAAAATGACATACTGGCCATATGTTCGTATAAATAATGTTGACAACATTGCAGACTTACATTGGCTACACTCCATGTTGTGATCAGCTGCTTTTACTAGCTTATTAAAGGACACTGATTTACTCTCTGGCAAAGTTAAATATATAAATCTTTCTGAGTCTACGCTAGTAGTACTTGATACCCTACAGTTCTCGCAGTCATGCTGCCATTGATAAGAAAGCCCAAACAGGTGATCTACATCTACACCTTCAGCATGCAATACATCAAGCATATACATTAAAAACTCCTGACAATCTTGCTGAATATTTTGAGAGAATTGTGTTTGACCTGAACATCTGTCTAACAGATTTCGAATTTCAGACACACTTTCTATTTTTGTTCTATCAGTGCTACATTTCTCTAACACAGAATTTAACAAACTGCTAAATCTTTGATCAGAATTGACCACAATCTCTTCTTTTACATTTTCTAGAGAAAACAAAACATTAACCACTACATTAGCATAGCAGTTGACACCAGAACTGTTTTCAAATTGAAAACCAACAACATCTTCAACAGAATCCTTTTTCTTTCTGCTTATAATTTCAGGTTCATCGACTTTTCGTCTTTTTGCTACAACCTCCCTACTATTGGTCACATTTCTTCATTTCCGGCCTACCACACGTTTCTCAAACAAAGGATATTGAGGCAAATGTGGCGCATACTCTCTTCTTAACCTATTGTATTTCTTAACACAATCTAGATCCGCACAAATGTTTGTGACATCACACTCAATCAAGTACAATCCCGATAAAGTTCTAACTCGTGACAATGCCACATATGCCATACCCTCCTTGAACACAGAACTGCCAATATTCACCAATGCACTGTCTACACTTAAACCTTGCGATTTATGGATTGTCACCGCATATGCCAAGCAAACAGGAAACTGCTTACGGCGAACATATAAGTCTTTTACAAGCAAAAATCTAGCAGAACAATGACCAATTAGCTGTACTTCCTCAATGCCATCAAATTTAATTTTTAAAAATTCAATTCCATCTCTATTTCTGTATTTCACAAAATCAACAACATTACCCATTGATCCATTTACCAGACCTCTTTCAACATGTAAATTCCTTCTTAAAATTATACGACAATTTAAGCACACATTCAGAGTCTTTTCAAAACCTGCAGTTTTAGATATACTCTTCTCTAATGAATCCAATTTTGTTTTCAAATTCTCAGACAAAATAATTGTTGATCCCATATGCTCTACTCTGTCAATAGCTTCCAGTTTCACAATCTCTTGGTTTTCTAAATGCAACATTTTGTTGTTGAAGATGGCACATTCTGCAAGAGTTGGCATCAAACATATTCCAGATTTCTTCTCAGTAATTTTTTGAAAAATATTCTCAGGCACAACGTCTTGTTCTGGATATAAATTTGACAGTAATCGTGCATGTAAAGCTTCTTTCCCATGCTCGGTCACTTTTCCAATTCTAACATCTTGTAGAATATTCTTGTAAACTTCATCCTTCGCCTGACGCATATTTTCATGCAGTTCAGCATAATTGAAGTTTAACCATATATTGACGTTGCCAATGCTCCCTAGGCACTTCCTGGTATCTTCATGCGTGAGCATTTTGAACACAGGTTGTCCTTTCACTGGTGTCAGCTGCAGAAGATCTCCGAAAACAATGATATGTTTGCCACCAAATAACACATCATACTCTGTTTTAAGAACTTCTTGCATTCTCAAATGCACAAAGGCAAGCATGACATTAGAAACCATGCTTACTTCGTCAATGATAAGAAGTTTCATTTTCCTCAAGACTCTTGAAACTTCACAACAAGCATCTCCAGATAACTTGTGGTATTGTAATTTGTTATCATGCTCCACTGGCAGCATCAATAGACGATGCAAAGTAATACCTTTAATGTTATGTGCTGCCAGTCCAGTTGGAGCGGTGACAACACAAGACAGCGATGACTCAGTCCTTTCCTGCAAATAACATGAAATTGCTTTAATGAGGAAACTTTTTCCAGTTCCCGCTTCTCCACTCACGTACAGTCGGACAGACTTCAACGACGTACATGAGCACTCTTTCTTCTCATGACTTAATCCATGATCAATTTGCTTGGTAACTTCGTCATATATTTTCCTCTGCTCAACGTTGAGTTGTCTTTCCAAGTCTTCTAAGTTAACCACATCCTCCTGAGCATGTGCCATGGCTCTTTCCAGTTCATTCATGGCAGTGGCAGCTTCATTTTCGATAACAGGTCCTCCTAGTGGATCCTGACTCAATGAAACAGAACTCTGACTGTCCTGAGAACTGTCTCTGGCAATCTCGGCTGCAATCGTTGCTTCCTGCTCGATTTCCGCATTCAACATTTCAAGATATTTGGGAAAAGCAGGACATTCTATGGTCTCCTTGGCGGCAGTGAAAGAGTCTTCGTAACAGAGGAAATCTCCAAGCAGTTCCTCTTCTGCACGCCAAGGCTTAAAAAGTTGCAAAAGTGCTAAATAGAAAAACTCCTTTTTTTCAGGAGATTCGCCACTCAATTTTCGATGGTTTACCAAGTGGCATTTTCTTTGCTTGACGAGACATCCCTCACTTCCAATTACAGCATACACTCCTTTATCAATATCTTCTTTGATGTTCCTCTTGAATATGTAATTTTGTAGAACCTCATACAGGCAAACATTCTCGAGGTGACTGCTTCGATTTGGATAATATGTATCCAACATGTTGGTCTTCAAAATATCGGTACTGTTTGGCTCCTTTTCCGCCAAATACTCAATTTCCCGCACAGGTTTCAGAACTCGATTACGCGTTGCAGCAAGACCAAGACTCGCCCAAACGATACTCCTGGATTTGGCATAGAGACTTGCTGAAGACAACCGGTCAGAACATTCGTAAGCTCCGATTTCTCGATGTGACAACATCTTCAGACTGAAGCTGTACAACTTCTTACTGAGGCTCTTTTCATGGGAAATGTCCCCCCACATATCCTTCAATTCTGTCTTTTCTTTTTTGGTGATGTAAGATGTCACATACCGAGCCACAGCCATACAGTTATCAGCCACAAACTGTATATCCATGTTAGCATTCCACATGGACAAAATCACTGGGTTGTAGTCGTTGACGTACTTGGACTCTTCGTTCCTTTTCAAATTGTATGTGTTTTTAGGTGATTTCTTCATCACATTATGTCGCAGCGAAGACATCAAACTGTTTACTCTTCCTCTAGAAATCACCTGTCGTGGAAAGGCGAAACGACATTTGGTGTAGAACTTGTCCTTGTTTCTGAATTTACGACAACAGTACTTTCCGCAACGATGGCTTTGGAAGCGTAGAACTTGTTCTCTTAGGCTTTTGTCCTCCTTTGCGTTTGGAACAGCACATGTAGAATACTGTTCTATGAAACTCATCACTAAGTCTTCTGGATGTGTTCCAAATTTAGGTGCATCCTTGATCCACAGCAGCATATGTATATGAGGAGCACCTCTTGCTTGGTACTCCTTTCTCCAGAAGAAATCCAACACCTCTCCAAGAGGTGGTTTTTATTCTTGTTCATGATGAAAGACATCATAGCTTCAAATCTATGATTGAAGTACCTGCATACATTCACTGGATCCAAAGAGCACAGTTCTCCGGGTGTCTTGAATTCGATATTTTCAATGTTTCCATTTGCCTCTCGTAGAAATTCAAGTAAGTCTTCCCAGCCATACTCGGCACAGCTCAGAGTGAGGAACCATGTGGGAGTTCCTAAGTTCCTCAGCATACATTTTAAATCACCATGACGACGGTACCAGTACTCATTAGTACCACGCTGACACGCCATGAGATTAATCAGGTGAGAATCCAAAATACTGTCTTGCACATTGACTTTATCCATAAAGTCACTTGCAGAGATGTTTTGCATGTGTATACCACTTTTCAAGATGTGGTTCACTGCATATGACAGTCCAGACAGATCGCTTTCAAACAGGAGATGAAACAAATAGGGAATGCATTGTCGAAACCTAGCAACTTCTGCATACAATCGTAAAGTCCGGTATTCAGAAGCAGGAATTTGATGAGGTCGCTCATCATATCTTCCTCCCTGACCTGTTGGAAATAGCTGTGGGAAACACCGAGCTTCCAAACTTTCCTCCCAAACACTAATGGGACTCCCTTTGGCTTGTTTCATTTGAAACAACTCAATAGCATTCCCCATGACTTCCTTGGAATGCAAAGGATGAACACTATAATGTTCATATATTTCTTCACTTTTAGAGGGTTCTACTTTCTCAATTTGACCAGCACACAAATCGCTATCCTCTTCCTCACTTACTTCCTCTTCTGCAACATATACATTCTTATAGTACTTATTATTTTTTTTCAAATACAATGTTGCCTTTTTGACTTTCCTAACATCCACTAAATCTTGCCATATTTTCTTATTCTTTGTCGGAACCCCATTAACTAAGATAACCAGAGGTTCCTCTTCCACTTTTTCTACTCCAATTGTGTTAATGTTTTTCTTCAAATCTAGAGGCAAATAAACAACTCTTCCCTTTAATCCTCTCTGTAAATCTGATGGAGGCAATTTCCCTGTCTTTGGCTCCATTCTTACAATAGCCTGAAAGGGATGGATACTTTGAATCAAAATAGATTCATAAGTATTTAAATCCTTCAATTCAGAAGGAATCTCAACCAATTCCAGATTATTATGAACCGCTCTAGCAGGCATCTGGTTTTGATTTAATTTATTACAACAATAAGTACACACACGTTGATCCAATCCCAAATCAAAACAATTTTCTACCATCAAGTATGTTGCAAAATCCTTCCATTCACTATTATTTTCCCTTTCACTTTTTGCATATAAATCCACTAACTTAGTCTGATTCTTATAATAAGTGCGTCGACAACACACACAAGTGAAATTAGGCCTCTCACTTGATTTCACCTGAAACGTGGCAATTTCCTTCTGAAAATTATCTGTACTGGAAACCTGTACACTATCTTCCACATTACCCTCTTCTTGTGGGTCAATTTCAACATTCTCCTCTTTACTTCCAAAGTAACAAAACTCAATTTCTTCACACATATTCTTCACATCTATTTCAGAACCATGCAAAGAGCAGCACATAATTGTTTAAGCATAACTGCTGGACTCTTAGCATAATACAACATTCTAACTAATTTCCTCACTTTATTATGATGCACTGCTAGCATCCTGAAATGATGAAAAACACTCTGGCATACTCTCCTGGAAAGACAAGCCAGTGAATGACCATGCAAACCTGTCACTTCTCTCATTCTGCAAGGATCTAATTCTTGCAACAACTTCATTTTCTGCTTCAAACTTTTCTTATTAAATGTCCGTACAAAATCACAAAGCAAATTGATGGAATCCTGTCGCACACTGCAAATACTACTACACTTCCAGGTATACACAGGACCCTTAGGACGTCTTCCTAAAACCTCATTACCTAACACCTCTTCTGTCTCTGTTGTCACAAGTTTTTCTTTTTCAACTGGACAACCATCTTTCACCTCATAAGCTCGACCATTGGTGTCAACTGCATGCACCAAATCATTATCCTGGAAATAACTCTCCTCATTAAAAAATGCCTCACAACTTGAACTATGCATCCATTCTCCGGAAAAAACTTCACAAAAATTACTACGATTAACTATTCTCTTCCATCTACTATTTCTTTTGAAATCATAAATTGCCTTGTTTAGCTTACTAATTCTATTGATTATCAAAATAAATAACTTTCGTTTAATTTCAAATGCCTGATCAATAACTTTCTCAACTTTTTTTTCTCTTATAAAAAACCACTTTCTGTTGACCTTTCTTAATATTTTTTAACAAATTGCCAATTATCCTGTTGCGGAACATTCGTTTACGAATGTCCCTAAACTGTTGTTTCCTTCTACTATCATGCACAGAGTTATCTCTTGCTCTAGCAGTAACATTTTGGATTGGCCTTTCCTTTCCGTTTAAATTGCTTCTCTTTTTCTGGACTAAAACATTTTCTGTAGTAGTACTTTTTTTTTTACAAATGTTTCTTATGAATGATTTTGTGGTCTTACCCGGTGCTTTCTTGGTGACTTGACGATTTTTTATTGTAGAGGACTGCTGCATTAATTGATGAACCTGCTGTCTTTGACGTTTTGTAGCCTTTCTGATTCTATCCTTAGACGGCATTCTCAAAATTTGAAATGATCTGCAGTTGAATCTGTGGTAAAATATAATAACAAATGTTATTAACCACTATTACCAAACAGTAAATCAATAACAGTCATCAAAAACTTAACACACTACTTGACATTTTTACATAGAATATTTTTTAGCAAATAGCAGAAAAGAAATGGAATCCTTCTTCATTTTACCTGTCCTGTTTTATATGTGAATCTGATCTAATTTTATGAGCATATTTTAATATTTTATTGAAGACACTACACATAACCTGTTTTTGAAGGTGTGTTTAATTTTAAATGAAACGGTTTACATTTTTACTTTTCATTTATTGTAAATTTTAAAAATAAATGTTTATAGTTCCATAGGCTCAAGCAGGTCAGCTCCCCACCCTATGTCATACAATTCTGACAAATCGGCATCCTCATCATGTTCTTCATCATCCTCAGGATTTAAATCATCCAAGGGATCTACTGACGTTTCAATTACAAGTTCAATGATAAGGTCGAGATCAACTGATTGCTGATTGTCACTCATGGTTGATGTTGTCGTTATCTTTAAAGAAAGAGAACAACAATGAGATGTTGCAGAGTAAGAGACAAATCTCAGAGATTATAATAGTAAAATTGTTTAACAAGAGTAACATTTTGCAGCTATTATTTAGCCATGTCCAGCGATGCTGAGGAGGTGAGGCCTATGTCCAAGTTTTCAGTGAACAGGACTCATCTCTTCTTAACCTTGGATAAGCCTCACCGACTCTGTGTCCCCTGCTCATACTTAAATGTACAGGGGCAGATTTATGCTAAGTGGCGCATCCCCACGGATGCACCAGTTAATGTGCACCGCTGCTCTGCCACCCATAGTGTGCCGCATTTACAATGTAGAGCACCATTGAGCAAAAACAGCAGAGATGCGTCACGCATCTGTGCCGCAAAAGCAGCACATTGCAGGAATCACGTCATAAGCGCGACATGTCTACTGCAATGCACAGGAGGAAGCCTCACATTGCATGGTGCATCACTTCTTATGCCTGTTTCAAACAGGCGTAAGGATTTGATTCAGCAATGCTATAAAGCTGACTCAGTGAAATCTTCTAAATTTCACTGTGTTAGTTTTACAGGGCTTTCATGCAAATTAATGCATACCTTGCAACAAAACACCTATATGAAAACTGACGCAGGTTTCATGTGGCACAGGACTTTACAGCATGACACATCTGCCTAGATGCATCAAGTTGTAAATATGTCGCCACATAGCAAATCTTTTGCACCGCCGCTGCGTCACAAAAGTGACGCACAGTGACGCAAAAGAGACATACACCTATCATAAATCTGTCCCTAACATTTTAAATGATTGATTCAAGATTACGATAAAGTGTGGCCTATCCAGAGGTTTGTTTGAGGTGAGGCCTACTCAGGGTTGCAGATGAAATTTACGCTTGTTGAAGAGTACAGAGGAGATAATACATGTGATGGCCTACCAATGAAGTAAGTCATATCCACTTCACTCTTGAACAAAGGCCAGACCTTTTCTGTGTCCGTGGACAGACCTAAACTTCATCTGCACAATGTCATTCGTAAACTTAGGAAACACAGGTGATGTAATTGAAAAATGTGGAGTTTCTTTTCCTCATTTCACAATCACATCACCTGTGTTTCCTTTGCTTAGGTATCTCATAGTGCAGATGGACTCTAGCATATCAAAGAGTACACATAAGTTGAGCAGTGTATACAACAATTTTGACATTTACAGAAGATTCAGCTTCTTATCTTGTTGGAGATGAAATGAGGCCTGTCTTGCAACATGGTGCATCTTTTGCATCACTGCTGCATCGGTTTCATGTGGCACGGGACTTTACAGCATGACACATCTGCCTAGATGCATCAAGTTGTAAATATGTCACCACATAGCAAATCTTTTGCACCGCCGCTGCGTCACAAAAGTGACGCACAGTGACGCAAAAGAGGCATACACCTATCATAAATCTGTCCCTATCATTTTAAATGATTGATTCAGGATGACGATAAGGTGTGGCCTATCCAGAGGTTTGTTTAGGGTGAGGCCTACTCAGGGTTGCAGATGAAATTTACGCTTGTTGAAGAGTACAGAGGAGATAATACATGTGAAAGCCTACCAATGAAGTAAGTCATGTCCACTTCACTCTTGAACAAAGGCCAGACCTCTTCTGTGTCCGTGGGCAGGCCTAAACCTCATTTGCACAATGTCATTCGTAAACTTAGGAAACACAGGTGATGTAATTGAAAAATGTGGAGTTTCTTTTCCTCATTTCACAATCACATCACCTGTGTTTCCTTTGCTTAGGTATCTCATAGTGCAGATGGACTCTAGCATATCAAAGAGTACACATAAGTTGAGCAGTGTATACAACAATTTTGACATTTACAGAAGATTCAGCTTCTTATCTTGTTGGAGATGAAATGAGGCCTGTCTTGCAACATGGTGCATCTTTTGCATCACTGCTGCATCGGTTTCATGTGGCACGGGACTTTACAGCATGACACATCTGCCTAGATGCATCAAGTTGTAAATATGTCACCACATAGCAAATCTTTTTCACCGACGCTGCGTCACAAAAGTGACGCACAGTGACGCAAAAGAGGCATACACCTATCATAAATCTGTCCCTAACATTTTAAATGATTGATTCAGGATGACGATAAGGTGTGGCCTATCCAGAGGTTTGTTTAAAGTGAGGCCTACTATGGTTTGCAGATGAAATGTACGCTTGTTGAAGAGTACAGAGGAGATAATACATGTGAAAGCCTACCAATGAAGTAAGTCATGTCCACTTCACTCTTGAACAAAGGCCAGACCTCTTCTGTGTCCATGGAGAGGCCTAAACCTCATCTGCACAATGTCATTCGTAAACTTAGGAAACACAGGTGATGTAATTGAAAAATGTGGAGTTTCTTTTCCTCATTTCACAATCACATCACCTGTGTTTCCTTTGCTTAGGTATCTCATAGTGCAGATGGACTCTAGCATATCAAAGAGTACACATAAGTTGAGCAGTGTATACAACAATTTTCACATTTACAGAAGATTCAGCTTCTTATCTTGTTGGAGATGAAATGAGGCCTGTCTTGCAACATGGTGCATCTTTTGCATCACTGCTGCATCGGTTTCATGTGGCACGGGACTTTACAGCATGACACATCTGCCTAGATGCATCAAGTTGTAAATATGTCGCCACATAGCAAATCTTTTGCACCGCCGCTGCGTCACAAAAGTCAAGCACAGTGACGCAAAATAAGCTTACACCTATCATAAATCTGTCCCTAACATTTTAAATGATTGATTCAGGATGACGATAAAGTGTGGCCTATCCAGAGGTTTGTTTGAGGTGAGGCCTACTCAGGGTTGCAGATGAAATTTACGCTTTTTGAAGAGTACAGAGGAGATAATACATGTGAAGGCCTACCAATGAAGTAAGTCATGTCCACTTCAGAACAAAGGCCAGACCTTTTCTGTCTCCGTGGACAGACCTAAACCTCATCTGCACAATGTCATTCGTAAACTTAGGAAACACATGTGATGTAATTGAAAAATGTGTAGTTTCTTTTCCTCATTTCACAATCACATCACCTGTGTTTCCTTTGCTTAGGTATCTCATAGTGCAGATGGAGTCTAGCATATCAAAGACTACGCAGAAGGTTAGAACTGTATGGAACATGGCTATGTAAGTCAAATAATCAAAATCTAAATTTGCCAAGCACACATGGGGGCGTATTTACAAGGACCTTGCACCACAGGAAAAGGTCTTAAATTAAAATGGGAAAAATAACATCAGAGAGACTCAAAGGCCTTATAAATATGCCCCAAGCAACCTATGAAGCTCTAGCATTACATATCAAGAAACCTAATTGATTTCAAAAATCGTTTTTAAACACGTCATCTAAATAAATTATATACCTACATTCATCGAGAAGTGACTTAAAATGCCGTAAGACACATGAAAGCGGTTTTTTTTAAGCCCTTGCTCCATTTTTAGATCACTTTTAACATGGCTATGTAAGTCAAATAATCAAGATCTAAATTTGCCAAGCACAGATGGGGGCGTATTTACAAGGACCTTGCACCACAGGGAAAGGTCTTAAATTAAAATGGGAAAAATAACATCAGAGAGACTCAAAGGCCTTATAAATATGCCCCAAGCAACCTATGAACCTCTAGCATTACATATCAAGAAACCTAATTGATTTAAAAAAACGTTTTTAAACACAACTTGTAAAGCAATTATATTCATACATTCATGGGGAAGTTACTTAAAATACCCTAAGACACATGAAAGCGTTTTTTTTAAGCCCTTGCTCCATTTTTAGATCACTTTTAACATGGCTATGTAAGTCAAATAATCAAGATCTAAATTTGCCAAGCACAGATGGGGGCGTATTTACAAGGACCTTGCACCACAGGGAAAGGTCTTAAATTAAAATGGGAAAAATAACATCAGAGAGACACAAAGGCCTTATAAATATGCCCCAAGCAACCTATGAAGCTCTAGCAGTACATATCAAGAAACCTAATTGATTTCAAAAATCGTTTTTAAACACATCATCTAAATAAATTATATACCTACATTCAAGGGGAAGTGACTTAAAATGCCCTAAGACACATGAAATCGTTTTTCTTTAAGCCCTTGCTCCATTTTTAGATCACTTTTAACATGGCTATGTAAGTCAAATAATCAAGATCTAAATTTGCCAAGCACAGATGGGGGCGTATTTACAAGGACCTTGCACCACAGGGAAAGGTCTTAAATTAAAATGGGAAAAATAACATCAGAGAGACACAAAGGCCTTATAAATATGCCCCAAGCAACCTATGAAGCTCTAGCAGTACATATCAAGAAACCTAATTGATTTCAAAAAACGTTTTTAAACACAACTTGTAAAGCAATTATATTCATACATTCATGGGGAAGTGAGTTAAAATACCCTAAGACACATGAAAGCATTTTTGTAAGACCCTTGCACTATTTTAGCGTCACTTTTAACATGGCTATGTAACACAAAGAAACAAAATCTATTTGTAAAACACTTGACACAAATCAAAATTTTAAATACACAACTTTCTTCATAATGTTCTCCCTAAACCATACTATTCTCTATCTAAATTAAATGAATCTTTTCTCACCTTAGCAAATACTTTATGAGTTTCAAAACAGTCTCAGAAACACACCAAATTGTCTTTAGCAGAGCAAAAGGTATGCACTCCAGTGTCTGCAGCCATAAAAAGCACAGAAAACCTGTAATTCATCACACATATCTCTCATGTCACCCAATCAAAACTCTTCCCTCACTCTTTTTCAAATCAACACCCTTCCCCCCTCTGCCCTTTCTGCCTTTTTTGCATAGCAACCACCTCCTGAAAGACCTCTCATGTTTGCAAGTTCACACAACAATGTTTCAATTGAACTCTGAACTCTCAGTACACCTGCGTATCCAGTGCAATCTTTCATAAAACGATTTTTTTTTGACCATTCAAATTACATCTTTCAAAGAACTCATCCATGCACCCTAACTTTCTGTTTTCAGCAATCAAAATCCACCAATCACTGCTACTGCTTCATTAACACAGAAACTTACTGACTGCAGCAGAACCTCCTCTCACCATGTTTTCTGTCTGGATTGTTGGACATAGTTACATCTACTGGGCTCAGAGGTATGCTGATAACAGAAATTTACCTAACCTCAATTTACAAGATGTGGAAATTAAGTGGTTTGGCCACAGAGGATTAAAATGTCACCAATTGATACCATTGGTGAAAACCTTTATGCATTTGCCTAAACCTGACCTGTTAATTGTGCACTGTGGAGGAAATGACTTGGGCACTTTGACTGGGGTAGGTCTGGAAATGCTTTTAAAGGACACCTTTGAGCAATTGATGGCACTTTTTCCTCAAACTGCCTTGGTATATTCAAATATATGCCAAAGACAGAAATGGAGGTGGTCGAACCAATTTTGTCCACAAATTGAGAAATCGAGGAAGCATGTAAACAAATCTGTTTCAGCTTACATGAGAGACCATGGAATGGGCTCCATCTACAACAATAACTTACGTTACTACATGCAAGATATCTACAGAGGAGATGGAGTTCACTTCTCAGATGAAGGGAACAGAGTTTTCATTCTGAATTTAAAAATGTGCATTGGTACCTACTTATAAGTACCTAAATGTACCATAAACCCAAAAGCTCTTCTAAGAGCTACCCTACATCTGATCACTCACAATTATTATTTTACTCTAACTTTTTTCACTCATTTTCAACAAAGTACGCTCCCCGGAGCGCTACCCGGTACGTGAACCGGAAGCTAACCGCGCGAATTTTTTTTAAAAAATGATTTTTTTTCACACATATGGGCCTCCTCAGCCACCCTCAGAAAACCTAGGGGGTCAAAATACGTCTACCTTCTACTCATTCTGAACATTATTTGCCCTCCATCTTGTATCTTTATTCGACCGAAACACAAAATGGTGGACTCACGTAACGCTGCCGGTACGCGTACCGGGGCGCTCACCGGGAAGCGCTCCATTAAAAAAGGTGGGAAAGTAATTTACAGAAGAAACCCTGGAGACACTTTCACCAAATATAGATTAGCTCATACTACATATCAATCCCTACCATTTTCACACATTTGGTTGGAATTCCATTTAGCCATTTAGCCTGTAGACCTCTCTAAATACCCTGAGGTAAATTACTTCACAAAACACATCTAAAGTGTTGGAATTGACAACCAATTAAAATGTTACTTTCATTTTCTACTTTTTTTTACCTGACATTTGATTGGTTATGTACCTGAATATATATAAAAAAAGAGAGAGAAACACAGCCATTTTGACTACTACTTCCTGAACTACATTGCAAGATCATTTTCACTCACAACTTAAACTTGTTTTTAAAAGGTAAGATATTATTTTATAAATTTGAAAACATTTTCAGATAGTTATATACTATCCCTCTGTAAGAGTTAGACATTGAGAAAGGCGTGTTTATTATAATTATGGATTGATTTAGGTTTCTGTGGTATTATTATGAATTTACATAGGCTTTCTCACAGGCACTTTTTAATAGTACTACTTCATGCCTCAAAACTACCTGTCTGAACTTAAACCCAACAGTGCCCTATCTCTACTGATATATTTATTTTTTATTCAAATTTCAGCACAAAAATGCAAGGAGAACAGAACGTTTCCTTTGAAATTGTCCTAGACATGAATAATGAGGAAATAATTGAACCCATTGACTTGGAATTCATGGATGAATCACGAGACCATGAACTTCTACAATGTGTAGAATCTGTGGATCATTTACTTCATTATGATGACGGTCAAATGTGGGAAGTTATGTTCACTCAACAAGAGGACATATCGCACAGTCAAATGTTAGACGTTCTATTAAATTTTGAAAAAGAATCAGAAAAATAAAATTATATTTAATATTTAAAAATTGTTTGAGTCTTTAATCATTTTTATATGTAATTCATAAACTAGTACCAAATTGATTATAAAGTAAAGTCAGACTTATAGTATACTGTGCACAATTTCAAAAATACATTTATATTTAATAATCATTAATACTGCTACTTAAATAAAAAATAAAAAAACAACAAAAAGAACAATCAATAAACATACCATATTTCAAAATATCATAGTCCATCATTCTTTTTTCCTTATAGTACGCTCCCCGGACCGCTTCCCGGTGCGCGTACCGGGCGCTACCCACGCAAAAAAAAAAAACCCAATTTTTTTTTTTTTTGCCCCGCGGGGCCCTTTTAAAGCCTCCACATCAAACCTAGGGGGTCAGGAAGGATCTACTATGCCCCCTTATGGTCATTTCCCCCTTTGTTTTGGCCTCCTCTTGTCTCTCGATCCTACCGAGAGACAAGTTGGCGGCCGCTCCGGACTGTTTAGAATGTTGACAGACACCGGAGAGCCAATCAGCTTCGCTTCGCGAAGTTCCGTTACGCGTCAAGTGGGCGAACCGGGGCGCTGCCCGGAGCGCGCTTACAGATATATATATTTTTTTGAACGTTAATTTCTCAAAATCCACTGGAGCACATATCTTGAGACCTAGCAAAGGCACATCGGGCTAACAGTCCCTACAATTTTGCCAAGTTTCGTGCAAATCCATTCAGCCATTCGGGCTAAAAGTGAGGCCAACCGCCCTATGGAAATTAACATGGGAAAAATGTGTTTTGGGACCCCCCTTTTTTCTCGGCCCCCCCTTGACAAACCCCCCCCAAATTTTCAGTGGCTGCTCAGAAACAAAATGTTCCATTTTCCTGAAAATTTCAGCCAATTCCGTCCACAAACGCCAAAGTTATTAGACATAGAATTTTCAAAAATCCCATAGAGAAAAAATCCTAACTATATATACCTACTGGCGACCGCCAGTAGGTAATATATATATATATATATATATATATATATATATATATATATATATATATTTATATATATATATATATATATATATATATATATATATATTTATATATATATATATATATATATATATATATATATATTATCGCTCCAGAAACACCTGAGCAGGGCACTCGCAGGCGGGTGCTTTCCAATGTGGGGGTGCTCCCACAAATCAATTGCTGCTTCAATATCCATAACTTCGGACTTCCATCCTGCCAGAAAAAAGCACTCCGGGGGGGTCGTTTGGGTTGTTTATTTTACCATCAAACAGACACTACATCAAACAGACGCGTTTCGGTAAAAAAACCTTCATCTATGTTTACCGCAGCGCCATCTTAGACACAGTTTTAACCACCTATTGTGTTACTGAAATCAAAAAAGGACACGTGAAATGCACTGAAATCCTTGCAAATGGAGCGCCATCTTAGAACGCCCAAATAAACAACTCAGATTATACAAAACAATTCATAATGCAACTAATTAGGCCCATCAATGGGCAATCTATTATTCGAGTGGCGCTCTGTGCAAATATCGTATACAAACTATATACAGTATATTATCTATACAATATATACAGTCTCAAGTGTACAATCCTGCCCTGTATGGGCATGCACTGAATTCTCTATATCACAAACCTGTGTCTAACCAAAGCCAACAATACATCATAATATATACAAGAAGAAAGAGATTTGTCAGAACATCCGAAAGGAGAAGAGACCAAGGAAGTTAGAGGGAAGAAAGAGATGAAAATGAAAAAAATGAAAAAAGAAAAATTATCCATATATACAATTCAACATTCAAAACTTTAAGGAAAGCGTAATATACAGTATATACATCAAGAGAGCATCCAGTAATGGGCATTCTAATCACATGTTTCTTAACTCAGCTGTCCTAAAACCATAAATGCCTACTCTAAAAGATGCCAGAAATGACAAAGGATAAGTATGGGATTATTATCCCAAATGTATAGCCAGTTCTTCACTGCTATTTAATCCCAGAGGGTTCTTCGTTTGCATGTCAATAATGTACCTCGACTCCAATCTACGGAGCCGTAATAATCTATAACCCCCTCTAGGGTTACTGGGAACAAGATCCAGCCCAAAGTAACTAAGCAGATCCCTGTTGCGTTGATGTACTTTGTCAAAATGACACGCAACAGGGTACGCTTCATCTCCCTTTGCAATAGCCCACATGTGTTCTAGTTTTCTCATTTTCATGGGATTGATTGTGCTCCCCACGTAACGTAGGCCACACGGGTAGGTTAAACAATAGACACTATAAGGGGTAGTACAAGTGAGGAACCTTCTGATCTTTCTACGGACTCCTACATTAGGAATTTCATAGCTCAGGACTCGCTTGCTGATCTTACAGGCTTTGCACTTCCAGCATGAGAAAAACCCTTGCAGGGGCCCAAAGGCTGATTTCGGGGTCTCTGTCAAGTAACTGTGCACTAGATCATTTTTTATTGACCTCGCTTTCCTGAAAGTAATTAACGGATTGGAAGGGAGATCTGTGCTCAGAACCTCATCAGTCTGTAATATGTGCCAACTCCTTCTCAGAATCTTTTTTAAATGAGTGGCACTCTTCGAATATGTTGTTATGAGGCGGAATTTCCCCCCGTTTCTAATGCTTGCTTTTGTGCATTTGAGAATGCAAGAAATCCTTAGAACAGAGTATGATGTGTTATTTGGAGGGAAACACATTATTGTTTTTGGAGATCTACTGCAGTTGACTCCAGTGAAAGGACAACCAGTGTTTAAAATGCTCACGCATGAAGATACCAGGAAGTGCCTAGGAAGCATTGGAAACGTTAATATATGGTTAAAATTCAAATATGCAGAACTACTTCAAAATATGCGACAGGCAAAGGATGAAGATTATAAAAATATTCTACAAGATGTAAGAATCGGAAAAGTAAGTGAGCATGGGAAAGAAGCATTACATGCACGATTAATTTCAAATTTGTATCCAAATGAAAACATTCTTCCAGAGAATATTTTTAAGAAAATTACTGAGAACAAATCTGGGATATGTTTGATGCCAACTCTTAAAGAATGTTCCATCTTCAACAACAAAATGTTAAAGTTAGAAAATGAAGAGATTGTGAAACTGGAAGCTATAGATAAAATAGAGCATATGGGAGCAACAATTATTTTGTCAGAAAAATTGAAATCAAAATTGGATTCATTAGAGAAGAGTATATCTAAAACTGCTGGTTTTGAAAAGACTCTGAATGTGTGTTTAAATTGTCGTATCATTTTAAGAAGGAATTTAAATGTTGATAGAGGTCTGGTAAATGGATCAATGGGTCATGTTGTTGAATTTCTGAATTACAGAAATAGAGATGGAATTGTATTTAAAAATTAAATTTGATGGCATTGAGGAAGTACAACAAATCAGTCGTTGTTCTGCTAGATTTTTGCTTGTAAAAGACTTATATGTTCGCCGAAAACAGTTTCCTGTTTGTTTGGCATATGCGGTCACAATTCATAAATCTCAAGGTTTAAGTGTAGATAGTGCTTTGGTGAACATTGGAAGTTATGTGTTTAAAGAGGATATGGCATATGTGGCATTATCATGAGTCAGAACTTTATCAGGATTGTACTTGATTGAGTGTGATGAGACAAAGATGTGTGCAGATCTAGATTGTGTTAAAGAATACAATAGGTTAAGAAGAGAGTCTGCTCCACATTTGCCTCAATATCCTCTGTTTGAAAAATATGTGGTAGGCCGAAAAAGAAGAAATGAGAATAATTGCAGTGAGGTAGTAGCAAAAAGATAAAAAGTAGATGAAACTGTAATTGTAAGCAGAAAGAAAAAGGATTCTGTTGAAGATGTTGTTGGATTTCAGTTTGAAAACAGTTCTGGTGTCAACTGCTATGCTAATGTAGTGGTTAATGTTGTTTTTTTTCTTCAAAATTTACAAGAACAGATTGTTGAAAATCGGGATCAAACATTTTGCTGTTTATTGAATTCTGTGTTTGAGAAATGTAGCAGTGATAGAGCAAAAATAGAAAGTGTTTCAGAAATTCGAAATCTTTTAGACATATGTTCTGGTCAAAATCAATTTTCACAGAATATTCAGCAGGATTGTCAGGAATTTTTAATGTATATGTTTGGTGTATTGGAAGATGAAGGTGTAGATGTAGAAAATCTTTTTGGCCTTTCTTATCAATGGCAGCATGACTGTGACAATTGTAGTTTATCAAGTAGTACTAGAATAGACACTGAAAGATTTATATATTTGACTTTACAAGACTGCAAATCAGTGTCTTTTAATAATCTAGTTAAAGCAGCTGATCACAATATGGTGTGTACCCAATGTAAGTGTGCAATGCTGTCCACATTATTTATACAAACTTATGGTCAGTATGTCATTTTAATGTTCCAACGATGTAGACCTGATGGAACTAAATTGACAACTTCTATTAAAAATTTCGTGGCTTCTCAGTTATCAATTTCAGGAAGAACTTTTGCAACTGTAGCTATTATTTATCATGACGGTCCTTCAACAACATCAGGGCATTATACAATTTATTTAAAATGTCGAAAAGGTTGGACTTACTGTAATGATACTCATTTGACTTTCAAACAACGTTTGCCTTTTGACTTAAAAAATTCTTAGCTAGTGTTTTTACAACCAAAATTTAAGTAAAGGTAATTGGCCTATGAAGATGGGAGCAGTTAATAAAAGTCAGTCTGCTGTTTAAAATTATATTGTGAGTAAAAGTGTTCAAGATAATATAAAAATTCTAGTTGTCATATAGGTACTGTAAGTGGATCTCATAGTAAGTGATATCAGTATTATAGGAAATGTTGAATATCAGTGAGCCAGAGATGGAAATATGAATATTTAAACATTGTGAAAATGTTGTATGAGCTTTTCTTTCAGAACGTTGGGAAAACTGTAATTTCAGAGTTTGTTTTGAGTAATTTGAAAACATACTAATACATCTGACACTATTTGGCCTTATGGAAAAGTGAAGGAATAAGCAAAGAGTCATGACTGAACACAAGAAGGAAATGAAAACATTGAAAAATATTTCACATGTTCTTGGAGCTTTTCTTATAGAAAGTCGATGAAATGGAAGTTTTAGAGAACTGTGGTATATAAATAAATAATACCGGATCTAGGTTTGACTAGGCATAGCAATAACAGATAGCTCAATAAAATAAGAGTCAAGATTCGAGGTAGTAGGAGTTTTGCAGGTTTAATACAGCATAAAGGACAGGAACAGGACAACCTGCATAGGAATAGGATGGCAGGGCCCGGCAGCTGCCGGGGCTGGATCTGGGATGAGCGCGCTAACATTTAATAACAATACACGATCATATATACTAAAACAGTTGCATTACAGTACATATGATAGGCGGAGCAGTGGGTGTGACGCGTAGCAGTCGCGAAAGATAAGGGTGAAAGTAGGTGTAACAGGGCGTATACATAGACATGTGATGCAAACGTAACAGAATATGTCATGAATGGGGCGGAAACATGGAGGGGGCTACCTAAGGAGCCGGGACCTCTAACCTGATGGTGCGCGCAAACTGGCAATGACGTGTTACTAGGAGAAGCTGGGGGCTACGAACTCTGTGCTAGGAGCAGAGACTGAAGTCTGGAGAGTCAGGGCGACATGTACCTAAACAGTATCTAGTATCTGATGTTTAGAGAACATGTTGATAGAATCCAAAAGTTATCGGGGTAAAAGCTAACAGACTCTAAGACTGGAGCATGCATTATTCTACATGTAGTGCGTGATGAAGAATATTAAATGACCATAAATACAGTATTTCTCTTACATGGAGACGTAAAGGCTAGACAATGACGGAAACTATTGATGCGATTCAGTAGCTTAGGAATGCAGAGAAGGAGGGCTGGACTGATAACTAGAATCATAACATACTCTTGGCAGACTCAGAGGCAGAGCCAGGCTGAACCGGGCACTGTGAGGCAGGAAGTAAGTGAAGGGTCAGGGATACAGGTGGGGGCTGTATCGCTCCTCAGCGAGGCTCAGGAGACAGGAGCTGAATCTGGTGTCCGGGCCCTTTTGAGGCCTAGAAACGGGGACTTTACAATGGAATAACGTGCACACTGAGAAACGTGGCAACGTTACTTTACATAGGCCTGATATTCGTAGTATTCACGAGAACTGGAAACTGGCATACTAGAGATGGACACAACTGTAATTGCGTCTTTAATCGAACATGGGGAATACATATGCATATTAATCATGCACAGATAACATATGATGGAGGACGCGTAGGGACACAGAACATGGCAAAATTTACTTTTCCACATTCCCTCCTTGTCACTACGTTTCCATCAGGAAACATCAATATTCATGATACCATCTATCATTTCATACAGTATCATTTGTTCGTCTCGAATTTTCTGGGAACGGGATTTAGAACGGGGCTTGGGACTAGGAATACAAGAGGTAGCACAAATGCCGCAAATCGCAGGGCCACATTGTATACAGAGGCAGCAGCTGAATATGATCGCTACTGCGATACCTAGAAAGGACAATACTTTCCATCCCCAGGCGGAAATTATATTCCAGAACCAACCGGACCATGTCCAGGTGCCTGGGTCTTGGTGTAACAGATGGGCAATTTTATGGAGTCTGGTTATAGCTGAATAAACAGACGGCGCGTTATTTGGAATGAAAATGCAGCAACTAGATCCGATGACTCTACATGCCCCGCCCCTATCGGCCAGTATGACGTCAAGGACGAGACGATTCTGGAGCACGACAAATCTCATAGCAGATTGCTCTTCAGTCAAGTTACCTAGGGCAGAGGCAGTCTCATTTACTACAGCTTCAAGGGTTCTGGTTAATCTACGGATTAGCTTACTATTCTGGATAGGGCCTATAAAGAAGAAGAAACCTCTATTGAAATCTGTATACTGTTCTAGAGCAGTTTCAGTATAATCGACAATCGGGGACTCGATCTCCCTTTTATGTCTAATGTGTACTAGATGTGTGTTTCTGTGATAATCAGATGGGGCTAGGAAAACTGGTGGCAGTAGGAAGGCAATGTAACAGGTTCCCTCCCAATCGAGGGGCAGACGAACATATGCAGTTTGACCACAAATAAAATAAGAATGACGTGAAGCTTTGAAAATAGATTTCCTACTGTCACTATACTTGACAATAGTAGTACAATCACTATGTCCTACATGTACGGAACCATTATTTCGGACACATAATTCGCCTTTGACTGGTAATACGGAAATAGCAGGTAAGTCTGGAGTGGAATCAGACTGAACATTCAGGACCATGAAATTCGAAGAATAATTTCCTAAATTGTAAACTTCGTTTTCTAGATCTAACCCTGTTCTGTGGGGAAGACCTTGCTTGTCTGGGAAACATGTACTGTTAAGGAAAGACATATCTGTTGAGGATGACGTTAACGTGGACCATGCTCCACACGAACCATTATGTGAAAATGGATAAGGAAAGAGTGGCAGAACTCCCTTCGGTGTCTGGAAAGGGGGGAGTCGACCACACACCCAACAATTAGTGGCATTGCTGGTCTGGTGTGAGTAATGTAACATGCGGATAAAAGAATTGTTACGCATAGCGAGGCGGTAAGAGAGTTCATGAGGAGGCAGATCACTAAACGTGTGCTCTACTGTAACATTAGAAGACTTATTTACATGAGAAACTGGAAAATACAAGTAAAATGCATAACTGGTGCAGGAAATCATAATGCTGAGAAATAATATGAAACTTAGAAAAACGATACATCGGATTGAGTTTTGACTAACTCTCTCACTATGGGGGTCTATTTTATACATGTCAGAAACCGGTCTAACCGTTTCACCTAGGGGAGGACTTAGACAATCAAACTGGCTGACTTATTTTACTAGACCTTAACTTTAATTTATACTCCTGTTGCGGAGTTGTCTCTAACAGGGAGGGTGCAGTAACAGTGTCTTTTGCGGGACAGTCCTTAAGAATAGTACTTTGGCAGTCCTTTAAATCCTCGGAAATGTTCTTTGAAACTGGTTTCAATCCATAAATTTTTTTGATATGCGAAAGATGCACCCAGCCTTTGCGTCCCTCCAACTTCACGGCTGTACGGGTGGCGAGGAGGACCTGTCGGGGCTCCTTCCAGCGAGGCTCCAGCGGACTTGAGCGATCGAAATTTCGCACTAGGACCATGGATCCGGGAACGATTTCATGCGGTGCCACCTCGGTATTGTCTGGAAATGCGGCGGCAACCTGTGAACGACAAGAGTTGAGGGCAGACATCAAGGAAGCTAGGTAATCTGTCAGCATATTACTTGAAACATCTGTAATACTTCGGGGTCTAGGTGTACCCCACATGTTAGGGGGGCGGCCGAATACGACCTCGTACGGGGACAGACCTGATCTAGAATGTGCGACCATGCGCATATAAAATAAAGCAACTGGCAGAGCTACTAGCCAGTCCACACCTTTCTCTTGACAAACTTTTGCAATGCGGATTTTCAAAGTCTGGTTATGTCTCTCTACGAGACCGGCTGCTTCAGGATGGCGTACACAATGAAACTTCCACTGGTACCCTAACAAAAGGGACACATGCTTCATCAACTCAGATGAGAATGGCTGGCCGTTATCAGAATATACGACTCTAGGGAGTCCATAACGGGGGAAGAACTCACGAACCAACTGCTTGGCAGTGGTCGCGGCTGTGTAATCTGGGACTGGATATGCTTCTGTCCACCTGGACAAAGCGCATACAACTACAAGGACATACTTGAAACCTCGACATCGCTCCATCTGAATGTAATCCATCTGGAGGACTTCAAAAGGGTGGTCAGGGGGTTGGAATCCACCTTGTTCCACCGGGACACTTTTACCTGGATTAAACTGACAACATATCATACAGGTACGGACTTTCTGCTTGGCTGCAGCTCGTAAATGCTTGTTGAACCAAATATCCTGGATACTGTCTAACATAGCTTTTTCTCCTAAATGTGCTGGACTATGTGCGGTATTAATAATGACTTGAACCATAGAGTCGGGGAGAAACCATGTGGCTCTACCCTTCGTTACCCATCCCTGATCTGTCTGGACCCCTCCTTGTTCGGACCATTTCTTGATTTCATCGGGAGTAGCATGTAACTGTATATCTATGACATCTTGAGTATGGTCCTTAACTGTCATACAGGTAGTCGGATCTGGAGTGTGTGTCTGTGTCGGCTTAACTGACAGGTCTGGTGTCTGAGCTGTAAGCTTGGCTGTGCGATCTGCTAGATCGTTACCCTGGGAAATAGTGTCAGTAACTTTTGTATGTGCTTTGCACTTCATGATAGCAATAGATGTCGGTAAATGTATTGCATCTAACAGAGCCTGGATAAGGAGACCATGCTGAATCTTGGTTCCATGAGAAGTCATGAAACCTCTCTCCTGCCAGAGCACTCCAAAGTCGTGTACGACTCCAAATGCGTAGCGTGAATCTGTGTAAACATTAACTTTCAGGTTCTTAGCGTGTATGCAGGCTTGAGTCAGAGCAACTAGCTCTGCTGCTTGAGCAGACAGGGTGTCAATACGGTGTGTTTCAATAACTTCAGTGTCAGTAGTCACTGCATACGCGGCTACTAGTTCTCCTGTACTGGTTCTCATGCATGAACCATCCACATAAAGTGTCAGGTCGGGATCTGGTAATGGAATATCTGTCAGATCTTGTCTTGGCTTGGTCATGATGTTAACTACTTCCACACAGTCGTGTGTGGCAGAATTCGAAGTAACTGACGGTAACAGTGTAGCAGGATTTAGAACGTTGCAGCGTCTGATTTCTATGTGTGGCTGGAACAGTGTCAATTCATAACCTGTTAAACGTGCAATTGTCAAGTGCTGAGTTTGTGTTCGGTTTAAAAGAACTTCCACAGAGTGTGGAACTTGTACTGTCAGGGAGTGTCCTAATACTATGGAATCACTTTGTCTGATAGCTAGTGCTGTGGCTGCAACTGACTTGAGACACGCAGGCAGAGCCTGGGCTACAGGATCTAATGTGCTCGAAAAATAAGCACAAGGCTTGTATTGTCCTGCTTGATCTTGTGTGAGAACAGATAATGCTGTACCTTCACATTCAGTGACGAAAAGTGTAAAAGGCTTACTGTAGTTCGGTGTAGCTAGAACTGGAGCTTGACATAAAGCTTTCTTTAACTCATTGAAACTAAGTGTATGTTCAGATGTCCAAGGGAGGACAGTCGATACGGCTGCCTCCTGTGTCGTTAACTGTATCAGTGGCTTGGCTAGAAATGCATACTGAGGAATCCATTGTCTGCAATAGGAAGTAAGGCCGATAAAAGCACGTACCTCCTTCTGGGTCCTGGGCTGAGGAAGACTCGCTATTAACTGAATACGGTCAGGTGTCAACTGCCTACCCCACTTGGACAGTAAGTGACCTAAGTAGATCACTTGCTGGACACAAAATTGAAGCTTAGAAGGGGACACCTTGTGCCCCATCTCGGCTAGGAAATACAAGACTGTAAGGGATGCTCGCTCGCAAGCACGTTCAGAACGGGCTGTGATCAGTAGATCATCGACATACTGGAGCAGGGCAGTGTCAGTTGGCATGTGAATGTTGTCTAGTTGCCTCTTAAGTGCTTGACTGTAAATACTAGGACTTTCTGTGAAACCTTGAGGAGCGCGTGTGAACATATAGCTCCTTCCATTTAAACAAAATCCGAAAACAAACTGGCTGTCTGGATGAATGGGGACACTGAAAAACGCATTCTTGAGGTCTATGACAGTAAAAAATGAAGCTTCGGAATCAATGGCTGTCAATAGGGAAGAGATATCTGGGACAACTGGGTACTGGGGAATAATACATTTATTAAGTTCTCGAAGGTCAATCACTAATCGATATACTGGAGGTGCATTTGGATCAGTACGTTTCATGACAGGAATGATCGGAGAATTACATACATTGGAGTCAGTTTCTACCACTACTCCTTGAGCCATGAGCTCGTCAATAATTTTGGATAAGGCTGCTACAGCCTCTGGTGGCAATCTGTACTGTCTTATTCGTGGTAACACTACACCAGGCTTGAGAGTCACACGATGGGGTGTGATTTGCATAAAGCCAACATCAGTTGGACCTTGTGCCCATAGATGCTGCGGGACATTGGACAATCTCGGATCAAAATCTCGTAATACATAGTGACCCTTGAAGTCGCGTAGGAACAATCGTATTCCCTCTGGGGAACAGCATATAACTGCACCTAACTCTTTCAGTGTTTTAATGCCTAACAAATTCTCTGGACATGACTTGGTAAGTAACAGATCAGTAGTGCGGGACAATGGACCTACTTCTAGAGTAACTGGCTTAGATATTTCATTTACAATAGGCTTTCCTGAAAATCCAAGGGAAACATTTCTAGAGCCTGAGAGTGGAGCCCCTGGAACTTCGGCGTGGCTGATGGTGGTCCTACTTGCCCCTGTATCAATCAGAAACTTTCTGTCTTTCCCTAGTACTTGACTGTGAACATAGGGACCTTCTTGATCTACAGGTATCTCGATGAGAGGCAAGCCTACCTCCCTCTCTAGGCTGTTTCATGAATACGGTTGATACTCTGGATACTCTGACTGAGCATACTGGTACATCTGCTGTGTAACATGCTGTGTTGCAGCGATGGGCTGCGGTACAGTAACTGTCTGTTGTGCATTCTGTGGCTGAGGAGTCTGTGAAACTTGCTCTTGTCTGGGCGGACGTGGTCTTTCTTTAGTCTTACCGGTAGCTATGTTGTGTTTCAGAACTGCACACTCGTTTATAAAATGACCTGGCTGTTTACAATAATTGCAGTTCCCTTTAACGGGAGCTGCAGGATGACTGGCTTGATTCGGACCCCTCTTCTGACTGTCTTGAGGAACAGATTGTGCAACTAGTACTTTCATTTTCGTGTCTTTCATACGTTTTCTCTCGTGTTCTTGCTCTTCTCTGATTCTATTCTGGTGGTATTGAAGCATCTGTAACATCTGGGACGGGGTATTAGCTTGCCAGGTACTTTCGACTTTCAAAACTCGATTCTTAACTTGTGGACTTGAATTCTCGACTAATTTAGTAACAAAAAGATGAGGGTATGACTCGCTACTAGTCTTGAGGCCATTGTTTATAATAAAACATTTTTCAAAAGTAGAGTAAAAATCACTAGTGTCTTCGTCTTGTTTCTGTTTACATGCTGAGATTGCATCCCAGTCTTCCTTTTTAGTTGCTAATAGTCTGGGCAAAACTTGTATTAACAGTTCAGGTAATTCTTTACATTTATCTCCAAGACCGGTACCTGGTACTCGTGCCTTATCTTCAGCTTCTAGAACTGCCCAATCGATCTTTTTCTCTCCCACCTCCCATTCTTTTTCCTTGAGTTTCTCATATACCCCTGCGGGCAACAGGACCTTTAGCATTTTAATAATATCTGGATACGTGTATTCTCCCACACGGAGCATGTCTTTTAATTCTCGGTGGAACCCTGCTGGATCTTTATCATGACAGGGAATTAACTTTTTCATCTCTAAGAGTTCCATCTTTGTGATCGGGGTGTAAACAAACACTCGTTGCATTTCACCACCGTCTGTCTTAATTGGATGTACTTCTCGTAACGGATTCTGTCTGTCTATGTAAAAGGATTTACTTTCTGGGGGTGAGACATGAACAAAATGTGGGTTCAGGAACGTTCTGTATTTGTGGCGCTGTTCTAGAATGACACTAATTAAATCGGTACCTAAACCTTTCCATTTATACTGGAGTAACTCGTTCAGGACATCGTGTAACGGACCTGGATCAGAATGTTGACCCTCATACAAAGTAATGAGGTGTTGAATCATATACATACCCACCAGTCGTTGCTCGGCTGGGGGCAATTTCAGAAACATTTGTGCCACTATTTCGTCTGGAAAAGTGGTAGAATCAGTAATCCATCGGACTGCTGATCGGACTAGTTCTTGTTCATGCATAGTACTTAACTCGCTATAACCGATTCGTGATTTCAGAATGTGGTCGGTAGCTTGAAATACTTGTTCTAGAGAACCTTGTTCTGGTGTTGGACGATGGAAAGTTGACTTGTGTTCTAGGCGTAAATGGCGGTCTGGAAATCTAGATTTTCCTACATACGCTATTCTGGCGGGATTCTCGTCCTCTACCTCTTCCGCAGAGTCATTTTCTTTCTCGCTTACTTGTGCTGCCTTACGTTGATCATGTAACCTTATTATTTCCTTACGAATTTTCTTGTACATACTCTCTATACTACTGATAGTCTTGTGCTTACCCTCGGCTATATTCTCACTCCATTTTGTCAGGGTTCTCATTTCGGCGTGATCTTTGGTCGGATAATCTTGTTCCCTTATTAGACAATTAATCAGAAACTTTAATATCATGAGCTGGATCTCAACTTTCCTTTGAGACATGACGTCACTAACACTTTCTGGATCATCCCCTGTACGGATGAAACGATATATTCTGTCTAGATCTTCCTTCATATTCGGTAAAGTGACTAGATACTCGGACACCTGTCTTATACGCACGGAATATATAACCATACTATCCTCGCCTGGAACTGGATCATAACAGCATTCAGTAAGAGCTCGCCTGATTTCTGCAATGGACTGATATTTAGGCGTACGCTGTAACGCACGTTCATGTAACTCGACTGCTCCTGGACGTCTATTTGGCGGCGGGGTCTGAGGAGGACCTCCTCCTGCGGCCCCTAAACTGGAACCATCGACTGATGCTCTTCGTGCTGGCAGAGCGGGAATTTGAAATACAGGCTGGACCGGGGGTGCCGTAGCAGGTACTGCAAGGGGTGCCCCGGTGTCTGGAGGAGCAGGAAGTGCCTGATTTACAGGGACTGGCGGAGCGGGATTTGCATATTCCGGGACTGTTTCGTCCAAATAGGACGAAATGAAAATATCAGCTGCGGTCGGTTTGTGACGTAGCTTGGTCGGAACTAATGGTGGCGGAAAATTACTGGATGCCTCCGGGGTCGCTTTTGGCAAGCCCTCGGCAAGAAGAGGATACATACCCTTAATGAGGGCGTTCCTCTGTCTGTCTGACTGTTCGGTTTTAACTCGTTCACCTATCTCGATTAATTCCTTTTCCTGGGCTCGTTCTAAGGATTCTCGACTTATTTCTGACTTTCTGATTTCTTTTTCGGTTCTTTTATGAGATTCTTTGCGCCATAACTCGATGGCGTCTTTCTGTGACTGTCTGGCTTTCTTTTTCCATAATGCTTCTTCTACTCTCATGATGCACTCGGCATCCCACGTACCTGATACGGGCCATCTATACTTTTCTTCTAACTCCTTGGTATACTCTACCCATAAATCTAGATATAATATGGCGCTTATGCCATGCTTCTGATACATAAAATGACCTGGACTGTCCCTAGGCGGGACAGGAACTGCTTCTTCTAGCAGACCCTTTCTAGTTTTTAACTGACGTAATCTCGAAAAGAGGGACATTGCAAACTTGAATCTGAACACAATACAATACACGAGGAACAATAACAATTGAGAAAACAATTCAGGCATACCACGACATTGAAAATACATTTAATAACATTATGAAGCAACAGTTCGGACAGAATACTACCTGGAACACTGAGAACAGAAACACATGAATTTCTCGAGAACGGAACAGGCTAGAATTACTGGATGCGCTGCTGAAACAGCACTGAACATACCGGTCCCATAAAGGGACGCATCAAGACCCGTATCCACCTAGGTGAACACTTCGTTTCAGATCTGCGTACCCAGACCCATCGGACCAGAGACAATTTAGATTGACCCTGTCTAGATACTACCCCAGCAACGGTACTCACCGGGCAGCAAGAACGGAAGGCCTCGGACTGGACTGGACTGCTTCGACGCCGGACGGACGAACTTCGGACTTCTGTTACGGGTGGGCCTCCGGATACCTCGGACCTTGGACTCTCGGCTTGGGCTCTGGTCGGGACTCGCCGCGTTCCTCCATCGTCTCGTCTGGATGCTGGACCGCCTCCTCCGTCTCCTCCGTGGGCCTGAGGGATACTTGAAGCAGAAATATCTGCCGGTGCGCAGAAGAGTTCCGTCACGACTGCAGAGGGTCAGGGGGCCGGCGTGGCTTCACCGACGCGTGGGGAAAGGGCAAGTCCCTATTCGGGCGCCATTATGTGGTATATAAATAAATAATACCGGATCTAGGTTTGACTAGGCATAGCAATAACAGATAGCTCAATAAAATAAGAGTCAAGATTCGAGGTAGTAGGAGTTTTGCAGGTTTAATACAGCATAAAGGACAGGAACAGGACAACCTGCATAGGAATAGGATGGCAGGGCCCGGCAGCTGCCGGGGCTGGATCTGGGATGAGCGCGCTAACATTTAATAACAATACACGATCATATATACTAAAACAGTTGCATTACAGTACATATGATAGGCGGAGCAGTGGGTGTGACGCGTAGCAGTCGCGAAAGATAAGGGTGAAAGTAGGTGTAACAGGGCGTATACATAGACATGTGATGCAAACGTAACAGAATATGTCATGAATGGGGCGGAAACATGGAGGGGGCTACCTAAGGAGCCGGGACCTCTAACCTGATGGTGCGCGCAAACTGGCAATGACGTGTTACTAGGAGAAGCTGGGGGCTACGAACTCTGTGCTAGGAGCAGAGACTGAAGTCTGGAGAGTCAGGGCGACATGTACCTAAACAGTATCTAGTATCTGATGTTTAGAGAACATGTTGATAGAATCCAAAAGTTATCGGGGTAAAAGCTAACAGACTCTAAGACTGGAGCATGCATTATTCTACATGTAGTGCGTGATGAAGAATATTAAATGACCATAAATACAGTATTTCTCTTACATGGAGACGTAAAGGCTAGACAATGACGGAAACTATTGATGCGATTCAGTAGCTTAGGAATGCAGAGAAGGAGGGCTGGACTGATAACTAGAATCATAACATACTCTTGGCAGACTCAGAGGCAGAGTCAGGCTGAACCGGGCACTGTGAGGCAGGAAGTAAGTGAAGGGTCAGGGATACAGGTGGGGGCTGTATCGCTCCTCAGCGAGGCTCAGGAGACAGGAGCTGAATCTGGTGTCCGGGCCCTTTTGAGGCCTAGAAACGGGGACTTTACAATGGAATAACGTGCACACTGAGAAACGTGGCAACGTTACTTTACATAGGCCTGATATTCGTAGTATTCACGAGAACTGGAAACTGGCATACTAGAGATGGACACAACTGTAATTGCGTCTTTAATCGAACATGGGGAATACATATGCATATTAATCATGCACAGATAACATATGATGGAGGACGCGTAGGGACACAGAACATGGCAAAATTTACTTTTCCACAGAACAGCAGAGTATTTTCCAACGAAAAGGACCTTCATGATGTACTATTTGGCTTAAAAGAAAAGTACGTGAATCAAAGATTAGTGTACATATGTGATTTGTAAGTTTATATGTTTTTTTTTAAACACAATCTTTTAGATTGTGTTTTTTTTTTCCCGCTGTCATATGATGAGTAGTTTGAACTCACTATTTTTAGTGAAATTCAATATATTCTGACAACAGCAAAAATAAACTATCTAACATGTTGTACAAGTTATTCTATAGTTTGTATTGTGTAATTTAAATTGTATTCCCATTGTCTCACACTCAGTTTCGTTTTTCCACCCTCTTTCAGCTCTCTTTACTCACTCACACTGCCTTTCTCTCACTCTGTTTCACCCCCGTTCCTTTACTCCACTTCTTTCACAACTCCTCATTCCCATTTCAACTGTCTGCATCCCCTCTCTCCCTTGCACCACTTTTCAGCTTTCAGTCTCTCTGCTTTACTTCCCTTTTCCGTCTTTTCCTCCTTTGCTCTATTAGTAATTCCTCTTTACTCACTCGCCTCTTTTATCGCACTCTGTCACTATAATTCACCCACTCTCCCTCACTTATCTTTCTTTGCTCCTTTCTTCTGACCTCTTCTCTCTATTTTCCGTTCACTACATCTATGTCCTCAGTCCCTCACTCTCCTTGTGTTATGCTCACTTGTGTTTATCTACCTTCTATTATTTCTCTTACAACAACTTCACTGCTCCTCTCTCATGGTTCTTCACCCCATTTCTTTTAGTCCGGCTCCATTACTACCCCTCATTTTCTATCTTTCAGGGTCCTTCTCTTTACTTTCATGACTGAATCACATTCTCTCAGTACCACTGCTTTAGTCCTCTTCCCCTATCTTTCCTTCTTTTGCTCCCTTACTCACTTCCCTTTCCTCACTCATTGTACTCCACTTCACTCAGTCCTTCCCTTAGTCCCTCTGTCTACTAACTTCCTCACTCCTTTCCCCTCAATCCTTCTATATTATCCTCTCTCCCTTCATCCCTTCACTCTGTGACTCCCCTTCACTCACTCTCAGTCATCTTCCATTCCTCATTCTTGTAAATGCATCCTCAATCAGACTCCTTTCACTCTCAGTCATTCCCTTTTTACTTACTCCTCTTTCCTGATTTAGTTTTGCTAACTCACATTCTTTTAGTATCTTTCTTACCTTCAGTTCATTTCTCTCTTCTTCTCCTCCTCTCTGTCACTGAATGTATCTGCCTTACTCTTAGTAATTTGCTCTCCTTCTATTTCTTTTTCCCTCTTTTTGTCCTTCTACATTATTTTATTTCCCTTTCTGTGTCGTTCACTCGTACTTTATTTTTTAGTACACTTTTATGATTTTTAACCTCTTGACCTCTCTCTTCTATTTTAAAATATATATTTTACTAATCATAACTTATTTTTCCTTCTCTCGTTCACAGATACAAAGTGTAGTAAAAACATGTAATTAAATTTACATTAATTATATGGTAAGTGTGACTAAAAAAATGTAGTTTGTCATCACCCTTTGCTTTAACCTCACTACTATTCTCTCACCCTACCTCACTCCTGTTTCCTTACTCAGCTTCCCTCACTTATTCGTATCCTCCATGTTTACTCCTCTTTCCCTTACTCTCCTACCACATTCAACTTCTTTCAGTCCCCCTGCTTTACTTCCCTTACCCTCTGTTCCCTTCATTCGCTCCATTACTCATTCCCTTTCCCTTATTCACTTACTTCAGTCCTCTCACTCCTTCTTTCAGTCCATCTGTCCTCACAGTTCCTCACTCCCGTTCCCTCACCCTGTCTCCCTTACCGTCACTGTCTCTGTCCCCTCACTCTGTCACAACTCTTTTGTCATGCTAACTCCCTATAACTCGCCCACACTCCCTCACTTACCTTTCTTTGCTGCTTCACTCAGTCCCTTTCAGTCACTCCTTCCTTTACTCTCTCTGTCCTTTCTCTCTGTCACTCCCCATGTCTTACCCTTATTCACTTTTATCCACCCTCTTTCACCCCTCTTTACTTACACTCACTGCTCTTTTCTCACCCTCCCTCACTGCTGTTCCTTTACTCCGGTTCCATCACTACCCTTCATTCCCCATCCTTTACTGTCCTTCCCTTTACTTTCAACACCCACTCCAATTCTCACAGTACCTCTGCTTTAGTCTTCTTCCTCTCTCTTCCCTTCTTTCGCTCCCTTATTCATTTTCCTTTTCTCACTTACACCGTATTACACCTTCTGTCTGTCTTACTATCTAATACACAGTCCCTCTGTGCTGCTCCCTCTAGCTCTCTTTCTCTTAACATCACTCTCTCTGTGTCCTTCCCTCATGCTAACTCTTTTATTGAATTTTTTTTTGGGGGGGGGGGCGCGCCCCGGTGCGCGTACCGGTACGCATACCCTGGAGAAAAAAGAATGACAGAGTTTTTAAAAAATGTAGCATTTTTTTATAAATTGGAGGTAGTTCTAAAAAGAACTGTTTTTTAATTCATTTTGTTGTTTTATATTTTTTTATTGTTTTTTTCAACATTTTTAACTTTTTTTGGCTTTTATGAACAATTTTATATTTTTTTTGTAATTTTTATGGGGACAAACAAAAAACAGGGAATTGTAAACGGCTCAACTGGAGCAAAAAAAAAACAGGAAAAAAATTAAGGTTTTTTTGGGCACTTGTGGTTGTCACCAGCATGGATGATGAGTGTAATACTTTGCTCACCATAGGTAATTGTTTTTTCACAAAATATACAAACGATTTTGTATGCACCAAACTTGGTTTGGATGTTTGGGACCATCTCCCTTGTCTCTGTACCCGATGGAGTGGGTTGTTTACTTTGGGAGGTGCTGGGTGAAAATTGGGAAAGGTTTCTGGTCAGTTCTCTGACCTCTGCCGCAGAATAGTTGTTTGGATGCCGGCGTTGCATGTGGCGAATCATGGTGTTGTTGCCAAAAGAGTATTTTTTGTCAGGGTTCCCCCTGGACAGTACAGTGCCACAGATCAGACAAGTAACCTTTGGCGCATTAACTTTCTTTTGGTCCTTTGGGATTTTGAAAAACTCCCAGACAATGTGCTCATTTGGCTTATAGGGGGTAGTGTGTTCAGGCAGGAACTTCCGCCTCTCCTCCTCTTCCTCCTCCTCCTCCTCTTCTTCATCTCCACCACTGTGGTGTTGTGGTGGTCCTTGTGGTGGTGGTGGTGGTGGAGGTGCAGATGCTCCTGCTGCTGCTGCTACTGTAGCCATTTTTCAGTACAAATAGGTACAAATAGATCTGTAAACAGGTCTTCCTCAATCAAAGTACAAAGTGAGAATGAGGAAAAAAGGTGGGGGCTTTCATCATTTGGAAATCAAAACTGTCCTGAACAAATGAAAAGTGTTATTCAGATCACATGACTCGGGCTTTCATCATTTGGAAACCAAAACTGTTTTGAACCAATGAAAAGTGTTATTTTCAGGTCACATGACCTGACGCGCTTACGCTACGCGCCCGGGGCGCATAGCGTAAGCGCGTCGGGGCGCTTACGTTGCACGATCGTATGCGCTCGGGCGCTTCCGGGTGCTCTTACGCCGTGCGTCATAAGACGCATCTCGCGGCTACGCGAAACGTGTCTTATGACGCACGGCGTCGCGGCTACGCGATACGTCACAATGTTGTTTTCGTTCGCGGCAATAGCGCTAACGGGACGCTCACCGGTACGTGCACCGGGGCGCGCCGCAAGACTGCGCTTACCGGTGAGTGCACCGGTACGCGCACCGGGAGCGCTCCAGGGCAAAAACCAAAATATATATATATATATTTTCCGAAACGCGTCGGGCCTATTTCAAACACGCAACTGCCCATACCAACTAACGCTTTGGGGAAGGCGCACGCAGGCTCGGGTGCTAACCGCTACTTGGACATCCCCATGGAGCGTAATACATTAGCGGCTGTCCTGCCGCTGGGTTGCACCACCCCGAAGAAACGGGGGCCACGAGACTCGCTATCCAAGGAGTCTCGTATGTGGAGCTGCGCGATGGATGAGGACAGGAGTGATGTTTGGGGCTCATGGTAGAGCCTTTGGAACGAGCAGTAATATGAAAGTGCATCCATCCAGGATATATGGACTACATCTCCCACAAGCACAATATGTGTTTTCATACAGGAAGATGGTAGACGTCGTGCACTTTACTGCTGGCCCCTGATGAGGAAAATAAATTTCCGAAACGCGTCGGGCCTATTTCAAACACGCAACTGCCCATACCAACTAACGCTTTCGGGACGGCGCACGCAGGCTCGCGTGCTACCCGCTACTTGGACATCCCCATGGAGCGTAATACATTAGCGGCGGTCCTGCCGCTGGGTTGCACCACCCCGAAGAAACGGGGGCCATGAGACTCGCTATCCAAGGAGTCTCGTATGTGGAGCTGCGCGATGGATGAGGACAGGAGTGATGTTTGGGGCTCATGGTAGAGCCTTTGGAACGAGCAGTAATTTGAAAGTGCATCCATCCAGGATATATGGACTACATCTCCCACAAGCACAATATGTGTTTTCATACAGGAAGATGGTAGACGTCGTGCACTTTACTGCTGGCCCCTGATGAGGAAAATAAATTTCCGAAACGCGTCGGGCCTATTTCAAACACGCAACTGCCCATACCAACTAACGCTTTGGGGAAGGCGCACGCAGGCTCGGGTGCTACCCGCTACTTGGACATCCCCATGGAGCGTAATATATATATATATATATATATACAAATAGTATTACATAAATATACAATATAGGATTCATTATAAAATAGAAATTAGCTATTAAAAAACCTATGAAATTCACTGAAAAAACCATAGGTTTCACACCAGTTATAGTTAGGAATTAGCATTTAAAAAACCCATTAAATTCACTGAAAAAACCATAGGTTTGACACCAGTTATAGTTAGCTGGAAATTCTACTGACATAAAACCATTGAAATTCCCACGTTATAGTTAGTTGGACTCACTATAACTTGCGCGCCTGCAATGCACTGCTGATGACGTCACATATTACATCACTCATAACATAGTCAGTGACATCACTCATGACATCACTGATGACACCATCCTTGTGACAGAGTGACAGACCTCTTTTCAGTGTAATGTAACCCTTGAAACACATATTCAAAAATAGAAACTAACATTTTTTTAAAAATGGAGATACCCATACCAGTTACAAAAACCAATTCAGTAATTCCACCATCTATATAGACATCCACTCATTCACCAACAGTTCTATATTGTCACTCATACATATACTCACTCATCATATGTAGTGATACACCTATACATCCTGTTACATACCGATACTCATCCATACAGTTACTCACACACATACTCACACATGCAAATAAACTATTGAACATCCATTTATTTGCATATACAGATATACACACACTACCACCTTACTTCCTAGGAAACTTACACATACTTACTCTCTTAAACAATCACTTATAGAAACACATACTTATTAAAACAGGAACTCTTACAATCTCTCACTCTCATATATACTCACTTATATACATCAATACTCACATATACTAGATTAAAACATATGTAGTTACTGATAAAGACACTAGTGAGACAGTTATTCACTCTCTAACACACACATATACACACTCATCCACCCATACAGTCCTGCACATATGCTGTCTTCAAAACACATACAAACAGTGAGTCAGTCATTGATGCATCTATATGCTAAGTAATACCCCCACCAAACCATACAGACACTCATACTGATACTAAAAAAACATCTAATAACCCATATACACATACATGAAGCTGCTCACCAACCCATGCAGTCACTTATACACAAAGTGAAACACTGATACATATATTTAAATATTTAAACATTACTCGCTAATATATGTATTCAGTAAGATACACTTAATAAGCCAGTTAACCAATCAATGTAAAAAAAAAAACCATCCATTTAGACACTTATTTAAACATTTATTCTTCCATCGTCCTTTACATATACATATATAAAACATATTTATTTTTCAAAAAGACACACATTCACTGGATGGTGTCATCAGTGATGTCATGAGTGATGTCACTGACCATGTCATGAGTGATGTAATATGTGACGTCATCAGCAGTGCATTGCAGGTGCGCAAGTTATAGTGAATCCAACTAACTATAACGTGGGAATTTCAATAATAAGTATTCTTTATATAGACTTAACACAAGACCACAAATGACAAAAAATCCACAATACTACACTTAAAGATGACAAAGATGATTAAAGTTGCTTAGTTCAAGTTGATGATAAATGCGACAAAGTTCTCAACAAAGTACCTGGATGGGTAACGCAAAGTAAACAAAAGGCTCGCAAAAGGGGAGATGCGTCAGTTACGTGTTCCGGGGAGATGATGCGTCGTGCCTCAATGCTTGCGCAGAGTAGGGGATGCGTCGTGATCCTTACCAGTGCGGAGGTGATGCGTAGATTTTCGGCCTGCGGACCCGTTGCGGCGCGCAAGAAGGCGCCTTGATGCGATGCAATGAACCGGTTGCGATGCGAGAAGATGGCGCCCTTGATGCTGCGATGCGATGATGATGCGATGACACCCTGGCAGCCTTGCGATGACTCTGTAGTTTGGAGCCACGACAGGCCCTGTAACACGCTTCTCCAGCAATGCGATGGCGACTCTCATGATGGTGTCACGCTTCTCTGGTGATGCGACAGCAGGCAGCTTCGATGAACACACGCTTCTAGGGAGATGTGGCGAAGGCTCGCTTCTCTGGCGATGCAACAATTTCAGCTGCGGCGCCGACACACTTTTTCTCGATGCGTCGCGCTTCCAGCTCAAAGCGGCACGCAAGTGTCTGGAGTCAGAATTCCCAGCAAGAAAATTCTGTGGGGAGCTGGGGGTGAAGTCTTTTGTCCCTGAGACTTCAACAGGAGGCAAGCACAGTTCAAGCCCTTGGAGAATATTGTGCAGATGAAAGTCCTTACAAAGTTCCTTCTCCTTTCCCTTGGCAATGAAGCAACCACTGCAGGCCAACCCAGCAAACAGCTTGGTTCATCTCCTTGGCAGAAAGGTTTCTTGTCCAGAAGTGATCTAATTTCTTGGGATCAGGGTCCCAATATTTATACCCCAAAATCCGTTGTTCTCTATAGGAAGAGAGGCCTCTGCCTAGTCTAAACCAGTTCCTGAGCACTTTGTTCATTTGACTCTCTTCTTCCTTTCACTGTGCAGGGCACAGACATCAGCCGCCCCACAGGAGGTGGAGCCAGCACAGGGGAGGGAAGATACAGCCCTGGAGCACTCTGTTGACATGATTCCTCCTCTCCGTTCACAGTGCAGGGCAGAGACATCAGACAAGCCACAGGAGGTGGAGCCAGCATTGTAGAGGGAAGGCCCAGCCCCATTCAGGTCCCAGGTGCAACTCCTCCTTCCCATCTAGATGCAGATCTCTCTATTCACCACCGGGCTGCCCCAGCCTGTCTCCTGGAACCCCCCAGCCCTGTCACTCACAAACCCAGACAAGGAATACACAACCTAGCAGATGCAGGCCTGGACAGTTAGGCAAGAAAATACCTACTTTCTAAAGGTAGTATTTTCAAACACAATATTAATACCAACTTTACTAAAAGATGTACTTTATTATTCTGAGTTCAGGCATACTAAATTTGAGTTTCTACCATGTTCACTTAGTCAGTTAAGAATATAAGAATGTAATAATCTATTTGCCCATTCTGGCCTATGGAGAATAGATAGCCTTCAATAGTGAAAAACGAAAATGGCTTTAATTCACTATTAGAACATGCTGTACACATCAGAGCATGTCCTACCTTATAATTACAATGCACCCTGCCCTTGGGCCTACCGGAGGGGTATCCAATTTGAAGGAAAGGGAAGGTTTAGGGACTGGCAAGTGGGTGCACATAGCCAAGTTGACATGGCAGAGCTAGACTGCACCTAGGCCTTGCAATGGCAAGCCTGAGACACACTTTACAAGCTGCTTCTGTGGGTGGCACAACTAGTGCTGCAAGTCCACTAGCAGCATTTGATTTACAAACCCTGGGCAAACATGGTGCACTGTACTAGGGGCTGACAGATAAATCAAATAACTCAATAATGGAATAACCAATTATTACATAAATGTATTATAGGGAGCACTTGCACTGTGGCACTGATTAGCAGTGGCACAGTGCCCAGAGCCTAAAACCAGCAAAAACATATCAAAACAGAGGAGCAATCCATCAGAATGGAAGGGAGACTCACGCCAATGATGCCAGGTCTACCACGTGTCCCCTCCAGCTGAAATGTGGGGAGAACTACCCTTCCCCTTGGGTGTTCTCTTCACTAAGGTGGAAAATCTGGACAGACCATCAGCATTGACGTGTTCTGTACCAGGGCGGTGTTCCACCATAAAGTCCTTACCCTGTAGGGAAATTGACCACCTCAACAACTTTGGGTTCTCGCCCCTCATCTGCAGCAGCCATCTGAGGGGCCTGTGGTTGGTCTGAACCCGGAAGTGAGTCCCAAACATGTATGGTTTCAAATTCTTCAGTGCCCAAACCACAGCAAATGCCTCATGCTCAATTGCACTCCACCTCTGTTCCCGTGGAAGTAACCTCCTACTGATGAAGGCTACAGGTTGGTCTAGGCCCTCTTCATTAATCTGTGACAGAACAGCCCCCACACCATGCTCTGAAGCGTCTGTTTGTACAATTAATTATTTTGAGAAGTTGGATGCCTGAAGTAAGGGTGCTGTGCACATGGCAGTATTCAAGGCATCAAAAGCCTTCTGACAGGTGCCAGTGCAGTTCACTTTCTTGGGCTGCTTCCTGGAAGTCAGCTCAGTCAAGGGTGCACAATGTTGCCATACCCCTTGACAAACTTCCTGTAGTACCCCGTGAGTCCTAAAAAGGCTCTCACCTGTGTCTGAGTCGTCGGGGGTTCCCATGCCAGGATGGTATCAATCTTGGGTTATAGGGGCGATACCTGGCCGCTTCCTACCTGGTGACCCAAATACACCATGGACCCTGCCCGATCAGACACTTACTCGCCTTGATCGTGAGGCCTGCCTTGCCCAGTGCCATCAACACTTCCCAGAGGTGCTGCAGATGTGCTTCCCAACTGGCGCTGAACACTGCAATGTCATCCAGGTAGGCGGCACTAAAATCCTCCAGCCTAGCCAACAACTTGTTGACCAACCTCTGAAAGGTGGCAGGGGCATTCTTCATCCCAAAGGGCATAACCCGGAATTGGTAGTGCCCATCTGGTGTGGAGAATATCAACCTCTCCTTAGCCCCATTAGTCAAGGCGGTATGCCTGTACCCAGACATCAAATAAAACGTGCAACCCCTAACCGATCAATGAGCACATCAGCTATGGGGATGGGGTGTGCATCAGTCCTGGTGACTGAATTGAGCCCTCTGTAGTTCACACAGAACCGGAGTTCAGGCTTGGCACCCGGCAAGGCAGCCTTTGGGACCAAGACCCCTGGGCTGGTCCAAGGACTGTTTGAGGACTCAATGTCCCCTAAAGCAAACATCTTGGAGATTTCCTCCTTAATGTAAGCTCTACCCCTTTTTTTTATTGCAGGTAATAGACAAACCATGCGTTAACACATTAAACAGTTCCTTAACTAGCGGCTGCGACGCATCTCTCTTCTGTCACCTCTTTACACAGCCTTCTTGCCCACATCCCGGAGGTCGGGCGGCGTGCAGCAGGATAAATTTAAAGGTATGTAACATTAGACCATCACATCCATCTAGTAGGAAGATCTTGTGTCTGCTTTTCCTTTTATAAACTCTCCCAACATGTAAACCCCCTCCCTCCCAACTAACCCCCATCAGGTTGGCAGCTAAAGGAACGGTCTTAATTCACTGGATGCGCCTTAATATATCTTATAGTTCCTTCCCTTTTCGTGAGTAACGGGTCTAACATCCGGCGTTTATACCTTCCGTGGCCCCCCCATCTCTGCGCTAGGTGTCATTATGTCCCCGTTTTCCAGTGGAGTCTCTCACTATTCTAGCGGTACTGTTTAGTTTGTCGTGATGGTTCACCCTATAGCGTTCCCCAGGAGCGCTAGTGCGCTGTTTACCGTCCCTAGAGCCCTTGATGTGGCTCCCCTCCCTTCCCCCCCTTGAGTTCCACCACTTCCACTGTGTATCTCAGTCTGTTTCAAGTGTCATGTATCAGGAGCGTTAGGTGTTATGGCGTGTGATGCAACCTGGGTGTGTCGCCGGGGCTCCCTTTCAGCGTCTTGCTCCTCTTCCTCATCCTGCACCTCCAAATCTCTAAGGGCCTGTACTAATATCTCCCATGCCGTCGCTGCTTCTAATGCTTTGTCATCCTGTCTTCTACGCGCCATCTGGTATCTAAGGGAGCTTTCGCAGGTAGCCCATCTCAGGAATTCACTCATCCATCGTCTATATGAGGGGCCAGCCCTTGCTTTCCAGTGCTGCGTGATTTCGCGTTTGGCTAATATAAGGCCCATGTCAATGAATTTGCTGGTGTTCTTGTATTTGGGGTTGTGTGGGAACCAGTGTAGGACAGCAACAGCCATGTCAAACTGTAGTTGTCTCCCCGTCGCCTCGTTCAGTACCTCCCCTATTGTCTTCCAATAAATCTCCTAGCATTGGGCAAGTCCAGAGCATATGGTCTAGTTCCACTGCCTCTCTAGTGCATCTCGGGCATGTCGCATCCTGTATTCCAAAATATTTACGGATTTTCCCCGGTGTCAGATACGCCCTGTGCAGTATGAAGAAGTGTACCAGCTGGAAGCGAGCATTTCTAGTGCTCTTGCGGGCTCGTCGCATTATCTGCGCCCATGCCGTCTCCGGGATCTCCTTACCTATGTCCACTTCCCATTTATTTTTCAATTCAGTCAGAGGTGGCAGGTTTTCTCGGAGCATTCTGCCATAGAGGCATGTGACAGCTTTATAGGTACCCGCCGCCATCATGGCGTACTGGCAGGCCAAAGATATCGTGGGTTCCATTAAACCCTCCTGCCAGTGTGCCTGCACAGCTCTAGTAACCGCGGCATGCAATAAGAAGTCCCCCCTGGGCAGATCAAATCTTTCTTGGAGCGTTTGGTAAGGCATTAATGCCCCATCCTCATAAAGGTCTCCTATAACTTGCAGTCCCGCCTCTTCCCAGACCTGCAGTTTCGACCAATCTCCTCTGTGTGGTAGCGCCGTGACCATTCCAATTGGGATTTCCGGCGCGCACGGGTGGCGTACTCCTGCCAGTCGTTGGGATCTGTTCCAACAGAGTCGGAACATTCGTTCCTCCATGGTTAGGCCCCGTAGGTTCAGCTTCTGTTTCATTGTTATGTAAGCCAAGACGTGTCGTGGTATGCCTCCCTCTCTCGCCTGCTCTGGGCCTCTAAACTCTCTCGCTACCTCCTGTGTGAATAGTTGTAACTGTGCTGCCAGGTAATAAAGTTCGAAATTTGGGACTGCAAGTCCCCCCTCATCTTTCGGTCTAAGGAGCGTATTCTGGGCGACCCTGCACCTCCCCGTGCCCCAAAGAAATGAGGAGACCTGTGATTTTAATGCCTTGAAGATGGAGCAGGGTATCCACACAGGTAGCGTGCGGAAGTAATACAAAAGTCTCGGCAAGGCTACCATTTTTAATAGAGAGATCCGGCCCATCAACGACAAAGGCAGGGTCACCCAGAAGGTCATGTTACCCTTCAGTGCACGTATACATCGACCCACATTACCCTCCAGCATGTCTGCAGCAGTGTGGTATATGTATACTCCGAGGTATTTCAAGCAGGCGGGTTCCCACTTTATCAGACGGTGGCCCTCAGGTCTAGGCCAGGACAGGAAACATGCACGTCTTAGACCAGTTGACTTTTAGGCCCGAGTGCTCCCTGAAACATTGTAATAGTCTTTTTGCTCCGGTCAAAGCCTCCTCCGCATTTTCAAGAAATAGCAATAGGTCATCCGCATATAAGGATATCAGGTGTCTCCCCTCTCCACCAACTAACCCTCTATAATGTCTCCCCGTCCTGGTCTCACTAGCTAGAGGTTCTATTGCGAGGACAAACAAAAGGGGGGACAGCGAGCACCCCTGTCTAGTCCCGTGCGTTATCTGGTATTGGGGCGATATTAATCTCCCCACTCGCACCCTCGCCGTTGTGTATAATACTCTTGTCCACTTTATGTACTCTTTGCCCAGCCCAAAGCGTTGCAGGACATTGTATAAGTAGTCCCATTCCAGGCTGTCAAAGGCTTTCTCTATGTCGACTGAGAGGACCAGAGGCAGCTGTGCCTCAGAATTGTCGGCGCCCATAAGTCGTATGAGTATCCGAATGTTCGAGGCGGTGTTGCGTGTGGGGATAAACCCCGACTGGTTTTCGTGGACCAGCAAGGTCATGCAAGGCAGTAATCGGGTCGCTAATATACTACTGAGAATCTTATAGTCTGTTGTTAACATGGACAATGGTCTGTATGAAGCCTTGTCGCTACTCTCTCTTTCTGGCTTCAATAATGGTATCACCAGAGCCTCCCTCATTGATTGTGGCAGGCGGCCTATTTCTTTGGCTTCTTTGTACACCTCTAGGAGCCTCGGTGCTATCAAGTCAACGTATTTGCTATAAAATTCAACTGGCAGACCGTCTAGTCCAGGTGTTTTATTACGAGCCATGCGTTTTATTGCTCCTCGGATTTCCGCAAGTTCTATATCCTTCCCTAGGTCTCCTGCCTGATCATGGTCTATTTGTGGGAGATCCAGCCCGTCTAAGAAGGCGTCCAAAGATGGGTCTCCAACTGCTACCCTACTCTTGTAAAGCTCCCCATAGTATCGCATAAAGCCCTGCAATATCTCAGACTGTGTGTACCTCATAACTCCCCCATCATCCTCTAGAGCAAGGAAGGGCGAGTGTCGTCTAGCCTTGCCAGCAGCGTGCTCGCCTTGTCCCCCTCTGCATGCATTCTGATCGAGTAATTCCTGAAGTCAAAGCTGCGGAGTCGCTCTACTTCGACGGCAACTGCTTCTCAAGCCGTGCCAACTTTCTCTTGGGGCTCAGGGTGTCCAGGCCTCGCTATTTCGACTTCCCGGAGATTTTTCTCCGCTCTATCAAGATCCCCCAGGAGGACCTTACATATTCCTGCCTGCTTCCCAATACAGAGTCCCCGGGTGACAACCTTGAAGGCATCCCATTCTGTTGCCCTAGTCGCGGCGGTGCCAGCATTATCCGTAAAGTACTGCTCAATTCCATCCCCCAGCATCGCCTGAAAGAGCGGATCATCCAAAGATTCAGGATGCAGTTTCCATGTGGGAATACATGGGGTCTCGGGGACCGAGTCTAAGGTAACCAATAGAGGGTTGTGGTCCGATATTGTCCTAGCGAGATACTCAGTTCGCCACACTGATGGCATTACCAGTGGAGAACGCAGCATTGCGTCCAACCGGACATGTAACTCGTGCACTCTCGAGAAGTAGGAATAATCCCAACCTCCTGGGTGCCGTGTACGCTAGGCATCTACTAAATTCCATTGTGCTTGCCATTCTAACCTGCCCTTGGCTAACCTGTGGACCGGGGAATCACTGAGACCTGTCCAGCGAGATATCCGTCACTGAATTAAAGTCCCCTCCAACCACAATCGGTCCCGTAAGCAAATGTGCCAGTGTCCCTGATAGCTTCCCCAAGATGGCCAGTTGTTCCGTGTTGGGTGCATATATGCTGCATAGAGTAATGTCGCGGCCCCGTAGCCTGCCCGCAACTGCTACAAATCTGCCTTCAGGATCAATTACCTGCCGTGTTACCTGGAATGGCACTCCAGCCCTAACCCAGATCAACACCCCTCTAGCGTATGCGGAGTTGGTTGTACTAAACACTTGGCCTCGCCATCTGCGCTTTAATGCTAGGCCCTCTGCTGCTGTTAAGTGTGTTTCCTGGAGAAATGCGATCTGGACCCCTCTGCGAGGTAAGTAAGAGTGAATCTTGTGTCTCCTCGCCATCGTATGGAGCCCCCTCACATTCCAGGTAATACATTTCACATTATCAATGTCAACCATTGTCCCACTCCTTCTCACAGCTGGTCAAGCCGACCGACATCCTTGTGTCAGAGGTGGAACTTGTACGACAATTTCCAGATTGCCCTTCCCCTCCCATCCTCCCAATAGTAAGTCCTAACATCTGTGTCAAAAGAACATCCCCAACATTCACCCCTCCTCCCCCCCCAGAACAGGACCCAATACCAACCCATCAGACCCCGTCCAAACTGCCCTCATTGTTCTTTATCTCTCGTCTATCCTGCAGTCGTCACTGCAGTAGCCTTAAGGGCTTGTAGGGGTCGACTTTAGACCAATAGGCGGCTGCGCCAAACCGTGACCCACGCTCCTATGATCCCCGATAAGAGACATGCAGCCATCCCGTTTCCGCCAGCTGGTCAACTTGTTCCGTCTCCACCAGAGTCGGACAGTCAATGCAATAAGGAAGGTTCGAGATCTCACGTGTCAGGCATCAAGGATGTCGTCTGCTGAGTTCGGTGTTACCTTCGGACCCTTAGCGCCTTGCTTCTCCGATTCGTCCGTCTCTGAACCTGTGCGATTGCCCTCAGAGCCTGTGCCATGTTTCGATAGCGGCGGGCTGACGCCCGATAGTTCCACAACCGCTTGCAGCGCTGCCTTATGCTCTTGCACTGTTTGTGACGCCGACGGCGTCCGGGTGTCCCGTCCCCTCCTGCGGATTCTTTGTGATTTTCGCACCTGCGTCGACCTCTGCATCTCTTGTTCCTGCTGACGTGTTCCGTCGGTTCCCGCTTTGTAAGTCTCGATCCATGTCCAGGCTTCCTCCGGCGTGTGGAAGAAACGGGCCATGCCATCCAGCTCAACACGTAATTTGGCCGGGAATAGCAGGGAGTATCTTATACCTTCATCCCTGAGTGCTCGTTTCACTGAGAGGAAAGAGGCTCGCAGCCGCTGTGTCTCGTAGGTGTAATCTGGGAATATGGTCACTTTACTATTGTCAACCTGGTATGGGCCTTCTACTCAGGCCTTTTGTAGCAGCAGGTCTCTGTCTTTGTAGTGGAGCAGCCTTGCTATGACCGGCCTAGGAGGTCGGCCTGGTTCAGGAGGAATAGCAGGGACCCGGTGTGCTCATTCAAGTGTAAAAAAAGGGGACAGGCCTTCCGGAGCCACCGTCGTCTTAAGCCAGGAGTCCAGGTAGCCGATCATATCTCCCCTTCAATTTTTTTCCGGCAGGCCGACCAAGCGGATATTATTACGCCTGTTCCTGTTTTCGTCGTCTTCAGCTCTCTTCTCCAGCATTTGTATTCGGGCCATGGCATTTTCCACCTTCCCTTCTAGAACTGAGTGAGCGGGGTCAACTACTGCAACACCACTTCATTCTGCTTGACTCTGTCCGTTAACTTGGCATGGTCTGCCCGAAGTAGCCCCAACCCGGACGCCACCCGCGCTATGTCCTGTTGCAAGGCATCTTTTGTAGCTGTTATGGCTTCGAGAATACGGTCTTGCATCTGCTGGAGGTCCGCGGGTCCCGAAGTGACAGGGTCCTGTGTCTCCGTGACGCCATTTGTTTTCCCCTTGGGTTTCCCCATGATTTGCAGCTTCTCGCGGTTCTGGTGAGCCTCCCGCACTGCCGTCGTAAGCCCGAGTCCGATCGCGTCTGGGACGAGGGGGGACTCATATGCCGGGTTCACGCCTTCTTGGGCACTCCCAGGAGTCTATCGTTCGTTCCGTTCCTACCTCAGCGAACTCCAGGCTTAACCATGTCGAACCCCCGAAGTACTGGTCCCCTCCAGCTGTACAGCCCCACTTGCAGATCTCAACTTGGGTAGCCTCTGTCACAGGTAGGCGCCTTCTCCCTGTCCTCATCGGCAGGTCCGGGCACCGCGCAGAGTAGCCGTCTAGGAGAGATCTGACGTCACTAGGTCAGCACAATGGAGGTTTATTGTTAGCGTTAGTGGTCTCCCTTCCGCCTGACCTGGCCCCCAATGGCCGCTCCGGGTATACTGGGGCCCCTTCCGTGTGCCTATAGTGCCCCGCTGGAATGTGGCATCTCCCCAAAGTCACTATCAGCACTCGCCGACCAGCTTACCTGCACCTCGGGTGTTTTCCAATCGGGTGGGGGGCCTCGGCGGGTCTCGCTCCAGCCCTCCAGCCCTCCTAGCACAGTACCAGCAAGTCAGGTCGGAGCCCAGTTCACGTGCTCTCTTAGCTTCCGCCACTGTATCTCACCGAGCCCTTGATTGGCGGTCGTCTCCGCCCGGCGCTAGCGGTACTTTCACTCTGGCGGCCTCCCCGTCACTGCCGCCTGTTCCTGCGACAGGGCACTCCACCACCGTTGAATGGTTCCCCGCCTCCCGGCTCCACGCGCCTACCAGCTGTGTTGCTCCGTCCACTCCGTCCACTTCAGGGCATTATCCGCCGGTCCACCGCAGGTCTTAACGCCTTGCACCCCGATGCTCCGTTCGCCGCCAGCCGCTCTCCCGTTCACCCGCCTGCAGGCTCGGCACCGGGTGGGTCGCTCCACTCAGTCGATTCTTCGCATCGCTCGCCCATCCACCTCATGCGATGCGTGTATTCTCTTCCTTCGAGCCTCGCCGGAGCTCCACTCGCCCGTGCGGAGCGCCGCCTTCCAGAGTCCGATCAACTCACGGGCGCCATTTTGTGCTTCCGCCGACCATAGGTCTCTCCGTCCTCTCTCTGTAGTCAAAGTAGTTTGCAGCTGAGTTTGCTAGCGCCCGACAGCGCCGCTGCGGTCTCGGTCTCCGTCTTTGTATTTTAGCCGCTTTTCACATATTTCGCCGCTCTGCAATCAGGATAATAAAGGGATCCGGCACGGCGCTCCGAGCTCACGCCGCCATTCCCGTCAGTTGTCAAGCCACGCCCCCCAATGTAAGCCCTAACCTTGTCAATCAATCTGTAAGCCATGTGCTTGACAGGAGGACTGTCACCATTGTTATTGTTCACATCATGGGCGCACCACTCTGTGACACCAGGAATCAAGGAAAATAGATCAGAGAATAGCCCCAACAGCTGGTGACAATCTTGCTGCTGATCAGGGGTCAGTGTGGCAGAGAGGCTGAAACCATCCACTGACCCATTTTGCTCTGTTGCAGACAGGAGGTCAGGAAAGGGCTCGGTCTCCTCCTCCATTCCATCATCTGTCACTAGGAGCATGTCCACTTCGGACCTTTCCAAGTGGGGCTTGAGGCGGTTAACATGCAGGACTCGCAAGGGATTCCTGAGAGACCGCAAGTACACCAGGTAAGTGACATCACTCTTGTGCTCCACCACCTCATATGGACCTGTCCACTTGACCTGGAGCGCACAAGGCTCCACAGGGGCCTTGACCCAAACTTTCTGTCCAGGCTGAAGCTCAATCAGAGTGGCGTACCACCGCTTCATTTCCTCCTGGCTGGCTTCCAGATTCACCTGAGCTTGATCTCTGAAACGCCGAGTCTGATTCCTGAAGGCCAGCATATAGCCATATACATCCTGGGGAGGTTTCCTGGGAGATTGCTCCCAGCCTTTTTTTTACCAAACTCAATGGTCCTCTTACCGGGTGACCATACAAAAGCTCAAAGGGCCTAGACACTTTTGTGGCACCTCACGGTAGGCAAACAGAAGGCATGGAAAGAGGACATCCCACTTACACCTCATTGGTTCTTCAATACCCATGATCATGCCTTTGAGGGTCCGGTTGAATCTTTCAGCCAGCCCATTACCTTGTGGGTGGTAAGGAGTGGTGAACTTGTAGGTAACACCACACTCCTTCCACAGAGACTTCATGTAATTAGAAATGAAGGTTGTACCTCGGTCAGACACCACCTCTCTGGGGAACCCCACACGGAGAAGATCCCCATCAGTGCACGTCCCACCATGGGGGCCGTCACTGTCCTTAGCCGAACGGCTTCCGGGTACCGGGTAGCATGGTCCACCAAGACCAGGATAAACCTGTTGCCCATGGCTGTCTTGGGGTCCAGTGGCCCCACAATGTCAAAGCCCACCTGTTTAAAGGGGGTACTGACTACCGGGAAAGGTTGGAGGGGGGCCTTGTGCCTCCTTCCACTTTTCCCACTTGCCTGGCAAGTTTGACATGTCCTACAATGAGTATGAACTCATCCGCATCTGGGGCCAATAAAAGTGGGAGACAAGCCTTTCAAAGGTCTTGTTCTGCCCCAGATGACTAGCTAAAGGAACATCATGAGCCAAACCCAGTAGGAAGGCTCAGAAGCGCTGGGGTATCACCAGCACAATGGGCTGACCCAGACTCAGCAATCTTAGGCTCGCTATACAGTCAACCGTTCTTCCAGTGGATCTAATGTGATCCCGACTGATCACCTGCTGCCTTGTTTGTGGCTGGTTGTCTCAAACCCACAAGAGAAGGGCACTTCTGCTGCTCTTCACAAAATTCCTCCCCGGAGGGACCCCCTTCTTGCTGCCAATGGGTCAGCTCAGGTAGGTTCCCCAGTTCAGAAACTTGCTCCCCTGTAGGTTCCAGGGCATCCCCCTCAAGGTCTGACTCCTCCTGACCGTGGGAACAATGGGGGCTGGTTTCCCGCGCCTCCTACCTCTTCTCTTTAAGGCAGGTCCCATGGCCATACTTTCAGGCTCCAGGGTCTCTTGAACACCCTTAGCTGCCATAGACTGCGTGGTCACACATGCCCACTCAGGAAGACCCAACAGCTCTAAATGTGCCTTCCTCTCCACCATAGCCCAAGGGGAGCTTTCTAAATCATTGCCTAACAGACAATCAACAGGCATGGATGGCCTCACAGCTACTTGAAGAGTACCTGATACCCCCCAATCCAAGGGAACTTGAGCCACCTTGCAATGGCTCTCTGTGTTGTCAGCAGCAACAACTGGGAAGAATGCATGAGGGACTACCTGCTCTTCAGACACCAAGTGACACTTGACTGATGTCACACTTGCTCTGGTGTCTCTCAGAGCCTCTACTCTATGGCCATTGATAGTCACCCACTGCCTGTATTTTTTAGTGCTATCAGGCAACTGAGTTCTAGGGACCATCTCAAAGTCTCCTAATGAGACAAGGGACATTTCTGCGAGATCCCACCCACCTAGGGCACCCATCTCCTCCCCACCAAGGGCTACATAGGCTATCTGACGGGGTGGTGCATGGGGTGGCACATACTGACCCTTTTGAGGGCACTGGGGATCATACCAACAGTGTCCCACCAGCTTACACTGAGAGCAGGTAACAGGCCCCCTCTGAACAGGTTTACCTGTCGGGGGTCCTGACTTCTTCTCAGGGGGAGACTGGGAACCCTTACCTTGGTTCCCTTGGGAATTACTTTGGGGACCTTTTTGGAACTCCCTCTGTTTACCCTTGTCCACCCAATCTTCTGCTGGGGACCCTGCCCACCTTTGGCGGAGTCTCCCACAAGACCCTTGTGGACCCTGGTACTGACCCAGCGGTCCGCCTCTTCAGCAAGCTTTCTAGGGTTAGTCAACTTGCTATCAATAAGGTGCTGGCATAGCTCTGGAAAACAATTAGCAGACAAGTGCTCCCTAGCAATCAAATCCTAGAGCGCTGGAAAATTATCAACATTGCTACCCCTCACCCAACCATCCATAGCTCTGCAAAAGAAAGACACATATCCTACCCAAGTGGTTCCCTCCAGTTTCCTACATTTCCTGAACCTCTGTCTATAGAGCTCTGGAGTTAACCCATACCTTGTCATCAGTGCTTCTTTCATGTGGGCATAAGACATCCTATGAGTACTGGGCAAGTCTAACAAAGTATCCCAACCTTCAGTTAAAAGGCGACCCCACCACCCCGCTCCCCAATCCTTCTCAGGGATCCGGTGGGCCAACATTGCTATCTCATAGGCTGCAAACCTCTGCCCAATATCTTTACCTTTGTGGAAATCTTTGAAGACATCCTTGGGAATATGCACCCTACCTTCTGAAGGCACAGATGGTGCGCTGCCACCAGAGGGATTGATTTCTAAGCCCCTGGCCTTGATCTCCAACTCCCTCAACATCCTCTCATGCTCCATTCTCATTCTCTCTCTTTCCAAAGACAACCTGTTATTCTCTGTTTCCCTCTGACTCTCCATCTTAAGCTTAGCTAACTCCAGCTTGAGTGCCCTATTTCTCTCCCTGTATTTCCAGCTCACTGGGGGACAGGTCTTTGGAAGAGATACTGCTGCCAAGCCAGGGGGGGACGGCACCCCTCCCCTGTCTGGAAACACAGGCCTATCAATTAGCCCTTCTGCATCCCCAAGTGGCTCCACCACAAGGTCAGGGCATTTCTTGCTTCTACCCAAACCCTCAGCACCTTTTGACAGTCTTCCTTTTTAGAAATGCCTGGTGTAGCAACTTTCAATTTCCTGCAGAGATACTTGAGCTGTTTCACAGTGTAGGTTTCCAACCTCTCTTCCTCGAAATCAAGATCCATAGATGCAGCAGATGCTGGTTTACTAATGGTAGTAAGAATTGGGAGTTTTCAGGAAAAACTAACAGTCCAAGGAAAAAGATTCTAAAAAAAAGTATGTGGTCGCGTTTGGTCTGCACTCACTAGTAGTGTACACCAATCACTGCATATGAAACACAAATGCAAAGTTCAAATCCTCACTGCTGACCACCAATGTTAGAACTGGGGGTCTCTCGCTGGCAATGGTATTCACCTTTGTCCAAATAGGGACCCTTACTTCTAAGTCAGGATAAGGGGATTACACTCCTCAGTAACCCCTGCTCACCCCCTTGGTAGCTTGGCACGAGCTTATCTCAGAGGCAGTGTGTTAAACATTTGTGAATAAACACAGTAATACAGTGAAAACACTACAGATGGATACAACTCAGGTTTTATAAAAATAAGTATTCTTTATATAGATTTAACACAAGACCACAAACGACACAAATCCACAATACTACACTTTAAGATGACTTAAAGATGATTAAAGTTGCTTAGTTCAAGTTGATGATAAATGCGACAAAGTTCTCAACAAAGTACCTGGATGTGTAACGCAAAGTAAACAAAAGGCTCGCAAAAGGGGAGATGCGTTGGTTCCGTGATCCGTGGGAGATGATGCGTCGTGCCTCAATGCTTGCGCAGAGTAGGGGATGCGTTGTGATCCTTACCGGTGCGGAGGTGATGCATAGATTCTCGGCCTGCGGGCCCGTTGCAGTGTGCAAGATGGCACCTTGACGCGATGCAATGATCCAGTTGCAATGCGAGAAGATGGCGCCCTTGATGCAGCGACGCGATGACGCCCTGGTAGCCTTGCGACGACTCTGTATTTTGGAGCAGCGACAGGCCTTGCGACACGCTTCTCCGGTGATGCCATGACGACTCTCACGATGGCATCCCGCTTCTCCGGTGATGCAACAGCAGGCAGCTTCGATGAACACACGCTTCCAGGGAGATGCGGCGAAGGCTCGCTTCTCTGGCGATGCGATGACTTCAGCTGCGGTTGCGACACACTTCTTCTCGATGTGTCGCGCTTCCCGCTCCCAGTGGCATGCAAGTGTCTGGAGTCAGAATTCCCAGCAAGGAAATTCAGTGGGGATCTGGGGGTGAAGTCTTTTGTCCCTGAGACTTCAGCAGGAGGCAAGCACAGTTCAAGCCCTTGGAGAATATTCTGTAGATCAAAGTCCTTACAAAGTTCCTTCTCCTTTCTCTTGGCAATGAAGCAGCCACTGCAAACAGCACACTGGCAGAGGGACAGTAAAACTCCTGCAGCTTCCTTGTTTCTTCTCCTTGGCAGAAAGGTTTCTTGTCCAGAAGTGATCTAATTTCTTGGGATCAGGGTCCCAATATTTATACCCCAAACTCCTTTGTTCTCTGAAGGCAGAGAGGCCTCTGCCTAGTCCAAACCAGTTCCTGAGCACCTTGTTTACATGACTCTCTTCTTCCTTTCACTGTGCAGGGCAGAGACATCAGCCACCCCACAGGAAGCGGAGCCAGCACAGGGGAGGGAAGACACAGCCCTGGAGCACTCTGTTGACATGATTCCTCCTCTCCTTTCACAGTGCAGGGCAGAGACATCAGACAAGCCACAGGAGGTGCAGCCAGAATTGTAGAGGGAAGCCCCAGCCCTATTCAGGTCTCAGGTGCAACTCTTCCCTCCCATCTAGATGCAGATCTCTCTATTCACCACCGGGCTGCCCCAGCCTGTCGCCTGAAATCAGCCAGCCCTGTCACTCACAAACCCAGACAAGGAATACACAACCTAACAGAGGCAGGCCTGGACAGTTAGGCAAAAAAATACCTGCTGTCTAAAAGTGGTATTTTCAAACACGGAATAAAAAAAACACATTTACTAAAAGATGTACTATTATTCTGAGTATAGGCATACTAAATTTGAATTTCTACCATGTTCCCTAAGTCAGTTAGGATTATGTAATAATCTAACTGCCCATTCGGGCCTATGGAGAACAGGTAGCCTTCAACAGTGAAACACGAAAATGGCTATAATTCACTATTAGAACATGCTATACACATCAGAGCATGTCCTACCTTATACTTACAATGCACCCTGCCCTTGGGCCTACCATAGGGGTGTCTAATATGAAGCACAGAGAAGGTTTAGGGACTGGCGAGTGGGTACACTTGACCAAGTCGACATGGCAGTGCTAGACTGCACATAGGCCTTGCAATGGCAGGCCTGAGACACACTTTACAAGCTGCTTCTGTGGCTGGCACAACCAGTGATGCAAGTCCACCAGCAGCATCTGATTTACGAGCCCTGGGCACACACGGTGCTCTGTACTAGGGACTGACAGATAAATCAAATAACCCAATCATGGAATAACCAATTACTACATAAATTTAACATAGGGAGTACTTGTACTGTGGCACTGATTAGCACTGGCACAGTGCCCAAGCATAAAACCAGCAAAAACATATCAAAACTGAGGAGGCAATCCGTCAAAATGGAAGGGAGTCTCACGCCAATGATGCCAGGTCTAACTAGCTCCGGGAACAAACAAGGCTTTATTCCTCTGAAAGCGCAAGGAAAGTGAAGTCTACGAAACGCTTGGGCAGACACGTTTCAGCCATCCAATCAGCTTCATCAGTGCCGGTTCCATGGGCTTCTTGATCTTCCTGAGAATAGAGCGATGTTTTGTTAATAACGGGACCACTCCCAGTCAGGTGGTCTCTCGCCCCTCCTCCACTTAACGATTGTATTAAGCCTTGCGCTTGCCCATCTTGCAGATGCATGCTTGTTAACGAAATCCGTTAAGGAGGCCATATACAGTGATAGGCATTCCTGACACCATGTGATGCCCTAATTTGCATTGAATACAGTTCCCAAAAACAGCCACCATTTCAGCCTTCTCTTTTATCCCCTTATCAGGCAATCAGTGTTGCCTACTCTCTACCCATCAGTCCGTAGTACACTAGAACCGAAGGGGGGGGGTGGCGATGTGTTTGTATATATATACATACATATATATATATATATATGTATATATTTATATCAGGAGTGTCAGGAAGTTCAGCAAAGATTGGTTCAGTAGTCTATGGGAATCCCAGACCTTTGAGTTGATATTCCATGTGTGTATGTGTGGTGGATATGTAGCAAGAATGAAGTAGTAAGACTCCCCGTGTGGTGATAGTCTAAGTGCATGGACCAGTGGGATGCATTTTGCATGATGAGGAGAGTTAATACACCTGCCCCAGACAGTGAAAGTGTATTTTAGCCATCCTTGTGGCTGGAAGGTAGAGACCTGGACATTGAAGTAAAGGGGGTTGGATACAAAGTTTACCACAAACATTCTGTGCAGTTTGTGTTAGGGCTGCTGACTAGCTCTTCCTTAGTAATGACTAAAGGTAGATATTAGGAGTGAGTTGTAGGTCATAGGTTTCTCTTGCTAAAAGTAATACCGTTTCTTTGAAGGGTTGCCCTTTTGTCTGTGTCTGATGACTGCTCAGGAAAGCTGATCACAGCTAGGTGCTGAGATCTCACGCATCAGTGGGGCAGTCAGATGACAGACTTTACACTGTCCACTTGACTTAGAGAAAAACCTAGCTTTATGGCACAGGAAAACAATAATGACCCCGAAAGCTTGGGAGAAAATTGATACCATGTGTAGGTATTCTTTCTTTGTTTTTCAAAAAGAAACTCCCACTTTAGGGGTTTGTTTTTGAAGAACAAAAACTTATCGAAATGTTCACAGCTACCCATCATGTCTGACTGTAATCTTATAGACAGGAACCTCCATGACAGTAGTTCCTTTCAATGTAAAGAGTTTTCCAAATGGCTGGTGGATAACTCCAAATTTGACAGGCATAGTAGATCTGTCAGGATGGTGAAGATACTGTCCTAAGCCATCCTGACAGTGTTAACTCCGTCCCCCAAACTCTTCCTTCCATCATGAGATCATAATGAAGCCTCTAAATTATACTATGTTGATGACTTCATGAGGAGCCCTTTGCATATTTTTCTATATTGATAAGATCATCTTATATATCAGATGGAATGATATCACAGGGATATATTATTTCCAGTTCTGGCCTTAGCATTTACAAATCATTGTGTTTGGATATTTTAGTCTCAATGGTTCAATTGAACTGAAGTAGAATGAATAGCTCCAGAGTGCACCAAATTTGCTGCAGGAAAAGAGGTGCTTTGATAACATGGATCTTTGGGGTATCCTTTATCTGGCCATGGTATATTCCCATGGCTTTGTGAGTAAGAGTGAGCACATAGTTTTAGAAGAGTAATCAGCTTCAAATTGTTTTGTTAAGGTTCTAATCATCGTTATTATTAGCCACCTCTACAAGTAAAGGAGACAGATCATTTGCGGAGTACAATATTGCTCCATAAAGAGCAATCTAAGTCTCTGTGTCTTGGGTCATGGTGTTATGGAGTAGCATTCTGTGCCATGTCTGTCAAAATAACCTTGAAACATTTAAACATTTGGGATCTTTAGATCTATTAGTAAGGGTGGACGTAACATGCATAATTTGCTCTGGTGTATTTGCGCAGAATTAGAACAAAAATATGTGGAAATACACAAGGAGCATAACCCAGCATTTAGTGTAGGCCTGAGCAGTAAATTCCGTTCCGCTCGCGGAATTTGTGGTATTTGGGTAATTTCGCGTTCCGCGAAATTGCCCAAAATTCTGCATTCCGCGACTTTGCGAAATGTTTTGCTTGTTCGCGTTCTCAAATGCGTGTTTGCGAGATATTTCTCCCTGAGCACGCAAACAGCGATTGCGAACAGTAAAAAAGCATCGCGAACAAGCAATTCCGCATGTACGCAGGATTTCTGCGTGTTCGCGGAGATTTTTTACAGTTTCGCAGAGATTTGCTAACGCGATTACGCAAATTCCTCCCACCCCTAATTTAGGGGTCGATTAGGATGGCGGACGGAAACGGGTACTGTCCGCCATGTTTGGGGAAATTTTACTCCCAGCCACGCCGCGGAGAATCCGCGGTTGCGATTAGGATATTCATGTCACGAAACTCCGACCGCGGCGGACGGATCATAACAAACACCGTCCGCGGTGGACGGAACACATCTAACTCCGTCCGCGGTGGACGGAGCCTAATGAACAGCCACCGCTGCGGACGGCAATGACCGCGGAAAAAGACACATTTACCGCCATACCTGTGAAAACTCCGTGTCCGCAATTAGGATAAATCCGCCTGTACCACGGTACGCACAGCCATCCACGTCCGCGGCGGAAAGAATGTAACGATAAACAGTGCATCACTGCGGAAGGCCAACACGCACAACATCCCTAACGTTAAACAAATGTCAGAAAGTGTACCGCAAGTAATTAGCAAACACACGAAAATTGACAACCCCCCCCACCTGATACACCAACACCAAGCACAAGCCACCATGACACCCCCCAAGTACCCAATAATGCACACTAGTCAACACGCCCACCTACCACCTGACTGCCAACAACCATTGAGACACGACTATAAAATGACACCCACCCACTACCACAATCCTTTGCATCACAGCATTGCTGCTAGCAAGAGGCCCTAATCGATATACAGCTTACTCAAATAGAAGACACACAACCACCACCCTACCACACCCACCACACAAACACCCACCACACCATTCCTACACATCACACACCACACACCTGCACCCCCCAACTCACTCAACCCACACACTGAGCACAACACACCATGGCACCCAAAAAAAAACCTAAATTCACGGAGACGGAGTTGAAGGTAATGGTAGATGAAATCATCCGTGTTGAGCCCCACATCTTCGGGGCCCAAGTCCAGCAGACCTCCGTGGCGCAAAAGAATCACATGTGGGACAGAATCGTCAGTCGGGTGAATGCGTCAGGGACCGTGCCAAGGATGAAGTCCGAAATTCAGAGGCGGTGGCATGACCTGAAGACCAGGGTCAAAGGCATCCGCGCCAAAAACTATGCAAGAGACAATCATATTGGCGGCGGAACACCCCCAGAGCCCATACCCTACACCGATTGGGAGGAGAAGGTGCTGGTTATACTTCACCCAGAGAGCCTAGACGGACTTGAGGAAGGAGAAGAGGCTGGTAAGTACAAACCAAGCACCACGATCAGTACGACATGGTCAGGCTCACACAACTGAGAAGACACATCTCCTACGCCCCAACCCATGCACGTCGGACACATACTCACCAATATGTACATGGCTACCAACAGGCCCCCATGTTCACAGGGAGGGTGGTGGTGGTGGGTGGTGTGTGTGAGAGCTCACAACTACAACTCCCAACAGGCCCCCATGTTCACGGGGAGGGTGGTGGTGGTGGGTGGGGTGTGTGAGAGCTCACAACTACAACTCCCAACAGGCCCCCATGTTCACGGGGAGGGTGGTGGTGGTGGTGGGTGGGGTGTGTGAGATCTCACAACTACAACTCCCAACTATCCCCCATGTTCACGGGGAGGGTGGTGGTGGTGGGTGGGGTGTGTGAGAGCTCACAACTACAACTCCCAACAGGCCCCCATGTTCACGGGGAGGGTGGTGGTGGTGGGTGGGGTGTGTGAGATCTCACAACTACAACTCCCAACAGGCCCCCATGTTCACGGGGAGGGTGGTGGTGGTGGTGGGTGGGGTGTGTGAGAGCTCACAACTACAACTCCCAACAGGCCCCCATGTTCACGGGAACGGTGGTGGTGGTGGGTGGGGTGTGTGAGAGCTCACAACTACAACTCCCAACAGGCCCCCATGTTCACGGGGAGGGTGGTGGTGGTGGTGGGTGGGGTGTGTGAGAGCTCACAACAACAACTCCCAACAGGCCCCCATGTTCACGGGGAGGGTGGTGGTGGTGGGTGGGGTATGTGAGAGCTCACAACTACAACTCCCAACAGGCCCCCATGTTCACGGGGAGGGTGGTGGTGGTGGGTGGGGTGTGTGAGAGCTCACAACTACAACTCCCAACAGGCCCCCATGTTCACGGGGAGGGTGGTGGTGGGTGGGGTGTGTGAGAGCTCACAACTACAACTCCCAACAGGCCCCCATGTTCACGGGGAGGGTGGTGGTGGTGGTGGGTGGGGTGTGTGAGAGCTCACAACTACAACTCCCAACAGGCCCCCATGTTCACGGGGAGGATGGTGGTGGAGGGTAGGGTGTGTGGGGTGTTTGCGACAGGACACAGAAATGTGTACAAATCGATATGAACATGTAATGTCCACATTACTGACCAGCTCAATCTTGTCCCTCAGGTGATCGTGAACTGACTGGGGAAACCAGCACCCTGCCGCAAGACTCGCCTCCCACAAATACCGGACTCTCTGGGGACGATGACACAGGCAGCTCCGGTGCGGAGGATGGTGCGGGCCCAAGCAGACAGCCAGGGCCATATGGCTCACAGGGACTCCCGGGCCCGACAACCGTCGCATGTGTGACTCCAGCGACACCTGCCTCAGTGATCTGCAGAGTCCCCACCACCACCAGTACCACCAGTACCACCAGTACCACCACTCCTGCCTGTGCCACCCTGCCTAACCCAGCACACGACGCAGGTCCATCGGCCTCACACCCAAGCAGGGTGAGTGGGCCACAAAGGAGAGAGGCAACGGCACATCAGGCAATCAGGCGACCCACACTCCGCCGCACTGAGGAAGGACACCTACCCCATCCTGTGGCACAGTCCCTTGAAGCCCTAGCCAGGTGCCAGGCTTCATACGACCGTTCCCAGGAACATGCAGATCGTGCACACCAGGACTCGGTGGACAACACGAACATGTTGCGTGAAATTTTGGGGTACCTTGGCCAGATAGTGCACATCATGGGCCAGCAGACAACAATGTGGAGGGAATGGATTGCCCGGAACAACCCCACCCCCCCTCCACCAATTGTCGTTGCGTCACCGCCACCGTCACCTCCACCTCCACCGCCACCGCCACCACCACCACCACTTGTGCCCCTGGCGACGGATGTGGCCCATGAACAACCTGCACCCCCAAAGACGGAGGGGCCGCCCGAGGCTGGAAGTGGGTGAGAGCAGTGTTGGAGCGCCATCCACACGGTCCAAGAGGGGCCGCCAATGACTTTGTCACTGCCTGAGCCAGACATTCACCCTGCAAAGTATCCTGTCCCACATAGACAATCATTGGCACTGGTCTGCTGGACTAGCCTGACACCCCCCAATGTGGTGTCAGCACGGACATTTCATCTGCCATTACCTTCAACTCCAACTCCCTCCCCCCCACTTACTTGTAAATATTCACCAGCACAAATGCACAACCTGTAAATAAATGTCACTTACACACTCAATGATGTTTTGCCTCCATGTTTATTCACAAGATTGCCTTCAGAAACAGACGTAAACAGGTGCAGGGATCCTAGTCATACATAATCATGGCGCTGCGGGAGTGACCTAGGGAAAATCAGAGACAGCAAACACACGTCAGGAAACAGATTCACACACATCACAACACACTGCACAGCAACATTCCACAAACTACACTCATCACAAAAGCATGGGATGAGAGGACACACATCATGGAGACTTGTATGTCCAAAGAAATGAAGACACACATATGCAACCATCACAAACCAGAACACACAGCTGATGCACCCCACATCCACACAACACCAGCAAACATACATAAGGCATTGTCAACCGGCACAAGAGGTAGTTACTCACATTCAAGGGAAGTAGCGATCAATGAGCTGGCGTCTCTGGTCCACACCTTCCTCCTCACCACTATCCTCATCAGTCGACATGGGTGGGATTGGAGGCCGAGGAACTTCTTCGTCTTCAGGGTCCAAGAGCAGTTCAATGTCATTGCGCACGGCCAGGTTGTGGAGCATGCAGCAGGCAATCACGATCCTGCATACTTTGCCTGGTGAGTAAGGCAGGTCCCCTCCGGTCTTATCCAGGCACCGAAACCTAGACTTTAGCAGTCCAAAGGTACGTTCAATCACTCTCCGTGTCCTTCCATGTGCATCATTGTAGAGCATTTCACCCGCTGTTGTAGGATTACGTATGGGACTCAGGAGCCAGGGCCGGTTTGGGTACGCCGAGTCGCCTATGTAGGGGGATGACAGACACAAATATCACAACAAGATATGGTGGGTACCCCATGCCACACAGAGATCACAAAAGTCCCCACTGCACACTCACCAACAAGCCACGCTTGACCGGGTCGCAGATTTGCCATCACTTGGTGGACAATGCTGCTCCGCATGATGTGGGTGTCATGTGCGGAGCCTGGAAATCTTGCACACACATGGGAGATGATGTTGTTTGCCAGGCACACCACCTGCACGTTCAGCGAATGGAAGTGCTTGCGATTCCTAAAAACCTGCTGACGTGCCCGTGGTGGAATGATAGCGATATGTGTGCCATCAATTGAACCCACTACGTGTGGGATCTGGCCCAGTGCATAGAAGTCTGCTTTGACTGCTGGCAACTCTTCCGGCCGTGGGAAATGGATGTAGTCATTCTTGTACAGCATCATAGCTCTTAAAACATCCCGAAGTACCGTGCTGAACATGGACTGTGACATCCCCCCGGCATATCCAACTGTGTACTGAAAGGTGCCAGTAGCAAAGAAATGTAGTGCCGCCATAACCTTTGCTGTGGGTGTAATAGAACCAGGATACGTCCTTCGTGGCTGTAGATGAGGAGACAATTGGGCAACAAGCTCCATCAACCGACGTCGATCCAGCCGGAATTTCCTAATCACCTCCTCGTCAACCATATCCTCCAGCACAGTGTATGGCCGATGCACATTTGGAGCCCTCCTGTGTGGGAGAGAGATGTAACTTGAGTCAACTTACAAACGACGCATACGTGTGCAACTCCATCACATGTAAGCCAACATTAGCAAGAACAAAAATTTTTGGAGAATGGTCATATGTGTGACATCTCTGATAGTTAATACAATACGGAGTGGCCCTTTAACAATGTGCAGCCACTTGCAACAGCAAGTGTGTCAACACGTACAACGCAACTTAGTCACATGTGAACATTACTGACAATACGTGTGTCTTGACCCTAATGTTTAGAAGCCACATCACAGACACACATGTAAGTGCATGCACACAAACGATAATGATACACACACACCATGTCATCATGCACCAATGCCAACACCAATAATGTTGAGCATACGGTAATTACATGCATGGTGACACAACATCCAAGACACATACACTGAATGCATGTGTACCACCACCATTGTAGTCACCTCGCCAGAACCACACACTGACAACAGATTCATAATTTGGCCATACAGCCGTGATGTACTGTGTAGTTGTGAAGATGTAATAACGTCTGTAGGGTCACACCCGACGTCAACACGTCAAAATGCACATCTGTTGCACATTGTGTGCCCACCGATGGGCATAGTATGGACACACATGGAATAGTGAATGACATATGAAGTTTCCCTATCACGCTCACAACCCTCATGACGCAACTGCAGACAACACATCACGGTGCAGCGTCTGGCAAGATAAAATCATTGGCACCGCCATGGCGGTGCACAGCTTCCGCTACTTTCCAATGGCCATACGTGGCCCGCGGCCCTCTTCCCATTGGCTGCATGTGCACGACCGTCACGGGCACACATCGGCAACCGCACGTGCAAGCTTCCTGCACGGAAGCTTCAGTTGCAACAATGTACTATCACTGGCGCCACCATGGCGGTGCACGTACTCAGCGGGGGAGGTGCAGGCCTATACACCCTTTAGATGTACTCAATGGACATGGCAGTTCATGTCCCCTCTTACAGTCACATTGCATCATCCACCGTACACCGGCCGGAGCGGCCGGGCCTAGGACGGCCGTGCCGGCCATGTCCACAACCGCCGTGCCAGCCATGTCCACAACCGCCGTGCCAGGCCGGGCCTAGGACGGCCGTGCCGGCCATGTCCACAACCGCCGTGCCGGCCATGTCCACAACCGCCGTGCCAGGCCGGGCCTAGGACGGCCGTGCCGGCCATGTCCACAACCGCCGTGCCAGCCATGTCCACAACCGCCGTGCCAGGCCTAGGACGGCCGTGCCGGCCATGTCCACAACCGCCGTGCCAGCCATGTCCACAACCGCCGTGCCAGGCCGGGCCTAGGACGGCCGTGCCCGCCATGTCCACAACGGCCGTGCCAGCCATGTCCACAACCGCCGTGCCAGGCCGGGCCTAGGACGGCCGTGCCGGCCATGTCCACAACCGCCGTGCCAGCCATGTCCACAACCGCCGTGCCAGGCCGGGCCTAGGACGGCCGTGCCGGCCATGTCAGGCACGGCGGTGGCTGACATGGCCGGCACGCCGGTCCTAGGCCGGGATGGTCCGGCCGGTGGACGGTGGATGATGCAATGTGACTGTAAGAGGGGACATGAACTGCCATGTCTATTGACTACATCCAAAGGGTGTGTAGGCCTGCACCTCCCCCGCAGAGTACGTGCACCGCCATGGTGGCGCCAGTGATAGAACATTGTTGCAATTGAAGCATCCGTGCCTGAAGCTTGCACGTGTGGTTGGCGATGTGTGACCGTGACGGTCGGTGCACATGCAGCCAATGGGAAGAGGGCCGCTGGCCGCGTATGCCCAATCGCAAGTAGCGGAAGCAGTGCACCGCAACACCAGGGCCAGTCATTGGCCCTTTTACGAACACGCATCCAGGGCTGACCAATTGCTGGCGACATATGCCACTGACACGTGCTGAGGGCCCTATATATGTGTGTTGTCCAAAAGCACACATCCTACCCTGGGAACCAGTGCTGCCTGTTCACCTCGACCTGCTGCTGCTGCTGAGATGACCACCGACTGCTGCCTGTGACCATCACCTTGACCTGCTGCTGCTGCTGAGCTGACCACCGACTGCTGCCTGTGACCATCACCTCGACCTGCTGCTGAGCTGAGCACCGACTGCTACCTGTGACCATCACCTCGACCTGCTGCTGCTGCTGAGCTGACCACCGACTGCTGCCTGTGACCATCACCTCGACCTGCTGCTGCTGCTGAGCTGACCACCGACTGCTGCCTGTGACCATCACCTCGACCTGCTGCTGCTGCTGAGCTGACCACCGACTGCTGCTCTAGTGCCATACTCCGTGATCTTGCCATGTCGAGAGCCAAAGAGATCCGGTCTCGTCCCTTCACCGCCGCGGAGCTTGATGTCCTCGTGGACGGTGTGCTCTGCAACTATGGACGGCTCTAGGGCGCACCCGGACAGGTGGTAAGTGCAGTGTGGGACATGTTGGTGTGCATGAGGGGGCCAATGACTCCTGGCTACTGCAATCTTAGCTGTGTAGTGTGGGCTCGACATATTTTCAGGATTGTGCATGGCGGATGACAGATACGTGTTGCCCCTATCTGTGTGACAGGCCAACTGTCCACTGACTTACACCCTTTTGTCTCCCATCATGGTAGGTCAAGCTGCACCTTTGCAAGGACGTGTGGAGGAGCATTGCACGTGAAGTACGGGCATTGGGGGTGTGCAACAGACGACATACACACTGCCACAAACGCTGGGACGACATTTCCAGGCTGAGCAAGAATGTAGCGGAAGTGACACTGGGGATGATTCTAAGGACGCCACGTCTGGCCCGACGCTCCATGATCCCTCTCAGAAAAGGGGGTGGTGATGAACAGAGTGCCTGAATTAAGCAGACCACTCCTACCCAGTCCAAAGATCAGGGCTTGATCCATCACCGTTTTTTAGCTCACTGCACCATCCCAGCTCAGAACTTGGCTATATGCAAATTAGTCTGTTCCTGTCCCAGTGCATGATGGGAACAGGGCAAACCAAACTACCAAGCCAATTCTTATACTGGGAAGGAAACAAGCTTCCGGGGACCGGTCTCTGCCATTTCAGGCGTCGTCGGCCCGGCTTGCTTGAATCCTGATGGTGCAATGAGCAAGGGACTCATATCTGAGTATACCCATTCACGCTTACGGTGGACAAAATGATTCAGGAAAGGGGGTGGTGATGAACAGAGTGCCTGAATTAAGCAGACCACTCCTACCCAGTCCAAAGATCAGGGCTTGATCCATCACCGTTTTTTAGCTCACTGCACCATCCCAGCTCAGAACTTGGCTATATGCAAATTAGTCTGTTCCTGTCCCAGTGCATGATGGGAACAGGGCAAACCAAACTACCAAGCCAATTCTTATACTGGGAAGGAAACAAGCTTCCGGGGACCGGTCTCTGCCATTTCAGGCGTCGTCGGCCCGGCTTGCTTGAATCCTGATGGTGCAATGAGCAAGGGACTCATATCTGAGTATACCCATTCACGCTTACGGTGGACAAAATGATTCAGGAAAGGGGGTGGTGATGAACAGAGTGCCTGAATTAAGCAGACCACTCCTACCCAGTCCAAAGATCAGGGCTTGATCCATCACCGTTTTTTAGCTCACTGCACCATCCCAGCTCAGAACTTGGCTATATGCAAATTAGTCTGTTCCTGTCCCAGTGCATGATGGGAACAGGGCAAACCAAACTACCAAGCCAATTCTTATACTGGGAAGGAAACAAGCTTCCGGGGACCGGTCTCTGCCATTTCAGGCGTCGTCGACCCGGCTTGCTTGAATCCTGATGGTGCAATGAGCAAGGGACTCACATCTGAATCGTTTTTGGCCACTATAGGTGTGGCAGGGTATACTCAGACATGAGTCCCTTGCTCACTGCTCCATCAGGATTCAAGCAAGCCGGGCCGACGAGGCTGAAATGCCAGAAACCGGTCCCCGGTAGCTTGTCTCCTTTCTGGTGAAGAATTGGCTTGGTAGTTTGGTCTGCCCTGTTCCCATGATGCACTGGGCCAGGGACAGACTAATTTGCATATAGCCAGGTTCTGAGCTGGGATGGGGCAGTGAGCTAAATAACGGTGATGGATCAAGCCCTGATCTTTGGACTGGGTAAGAGTGGTCTGCTTAATTCAGACACTCTGTTCATCAGCACCCCCTTTTCTGAATCGTTTTTGGCCACTATAGGTGTGGCAGGGTATACTCAGACATGAGTCCCTTGCTCACTGCTCCATCAGGATTCAAGCAAGCCGGGCCGACGAGGCTGAAATGCCAGAAACCGGTCCCCGGTAGCTTGTCTCCTTTCTGGTGAAGAATTGGCTTGGTAGTTTGGTCTGCCCTGTTCCCATGATGCACTGGGCCAGGGACAGACTAATTTGCATATAGCCAGGTTCTGAGCTGGGATGGGGCAGTGAGCTAAATAACGGTGATGGATCAAGCCCTGATCTTTGGACTGGGTAAGACTGGTCTGCTTAATTCAGACACTCTGTTCATCACCACCCCCTTTTCTGAATCGTTTTTGGCCACTATAGGTGTGGCAGGGTATACTCAGACATGAGTCCCTTGCTCACTGCTCCATCAGGATTCAAACAAGCCGGGCCGACGAGGCTGAAATGCCAGAAACCAGTCCCCGGTAGCTTGTCTCCTTTCTGGTGAAGAATTGGCTTGGTAGTTTGGTCTGCCCTGTTCCCATGATGCACTGGGCCAGGGACAGACTAATTTGCATATAGCCAGGTTCTGAGCTGGGATGGGGCAGTGAGCTAAATAACGGTGATGGATCAAGCCCTGATCTTTGGACTGGGTAAGAGTGGTCTGCTTAATTCAGACACTCTGTTCATCACCACCCCCTTTTATTAATCGTTTTTGGCCACTATAGGTGTGGCAGGGTATACTCAGACATGAGTCCCTTGCTCACTGCTCCATCAGGATTCAAGCAAGCCGGGCCGACGAGGCTGAAATGCCAGAAACCGGTCCCCGGTAGCTTGTCTCCTTTCTGGTGAAGAATTGGCTTGGTAGTTTGGTCTGCCCTGTTCCCATGATGCACTGGGCCATGGACAGACTAATTTGCATATAGCCAGGTTCTGAGCTGGGATGGGGCAGTGAGCTAAATAACGGTGATGGATCAAGCCCTGATCTTTGGACTGGGTAAGAGTGGTCTGCTTAATTCAGACACTCTGTTCATCAGCACCCCCTTTTCTGAATCGTTTTTGGCCACTATAGGTGTGGCAGGGTATACTCAGACATGAGTCCCTTGCTCACTGCTCCATCAGGATTCAAGCAAGCCGGGCCGACGAGGCTGAAATGCCAGAAACCGGTCCCCGGTAGCTTGTCTCCTTTCTGGTGAAGAATTGGCTTGGTAGTTTGGTCTGCCCTGTTCCCATGATGCACTGGGCCAGGGACAGACTAATTTGCATATAGCCAGGTTCTGAGCTGGTATGGGGCAGTGAGCTAAATAACGGTGATGGATCAAGCCCTGATCTTTGGACTGGGTAAGAGTGGTCTGCTTAATTCAGACACTCTGTTCATCAGCACCCCCTTTTCTGAATCGTTTTTGGCCACTATAGGTGTGGCAGGGTATACTCAGACATGAGTCCCTTGCTCACTGCTCCATCAGGATTCAAGCAAGCCGGGCCGACGAGGCTGAAATGCCAGAAACCGGTCCCCGGTAGCTTGTCTCCTTTCTGGTGAAGAATTGGCTTGGTAGTTTGGTCTGCCCTGTTCCCATGATGCACTGGGCCAGGGACAGACTAATTTGCATATAGCCAGGTTCTGAGCTGGGATGGGGCAGTGAGCTAAATAACGGTGATGGATCAAGCCCTGATCTTTGGACTGGGTAAGAGTGGTCTGCTTAATTCAGACACTCTGTTCATCACCACCCCCTTTTCTGAATCGTTTTTGGCCACTATAGGTGTGGCAGGGTATACTCAGACATGAGTCCCTTGCTCACTGCTCCATCAGGATTCAAGCAAGCCGGGCCGACGAGGCTGAAATGCCAGAAACCGGTCCCCGGTAGCTTGTCTCCTTTCTGGTGAAGAATTGGCTTGGTAGTTTGGTCTGCCCTGTTCCCATGATGCACTGGGCCAGGGACTGACTAATTTGCATATAGCCAGGTTCTGAGCTGGGATGGGGCAGTGAGCTAAATAACGGTGATGGATCAAGCCCTGATCTTTGGACTGGGTAAGAGTGGCCTGCTTAATTCAGACACTCTGTTCATCACCACCCCCTTTTCTGAATCGTTTTTGGCCACTATAGGTGTGGCAGGGTATACTCAGACATGAGTCCCTTGCTCACTGCTCCATCAGGATTCAAGCAAGCCGGGCCGACGAGGCTGAAATGCCAGAAACCGGTCCCCGGTAGCTTGTCTCCTTTCTGGTGAAGAATTGGCTTGGTAGTTTGGTCTGCCCTGTTCCCATGATGCACTGGGCCAGGGACAGACTAATTTGCATTTAGCCAGGTTCTGAGCTGGGATGGGGCAGTGAGCTAAATAACGGTGATGGATCAAGCCCTGATCTTTGGACTGGGTAAGAGTGGTCTGCTTAATTCAGACACTCTGTTCATCACCACCCCCTTTTCTGAACCATGATCCCTCTCATGCACCGTATCATTGCTGTGACGCATCCTGACCTTTCCGAACGGCTGAGTGTCGATCAACAGCAAACTGGCGGTGAGCATACTGTCTGTGTAGGAAACTTGTGAGTGCAATGCATGTATTGGTGCACAGACACAGTATTGAGTTCCGTGGTGCGTATGTATCTCTGCAATGCCATGTTGGTCCCATTGGGTGGGTGTAATTTGACATCCAGGTCCGGCATGTTGACACGCCACTTGCTTAGTAGTTGAGTGTTGAAGCACATGCCGTAGTGGTCCGTGGCCCCATGGCAAGACATGTGTGCACATGTACGTGCTCCTGCCCTGTCCGCATGCTGTACATTTGTCACGGCCACCAACGCTTATGTAATGTGAGGATGACTGGTAGAGGTGGGCCGTGTGCAGGATGGGGGCTACAAGAACTTTGTCAGCTATGGAATTAGGGAATCCTTGTCCTTCTGTACGTGAGTGTGCCCATGACTTACACCTCTTTTATGTGCATTTCAGCTATGACAGAGGACACTCAGCCACAGACGGAGGAGATTAGTCGAGGCAATGAGTCCGGGTCAGATTTCGCACACACGCAGACTGACACAGAGGAGGGCAGCTCCGGAGAGGGGGACAGGACCGTCCCTGAGGACTCGCATGTGGAGACACCATCGTCCTCATCTTCGGAAAATCTTGGTGAGCCAGCACTGTTGTCACAGACTGGGAGTGGGCAATCAACACCTTCTGTCGGAACACAGCACACAGGGCCCACACTTCCGCCAACTGCACCATGTACTGTTCGTGCACGCAGGAGTAGGGGGAGCAGAGTGGCGTTCGGTGCAGGCACCGCTGCCCCTGCCACGGTGAGCCAAAATGCACTGTGTGCTGAGGCCGTTGATCTGCTGCGACAGCTGTGTGTGGGGCAGACCAATATGACAAATGCTTTCCAAGACCATGATAGGAAGTTGGGGCAGGTGGTGGCATTCATGGAAGGGATGCATGGCGATCTTGCTGGGCTACACAGGACAGTGCAGTCATTGGCAAGCAGTGTGTCGTCTGCAATAGTACAGTCGCATGGACAGGGTGCTACTTCTGTTTCCCCATCTACACCACTGGATGTCTCAGGGGGTAGTGATTATTCTGAGCAGGACTCTAATACAGGTTATTGCACTAGAAGCAGCGTCAGACAGCACGTCAGGGCACGGAGGGCACAGACACCATCCCCTAGGTCAGCAAAATCTATTCACGAAGACAACGTCAGATACACTGGAGTACACACACAGGATCCACAAGTGTTGTTGGGGGACATGCCTTCACATGCTACACAGGCATTCAACACAAAAGGTACTCCCAAGGCAAGGGATACTCACAAGTCCATGGACAGTCCCTTGGACAAGGCCACTCAAAAGACAAAGGCACCTCAAAAGAGCAGGGAAAGTCCCACGGGCAGGCCCACAACAGAGGAAAGGGCCACTCCCAAGGACAGGGACAAGGACAGTCAAAAGACAAAGGCACCTCCTAAGAGCAGGGAGAGTCCCAAGGGCAGGCCCACAATAGAGGAAAGTGCCACTCCCAAGGACAGGGACAAGGACAGTCAAAAGACAAAGGCACCTCCTAAGAGCAGGGAGAGTCCCAAGGGCAGGCCCACAACAGAGGAAAGGGCCACTCCCAAGGACAGGGACAGGGACAGTCAAAAGACAAAGGCACCACCTAAGAGCAGGGAGAGTCCCAAGGGCAGGCCCACAACAGAGGAAAGGGCCACTCCCAAGGACAGGGACAGGGACAGTCAAAAGACAAAGGCACCTCCTAAGAGCAGGGAGAGTCCCAAGGGCAGGCCCACAACAGAGGAAAGGGCCAATCCCAAGGACAGGGACAGGGACAGTCAAAAGACAAAGGCACATCCTAAGAGCAGGGAGAGTCCCAAGGACAGACACACAACAGAGCAAGGTCCATCTCCCAAGGGCAGGGACACACACAGAGAGCAGGTGTCTACTGGAGACAGGTACATCACAGACGACAAGTCTGCTGGCAGGAACAGGGCACCGACCAAGGCACAGGCAAAATCCAGAGACAACACTCCACCTACGGATAAGGCACTTCCTACGGACAAGGCTTCTACCGTGGACAATGGCGCAGTCAAGGACAGGCATACATCACCCCTGGCTGCACTGCGGCTGATGTTTTCGAATGTACGCCAAACAGATGTCTCCGCGGCGGAGTCCCCCCATACCTCCACTCCCATCCAGGCCAGTCAGAAGCAGAGGAGGGAGTCCCCTGTTGTTGCATCCCCCATTACACATGAATCTGAGTCCAGGCGGCAGGCACACAGCAAACGACAAGCAGGCTCCAGCACGTCCCCAGAAACCCGATCCCCGGCTGCAGATGCTCCACCTATGGTGGGTGATATTTGTTTAGAGTCACCACCACTTGCCAGTCCTGTCCTGTCCAGGGTGCACTCACATATCCCTAAGAAACGCAGACACACACCATTGACACCTGCCCACCCCGATGTCGCTCAAGGTCAGCTATCCCCAGCTCCCAGGGCCACCCTGCCTCCTGGCCCATACAGCCCTGTGGCTCATCATTTCAGTGGTCCCAGTGCCGCAGGTGCAGTTGACTCTCATGTATCAGATAGTGCCACTGTGTCTGTTGTTTGCTGTCATGCATCATGTAGTAGCACAGTCTCAGTTGTGCCCTCTCCTGTTGCAGGTCCTGGCAGTGTATCTGGGTCTATGGCACATGTGTCAGTGAGTAGATCTGTGGCTGTGTCGCACACTCCTGTTTCTGGTGCTGGCAGTCTGTCTGGGTCAGTGGCTCACGTGTCAGTCACTACATCTGTGGCTGTGTCTCACATTCCTGTTGCTGGTGCTGGCAGTGTGTCTGAGTTCGTGGCCCATGTGTCTGTCACTCGGGCTGTGGCTGTGTCTCACATTCCTGTTTCTGGTGCTGGCAGTGTGTCTGGGTCTGTGGCCCATGTGTCTGTCACTCGGGCTGTGGCTGTGTCTCACATTCCTGTTTCTGGTGCTGGCAGTGTGTCTGGGTCTGTGGCCCATGTGTCTGTCACTCGGGCTGTGGCTGTGTCTCACACTCCTGTTTCTGGTGCTGGCAGTGTGTCCGAGGCAGGTAGTTCACGCAGTCCACCTGATTCTGTGATGTGAGGTGCTGATCAATTCACTCACATGTTATTTCACATGGTGTGTCCATTGTCCATTGAGAACAGCATTGCACTGTTGTGGTCCCTGGGATGGGTTGGTTGGGACACGTACTTGTGCTGCCTCTGATGTACCTGCTCTGTAGTCCACAATGCCCTGTTGCTGTTCTGATACTGCATTCTGCCCTCTCGTTTACTGCCAATGATGTACCTGCTCTGTTAAGCACAATGCCCTGTTGCTGTTCTGATACTGCATTCTGCCCTCTCACGTGCTGCCAATGATGTACCTGCTCTGTTGTCCACAATGCCCTGTTGCTGTTCTGATACTGCATTCTGCCCTCTCACGTGCTGCCTCTGATGGACATGTTCAGTGCTATGGACTGTTGATGCACTTAGCCCCTCTCACATGCTGCCTCTGATGGACATGTTCAGTGCTATGGCCTGTTGATGCACTTAGCCCCTCTCACGTGCTGCCTCTGATGGACATGTTCAGTGCTATGGACTGTTGATGCACTTAGCCATTCTCACGTGTTGCCTCTGATGGACATGTTCAGTGCTATGGACTGTTGATGCACTTAGCCCCTCTGATGTGCTGCCAATGATGTGCCTGCTCTGTTGTCCACAATGCCCTGTTGCTGTTCTGATACTGCATTCTGCCCTCTCGTTTACTGCCAATGATGTACCTGCTCTGTTAAGCACAATGCCCTGTTGCTGTTCTGATACTGCATTCTGCCCTCTTGTTTACTGCCAATGATGTACCTGCTCTGTTAAGCACAATTCCCTGTTGCTGTTCTGATACTGCATTATGCCCTCTCACGTGCTGCCTCTGATGTACCTGCTCTGTTGTCCACAATGCCCTGTTGCTGTTCTGATACTGCATTCTGCCCTCTCACGTGCTGCCTCTGATGTTCATGCTCTGGTGCCCACTTTGCCCATGCTCACGCATACACTGTGATTATACCCCTATTATGTGCAATAAAGGTAGTCAATCATGTCTCGTGGTTTGTCGTTGTCATTCATGCTTGCGTACTACAAATGTGTATTTCTATTTGCATCTCATCAGTGGTTTCGGTAACATGACACTCCCCCTCCCTACGTCACGACCCTTGCAGGTATTCCCCTCCATGCAGCCAATGGTTTGTGCCTTACCTGCGTCGGCGTCCATGGTGGGCCAAGACTAGGACGTGGTGGATCGCGAAGAGCATCGGGAAAGCGTGTAGCGCTGGGTCCATGGTGGCGAGCAGCTTGTGGTGGGTATCTCTGCTATGTATCTTTTCTTCGCTGTGGGGAATCCGCCGTGTTCAGACAGGTTGTTTTTCCGCTGCGGTTTTATGTGTAATTTCCGCCATCTTGATTTGGGGGACGGTCTTCGACGTCAGTACGTACGGCGGAGTCTCAGGATGTGTTCCGTCCGCCGCGTGGTCGGGTGTAGTTGGGCGGCGGTGCGTGCTTTTCCGTCGCGGACGGAAATTTGACACTGTTTCCTATCCTGATATGGCGGACGGAGTGTCCGCGGCAGGCGGACACGGAAAAGGCATTTTCCGCGTACTCCAGGGCCGCGGTAGCTCCTCCGTCCGCCATCCTAATGAGCCCCTTAGTGTCATTTCTATACAGCAAAAGGCACCTTTGCATCCATATTGGACCCAAGGATGCGTTTTGCACTAAGGAAATATTGTTAAATGAAACATAACATGAAAGGCAGCAGTCAGCAGCCACTTGTACTCGCTATATTTTGCTGTTCTTTTGCTACTGCAGTAGGAGTTTTGCCCCACGTTATCCTTAATTACACAAGCAGGCATTATCATAGAATTTTCAGAAATTTTGTAACACGAGGAGTCCAAAATTACTCTGATTACTCTGGCGTAATTCAATTTTTGCCCGCCTTCCTATAAATTAGTTCTTACATCTAAGCCAGCTTTAGCACCAAGGGTCTCATGGCACAAAATTACAGGGGTTGGGACAACAACAGGGCTCATCTGTATGTACAAATCCCCTTGCATAAGTTGGAAAATATTTTTGACTCGTAAAAGGACTTTTGTAATTGTTTCTGTGTTGCAAATAGGAGGGTCATAAAAGGAGTTTCCCCCTCCCCTTTAAAATTCAGAAAGGCATTTATTGGTGGTTTGCGACTGCAATTGCTGTCACAAACCATTGAAGAGCTAACAACACCCGAGTTGAGCTGGTAATCTAAGGGGAAGGAGTCCCCTTAGGATCTCTTTCCCTACAGGAATCATGTTAGCTGTCTCAAGGAGATAAGTTTTCCAAAATTGAAAGCATTTATTTTTAAAGCAGCACTGCTTCCTTTATGAAACATGGGCTGCTATAAAAAAAAAAACGTGTCTGTTTTGGAATGCAGTCAAAGGGATGGTGGTGTGCTGTCACTTGCAGGCCACCAACCCTGTAAAAACAGCCAATCACAGAGAATGGTAAATTGGCACCTGCATAATAAATATTTATTGTGTATGTCATTCTGGAACCCCCTGCAATTCTGTATTTTGTGAACAAGGTATAATTGTTTTAGATCTGATGTTTTGCTTGCAACTGGTATGCTTGAAGATGGCTAATGAGTGATTTGTCTTTGGTGTGTGTTTGACTGCTGGCAAAATAGTTCATAACCTGTGCTATTTAGCCAGTGATTAGGTAAATAATTAAGTTTAATTGTTATTTGTAGGGATACTGGCCAAACTGTGCAGAATCTCTACTATTTAGTCTGCAAAAGGGGAAACAGTGAAGTTGTTCCGCTGTTTTCATGGCCAGCAGCCAAACTGCAGACTCTCTATCATTTAGTCAGAAGCCAAACAGGAAATTATTTCTACTATTTAGTCAGAGAAAAATCCCTATTTACCCAGCAGCCGCCTATAATGCTGCTACCAAAACTTCAATACACATGTCCTACTTTTTGAATACAATGCACCCTGTCCTAGAAGGGGTTGGGGTCTACCTTAGGAGTGACTTGTAAGTATTAAATGAGCATTGGCAAAGCCAATAGGTCTCACCAATGCAAGAGCTATTGACTTTGGCCAGGCGTTTTAGACATGTTGTATACAATTGTTACTGCTGTTCAGCAAGGCTGAAAGTTAGCGGTGTCGAGTGGAGGGGAGTGGGGTAAATTGGAGTGTGGTCGATAGAAGTCGAGTGAAATGGGATACATTGGAGCAGATGGAGTGGGGTAGATTGGTGTAGTGTGGAGTGGGGGGTAGAGTGGGGTAGAATGGAGTGGGTAGATTGTGGTAGATTGGCATGAGGTAGATTGGAGTGGAGTGAGGTCGATTGGAGTGAGGTCGATTGGAGTGGGGTAGATTGGAGTGAGAGAGTTGGGTAGATTAGCTTGGTAGAGTGGAGTGGGTTACATTGAATTGGGGTAGACTTGAGGAGAGTAGAATAGGGTAGATTGGAGTGGGGTAGATTGAAGCAGTGTAAATAGGGGTAGGGTAGATTTTTTTTTAAATGGAGTGTGATATACTGGATTAGAGTAGAGTGGGATATATTGGAGTGAAGTGGGGTAGAAAGAGGGAAAAGTGGAGTGGATTGGGGTACATTGGATTGAAGGTGGGTAGGGTGGAGTGGGGTAGATTGGGTGGATTATAGGGTAGAATGGATTGGAGTGTGAGTAGATTGGGGTAGGGTAGTTTGGGGTGGAGTGTGGTGGAATAGATTGGAGTGGGGTGAAGAAGGGTAAATTTGGTTAGAATGGACTGGAGCGGGGGGGTACATTTGAGTGGCATGTAGTAGATTAGAGTGAAGTAGAGTTGGATAGCGTGGAGCAGGGTAGATTGGAGTAGAGTGGGAAGATTAGGGTGGAGTGGGTTAGATTGGGTGGATTAGAGTTGGGCAGATTGGAATGGGGTGGGGTAGGTTAGAGTGGGGTAGATTGGAGTGAGGTAGATTGGAGAGGGGTATATTGAACAAGGTAGATTAGATTGGGTAGTTTGGAGTTGAGTGGATTGGAGTGGGATGGGGTAGAATGGGGTCGGGTGGAGAGGGGTGGAATGGGGTAGATTGTGGTAGGATATATGGGGGTAGATTGGTGTGGGGTAGGTTTGATTGGGGAGGAGTGGAGTGGGTTAAAGTGGAATGGAATAGACTGGAGTGGAGTGGGCTAGATTGGAGTGGGTTAGATTGTGGTAGATTGGAGTGGGTAGATTATGGTGGAGTGGACTAGCAAGAATATATTTCTCCCCAAACAAACCTTTTTTAGCAAAATTAGGAGAATGAAAGACTGGGAAAAAACATGAACTTTCTAACCTGGATTACTATTGTTACATATGAACTGCACAGTAATAAAAGGATCTCTTTGACAAAAGCAGTACCCACTGAGCCATGCACATAAAATACTGTTCTGTGATCTACACAGTAAACACTCTTTGTAGCAGGCATATTAACCCTCTGTGTTACCTTAGATGCTTCAAAGCTGCCACTAAACACAACTCTGATCTCCCTTCAGCTGGCACTTTAGTCACTAGAGTTATCTTGACACTTTTATTGTTCCCTGAAAAAGTTTGATAGTAAAGGAACTCTGCAGTGCTTTTTTAAACAGCTGCACTGCAACAAAACCGGCCCCCATTAACAAAAGCTGCCTCATAACCCTTCCAGCCTCCCAGGGAAACACCCAATACCTGGTCCGGCCAGTCTGACCTTTGTAATTGGTTCAGGGTTGTGGAAGCCTCACTCAGGCAATAACAACAATCTTTGTCAAGATGAACCACAAAAGTCACTAAATGAACCTGTGCTTAACCCTCTGGTAGCTTGGCACAAAGCAGTCCGGCTTAACTTAGGGGCAATGTGTAAAATATTCATACAGCACACAAACAGTGATAAAGTGAAAACACAACACAATGAGAATCCCAAACTAATTAAGAAAAATAAAGCGCAGTTTAATAAATAAAATAATAGCACAACAACAGAAACCTAGCCAGTAGAATCGAGGATATGCAATTTCAATTTTTTAAGGAAAGCGCCACTCGCAATCATCTGGCCATATTAGAGCGGGGAAAAATAGCAAATTCAGGCTAACCACAATGGAGCATGAGTTGGATACAGGAACCAGTGCCTCTGAAAAAGTTACCTTCTCAAAGTACAGTGCTGTGAGGAGCATGGAAAGCATTGCAGACGGTCATCACTGTAGTGCAAAGCACAGGCCGGACGTCGCAGACCGTTGTCGCTGTAGCGCGAAGAACCGGTTGAAAATTGCAGACAGTCACTGCTGGAGCTTCGCATTGGTGATCGCCGTGAGCTCTTGTTTTCTGTAGCTTGGAATGCATATCCCGCTCTACAAGTAGTCGCTGGTGGTCACTGTAGAGTGAACTGCAGGAGCTTCTAGTTGGTGTTCCTCACAGACAGCAGAGTCTCACCATGAAAGGGCCTGTTCATGTTGCAAGGGAGACTCCTCTTGCGGATCAGGAACTCACACCAGCAGAAGCTAGCTGGTCCAGGCAGATCCAGTGCAGCACGGCAGCTAGGCAGCCAGGCCTCTGGATCCTGTTATGTCCCGGTAGATGATCCAGGAGGTGAGCCAACTGACCCTTGGAGTCACTCAGGTTTGCCTGGGATGAAGGTAAGCAGGTCCAGTCATCATTCTCAGACATGAGGGCAGTCCACAGTAGTACGGCAGTCCTATGGCAGCAGTGTAGTCCCTCTTCTGTAATGTCCACAGGTCCAGGAATACTCTGAAGTGTGGCTCTTGAGATTCAATTCATTTCAATTTGGTACTTTATTTCGGTCATAGACCATAAAAGTAACAATTCATCAGTACAAGTACAAATAGACCATGCCATAAAAGGATAAAAACAATTCAGAATATATTACAAACCCACAAAATAGCACAAGCTTGATAAAAACGATAAAACGATACAGTACATTATAATGTTTTGGAATCTATGTGATCAGAGACCAAGGTGCTATCTTTCAAGGGATCAGCCAGAGTGTTTGAAGCAGGGATAGAGAATATTTTGCGCTGAATGGGACACATACTCTACAGCTACTTGGCTATAGACAAAACTCTGACAGGAGACACATCTACTCTGCAGATCCTCGAGGCTACCTTATACTGGCGGACACCTTGATAGCTACATAGATGAGCTATCCAGTGTTACCGCTGTTTGCAGTCTGTAGGCAAAAGAACAAGAGATGATCAGATGTTTCTTTGCCACATGCAGAACACATTTTAGATCCACCTCGGTCACATTTCCATTTGGATGTAAGTGTAGCAAGAGGAAGTGAACTTAGCCTAAACCTTAGATAAAGTGATTTAGTGAATGGAGGATTTATCTCATACATATAATTATCAAACTTTGGTACTGGCTTGAACTCAAGGACACTTTCAATCAAGTGTCCCAGGTCTACCTGATTACATAGTTTGGCCTCCTTGCACTCCCAGTAGCACAGCTTCAGTTTTTTATAGCAAGGAGAGTAATAGTGAAATCTTAACCAATGTGCTAAGCCATCTGATGTTCTACCTGTTTTGGACTTGTGGGCAGGCACATGTAATGTCTTATATGATCGTCTATGGGTAGGAACAACCTCCTAGGTCTCTTGAAACATAATAATATTGGACGTGTCAATAAAGGCCCCCCCAGGCCTCCTGTACATGCTTGCTACCCAGTCCCACAATATTCCAAGAAATGAAACAAAAAACATTAGAAAGAGAGCTTTTGGCTGGACTAGTGCATCCAAGGAGTGGAATTGTTTACTGCGCAATGGTCAAATAATAGATGGAGGGACCTAAACTTGGGGATGCTCCCGACCATTGCTGTCAATTGATGAAGGATTCAAAAGGCAATCCAGTCAATCCACACAAGAAAGGGGAGAGGTGATTCAGGGTTGCTCTTCTCTCTACGTGAGGGGGGCCATCATTTTGAATCACTGACAAAATATCGAGTACCGCAATATCGAGGTACAAAAATATTGTGACAAAAATATCAAAGTCAAGAATATCGACATCCTATCTACATCATGGTAAGTACAAAAATATCAAGAAAAAATAAAAATTGATGTCTAAAATATTGTTGTTAAAAATATCGTTATTTTTTAAATGTTAAAAAATTATATAAAATAAAGTAAATAATACATATAATTAAAAGAAACAAAGTTCAAAATATTTTAAAATGTTTAAAAATCATCACAACTACATAGAGCTGCTGATTCTGATGCGGGTTGGAAATGATTTCCGACCGAATCGGGTTGGAAATGGTTTCCGACTCACTCGGATCGGGAGAGTCCGACCGACCAAGTACGATGCATCCGGATGCTTCCAGGTATGATTTGGTTGAACACTCATTGACTTCAAAGGGAAAACATGTTCCTAACCGCATCATAATTGGGCACTGGGTCGCTCCTGATTCTATTTGGAAGGAGCAAATGCCATTAGGAGGTCTTCCTAACCGCATCAGAATCAGGCCCCAGAATCAGGTTTTCCAACCTGCATCAGAATGGGGCCCATAATGTTAAAATAAATTAAACATATGCATATAAAATATAATATATACTAATTTAGTGGCTGAGACGTGAATTGGGATGGTCCTTTGTATGTTTTTATGAATGAAATGAAATTGTATTGCAATCTGCATGATGATCAAGGCTGCATGACAATCGAAACAGGTGGATGCCATTGCTCAGAAATAAAAGTTGAGCAAGAGAAAATCCCTTAGAGTGCTGGTTTATTTTCCTTTGAAGTGGAACATTTATGTATGATAAAATATAATATATATATGCTCGCTTAATAATATTCGTAAATAATTATTTTAATAACTTTTAAATTGTTAAAAACATTTTATAAATTATAAATACATATACACACATTCAAAAATAATATAAATAAAAATATAAAAAATATATATAACAAATTTAAAAACTACAATATTTTTTAACTTTGTAAAATAAGTTATACACAACATTATCTAAAAGAATACAGAAAAATATTGGATAGCGTAGGGAATAAAATTACTATTCCAACTCCAGAGAATACAACAGTAAGGAAAGTGTTGGATAGCGTAGGGGTAAAAATAACTATTCTAACTCCAGAGAGTGCAACAGTAGGGAAAGTGTTGGATAGCATAGGGGTAACAATTACTATTTCCACTCCAGTGAGTGTTACAGTAGGGAAAGTTTTGGATAGCATAGGGGTAAAAACAACTATTCCAACTCCAGAGAGTGCAACAGTAAGGAAAGTGTTGGATAGCGTAGGGGTAACAATTACTATTCCCACTCCAGTGAGTGTTACAGTACGGAACGTTTTGGATAGCATAGGGGTAAAAACAACTATTCCAACTCCAGAGAGTGCAACAGTAAGGAAAGTGTTGGATAGCGTAGGGGTAAAAATGCCTATTCCCACCCAAGAGAATGCAACAGTAGGGAAAGTGTTGGATAGCCTAAGGGTTAAAATTACTAATCCCACTCCGGTGAGTGAAACAATAGGGACATTTTTGGAAAGCGTAGGGGTAAAATTAATATTCCCACTCCAGTGAGTGCAACAGTAGGGAAAGTGTTGGATAGCGTTGGGGTTTAAAATGACTATTCCCACTCCGGTGAGTGCAACAGTAGGGAAAGTGTTGGATAGCGAAGAGGTTAAAATTACTATTCCCATTACAATTATTGAAACAGTAGGGAAAGTGTTGGATAGCATAGGGGTTAAAATTACTATTCCCACTCCAAAGAGTTCAACGGTAGAGAAAGTGTTGAATAGCGTAGGGGTAAAAAGTATTATTCCCACTATAGTGAGTGTAACTGTAGGGAAAGTGTTGGATAGCGTAGGGGTGAAAATTACTATTCCCACTCCAGTGAGTACAACAGTAGGGCAAGTGTTGGATGGCGTAGGGGTAAAAATTACTATTCCCACTCCAGAGAGTGCAACAGTAGGTAAAGTGTTGGATAGCGTAGGCATTATAATTGCTATTCCAACTCCAGAGAGTGCAACAATAGGGAAAGTGTTGTATAGCGTAGGGGTAAAAATTACTATTCCCACTCCAAAGAGTGCAACAATCGACAAAGTGTTGGATATCGTATGAGTTAAAAATAACATACTTATCAATTAATAATGTTTGAATTAATTAATTAATCAATTAATTAATTAATTAATTCCCCAAAAAATGATTAATACATTTATTATAATTAATTTACTTCCCACCCTATTCCCATATAAACCCACAATCCGCTCCATTAAAAAATTAACACAATTAATACAATTATCAATTAATCAATTAATAAAAAGTAATTACCAATTAATAATTAATAAACAATAAATTCATTATCAATTCCAAAATATAAAAAATGAATCATTACTTAATTACAATTAAATTACTTACCACCCTATTCCCCTATAAACCCACAGCCCGCTATGGAACTAAAATGGAAAATGTACTTTATAAAAAATTACTAACTTCTAAACATTTAATACATATATTTAAAAAAAATACAAAACATAACAAAACATGGAAAACACATACATATAAAATACATATTAATTTACATACCGCTATCATAAACATCAATATTATTAACAACAATATTTTTGCTATCGATATTACTAACTTCAATATTAGCAAAAACGAAATTTCTTACCTCAGGTCAATATTCTGGTCACCGATATTCTTGATGTCGATATTCTGTCCCCACGATATTTAAAACTCGATATTTAAGTATGTCAAATTAAAAAACTCGATATTATGTATTTGCACCCTCATTTTGAGATGTATCTGGGAGTTACTAAGGATAGAGATTCACGCTTATAAAGACAATAGACCATTCACGATAGCATAATGTGAAAACTGTAATCTAATGTAGTCTAGGGTGTCAGTATGTGAAATACAGCTAGGTCTAATTATGTGAGAACGTATTAAACTGCAACACTTCCTCACACCTCTAATCCAGTGCGTCACTTTATTTATCAAGAAAGCCATGCCCTCCTCCTCCTGTTGCTGATGAGCACAGGACAGGCCCGCACTTGGTCTGGGCTTTGCCCGGACACGGCCCACACACATCCTGCAGCGTTGGGATGTAGAGGCGCTTTTAGTGCTGCTGGAGGAAGCCCCACCACCACATACTCTGGTGTGCAGGTTCGCCTCCCGGTGCATTATCTTTTGGGGATTGAGTCCCCTCGTCCTGACAAGGTCAACAGTGGTTGGTCTCGGATGAGGGAGATTCAATATTTGTACCTGGTGCCAACCTTTGTGTGGGTGGACTCCCTGAGCTAACCCTACATATGGTTCTAGAAAGTTTATCCCCTGCCAAGGCTCCTAACTGATTGGGAGGTATCAATTGGCAGGGAGGCCTTGTGTTAGGTTCCTTTGTGTGTGCAGGAGGCAAAACCCTTTGAAGTTTAAGTGAGGTAAGGTACAGGTCCTCTCCTAGTCATCCTACCTGGATGGCCCAGCGTGTCCAAACCTAAGCCCCCTTTGTGTTACTGTTTGGAAGCAAAACAAGAAACCCTAAACCCAAAGCCATTCACATTCATCTGACCCAAGACACTGGCAGAATGCCTCCATTGGTTGAGGCAAGAAAATGCCAACTTTCTAAATGTGTACTTTTCAGAGCTGTAACTTAAAATCCTATTTTACTATTAAAGAGGGTTTTAAATTACAATTCATTTGCGTGTAAACAGCATAGCTCTATCTGCTCCCAATCTAAAGTTATTACTTAATTAGAAACAATATGTAACCCTGTGCTAGTCAGTGTGAAAGATAGACCTTAAAACAATAAAAAACAACTTTAGGATTTCTTCACTGCCAGGACATGTAAAACATAAACACGCGTGTCCTACTTTTTAACCTGTTGACCACGGTGCGGGTGAAATAATGAGTGGGCAGGGTTCGAACGTCCCCCGGCCGTCCTCCGCACACGGCCACTCTGACACCGGACAACCGGGGGTCGTACGATGCAAGGAAGGGGTTAAAATCAATGCATCCTGCCCTATGAGCCTTTAAGGGCCTACTTTAGGGGTGACTTGTAAGCATTAAAAAGTAGGGTTTTAAGTCTGGCAAAGGGTATATTTTCCCTGGTCAAATTAGCAGTTTAAAGCTTTACCCAGTGTACTAATGATATGCATACAAAAAGTAGAGGTAATTTATTTACTGGAGGGCAGTCATGCATCTTCTCTCCTCACCGATCCCTTCTAACTGACCAGCTTCCCTAAACGGTTGGCACTCGCCCAACATTCTTGAGACTTACCCTAATACACCAAGTCTTTGACTCTAGCAAATGCAATAAATAAGCAAATAATTAAATGAAAAAATGCAAAAAGTTCCTGCTAACTAGTAATGCAGTTCACCTAATATTATCCTAAATACATAAAAGAATAACTATGGTTATATTGTTCACAACAAAAATATAACCAACGTTAATTCATCTACACCGAGAATCTTTAAGTATCTACAAGAAACTGTGAATTCATCCAACATAGAAGTCTTTCAGTTTTCCCGAAAGAACCGTGACTTTCACAGATTGGTGACAGTAGATTTGGGGACCAAGACAATAGATTCAGCAGAGCTCTCAATTGAAGTTCCTTTACTGACATTTCCATCAGATGCACTCGTTTCAATCTCTTCATGTTGCGAACCACTCACCTGAACTCCAGGCTTTTCCAATGGGGTTACGAAATTCCCCAAATCCCAGTGAAACCTAATGTGGTAGCAATGAATAGAGACACTGCACCCTTGTGGGTTCTCAAGGTAAAGGCCAACAGAAATACCAGCTCTTCAAATGATGTTGATACTTCACGCCAGGACTTGCTGTGCTCAGGTCAAAATGGAGTCTTTTTTTGTTACAGGTTTATGTAGCATTAACTTGACTCAAAAGTATTGGAGTGCTTTACATGAGCACCAGTTACGTTACACAAGGACCCATACATTTTTCGTAGACACAGGGAGATTAAGTGATTGGCCCAGAATCACAGGATGCTAAGCTGACTAGGAGGCTCGAACCTGGCTCCTCAGCTTCAAACTCAGCACTTCTGGCCGTAAGGTCACATCCTCTCCCCAGAGTCTTGACTCTGGGTATGAGGCCACCGAGATCAGGGATCAAGTGTAAGAAGGGAGTTTGTCCTGTAATGAAAGGAACACGTTAGAACTACTTTGGTGATAGAAACATAACATAGTTGTACATTGGTCTGTGACATACCCATAAATATTGTTTGTTCTGTGACATACTCATGACATTAAAAGTTGTAGCATAAAAGTCCTTTCTCATTCAGGTGTTCTCATCAGAAACTGTTCCAAGAGACTTATTGCTTTTGCTGCATTAAGGGGAAAAATACGTTCAAAATGCTCAAAACACAATCTACACCCAGTCTCTCAAATCCTCTAGATTTGGTAAAAGTTCATGGGTTTGACAGTCGCCTTTTCCTTTCCTTTCGAAGGTGCAGCTATTAGAGGAAATATGTCTTTCCTATGGCAATATACACCCTGGTTATCAACTTATTGTTCCTTGGAAAAGCTTTCTAATAACGTAAGAAACATACTTAACTCAACTAATGGGAATGTCAACAAATGGGAATTTTACTGGTTGGGGAAGGAGAGGCTAAGGTAGCAAAGTTCCTGCATATTTTTCAAATGCTACTGGGCTCAAAAGCAGAGAGGAGCTTTTTTCAAAATCCCGAGCCCAGCTACTATAAAACAAACCTGCTTCAAGGTGGTTGAAGCTGCGCATAAGGCATGGCTCCAACTTCGGAGGCACCTACAGATCAGTAAGCTCAATTATTATACGCCCACCTTTTCTTAAGCACTGCTTCCATCTATTTTTTCTGTTACCACCATGGCCAGATGGAGATGAAAGGGAATTCTGAACCTGGGTGATTTAGTGGCTAAGAGAGGAATGAGGACCTGCTCCTCGTTTGTGAACTTCGCTTTGTTGGTGGAGTTTTCTGCACTACGCACTCCGCGGACTTCGCGGAGTGCAGAAAACTCTGCTTTCCGATGTGCCACAGAGTTTTTTCCCCTCTCGCAAACGCAAAGGTAAGTTTGCAATTGCAAACGGTAAGTGCGCGATTGCGAACCGTAAGTTCGTGAGTGTGAGCTGCTGCTCGAGTAGAGTTTGCACTGCAATCCGCCACTCGCGGAACTTTGCGTAGTTTTTTTGTAACTTCGCAGAGTTTCACGTAGCAGAACTCTGCGAACTACGTCCAGGCCTGGTCCGAATATCATCTCCCCAAAACTGATTTTTTTAAATACCCGCAGATCTGGGATTATTTACAAAAAAAAGTGGATGTAGCATGTCTTGCCCAAAAAAGTAACTTTAGCCTGTTAGAGGCAGTCAGGAGGCGTGGAAGGATTGGCACTTTATATCAAAGTCTCATAGAAACACAAAGTGATGATCTGGAGGTACAGAATCTAAAATGGAACACCAGAATTTTACAAGACTCTATTGCACTGGCCGATAAGCTTCTGATCTCCTCTAGTTGTAAAGCACAACATTATAAAATTATGTTTCATTTATATTACACTCCTGCTAAAAAAAAAAAATCACACAATGGAATGGGTAAAATGAGGGTAAATGCACGTGCTGTGGGATGGATCAGGCTGACAGCTTGCATATGTTTTTTGCATGTCCAGAGTTGAGACAGCTGATAAATAGGTTGGAGGCTTTCCTGGCGGAGATAACAGGGGCACCGATGATTGCATCCAAGGTTATCTTCTGGGAGTTCCGGAGGATTCACTGGTTGTTCAGGAGATGTATACATTAAGGTATTTAATATTTACAGCCCTGGCTGTGGCTAGACTGGGCATAGCATCCCTCTAGCAGCACAAATAACCTCCACCCTAAATGTGGAGAGGAAGGATATATGCCATATGCAATCTGGAACATAGATTATATGCCCTTAAAGGGCGATAGAAACGGAGATTCGGCATCAAGATGTGGGGGGCTTTAGTAGATCACTTGGGGCTCACTACGGTTTAAATATGCTTTCTAATTTTTGTCATGTCCTGTCTCTCCCGTCTCTGCTCTCTTATTCTCTGTTTTCTAACAAGTGATATATATGTATTTATGTTATTAATAGAGACAGTACCTGATCAAAATGACTGAATGATTGTATATAAGTCTTATATGTATGTAATTGCTATTTTTTCTGTTCCTATGGTCCCTCTTCTTCGTTTATTCCTGAATTGTATGTTGACCGAAATACTATGTTTTTCACTTATTTTTTCATTTTGTTTTATGTATGTAATTGTATATTACCAGATATTGGCTTATCAAAAATAAAAAATAAAATAAAAAATGAAATATACTTAACTGTATTCAAGTGCTGCTCAAAAATAATTGTGGTGCCAATGTCAATAAATAACCAATGGTACCTACCACTGCCCCCAGGGTTACAATGAGTGTGCAAAGTGAACAATGCTGAGTTTCAAGATAGGAATAAACAGCCAATAGTGCCTACCACTGCCACCAGGTTTACCATGTTCTTGAAACTATTACACTGTTTAATACCGGAGTTAAGGGGTATGTGGCTGTGCGGTGGCACACACAGTGTGACGTGGTGTGTTACTCATGACACTTCAATTAGAGTTCCACTTCCTGTTCAAGTTGCACAAGTAGAGCTTTCCTCAATAGTAGTCAGAATAGAAGTTGAGTTCTTCACAATCACCTTCGGAATGGGAGAGATGAGAACGTCCTCATCCCACAACAATTTCTTAGCTACAGCTTCCTTCCTTCTTACTTGGTCCCATGACATTAGACTATTACATCTTGTTAGGCTGCTAAAATGGCACACTTTACAATCAATCAATTTGGCTGAACTGGATATAACCTCTATAGCTTTCAGAGGTTTTAGAGATTTACTAGATCCTTTCCTGGTTTTTACCCCCAAGTTCACATGGACCCAATCTCTTTTACCAAGGTAACGTCTTTCTCACCATACCTCTTATCATAGTGGTATTAATAAACCCTTTGTGCCTCCAATAGAATTGCCTTCACCACTTATGGAGACCATTTACTCTGTAGTTCTGGACTTATGCAAGCTTTGTTATCCTTTGTCAATGGCAATGTCAATGTCATACGTTCTTATATAGCGCACATATCACCGTGAGGTCTCCTGGCGCTTTGTGACTGGTTCTTTGCCTCTCTAAACCTTAAAAGGGCTATATCCACTCAAGTTTGGAGTAATCCTATTTGCCCAAATAAGCTTAGCCGTATTTCTCCCATTCCTTCCCAGTATTAATGGTTGCTTGAATAATTTCCATCAAAACTCTGTTGAAGCGTTCAACAATAGCATTAGCTTCTGGATGATAAATAGACGTATGCTTTGGCTTCACATCATTCCTCACCAAGAAACCTTTCAACTTCTCTGACATGAATGGGGACCATTATCACTTAAAAGTGATTTAGGTATTCCTTCTCTTAAGAACCTTTTTCTTCTGAACAGAAATAACTATGGTGGAATCAACTTTGAATAGGTTATCAATCTCTGGCCACTCAGAATACATCTCAATCAGTACTAAAATGTATTTAGGCAACCCTTTGGAATCCAATATTGGACCTAGAATGTCTATACCCAGCATCTCCCATGGACTATCCAGACACTCAATTAGTCCTAACAGTGGCCTCAGAACAGAATAGCGGATGAATTATCAGACACAGACGACTCATCCTTAAACTCCTAAACCGTCTTACAATCCTCTGGAAGCTTACTCTAGCATGGCCAACTACTAGGGGTAAATTTCTTCACTTCACACAGTTCCCAATCATTTGCGTAACTAGTATCCCACTCATCCTTGCATATGGTTTTGCAATCATCCTCTACCATGGCTCCACAGTATTGATCCCACTCACTACAGCTGGTTCCCTATAAGGACAAAAAGGTTCTACACAATTTAAATGTTTTCAATTCCGCAGTCAACCTCACTTAAGTTTATTAGGAGTGTTCTCAATCTCTCGCTGTGGGCCGGCTAATGCTTTTGCAATGTTGCAACTTAGTTAGCATTCGCGACGTGATTTTCTTTGTTAGCGCCATTTTAAGCTGTTCGAAACTGATCTTGTCCATTTCTGAGGAATGGTCCTTGCTAAGTTTTTTTTCTGAAGCGTTAGGTTTTGTTTCAGTAATGAGTAAACTGTTCATGTCAGTGCATACCTTTCTCACTAGATAGAGGCCCTCTCCCGCTTGTCTGGTGACGGGCCCAGGGTGGAACCTCACTGGACTGTGTTAGGCTGTGTAAGATATGAGAACCGAAAACCTTTTTTTGTTTTTTACTGTCCAGCTACATCTCCCTGGAAAATCCCAGTGTAGGCGTGTCTTTGCCTGGCTATGAAATTTACATAATGTATCTCTATGTTTGCTGTTCTTTAGTTACATCTGTAGCACTCTCATGGACTGTACAGATGGGGCTCCACTCTGAGTGTATATGAATAAAAAGTTATTGGTTTATATTCTCCACTGTTTGACCGACTCTTCATTTGGTACGGTAGGCTTATAGGAGGTCATCAGTGACCTCGGTGACCCCAAGCGGGTCAATCAATCAATCAATCAATCAATCAGTCAATTTATAAAGCGCACTAAACACCCACGAGGGTCTCAAGGCGCTGGGGGGGGGGGAGGGTGGCTGCAGCTAGTGGTCGAAGAGCCAGGTCTTGAGTAGTCTCCTGAAGGTCTGAGGGTCTCCTGTCTGTCGTAGGAAGAGAGGGAGGGAGTTCCATGTCTTGGCGGCGCGGTGGGAGAAGGACCTACCCCCAGAGGTGGTCCTGTGGATGCGTGGGACGGTGGCCAGTGAGAGGTCGGCAAAGCGGAGTCTCCTGTTGGGTACGTAGAATGATAGTCGGTTGTTGAGGTATTCTGGGCCGGTGTTGTGGAGTGCCTTGTGTGCGTGGGTCAGGAGTTTGAAGGTGATTGTTCTGTCGATGGGGAGCCAGTGCAGGTCTTTCAGGTGGGGGGTGATGTGGTCTCGGCGGGTGACATCGAGGATCAGGCATGCAGAGGCGTTCTGGATTCTTTGAAGTCTGCTGATAAGCTTGGATGGGGCTCCGGCATAGAGGGCGTTGCCGTAGTCGAGTCTGCTGCTGATGAGGGCGTGGGCGACGGCTTTTCGTGTGTCTGTAGGGATCCATCTGTAGATCTTGCGGAGCATGCGGAGGGTGTAGAAGCAGGTTGAAGAGACTGCGTTGATCTGGTTGGTCATGGTGAGTTTTGAGTCGAGGATGACTCCCAGGTTGCGTGCGTGGTTGGTTGGTGTAGGGGTGGTCCTCAGGGATGTGGGCCACCAGGAGTCGTCCCAGGCTGAGGGGTTGGGTCCAAGGATGAGGATCTCCATCTTGTCCGTGTCAAGTTTGAGCCGGCTTTCTTCCATCCAGTCGGCGACTGCCTTCATATCGCGGTGAAGGTTGGCTTTGGCGGTGAGGGGGTCGTTGGTGAGGGAGAGGATAACAGCTGGGTGTCATCGGCATAGGAGATTATTTTGAGGTTGTGAAGTCTGCCGATGCGTGCGAGTGGAGCCATGTAGATGTTGAAGAGCGTCGGGCTGAGGGATGATCCTTGCGGGACACCGCAGATGGTCTTGGTGATTCCAGAGTGGAACGGGGGGAGGCGGACTCCTTGGGTTCTGTCGGAGAGGAAGGAGGTGATCCAGTCCAGGGCCTTGTCGCGGATCCCTGCGTCGTAGAGGCGTGTGCGTAGTGTGTGATGGCAGACGGTGTCGAAGGCGGCAGAGAGGTCCAGGAGGATGAGGGCTGCTGTCTCGCCATTGTCGAGTAGGATTCTGATGTCGTCTGTGGCGGCGATGAGGGCGGTCTCGGTGCTGTGGTTCTTGCGGAAGCCTGACTGGGAGGGGTCGAGGATGTTGTTGTCTTCCAGGTAGCGGGTGAGCTGGGTGTTGACGATCTTTCGATGACCTTAGCCGGGAACGGAAGTAGGGAGATGGGCCGGAAGTTCTTGAGGTCGCTCAGGTCTGCCTTGGGTTTCTTCAGTAGGGCGTTAATCTCTTGAATGAGAGGTTGATGATGTTACACAGGTGGGGTGCAATGGAGCTGTCGGCCTTGTTGACGATGTGGTGGGGAAGGGGCGCCTGAGTGGATGGTGCTCATGGTTTTGATGGTGTCCTCGGTGGTTACGCTGGTCCATGCAGTGAGGTGGTCGTGGTCGGCGGGTGTCGGTGGGTCTGATGTAGTGGGGTTAGCGGGGTTCATCCGAGGATTGAAACTGTCGTGGATGTTGGTGATCTTGCGGTGGAGGAAGGCAGCGAGGGCGTCGCACAGTGCTTGTGAAGGCGGTATGTCGTTGGTGCAGGAGCTGGGGTCTGAGAGTTCCTTCGCAATGTTGAAGAGCTCCTTGCTATTGTGTGCGTTGTTGTTGAGGCGGTCCTTGAAGGAGGCCTTCTTGGTGGTCCTGATGAGGTGGTGGTGGTTGTGGATGGCGTCTTTGAGGGTTGCGTGGCTGTCGGGCGTTTTCTCGTCGTGCCAGGTGTTTTCCAGTCTCCGACAGGTGCGTTTGGAGGCTAGGAGCTCCGGTGTGAACCAGCTGGCTCTCTGACTGGTATCTCTGTGGGTGTGTTGTCTCGTTGGAGCTAGGGTGTTGGCGCAATCGTCCATCCAGAGTCTGAGGGTGTGGGCCCCCTCCTCTGGGTCGTTGGGGTTGGTCAGGGGTTGACTATGAGTGTGTTTGTAGTAGTTCCTTGGTGATTTTGCCCCAGCAACGTCTAGGGGTCTGTGGGGTGCGGTGATGTGAGACGGGTTTCCGGAAGGTGAAGTGGACGCAGTGGTAGTCGGTCCAGGTGTATTCGGAGGCGTGGCTAAAGACAATGTGGGGACTGGAGGAGAAAATGGCATCAAGCGTGTGGCCGGCGATGTGGGTAGGTGACGTGACGATCTGTTTCAGTCAGAGGTTGGTGAGGTTGTCGATCAGGGTGGAGGAGTTGCTGTCGGTGTTGTTATCCAGGTGGTAGTTCAGGTCGCTGAGGAGGATGTAGTCAGTGGAGATCAGTTTGTGCGTGCTGATGAAGTCGGCGATGGAGTTGCAGAATTGGGGGCGGGGTCCTGGTGGTCTGTAGACGAGGGTGCTTCTTAGGGTGGAATTGGGGTCCGTGTGGATCTGGAAGTGCATGTGTTCGGCGGTGTTGAGGGTGTCGGAGGTGTTAGTAGAGATCCTGATGGTGCTCTTGTGGATGATGGCGATTCCTCTGCCGACTCCATTGGTACGGTCTCTGTGGGTGATCTTGAATCCATCGGGGATGGCCACTGCGATGTCTGGGGCGGAGGCTTCGTTCATCCAGGTCTCGGTCAGGAAGGCGATGTCTGGTGATGTGCAGTCGAGCAGGTCCCAGAGCTCGACGGCGTGTTTGCGTGCGGAGCAGTTGTTGAGCAGGATGCAAACATGGGCTGGTTGGGTTCCGTCGTTGCGGGCGTTTCGGCGTCTTTGCTGCAGGAGAAGCTGCAGTTCCGGCAGGTGAAGGGTCCGTGGGTGCGCTTAGGGGCGGCCTGGTGGCAGCTGGTTGGTCGTACGTTGTTGAGTGCGATGAGGGAGTTGGCATCGTACCGGATGCGGGCTACCTAGATGGTGCGCGGTCCAGGGGTCATGGCACTGGGCAAGTCGCGGTCCAGGCGCGGATGGGCGCAGACGGGATTGTGGTGCGTCCGCTGCGCGGCCTCGCAGCGGCCGCCATAAATGCAGGAGTGGGGAGGAAGGCTCAGCTGGGAGGCGGGAGGGGCTAAGAGGTCGGCGAATGAGCAGCAGGGGGGGCGGGCCACAGGGGAGGCAGCGGCGGGAACTCAGGAGGAAGCGCGGGGCGCGAGGGAGGTGGGGGGGCAGGGTACAGAAACGAAAGGGGGCTGGGGCCATGGGCACAGCAGGCAGAGGGCAGCGAACCCAAGCGGAAACCAGGAGAAAACAGCACAGGCAAGTCAGGAGGCGAAGTCAGCGGTCATCTGCACATGCCTATAATAGCCAAAATGAATGATGAAGGCCCTTACATTTTCAATCAAGGGGTTTAGTGGTATTTGGTGATAAACTGAAGTAAGGTCATTCGTACAGAAGCATTTCATGCCTTTACTTTAGACAACATTTCATTGATTTTGGTCAAAGGAAATTATTCCTTGTCAATATTAATATTTAAATTCCTCGAGTCTGTGCAAAGCCTAATTTGTCCATTGGCCTTTCTACCTACCACGAAGGGAGCTAACCACTCAGCACATTCTAAAGGTTCTACGATGCCACTTTGTTCCAACTTCTCCAATTCCTTAACCTCTTCTGCTTTGAAACTCAGTGGTATATGCCTTACCTCATGGCTTAAAGGTTTAGCATTCTCCCTAAGCACAATTTTGTACAAAACCCCTCCTTGTATTCCTACAGCTCTGGAAAATACATTAGGAAACTCCATTTTAAACCCATTTTCAATTTCAGATTCCAAATAATTCAACAACAAAATGTGCTCCTTTCCATTTGGGATTAGCATAATTCCCAACAACCTTTGATCTATTCACCCAAGGACAGAAGCCCCTTTTTTGCCACATACAACTTCCCTACCATTTTCCTTCCCTTAAATTCAAAATTTGAAGTCCTGAATCCAACCATGGAAATCCTTTTACCTGTGAAGCTGTCAAACTACTCTTCTGCATTCTGAACCCCAGGACTCCAACAGGACAATCTGCAGTTCACAATTGGTTCTTTTATTTTCATTGGTGTTTCCATTTGTAGGAAGCAATTTATCACCTAGAATGCCAGCAAATTTGGCATTCCACACGATTTTATCTATGGTTGTTTAAGGTGAACTAGAGTCACGATTCATATTTCAACAACCTGCTCTTCATTTTACAGGCTGGTTTGTCTTTGGACTTCTGCTCTAAGTACAGAATAGGACAGTCAATACTCAGAACTTCTTCATAACCCCCACCTACTTCTCATCCAGATTGCTCAGAATCAGGTTCTTTAGATATATACTTCACAGTTTGTTGACCATTTTTTTCATACAAATTTTAATGAAGTGGCCTACAATTCCACTGTGAGTAAACTAAACTTTCCTTTGACAGCAGGACAGTGTTTGACTCTAGCCAAGTGTTTCGCGCTACCACATCTATCATAAGAAGGTTGCTTAGCCTTCCCACCTTTGTTATACTGGTGTGCATGTGAAGGTTCGCTGGGTTTTGTCTCTTGATATCCTTTTAAGATTCAAAGTTGTAGGTCCCTCAGCAGTTTTACAAACTGTTCCTGCATCTTTACCTGAGTAGTTAACAGCTGCCTTGGCACACCTTTTTGACAATTCTGTCTTTTTCACAATAGTAATCACCTCCTTGAGCGAGGCATCACCACTCACCGATAACCTTTCTTGTGTGTTCATATCATTTGTGTGCATAATGTTCTGGTCTCTTATCAGTTCATAGTGTAGTACACTGAATTTGTTTCAGTTTTGTTTGTTTTGTAGGGGGCAGAAGTGAGGAAACATTCTAATTTTTATGGTAAAGATTCTGTGCAGCACAGGGTTTTGAGATCTATGCTAAACCTTCCCCAAAGTACTCCACTTTTGCGAGTATACTTAGATCTAGCACAGAGAGAAATTTTGCCTAGAACAGAATGTAAAGAAAGAACAAGGGTGCCCTAATATTTGAACCAAAGGTGGTTATTAGTATTCTAAGAAAATAGTGGTTCATACAGGGCCGGATAAGTCCGAAACAAACAGGAGCAGTTGGGTTTAAAACAGTGATAATCAGTATGTCTGTAGCAAAAAGGCATATAGAGGCAGATAATGCAGGAACAGAATGTGCGCTTCTAACTTTCTGGCACTGGTTGTGGACCATCCCAGCTCTTGAATCATATCGGGAACACACAAGTGATCTTATGGCCAGCAGTGCATAGAGAATATCCCCCGGTTCTGATCCCTAAAATCACTCTTACGGAGATTAGGGCTGGAAAACTATTGGTCCTCCCCAGAGTTGATGAGCTTGAACCCACGAGGCAGGATCAAGGGGCACTACTGGGAGTTTGTAGCCATAGAAATGGTGACACAGAGTAAAGAAACATTAGATTTTATTGATGTAAAACCATTTATGCTAGGAGCAGACTGTTAAAAATGTCCAGCTCTAGCATTAAAATATTTAGCTCAAAATTGCACGAAAAGGGTGAGGTTGATGACCAGTGCCTAGTATGCCATGGGGGTACAGAAACAGCCATGCTCAACATTACTGACGATATTCACCTGTCTCTGGACAGAGGTGAATCCTCTCTGCTAATCCTCCTGGACCTTTCGGCAGCGTTCGATACTGTGCACCACTCTACCCTCCTCAACACCCTTAAAATTCGATTTGGTTTTAAGAGCACCGTACTCAAATGGTTCTCCTCTTTCCTTCAAAACAGATCCCAACAAATTAAGCACAGTCAATTCCTCTCCAAACCCCAACTGGTCTCACTTGGAGTCCCTCAAGGGTCTATCCTCTCCCCAACACTATTCAACCTATTCATGGAACCATTAACCCTCATTCTCAAACAAGCCAAATTATCCTATCACCTCTACGCCGATGACACCCAACTTTACTGCAAGATCAAATACCATAATGACATCCTCCACCTCAACGACACACTGAATAAAGTTCAAGCCTGGTTCCACCTCAATCATCTTAAACTGAACCCTAAAAAAAACTGAAATCATCCTATTCAGTCCCAAGAACAACTCTCTCCCTATTAAACTCTGGATCAATGACATCACAGCTCTTAACTGCCCCCTCTCCACCTCGAACTCTGTCAAATCCCTAGGCATCAGTATCGATCTTAACCTTAATCTCATCCCACACATTAAAAATGCTAGGAAAAGTGCCCTTTTCACCCTACATCACCTCAAAAAACTTAAACCCTTCATTCCTGCAGATGACTTTAGAATCGTTGGCAATCACTTGTCCTGTCCAAAATTGATTATGGTAACGCAACAGTCGCCGGCACCCCGAAAATCCACCTGGCACCTATTAAATGTGTTCTCAACCTCGCCGCCAGACTTATCTCCGATTGTAAAAAATTCGACCACATCTCTCCTGTCCTTAAAAACCTTAACTGGCTCCAAATCGAAGAAAGATCCACATACAAGATTGCATGTATCACATACAAAGCCCTCCACCTTAACACCCCTTCTTATCTGGCTGACAAACTACAAAAAGCTGGGTGCTCTAGGTCCCTGAGGAGCACGAACTCCCTTGTCCTAATCCCTCCGAAACTCAAATACAAAAGAACCCAATCCCGTGCATTCTCTGGTAATGCCCCTATGATCTGGAACTCTCTCCCCAAAGACCTCCGCTGCAACCCCTCCTACCCTCTCTTCAAAAAAAGGCTCAAATCACTTCTTCTCGACAAATACTGGGGCACGTAAGGTCACTGACTATAATGCTGCCCGACTCCTGCCCCTCTGCTGTCACCTCACCCCACCCCTTTTCCCACCTCTCTAACCTCCTCTCCTCCTGTCCATAACCCCTTATTTCCCTTATTCTCTTTACCCTCCTTCCTCCCTCATTCCTTACCTCTCCTCCCCTCTCGTATCCTCCGCCATTATCTGCACTCACCTATGACATCTTATTTTGTTACCTCCTTTCCATGTTGAATATACATTTTTTGGGAATTATTCATGATTAATACCCACTGTGAACTTGTAAATGTATTTATATTGACCTTGTAAAGCGCTCTGATACCCTCGGGTCCAGTAGCGCTATATAAAACTCAAAATAAATAAAAATAAATAAAATAAATAAGGAGTTACAGATACGTCAGTATTTCTGACGTATCTGTAGGCGCAAAAGTGACGCATTTCTGGAGTGTGTCACAAAAGTGACGCAACTCCAGCAATGTGTCCTTTCACATGGGGCAAGCCCCATGTGAAAGGGCCTGCGTCAGTCTTACGCCTGCTGTGAGGCAGGCGTAAGATTTTGACGCATTTCAGTCCTAGAAGTGGCGCAGTGAAATCTCATAGATTTCACTGCGTCACTTCCATGACCCTTTCTTGCGTCAATACGCCCCCCTTGCATACATTATACCTGGCGCAGGTATAATGTGGCGCAGGGGTTTACAAAGTGACACATCTACCTAGATGCTTCACTTTATAAATATGGCGCAACAAGGCGCATTTTGTACGCCACTGGTGCGTCAAAAAAAGTGACGCACCAGTGGCGTAAAAGTGACGCACAGCCTCATAAATGAGGCCCAAGGTTTTTATGTTACAGGTGTTCTACATAGTTCTTAGCTCTTTTCATTGAAACTGTCTTTGCCTGCAACCTACTTCTTGAGGTAGGGTGCAACACGGCTTCCTCCATGATATGCAAGGAAAGCATATGAAGGCAGGGTTAGTACTTGTTGTTCATCGTCAGAATTTGACCAATACCTAGCAAGAAAAGGGCAGAAAGGGTAGAGACAAGGAGGAAGAGAAAGGGAGCGAAACTGTAACAAAGGGAGAAAGCTGAGATTTAAAAAAGAACTTACTAGAGTGAAATAAAGAGACAGTAAGACTAGGGGTGTGAGTGACGCAATGGAGGGAATCAAAACGATGCAGCCATGAATTTGCAAGCCTAGCATTTGGCAGAGCCGGCGGTTGGTTTCTATGGAAACTCGGGGTTGTTAGGCACCGAGGCAGGCATAGGAAATGTTCCACTGTTGGACCTCATCACTGAAAGTAAATGTGTATATAAGTACTACAAATGTTTCCCTATACAGAAATTAATGCCTGGGGGGAATCAATTTTTATACGATTGCACAAGTTGCATAGAATGGCAAGGCATGACTTGTCCTCGGGGTTAATGGGTCTGACGGTGACACAGCCAGCAATTTAGCCCCAGTTTCACCAGAGAGCATCTTCCCCTTCTGAAGTAGCTCTGTTCAGTGGCATGTTTCCTTAAGGAACACAAGGAATTTTGAACTAGTTCACAATCCATTACTTTTTCAAAACGGTAACATACAACACATGCCATGGACGTGCAGGAGCGCTCTTTGTGGGTTCGCTGTTGCAAAAGATGCGCCTCTGTGGACCATCCAACGACTGGAGCTGAAAAACCGACAGTAATGTATTCATACTGTTACAACAAGTAGGTTTTTTTCAAGTTCAATAGTGCCAAATTGTCAAAAGCCCTATTGTTATTAGTGCATGAGAAGGAAACGTGTTGACTGGACCTTGGGCCCAGTCTCAAGGGCTCAATATTTCTTTTAGGACCTATGACTTAATGATGCGGTATGTCTGAGCAGAAAACTAGATGCAATTAGGCAGTAATCCAGGACAGGGATATGCGGTGCGATCCAATTCTTTCTGGTTCAAACTCACGTTGTTTAGTCACGGAGTTCTTTTTTTACCTTATTTAAAGATTTGCGAGTACACCTACATTTATCTGATTGGGTCTTGTTTTTATGAACCAAAAGGACACTTTATACGAGCCTCTGTGAAGTGCATTTGGCATTGTGAGCCATGATGGAAGTAGGTAGGACATACCTTGCACTCTGCGGTGTCTGGAACCAGGCTAGCTAGTCTAGGATTTAGAAATCTGTACATTTGAAACATATTAGGAACTCCTTTTTTTAAAGACCCAGCTACCGCACTGCCCAACACGGTTGATTATCTTAATTTAATTATAAGTATATAATCATAACATAACACATATGATATAAAATTCATGAAAATCCCCAAAATACGCAAGAAAGTCATTAAATCATAATCATGTCAAGGGATCGTTCACCTTACAATTCAGCCAGCTTACGCATAGGATGCTGAACAGAGAGAAGATGAGAAGCATTGGTCATTGGTAGCAGCCGTAGGGGCAATGGGTGACGAGCGCTGCAGTAGTCAGGGCCCTGGCAATTATTTTTCTGAAGCACTGGGTAGAGGGAGCCCTTTTTTGGGATGGTATGATTCCCAATCAGTAAACTAAGATTAAGCACTGTTCCTGAGTACTCAAACCCTCTCTAAAACCATATTGCACGTTTTTGAGGACACCAGTTGGACCCAAGCCTCTATCCGGCGCAGGATAATACGGCCGGCCACTTAACCACCGAATCCAAAAGTGTGAGATCGGTCAACAATAACCGAATTCCTGCCAACTGCCTTTTTAAAATATAAGGACGATAACAACCTACTGCTACGAGGCCGGAATCCTACAGGAAACCACAGCATTCAAGGTGTCAGTAATGACAGGGGTCCACAGTGCAGTGTTTTCCTTGTAGAGACCCATTGAAATCCCATCTAGGTCCGCTGCTTTTCTGGATGGACCAGTGGAAATAGCAATAATCACCTCTTCGAGGTAGAACCGTATGTCAAAGGGAAATGACTGGGAAACCTCACTCAAATGTTCATCGCGAAGGTTACCAAAGGAGTAGATGCCATTCGAGTGAGCAGTCCAGATATCCGCATTAATATGAGTCCCTAGCCTACAGGGATGGCTCCTCCGCTAAGGGCAGGAGAGTCGCCCCAATGCTTTCAAAACAATGAAAAAATAAAAAATTCAATGATAACTTTCTTATTATCATTTTATTTTTTGGAATCTGCTGGGCTGGATTAGGGTGTGCCAGGGCTGGGGTCACAGGCGGAGGAGTAGTGGGCCTGTCTTGGGCCGGAAAAATACTCATGTACACTGTGCATGTTCCCTACCAGGCTGCATTACACAGCTTGGTGGGGAACATACCCAGGCTCCCATTCCTCATCTGAGCGCTGAACCACAGTGCTCAGACCAATCACAACGCTGCATTGCAGCGCTGTGATTGGCTTAGGGGAGGGAGCCAGTATGTGCTTCCAGTTCTTGCCTCTGTTGTGGGACGTCTGCAGGAAAGCGGAGCAGAGATGTGGCTGGTCAAAGACGTAAGTATGTTTTTTTTTCACGCCACCACCCCTTCTCTGCCTGCTGCCACTGCTAGCCTATCACTTCTAGGTTCTGTAAGCCTTAGTTTTAATTGATTGGGGTTATGGTCACTAATCCCAGTTGTGAGGGTGTCCCATGCAGCTACGTGATGAATGATACCCCCTGAAAGGAGTATCTAGTATATTATGGTTCCTTATCTCCAACCTACCAAGGTAGGGATTTGTGCTGGCAAATCACCCCTGATTTTAGCCAGGTTGCAAAGATTAAATGCCAACAAATAGCTTAATAATAGTTGGCTTCTTTGATCTACCCTCGGGCCAGACACAGTGGGAATAATTACCGCAGAAGGATCACGCTGGTTTTCATATTGGCTTATCTTTGCATTAAAGTCACCCCAACAACCACAAGAAATTCACTCAAGATGCAATAAGCCCTCTTTCTTAGGATTTTAATTGTGTTAAACAATACCTTGATTTGACAGCCCAATTCCGCCACAGGATTGTAAAAATGAATCAGAAAGAAGTGAAAACTGTTGGGAAGAACAATCCACAAAATTGGAATCCCTTGATGGTTGCATGCAATGGAAATCACCTCAAACAACTAAGGGGCCCATTATGATGTCGGGCGGATTGCCCCGCCAGGCTGGCCTTAGCCACCGCCAGCCTGGCGGGGGCAATCCGCCCAACATCCACACGCGTTTCCCCCCCGCCATATTAGTATGGCGGGGGGACCTCGGCGGACGGAAACACCGTCCGCCGCTTTTCCGCCCCGGTCGCCTTGCGGCCGGGGCGAAAAGGAAAATTATGGTGGATGTGTCTACACCTCCAGCCATATTACAATGGGCCTGGGCAGGTGCCTTTCCGTGGCGGCGAAAGGAGGGGTGGGGGTGCACACAGGGGGCGTACCTGTGGTACCCCCCTGCATTTGCATATAGAATGCGGTAGGCACCACGCGGTGCCTGCCGCATTGTGTATGCAAATGCATACATGCATTTATGGCATTGCGGCGGGTGGTGCAGAAAGCACCGCCTGCCACAATGTTATGAATGCAGGATGTGGCCGCCACTGTGGCGGCAGCATCCTAATTCCACCCACGGGACCCCCGCCCTTATGGCGGTCGGTCCCTAGTCCCGATAGGATGGCGGGCTGACTAAGTCCGCCCGTCATCCTAATGACCCCCTTAGACACTTGAACCATGATGGCCAGCACTCCCCGGGCTCTATTCCCAGCAGAGCGAGTGGCATGTACACTAAAACTTTTATTCCCAGCCCAAATAATATCCCACAAGTTCCAAGTAGCCTGCAACATCACAATATCAAAGTTTACAATATTTTTGAGCCAGTTTGGATCTGCCCACTTTACAGTCAAGCCAGCAATGTTTCAGCAAATCAAATTAGTTAAAGAGTCCAGAGTTTGTAGGATCTTGGGAGGTATCTCGCTATGAGCAGACAGTGCTGAGTCGACCCAGACCCAGTGCTTTCAGATTCTGCGAGTAAAATGTGATCATTTTACAGTCAGGGGTCCATTAGGATGCAGGGCGGATCGCCACCACCCGCATGGCCCTACATCCTAGCCCGCCCGCCACCCATTTCCCCCCGCCATATTAGTATGGCGGGGGGACCCCGGCGGACGGAAAGACCATCTGCCGGTTTTCCGCCGGTCGACCAGTCGACCGGGCGGAGAAGGGGCTATCTATGGTGGCAGTGTCTGCTAGACACCACCATCCCCGCCCGCCACCCATTTCCCCCCACCATATTAGTATGGCGGGGGGATACCGGCGGATGGAAAGACCGTCCGCCGGTTTTCCGCCGGTCGACCGGGGCGGAGAAGGGGCTATATATGGTGGCGGTGTCTGCAAGACACCACCATCCACATTAGCATGGGAGCGGGAAGTAGCCTTTCCGTGGTGGCCTTGCCACCACTGAAAGGCATGCAGATGTTGCTTTCGGGAGCCCTTTGCAGGTCCCCAGGGTATTGGGGGGTGGAGGGTTGCATGTGGGTGGTACCTATGGTAGCCCCCTGCATTGTCATGGACATGGTGGCAGGCTGTGAGCACCACCTGCGCGGAGGCATCCTAATCGCCAGTGCAGGACCGCCGCACCACTGTTAGCCGGTCCCAGCACCGCTAGGGTGGCGGGTGGTCCAAAGTCCACCCACCATCCTAATGGGCCACCAAGTCTCTGTTCTCTAGACCTAATAGAGGACTGGATCTGTTACATATGGAGGTGCAAGCTGAGCAATATATTCAGAAAGATTGGGGATTAAGCCGTTCATGACGAGCTGTGTGTCAGAAAATCATCAAAAGAAATACCCCATGGCAGGATGCTAATACGATTGTTCTTGAAATTCCAACAAGTGTGTTGAGAACAATTCGAAATTAAACAGCCAGCTAGGGTCAGCTTTCTTCAGTTTATAACCACACAGGCCCCAATGGATTATTTAGTTGATGGCCCATTCCAAATTATTCTTCTGACAAAATGATGTCACAATATCCTGAGATGCTGAAATAAGAATTTTTGGTTAGCCAGTGGCACACCTTGTTCTTAAGAACGTCATGGGTTTCTACCCTGGCTATGGCCAAGCATGGGACGTTAGCCACAACTGCTACATATGGGCTGAAGTCAGGAGGAAGGTTGCTACAAGGATGATTGATAATATCTTTCACAAGGCACCCTACCTGGATTAAATCAAGGGGCAAGGTTCCTATGGGTCGGAGCTGCACAATGGTAATCCCCATCCCTGTTAGGTACCATTTGCCCAGTAGGGAAAGGGGATAAGGTGGCTGTTATGTTATGTTATTTTATGTTAAATGAAGTTGTAAAGTGCACGTACACCAAATGGTTTCATTGCGCTAGAGTCTAGGGAATGCTGAGGCAGTGAGAGGATTAGATTAGTCATATGCCTGGCGGAACAGTCAGGTCTTTAACTGTTTCCTAAACTGCGCGTATATCTAATATCCACAGTAATAGAGTTCCAGAAATGAGGGGCTAATACCGCAAATCTTAGTCCCCCATGTTTTTTACGTTTAAAGGACGTGATCACTGACAAATTCAAATGAGGGGACCTGAGGCCCCGAGCTGGGATGTAGCACTGAATCCCAGAGGATATAAATGCAGGACTGTTGCAATAAAGAGCTTTAAAGGTGATACACCTCAACTTAAATGCACATCGCTTGGCCACTGGTAGCCAGTGTAGGCTTTCCATTAGAGGCCTCACATGGTGGCCTTTGGGCTGGTGGTAGATTAATCTGACAGCTTGGTTTGCACCAGCTGCAGGCATTTTAATTGATACTGCTCGATACCTGCATAAAGTAGTTGGCATAATCAATGCAGGAGATTACCAAAGACAGGATGACTAGGGTCACGTCTCCTGTATTCAGAAATTTACTGATCTTTCTGATCCTTCACAACTGGAAGAAACATGAGGAGACCACTATCCCAATATGCCCTTTCATAAACAGGTTACTGCTGATCATAATACCCAGATGTTTGATAGAGCGGTATGCAAACATAATATCGAAGTTTAAATATCAATATACCATTATATCGGTTTAAATATCGATATGACAGAATATTAACCATCAAGAATATAGTCCACCAGAATATCGAAATGCAGGTAACAAATATTGTTTTAATTAATATTGATGTTAGTAATATCGTCACTAAAAATGTTGTTAGTTAATAATATTGAAGTGTTTTGTATGTTAGTATATGTGTTAAAAATATAGCTTATTTTTGTAATGTATGTGTGGATTTTTTACAAGTAATTAATTTTATGTTAATTAATTTTTGCGTATTTCTGCTCCGTAGTGGGTTGTGGGTTTATAGGGGAATAGGGTGGGAAGTACTTTAATTATAATATATTTATTGATTTTTTAGAAGTTATACATTTAAAAAAAAACAACATAAATATTGGGTTTTAGTTCCATAGCGGGTTGTGGGTTTATATGGGAATAGAGTGGGAAGTAAATTTTGATTAATTTAATTAATAATGTTACTAATAATATTTGTATATATAATAATTAATAGTGTTAATTGTGCTAATTAATTTGTTATTGCAAATAATTGGTTATTAATAATTAAAAATGAATTGGCAAATATGTTAACTGTGTAATTTTATGAGCAGCGGGCTGTGATTTTATAGGGGAGTAGGGTGGGAAGTAATTGAATTATAATTAATTATTAATAATTGTATTAATTATTAGGTATGTAATTAATATTCTATATTGTTAATTGTGCTACATTTTTTATTAATTGGATATCAATTATTAATTAATAATTGGTAAATATGTTAATTTTGTACTTTTTTAAGAGTTGGTTGTCGGTTGATAGAGGAGTAGTGTGGGAATTAATTTAATGTCAATACAATTGTTATTAATTTTTATGTACAATATTTATTTAAAGTAATTTTATTATGTTAATTGTGTGAATTAATGTATTTTTAATTGTTTTTAATATGGGTGTTAATTGTTATTACTTAATTAATTAATTGTTAAATAATTATGTTCATTGTGTAATATTTTACAAAATTGGTGGTGACGTTTATTGGGAATATAGACAGAGGTAAATTATTTTTGGGAAAAGTATTTATTTGTTAATTAGAGGCCGATTCCAATTCGGGAAAAACCTTCCGAATAGCTATACGGAGCATTTTTACCATAGGAATCGTACCCTGCAGGCTCCCCCGTGCTAAAGATGAAGTACGATTCGTACCACGAGCAGGACTCCATACGAATCGTACAAAGACCGTATGACTCAGATCTCCGTACGATTCTCCCTCGGAACCCGCTGTACGCGACATCCGTCCGGTTCGAAGCAGGTTTTCCAGACCCAGCAAGTACGATTCGTGTCAGGTACGCACCGTACAACGCTTTTTTTGCGGGAGCCCAAAATGTCCAGAGAAGCAGAGTACGCCTCAAAACAGGTACGGAACGGCCACCCCGGGTATGGTGCGTACACCCCATGTCTGCAGGGGTACAGTTCATACCCCTGAGATAATGGGGTGTACGCACTGTACCTCACGATCATGGGGTGTAGGCACCGTACCCCATGATCGCAGGGTGTACGGTGCGTACACCCTGCGATCATGGGGTACTGTGCGTACACCCCGTGATCGCAAGGGTATGCACCGTACGCTGTGTATGTGATTGTGTGGTTGTCCGTACGAATCGCCCTTACCTGACGTGGACCGTACGAATTGCGTCCTCATACCCCTGTCCGGATCGTAATCGTCGGGTCGTACGGCATGTTTACGAATCGTATGGTTTATTGTGAGGGTCCATGTCGTACGGTTTAAGCCTTGCAATTCATACAGTTCGTGACAATTCGGACGGATTGACGAGATACGGATCGTACTACGCGATTCGGACGGACGTGTACGATTCGTACGGAGAGTGCTCAGGATACGATTCGGATGGACGCTTTTTTTCCCGAATCGGAACCGGCCCCAATGTTAATTATTTAGCAGGAGTGGGAATGCTAAATTATCCCCCTCCACTATCCAACACTTTCCCTACTCTTACACTTGGTGGAGTGGGAATAGTAATTTTCACCCACCCGCTATCCAACACTTTCCCTGTTGCACTCACTGGAGGGGGAATAGTAAATTTTACCCACCCACTATCCAACACTTTCACTACTGTTGCACTCACTGGAGTGGGAATAGTAATTTTGACATACCCGCTATCCAATGCTTTCCCTAATGTTACACTCGTTGGAGAGGGAATAGTAATTTTTACCCACCCACTATCCAACACTTTCCCTACTGTTGCATTTGTTGGATTGGGAATAGTAATTTTTACCCACTCCATATCGAACACTTTGCCTACTGTTGCACTCACTGGAGTGGGAATAGTAAATTATTCTCCTCCGCTATCCAACACTTTCCCTACTGTAGCACTTTCTGTAGTGGGAGTAGTAATTTTATCCCCTACACTATTCAACATTTCCCTACTTTTATAGTTAAGGTAGTGTAAAATATTACTTTAAAAATACCTAATAATTTTTATATTTTTATGTAATATATATATATATATATATATATATATATATATATATATATATATATATATATATATCCTGTACACCGTTGTCTCCAAACCCGCGCGTTCGTGCAACACAGCAAGCAGACTCCGGACACGGACCTCGAGGTGTATAAAAAAAATACACACATGTATTTATAACTTTTCTTATGTTTCTAACATTTTATAATTAAATAAAATAATTATTTATTAATATTAGGTTTATAAATATTACATATATATGTATGTGTAATTGTTTAATATGACATGTATCAGTTTTTATCATTTTTTAATAATTGTAACTATGTTTTTATTAATGTTATTTATTATTTAATCATTTTATATCATTTTTAAGACATTTAAAAAAAAATGATATTTTAAACAACTATATTTGAAACAACGATATTTTGGTTTTGATATTTTTGTACTTACTATTGCAGAGATAGGCTGTCGATATTCTGTCCATCGATATTGTAAACTCAATATTACTGTACCTCGATATTCTGTACGTCGATATTCTGTCAGTGATTCTGATAGAACATGCTGGGAGTGGGGGGGTTGCCCAATTGGGATCGCCAGAAGTTGGAGTAGAACGTGTTAGCGGGCCCAACAGTAGGATCAGCTCTGTTTTATCAGGATTTAATTTTAGATGGTTGCTGTTCATCCATTCACTGATAAATCTCATGGTGGATTGAAAATTGAGGACAGAAGATGCAGATTGATCGATATTGAATATCAATTGGAGGTCGTTGGCATAATTGAAGGTGCCAACCGTCCTCTATCCGAGAGAGCAGATCTGGGGCAATAGATACAAATTAAAGAGAATTGGTGAGAGAGAACAATCCTGGGGTACTTCACAAGTTAATTTCATTTTGGTGGAAGAGATGTTGGCGAGGTAAACCGCTTGAGCACGGTTACTAAGAAAGGATGAAAGCCTCTTAAGAGCCAGGCCCTGGATCCCGGTGTTAATGACATGGTCGATCAAAATGTCATGGTCGACCGTGTCGAAAGCTGCAGAGAGATACAGGAGTACCAGGGCCTGGGTAATGCCCTTAACAGCCCCCCATCTAAGTTCATCCATGACCCTGAGAATGACCGTCTCTGTTGAGTGTGCCGGTCGAAAGCCTGCCTGTTGAGGGTCAGGATAGTGCGAACGTTCAATAAAGGAGCTGAGGCAACTAACTATGTGAGCTTCAAGAACTTTGGCTAGATAATGGAGCAGAGAGATGGGATGGTAGTTGGTTAGGGCTGGGGGGTCTGACCCTGGTTTCTTTAGCATTGGAAAAATATCTACATCCATAAGTACATTTGGAACTATGCCCTGCTAAAGGAGTTATTCAAGAGCAAAAGAAGGGTGTCCGGGCAGGTGAGAAAAGCTTCTCATAATATGTGTAGGGGACAGCAGTCAGTAGGGGAGCCGGATCCTACTTTCCTTAACAGGCTGAAAATGCTTCCCTAGAAATCAGAGGGACCTGATCTAAGAGAAGAGGGTTTCTACATATGGGCGGTGGGATTGCAGGCGCAATATTAGTAGGAATGCTAGGCTTGATGATGACAATTGTTTCCCTATCTGGCTTTGATAGTTCATCCACAATAGCAAAGATTTCCTTGAACTTATTAGCTGAGCTTAAAATAGTCTGCCTTAGTTTATAAAATAGCATTTTTATATTCCTTAAGCAGGGTAAGGATAATATATTTTTTGTCTGAGGAGTAATGTCGTCTCCAGTTGCATTTTGCTTGATGCAGGGCTAGTTTCTTTAGTTTTAGATCATCAGAGAACCAACGTTGAGCATCATGAGGTCTCATGATCTTGATTTTCTTGATGGGGCAAAACTGTCACTGGCAGATTCAAGCCAGGATTTAATACTTTCCGCATGGTTGTTTGGTGACTCCTGTACTGTTGAGACCCTGGTAGCCAGCAATGTACAGAAGTCGTCTATGTTAGCGCATCTCCAGTTTCTTGCCATATGGCTCCCCTTCAGGTGGGGCTTGGTTAGGTGAACATTGGAAAGGGTACATGATAGAAGATAGTGGTCTGAACAAATGCTCAGAGAGATCCAAAATAACAGTATGTTGCAAAGCTTTTAAAAATATATCTTTGTTTGTTCAGTTATGAAATCGGCAGTAACTACTGTTTTGGCAAACAGTTACCTATATAATCTGATTAATATCGAGATATATAAGATTATATGCTTGACATCGCATATATTGTCTTGCTAATAAGAAATCATTTATAATATTCAGGGATGTACAACATATATATATTGATACCAAGCCCTCAATTGCAGCAACTTTGTAGGGTGGATAGCCATCGCCCGCATGGCGGTGGCGATCCGCCCTACATCATAGCCCGCCCGCCCCCCATTTCCCCCGCCATATTAGTATGGCGGGGGGACTGCGGCGGACGGGAAAACCACCTGCCACTTATCCGCAGGGTCGACAAGTCAACGGGCGGAAAAGGGTTTCATATGGTGGCGGTGTCTACTAGACACCGCCATCCATATCTGGATGCAGGCGGGAGGGGGCCTTTCTGTGGCGGCATTGCCGCCACGGAAAGGTATGCGGATTTCGAGGTTGGGGCTCATTGTGAGGGGGCACATGGGGGGTACCTGTGGTACCCCCCTACATGTGCATGCACTACATGGCAGGCACCACGCGGTGCCTGCCACGTTGTGTATGCACATGCACAAAATGCATTTTTGGCATTGCGGCAGGCGGTGCTGAAAGCACCGCCCGCAGCAATGTTAAAAATGCAGGATACGCCTGGCAGTGTGGTGGGTGCATCCTAATGTCACCCATGGGACCCCGCACATATGGCGGGTGGTCCCTTTAACTGCCAGGATGGCGGGCGGACAAAGACCGCCCGTCATTCTAATGATGCCCTTAATGTCTATCCTTGATTTCTGGTAGTATATCCCAACAAAATGTAACTGGACTTTAAAGTATGCAGCTCCCAAAAGCGTTTTGACATTAGTGTACAGCTATAGAACACAGTCCTTTTTAAAATCAAGGTAACATTGACCGTCACAGGCATCAATGTACCCTAGTAAATAGCTGTGTAACCATTTCTCTTCAATTAGGGCTCTCCTTTTTGCTTTAGTTCCCCTATAAACAGGAAGCTTTGCCACCAGATCTATAAAGGGAGAATGGCAGCATTCTTGGTAACCACTTACGACACAGCGATAGGCATTTTATGCCATTTCTTAGCCTCACTATTGTGATTATGAACACTAGGCTAGCATGGGGTACCATCTGCCGGATATTATCACTATTGATGCATGCATAGTGAATGAACTAGGAATCTGTCATGAACCCTAAAATTCTAAGACATAGAGAGTATCACAAAGTTCTTACTCACCTCACTCTGTTCTATTCTATTTGATCGTCATTCATCTCTTTCGGTATGAGGGCATTTCTGGTAACTATCCCAAACAAGCACACTAACATACACTTCATCTTGAAACCATACATGGTTGTGCATTGTACACTATTTTAAAGCATTTTTCCAACCCCACCGTACTTAACCTCAATAAATAAGACAATCTGTTCTAGAGGTCAGTAACCATGAAAATGAATTACTGGGCAAACAACAAGTACATTTGCATATATATCCTTTCTTTCTTTTTTATCATGTCTACCATGCAGTGAATGTCGTTATGGTCCCCTGATGAAGGCACCTCAGCCAAGACACGTGTAATGTGTTTTAACCTACTGCCAGTCTCCTCACTCTTTACGACTACATTGGATCTCGCCATTTGTTTATACTGTGTAATGTACAAGGTCATAAGAATATCTAGAAATGTTAAATGAGTTGCTTTTCATGGACACATCAATGTGGTACAATGTTTTTCTTTTTATTGATGGTTTTAACAATATAAATTATTCACCACAACATAATAACTTCTGATAAAAGTAATAAACAAATAGAAAAAGTTTTTCTATCAAACAAATTAACATTGTCATGTTTAAGATTTGTAATCAGTGCATATTGTTTTGTATAATGTAATTGTTATGTTACCCGGATACACTTCTCTAATGTGTACCCTTGCTAAAGTTCTTTTTCAAAACAACAATGGGAGAGGTAGGGAGAGTCAAGGAGGCTTCTCTCAGTCCCCGGTTCAATGTAGATAAACAAAAAGAGAGAGGACAAATCAGTCTCAGAATAGCCACTAAATTGGAGCGAGATAGAAAAGGATCACACACTCACTTAGGGTGAATAGGAAAGCCCTCACACACCGACCTGGTCAGTGTCATGCTTCATCATCGGGCCCCACCAAAGAGGCCGAGTGCCTCTTCGGTGTGCTACAACGCCAGAAAGACTGCGGAGCTGGTTGTGTGAAGAAGGGCGTGTTGTGAGGGTGAGTGAAATTAAAAGTGTCTGGAGGAGTATCAGAATTTTTTTTTTTAATAGATGATCCCTAAGACACGTATTTACAAGTATTATGTGTCTGAATTTAGTTGCCAAGGTTTAGGAATGGTAAAATTCAGAGAAATACAATAAATCAGTCAGTCAACATGTTTCTGCCATTTAAGAGGCGTAAATTTACCAAGGCATTCATCAGGACTATACCCCGGCGGTATGGACTCTCTAATCGTCCACCCTAACCCAGGGACGTGAAAGTGAAAAAAAGGTGAAAAAAAGTGCATAAAAGGGGAGAGCAAAGGCTCGATCCCAAAAAAACCTCCAAATTCAGGAGAGTTTCTGCACCTGTGGAGTGAAAGTACACATACAAACACAAACACAAACAGACAACAATTATTAAATGCCATTGCGTTTGGTTGTCGTGCTCCTTATGATGTGGCATAATTTGTGTGCCCAAAGTAACACTAGGTTTAACACCATCCACATAACCCTATGGGGATGATATCGGTAACTCTGGGAAGTGGGGTGATAAGGGTGTCTTAAAAACTCAATCGTTTGGGAAGATGGTTAAAAACACACTCTATGTGCTCCTTCTGAAGGGATCAATGGACCAAAAGGTCTGTGACCCCCTACGAAGATAGTATCACACAACATATCTCACTTTAAAATGTGGCGCTACTTGCACCATGGGTCTCAGGAGGGGGGTTGGAGCGTGCCTGGCACATCCTGAAATTGAAAAGAGGTTTGGCCATTAGGTCCCCGATTTTCGGGCGGTACTTAGCTTCGTTTTGTAGCAGATCGGCGTTGTATATGATCCAGGTACACTCACGCCCTTGACGCTCACAGCCCGCTAGAAACCTAGGATCTGCCTCAGAACCGGACCCCGACGATGGAGAGCAGGGCCGGTAACTGAGTATTAGAGCATGCGAGCTGCGCGTCGCGTTCTTCCTGGTGGGCGTGTCCAGCCAAGACGAGGCTTGGAACGCGCCCGCCCATTGCCGGAATGGAGGCTTGACACGCACCAGCCCAGAATGGGAGGGACATGGCTTCGCCAGGGCAAAACATTATTCAGTCGAGTCTGAGGCTGGAAAAATATAATAAGGGAAAACGGATTGTAAATCAATTTGCCAGCGTTATGAGAACAGAAACGGGCGTCTATTAAAATTGACAGATAGCGCCCTAACTGTACACCCTGGTTATAGTGATAGTGTACTAAATTATCAGCGGTGTGAATAGTGGGAAAACTGATGCTCTTTAAAGGACAGGCATGTGGCACAGATTCTTATTACAGGTATGTGCTGAGGCAAAAGTAAAGGGCACAGAAAGGCAATAACTCAAAGGGAACTTTATCATTATACAGAGCAGTGAATCATATTATCACATAGGCGCTAAGGCATCCTGTTCAGGATAATACAGTATTCCATGGAATGTCATCATTAAGGCCGTTGGTATTAGTGCCCAGACGGTACACCCAGCGTTGCTCCTTTTCAAAGAGTCTGCTTGTGATATTAGTGGTCCCTTGGAGTGCTTCAATTACAGTCCACCTCATATCATTGGGTGTGTGATTACTGTCTAGAAAATGGCGGCTCAGCTTAGTGGTTACTTTTTTGCACCTTATATTACTCCGGTGTTCGCATATGCGCTGTTTAACCCTGCGTGTGGTCATGCCAATATAGCGAAGCTGACACGGGCAGGTAATCAGGTACACTACATTAGTTGAGTTACAGTTAGTATGTTCTCTCTGTACCCAGATTTTACCTGGTTCCAATGATAAAGTTTTAGTTGCTTCTGTCAAGTGGCAGACAACGCAGTCAGAACACGGGTAGTGCCCAGTGACTTTTGGTAGACCCCACGCTGTGGTTATTGATGGCACATTGTTGGTAGGTTTCTCTTTTGGCCGAGTATGTACTAAGGCATCTTTCAAGCTTCGACCTTTTTTGAAAGAAAAAAGCGGTTTCTCCCAGTTTTCTTTGCAAGATGTGATAATATTCCAATGTTTATTAATTGTCTTTTTCATTACATTGGACAGGCTATTGTATGTTGTCACACAAGTCAGTGGTATTGAATCCGGGTTCTTCACCTTATCTTCCAAGAGTGCCTCTCTTGGTTGGTTTCTTGCTCTTTTCAGACCCTTGCTCAGGATAGGTGCTGGGTAACCTCTGTCTTTCAGTTTCTCTGTAAGACAGGTGGACTATTCCTTGAAATCAGAGAGGGCACTACAGTTTCTTCTGAGCCTCAGATATTGCCCATACGGGAGATTCTCTTTGAGTGGGCGAGGATGAAAACTTCTAAAGTCAAGAAGATTGTTTTTAGCTGTAGGCTTATTGTGGGTCTTAGTGGTGAGCCCAGTGCCAACAACAGAGATGACCACATCAAGGAAGACAATATCTGTTTTGCTTATAGTGTTGGTGAATCTCAGATTCTGGTCTAGCGTGTTGATCCAGATCAGAAAAGTGTCAAGTTCACTATCACTCCCTGTCCAGAGAAGCAGAATGTCATCGATGTAACGCTTCCATAGAAGCATGTAAGTAGAGAATGCTGCAGTAGGTGGCAATATAAATTTGGCCTCAAAATCCGCAACATACAATCCGGCCACACTGGGAGCAAAAACACTGCCCATAGATGTCCCTGAGCATTGTAGGAACAGTTTGTCTTTAAAAGAGAAAAAGTTCTCTTTTAGGGCTATGGTGGCAAATTCAATGATAAAGGCTTTAGGTGTCTGGTGGTTCCATTCGATGGAGTCTAGTGATTTTCCAAGGACATTGATGGTATCGTCCTGTGGAATGCTCGTGTAGAGGCTTTCTACATCGAGGGTCACTAGGGTAACTGTGTTTTCGGTGAACGTGATTTCTGATAGTAGTTTCAAGAGGCTCTTGGTGTCTCTGAGGTACGTGGGAGTGGATTGTACTAGAGGTTTCAAAAAATGGTCACAAAATTGTGACAAGGGCTCCAGAAGCGAACCGATACCCGACACGATGGGACGTCCGGGGGGTGGCAATCGGTTTTTGTGCATCTTGGGCAAGGTGTAAAAGTATGGTACAACGTTGCTAGGGTTGTTAAGGAAGTCCGCCTCGTTTTTAGACAAATGTCCGCATTCCTCTGCATGACGGACCAAGGTTGTGATCCTGTTAGTGAGATCTGTAGTGGGATCTCTTGTGAGTGGGGTATAGTTGCTTCTTTCTCCACCCTTGGTGCCTCTTTATGCACCCTTCTTCCCTCTTTCTGCACCTCTCTTGCCTTTTTCTATACCCCTCTTGTGTCTTTCTGCACCCCTTTTGCCTCTTCGTGCACCTCTGTTCCTTCTTTCTGTACTTCTTTTGTTTCTTTCCACACCTGTCTTGCTTCTTTCTGCACCCCTGTTGCCTCTCTCTCCACCCTTTTTCCCTCTTTCTGCACTTCTGTTGCTTCTTTCTGCACTTACCTTGCTTCTTTCTGTGCCTCTTGCCTCTTTCTGTACATCTCTTGCTTCTTTCTGCAGTTCTCTTGCCTCCTTCTGTACTTCACATGCCTCTTTCTGAAACTCTCTTGCCTCTTTCTACAGTTCTCTTGCCTCCTTCTGCACCTCTGTTGCCTCTTTAAACACCTTACTTGCTTGCTTCTTTCTGAACCTCTCTTGCCTTTTTCTGCAGTTCTCTTGCCTCCTTCTGCACTTCATGTGCCTCTTTCTGAAACTCTCTTGCCTCTTTCTGCACCTCATTGCTTCTTTCTGTATCCCTTTTACCTGTTTCTACACCTCTCTTCCCTCTTTCTACACCACTCTTGCCTTTCTATGTACCTCTGTTACTTCTTTCTTCACCTGTCTTGTCCCTATCTGTACCTCTGTTGCTTCTTTCTACACTTCACTTGCCTCTTTTTGTATCCCTCTTGCCTCTTTCTGCACCTCAGTTGGTTCATTGTGCACTGCTCAGGCTTCTTTCTCCACCTCTGTTCCAAATTTCTGCATCCCTCTTGCCTATTTCTGCATTCCTCTTCTCTCTTTCTGTATCTCTCTTGCCTGTTTCTGTAACTCTCTAGTCTCTTTCAGAAGTTCTATTGCCTCCTCCTGTACCTCACTTGCCTCTTTTTCCACATCTGTTGGTTCTTTTGAGCTGCTCTAGCTTCTTTCTGCATCCCTTCTCCCTCTTTCTGCAGCTCTGGTGCCTGTTTCTGCACCTCTCTTAACTCTTTCAGTACTTCTCTTGCCTTTTTCAACACTTCTTTCGTCTCTTTCTATACCTCTCTTTCTGCACCACTCTTGCCTCTTTCTGTACCTCTATTGCTTCTTTATGTACTTCTCTTGTCTCTTTCTGCACATCTGCTGATTTTTTCTGCACTTCTCTTGCTTCGTTCTGCACATCTCTTGCATCTTTCTGAACTTCTCTTGCTTCTTTCTGTGCCTTTCTTCCTCTTTCTGTACATGTCCTACCTATGTAGGCATAGTTAGAATTTAGCATTTAAGAAACCCTAGAAATTCTCTGAAAAAACACAGGTTTCAGTGATGTTATAGTTAGTATTAACATTTGAAAAACCTTAACAATTAACTGAAAAATATACAGGTTTCAGAGATGTTATAGTTAGGAATTAGCATTTAAAAAACCTTCGAAATCCTCTGAAAAAAACAGGTTTCAGGGACGTTACAGTTAGTATTAACATTTAAAAAACCTTAGAAATTCACTGAAAAACCACAAGTTTCAGGGGCATCATAGTTAGGCTGATATTTCACTTTTACAAAACCAGAGAAATTCAGCCGTTATAGTTAGCTGACCTAACTATAATTCGCCGCCCCACAATGCACTGCTGATGGCATCACATATCACATCACTCATGACATGGTGAGTGACATCACTGATGACATCAATGGTGACATCTCAAATGGCATCACTGATGCATCAAAATTCTCTCACTTGCTCAAAGCGGCGCACGCTGTTTGCTATGGCTTGGTGAGAACGGTGCTCCCGTCATACCATAGCAAACTGCAATGTCCCCGGTGTGTGCTCCCCGGGACACTGCTGGGGCCAGCCCAGGCGTTATTATTGAAAGAAGCCCTGGGGAGGTGGAGGTACCCAGGACAGAGGGGGTCCACAAGCCCCCCACTTAATTCAAAATAGCCCCGGGAGGTGGCAATCCCCGGGGCTGTAGGCGGGTCCTGTGGGCCAGCTCGCATTCATAATCATTGGGTCCCTGGGCCAGAGGGCAGAACAATGAACAGAAAATGCATAGCAGAGCTGGAGAGGGCAAAACAGAGGGCAGAAAAACAGCAGAAAAGGCAAAGCAGAGGGCAGAAAAATGAGCAGAAAAGGCAGAAAAACTAGCATGGAAGGCAAACAGGAGGAAGAAAAAAGAGCAGAAAAAGGCAAAAAAGAGGGTAGAAAAACAAGCAAAAAAGGCAAAACAGAGGGCAGAAAAATTAGCTGAAAAAGGAAAACAGAGCAAAAGAGGACAGATAAACAAGCAGTGAAGGCAAAATGGAGGGCAGAAAAACAAGCAGAAAAGGCAAAACAGAGGCCAGAAAAACAAGCAGAAAACCCAAAAAGGATGGCTGACAAATGAGCAGGAAAGGGAAAACAGATGACAGAAAAATGAGCAGAAAAGGCAAAACAGAGAGCAGAAAAACAAGCAGAAAAGGCAAAACAGTGCAAGAAACAACCAGAGGAGGCCCAAACCGACGGCAGCATGTAGACAGACAGCAGAGGGAAGCAGACTTTGAGCAAGTTGAACCGGAGAACTGTCACATTTGAGCTGGCATGAGGACCTGCTTAACTATTACAGAAAGTAATCCTCAACGGTAAACACTTATATATATAAACATAGCAGGTGACCCAATTGAAGGTCTGCTTCTGTAAAGGACAAATTATCCTGACTTCCTGGGCTTGACAAAGGCAAAGCAAGTGTGTTTTCTCTTCAACTTCATATTGAAAGACAATATGAAATGCTTCATGAAGGGGAATACATCATTGATCTGCTGGAGCACAATGTGTAGTGACTGTGATGAGTGGGTTTTTTCCTGTCCTTACCTGGTGAGAGCAGAGTATATTTTTTTCGCTTTAAATGGCTGCGAGTATACAAATGTTCAAAATCACCTGAAGTACAGCCCATTTGGCCTGCCCCATCCACCTTAGTAGTATGGAGTGGTCTTCCCACCTTTGGCCAGGATGATGGGCAGCTTACCAAAAGGCTTCCCAACACTTTTCATGCTGATTTTGGTGATACATTTTTAGTGCTGGTGAATATGAGGACATCACCACCAAACAAAGAAGCACTTACTTCATATAATCAAGGGAAAGGACCCTTGTTTGGTGGAGATTTACCTCTCTATGTAGTCTTGTTGTTTTCTCTATAGGACAAGTCATGTTATAAATATGTCTGGATGAAGACATACGAGGAACAATCCGATTGGCAAAATGTACACAGGGTTACTGGTGACATTTCATCATAATCCATTATGCAGCTGTAGTGTTGAATACGTACTGGACATTTACTGAAGGGGGTAGCACTTAATAAATAACCAGTAGACATATTTCACTTGGGTAGATATGTTGTGCAAAACTGTGGACTCTTTTTGGAGGAAGGGACAATTAGACACCCACTCACATACTCAGGCACTCACATATCCACTGACTGACCCATGCAGACACTGATACACCCATTCACTGACCCACTCAGATACTCACATACTTCCTCACAGTTCTACTCACACACCCACTCAAAGACCTACTCAGACATTCTCATGCACTAATAGACCCACCCAGACACTCATGCACCCACTCACAGAACCACTCAGACATTCTCACAGCTACTCACAGACGCATTCAGACACTCATGTACCCACTCACAGACCCACTCAGACATGTATACCCACTCATACTGTCTCATACCCACTCACAGGCCCACTCAGTCTCACACACCCACTCACAGACCCACTCTGACACTCACTTAGACTCATGCACCTGTTCAGACATCTACTCATACACTCACACACCCACTCATACACCTAGTGAGACACTTATACAGCCACTCACAGACCCACTCAAACACACCTATTGAGACACTCATGAACTCACTCACACAACCACTGAGTCACTCATGCACTCATTTACACACTCGCTGTCAAAGAATACAGGTTACAGTTAGGAAATACAATTTAAAAAAACCTTAATAATTCACTTTAAAAAACAAAGATTACAGGAACATTATAATTAGCAAATAACATTCAAAGAACCTTAGAAATTAACTGAAAAAAACAAAGATTACAGGGAAGGATTAAAAAACCTTAGGAATCCAATGAAAAATCTTTCCTCTTTCCTCTTTCTGCACCCTCTTACCTCTTTATGCAGCTCCCTTGCCTCTATCTGCACCACTGTTCCCTCGTTATGCCCCTCTTTTGCCTGTTTCTTTTTTATTTTATTTATTTAAGAAATTTATAGAGCGCAGCCGTCACCTTGCAGGTATCCTGGCGCTGAGGCTTCACAGAGTGGCAGACAATGGATGTAATAGAGAAAGGAATCCAGCAGGTTAGACCTTCGGAAACAGCCAAGTTTTAACACGTTTCCTAAAGAGGAGAAGTTCCTCCGCTTGACGGATCTCCGAGGGCAGACTATTCCAGAGTTTGGCAACAGCAACTCCGAAAGATCTGCCCCCAGCCCTGACCCTCTTAAATCTGGGTACTTTCACCAAACAAGCAGTTGCTGAGCGAAGTGCTCTGGTTGGAGTATACCAAACAAATTTGGCTTGCAGAGCGCTAGGCCAAGTCCATGCAAAGCCTTGAAAACAAGGCAGAGGGATTTGAAGAATATTCTCTGCTTCAGCGGGAGCCAATGAAGTTCAGCCGATGCAGAGGATCTTCTAGGCCAGCCAAGAGCCAACTTGGCGGCAGCAGCCTGCATTCTTTGGAGTCTGTCCAGCAGCTGACCCGGTGACTCAAGCAAGAGGGCATTACAGTAGTCGAGTCTGCTCAATATGGTGCATCTGACTACCATAGCCCGAGCCTGTAAGGGAAGTAACGGCAGGATCTTACGAAGAGACCTAAAAAGGGCAAAACAGCTGGAAACCGTTTTCGCCACATGAGCGTCCATGCTCAACTTATTGTCCAGCATAACGCCCAGATTGCGAGCAGTAGTGACCGGTTGAGTTTTTATCAATGTTTCTGGAGGCCAGAAGTTATCCGGAATAGGGCGGGGGATCCGACTTCCAGCACAAAACAACACCTCAGTCTTGCTGGCGTTGAACTGCAAAGAGTTATTATGTAGCCAGCTCGCCGTATCTCGCATTCAGTCATGAAATGTCTCCAGCGGGATTGATTCCTCACCCTCCCACGACAAGATGATTTGGGTATCATCTGCGTAATTGATAGCATTAATCCGATAAGATTTTATCAGCGTAATCAGGGGTTTCAGATAAACGTTGAATAAAATCGGACTAACAGCCAAACCCTGAGGCACCCCATGGGATACCGGGGAAAAAGCAGATCTAAAAGGGGGAAGGGACACCGCCTGTTTCCTATTAAGTAGGAAAGAGCGAAACCATCGCAGGGCAACACCCCCTATCCCGGCCTCACTCAGTCTTTCCAGGAGGATCACATGATTTACCGTATCGAATGCGGCAGACAGGTCAAGCAGGATCAGAGCCACTGCCTGACCTCTGTCTGCACGCATTCAAAGATCCTCCATGGCAGTGAGCAAAGCCGTTTCGGTCCCATGGGCTGGGCGAAAGCCAAATTGGATTTCATCCAAAAATTGATGTTGCTCCAGATTTTTAGAAAGGAGCGAGCTCACCCAAAGTTCAACAATTTTTGTAGGGAACGGTAGCAAGGAGATTGGCCTATAGTTTTGTAGACATTCTGGGTTAAGGGAGGGTTTTTTAACAGCGGGGATACAAGGGCCTGTTTCCAGGATGCCGGAACAGTACCACTAGCCAATGATTGATTGCAGATCCTACAGAGGGTGGGAAATAGTTCATCCCCATACTCTTTCCAGATTTTGTGAGGAATGGGGTCCAGAGGTGATCCTGATGAAATACCCCGAGCCAGCCTGCCAAGGTCCTCCTCCGTAATGGGAGGAAAATCCAAAAGACGATCAGTAGGCTGCCAACCAGGGTTCCCGTCCCCGTCCCCTGCACCCCCATCCCCTAGATTAATAGAGCAAGTCAGAGTGGGAGAAATGCTGAGATTGTGAATAATAGTATACATTTTGTCTTTAAAGAATAGAGCGAGGTTATCGCAGAGAACCTGCGTGGGGGGGGTCGACGTTTTAGTACATTCAGGATTAGTAAGACCGTTCAGAATCTGAAAGATACTTTTGGAACTATTTGCCGCAGTACAGATCGTGGAGCAGAAGTAATCAGCTTTAGATTTGTAAATCAAGGCTTTATATTCGGCAAGTTTAGCTTTCCAAAACAGTCTGCTAGCGTTTGTATATCCTTGCCTCCATTTCCTCTCAGCCTGTTTGCAGGCTAGTTTTGAAGCCTTTAAAGAATTGTTAAACCAGGGAGCCGAATCTCTGCCCTTGTACCTGTGTTTTTTTAGCGGGGCAAGAGAGTCTACCCTCGTGGTAATTCTGAGACACATAGAAGCGTAGTTTTCATCGACTTGACAGTCTCAGGAAAATCTCTCTTCTACCTTAAATACTACATCAGTGGTTCTCAACCTCCCAAGGGCTCTCCAGTCCCTGCACATAAATTCAGTCGTAGTAGTATCTTGTACCTGTGAACGAGCCTTATTGCTATTAACAAAGAATTTAAGAAGGAAGTGGTCGGTCCAGGCCATGGGCAGAATTTCACTCAGATGTACTAACTGAGGGACCGAAAAAATCAGTCAAGCCGATGTCCGGCCCTGTGAGCTGCTCCCATAATGTGTTGATGAAGGTTGATACTTTCACAGCACTGCGTCTAAGGAACCATTCAGCCACAGATTAAAATCTCCCAAGACTATCAGTTTATTATGGGAAGCAGCCATATTAGTAAAGGTAGTAAGCAATGACTGCTGTTGCAGAATACTGAAAGTCCCGGGCGGTCTGTAACATATGATTCCTGTGAACGTAGCTCCAGTGTGGCTATTGATAGATAGGCCAAGCAATTCAGCACCAATGACCGGGTCCAGGTCAATGGTCTCGATATGCCAGGAAGCCCTGTAGATTACCCCCACCCCACCACCTCGTCCTTTAGGTCTGGGAAGATGAAGGATTTTGTAATCCTGCGGGCAAGCCCAACCCAGCTCAACCTCACAATCAAGGTGAGTCCAGGTCTCGGTGATAAACAGGGCGTCTAACTGATGCGATTCCACCAGTAGTTGGATTTCCTCTGCATGCTTAGGCAGAGATCTGACGTTGAGAAGCCCACAGGATAGAAGCCCCCCATCACGAAGTCACTCAATGGAAGAGCCAATTTCGCGAAAGAGAGGTGTCCCTCATGTGCATGCTCACCTAAATTAAGCAGGGTCTCTCGAGAGTATAAAGGGGGTACTTACGAAGGTGTTCGGAGCAGCATAACTGGCACTGGGCGCGGCTTTGGCGCGGACCGGATGCGCGCGTCTGCTGCGCGTTCGCCCCAGTGTTGTTTTATGGAGCCTACTCCCCAACCACTAGACCGCGAGTGAGGGCTACCCTCAAAATGGCAGGTCCGCTCGCACGGACGAACCAGGCCAAGTGAGTAGAATGTAGGAGCCGGGTCGCTCTAGTTCCAGCAATGTACAAACACAATAAACACAGTAAAAAGTAGTATTTAACTTTTTAAAATCCCATTTAAGAGAACAATATCGCCGCTAGTGAGAAAGGCAGGCAACCGTGCTGGCAGAGCCCTACCACACACACGTCACCACCTCGGAAGCCAATGAAAAAAAAAAACCTCTGTTGCCTCTTTTTGCAGTTTTCTTGCCTCCTTCTGTACCTTTGTTGCTTCTTTCTGCATTTATCGTGCCTCTTTCTGCACCCCTATAGCCTCTTTCTGCACCCCTATTGCTTCTTTCTTCACTTCTCTTGCCTCTTTCTTCAACACTCTAGCCTCTTGGTGCACTCCTCTTGCCTCTTTCTGCACCCATGTTTCCTCTTTCTGTACCTCTTGTGCCTGTTTCTGCACCTCTCTTGCCTGTTGCTGCTACCCTCTTGCCTCTTTCTGTACTTCTTGTGCCTCTTTCTGTACCTCTCTTGCCTCTTTCTGCACTTCTTGGGCCTCTTTCTATACTTCTATTGTCTCTTCATTCACCTCTCTTGCTTCTTTCTGTACCTCTGTTACTTTTTACTGCAGATCTCTTGCCTCTTTCTGCACCTCACTTGCCTCTTTCAGCACCTCTTGCTTTTTTCTTCAGAACTCATGCCTCTTTCTACATCCCTGTTTTCTCTTTCCGCACTTCGCTTGCCTCTTTCTGCACCCCTGTTCCCTCTTTTTGCATCTTTCCTGCCTGTTTCTGAGCCTCTCTTGCCTCTTTCTGTACCTCTCTTGCCTCTTTCTACACTGCTCTTGCTCTTTCTGCACCCTTTGTGACTCTTTCAGCACCTCTGTTACTTCTTTCTGCACTTCTCGTCCTTCTTTCTGCACCCCTCCTGCCTCTTTCCATACATCTCTGTCCTCTTTGTGTACCCATCCTACCGTTTACTGCACACCTCTGGCCTCTTTTTGCATCTCTGTTGGTTCCTTCTGCACTGCTCTTGCTTCTTTCTGCATCTCATTTGCCTCTTTCTGCACTTCGATTGCTTCTTTCTATACCTCTGTTGCTTCTTTCAGCAATGTTCTTGTCTCTTTCTGCACTCTTCTTGCTTGTTTCTTCACCTCTCTTGCCTCTTTAGGCACCTCTGTTGCTTCTTTCTGTAATTTTCTTTCCTCTCTCTGCACCTCTGACTTAGAGGTAGTTTTAATTAAGGGTGGGCCTAGTTGGCGGAGTACCACTACACAAATTCTGGAGAGTTGAACAAAAACTCTGTGACCTCCACTGCACAACTATGTTCTGTCTTATGCCATTTAATAAAACAGAAACTTAACATAACTTTCATAATATAGTCATCTCACAAAAGTGAAAATGAAAATACAGCAAGCAGTGAGAGAGGTGATGATTTTGGGGTCCTCCCTAATCTAGGGAGAGAACCAAGCAGATGCCTTGAACACAAACAGCACATCATGATGAACAATTTGTTGGTGGTCCCATCCTGCTAGGACCATCCCAAGCACAGTTATGGGCAAAAATACAATCCCAACCAAAGGCCCTGCAAGCATTATGGGACAAGATTCTAGAGTACATTGAATAATATAGTATCCAATATCAAAACATTCCTCAAGGGGCAGGCTGTCCTGGCAAGAGAGTAAGTATGTGTTGGTATCTGTATGAATAAGTGCGGTGGTGTGTGTATAACTGTATAGGTGACTAAATGGGAGCATGATTGATTCTTTGCATGACTGACTAGGTATGTGAGTAACTCCATGGATGAGTGGCGGTGTGTGAGTGTCAGTATAGGTGTATGAGTGCATATGATAGTGATGTATTGATGAGTGATTGCATGTATGAGTGAATGTATGGATGAATTAGTGAATGTGTGTGTAGACCTAGGAATCAGTGAGTGTGAATGTACTAACTGGTATTGGTGTATCTACGGTTTCGAAAATGGCAGTCTGTATTTTAGAGTGGGTTTATCAAAGGTTATATTAGGGTATGAGGAGGTACATCAGATTATCATGTGGATGATGTCATCAGTGATGTCATTTGAGGTGTCATCAGTGATGTTACTGACCTGCATTGCGGGGGCGCGAGTTATAGTTAGCTCAACTAACTATAATGGCCAAAATTCTATGGTTTTGTATGAGTGAAATGTCCAACTAACTATAATGTCCCTGAAACTTGTGGTTTTTGTCAGTGAATTTCTAAGGTTTTTTAAATGCTAATTTCTAACTATACCATCCATGAAACCTATATTTTTTTAAGTGAATATATATATATTTATATATACATATATATATATATTCACTGAAAAAGACATAAGTTTCAGAGGTGGTATAGTTAGAAATTAGCATTTAAAAAACCTTAGAAATTCACTGACAAAAACCACAAGTTTCAGGGACATTATAGTTAGTTGGACATTTTCAGTTGTTTTCAGTGAAAATATATATATATATATATATATATATATATATATATGTATATATATATATATATATATATATATATATATATTTTTTTTTTTTTTTTCACTGAAAAAACATAGGTTTCAGGGACGTTATAGTTAGTTGGACATTTTACTCATAAAACCAGAGAAATTCACCCGTTATAGTTAGTTGAGCTAACTATAACTTGCGCGCCCGCAATGCGCTGCTGATGACATCACATATTACATCACTCATGACATGGTCAGTGACATCACTGATGACATCTCAAATGGCATCACTGATGACATCACTGATGACATCATCCAGTGACTGTGTTTCTGTAAAGTTTAAATATTTTTCACATGTATCTATGCCAATTTGTATTGAAGAATGAGTGGATTTACAAGTGCCTGAAGAGATTATTTAGTAGGAGCGTGACTGACTGTATAAGTGAGTGATTGAACGTGTCTTACTGAATGCATGGGTTAGTGACTAAACTGTGTGAAAGTCTGTATTAGTCTCTCAGTCGGTGTGTAAGCGGCTGCATGGGTTGGTGAGTAGCTACACGAGTGTCTATATGGGTTATTAATTTGTTGTCTGAGTATCTGTATGGGTGCCTGAGTGTCTGTGTGGGTGGGTGTGGGGGGGTGTGACTCTGTGCATAGATGTCTGAATGGGTGATTAACTGGTTGTATGGATTCAAAAGTGCATCTGGGAAGGGCTGTATGGGTGAGTTAGTGTGTGTATGGGTGTGTTGGTGAGTGAATGAATATCTCAGTGGTATATGTGTTAGTAACTACATATGTTTTAAAGCAGTATAGGTGAGTGTTGGAGTATATAAATAACTATATGTGAGAGTAAGTTATTTGAAGAGTGGGTGTATAAATGAGTGTCTGCTTGTATCAGTTATTGTATAAGACAGTAAGTATGTGTTAGTATCTGCATAAATAAGTGATGTGGTGTGTGTATAAATAACTGAGTTGGTGTGTATAAGTGCATACATAAATAGGTATGTGATTGATTCTATGCATGACTGACTAGGTGTGTGAGTAACTAACGATGAGTGGCGGAGTGTGACTGTATGTATAGGTGTTTGAGTGCATATTATAGTACTGTATTGATGAGTAACTGTCTGTATAAGTGACTGGATGTGTGTGTAGACCTAGGAAATAGTGGGTGGTTTGTAGTATCTGGCATTGTTGTGTGTATGGTTTCAAAAATAGTAGTCTGTGTTTTAGAGTTGGTGTATCAAAGTTTATATTAGGGCTTTAGTATGCGCATCAGATTATCACGTGGATGATGTCATCAGTGATGTCATTTGAGATGTCATCAGTGATGTCATCAGTGATATCACTGACCATGTCATGAGTGATGTAATATGTGACATCATCATCAGCAGTGCATTGCGGGTGTGCGAGGTATAGTTAGCTCAACTAACTATAAAGGGTGAATTTCTCTGGTTTTATATGAGTCAAATGTCCAACTAACTATAACATCCCTGAAGCCTATGTTTTTTAGTGAATTTCAAAGGATTTTTAAATGCTAATTCCTAACTATAACATCTGTAAAACCTATGGCTTTTTCAGTGAATTTCGAAAGATTTTTAATTATGAATTTCTTATTTTAATATTTATCAAACCTATATTTTCTATACATTTTTTTTAATATTTTAGAACTCTATTATCCTTTTTTTAACTTTAAAGATTATGTAATGTTTTATATCTTCTAAAAAAAATGTATACATTTTTTCAGAAAACTGCGGTCCCGTCCCGGTCGTGTACTAACCTCCATCAGTATGCGAATCCTATCCGCCATATTGCTGAACTCGTAAATGATGCGCATTTCGTATGTGACAGGTTCGTGGTACCGCGTCCCGTGTAACATCATATACGTATGAAGTCACGTCGGCTGCTACTTTGGTATGTGACGGTTACGCAGTACCAATCCGCGCGTTACGTCATGTACGTATGGGGTCGTGCCTGCTGAGCATTGCGTATGGGACGAGTGCACGCTGCCAGGCCCTGTGTTACGTCATAGACATATGGTGTTGCGCTGGGTACACCATTCCCTCGTTTTTTTTATGCCTCAAAACTATATCTAAATAAGTTTAAAGTGTATATGAGAGCAAGGGATAATCTAAAATGTTTTAAATATTTATATATTTCTAACTGTAATAAACTTATATTATAGTAAATATATTTTCTCAAAATCACGTCGGGTGCGGCCTCCTTGCGAGCTGGGTGCGCGATTGCCTTGTGACCTTAAAAAAAAGCATTTGATTGGTTCATAAAATTTCCCATTGCAACAGTTGGAAGACCCCACCCATTTTAGTCACTCACTCTACAGCGTTTGATGAGAGACACCTCTTCTACTTAGAGAGCTTTTTTGAAAAGTGTTTTGCTGTGTACACATATCTTATACTACACACAACATGCAACGATCATCTTGTTCAATATTCCTAGTCTGTACAGTAGCCTTCCACGTGTGATGGCCATGTATCTGAAACTTTACATCAAAAAACAAATGTTACACAATGCCACTGGTGTGTATGTGTGTGTGCGCATTATTGTGCTGCCTTTCGGCCTGGGTATTGGCTTGAAGGGGTATCATCAGCCATGGGCAGATTGCACATCCTAGTTCACATGTGACAAACAGTAAAGAGTAATGTGTAGATTTGTGTTGCAGTATGCTCTGTTGTCAGGATTTACCAGTATAGTAGTGTGTCATATGTGAGACTTTCAGATTCAAGTTTGACATGCATTGCTTGACTGTAATGAGTGTTATCACTGTTTATGATGTAGCCTCACTGCTGATCCTCCCTCCAGATGAGCACATTCACATGTGTGCGCTTTGCAATAGCAACACTTTCAACAATACCGCACACCATTGACATGCGTTTCTGCTAATATCCACAAGCTTGACAACGACATGTGATGTTGGCCATTCAATGTTTTTGAACAGCATCTCATTAGCTATAGTTGCCGCCCTCCCAGTACATGCTACATTAAATTGCGGATTGTGCGACTTCAAAACTGCAACAGAGACACACACATAAATACACTTCCTGGCCAGGCAGGAATTGAACAACGCCCAGGTCCCTGGAATAATTATTCACACCCCTACACTGGCCTGGCGTACGCAAGCCCAGCCCACTTTGTGTACGTATAAATAGGATAACGACGACGCCACATGTCCAGTTCTTTCCAACTGCCTGGCGTACGCAAGCCCAGCCCACTTTGTGTACGTATAAATAGGATACCGACGACGCCACATGCCCAGTTCTTTCCAACTACCTCAGGTGATCTGGCTGCATCCACCTCGCATATCACAAAGCGCAATAAAAAAAGGGATCCATGAGGTGTCCACTATCCTGGCAATCAAAACTCGAACTGAATTGTGAACCCTGCTTGCCGTCGTGTTTGGACACACAACAATTACAGCAGGTGAGCAATGGGGCCTGGGTGCACAGGGGCTGCAATTGAGTGCAGTGCGTCGAGAGGGGTGGGGTGCATCAGCCTGGGTGTGCAGGTGCGAACAAGCGATGTTGCTGTGCGCAGTGATGTGATCTCTGACCTCATTCAGTCACATCCCTGTATCATTTTAAGGAACTGCTGGACTGTATTGTAGGCCTGAGCCAGCGGGCAGTGCTGCCCTACAGACACGTGGCGTTGGCTTTTGGGACACTTTAGTGAGCTGATTACTAAGCATGGGCCAAAAATCCGTTACGCTCGCGTAATTTGCGGATTTTCAGCAATTTCGCAATCCGCAAATCTCGCGAAGTTGCTGAAAATTCACGAATTCGCGAGCGGGCAGATTTTTTTTTTATGCCCAGCTCACTCAAGGGACCCCTGGGCCCTTCGGCGTGATGGCATAGTAACACACACATGGTCACTGGAGACAACTCTTCTGGCACTTTACGCATCTGTAGTGTAGGAAAAGCACTATACTAAATTGTTCCTAAACATAGGTAATAAACAAGTAGATTAATATAGATGTATTTTTCAGGAACATTTTAAATATATTTGTTTTTCCTTTACGGGCCATAATTTTAATCATATCACGAGACAGTCTCATTATTTAGAAATGTGCACAAAATACTTTGCACACAAACGAAATTCATTCCTAAAAGGAGACAACTGCACAAGGGTTGTAGGAAATAAGGCATGAATTTGACAACCTGTAGTTATGGGTCTTCGCGGCATGAGAAGAAAGGTACATCTACCATAACATAATCCCTCTGTGTTTAGTAAAACTGAAATGTTGGGGAGTGCACAAGCGTGACCCACACATATGCAAAATTAGAGAAACTGAGGCTAGTAAACATTGTTAGAGGCTGACATTAAGCTTCCAATGTGCACAACATCCACAATGTTTTACAATATTCCGGCATGGGGTGTTGGGATGGTAAATATTCCAAGGGATTGTCAAATTTTGTTACACTTAAAAAAGAATTGTAATGTGACATCAAAAGTGCTATCTGAACAAAAGAGACTACATAAAGTTTGATAGGCCCAAAACTGAAAAACTTGTTCGTGCCCTGCAAAGTAGATAAATGTGCAAAAATGTCCTTCTTTTAAAAGGTACGGCCGTGTGAAGTGTGTCACAATCGGAGATTGTAGGCTGAGAATATTAATGCTGTTAATTACGTACATAGAGTGCGCTTGTGTTCCTTAGCACATTTACTAATGTAAACATTACAATCAAATAGAGCAAAGGAGGTAATGGCATTTATATTACAATTGTATACATGTTTGTACTATTGTACTCCTACTAGTTGACAAAATGTGATTTTGACTGATGAAAACACAACGGCAAACACTTTTTACAAATCACTTAATCAAAATACCGATTTCAATTGTTTCCTTTAGAATTAACAAAAAAAGATGACATTTTTATTACCATAAATATATAACATTCTGGCAGAAGTGAAATTATGGAAATTAATCACTTGACGATGAAGAGCAAATTTAGTTTAAAAAAACGCACGGCTGAACAAAGGGGTGATGGCAATGTAATCATCCCTGGAACTTTTCAGACTGAGCTGACCAAAGTTGTCACAACGCAGTCATCTTTCAGTCACTAAAAGTAAGTGAAACAATCAGATCTGCAAAGCCAGGTTACGAATTACTGCTTGTATCAGGAATAAAAATGGCGGTCTCCAGTTTAGAAACGGCCAGCTCGGTACATGGAACCTGGTTGTTGTGCACTTCCCAGTCTGCCCAGAAAAGCATTATTTACCTAATATCGGTCATCTTCAAACATTTCCCTTCTATGTTTCTCCTGTTGCCTTCTTTTTTCCTCTAGCTGATTTGCCTTTTCTCTCTGGACTGCCTTCATTTTCTGGATTTCAGCGTTTTCGGCCTCCTTCTGCTTTCTTTTGTATTCTTCTCTCTTCATCTGCTGAAGGTATTTAGATTGGCGGAGTCCTAATTGTTGTTGTTCTCTTGCTTCATACTCTGAAGCATTTCCACCCAGCCTCTTCGGAGCCAGATTAATAGGACCTGGTCTATGTGCTTCCTTGTACCGCTCCAAGGCCTCCATCTCTTTTCTGGCAATTGCCTGAACCTTATTTCGTCGCTCTTCGTTGGGATGCATTATGTGATAACCGCTTGCCCCCTCGGGCTGCGACCCTTCCTGGTGGGCGTCGGGTGACTCCTGTTGGCTGGGCACTGTACCGCTGTGCCCTGCGGCGGCCCCTTGCTTCGAGTAGCTCCTGACCACTGGGGATCTCCCCTGTTGTGCTGCCCGGCCATGCTTCGTCATTGAGCGAGTGGCAGACATTTAGATAGCAGCGGCAACCAAGATAGAGAGTGCAGCGCTCGCTCCGGGTGTTTGTGTTCGAAAACGCTAATCTCGCTCTCTCCCGGGGTTACTCGCGGGGTTTCAGGCTAAAGCTGGGTACCGTCAAGAGGCAGCGCCTGGTTTTCCAACAGATCCTCTGCACGCCACTCACTTCTACTAAAATTGCGGAGCGAACGACAAAAGGCAGAACACCAGCTTCCTTGGTGCAGATCAGTTTTGATTCTTCGATTTTGTTCCTGGGGCCTCCCTGAACGTCATACGCCGGTCTAACCCACCCCTTTTCACCGGAGGCAGTTTCCACCCTTGCACAGGTATAGGATTCGGGTGCAATCCCAACGTATTGTGGACACTATACATTTACCCAACGAGGGAGCACTTACTGATTAGCCACTGTAGACGGTGGGAAAGAGTCTTTTTGGGAAAACCCATGAGTTTTTGCCTGTTTCGCGTGAATTTGCGGATCTGCGATCTGCAAAATTCGCCCATACTTACTGATTACTAAGTGTACATGCACACTGACTTGCGCCACTGCATTACACATGCACATTATGCTTCTAGCATGCGCTCTGTTCCTTTGTGTGTGAACGTTGGCATAACATATTAATATTTAACCTTGTATATTCTTGTGCACTCCAACTCCTCTTTGAACCACGTTTACCATTAACAGTTGGTAGATCATACTTCGAAAAGGAAGGATGCACTCAACTGGTGTTATCTATTAAGCTTGAAATAAACCTTCATTTACTTCAAGACGTGTCCAGCATTATATTATTTCTCCCTTTTCAGACACTGAGTTGGTTGTGCCAAAATGGGCGGAGCCCTTGATGATGCCCTGGGCATTCTGATGCCTTTCATCGTGGTATCAAGACACCGTCCCCGACTGGAGACCTGCTGTGCCACTCTGAGAGAGGTACCCTGGACTCGGAGCTCGCACATACACGTCGTTGGACACACCTGTGGTGGCAGGTGAACAGTGAAGCCTCGGTGCGCAGGAGCTGCAATTGAGCACAGTGCGAAGGAAGGGGCTGGGTGGGTGCACAGGTGCAGGCAAGCGATGTTGCCATAGATAATAATGTAATCTCTGGCCTCATTCATATCTCTGTTTCATTTTAAGGACTTGCTAGACGGCACTCTTTCTCGTGGACCCCAGCGTCCCAGACACATGGGTAATGGGAGGTGAACAGTGGCGGCTGGGTGCAGTAGGCCGTCGCTCTGTCTCCTCCTCCCTCTGTTCTTTTGACTCAAACTCCCCTTCTTTCTTCCACCCACTCGCTCTTTGTCCCATTCCCACTTTCTTCCTTTCATTCTGACTACCTTTCCTTTTCTCTTGGACATGGCACGCATACTTATGTTTCTTTTTTGTCTTGCAGGTTTTGTGCGCTGCTTCCGGAGGAGTCCCACCCACTTATTTCATGTTATACTGTTGTTTGTTTGTTTGAAAAAAGTTGCTTTTCCATTTATTTGTGTTCTTTTAATAAAGGTAATAAGTGAGTGTATGGGTCTTCTTTTTCTGACAACACTTGTCTGTAGTTCATTGTGAAAATCGCTGGTTAATAGGAGGTTATGAGGGAAAACATTTGTAATTTTGCGGTGCACCTACCAAATATAAACCAACAGACTATTACATAAATGAAGCCTGGGCAATTCTACAACTGCAAGGGTTCTATGAGTGTATCCCTCTATAACACCATGAGTACTGCTCGTGTGATTAGAGAACCAATAAGGCACTGCCTAGGGCCACCAAGGATTCAGGGACTGGCAAGACCCACCCTGCATATTTAATTAAAGCCCCGGAGGGTGGCGATGCATGGACTTGAGTTGGCCTCGAAGCCCCCCGAACAATTAGTAAACAATACCTGGGGATGTGGCGATCCCCTAGGGTTCGAAACGTCTCTGTGCCCTCCCGCTCCTAGTTTACATGTGACATTAATGTCCAGAGTGTTGCAGAGACCCCGCAATATAATAATATGATTGGCCCGGGAACATTGCCCACCAGGGGGCTCATTTAAATGAACGGGTGAGACCCCTCTTAATTTTTTTCCCATTTTTACCATCTGGATCCACTTTATTGAAGCGATACGAGGTTTTTTTCCTCTTGCTTCAACGAGGCACACAAGGATTTGCTATCACAGGGTAGAAGCCATGCTCCCGCCCTGTAATAGCAAACATAAATGTCCCGCGGATGGACACCCTGGGACAATGTATGAGCTGCACCTTGGAGGTGGCGCTTCATAGGGCCATGATGCATTGGTTACTGCATAACTACAGAATTTGTATAAATGCATACTAACACTACTTGCAGACGTGTAGTACAGCAACCAGAGTGTAGTGAAGAGGCAGAGGAAGACAAAAAATAAAAAAATATAAATCCTACCAGAGGTCGGATGACATAGTTCGATGAGCCGAAAACCCTGGGATGAGTAGAAACAGCTTCACGAAGAAAACGAGTCTTCAGCAGAACGCAAGGAAGCTAGAAATATTGGTGAGTGCTGCCTTCTTTTTACATTCTCCCGCTCGTCACAAAATTTATGTAGTGAAGAGGCAGACAGCAGTGGATCCGATGAGTAGATTTATTGTAGGAAAACAAGACAGCTTAAACAGCCACCAACAGGAGCAGACAGCAAGTCAACCGTCTTCTCCAGCACTGTGTACAAACTCCCCAAGATTCCCCTCATGACAGCCCTACATTCTCACATTACATACTTACATTCTAGTAGCATTTCATGGTTTCATCCACGAGTCTTGAGACTGGTAGGGGTGCGTAGTTTGCTTCCCACTCCCTGTATTGTATAAATGCAAACTAACACTACTTCCACATGTATGCTACAGCGCCCATCACTTTGCCGCAAAGAGCTCACGGTTTAGGCTCACGGTTTACTCACCGAGTCTTCAGACCAGTAGGGGTAAGTATTTCGCTTCCCACTCCCTCTATAGTATAAACGCATACTAACACTACTTACACAGTTATGCTACAGCGGCCAGTATGCTACCCTGTCCAGAGCCCATCACTTTACAGCAATCATCTCGGTTTGATCCCCGAGTCTTCACACCGGTAGGCGTGAGTACTTCGCTTCCCAATTCCAGTATAGTTTGGGGGTGATTCCTCAAGCAGGGGCTGAGAAAAAAAGGGGGGTCCCAAATGTGTTTTGCAATGAGCTACAGCCCGAACTGCTGAACGGAATTACCCCAAATGTGGCAGAAAGGTAGAGCTTGGTTCAGAAAGCGACCTTTTTTTAAAATGGTGTACATCCGTTCAAAACTTTCTGAGGAATTAAAAAAATATGAGTCAAAAAATCAATTTCCCATAGGAAACTTTGTGCAAGGCTAGAGCCAAAACTACTGAATAGAATGACCTCAAATTTGGCAAAAAGGTAGTGCTTGGGTCAGAAAGCAACCTTTTTTTAAATGGTGTAAATCAGTTCAGTAGTTGCTGAGAAATTACAAAAATAAAAGTTTTGATATCTGGGCGGAGCCTAAGTCCCGTGCACGAGCTTCACTGTGATTGGCTGCCCACACTCCAAACAGGGAAGAGTTGGCAGTCATCTTTTGTCTCAGTAGAAGTGAGTCGCTAGAAAACAGTAAAAAAAAGGTAGAAAGCAAGAGAAGGGGGCAGGGTAAAAAATACCCTGACCCACTAGGCCTCCTCAGGGGGTCCCAGAAGGACCCTCAGAGCCAAAGAAAGCATTTTTTTTTTAAATATTGGCGCAATTTGCGCTGGGTTCCTGCGTTCTATTTTAATGATGCTCCTGGGTGGGCTAGGTTCCGGGGGCATTTCTTAATATATAATAGAAGGGGCTCGCTGGGGCTGCGGGGGCCCGCTGGGAAGCCCCCGCAGCCCCGGGGCTCACTGATGTTGGGCGTGGGGTTGCGCACCCCCTCCTGGAGCCCTCCATGTGCTTATAACTTTGACATCGTTTAACAAATCTTTCCAAAGCTTTCTCTTTTTTGATCAGCTCCTATCTTGAAAGTTTAGGGGTGATTGGTCAAGGGGGGCTAGGAAACTTTAGACAAGGCTACAGGTCAAACTGCTAAATGGAATTACGCTAAATTTGGCAGGGAGAAAGGTCTTAGTCCAGAAAGCACGCCATTGTTGAAATGGTGTAAATTCGTTCAGTAATTTTTGAGATATTAAAGGAAAAATATATATATATATATCTGACGGTGCCTAACTCCCGAGCATGAGCTTGCCTCTGATTGGCTGCTAACACTTCAAATCAGAAAGTGTCCTCTGATTGGCTGCTAACACTTCAAACTAGGAAGTGTTAGCAGCCATCTTGGGCCTTGCATCGAGTGAAAATATAAAAGAAAGGTCCCGGGGGCAATTTAATATACCGGAGCTCTGTTTGTGCAATATACCCCTTTCACGCTGCTTCTCCGCAAATCAGCAGGTAGCGCACCCTATTCCCACACTACCAGCATACCCCTAACAACCTTCTTGGGCCCGCAAGTCTCTCTCTGCGATCCACTTGTCGGCTCACAGCTCTTTGGGTGTGAGTTCTCGGGCCTGCAGTTGAATCTGTGAAGCCAAGACTGGAAATATACCGCAGGTCTCTCTCTGCGAGATATGCTCTTCATGCTCCCGCTCCCCACATCACTGTTCCACAGCTATCCCTTTGTAAGCCGACAGCCCACAGCTTTCTCGATACCAGTCGGCCCACAGGTGTTCCTCTGCGAGCTGGCCCGCAGCTCTATCTCTGCGAACTGACGGGCCGCGGTTCTCCCTATATGAGCCTGCCAGTCGGCTCGCAGCTCTTCATCTATGAGCCAGCCCGCCGACTCAGATGCAATGGAGGTAATGATCATGCAGGCCGAACACCCAACACTGTTCCGACATCCCCAAGCTGGAGCTCCTTGTCCACCATCCCCCATCACCCCCACCCCATACCAACAAATGTGACAGTCACGTTAGGGAATCTGGAACGTAAAAAATTGGGAAATGTTGTACTATTATTGATAAACAGATGCTTGTGAGGTTGGACAATTAAGAATCTTAGTCATGTATGGATTTACATATAAAACATTTTATTAAAACAAAACCACAACAAATAAAACTATGTACAGCCATGTTGTGTCATCACTGGACCATTTGTGAATTACAGCCTGCAAGACAAAAAGAAAGATAAGATGGTGCCTCATGTGTCCAGCAAAGGCGAAAGAGAAAGAGAGAAAGAGTGAGAGAGAGGATGAGAGAGAGAGAAAGAAAGAGTGAGAGAGAGGAAGACAAAGAGTGAGAGAAAGAGTGAGAGAAAGAAAGAGAGAAAGAGTGAGATACACGAAAGAGAGAAACAGTGTGAGAGAGAGGAAGAGAAAGAGAGAAAGAGTTAGAGAGAGGAGGAGAGAAAGAGTGAGAGAGAAGAAGATAGAGAAAGAATGAGAGAGATGAAGGCAGAGAAAGAGAGAAAGAGTGAGAGAAAGAGTAAGTTACATGGAAAAGAGAGTGAAACAGTGTGAGAGAAAGGAAGAGAGAGAGAGAGAAAGAGTAAGAGAGAGGAAGAGAGAGGAAGAAAGAATGAGAAAGAGAGGAAGAGAGGAAGAGACAGAGGAAGAGAGAAAGTGTGAAAGAGAGAAAGGAAGAGATGGAGAGGGAGAGGAAGTGTTAACAATGGAGAAAATCTTTGCAGCTCACCTTTGTGCCACTGGTGTGTCTCCAACCACGTGCCGGGACATAGTGCACCCTCAAGTTTAGTCATCTGAAAGATAGTATAGAATTAGTAATTGCAGAGTACATACAACTGCACACGCCTAATTCTCTGTTTCACCAATATGCACTCAAGCTGCTGCAGTCCATCCACTCCCACTGCTCAGAGGTGTCTCGGCGCGGTGAACAACCTTTACAACGCAACTTTTACCACGCAGTGCCTTTACGGCGCAACTTTTACAACGCAAACCATTACAACGCATTGCGCTGGGGGGTGCTCTAGGATAGGGAATAGGTTTAATGTACTATCCAACACCTTCCCTACTATCCACGGGAACTGTAGTTGGAATAGTAAATTAAACTATTCACTATCCAGCGCCCAAAAGCATTATGCGTTGTAAAGGTATTCATTGTAAATACCGCGTTGTAAAGGCATGCGATGTAAAAGCATGTGTTGTAATGTCATACATCCTCTCGGCGCCCTAGTGTGTCCAGGCTGCTGCACACTATCTACTCCCACCACACAGAGGTGACTGCCGGCTTCTGCAGAAAGAAGCCTCTCTGCTCACCTTGTGTGTGTAAGAGGGTGTACCACGTGCCGAAGCAATCTTCTCAGATGTTGTCAGGATGGCACGCATCATCGCAGGTTCTACATGTGTTCAGCTGTGGTGGTGTTGGGGGGACGTCGATACGTGAATGACAGCCTGTTAGATAAAAAGCAATATAAGGTTGTGTGTCACCAGTCCTTTAAAGGAGAGAGAAAGCTAGAGAGAGAAAGAAAGAGTGAGGGAAAACAGAGAAACAGAAAGAAAGAGTGAGAGGAAGACATAGGGAAAGAGAGAAACAGTGGGAGTGAGAGGAAAAAGAGAGAGAAAAATAAAGAAAGAGTGAGAGGAAGACAGAGAAAGAGTGAGAGAGACGAAGAGAGAGATAAACAGTGAGAGAGAGGAAGAGAGAGTGAGAGCGAGGAAGAGAGAGAAAGAGTGAGAGAGAAGAAGAGAGAGAGAAACAGTGTAATAGAGGGAAGAGAGGAGAGAAACATTGTGAGAGAGAAGAAGGGAGACTGAAAGAGTGAAAGAGAGGAGGAGAGAGAAAGAAAGAATGAGAGAGAGAGGAAGAGACATAGAAAGAGAGAACATGTGTGAGAGAGAGAAAGGAAGAGATGGAGAGGGAGATGGAGTGTGATACTGGAGAAAATCTTTGCAACTCACCTGTCTGTGACACCGGTGGTCTCTCCAAACACGTACCGGGACATAGTGCACCCTCAAGTTAGTCACCTAAAAGATAGTATAGAATTTGTAATTCAGAGTACATACAACTGGCACATGCGTAATTCTCTGTTTCGCCGCTGCGCACCCAGGCTGCTCGATCCCTGCGTGTAGCCTCTGACCGTCCACGAGGTCCGGTCAAAGGCTACACGCAGGTATCGAGCGGGTGCCTGGCGGTGCGGGCGGTGTGCCATTGTTGCCTCCACCCCCCTAGGATGTATGAAGTTACAATGCATACTTTTACAACGCCTACCTGTTACAACGCATAGCGCTTTGGGGTGCTGGAAAGTGAATAGTTTAATTTACTATTCTAACTCCAGTCCCCATGGATAGTAGGGAAGGTGTTGGATAGTAAATTAAATCTATTCCCTATCCTAGAGCGCCCCCCAGTGCAATGCGTTGTAATGACATGCGTTGTAAAAGTTGTGTCGTAATGGTAGTGCGTTGTAAAAGTTGCTTTGTAAAGGATGTCCCCCCCCCTCCCGTGACATATGGGGCGCGGATCCTTTACATTACGAACTATACAGGTTCCTCTTATTTTTTAGGGCGTTTACCCCACAAAACCTGTTGATTTGTTTTTCCTCGCACACTTTTTTTCACAAATTTTTAACTTTCACGCCCTCTGGTAAGAGTGGGCCTTAGCGTGCCCATACCGACGAGGTACACTCCCTATGGTCCTGACGAATGCCCAGTAAATCACACATAAACGGGCAGAAACATGTTGACCCCACTTTAAGTGGAAATAACCAAACAATTAACTTGGTAGTTTCCAAACACATCGCTTTTATTATGTCAGATTGGCAACAGAATAAAAAAAAACTTATGTGAGACACAATCTGTACATTTTTAACCTTTCACACCTACACGTTCCTCACAAAAACCAGCTCTGCAGTAAATCTGGCATTGAAGCACACCGGGGAGGCATTCGGCTTCTCCCGGTGGGCCCGATGATGAAGCATGTCACCAACTAGGATGGTGAGTGAGGGCTTTCTATACAAATCTAATAGATCTGTTTCATCCATCCTCTCCCCTTTTGTGCTTCTAAACATGCATTGATTTACACTCTTTTGTTGTTTAAAAAAACTGACAACTAGACCTGTGACCAGCAGATCACTACAATGAAAATCTGGGCCATGTGGCGTTGTTGTCCTTCCCAGTAAGCGTAAGCAGTGTGGGCTGGACTGGCGTATGCCAGTCCTGTGTGAGGCTGTGAAGAATGACTCCGGAGCTATGGGTGTGGCTCCATACTGAGCTGTATGAGGAATCAACTGATGCAGGAATGTTGCCAATTTGGGCTAGATCCCGCACAATTGGGCTATATTTTTCCTGGTTGTGCTGTAAAATTTTGGTGTGTGCTAGTTGGCAGATTTTGAATATATATACAGCGCTCCAGCAAAGTAGTATGTCAAAGCACTTTGTTAGACAAATATTTACTTGGCAGCCTGCTGCAACATCAATTCCAATGCAGTTACTGCCTGCTTGACGATGTCCCTGCCCCGCCTTCCTTAAAGTAGCAATATTGGGCTACTTTGGGCTCCTTTTTGATTGGCTTTTGGGTAGCGAATACCTAAAAAATCTGGTGCTGCCATCACCCGTGTCGCAAGCGTCAATGTGTCACTCTGTGAGCCAAGTCCCACAACATGGCCAACATGGAAGGTACAGGTAATCACTGACCCTACATTCATCCATAGTTCCACAGAAGAAAGATGGTGGAGATGACACATCTGTGTAGATGTGAATGTTTATTGCACATTCAGTGGAGTATTGCAGCTGTAGCAATACAGGGCCTTGCAAAGCCGAAGTTTCAATTTTTGGCACATGGAGGGCAGCCAATTAGTGACAAGCTCGTAGTCGGAGTTAGGCTGTGCCAACATATGTACTTATACAATCACTCCGCAAATCCGCACGCACTTATAAATTCACTTTACACTCTCCTTGCAGTACTCTAATCATCCAGTCTCTACGTACGTACTTGTACAATGACCGAGACAAAGTTACATAACCAAAGTTTTCTTCCACTGTCAAAGGTAAGTTAGTTGCATATGCTGTCCATAGCACAATGTAATGTGGTAGCTCCCAGGGGCAGCATGTTGCATACATAATGAACACACGGACACAGATAGATAGAGGAACTGGGTACGGCACGTGCGCTCGACCAGGGTCACATGTCCAGTGACGTCTGTGCTGGTTGCGTGTTGGGTGAGTGTAAGCCAGCCTCAGGGAATTGTTGGTGCTGGCAACAAGTACAACAGTAATCACTGGATCAGGCACAGAGATTGAATCATAAAGTGTCAATGATTTGTGCTGCACTAAGGTAGGGGCACCAGATGTGAAACAATACACAAGAGATTCTATCGTAAAGGGTCCATGACTTGTGATAAACTGAGGTAGGGGCACCAGATGTGAAGTTATACACAATATATATTGTATCATAAAGGGTCCATGAGTTGTGCTGTACTGAGATCAGGATATTAGAAGCATTCAGCATGTGCGCAGCCAGCTATGATGCGTGGTCCAGGCGGGCCGCACTGGGAGCAATGTCTCTTGCATCATCTGCAATTGCAACTCAATATGAATTGTGAGCCCTGCTATCCGCAGTGTAGATCGAAGGCAGTAGTCAGCACAGACATCGAGGAATGCTTTTAGTTATAGTTACAAATTATCATTTAAAAAACCTTTGAAATTCACTGAAAAAAAATAGGTTTCAGGGATGTTATAGCTACAAATTAGCATTTAAAAAACCTTTGAAATTCACTGAAAAACCCATAGGTTTCCGGGACGTTATAGTTAGTTGCACATTTCACTCATGCGAAACCATCGATACGTGGCTTTTTATATATTTTTCCTCTGTTGCTGATATGTAAGCATACGGTAGAAAAATATACACACTACAGCAGTTGGGGCAATGAATGGGAATATTTATTGTTTTAAAGCAGTTTATTCACGTAAATGTTTTAATATTATTCGTAATTGCCTCGCATATACCACAGTGATTTGTGGTAAAACTATCTAGAACTGATTATTTCCACATAAACATTTTGGGTTGATTTTTGGTTCAGGTTGTTAGGATGGGGTTAAATCCTTACCTTATGCAATACGCGTCAATGATTGTAACAGTAACTTTTTCAGTTCCATTATGCTAATTAACAGTGTGCACTTTAAAAACGGGTGATCAGCCCCCATGACAGTGTCGGATCACTGAAAGAATATCGACGGACAGAATATCGACCATCAAAAATATCGTTGAGAAAATATCGACAGTCAAAATATCGAGTTTCTATCTACAAACAGGTAAGTACAAAAATATCGAGTTAAAAATATCGTTTACAAAAATATAGTTGTAAAAAAATATCGTATTTACTAAAAACAGTGTTAAATTAAATTAATATTAATAATTAATTACTAAAATATACTTAAAATTATTTAAATTAACTTATAATAATTAAATAATTAATGAAAGTTAAATAAATATTTTTTTATTTCATATTTATTAAACATATATATATAGTAATAAAATATAATAAAATAATACCCAAAAACTGAAAACTGACCCTGAACCCTAAAAATACCCCTTTACCCAAAAACTGAAAACTGACCCTGAACCCTAAAAATACCCCTTTACCCAAAAACTGAAAACTGACCCTGAACCCTAAAAATACCCCTTTACCCAAAAACTGAAAACTGACCCTGAACCCTAAAAATACCCCTTTGCCCAAAAACTGAAAACTGACCCTGAACCCTAAAAATACCCCTTTACCCAAAAACCCAAAACTGACCCTGAACCCTAAAAATACCCCTTTACCCAAAAACCCAAAACTGACCCTGAACCCTAAAAATACCCCTTTACCCAAAAACCCAAAACTGACCCTGAACCCTAAAAATAAAAACGATATTACTTCACTTACCTTAAAAACGATATTACTTCACTTACCTTAAAAACGATATTTTGGCTGTCGATATTCTGTCCTGTCGATATTTTCTCCAAACGATATTTTGGAGTCGATATTATGTCCAAACGATATTTTGGAGTCGATATTATGTCTGTGTACCGACAGTGTCATGTGATCAAGGCTTGGTGAAGCCGAAACGCGTCATGGCGGACTGGTGTTGGGTCTCTTAATAAAGATAATCTTGCACTATCTATGGGTCTTGCTTCGTCTACTTTTCCAGCTGCTGGCCTTTTGGACGTCTACATACTGAATATATATATATATATATATATATATATATATATATATATATATATATATATATATATATACATATATTCATCCCTGAAACCTATCGTATATATTGTAAATGTAAATGTATTGCGACTTATATAGCGCACGTATCACCCGAAGGTATCAAGGCGCTTGCTTAGGGAACCCGTCCTGGTATTCCCCTGTGAGATACCCCGGCAGGGTATCCACAAGGTGAAAGCCAGGCATCCCGCCGCGAGGGGCCGTAGTGGAGATTAAGCAAGCTATTGCCCAGAGTCGCAGAGTGTGACCCCGTGAGTCGAGTAGACACCGGAGCGAGAATTGTCGAATCCGTGGAATTTTTGAGCCCGAGACCCGCCGAGGCGGGGAATCGAACCCTGGTCCACGGCCGATCTCAGCTTCCAGGTCTGCCGCCTCTAACCACTGAGCCACGCTTCTCCACTTATTCACTGGAAAAAGCATAGGTTTCATGGACCTTATAGTTAGTTGGAGATTTGACTCATATAAAACCGCCCCTGCCGCATGGGAATGTCGTATCTGTGTGGTTGGTGCAGTTATGGGGAGCGGAGGTGGTTCCTGTAAGACATTTCAGAGGTGAAAACATTCCGTGAACATTTAACATCATTGATGCAGTGCCGGACCAGCGCACTGCATTCTGGAAATGGTAGTCCTGACGCACTGGGCGTCCTACCACGTGTGTCCTGCAGCCAATGACATTCTGAGCTGTGGGGGGCGGAGTGCTTATTCACCTGGCAGGTCGGGACCAGGTACACTCACCGGTCATTTTGTCCAGACGCTTCCTGAACCACGTCGCGCTGAGGAAGGTTCAAATGGTGCCGAAATGCATTCGCATGGACTTTGGTTCTTTGATGAAATAAAAGGAAACCCCCATTTGACTCCCCTGTGTGGCCTCACCTTCTTGCTGTTGCAGAGGTAATCCGTTCATTGATTAGCGCGCACGCCATATTTGCGCTGTAAGAGGCCCCTGCACCGAAAAAGAGGCTCCTGGCTGCTGGTATCTGCCCTGGTGGAAATTGTGTTGTGCCCGAGGTATTGGGATTCCAGGAGCCCACCACTAGGAAGCGGCACGAAAACACGGCAGTGCTGGAGTATTGTACTTCATCCCGGGCATCGGATCATTGATCCCGCCCCTGCCGCATGGGAATGTCGTATCTGTGTGGTTGGTGCAGTTATGGGGAGGGGAGGTGGTTCCTGTAAGACATTTCAGAGGTGAAAACATTCCGTGAACATTTAACATCGTTGATGCAGTGCCGGACCAGCGCACTGCATTCTGGAAATGGTAGTCCTGACGCACTGGGCATCCTACCACGTGTGTCCTGCAGCCAATGACATTCTGAGCTGTGGGGGGTGGAGTGCTTATTCACCTGGCAGGTCGGGACCAGGTACACTCACCGGTCATTTTGTCCAGACGCTGCCTGAAGCACGTCGCGCTGAGGAAGGCTCAAATGGAGCCGAAATGCATTCGCATGGACTTTGGTTCTTTTATGAAATAAAAGGAAACCCCCATTTGACTCCCCTGTGTGGCCTCACCTTCTTGCTGTTGCAGAGGTAATCCGTTCATATATATATATATATGAGTCAGCAATGCGCCAAGCGCTTCAGGAGGGCTGCCCACGGCGCACCAAACCATCCAGCTTTCTTGTGCCCCAATCGATCTCACAGCCTCCCTCCAAACATTGAATCAGAAGTCCGACGAGTTTCGGGGCAGACACGCCCCTTCTTCATGGACATGAAAAGATTGCACCAGACACTCACCACTGCGCTTCAAATGCATTTTATTTGAGGCGGGGCCACCCTAAGTGGGCGTGGCTCATCACGCTGTGCTTCACAGGAAACCTGGTAGCTGTAGTCTTTAGTGGTGAGTGTAAAATTATCCCTTGAGTAGGTTGTGCAAAATTGTCAATTAGTCATCTGGATTATTTTTCCTCATTTGTTCGAGGTGGGGGGTGGGCTCTGGGATGATATTTGTTCACTGATGCGTCGCGCTGTGTAAGCAAAGATAAGTATCTTCGCTCCAGTCCTCGTCATCTGTTTTGCTCCAGGCGACTGGCGAGGTGGAGCCCCTCCCACGGTCATGGCAGACCGGAGTTAATGTGAGTCAGCAATGCGCCAAGCGCTTCAGGAGGGCTGCCCACGGCGCACCAAACCATCCAGCTTTCTTGTGCCCCAATCGATCTCACAGCCTCCCTCCAAACATTGAATCAGAAGTCCGACGCGTTTCGGGGCAGACACGCCCCTTCTTCATGGACGTGAAAAGATTGCACCAGACACTCACCACTTCGCTTCAAATGCATTTTATTTGAGGCGGGGCCGCCCTAAGTGGGCGTGGCTCATCACGCTGTGCTTCACAGGAAACCTGGTAGCTGTAGTCTTTAGTGGTGAGTGTAAAATTATCCCTTGAGTAGGTTGTGCAAAATTGTCAATTAGTCATCTGGATTATTTTTCCTCATTTGTTCGAGGTGGGGGGTGGGCTCTGGGATGATATTTGTTCACTGATGCGTCGCGCTGTGTAAGCAAAGATAAGTATCTTCGCTCCAGTCCTCGTCATCTGGTTTGCTCCAGGCGACTGGCGAGGTGTAGCCCCTCCCACGGTCATGGCAGACCGGAGTTAATGTGAGTCAGCAATGCGCCAAGCGCTTCAGGAGGGCTGCCCACGGCGCACCAAACCATCCAGCTTTCTTGTGCCCCAATCGATCTCACAGCCTCCCTCCAAACATTGAATCAGAAGTCCGACGCGTTTCGGGGCAGACACGCCCCTTCTTCATGGACGTGAAAAGATTGCACCAGACACTCACCACTACGCTTCAAATGCATTTTATTTGAGGTGGGGCCGCCCTAAGTGGGCGTGGCTCATCACGCTGTGCTTCACAGGAAACCTGGTAGCTGTAGTCTTTAGTGGTGAGTGTAAAATTATCCCTTGAGTAGGTTGTGCAAAATTGTCAATTAGTCATCTGGATTATTTTTCCTCATTTGTTCGAGGTGGGGGGTGGGCTCTGGGATGATATTTGTTCACTGATGCGTCGCGCTGTGTAAGCAAAGATAAGTATCTTCGCTCCAGTCCTCGTCATCTGTTTTGCTCCAGGCGACTGGCGAGGTGGAGCCCCTCCCACGGTCATGGCAGACCGGAGTTAATGTGAGTCAGCAATGCGCCAAGCGCTTCAGGAGGGCTGCCCACGGCGCACCAAACCATCCAGCTTTCTTGTGCCCCAATCGATCTCACAGCCTCCCTCCAAACATTGAATCAGAAGTCCGACGCGTTTCGGGGCAGACACGCCCCTTCTTCATGGACGTGAAAAGATTGCACCAGACACTCACCACTTCGCTTCAAATGCATTTTATTTGAGGCGGGGCAAAATTGTCAATTAGTCATCTGGATTTGTAATTGACAATTTTGCACAACCTACTCAAGGGATAATTTTACACTCACCACTAAAGACTACAGCTACCAGGTTTCCTGTGAAGCACAGCGTGATGAGCCACGCCCACTTAGGGCGGGCCCGCCTCAAATAAAATGCATTTGAAGCGAAGTGGTGAGTGTCTGGTGCAATCTTTTCACGTCCATGAAGAAGGGGCGTGTCTGCCCCGAAACGCGTCGGACTTCTGATTCAATGTTTGGAGGGAGGCTGTGAGATCGATTGGGGCACAAGAAAGCTGGATGGTTTGGTGCGCCGTGGGCAGCCCTCCTGAAGCGCTTGGCGCATTGCTGACTCACATTAACTCCGGTCTGCCATGACCGTGGGAGGGGCTCCACCTCGCCAGTCGCCTGGAGCAAAACAGATGACGAGGACTGGAGCGAAGATACTTATCTTTGCTTACACAGCGCGACGCATCAGTGAACAAATATCATCCCAGAGCCCACCCCCCACCTCGAACAAATGAGGAAAAATAATCCAGATGACTAATTGACAATTTTGCACAACCTACTCAAGGGATAATTTTACACTCACCACTAAAGACTACAGCTACCAGGTTTCCTGTGAAGCACAGCGCGATGAGCCACGCCCACTTAGGGCGGCCCCGCCTCAAATAAAATGCATTTGAAGCGAAGTGGTGAGTGTCTGGTGCAATCTTTTCACGTCCATGAAGAAGGGGCGTGTCTGCCCCGAAACGCGTCGGACTTCTGATTCAATGTTTGGAGGGAGGCTGTGAGATCGATTGGGGCACAAGAAAGCTGGATGGTTTGGTGCGCCGTGGGCAGCCCTCCTGAAGCGCTTGGCGCATTGCTGACTCACATTAACTCCGGTCTGCCATGACCGTGGGAGGGGCTCCACCTCGCCAGTCGCCTGGAGCAAAACAGATGACGAGGACTGGAGCGAAGATACTTATCTTTGCTTACACAGCGCGACGCATCAGTGAACAAATATCATCCCAGACCCCACCCCCCACCTCGAACAAATGAGGAAAAATAATCCAGATGACTAATTGACAATTTTGCACAACCTACTCAAGGGATAATTTTACACTCACCACTAAAGACTACAGCTACCAGGTTTCCTGTGAAGCACAGCGTGATGAGCCACGCCCACTTAGGGCGGCCCCGCCTCAAATAAAATGCATTTGAAGCGAAGTGGTGAGTGTCTGGTGCAATCTTTTCACGTCCATGAAGAAGGGGCGTGTCTGCCCCGAAACGCGTCGGACTTCTGATTCAATGTTTGGAGGGAGGCTGTGAGATCGATTGGGGCACAAGAAAGCTGAATGGTTTGGTGCGCCGTGGGCAGCCCTCCTGAAGCGCTTGGCGCATTGCTGACTCACATTAACTCCGGTCTGCCATGACCGTGGGAGGGGCTCCACCTCGCCAGTCACCTGGAGCAAAACAGATGACGAGGACTGGAGCGAAGATACTTATCTTTGCTTACACAGCGCGACGCATCAGTGAACAAATATCATCCCAGAGCCCACCCCCCACCTCGAACAAATGAGGAAAAATAATCCAGATGACTAATTGACAATTTTGCACAACCTACTCAAGGGATAATTTTACACTCACCACTAAAGACTACAGCTACCAGGTTTCCTGTGAAGCACAGCGTGATGAGCCACGCCCACTTAGGGCGGCCCGCCTCAAATAAAATGCATTTGAAGCGAAGTGGTGAGTGTCTGGTGCAATCTTTTCACGTCCATGAAGAAGGGGCGTGTCTGCCCCGAAACGCGTCGGACTTGTGATTCAATGTTTGGAGGGAGGCTGTGAGATCGATTGGGGCACAAGAAAGCTGGATGGTTTGGTGCGCCGTGGGCAGCCCTCCTGAAGCGCTTGGCGCATTGCTGACTCACATTAACTCCGGTCTGCCATGACCGTGGGAGGGGCTCCACCTCGCCAGTCGCCTGGAGCAAAACAGATGACGAGGACTGGAGCGAAGATACTTATCTTTGCTTACACCGCGCGACGCATCAGTGAACAAATATCATCCCAGAACCCACCCCCCACCTCGAACAAATGAGGAAAAATAATCCAGATGACTAATTGACAATTTTGCACAACCTACTCAAGGGATAATTTTACACTCACCACTAAAGACTACAGCTACCAGGTTTCCTGTGAAGCACAGCGTGATGAGCCACGCCCACTTAGGGCGGCCCCGCCTCAAATAAAATGCATTTGAAGCGAAGTGGTGAGTGTCTGGTGCAATCTTTTCATGTCCATGAAGAAGGGGCGTGTCTGCCCCGAAACGCGTCGGACTTCTGATTCAATGTTTGGAGGGAGGCTGTGAGATCGATTGGGGCACAAGAAAGCTGGATGGTTTGGTGCGCCGTGGGCAGCCCTCCTGAAGCGCTTGGCGCATTGCTGACTCACATTAACTCCGGTCTGCCATGACCGTGGGAGGGGCTCCACCTCGCCAGTCGCCTGGAGCAAAACAGATGACGAGGACTGGAGCGAAGATACTTATCTTTGCTTACACAGCGCGACGCATCAGTGAACAAATATCATCCCAGAGCCCACCCCCCACCTCGAACAAATGAGGAAAAATAATCCAGATGACTAATTGACAATTTTGCACAACCTACTCAAGGGATAATTTTACACTCACCATAAAGACTACAGCTACCAGGTTTCCTGTGAAGCACAGCGTGATGAGCCACGCCCACTTAGGGCGGCCCCGCCTCAAATAAAATGCATTTGAAGCGAAGTGGTGAGTGTCTGGTGCAATCTTTTCACGTCCATGAAGAAGGGGCGTTTCTGCCCCGAAACGCGTCGGACTTCTGATTCAATGTTTGGAGGGAGGCTGTGAGATCGATTGGGGCACAAGAAAGCTGGATGGTTTGGTGCGCCGTGGGTAGCCCTCCTGAAGCGCTTGGCGCATTGCTGACTCACATTAACTCCGGTCTGCCATGACCGTGGGAGGGGCTCCACCTCGCCAGTCGCCTGGAGCAAAACAGATGACGAGGACTGGAGCGAAGATACTTATCTTTGCTTACACAGCGCGACGCATCAGTGAACAAATATCATCCCAGAGCCCACCCCCCACCTCGAACAAATGAGGAAAAATAATCCAGATGACTAATTGACAATTTTGCACAACCTACTCAAGGGATAATTTTACACTCACCACTAAAGACTACAGCTACCAGGTTTCCTGTGAAGCACAGCGTGATGAGCCACGCCCACTTAGGGCGGCCCCGCCTCAAATAAAATGCATTTGAAGCGAAGTGGTGAGTGTCTGGTGCAATCTTTTCACGTCCATGAAGAAGGGGCGTGTCTGCCCCGAAACGCGTCGGACTTCTGATTCAATGTTTGGAGGGAGGCTGTGAGATCGATTGGGGCACAAGAAAGCTGGATGGTTTGGTGCGCCGTGGGCAGCCCTCCTGAAGCGCTTGGCGCATTGCTGACTCACATTAACTCCTGTCTGCCATGACCGTGGGAGGGGCTCCACCTCGCCAGTCGCCTGGAGCAAAACAGATGACGAGGACTGGAGCGAAGATACTTATCTTTGCTTACACAGCGCGACGCATCAGTGAACAAATATCATCCCAGAGCCCACCCCCCACCTCGAACAAATGAGGAAAAATAATCCAGATGACTAATTGACAATTTTGCACAACCTACTCAAGGGATAATTTTACACTCACCACTAAAGACTACAGCTACCAGGTTTCCTGTGAAGCACAGCGTGATGAGCCACGCCCACTTAGGGCGGCCCCGCCTCAAATAAAATGCATTTGAAGCGAAGTGGTGAGTGTCTGGTGCAATCTTTTCACGTCCATGAAGAAGGGGCGTGTCTGCCCCGAAACGCGTCGGACTTCTGATTCAATGTTTGGAGGGAGGCTGTGAGATCGATTGGGGCACAAGAAAGCTGGATGGTTTGGTGCGCCGTGGGCAGCCCTCCTGAAGCGCTTGGTGCATTGCTGACTCATATATATATATATATATATATTCACTGAAAAAACCATAGGTTATACACCATATATAGTTAGGAATTAGCATTTAAAAAACCTTATTTTACTCACACAAAACCAATGAAATTCCATATATAGTTAGTTGTACTAACTATATATCACGCACCCGCAATCCACTGCTGATGATGTCACATATTACATCATTCATGACATGGTCAGTGACATCACTGATGACATCACTGATGACATCTCAAATGACATCACTGATGACATCACTGATGACATCTCAAATGACATCACTGATGACATCACTGATGACAACATCCAGTGACTGTATTTTTCTGTAAAGTTAAAATATGTCTTACATATTTATGAATGAGTCGATGTATAAGTGTCTGGACGAAGGATTTAGTAGGTGCATGACTGAATGTATGAGTGAGTGATTAAATGTGTCTCACTGAGTGCATGGGTTAGTGACTAAACTGTCTTAATTTGTGCATCATTATGTCTGTTGTTCTGTAAACTGCTGCATGTGTTGATCAGTAGCTATATGAGTAACTATATAGGTTATTGATTGGTTGCACAAGCATTTGTATGGGCGACTGAGTGTGTGTGTGGGTGGCTGGGAAGTGTATGACTCTGTGCATAGATGTATGGATTCAAAAGTGCATGTTGGAAACAGCTGTATGGGCGGTTGACTGTGTGCATGACTGTATTGGTGAGTGAATAGATATCTCAGTGCTACATGTCAAATTAAGTACATATGTAAAATACAGTACATGTGAGAGTTGACATATATAAATAACTGTGCATAAGAGCCAGTGAATGTGTGAGTGGCTGTATGGATCATTGTGAACTTGTATCCAGGATTGTATAAGTGAGTAAATATGTTTTAGTATATGTTTGAATAAGTAAGGTGTGTTTAACTGTATAGTTAAGGAAACGGAGGTGTGATTGATTGTTTGCATGACTGTCTAGGTGTGTGTGTAACTTCATGGATGAGTGACAATCTGTGAGTCTGTGTTTACACTGAGTGTATCTAAGGTTATATTACAGTCTGAAGAGGTTCATCGTATTATCACATGAATGATTTCATCAGTGATGTCATCAGTGATGTCATTTGAGATGTCATCAGTGATGTCATCAGTGATGTCATTTGAGATGTCATCAGTGATGTCATCAGTGATGTCACTGACCATGTCATGAATGATGTAATATGTGACATCATCAGCAGTGGATTGCGGGTGCGTGATATATAGTTAGTACAACTAACTATATATGGAATTTCATTGGTTTTGTGTGAGTAAAATAAGGTTTTTTAAATGCTAATTCCTAACTATATATGGTGTATAACCTATGGTTTTTTCAGTGAATTTCATTGGTTTTTTAATAGCTAATATCAAAACCTTTACAATGTATTATTCTTTAAAAAGAAAAATATTTTTTACATGTTTTTTATACAATTTTTTTTTTATTTTTTTTTGTTTCGCTCCCAGTACGCGTACCAGTTAGCTTCCCGTTAGCTCAATCCGGAGGCGCGACCCGGTACGCGAACTGGTAAACGTTCCTTTTGCGCACCTCTCGCGTTACAAAACAACATCGCGACGCTTCGCGTCAGCATGACCTTTCGCGTTCTCGCGTAATACGTCATATTACGTGCTACGTTCGCGTACCCGGAAGCGCAGCGGTACGCGAACCGGAAGCGATCCGCGGCGCGGCGCCGACCGCATAACGTAAACATAGCAGGTCATGTGACTCGGTAATAACACTTTTCATTGGTTCATTTCACTTTTGGTTTCCTAATGATGTAATACAAGGTCATGTGATCTAAAATGGACACTTTTCATTGGTTTAGAACTTTTGTTTTTCCCAAATGATGAAAACCCCTCCTTCTTTCATCACTCTGACTTTCATCTTGGTGAGAGAAAGACCCTTTATTGATACTTTGTGATGGCTTCATTAGTAGCTTCAGCTGGTGCTAGCCCACCACCTCCACCAAATCCAAGAAAGAGAGGACCACCTGCAGAAGTAATTTTGCAAGAAGAGGAAGAACAGGAAGAGGAGGAAGAGGAGGAAGAGCATGAGTTTTTGCCAGAGGAGCCCAGGAGGTACAATCGAAAGGAGAATTATATCTGGCAATTCTACAGAATTCCTGAGGGGCAAAAGAAAGTCAATGCACGTTACGTGTTTTGCCGCATATGCGGTGATAGATTGTCAAGGGGCACTGATAAAAAATACAGTTATGGCAATCATACTATGCATCGGCATATGAGTAGGTGGCACCCAAATAATTATAGTGCTGCCCAGCTACGTGACGAACAACAAAATCCCCTCCCAATGGCAAGAAGATCGGTGGTTCCAGAGGTGTCGGGACCAGAGGCGAGGGAGATGATCGCAAACATCCAAATGTTGTTTGGGCACGTAAAGCAAGTGTGCGTGGAATGTGGCACTTTCATCTGCTACAGAGAAAGTAGCATCACTTTGATTTTGCGAGCAATTCAAAATCATATTAATGTTTGTACGAGACGCACCAAAAAATAAATTCTTTTTTTTTTTTTTTGCTCCTGTTGAGCCCTTTATAATGGATCGTTTTTGTTTCCCCCCCCCCCAAAAAAACCAAAAAAAATTTAAAAACGTTCAGAAAATACAAAAAAAGTAAAAAAATGTTCCAAAAATACTAAAAAAAATATAAAACAACAAAAACATTAAAAAAAAAGTTCTTTTCAGAACTAACTCCCCATTATAAAAAAATTGGTAGAATATTTGGAACTCTGCCAACCTCTATTTCTCTTAGTTCGCTCCCGGAGCGCTACCCGGTACGCGTACCGGAAGCTAACCAAAAAAAATATTTTTTTTAAAAAAGAACAGTAAGTATAAGGTAAGCAAACAGACAGTTATGTTAAAAGAAAGACAGCTCTAGGGAGTAAACTAAGGATACTGTTACCTACAATCCACTGCTGATGATGTCACATATTACATCATTCATGACATGGTCAGTAACATCAACAGCAGTGGATTGTGGGTAACAGTATCCTTAGTTTACTCCCTATAGCTGTCTTTCTTTTAACATAACTGTCTATTTCCTTCCCTTATAGTTACTGTTCTTTTTTAAAAAACATTTTTTTGATCAGTCATAAACAGTGACATTAATAGAAACAGAGAGAGTGAACAAGAGTGAAGAACTATGGTCCTCCTCAGCCACCCTCAGAAAACCAAGGGGGTCAAGATACATCTACCGTGCCCCCTTCTACCCATTCTGAACATTATTTGCCCTCCATCTTGTATCTTAATTCGACCGAAACACAAAATGGTGGACTGCCATAACGCTGCTGGTTTGCGAACCGGGCAACTTCCCGGGAAGCGGTCCAAAAAAAAAAAAAGTTGGGAAAGTAATTCACAGACACTAAGAGTAATAGAGATGGAGTGAGTGAACAAGACTGAGGAACTATGAGAACAGAGGGACTGAGAAAAAGAGTGGAAGGAGTTGAGTAAATAGGTAATAGAGAAAGGAATGAGGAAAGTAGCAAAGGCAGGAAACTGAGGATTAAAGAAGTGAAGCAGTGGATCTAATAGTAGGTGAATGTGATAGAAATGTAACGAAAAGAGTACAACTATTTACCTTGTAATTGCCGTTAAATTAATCACATTTTATTTCTATACTTTCAATCTGTGAAAGAGAGAACCAACATTTGAAAAAAATTAAAATATGTATTTAAAAATTACAAAAGACAAGGGAAAATATTGAAGGACAAATAGTTTTTCAACAACTTTGACACTGACAGAAGCTTCTGCTTCTCCAGGTCCTCTACACAATCCTAAAGATATACATTTTAAACTAACAGTATCTTGATGCAGATGAAGTGAGGCCTATCTTAAAACATGGTGCATCTTTTGCATTGCTCTTGTTTCAGAAAAGTGTCGCTTCAGTATGCCAATAACATGTCTCCTATCCAGAGATTTGTTTGAGGTGAGGCCTACTCAGAGTTCAAGATGAGATTTACACTTGTTGAAGTGTACAGAGGAGATAATATCTGTGAAAGTCTACTAATGAAGTGAGTCATGTCCACTGCACTCTTCAACAAAGTAGAAACCTCCTATGTTTCCCTGGACAGACCTAAACTTGATCTGCACAATGTGATTCGTAATGATAGGAAACACAGGTGATGTAATTGAAATATGTGCAATTTATTTTGCTCATTTCACAATCACATCACTTGTGTTTCCTTTGCTTAGGTATCTCATTGTGCAGATGTAGTCCAGCATATGAAAGAATACGTAGAAGTGCAGCACTGCATACAATAAATTTAACACTTACAGAAAACTCACCTTCTCCATGCCTCCTACACAGTTCTACATATACATCATAAATGCAAACAGTACAGAATTAATTATACATGTTAAATGGTTTATTTTTGCTGTTCTCAGAATGTATCAAAATTCACTAAAAACAGTGACTTGAAGGTATTCATCATGTAACAGCGGGGAAAAAAAAACACAATCAAAATGATTGTGTTTAAAAAACCCATACAACATCAGAAATTAAAATTCAGAACTCCTTAAAGTTAACTTACTTTCCATGACGTCCAAGGATGTCCTATGAACAGCTTACACTCTTTTGTGCTGTTATTACTTTCAGCCCGCCACTTTCTGAAAGAAAACCTCCATCGTTTTTAAAAACACGTTACATGCAATAAATGACTTCTTGCTCTCTACCCCTATTTTCCACAAGGCCAAATCTAGTCAGAGATATTTATAACTCTTGGATTTCTTGTAAGCCAATCCCATCATTTGGCATTTCCGCAACTTTCAGAATTAAAATGTTGAAGATCATTTTCACAATCCTGGAATAGTAATATCTTCCCCTTCTTGCTCAGTCATGTTCTACATTTCCTATGACACTGATACTGCTTAATATGAAGCAGACTTACACTACCTCTATGAGTACTACAATTATTTAATTCTCTACATCACTTTTAATCACAAAGCAATGTAAAACAGTAGACAGCATTGCAGACTTACATTCCCTCTACTCCATGTTTTGATTGGCTGCTTCAATTAGCTTATGAAAAGAAACAGTTTTTCTGAACTCATTTAAAGTGCACATACATCTCCATGATGTCCAATCCTATGATTAGAAGTTATGTCTCTGAACTACACTTATCCTCAAGGCCAAATTGTGTAGGAGCCATTAGAACTTCTTGAAATTCCACAGATCATATCCCGAGATTATTTTCCTAAAATTTTGGTTTTAAAAACACCAGGTAAGAGTTTTTAAGGTCATACGGCAATTTTTTTTTGAAAATTAAAACAGAATCATTGCAGAATGACCAGCCATTTCTAGACTTTAAATAAGCTGTGTAATGTCCTGATGATATTGAAGGGCCGTCATGATATATAATTGCTGTAGTTACAAAAGTCCTTCCTGATATTGACAACTGCGAAGCTACAAAATTTTTTATTAAAGTTGTCAATTTTGTTCCATCAGGCCTACATCGTTGGAACATTAAAATGACGTACTGGCCATATGTTCGTATAAATAATGTGGACATCATTTCAGATTTACATTGGCTACACTCCATGTTGTGATTAGCAGCTTTTACTAGCTTATTAAAGGAGACTGATTTACTGTCTGGCAAAGTTAAATATATAAATCTTTCTGAGTCTACACTAGTAGTACTTGATACCATACAGTTCTCGCAGTCATGCTGCCATTGATAAGAAAGCCCAAACAGCTGATCTACATCTACACCTTCAGCATGTAATACATCAAGCATATACATTAAAAACTCCTGACAATCTTGCTGAATATTTTGAGAGAATTGTGTTTGGCCTGAACATCTATCTAACAGATTTCTAATTTCAGACACACTTTCTATGTTTCTTCTATCAGTGGTACATTTCTCTAACACAGAATTTAACAAACTGCAAAATCTTTGATCAGAATTGACCACAATCTCTTCTTTTACATTTTTTAGTGAAAACAAAACATTAATTACTACATTAGCATAGCAGTTGACACCAGAACTGTTTTCAAACTGAAAACCAACAACATCTTCAACAGAATCCTCTTTGTTTCTGCTTGTAATTTTAGGTTCATTCACTTTTTGTCTTTTTGCTACAACCTCCCCAGTATTGTTCTCATTTCTTCGTTTCCGGCCTACCAGACGTTTCTCAAACAAAGGAAACTGAGGCAAATGTGGCGCATACTCTCTTCTTAACCTATTGTATTCCTTAACACAATCTAGATCTGCACAAATGTTTCTGACATCACACTCAATCAAGTACAATCCCGATAAAGTTCTAACTCGTGACAATGCCACATATGCCATACCCTCCTTGAACACAGAACTGCCAATATTCACCAATGCAGTGTCTACACTTAAACCTTGCGATTTATGAATTGTCACCGCATATGCCAAGCAAACAGGGAACTGCTTACGGCGAACATATAAGTCTTTTACAAGCAAAAATCTAGCAGAACAACGAGCAATTAGCTGTACTTCCTCAATGCCATCAAATTTAATTTTTAAAAATTCAATTCCATCTCTATTTCTGTATTTCACAAAATCAACAACATTACCCATTGATCCATTTACCAGACCTCTTTCAACATGTAAATTCCTTCTTAAAATTATACGGCAGTTCAAGCACACATTCAGAGTCTTTTCAAAACCTGCAGTTTTAGATATACTCTTCTCTAATGAATCCAATTTTGTTTTCAGATTCTCAGACAAAATAATTGTTGATCCCATATGCTCTACTCTATCAATAGCTTCCACTTTCACAATCTCTTGCTTTTCTAAATGCAACATTTTGTTGTTAAATTTGGCACATTCTGCAAGAGTTGGCATCAAACATATTCCAGATTTCTTATCAGTAATTTTCTGAAAAATATTCTCAGGCACAACATCTTGTTCTGGATATAAATTTGACAGTAATCGTGCATGTAAAGCTTCTTTCCCATGCTCGGTCACTTTTCCAATTCTAACATCTTGTAGAATAGTCTTGTAAACTTCATCCTTTGCCTGACGCATATTTTCATGCAGTTCAGCATAATTGAAGTTTAACCATATATTGACGTTGCCAATGCTGCCTAGGCACTTCCTGGTATCTTCATGCGTGAGCATTTTGAACACAGGTTGCCCTTTCACTGGTGTCAGCTGCAGAAGATCTCCGAAAACAATGATGTGTTTGCCACCAAATAACACATCATACTCTGTTTTGAGAACTTCTTGCATCCTCAAATGCACAAAGGCAAGCATGACATTGGAAACCATGCTTACTTCGTCAATGATAAGAAGTTTCATTTTCCTCAAGATTCTTGAAACTTCAAAACAAGCATCTCCAGATAGCTTGTGATATTCTAATTTGTTGTCATGCTCCACTGGCAGCATCAGTAAACGATGTAAAGTAATCCCTTTAATATTATGTGCTGCCAGTCCAGTTGGAGCAGTGACAACACAAGACAGCGATGACTCTGTCCTTTCCTGCAAATAGCATGAAATTGCTTTAATGAGGAAACTTTTTCCAGTTCCCGCTTCTCCACTCACGTACAGTCGGACAGGCTTCAACGACGTACATGAGCACTCTTTCTTATCATGACTTAATCCATGATCAATTTGCATGGTAACTTCGTCATATATTTTCCTCTGCTCAACGTTGAGTTGCCTTTCCAACTCTTCTAAGTTAACCGCATCCTCTTGAGCATGTGCCATGGCTCTTTCCACCTCATTCATAGCAGTGGCAGCTTCATTTTCAATAAGAGGTCCTCCTAGTGGATCCTGACTCAATGAAGCAGAACTCTGACTGTCCTGAGAACTGTCTCTGGCAATCTCGGCTGCAATCGTTGCTTCCTGCTCAATTTCCGCATTCAACATTTCTACATATTTGGGAAAAGCAGGACATTCTATGGTCTCCTTGGCGGCATTGAAAGAGTCTTCGTAACAGAGGAAATCTCCAAGCAGTTCCTCTTCTGCACGCCAAGGCTTGAAAAGTTGCAAAAGTGCTAAATAGAAAAACTCCTTTTTTTCAGGAGATTCGCCACTCAATTTTCGATGGTTTATCAAGTGGCATTTTCTTTGCTTGACCAGACATCCCTCACTTCCTATTACAGCATACACTCCTTTCTCAGTATCTTCTTTGATGTTCCTCTTGAACATGTAATTTTGCAGAACCTCATACAGACAAACATTCTCTAGGTGACTGCTTCGATTTGGATAATATGTATCCAACATGTTTGTCTTCAAAATGTCGGTACTGTTTGGCTCCTTTTCCGCCAAATACTCAATTTCCCGCACAGGTTTGAGAACTCGATTACGCGTTGCAGCAAGACCAAGACTCGCCCAAACGATACTCCTGGACTTGGCATAGAGACTTGCTGAAGACAACCGGTCAGAACATTCGTACGCTCCGATTTCTCGATGCGACAACATCTTCAGACTGAAACTGTACAACTTCTTGCTGAGGCTCTTTTCATGGGAAATGTCCTCCCACATATCCTTCAATTCTGTCTTCTCTTTTTTGGTGATGTAAGACGTCACATACCGAGCCACAGCCATACAGTTATCAGCCACAAACTGTATATCCATGTTAGCATTCCACATGGACAAAATCACCGGGTTGTAGTCGTTGATGTACTTGGACTCTTCGTTCCTCTTCAAATTGTAAGTGTTTTTAGGTGATTTCTTCATCACATTATGTCGCAGCGAAGACATCAAACTGTTTACTCTTCCTTTAGAAATCACCGGTCGTGGAAAGCCGAAACGACATTTGGTGTAGAACTTGTCTTTGTTTCGGAATTTACGACGGCAGTACTTTCCACATCGATGGCTTTGGAAACGCAGAACTTTTTCTCTTAGGCTTTTCTTCTCCTTTGCGTTTGGAACAGCACACGTAGAATACTGTTGGATGAAACTCATCACTGAGTCTTCTGGATCCGTTCCAAATTTAGGTGCATCCTTGATCCACAGCAACATATGTATATGAGGAGCACCTCTTGCTTGGTACTCCTTTCTCCAGAAGAAATCCAACACCTCTCCAAGAGGTGGATTCTTCTTATTCATGATGAAAGACATCATAGCTTCAAATCTATGATTGAAGTACCTACATACATTGACTGGATCCAAAGAGCACAGTTCTCCGGGTGTCTTGAATTCGATGTTTTCTACGTTAGCATTTGCCTCTCGTAGAAATTGAAGTAAGTCTTCCCAGCCATACTCGGCACAACTCAGAGTGAGGAACCATGTGGGAGTACCTAAGTTCCTCAGCATACATTTTAAATCACCATGACGACGGTACCAGTACTCATTAGTACCACGCTGACACGCCATGAGATTAATCAGGTGAGAATCCAAAATACTATCTTGGACATTCACTTTATCCATAAAATCACTTGCCGAGATGTTTTGCATGTGTATACCACTTTTCAAGATGTGGTTCACTGCATATGACAGTCCAGACAGATCGCTTTCAAACAGGAGATGAAACAAATAAGGAATGCATTGTCGAAACCTAGCATCTCCTGCATACAATCGCAAAGTCCGGTATTCAGAAGCAGGAATTTGATGAGGTCGCTCATCATATCTTCCTCCCTGACCTGTTGGAAAAAGCTGTGGGAAACACCGAGCTTCCAAACTTTCCTCCCAAACACTAATGGGACTCCCTTTGGCTTGTTTCATTTGAAACAACTCAATAGCATTCCCCATGACTTCCTTTGAATGCAAAGGATGAACACTATAATGTTCATATATTTCCTCACTAGTAGAGGGTTCTACTTTCTCAATTTGACCAGCACACAAATCGCTATCCTCTTCCTCACTTACTTCCTCTTCTGCAACATATACATTCTTATAGTATTTATTATTTTTTTTCAAATACAATGTTGCCTTTTTAACTTTCCTAACATCTACTAAATCTTGCCATATTTTCTTATTCTTTGTCGGAACCCCATTAACTAAGATAACCAGAGGTTCCTCTTCCACTTTTTCTACTCCAATTGTGTTAATGTTTTTCTTGAAATCTAGAGGCAAATAAACAACTCTTCCCTTTAATCCTCTCTGTAAATCTGATGGAGGCAATTTCCCTGTCTTTGGCTCCATTCTTACAATAGCCTGAAAGGGATGGATACTTTGAATCAAAATAGATTCATAAGTATTTAAGTCCTTCAATTCAGAAGGAATCTCAACCAATTCCAGATTATTATGAACTGCTCTAGCAGGCATCTGGTTTTGTTTTAATTTGTTACAACAATAAGTACACACACGTTGATCCAATCCCAAATCAAAACAATTTTCTACCATCAAGTATGTTGCAAAATCCTTCCATTCACTATTATTTTCCCTTTCACTTTTTGCATATAAATCCACTAACTTAGTCTGATTCTTATAATAAGTGCGTCTACAACACACACAAGTGAAATTAGGCCTCTCACTTGATTTCATGTCAAACGTCGCAATTTCCCTCTGGAAATTATCTGTACTGGAAACCTGTACACTATCTTCCAAATGACCCTCTACTTCTTGCTCAATTTCAACATTCTCCTCTTTACTTCCAAAGTAACAAAACTCAATTTCTTCACATATATTCTTCACATCTATTTCAGAACCATGCAAAAGAGCAGCGCATAATTGTTTCAGCATAATTGCTGGACTCTTAGCATAATACAACAGTCTAACTAACTTCCTCACTTTGTTATGATGCACTGCTAGCATCCTGAAATGATGAAAAACACTCTGGCATACTCTCCTGGAAAGACAAGCCAGTGAATGACCATGCAAACCTGTCACTTCTCTCACTCTGCAAGGATCTAATTCTTGCAACAACCTTATTTTCTGCTTCAAACTTTTCTTGTTAAATGTCCGTACAAAATCACAAAGCAAATTGATGGAATCCTGTCGCACACTGCAAATACTACTACACTTCCAGGTGTACACAGGACCCTTAGCACGTCTTCCTAAAACCTCATTACCTAACAACTCTTCTGCCTCTGTTGTCACAAGTTTTTCTTTTTCAACTGGACAACCATCTTTCACTTCATAAGCACGACCACTGATCTCAACTGCATGCACCAAATCATTATCCTGGAAATAACTCTCTTCATTAAAAAATGCCTCACAGCTTGAACTATGTATCCATTCTCCAGAAAAAACTTCACAAAAATTACTACGATTAACTATTCTCTTCCATCTACTATTTCTTTTGAAATCAAAAATTGCCTTGTTTAGCTTCCTAATTCTATTGATTATCAAAATAAATAACTTACGTTTAATTTCAAAAGCCTGATCAATAACTTTCTCAACTTTTTTTTTTCTCCTATAAAAAACTAATTTCTGTTGACCTTTCTTAATATTTTTTAACAAATTGCCAATTATCCTGTTACGGAACATTCGTTTACGAATCTCCCTAAACTGTTGTTTCCTTCTACTATCATGCACAGATTTATCTCTTGCTCTAGCAGTAACATTTTCATTTGTCCTTTTCTTTCCATTTGATTTACTTGTCATGTTATGGATTGAAACATTTTCTGTACTAATATTTTTTTTATTAGAAATATTTCTTATGAAATATTTAGAGCTCTTACCCGGTGCTTTCTTCATGGCTTGAGAAATCTTTTTGTTAGAGGACTGCTGCGTTTTTTTTTTCTCCTGCTGTCTTTGACGTTTTGCAGCCTTTATCTCTCTTATTTTTGTAGGCATATTTAAATCTTGAAATGATCTGCAGTTGAATCTGAGGAAAAATATAATAAAAAATGTTATTAAACATTATTATCAAACAGTAAATCAGTAATAGTGATCAAAAACATAACACACTACTTGACAATTTAATTTGAAGATTTTTTAGTCATTGCCATTTTTTGGGAAAAGTAATGGTTTGCAAATTTATGACAAGGACATAATGGTGTATGCTTCTCTATAAGGCATTTCAGTATCTCTAATGTCATTTTTCCCATATTACATTATAAGACCTTTCCCCATGAAGCACATTCCTTGTAAATATGCTCCCACCTGTGCATTGCAAATTTAGATTTTGACTGTTTCAGACACATAGCCATGTTGAAAGTGACCCAAAAAAATTGCAAACGTTTTAAAAAAAACATTCATGTGTCTTAATGACATTTTAAGTCATTTCCCCATGGACAATGTTTTCTAAGTGGCACAAAAGAGGTATACACCTATCATAAAACAATAACAGTGATCAAAAACTTAACACACTACTTGACATTTTAAATAGAAGATTTTTTTAGTCAAATTTACAATACAGAAATACCAGAAAAGAAATGACATTTATATTTATGTTACCTATGCTATTTTATATGTGAATCTGATCTAATTTTATGAGCATATTTTAATATTTTATTGAAGACACTACACATAACCTGTTTTTGAAGGTGTCTTTATTTTTAAATTAAACGGTTTACCTTTTTACTTTTTATTGATTATAAATTTTAAAAATAAATGTTTATAATTCCAAAGGCTCAAGCAGGTCAGCTTCCCATCCTATATCATATAATTCGGACAAATCTGCATCCTCATCACGCTCTTCTTCATCCTCAGGATTTAAATCATCCAATGGATCAACATCCACTGATGTTTCAATTACAAGTTCAATGATGAGGTCAAAATCAACTGATTGCAGATTGTCGCTCATGTTGAGGTTGTCTTTATCTTTAAATAAAGATAACAACAATGAGATGTTGCAGAGTAAGAGACAAATCTCACAGATTATAATAGTAAAATTATTTAACAAGAGTAACATTTTGCAGCTATTATTTAGCCATGTCCAGCGATGCTGAGCAGGTGAAGCCTATGTCTAATTTTTCACTGAACAGGACTCATCTGTTCTTAACCTTGGATAAGCCTCAACGACTCTGTGTCCCCTGCACATACTCAAATGTTAAAGTGCAGATTTATATTAAATGGCACATCCCCAGGCATGCACCAGTTAATGTGCACCACTGCTTTACCACCCATGGTGTGCCGCATTTACAATCAGATAGGAGAAAGCTGCTTCAAAACCCTGCGCCTGCTTGAAGCTGGCATAGGTCTTGACGCAGCATTGTATAGATGGGGCACCCCTGAGCCTTGCTGGAGCTGCATCGCACTTACGATACAACTCCAGCAATGCGCCACCTTTACGGCACAGATGCGTCACGCATCTGTGCCGTTTTTGCCCCATGCTGCGCCGCATTGTAAATGCAGCACAACATGGGTGGCGGAACAGTGGCGCAGGATGACTGTCACATCCCTGGTGATGCGCCACTCATCATAAATCTATCCCTAAGCTTCTTATCTTGTTACAGATGAACTGCCATATGTATCATCAAAATATTTTACATATTATAAATAGCAAATTTTAAGGAATAAATAGCGATTCTTTACTATTCCTAATTTGCAATGAGCAAATTGCTAATTGCAAATTACCCATTCATTTCCATAGGCTAGGAGGCTCATAGGAATTAATGTTGCAAGTTGTGATTAGCAATTAGCTCATCACAAAATAGGATTTTTTTCAAGCGTGCAGGGGTATCTCAAGAACACCCTGCTGCACCCCTGAAAAAGAAATTTGGGAGCACATGGCACACCTACATGCCCTAATGGCATGTATGGGCGTCATATGGGACCTTTTTTTTTTTTTTTTTTAAAATGCTTTTTGAAAAGAATTCGCAAATTACCACAAACTAGAAGTTGGTGGTAGTTTCCAAATCCTTAATATCATTTTTTACATATTTTTTTTTGATACATTGCATTTAAGGAATCACAAATTTTGAATTATTGACATTTTAAGTAATTTCCACATGTGCAGTGTTTTCAAAATATAATTTGAAAATCGTTTTTGGGGAAAAGTAATGGTTTGCAAATTTATGACAAGGACATAATGGTGTATGCTTCTCTATAAGGCATTTCAGTATCTCTAATGTCATTTTTCCCATATTACATTATAAGACCTTTCCCCATGAAGCACATTCCTTGTAAATATGCTCCCACCTGTGCATTGCAAATTTAGATTTTGACTGTTTCAGACACATAGCCATGTTGAAAGTGACCCAAAAAAATTGCAAACGTTTTAAAAAAAAACATTCATGTGTCTTAATGACATTTTAAGTCATTTCCCCATGGACAATGTTTTCTAAGTGGCACAAAAGGGGTATACACCTATCATAAATCTGTCCCTAGCATTATAAATGATTAAATCAGGATGACAAAGATGTGGCCTATCCAGAGGTTTGTTTAAGGTGAGGCCTACTCAGGATTGCAGATTAAAGTTACGCTTGATGAAGAATACAGAGGAGATAATTTATTGTAAAGGCCTACCAATGAAGTAAGTGATTTCTACTTCATTGCACCAGTCATCATAAATGTATCCATAAGCTTCTTATCTTGTTAGACATCAACCGCCATATGTATCATATAACTATTTTGCATTTCCAAAAAAGCAAATTTTAAGGAATAAATAGCGATTCTTTACCATTCCAAATTTGTTTGAGAAAATTGCTAATTGCAAATTACCCATTCATTTCCATGGGCTAGGAGGCTCATATAAATGAAGGTGCAATTTGCGATTAACAATTTGCTCATCACAAATTAGGAATTTATTCCAAAGGTGCAGGGGTGTCTCAAGAACACCCTGCTGCAACCCTGAAAAAGAAATTTGGGGGCATATGGCGAACATAAATTTTAACAACATTCCTTTACCTCAAAAACGATTTTCAAATCATAACTTCAAAACACTACACATGGGAAAATTACTTAAATTGTCCTTAAGACACATAAAAGCGTTTTTTGATTGGCTTTCCTGCATGGTAGGGTCACTTTTAACATGGCTATGTAACATAAACATTCAAAATCAAAATTTTCCATGTACAGGTGGGAGCATATTTACAAGCAATTTGCGCCACAAAGAAAGGTCTGACATTAAAATGGGAAAAATAACATCAGGGACAGTCAATTGCCTTATAAAGAACCATACACCATTATGTCCTTCTCATGAATTTAAAAACAATTCCTTTTTCCCAAAAACGATTTTCAAATCATAATTTCAAAAAACTGCACATGAGAAAATGACTTAAAATGTCATTGAAACACATGAAAGCGTTTTTTGATTGGCTTTCCTGCATGGTTGGTTCACTTTTATCATGGCTATGTAACACAAACATTTATAATTAAAATTTTCATGCACATGTAAGAGCATATTTACAAGCAATTTGCGCCACAGAGAAAGGTCTTACACTAAAATGAGAAAAATAACATCAGGAACAGTCAATTGCCTTATAAAGAACCATACACCATTATGTCCTTGTCATGATTTTATAAACAATTCCTTTTCCCCAAAAACGATTTTAAAACCATAATTTCTAAACACTGCACATGGGAAAATGACTTAAAATGTCATTAAAACACATGAAAGCCTTTTTTGATTGCCTTCCCAGCATGGTTTGGTCACTTTTAACATGGCTATTTAACACAAACATTCAAAATCTAAATTTTCCATGCACATGTGAGAGCATATTTACAAGCAATTTGCGCCACAGAGAAAGGTCTTACACTAAAATGAGAAAAATAACATCAAGGACAGTCAATTTATTATAAAGAACCATACACCATTATATCCTTGTCATGAATTTAAAAACAATTCCTTTTCCACAAAAACGATTTTCAAATCATAATTTCTAAACACTGCACATCAGAAAATGACTTAAAATGTCATTAAAACACATGAAATCATTTTTTGATTGGCTTTCCAGCATGGTTGCGTCACTTTTAACATGGCTATATAACACTAACATTCAAAATCAAAATTTTCCATGCACATGTGAGAGCATATTTACAAGCAATTTGCGCCACATAAATCATAATTTTCTCCTTAAAGCACACTATTCTCTATCTAAAGTAAAGAAATATTTTCTCACCTTAGCAAATACTTTGAGTTTGAAAACAGTCTAAGAAACACACCAATTTGTCTTCAGCAGAGCAAAAGGTATGCACTCCAGAGTCTGCAGCTATCAAAAGCACAGAAATGGTGTAATTCTTCACACATATTTCTCATGTCACCCAATCAAAACTCTTCCCTCACTTTTTTTCAAATGAAAACCCTTCCCCCTCTGCCCTTTCTGCCTATTTTCCATAGCAACCAGCTCTTGGAGAAACTCTGGTGTTTGCAAATTCACACAACAATGTTGCAATTGAACTCTGAACTCTCAGTGCACCTGCATATCCAGTGCTTTCTTTCATTTAATGATTTTTTATTGACCACTCAAAATACATCTTTCAAACAACACATCTGTGCACCCTAACTTTCTGTTTTCATCAATCAA